>NC_047118.1:62440399-65247867 GCF_902500255.1 Thalassophryne amazonica | reverse complement strand
TAATGAATTCTCTGCTACCAGAAATGTTTTTTGTTGTGTTTTTCCTTGACCACTAAGCTCACCAAGAACAAAAATAAGTTGTAGCAGCTATGGCCACACTTCAGCCGCACAAAGAAGTTATATTCAAGCTTTCTGAGAGTGGAAAAACACACTCTGAGATCAATTACATTCTGCAGCATTTCAGTGTCCCATGGTGCTCAGTAATGACTGTCAGGAGATTCTGCATGAAGCACAACGTGCAAAGTGTTAGATAATAACTGCACTAATTCCTTATTTTATGTTAGTGATCATGTGGTTGCTTTAGTTATCTGTTTAAAAGTATCTGGAACCTGGTTTAAAGTTTCAACAAGAGTTAAGTTTCACTTCCTCCACGCATGTGCAAGTTACATATATAAAGGGAGGGGAGGGGCGCCCCCTGTTGGTGCAAGACAGTAACATTAGAAATGTGAGACTAAACCACACCCACTGTAAACGGCCACACTGTATAAAAGTGCTGTATGACCCATTTTATGGGCCTTTCACAAGATGGACACTGTCTGTGAGGGTCCCAGGCCTGGTTTTCATTATGACCTTTAATAAATCCAAAATGAGGAATACAATGGTTTGGTTATTGGTAAAGGGCAGTAAATTACATAAAGAGGGGGAAATTACAAAAGAAAGAACAATGTTTCTGACACAGAATTAGAAATTTAAGTGATTTCCTTAATCTCCAGTGTAGGCTATGTCTCTCTCTCTCATCTCTCATCTTCAACCGCTTTTCCGGGTTCGGGTCGCGGGGCCAACAGCTCCAGCAGGGGACCCCAGACTTCCCTTTCCCATGCCACATTGACCACCTCTGACTGGGGGATCCCGAGGCAGTGTGGAGATATAATCTGTCCGGTCTCCACCTAGTTCTGGGTCTTCCCCAGGTCTCCTCCCAGATGGACGTGCATGTAAGCAATGTGTGACTTAAAATGTTGTAATACACCACACACACACCACACACACACACACACACACACACACACACACACAACACACACACACACACACACACAGAGTCAAAACTTTGGACATACTTCCCTTTCAATTAAATGTCTCCACAATTTTGACTGGTCATGTATATACTGTAAAAGTAAGTCCCTTCGGTTGATCCCTTGTTTGCACTAGGGGTCGCCACAGCAAATTCGAGGTGGATCTGCATGTTGAATTGATGCTGATGCAACTGCACATTACATGGAGAAATGCATATGGAAAATATTCACAGCACTTCACTCTTTCCACATTTTGTTATATCACATTTCAAAATGGAGTAAATTCATTTTTTTCCCTCAAAATTTTAATCACAACACCTCATAATGACAACATGAATTTTTTTTTGCAAATAATAATAATAATGAAAAAAAAACCCCAAAGAAATCACATGTACATTCACACCCTTTGCTCAAAACTTTGTTGATGCGATTTTGGCAGCAATTACAGCCTCAAGTCTTCCTGAAAAGCTTGGCACACTTTGGGCAGTTTTGTCCATTCCTCTTTGCAGCACCTCTCAAGCTCCATCAGGTTGGATGGGGAACATCGGTGCACAGCCATTTTCAGATCTCTCCAGAGGTGTTCAACTGGATTCAGGTCTGGACTCTGGCTGGACCACTCAAGGACATTCACAGAGTTGTCCTGAAGCCACTCCTTTGATATCTTGGCTGTGTGTTTAGGGTCACTGTCCTGCTGAAGGATGAACCATCGCCCCAGTCTGATGTTAAGAGCGCTCTGGAGCAGGTTTACATCCAGGATGTCTCTGTACTTTGCTGCATTCATCTTTCCCTCAATCCTGACTAGTCTCCCAGTTCCTGCTGCTGAAAAACATGCCAACAGCATGATGCTGCCACCACCATGCTTCACTGTAGGGATGATGCCTGGTTTCCTCCAACATGACGCCTCACATTCACACCAAAGAGTTCAATCTTTGTCTCATCAGACCAGAGAATTTTGTTTCTCATGATCTGAGAGTCTGTCAGGTGCCTTTTGGCATCTCCAGGTGGGCTGCCATGTGCCTTTTACTAAGGAGTGGCTTCCGTCTGGCCACTCTACCATACAGGATGGTATGGTGGATTGCCGCAGAGATGTCTGTCCTTCCGGAAGGTTCTCGTCTCTCTACAGAGGAATGCTGGAGCTCTGACAGAGTGACCAACGGGTTCTTGGTCACCTCCCTGACTAAGGCCCTTCTACCCCGATTGCTCAGTTTACATAAATTCTTTGTAAGGCTCAAGTGCTCCAATAGCAGCAAAGAGAGTACAAGCAACTTGGTGGTCTTGGTGGACTGGGAATTTTCATTTTCCCAGGAGTAGAGAATTCACTACTTTCGGTCGTAGAAAGAGCAAAACACATTAGTATGTTCTTTTTCTGCTTTGTCTGTGTGAGAAAACAGAAAAATAAATTTAAAAATTCTGCCTTTTTTAATTTGTGTTTTTGTTTTTCTGATTTGATTTTGAAATGGAAAAAATAAAGAATGAATGATACACTGATTGTCCAGTCACCACATTTGGTCACCAGTTTGCTTCCAAGTATCTACAGTAAGATAAAAACCACCAAGGCCAGATGATCCAGGATAATCACAAACCGAGTCACCCAGACTCCTCACTCAGCTCCACTATGAACTGTGGCAGTGGACTTAATAATGTTTGGGTTCAACATTGTTGTATATAACCTCCATGCGAACATGTCAGCACTGGGAAATCTCCCCCTGATTAAGCCGCTGTGTGCTCATTTTGGCTCGATTCCCAGATTGCCATGCATGTGTGCATCCATGCACAGACATTTGCACATTTGCCTTTGTCTGAATCTGTATATTATATCTGCTCATGCCCACACATTTTTTTTAATTTTTTTATTTTTATTTTTTGCTTCAAAGCGACCAAGGAAAGAGAGAGTACAGAATAATGAAGGACAGAGCCAGTAGAAAAATGAAAGGCCCAAGCGAGGTGGGGTGTAAATAAGGTAGCAAGGACGAGGAAATCGGAAAGGAATCAGGAGGCGAAAAAGAGAAAATGAGATGAGAAATGAAATCTGGAAAAGAAAGGGTGCAGTAAAAGGTGGTTTATAAAAGGTGTTGGGCAATAATAAGTGATGAAAAACTCAAAGCACTTAGGGAAAAGATCGACTGTGGAGGTGGTGGGGTGCAACATGTTGAGGTCTCACAGGAAAAACAATCAGAGGAGATAACTGGAAAAGTCAATACAGGAAGACGAGATGGCGGGAAGTGATAGCAGGAAGTGAAGGGGGCAGGAGAAGACAAGGGGTTACAGAGAGAGTCTGGGAGATGTGTCTGTTTTCTTCACAGAAACAATTTAATTAAATTCACATCTGTGCAGCAAACAATGAAGGCCCACCGCAGCCAGAGGGGAGCTGGCGACGAGGCCGAGGAGACTAAGGAGCAAAAAGTCAAAAGAGCAACCGAAGGTGGACTGTACACACTGAATGACTCCTTGCTTTTTCTCAGTTAAAAAAACATTGTTTAAAATCTAGGCCTCATAATTTTCCCCTAAACAACCATCTCCAAAAAAGGCCACACCCAGGTTCCCCAAATTGGGAAGTCATGCAGTACATCACACACAACTGTTAATACAAACCATGCCTTGATTTTCAAATGTAAAACTGCTCACAGCCTCAAACAGTAAAGATGTTTTTGCATCACACAGCAACAAACACATAGAACATACAACATGATCATGAAATAAGAATAACTGCACCTGCAACAAATAACATATGGATATTAATAACAGAACACAACATGATGGGAGCGGGCACAGGCTGGGATGCTATCAAATAGTGCGTCACACACAAAACCTTATTTTTTAAGTCCAGAACAGGCAGGCAAAGTGTGGGCATTTCCTTGGTATTGTTCATCTACTGGGGTCCTCAACACGCAGACACCTATTTGCGGATCACACATGAAATGTGCCACATGGCCAAAATATCGAAGCTGACCCTCCCTCAAAATGCAAGTGATAATCCTCATCTTAATCTCACTAACACCCCCATTCCACAGGACATCGTTCTATTACGATCCCCCACCATCCAGACAAAGTGCAAAAACTGGATGAAATGTCCTATTCTGGCAAGCCTCCTATCATGCTGGCTTATAAAGTGCAGACCTGGCTACCCACTGACTTTTAAAGCACATACCTGGCAACCCACTCAAAAACGAAAGAAAAGCTGTGCCAACAAACACTGCTTTTGCTTAAAATCTTTGCCCCGATGGAGCACAATCAAACAAGTATCAAGCTGTACGCAGTAGTATTACTGCGTTTAAAGATGTTTGAACATGACTGAAGCTGTTAAGACTACAAACACCCAGAAGTGACTGTGCAATGACACCGATTTGGTGAATCTGGATGAAATCTTTGAACATCTTGCAAATTTCACTCCGATTTCAAAACTGGTGCTGACGGTGGATGTAATTACTGTGTATAATAAGTCTGTTCAAGATTGACAAAAGATGGCTCAAGGAGTTAAGCCACTTTGACACTCGCACAAATTTTATCACCGCACTGCCATTTAATCCAATGCATCCCACTTTGTCCCGCCTGACACCACGCTATAAAGTCTGTGCAATATCATTTCATAGCCGATGATGCATTTGCTCTCAGAACATGGCTGATGAAACCATTCTCTCATCGCTCCCAGAATTACAGAGAAATTATCAGCAGCGAAAGGTTGTCACATTTGGAATCTTGTCTTAAAGGTAATTATTTATAATATATTTGAAAAACAGTTGCATCTTCTTCATTCTTTCTTTTGAGTTTGATAATGTATGTTATGTTTACACCCCAATTCCAATGAAGTTGGAACGTTGTGTAAAATGTAAATAAAAACAGAATACAATGATTTGCAAATCCTCTTCAACCTATATTCAATTGAATACACCACAAAGACAAGATATTTAATGTGCAAACTGATAAACTATTGTTGTTGTGCAAATATTTGCACAAAACGAAATGGATGCCTGCAACACGTTTCAAAAAAGCTGGGACAGTGGTGTGTTTACCACTGTGTTACATCACCTTTCCTTCTAACAACACTCAATAAGTGTTTGGGAACTGAGGACACTAATTGTTGAAGCTTTGTAGGTGGAATTCTTTCCCATTCTTGCTTGATGTACAACTTCAGTTGTTCAACAGTCTGGGGTCTCCGTTGTCATATTTTGCGCTTCATAATGCGCTACACATTTTCAATGGGCGACAGGTCTAGTACCCGCACTCTTTTACTACGAAGCCACACTGTTGTAACACGTGCAGAATGTGGCTTGGCACTGTCTTGCTGAAATAAGCAGGGACGTCCCTGAAAAAGACGTTGCCTGGATGGCAGCATGTGTTGCTCCAAAACCTGGATGTACCTTTCAGCATTGATGGTGCCATCACAGATGTGTAAGTTGCCCATGCCATGGGCACTAACACACCCCCATACCATCACAGATGCTGGCTTTTGAACTTTGTGCTGGTAACAATCTGGATGGTCTTTTTCCTCTTTTGTCCGGAGGACACGATGTCCATGATTTCCAAAAACAATATGAAACATGGACTCATCAGACCACAGCACACTTTTCCACTTTGCGTCTGTCCATTTCAAATGAGCTTGGGCCCAGAGAAGGCGGCGGTGTTTCTGGATGTTGTTGATGTATGGCTTTTGCTTTGCATGGTAGAGTTTTAACTTGCACTTGTAGATGTAGCGACAAACTGTGTTAACTGACAATGGTTTTCTGAAGTGCTACTGAGCCCATGCGGTAAGATCCTTCACACAGTGATGTCAGTTTTTAATGCAATGCCGCCTGAGGGATTGAAGGTCACGGATATTCAATGTTGGTTTTCGGCCTTGCCGCTTACGTGTAGAAAGTTCTCCAGATTCTCTGAATCTTCTGATTGTGTTATGGACTGTAGATGATGGAATCCCTAAATTCCTTGCAATTGAACGTTGAGAAAAATTGTTCTTAAACTGTTGGACTATTTTTTCCATGCAGTTGTTCACAAAGTGGTGATCTCACCCCATCTTTGCTTGTGAATGGCTGAACCTTATGTGGATGCTCCTTTTATACCCAATCATGACACTCACCTGTTTCCATTTTGGTGTTCTTTGAGCATTCATCAACTTTGCCAGTCTTTTGTTGCCCTGTCCCAATGTTTTTGAAACGTGTTGCAGGCATTCATTTCAAAATGAGCAAATATTTGCACAAAAACAACAGCCAGTTTGAATATTAAATATCTTGTCTTTGTGGTGTATTCAATTGAATATAGGTTGACGAGAATTTGCAAATCATTGTATTCTGTTTTTATTTACATTTTACACAACATCCCAACTTCATTGGAATTGGGGTTGTATTATAGACAATGATGCCGGTAACGCGTTACGTAGTAAAGTGCCTCTTTCCAAATCAGTAATCAGATTAAAGTTACTTCTCCAAGTCACTGTGCGTTACTATTATTTTTGCATTGTGGGTCGATAGCAGCATTAAACTTGGTCCGTGGGCAGGAGGTCGGGGTTCGACTGAACTGCCCACTTTAAGCGAGCTGTGAGCTTTTCATCCGCGGTTTTCTGCAACAGCTACGACTTGTCCTCATCTCTTAAAGCGCAGTGATAACAGCACACCTGCACTGAGCTTTACAAAGACATTTTTATGCTTTTTTCTCCTTTATTTAGAATTCTGAGCTGAGCTGCTCCGTATCTGCTCACTAAAAACAGCTGATCCTCCGCGACACGTCAACAACTAACACTATTTTCCACTCAAATGCACCTAAACTCTCTTTCTGAAGAGCACATGATGTGAAAACGCAATAAAACTTTCTTACCTGTAAATCTGGTCAAGGTTTCTGCATAAATAAATGTTATCCATTCTTTGTGCTCAAACGCCAAAGCAGGGGCGAATCCAGATGGAATGGGGGTGTGGGGCAGGGATGTCCCCCCCACAACACCCCTAGATTAAAGGTCTAGTTTTGAAGCCTTTTTTGTTTACTACAACTACTAATACTACTTATAATAATAATTTGGACAAGTAAAATGTTTAGAGAGAATTTAAATGTTACAAAAATGTTAGAAAGAATTCAATAGTTACATTTATAAACAATGTAGGTTAGAAATGGCAAGTTTTACTGTTACAGTGCTGTCAACAGTTAAGTATGAGGTCAAGAAAGATGTTTATTTTACTTGTCAAAACAAGTATTTATTTCATTGAAGTTAAGAAAGGTGATTATAAAGTGAGTTTTAGCAAAACAAGTATCATTGTCATGTTGAGGTGGCAGAGGGTTGTTGTTGGCAGCTGGGGAAAGTAACTAAAAAGTAACTAGTAATCTAACTTAGTTACTTTTCCAATTGAGTACTCAGTAAAGTAACTAAGTTACTTTTTCAAGGAGTAATCAGTAATCAGTAATTGGATTACTTTTTCAAAGTAACTGTAGCAACACTGATTATAGATGTAGCATCTCTTCATAATCTAATTTCAGGTTCAGATGCCCTGCGTGCAATGACACTCATTGTTTCTGAATAGGTTGCGCAATGTTCACCACTAGTTCATGCAAGCAGCCATGCACAGTTCATGCACAGTTTACAATGAGTTTACTCACTGGCACTGGCAAGACTGTGTGCCAGTGCGGGGATCAAATTCCTGCAAGTGCCAAGGTGCCTTTGCTGCGATGCTTTAAAACATGGTCCAACTTGCTATTCGGGGTGTGAAATGGTAAGGAACAGCGCTCTGTGGAATAGGGGTATAAATAACTGGTCGTTTGACACAAAGTCATTCCTCCAGTACCCAATCATCCTCCAAAGAGATCTAGTACCAAAGACATTTTCATTATCGCCTCAAGTCACTAGATAGTCTCACAACCATACAGTAACAGGTAGCACCAGGACCGAAAGGACTCGGACCTTCATTCTCCTCCAAAGATATCAGCATATATCTCTGTCATTCGACATCATAACTGCACATGATTTTCTCAGGCATCTTTCAATCTCAAAAGTTGAGGACCCAAAGACATAAATGTCACTGTTGAGATAAGTGGATGTCTTTAAAAGTTCAACACTTTCACCACACACAGATACACTTCAAACGGCTAAGTCCAGGAAGTCCCTAAAAGCCTGGATTGTAGTCTTCATCCAGCAGAATCGCAAACCCAGATACTGATTCCTCACTGAGCTTCTCACGTGCTCTCAAGAGCAGTCTGATCAACTGAATCAAACACGATGTAAAAATCAACAAAGGCTGCAAAGAAGCACTACAGATATTCACAGTTGTGTTCTATGAGTACTCATATCGGTAGAATGTGATCAGTGGTTGACTTCTTGGGCATGAAGCCTGACTGTGCCGGACGATGAACAGCAAGTAGCTGGAACTGAATCGTATAAAGAACCTTTCCCAGCGTGATATGTTTATAGTTGTTACAATTCATCTAGTCAGGGGCGTAGGTTTGCATATGGACCATAGGGACAAGTCACAACCAATATTTTGGGATGGCAAAATAGTCCCTACCAATATTTAGCATTTTGTTTATATAACAAAATCATTCACTATTTTTTTTCGAACTCGATACATAATTTAGTCGTCACGTTTTGTGTTTTCGACGTGCCAGAGTGACAGGGTTACCCATGTTGCAATTTCATTGGCTCACGTTCTTCTCACATGGACGTAAACAAAGCGCATCTCGTGGCAGGCAGTGCTTCATTTGTAAAGTGGGAGGTCCCGGAGCGCAGAGGATGGGTGGCTCCGGTGCAGTGTTGCCAGATGTACGATAATTATCGTATTTGTACGATAGTTTTGCCCTCTGTACGATGTACGATCAATAAATGTACGATCAATAATGGGAAAAAATCCAATATGTACGATAATTTCAGTTGGTTGCCCAAACACGCATCTCTCTCTGAAACCCAAGAATCATTTTGCAGGTGTTGCACTAAGGCGGCATCAAATGCTGGCTTTGGGCGACCGGGACAGTCATTTGAAAGCCCGCCCCCTCTCCATACAAAGTAATGAGTTCCCATAAAATCTGTGCCGTGACAGGAAGATTCCCCAACCAACATCTTTTATTTTTTTTCGAAACTTTATTTCAACAAATGCAATAACAAACGAACAAAACACAAGAGCAAAGAGATATACAAGAAGAATAAAAAAAAGTTAAAAGTTCCTTATGGAGGTGTCAACATTTTTTTCTGTGTTCAACAAAATCTGCACAAGTGTCCATGGCATCGGATGACGACAGCGACCTCGAGGTTGAATTCGACTCTTTCTAGTCTGGTAATTAACACGTTTGTGTCCCTTCACAGAAAAAAAATATATTTCTAGTCTGGTAGTGCATTTGCTTGTGCATTTGCGTTTTTTGTGCCATAGTTTCCCCATTGCTATAATTACTGTTTAAAAATGTGACATAAAATTCTTTGTAAAAAAAAAAAAAAACGCTAAAATAGCTACGTTGTATGCGTTTTGTTTGTGTACGATAATTTCTCCCAAAATACGATAATTTTGAGGTTTTGGTACGATAGTTTCATATTTCATATCTGGCAACACTGCTCCGGTGCAGAAAAACAAGAAGGGCGGGGGCTTGCGAACAATGCTGTGCGCCACACTTAAAATAAACTGCACACCCACACAAACACGCACGCACACCTTCACAAATGACACTAACACCCTGCCTTTTCCTCAAAAATTACTACATTTATGTTTGCTGTCTGTCTCTGTACTTTTCTGTCACTTTTGCGCTCTTTTTCATACTTTTCCCTCGTTTCAAAAGTCACCGAACGCACTTTACCGTAATATATGCAACATATAGCACACTGTTGGAAAGCACGGGTTCTTGGCTTGCTGTCAGTGTTGAAATTTTTCAGCGTGAGGGCTTACATGAGAACTTACGGTAATGAGAATCAGCGGCGCACTAGTGTGAAACTTCCATGTTTTTCCTCTGCGTTATGACATCACAGGCTTACGTTTACCGTAATACACCATATATATCATTGTAAAGCCCTTTTTTTTTGTTGGCAAATTAGGTTGCCAGATACCTACAACTGCATTATTGATGAAGAGAATAGATTATACATCTTGGTTGCAAAAACTTTTTTTTTTTGTTAGCTCCACAAGTATTTTTTTTGTTGTCTTGTTCTCTCAGGTGTAGGCCTATAGAATAGATTCGTGATTTTGGGTGCAATTTTGTTATTTAAGCTATTTGTTTGTCTGCCTACACACTTAATAATGTAAATAAAGCGTTAAATTATTCAGCATTATGTTGTCATATGTTATGTATTATGCTGTACTTGTGCGTCTAATGGTATGAGTGGGTTAGGGGGTGGTGGTGGTGGGCAGGGGGGCGGTATTGTCCCTACCAAAGCTGAGACCAAACCTATGCCCTTGCATGTGATCACCCTTTCCTTTCCAGATTGGGACAACTAGTCATTTCTTCCCATCTGTAGGTGCACAGTAAATTTTGCAGGGTAAAATGCATTCTATGGGGACTACATTTGGTTCCACTACAAAAAGAGTTAAATAAACTTTATCATAGTGTTAAATCAACTCTATCATGCTATGAATGACTCTTATTGCAGTTGAAAAACTTGATTTGACAAGACGATAGAGCTGATTTCACACTATAATGGACTTTATTTAACTTTATTTGGACTTGGACCAAATGTGGAGTGCATTTTACTCTGCAAAATTTGTTGTGTGCAATGGTCATCTCGCATACTGTCACAAAGATTGTTTGCAATGCCAAGAGAACATCATCTGAACCAGCCCGGAGGAGCTCATCTCTGGTGCCGCAGGTTGCTGGAAGTTTCCCCGCCTTCAGCTGCTTCATAAACTTTCACCAAAATTTGTTGTTGTTCTTCACAGTTAACTGGAGACACTACTCTTCACCGTGCATTCAAATGCACTATTTAGAGCTCAAAAATAGTGTTCATTGGGTAATATCAGTGGAGCCACTACTCTTCATAGTGCATTTACATGCACTATTTATAGCTCAAAAATACAGTGTTCATTGGGTAATATCAAACATTAAAAAACATAATTCATTAGCTGTGCAAATAAAAACACTACAAGATGAGTAACTGACAAACAATGTAAGCAGAGTGAACAAACAATGACGCTCTCACTCAGCTTGCACTTTCTCTGGATGACTGTCCCACCCACAAACAAACATTCTTCATGAAACTGATAAATTTTCAGTCAATCGTGGCTGCTTTTCTATTCCTGCTGGAACTGGAGGTCTGGTTTGATGCCCACTGGGTTGTGAACATTTCATCGGTCTCCATGCTTGCTGATCATCACGAGTTGACAGAAAGCATGAAAAGCTGTGGAAGGGACCTGGTGGACTCTTTCTCTCCCATCCAGACGTTTAACACCAGCCAGTTCAGGTGTTGCTGCTGCTGACTGACAGGATAATTCTGAGGTGTCAGAAAAGAAAAAAACACACACACGCAAACTGCCACACACACGTTCAGCACACTTCATTTTCATGCTGACACAAACGTATACTGCTCAAGTGCTACTTTTCCTGTACAGTTGGGATTTTGATTTTAATTTTACTTTGCACCTTTTGAGCGACGTATGAGGTTTTTCAAGTAAATCATACTGCAGATGAAGCACATTTTTCAGAATTACTTCAGTCTGCATTTACGTAACTTCACTGGATGCTCTCTTGAGCACGCCCTCTCTAATCGTCACTAAATGACCAAGAAAGTAATTTTCTTTAAACATGAGAAACATTTTTTCACAATTTTTCTGATAAAATTAAATTTAAATACAAACTTGGTTGTAATGCATAATGAAAAAGCTACAGCTGTAGTGAAAGCCCATCTTTTTTTGAGCATTTTATTATAGATATATCTGTAATAAAATGGCTTGTTGTGTGGTTATTTCTCCAAACTGTTCATCTAAGATCTGTCTCAGCCAGGGCCATTTCAAGGCATTTGGGGGCACCAAACAAAATGGAGTTGGAGGCCCCCCTACACCTCACCACCCCGCCCCATCTGCCCAAAGCCTACACGAACCACAGCATAGACACACCGTTTAAACTCACACTTTATATCAATAAAATATTTCTTTGACAGTGCATTTGAACATTTACAACAACCCACCACCCCATAATACCCAACATATAAAGAGAGTGCAAAGTGTGCACTAGTAACTACAAAATCCAAAATACTTCAAAAATGTGCACAGTAACTAAATCAAACATACTTTAATTTATCCTTTCCGAAAATTGTATTTAAGTGTGCAATTGGACTGGTCCCACAGAGTGATGTCCTCAGATCTTTAAAAAGATAGACAACTGTAGACAATGACAAGGAGCATGAGCAGCGAAACTGTAAATCCGACGGTGGAGGACAACGTTGGCCAATCATCCCTCACAGTGCAAGGTACAAACTTATGGAATTCTTTGCCTTTAGAAATTAAATCACAAACAGACTGAAGAGGTTAAATTTGTTAATTTATGTTAAATTTATCATGTTTTAATCTTTAATCTACCACTGCAACTGTGTTTATTTATTCATGTTAATTATTCATTGTACTGTTCACCTGTGTTTGTATCATTGCATTGTTATTTTTTGGTGGATTTTACTGTTCTGGAGCCTGACCAGGCACAAAGACTGCAAATTAGCTGAAGCTAGATGTCTTTCATCACATTTTCCCTTTTTGGTGGCAATGTTTTATGTATCATCCCTGATAAATTAGGGAATAACCCCTGGTGTGTCCGATGATTTGCGGACGTTAATGCTGGATTTACAGTCACAAAATGAGTTTTTACGGATATTTGCGATCGTAATCCAGCATTAATGTCCGCAAATCATCAGACACAAGGGGGTTAATTCCCATTCTAATCCAATTCCATCATTGCACGGTTTATTTTTCTGTAAGTAATTCGGCTCGTCGAAGCTTACCGTAGCAACAGAGTCTTCATGCCAACCTGGAAATGCTGTGAGCAGACCCACAGATTTCTCCATCTCGTCAACTGCATTGAGTAATTCTGCATCAGAATCCTCATCAATACTTTTGTATGATAGATTAAATTCATCCATTTCGGCAGCGTTGTCACTGCACTAGTTTCTCTCACTCTCAGCTGACAGCGCCATTATTGACATCTGCATAGCAACGCAGTCAGGGCGTGGAATAATATATCAAACGTGAAATGATCGAATAATTTGCCACCGTCTGTTGTGTGGGCCGCCAGAAGAGGAGGTACTGCTGGCCCACCACCAAAGGGCGCCCTGCCTGAAGTGCGGGCTTCAGGCACGAGAGGGCGCTGCCGCCACGGACATAAGGCCGGGAGTGACAGCTGTTACTCATTACTTCCTGACAGCTGTCACTCATTCTTCATCATCTCACTCCATAAAACCCAGACGTCATCTCCACCTCATCGCCGAGATATCATACTTCATTGGAGGTAATATCCTCAGCCCGTTTTTGTGTTACAAACATTGTTTGTATATGTGAGTGTTTGCAGGAGTACTGGTACCGTTGTCAGTGGAAGCTGAGAGAGCGCTAGAAGGCACTCTTTCCCCTGAGGAATCTACAGTACTCTGCAAGTTATAGAGTGAGAGGTGGAGGTGGCATTCCCACCGTTATTGTTACTGGGTGTGCACACACCTACACTTGACTGTCGTTGTTCTCGCCAGCAGTACCAGATCCGACAGTCAGGGGACGGTGATCACCTGGGAATTCGGGACTTGGCGGCTCCAGTATTCACCAGGTTCGGTGGTGGCGGAAATCGTGTGGTTCCGGCTCTTCTTAGGACAGACGCTTCTATCCTCGAGGCCTGCCCCACACGTCACCTTTGTGATTTGACTGTAATTATATTCTGAGATTGTCTGTATTTCGTTGTGCACATTTCACAACATTAAATTGTTACTTTTTGGCTCATCCATTGACCGTTCATTTGCGCCCCCCTGTTGTGGGTCCGTGTCACTACACTTTCACAACACCGTCAACACGATATTTTATGGTCTGAAATCTCACACCGATTAACCAATCAGATTTGCAGAACAATGTAACTGGATTAGAATAAACATTAAAAATAAAATATGTTTTAAAAATAACGTTATTAACAAGTAATATTTAACTGTGAACATTAAAACAAAAGATTCCCATCATATGAAAAAAAAAAATCACACATTCTTCAAAAGCAACCTATAAATGGTGCAAGTTGCAGAGTAATTTTAAATCCAGCATAAATAAAAGTACACACATACACACATAGGCCATCATGTGCCAAAATATCTAAAACTGCTGTTTGTGAGCCTTGGCTTCACCAAAGACAACCACAATGTCCTCCATGTCCAAAGCCTGGCAAACATCACGCTCAACTGATGTAAGTGCCAGTCTGTGATCCTCTCTTGGCCCATGGTGGACCTCATGTACACTTTTATCAGCTTCAAAGCTGAAAGCTCTCTCACTCACCTGAGGTCACTGACACAGGAAGAGTCATGAGTAGATGCAAGGCAATGCTTAAATTGCTGTACGATCCAGCAGCTTCTCACTGAATGTCAAATGGGCAGGTGGCTACATGGTCTGGAAAAGTGTGGAGAGATGAATTGTTCTCAAGGCCAAGTCATCTGCATCAATCACTTACCACTGTCTTGTTTTTTCTTTTCTTCCTCTCCCTTTCTCTTCTTTCTTGAGCTCAACTGCGCTCTGGACTTTAACACCTCTCCCATTGACTTGAGCTCCATCACATGACTGGCTACTTGAGGGGATTCCGATAACAGTGTCGTTGCAATTTCTTACATTGACTGTCAAAGAATTTAAAGGGGCGTTCACACAGTTGGTCACTGCATAAAATTCATAACACCGTTGCTGTGGGGGCCCGAGGCAATTGATTGGTTTGCTTGCCCTGTTGCAGCGGCCTGGTGTCAGCTGCTATTTACATCAAGTGAAATGATCATGTGGTGTAGCAGCTAACCATAGCTTCATGATCTTAGGTCATTAATTCAGTGATTCCCAAAGTGTGGACCATGGGCCTCTGGTAGGTTGTGAAGAAACTGCAGGCTGGTCACAAAAGGTCATAAAAATAAATCTAAAACAACATCTTTGATTTTCAGTTTTGTAATAGTTAAAATTATCTGAAAAATTATTTTTTTTTTAATCAGATGTCAGAAAACAAAGCCATAGGATTTAAATTATATGTTATTTTTCATTTATCTAATTTAATTTAACACAGTTATACAGGGTGTCCCAAAAAAGTGCCACAAAATCATTTGACTCTAATTCCGCAATGGCTAATCTGAATTCTGTTTTTTTTTTTCAGACATCAAAATACAAATAGGCAAATAAGTATTTGATCCACTGTTAATTTTGCAGGTTTTCCCACCTACAAAGAATGAAGAGGTCTGTCATTTTAATTGTAGATACACTTCAACTATGAGAGACAGTTTCCTGTAGTTCTTGACCACGTTTGCACATACTGCAGCAGGGATTTTGGTCCACTCCTCCATACAGATCTTCTCCAGATCTTTCAGGTTTCGAGTTTTTAGCTTCCTTGAAAAATCTCCTGTTGAGTTCAGGGTCCCCTTTGTAGGAAATCACATTGTAAGATTTTTAAATAATTAATTTGCATTTTATTGCATGAAATAAGTATTTGAACCCCTACCAACCAGCAAGAATTCTGGCTCACACAGACCTGTTCGTTTTCCTTAAAGAAGCCCTCTTATTCTGCACTCTTTACCTGTATTAATTGCACCTGTTTGAACTCATTACCTGTATAAATGACACCTGTTCACACAATCAATCACACTCCAACCTGTCCACCATGGCCAAGACCAAAGAGCTGTCTAAGGACATCAAGGACAAAACTGTAGACCTGCTCAAGGTTGGGATGGGCTACAGGACAACATGCAAGCAGGTTGGTGAAAAGGCAACAACTGTTGACGTAATTATTAGAAAATGGAAGAAACACAAGATGACTCAATCTTCCTCGGTCTGGGATTCCATGCAAGATCTCACTTTGTGGGGTAAGGATGATTCTGAGAAAGCCCAGAACTACAAGGGAGGGCCTGGTCCATGACCTGAAGAGAACTGGGACCACAGCCACAAAGATTACATTAGTAACACACTACGCCATCATGGCTTAAAATCCTGCAGGGCAGCAAGGTCCCCCTGCTCATGGTAGCACATGTCCAGGCCTGTTTGAAGTTCACCGGTGACCATCTGAATGATCCAAGAGGCATGGGAGAAGGTCATGTGGTCAGATGAGACCAAAACAGAGCTTTTTGGTATCAACTCCGCTCGCCATGTTTGAAAGATGAGAACAACTCCAAGAACACCGTCCCAACTGTGAAGCATGGTGGTGGAAACATAATTTTTGGAGGTGCTTTCCTGCAAAGGGGACAGGACGACTGCACCGTATTAAAGGGAGGATGGATGGGGTCATATATCGTGAGATTTTGGCAAACAACCTCCTTTCCACAGTAAGAGCACTGAAGATGGGTCGTGGCTGGGTCTTCCAACATGACAATGACCTGAAACACACAACCAGGGCAACTAAGGAGGGGCTCCGTAAAAAGCATTTCAAAGTCCTGGATTGGCCAAGCCAGTCTCCAGACCTGAACTCAATAGAAAATCTTTGGAGGGAGCTAAACTCAAAACCTGAAAGATCTGGAGAAGATCTGTGTGGAGGAATGGACCCTGCTGCAGTGTGTGCAAACTTGGTCAACGTCTGACCTCTGTAATTGCAAACATAGGTTTCTGTACCAAAGGAGTAGGAGTGGGGGAAGGAGTAGGATTAGGTTATGGTTAAGGTTAGGGTTGGGGTAGGAGTTAGTAATAGTGAGTTATGTGAGGGGAGCACAAAAAAAAAACAAAACAAAAAAAAAAACGTGAGACTGGCGGGTGTCCCCAAAAATATGCAACATTTTATCAGCAAAGAAAATGGTCAAAGCATATGTCTAGGAAATAAATTTATGGCTGGATAGAAAGCTGAAAGGTTGAAGTTTTTCATACCAATGTCAATATTGGCCCTGCATTTTGTCAGTCTAGCATAAAGTCGCTGCACCTGTTTGACACTCTCGGTCTGGTGCCAAAACTCAATAATTTTTGTTCACTGTAGTATGGTTAATCTTGGCATTTTCCCGAGTCTTGCTTGGCATCAACATAAACTTCAGGGTCTCTGCAAGTAAAAAAGAAACATAAGTGATTACGTTTGTAGCATTGAAGGGTCAAACCGAGTGTTTTAAATGTTGTGTATTTTTTGGGACACGCTATATATATATATATATATATATATATATATATATATATATATATATATATATATATATATTTTGTCTACAGGACAAATAAACATGTGTTAATGAAAATTTTGTTCATGTTGAAGCGTGGGAAGTAACTGTCACATGCAGACAGACATGAGTTGAGGCCAACCTGTCACATGTAGCCTGTCGCCACTGACGCTGATCTTGAGGAAGAGGCGGCCCCGGCGCTCTGTGTGGTCCATCCCACAAAGGCACGGCACGTTGACCACACACTGCTTGTGCACATTCATGTCACAGGCTAGACGCAAAAGGAAAACAGTGTGAAAAAAAAATCAGCTAGATGTAAAACCATCACAATAGAAAATAAAAGCAGTAAATCAGAAAACTTTGAGCATGCAAACCCATTAGGGGGCTTTTGTGCCTTCTTTTTGATGTGTTGTGAAAAATGTGTTTGAGGGATGATCGCTGAAATAATAACGGAGATGCAATTTTGCAGTGTTGAATAAAGGTGTGTAGAAAAGACACTGGGGTGAAGAAAACAAACGTGAATTTCAGTGACAGCAGACAATTGAAAAACAGCGTACAATACGCATGAAAGTGACAATGTCGTAATTGCAAATTGACTGAACAGTGTTCTTTTGTTTCACAAATCAAAAATGAACATACACATGTCAGTGTAGCGGGTCTGCAGAGGATAGGTCTACTATGCAAAAGGAAACAAAGAAACAGATTTGTTTAGATAGTTTTTACATTTCTGCATACATGGATCATAATATCATACAATAATACTGAAGCCACTCGATTATTATTATTCATTCATAATGTACAACAATAAAATGTTAAATTTGTTTAAATTATCCATCTCACTCTGAGCCCAAACACATCAAAGAATCTGAACCTGAATTTATTTATTTTTTTATTTTATACAGAAATTTATTTGATTGACATACCTTGATTAACATACCTTATAGTAAAAAAGCCACATATTCTTGTGTAATTTCCTGTAAATCCACTGTGTCTTTTTCCCCATGAAAAAAGTCTACATTAATAAAAACTCATTTACATTCTTGTGTAAATTCATGCAGCCTAAATCCATTCAAAGCCAGTCTTTTTTCCCAGTGAAAGATAGTCTAGATTAATGAAAAAAGTCACATAATCTTTTCTAAAATCCTGTTTGAACATCCTGTTTTCCCGTTTCTTTTATCTTTCAGGTGTGTTGATGAAGCCAGCGACAATTCCACGGATTCTTGTCCTTATCAGACTTTTTCAAACAGTCTTTCTCGCCATCTTCTCTCTGTCCGATGTCAGTCTGTGACAGAGACATGCTGCACAAGTCTTCTTTAAAAAAAACTTTAGCGCTCTAAAGGTTTGCGATGTCCACATGCTACCTTTAGCTAAAGCTTCGTGCAGGAGAGACACAGCGTCGCCGCTGCAAACAACCAGTCTCACTTTACGATAACTGTCGCAACAGCCAGATCTCATTGAACCACATTCAATGTAACAATCGTATTGAAATGCTGCAGCAATAATTAGTTTTTAAAAAGGACAGTAATGTAAATTCAGCAAAAAAAAAAAAAAAAAAAAGATGCTGGATTTATTATTTTATAATGTTTATTTTTGGTAAATTACAACAGCTTCATACATTAACATTTACAGGTTGTTCTGTAGAGGTTTTACTGTTCTTTCTTTCTTAGTCTTACAGAATTATTCTAGCAAACACAGCTTTCAGCTGTCCTTTCTATTGTCATGTAATGACATTTTAAAATGTCTACTATAAGACTGGTACTGTTACATTTGACATAGATAAAAGAGCCGAGAAATTAGATAAAAAGGGAAAAGAAATTATTTTAGAAAACTTCCGTATGCAGCAGTTTGTGTCTTGAATGGAACACATGATGTGATTACATTTTCAGGATGATTTACAGAAAGGAACAAAACCAGAAATACCCTTTTAAAACTGCAAAACAGAGCTTTCTCTGGACTTGGTCTGCCATAGGGTTACTGGTTGTCATGGTGACGGTGGTTTTGGGATGCTCCTTCATTTCCTTTTCTGTCACTTGTAACTTTCCCAGTTTCCCTGAACTGCTCCATTTTCCCTTTGCCCTCATTTATATTTTCATTTCCCTGCCTCATCCTCGTTGACCTCGTCCACCTTTCCACCTAATCATCAATCTCTCTGTGTCTCTTCCTCCACTTGACAGGAACGTCAGGCTGACATGCTGAGAGGAGACAAGCAGAGACGAGGAAGTAACTCGTGACAGGGACGTTCTCCTAACAACAGTTTGCTCCAGCGTGCTCCCATTACCATCTGTGATGAGTCTGTCATCAGAGACTCCCAGATGGATGGACAGAGTACAAGGAGGACAGAAGGACGGGGGCTGTTAGATGGAGAAGATGCAGAAGTAGGAGGGATGACGAACAGAGAGAAGAACACAAAAAAAAAGGGAAACAGGGAAGATAATGGGCAACTGAATCTAAAATTTAAGGTAGACGTCGGAGCCATAGAGGCTAAAAAAGAAGGCACAACGCTGTTGGAGAGGAAGGCGATCATGAAGAGTGTGGGAGGAAAGAATGGCAGTGCAGCAAGGACAGAACCAGGAGGGACGACCATCGGGAGAAATCTGTCTTGGCTGCAGATGTGGCAGAGAACTGTACAAATCGGTCTATTCCCATCAGTTCTCATTAGGGCCAGCACAATATATTCACAGGTGCACACACACACACTGGGTCTATACGCACTGTCACATTTCATCCCTTGGTGGATGAGCCCGTAGAGCAGCGAACCGCAGTGGTCGCAGAAAGTGGGACTGCCGTAGGTGTGGATTTTAAACTTGTGCTTGCTTCTGGGGTCCTGTTAAAGAACAACAGAGACAGGAAGAGTGAGGAAAAAAACCGATGGCAAAAGACAGTGCTGCAGAAGAAGAAATGAGAAAAGAGAAAAATGTATGCTCACAATCTAGAAATCTAGAGTAAGTGGTCCAACTTTATCTGCATATTAAAATACTTGCCATGTCTCCTTCAGACGTTATGGTGAAAGCATACAATTAAAAAAAAATCCTTCAGAACAAAAGTCTATCATTCATAGCTTCAAGTAGTGATTTGGGCTTTTCTGCACTCAAAGAGGAGGTCAAAGGTCATCTGAGTGCTTCAGTTGATTTATTTTCTGTGTGGAGAGTTCCTCCATGAGTTAAGAAAAAACTTGGGGAACTCAGTCTTGCTCAATTTATTTAACTTTTACCTCTTTCATCTTTAAAGATGGCAAGATTAGGTTTGCTTTTATCTTGAACTAATTAATTTTATCTTTATCTTTACATTCTCAACCATTGACAAAGGTCTCATGGAGACAAAATACAGAGCTCCATCTATTATTCTTATTGTTTGGTGGAGAGGTGGTGTAATAATTACATTTTTGTGTGGTTTCAGATCCACCCTATGTTGATGCATTATCCATTTAAAAAGTATCACGTCCATGCACAGTAACAGCATTTTATCACATATGAGAAAGCCAGGATTGGCAGCTAAGTATGTGAAGGCGGTGCAGGATATGCATTAGGACAGTTCAACAAGACAGCACCAGAGAGCAGAATGAGATTAATCAAGAGATGTGAAGATTATGGAGCCATTACTGTAGCAAAAGCATTTGCAAATGTGTATAAAAATGGTAATAGTAAGAAAATGTTAACAGAAAATAGTACTATATCCTAAGGAAGAGCATTGCATTCACTGGATTAAAAAAAAAAAAATCCAGATATCACACGAGAACTGGAAGTCTGGAGTGGGGTGCGAAGATGGCTAAGGTTAGCAGATGACAGCACACTGTGATTGTACACAGTGTGGATTTTCCACAAAAGTGATCCTGGATGAACGAAATTCCCCCAGACAGAAAAGTTCCCGGCTGGAAGTTCTTCCAGAATCAATAACATCAAAGTGATTCACCGTTTTAATTCAAATGACACCTCTTTCCTAACATTGTAATGCAGACAACAAACTACAACACAACAAAACCATTTTCCCCAAAATGAGACGTCCTTTGTTCTTTGTGAATTACACTGATCTTGACGTGCAGCTGTCTGCAAGGGACCTTCAACATTTTCTTATTATTACCATTTTTATTCTTGTGTTTATTTCAAATTAAAAGACACAAGAAGATCCATCCATGTTCCTGATCTCCGACACACAAAAAAAGAAACACACCCTCAAAGATGTTTTTTTTTTACACATATGTGGACCTGGTTACACACACGCACATTTTTTTTTTTTTTTACACATTTGTGGATCTCGTTACACATCTGTGGATCAAAATACACATTTGCAAATACCTTTGCTACAATAATAGAAGAAGATATGCTCTGGAGAGATGAGGAATTTAGCAACACAGGTTGCACATGCGTGAATAAGAGGAAAATTGACTGATGAGTTTGCAAGAAGTAGAGGAGAGGAGGTGAATGTGGATGAGTTTGAGACCAGCTGTCCAAAGTAAGGGACAGTGCATTAGAGAGGTGAAAACAAAAGTACAGATGGAGTGGGTGGAGAAGAATGACAGGAGTGATTTGTCATATAATGGTATCTGCAAGAGTGAAAGAGAAAGTTGACACAATGGTAGCAAGACCAGAGAGGCTATACAGCCTAGAGGACTAGGCTTTGATAAAAAATGGCAGGAGTATGTGCTGCATTGCACATCATGTTACACATAAGTGCTGAATTTACAATCAAACAGTTTTATTTATTGGAAATGTATTCAAATGTTAGCTAATTTTTCCAATCACTGCAAAACAAACATGGCACTAATTAAGATTGCTAAAAGGGGGGTAGGTGAACCCCCGCAGATGCCATCACACTGAAACACCTCCGTACGGTTGCAGGTGTAATTATAGCGGCCACTCACTAAGTGGGCCCACATCATTGGATGGAGCCTTTTTTCCATAAACACAACAGCAAAAGACAAAAGACAGAAGAGTGTGAAAATGTGCATGAAAGAGGGAGCTGTTGTGCCATTCATGAGTCAGAGCCATGAGAGTCCTGGAAATGTCTAATTAACATGTTCTCCTTTTAGTACACTGCAAACCTGGAGAGTTCTACTCAAACATTCTGATTAAGGTGATTACCCCAAACTGTTGAAGTTTAGTAAAGTCCCTTGTTTATTGCGGGAGATATGTTCTAAAAATAACCCGCGATAAGCGAAATCCGCAAAGTAGTCAGCGCTATTTTTTGCAATTATTATAGATGTTTTAAGATTGTAAAACCCCTCACTACACACTTTATACACTTTTCTGAAACAGGCATTAACATTTTCTCACTCTTCTCTCCTGTGTAAACACTCTCTTTTTTCTTCTGGGCGAGAAGATTATAAACACACACACGCAGAACACAATGCGCGTGCTCTCCCTTCGCTCACTGCCTCCGGAGGTATGGATGTGGGACCCGCAAAGAATCCAAGTCCTCTCTCAGTGGCCACGGAGCTCTGCTGCTGCGGTCAACATCTGCATCAAAACAGCGAGCGTAGTCTCTGGACCTGTTGCCAGATTTGGCACAGCTCCGCACAGCAGACAGTGGGGCGGTGTGAGTGGCCCGCTGCTGCGTTTAACGAGCCCGCAGACTCAGTAAGCGCATCATAGGCAGTGAGAGCAATCGCGGTGATGCTGACTGGTGCCGCGACCGGCCTGCCTGATAAGGATGCAGAACACAATGCGCTGTAAAAAAAAAAAAAGCATGCAAAATTGCACAAAAAAAAAAAAAAAATCTGCAAAATTGTGAGGCCCTGAAAGGTGAACTGCGTTATAGTGAGGGACCACTGTATTTACTAAAATAACGTGATTATGGTGTCTGGTGGAAACGAGCAACGACACTTTGTATGGGGTGGAATCCCAAAGTGCTCAAGTCCCAAATAGAGCTGGATATGACTCAAATTTCAAGAATCGATCCGATTCGATTTGATTCCGATTCTTAAGATTCAATTCTGTTCAATCCGATATTGTTTTGGGTGAGTGTTATTAAAACTGTTTTTGAGCGGTTACCTAACTGTCCAGTTATGCAACATAATACTAGTATTATATTGTCATTTGACAGCAAATTAATGGAGTATTGGTAGTTAATAATGATGGCTATAAGACTGATGGCACAGACCAATCCCCCTCCCAGAATAATAGGGTAGTATTTTTATTTTACAAACATACTGAAGCGCAGAATTACTGAACAGATCCAGGGCAGCCAAAAGAGGGCACCAGAGGTACTTGGTTCATTGGCCCTGACACAGGTACCCTTCCCTGTTTTAGCCTGATGCCTTGTTTCTTTTGGCTTTACAGTAAGGCTGTAGCAAAGATAAAAAAAAACAAAACAAAACAAACAAACTATGGCCTTTACTTCACAAAATTTGGCCCTCAAATGCAGGAAATAGTGTTTCAGAAAGTTATAAAATTAAAAATGTTCCGCGAGGCACGTGAACTGGATGGACTGTTTTTTCTTTCATTCTTTTTCGGGAGGACTACAGCAAGTTACTTTCGGATGAAAAGTATTTAACATGTCCTTTACGCTGCGTTTACACATAGGCAGGACGCATTACACGTCATATTTGTGTCATTCTTGGCACATTCGCGACATTCTTAACGTGACTTAATGCATCTGAATAGGTTTCTTAATAGTGCGTGTTGGTGCGTGATATTCGTGATTTTCGTTTTTGGAGGTCGTAACTGAGCGTGTTGATCTGTCTTGATTAGTGGGGATCCTTAATAGAGCGTGACAGCGTTCTTCTCTGACGTACACATAATTAAACCCTGCTGCACTGCATTCAGTTTCACTGCTGCAGTATGCTGAAGGAGGACAGTGACGCCAAGTTGGCTAAAAGTCTTGTTCCGATGCTCATCAGCACGCTCCTGCAGGTGATCCACCTGCTGCTGCATGTGCCTGAAGTTTGGGAAAATGCCCGAGACGAGAGCCGCGTGGAGCCACACATCTGGCTCTCTCTGTCTCCTCCTCTCTGCGCCACTCCATGGCACAGAGCCCAACTAAGCATGCAATCACAAAGTTCTGCTGTGGATATTGAGGAGCAAACTGGAGCAATCTGAATTGTTCAGCAGTTGATGGATGAATATGGGTGTGTTTGTATGTGGAGACAATTCACCTCATTCACAACATGGCAGAACATAAGGATGCGCTGTTACGTGCAATAGCGCGGAACATTATTCTTGACCGTGTGTAATGGTTCCTGATAATTCACTAGCAACATATCAATCAATCAATCAACTTTTTTCTTGTATAGCGCCAAATCACAACAAACAGTTGCCCCAAGGCGCTCCACATTGCAAGGCAAGGCCATACAATAATTATGAAACACAGTCTACGTCTAAAGCAACATAACCAAGGGATGGTCCAGGGTCACCCGATCCAGCCCTAACTATAAGCCTTAGCGAAAAGGAAAGTTTTAAGCCTAATCTTAAAAGTAGAGAGGGTATCTGTCTCCCTGATCTGAATTGGGAGCTGGTTCCACAGGAGAGGAGCCTGAAAGCTGAAGGCTCTGCCTCCCATTCTACTCTTACAAACCCTAGGAACTACAAGTAAGCCCGCAGTCTGAGAGCGAAGCGCTCTAATGGGGTAATATGGTACTATGAGGTCCCTAAGATAAGATGGGACCTGATTATTCAAAACCTTATAAGTAAGAATAAGAATTTTAAATTCTATTCTAGCATTAACAGGAAGCCAATGAAGGGAGGCCAACACGGGTGAGATATGCTCTCTCCTGCTAGTCCCCGTCAGTACTCTAGCTGCAGCATTCTGAACCAACTGAAGGCTTTTTAGGGAACTTTTAGGACAACCTGATAATAATGAATTACAATAGTCCAGCCTAGAGGAAACAAATGCATGAATTAGTTTTTCAGCATCACTCTGAGACAAGACCTTTCTGATTTTAGAGATATTGCGTAAATGCAAAAAGGCAGTCCTACATATTTGTTTAATATGCGCTTTGAATGACATATCCTGATCAAAAATAACTCCAAGATTTCTCACAGTATTACTAGAGATCAGGGAAATGCCATCCAGAGTAACGATCTGGTTAGACACCATGCTTCTAAGATTTGTGGGGCCAAGTACAATAACTTCAGTTTTATCTGAGTTTAAAAGCAGGAAATTAGAGGTCATCCATGTCTTTATGTCTGTAAGACAATCCTGCAGTTTAGCTAATTGGTGCGTAACAATGAAAATTTAAGCAATACCGTCTAATAATACTGCCCAAGGGAAGCATGTATAAAGTGAATAAAATTGGTCCTAGCACAGAACCTTGTGGAACTCCATAATTAACTTTAGTCTGTGAAGAAGATTCCCCATTTACATGAACAAACTGTAATCTATTAGACAAATATGATTCAAACCACCGCAGCGCAATGCCTTTAATACCTATGACATGCTCTAATCTCTGTAATAAAATTTTATGGTCAACAGTATCAAAAGCAGCACTGAGGTCCAACAGAACAAGCACAGAGATAAGTCCACTGTCCAAAGCCATAAGAAGATCATTTGTAACCTTCACTAATGCTGTTTCTGTACTATGATGAATTCTAAAACCTGACTGAAACTCTTCAAATAGACCATTCCTCTGCAGGTGATCAGTTAGCTGTTTTACAACTACCCTCTCAAGAATCTTTGAGAGAAAAGGAAGGTTGGAGATTGGCCTATAATTAGCTAAGATAGCTGGGTCAAGTGATGGCTTTTTAAGTAATGGTTTAATTACTGCCACCTTAAAGGCCTGTGGTACATAACCAACTAACAAAGATAGATTGATCATATTTAAGATTGAAGCATTAAATAATGGTAGGACTTCCTTGAGCAGCCTGGCAGGAATGGGGTCTAATAAGCATGTTGATGGTTTGGATGAAGTAACTAATGAAAATAACTCAGACAGAACAATCGGAGAGAAAGAGTCTAACCAAATACCGGCATCACTGAAAGCAGCCAAAGATAACGATACATCTTTGGGATGGTTATGAGTAATTTTTTCTCTAATAGTCAAAATTTTGTTAGCAAAGAAAGTCATGAAGTCATTACTAGTTAAAGTTAATGGAATACTCAGCTCAATAGAGCTCTGACTCTTTGTCAGCCTGGCTACAGTGCTGAAAAGAAACCTGGGGTTGTTCTTATTTTCTTCAATTAGTGATGAGTAGAAAGATGTCCTAGCTTCACGAAGGGCTTTCTTATAGAGCAACAAACTCTTTTTCCAGGCTAAGTGAAGATCTTCTAAATTAGTGAGACGCCATTTCCTCTCCAACTTACGGGTTATCTGCTTTAAGCTACGAGTTTGTGAGTTATACCACGGAGTCAGACACTTCTGATTTAAAGCTCTCTTTTTCAGAGGAGCTACAGCATCCAAAGTTGTCTTCAATGAGGATGTAAAACTATTGACAAGATACTCTAACTCCCTTACAGAGTTTAGGTAGCTACTCTGCTCTGTGTTGGTATATGACATTAGAGAACATAAAGAAGGAATCATATCCTTAAACCTAGTTACAGCGCTTTCTGAAAGACTTCTAGTGTAATGAAACTTATTCCCCACTGCAGGGTAGTCCATCAGGGTAAATGTAAATGTTATTAAAAAATGATCAGACAAAAGGGAGTTTTCAGGGAATACTGTTAAGTCTTCTATTTCCATACCATAAGTCAGAACAAGATCTAAAATATGATTAAAGTGGTGGGTGGACTCATTTACTTTTTGAGCAAAGCCAATAGAGTCTAATAATAGATTAAATGCAGTGTTGAGGCTGTCATTTTCAGCATCTGTGTGGATGTTAAAATCGCCCACTATAATTATCTTATCTGAGCTAAGCACTAAGTCAGACAAAAGGTCTGAAAATTCACAGAGAAACTCACAGTAACGACCAGGTGGACGATAGATAATAACAAATAAAACTGGTTTTTGGGACTTCCAATTTGGATGGACAAGACTAAGAGACAAGCTTTCAAATGAATTAAAGCTCTGTCTAGGTTTTTGATTAATTAATAAGCTGGAATGGAAGATTGCTGCTAATCCTCCGCCCCGGCCCGTGCTACGAGCATTCTGACAGTTAGTGTGACTCGGGGGTGTTGACTCATTTAAACTAACATATTCATCCTGCTGTAACCAAGTTTCTGTTAGGCAGAATAAATCAATACGTTGATCAATTATTATATCATTTACCAACAGGGACTTAGAAGAAAGAGACCTAATGTTTAATAGACCACATTTAACTGTTTTAGTCTGTGGTGCAATTGAAGGTGCTATATTATTTTTTCTTTTTGAATTTTTATGCTTAAATAGATTTTTGCTAGTTATTGGTGGTCTGGGAGCAGGCACCGTCTCTACGGGGATGGGGTAATAGGGGGATGGCAGGGGGAGAGAAGCTGCAGAGAGGTGTGTAAGACTACAGCTCTGCCTCCTGGTCCCAACGCTAGACAGTCACAGTTTGGAGGATCCCAAAAAATTGGCCAGATTTCTAGAAATGAGAGCTGCTCCCTCTAAAGTGGGATGGATGCCGTCTCTCCTAACAAGACCAGGTTTTCCCCAGAAGCTTTGCCAATTATCAATGAAGCCCACCTCATTTTTTGGACACCACTCAGACAGCCAGCAATTCAAGGAGAACATGCGGCTAAACATGTCACTCCCGGTCTGATTGGGGAGGGGCCCAGAGAAAACAACAGAGTCCGACATTGTTTTTGCAAAGTTACACACCGATTCAATGTTAATTTTAGTGACCTCCGATTGTCGTAACCGAGTGTCATTACTGCCGACGTGAATTACAATCTTACCAAATTTACGCTTAGCCTTAGCCAGCAATTTCAAATGTCCTTCGATGTCGCCTGCTCTGGCCCCCGGAAGACAATTGACAATGGTTGCTGGTGTCGCTAACTTCACATTTCTCAAAACAGAGTCGCCAATAACCAGAGTTTGATCCTCGGCGAGTGTATCGTCGAGTGGGGAAAAACGGTTAGAGATGTGAACGGGTTGACGGTGTACACGGGGCTTCTGTTTAGGGCTACGCTTCCTCCTCACAGTCACCCAGTCAGCCTGCCTTCCCGACTGCACGGGGTCTGCCAGGGGGGAACTAACGGCGGCTAAGCTACCTTGGTCCGCACCGACTACAGGGGCCTGGCTAGCTGTAGAATTTTCCACGGTGCGGAGCCGAGCCTCCAATTCGCCCAGCCTGGCCTCCAAAGCTACGAATAAGCTGCACTTATTACATGTACCGTTACTGCTAAAAGAGGCCGAGGAATAACTAAACATTTCACACCCAGAGCAGAAAAGTGCGGGAGAGACAGGAGAAGCCGCCATGCTAAAACGGCTAAGAGCTAGTAGCTACGCTAAGCTAGCGGATTCCCAAACAGGGAATCCGACACTAGACAGGCTGTGGAGCAGCACAGGTAACGCACGACAACAGTGCTAAAATAAAATAAAAATCCACTAGACAGGCTGTGGAGCAGCACAGGTAACGCACAACAACAGTGCTAAAAAATAAAATAAAATAAAAATAAAAATCCACTGGACAGGCTGTGGAGCAGCACAGGCAATGCACGACAACAGTGCTAAAACAAAATAAAAATCCACTAGACAGGCTGTGGAGCAGCACAGGTAACGCACGACAACAGTGCTAAAATAAAATAAAAATCCACTAGACAGGCTGTGGAGCAGCACAGGTAACGCACAACAACAGTGCTAAAAAATAAAATAAAATAAAAATAAAAATCCACTGGACAGGCTGTGGAGCAGCACAGGTAACGCACAACAACAGTGCTAAAAAATAAAATAAAATAAAAATCCACTGGACAGGCTGTGGAGCAGCACAGGCAACGCACGACAACAGTGCTAAAACAAAATAGAAATCCACTAGACAGGCTGTGGAGCAGCACAGGTAACGCACGACAACAGTGCTAAAACAAAATAGAAATCCACTAGACAGGCTGTGGAGCAGCACAGGTAACGCACAACAACAGTGCTAAAACAAAATAAAAATCCACTAGACAGGCTGTGGAGCAGCACAGGTAACGCACAACAACAGTGCTAAAACAAAATAAAAATCCACTAGACAGGCTGTGGAGCAGCACAGGTAACGCACAACAACAGTGCTAAAAAATAAAATAAAATAAAAATAAAAATCCACTGGACAGGCTGTGGAGCAGCACAGGCAACGCACGACAACAGTGCTAAAACAAAATAAAAATCCACTAGACAGGCTGTGGAGCAGCACAGGTAACGCACGACAACAGCGCTAAATAAAAATCCACTGGACAGGCTGTGGAGCAGCACAGGTAACGCACGACAACAGTGGTAAAAAATAAAATAAAAATCCACTGGACATATGCCATTAGTCGTAACGCGTGGGCACCTGAGGGCACCTGACGTCTCTGCCTCAAATCATCACAGTCGTGATTAGCGGCCAAGAATGTATACTTTGTGGCATTCGTGACTTGTCATTATGTGTGAATGCAGCATTACCTGGATGTCTCTGGATGTCTCACGAAGCAGGAGGAAACATTAAGGAGGCTGTTTTAGCCATGGAAACTGGGCTGTGGGCGCACCGATAACGTGATTAAAAAAATGTAATTCTTCTGATCTGGTGCTGGTTAACAAATGATTTTGCATGGTGGGCACTCACCAATGGCAGAAACCCACCAGAGTGAAAAAACTAGGATTGGGACGACAAATTAAAATTATTAGTCAACTAGCACTAGTACTAGTACTAGTACTAACAGTCATCGACTAGTCGAGTAGTCAGCGACTAAATTTGACATTGAATGAATTAAGCCAATTTAGAATCTTCATGGTGAAACTCAAATGTGAGATTTATTTTAACAAATATAAGTGTTGGGAAGGTGTCGTAGCACGGACCCACAACAGGGGGCGCAAATGAACGGACAATAAGTAAGCCAAAAGGTAACAATTTAATGTTGTGATATTACACAACGAAACGTGTCTTAATGTTCACAGTCAATAAACACCAGGTGACGTGTGGGCAGGCTCGAAGATAGAAGACGCCCGACGAGAGAGAAGCCGCGTCCCACACGGCCTCCACCACCAACGGCCTGAAGAACACCGGAGCCGCCAAGTCCCGAGTCCCCAGGTGGCCTCTGTCTTCGGCTGTCGACCCTGGTACTGCTGGCAGAAAACAGAAAGATGATGTGTGAGTGTGAGTCCGCACACTCAGTAATTAACAGTCCAGACCCCGTTAGGAGGGAGCACCTCCACCTCCAAATCACACACACTCGTGCAGCTCCTGATCAACCACTTATCTGGGACGGGGTGCGAGGTGAAGCCGTCACTGTCACACCAAACGCCAATCCTCCAGACAAGGAAAGCACCAGGAAAACGGCTGCAACAGAAGTTCATATTACTATTCAACGTATAAGTCAGCAGAGAAAATTACCTTAGTACTGGTAGTCGATTTCTCGGCGGGGAGGTGGAGTTGCAGTCCGGCTTATATGGTGGTGTAGATGAGTGACAGCTGGAGTAATGAGTGACAGCTGTCACCTCCTCTGGGTCTGGCGCCCTCTCGTGCTTGGAGCCCGCACTCCAAGCAGGGCGCCCTCTGGTGGTAGTGGGCCAGCAGTACCTCCTCTTCAGCGGCCCACACAACAGGACCCCCCCCTCAACGGGCGCCTCCTGGCGCCCGACCAGGCTTGTCCGGGTGTCGTCTGTAGAAATCGGCCAGGAGGGCCGGGTCCAGGATGAAGCTCCTCTTCACCCAGGAGCGTTCCTCAGGTCCATACCCCTCCCAGTCCACCAGATATTGGAACCCCCGGCCCTTACGACGGACGTCCAGGAGCCTGCGGACCGTCCAAGCAGGCTCCCCGTCGATGAGCCGGGCAGGAGGCGGCGTAGGGCCAGGTGCACAGAGGGGCGAGGTGTGGTGTGGCTTGATACGGGACACGTGGAAAACAGGGTGGACCCGCAGTGAAGCTGGGAGTCGGAGCTTCACTGCGGCCGGGTTGATGATCTTGAGGATGGGGAACGGCCCGATGTATCTGTCCTTTAATTTGGGTGAGTCCACACAGAGGGGGATGTCCTTTGTTGACAGCCACACCTCCTGCCCGGGCTGGTATGTGGGGGCCGGGGAATGTCGGCGGTCCGCATGGGTTTTGGCCCTCGTCCGGGCCTTTAATAGGGCAGAGCGGGCGGTCCGCCACACCCGGCGGCACCTCCTGAGGTGGGCCTGGACCGAGGGCACACCGACCTCTCCCTCCACCAGCGGGAACAATGGGGGCTGGAACCCCAAACATGCCTCAAAAGGGGAGAGGCCGGTAGCAGACGAGATTTGGCTGTTATGGGCATACTCGATCCAGGCCAGATGGTGACTCCAGGCCGCCGGGTGCGCGGAGGTGACGCAGCGAAGGGCCTGTTCCAACTCCTGGTTAGCCCGCTCTGCCTGGCCGTTGGTCTGGGGGTGGTACCCGGACGAGAGACTCACGGTGGCCCCCAGCTCCTTACAGAAACTCTTCCACACCTGTGAAGAGAACTGGGGACCACGATCTGAAACGATGTCCGATGGTATCCCATGCAGCCGCATGACGTGGTGGACCAGGAGGTCTGCCGTCTCCTGGGCCATCGGGAGCTTCGGGAGGGCCACGAAGTGGGCCGCCTTGGAGAACCGGTCCACTATCGTGAGAATAATGGTGTTGCCCTGGGACGGCGGGAGGCCCGTGATGAAGTCCAGGCCGATGTGAGACCAGGGGCGATGAGGCACTGGCAGGGGTTGGAGGAGTCCCGTCGTCCTCCGATGGTCTGCCTTGCCCCTGGCGCAGATGGTACAGGCCTGGACGTAGTCCCGGACGTCGGTTTCCAGGGACGCCCACCAGAAGCGCTGCTGGACTACTGCCACGGTCCTACGCACTCCGGGATGACAGGAGAGCTTGGACCCGTGACAGAAGTCCAATACGGCAGCTCTTGCCTCTGGTGGGACGTACAGTCTGTTCTTGGGGCCAGTCCCCGGGTCCGGGCTCCTTGTCAGGGCCTCCCGGACGGTCTTCTCCACGTCCCAGGTGAGGGTGGCCACGACAGTGGACTCGGGGATGATGGTCTCGGTGGGGTTCGACAGCCCCGCTTTGGCTTCTTCTTCGTGCACCCGGGACAATGCATCTGGTTTTTGGTTCTTGGTCCCGGGGCGATACGTGATCTGGAAGTCAAAGCGCCCGAAGAACAGAGACCAGCGGGCTTGCCTGGGGTTCAGCCGCTTGGCGGTCCGGATGTACTCCAGGTTCCGATGGTCTGTGAAAACCGTGAAGGGCAACGATGCCCCCTCCAGCAGGTGTCTCCACTCTTCAAGAGCCTCCTTCACCGCAAGAAGTTCCCGATTGCCGACGTCATAGTTCCGTTCAGCTGGGGTCAACCTGCGGGAATAAAAGGCACAAGGATGGAGGACTTTATCAGCCTCCACGCTCTGGGACAGCACGGCTCCTATCCCTGAGTCAGAGGCGTCCACTTCTACTATGTACTGGCGATCAGGATCAGGCTGCACCAGAACTGGTGCAGTCGAGAACCGGCGTTTCAACTCCTGGAACGCGGCTTCGCACCGATCCGACCAGGCGAAGGGGACCTTGGTGGAGGTCAGGGCAGTCAGGGGGCTAACTACCTGACTGTAACCTTTAATGAACCTCCTGTAGAAATTTGCAAAGCCTAGGAACTGCTGTAGTTTCCTGCGGCTTATCGGTTGGGGCCAATCTCTCACCGCCGCAACCTTAGCCGGATCAGGGGCGACGGAGTTGGAGGAGATGATGAACCCCAGGAAGGACAAAGAAGTGCGGTGGAACTTGCACTTCTCGCCCTTCACAAACAGCCGGTTCTCCAACAACCGCTGTAGGACCTGACGTACATGCTGGACATGGGTCTCAGGGTCCGGGAAAAAGATGAGTATATCGTCCAGATACACGAAGACGAACCGATGCAGGAAGTCCCGCAAGACGTCATTTACCAAAGCTTGGAACGTCGCGGGGGCGTTAGTGAGGCCGAACGGCATGACCAGGTACTCAAAATGACCTAACGGGGTGTTGAATGCCGTCTTCCATTCGTCTCCCTTCCGGACCCGAACCAGGTGGTACACGTTTCTAAGATCCAATTTTGTGAAAATTTGGGCTCCATGCAGGGGCGTGAACACTGAATCCAACAGAGGTAACGGGTATCGGTTGCGAACCGTGATCTCGTTCAGCCCTCTGTAATCAATGCATGGACGGAGTCCGCCGTCTTTCTTGCCCACAAAAAAGAAACCAGCACCCATCGGGGAGGTGGAGTTCCGGATCAGCCCGGCAGCTAAGGAGTCCCGGATGTAGGTCTCCATTGATTCGCGTTCCGGACGTGAGAGGTTGTACAACCTACTGGACGGGTACTCAGCGCCTGGGACCAAATCGATGGCACAATCATACGGTCGGTGCGGGGGAAGAGTGAGTGCCAGATCTTTGCTGAAAACGTCAGCAAGATCGTGGTACTCCTTTGGCACCGCCGATAGATTGGGGGGAACTTTGACCTCCTCATTAGCCGTAGTGCCGGGAGGAACCGAGGATCCTAAGCACGCCCGGTGGCAGGTTTCGCTCCACTGCGTCACAACCCCAGACGGCCAATCAATCCGGGGATTGTGCTTCACCATCCATGGAAAACCCAAAATCACTCGGGAGGTAGAAGGTGTTACATGGAACACTATCTCCTCCCTGTGATTCCCAGACACAACCAAAGTCACTGGTTGTGTCTGATGTGTGATTAATGGAAGCAGGGTGCCATCTAGTGCTCGCACCTGCAATGGTGCCGGCAGAGCCACCAGAGGGAGCCCTACTTCCTTTACCCATCTGCTGTCCAGCAGATTCCCTTCAGACCCTGTGTCTATCAGTGCTGGGGCATGAAGGGTTAAATCCCCACAAAGGATTGTTACTGGGATTCGTGCAGATTTGCGGGGTTTTCCCGCGTGCGTGTTATGACCCACCCTTAGCCCAGTTTCTAAGGACGGGCGTTGTAGTTTGACCGTTTTAGGGCAGTCCTTCTGCATGTGCTCGCAAGAGCCGCAGACAAAACACTCCCCGCGGGCCAGCCTCCTTTGTCTGATTTTTGATCTTAATTTGGCCCTGCTCGTGTCCCTAGCCTCCTCAGCAGGGGGAGCCGTAGCCACACGGAGCTCTCTGGCAGTGAAGCGTGGGGACGACGCCACCTTGTCGGAACCGGAAGGGGGAGGGACGGCTCGTGCCCGGTCACGCCCCCCGGCCTGCTCCCGACGATGCTCATTTAAACGGTTGTCTAAACGTATAACCAAATCGATCAGCCCGTCAAATTCCCGCGGTTCCTCCTTGGCCAGTAGGTGCTCCTTAAGGACCGGGGACAGTCCATTTACAAAGGCGGCGCGGAGCGCAACGTTATTCCAGCCGGACCTCGCTGCCGCGATGCGGAAGTCGACTGCATACTCGGCTGCGCTACGGCGCCCCTGTCTCATCGACAGCAGCACGTTCGAAGCGGTCTCGCCTCTGTTGGGATGATCAAACACTTGTTTGAATTCCCGTACGAACCCAGAATAAGACGTTAGGAGCCGTGAATTCTGCTCCCAAAGCGCCGTAGCCCATGCGCGTGCCTTTCCTCGAAGCAAATTAATAACATAAGCCACCCGGCTAGCGTCTGATGCGTACATGACGGGGTGCTGTGAAAAGACGAGCGAACACTGCATGAGGAAGTCCGCGCACGTCTCGACACAGCCCCCGTACGGTTCCGGAGGGCTTATGTATGCTTCAGGGGACGGTGGGGGGGTTCGTTGAACGACCAGTGGAACGTCTAATACAGGCCCAGGACCAGCCAGAGGAGTGGCTGCAGCAGCGCCCTGATCGCGCGCTTCCACCCTGGCGGTGAGAGCCTCCACCCTCCGATTAAGGAGGACACTCTGCTCGGTCACAAATACTAACCGGGCCTTGAAGGCGGTTAAGATCTGCTGCAGCTCACTCAACCCGCCTCCCGCTGACGCCTGCGCTCCTGGCTCTTCCATTGGCCGTTCAAGCTGGAGTTGACGCCCCTCGGAGTCCATGACGATGGCCGAGAAATCCTGTTGGGAAGGTGTCGTAGCACGGACCCACAACAGGGGGCGCAAATGAACGGACAATAAGTAAGCCAAAAGGTAACAATTTAATGTTGTGATATTACACAACGAAACGTGTCTTAATGTTCACAGTCAATAAACACCAGGTGACGTGTGGGCAGGCTCGAAGATAGAAGACGCCCGACGAGAGAGAAGCCGCGTCCCACACGGCCTCCACCACCAACGGCCTGAAGAACACCGGAGCCGCCAAGTCCCGAGTCCCCAGGTGGCCTCTGTCTTCGGCTGTCGACCCTGGTACTGCTGGCAGAAAACAGAAAGATGATGTGTGAGTGTGAGTCCGCACACTCAGTAATTAACAGTCCAGACCCCGTTAGGAGGGAGCACCTCCACCTCCAAATCACACACACTCGTGCAGCTCCTGATCAACCACTTATCTGGGACGGGGTGCGAGGTGAAGCCGTCACTGTCACACCAAACGCCAATCCTCCAGACAAGGAAAGCACCAGGAAAACGGCTGCAACAGAAGTTCAGATTACTATTCAACGTATAAGTCAGCAGAGAAAATTACCTTAGTACTGGTAGTCGATTTCTCGGCGGGGAGGTGGAGTTGTAGTCCGGCTTATATGGTGGTGTAGATGAGTGACAGCTGGAGTAATGAGTGACAGCTGTCACCTCCTCTGGGTCTGGCGCCCTCTCGTGCTTGGAGCCCGCACTCCAAGCAGGGCGCCCTCTGGTGGTAGTGGGCCAGCAGTACCTCCTCTTCAGCGGCCCACACAACAATAAGCACAAAATCAGAAATACAAAAAACAGCATGAAGACATGCTGCATTAATTTACTAGCCAGACGGCCTGTTTGAGCTGACTAATTCACCTGCAAAGGTTCACACAGGCTCTTCACTGAGTGAATGAAGTGGAGGCAGCTCCAGCAGGTCTGTTCTTTTAAGGGTTAAATTAACTTAACAAATGGCTTTCGACTACTCGACTAATAAAAAATGGCCGACTAGTTGGATGTTAACTAGTTGCGGTCAACTATTACGACTATTCGTCCCATTCCTAAAAACCTCTGGAATATATACTGCTAAAAAAAAAATTAAAGGAACACTTTGAAAACTCAACAGATCTCAATCGGGGAAAAAAATCATGCTGGATATCTTTCTTAATATAGACTGGGCAATATGTTAGGAACAAAAGGATGCCACATCATCTGATGGTGGTACTCAATAGACTGTATGGTCCTCACGTGCTTGTATGCAGGCCTGACAATGTCGGGGCATGCTCCCAATGAGACAACAGATGGTGTACTGGGGGAGCTTCTCCCAAATCTCGACCAGAGCATCCAGGTTTCACCCCAGACAATGGAATAACAGTGCTGCTGCGTTATACTCTGATCACAGCGCCGTTATACTAATGCGTTATCTCGCTATGTTTTTTTTATTTGACAGGGTTCAACATTGTCATTTGTCTACTGGCCTGGTGGCGATGTGGCACACTGTTGGGCCACTACAGGCCAGTACAATTTATAAAATGATGGCCCGCTTGGGCCACTATAAATATTCGCAAAATTCTATTTATTTTACCATTTTTCCGGCGGCAAAGTCGAATTTCTTCACATCGCCGTCATCAAACTTCAGCAAGTCCACAATGTTTGTTTTTGTCTTGCGCACAATCTGCTGAGGACACGAGATTAGCTGCACAACGTGGGTCCAAAGATTTATCCAGACTGACTCCAAATATGAGTAAATTAAGTACTTTTATTTATTTTTTGGTGGTTTCTTGTGGCATTTTGTAATAACTGCCATTGTAACTTAATTTCCCTCCTGACAATACACTTGCCCTCTGCTCTGGAAAGATTGATATCGATATCTGTGTTGCATTTGTCACAGGTTTTTTGGCCAACCTATCCACCTTCTCATTTGTTGGGATACTTATATGCGCTGGAACCCACATCAATGTTATCTCAACTCCTTTCTTTGCCACATCCCTAATCGCCGAAAGAATGGTCTTTCCAACTCCTGGATGAAAAAAAATGTTGTTGTGAACTCATGATTTGGGTGCTCCTGTGAGCTTAAGTACCTGATTGTCCAATATTTTGGAAACATCCTAAAAATGTGCCACCTCATGTGATAATTGCCAACAGCACCTCTGTACTACAAATTTCTGGGGAGAACCCTGGCATTACTTAGCTCCAGGACAGTCTGAGGTGCAACTTGGCAGCATCGGATGGACCAAAACATAATGTCCCAGAGGTGTTCTGTTGGATTTAAGTCAGGTGTGCTTGGAGCCAGTCAATGTTATCAGTTCCTTCATCCTCCAGGAACTGCCTGCATATTCTAGCCACATGAGGCCAGACATTGTCATGCACCAGGAACCCAGGACCCACTGCACCAGTAGGGTGTGACAATGGGTCCAAGGATTTTTATCTTGATAACTAATTGCAGTCAGGGTGTCATTGTCTAGCCTGTAGAGGTAAGTGCGATCTTCCAGGGGTATGCTTCTCTAGACTATCACTGACCCACCAAAAAACCTAGTCATGCTGAGCAATGTTGCAGGCAGCATAACATTCTCCATGACATCTCCAGACCCTTTCACATCTGTCACATGTACTCAGGCTGAACCTGCTCTCTCATCTGTGAAAAGCACAGGGCACCAGTGGTGGACCTGCTAATTCTGGTGTTCCATGGCAAATGCCAGTTGAGCTCCATGGTGCCGGCAAGTGAGCACAGGGCTACAGGACGCTGAGCCCTCAGGTACCCTCATGAAGTCTGTTTCTGAGTGTTTGGTCAGACACCTTCACACCAGTGGCCTGCTGGAAGTCATTTTGTAGGACTCTGGCAGTGCTCATCCTGTTCCTCCTTGCACAAAGGAGCAGATACTGGTCCCGTTGATGGGTTAAGGACCTTCTGTCCAGCTCTCCTAGAGTGTGTCCTGGAATCTCCTCCATGTTCTTGACACTGTGCTGGGAGACACAGCAAACCTTATGCAAAACTAGTGAAAAATCAGTCAGACAAGATGAGGAGGGAAAACGTCAGTGGCCTCCACCTGTAAAACCATTCCTGTTTTGGGTGTCATCTCAGTGTTGCCCTCTAGTGCTCCTGTGGTTAATTTCATTAACACCAAAGCAGGTGAAACTGATTATCACATGTCTCTGCTACATAACTGCAGATCAATATCCCAGAAGGTGAGTTGACTTGATGCTATACTCACATTAAAAAGTGCTCCTTTTTTAGCAGTATATTTGAAAATATTAGGTTTATTGAATAACAATCAACCAAGTTTATTTTACTTCAATACTTTATTCACACTTTATTAATTTAACTATTTTTGAGTTAACATCACTTAAAAAGTTTGAGGAAATGAGTTATCACAAAACGTTAGATTTGGAATAATTTATAGGTTTTGGCTTCTGTTCTCTGTTCTTTAGAGGTATTTCTTATGGAAGAAGAAAAAAATCCCATCAAACAAATGGTACCATTACATTTCTTTTGTCCTGAGTCTTCTCTCCTGGGTCTCCTTCTTACTGAAGCCCATTTCATTTCTGCTTGCATGAATGAACTGTCATCCTTCTCAACCCTTCTATGGTGGAAATATTGAATTTATTTTAAGAACAGACTTTCTGACAGAAGAGCAGACACCAGAGACTGGGTTAGCAAAAGAAAAGAGAACATCCCTCACACTCCATTTATTTCTTTGACTTCATCTCCCCTCTTCTTTGCTCTCATTCTTCTCAAGTCTCTGGACAGCAAACTCAATGTTTCTATTTTCACGGCAAGCTTTCTCCTCTCATCTGCCTTTACACCATATGTCCTCTGTTTTACTACAGGTTATTCGCTCACTCTCAGGAGGTGAATTAAAATGGTAGTGCTTCAACATTCCATGCCTTCGACTCATCATGCAGCCATTTCAGAACGCAGTGTGACCACATTCATACCACCATTTAGGCCACAGTGGAATCAATAGATACACTGATTACAGCACCAAGTGAGGAGTCAGAGTGTCTGTGTGTGCACGATTGTCCTGGATCAAGACTAAGATCCAGTTCTACATTAAGCTTTGACGAGCCGGCCACACCCTTTCACAACGATTCACCAACTGAATGACTTACAGAAAAATATACCGTGCAAACGATGGAATTGGATTAAAATGGGAATAACCCTGTTGTGTCTGATGATTTGCGGACATTCATGCTGGATTACGGTTGCAAATTGAGGTAAAATGGCTATTTGTGAAATAGCCATTTTACTGGCTCTGCTAATGCATTGCCAGTAAAACTCAATTTGCAACCGTAAAATCCAGCATGAACATCCGCAAATCATCAGACAAAACAGGGTTATTCCCTAATTATCTGTATGAGGTGAAACTGTGTAAGTTGTAGACAGATTCACTTATATCAGCTATGATGTTCTTCTCTCTGGGTCTTCAGCGTTTGAGGTCAATAGACACCTGGGAAGAGCTTATGGAGTCATGAAGTCGCTGGACAAAGGTGTTTGGAGATGCTGATACCTTTTCAGGGGAACAACACTCCAAGTATTTAGAGCTGTGGTGCTTTCCTGTCTGAAACATTGGCCTCATTGGAAGTGCCATTGGAAGATCCGTGCTATTGGCAGGTCTGCACTTCAGACAACCTTATTGATCCCAAAAAAGGGCAATTACGTTTACACTCCAATTACCTCAGACAAGGAGGAGAGGAGAGGGGAGGAATGCGACCGTCCTTGCCGGAGTCCAAGCTGTTGACGCTGACTCGTCAACGTTAACCATTAGCGCTGTATATGACAAGTGGGAGTGAGGTAGAAAGTTGAGCAAATGCTACTTTGTTTAGAATTTATTTCTCCATGGCTACTGCTTTTCTTTTTCTCAATGATGTATACAGACTAGTGCCACCTATTGTCGTGGGGAGTTTACACATACACAGAACATACAGATGGCTGTTTGATGCAGTCTTTCCAGTGAATTAGAATACAAAATTTTCATTTGACAGCTGGGCAGCTGCAAAGTCATGGTTGAACTTCTGGTTAACTGCCATCCAGCATTAGGGGTCTCCAATTGGTTCAAAATGCTGCTGCCAGACTTTAGACATGAAACAGAAAGTCTGAATACATTACACCCATTTTGGCATCTCTTCACTTGCTTCCTGTCCCTGTGAGATCAGATTTTAAGGTTCCGTTACTAACCTATAAAATTATTCACGGACTAGCCTCTCCCTACTTAGCTGACCTACTTAAACCCTACGTACCGGCCCAGGCTCTGCATTCTCAGGGTGCAGGACTACTTTGTGTCACTCGGGTGAATAAAAAATCTGCGGGCACAGAGCTTTCTTTTATTGTGCACCTGCTATGTTTAATGTGTTGTGTGGGCCGCCAGAAGAGGAGGTACTGCTGGCCCACCACCAGAGGGCGCCCTGCCTGAAGTGCGGGCTTCAGGCACGAGAGGGCGCTGCCGCCACGGACACAGCCGGGGTTGACAGCTGTCACTCATCAACTCATGACAGCTGTCACCCATCTCCACTTCATCAATCCACTCCATAAAAGCCGGACGTCATCTCCACCACGTTTTGGCTCATCTATTGACCGTTCATTTGCGCCCCCTGTTGTGGGTCCGTGTCACTACACTTTCCCCAACATAATGATCTCCCTGCGTCAAGAAAACAGTCAGATTCTATAGAGACTTTCAAGTCCAGTCTTAAGAAGCATTTATTTTCCCTTTCGTATGGCTAGCATACTGACATAGTATGGTACTATGCTTTCTACCCTTTTAAATTGATTTTATTAGTAAACAGAGCGGGCCGCGGCCTCAACTTTATCTAAAATATGGGTGTTTTAGTGAAGCTTAGGGCTAGTGGCTGGCAAACACCTTAGTATTTCCTCTGTTTTTCTTGTTGCTTAATGCTGACAAATTATACTGTATTTGTCGTCTTTCTGCTGCCTGATTCTGTTTTTTCTCTCTGTTTGAGGTGTGACTCTATCCAGAGATGGAAGGGCGTGTCTTCTTCTGCAGGCCTTCCATCCTGTGCACCAGCATTGACTCCTAAAATTTCCTATATGTTCATATCGCCAGTTGCGTCAGTAGCATGGCCCAAGTAGAGGGTTGCCCCTTTGAGTCTGTTCTGCTTGAGGTTTTTTCCTCAAATCATCAGAGGGAGTTTTTCCTTACCACTGTCACCTGTGTGCTTGCAATAGGGGTTGGTAAGGTTAGACCTTACTTGTTTGAATCGCCCTGAGGCAACTTTGTTGTCGTTTCACTCTATATAAATGAAATAAACTGAAAATGAATTGAACTGCATCTCTGCTAATCAATATGTTTCCCTGGTGTGTCTTGAGCTTTAGTGTATGTTATGCGAATTGGATGCCAAGCAGTGACATACGTTGATGACTACTCTAGATATCGTTGACAAGGCTGAGTGGAGGCGAGGCACAGACAGAGGCTGGACACAAATGCAGGCTCACACCATGTATGATTAAAGGATGGTTTAATTCAGGCCTGGGTTCAGTAACAGGAAGACAGTCTGCGGAGCAAAAGTACCAGGCATGGACAAGACAGAGGACATGGTCAAAAACAAGCAGGGTCAGTACACGAGCGAACAGAGTTATCAGGGCTGAGGCAAAAACCAGGATCCGGTACACAGAACAGAGTCAAAAACACGGCTTAGCAAAACAGGACGAGACAGAGTGCTGGTAGGTGAATGAATCAACAAACGAGCAGGGAGGAAGTGAACTGAAGCAGTTTAAATAAGAACAGGTAATAGGATAATGAGGTGCACGTGGTGGAGGAAGGGCCTGGAAGGGGGTGTGGTCAGGTGAAAACTAAGAGAGAAAAGAGACACAAAAAGGCAGTGACAAATGGGCAAGTAAATGACAGACGAATGGGGCGTGGCCAACAGTGATGAGGAAGTGCAGGTGCAGGACACAAGAGCGCAGTGGACTGAGAGAAGACAGTCATAACTAGAAGCACTCAGAGAGTGCAAACCTCCGCCAAGGCCATGGGGTCACTGACGCCATAACATCTATATGCCGTGGAATCATTGAACCTAAAAAAGTCTAACAATGATGTTTGCTCAGTAGTAAAAAAGTTTCATCTGCTGTGACTGGATAGCATGTATCCTTAGCGCTTGGCATCACAGTTTATTGCAACTTGCACTTTTCCCAGAAGCTACTGTCATCTGAGCACTGATATTGATATTGCATGTGCTTATAGACAAAAACAAATAAGATTCAAAATTCAATTTATTGTTCAACTAAACTGCAAATATATGAATTTTTTAACATTTATGAAACACTTCTCTAAACAAGGCCATAGGGTCACTGACCCTAAAAAGATTCCCTTCTTGGCACAGTGATCTATTCAACAATTCAGTGTTACAACCAAAACTATGATACATACACTTTTCTTTCCTTTATATTTGACATCCTTGACCATGAAAACATACCACTATTGGAATCACTTTTATGTCTTTATTAGTTCAAAAGTTATTGTATAAAAACGATTTTTCGGTAATAGCGGTTTTCTTCTGGATCTAGCGCCATAACATTTGAAGCTACATCAAATCTGATGACACCTTACTGAATCAGTACAGATTCAGCTACAGTTTGGTGTTAGTTGTGCATCTCTAGCTTCATTTGTCACCTCACACTGACACATTTTCTATTTTCCCTATATTTTTGCATATTCTGGATCACCAGATCCGGAATCCGGATCCAATCATCACCAAACTTTGTTGTTTGATAGAACATTTGACTATGTTACACCCTAATTTTTTTCAAGCCTTTCTGCCTTGTTTTTGTGGAGTTAGCAACTAGAATGTCAAAATTCCCCCATTCCCGCAATGGTGAAGAATACTTAAAAAAATTCCTGGATCCGGATTGTGATCCGGATCACCACTAAAATTTAATCACTTGTTCCTCTTGTCATTTCCAACCACTCCACAAAATGTCATCAAAATCTGTTCAAAACGTTTTGAGTTATCCTGCTGACAAACAGACAGACAAACAAACAAACATGACCGAAAACATAACCTCCTTGGCGGAGGTAATAAATTTAAGAAATATTACAATTTGAAAACAAATGCACCCGAACGTGATGACAGCTGCAACTGCTTAATGCTAACTTTTAACATTGAAAATGCCATAGACATGCTAACGTGTTAGCATCGGGATCCGGATCGTGAGCCGGATCACCACTAAAATTTAATCACTTGTTCCTCTTGTCATTTCCAACCACTCCACAAAATTTCATCAAAATCCATTCAAAACTCTTTGAGTTATCCTGCTGACAGACAGACAAACAAACAAACAAACGCGACCGAAAACATAACCTCCTTGGCGGAGGTAACAATGAAGTTGGGTGTGAACACGTGAGAACTGAGAAGAGTGCAGACACAGAGCAGACGAGGACAGGATGAGACAGACAGGTGCAAGTGAGCAGTGAAGAGTACACAGACCAGACAAAGATCAATACAAACTCAAACAGAACAGCAAAGCAAACCAAAAGATAAACTATATAAAAACAGATCAGAAAATAATAGACTTTAAATACTAAGACAAAACTAAACTGAACCGACAGACATAAAACAATAAGCAAAACAGTGACTGAAAGACAACCAGACATCAAGGCACTACAGAAAACAGAAATGTTAACAGCAAAAACAGGCAGATGACAACCACATGTAAAACAATGAAAACCCAGACTGATAGAACAAAACTAGAATGGAACTGGAACATGGCTGAAGTATAAAAGTAACAAAGAAAGAAAGTGCCAAAGCAAAAATAGAACATAGAATAAACACATGATGAAAATAGCAATTAATATAACAAGGCTGGGGCAGAAGGAGCAGAACCAAATAAAGAGGGAAAATAAGGACTGAAGCCTGGAACTGGGTGGGGCATGACAATCGTGGCAGTAGGTCTCTTCAGAGGATCCTTTAGATCAGAAAAACAGTGTCTTAGGGGAGACTCAGATGAACTTGCAATGTGAGGGAACATTTGCCATGATATTTTGTCCATGTGGCCTGATTTCTGGGCATGATACAGCACGCAGGTGCTGCACTGTTGAGGACCCTAGCAGTTGGAGATGACTAAGTCATCTAAGATCTCCATGTTGGCTGAAACAGATAAATGGTCAAGCCCTGGTCCCACCGCAACCTGGTCTCATGGCAAGTTGTGATTCAGCAGCACGAAATATATATTAATCTATTGCTTTGTGATACTGTGGTGAAAAGTGCCTCATTTTCATCATGGGAGCACAAATTCATTCTAATACATTCTATGATGGCTGCACGAGATTAAAAGTGAAGCGGGGGGGGGGGGTGATTATGGTTAGGATTGGGGGAAGGAGTAGGATTAGGTTATGGTTAAGGTTAGGGTTGGGGGGAGGAGTAGGGTTAGTAATAGTGAGTTTAAAAAAACCCGTCACAAAAATTTGACTCATTTTGTCACGGGAGCATGAAAAAAAAACAAAAAAACGTGAGACTGGGCTGCCCACTGAATAATGAATGCTGAATAATGAGCCACGTTGCATTTTTTTTGTGTGTGTGAGTCCAGTTATTCGACAATCGTGGGAGAATAGTGGCTCTGAGAGGCAGAATATTCGGCTAACGAGGCTCATCACTGAGTGTGGCACTAATTTCAAGAAGTTCAAAATTGAGCCGTTTGTGTACGGGTACTACGAGGACAAACGAGGATGTTAGAGGCATTTTTTTGGTGTGGACGAGGCTGTTAGACGCCCATTATCTGAGTACCTGGCGGCTATGAGGACAGGACAGGCTATTTTGGCTCTGCCCTCTCGCACACTTCGTCGTGACAATCCCACCTGCTTTGTGCGCTGGACGCTGTATATAAAATAATTATTTCGTAGCGGATTAATCATTTACTGTCAGAGTTTGGATGTTGAAAACACCTCTAATCGCTTCAGGAATCACAGAGGAGTGTTTCAGCTGCAACTTTTCTTTATCTCTTTTTCCTGCGCTGCATGAGGTGGACAAGGTATTTGGAACAGCCTAAAAGCTAATTATTTGTAATGGTTATACTGTAATAGCTTGGAAAAACAGTTGCATTTTCATTCCTTCTTTATGAGTAGCTGTAAATAGATTTAGATTTAACATCTTGCTTATAATCGATCAGATGAGTTGCGCTGTGTGCGCTGATGCAATGACTCACTGTGTTTTTTAATTGTTTGTGCAATGTTCATATACGTGGCTCATTATTTGAATAATCACTGAAACTTCTGACAAATCCATACGTGGCTCATTATTCAGCGCTTTATTATTTAGTGGGACCAAAGCTTTACTTTTGAGAAGTGGGGACAGAGCAGTTATCTGCCTGGGTGGTTGCCATCCAGGATCAAAGCCATTCCGTGGTGTCATGGATGTGATGAAGCGCCTTGGGGCAACTGTTTGTTGTGATTTGGCGCTATATAAAAAAAATTGATTGATTGATTGATTGACTTGGCTTATTCCCTTCCCCTCAAATCAAAGAGTGGTCATTGCTTGCTGAGGTGAAGAAGAAGTCCTGTGTAGGCCACGAGGTCTGTTGGTGTTGGTGGTGATCCACAGATTCTGCAGCATGAAGTGGATGAGAGCCTATGACTCCCACTGGTCGGGACCCAGTCTGATACTGGTTACTTCTGCAGCCAAGGCTGGTACCTAGTTACAGGTGGGTGCACTCAGACAATGCATATAAAGTGTCTTGTCTCAGGACATTGACAGAGAGCCTGAGGGGGATTCAAACCAAGGTCTACATATGGGCACTGTTAGCGTTTCACTAGTCTGCACGTGATGTGCATGTCAGGGCATTTTAACACCCATGCTACCAATTATGAGAGCCAATCCACACAGCCCAACCCGCAAAAATATGTGATGATTTATGACTCAAACCCGATCCGACCAGCGGAGGGGAAAAAAAAGCCAAAAGGTCTGAACACAATCTTTCTCCCTCTCTTTCTCTCACACACGCGCACACACACACACACACACACACACACACACACACACACACACACACACACACACACACACACACACACACACACACACACACACACACACACACACACACACACACACACCATGATGTATGTCACCTAAAAAAAGCTACAGTAGTTTCTCAGCCAAAACTAGCTGCTGCCAGCCTGTAAATGCTTCAGAATTAATATTCCACCACTATGATTGGGTGCAGAGATATTTGTGAGATGTAGGTTATGGTACTTACAAATTATCAAGGAGGACGCCCTCTGTGCAAAACACTGGATTTTTCAATTAAGTTCAGGGTTGACCTGCACATCACTAGTCTGCATGGTTGCTCCTTGGAAACAAATCATGCAGACTGCTGAAACACTGTGGCACTGATAAGCATGAATACATGAATCATATACCCATAACTGTGTCACAAACTAAAGCATAATAGTTAATGAAGCAACAGAAGCAAAACAAAGTAAAGGCAATATAAAAAATAATAACAAAAATAATCAAGTTCCTGCACCACAAAAAGCTTCTGACTATGCAAAATTATGTAAAATGAAAATTACAACCTGCCTGACTGATGGATCATTTCAGCCAGTTAAATCAAAAAATCCCTCATCCAAAGCCATCATTGATAAACTGTCAGTGACACCAGACAGGACTGCTGATCTTAAAGCACAATTTGGTTCCACTGAGGTGTAATGATGCTACTGTTGAGCTCCTCTGAGCAGAAGAACGGCAGCATGAAGCAGAAAAAGGCGACATCTACACTCAGAGCAGTGTGACAATGAGTCAAATATCTTGCTAAAAATAGACGTTAAAAACTACATGGCTCAGAGAGGTAACAACATGTAAGGAATGATCGGAAAGCGTCAAAACGAAACTGATGGTAGATCATTGATGAAGTCATTGATTAATTCATTTTCATCCCTATCAGTTGTAGGAGGTCCATTGTGATTAACACACACTGAGTAAAAGGTGGAGTAGCTACCACACAGAAAGAAACTGGAATACTCTGAGAAACCCTGGGCAGAGATGTTTAATGTTTTGAGGCAAATCTTAAAACTTTTTTCTGCACCTCTGCTTACAATTAACTTTATGGTTTTTACCTCATATCAACTACACTCAACAAAAATATGAACGCAACACTTTTGGTTTTGCTCCCATTTTGTCTAAAACTTTTTCCACATACACAATATCACCATTTCCCTCAAATATTGTTCACAAACCAGTCTAAATCTGTGATAGTGAGCACTGAGTGAGTGTGCACTAATCATGGTGTCTAATCAGCATCTTGATATGGCACACCTGTGAGGTGGGATGGATTATCTCAGCAAAGGAGAAGTGCTCACTATCACAGATTTAGACTGGTTTGTGAACAATATTTGAGGGAAATGGTGATATTGTGTATGTGGAAAAAGTTTTAGATCTTTGAGTTCATCTCATACAAAATGGGAGCAAAACCAAAAGTGTTGCGTTTATATTTTTGTTGAGTGTACATTTGGTGATTTGTATGATATGTTTGTATTTGGTGCTGAATTTTAATTTGTTCTGATGATCCTTAAACTTATCGTTTCACCGTTGTGTTTTTGATGTTTTGCTACAGCTACCTGATTTTGTCCTTGGACATGACACGTCATCTGCATTGTCTCAGACTCCCCACCTTTAAATGAGTACCAGCCTTGGCTGGAGAAATATCGTGAGATGGACTGGTGTCCCATACACGAGGAGTCGTAAACCTTCATCGGCTTCACACTACGGTATCCAGGGACAAGTAACTCCACTGGGCCATAAGGCCTGCATAGGACTTACTTTTTTCTTTTTTTTTGGTTTGTATGATATGTTTGTATTTGGCGTTGAATTTAATTTTTGTTTTTTGTTATTTAACTGTTTTGGTAGCACAGTGGTTTAGTGGTTAGAACTGTTGCCTCACAGCGAGAAGGTTATGGGATTGTTTCCCACCTGGTCCTTTCTGTGTGGCGTTTGCATGTTTGTTTGGGAGAGGTGATGGTCTAGTGGTTAAGTGTTGGGCTGATCATTGGTTCAAATCTGGGCCCTCAAATCCCCTAGTTGTTCCCGATGTGTAGTGAGGACCTTGTATGGCAGCACCCTCACATCAGGGTGAATGTGAGGCATTTGTTGGGAAAGTGTAGGAACACGGACCCACAACAGGGGGCGCAAATGAACGGACAATGGAGTAAGTCGAATAACAACGCTTTACTGTTGTGAATGTGCACAACGAATACAACCAATCACAGAAATGGACAACAGTCAATTTACAAAAGTGTCGTGTGGGCAGGCTCGAAGATAGGAGACGCCTCTCCAAGGTAAGACCGGTACCACACGGCTTCCTCCGCCACAGGACACCGGGTATACTGGAGCCGCCAAGTCCCGAACTCCCAGGTGGCCACTGCCTCCGCGTGTCGGACCTGGTACTGCTGGCGAGGAACAAAAACACAATTAAAGGTGGGCGCGTTTGCACCCAGTAATCCACACGGCAGGAAAGCTACCTCCACCTCTCGTTGGAAAAAAAGGTCTGTTATCACTCACAAAAGTCACAAAAGGTTACTGTCAAGCAGTCAGCTGAGAATATTACCTTCCAGGTAGAACGATATCTCGGCAATGAGGTGGAGATGCCGTCCTGCTGATATACCCCACTGATGATTGCCGTCAGCTGTCTCAGGTGATGGGTGACAGCTGTCACCGAGGCTGCCCCCGTGAGGCGGCGGCGCCCTCTGGTGCCTGGAGCCCGCACTCCAGGCAGGGCGCCCTCTGGTGGTGGTGGGCCAGCAGTACCTCCTCTTCAGCGGCCCACACAACAGGACCCCCCCCTCAACGGCCGCCTCCTGGCGCCCGACCGGGCTTGTCCGGGTGGCGACGGTAGAAGTCGGCCAGGAGGGCCGGGTCCAGGATGAAGCTCCTCTTCACCCAGGAGCGTTCTTCAGGGCCGTACCCCTCCCAGTCCACCAGATATTGAACGCCCCGGCCCATCCGTCGGACGTCCAACAACCGGCGCACTGTCCAAGCCGGCTCGCCATCGATGATCCGGGCAGGAGGTGGCGCCGGACCGGGTGTACAGAGGGGCGAGGTGTGATGGGGCTTGATTTTCGACACATGGAACACTGGATGGATCCGCAGTGAGGCTGGAAGCTGAAGCCTCACTGCGGCGGGATTGATGACCTTGAGGATTTTAAACGGTCCTATGTACCTGTCCTGTAGTTTGGGGGAGGCCACTTGTAGTGGGATGTCCTTTGTGGACAACCACACTTCCTGCCCGGGGCGATACGTAGGGGCCGGGGTCCGCCGCCGGTCTGCATGGGTCTTCGCCCTCATCCGGGCCCTCAACAAAGCAGAACGGGCGGCACGCCACACCCGACGGCACCTCCGCAGGTGGGCCTGGACCGAGGGCACACCGACCTCTCCCTCAACCACCGGGAACAACGGGGGCTGATACCCCAAACACACCTCAAAGGGGGAGAGGCCGGTGGCTGATGACACTTGACTGTTGTGGGCGTACTCGATCCAGGCCAGATGAGTACTCCAGGCCGCCGGGTGCGCGGCTGTCACACAACGCAGTGTTTGCTCCATTTCTTGATTGGCCCGCTCTGCTTGCCCGTTGGTCTGGGGGTGATACCCGGACGAGAGACTGACCGTGGCCCCCAGCTCCCGGCAAAAGCTCCTCCAGACATGCGAGGAGAACTGGGGACCGCGATCGGAGACGATGTCTGATGGTATCCCATGCAGGCGGACGACGTGGTGGACCAGGAGGTCCGCTGTCTCCTGGGCCGTTGGGAGCTTCGGGAGGGCCACGAAGTGGGCCGCCTTGGAGAATCGGTCCACTATCGTGAGGATCACGGTGTTGCCCTGGGACGGCGGGAGGCCCGTGACAAAATCCAGGCCGATGTGGGACCAGGGGCGATGAGGCACGGGCAGCGGCTGTAGCAGTCCCGGAGCCTTGCGATGGTCGGCCTTGCCCCTGGCACAGGTGGTACAGGCCTGGATGTAGTCCCGGACGTCGGCCTCCAGGGACGCCCACCAGAAGCGCTGCCGGACAACTGCCACGGTTCTTCGCACCCCTGGATGACAGGAGAGCTTGGAGCCGTGACAGAAGTCCAGGACTGCAGCCCTAGCCTCTGGTGGGACGTACAGTCTGTTCTTTGGTCCAGTCCCGGGGTCCGGGCTCCGTGCCAGGGCCTCCCGGACGGTTCTCTCTACGTCCCAGGTGAGGGTGGCCACGATAGTGGACTCCGGGATGATGGGTTCCGGTGGATCCGACAACTCCGCTTTGACCTTGTCTTCGTGTACCCGGGACAAGGCATCCGACTTCTGGTTCTTGGTCCCGGGCCGGTAGGTGATGCGGAAGTCAAAACGGCCGAAGAACAGTGACCAGCGGGCTTGCCTGGGATTCAGCCGCTTGGCGGTCCTGATATATTCCAGGTTCCGGTGGTCAGTGAAAACCGTGAACGGCACGGACGTTCCCTCCAACAGGTGTCTCCACTCTTCAAGAGCCTCTTTCACCGCTAGGAGTTCTCGGTTGCCGACGTCATAGTTCCGTTCAGCCGGGGTCAACCTGCGGGAAAAATAGGCACACGGATGAAGGACCTTATCGGTCTTCCCACTCTGGGACAGCACAGCTCCTATCCCTGAGTCCGAGGCGTCCACTTCAACCACTAACTGGCGGCTAGGATCGGGCTGCACCAGAACGGGTGCAGACGAGAAGCGCCGTTTCAACTCCTTGAACGCGGCATCGCAACGATCCGACCAGGTGAAGGGGACTTTTGGTGAGGTCAGGGCTGTCAGGGGGCTAGCAACCTGGCTGTAGCCCTTAATGAACCTCCTGTAGAAATTCGCAAAGCCGAGGAACTGTTGCAGCTTCCTACGGCTTGTGGGTTGGGGCCAGTCTCTCACCGCTGCAACCTTGGCCGGATCAGGAGCGACGGAGTCGGGGGAGATGATGAACCCCAGGAAGGACAAAGAGGTGCGGTGAAACTCACACTTCTCGCCCTTAACAAACAGCCGGTTCTCCAATAACCGCTGCAGGACCTGACGTACATGTCGGACATGGGTCTCAGGATCCGGAGAAAAGATGAGTATGTCGTCTAAATATACGAAGACGAATCGGTGCAGGAAGTCCCGCAAGACATCATTAACCAATGCTTGGAACGTCGCGGGAGCATTTGTAAGACCGAACGGCATGACCAGGTACTCAAAATGACCTAACGGGGTGTTAAATGCCGTCTTCCACTCGTCTCCCTTCCGGATCCGAACCAGGTGATACGCATTCCTAAGATCAAGCTTGGTGAATATCTTGGCTCCATGCAGGGGCGTGAACACCGAATCCAACAAGGGTAAGGGGTATCGGTTACGAACCGTGATTTCGTTCAGCCCCCTGTAATCAATGCATGGACGTAATCCGCCATCCTTTTTCCCCACAAAAAAGAAACCCGCACCCATCGGGGAGGTGGAATTCCGGATCAACCCGGCAGCCAAAGAGTCCCGGATGTAGGTCTCCATTGATTCGCGTTCAGGTCGTGAGAGGTTGTACAGCCTGCTGGACGGGAACTCAACGCCTGGAACCAAATCAATGGCACAATCATACGGGCGGTGCGGGGGAAGGGTGAGTGCCAGATCCTTGCTGAACACCTCCGCAAGGTCATGGTACTGCACCGGCACCGTCCCTAGATTGGGCGGGGCTCTGACCTCCTCCCTGGCCTGGGAACCGGGAGGAACCGAGGAACCTAAACATACCCGATGGCAGGTCTCGCTCCACTGGACCACTACCCCGGACGGCCAATCGATCCGGGGATTGTGCTTCAACATCCAGGGAAAACCTAAAATCACACGGGAGGTGGCCGGAGTTACAAAAAACTCGATCTCCTCCCGGTGATTCCCCGACACCACCAGAGTTACTGGTGGTGTCTTGTGGGTGATTGGAGGGAGTAGGGAGCCATCTAGTGCCCGTACCTGCACAGGCGAGGTAAGCGCCACCAGAGGGAACCCTATCTCCCTGGCCCATTTGCTATCAAGCAAATTCCCTTCTGAGCCCGTGTCCACCAGTGCTGGGGCCTTCAGGGTTAAATCCTCATAAAGGATTGTAACTGGGAGTCGTGTGGCGATGTGGGTGTGTCCCACGTGAACGTCTCGGCCCCCCCCTAGCCCAGTGTCTAGGGGCGGGCGTTGGTGTTTAACCGTTCGGGGCAGTCTCGTACCTGATGCTCAATCGAGCCACAAACAAAACACGCTCCGCGGGCCAGCCTCCTTTGTGTGACCGGTGCCCTAAATGTTGCCCTACTCGTGTCCATAGCTTCGTCAGCAGGGGGAGCTGTGATCGCACGGAGCGCAGGGGCTGTGGAGCGTGGGGCGGGCGGAACGCGGTCGGAACCGGAAGGGAGAGGGACGACGCGTGCCTGGCCACGCCCTTCGGCTCGTTCCCGACGGCGCTCATTTAACCGATTGTCTAATCGTATGACAAGATCGATAAGCCCATCCAAATCCCGCGGTTCGTCCTTAGCCACCAGGTGCTCCTTGAGGACCAATGACAGTCCGTTTACGAAGGCGGCGCGGAGGGCAGTGCTATTCCAGCCGGACCTCGCAGCCGCGATGCGGAAGTCGACTGCATAGGCAGCTGCGCTCCGGCGCCCCTGTCTCATTGACAGCAGCACGGCTGAAGCGGTCTCTCCTCTATTAGGGTGATCGAACACTGTTCTGAGCTCCCTCACAAACCCATCATATGTCTGAAGGAGCCGTGACTTTTGCTCCCAGAGCGCTGTAGCCCAAGCGCGTGCCTCACCACGAAGCAGATTTATCACATAAGCTACCTTGCTAGCGTCGGTCGCGTACATGACGGGACGCTGTGCGAAGACGAGCGAACACTGCATAAGGAAATCCGCGCACGTCTCCACACAGCCTCCGTACGGCTCTGGGGGGCTTATGTATGCTTCAGAGGATGGTGGGGGGGGTCGTTGGACAACCAGTGGAACGTCGCTGTCACGCACAGGGTCTACGGGAGGGAGAGCCGCAGCGGCGCCCGGAGGGCGCGCTTCCACCTGCGCGGCGAGAGCCTCCACCCTGCGGTTCAGGAGGGCGTTCTGCTCGGCCATCGATTCTAACCGAGTCGTGAAAGCGGTGAGGATCCGCTGCAACTCACCGATTACCCCTCCTGCGGACGCCTGTGCGCCTTGTTCTTCCATTGGCCGTTCAACAGCCGGTTGACGCCCCTCGGGATCCATGACATTGGCCGAGATATCCTGTTGGGAAAGTGTAGGAACACGGACCCACAACAGGGGGCGCAAATGAACGGACAATGGAGTAAGTCGAATAACAACGCTTTACTGTTGTGAATGTGCACAACGAATACAACCAATCACAGAAATGGACAACAGTCAATTTACAAAAGTGTCGTGTGGGCAGGCTCGAAGATAGGAGACGCCTCTCCAAGGTAAGACCGGTACCACACGGCTTCCTCCGCCACAGGACACCGGGTATACTGGAGCCGCCAAGTCCCGAACTCCCAGGTGGCCACTGCCTCCGCGTGTCGGACCTGGTACTGCTGGCGAGGAACAAAAACACAATTAAAGGTGGGCGCGTTTGCACCCAGTAATCCACACGGCAGGAAAGCTACCTCCACCTCTCGTTGGAAAAAAAGGTCTGTTATCACTCACAAAAGTCACAAAAGGTTACTGTCAAGCAGTCAGCTGAGAATATTACCTTCCAGGTAGAACGATATCTCAGCAATGAGGTGGAGATGCCGTCCTGCTGATATACCCCACTGATGATTGCCGTCAGCTGTCTCAGGTGATGGGTGACAGCTGTCACCGAGGCTGCTCCCGTGAGGCGGCGGCGCCCTCTGGTGCCTGGAGCCCGCACTCCAGGCAGGGCGCCCTCTGGTGGTGGTGGGCCAGCAGTACCTCCTCTTCAGCGGCCCACACAACAGCATTAGTGTGTTAATCGCTTTGAGCGTCTGATGCAAATGGGTCCATTTATTTGTTTGTCTGTCTATATGTGGCCCTGTGATATACTGGTATGCTGTCCAGGGTGTTTCCCGCCTCTCGTCCTACGACTGCTGCAATGGGCCAAACTTGTGGTCGCCTTCGTGCTGTAAACACTTTGGCTTTGCAGCGCCTGGCAACTATGCTTTATTTCTACGTGTTACTTTATGAGTGTGATACTGTAATTCTTGCATGTGTTATTTTCCAATTCTTTTCATCATGGATGAAAGCAAAATTTCAGGAATATGACAGCACCACAGCTGAAAAAATAATGAACACTGTGTGTGTGTGTGTGTACATGTTTTAAGGCTCTCTTCCTCACCACAGCATGGGTTACAACGCAACTGGATGTCGAAATACGGCTGACTGCAACGCTTAGCAAATTAAGGCAGTAATAAGAGTGCACCCCTACGTTGGATTTTAGGTAACTATGTAGAATACGGAGAATTGTTTCTGGTCATGACACCTACATTTTCATCATGTCATTTCACTTTTTGGAGTTATCTTGCTTCCAATTAAACAAACAAACCAAAGGAAAACAACCACCTTGGCAAAGTAATTTGAAGACAGGCACCAATGATATGTTTGCATTTCACTGTGTGTATGTGTCATGGCGAGGAGTTTAGGAAAACAAAGTGAACTGTACAGTTGCCATGGTGATAATGATTTAGAGAAAATTCAGTGATAGATCTGGAGCCCGCAGAGAGAAAGCAAACAGAATGTGAAGGAGGAAAACAAGCAGAGAGAAATTTTTTTCTGTCTTAATGAAATTAAGCATGTGCACACTCTCTAGACCAGTGATTCTCAACCGGGGGTGCCGCGGCACCCTAGGTGCCCCTGACGATCGATCACCCCGTGATCTATCGTCAGGGGTGCCGTGGGTATTTTTCATATTCGCGATTACCATGAATTATTTATTTTATCCATAAAGCATAAAACGACTCAGCCTCGCGTGCTGCAGCCTCGCCCTCGTCTTAAGGCGGCACAATAACAAGGAGGCTGACGGCCGATTAAAACAGTGCCGTCTCCTTCAAAAGTCGTCTAAAATGCGGAGCTGTTGGTGTGTGTGTCAGTGCCTGTGTGTGCGCGCGCGCGGAGTTAACAAGCTGCAGACTGCGAGGGAGGGGGTGGGTGAGGGAGATTCCTGAATGCAGGCGCGACACGTTCAGTGCACAGCGAGCGCGGAGCAAAGAGAGGATTTTAACCCAAGTGAACGTTAACAAAACGGAAACATGAAGCTGCCTTTACTTCTCTCTGAACTTTCTCTAAAGGTGTGATTCTGCCGTTACCGTCCTGTTCACACCATGTGTGCGTCGTATGCTGAATTTATGAGATCATGAGATAAAATAAATGGTCAAATATCTTTAAAAACATTTAAAAAAAATGAGAATATATGAATGAACTGAGCCACAAAAAAAAAACAATGTTCAGACGCAGAGATCACAAAAAGCAGGTGAGAACTCTGAACTTTAACAGCTGTTATTTTCCAAAGGTATTTATTTGTTCAATCTTGAGCTTAATGCAGTGTTTAAGCACAAAACGTGACTGATGAGGAGAAACAATTTCAGAAATGCAACAGAAACAACCACAAATCAGAAAAAGTTGGGACTGTATGTAAAATGAAGATAAAAATAAAAATGTTGCACCATTCCCAGTTTCTCCACTCACAGAAGCCAAACGTTCTTCCAGAGTTGTGTAATTATACTACAATAGTAGAATATAAAGAAGGGGAAAAAAAGAAAAAAATAGACAATATATTCGTCAATCGCAATTATTTGTCTGACAATTAATCGTCTCCAGAAATTCGTAATCGAGACAGCCCTACTTGAGATCAGAGCACAAAATGCTTAAGGATTTTCGAAATGCGGTGTTTTCTGTATCGATTTTCTATTGCGATAATTGGGTTCTGCGCAAAACCAGAGGTAATAGCATTATAATATTATTTTGGTTGGTGGTGTGCCGCAGGATTTTGTAAATACAAAAAGGGTGCCGCGGCTCAAAAAAGGTTGAAAATCACTGCTCTAGACACACTCATAAATGGCAACACTGCTGCAGTAATACGTAGATGTAAAAGCAAATTAACACAGCATCAGTGTAGCAAGAACAAGAAGAGTAATCTCAAAGTAAACACACATTAAAAAAAGATCTTATTCTCTCCTCATAGTTTGACAACAAACATTCTGCTCACAGCCTCTGCTGAACCGGCATCAACCTGACCGGCTGATTGCATTTATTTATTTTTAAAAGGAGTTCCCTGCATCACAGTATCTCATGTGCCTGTCAGAGTGCATATGTGACACAAACAGCCATGTTTACATGTCATATAAATACAGTAAGAGGACTTGTCCGACAACTGCCTGCATGATAAGGGCTGTTTTTGTCCACAAAAAGTGTGCTTTGTGACCTCCTGCATAGTAACTGTGCTATACATTAGTTGACCAGTAGTTCGCAGTAGTGTTAAATCAGGCTTCAAGTAAATGGACTGCATTTATATACAGTGCATCCAGAAAGCATTCACAGCACTTTATCCATATTTTTTTTTAGGTCAGTAGTATTCCAAAATGGAGTGAATTAATTTTTTTCCCCTCAAAGTTTGACTCACAACACCCCATAATGACAACATGAAAAAGTTTTTTTAAATGTTTACAAATTTATTAAAAATAAAAAACTAAGAACTCACATGTACATAAGTATTCACAACCTTCGTTCAAAACTTTGTTGTTGCACCTTTGGCAGCAATTACAGCCTCAAGTCTTCTTGAACATGATGCCACAAGCTTGATGCACCTATCTTTGGACAGTTCTGCCCATTCCTCTTTGCAGCACCTCTCAAGCTCCATCGGGATGGATGGGGAAGCGTCGGTGCACAGCCATTTTCAGATCTCTCCAGAGATCTGAAAATGGCAGTAAATGGCTGAGATTTGGATTGAGGTCTGGGCTCTGGCTGGACCACTCAAGGACATTCACAGAGTTGTCCTGAAGCCACTCCTTTGATATCTTGGCTGTGTGCTTTGGGTCATTATCCTGCTGACAGATGAACCATTCCCCCAGTCTGTCTCTGTACATTGCTGCAATCATCTTTACCTCCCCTAGTCTCCCAGTTCCTGCTGCTGAAAAACACCCCCACAGCAGGATGCTGCCACCACCATGCTTCACTGTTGGAATGATGACTGGTTTCCTCCAAAAATGACGCCTGGCAAATTTCGCCAAGACTATACAGGGACCCCATGTAGAGCTCCTTATGTTAGCAACAACAACAACAACAAAAAAAAACAGTGCACATGTGGGATAGACCTCAAAAAAACAAACAAAAAAAAAAACACTAGAAGCATCCAAGCTCTGAATACAGCACACACATGCACCTCCAAGCTGCCTTGGCCAACCACCCAAGAAGCAAGATCATAAAAAATTCACTACCCACCCCCCCATGTCATGCTCAAGTGCTACCTGTGATGCACCACTCAGTGCACTGTGTCAGTGCCACCACCACACCACAAGGGCCAGCCAAATGGTGAAAAGGTTGACAGGGTAAGACACAACCACATCCACTGGAAGATCCGGGACTGGTGATAGATTTAAAAAAAAAAATAAAAGCATCAACTGTGCCTCTGTTACTGTGCATATATGGTAGTAATTTCACAGATAACCCACACATTGTGTTGTGAAAGTGTAGTGACACGGGCCCACAACAGGGGGCGCAAATGAACGGTCAATAGATGAGCCAAAAAGTAACAATTTAATGTTGTGAAGGTGCACAACGAATACACAGACAATCTCAGAATATGATTACAGTCAATCCACAAAGGTGACGTGTGGGCAGGCTCGAGGATAGAAGACGTCTGTCCTGAGATGAGCCGGAACCACACGATTTCCGCCGCCACCGAACCTGGTGAATACTGGAGCCGCCAAGTCCCGAATTCCCAGGTGATCACCATCCCCGACTGTCGGATCTGGTACTGCCGGCAAAGAACAAAGACAGTCAAGTGTGGGTGTGTGTACACCCAGTAACAACAATGGTGGGAATGCCACCTCCACCTCTCACTCAATATGCTGATGAGTACCGCAGTGATTCCTCAGGGGAAAAGAGTGCCGTCCAGCACTCACTCAGCTTCCCCAGACAGAGGGACCGGTACTCCTGCAAACACTCACAATATACAGATTATATTGTAACACAAACGGCTGAGGATATTACCTCCATTGAAGTACGATATCTCGGCGATGAGGTGGAGATGACATCTGGGTTTTATGGAGTGGGATGATGAAGAATGAGTGACAGCTGTCAGGACATAATGAGTAACAGCTGTCACTCCCGGCTGTGTTCGTGGCGGCAGCGCCCTCTCGTGCCTGAAGCCCGCACTTCAGGCAGGGCGCCCTCTGGTGGTGGGCCAGCAGTACCTTCTCTTCTGGCGGCCCACACAACAGGACCCCCCCCCCCTCAACGGGCGCCTCCTGGCGCCCGACCAGGTTTATCGGGGTGTCGGCGGTAGAAATCGGCCAGGAGGGCCGGATCCAGGATGAAGCTCCTCTTCACCCAGGAGCGTTCTTCGGGTCCATACCCCTCCCAGTCCACCAGATATTGGAATCCCCGGCCCATTCGACGGACGTCCAGGAGCCGGCGCACTGTCCAAGCTGGCTCCCCGTCAATGATCCGGGCAGGAGGCGGCGCCGGACCGGGAGCACAGAGGGGTGAGGTGTGGTACGGTTTGAGTTTGGAGACATGGAACACCAGGTGGATCCGCAGTGAAGCTGGGAGCTGGAGCTTCACTGCGGCAGGGCTGAGGACCTTGAGGATGCGAAATGGGCTGATGAACCTGTCCATCAGTTTTGGTGACTGTACTTGTAGTGGAATGTCCTTCGTTGACAACCACACCTCCTGCCCGGGCTGGTATGCAGGGGCCGGGGACCGCTGGCGGTCTGCATGGGTCTTGGCCCTCGTCCGGGCTTTCAACAAGGCAGAACGGGCGGTGCGCCACACTTGACGGCACCTCCGAAGGTGGGCCCGGACCGAGGGCACACCGACCTCTCCCTCCACCACGGGAAATAATGGGGGCTGGTACCCCAAACACACCTCAAATGGGGAGAGGCCGGTGGCAGAAGACACCTGGCTGTTATGCGCATACTCGATCCAGGCCAGATGGTTACTCCAGGCCGTCGGGTGCGCGGATGTTACACAGCGGAGGGTCTGTTCCAGCTCCTGGTTGGCCCGCTCTGCCTGTCCGTTTGTCTGTGTATGGTACCCGGACGAGAGGCTCACGGTGGCCCCCAGTTCCCTGCAGAAACTCCTCCAGACGTGAGAGGAAAACTGGGGACCACGATCCGAGACTATGTCAGTGGGGATCCCATGCAGAGGGACGACGTGGTGGACCAGGAGGTCCGCTGTCTCCTGGGCCGTAGGGAGCTTTGGGAGGGCCACGAAGTGGGCCGCCTTGGAGAATCGGTCCACTATTGTGAGGATGGTGGTGTTGCCCTGGGACGGTGGGAGACCCGTGACAAAATCCAGGCCGATGTGGGACCAGGGGCGATGAGGCACAGGAAGCGGTTGGAGCTGACCTTGGGACTTCCTGTGGTCAGCCTTGCCCCTGGCACAGGTGGTACAGGCCTGGATGTACTCCTGGACGTCGGCCTCCATAGACGCCCACCAGAAGCGCTGCCGGACAACTGCCACGGTCCTTCGCACCCCTGGATGACAGGAGAGCTTGGAACCGTGACAGAAGTCAAGGACCGCAGCCCTGGCCTCTGGTGGGACGTATAGTTTGTCTTTTGGTCCAGTTCCCGGGTCCGGGCTTCGTGCCAGGGCCTCCCGGACGATCTTCTCCACGTCCCAGGTGAGGGTGGCCACGATAGTGGACTCAGGCAGGATGGGCTCTGGTGGATCCGACAGTGCAGTTTTGACCTCCTCTTCGTGTACCCGGGACAAGGCATCTGACCTCTGGTTCTTGGTCCCGGGGCGATAGGTGATCCGGAAGTCAAAACGCCCGAAGAACAGTGACCAGCGGGCTTGCCTGGGGTTCAGCCGCTTGGCGGTCCTGATATACTCCAGGTTCCGATGGTCAGTGAAAACCGTGAACAGCACAGACGCTCCCTCCAACAGGTGTCTCCACTCCTCAAGAGCCTCTTTCACCGCAAGGAGTTCTCGATTGCCGACGTCATAGTTCCGTTCAGCCGGGGTCATCCTGCGTGAAAAGTAGGCATATGGGTGAAGAACCTTATCAGTCTCTCCGCTCTGGGATAGCACGGCTCCTATCCCTGAGTCAGAGGCGTCCACTTCAACCATGAACTGGCGGCTAGGGTCGGGCTGCACCAAAACTGGTGCAGTAGAGAACCGTCGTTTCAACTCCTTGAACGCGGCTTCGCACCGATCCGACCAGGTGAAGGGGACTTTTGGAGAGGTCAGGGCTGTCAGGGGGCTAACTACCTGACTGTAGCCCTTAATGAACCTCCTATAGAAATTAGCGAAGCCGAGGAACTGTTGCAGCTTCCTACGGCTTGTTGGTTGGGGCCAATCTCTCACCGCTGCAACCTTGGCCGGATCACGGGCGACGGAGTTAGAGGAGATGATAAACCCCAGGAAGGACAAAGACGTGCGGTGAAACTCGCACTTGTCGCCCTTCACAAACAGTCGGTTCTCTAACAACCGCTGCAGGACCTGACGTACATGCTGGACATGGGTCTCAGGATCTGGAGAAAAGATGAGAATATCGTCCAGATATACGAAGACGAATCGGTGCAGGAAGTCCCGCAAGACGTCATTAACCAAGGCTTGGAACGTCGCGGGGGCGTTGGTGAGGCCGAACGGCATGACCAGGTACTCAAAGTGACCTAACGGGGTGTTAAATGCCGTCTTCCATTCGTCTCCCTTCCGGATCCGAACCAGGTGATACGCATTTCTAAGATCCAGCTTAGTAAAGATTTTGGCTCCATGCAGGGACGTGAACACGGAATCCAATAATGGCAATGGGTATCTGTTGCGAACCGTAAACTCATTCAGCCCCCTGTAATCAATGCATGGACGGAGTCCGCCATCTTTCTTGCCCACAAAAAAGAAACCTGCCCCCATCGGGGAGGTGGAGTTCCGGATCAGCCCGGCAGCTAATGAGTCCCGGATGTAGGTCTCCATTGATTCGCGCTCAGGTCGTGAGAGGTTGTACAGCCTGCTGGACAGGAACTCAGCACCTGGAACCAAATCAATGGCACAATCGTACGGACGGTGCGGGGGAAGGGTGAGTGCCAGATCCCTGCTGAAGACGTCAGCAAGATCGTGGTACTCAACCGGCACTGCCGTCAGATTGGGAGGGACTTTGACCTCCTCCTTAGCCTGTAAACCGGGAGGAACCGAGGATCCTAAACACACCCGATGGCAGGTTTCGCTCCACTGAACCACCACCCCAGACGGCCAATCAATCCGGGGATTGTGCTTCAACATCCATGGGAAGCCCAAAATCACACGGGAGGTAGAAGGAGTTACAAAAAACTCAATCTCCTCCCGATGGTTTCCAGACACCACCAGAGTTACTGGTTGTGTCCTGTGTGTGATTAAAGGGAGGAGGGTGCCATCTAGTGCCCACACTGCAATGGCGAAGGAAGCGCCACCAGAGGGAGCCCTACCTCCCTTGCCCATCTGCTGTCTAGCAGATTTCCTTCTGACCCCGTGTCCACCAGTGCTGGGGCTTGAAGAGTTAAATCCCCGCTCAGGATTGTAACTGGGAGTCGTGTGGCAATCTGTGTGTGTCCCACGTGAATGTTTTGACCCCCCCTTAACCCAGTCTCTGAGGGCGGTTGTTGTTGTGGCCGTTTGGGGCAGTTTTTCTGTATATGCTCCTTCGGGCTGCAGAGAAAACACTCCCCGCGGACCAGCCTCCTAATTTTAGCCCTGTGCGTTTCCCTAACAACGTCAACAGGGGGAGCTGTTGCCCCACAAAGCGCTGCGACTGTGAAGCGTGGGGAGGGCGGCCCCTTTTCGAACCCGGAAGGGAGAGGGACGGCGCGTATCCGGCCACGTCCTTCGCCTCGCTCCCGACGGCGTTCCTCCAACCGATTGTCTAACCAACCAACCAACCAACTTTTTTCTTATATAGCGCCAAATCACAACAAACAGTTGCCCCAAGGCGCTCCACATTGCAAGGCAAGGCCACACAATAACTATGAAAAACCCCAACGGTCAAAACGACCCCCTATGAGCAAGCACTTGGCCACAGTGGGAAGGAAAAACTCCCTTTTAACAGGAAGAAACCTCCAGCAGAACCAGGCTCAGGGAGGGGCAGTCTTCTGCTGAGACTGGTTGGGGCAGAGGGAAAAAACCAGGAAAAAGACATGCCGTGAAGGGGGGCAGAGATTGATCACTAATGATTAAATGCAGAGTGATGCATACGGAGCAAAAAGAGAAAGAAACAGTGCATCATGGGAACCCCCCCACAATCTACGTCTAAAGCAGCATAACCAAGGGATGGTCCAGGGTCACCCGATCCAGCCCTAACTATAAGCCTTAGCGAAAAGGAAAGTTTTAAGCCTAATCTTAAAAGTAGAGAGGGTATCTGTCTCCCTGATCTGAATTGGGAGCTGGTTCCACAGGAGAGGAGCCTGAAAGCTGAAGGCTCTGCCTCCCATTCTACTCTTACAAACCCTAGGAACTACAAGTAAGCCCGCAGTCTGAGAGCGAAGCGCTCTAATGGGGTAATATGGTACTACGAGGTCCCTAAGATAAGATGGGACCTGATCATTCAAAACCTTATAAGTAAGAAGAAGAATTTTAAATTCTATTCTAGAATTAACAGGAAGCCAATGAAGAGAGGCCAACACGGGTGAGATATGCTCTCTCCTGCTAGTCCCCGTCAGTACTCTAGCTGCAGCATTCTGAACCAACTGAAGGCTTTTTAGGGAACTTTTAGGACAACCTGATAATAATGAATTACAATAGTCCAGCCTAGAGGAAATAAATGCATGAATTAGTTTTTCAGCATCACTCTGAGACAAGACCTTTCTGATTTTAGAGATATTGCGTAAATGCAAAAAGGCAGTCCTACATATTTGTTTAATATGCGCTTTGAATGACATATCCTGATCAAAAATGACTCCAAGATTTCTCACAGTATTACTAGAGATCAGGGAAATGCCATCCAGAGTAACGATCTGGTTAGACACCATGCTTCTAAGATTTGTGGGGCCAAGTACAATAACTTCAGTTTTATCTGAGTTTAAAAGCAGGAAATTAGAGGTCATCCATGTCTTTATGTCTGTAAGACAATCCTGCAGTTTAGCTAATTGGTGTGTATCCTCTGGCTTCATGGATAGATAAAGCTGGGTATCATCTGCGTAACAATGAAAATTTAAGCAATACCGTCTAATAATACTGCCTAAGGGAAGCATGTATAAAGTGAATAAAATTGGTCCTAGCACAGAACCTTGTGGAACTCCATAATTAACTTTAGTCTGTGAAGAAGATTCCCCATTTACATGAACAAACTGTAATCTATTAGACAAATATGATTCAAACCACCGCAGCGCAGTGCCTTTAATACCTATGACATGCTCTAATCTCTGTAATAAAATTTTATGGTCAACAGTATCAAAAGCAGCACTGAGGTCCAACAGAACAAGCACAGAGATAAGTCCACTGTCCGAAGCCATAAGAAGATCATTTGTAACCTTCACTAATGCTGTTTCTGTACTATGATGAATTCTAAAACCTGACTGAAACTCTTCAAATAGACCATTCCTCTGCAGGTGATCAGTTAGCTGTTTTACAACTACCCTCTCAAGAATCTTTGAGAGAAAAGGAAGGTTGGAGATTGGCCTATAATTAGCTAAGATAGCTGGGTCAAGTGATGGCTTTTTAAGCAATGGTTTAATTACTGCCACCTTAAAGGCCTGTGGTACATAACCAACTAACAAAGATAGATTGATCATATTTAAGATTGAAGCATTAAATAATGGTAGGACTTCCTTGAGCAGCCTGGCAGGAATGGGGTCTAATAAACATGTTGATGGTTTGGATGAAGTAACTAATGAAAATAACTCAGACAGAACAATCGGAGAGAAAGAGTCTAACCAAATACCGGCATCACTGAAAGCAGCCAAAGATAACGATACATCTTTGGGATGGTTATGAGTAATTTTTTCTCTAATAGTCAAAATTTTGTTAGCAAAGAAAGTCATGAAGTCATTACTAGTTAAAGTTAATGGAATACTCAGCTCAATAGAGCTCTGACTCTTTGTCAGCCTGGCTACAGTGCTGAAAAGAAACCTGGGTTATTCTTATTTTCTTCAATTAGTGATGAGTAGAAAGATGTCCTAGCTTTACGGAGGGCTTTTTTTATAGAGCAACAAACTCTTTTTCCAGGCTAAGTGAAGATCTTCTAAATTAGTGAGACGCCATTTCCTCTCCAACTTACGGGTTATCTGCTTTAAGCTACGAGTTTGTGAGTTATACCACGGAGTCAGACACTTCTGATTTAAAGCTCTCTTTTTCAGAGGAGCTACAGCATCCAAAGTTGTCTTCAAAGAGGATGTAAAACTATTGACGAGATACTCTAACTCCCTTACAGAGTTTAGGTAGCTACTCTGCTCTGTGTTGGTCTAACCGTATAACGAGATCGATAAGCCCATCTAAATCCCGCGGTTCCTCCTTAGCTACCAGATGCTCCTTCAGGACCAATGACAGTCCGTTTATGAAGGCGGCGCGGAGCGCAACGTTATTCCAGCCGGACCTCGCAGCCGCGATGCGGAAGTCGACTGCATATTCGGCTGCGCACCGGCGCCCCTGTCGCATTGACAGCAGCATTGTTGAAGCGGTCTCTCCTCTGTTAGGGTGATCAAACACTGTTCTGAACTCCCCCACAAACCGAGTGTATGCTGATAACAACCGTGAGTTCTGTTCCCAGAGCGCCGTAGCCCAGGCGCGTGCCTTACCCCGAAGCACAGCAATAACATAAGCCACCTTGCTGGCGTCAGACGCGTACATCATGGGTCGCTGTGCAAAGACGAGCGAACACTGCATCAGAAAGTCCGCGCACGTCTCCACACAACCCCAGTACGGCTCAGGGGGACTTATGTATGCTTCAGGGGATGGTGGGGGGGGTTTGTTGAACGACCAGTGCAATGTTAAGAGCCGCAGCAGCGCTCTGATCGTGCGCTTCCACCTGTGCGGTGAGAGCCTCCATCCTGCGATTAAGAATGATGTTTTGCTCGGACATCAAATCCAGCCGAGCGGTAAAGGCGGTGAGGATTTGCTGCAACTCACCGAGCACGCCTCCTGCAGACGCCTGTGCACCCTGCTCTTCCATTGGCTGTCCAACAGATGGATGACGCCCCTCGGGATCCATGACGCTGGCTGAGATATCCTGTTGTGAAAGTGTAGTGACACGGACCCACAACAGGGGGCGCAAATGAACGGTCAATAGATGAGCCAAAAAGTAACAATTTAATGTTGTGAAGGTGCACAACGAATACACAGACAATCTCAGAACATAATTACAGTCAAATCACAAAGGTGACGTGTGGGCAGGCTCGAGGATAGAAGACGTCTGTCCTGAGAAGAGCCGGAACCACACGATTTCCGCCACCACCGAACCTGGTGAATACTGGAGCCGCCAAGTCCCGAATTCCCAGGTGATCACCGTCCTCGACTGTTGGATCTGGTACTGCTGGCGAGAACAAAGACAGTCAAGTGTGGGTGTGTGTACACCCAGTAACAACAACGGTGGGAATGCCACCTCCACCTCTCACTCAATATGCTGATGAGTACCGCAGTGATTCCTCAGGGGAAAAGAGTGCCGTCCAGCACTCACTCAGCTTCCCCAGACAGAGGGACCGGTACTCCTGCAAACACTCACAATATACAGATTATATTGTAACACAAACGGCTGAGGATATTACCTCCATTGAAGTACGATATCTCGGCGATGAGGTGGAGATGACGTCTGGGTTTTATGGAGTGGGATGATGAAGAATGAGTGACAGCTGTCAGGACATAATGAGTAACAGCTGTCACTCCCGGCTGTGTTCGTGGCGGCAGCGCCCTCTCGTGCCTGAAGCCCGCACTTCAGGCAGGGCGCCCTCTGGTGGTGGGCCAGCAGTACCTCCTCTTCTGGCGGCCCACACAACACATTGCAGCCTCGTTTAGTTATGTCCAGTTGCTACCTCTCTTTAACATAAAGAACTCTTACAATTTTGGATGTTGAGTTCAACATTCAAAACTTGTAAGAGCTTATGTATTTAATCAAAATTACTCATGCATCCAATAAATCCAAAGCTGAATATACTCATACTGTATGTACCGAATAGAAATAAGCCAGAAAAATAAGACAGCTTTGACTGCCAGCATAAATAATGTCTCAGCAGAACAAAAGTACAATTTTTTAGAATTGTAAATCATAGAAAAGAAAAAGTAATGATAAAAAAATGAAGCTTTGTTGAAACATTGACATTCAGTACTGAAGAAAAGAAGATGCAGAATAACAGGCATGGACACAAACTAGAGGCACGTGGTGAGAGCAGGTGATGGATGTCAGATGCTGGACATGTGCAAAGCTCAGCTGTGTGTGTGGGATGTTCGTAGGTGGGAGAAAGCAAACAGCCCACTGGCCAGCCACCGGGTGCATCATCAAACAGGTACAGGGTGCGGCAAAGTCTGTCAATTCAATACACAGAGGAATGTATTGTCACTCTCAGGACTGACAGAAAAGGCAACAGAACCCGTCAAACCAACACAATTACGTCTTCACTCTGCATCTGCTAGAAAAATACCTCTAAGGATGGTACAGATGATTTTATTTACTCCTAATATGTACCAATGTAGAGATGGTGATGAAAACAAAAGATGCTTAATCATCATCACGGAAAAGGAGGTCATTTGTACTTCACTTCACTGTTTCTAATCTCTCTTCATCTTCAGTGGACTTTCTCCATGCATTGCTGGTTCTGTGAGTCTTCTGTGGTCCTGCGGTTCAAGTCCGACTGGACTGGAAACAACAGTTTCAAAGCAACACTGTTTCGGGTCCAGTAGGACTGGAAACCCTATTGTTTTTGCTCTGAATTTTATGACCCGAGGCTATCAAATATGCTCACAGATCTGGCAGACTTGCTTCTGACGGATTGTTTGTTGCTGTGACGCTACTCTGAACTTCACACGGTTGTATACGCTTCTTTTATTTCTGTTTAGCACTCTTCTGGTTATTAATTGTATCTACTCTGAACATTATTTAACAACAGTCCTGTTGTGAATCTCTAGCAGTTAGCATTCGCTAGCATTAGCTTTCGCTAGCTAGGTCGACTCCTCCCCTACCCCGTCGTTACTTTTTATAGCTGTTTCTTTTTTACCCGTTTAATACTTCTGTTCGTTTTTCAGTCAAACTGCTGTGAATTTTAAGTAATTATTTTACTCTTATGTAAAATCTTAGGAGCGGCTAGCATTTTCGCTAGCGGTTAGCTTGTGTTAGCTATTTCGGACCCCCGTCATCATTTTTTCATTTCATTTTCTTATACTTCTGTTAGTTAATTAACTGTTTAGTGAACGGGAATTTTAGCTTAGTACTTTACTCTTGTGTTAATTTTAGCAGAGGGTTTTTTTTTTCGCTAGCAAGGTTGACTCCTCCCCCCGTCATTATTTTTATAGCTGCTGCTTTTTTACCTGTTTAATACTTCTGTTAGTTTTTCAGTGTAACTGCTGTGAATTTTAATTCATTTATTTGCGTCTGTGTGAGCCTTAGGAGTGGTTAGCTTATCCATTATTGGTTAGCTCGTGTTTGCTTGGCTACATTCTTGAATTTCTTAGTGCATAAAGTACACTACTAATACTACTTTATACCCTCCGTAAATCCTGCGTAATGTTAGAAGATAGGGTGGCTTTCTTAAAGAGCCGTGTCCGTAAGTTAGAGCAGCTTCTTAGCTCAGTGGAGTTAGATGTTACGGGCACTCCAGATGAGGTTAGTGTTGGGCCGGCTAGTGAGCCCATTAGCATCAGCTTAGAAACGCAGGCTGTGGAGGACGGCTTTCGGACTGTGGCGAGGTGGAGGAAGCCCCGTAGGGCTTGGTGCCCGGTTGTGGCACCCCAATCACATTTGTTAGTGTGAACTGTGAATCGGTTCTCCCCCTTGGATTTGCCTGATGTGAATTCTCTGAGCCCACAAGTGACTTCCACTCCTGTCTCCAGGCCGAAACACCGGACCTTAGTGATAGCAGATTCTATCACCTGCAAAGTCAGGTTACAGACGCCGGCTGACGTTAAATGTATTCCTGGGGTCAGACCTCCCACACTGCATCTCATCTTAGGGTGCTGACGCTGCAGAAGGGAAGACAGATGAAGGAACATGACATGAGATATAGTCACATAGTTATTCACGCTGGCACCATTAATATCAGGACGAAGCACTCAGAGGTCACAAAAATGGACATAGAGAGGACTTGTGACCTTGCCAGAAAGATGTGTCGGCATTGATTAATAGTCTCTGGTCCCCTCCCCTCCTGGGGTACTGATGAGGCGTTTAGCAGGCTGACATCGTTAAATAGGTGGCCGGCTCAGTTTTGCAGACAGCAAGGCTTTAGCTTTATTGATAACTGGCCTTCGTTCTGGGGCCGCCGTTGCTTGCTGATGCTGGATGGCCTCCACCCTACTGGGGAAGGCGCCGCCATCTTGTCTGCGAACATAGATAGAGCTCTACAGGGAGGGTAACATTAGGAATCTACAGCAGGCCGTGGAACAGGTGATTAGAGACCCTGCAAGGCTTATGACAAATGTGGCTGTGGAATCCATTACCTTAGCGGGGAAATTAGCACAAAAAATCTACTATGGTGATAGTGCAGTTTATTTGCCAGGGAGGGAATTTCAACAAGTTGAGACTGTGGCCTGCTTCCGTAGTTGTGTCCATAAAAATCATAGAGGGATATGCTTTCCAAACTTAATACCCATTACTATAATGGATGATGTTGAAATTGAGGATGGCCCAGTGGTTCTTCCAGCAACAGTAAAGATTTCGTGTATGCTACCTACAACGCGCGTGGAATGTCCCAAACCTAAACCTACTTCTAGGCATCTTATATATGCTAGTCTGAAACCACCCCTAAACCCAAACAGTTCAACTGTCAACCCCACTGAGGTCCTTAGACTGGGTCTCATTAACATAAGATCAGTTATCAAAATCATTGTTGATCAATGATCTAATTATTGATCATCAGTTAGATATGTTTGGGCTATGTGAAACCTGACTTAAACCTACAGCTGTCCTTCCCTTAAATGAGGACTGCCCACCAGCATATACATTTTGTTGCGTCCCTCGTGATGCGAAGCAAGGCGGGGGTGTTGCTCTTATTTATAAATCTAGATTTAGCTTATTAGCTATCGGGGGTTACAAATATAACTCGTTTGAGCATCTGATTCTCCGCTCTGCTCAGGATATTACACATTGCCAAGGTCAGAAGAATAAAAATCAGTCGTATGACTTTGTCACTGTATATAGGCCTCCTGGCCCATATTCTGAATTCTTAGTTGAATTTGGTGCATTCATCTCTAACTTGTCAACTAGTGCAGATAACATTTTGATCATTGGTGACTTTAATATTCATATAAATAAGCCTTCTGATCCCCTCTGCAAATCTTTAATGGAAATTGTGGATGCATTAGGATTTTGGCAATGCATTTGGGATTCGACGCACATTAGTGGAAATACCCTGGATTTGGTTCTCATACGTGGTATTGCTGTCACGAATATTGACATCATGCCTCTTACATCAGTGGTGTCTGATCACTCACTTATTAAGTTTACAGTTTTGCTGCCATGTTGACTGGAACAACAACCTTATATATCATTACGGCGATGCATCAACTCCTCAACTAAGACTGAACTCAGAGCTAGACTGTCTGATGTCTTAGCTTCACATTTGACAAATACCCAGTCAGTAGGCAGACTTGTGGATAGTTTAAACTCAGTACTCAAAACTACACTTGACTGACTGCACCACCTGTGTTAAAACCGCGCTCCCCAAATCACAGTCATCTTGGTTCAATGATTATCTGCGTGACCTCAAGCATAAAGCAAGAGGTCTAGAACGGAAATGGCATCATTCAAAATTAGAAGTATTCCACCTTGTGTGGCGTGATGCTATCTTAGACTATAAGCATACATTATTGGCTACAAAGCGGACGTACTACTCTGATTTGATCAACAAAAACAAGCATAACTCAAAGTTCTTGTTCGACACGGTGGCAACACTTATGCATGGACAACCACCTGTAGTTCGCTCTCCTTTTACAGCACAAGATTTCCTGGATCACTTTGGGAAGAAAATAGAAGACATCAGGTTAAACATATCCCGGCATGCCTTAACCCAGCCACTCCTTCTTCTTTGTCTTTCAGCTGTTCCCGTTAGGGGTCGCCACAGCAGATCAATCGTTTCCATCTCACCCTGTCCTCTGTATCTTCCTCTGTCACACCAACCACCTGCATGTCCTCCTTCAACACATCCATAAACCTCCTCTTTGGCCTTCCTCTTCTACTTCTGCCTGGTGGCTCCATCCTCAGCATCCTTCTCCCTATATACCCTGGGTCCCTCCTCTGCACATGTCCAAACCATCTGAATCGCGCCTCTCTGACTTTGTCTCCAAACCGTCCCACTTGAGCTGTCCCTCTGATATGTTCATTCTTAATCTTGTCCATTCTTGGTACTCCCAAAGAGAATCTCATTTTCAGCTCTGCCACCTCCAGCTCTGCCTCTGTCTTTTTGTTAGTGCCACCATCTCTAAGCCGTACAACTTAGCTGGTCTCACTACTGTCTTGTGAATTTTCCCCTTCACTCTTGCTGATATTCTTCGGTCGCAAATCACTCCTGCCACCTTTCTCCACCCACTCCACCCTGCCTGCACTCTCTTCTTCACTTCTCTACCACACTCTCCATTACGCTGAACAGCTGACCCCAAATATTTAAACTCATCTACTTTCACCACTTCTACTCCTTGTAACCGCACTATTCCACTGGGCTCCCTCCCATTCACACACATGTACTCAGTCTTGCTTCTACTGACTTTCATTCCCCTTCTCTCCAAAGCATATCTCGAACCTCTCCAGACTAGACTCAACTTGCTCTCTACTCTCACTACAGATCACAGTGTCATCTGCAAACATCATAGTCCATGGGGACTCCTGTCTGATCTCATCCGTCACCTTGTCCATAACCACTGCAAACAAGAAAGGGCTCAGAGCTGATCCTTGGTGTAATCCCACCTCCACCTTGAATGAGTCTGTCATTCTGACTGCACATCTCACCGCTGTCACACGATTCTTGTACATGTCCTGCACTACCCTAACATACTTCTCTGCCACTACAGAGTTCCTCATACCACAGCTCTTCTCTTGGCACCCTGTCATAAGCTTTTTCTAAGTCCACAAACACACAATGTAACTATTTCTGGCCTTCTCTGTACTTCTCCAACAGTATTCTCACAGCATACATTGCATCTGTAGTGCTCTTTCTCGGCATGAAACCATATTGGTGCTCACAGATCTTCACCTGTTTTCTAACCCTAGCTTCCACCTCTCTTTCCCATAACTTCATGCTGTGGCTGATCAACTTTATGCCTCTGTAGTTACTGCAGCTCTGCACATCACCCTTGTTCTTGAAAACAGGAACCAGCACACTTCGTCTCCACTCCTCAGGCATCCTCTCACTTTCCAAGATTTTATTAAACAATCTGGTTAGAAACTCTACTGCCATCTCTCCTAGACATTTCCATGCCTCCACTGGAATGTCATCTTGACCAACTGCCTTTCCAGTCTTCATCCTCTTCATAGCAGCCCTCACTTCTTCCTTACTAATCTCTTGTACGTCCTGATTTACTCTCACCACATCATCCAGCCTTTTCTCTCGCTCATTTTCTGAGAGAAAATGAGCTCTTCAAAATATTCCCTCCACCTTCTCAGCACACACTCCTCACTTGTCAGCACATTACCATGTGCATCTTTTACCACCCTAACCTGCTGCACATCCTTTCCAGCTCTGTCCCTTTGTCTGGCCAATCGGTACAAGTCCTTTTCTCCTTCCTTACTATTCAACTTCTTGTACAGCTCGCAATATGCCTTTTCCTTCACTTTTGCCACTTCTCTTTTCGCCTTACACCGCATCTCCTTGTACTCCCGTCTACTTTCTTCATCTGTACGACTATCCCAAAACTTTTTCGCCAACCTCTTTCTCCTTATGCTTTCCTGGACCTCTTCATTCCACCACCAAGTCTCCTTGTCTTCCTTCCACTGTCCAGATGTCATACCCAGTACTGTCCTAGCTGTCTCCCTCACCACATTTGCAGTACTTTTCCAGTTGTCCAAAACTGCTTCCCCTCCAACCAGTGCTTCTCTCACCTGCTCGCTAAATTTCACACAACAGTCTTCCTCCTTCAGCTTCCACCATCTGATCCTTTGTTGAGCTCTCACTCTTCTTCTTTACCTCTAAATTCACCCTACAAACAACCATCCTATGCTGTCTAACGACACTCTTTCCTGCCACCACCTTACAGTCTCTGATTTCCTTTAGCTTGCATCTCCTATAAAGTCCACCTGTGTGCACCTTCCTCCACTCTTATGTTACCCTGTGCTCCTACCTTTTCTTAAAGTAGGTATTCACCACAGCCATTTCCATCCTTTTTGCAAAATCAACTACCATCTGTCGTTCCCCATTCCTATCCTTGATACCATATCTACCCATTACTTCCTCATCACCTCTGTTCCCTTCACCAACATGGCCATTGAAGTCTGCTCCTATCACCACTCTTTCATGCTTGGGCACACTCTCCACCACCTCATCTAACACACTCCAGAAATCTTTCTCCTTCATCTCACAACCTACCTGTGGGGCATATGCACTGATGATATTCATCATCACCCCTTCAATTTCCAACTTCACACTCATCATCCTGTCAGACACTCGCTTAACCTCCAACACTCTTTTAACATACTCTTCCTTTAAAATGACCCCACCACCATTTCTCTTCCTGTTCTCACCATGGTACAACAACTTGTACCAACCGCTGATGCTGCTGCTCTTACTTCCCTTCTCTTCTTCTTCTGGTCTCTTGCACACACAATATGTCTACCTTTCTCCTCTCCATCATATCAGCCAGCTCTCTCCCTTTACCAGTCATACTACCAACATTCAAAGTCCCCACTCTCATTTCCACCCTTCTAGTTTTCTTCTTCTCTCGCTGTTTGTGGAAACGTTCTCCTCCTCTTCTTCATTGTCTTCGCCCAGCAGTAGCCCAATTTCCACTGGCAAACTGTTGGGCAACAACACCGGTGGCGGATGTTGTTAACCCGGGCCGCGACCGATCCAGTACGGAAATATGCCTTAACCCAGCCACTACACCCTGCTATTGAGGTGGGCGCCACTACTGAGGTATTACCTAGATTTACAGAATTTGATAGTATCGCACTAGGCATGCTGACAAAACTTGTAACGTCAACAAAAAGCACAACCTGTTTATTTGATCCTATACCAACAAAACTGTTTAAGGACCTGTGGCCCACTCTTGGGCCGACTGAGCTGGAAATTATTAATCGTTCTTTAACTTCTGGATCTGTTCCTAAATGTTTCAAATCTGCAGTGATTAAACCATTACTTAGGAAACCTAATCTTGACCCTAGTGTATTGAAAAACTATCAACTGAATTCAAATCTATCATTTTTCTCTAAAATTCTGGAAAAAGTGGTGTCACGGCAGCTTGTAGACTATCTTACTGAGAATAATCTCTTTGAGCCACTGCAGTCTGCTTTTAGAAAATATCATTCCACACAGACGGCTCTCACTAAAGTGGTGAATGATCTGCTTACAATGGATTCGGACACCACTACGGTTCTGTTGCTGTTAGATCTCAGTGCTGCATTTGATACAGTGGATCATCATATTCTACTTGATAGGCTGGAAAATCATTTTGGGATTACTGGGAGTGCCCTTGCATGGATGACGTCATACTTGACCAATCGTTCTCACTGTGTTTTGTACAGTACCACTACCTCTAACCTTAGTGACATAAAATTTTGGGTTCCACACGGGTCTGTCTTAGGCCCCCTGCTTTTCTCCCTTTATATAGCACCCCTTGGGCACATATTGCGGCGTTTTGGGATTACCTTTCACTGCTATGCAGATGATACTCAGTTATACATGCCGATTACTGCTGGTAATCTCGTTCACATAAAATCCTTAGAAGATTGCCTTGCAGCAGTGAGAAGTTGGATGTCTAGAAACTTCCTACTTTTAAACTCTGATAAGACTGAAATGATGGTTCTTGGTCTAGTGAGACATCGGCATCAATTTGACCAGTTAACGCTCAGCCTAGGCTCGTGTGTCATACATCACACTGACAAAGTGAGGAACCTTGGGGTAATTTTTGATTCTTCGTTGTCCTTTGGCCTCCACATTAGAAATATTACTAGGACTGCTTTCTTCCACCTGCGAAATATAGCGAAGATTCGTCCCATCCTGTCTATGGTTAATGCTGAGACCCTGATCCATGCATTTATCTCATCTAGATTGGACTACTGCCATGTTCTATTTTCTGGTTTACCGCAGTCTAGCATTAGGGGTCTCCAATTGGTTCAAAATGCTGCAGCCAGACTTTTGACACAAAGCAGAAAATACAAACACATTACACCCATTTTGGCATCCCTTCACTGGCTTCCTGTCCCAGTGAGATCAGATTTTAAGGTTCTGCTACTAACCTATAAAATTATTCATGGACTGGCACCTCCCTACCTAGCTGACCTAATTAAACCTTACGTACAGGCCCGGGCTTTACGTTCTCAGGGTGCAGGACTACTTTGTGTCCCTAAGGTGAATAAGACGTCTGCGGGTCACAGAGCTTTCTCTTATCGTGCCCCTGTTCTGTGGAATGATCTCCCTGCGTCAATAAAACAGTCAGATTCTGTGGAGATTTTCAAGTCCAGACTTAAGACGCACTTATTTTCCCTTTCATATGGCTAGAATACTGTTACAGTTTTGTTTTACACTTTTTACTCTTTTAATTCATTTATTAGTAATTGGAGCGGGCCGCGGCCTCAACTTTAAATAAATTCTGTGTCTTTTAGTGAAGTTTCGGGTGAGTGGCCGGCGATCACCTCAGTATTTCTTCTGTTTTTCTTGTTGTTTAATGCTGGCAAATTATACAGTATTTTTTGTCTTTCTGACGCCTGATTCTGTTTTTTGTCTCTTTTTAAGGTGCAGCTGCATCCAGAGATGGGAGTTGTATTTGTGTTGGCGACCCTCCTGTCCTGTGCGCCAACAGCATTTCTTGTATATTCGTCCGTGAATTGTTCTGTGAATTGTTGTGTAATTTATCTTTGTTGCATGGCGCAAGCAGAGGGTCACCCCTTTAAGTCTAGTCTGCTTGAGGTTTCTTCCTCAGAGGAAATTTTTCCTTACTACTGTTGCTCTGGGGGTTGGTAAGGTTAGACCTTACCTGTGTGAAGCGCTTTGAGGCAACTCTGTTGTGATTTGGTGCTATATAAATGAAAATAAATTGAAAATTGAAATTGAATAAAGACACCTGTCCACCCCACACAATCAGTAAGACTCCAACTACTAACATGGCTAAGACCGAAGAGCTGTCCAAAGACACCAGAGACAAAATTGTAGACCTCCACAAGGCTGGAAAGGGCTACGGGGCAATTGCCAAGCAACTTGGTGAAAAAAGATAAACTGTTGGAGCAATTATTAGAAAATGGAAGAAGCTAAACATGACTGTCAATCTCCCTTGGACTGGGGCTCCATGCAAGATCCCACCTCGTGGCATATCAATGATCCTAAGAAAGGTGAGGCATCAGCCCAGAACTGCACCGGAGGAGCTGGTCAATGACCTGAAGAGAGCTGGCACCACTGTTTCCAAGGTTACTGTGGGTAATACACTAAGACGTCATGGGTTAAAATCATGCATGGCACAGAAGGTTCCCCTGCTTAAATCAGCACATATCTAGGCCCGTCTTAAGTTTGCCCATGACCATTTGGATGATCCAGAGGAGTCATGGGAGAAAGTTATGTGGTCAGATGACACCAAAATAGAACTTTTTGGTCTTAATTCCACTCGCCGTGTTTGGAGGAAGAACAATGCTGAGTACCATCCCAAAAACACCGTCCCTACTGTGAAGCATGGAGGTGGAAGCATCATGCTTTGAGGGTGTTTTGCTGCACATGGGACAGGACGACTGCACTGTATTAAGGAGAGGATGACCGGGGCCATGTATTGCAAGATTTTGGGGAACAACCTCCTTCCCTCAGTTACAGCATTGAAGATGGGTCATGGATGGGTCTTCCAGCATGACAGTGACCCGAAGCACACAGCCAGGATAACCAAGGAGTGGCTCCGTAAGAAGCATATCAAGGTTCTGGAGTGGCTTAGCCAGTCTCCAGACCTAAACCCAATAGAAAATCTTTGGAGGGAGCTCAAACTCCGTTTTTCTCAGCGACAGCTCAGTAACCTGGCTGATCTAGAGAAGATCTGTGTGGAGAAATGGGCCAAAATCCCTGCTGCAGTGTGTGCAAACCTGGTGAAAAACTACAGGAAACATTTGACCTCTGCAATTGCAAACAAAGGCTACTGTACCAAATATTAACCCTGATTTTCACAGGTGTTGAAATACTTATTTGCAGGAGTAACATACAAATAAATTATTAAAAAAATCATGCATTGTGGTTTCTGGATTTTTTTTTTTTTTTAGATTATGTCTCTCACAGTGGAGATGCACCTAAGATGAAAATTTCAGACCCCTCCATGATTTATAAGTGAGAGAACTTGCAAAATCGCAGGGTGTTCAAATACTTATTTTCCTCACTGTAACTTCCTTTTGCGATTTTTTCAAATTAAAACCTTTTTCTTGTTGAACTCCAAATTCATCTCGCAAACATTTTTCTTACAGTCAACTACTTTTGTATCGAGCTTTGTGATTTGATCCGGTTTCCAACGACGACGACGAAAGATGAATTTTTGTTTTGGCGAATAGAAAAATAAAGACACTCATGCCTTTATTCTGACGTTCCCAGACTACAAGCACTGCAGAGATGAAAACATCCAGGTCAGCTGAGACGTCAACAGCGATTTGAACCGCCGCCGCAAGTCACAGCCTAACAACGGAAAGCGTCTTCGCTAACCAGCGAAACCGGGCAGGGTGACCGCCAGAGTCTTTGTTAAGGTCCCTGAAGCAGCTGTGTAATGAATGGATCATCAACTGAAAATGAGACGATTCCCAGCACATGACCTACGGAGACCAATCTGCACAGCGTCCAAGTAAGACCAAGCTACGGTGTCAGATAAAAACAGAGTGGCTTTATTTTAATTCTATTCACTGTCACTGTGACGGCCCAGACGGCACCAAGTGATCGAACACAAATGCAGGATTCAGGTCTCAGCTTCACAGAGCAATAAACAATAACCCCCCCCACAGACCCAATCATGACATCACCCCCGCCCCACGGCCGGCACCGGACGGCACAGGAACCCCCGAAAGCGAGGCATGAAAGTCACGGACAAGAGCCGGATCCAGGATGAAGCGGGACGGCACCCAAGAACGCTCCTCAGGACCGTAGCCCTCCCAATCCATCAAGTACTGCATGCCCCGGCCACGACGACGAGCAGCCAGGAGACGGCGGACAGAGAAGGCGGGACCGCTACCCACGAACCGGGAGGGCGGTGGGGGACTGGCCGGAGGGCACAAAGGGCTAGTCCTCACAGGTTTCACCCGACTCACGTGGAATGTAGGATGGACCCGCAATGCCCCAGGGAGACGCAGACGAACAGACACAGGGTTGATCACCATGGTGATGGGAAAGGGACCCACAAACCTGGGCGCGAGCTTGCAAACTCTCCCCCGAAGCGGCAGATCCCGGGTCGACAACCAAACCCGCTGGCCGGGCACATAGGGAGGCGCGGGAGAACAATGGCGGTCCGCTGCTGCCTTGTATGAGGAGGAGGTCTTGAGCAAGGTTCGCCGAGCCCGGACCCAGATCCTCCTGCAGCACTGGATGAGAGCTAGTGCAGAGGGGACAGAAGAAGATGAGTCCGTGGAAGAAAACAGAGCTGGCTGATAACCGTGTACCACATGGAACGGGGTATAATCGGTGGCAGAGGTCGGAAGTTGGTTAGGGGCCAATTCCACCCAATGAAGTTGTGCAGCCCAGTTTGATGGACTGTGGGATGCTAGAATGTGAAGGCCCTTCTCCAGTTCTTGATTAGCACGTTTGACCTGGCCATTGGCCTGTGGATGATACCCGGATGTAAGACTAGCTGTTGCACCAATCAATTTGCAAAACTCAGCCCAGAAATGGGACACAAACTGAGGGCCCCGTTCGGACACTATATCCTGCGGAAATCCATGCAGCTTAAACACGTTCTGAAGCAGAACCTCAGCAGTCCTCTTGGCTGTGGGGAGTTTAGGGAGAGGCAAAAAATGACACATCTTGGAAAACCGGTCAATAACTGTAAGAATCATGGTGTGACCTTGCGAAACTGGAAGGCCGGTGACAAAGTCTATGGCTATATGCGACCATGGACGTTTGGGGACTGAGAGAGGAAGTAACTCGCCGGATGGTCTCTGATTGGATGATTTTTGGGCAGCGCAAATATGGCAGGCGTTAACATAGTCAATCACATCTCGGTCCATACTGGGCCACCAAAAGCATCGACGTATCACCCACTTAGTCTTTCTAATGCCTGGGTGGCACCTAAACTGACTATCATGAGCCCAGCGAATGACCTCACCTCGGATTGTCGGTGGCACAAACAGTAACCCCTCCGGGCACCCTTGAGGCACAGGCTCTTCTTCCGAAACTGCCTTGACTTTATCCTCTATTCCTCATGTGAGGGCAGAAACAAAGCACGCTAAGGGAAGTACAGTTTGTGGTTCAGAGGTGTGGTCCCCGGACTCAAACCGGCGTGACAGAGAGTCCGGCTTGCCATTCTCAGATCCCGGTCGGTAGGAGAGTGTGAAATTGAAATGGCTGAAGAACAGTGACCATCGAGCTTGTCTGGCATTAAGTCTTTCTATTCCAGGTTCTTGTGGTCAATTAGAATGAGAAATGGTAACTGGGCCCCCTCTAGCCAGTGACGCCACTCCTCCAAGGCCACCTTAACGGCCAACAGCTCACGGTCACCTATGTCGTAGTTGCGCTCGGTGGGAGATAGCTTTTTGGACAGCAATGCACAAGGATGCATTTTATTATCAGAGGAACTAACTTGTGAAAGTACCGCCCCCACCCCAACGTCCGAGGCATCTACTTCGACCACAAACTGCCGGTCGGGGTCAGGAAGGAGCAGCACAGGGGCAGACGTAAACCTTTTCTTTAGCTCCGGGAATGCTTCCTCACACTCACGAGACCAGACAAACGCCTGGTGAATGGAGGTAAGATTGTGTAAGGGAGCCGCCACAGTACTAAAATTTCATATGAACTTTCGATAAAAGTTGGCAAAGCCTAGAAACCGTTGGACCTCCTTGCGATTGCGAGGAGTTTCCCATTCCGCTACAGCTGCCGTTTTGGTTGGATCCATCCGAATCTCCCCCTCAGATATCACAAACCCCAGGAATGACACAATGGGTTTGTGGAACTCACATTTTTCCGCCTTGACGTATAGCTGTTTCTCTAACAGACGTTGCAAAACAGTCCGGACATGTCGCTTATGTGTGTCTTCATCGGGGGAGAAGATCAAAATGTCATCCAAATATACAAAAGCAAATTTATCTAGGAAGTCCCTCAGTACATCATTAACCAACCCTTGAAACACAGCAGGTGCATTAGTAAGCCCAAAGGGCATAACCAAGTATTCATAATGGCCGGTCGGGGTGTTGAAGGCAGTTTTCCATTCATCGCCTTCTCGGATCCGAACCAAATGATAGGCATTACGAAGGTCTAGTTTGGTAAATATCTTGGCCCCTTCTAACAGTTCAAAAGCAGAGGACAATAATGGAAGGGGATATTTGTTCTTAACTGTGACCTCATTAAGACCCCGGTAATCAATACCCGGACGGAGGGATTTATCCTTTTTTTCCCCACAAAGAAAAACCCTGCACCCACAGGTGAAGATGAAGGATGGATCACACCCGCCGCGAGGGATTCCTGGATATATTCTTCCATAGCTTTATGTTCAGGACCTGACAAGGAAAACAATTTTCCCCGCAGGGGATTTGAACCAGGTAATAAATCAATGGGACAGTCATTACTGCGATGCAGCGGAAGAGACTTATCCTTAGCTTTGCTAAACACCTTAGCCAAATCATGGTAGCACTGTGGGACTCCAGTCAGATCAGGATCTGAAGTGGCAGGCAGGTCTTGGTGGTTTGACAAACATGTCTTGCTACAATGTGGACCCCAAGAAACAATATGGCCATTGGCCCAGTCAAATGTGGGGCTGTGTTGTATAAGCCAGGGGTGCCCCAATATAGCCTGGTGAGTCATATTATTGAAAACATGAAAACTGATGGTCTCAGTATGGTCATCAGAAAAAGTCAATTGTACCGACTGAGTTCTGAGTGATTTTTCCCAAAATACTGCCATCCACCGCTTTAACCTCTAGAGGGCGCCAGAGACTGTGTGTTCTCAGGTTCAGATCTGACGAAAGAGGTGTGGAGTAAATTGGCATCCGAACCTGAATCCACAAAAACTGGCAACACAACTGAATGACCATTACCAGAAAGCGTGGCTTGAACAGAGTTTTTTGAAGGAGAAAAAACCTGGTTTTGACTCACCCGGACTGCTGGCTTATTTTGTGTAGCACCCCTGACCTGGCAACATGCGATCAGATGTCCGTGCTGACCGCAGTAGAAACAGCGTCTCTCAAGTTGACGTCAGCGGCGCTCTTCTGTTGACAGACGGGCGCGTCCCAGCTGCATAGAATCCTCTTGCTTCTTTCTTGATCCACAAGGAGCCGCATCACTTGGTCGTGCGGCAAGCGAAAATTCCGATCTTCGGTTGGGGAGTTGTGTGCGTGGTTCGTGAGGACGAGCCCGATCGCAGCGCCGGTCAATCAGCCGTCTGTCGATCGTTATGGCGAGAGCGATTAATGCGTCAAGATCGTCTGGGAGGTCAACAGCAATCAGCCGATCCTTAACTTCATCGGCGAGTCCTTGGCCGAAAGCGTCTGACAGCGCCGCGGTGTTCCACTCGCTTTGAGCGGCCAGGATGCGGAAGTCGATGGTGTAGTCCGTCACCCGCTGTCTGCCCTGTAGGAGGTGCATGAGAGATCTTGCAGCCTCACGGCCTGGTGACGTGTGCTGAAACACCTGCTTCAAAGCTGCAGTGAATCTCTGGAGTGATTGGCAGGTGTCGGAGCGGCGGCTCCACTCAGCGGTGGCCCAGGATGCAGCTCTCCCCGTCAGATTGGATATCATGTACGCTATCTTCGCCCTGTCGGACGGGAACGTAGATGACATCAGCTCAAAATGGAGTTCACACTGTGTAATGAATGGATGAACGTCTCCTGATTCCCCTGAGAATCGTTCGGGTGGGGAGAGCTGGTTACACATCACTCGGTTATAATCGGGTGACGGTGTCTCTGGAGCTGGACCCAGAAGTGGATGAGCAGATGCTTCGGTTCGGGACGGCAGTGGGTGTGGCACGTCCAAACTGCTCAGGAGCTGGCTCACCTGCGTGCTGAGGGATGAGAGGAGCAGGTCTTGTCGTTTGGATAATTCACTGAGGCTGGTATGAAGAGCTAATAATTTGTCTTCATGCTGCGCCAGCTGGTGAGCTTGTGCGCGCAGCGCCAGACGAGTGTGATCTAAATCCGCTGTGTCCATTGTTGGCGAGATTGTTCTGACGGGCCAGACGGCACCAAGTGATCGGACCCAAATGCAGGATTCAGGTCTCAGCTTCACAGAGTTTAATGTCAGGACTTGCGTGAGTCGGTACACAAAAAGACAGTCCAAAAATATCAACAGTAACCGAAGCATTTGGCAGAGACAGGTTCCAGAAACAGGCAGACAGGTCGATACACAATAAAGCAGGACTGTGAAAAACTCTGAAGACAAACGCTCGAATGAGGCACAAGGCACAACAATCTCGCAAGTGAGAGAGGAAGCAGGTTTGACTAATAAAGGGGATGTGATCAGGGTAAATGCACCGCAGATGTGAGAGGAAAGCTCCAGAAAGAGGCGTGGCCACAGGAAGGGCAGACAGGAGAGAAACGCCCAACACCAAACAACACAAAAGAAATCCAGCCATCAAAACCCCAGAGCAAAACTAAATGCAAACCCAAAGCAATAAACAATACCCCCCCCCCCCCCCCCCACAGGCCCAATCATGACACACTGACCATCTCTCGTTAATAAATAAAAAAGTAAATTCCCTGATGATTAAGATGGAATTCATTCTTAATTCAGTCATAGGTGGTGCCCCCAGTATTCGAGGTAAAATTATCCACAAGTGATAATTTCAAATATCCTAAAACACATATTCTTCCTGATGCTACAGAACACAATGCTCATATCGCCAAGGGTATTTTAGCATTGCAACACTAATTTGACATATTTTAATGACAAGGTTGAAGACATCAGAGTCAAAACTATTAAATCCTCTTGTGGTGAGGAAGAATGTTTTGTTGCTAGGCCCATGAAAAAAGTTGAATTCTTTTTGCAATTTTGTTAAAAATAAAAAAAACAAAGTAACCACATGTACATAAGTATTCACACCTTTTGCTTAATACGTTATTGATGCACCTTTGGCAGCAATTACAACCTCAAGTCTTCTTGAGTATAATACCACAGGTTTGGTGCACCTATCTTTGGCAGTTTTGTCCATTCCTCTTTGCAGCACCTCTCAAGCTCCATCAGGTCGGATGGGGAGCGCCAGTGCACAGCCATTTTCAGATCACTCCAAAGATGTTCAATCTGATTCAGGTCTGGGCTCTGACCGGACCACTCAAGGACATTCACAGAGTTGTCCTGAAGCCACTCCTTTGATATCTTGGCTGTGTGTTTAGGGTCATTGTCCTGCTGAAAGATGACCCGTCACCCAGTCTGAGGTCAAGAGCACTCTGGAGCAGGTTTTCATCCAGGATGTCTCTGTACGTTACTACTGCATACAGTATACTGCAATACATACTGTATACATCTGAACCCCCAATCCTGTCTAGTCTCCCAGTTCCTGATGGGAAAGACTGTGAATACTTACGTATGTATGGTTTCTTGGTTTTGTTTTGTTTTATTAATAAATTTGCAAACATGTTTCACAGTAATTAACAGGTATTGTGCGTAGAATTTTGAGGAAAAGAATGAATTTACTCTATTTTGGAATAAGGCTGTAACATAACAAAATGTGGAAAAAGCACTGTGAATACTTTCTGGATGCACCGTATGAATACATTCACCAGAGTTCCAGAGCAGAGATTAGCCTTGCAACATCAATTGTGCAGCTTGTGCAGACTAAGTTAGTCTTCTGACACTGATGAAAACAATGAAGCTGACTCAATATAAAAGAATATAAAAGAAAGAAGTGGATTGGAGAAGTGGAATACCGCAGGTGACAAACATGAGCTGCATCAATACCAAAAAACAAAAGCAAATATAATGAAGAGTAGGATGCTCTTCACAAAAAGGTGAGGTTATTAAAAAAGAAGAAGAAAAACCAGACATTTGAAAAGGCTTTTCAAAAGTTGAAGAACACTGACAGACAGTGCTGCTTCAAAAGCATCGCATTGATTAATGACTATGGTGGTGACAGATTTCCAGCCATGCTGTGGAGGATCAGTGTATGAGCATCGGGATTTGGGGGATGGGGAGGAGCAACCTACAGCAGGTCTGCATGTACACCTGGACATGGCATGTCTGTGGTCTACACTGAAGCGTTTGAACTCCAGAATGTGCTTGTCTGAAGTGAGACACTTGGTGAGTGGTTTGGAACAATATGTAGGGTGGGTTTGGAACTCCAAAGTATCCAAATTCCTGTGACTGATCATTGGTGCAATTGCCAAATAACTGATGTGGTTCGGACTCTTCCGGTTTTTCCTTTCAGGACATCTGTCATTGTCAACACTGGACTATACATGGTTGCTCAGCTGCAACATTTCTATCACTGCATATCCTGATAATAGTATAAATATAAATAAATGCCCGATGGACTTCTCACCAATGTCCTTACTCATGGGTTAGATAAGGTTTAAACTTTGTCACAGCATGGCACCTTAGGGTGACTTATGTTTTGATTAGGCGCTGTAAAAATAAATTGGACTGACTTCATCTCAAAACCACCAAGCACCAGATAAAAGTGACAACCAGAAGCATGATATTCTGATGACTGCATCATCTGTTTGAACACGCTTTTACCCAAAACCACATACAACTACAATGATATTTTCAGTTCACAGGAGTGTGCATGTAGGTGCTGAGGTGTATAAAAGAAGCAACTTGGTCTGTTTTGTTCTTCTTCAGCGGACGTTAGGCCTCTTTCACACCGGGCCTGCTTCGATTTGCGCATGCTGCATAATATCTAATGTCTGTCTAATGTCTGCATGAGTTGCGTGCTGCAAGGGGGAGCGAAGCTTGAAGAGGTGAGAGCACAGAGGAGCTCAGCTGCAGCCAGTCTGTAAAATGAGCAGGTATGTGTAACCCAGGTCACTAGGCTTAGACCATGAGATTGAAAAAGGAACAAAGGATTTAACAATATTAAATTGTATTCTTTAAAAGAAAAATGTGGCACCATTTAAATAAAAAAGTGCATTGTGAAAAAAAACATTAATTTTAATATTGGAAGCTATTCTTTCCAGTTCAACGGGTGTGAATAAGTTTTCCATCTTTTGCGGACTTCAGGTGACATTTTGAGTGAAATGGCCCTTTAGCAAGTTCACGTGTTACTACATGATGGACGTAGTTAGCCAATCAGGATTCAGTTTGCTGCGTGGTCAGCAGCCGGCTTGGAGAGTTGTAATTTTTTTTCCCCACGCTGGTTATCGGGGAGAGCGACACGCTGAGAGTGAAGACAGACACGTGAGGGACAACCTTAACATTGCCCTGTGGAGTCTAATGGAGAGTTAGTTTTTCACGAGGATACAAGTTTTGTTGGACTTTTTTCTGGATCTGTGGTGGATGGACAGAGATTTAGCCGTGTGTGCAGTCTGCGGTGCAACTTCAAAGGATGTGAGTTACCTCAGCCATTTTCAGCTGCTGCAGCTGTTAGCAGTATTCATAATTGCTTCACAGATACTCGAAATTTGATTATTGTGAGAAGCTAGATGTTAAAGAAATGCTTATTTTATCTCTTATGTCACCTGGCTCTGCAAAAGGGGATCAACCTGGAGTTCTGTCTGAGTTTTCACCTGCTAGGAGACTGTGCTTAAGATTGAACCTTCTGGTGAGTGAATCTTTTTGTCAGGTCTGTAAATGATTCAGCTGAATCCGATCTGTGTGAACTGTTAACTAGATAAATTAACTGGTTAAATTAGTTGGTTCCCACTATTGTGTGAACTTTAACTTAATCCTGGACCTGTGAGTAAGCTGCAGGTGCCACCAGTGTGTGTATTTCATCACACACCATGTTGTAACTCTGAGTGACAAAGTAAACTGGGTCGGAACAATTAAATCATACCTTGATGTTTTAATGTCGTTTGTATGAAGGGACATGTTTAGAAGGTATTTTCGATCATTAGCAGTGTTTATGATTAATTTAATTAAGCTGTATTGAGACAAAGGCATGAGTTAAAAATGTGTTTAAGGCAATTTATTATTTTAATCAAAAAGGAAAAAATGCATACAGTAGAATTTTAAGCCTTGTTCTGGCCTTTAGGCCGGGTCTTTTTTGTTTTGTTTTGTGTGTGTGTATCTGCCATCTGCTTGTGTCGGAGTCAAGGAGTCGAGTTCTTCTGCTGTTCCTCCACGCTACGGCTGTGGTTGTGGTGTTCAGCAGTTGTGGCGAGTCAAGCCTAGTGGATGAGAAAACCCTGGTTGTGTGGACTGTGCCTGTCTTCTAGGATCTGGTAGGACTGATAATTGCAAGTGTTAAAGGACGTGTTACGGACCATTCCTTGTATTTTTTTTCTTAAAAAAAAAGAGAACAAGAGTTTGTGGAATTGATTGTTTAAGGGTACTGCTGTGAAAAAATACCCTTGTCACTGATGTGTAGTGAACTGATGTGAAGTTGATTTTGTTGTGTAGGTGTAGGAACACGGACCCACAACAGGGGGCGTTAAATGAACGGGCAATGGATAAACCAAACCGTAACAATTTAATGTTGTAGTGCACAACAAAATACAGACAATCACAGTTTAGGTACCACCGAATTACAGATTTGAGTGACGTGTGGGCAGGCTTGAGGATAGGAGACATCCGTCCTGAGCCGAGCCGGATCCCACACGGCCCTCACCGCCAACGGAGCCGCCAAGTCCTGTGTCCCCAGGTGGTCACCGTCTCCAGCTGTCAGACCTGGTACTACTGGCAGAGAACAGAAACAGTGTTGATGAGTGTGAGTTCGCACACTCAGTAATCCCACAGTCTGTATTCTTTTGGGAGGGAGCACCTCCACCTCCAATCACACACTCGTGCAGCTCCTGTCTAACCACTTATCTGGTTGGAGTGTGAAGCGAAGCCGTCGCTGATCACACTTTATGCCAATCCCACAGATAAGGAAACGCCACAGGAAAACGGCTGCAAAGAAGTTCAGATTATTACTCAATGTTTTAAGTCAGCAGAGAAAATTACCTCTTCTGATGGCTGATTTCTCGGCGGGGAGGTGGAGTTGCAGTCCGGCCTTTATGGTGGTGGTGATGTGGATGAGTGACAGCTGGTGCTGATGACGAGTGACAGCTGTCACTCCCAGTTGCTATGAAGCCCTCTCATGCTTGAAGCCCGCACTTCAAGCAGGGCGCCATCTGGTGGTGGTGGGCCAGCAGTACCTCCTCTTCAGCGGCCCACACAACAGGACCCCCCCTCAACGGGCGCCTCCTGGCACCCGACCAGGCTTGTCCGGGTGCCGGGCATAGAAATCTGCCAGGAGGGCCGGGTCCAGGATGAAGCTCCTCTTCACCCAGGAGCGTTCTTCGAGTCCGTACCCCTCCCAGTCCACCAAATACTGGAATCCCCGGCCCTTGCGACGAACGTCCAGGAGCCGGCACACAGTCCAAGCCGGCTCCCCGTCGATGATCCGGGCAGGCAGCGGCGCCGGTCCAGGGGCACAGAGGGGAGAGGTGTGGCAGGGCCGGCGGGCCTTAGCCCTCATCCGGGCTTTGAGCAGGGCAGAGCGGGCGGTACGCCACACCCGACGGCACCTCCTCAGATGGGCCTGGACCGAGGGCACCCCGACCTCTCCCTCCACTAGCGGGAACAATGGGGGCTGGTACCCCAAACATAACTCGAAAGGGGAGAGGCCGGTGGCAGAAGATACTTGGCTATTATGAGCGTACTCGATCCAGGCCAGATGGTCACTCCAGGCCGACGGGTGCGCGGAGGTCACGCAGCGGAGGGCCTGCTCCAAATCCTGATTCGTCCGCTCTACCTGCCCGTTCATCTGGGGGTGGTACCCGGACGAGAGGCTTACGGTGGCCCCCAATTCCCTGCAGAAACTCCTTCAGACCTGGGAGGAGAACTGAGGGCCACGATCCGAGACAATGTCTGATGGAATCCCATGCAGACGCACGACGTGGTGGACCAGGAGGTCTGCAGTCTCCTGGGCCGTCGGGAGCTTCGGGAGGGCCACGAAGTGGGCCGCCTTGGAGAACCGGTCCACTATCGTGAGGATGACAGTCTTGCCCTGGGACGGCGGGAGGCCCGTGACGAAGTCCAGGCCGATGTGAAACCAGGGGTGATGAGGCACAGGCAGAGGCTGGAGGAGGCCTTGGGTCTTATGATGATCTGCTTTGCCCCTGGCGCAGGCCTGGATGTTCTCCCAGACGTCGGTTTCCAAAGACGCCCACCAGAAGCGCTGCCGAACGACTGCCACGGTTCTTCGTACCCCTGGATGGCAGGAGAATTTGGAACCGTGGCAGAAGTCCAGAACTGCAGCCCTGGCTTCTGGTGGGACGTACATTTTGTTTTTTGGGCCAGTTTCCGGGTCCGGGTTCCGTGTCAGGGCCTCCCGGACGGTCTTCTCCACGTCCCAGGTGAGGGCGGCCATGACAGTGGACTCGGGAATGATGGTTTCCGTCGGGTCTGACAGCTCGGTCCTGACCTCCTCTTCGTGCACCCGGGACAGGGCGTCAGACCGCTGGTTGTGATCCGAAAGTCAAAACGCCCGAAGAACAGTGACCAGCGGGCTTGCCTGGGGTTCAGACGCTTGGCGGTCCGAATGTACTCCAGGTTCCGGTGGTCTGTGAAAACCGTGAATGGCATCGAAGCTCCCTCCAACAGGTGTCTCCAGTCCTCCAGAGCCTCCTTTACCGCAAGAAGTTCCCGGTTGCCGACGTCATAGTTCCTTTCTGCCGGGGTCAACCTGCGGGAAAAATAGGCACAAGGATGGAGAACCTTATTGGACTCCCCGCTCTGGGATAGCACGGCTCCTATCCCTGAGTCAGAGGCATCCACTTCAACAATAAATTGGCGAGTAGGATCGGGCTGCACCAGAACCGACGTTTCAACTCCCTAAACGCGGCTTTGCACCGATCCGACCAGGTGAAGGGGACTTTAGTGGAGGTCAGGGCTGTCAGGGGGCTAACTACCTGACTATAGTCCTTGATGAACCTCCGATAAAAATTAGGAAAACCGAGGAACTGCTGCAATTTCCTACGGTTTGTAGGTTGGAGCCAATCTCTCACCGCCGCTACCTTGGCCGGATCAGGGGCGACGGAGTTGGAGGAGATGATAAACCCCAGGAAGGACAAAGAAGTGCGGTGGAACTCGCACTTCTCACCCTTCACAAACAGCCGGTTCTCCAACAACCGCTGCAGGACCTGACATACATGCGTAACATGGGTCTCAGGATCCGGGGAAAAGATGAGTATATCGTCCAGATATACGAAGACAAACCGATGCAGGAAGTCCCGCAAGACGTCATTTACCAAAGCTTGGAATGTTGCGGGGGCTTTAGTGAGGCCGAACGGCATGGCCAGGTACTCAAAGTGACCTAACGGGGTGTTAAACGCCGTCTTCCATTCGTCTCCCTTCCGGATCCGAACCAGGTGGTACGCATTCCTAAGATCCAGTTTTGTGAATATTTGGGCTCCATGCAAGGGCGTGAACACTGAATCTAACAGGGGCAGGGGGTATCGGTTGCGAACCGTGATCTCATTCAGCCCCCTGTAATCAATGCATGGACGGAGTCCGCCGTCTTTCTTGCCCACAAAAAAGAAACCAGCACCCATCCGGGAGGTGGAGTTCCGGATCAGCCCGGCAGCTAATGAGTCCCGGATGTAGGTCTCCATTGATTCGCGCTCCGGACGTGAGAGGTTGTACAGCCTGCTGGACGGGTACTCAACGCCCGGGATCAAATCAATTGCACAATCGTACGGATGGTGCGGGGGAAGGGTGAGCGCCAGATCTTTGCTGAAAACGTCAGCAAGATCGTGGTACTCACTTGGTACCGCCGTCAGATTGGGGGGGACTTTAACCTCCTCACTAGCTGTCACACCAGGCGGAACCGAGGATCCGAGACACTCCCGGTGGCAGGTTTCGCTCCACTGAGCCACAACCCCAGATGGCCGTTTTATCATCCAAGGATAACCCAAAATCACCCGGGAGGTGGAAGGTGTTACATAGAACACGATCTCCTCCCTGTGATTACCAGACATCACCAATGTCACTGGTTGTGTCTGGTGTGTGATTAATGGAAGAAGGGTGCCATCTAGTGCCCGTACCTTCATAGGTGAAGGCAGAGCCACTAGAGGGAGCCCGACTTCCCTTGCCCATCTGCTGTCCAGCAGATTCCCTTCCGACCCCGTGTCTACCAATGCTGGGGTGTGAAGGGTCAGATCCCCACTCAGGATCGTGACTGGGATGCGTGCAGATTTACAGGACTTCCCCGCGTGGGTATTATGACCCACCCTTAGCCCAGTCTCTAAGGACGAGTACTGCTGTTTTGACCGTTTGGGGCAGTTTTTCTGCGTGTGCTCGGTTGAGCTGCAGTGAAAACACTCCCCACGGACCAGTCTCCTTTGTCTCTGATCTGATCGCCTTTTGGCCCTGCTCGTTTCCATAGCAACGTCAGCAGGGGGAGCTGTCGTCACGTGGAGTACCCTGGCTGTGGAGCGTGGGAAAGACGGCTCCCTTTCGGACCCGGGAGGAAGAGGGACGGCTTGTGCCTGACCACGCCCTTCGTCTCGCTCCTGTCGGTGTTCTGTTAATCGGTTGTCTAACCGTATAACTAGGTCAATAAGCCCGTCTAAATCCCGCGGCTCGTCCTTCGCCACCAGGTGCTCCTTAAGGACCAGCGACAGTCCGTTTACAAAGGCGGCGCAGAGCGTAACAGCATTCCAGCCGGCTCGCGCTGCGGAAGTCGACTGCATACTTTGCTGCGCTCCGACACCCCTGTCTTATCGACAGCAGCATGCTTGAAGCGGTCTCGCCTCTATGAGGGTGGTCGAACACCCGTCTGAACTCCCTCACAAACACAGTATATGTCATTAGGAGCCGTGAATTCTGCTCCCAGAGCGCCGTAGCCCAGGCACGTGCCTCTCCTCGAAGCAGATTTATAACGTAAGCCACCCGGCTAGCATCTGACGCGTACATGACGGGACGCTGTGAAAAGACGAGCGAGCACTGCATTAAGAAGTCCGCGCACGTCTCGACACAGCCTCTGTACGGCTCCGGAGGGCTTATGTATGCTTCAGGGGACGGTGGGGGGGTTCGTTGAACGACCAGCGGAATGTCTGTTTCAGGCCTCCGGTCAGCAGGGGGAGGTGCTGCAGCAGCGCCCTGAGCCTGCGCTTCCACCTTGGCGGTGAGAGCCTCCATCCTCCGATTGAGGATCACATTCTGCTCGGTGACTAAGTCCAGCCGAGCAGTGAAAGCGGTTAAGATTTGCTGCAGCTCACCTAACACGCCTCCTGCTGACGCCTGTGCACCTCGCTCTTCCATTGGCTGTTCAAGCGATGGTTGACGCCCCTCGGGATCCATGACGCTGGCCGAGAAATCCTGTTGTGTAGGTGTAGGAACACGGACCCACAACAGGGGGCGTTAAATGAATGGGCAATGGATAAGCCAAACAGTAACAATTTAATGTTGTAGTGCACAACAAAATACAGACAATCACAGTTTAGGTACCACCGAATTACAGATTTGAGTGACGTGTGGGCAGGCTTGAGGATAGGAGACATCCATCCTGAGCCGAGCCGGATCCCACACGGCCCTCACCGCCAACGGATCTGAAGAACACCGGAGCCGCCAAGTCCTGTGTCCCCAGGTGATCACCGTCTCCAGTTGTCAGACCTGGTACTGCTGGCAGAGAACAGAAACAGTGTTGATGAGTGTGAGTTCGCACACTCAGTAATCCCACAGTCTGTATTCTTTTGGGAGGGAGCACCTCCACCTCCAATCACACACTCATGCAGCTCCTGTCTAACCACTTATCTGGTTGGAGTGTGAAGTGAAGCCGTCGCTGATCACACTTTACGCCAATCCCACAGATAAAGAAACGCCACAGGAAAACGGCTGCAAAGAAGTTCAGATTATTACTCAATGTTTTAAGTCAGCAGAGAAAATTACCTCTTCTGATGGCTGATTTCTCGGCGGGGAGGTGGAGTTGCTGTCCGGCCTTTATGGTGGTGGTGATGTGGATGAGTGACAGCTGGTGCTGATGACGAGTGACAGCTGTCACTCCCGGTTGCTATGAAGCCCTCTCATGCTTGAAGCCCGCACTTCAAGCAGGGCGCCATCTGGTGGTGGTGGGCCAGCAGTACCTCCTCTTCAGCGGCCCACACAACAGATTTAATGTACAGACATTCCTTCCCTTTTGAGACTGTTTTCATTTGATTTAAAGGTGTATTCAAACATTTCTTTTTTTTGTTTGTTCCTAAAGTGTCTTAAATACAACCAAGGTTTAGTTCAGTAACCACATAACATATTTTCTAGTGTTGCCTCATAAAATTGGCTCTAAAATAAAAAAACAACAAAAAACTTTTTTAAAATTAGATTTAGCGTATTAAAATAGGACTGAAGTTAGGTTTAAATAGATTAAAGGTAGATTACAATAAGGGGTCAAGTTATCTGTTTTAAAAGTTACCTCATCTCACTCGGTGAGAGAATTTCTTGAATTTTTTTTTTGAGAGACAAATTGTACCGATAGCTCTTACTGTTGCATTGTCAAAACAGTTTTTTATTTATTGTTATCATTATTGTTTTATGTTATTCCATTCTATGTTCCGCACTTAATACAGCAGTGTTCTACAAAACCTACCTTTGTCCATGACTCTCGCTTACTCTTGCTACTTGGTTTTCAGCTGAAATACTCAGTTCTCCAGAGAGCGAACCTAAACATTTTTTTGGATGCACTGGTCCAGATGCTCATTGTTAATGCAGTCTATGTGCCACTCAGTGTCTGATGCAGTAATTAGGTCTGAATTAGGTTACATATGCGCTCTAATTTCTCTTCTAGTTTATTTCTTCTTGTGTAGCACTACAGGTGTGTGCTCTAATTTCTGTTAAAGTTTATCATTCTTCCTGTGATCGCGAAGCTGCAGTCGACGTTCGCGCGCACGAACCGTCCGTGATTGGATGTGGAGACGTTCTCTGTGAGGAGTTATACTGGATGTGGACATGTCCTGTCGCTGGCAATCAGTCTGTGAGCAAGCGTTAATGAACTTTATTTAACACAATCGTGAGAGAACTTGAGGAGGTGAGCTGGAGGAGCTGCAGCCAGGCTGTCATGAGCATTTTTTTTCTTTTAATTGTTCACATGTGCTCTTTGAGCGATATAGTTTTACTGCATTGTGTACATGGTATAAAACATTCAACAACAATTCTGCGTGATTAAGAGGCTTTATCCTGAGGTTCATCTGTATGTCCACACCAACACCTGAAGCTCTGAATGAAGACAAACAAATGTTCATGAGAGCGGAGAGGAAGCTGGCGCTGACTGTTCGCCGCTTCTCTGCAAATCCGTCCAACCCATTAACTTATTTCACTGTAGTTTTCAGGTGTACTGCAGTGGGATAGTGCCTGGAGATTGTCTACTCGCTATATGATCTCCAGAAGCTATCGCCGCACAGGGGCTAGGAAGCCTGATGGCCCCTGGTCTGGGCAAACAGAGCTAACGGTGCTGCTAGCTGCTACTCCAGTGGCTCTACGATGTCCGCTCATCCTCCACAGACACCATGTCTCCTCCACATTTAACTGGATGTGTACATATGGTCTGCCATCTCTGTGTAAGCTGTGGATCATCCTCCTGGCAGGTCTATCCAACATCGATTGCTGCTCACCGGGTACATGGCTAACAACAATTAGCACTGGTGCTACCTCTCTCATCATGCTGACCGACACCCTGACCCAGATGTGACAGGTACATAACGGCGAATCACTGCTACCACCACCACTTACCGTGCAGACCTCGCTATATCCACCGCCAGTTTACTTTACTGAAACACGGCGGTGAGAGCTCCATATCGTCCCTCTGGTCTGCAGTGCGTCACACGACACCTGCGTCATCATCCGCGACGTCATCAGAGCACTGCCACACTGGGTACTGATAGTGCAGGGAAACGCCAAAATGTCAGAAAACCCGGAGTGGACTACAGTGTTTCTTTGCCCAATAAACAAGCTGGACTCTCAAAACCCATAACACTTGAACAACTAAATGTTCAATCACTGCCTAACAAAGCTGGACTCATCCACGAAAACATTTTGGAAAAGGGGATAGATATTATGTGCCTCAGTGAGACATGGCAACAGCCTGAGGTCTACTCTGCCCCCAGTGAGGCCTGCTTCCCTGGGTATTCGTAGCTAGAAAAGGCCCGTACAACTGGCCGTGGCGGGGGCCTTGCTGTTTTATAGCGCAGCAACATCAAACGATCTCCTCTACCTGTTCCCTCTGTTTGCTCATTCAAAAGCCTGGTTTTCAACTTCAAACATTCATTCTTTGCCACAATAGCCCTCATCTATCGCTCCCCTAATCCACAGCCATCTTTCATTTCGGACATCCATGATTTTCTCATTTCGCTCTCCACATCCTATAGAAACATTCTGATCATCGGAGATTTTAAACATACACATGGACTCTCATACATGCTTCTGATTTTTCAAACAAGAGCTGGACTGTTTCAATCTACAACAACTTGTTAGTGGCCCTACACATAGCAAGGGTCACACACTGGACCTGGTAATCACAGACTCAATCCCAATCACAGATCTCCAGGTCTATGATATTCGTGCCTCTGACCATCAGGCAATTGCCATCAAAGTCCCCATATCCTCCAATTTCACCAAACAAAAATGGCAAATAACATTTAGGAACATTAAGAACATTGACTCCTCAGGGTCTCAGTATTAGCCATAGACAGGATGGGACGAATCTTTGCTATATTTCGCAGGTGGTATGCTAAAGATCTTTACACTGCAAGGTCAGGACACTGGTTCCACAATAATCAACAACAATCCAGGTAACTCCAAAAAACTATTTTCCACCATCCAACACCTTTTCAAACCACAGATTTGTTCACACCACACCCCAACTGTAACTAACTGCAATACCTTCCTTGATTTTTTCACCTCCAAAATTGACAATATCTGTTCCACGCTCTCATTTACATACAGCTTCACCCATGACACCCCAAACAACACCCACTACACAACATCTGCCTCAATTCTGCCTCACAACACAGCAGGAGGTTCAGAAGATCATCCATACTTCAAAACCATCTACTTGCTTCTTAGATCCCCTTCCTTCCCCTCTGCTCAAAATTCACTTCAAATCCATTAGTCCCATCATTACCAAAATCATTAAACTCTCTCTTGAACTGAAATTGTCCCAACCTCCCTCAAAACAGCTCTTATCAAACGCACTCTTGACCCTGAACCCCCTTCAGATTACTGTCCTATCTCAAACCTTCCATTCATTTCCAAAATCCTTGAAAGAGTAGTTTCCCTTCAACTTCACAATCTTCTCAAATTAAACAGTTTTTACGAAAAATTCCAATCTGGTTTCCACCCCTCCCACAGCACCGACACAGCTCTGATCAGAGTCACCAACGACCTGCTGATGGCCTTTGACTCCGGTTCCACATCCCTCCTCATTCTTCTCAACCTCTCTGCTGCATTTGACACTACTGACCACCACACCCTCCTGCACCGCCTCCAGCATCACACTGGCCTCTCCGACACTGCACGTCACTGGTTCCACTCCTACATCACTGACAGGGCCAAGCACGTGGTCCTGGGTGACACTAAATCCCCTCCCCACACTGTCACCTGTGGTGTCCCCCAGGGCTCCGTGCTCAGTCCCATCCTCTTCACCATCTACATGCGTCCCCTCGGGTTTGTTGTCAGCAGGCATGGAATTAAATTCCACTGCTATGCTGATGACACACTGCTCTACCTTAAGGTTACCCCCTCTGCCTGCCCCTATGCCACTGTCACCCGCCTCAACTCCAGCCTGGAGGAGGTAGGGGCATGGATGAGTCAGAACTTCCTGCAGCTGAATGGCTCAAAACCCGAAGCCATTCAAACTGATACTTCTCACCAACTTTACTCCTCTCCTATCACCTCCATTTCTTTTGACAACCATGTCACCCACATCTGCAAAACCTCCTCTGTAATATTTCCAAACTCTGCTCTTCCCTTTCCCTCCCAGCTGCAGAGAAGCTTGTCCATGCCTTTGTCTCCTCCAGGTTGGACTACTGTAACACACTTCTTATCGGGATCCCTGGCAGGAGCATCCAAAGCTCCAGTATGTTCAGAACAGCGTCATGATGAGGGTGTGGAAATACAAGCACATCACCCCCATCCTCCACACCCTCCAATGGCTCCCTGTTCACCTCCGTATTGAGTACAAGGTCCTCCTGCACACCCACCACTGTCTCCACTGTGATGCCCCCACCTACCTCACAGACCTGCTCACTCTACACACCTCAGGCAGAACCCGGTCAGGCCAAAAGCACCGTCTGCTCCTGACCAGGACACGGCTCAAGACCACGAAGGACCGAGCCTTTGAGGCCGCTACTCCCCGTCTATGGAATGCTCTACCAGACCACCTCAGGGCCCCACAGACAAAAAATGTATCTTTTTAGAAAAGCTTACAGCTAACATTATCAATTCATGTGTATATTTTATGATATTTTTTTCCTGTTATTTTTTGTCTCTGTAGCACTTTGAGATTTGTATGTAAATGTAAAGTAAAGTGCAATATAAATCAAATTTATTATTATCATTACTGACAGTGATCCAGAGCGGTGTTACTGCTATGGACGATCCATTACTGATTCACTTATCTTAACCACATCTCTCCTCATTCTCTTTGTCTCAGTGTGTGTCTGTATTCACCGGCAGCAGCCTGTCATTGTATAATCAGTCTATCTCACACACAGCCCCCCCCCCCCCCCCCACACACACACACACACTAGGATATGAATTCATCATGATCTGTGCAAAGAAAAAAAACCTGCAACAAGAGATCAGTCTAATAACAGTACAGTACTAACAAAGCATTCCGCTCAGACAAGCAGTGCTACAGATTAAATAAGAGCATCGTTCGCGCATGGATGCTCATATCAACACTGGGGATCCTGGTCAGAAGACCAGCCTTGGGTATACTGTTTTTGACAAAGACATAGACAGAACAGCCTGCCTGCATCGTGTAAAAAAAAAAGTCATATGGTGCTTTTCTTGCCATCATGATCATTTTCATTGCTGTTGATGTCTTGCATGTATCCATTGAAGAAATACAGTGAAGTTCAAGACTGAAAAAGCCCATGGGATTTTCTTTTATGTCTATTATTTATTCTGTGTTGTCTTTTGTGCACTTTTCTAGTTAAAAAGGAATTAGAGTATCAATCAAACACACCCCTCACATTATACAAATAATGAATGTATTTTCATTTGTGCAATGGAAAGAATATTTCATGAGGTGAAAGATGAAACGTTCCATTCAACGAGATGCATTGCACGAGTGAAAAAACATTCATTATTTGCTTTATGTAACACCTAACACAGACCCTTGTCATTTGATACTTTATTGATTAATAAACAAGAGAGAAGGGACTTACATTTTGGTGTGTGTCACTGGTCCTTTGACATCAAGATGTTTCAAACAGTCCAACATGAACTTTAAACAGTGATCCAATCCGAAATTGCTCTCAGTCAACTTGCAAAAACAGTCAGATATTTAAAAACAAAGAAATCTGTTAAGCTCTTCATCCGACAGCGGTTCAATTTCAGCTAGAGACATCTCAGTGAATACTGCAAATGCCTCCAGACGGCTTACGGTGTAATGGATTTGTTTTTTTGTGTTAGAAGAATGAGCACCGTCAATAAGCTCATCCAAATCATTGTCTGTCACCAAAACAACCCTGGCATGTTTGTTTTTAAACTAAGTGTCGTTGCCATGTCAAGGTGGTTGCTGCGTGCAATGGTGCAAAATGTATGGAACCAAAATTGCACAGTAATGGAACAACATGGCAAATGGAAGGAATAATCCATTTCATGTGACACACAAACCACCAATCAAATGACAAGGAGTTATTTAGGTGTTATATAATTGCAAATGCGTGCACACCCACCCATGAGCTTGTTAATGAGAAAAGGGTACGTACAGTCAGCAAATTGCAGCCAGAGCTGTGATTTTAAGAGGATGTGTAGCAGATTATGGGAATAATACAGGAAGTGAAACACGTAAGAAGGAAGACTTGTATCTTAGAAAACACAGGGACTGTCCCCCCCCCCCAAAAAACAAAACAAAACAAAAAAAACAAAAACAACTCCATGGGACATTTAAGCAGTCACCATATTATTACCCATACTCATAGTGATTAATAATTGTAGTGACTTCGAACAGCTTGGTCACATTCTGTATTTAATCTTAACCCTTATAAGCTTAAGGTTACACACCCATGACTTTAGGCTGCAGTTTCTTGTTAAGAAGCAGGTACACTACCTGAATGCCACTTTGCATTTATCTGTATCAGATAACCTAAATAAATGGTGAATGGACTGCATTTATTGAGTCCCTCTAAGTCATTTTCTCTTGTTTAAAAATTAATAAAATGCCAAATGACAAGGATCTATTTTAGGCATTATATAAAACAAATAATGAATGTATTTTCATTCGTGCAATGGAAAGAATACTTCAATGAATGAACTGCATTTATTGATTATAGTGCTTTTCCATTTGCATCAGAAGCTCGGAGCGCTTTAAAATTATGCCTCACATTTACACACACTCACACACCGATGTCAGGGTGCTGCCATGCAAAGGTGTGCGCTACACACCGGGAGCAACTAGGGGATTATGGACCTTGCCGAATGGCCCTTATGATTTTCCAATCTGACTGGGTTTTGAACCGAGGCTCCTCTGGTCTGAAGCCCAATGCTTAACCACTAGACCATCTAGACCCCATGCAATACTGTGTGTACGTATCAAAACTTATCTTTCTTGTACTTAAAGAAAAGCCGTAGTATACTTGTAGCTTTTGAGATTAGAAGACATCTGGGGAGACCTTATGGAGTCATGAAGACACTGGGCAGAGGTGCTTGGCGATGTCAATGAGATCCTCCAAGCCTACTGTGTTAGATATTTCAACCGCACACTCGGTTTTGAACTTTGAAACATTCTGGTGCTTTTTCTGTCATTTGATGCATTATAATGAAGATAATCATTAGTTTCAGCCCTACAGGTACCTCCAGCACACTGTCAAAGAAGCCCAAATGCAAACAGGTGCCTGGCTCTTAATACTTCCAAATTGTGCATTAATTAACCATAGAAGCAAGATCCAGTGTTCAGATGCATTCAGAGACTTCACCTCTGAATACCAAACACCTTTTCATCACACCCCGACTTTAATCATCAAACGCAGCAATTAATTAATCTGACTAGAATATGAGGCCTGCTTTTGTGCTCCTGTCGCTGTGTGTATCAACACGGGTCATCTCAGTGATATGAAGCCTCTGTGAATTAGCTGCATCAAAGCTTTTGTTGCTATACAGCACAGAGGCCAAAGAGGTTTTCAATCTGTAGATGTATCGTTGTTTTCTGGCTCTGGGCGGGTTGTAGGGTCAGTCAGAGGGATCCAGCAGCGATCGCTTCAGTTTTCATTCAGTGCCACCTGAGCTCTATCATTTTGAAAGAGGTTGCGCTGTGCAGAGGATAGCTGACTTTGTCAAGAGGTATTAGAAAGCCCACTTAACAGGAATATGAATTCTGGCTCTTCACTGTGCTTAAAAAAAGTAGAAATACTATATCTGTTTTTCACTGACATCACCACATTCAGGCAACTGGTAACGTGATGGTCCAGATGAGAAAGTCAGAGAGCAAGTGACCATTGTAAACAAGTGGGGATTGTCTTCTCTGTCTGAGATCCTGTTTCAGGACCTGCAGTCTCCTTACTGGAAGAAAATGGAGATTGTTGGTGACAAGGAGACACAAGGACCAGGAGGTTCCTCTGGATTCCAAGCAAGAGCAGATAAGCTGTAGGGAGCATAGGTGCCTGTTGGGAGTCTGTGCCTGTTGTTTTCAAACAAATGGAACCACAGACATCCTGGATGGAAACCTGCTCCAGAGCACTCTTAACCTCAGACTGGGGTGACAGCTCATCTTTGAGCAAGACAATGACCCGAAGCACAGAGCCAAGATATCAAAGGAGTGGCTTCAGGACAACTCTGTGAATGTCCTTGAGTGGCCCAGCCAGAGACCAGACCTGAATCCAACTGAACATCTTTAGAGAGATCTGAAAATAGCTGTGTACCGACGCTCCCCATCCAACCTGATGGAGCTTGAGAGGTGCTGCAAAGAGGAATGGGCAAAACTGCCAAAGATAGGTGCACCAAGCTTGTGGCATCATATTCGAGAAGACTTGAGGCTGCAATTGCTGCTAAAGATGCATCAACAAAATATTGAGCAAAGGGTGTGAATACGTATGTACATGTGATTTCTTAGTTTTTATTTTAAGAAATTTGCAAGAAAAAATGTTTTTCATGTTGTCATTATGGGGTGTTGTGAGAAGTAGAATTGTAGAATTTTGAGGAAAAAAAATAATTTACTCCATTTTGGAATAAGGCTGTAACATAAAACAAATGTGGAAAAAGTGAAGCGCTGTGAATACTTTCAGGATGCACCGTGTCATGGCGTAAGAACTTGAATGTTTTGAATGTTTTGTTTCACGACTGATCTGGCATCAATATGAGCACTGACTCATCAGCTGTAGTCCACTTGACTGGGACTCTGCTCTTCATCTCTTGGTTGTCTTTTGATCCATTGATTGTGGTGATCTCTGGACTCTAAATGTGTTTGGTTGCTTAGCTGCAGCATTTCTGTCCCTGCATGGTTAACAATTTTGACTTGTACTTATGTTTGATTTCATTGCTTTGTTTTTGTTAATATGGCCAAAGCAGATGATCACCCCACTGAATCTGGTCTGCTTGAGGTTTCCTCCAATAATCAAAAATGCTGAGGGAGTTTTTCATTAAAACTGCTGCCAAAGTGCTTGCTCAGTGAGTGGGTAAAGGTGCCTTGACACTTGCACGCATTTACCCCCCGCACTTCTGCACAATTTGTCGTGACAATGCCACCTGCTGTGTTCAGCAGATCTTGTCGGGATTTGCATGTTGATTTGGTACAAATTTGACACCAGGTGCCCTTTGTGATGCAATTCTGGAAGGACAATGAGAATGGGCCACGGCAGGGGGACTCAAACTGGACACTGTTTTGTTGGAAACCAAACATACTAACTGCTTTCGGTACTGTGCTACAAGCTCTGTTTTTCACATAGGACACATATTACCAAACTGTCAGAATTTTCTTCAACTAAACAAAACTTTTTAGGTCATCTATCACCTGCTTACCCATAGTGCTTTGCAGCAGTTCCCATTTTACCTCTGTTCCCCTGGTGTGTTTATTAAGGCTCTTACATGCATGAAAAGTGGACAACTGGCTGTGAACGTGTGTGTGCATTAATCACTGTGATATCACCACAGAAACCAATGAGGGAGGACAAGTCCCAGGCGGCTGTCTCTCTCTCTCACACACACACACACACACACACACACACACACACACACACACACACACACACATAAACTATATTTAACAAAAGCACAGTTTAAACAGTGCAGATGCAAACACTGTTCCCATATTTTTTTTTAAAGTGAGACATCCTTCTTTGGAAAGTGGAACATTTTATTTTTATCAGAGTAATGTTGTGGTCAAATGCAGATGTATTGTTTGTCAGCTTCATTTTAAATTCATAACACACAGTACGGCTGTACTCAGTGAAAGATTGCTGGTGTTCTTTGCAGCCACCTTGCGCGTGGTTTTGCTTTTATGATTTGCTGGTAAACATGAATTTCATTCACTGGAACTGAGGAGGCGTCGACCACTGAGACCTTGTTTGTCTTAGGGCTGTTTGTCAGGCATTGTGCTGCTTTATCTCATTAGTAGTAGTTGCCGAGTAGGCAACGTCCTACGAGGACACTATTGTAATTGCGCTGTTTATTATTATTTATTATTATTATTATTATTATTCTCACTCTTGAAATCGAAATTTCAGCCTCTTCCCATGCTCAAAAACTCACCAAACTTTCCAAAGTCGTCCGGCCGGATCCGAAATTCGTATTTTGGGGGCCTTGCACATGGTCGCAGAAAAATTGCGAAATAGCGCCCCCTAGAAATTTTCAAAAACCCCCCCGCATTGGGCTTTTTTCGTCGTAGCCTCACAAAATTCGGTACACATATTTACCATGCCAGGACGCACGAAAAAGCCTCTTACTGTCATGGTGAAATATCGACAGGAAGTCGGCCATTTTGATTTTAAGTTTCGATTTTGAGCAAATTTTTGCCATTTTTGGCCATTTCCACTACTTCCATTTGAACGAACTCGTCCTAGAGATTTCATCCGATCGACTTCAAATTTAGTCAAAATCATCACAACACAATGGTGATCAAAAGTTATCAAAAGATTCTAATTAAGTCAAAAGGCGTGGCTGCTAGGGGTCGTCAAACTTTGGCGAGCTTTTCGGAGCACACCATTTCACTTCGAACGGGTGTCACGCCCACATACTTCATCGTAGATCCTTCAAACTTGCTGGACATGATGAGGGCTCCGCCCTGAACGTCTACATATCTTAAGTTCCCACCTGCGCCATAGCGCCCCCCGGTGTTGGCGGGAAATGTCCTATTTTTACTTTAAGAGGTCATGATGTCACATACTTAACCCAATCAACTTCATTCCACTTTTAAAACATGCAGAACAAATTGGTGAACATAGGCGATTCTGGCGTGATTTCCACATGTTGTATTTGAACGAACATCTCCTAGGGATTTTGTCCAATGCACTTCAAATTTCTTCCAGATCACCCACAGACGATACTGACCAAAAGTTATCGAAAGCTTTTCTGTATGTCGAAGGGTGTGGCCGCTATGGTGCCGCCATTTTTACCCTTCGCCATATGAACATTACACTTAAACAGGTACTGAAGTCACATATTTAACCCCATCAACTTCCTTCCACTTCTAAAACATGCAGATCAACTTGGTGAACGTAGGCGATGATCGCCGTGAAGTTACGAATAACGGCATCCGTGTGGCGGCGTGCCGAATATTGCCCATTCGCCATGAAATTACGTTCTTCCTTTTGACGGCTTTAATTTTGTCACATCATCATGAAAATTGATACACAGGTCGAGCACGACAACCTCTTACAATTCATGGGGGCGTTGCCTATGGGCGGGGCAAAATGCCTCAATAGCGCCCCCTTGAAATTTTCAAAAACCCCTCCCCATAGGGGTTTTTTTGGAGTAGGGAGATGAAAATTGGTACACATGTGTGACTTGCATAGACGTACAAAAAAGTCTCTTGCACCATGAGTCTACTCCAAACAGGAAGTCGGCCATTTTGAATTTTCTTCTCATTTTGGCATGATTTCCACATGTTGTATTTGAACGAACTCCTCCTAGGGATTTTGTCCAATGCACTTCAAATTTCTTTGACAGCATCCAAAGATGATACTGACCAAAAGTTATCGAAAGCTTTTCTCTATGTTGAAGGGTGTGGCCGCTATGGTGCCGCCATTTTGTCCCTTTGCCATAGAACATCAACTCATGATAACTCCTTCATGCTTTGCCTGATTGACTTGAAACTTCACATGTATGATGACGGTTGCCCCTGAACACACCCAGCCCCTCTGTTTGTATACTGAGCGCCCCCTAGTGGATGAACAATCAACATGTCATAACTCCTTGATGCATTGTGTGATTTGTTTAAAATTTTAACTGAGTGATGAGTGGTTACCCCTGCATGCACATGCCCACATGTGGTCACAAGGGCACCCACTGGCCTGGGTAGGCGGCCGCACAGAATGAGGGCCCGTATATGACTGCAGTCCTAGTTATTATTATTATTCTTGCCACTTTTGAAATCAAAATTTCGGTCTCTTCCCATGCTCAAAAACTCACCAAACTTTCCAAAGTCGTCCGGACGGATCCGAAATTCGATATTTTGGGGGCATCGCACATGGTCGCAGAAAAACCGTGAAATAGCGCCCCCTAGAAATTTTCGAAAACCCCTCCGCATTGGGCTTTTTTCATCATAGCCTCACGAAATTCGGTACACATATTTACCATGCCAGGTCGCACGAAAAAGTCTCTTACTGTCATGGTGAAATATCGACAGGAAGTCGGCCATTTTGATTTTAAGTTTCGATTTTGAGCAAATTTTTGCCATTTTTGGCCATTTCCACTACTTACATTTGAACGAACTTGTCCTAGGGATTTCATCCGATCGTCTTCAAATTTGGTCAAAATCGTCACAACACAATGGTGATCAAAAGTTATCAAAAGATTCTAATTAAGTCAAAAGGCGTGGCTGCTAGGGGTCGTCAAACTTTGGCGAGCTTTTCGGAGCACACCATTTCACTTCGAACGGCTGTCACGCCCACATACTTCATCGGAGATCCTTCAAACTTGCTGGACATGATGAGGGCTCCGCTCTGAACATCTACGTATCTTAAGTTCCCACCTGCGCCATAGCGTCCTCGGTGGTGGCGGGAAATGTCCTATTTTTACTTTAAGAGGTCCTGATGTCACATACATAACACAATCAACTTCATTCGACTTCTAAAACATATAGAACAAGTTGGTGAACGTAGGCGATGAACGCCATGAAGTTACGAGTAACGGCGTCTGTGTGGTGGCGTGCCGAATATTGCCCATTCGCCATGAAATTACGTTCTTCCTTTTGACGGCTTTAATTTTGTCACATCATCATGAAAATTGATACACAGGTCAAGCACGACAACCTCTTACAATTCATTGGGGCATCGCCCATGGGCGGGGCAAAATGCCACAATAGCGCCCCCTTGAAAATTTCAAAAACCCCTCCCCATAGGGGTTTTTTGGAGAAGAGAGATGAAAATTGGTACACCATGTGTGACTTGCATAGCCGTACAAAAAAGTCTCTTGCACCATGAGTCTACTCCAAACAGGAAGTCGGCCATTTTGAATTTTCTTCTCATTCTGGCGTGATTTCCACATGTTGTATTTGAACGAACTCCTCCTAGGGATTTTGTCTAATGCACTTCAAATTTCTTTGACAGCATCCAAAGGTGATACTGACCAAAAGTTATCGAAAGCTTTTCTCTATGTTGAAGGGTGTGGCCGCTATGGCGCCGCCATTTTGACCCTTTGCCATGGAACATCAAGTCATGATAACTCCTTCATGCTTTGCCTGATTGACTTGAAACTTCACATGTATGATGACGGTTGGCCCCTGAACACATCCAGCCCCTCTGTTTGTACACTGAGCGCCCCCTAGTGGATGAACAATCAACATGTCATAACTCCTTGATGCATTGTGTGATTTGTTTAAAATTTTAACTGTGTGATGAGTGGTTGCCCCTGCATGCACATGCCCACATGTGGTCACAAGGGCACCCAGTGGCCTGGGTAGGCGGTTGCGCGGAACGAGGGCCCGTATATGACTGCTTGCAGTCCTAGTTTATACTTGTGTTCTTATTTCCAAAATTGTTTTCTGTGAACATACTGTACAGATAACAAATTAGGAAAAGAAAAGGATGCCCAAAATGTTGTGACTACTACAGGAATTCTGATGTAACAAGCACAGTAACCTTCACAGAGCGTCTACAAACATTAAATAAGCTGTATTTCTACAGCACTTTTCCAGGTGATGTCTCACATTCACCTGGAAGCATTAAGGTGCAGCCATGCAAGCAACTCCACTGCACCAGCAGCAACTTGGGGATTAAGAATCTCGCCCAAACAACCTTTGTGATTTTGCGGGGGTTCAAAGCAAAGATCCCATAGGCACAAGCCTGCCTCTCTATGCTCTAGAGTCTAGACCACAGGTGTCAAGATGATTCCAGAAAGGGCCAAGAGGATGCAGGTTTTCTTTGCATCCACAGACTCCGGCAGGTGGTTTAACTGATGGACTGTTAATCAGTGAAATCATCTGCTGGATGTTGGTGCTGTAAAAATGGCCCTGAATTCGAATGCACGTCTAATTAGTTTCTTCGGAAACGAATATAGTCACCCTCTTGTTTAAAATTTTATTGCATTGCTTTCAAACAAATACAACACCACAGGAAATTAATATTAAGACAATACTGTTGAATTCACATGACAAAGTTGACAAAACTCAATATTTTAAGGCATTTTACAGCAAGAGAATTTTGAGTTTTGAGACCAACACAAAGTCTTAATTTGTTGGAACAGTTTGACCAACTTACAATTTATGTTCAGATAACTTTTTTTTTTTACCATTATGTGCAAATGTGGTCCAGTCAGATATCAGAAGTGAAGCAGAGTAGGCCCTGGCTTAGATCATTTATAGGAAGACTTTATGTTTCACCATATAGAGAAAGAATTGTGTCAAGAAGGACATTCAGTGTAAAACCTGTGCCAAATCCCAGTGCGGTGCTCTTTCAGATCTTCTGTGGTAACCTGGGATAGATAAAGGCAAGAAAGAAAAAGTTCTATATATACAAAATTTATTTTGGCCACTACTGCTCACCACAGATCGTCTTTGGGATTTGGCACATTTTACACCGGATGCACTTCCAGACACAACAAGGTGTTGTTATACAGTATCATTAGAGTGGAGAATCATCGTATATATTTTTAGTAGCTGTAAAAAAGCTAATTTTGACTCACATGACATTTTTGCTGAAAGGGTCCATTTACACATAGCACAAATAAGTACAACTAAGGGCGAATCACGGCAGAACAGCTTGTATGAGCGAACAACAAAAAGGTGGGAACACAGTGCGAGCAGCTGCTGTGAAAATAAAAAAATAAAAAATACGTCACCCACGGGATTTGAACCTGTACTTTCCAAAAGCTCTGATTGCCAGCCAGAAATGTTACCACTGAGCTACCATCGCCGTCCTGTAAAAGGTGCGGAAAAATAACTAATATCAAGAAGGACATGGACATAATTAAGAAAAAATAAAACCACACACCATATAAAAACACCGCATTTTATTGACTCTCTCTTATCAAGCGGGCAAATCAAGTATGATCTGTCTGTTCCTCTGTGGACCCAAGATCACAGACGTACAGTCATGAAATGACATAAATGAGAAGCAGGGTGCTCTTATCGTGTCCACATCTGCTGGCGGCGTGTCCAGCCAGCCCCACGCGCGTGTTCTGCCCAACACGCATGTCTTGTGGAACAGAGCTCACGTGGGTGACGTGACATTCAGATCGCCTGCTGCGTGTTATGATCTGACGGTTCATTTCACCTGGGGTAGCCTTTCAATGTGTGCGCCGTGCTTGCATTCGCTGCAGCCTATTGCAACAGCTATCTATGTCCACGTGAGGACAGCAAGCAGACACAGACGCAACACAGTGCGTCTAGAAGATCATGGGTTCAAATCCCCACCTGACTGGAATATCACTAAGAGCCCTTGGGCAAGGCCTTTAATCCCCTATTGCTCCCAGTGTGTAGTTAGTGCCTTGTATGGCAGCACCCTGACATCGGGGTGAATGTGAGGCATAATTGTAAAGCGCTTTGAGCGTCTGCTGCAGATGGAAAAGCGCTATATAAATGCAGTCCATTTACCATTTTACAGTGGACAGTTGTTAGTTCATGTCCATCCAAACACTGTATGTGTTCTCCAGGTGGGACCTCCAGAAACTCCACAGCTGCTCCTGTCGGCAGACACACCCCTTGTCAGTTCAGCGCACATACCAACGTGTCACTGTGTCTGTTTGCAAGCCACACTCGTGGGGGCACTTAGACAAATTCACATTCAGCTTGACAGTGATTGTTGGCTGATTGTTGTCATGCTAATAATGCAAATGGCCACCATTTCTAAGTGCCAAGCAAGCGGTGTTAGATGTTCGGCGTGTCAGCTGTAATTTGACCGACACCTACCGCTAGAGGGTTCGATGGGCTCTCACAGCGCAACTCTGTATTTCAACCGCTGGTGTGCACAAATAGTTGTAGCAACAGGTGTACGACGCATTGGAGGCAGCTACGATTTTACACGTATGCATACGATTCCTGCTTCATGTGCACTTCATGCGCAGTTCGACCACATTCGTTACTATGTGTGAAGGGGCCCTAACTGTTTCCGTGCTAATTTAAAAACTCACGGGCTCTAGATGGGTTGTGTTTATAAAATAAGTAGCTGACATTTTTCAGGGGTGGTAATAAATCAAGCAAAGCTTGTATATTGAGTTTGGAATGGTGTGTGAGTCCAGAATGTTTTTAGAACCTTAGACAGAGTTGCAGAAGCATAAATCAGGCTTTTGTTTTTTAAGGTACAACTCCCCAGCAGACATAGAAAAAACAATTTTGTCACTTTTATACATATAGTGGATTTTGTCCATTTTATACATATAACGGATTTCGATTATAACAGAACAAAATTTGGTGATACACCTGAATCCGTTATATGCGAGTTTTACTGTGCTGAAGTACAAAATGCAGGTTTTTGTCTACTTGTTGCATATATAGCCCTTCAGTACTCACACACATGTACTGCATGAGCATGTGTGTATGTGTTGTGTCGCCTTGATGATATCAGCAAAGTCCTTAGGACTTTACACATTTTTCAAAAAACAATACGCATCCTCGAGGTTCAGTAAGAATCACCGGCGAAGAGCTTGACACGAATGGTGAAGTGTTTAAAGAAGGGTTTATCGAATGCATTATGACAATAAGCAAACAAAGCTGGGAAATAACACAAGGGGGCCACTCGTGCATGAAGCCTATGCTGCACACAAGCAATATCGCTAAAGCCTACAGCAATGTAATTACTGACAGTAATCCTCAGCGGCCATCTGTAATGAAAATGTCTTTGTGTGTATTTCACTTGATGTTTGGGGGGACAAAGCACAGAAGTAAGCCTCTTTGGCTGCTCCCTGGTTTTTCACTTGGGGTCACCAGAGCAGATCTGAGGAGGATCTACATGTTGAGCTGGCACAAGTTTTACAGGTTACAAGTCAGCACAAATGCGGAAGGGATGGGGTTTGAACCTGGAACTTTCCACACCAAAACCAAGTGCAGTAACCACTTGGCCACCACCGCTGCTACAAAGCACAAGCATAAAAAAACCTTTTCTAGCAATTTATTATATGGCCTATCATGCTTTGAATTCTATGAAAGCACAGAATTATAGAATCATACCCCACCCCCCCACCCCAATTACAGCCCTCTTAACCCCCTGCTGCTTCAAGCACTTTTTTAAAATGTAGATATAAATTAATATTCAAGCTTTCAGCTAGTTGACAGTAGGGCTGTACAATATGGCCAAATTTTTGTATCTCAATATTATCATATCAATATGATATGACTGATTTAAGTCCTTCAGAACGCAAAATTAAGAGGTTACACAGGTTTTATACAGAACAGAGGAGCAAATGACCTGTATTTCTTTCAGCCTGAGCGTCTTAACATTGTCACACACAATAGCTGTCACAATCAATAGCTGCCTGCTCGAATCACTGGAGAAACACGCATATATAAGGCAACTCAAATGAAAGGAGAAACGCCGCTTTTAACAACCAGGACCTCATTTCTGGCATAAAATATGGCTGTTTACTCATGAAAAAACTTTGGTGTCATTAGGAGTGTGTGAGTCAAACATTTTTCTTCTTCTACTAAGGTGGATTAGAACTTTTTGTGGTCCACAGCGCTCACTTCTGGACAAGAAAGGCCTAGCAGTCAATATGTGTCACTGATTTCAAAATGCAACTCTTTTCAACCAGACGTGTGGTGCCGTGACATGTCAAGCATCTATGTTCAATCAGATTTCAGGGGAGTCCAGTGCAACCCTGGCCTCTGGGCATGAGAATCGCATCACTGACAAGGATTCGATACGCACCTCGATACACTACCAGCGAAACGATACATATAGCAATACATGATGATACGACGTGATACGATTCACTCCTGTTCCTGATTCAGTGCAATTCAATATGTATTTGATGGTGATTCAATTCCTCACAATGCAATACGATGTGATTGTGCGATATGATTAGGGATGGGTATTGATAAGATTTATCAATATTGATGCCACCACTGATTCCGTTTATCGATCTTATTCTTTATCGATTCCCTATCAATACCTCTTGTGAATTTTATGTGTATTAAAAGTAGGCTTTACAGGTTTTCTATGTCACAACATTTTATTGAGTCTTAAGTAAATAAATATGAAACTGGTCACTGGATCCTCAACCTCTGGACATAAATAAAATCAATAAATCTGTACATGGCCACTGGATGTACATGGTGGATCCTTGATCTCTGGAAATAAATAGAAATAAACAAAATCTGTAGTTTTTTTTCAAAAGCATTTCCTTTCAGATATTAATGGCACAAATGTAACCCTGTAGCCTCTGAGCTGAGCTCTTCAGCCGGCTGCTGCATGTCAGGATGTTGTAGAGAAAGTATTGCTAAACCTCACATGGAGGCACCATAAAGAATGTAGCGAATATTACATGCCTCACAACGGGGGGCCATAAGATGTAACAAATTGGTCAATTCTAGATCGGCTCACATAGGAGCACCAAAATAAAATGTAATTAGGTATTGTTAAACTCCCAAATTGAATTAGATTGGCCTAGGCCTAATTTAATGGGTCACCAAAATAATAAGCAATTTTAGGGTTCATAATTATTTAATTAGGATAATTAATCCTCAGGGGCACCACCTATTTGAAGCATAGGTACTTTAATTTAAACATTCATTAATTTATCAGTCTCAAATTAATTAATCACTCTCAATTTAATAATCAGTCTTGGGTCTGATAGTCTGAATTCTACGATATGATTGACCAAAGGTTTCTTTCTGAACACAAATGAACCACAGCAGAAATATTTACAATTTATTTAAAAGGAAAAAAAGAAAAGAAAAGGAAAGTCACTTTTCTGTAAATTCGCTATTATTTTGAAAAGTTCAGATTGGAAGTTCTCTTAAAACTTTGAAAGACTTGACGCACCTTAAAGCGTCAAGTTAAAATTCTCAAAAATTGAGACAAGAATAAAACAGAGAATGAATGCCACGTGGTAGCTTCAGCTAGGTTAGCTTAGCATGGGGCCTTGTGACCCCAAAATAAGCATTTAAGAAAGAAGAGAGAGAGTTACAAGAGCGGCAAGAGGAGAGCCAAAAGGAAGAGAGAGAGCAGCACTCTGTTCTGAGTTTTAAGGGGGACTTACGTCATTAACCTCCACCCATTTAGGGTGTGTAACGTCACAGAAAACTTCATGTCAGAGGCAGACAAATTATTCAACTATTTAAACACATTAACTATTTTGGTATACTATTTGTTATAAGATATACTGGAATGAACGTTATTAAAGGCTTAAACACTCCATGTGGTTAAAACAGAATATTTCACCATCAACATATTGATAATGCAGAAAGATCACACTTAAACACACATCAGTTGCAAGGAACACATATCAATTAAATGGAATACATGCAAAGCATTTGCTTGATTAATCAATACAGACAACATTAGAAGTTTTTATATATGAATAAGAGCATACTGATGCAATTATTTTATTTTAAAAAGAATGTCTTCACTTAGACCTAAAGATAATAGCTGTTATCAAGACGTGTTATGGCCACTCTTATTGTGGAAGAGATATCATATTGCAGTCTTGAGAGGTCATAAAGTGGGTTATTTGGGCCTGGGAAATTTCAAACTCTGACGTGAAGCCATTATAATGTCATGTAATTCATGGTGACCGAAAATTCAACCGTTAACCAGGCAAGGGTTCCCTTTGAAGAACTTTGAGTTACAGTTCTGTTTCGCTGCGAGCACAGTGTTGGCCCATGGGTGATGTCTTCAAGGTTATCTTCAGATCAGATCACCAAATGACTTAGGAATTTCGCAACTGAGAGTGAAGACAATGTCTCTGTCTGCAGTTCAAAACTCAGGTTTTTGTTGAGACAGCATTAATGTACTTATTTAATTATGGCAAATCGAGGCCATGCGCTACAATGTAATTCATAAAAACCCACCCACGTGACCAAAAACCCGTTTTTGGTCAGTTGTAGTTCTATTGTTTGTATGATAACATTTGGAAAGATGTGTCATTTGATTTAAAACTTTGATTCGCTCTGAAGTTATTAATTCCAATCGAAATCAGCACAGGTCTTTGGAGCTGTGCACTTCGCTGTGCACTTAGTCCCACATTATATTATTATTATTATTATTTCCTTTACCTGATGGACAACTTCACTTTACCTGACTCCACTGGCTTGTGCTCATGCCAGTGGACTTGCCACTTCTGAAAACCAGCAAAGCAGAGAACCAGTGAACAACGGTTTGAAGCACTGCTTCGTTGCTTAAAGCTTCAAACAGGCAGACTGCAGTCTGCAATCAATGTAGAGAAATATCATTTTCTCGATAAACACCCTCAAAAACAACGTTCGCTCCGGTGTCCCGAACTATCCGTGGTGCATTCAATGAACCTCGGAAAAATTGATGCAAGCAGACAGTGAGCGATGCAACACGATTCAACCCGTCAATTGAATTGATGCACACCCATCACGCATGTTTGTATCCAGATACCGATTTGTATTGATTAATCACCACATGCCTACTGGCCTGCGCTCTAGCTGCACCCATGCCAGGAAGTGTTCAACATTTGACATGTTCTGTTTCACTGTGGACTCAAAATTTGGCACTTCCTGTTTTAGTGCGAACTTGCCACTGTACTCCTCCGGGATTCCATGAGATCTCGTCTGTCAATCGAGGAAGTGTCTATCAAGGAAATGTTTGACATTGCTCCTGGGAGTACGGGGTCCGGGGTCCTTTGCTAAGGGCTATCCAGTCCCTGTATGACCGCAGCAGGAGATTGGTTCGCATTGCCGGTAGTAAGTCAAACCTGTTTCCAGTGCACGTTGGCCTCTGCCAGGGCTGTCCTTTGTCACCGGTTCTGTTCATTACCTTTATGGACAGAATTTCTAGGTGCAGCCAGTGTGTAGAGGGGGCCCGGTATGGGAACCACAGAATCTCATCTCTGCTGTTTGCGGACGATGTGGTTCTGTTGGCATCGTCAAATCAGGACCTTCAGCATGCACTGGGGCGGTTTGCAGCCGAGTGTGAAGCGTCCGGGATGAAAATCAGCACCTCCAAATCCAAGGCCATGGTTCTCGACCGGAATAAGGTGCCTTGTCCTCTTCAGGTCAGTGGAGTGTCCTTGCCTCAAGTGGAGCAGTTTAAGTATCTCGGGGTCTTGTTCACGAGCGAGGGACGGATGGAGCGTGAGATCAACAGACGGATCGGTGCAGCGTCTGCAGTGATGCGGTCACTGTATCAGATGTCGTGGTGAAAAGAGAGCTGAGTAGGGGGTAAAGCTCTCAATTTACTGATCGATCTACGTTCAAGATTTGGCTCATGACTGAAAGAATGAGATTGCGAGTACAAGCGGCCGAGATGGGTTTTCTCCGCAGGGTGGCTGTGCGCTCCGTTAGAGATAGGGTGAGGAGCTCAGTCACTCCAGAGGAGCTCAGAGTCGAGCCACTGCTCCTCCATATCTAAAGGAGCCAGCTGCGGTGGCTTGGGCATCTTTTCCGGATGCTCCCTGGACACCTCGCTGGAGATGTTTTCCGGGCACGTCCCATTGGGAGGAGGCCCCGGGGAAGACCCAGGACATGCTGGAGGGACTATGTCTCTTGGCTGGCTTGGGAATGCCTCGGGGTTCCCCCAGAGGCGCTGGGGGCAGTGTGCATGGATCAGGAGGTCTGGGCGGCTTTGCTTGAGCTGCTGCCCCCGCGACCCGACTCCGGATAAGGTGGAAGAAAATGGATGGATGGATGTTTGACATTTCCAGTTTCACTGTGGACTCAAAATTTGGCACTTCTTGTTTGGGACTCCCTGTACCATGAGCAAGCTTTGCGCCACTGCACGACGCTTTGCTCATAAAATTTCCTGATAAAACAAATTCAGTGGATCTGCCTTGGTTGGATTATAGTAAAATATGCTCTAAGAATTTATATATATTACAATGTTATATAAACGCACTCCACCTATTGGTGCAGTTCACACCCAAAATTTCAGGGTTTTCATTTCTGGTGACATCCAACAACCATATCTGTGATCCTCTTGTCCCAAATTCTAGTTTTATTGTCACCACTGGTACCACAAAAAAGCCCCTCCCAGTGGGAGGGGCTTTTTTGCATAGACGTACAAAAAAGCCTCTTGCACCAATGGTCTACTCCAAACAGGAAGTTGGCCAGTTTGAATTATTTTGTCATTTTGGCGTGATTTCCACATGTTGTATTTGAACGAACTCCTCCTAGGGATTTTGTCCAATGCACTTCAAATTTCTTTCAGATCATCCAGAGATGATACTGATCAAAAGTTATCAAAAGCTTTTCTCTATGTCGAAGGGTGTGGCTGCTATGGCACCACAATTTTGACCCTTCGCCATGGAACATTATACTTAAACAGGTATTGATGTCACATAGTTAACCCCATCAACTTCATTCCACTTCTAAGACATGCAGAACAAGTTGGTGAACGTAGGCAATGATTGCCGTTTAGTTACGAATAACGGCGTGTGTGGCGGCGTGCCAAATATCGCCCCGCCATGAAATTACGTTCTTCTTTTTGACAGCTTTAATTTTGTCATATCATCATAAAAATTGATACACAGTCAACCACGGCGACCTCTTACAATTCATAGGGGCGTCGCCCATGGGTGGGGCAAAATGCCTCAATAGCACCCCCTTGAAACTTTCAAAAACCCCTCCCCATATGTTTTTTTTTTTTTTTTTTTTGGAGTAGGGAGATGAAAATTGGTACAGATGTGTGACTTGCACAGATGTAAAAAAAAAAAGTCTATTGCACCATTGGTCTACTCCAAACAGGAAGTCAGCCATTTTGAATTTTCTTGTCATTTTGGCGTGATTTCCACACGTTGTATTTGAACGAACTCCTCCTAGGGATTTTGTCCAGTGCACTTCAGATTTCTTTCAGATCATCCAGAGACAATACTGATCAAAAGTTATCAAAATCTTGTATGTATGTCAAAGGGTGTGGCTGCTATCGCTTTGCCATTTTGAATCTTCACCATGGAATATCAAGTCATGATAACTCCTTCACGCATTACCTAATTGACTTGAAACTTCACATGTGTAATGAAGGACAGTCCCTTAACACACCTGGCCCCCCTCTGTTTGTGCAGTGAGTGCCTCTAGTGGATGAACAATCATATTCTCATAACTCCATGCATTGTCTGATTTGCTTGAAACTTGAACTGTGTAATAAGGGTCAGCCTCTGTATGCACCTGCCCACATCCAGTCACAAGGGGACGCGCTGACCTGGGTAGGCGGTCGCGTGGCACGAGGGCCAGTATATGACTGCTTGCAGTCCTAGTTATTATTGTTATTATTCTGCTTTATGTACCACAGTGAGGATATAATTTGCAAAATGGTAACATGATGTGTTTGTGTTAGGAGTTTGTGGAGCAGAAGCGTAACTTGAAGGAAAAGGGGATTTTAGTGAGTAGTACTTAAGCTGAAGGTGTTTGGCAGCAGAATATGTGAGCAGATGTTCTGGTGTTTTCTCCCAAGTTGCCTCTGTGTCATGTTATGTGATGTGTTCTAAACCCTCTGATATTTGGGCTGTGTGTGTTTTATATGCACCAGATTGAACATTTGTGTGTTTGTGGATTATGTCTCGTAGTTGGACAAGATACCACTTTGGCCCCTGCTGTTTCTGTACAGCATCCAAACAGCAGACGACTGCGGCCCTACTGAATTATTATATGTTTTTGCTGGGATACAATGGTGTCCCTCACTATTTATGACTCTGCAGTTACATAAGCCACACAGCTGCTCTCTGTCTCTTCATCTTCTTCACATCTGCTGAATTTGCAGCTTTTCTGCTAACTCTGCCACCTGCTTGTATAACACCCAACTTTTGAATTCATACCTGCTGTCTAAGTATTCATGCTGAGAATACTTCACTGTATAAACTAAAAAAAAACCTTTAACAGATAATGACCTAAAGCACAATGTTAGTTGACAGAACCATTTGTAGTTTTGCTTTAAAGTGGGTTGTTTTAATTGGAAAAGAATTCTTCCTGATTGATGAACATTCTGAACCAACTTCAGATGAAACAGGGAGACCTCTGCACCGGCGACCTCGTACCAGAGACCTTCTTCGAAATATATAAAATAATAATAATAACAATAATAATCTATTTCAGTTTAAACTGGCACATGGACTCTGATCATTTACCTAAAGGTTGAAAAAAGGTTATTCCAAATGTCTTAACCTTAAAGTGTTCTTTTTTCATGTCTCTATAGCACACTAAAAATGTCCGCTTTATTTAATCTAGTAATCATTTTCACAAAACTTGGTTGTTTAAATGGGAAACACAAAACACCATTAACTGTAATAAATGTTGACAATTAATTGTTAGAAATGACTGCATGTTGCGTTTCCAATTAAATTTTTGGGGAACTGGTTGATGTAAAAAGGTAAAGTGTATACAATATACAGTATATATAATCAAGTGTGTTTTTAGGTTTTGTTTGTGTGTTAGCATTTAGTTTGACTTTGTTATACCAGCTGAATGTTTTCGTACAGACGGCGGTTTGTGAGCACTCCTGCTGCCGCTGCATTCATGTACCGTAAGAAACTACAGGGCAAACTAAGCCTGTTTGCTTGGATTTTTTTTATCTGGGTGGAGGGTCAGCTTTACTGAGCTCAGACACCTTATATAGGCCAGAATTAATCTTTTGTGCGGATACAATGAATTATTTTAACATAAATAAAAAATGAAAACCACATAATTTCCAACGGTACTTGAATGTAGCGTCAGCAGCAGCCTTTGCCTCCTGCGTGCGCTTATTATTTCTTATTAAATATAACAATATGAATGTAGGCATGACAATCCAACCCTTCTGTACATGTGACAACAGGTAGATGATTATGATCCAGATGATTATAGAAGAGCTGTTCTGGAAAGCAGAATTAACATTGTGGATCAGTGGCAGCTGGTTGAAATACCCGCACATGGTGAGTCAATGCGCGTTCACACGGACTGATCAATTTACTGCTCTGATATATTCAATCATCTTTACACATATATTTATTCCCCCTCTTGACAATTTTCTGTTAAAATTAATATATATGGATTAGCAACGTAATACAACAAAATAGCAGCCACCATGGCAAACCAGTGTTTTGTTTTTTTGTTTTTTTTAATTGGAGCAAGATGAAGCATGCAGCGTGCCATCAGTCTGAACCAGATAGTGAGGATTCTGATGAAGAGATGATCCCTCTTTTGTTCTGGATGAGGAACCAGAGCAGGTGGATCCACTGACGTGTGCACAGATCTCCACAGTAGGTTGAATCGCGCGCTTCTGTTTGCAGTTTCTTCAGGACTAAAGTGCTATAGAGCTCCGTCCCAGCACCGAGTCCTGGATTGCAGAGATGCAGACATGCAGTGGCTCCAAGGGCATTTCACTTAAAGTGTGGAGATCAACGTTAGCTTCAGTTTCATTTTGTTCCTCTTTCATTCCTTTAGCGCTCTTGATTCACAGTCTATTCGGTGATAAAGCTCGTTTGTCGACCTTTTCTCAATGATTTGTGACTTTTTTACTTTTTTCCCCTTCATTCAGGAATCGTGGTATGCCGTGTGACCGGGCCATTACACAAATACAATTATAATTGTTAATGTATTTCAAATCAGTGATCATTTTACCATGATAATTTCTGCTACATCTGAAAGCACATTAGAGAAGATCAGACTAAAATCTATCATATTTTAATAAAAATTATTATTATGCATTCATTCTCATTTGACTTGTAAACCCCATATGGAATGCAATGAAATACTAATCTGCAGTGGCATTTAAATGAATACAAACTGCCTAATGATTTGAGGGATGAGGTCATCTGAATACATGAGAAATTTACATGTGACACACATGATGTGTAATCTACCTACTCACATCCTGAGTGGATATCACATGAACATCATCTTGAACATTACGATAAAGCAGCTGTGACTATTAGAAGTTTGGGAGTTCAGGCTGATCTATTCTTGTCAGTCTGGGCGTCAGAGACGGGGCTGACTAATGATCCGACGATCAGTGACACTGTAATGAGGCCACAAGCCGTCTGTGCTTACAAAGGCACGGGTAGACGGAGGGCGGCTGTTTGGTGGAGAGACGAGGAATAAAAGCAACGGTGGAATGAGTGGGAAATGGTAATGTGAAAAAAAAAACATACAAAAAAAGGAATACGCAAAAGCACTTTGAGGGAGTGAAGGAAAGACAAAGAGAGGAAGAAGAGAGTGAGGGTGTGAGGAATGTGCAGTATGGAATAAAATGTCACATTTTAGGATTTACTCTCTCTGAGTGTGTGTGCACTTGCTTGCAGAACATCCCCAACTGTTCCATGCATTTAATTATCAAAAAGCGACAATTCGGCCTGGAGGTTTTGCCTGTTTATTTATCTGCCCCTCCTGTGATGGTGACAGGAATGCAACCATTGCGATTATTTGTGCTGGAGTTTGGTGCACTTTGGGATGCAACATAGTAGGACAGCAACCCATATAAGTCGCTTGAAGGCACTTCACATGGGGAAGGCCTAACCTTACCAGTTGATTAATTGACAAAGTATTTTCTTGTAAATTCAGAAAATGGTGAATTTTGTTCTTCACTGTGAAGATCAGTGTTTTCCAAATCAAGATGATGGTTTCATATGTCTTGATTTGTTCACAACCTAAAGATATTCAGTTTACTGCTAGAGAGGAGAAAAGAAACTAGTAAAGTAAACCAGAAAGGCCTCACATTTAGGGCCCTGTCACACTAGAACACGTAAGAATCATACGAATTGTAAAAACAAACAGAAATTCAACTGCATTCGTACACGACAGACATTCGTACAGCCATGTACGAATACCCAGAATGTGGTACGGAGCCAGCACAAACGATTCGCGCAATTAGGAGTGCAGCCAAACCCGAATCCAGATGGACTACCCGGAGTCCAAGTTGTATGCTGACATAAACTTACCCCATGAAAAAATTAAAACAGAACAAGAGTAATCAGAGATTTCTGACATCTACCAATCTGGATCCAGATCACCTCTGAAATTCAGTGAAGTCTTCCATGCCATAATATCTATCTGTTGTGCAAATTTGGTGAGATTCTGTGAAGTAGTTTTGATGTAATTGTTGTGTGGGCCGCCAGAAGAGGAGGTACTGCTGGCCCACCACCAGAGGGCGCCCTGCCTGAAGTGCGGGCTTCAGGCACCAGAGGGCGCTGCCGCCAAGGACACAGCCGGGGTGACAGCTGTCACTCATTATCTCAGGACAGCTGTCACCCATCTACACTTCATCAGTCCACACCATAAATACCGGACGTCATCTCCACCTCGTTGCCGAGATATCATCTACCAGTAAAGGTAAAACTCTCAGCCGTTGCTTTTGTCTTTTCTGACAAGTGTTTGTTACACAGTGTTTGCAGTCAGTTCCGTGAGTGCTCGCAGCCGGAGGCTGAGTGTGAGAGACGTGGAGAGCTGACGTCTTCGCTCCCCACGCTATTCTGTGATAAGTACTCTCAACTGCTGCACGTACCTGTCTTCTGGATAGGAGGTGGAGGTGGGATCTCCATCAGCATTGTTACTGGGTGTACACACACCCACCTCTGATTGTTTCTGCTCCTCGCCAGCAGTACCAGATCCGACGCTCGGAGATGGTGGCCACCTGGGGATTCGGGACTTGGCGGCTCCAGTATTCTCCTGATTCGGTGGCGGAGGAAATCGTGTGGTTCCACTTCTTCTCAGGACAGACGTCTTCTATCCTCGAGCCTGCCCACACGTCCCCTTTGTTGATTGACTATTATATGACATTCTGTATCTGCTGTACTTGGTTGTGCTCATTCACAACAGTAAAAGTGTTCATATTTGACTCTTTCATTGTCCGTTCATTTATGCCCCCTGTTGTGGGTCCGTGTCACGACACTTTCCCAACAGTAATCCTTCAAAGCCTATATAAAGTGAAATCTTGATCTAGAATCTGGATCCGGATCCAGATCACTTCCAAAATTCAGTGGAGTGTTCCATTTCCCGGTATCTATCTGTAGTGCAAATTTGGAATCTGTGATGTAGTTTTGACGTAATCCTTCAAAACCTATATAAAGTGAAATCTTGATCCTGAATCAGGATCCAGATCATGTCCCAAATTCAGTGGAGCGGTCCATGCCCTAATATCTATCTGTGGTGCAAATTTGTTGAAATCTGTGAAGTAGTTTTGCTGTAATCCTTAAAAGCCTATAAAGTGAAACTTGATCCACAACAGGGATCCGGATCACCTCCAAAATTTAATGCAATCTTCCATGGTGTAATATCTATCTGTGATGCAAATTTGGTGAGAATCCATGAAGTAGTTTTGACGGAATCCTTCAAAGCCTATATAAAGTGAAATCCTGATCCAAATCCGGATCACCTCTAAAATTTAGTGGAGTCTCCCATGGCCTAATATCTATCTGTTGTGCAAATTTGTTGAGAATCCATTAAGTAGTTTTGACGTAATCCTGCTAACAGATAGACAGACAAATAAATAAATGCAGATGATTTTATTATATTCTTGATGGACGTAATAAAAAAGACAAGGAATAAAAACAACACAGCACTTATTTTTTTCTATAAAATAAATACTAAGGACATATAAAAATAAAATAGCCAGGCACTTTAACCACCCCTTTATTCAAGGGGGTGGTTTGATTTGATTGATGCAAACTACTCCCTTGAACAGAAGCTCGGGGTGATCAGGACTCTTCAACACAGAGCCCTACAGGTGCCCACAACTACAGAGGGAAGGGCTAAAGAACAACAACATGTCTGGAAAGCCCTCACAGCATGTGGGTACCCACGATGGTCCCTGGATAAAGTGCAGAAGTCCCAAAGAACAAAGAGACCAGACAAACAGGAGACGGAGACAAGAAGAAGAGGAGTGCCTCTCCCTTATTTAGCAGGAGTAGGGGAAAAACTACAGAGGATCTTCAGAGAGCAAAAAATCACAATTTACTTTAAACCTGTTAACACCTTGAAACAGAAATTAGTTCACCCTAAGGACAGGATCCCTAGTTACAAACAGAGCAATGTAGTGTATTCTATCAGATGTCAGGAAAACTGTAACGAACACTACCTAGGTGAGACTAAGCAGCTGTTGCACAAAAGGCTATACCAACACTGCAGAGAGGGCACCGGTGGACCTCAGTCTGCAGTTCATCTCCACCTTAAAGACACTAACCACACGTTTGAGGAGAAGGAAGTTAAAATCTTAGCCAGAGAAAAGAAATGGTTTGAGAGGGCAGTGAAAGAAGCATTGTATGTGAAACAGTTGAAACCCAGCCTTAACCGGGGAGGGGGTCTGAGACACGCTTTGTCCCCTGTTTACAATGGGCTGCTAAGGTCAAAGCAGTTTCAGTCTTTTGTTCATGGTAATGAGTCATTCACATCGTCAGGAGAGGCGTTAGGAGAGGCGTCGGTCCCATCATTAGGAGGGACAGCTGCCCTGTCATTAGGAGGGTGCTAACTAGAGCATAACAGGTGCTAATTAGAGCAATTGTTAGTCACTAGCCAATAGCAGTCTGCCTCTCGGTAGGAGGGGTCTGGTTAGGTTTAAAACTCCAGCTTTTGTGGCTTCTGTTTATTCTTCTCTACAAGAGTCAAGACAGAAGTCAGACTACCAGAGCAAGAAATTTAGCTGAGGAAGCTTCTGCGATTAGAAGCGAAACATTCTCGCGTCAAGCAACCCAGTCCAGTCGAAGATTCAAGCTTCTCTACTATCAGCACATTTAGTCACCAATCAAAACAAATAAACAAACAAACAGTAAGGGGTGTCTCCCATTTCCGATTTCAACACTGAGGAAATCTGGCCCATTTTTAAAAATCTGAGACAAAATTCATAGACAGTCTCAACTATTACTAATACCTACTACTCTGTTGTAGATTACATACAACTGTAATCAATTATTGATGATTACATCCAGTAGGTGAGATTGATAGACTAGGCTGATCACAGTTGTGTCTGATGTTTTACTGACACTGTACCGGCTGTCATGGTGAAGAAAGAGATGAGAAAGATGACTCTCAATTTACCAGTCGATTTATGCTCCTATCCTCATCTATGGTCATGACCTTTGGATAATGACTGAAAGAACAAGGTCATGGATACAAGTGGCGGAAATGAGATCTTTTCATGGTTTCATGTTGTGGAGGAGGATCAGGACTCTTCTGCTCTTCTGCTCAGAGAAAGGTGTTGCATATTGTACCCACTCGTCCACATTCACCTACTTTTACACAGTCTGCACCAATTAAATCCGGTTATTCACTTTTTTTGGACCACAATTTATCAGTTTGTCATGAAGTTTTTAAACATGTTTAAAACTTTCCTGATTGCTCACAGTGTTCTACAACCCTACCTTTTACTCGAGCTTACACGCGATTTTGGGCCCCTGATTGGGTATCCAATTAATGAATGAATGAATGAATTTTTTGTTTTACGAGAAATCATGGAGAATCACGTATTAAACATCCTGGAGACAGGTTCAAGATGTAAAGAAAGCTAGAACTAGAAAGTAATTGAAGCACATGTTTCTGCCAAGATGGAAAAGGCTGGAATTGCAAAATCAAAAAGTATAAAAATGTCCTCTGAAAATGAATATGATTATCAAAAGGAGAGTTTCCATGGCCATCGCTACAGCATGGCGAAAACAGTTCAGAATGAAATGGTACGAAACCTGATAACTCCAGCTATGTTGAGTTAAATGCAATTATAATAACTAACGGCACCCAATCTGTCACCTCTGTGAGACTCACTAGAAGTTGCACGTTCGCTTTATGCAGCTTGTTGGAAAAATGCCTGACACTGTGAAAATGTGCAGCTTGATGTTCAGGGAAATCCAGACAACTTTAACAAGAACTCCGTGTAAAATGCACATGGCTACTTATCACATCTGCATATCAAAATTACAGCACGTCTACAAGATTTTGTTGCATTCATTAGTGAGGCTATTACCCACCTGTTGGTAGAACTCTTCTGAAGATGAGTCAAAATTTCTCAGCTAGTGGTTAATTTGTGTCTGAGTGACAGATTTTGAAAAACCCATTTTGAGCAACAGTTGCTCAATATTTTTATTTATTTATTGTGCAAAGGTCAAGGTCATAATTTAATTTCCCCATTCCTATATCTGCTATATCCACTTGGCAAATATATGCAGGTGAGTTCTGAAATTTCCCAAGTGAGATTTAATTTACCAAGGTTATTTGGTACCGACACTCGACACGATTGCACCACCTGTGTTGAAACCGTGCTCCCCCAAATCGCAGTCACCTTGGTTCAATGATTACCTGCGTGACCTCAAGCATAAAGCAAGAGGTCTAGAATGGAAATGGCATCATTCAAAATTAGAAGTATTCCACCTTGCATGGCGTGATGCTATCCTAGACTATAAGCATGCATTATTGGCTACAAAGTGGACCTATTACTCTGATTTGATCAACAAAAACAAGCATAACTCAAAGTTCTTGTTCAACACGGTGGCAACACTTATTCATGGACAACCACCTGTAGTTCGTTCTCCTTTTACAGCACAAGATTTCCTGGATTACTTTGAGAAGAAAATAGATGACATTAGTTTGAACATATCCCAGCATGCCTTAACCCAGCCACTACACCCTGCTATTGAGGTGGGCGCCACTACTGAGGTATTACCTAGATTTACAGAATTTGATGGTATCTCTCTAGACATGCTGACGAAACTCGTAACGTCAACAAAAAGCACAACCTGTTTATCTGATCCTATACCAACAAAACTGTTTAAGGACCTGTGGCCCACTCTTGGGCCGACTGTGCTGGAAATTATTAATCTTTCTTTAACTTCTGGATCTGTTCCTAAACGTTTCAAATATGCAGTGATTAAAACATTACTTAAGAAACCTAATCTTGACCCTAGTGTATTGAAAAACTATCGGTCGATATCAAATCTATCATTTTGCTCTAAAATTCTGGAAAAAGTGGTGTCACGGCAGCTTGTAGACTATCTTACTGAGAATAATCTCTTTGAGCCGCTGCAGTCTGCTTTTACAAAATATCATTCCACAGAAACGGCTCTCACTAAAGTGGTGAATGATCTTCTGCTTACAATGGATTCAGACACCACTACGGTTCTGTTGCCGTTAGATCTCGGTGCTGCATTTGATACAGTGGATCATCATATTCTACTTGATAGGCTGGAAAACCATTTTGGGATTACTGGGAGTGCCCTTGCATGGCTGACGTCATACTTGACCAATCGTTCTCACTGTGTTTTGTACAGTAACACTACCTCTAACCTTAGTGACATGAAATTTGGGGTTCCACAGGGGTCTGTCTTAGGCCCCCTGCTTTTCTCCCTTTATATAGCACCCCTTGGGCACATATTGCGGCATTTTGGGATTACCTTTCACTGCTATGCAGATGATACTCAGTTATACATGCCGATAACTGCTGGTAATCTCGTTTATACAAAATCCTTAGAAGATTGCCTTGCATCAGTGAGAAGTTGGATGTCTAGAAACTTCCTACTTTTAAACTCTGAAAAGCCTGAAATGATGGTTCTTGGTCCAGTGAGACATCGGCATCAATTTGACCAGTTAACACTCAGCCCAGGCTCGTGTGTCATACATCACACTGACAAAGTGAGGAACCTTGGGGTAATTTTTGATCCTTCATTGTCCTTTGGTCTCCATATTAGAAATATTACTAGGACTGCTTTCTTCCACCTGCGAAATATAGCGAAGATTTGTCCCATCCTGTCTATGGCTGATGCTGAGACCCTGATCCATGCGTTCATCTCTTCTAGAATGGACTACTGCAATGTTCTATTTTCTGGTTTACCACAGTCTAGCATTAGGGGTCTCCAATTGGTTAAGAATGCTGCAGCCAGACTTTTGACACAAAGCAGAAAGTTTGACCACATTACACCCATTTTGGCGTCTCTTCACTGGCTTCCTGTCCCAGTGAGATCAGATTTTAAGGTTCTGCTACTAACCTATAAAATTATTCATGGACTGGCGCCTCCCTACCTAGCTGACCTAATTAAACCTTACGTACCGGCCCGGGCTTTACGTTCTCAGGGTGCAGGACTACTTTGTGTCCCTAGGGTGAATAAGAAGTCTGCAGGTCACAGAGCTTTCTCTTATCGTGCCCCTGTTCTGTGGAATGATATCCCTGCGTCAATAAAACAATCAGATTCTGTGGAGACTTTCAAGTCCAGACTTAAGACGCACTTATTTTCCCTTTCATATGGCTAGCATACTGGTGCAGTTTTGTTTTATGCTTTTTACTCTTTTAATTCATGTTATTAGTAATTGAAGTGGGCCGCGGCCTCAACTTCACCTAAATTCTGGGTCTTTTAGTGAAGCTTAGGGCTAGCGGCCTGCGATCACCTTAGTATTTCTTCTGTTTTTCTTTTTAATTAATGCTGGCAAATTATACAGTATTTTTTGTCTTTCTGATGCCTGATTTTGTTTTTTCTCTGTTTAAGGTGCAGCTCCATCCAGAGAAGGGAGTTGTGTTTGTGTTGGCGATCCTCCTGTCCTGTGCACCAACAGCAATTCTTGTATATTCGTCCGTGAATTGTTCTGTGAATTATTTCTGTAATTTATGTTTGTAGCATGGCCCAAGCAGAGGGTCACCCCTTTGAGTCTGGTCTGCTTGAGGTTTCTTCCTCAGAGGGAGTTTTTCCTTACCACTGTAGCTCTGGGGGTTGGTAAGGTTAGACCTTACCTGTGTGAAGCGCCTTGAGGCAACTCTGTTGTGATTTGGCGCTATATAAAGGAAATAAATTGAAATTGAATTGAAATTGAATTGAAATTGAACTGAAATTGAATTGAAACTGAATTGAAATTTCTGCGTTCCTGTTTGTTGACCTACTCCTCCCAGCTCGCTTTGCTGATTTTGATCAAACTTGGAATGTAAATGAACATTGACCCTGAACCTGCCCTTACAAATTAATTCATGAAAAGGTCATTAATCAACTGACAAGGTCAAGGAATTTGATTCTGCTTCTTTACCTCTTCTAGATGGCAAGTGGGTGAAGATAACCTGCCTCAACTTCCTGCAATGGTCTAAAGGTCCAAATGATCAAAAACATGTTTTCACACTGCAAACAACCCAGACCATGGTTCCGATTGGTGCAGAGCAAGACCACTTGTTTTGTGGGCCAAATTTTGGTCCTATGGAGCGTGGTCACAGGCAACTTTCATATCTGAAATTTTGGTTCACACCAAACTAAGCTTGAAAATCCAGATCAAACAAGGTAGGTAAAGCACCTGAAGCATAGACTTTAAGTTGACAGAAACACTTGGTAAGATTTTGTGTTTTTGCAGTGTTTAAAATAATGAAAGCCACTGAATCTTCATGCAGCGAACACAGATGTGTTCTACCTGGAATGAAAAAGTAGGACGCTGATTGCAGATATTGTCAGGGAGAACCTTAAGCCACCTCTCAAATATCTCTCAACAAACAAAAAGAAACACTCACAAATACATAAATCCTCATATATGTGGACACTCACGTGTACTTAGAGCAATGACTCTTGAAGGCTTTTTTTTTCTGTTTTCTCTTGAAGCATTACGTAATCTTCATGCACACAATGAACCTGAGCGAGAGGATGGGAGGGGGTAAGGTGAGGAGTGGGGGGTTGCATTAGTGAGAGGAGGTGATACCCTCAGAGGAGCAGCACAAACTGCTGTGGCTTTCTCTGCGAGGCAGACAGACACCTCAGTGTGGCTTCTCGTTCCCAACTCCTCCTGCAGAAAACCAATGCTCTTGTTTGGGTTACAGATGAAGCCATGTCATTGACATTCATGAGACTCAAGTGAATAATGATAAAAGCTGATAGCATGTTATATCACTGCAATGCTCTGGCATGCCGTACACAGCAGGTACATTTTAACTGAAAAAATGCACACCTTAACTCACACGGGCACACGCTGGCCGCTTTCCAATTGTAAGTAAAGTGCACCCTAGTCAGCTGTTACTACGTAGTAATTAAAGTGTGATGCTTGCTACCTGACCTGAGTACCACGTCAGCTGTGAAAATAAGGGCTCCAGTGAGCAGGTCGTGATCTAATATATAAGACTGTGTGTGTGTGTGTGTGTGTGTGTGTGTGTGTGTGTGTGTGTGTGTGTGTGTGTGTGTGTGTGTGTGTGTGTATGCGTGCTTGCGCACATACGCATTCAACCTAAGGCCAACAGTGATGTCCCCCTTGGAGTCCTCAGTCACCATACCAAGTTTGCTTGTTTAATTACTGTGGCTGTGCATGGCGGAGCAGGTTGTGATCTAATATATAAGGCTGACCGTGTGTGTGTGTGTGTAAGGTAATTGAACTGTATAAAACAGGAAAGGGATATAAAAATATATCCAAAAGACTGAGAATGCCAATCAGCAGTGTTCAAACTCTAATTAAAAATTCTGGGATTCTGGTGGAACCAAACCACGGTCAGGCAGACCAACAAAAATTTCAGCAACAACTTCCAGGAAAATTGTTTGCGATGCAAAGAAAAAACAACAAATAATGTCAGCTGAAATACAGGACTCTGAAAAAAATGGTATGGCTGTTTTAAGATGCACAATAAGAAGGCACTTGAAGAAAAATGGGCAGCATGGTCAAGTCACCAGAAGAAAACCATTGCTACGGAAATGCCATAAAGTAGCGCACTTACAATATGCCAAACAACACAGAGAACAAAGTAATTTGGAGTGATAAGACCAGAATGGAACATTTTAGCCACAACTAGAAATGATACCTTTAGAGAGGAGTCAATAAGGCCTATGTTGAAAGGTACATCATGCCTACTGTGAAACATGGAGGTGGATCGCTGATGTTTTGGGGATGTGTGAGCTACAAAGGCACAGGAAATTTGGTCAAAATTGATGGCAGGGTGAATGCAGCATGTTATCAGAAAATATTGGAGAAAATTTGCACTCATCAGGCCGAAAGCTGCACATGAGGCATACTTGGATGTTGCAACATGACAATGATCCACAACACAAGGCCAAGTTGACCTGTCATTGGCTACCTCAGATTAAAGTGAAGGTTCTGGAGTGGCCATCTGCTGATCTCAATATCACTGAGCCACTCTGGAGAGATCTCAAATGTGCAGTTCATGCAAGACAGGCTTAGAATTTACAGGAACTGGAGTCTTTTTGCCAAGAACAATCGGCAGCTTTACCATCAGAGAAAATACAGAGCCTTGTCCACAACTACCACAAAAGACTCCAAGTTGTCATTGATTTTCAAGGGGGCAATACACGGTATTAAGAAGTGGGGTATGTAAACTTTTGATCAGGTTCATATGGTTAGTTTCTGTTGTCACTATGATTTAAAAACAGCAAACGCAGTTGTTTGACAGTAATACCCCCATCACACACACGTCAACTGAAGCCGAATGGGGTCAGAATGACACGTCCGGTCACAAACAGTCAACATATTTGGTCCCCTTCGCTCTGCTGTCCTGAGTGTGTTGTACATGCTCAAAACACTCTTGGCGCAATCGAGATGGAACACACATCTGGCGGTCTATGTGCAGTTTTTTTCGTCATCTGATCTCAATCTACGCATTCTGACGGCATCATGTCTGGCATGTTGTGCCACATATGTCCACCTCCACTGGACACCGGCCAGGGAGGGCAAAGGAAATGTTGATATGTAATAACATGTATGTGGCACACATTCCTCATGTACACAGCACACTATAAGACCGAAAGCACCGTGTGCCGCTGCACCTCTCCGTGGTCACATGAGCAGTAATACGTTATTGCACGCGTCAAGCATGGAGCTGAACAGATCTCAGCACTGTAATATACATATTATTACTTGATCACTTTCTAACTCTGTAGGAGGCATGACTTACCAGGCCATGAGCACATTAATAAACATGAATCTCACCTCCGGCAACAACCCAGGAGTGTTTCACAGCACAGGGTTTACGTGGAGCCGGGACCACAGCCTGTGGTTAAAATCCTCTCACCAGGCTGCTGTGTGCTGGAATTAACCACAGCAAAAATAAATCCCATGTGATAATCCAACCACTGCGATCGTGCCAGTATGGACGAGGTAATCCGGATGTGTTCTGACACTGCTGACCATGCCTCTTTCCCTCCCAACTGCATCCAATTATGGTAATATTTGCCGTTTCGGCCTGTTTCCTGCACATTCATGCTATATGTGATGGGGGCTTAAATGGCTTCACACAACCACTACCCATAAGTGAAAATACAGCACAAAATACCCTCAGCCGTATGAGCCTTGTGTTCTTTATAATTTGCAGTTGTTTAATTAATTATTAAGATCCTGTTGTCTTACATACAATTTGTACATGTTCAATGAAGCCCCTCTATTCATCAGTCAATCAAAAACAATATTTAACTTTTAACAGCGTCTGCAGGAGGCTTTTCGTGTGCATGTACATGAGCTTTTGACAAAAGCGAATGTTATGCAAATCAAGGAATATTTGTAGATCACCCTCTGTGCATTTGCTGGTATTAATGAGACAAATTTAACTCCATAGGATGTTAGCTTCGAGTTAGCAGATGTTAGCGTACACACTAACACTGCAAAATGTGTTATCAGGTTACAAAAAGAGCATTTTCAGTTTTATAAGTGTTTATTTTTCATTATCTTTTACATAATATATCACAAAGAGGATATATTTACACACAAACAAAACAGAGTTTTGCAGCTAGCTAACAGCCTGTGACATCACCATGCTAATGTCCGCAAAAGAAGTTCAGAGGTGTTATTAGGTTCCAAAAATGGCATTTTCGTTTTTAGAAGTGTTTATTTCTCGCTAGCTTTTACTAAGGGCCCCTTCATACATAGTGCAAATTTGGTCGATTTGCAGTTGCGGGCCACACCTGCTAGAGTCTTCACCCACTTTACTTCAATTCGGATGATGGACTGCTTCAAGTTTAGTGCACATAAACAATGTCAAATGTATATGTGTTGTCTTTAATTCTGATGCGTGCCATTATTAGGGTAAACAAGTAATAATTGTGGATTAATTGCTGTATCTTGTCTGAGGTAACTGGAGTGTAAATGTAATTTCGTTGTTGTTGCACTCGTGTAATGACAATGACAATAAACCACATCTCTCTCATCTCAACTCTCATCTGTCTAAAGTGTGCATGAAGCAGGAATTGTTTGCAAAATGTGTAGAATCATAGCTGCTTCTAATGCCTCAAACACCTGTTGCTACAATTATTTGCACACACCAGCTGAAAGACAATGGCTGAAAGACAGAGTGTGCGCTGTGTGAGCCCGTCGAACCCTCTCGTGGCAGGTGACATGCATGCACATCTAGCAATGCTCACATGGCACTTAGAAAATGTTTGGCCATTCGCACTATTAACATGATAGTCAGCAGACAATCACTGTCATGCTGGCAGTGAAATTTGTCTAAGTGCCCCACGAGTGTGGCTTTGGTGTGTGCGCTGAACTGACAGGAGGTGTGTCCACCCACTGAAGCGGCTGTGGAGATCTGTTGTTCTGGACATCCCAGCTGGACAACACGTGCTGTGTTTGGATGACATGGACTAACAGCTGTCCACTGTGATGCATGTGTGTCTGCTTCCTGTCATCACGTGGACATACATAACAATATATATCGCTGTGGCGATAGGCTGGTGCACGCGAGCAAGCGCACGCATGCTGCAGCTCATTGATAGGCTGCCCCCAGGTTGAAATGGGCCATTAGATCATAGCACGCAGCGGGCGATCTGACTGTCATGTCACCTCCACGTGAGCTCTGTTCCACATGACCCGGTGTCAGTCCACAAGACAAGCGTGTCGGGCAGGACACTCATGTAGGCCGGCTGGACACGCGCCAGCAGATGTGGACATAATGAGATGAGCAAACTGCTTCTCATTCATGTCATTTCATGACTGTATGTCTGTGACCATGGGTCCTCTACAGAGGAACAGACAGATCATGTTTGTATTGCCCACTTGATAAGAGGGTTTCGATATACTGCAATATTTTTATATGGTGTGTGGTTTTATTTATTTTTTTAATACATCCATGTCCTTCCTGATATCAGGCAGTTTCCTGCACCTTTCACAGGCCAGCGATGGTAGCACAGTGGTAAAGGTTCTGGCTAGCAATCAGAGCTTTTGGAAAGCACAGGCTCGAATCCTGTGGGTGGCATGTATTTTTTTTTTTTGTTTTCACAGCAGCTACTGTGTTCCCGCATGCACAAACTGTTGCACCAGCATCGTGCATGCCTGCCCGTCGGCGCAATGTTTCGTGGTGTGTTCATACAAGCTGTTCCGCCGGGAGTTGCCCTGAGTTGTATATATTCGAACTATGTGTGAAGGGGCCCTAATATATGAGAGACATGCATATAAACACAAAGCAGAGCAGTTTTGAAGAGACCAGCCACGGATGTCACGTTTTAGCTCTACTCTGCTTGGCTGTCATCCCCCACCACTCAAAAACAAAGAACAGATTCAAACAGAATGTGACTTTTTAACCTCTTAAAATATGTCAAGGTTAGCCATCTTTGAACTTGTCCATGGTCTGTGTCACAAGAATTTTCCCTGTGAATTTGAAGACTGTAGCAGCAATAGAACTGGACTTATGCTGTACACAGACAGACAAATGGACAGACAGATGCCAGGTTTTCGCAATACCCGATAGCCATATGTTGGCTTCGGGTAAAAAGAAGTTTTTGTGTTATCATTTATATTCTCTGAAAAATGGCCAAAAAGAAAAAAAAAAAAGAAAAAAAAAAGAAAAAATCAAACATTCTGCCAGGTTATGGAAACGTTTGAGCACAACTGTATGTGCCGATGTAAACCTGCACTTATATTAGACCTTTTACATTTACACCTGTTACAGAGTAAATTTGTTCATCTCATGGTGGCGATTCATCCTAACTTAAATTTTATGTAACTTATTGCGGTTCTCGATTGTTAAATCTTTTAAATTTGGTGTTTGAATTTTGCCTTGTCTTTATGCTGTTCTGATATACTTAATATGGAGAGGACTTTAACATTTACTAATTCTGTGATTCAATATAAATACATTTTATTCTTATTATGATTACTAAGAGAAGGCTAGTGAGCATCCTCTCAGTTCAGAAAATCATTCACGAGGAAAATGGCTGGGTTATTTCGGACTGAAATTCAGCCTCCTCTCCTCCGCTCTTCTTGTCCCTCCCTGGTGGTGACATTAAACAGTGAGCTGAATCCACCTCCAGTCTACAGAATAGGTCAGGTCCCTGGCTGTTATCTGCCTGCAAACACACACTGTTTACCAGCCTGTGTGCAATTAAACACACAAGCTCAAATCCACCAAAATGTACGTGCTGTGACAAGGACATGTCCAATCTCTCTGATACATAATCACAAATAATTCCAGCTTTTTTCATAAAACTCACATAAGGGAGGTTCCTTTTTATCCCATACAAGATTTACTGCACTTAAAAGTTAATTTAAGATAGAAACTAGTTTTGCAACCCACATTTGATCAGTTTATCAACAGGAATTAATATAAACTTCTTTGCTGACTGATATTATTATGGAAAATATGAGGATTCTAAATGTTATGGATGTAATGTGATTTCATATCACTGTAAAATAAATGATTTTTTTTTTTCATGAGAACAAACCATCAATTTTTCTGCAGGGTGTTGCCCAAGTGGTTTCTGCACTTGTTTCCAGAGCAGAGGGCTCAACACCACCCCTGCACACTCTCCGTGTAATGTGGAGTTGCATCACAAAGGGAATCTAGTGTAAAATTGGCGCTGAATCACCGTGCACAACATCTCAGATCTGCTGTGGTGACCTTGAGTGAACAAGACTGAAGGGACTTACTAAGAACAAAACCATCAATTTTGAAGACACCTTGCTTTTGGAGAACTATAATTGTTCACTGCTCTGATATTTTATACACCAAACTATGAATCATTTACTCCACACATTCAAATCAATTCACACTCACTCACCTTCAACCATTTACTCCAATTAAGTGCCGGGGGGGCTGCAGCCTATCCCAGCAGCTGTAGGGCGTGAGGTGGGTATGGGGCCATTATTGTAGCAAAAGTATTTGCAAATGCGTATTTTGATCTGTGTGTGTGTAGGGATGGGTACTGATAAGATTTTATTGATATCGATACCATTATCGATTCTGCTTATCGATCCGATTCCTTATCGATTCCCTTATCGATACCTCTTGTGAATTTTCTGTGTACTAAAAGTAGGCTTTGCAGGTTTTCTATGTCAACAAATTTTATAGAGTCCTAAAGTAAATAAATATGAAATCGGTCACTGGATTGTTAAACTCTGGATATATTAAACTACATGGTGGATCCTTGATCTCTGCACATAAATAGAAATAAGCAAAATCTGTAGATTTTGTCAAAAGCATTTCTTTTCACACATTATTGGCATGAATGTCTTTTCATACATCTGAGCTGAGCTCTTGCAGCTGGCTGTGCTGCACGTCAGGATGTAATTCATAAAGAATACAGGACGTCTCATTTTGTGAGGAAAAAAATGTTTTAGTTGATTGTAGTTTATTGTCTGTATTACACCATTTGGAAAGAGGTGTCATTTTATTTAAAGCGGCAATTCATTTTGAAGTTATTAATTCACACCGGACTCTGTCTCGGCAGAGAGCCGCGCAGCATTTGAAGCTGTGTGGACGGAACGGAGGACGATTCTAACGATACGTGAAAAAAAACGGTTCACGAGACCAACCCTGTGTGTGTGTGTAAACAGATGCACAAATGCGTAAAACAATCTGTGTGTGTAAACAGATCCACAAATGCATATAGCAATCTGTGTGTGTGTAAATACGAGGTCTGTTAGAAAAGTAACGGACCTTTTTATTTTTTGCAAAAACCATATGGATTTGAATCACGTGTGATTGCATCAGCCAAGCTTGAACCTTCATGCGCATGCGTGAGTTTTTTCACGCCTGTCAGTTGCATCATTCGCTTGTGAGCACGCTTTGTGGGAGGAGTGGTCCAGCCCCCTCGGCAGATTTTCATTGTCAGGAAAATGGCCGAGCGACTGCCGCTTTGCTGCATCAAAATTTTTTCAGAAACTGTGAGTGACAGCCAGGTGGAAACCATTCGGAAACTTCAGACGGCTTTCGGTGAAGATCTTATGGGCATCACACAGATTAAGAAGCATTACAACCGGATTAAAGACGGCCCACAGCAAGTGGTAGTTGCATATATAGAACTCCGGGCTCTAAAATGGAAGAGTTTCAAAAATGGATTGAGAAATACTTTTCACAGATGTATAACAAACGAGTATTTGTTTGTGGAGATATAAATATTGATATTTTAAATCAGCATCAGCATAAAGTGACAGAGGATTTCATTAATACTATGTACAGTTTAAATTTATATCAAAAAATCACGAGGACTTCAAGATTAACTTCACATTCAGCTACTCTCACTGATAATATATTTATGAATGATATTGATACCAAAACACTAAATGGCTTATTAATTAATGATATCAGTGACCATTTACCAATTTTTACAGTAATTGATCTAAACTTAAATAGGAAATGTACCGAGAAAATACAATATTGTAAGAAGCTATCACTGCCTTAAAACATGATTTACTTTTATAGAATTGGAATCCCATTTACGCAAAACAGGATGCTAACTTGGCATATTCAGAATATGAAAACATATTTCTCAATATATACAACAAAAATTGTCCAGTTATATAGTATAGTAATAAGAATAAATATAAAGCTCATCCATGGATAACTAAAGGTCTTCAGAAGACTTGCAAGAAAAAAATATGCTATACAGAGAATTCATTAAATCTAAATCAAGAGAGGCAGAGATTAAACATAAGGACTATAAAAATAAATTAACAACTATCATGTGGAAAGGTAAAAAATCATATTTTGGAAAAATATTAAATGACAATAAAAACAACATAAAGCATGGAAAATATTGAATACTATTATAACAAATAAATCCAAATCAAATAACTAGCCAACATATTTTATGTATAAGAACAAAGATGAATATGACATGAGTCAAGTAGTGGATAGTTTTAATACATTCTTTGCTAATGTTGGGCCAGCTCTGGCAGCTGAAATTCCACACAGCACATGGGAAATCAGCAATTAATTGACAGAAATCCACACACAATGTTTCTTGGTCCAGTAGAGGAAAGGTAAATTATGAAGGTAGTTAGTACATATAAAAGTAAAAAGTCAAGGGATCATAATGAGGTACATACGTCTTTAGTAAAGCAAATAATTACTGAAATTGCAAAACCATTAGCATATATTTTTAATAAATTATTTCAAACTGGAATTGTTCCAAACAGTATGAAAGTGGCAAAAGTGATACCTTTATTTAAATCTGGTAGTAAACATCTTTTTACAAATTACAGGCCTGCGTCTCTATTGTCACAGTTTTCTAAGATATTGGAAAAGCTTTACAATAGCAGATTGAATAAATTTATAGAACGACATAACTTGCTGGATGAAGGTCAATATGGTTTTAGAGCAAGTAGGTCCACTGCACTGGCTTTGCTCAATTCAGTAAAAGCGATCAGTAGTCATATGGACCAAAGGAAAATAGTAATAGGTTTATTTATTAATCTGAGAAAGGCTTTTGATACAATAGATCACAGCATATTATTTCAAAAGATGGAACTGTATGGGATCAGAAAGGTGACTTTGAACTGGATTAAAAATTACTTACAAAAGCAGAAACAGTTTGTTAAACTCAGGGATTGCGGCTCTTCTTATCTGGACATCGTTTGTGGGCTTCCTCAGGGCTCTGTGTTGGGACCAAGTATAATTTATTTTGTAGATTAACGATTTATGTAAAGTTTCGGTTCTGTTTAAGGCAGTTCTCTTTGCAGATGATACCAACCTGTTTTGTTCAGGAGAAAACCTACAGCATTTGCTGTCCGATTTACATATTGGAATGATGAAGTTAAAGAGATGGTTTGATATTGATAAATTATCACTAAATTTGTCTAAAACTAAAATAATATTATTTGGGAATTACAATAAAGACAAACAAATTCAGTTAAATATACAAGGGGTAATCATAGAGCATGTCAAAGAAAATAAGTTCTTAGGTGTTATTATTGATGAAAGAATTAATTGGAAAACTCATATTCAACATATTCAAAAGAAAGTGTCAAAATGTATTGCAGCACTAAATAAGGTAAGGCATGTTCTTGAATGCAAAGCACTTCATACTCTGTATTGTTCATTGGTTGCTCCCTACTTGGTTTACTGTGCTGAAGTGTGGGGCACTAATTATAAAACCACATTGCAATCATTATTCATTCTTCAAAAAAGAGCATTAAGAACTATTCACAATGTAGGTTATCGAGATGACACCAATTCATTGTTTATTAAATCTAAAATATTAAAACTTCGCAATATGATTATATTTAAAACTGCGCAATTAATGTATATGGTGAAAAATAAGCAACTGCCCCTCAGGATTCAAGAATTTTTTTAAGGAGAGAGAGAGAAAATATAATTAAAGGGGCTTGTATCATTTTAAAATTGCCAGGAAAGGTTTTTGTGTTTCTACTTGTGGCCCTAAAATATGGAATAATCTGGCAAAGGAACTCAAGCGATGTCCAAATGTCAATCAGTTTAAACGCCAATATAAGGAACTGATGTTTTCTGAATATGTGAAAATTGTCTAAATTCTCTGAAAATTCAATTCATGGTTGAAGTACTATATAGCTGTTGGTTAAAGGATGGACAATTAAGTTATTAATTTTGTATTATTTTTTTGGATTAGGTGATGTGTGCTGTTATTGGTGTGGATATGATGAGAAATTTGAGTTTACTGATTATTTTAAGATGTCTGTGTTTGCTGTTCTGCTCACTTTGTTTTATTTTGTTTTGGTTTTGCTGTGATAAGTAAAAGTTGCTGAGGTAAAAGGGGTAGGTGTATATAAGCTTTGCTTCTACCTCCACTCTTTCGGTGCATGGATTGACTGGCTGAGAAAACAGTTTTGTTTTATTTTGTTGCAAAGTGCCAAATAAACTTGAACTTGAAGGATATGCAATTTGAATTTACTGAAATGAATAAGGTTTTGGCTCCAATAACACAGCCAAAATGCTTCTGAAATAAAGATAGTTAAACCTGACTAATTTTGGGCCACGGAGAATGAAAATGTAAAATGGCTGTAGTTTTAATAAATGCTACTACTGTGCTACTAAGGATTAAAATATAACCCTTTTGCTGATTTTTAAAGTGTTACAAAAAGAGAACAGGTGACATATTATACAAACAGTCAGAAAAACACAAGAAAGACCTATGTTTATGATTTTTCATGAAAACTCTACTGTTAACACAATATAATTATCTAGACGCAAAATGTAAAACCTTATATATCTTGGAAACAGTAGGCAATTGGCCATTGTTATTGTCATATTTGAATTCAACGCACCAAAATCCATATTTGTACACCTGTGTAACTGCTCATTTATAGATACTGCATGCAAATTAAACTGTGTGAGCCCCTGTCTGTGATTGGTGGATGGTCTCGGGGCAGAAACAAAGCTGTGTGTTTTCATTAGACCTTTTCTGCATAAACGACACACTGTTGCATTGTTGACTTGGAAAACTGTCTTGCCTTTTCCAGCCCGACATTTGTCTTTTGGACATTTATGGGGCCATTATTATAGGAAAAGCATTTGCAAATGTGTATTTTGATCACTTCGAGAGACCAGCCAGGCTTAAAATGACAGCGGTGAGTGACGTCATTGGTGCTTCCGCCCTCTGGTGGTGTGAAGCTGTATAACCACAGAGGCACACAGACAAGTCTCCACACAAGTACAAATTGCTGTACAAAACACATTTACAGATCTAGCGTGGCAGGAGTGTAGCAAAAGTCACGTGAAAGAACACATCCAATAGTGGCCCGATTTTCACAGACACACGAATACACATGCACAGATTTTTTTAAACGCATTTGTTGATGTGTTTACACACACAGATTTTTTTTTTTGACACATTTGTGGATCTGTTTACACACACAGAGATTGTTTTAAACATTTGTGGATCTGTTTACACACACAGATCAAAATACGCATTTGCAAATACTTTTGCGACAACGGTGGCCCCACAGTATGGAGCTAAATCCAGGCCAAAAGTTTTGTAATCTGAAAATAAAAAAAGATTGAAAAAATAAATTTTGAAACTGAAAATTCAATGTTTGTTCTTGAATTTTATAATCATTTAAAAAGTATTATCAAAATAAAAATACATGTAAGATATATATTTTTCAGTTTAAATACATTTTTGATTCAGCTCTGTAATTATTTTGATCAAATAATTTATTTTCATTCATATTTCTTTTTTTCACCTTCAGATCTTTTTTTCACTTTCAGATCTTATTTTTTGAGTTTAAAACTTTTGGCCCCGTTCTGGAGTGGGAGGGCGTGGCTTCGATTGAGAGGGGTGTGGAATTGTGAGTGACAGGAGAGCAATCAGTCCTCACATGATGTTTCTTTCAGGAAACGTGGGTACTTTGATACATAATGACTTAACGCTTTCTCTCCACTGTATTGTCTTGATACCTGTAAATAAAGTAATGCTAAGGACAAAGATGTCTATTACAAGTAATTCTAGACCAGTCTTGGTAATTTCTGATGTGTAAAAACTTCTTCACACCGGCGGTGTGAAGAAGCCTCACTGTTATAGGCCCGGCACTGAGGTGCTGAGAGATCCACCGCTACCAGAAATCCACTGAGCTGCTGATCCGCAAGCTGCCGACCAGGTCAGCCTCGCCGGCCTCCTGCAGAGCATCACAGCTGAGCTCTAAAAGCGGAGGTCGGTCTTGAAGTCCTGAGCGATTTCTCTCACCAGGTGCTGGAAGGGCAACTTGTGGATCAGCAGCTCGGTGGATTTCTGGTAGCGGCGGAGTGCTACAGTGCTGGGCCTGTAACGGTGAGGCTTCTGCACACTGCCAGTAACCAGAGCGCTCTTCCGTCGGCTTTGGATTTGGATTTACAGGCGGTCTGCTTGGTTCTGGACATATTAAAGCTTCCTTCAGATCTGCTGAGCCAGGTCTCTCTGTGTGTCACTTAGAAAGCTCGTAACACTCCACTGCTTGATGGTAGCCTGTAAAATGACCGACCTGCCTCATTTTTATGCAGCGATGCTGCGCTGCGTTCACGGTCTTGTGTGGATTTGGGACACATCGGTTGTTTAGGTATAGGTGTTAAACTTTATAATCTTGCATATTTCCAGTTTTTAAACATCAAAAATGACCAAGAGTGGTCTAGAATGACTTGTAATAGACATCTTTGTCCTTAGCATTACTTTATCAAGACAATACAGTGGAGAGAAAGTGTTAAGTCATTATGTAGTATAAGTTTAGTATTACATATTTTGTAGGTGTTGTCTGTGATGTATTTAATAGCCCTATGTGTATCCCCCTGACCCTCAAGGACTACAGATGGAAATTAGCTGTTGCAGCTATAATCTGGTACAAACATCTCTGCTCAATGAGGATAATGTAATTGTATGCTGTCCTTGCACAAATAAATGAAATGAAATGTATCAAAGTACCCACATTTCCTGAAAGCAACATCATGTGAGGACTGATTGCTCTCCTGTCACTCACAATTCCACACCCCTCTCAATCGAAGCCACGCTCTCCCATGCCAGAACGGGGCCAAAAGTTCGAAACTAAAAAAATAAGATCTGAAAGTAAAAAAAAAAAAAGATCTGAAGGTGAAAAAAAGAAATATGAATGAAAATAAATTATTTGATCAAAATAATTACAGGGCTGAATCAAAAATATGTTTAAACTGAAAAATATATATCTTACACTTATTTTTATTTTAATAATACTTATTAAATGATTATAAAATTCAAGAACAAACACTGAATTTTCAGTTTCAAAATTAATTTTTTCAATCGTTTCTTATTTTTAGATTACAAAACCTTTGGCTTGGATTTAGCTCCATACCACAGGCGGGTACCCCAGGCCATACATACATAGACAGACAAACACATTGACACCCACATGCACACCCACGGACAATATAAAATTTCCAGTTCAGCTAACCTGCATGTCTTTGGATGTGGGAAGAAGCCGGAGCAACGGGAGAACATGCAAACTCCACACAGAAAGGCCACAAGTGGGAATCAATCTCATGACCATCTTGCTATGAGGCAACAGTGCTAACCACCAAGCCACTACACTGCCCATTCATAGATGAATAAATAAAATTAGAATAGTTCTAGTTTAGAATTGAAACAATCACAAAATGACACTTTATTCACCCCATGTCACTACGTCCCATACATACTTTAGCACTTCTCTCTCAGTCTCTCCATTCTTAGGGCCCCTTCACACATAGTGCGAATTTGAACGAGTTGCACATTAAGTGCGCACAAAGCAGGAATCCTTGCAAACCGTGTAATGTCATAGCTGCCTCTAACGCCTACACCTGTTGCTATGACTATTTGCGCACACCAGTGGCTGAAAGACAGAGTGTGCGATATGCAAACCCATCGAACCCTCTCACAGAAGGTGCCGGTCAAATTCCAGGTGACTTGCACAAACATCTAACACCGCTCGCATGTCACTTAGAAAATGTGTGGCCAGTCGCACTCTTCGTATGACAACAGACTGCGGACAACCACTGTCGCGTTGGCAGTGAAATTTGTCTAAGTGCCCCATGAGTGTGGCTTTGGTGTGTGCACTAAAAACTGACAAGAGGTGTGGCTATGACAGAAGCGGCTGTGGGGATCTGTCATTCTGGACATCCCAGCTGGACAGTACTGTGTTTGGACATCACTGACTAACAACTGACCACTGTGATACGCATGTGTCTGTTTGCTATCATCAGGTGGACATAAATAAAAACATATATCACTGTGGCAAGGGGCTGCAGCAAGCAAGTGCGCACATGGCACGCACATGGACAGGCTGCCCACCAGGTTGAAATGGACTGTCAGATCATAACACGCAGCAGGCGATCTGACTGTCACGTCACCCACGTAAGCACTGTTCCACATGATGCAGTGTCCTGTGGTGCGCCATCCACAAGACACACGTCGGAAGGACGCGCTGTAGATGCACCAGTAAAGTAATCATTAAAGGGCAGGTACTAATCCCATGGGTGGTATGTTTTGTTTTCTTTCCTTTTTTTGTATTTCTTCTTCTTCCCCACATAAGTGGCGCGATGTGGTCCCACATGTCGCGGCTGGTTTTTATTCTTTATTTATTCCACATAAGTGGCACTATGTGGTTCCACAGGTACCAGCTGGTTTTTATTTTTTATTTATTCCACATAAGCGGCGCGATGTGCTACACCTGGCACTGTGTTCCTGCTTGACAGACACCGGCGTGTGCACGAACTCTCGCACCGGGATCGTGCATGCCTGCCCGACGGCGCGATGTTTCATGGTGCGCTAATTTCGAACTGTTTCGCTCTATTTCGCCGTAACTGACCAAACCTCGCACTATGTGTGCAGGGGCCTTGACCTTTCACGTGAATGGGGTGGATTTATGGCAGGCATTGATATTTGCTCTCATGGTGGAGGTCTCACAGAATTGGATTTGAGTCAAAAATTGCCATGAGCGTATCTCAGATTTTCCAACAATTTATTCATGAGGGCTGATGAAAGCAAATGATGCTCCACTTATTAGCATGAAATAATAAACATCCATACTGTAGGGCAAATTCAGTATACATAGTTGTATATCACCATCTGTATGTGACCAGGTCTGTGTAAAAACAAAAAAGAAAGAGGACAGGCAAAACTATAAAACCATAGAAATATTAATGAAAGTTCCTTAAAAGCCCTATGGAGTCTTTCAGGGAAGCATAACACCTTGCTCACAGAGAATAGTTCCTGTCTCAGCCTACATTAATTTAGCTGTGAACAGATGCATGGAAATTGGTTTCTAAAAGTTTTCTGAAGCAACAAAAGGGTTTGTAATTTTTGCTGTATGCTGTAATCATTAAAGCTGTACGGCCTTTCAAATTACAAAAAAATTAGTTTCAACCAAAATCCAATGTAGGTTTATTTTTGTAAGGTGCTGTAAAATTACAGTTTATTTTAATGAAGAGAATATATTTATCTGGGGGGAGTTCCATAGCAAACACCATTGTGCAGACAGACTGGTGGAGGAAGCATGTGTATGCATGTGTGAGGATTTGAGATTACCTGTGACTTGACTCTCTTACATGATGCACATTCCTGGGGCGTGCACACTAAACGCTTTCAAAACCAGAGTTTTAGATTGAGAAGTGTTCATTTTCATTAACGTTTTCAAAACATATGAGAAACATATTAGAGTCATACTGAAATAAGCTGTTTTGGAGCATTTTCTGCCATCTCAGTTTATTTTGTTCAAGTAAGCATTCAGATGGCATCACAGTGCCTTTCTGACTGGCAATCACCGTGTGCTTCCCAATATCCTTCGCACAGATTGCGAGAAGCCCCCAGATGATCTATGATGTCGCTACCAAATGTAGTTCATGTCCATCTGATCGAGTGAATTTCTGCCCTTCGGGGGTCAAAATTCAAAATTGTTTCCAGACAACATGAATTTTGATCATATTGCCAAAATCATGTTATCAATTCTTTATTTAAATGCCAAGGAATAAATTTATAGTATTGCCAAAGAAAATTCTTTTCATGACTTACATCTTTAAAAAAAACCTGCACAGCTGATCTACTCTGTGTCAGCCTGATACTGCCAGATCTCAGAAGCTAAGCAGTGTGGGGTGTGGTTAGTACTTGGATCGGAGACCTCTTTGGAACACCAGCGGCTGTGTGTTTCTTTGGGTTACACTGGAGTTGTGTTAGGAAGGGCATCCAGCATAAAACTTGTGCCAAATACCAATGCGGATCTAGCTGTATCCACTGTGACGACCCCTAACAAAACGAAAGCAGCCGAATGGACAACAACAACATCTTTAAAAAACCCAGAGGCTGCACAGCTTTAAGAAAAAGACAAGTATAGCTAAAGAGTTGTAAGGAGTTCAATCATAAAGTTTGCTGACATCCAAAATCCTGCTAATGACTTTTTAAAATTCTGCTTTTTCAAGTACTGGTATTCTGACACATAAATTTTATGTTAAAACAATGGCAAATTTAATGCTAACTCCAGTTAACACAGCCATCAATGAGACCGGACCAATAGGAACTATTTCAAACGCGCCTTTGCATCATGGGGCTCTAAAAGACTCAATGGATAAAATGCACAAGATTTTTGCAAGTAAATGGTATTCTAACACTGAGCAAATATAGTGTGAATTGTAGCATCAATGTGGACTGTACGAGAAAGCAAACGCTTCCATCTCTGGAGTTTTGGTTCCTGCTGACAAAATAGTTTTCCACATACAGCACAGAGTGAAGGCAGAGAAAGATTTAGGTGAGAAACGGCTGCACTGTTCGAGTATGTGCATGTTTCAGCCTTTATGACAGCAAAGCAAATCTTACATCCCTGGTCAGTCTTTGCTGTTGTATTTGTGATGACTGAATGACAATGAAAAGTGCAGAAGGTGCAGGAAAGAAGTGATGACGATGAAACAGAAACATGAAGAATGAACCCACAGGTTAAAGAAGGAGGGAGGGAATAACATTGATGTTTAGACTCCTCAAAGAGTGGAATATTTTTGCTGTATTTATTGTATGAACATAATATACATGAACAATCTGAGATTTCTGACGTCCGCCAATCCGGATCACCTCCAAAAAAAATCTGTGGTGCAAATTTGGTGAGAATCTGTTAAGTAGTTTTAACCTAATCCTTAAAAGCCTATATAAAGTGAAATCTTGATCCAGAATCTAGCTCCGGATCTGGATCACCTCCAAAATTTTCGATGTAGTCTTTCATGTCCTAATATCTATCTGTGGTGAAAATCTTGTCAAAATCCGTGCAGTAGCTTTGATGTAATCCTGCTAAAAGGCAGACAGATAGACAGACAAATAAATAAATAAATGGCGATGATTTTATTACATCTTAGGGATGGGACTGAGCTGAACCCGGATCTGTATCGGGTTCCAATACCAACCTAATTCACCTATCGGAAAATACCGATCCAACCCGCGGAGAAGAGCCACTGTGAATCCTCTCAACTGCTGTTGTTTGCTCTCTGCTTGTTTACTGCCGTGCGGGAGGAAGAGAGGGAGGTTTTCTGAAGCCGGGCTGTTTGAGAGAGCTCTCTTCCGCAGTGTTCTAGCTGTGGTTAGTGGCAAATTTCTGCCCGGCTCTTGGGTTCAAATTGTCTATTGTCTATGGATTTTCTGAAAAATTAACTTAATTGTTGCTGAAAATGTGTGCTGTCCCGAGGCTGTAAAATGCCAGCTCAGCGTGCAGCCGAGGAGGACAGTGAACAGATATTCTGTCCGCTGAAAGGGAAAAAGTCGCCATTAAAATCCTGTGCGTGAACATCGGAGATAATACATTTATTTTACAGTTGAAAGGCTTCATGTTTCCAAAAAGTTTGAAGTTTGCGTAGCATGAAAACTGCTGTTTTTGAGAGGAAGAAAAAGAGAGAGACGAGAGAGAGAGAAAGCGGGTGAGAGAGTAAACGAAGGATAGAGAGAGCAAACACAGACAAAGAGAGAGGGAGACAGGCAGAGAGAGTGAAAGAGTGCTGTCTTTTCTCTTTAAGTCTATAAAAATAAGGCCATAAAAGTTTCTAAAAAAATAAAAGTACTGAATTCTTTCACCAGAATATCAAATCTTGGCTTTCATCTTAGATACAAATTGTTGCTCAACTTTCAGGCCTCCTTTTAAAGAAAATCCTCATATAAAATCAACAATAATGATAATAATAATATTAAAGCAAACAGCACTCTGGTATTGGATCGGAAATGTATTGGTGTCGGCAGATATCCAAATTCAGGTATTGGGTTCGGATCAGAAGTGAAAAATTAAGGATTGTTGCATCCCTAGCAGTAACGCGTCATTGCAAGCGCCAGGCTCTGAGCTGCACGGATCTCACCCATGTCATATATGATCACCTTCTAACTCTGTAGGAGATATGACATGGAACTGTAGTGCCAGGCTGTGACAGCATGAATAAACATGAATCTCACAGTGTTTCACAGTGCGGACATGGACATGGAGCCAGGACCGCAGCCTGTGGTTAAAATCCTCTCACTCAAAATAAAAAGTAAATCCCATGTCGTAATGCAACCATCGCGGTGTCTAGAGTTGCGTTGTGCTGCTGAAGTCAGCAAAAAAGAATAAAGAAATAAAAGTTCCCTGGAAAGGCTCCATCTAACGCATAGGACAGCATGGCACACTGCCAGCAAACTTTCAGCAAAGCTGTTCAGTCTCACACACGCGCACGTGCGTCCCATGGCATGGGCAACTTACACATCTGTGATGGCACGATCAATGCTGAAAGGTACATCCATGTTTTGGAGCAACATATGCTGCCATCCAAGCAATGTCTTTTTCCTGCTTATTTCAACAAGACAATGCCAAGCCACATTCTGCACGTGTTACAACAGTGTGGCTTCGTAGTAAAAAAGTGCATGTACTAGACTGGCCTGCCTGTAGTCCAGACCTGTCACCCATTGAAAATGTGTGGCGCATTATAAAGTGCAAAATACGACAACAGAGACCCCGGAGTGTAAAACAACTGAAGTCGTACATCAAGCAAGAATGGGAAAGCATTCCACCTATAAAGCTTCAACAATTAGTGTCCTCAGTTCCTAAACACTTATTGAGTGTTGTTCGAAGGAAAGGTGATGTAACACAGTGGTAAACATACCACTGTCCCAGGTTTTTGAAACGTGTTGCAGGCATCTATTTCAAAATGAGCAAATCAGTTTGAACATTAAATATCTTGTCTTTGTGGTGTATTCAATTGAATATAGGTTGAAGAGGATTTGCAAATCGTATTCTGTTTTTATTTCCATTTTACACAACATCCCAACTTCATTGGAATTGGGGTTGTACAGTTTTATATGTTTTATAAAGGTCGGTGTTTGTGTTAATGAACAATTGTTAAGACTTAAAGGAGCTAACAGTGCAAAAAGTTCACTGGTTCAGATTAAGCACTTCCATCATGCATGTAACCATTGCGCAAGTGTGTGTGAATGCTGAAAATGAATGCTGTGCAGCAAAAAACACAGAGACGTGCTTCTCAGGAGGACAGCAGTGATGACAGCTTGGAGGAAAAGGGCGTCCCTCTGTGTTTTCTACTGCACAGCATTAATTTTCAGCATTCATGCACACCAGTTATGTGCACACATTGAGTTACTTTCTAATGAGTCATACCTATAAGAAAAGTATTTTAACGGGTGTTTTGACTCATCAAAACATGGCAAAAAATGATTAATGGATGTACGGACCATGTACGGACTGTGGGTCTGATCCCACCCCCAGCAGCGCTGCAGTGCTGATCTCAGCTGCACCAAAATGTATATAAATCTCATAATGAACAGATATTTGGCATTTTATAAAAATTATTTTTCCTCTCTAATTAATTTTGAAAATTTGCAGACATCATTTGTCATAATAAGATGTTGGAAATCCTCAAGGTAATGTTTGGTGGTTTCCAGACAATTGGTGACAACTTGGAGAGCCCTCATGGTAATCTTTGGGAGTCTCCAAAAATTCAACAACTATACAAGTAATGAGGCCTTTGGAGATTTTCCACCTGCCTTCACCAAATGCACATCCTGCACAGCCTGCCCTTACATTGACTGTCTCGTTTGCCGACTTGTCAGAAAATATCCCTTCATTTTTAAAATAAAAGAACTGACTGCCTCTAATGACAGTGAAGATGTAAACCAGCCTTCCTTCACACAAAGGCTCATCAGGAAATATTCATGACTGTAAGACACAAGCATCCCTTTGCAGGAAACACTTCATTGCTGAAATAAACGTGGTTATTTCCTCAATATCATCAGAGGGAGTTTTTCCTTACCACTATCACCTGTCTGCTTGCTCAAGGGGTTGGAAAGGTTAGACCTTACTTGTGTGAAGAGCCTTGAGGCAACTTTATTGTGATTTGGCATTGTATAAATGAAATAAGTTGAAAAAATTAAATTGAAATTGTACCAGGAAAAAATGACTTTCTTCCTTTTAGCAACTGATTATATACCAGGGATGGGGCCGATCCAAATCAGTATCGGTATCGGGTTCCGGAAATTTCCGATCCAACCTGCGGAGATTTCTGATCCAGGAGCCATATCTGTGTCTGTGTGTTTTCTGCTGAAATGTCTCAACAAGTGATTCCCTGCTGGCTGCCCTGCTAGCTGGCTGCAAAATGCAGAAAGGATTTACTGAACAGAGGTATGTCTCAATGAGATTGTTGTGTGGGCCGCTGAAGAGGAGGTACTGCTGGCCCACCACCACTAGAGGGCGCCCTGCCTGGAGTGCGGGCTCCAGGCACCGGAGGGCGCTGCCACCTTACGGGAGCAGCCAGGATGACAGCTGTCATCTATCACTGGAGACAGCTGATCCCAATCACTGAGGAGGTATATCAGCAGGACGGCATCTCCACCTCATTTGCCGAGATATCGCTCTACCAAGGAGGTAACGAACTCAGCCAGCCCTTCATCATTTGTGAAAGGAACGTATTTGATAAGTATCCTAGTTACTAGACAGTGTTGTTTTCTGATTAGAGGTGGAGGTGGTGTTTTCCACCCCACGTGTTGTTGGGTGCAGCCGCACCCACGTCTGACTGTGTCTGTTCCTCGCCAGCAGTACCGGATCCGACGAGCGGAGGCAGAGACCACCTGGGAGTTCGGGACTTGGCGGTTCCAGTATTCCCGGGGTTCGGTGGCAGAGGAAATCGGGTGGTTCCGGTTCGTCTTGGACAGACGTCTCCTATCGTCGAGCCTGCCCACACGACACCGTTGGAATTTAACTTGAGACCGAAATTGTGATTTGTTGTATTTGTTGTGCGTGTTCACAACAGTAAAGCCTTGTTATTTGACTTTCTTCATTGTCCGTTCATTTGCGCCCCCTGTTGTGGGTCCGTGTACTGACACTTTCCCAACAGGATATCTCGGCCAACGTCATGGATCCCGAGGGGCGTCAACCGGCTGTTGAACGGCCAATGGAAGAACAGGACGCGCAGGCGTCCGCAGGAGGGGTAATCGGTGAGTTGCAGTTGTTAGATTTGATGACCGAGCAGAACGTCCTCCTGAACCGCAGGCTGGAGGCTCTCGCCGCGCAGGTGGAAGCGCGCCCTCCGGGCGCCGCTGCGGCTCTCCCTCCCGTAGACCCTGTGCGTAACATAGACGTTCCACTGGTTGTTCAACGACCTCTCCCACCTTCCCCGGAAGCATACATAAGCCCCCCAGAGCCGTACGGAGGCTGTGTGGAGACGTGCGCGGATTTTCTGATGCAGTGCTCGCTCGTCTTCGCACAGCGTCCCGTCATGTACGCGACCGATGCTAGTAAAGTAGCTTATGTAATAAACCTGCTTCGCGGTGAGGCACGCGCTTGGGCTACAGCGCTCTGGGAGCAGAATTCACGGCTCCTTCTGACATACGATGGGTTTGTAAGGGAGCTCAGAACCGTGTTCGATCACCCTAATAGGGGCGAGACCGCTTCAACCGTGCTACTGTCAATGAGACAGGGGCGTCGGAGCGCAGCTGCCTATGCAGTCGACTTCCGCATTGCGGCTGCGAGGTCCGGCTGGAATAGCACTGCCCTCCGCGCCGCCTTTGTAAACAGACTGTCTTTGGTTCTCAAGGAGCACCTGGTGGCTAAGGACGAACCGCGGGATTTAGATGGGCTCATCGATCTCGTCATACGGTTAGACAACCGGTTAGAAGAACGTCGGCGGGAACGAGACGAAGGGCGTGGCCGGGCACGCGCCGTCCCTCTCCCTTCCGGTTCCAACCGCGCTCCGCCTTCCCCACACTCCACGGCCCCTGCGCTCCGTGGGGCCACAGCTCCCCCTGCTGACGAAGCTATGGACACGAGTAGGGCAACATTTAGGGCACCAGATGCACAGAGGAGACGGGCCCACGGAGCTTGTTTTGTTTGTGGTGCAGTAGAGCACCATATGAGAGACTGCCCCGAGCGGTTAAACTCCAACGCCCCGCCCCTAGAAACTGGGCTAGGGGTGGGCCGAGACATTCACGTGGGACACACCCACATTGCCACACGACTCCCAGTTACAATCCTTTATGAGGATGTAACCCTGAAGGCCCCAGCACTGGTGGACACGGGCTCTGAGGGGAATCTGCTGGACAGCAGATGGGCTAGGGAGATAGGGCTCCCTCTGGTGGCGCTTACCTCGCCTGTGCAGGTTCGGGCACTAGATGGCTCCCTACTCCCTCCGATCACGCATAAGACACCACCTGTAACTCTGGTGGTGTCGGGAAATCACCGAGAGGTGATCGAGTTTTTTGTGACTCAGGCCACCTCCCGTGTGGTTTTAGGATTTCCCTGGATGTTGAAGCACAATCCCCGGATTGATTGGCCGTCCGGGGTAGTGGTTCAGTGGAGCGAGACCTGCCATCGGGTGTGTTTAGGTTCCTCGGTTCCTCCCGGCTCCCAAGCTAAGGAGGAGGTCAGAGTCCCGCCCAATCTGGGGACGGTGCCGGTGGAGTATCACGACCTTGTCGACGTGTTCAGCAAGGATCTGGCGCTCACACTTCCCCCCCACCGTCCGTATGATTGTGCCATTGATTTGGTTCCGAGCAGTGAGTTTCCGTCCAGTAGGCTGTACAACCTCTCCCGGCCTGAGCGCGAATCAATGGAGACCTACATCCGGGACTCATTAGCTGCCGGGTTGATCCGGAATTCCACCTCCCCGATGGGCGCAGGTTTCTTTTTTGTGGGCAAAAAAGACGGCGGACTCCGTCCATGCATTGATTATAGGGGGCTGAACGAGATCACGGTTCGCAACCGATACCCGTTGCCCCTGTTGGATTCGGTGTTCACACCCCTGCATGGAGCCCAAATTTTCACCAAGCTCGATCTTAGAAACGCGTATCATCTGGTTCGGATCCGGAAGGGAGACGAGTGGAAAACGGCATTCAACACCCCCTTAGGTCACTTTGAGTACCTGGTCATGCCGTTCGGCCTCACAAACGCCCCCGCGACGTTCCAAGCATTAGTTAATGATGTCTTGCGGGATTTCCTGCACCGGTTCGTCTTCGTATATCTAGACGATATACTCATCTTTTCTCCGGATCCTGAGACTCATGTCCGGCATGTACGTCAGGTCCTGCAGCGGTTGTTGGAGAACCGGCTGTTTGTGAAGGGCGAGAAGTGTGAGTTCCACCGCACCTCTTTGTCCTTCCTGGGGTTCATCATCTCCTCCAACTCCGTCGCTCCTGATCCGGCCAAGGTTGCGGCGGTGAGAGACTGGCCCCAACCCACAAGCCGTAGGAAGTTGCAACAGTTCCTAGGCTTTGCTAATTTCTACAGGAGGTTCATTAAGGGCTACAGTCAGGTAGCTAGCCCCCTGACAGCCCTGACCTCACCAAAAGTCCCCTTCACCTGGTCGGATCGGTGCGATGCCGCATTCAAGGAGTTGAAACGGCGCTTCTCGTCTGCACCTGTTCTGGTGCAGCCCGATCCTAGTCGCCAGTTAGTGGTTGAAGTGGACGCCTCGGACTCAGGGATAGGAGCCGTGCTGTCCCAAAGCGGGAAGACCGATAAGGTCCTTCACCCGTGTGCCTATTTTTCCCGCAGGTTGACCCCAGCCGAACGGAACTATGACGTCGGCAATCGAGAGCTCCTTGCGGTGAAAGAGGCTCTTGAGGAGTGGAGACATCTGTTGGAGGGAACGTCCGTGCCATTCACGGTTTTCACTGACCACCGGAACCTGGAGTATATCAGGACCGCCAAGCGGCTGAATCCCAGGCAAGCCCGCTGGTCACTGTTCTTCGGCCGTTTTGACTTCCGGATCACCTACCGTCCCGGGACCAAAAATCAAAGATTGGATGCTTTGTCCCGGGTACATGAAGAAGAGGTCAAAACGGAGCCGTCGGATCCCCCGGATCCCATCATCCCGGAGTCCGCTATCGTGGCCGCCCTCACCTGGGACGTGGAGAAGACCGTCCGGGAGGCCCTGACACGAGACCCGGACCCCGGAACCGGACCGAAGAACAAACTTTACGTCCCACCAGAAGCCAGGGCTGCAGTTTTGGACTTCTGTCACGGTTCTAAGCTCTCCTGTCATCCTGGGGTGCGAAGAACCGTGGCAGTCGTCCGGCAGCGCTTCTGGTGGGCGTCCCTGGAGGCCGACATCCGGGGTTACATCCAGGCCTGTACCACCTGCGCCAGGGGCAAGGCCGGCCACCGCAAGACATTGGGGTTGCTGCAGCCGCTGCCCGTGCCTCATCGCCCCTGGTCTCACATCGACCTGGATTTTGTCACGGGTCTTCCGCCGTCCCAGGGAAACACTGTCATCCTCACAATAGTGGACCGATTCTCCAAGGCGGCCCACTTCGTGGCCCTCCCGAAGCTACCAACGGCCCAGGAGACAGCGGACCTCCTAGTCCACCACGTCGTCCGTCTGCATGGGATACCATCAGACATCGTCTCTGATCGCGGTCCCCAGTTCTCCTCGCATGTTTGGAGGAGCTTTTGCCGGGAACTGGGGGCCACGGTCAGTCTCTCGTCCGGGTATCACCCCCAGACCAACGGACAAGCAGAACAGGCCAACCAGGAGATGGAGCAGACCCTACGCTGTGTGACAGCCACGCACCCGACGGCCTGGAGTACCCACCTGGCCTGGATCGAGTACGCCCACAACAGCCAAGTGTCATCAGCCACCGGCCTCTCCCCTTTCGAGGTGTGCTTGGGGTATCAACCCCCGTTGTTTCCGGTGGTTGAGGGGGAGGTCGGTGTGCCCTCGGTCCAGGCCCACCTACGGAAGTGCCATCGGGTGTGGCGTGCCGCCCGTTCTGCTTTGTTGAGGGCCCGGACGAGGGCGAAGAACCATGCAGACCGGCGGCGGGCCCCGGCTCCCACGTATCGTCCTGGGCAGGAAGTGTGGTTGTCCACCAAGGACATTCCCCTTCAAGTGGACTCCCCAAAACTGCAAGAACGATACATCGGCCCGTACAAAATACTCAAGGTCATCAATCCCGCCGCAGTGAGGCTCCAGCTTCCGGCCTCACTGCGGATTCATCCAGTATTCCACGTTTCCAGGATTAAACCCCATCACACCTCACCCCTCTGCACTCCGGGTCCGGCGCCACCTCCTGCCCGGATCATCGACGGAGGGCCAGCTTGGACCGTACGCCGGCTCCTCGACGTCCGACGGATGGGCCGGGGTTTTCAGTATCTGGTGGACTGGGAAGGGTACGGCCCCGAAGAACGCTCCTGGGTGAAGAAGGGCTTCATCCTGGACCCGGCCCTCCTGGCCGACTTCTACCGTCGCCACCCTGACAAACCCGGTCGTGCGCCAGGAGGCGCCCGTTGAGGGGGGGGTCCTGTTGTGTGGGCCGCTGAAGAGGAGGTACTGCTGGCCCACCACCACTAGAGGGCGCCCTGCCTGGAGTGCGGGCTCCAGGCACCGGAGGGCGCTGCCACCTTACGGGAGCAGCCAGGATGACAGCTGTCATCTATCACTGGAGACAGCTGATCCCAATCACTGAGGAGGTATATCAGCAGGACGGCATCTCCACCTCATTTGCCGAGATATCGCTCTACCAAGGAGGTAACGAACTCAGCCAGCCCTTCATCATTTGTGAAAGGAACGTATTTGATAAGTATCCTAGTTACTAGACAGTGTTGTTTTCTGATTAGAGGTGGAGGTGGTGTTTTCCACCCCACGTGTTGTTGGGTGCAGCCGCACCCACGTCTGACTGTGTCTGTTCCTCGCCAGCAGTACCGGATCCGACGAGCGGAGGCAGAGACCACCTGGGAGTTCGGGACTTGGCGGTTCCAGTATTCCCGGGGTTCGGTGGCAGAGGAAATCGGGTGGTTCCGGTTCGTCTTGGACAGACGTCTCCTATCGTCGAGCCTGCCCACACGACACCGTTGGAATTTAACTTGAGACCGAAATTGTGATTTGTTGTATTTGTTGTGCGTGTTCACAACAGTAAAGCCTTGTTATTTGACTTTCTTCATTGTCCGTTCATTTGCGCCCCCTGTTGTGGGTCCGTGTACTGACACTTTCCCAACAGAGATGTGGAGTAAGACACGCCTCCGTTCAGGAAATCCCTTCCACACTTTGCAGCGAGCTAGCAGGCGAGCATTAAACATCACTGTGGCTAACCAACTTTTCATGCCAACATGGCCGCTGTGTGAAAATATTTTACAGAAGAAACATCGCAAAAGAAGACAGGAACGTGCAATGTTTGCAAAGCCGTTTTACTGAGAGGCAGAAGTTCCATCACAACCTATTTCAATTTCAATTTATTTCATTTTATATAGCACCAAATCACAACAAAGTTGCCTCAAGGTGCTTCACACAAGTAAGGTCTAACCTTACCAAACCCCAGAGCAAGCACACAGGCAACAGTGGTAAGAAAAACTCCCTCTGAGGAAGAAACCTCAAGCAGACCAAACTCAAAGGGGTGACCCCCTGCTTGGGTTATGCGGTAGCAAATACCAACACAAATTACAAAACCAATTCCTAATAAAACAAATTAAAAGTGTAAAAAGCATAGTAACATACTATGCCAGTATGCTAGCCATACGAAAGGGAAAATAAGTGTGTCTTAATTCTGGACTTGAAAGTCTCTACAAAATCTTCAACAGAACAGGGGCATAAGAGAAAGCTCTATGACCTGCAGACTTACCTACTGGCCCCTTCACACATAGTGTGAAGTTTGGTCGATGTCTGGTCGATTACGGCGAAACAGCGCGAACAGTTCAAAATTAGCGCACCACGAAACATCGCGCAGACGGACAGGCGTACAAGAACCTGGTGAGAGACTTTGTGCACATGCCGGTGTCTTTCGAGCAGGAACAGTGCCAGGTGCAGCACATGGTGCCGCTTATGTGAAAGAAATTAAAACCAGTTGGTATGTGTGGTACCACATCGCGCCGCTTATGTGGAATAAATAAAAACAATAATAACCAACAAGTACCTGTGAGACCACATCGCGCCACTTATGTGGAATAATAAAAAAAAAAATGACAAGAAAAAACATACCACCCAGGACGCAGACCCCTGCCTTTCAAAAGCTCTGATTCAAAGTCAGCGACTTTACCACTGAGCTACGGAGCTGTTCTTTGAAAGCTGCGGGGAGCTGTCTCATATCAGGAAGGATATGGAAGTTTTACAAAAAAAAACGCCGGCTCCACGCACGTGTCCTGCCCGACATGCGTGTCTTGTGGATGGCACGCCTCAGCACAGACACTGCGTCATGTGGAACAGAGCTCACGTGGGTGACGTGACAGTCAGATCGCCCGCTGCGTGTTATGATCTGATGTTCCGTTTCAACCTGGTGGGCTGTCAGTGGTCACTCCGTGCGCAGCTCATTGGCTCCAGCTTGTCGCCACCGCGATATATGTTTTTATTTATGTCCATGTAAATACAGCAATGAGACACATGCGCCTCACAGTGGACAGGTGGTAGTCCATGTCTGTCCAAACACAGTAGGTGTTGTGTAGCTGGAATGTCCAGAATGACAGATCACCACAGCTGCTTCTGTCATAGCCACACCTCCTGTCAGTTCTCAGCACGCACACCAAAGCCACAGTTGTGTGGAACGTAGACAAATTTCTCTGCTAGTATGACAGTGGTCATCTGCAGTCTGCTGTTGTGTGAAGAGTGCGACTGTCCACACATTTTCTAAGTGCCATGCGAGCGGTATTCGTGCGTGTCACCTGCAATTTGGCCAACACCTGCTGCGAGAGGGTGCGAAGAGTTCAATGAGTTTGAAGATCATTTGCAAATCATTGTATTCTGTTTTAATTGACATTTTACACAACGTCCCAACTTCACTGGAATTGAGGTTGTATTTTCAGATGTTTTCAAAACTCAGGAGGCTTTGTGTGGATTATTTTTCTTAAACTTGTACAATGATTAATTCCACTGAAGCGCACAGGTAGGACTTCTTATTTACTGTGTGTGAATTTACTCTGCATGATGGACAGCGGCTTTCAGCTAATCAGTCGACAGCACTGATGGACATATTTGACTTGTGAGTAAATTGCATGAAAGCCTGTAATAATCCATAAATTAACTGCATCATTGTTAAAGCCACAGTGTCCAAACCATATGAAAAAAGTAGTAGTTTATAGTCCGGAAATTTTGGAGAGTGTGCATGAAAATCACACACTGAGAGGTAGACATCACACTGCTGTAAAGGAGTATCGAGTTATTAAGTATCGGAGGCATTTTATGATGACAAGAACAAGTAAATGAATATGGGATCAGGCTGACAGCCGATACTGGTATCGGCAATGGTGCATCCCTACCTACAATACAGTGAATCAAACATTCAAACATTTTAATCAAACATTTGAAAAAGCAACACATTAAAGCGTATGAGGATCTTTTTAGCCGGCGTCGACCGAACGCCCGCCCCCACCAAAAATCAGTTCGCTTTTTGCATCTGCGCATGCGTCATTAGCTGTGGTTCATGGATTAAAACCTTGTTTCTGCTTCAAACTGCACTTCAGTCATCATCTATCTCAGCAACAGATAGCTGAAGCTTTTGTACAACAGTCATTTCCACATAAATTCAGTATTATTTCATCATAAGAGGCAGTGGAAGTGATCAGAGCGGCCCAGCTAAATGAGCTGCTAGCTGATGCGTTCACTGCATGTCGGATATTTCAAAGCGTCACGGAATTTTGCAGTTTCTGCTTAAAATGGCCTTGTTTCTGCTTAAAACTAACTTTAGAATGATTTAAGAGGTTTTACCTTGTCATTTGATGGTTAATAATCCCATTAATCCATGTGATCGCTTTGGGTGAAGAGACTCTGTCTCAGACAAGCGGCAGAGCTCAGAAATGACGCATTCGCAGATGCAAAAGGCGGACCAACTTTTAGGGGCGGACTGTTCGGTCTGTGACACCGGGGACAGAAAGAAGAAAGGAGCCGGCCAGCACGAATCACTTCTGGAATCATTCGAAAAAGAAGGTAAACTTCAGACAATGAGAAAGCCCTGGTCATCGTACTCAAAGACCAACTGTAATCAGTTGTAGAAAATGAAGGATTTCACAGCCTGATTAAACACTTGCAGCCAAGATATACAGTGCCTCCAAAAATATTGTAAGACTTAGTATTCACACATTTTAATTTGTTCAGTTCAATTTATTTCATTTATACAGCACCAAATCACAACAAAGCTGCCTCAAGGCGCATCACACAAGTAAGGTCTAACCTTACCAACCCCTAGAGCAAGCACACAGGTGACAGTGGGAAGGGAAAACTCCCTCTGATGATATTGAAGAAGAAACCTCAAGCAGACCAGACTCAAAGGGGTGACCCACTGCTTAGGCCATTGTAACAATTACAAGGTTTTGAAAAGTTTTACAAAGCTGAAGAAACAAAAAACAGGAACTCAAACAACATATTATTATTAGCAAGATGGTGGCATGCACGGGTGCAGCGGCTTTTAGCTCTCCAATTTGGTGCTTGTTTTTCTTACTCTTTGCGCGTATATTCTTCGAGTTTTGTAAAGCGACCCATGCCAGAACCTTATCGACCTCGGTCTGAAGTACAAACTGTCGGTTACGAGCGAATTCCACCAGTACCACAACATCCCAGAGGACATAGCGAGAACACCGGGCTCTCCGTGGATTACCAGCCTGCCCAGCAGGCGGAGTAGGCAGCGTAGAGACAGGAAGCAGAAGCGAGGATGACCAGGAAGCAGAGTTGTAGTCTTACAGACCTCTCTGCAGCTTCTCTCCCCCTACCATCCCCCCAATACCCCATCCCCGTAGAGACGGTGCCTGCTCCCAGACCACCAATAACCAGTAAAAATCTATTTAAGCATAAAAATTCAAAAAGAAAAAATAATATAGCACCTTCAACTGCACCACACACTAAAACAGTTAAATGTGGTCTATTAAACATTAGGTCTCTCTGTTCTAAGTCCCTGTTAGTAAATGATATAATAATTGATTAACATATTGATTTATTCTGCCTTACAGAAACCTGGTTACAGCAGGATGAATATGTTAATTTAAATGAGTCAACACCCCCGAGTCACAGTAACTGTCAAAATGCTCGAAGCATGGGTCGAGGAGGAGGAGTAGCAGCAATCTTCCACTCCAGCTTATTAATTAATCAAAGACCCAGACAGAGCTTTAATTCATTTGAAAGCTTGACTCTTAGTCTTGTCCATCAAAATTGGAAGTCTCAAAAACCAGTTTTATTTGTTATTATCTATCGTCCACCTGGTCGTTACTGTGAGTTTCTTTGTGATTTTTCAGACCTTTTGTCTGACTTAGTGCTTAGCCCAGATAAGATAATTATAGTGGGTGATTTTAACATCCAGATGCTGAGAATGACAGCCTCAACACTGCATTTAATCTATTATTAGACTCAGTTGGCTTCGCTCAAAATGTAAATGAGCCCACCAACCACCTTAGCCACACTTTAGATCTTGTTTTGACATATGGCATAGAAATTGAAGATTTAACAGTATTCCCTGAAAACCCCTTTTTGTCTGATCATTTCTTAATAACAATTACATTTACTTTAATGGACTACCCAGCAGTGGGGAATAAGTTTCATTACAGTAGAATGAAAGCGCTGTAACTAGGTTTAAGGATATGATTCCTTCTTTGTTATGTTCTTCAATGCCATATACCAACACAGTGCAGAGTAGCTACCTAAACTCTGTGAGTGAGATAGATTATCTCGTCAATAGCTTTACATCCTCATTGAGCACAACTTTGGATGCTGTAGCTCCTCTGAAAAAGAGCCTTAAATCAGAAGTGCCTGACTCCGTGATATAATCCACAAACTCGCAGCTTAAAGCAGATAACCCGTAAGCTGGAGAGGAAATGGCGTCTCACTAATTTAGAAGATCTTCATTTAGCCTGGAAAAAGAGTCTGTTGCTCTATAAAAAAAAAACCCTCCGTAAAGCTAGGACATCTTACTATTCATCACTAATTGAAGAAAATAAGAACAACCCCAGGTTTCTTTTCAGCACTGTAGCCAGGCTGACAAAGAGTCAGAGCTCTATTGAGCCGAGTATTCCTTTAACTTTAACTAATAATGACTTCATGACTTTCTTTGCAAATAAAATTTTAACTATTAGTGAAAAAAATATTCATAACCACCCCAAAGACATATCTTTATGTTCGACTGCTTTCAGTAATGCCGGTATTTGGTTAGACTCTTTCTCTCCGATTGTTCTGTCTGAGTTACTTTCATTAGTCACTTCCTCCAAACCATCAACATGTCTATTAGACCCCATTCCTACCAGGCTGCTCAAGGAAGCCCTACCATTAATTACTGCTTCGATCTTAAATATGATCAATCTATCTTTGTTAGTTGGCTATGTACCACAGGCTTTTAAGGTGGCAGTAATTAAACCATTACTTAAAAAGCCATCACTTGACCAAGCTATCTTAGCTAATTATAGGCCAATCTCCAACCTTCCTTTTCTCTCAAAAATTCTTGAAAGGGTAGTTGTAAAATAGCTAACTGATCATCTGCAGAGGAATGGTCTATTTGAAGAGTTTCAGTCAGGTTTCAGAATGCATCATAGTACAGAAACAGCATAAGTGAAGGTTACAAATGATCTTCTTATGGCCTCAGAAAGTGGACTTATCTCTGTGCTCGTCCTGTTAGACCTCAGTGCAGCTTTTGATACTGTTGACCATAAAATTTTATTACAGAGATTAGAGCATGCCATAGGTATTAAAGGCACTGTGTTGCAGTGGTTTGAATCATATTTACCTAATAGATTACAATTTGTTCATGTAAATGGGGAGTCTTCTTCACAGACTAAGGTTAATTATGGAGTTCCACAAGTTTCTGTGCTAGGACCGATTTTATTCGCTTTATACATGCTTCCCTTAGGCAGTATTATTAGAAAGCATTGCTTAAATTTTCACTGCTACGCAGATGATACCCAGCTTTATCTATCCACGAAGCCAGAGGACACACACCAATTACTTAAACTGCAGGAATGTCTTTCAGACATAAAGACATGGATGACCTCTAATTTCCTGCTTTTAAATTCAGATAAAACTGAAGTTATTGTACTTGGCCCCACAAATCTTAGAAACATGGTGTCTAACCAGATCCTTACTCTGGATGGCATTACCCTGACCTCCAGTAATACTGTGAGAAATCTTGGAGTCATTTTTGATCAGGATATGTCCTTCAATGCGCATATTAAGCAAATATGTAGGACTGCTTTTTGGCATTTGCGCAATATCTCTAAAATTAGAAAGGTCTTGTCTCAGAGTGATGCTGAAAAGCTAATTCATGCATTTATTTCTTCTAGGCTGCACTACTGTAATTCATTATTATCAGGTTGTCCTAAAAGTTCCCTGAAAAGCCTTCAGTTAATTCAAAATGCTGCAGCTAGAGTACTGACAGGGACTAGAAGGACAGATCATATTTCACCCATATTGGCTTCTCTTCATTGGCTCCCTGTTAATTCCAGAATAGAATTTAAAATTCTTCTTCTTACTTATAAGGTTTTGAATAATCAGGTCCCATCTTATCTTAGGGACCTCATAGTACCATATCACCCCAATAGAGCGCTTCGCTCTCAGACTGCAGGCTTACTTGTAGTTCCTAGGGTTTGTAAGAGTAGAATGGGAGGCAGAGCCTTCAGCTTTCAGGCTCCTCTCCTGTGGAACCAGCTCCCAATTCGGATTAGGGAGACAGACACCCTCTCTACTTTTAAGATTAGGCTTAAAACTTTCCTTTTTGAAAAAACTTATAGTTAGGGCTGGATCAGGTGACCCTGAACCATCCCTTAGTTATGTTGCTATAGACTTAGACTGCTGAGGGGTTTCCCATGATGCACCCAGTGTTTCTTTTTATTCACCTCTTTTTGCTCTGTATGCACCACTCTGCTTTTAATCATTGGTGATTGATCTCTGCTCTCTTCCACAGCATGTCTTTTTCATGATTCTCTCCCCTCAGCCCCAACCAGTCCCAGCAGAAGACTGCCCCTCCCTGAGCCTGGTTCTGCTGGAGGTTTCTTCCTGTTAAAAGGGAGTTTTCCTTCCCACTGTTGCCAAGTGCTTGCTCATAGGGGGTCGTTTTGACCGCTGGGGTTTTTCTGTAATTATTGTATGGCTTTTGCCTTACAATATAAAGCGCCTTGGGGCGACTGTTTGTTGTGATTTGGCGCTATATAAATAAAATTGATATGATTTGATTTGATGTCGGTCCAATGCCGAAGCTAGGCTATGTAAACAACCTCACAGGCCAACATTACCGAGCCTCTTCCTCTCAAACGCCAGATCCATCACCCACAAAATGGACGAATTGGAACTACAGATGGACACAAACAGCTTTGTGCAGAACTGCAGCATTATTTTCATCACAGAGACCTGGCTTCACCCGCTGATCATCAATGCTGCAGTCGAGCTAGAAGGCCCTACGCTACACCAGCAGGAAAGAACCAGTGATTCGGGTAAGTGCAGAGGTGGAGGGCTCTATGTTTATGTGAACTGCGAGTGGTGCTGTAGCAGCAGGGTCATTGACTCGCACTGTTCCCCTGATTTAGAGGTGCTGGCAGTCTTGTGCAGACCTTTTTAATCTCCCAAAGGAGTTCACAGTAGTCGTCGTGTTTGCTGTTTACATCCCACCCGATGCTAACGTTAGCACGGCCCTTAGCCTCTTGCTTGCCTGTGTAAAGAAACAGCAACTGGCCCACCAGGATGGCATTTGCATTGTTGCTGGTGACTTCAACCAAGCGTGTTTGAAGACTGTGCTCCCTAAGGTCATCCAGTACGTGAAGTGTGCCACCAGAGGGGAAAATACTTTGGACCATGTCTACTCAAACATAAAACATACATACAAAGTCACTCCTCTCCCCCATCTAGCTGGATCTGACCATCTCTGCCTGTCCCTCAACACCTCCTTTAAATCAGGGGACAGGGCCCTGTACAGCGCGGCCAGGTCCGATCTGAAAAGAGGCATCAGAGAGGCCAAGGCTGCCTACAATAAAAAGATAGAGGACCACTTCGCTGTAAATGACACCAGAAGGATGTGGCAGGGAATAAATCATATAACCAACTACAGAAGCAGCAACCCAGGAAATGCTAGGTCTGACACCTTGCTGGCAGAGGAGCTGAACTGCTTCTTTGCCCGCTTCGAAGCAGACAGACCAGCAGCAACTCCACACCCACCACCGTCCAGCACTAGCACACTAACACTTCAGGAACACGAAGTGAGACGCCCCAGGAAGGCGGCCGGCCCTGATAGTGTAACTGGAAAGGTACTCAAAGCGTGAGGTGACCAGCTGGCTGGAGTTTTCACCTGCATCTTCAACCTGTCCCTGTCTCAGGCCATCATTCCACTCTGCCTCAAATCCTCCACCTTCATTCCAGTCCCAAAGAAGTCAGCAGTGGAGAGCATAAATGACTACAGGCCTGTTGCACTTACGCCTGTGGTCATGAAGTGCTTTGAAAGACTCGTCTCTCAGCACATCAGAGCCTGTCTGCCTCCCACTCTGGACCCCCTCTAGTTTGCCTACAGGGCAAACCACTCCACAGAGGACGCTATCACCACAGCTCTCCACACCGCACTGAGCCACCTGGAGCACCAGGGGAGCTACAGTGAGGAAAATAAGTATTTGAACACCCTGCGATTTTGCAAGTTCTCCCACTTAGAAATCATGGAGGGGTCTGAAATTTTCATCTTAGGTGCATGTCCACTGTGAGAGACATAATCTAAAACAAAAATCCAAAATCACAATGTATGATTTTTTAATAATTTATTTGTATGTTACTGCTGCAAATAAGTATTTGAACACCTGTGAAAATCAATGTTAATATTTGGTACAGTAGCCTTTGTTTGCAATTACAGAGGTCAAACGTTTCCTGTAGTTTTTCCACCAGGCTTGCACACACTGCAGCAGGGAGTTAGATTATGTCTCTCACAGTGGACATGCACCTAAGATGAAAATTTCAGACCCCTCCATGATTTCTAAGAGGGAGAACTTGCAAAATCGCACGGTGTTCAAATACTTATTTTCCTCACTGTATGTGAGGATGCTCTTCCTGGACTTCAGCTCAGCCTTCAACCACATCATCCCAGAGATCCTGGTCTAGAAACACATCTGGGTATCTCCACCCCCATCTGCCAGTGGATTAAGGACTTCCTCACAAACCGCCCACAGTCTGTAAAACGTGACCCCCACCTTTCTTCCACCATCACACTCAGCACCAGTTCCCCTCAAGGCTGTGTACTGAGCCCCCTCCTGTTCACCCTTTACACGCACGACTGCTCTCCGATCCATCCCACAAACACCATCATAAAGTTTGCAGATGACACAACCATGATTGGGCTCATCTCGGGGGGGATGAGACTGACTACAGAGACGAGGTCAATCGACTGACAGCGTGGTGTTCAGCTAACAACCTGCCGCTGAACACCACAAAAACAAAAGAAATAATCCGGGACTTCAGGAAGAACAGGGCTGACCCAGCCCCGCTCTACATCCAGGGGGACTGTTTGAGAGCTGCACTCAAAGCAATCAGGTTCCTGGGAGTGCAGCTCTCTGACAGCCTCTCCTAGACTGCCAACACCACAGTGGTGGTGAAGAAAGCCCACCAGCGACTCCACTTCCTGAGTGGAGGAACACATCACACATCATACACACATCACCCCTATCCTCCATCAACTCCACTGGCTTCCCATAAAACAGTGTAAACATTTCAAGATTCTCCTCATCACTTACAAAGCCCTAAATAACCTCGCCGCCCCGTATCTCACTGATCTCCTACACCGCCACTCTCCTCCTTGCTGTCTATGCTCCTCGGATGCCAACCTCCTCACCCCCACCATCAAGACCAAATACCGCACCCTGGGTGACAGAGCCTTCTCCATCGCCGCCCCCCACCCTCTGGAACTCCCTTCCCCTGGCCATCTGAGAGTCTGACTCACTGCCATCCTTCAAACGCCATCTTAAGACCCACCTTTTCCAGACCACGTATAACACCTAAGGCTTGCTTCTCCAGTGTTGTTGTTGTTGCCCTTTGTTGTCTTTCATTGTACTGTTGTTTCTCCCTACCTCTGTCCTGTCTATCCTTATACTGTGTGTTTGTACTGTCGACATGTTTTTCACCTGTAAAGCGTCTTTGAGTGTCATGAAAAGCGCTATATAAAACGTATGTATTATTATTATTAAACAATCTGGATGAGAAGCTGCTGGTATCGGAGGCATTTTATGATGACAAGAACAAGTAAATGAATATGGGATCAGGCTGACAGCCGATACTGGTATCGGCAATGGTGCATCCCTACCTACAATACAGTGAATCAAACATTCAAACATTTTAATCAAACATTTGAAAAAGCAACACATTAAAGCGTATGAGGATCTTTTTAGCCGGCGTCGACCGAACGCCCGCCCCCACCAAAAATCAGTTCGCTTTTTGCATCTGCGCATGCGTCATTAGCTGTGGTTCATGGATTAAAACCTTGTTTCTGCTTCAAACTGCACTTCAGTCATCATCTATCTCAGCAACAGATAGCTGAAGCTTTTGTACAACAGTCATTTCCACATAAATTCAGTATTATTTCATCATAAGAGGCAGTGGAAGTGATCAGAGCGGCCCAGCTAAATGAGCTGCTAGCTGATGCGTTCACTGCATGTCGGATATTTCAAAGCGTCACGGAATTTTGCAGTTTCTGCTTAAAATGGCCTTGTTTCTGCTTAAAACTAACTTTAGAATGATTTAAGAGGTTTTACCTTGTCATTTGATGGTTAATAATCCCATTAATCCATGTGATCGCTTTGGGTGAAGAGACTCTGTCTCAGACAAGCGGCAGAGCTCAGAAATGACGCATTCGCAGATGCAAAAGGCGGACCAACTTTTAGGGGCGGACTGTTCGGTCTGTGACACCGGGGACAGAAAGAAGAAAGGAGCCGGCCAGCACGAATCACTTCTGGAATCATTCGAAAAAGAAGGTAAACTTCAGACAATGAGAAAGCCCTGGTCATCGTACTCAAAGACCAACTGTAATCAGTTGTAGAAAATGAAGGATTTCACAGCCTGATTAAACACTTGCAGCCAAGATATACAGTGCCTCCAAAAATATTGTAAGACTTAGTATTCACACATTTTAATTTGTTCAGTTCAATTTATTTCATTTATACAGCACCAAATCACAACAAAGCTGCCTCAAGGCGCATCACACAAGTAAGGTCTAACCTTACCAACCCCTAGAGCAAGCACACAGGTGACAGTGGGAAGGGAAAACTCCCTCTGATGATATTGAAGAAGAAACCTCAAGCAGACCAGACTCAAAGGGGTGACCCACTGCTTAGGCCATTGTAACAATTACAAGGTTTTGAAAAGTTTTACAAAGCTGAAGAAACAAAAAACAGGAACTCAAACAACATATTATTATTAGCAAGATGGTGGCATGCACGGGTGCAGCGGCTTTTAGCTCTCCAATTTGGTGCTTGTTTTTCTTACTCTTTGCGCGTATATTCTTCGAGTTTTGTAAAGCGACCCATGCCAGAACCTTATCGACCTCGGTCTGAAGTACAAACTGTCGGTTACGAGCGAATTCCACCAGTACCACAACATCCCAGAGGACATAGCGAGAACACCGGGCTCTCCGTGGATTACCAGCCTGCCCAGCAGGCGGAGTAGGCAGCGTAGAGACAGGAAGCAGAAGCGAGGATGACCAGGAAGCAGAGTTGTAGTCTTACAGACCTCTCTGCAGCTTCTCTCCCCCTACCATCCCCCCAATACCCCATCCCCGTAGAGACGGTGCCTGTTCCCAGACCACCAATAACCAGTAAAAATCTATTTAAGCATAAAAATTCAAAAAGAAAAAATAATATAGCACCTTCAACTGCACCACACACTAAAACAGTTAAATGTGGTCTATTAAACATTAGGTCTCTCTGTTCTAAGTCCCTGTTAGTAAATGATATAATAATTGATTAACATATTGATTTATTCTGCCTTACAGAAACCTGGTTACAGCAGGATGAATATGTTAATTTAAATGAGTCAACACCCCCGAGTCACAGTAACTGTCAAAATGCTCGAAGCATGGGTCGAGGAGGAGGAGTAGCAGCAATCTTCCACTCCAGCTTATTAATTAATCAAAGACCCAGACAGAGCTTTAATTCATTTGAAAGCTTGACTCTTAGTCTTGTCCATCAAAATTGGAAGTCTCAAAAACCAGTTTTATTTGTTATTATCTATCATCCACCTGGTCGTTACTGTGAGTTTCTTTGTGATTTTTCAGACCTTTTGTCTGACTTAGTGCTTAGCCCAGATAAGATAATTATAGTGGGTGATTTTAACATCCAGATGCTGAGAATGACAGCCTCAACACTGCATTTAATCTATTATTAGACTCAGTTGGCTTCGCTCAAAATGTAAATGAGCCCACCAACCACCTTAGCCACACTTTAGATCTTGTTTTGACATATGGCATAGAAATTGAAGATTTAACAGTATTCCCTGAAAACCCCTTTTTGTCTGATCATTTCTTAATAACAATTACATTTACTTTAATGGACTACCCAGCAGTGGGGAATAAGTTTCATTACAGTAGAATGAAAGCGCTGTAACTAGGTTTAAGGATATGATTCCTTCTTTGTTATGTTCTTCAATGCCATATACCAACACAGTGCAGAGTAGCTACCTAAACTCTGTGAGTGAGATAGATTATCTCGTCAATAGCTTTACATCCTCATTGAGCACAACTTTGGATGCTGTAGCTCCTCTGAAAAAGAGCCTTAAATCAGAAGTGCCTGACTCCGTGATATAATCCACAAACTCGCAGCTTAAAGCAGATAACCCGTAAGCTGGAGAGGAAATGGCGTCTCACTAATTTAGAAGATCTTCATTTAGCCTGGAAAAAGAGTCTGTTGCTCTATAAAAAAAAAAACCCTCCGTAAAGCTAGGACATCTTACTATTCATCACTAATTGAAGAAAATAAGAACAACCCCAGGTTTCTTTTCAGCACTGTAGCCAGGCTGACAAAGAGTCAGAGCTCTATTGAGCCGAGTATTCCTTTAACTTTAACTAATAATGACTTCATGACTTTCTTTGCAAATAAAATTTTAACTATTAGTGAAAAAAATATTCATAACCACCCCAAAGACATATCTTTATGTTCGACTGCTTTCAGTAATGCCGGTATTTGGTTAGACTCTTTCTCTCCGATTGTTCTGTCTGAGTTACTTTCATTAGTCACTTCCTCCAAACCATCAACATGTCTATTAGACCCCATTCCTACCAGGCTGCTCAAGGAAGCCCTACCATTAATTACTGCTTCGATCTTAAATATGATCAATCTATCTTTGTTAGTTGGCTATGTACCACAGGCTTTTAAGGTGGCAGTAATTAAACCATTACTTAAAAAGCCATCACTTGACCAAGCTATCTTAGCTAATTATAGGCCAATCTCCAACCTTCCTTTTCTCTCAAAAATTCTTGAAAGGGTAGTTGTAAAATAGCTAACTGATCATCTGCAGAGGAATGGTCTATTTGAAGAGTTTCAGTCAGGTTTCAGAATGCATCATAGTACAGAAACAGCATAAGTGAAGGTTACAAATGATCTTCTTATGGCCTCAGAAAGTGGACTTATCTCTGTGCTCGTCCTGTTAGACCTCAGTGCAGCTTTTGATACTGTTGACCATAAAATTTTATTACAGAGATTAGAGCATGCCATAGGTATTAAAGGCACTGTGTTGCAGTGGTTTGAATCATATTTACCTAATAGATTACAATTTGTTCATGTAAATGGGGAGTCTTCTTCACAGACTAAGGTTAATTATGGAGTTCCACAAGTTTCTGTGCTAGGACCGATTTTATTCGCTTTATACATGCTTCCCTTAGGCAGTATTATTAGAAAGCATTGCTTAAATTTTCACTGCTACGCAGATGATACCCAGCTTTATCTATCCACGAAGCCAGAGGACACACACCAATTACTTAAACTGCAGGAATGTCTTTCAGACATAAAGACATGGATGACCTCTAATTTCCTGCTTTTAAATTCAGATAAAACTGAAGTTATTGTACTTGGCCCCACAAATCTTAGAAACATGGTGTCTAACCAGATCCTTACTCTGGATGGCATTACCCTGACCTCCAGTAATACTGTGAGAAATCTTGGAGTCATTTTTGATCAGGATATGTCCTTCAATGCGCATATTAAGCAAATATGTAGGACTGCTTTTTGGCATTTGCGCAATATCTCTAAAATTAGAAAGGTCTTGTCTCAGAGTGATGCTGAAAAGCTAATTCATGCATTTATTTCTTCTAGGCTGCACTACTGTAATTCATTATTATCAGGTTGTCCTAAAAGTTCCCTGAAAAGCCTTCAGTTAATTCAAAATGCTGCAGCTAGAGTACTGACAGGGACTAGAAGGACAGAGCATATTTCACCCATATTGGCTTCTCTTCATTGGCTCCCTGTTAATTCCAGAATAGAATTTAAAATTCTTCTTCTTACTTATAAGGTTTTGAATAATCAGGTCCCATCTTATCTTAGGGACCTCATAGTACCATATCACCCCAATAGAGCGCTTCGCTCTCAGACTGCAGGCTTACTTGTAGTTCCTAGGGTTTGTAAGAGTAGAATGGGAGGCAGAGCCTTCAGCTTTCAGGCTCCTCTCCTGTGGAACCAGCTCCCAATTCGGATTAGGGAGACAGACACCCTCTCTACTTTTAAGATTAGGCTTAAAACTTTCCTTTTTGAAAAAACTTATAGTTAGGGCTGGATCAGGTGACCCTGAACCATCCCTTAGTTATGTTGCTATAGACTTAGACTGCTGAGGGGTTTCCCATGATGCACCCAGTGTTTCTTTTTATTCACCTCTTTTTGCTCTGTATGCACCACTCTGCTTTTAATCATTGGTGATTGATCTCTGCTCTCTTCCACAGCATGTCTTTTTCATGATTCTCTCCCCTCAGCCCCAACCAGTCCCAGCAGAAGACTGCCCCTCCCTGAGCCTGGTTCTGCTGGAGGTTTCTTCCTGTTAAAAGGGAGTTTTCCTTCCCACTGTTGCCAAGTGCTTGCTCATAGGGGGTCGTTTTGACCGCTGGGGTTTTTCTGTAATTATTGTATGGCTTTTGCCTTACAATATAAAGCGCCTTGGGGCGACTGTTTGTTGTGATTTGGCGCTATATAAATAAAATTGATATGATTTGATTTGATGTCGGTCCAATGCCGAAGCTAGGCTATGTAAACAACCTCACAGGCCAACATTACCGAGCCTCTTCCTCTCAAACGCCAGATCCATCACCCACAAAATGGACGAATTGGAACTACAGATGGACACAAACAGCTTTGTGCAGAACTGCAGCATTATTTTCATCACAGAGACCTGGCTTCACCCGCTGATCATCAATGCTGCAGTCGAGCTAGAAGGCCCTACGCTACACCAGCAGGAAAGAACCAGTGATTCGGGTAAGTGCAGAGGTGGAGGGCTCTATGTTTATGTGAACTGCGAGTGGTGCTGTAGCAGCAGGGTCATTGACTCGCACTGTTCCCCTGATTTAGAGGTGCTGGCAGTCTTGTGCAGACCTTTTTAATCTCCCAAAGGAGTTCACAGTAGTCGTCGTGTTTGCTGTTTACATCCCACCCGATGCTAACGTTAGCACGGCCCTTAGCCTCTTGCTTGCCTGTGTAAAGAAACAGCAACTGGCCCACCAGGATGGCATTTGCATTGTTGCTGGTGACTTCAACCAAGCGTGTTTGAAGACTGTGCTCCCTAAGGTCATCCAGTACGTGAAGTGTGCCACCAGAGGGGAAAATACTTTGGACCATGTCTACTCAAACATAAAACATACATACAAAGTCACTCCTCTCCCCCATCTAGCTGGATCTGACCATCTCTGCCTGTCCCTCAACACCTCCTTTAAATCAGGGGACAGGGCCCTGTACAGCGCGGCCAGGTCCGATCTGAAAAGAGGCATCAGAGAGGCCAAGGCTGCCTACAATAAAAAGATAGAGGACCACTTCGCTGTAAATGACACCAGAAGGATGTGGCAGGGAATAAATCATATAACCAACTACAGAAGCAGCAACCCAGGAAATGCTAGGTCTGACACCTTGCTGGCAGAGGAGCTGAACTGCTTCTTTGCCCGCTTCGAAGCAGACAGACCAGCAGCAACTCCACACCCACCACCGTCCAGCACTAGCACACTAACACTTCAGGAACACGAAGTGAGACGTGTGCTGAAGGCGGTGAACCCCAGGAAGGCGGCCGGCCCCGATAGTGTACCTGGAAAGGTACTCAAAGCGTGAGGTGACCAGCTGGCTGGAGTTTTCACCTGCATCTTCAACCTGTCCCTGTCTCAGGCCATCATTCCACTCTGCCTCAAATCCTCCACCTTCATTCCAGTCCCAAAGAAGTCAGCAGTGGAGAGCATAAATGACTACAGGCCTGTTGCACTTACGCCTGTGGTCATGAAGTGCTTTGAAAGACTCGTCTCTCAGCACATCAGAGCCTGTCTGCCTCCCACTCTGGACCCCCTCTAGTTTGCCTACAGGGCAAACCACTCCACAGAGGACGCTATCACCACAGCTCTCCACACCGCACTGAGCCACCTGGAGCACCAGGGGAGCTACAGTGAGGAAAATAAGTATTTGAACACCCTGCGATTTTGCAAGTTCTCCCACTTAGAAATCATGGAGGGGTCTGAAATTTTCATCTTAGGTGCATGTCCACTGTGAGAGACATAATCTAAAACAAAAATCCAAAAATCACAATGTATGATTTTTTAATAATTTATTTGTATGTTACTGCTGCAAATAAGTATTTGAACACCTGTGAAAATCAATGTTAATATTTGGTACAGTAGCCTTTGTTTGCAATTACAGAGGTCAAACGTTTCCTGTAGTTTTTCCACCAGGCTTGCACACACTGCAGCAGGGAGTTAGATTATGTCTCTCACAGTGGACATGCACCTAAGATGAAAATTTCAGACCCCTCCATGATTTCTAAGAGGGAGAACTTGCAAAATCGCACGGTGTTCAAATACTTATTTTCCTCACTGTATGTGAGGATGCTCTTCCTGGACTTCAGCTCAGCCTTCAACCACATCATCCCAGAGATCCTGGTCTAGAAACACATCTGGGTATCTCCACCCCCATCTGCCAGTGGATTAAGGACTTCCTCACAAACCGCCCACAGTCTGTAAAACGTGACCCCCACCTTTCTTCCACCATCACACTCAGCACCAGTTCCCCTCAAGGCTGTGTACTGAGCCCCCTCCTGTTCACCCTTTACACGCACGACTGCTCTCCGATCCATCCCACAAACACCATCATAAAGTTTGCAGATGACACAACCATGATTGGGCTCATCTCGGGGGGGATGAGACTGACTACAGAGACGAGGTCAATCGACTGACAGCGTGGTGTTCAGCTAACAACCTGCCGCTGAACACCACAAAAACAAAAGAAATAATCCGGGACTTCAGGAAGAACAGGGCTGACCCAGCCCCGCTCTACATCCAGGGGGACTGTTTGAGAGCTGCACTCAAAGCAATCAGGTTCCTGGGAGTGCAGCTCTCTGACAGCCTCTCCTAGACTGCCAACACCACAGTGGTGGTGAAGAAAGCCCACCAGCGACTCCACTTCCTGAGTGGAGGAACACATCACACATCATACACACATCACCCCTATCCTCCATCAACTCCACTGGCTTCCCATAAAACAGTGTAAACATTTCAAGATTCTCCTCATCACTTACAAAGCCCTAAATAACCTCGCCGCCCCGTATCTCACTGATCTCCTACACCGCCACTCTCCTCCTTGCTGTCTATGCTCCTCGGATGCCAACCTCCTCACCCCCACCATCAAGACCAAATACCGCACCCTGGGTGACAGAGCCTTCTCCATCGCCGCCCCCACCCTCTGGAACTCCCTTCCCCTGGCCATCTGAGAGTCTGACTCACTGCCATCCTTCAAACGCCATCTTAAGACCCACCTTTTCCAGACCACGTATAACACCTAAGGCTTGCTTCTCCAGTGTTGTTGTTGTTGCCCTTTGTTGTCTTTCATTGTACTGTTGTTTCTCCCTACCTCTGTCCTGTCTATCCTTATACTGTGTGTTTGTACTGTCGACATGTTTTTCACCTGTAAAGCGTCTTTGAGTGTCATGAAAAGCGCTATATAAAACGTATGTATTATTATTATTAAACAATCTGGATGAGAAGCTGCTGGTGTTGTTCTACAGAGCCACCATCGAGAGCATCCTGACATACTGCATCACAGCGTGGTACAGTGGGTGCTCAGCAGCAGACAGGAGAGTGCTGCAGAGGGTGATCAAAACGGCCCAGGGGATCACTGGTTGCTCTCTGCCCAGCCTGGAAGACATTGCCAGCTCTCGCTACCTTAGCAGAGCTGCCAGCATCAGCAAAGACACATCCCACCCCAGCAACCACCTGTTTGACCTACTACCCTCCAACCGATGGTATAGGTCAATCAAACTAGGACAAACAGACTCAGGGACAGCTTTCTCCCCAGAGCGATCACTGCACTGAACAATAACAAATCACTCTAATCTGCACCTTTCAAGTTTCTTTCTGCAATATTTGTAAACCATGTGCAATTTTCCCGTGCAATATGTTTCCACAGTTGTATATAATTCTCGTTTTACATTTTACTTGGTCCACATTTTATTTTATTTTACCTTATGTTTATATTAGTTGTACATATACTCCGAATAATTTACCGTTAAATTTCACTATCTTTTATACTGTTTAAAATTTACTCGCACCACGGAAAGCATCTTTTTGGAGTTGCACTCAAATCTCGTTGTAATGCAAATTATAATGACAATAAAGGCAATTCTGATTCTGATAATAATATAAAGAAGATGAGAAGGCCTTAGCAGGCATTAGCACCACAGGCAGGGGGTCATCCAGCATTCCTCATGCCTCAGTGGGCCTGTTCCCATGGCAGGGCCAACCTCAAACGCAGACCACAGCACCCAGCACCCCCCTCAGCCGCTGCATCTCACGATCAGTCCGGGCCCCTATTTGTTTATGCCATTTCAAATACAAAAAATACAAAAAATAAAAATGACTAAAATTATCTTCCTTAAACTCAAACTGAAAGCAAATCTCTACAACACTTTTGTATAATACCTGTAAGTAATCAGTTTTATTTGCCAGTTTTCTACAGACAGGTCAGGGGATGGATACATGAACATTTCCAAGTCACTGAATATGTCTTGGACTTTATTTACATCATTTATGAAAGAATACAAAACAGTATGGCACTCTATGGTAAATCTGAGTGAGGAAAGTCACCAAGACACCCAGACAACCCAGAAGAAATTACAGGCTTCTGTGGCTGTGATTGGAGAAATTGTGTATAGTGCAGGTTTTGCATTTTGTATCCCCAGTCATACAGCTTCATGATGAAGTGATATAGAGTAGGATTTTCTTTCACCAAAACATCAAATCTAGGCTTAAACCTCAGATGCACCTTCTAGCAAATTGTAGCTGAACATGCAGGTCTTCTTTTTAAGAAAATCCTCCTCTGTACCACTTCATCATGAAGCTGTATACCTGGGGATACAAAATATCCTCATATAAAATCAACAATATTATTATTATTATTATCATTAATAATAATAATAATAATAATAATAATAATAATAATAATAATAAAGCATAAAGAGCTCTAGTATCTGAATTAGCAGATATCCAAATTCAGCTACCGGGATCGGATCGGAAGTGAAAAAATGTGGATCGGTGCATCCCTATTATATGCTCTTAATGTTCAAACAAAATTCATGCAATATCGATATGTATACTTACACCATGCATTGTAGCATAAGTAATTTACTGTCACAAAAAACAAACAAACAAAAAAACAACAAAACAGCAGAACAAAATGGTCCACTGTCTGCATCCTGGTCACCAGCTGACCCTTGGTTGATGATTGTGACAAGAGAGAAGGTGGGTAGGAAATGGATGAAATCACTGTGGATCTACGTGGGAAAAGAGGGCATGATGCTGGAGTTCTGGCTCAATGATATCCATGACCCATGCATCACTGGCCTGGAACTCCACCCAATGGGAGACTGGTGTGAATGTGGCTGAGGCAACCATTAAAATAGTCCTCAGACTCAGGAGCAGGAATGAGCCCAGGGAATGGTAAGTCCATAAGGGAGGAGAAGCAGTGACTAGTGGTGGAGGTGAGACAATCAAGGCCAACAGCTTGACTGAGATGAATAAGGCCGTCTTCAGCTTATGACAATGCAGCGTTGGCAGCCTTGACACACAACAGAACCACCAGCTAACATGCTTCTTTGAAAACTATGAGGATGTGTTTTGGGTGACAGATGAGGAATGTCAGCAGACTGGGTTAATCCAACGCATCATTGACACCAGCTTGGTTTCAGCTCATCCAACTGTGACTCCACTGACTGGTCTCCTTCTCTATAGAAACAACATTGCAAGATATTTTACAAGAATCATGTGAAGCTGTAATCATTTAAAACGTAAAAATGTTTGTTTTGGGGTTGATTTTTACATTCTCTTTACACTGCAGTTGTCTCAAATATGATGAACATCTGAGTTTGCTGGTTCAGACTGCAAACAGTTTATAAGGGCAGAAAAGTGGAACAGACAAATAAGAAGGTTAAGTCAGGTCTGAAGACAATCCACCACACTACAGAACTGCATTGGTTCCTGGATGGCAACCACCCAGGCAGACAACCAGTTTATCCCATTTCCTGAAAGTAACCAGTAACCAAATAAACTGTGGGTGTCCCATTGAGACTTTTCCAGTTGCTGGGACATCAACACTGATGCAACTGAGAAATGCACCACATGGCCAAAATGTCATAGCTGATGTTCCTTCACAATGCAAGTCTTACGCCTTACTTTTCTCTCTCTTTGGAACCATGAGACACAATCACTCCAACAGCACTCAAGGATCCTCAGAAAAAGACCTAGTAACAACAACATCCAGTCGTTGCCTTAAGTCACTGGTTTGCGTCTTAAGCTTCATAACTATTGGAAGAATCATGACAAGATGGCAGTAGAATGGCCTGTTCTGGATGGTTTACCTTCATGACAATCACTGGACTCACTTAGATCCTTATATGATTTCATACAGAGTGGTAGTTTCTCCAAAAGCTTCAGATTCTTCTTGGGTCCCTACACTACACCAGCCCAGTGCAGGACACAAGATTGAGCTTGGGGGTTGAACATTTCCAGGTCTTCATGGGTGCAAGGGTCTGGCAGATGGAGGCAGACCAGCAGGTGTTGCATTGCCTGTTCTCCACAGTCACACACAGTTTGTCTGTGCTCATTGTATCCCTATTTCTCCATCAGAGCTTTCCTGAGGTGATTTAAACATGACCAAAATTACAGAGTACCTGCCCTGGTACAAGCTTAATGTGGCTCACTTCACCCATGCCACACGCTTCATTATTAATACATCGAAATCAAACCCAGAGTTAATCTTCTCATGTATTGCTGACCCAGGCTGCAAAATAAACTGTTATCAATTTGGGATTCACTAAATGTCAAAGAGCAAAAGCCGCAGCCATCACAATGGAATTTCACTTGGATATGATAATGTTAAGCTCAATTCTATCTGTGATCTCAGTGTGCTCGGAGGCATTGTTATGCACATTAATCACTGAAGACAAAACTCAATTTGGTTCTTATGAAATTATGCACAGCAGTAGAGTGTTATTCACTAGCAGCCATTAAATTCTTAAATTAGGTTAGACTCTGTGACATGCTGCCTCATCTCAAAAGTTTCCCAACAGGACACTTGGCACCTTTTCCCTGCTGAGAGTGCAGCTTTTATGACTCTTCATTTTCCTGCACATCTACACTTTATCTCGGTGGGGAGTAAGATCTGGCAGCATCATTAGTCTGTCTGTGTTAAATGAGCTTCCTTTCATTCAGCAATTACATCCAACAACGCCCGCTCGCATGTCTGGAAGATATGTGAGGTATGGAGAGAAAGCTTCTGCTGTTTGACATGCGGATAAAGGTTCTGTAAGGATCACACATTTCAACAGCGTTAATTTGTGTTAATGATACCTGAGTGATCTGCAGTGTCATGCCCCGCCCTGATCTAGGCTTCAATCCTTATTTTGCCTCTTTCTTTAGTTCATCTCCATCGGCCCCAGCTTTGTTTTATTAGTTGTTATTTTCATGTTGTGGTTATGCTCTGTTCTATTTTGCTTTGTCATTTTGTTTCTTTGTTACTTTTATTCTTTGGCTATATGTTCAGTTCCATTCTAGTTTTCTCCAGCTGGTTTGTGTTCACATTATGGATCATTTAGTTATCTGTTTATTTTTGCTGTTTTCATTTCTGTCATTTACTGCTGTACTTTAATATTGGGTTTTGCTTTCTGTTTATTACCTAGTCTTTGCTTGGTTATCTTTATTGTATTCTTATGTCATTAGTTATTTCCAGTTTAGTTTAGTCTTTTGAACTTATTATCTCTTGGTTCTCATTTAGTCCTCATGTCTCTTGCTCTGTTCAAGTTCCTGTTGTTGTTCATAGTTGTATTTTATTCTGCCGGTTTCTGTTGTTCTGTTTTTTCCTCACAGCCATTTGTTTGTTTTCACTCCACACCCCTGTACCTGCCATAATGTCTTCATCCCTGACTCATATTTGACTGTGTTCACTGCACCTGCCTCGTTTCTTTCACTCACACTCTTGGCACCAGCTCACGTGTCTATTACATCACTCCACTTTGTGCACGCCCCCCCTCACAATCTTGCCCATGTATAATCTTTGTTCACTAGCCACGCCCCTTTCTCGATCTTCCTCACGTGCACCTCGTTAACGCCACCTGTTCCTCGTCTCACATCCTGATTAGTCCATCTGCATTTAATCCTCACACTCCTTCACTTCCCTGCCAGATTGTTGTCTCTGTACACTTTCCAGTGCCTGTTTTTCAGTCCTGAGTTTGCCAACCCGTTTCTGCTCTGTTCTCCTCGACTATGCCTCTTGCTTCTCCCTGGATGTCTGTGTTTGCTCGTGCCACAGAACCCTGCTTGTTCATGACTGCATCTCGGCCTGACCCTGCTTGTACTTCTGCCTCACTGACTGATAACGTGTACTGTACCAGAACCTGGAATAAAGACCATGATTTTATTCACACCTAAGCCTAGTTTGGGAGTCTATATTGCGGGTCCAGCCGCTCCTGGTGCCGGGCCGCCGCCCACCCTGGTATGCAGATTGGTTTATTTTGCAGAAGAACCAGACTGAAGTGCCGCAGCACAAAAAATAAATTATTATTTTCCTGACTATAAGTTGCAGGGTTTATTTGTTGTTTGTTTGTTTTTTACTAGTTTGGGAGGTCCTGCAACATTGGTGTGGCTTATATTCTGGAAAATCACATTTATTAACAACAACAACTACCTCTTGCCTACAAGGAGAAAGACCAGACACAATAACCTCACCCTCAACACAAAGAAATGAAACTAAATCATAATGGATTTTAGGACAAATAAATAAAACCATGATGATTTGTATTCATGAGGAGCAGGTGGAGAGGGTCTGGAGTTAGGAGTCCACATAACTGAGGACCTGACCTGCAGCCTGAACACATCCTGAACCATGAAGAAAGCCCAGCCAAGCATGTTCTTCCTGAGGACTCTGAGACAGGCTTCCCCAGAGATGGCTGATCGGTTTCTACCGCTGCACAATAGACAGCACTTGACTTAAGTCACCTTGACACTTGCACAAATTTGATCTACGCAGTGGCACGCAATCTGGTGTGCCAATGAGTAAACTGTTGTAAACTGTACCTGAACTCTACGCGACTGCGTGCCAGTGCGCAAAGAAAATTTTGAAATGTTCAAAATTTCTGTCACGCATTAAATTCGTACCACTTGCGTGAACTAGCGTGACCATTGCACAACCAACCGAAACACTGTGTCGCTGCGTGTCAATGCGAGCAGGGCATCTGAACCTGGAATTAGAGTATGACGAGATGTTACATTTATAAAAAACATAATTTTACAGATACATTATCTAACTCATGAGAAGGAATGAAAATGCTTGTGTGCTTGCTCTGGGGGCTGGTAAGGTTAGACCTTACTTGTGTGAAGCGCCTTGATAAATGAAAATAAAAAATTTAAAAAAATTTTGAAAACAGTGCACATACGAGGTCTATTAGAAAAGTATCCGACCTTATTATTTTTTTCAAAAACCATATGGATTTGAATCACGTGTGATTACATCAGACATGCTTGAACCCTCGTGGGCATGCGAGAGTTTTTTCACGCCTGTCGGTTACGTCATTCGCCTGTGGGCAGTCTTTGAGTGAGGAGTCGTCCACCCGCTCGTCGATTTTTTTCATTGTTTAGGAATGGCTCAGAGACTGTTGCTTTGTTTGATAAAATTTTTTTCAAAACTGTAAGGCACAACTGAGTGGACACCATTCAATAAATTCAGCTGGTTTTCGGTAAAAATTTTAACGGCTGATGAGAGATTTTGGTCTGGTAGTGTCGCTTTAAGGACGGTCCACGGCGCCTGACGGTGATCTGCGCTTCGAGGCGGCAGCGTCTCGCCGTTTCAAGTTGAAAACTTCCACATTTCAGGCTCTGTTGACGCAGTAAGTCGTCAGAGAACAGAGAACTTTCAGAAGAAGTCGGCATGAGGAGTTTATTCGGACATTCCATTGTTAACGGTCATTTTGTAATGAAAGAACGTGCGGGCAGAGTCGCATGTCGGGCTGGACCCGACCGCGGGGGGTCGCGGCAGGAAAAACACCTCCGTTGGAAATCTTAACGGGCAAGTTGGAACATGCCCAAGCTGTTAAACAATTTCTCAGTTACTCACTTGTTGAAAGCCATTAAAAGCCGCCTGAATTCTACAAATGGTTTTCAACACGGAGGTGTTTTTCCTCTCGCGGCGCACACAGATTTGCCGAGTCGTCACGGAAACGACTCGGCGAATTTGCGCGTACGTCTTTCATTAAAAAAATGTCCTTAAACAGTGGAATGTCCGCATAAATTCCTCATGCCGGCCTCTTCTGAATCTTCTCTGTTCTCTCACGATGTCCTGGGTGAATTAAGCCTTAAATTAGAATGTTTTCAGCTCGAAACAGGCCGACGACAGCGCCTGGAAGCGCTGCAGGACGTCCCGCTCCGTGGGAAGTCCTTACACCGACAGAAACACCCCATAATCTCTCATCAGCCGTTAAACTTTTCACAGAAAACCAGCTTAATTTCTTGAATAGTGTCCACTCAGATATTCCTCACAGGTCCAGAAAAAATTTTGATAAAGCAACGCGCGCCGTCTCGAGCAGCGTGTGAAACAAAGGAATTCAGCCGAGAGGGCGGGACCACATCTCACTCAAGGCCTGCCCACAGGGAAATGACGTCACCGACACGCGTGAAAAAACTCACGCATGCGCACGAGGGTTCAAGCATGATTGGTGTAATCGCATGTCATTCAAATCCATATAGTTAAAAAAAAAATAAAAGGGTTGGTTTATTATCTAAGAGACCTCATATGTATCTTTAAACTGGGAAAGTCTTTCTGCTAAATGCCGTGCTATGGAAATGTGACGTCATTCACCCATCAGAGCCAAAACCCAGGAGGACGGAGGAGGACGTAGCTGTGTCAAATCAAAATGCAGATCCACCTTGGATCTGCTGTGAAGAGTGAAAAAACAAGGGAACATCCAAAAAGACTTACAATCTTATTGCCGAACAAATTAAATCAAATTAAACGACGCACACCTCCGAAGCACTGCTGGACATTGCTGCGTCACAGAGCAGAAACTGTTCCAGTTCGTGAACAATCACTGTGCACGGCTCTTGGAACTAATGTGACCCTTAATTGGCATGAGTGGGTATAAAAAAATGAATTGATTATATATTGGACATGGAAGATTGGACACTAGATTCAGCAGGGACATAATTCTGCAAATTGGAGAGTACCCTGTAGGTTTTATTATTATTATTGTTTAAAGTTATTATAATTTATTTAATTTTTTCAATTATTGTGAACAGTGGGGGAATTCTACTCACATGGATAATAGCAGGATAATAATAGCTGAACACTTCAGTGCGATACCAATTGCAGCCCTGTCGCTCGCTCACGTGGTTGGTCGCTAAGTCGTGTCTCCAACTGCTCTCCAACAGTCACGCCCAGTAAGATAGTACTCTAACAGATGGAACTTGATCTTGCAGTTCTGACACTGCATGTGCCTAAATGTGAATGCACAGTGCTAAAATGCATAATCTCCTTAAACTGTCATAGACTTTGAGAATGTATGTGCTCTAGGTTCAGAGTACAAGTTCTCAGCCTCTTCACGAGTGCAGTAACAGCAGCAAGCCTCGCCTCATATGACAACCTAATTATGCAGCAGTGTCTTTGAGGCGTGATTAGCTCCTACAACCTGCAGCGGCAAATGGATTCAAACACACCACACTACATTACTCCACTATTCTCTTGCATTTTCCACTCTCTGCTGCAGGCAAAAATTCCTCCATCTCCTGGATTTCTACTTTGCACTACTTATTCTTTCACACAGCTCATGCATGAAACACATGAGCTGTGTGATTCGCATTCTTTATATAACTTTGTTTTACAAAAGTATACAACTGTATCAAAACATTTATAACAAGTTGTAAAGTGTAGATTTTTCTTTAAAAGAAAGAAAAAAGGAAAAAAGAGAAAAAGACAATTGACATATTGCTGCATACCCAAACAACCTATCAAAAGCAAACAACAACAACAACAACAACAACAAAAAAAAACATCAGCCAACAAAGGCTTTGTGCACATTTTAGAATCTCTGTCCAGTCTTCCTAAGATATAACCACTTCCAGATCTTCCTCCCAAAGTAACGTTATAGACTTCAGTTGCTCTGGACGTATGAGATTATTTTGATTGTAAATCTGCAAAATTGAGTCTTTCAGATTTGGAAGCAGTCTCAGAAAGGCATCTAAAACCGAGTCATTGGGTAAATTAGGAAACACACACACACACACATATATATATATATATATATATATATATATATATATATATATATATATATATATATATATATATACATATATATATATGTGTGTGTGTATGTATATATGTGTGTGTTCCTTGGGGGTTGAAAAGTCTATCTAACCATTGCTGAAAAAAGCAAAGACATTATCAATGTCCAAATTCTTAAAATTTGTGATAATCTGATTAGCCGCTAATGGTGCACAAATAGAAAATGACTGTAGCCTAAAAGAGTGCTTAAACTGAACCCAGAGCTTAAGTGAAGTTTTGATAATCACGTTCTTAGTAAAAGAAAAAGTGGAAGAATGGATAGGCAAGTTGCTGCACTGGTAGAGTTTGCCCCCATATTCAGCCACGCCAGAGGAGGATCAAAGGCCTCGTACTAAAGCCAATATTTAAGAATCCCAATATTGGTGGTACAGTAGTAGAACCTGAAGTTTGGTAAAGCCAGTCCACCAAGCGGCTTAGGCCTTTGAAAGCATTGTTTACACAGCCTAGGGACCTTTTCGTTCCAAATAAACCCCAGGATCAGGCTATCCACTTTACGGAAAAAGGACTGAGGGAAGAAAAGTGGTATAAATTGAAACAGGTATGAAAACCAAGGAAGAACATTCATTTGAACAACAGTGACACATACAATTAAAGATAGAATAAACAGAGACCAGCGTTCAAAATCTTCCCAGATTCTGGTCAACAAGGGGACAAAGTTAGCTTTGTAGAGGTCTTCAAATTTGTGTGTGACTTGAACTCCAAGATATGTAACGCAATTGTGGGCAACTTTAAAAGGGAAATTGTGTAAAACTATTCTGATTGGATGTTATTTGTTCTAACAGGCTTGTGGACCTGAATAGAGCCATCTAATCCATAAACTAAAACTGTTCCCAAAACCCAATTTCCCCAAGGTGTAAAAAAAGGGATTTCTACTTGACTCTATCAAACACCTTTTCAGCATCCAGCGATATCAAGGCTTCTTGTGCATTAGAGAGGGAAATGTTATACAGCGTGTTGAATAGATGTCTAAGATTAGAAAAGGAGTGTCTATTTCGAATGAACCCAGTTTGGTCTGAGGAGATAATAGAGGTGAGGATAGATTCCAAGTGCAATGCCAGTAAATTGGAAACCAATTTAAAGTCAAAATTTAGCAGGCTTATTGGATGGTAGGAAGTGCAGGCAAGAGAATCTTTGCCTTTTTCTAGATTGAGAGAAATAGAGGCTTGATTAAGAGTTTGACTGAGATGACCACCCTCAAACGGCTCACTAAACATTTCCAGTAATAAAGGGGCCAAAACCTTTTAACAAATTCATGGAAATAGCCATCTGGGCCAGGACACCTCCCACTTTCTAGAGACAGTACAGCTGTGTAGCGCCTGGCCTCGATTCGCCCTAATTAAATAAATACATTAATGCTGTCTCAACAAAAACCTGAGTTTTGAACTGCAGACAGACTGTGCTAACTCCCAGTTGAGAAATTCCTAAGTCATCTGGTGATCTTAAGATAAGATGAAGACATCCCCCCATGGGCCAACACTGTGCTTCACAGCAAAAGCAGAACTGTAATTCAAAGTTCTTCAAAGGGAGCCCTTGCCTTTTTCCCAGTGAATTTTCAGTCACTATGAATTACATGACATTATAATGGCTTCACGTCAGAATCTGAAATTTCCCAGGCCTGAAGAACCCACCTTAATGGCCTCACGCCAAGACTGCAAGATGATATCCCTTCCACGATAAGAGTGGCCATAAAACTTTTTCTTGACAATCAGCTTTTATCTTTAGGTCTAAGCAAAGGAAAAGACATATACAGTGGTCCCTCATTTATCGTGGGAGTTACGTTCTAAAAATAACCCACAATAGGTGAAATCCGCGAAGTAGTCAGCGTTATTTTTTTACAATTATTATAGATGTTTTAAGGCTGTAAAACCCCTCACTACACACGTTATATACTTTTCTCAAACAGGCATTAACATTTTCTCACTTTTCTCTCCTGTGTAAACACTCTCTTTTTTCTTCTGGGCGAGAAGATTATAAACAGACACACGCAGAACACAATACACATGCTCTCCCTTCGCTCACTGCCTCAGGTGGTACGGATGCGGGACCCGCAAAGAATCCACATGGCCACGGAGCTCTGCGGCTGCGGTTACCGAGACCACGCAGCGTGTGCTGCGGATTTTTCCGCTATGGCGTTTCCCAAGCCCGCAGACTCAGTAAGCGCATCAGAGGCAGTGAGAGCAATTGTGATGATGCTGACCGGTGCTGCGACCGGCCCGCCTGAGAAGGACGCAGAACACAATGCGCTGTTTAAAAAAAAAAAGAAGCATGCAAAATTGCACTAAAAAAATACGCGAAACTGCGAGGCCGCGAAAGGTGAACCGCGTTATAGCGAGGGACCACTGTAATCATTCCATTTTTTTGACATGTGTTCCTTTTAACTGATGTGTGTTTAAGTTTGATCTTTCTGCATTATGAATATGTTGATGGGGAAATATTCTATTTTGACCAAATGGAGTGTTTAAGTGATGATTAATAATGTGTATCCATTCGAGTGTCTTAGAACAATAGTATACCAAAATAGTTAATGTGTTTAAATAATTGAATCATTTCTGTCTGCCTGTGACATGAAGTTTTCTGTGAGATTACACACCCTAAATGGGCGGAGTTTGGTGACGTCCGTCCCCCTTAAAAAGTTAGAACAGAGTGCTGCTCTCTCTTTTTGCCTCTTCGCTCTTCTCTCTCGCTTCTTCGCGTGTTGCAACGCTCTTCCTTTCTTTGAAATGCTTAATTTTTATTTTTGGGTCAAAAGGCCCCATTGCTAAGCTAAGCTAAGGTTACCACGTGGCATTCATTCATCCTTTATTCTTTGACAAACGTTTAACAAAGTTTTAACCTGACACTTTAAGGTGCGTCAAGTCTTTTGAATTTTTAAGAGAACGTTGGCCCTTCCTCTTTCTGTAACCTTCCAATGTTTTTAAAGTTTTAATGTTTTTTCCTAAATTTACAAAGACTCTTAATCTGGCTCCAACAAACTTTTTAAAAGCTACCAGAAACCATTTTCAACAAATGCCTTCCACCTCTGGGGTCCAGCAAGCTGCAAGCAGCCATTCTGTCGGTAAAGCCAGCTGACACAAGCCTTTGGGATCACCTGGGAAGACCACTGAGTTAACCACTGTCCCAAGTGAGCATGCTGCAAAGAGCCTACATCAACGACGGACGGACGGGCCGTCCGAACCATCTCCTCGACGGACCAGCTAAGTGACCCAGTTAAAGGTTCCAGAAAAAGGGTTTGCTGCCAATGGATACAAAGTGGCTTCTCCTTATTATTATTATTCTTTTTAAAGATATTGATATGTTTGTTTAATCATTTTCTTAAAATTAATTGGCTTCAAATTTCATCACTAAATTCTATGCAGATTTATTTACTTAAAGTATTTAAGCTTCATCTCTCTTTCTTTCAGTGTCTCATGAGATAGTAAGAATTGTGTCCATAAATGCCAGTAAACTGTTCATTTCTTGTATATTTGTAAATAAATTGAAAATATTTCTGCTGTGGTTCGTTTTGTGTTCAGAAGGAAACCTTTGGTCAATTGTATCGTAGAATTCAGACTTACAGACCCGAGACTGATTAATTAAATTGAGACTGATTGATTAATTTGAGGCTGATAAATTAATGAATGTTTAAATGAAAGTACCTATGCTTCAAATAGGTGGTGCCCCGAAGATTAATTACCCTAATTAAATAATAATTATTAAACCCTAAAATTGTTAATTATTTTGGTGACCCATTAAATGAGTCCTAGGCCAATCAAATTCAATTTGGGAGTTTAACTACTTATTCATTACATTTATTTTGGTGCCCGCGTGTGAGCCGATCTAGAATTGACAAATTTTGTTAAATCTTTATGGTGCTCCTGTGTGAGACATGTAATATTCGCTACAGCTGTATTAAGTTCAGCAATAGTGACTGTAGTGATAGTGATCTCAATAGTGATCAATAGTGATCTCTCTTCTGCAACTGAACAATCGACCAAGGGGATGTCCAGATGATCAAAAAATTGCTAAAAGCAGCAGCATGGCCTTAGTCAGATGAGCACAAGGAAGCATAAAATTCCTTAAATACATTGTTAATTTCTAAATGTTCATTCACTAATGTTAAATGAATTTGTTTGGCTCTGTGGAATCTGATAGGCTGCTGATGCCTGGCTGGCGTAACCGGTGTGCTAATAACTTGCTGGCCTTATGCCCATGTTCATAAAATTGGGACTTCTGTTGTGCTGCCTTGGTGTCTGCTCTGCTCCCTCTCCCTTCCCGTTCCACCAGGTGTTGCGTCACTGAGCTGATCCTGCACACCTGTCTGCAATCATCTTCTGCTGTATTTAAACCCCGGTTCTGCCTCTTCACACTCACCAGAAACTCAGCTTTGCCTGCGTGGCACCTAGCCTAAGTTTGTCTCCAGATCAGCGATTCTGATTCCTTGTACTCTGGTTCCTCATTAACTTCAATTTCTCTGTGTCCTCAGCGTTCCTGTTTGCAGTCAGCTCTTTCGCAGGAGCCTCTTCGTCGTTCTGGTTCGGATCTATTACACCATTTGGTTCGGGAACAACTCCAGCCACCTTTGGTTCAAGTTGGTGTCTCTTTCCTCCAGAGTTGTCATTCTTGGATTGTATACATTTATCAATTCCTGTTTGTTTGCAAAAATTCATTTTTCATTCATTATTCATTTTGGCTATCTGCATTTTGGGTCCTAACCTCTGTCTTTGGTTTAACCACAACAACAGACCTCATTTGCAAAGCTTCTGGGGAAAACCTGGTCTTGTTAGGAGAGACGGCATCCATCCCACTTTGGATGGAGCAGCTCTCATTTCTAGAAATCTGGCCAATTTTCTTAAATCCTCCAAACCGTGACTATCCAGGGTTGGGATCAGGAAGCAGAGTTGTAGTCTTACACACCTCTCTGCAGCTTCTCTCCCCCTGCCATCCCTCATTACCCCATCCCCGTAGAGACGGTGCCTGCTCCCAGACTACCAATAACCAGCAAAAATCTATTTAAGCATAAAAATTCAAAAAGAAAAAATAATATAGCACCTTCAACTGCACCCCAGACTAAAACAGTTAAATGTGGTCTATTAAACATTAGGTCTCTCTCTTCTAAGTCCCTGTTGGTAAATGATATAATAATTGATCAACATATTGATTTATTCTGCCTTACAGAAACCTGGTTACAGCAGGATGAATATGTTAGTTTAAATGAGTCAACACCCCCGAGTCACACTAACTGTCAGAATGCTCGTAGCACAGGCCGGGGCGGAGGATTAGCAGCAATCTTCCATTCCAGCTTATTAATTAATCAAAAACCCAGACAGAGCTTTAATTCATTTGAAAGCTTGACTCTTAGTCTTGTCCATCCAAATTGGAAGTCCCAAAAACCAGTTTTATTTGTTATTATCTATCGTCCACCTGGTCGTTACTGTGAGTTTCTCTGTGAATTTTCAGACCTTTTGTCTGACTTCGTGCTTAGCTCAGATAAGATAATTATAGTGGGCGATTTTAACATCCACACAGATGCTGAGAATGACAGCCTCAACACTGCATTTAATCTATTATTAGACTCTATTGGCTTTGCTCAAAAAGTAAATGAGTCCACCCACCACTTTAATCATATCTTAGATCTTGTTCTGACTTATGGTATGGAAATAGAAGACTTAACAGTATTCCCCTGAAAACTCCCTTCTGTCTGATCATTTCTTAATAACATTTACATTTACTCTGATGGACTACCCAGCAGTGGGGAATAAGTTTCATTACACTAGAAGTCTTTCAGAAAGCGCTGTAACTAGGTTTAAGGATATGATTCCTTCTTTATGTTCTCTAATGCCATATACCAACACAGTGCAGAGTAGCTACCTAAACTCTGTAAGTGAGATAGAGTATCTCGTCAATAGTTTTACATCCTCATTGAAGACAACTTTGGATGCTGTAGCTCCTCTGAAAAAGAGAGCTTTAAATCAGAAGTGCCTGACTCCGTGGTATAACTCACAAACCCATAGCTTAAAGCAGATAACCCGTAAGTTGGAGAGGAAATGGCGTCTCACTAATTTAGAAGATCTTCACTTAGCCTGGAAAAAGAGTCTGTTGCTCTATAAAAAAGCCCTCCGTAAAGCTAGGACATCTTTCTACTCATCACTAATTGAAGAAAATAAGAACAACCCCAGGTTTCTTTTCAGCACTGTAGCCAGGCTGACAAAGAGTCAGAGCTCTATTGAGCTGAGTATTCCATTAACTTTAACTAGTAATGACTTCATGACTTTCTTTGCTAACAAAATTTTAACTATTAGAGAAAAAATTACTCATAACCATCCCAAAGACGTATTGTTATCTTTGGCTGCTTTCAGTGATGCCGGTATTTGGTTAGACTCTTTCTCTCCGATTGTTCTGTCTGAGTTATTTTTATTAGTTACTTCATCCAAACCATCAACATGTTTATTAGACCCCATTCCTACCAGGCTGCTCAAGGAAGCCCTACCATTATTTAATGCTTCGATCTTAAATATGATCAATCTATCTTTGTTAGTTGGCTATGTACCACAGGCTTTTAAGGTGGCAGTAATTAAACCATTACTTAAAAAGCCATCACTTGACCCAGCTATCTTAGCTAATTATAGGCCAATCTCCAACCTTCCTTTTCTCTCAAAAATTCTTGAAAGGGTAGTTGTAAAACAGCTAACTGATCATCTGCAGAGGAATGGTCTATCTGAAGAGTTTCAGTCAGGTTTTAGAATTCATCATAGTACAGAAACAGCATTAGTGAAGGTTACAAATGATCTTCTTATGGCCTCGGACAGTGGACTCATCTCTGTGCTTGTTCTGTTAGACCTCAGTGCTGCTTTTGATACTGTTGACCATAAAATTTTATTACAGAGATTAGAGCATGCCATAGGTATTAAAGGCACTGCGCTGCGGTGGTTTGAATCATATTTGTCTAATAGATTACAATTTGTTCATGTAAATGGGGAATCTTCTTCACAGACTAAAGTTAATTATGGAGTTCCACAAGGTTCTGTGCTAGGACCAATTTTATTCACTTTATACATGCTTCCCTTAGGTAGTATTATTAGACGGTATTGCATAAATTTTCATTGTTACGCAGATGATACCCAGCTTTATCTATCCATGAAGCCAGAGGACACACACCAATTAGCTAAACTGCAGGATTGTCTTACAGACATAAAGACATGGATGACCTCTAATTTCCTGCTTTTAAACTCAGATAAAACTGAAGTTATTGTACTTGGCCCCACAAATCTTAGAAACATGGTGTCTAACCAGATCCTTACTCTGGATGGCATTACCCTGACCTCTAGTAATACTGTGAGAAATCTTGGAGTCATTTTTGATCAGGATATGTCATTCAAAGCGCATATTAAACAAATATGTGGGACTGCTTTTTTGCATTTACGCAATATCTCTAAAATCAGAAAGGTCTTGTCTCAGAGTGATGCTGAAAAACTAATTCATGCATTTATTTCCTCTAGGCTGGACTATTGTAATTCATTATTATCAGGTTGTCCTAAAAGTTCCCTAAAAAGCCTTCAGTTAATTCAAAATTCTGCAGCTAGAGTACTGACGGGGACTAGAAGGAGAGAGCATATCTCACCCTTATTGGCCTCTCTTCATTGGCTTCCTGTTAATTCTAGAATAGAATTTAAAATTCTTCTTCTTACTTATAAGGTTTTGAATAATCAGGTCCCATCTTATCTTAGGGACCTCGTAGTACCATATCACCCCAATAGAGCGCTTCGCTCTCAGACTGCAGGCTTACTTGTAGTTCCTAGGGTTTGTAAGAGTAGAATGGGAGGCAGAGCCTTCAGCTTTCAGGCTCCTCTCCTGTGGAACCAGCTCCCAATTCAGATCAGGGAGACAGACACCCTCTCTACTTTTAAGATTAGGCTTAAAACTTTCCTTTTTGCTAAAGCTTATAGTTAGGGCTGGATCAGGTGACCCTGAACCATCCCTTAGTTATGCTGCTATAGATGTAGACTGCTGGGGGGTTCCCATGATGCACTGTTTCTTTCTCTTTTTGCTCTGTATGCACCACTCTGCATTTAATCATTAGTGATCGATCTCTGCTCCCCTCCACAGCATGTCTTTTTCCTGGTTCTCTCCCTCAGCCCCAACCAGTCCCAGCAGAAGACTGCCCCTCCCTGAGCCTGGTTCTGCCGGAGGTTTCTTCCTGTTAAAAGGGAGTTTTTCCTTCCCACTGTAGCCAAGTGCTTGCTCACAGGGGGTCGTTTTGACCGTTGGGGTTTTACATAATTATTGTATGGCCTTGCCTTACAATATAAAGCGCCTTGGGGCAACTGTTTGTTGTGATTTGGTGCTATATAAAAAAATTGATTGATTGATTGATTGATTTGGAGCAGCTGTTCAGTGGTCCGATGCGTCATGATAATGTCAAATTCTGCCTGTAGGGAGAGACATTCTTTAAAAGTGTGGATTGGGAGGTATTACAGATAACATCGAGTTGGGATATACATCGTGTCAACTGAAAACCTTCAAATTCCTCGACACACACATTAGGGATGATCTCACCTGGTCTTACAGCACCTGACAGATCATCAGGTACTTTCTGAGAAGACTGAGAAAATCTGGTATGTCAGCCAAATTCTCAGCAACTTCTACAGGTGTATGATTGAGAGTGTCCTCACACTGCCATCACACTCTGGTATGGTAATTGTACAGTCCAAGACAGGAAGGTTCTCCAGCGTGTGATTAAGACCTCGTAGTACATCCCTGAGTCCCACGTAGAACACACAACCTCATCAGGGACAGTACACACCCCCAACACTCACTCTTCACACTCCTACCATCAGGCAGATGCTACAGGAGTCTGAAGTCCAGGACTACTAGGCTAGTGAACAGCTTCTACCCACAGGCCATTAGGCTTCTCAATAATTCTCTTACACACTGACCCCTAAACCACCTGAGTGACACTCCTGCACAGCGGTAATTGCCAATACTGCATAAAGTGCACATCCGGACATCCTCTGTACATCAGGGGTGCCCAAGTTCAGTCCTCGAGCTCTACCTTCCTGACATTCTTAGTTGTCTCCCTGCTCTAACACACCTGAATCCAATGAAAGGCTCATTAAAAGCCTGCTAACGAGTCTTTAATTGGATTCAGGTGTGTTCAAACAGTTAGACAATTAAGAGTGTCAGAAAGGTAGATCTCAAGGACCGAACTTGGGCACCCCTGCTGTACATCCTTTAAATAGTGTCTATAATACATTCTTCAGTTTAATAATGTCTATTTTAAAATGTGTTTCCTTTTGTTAATCATGTGTTGTGAACTTTCTACATGCAAATTTTCTGGAAAGAATGAACAGAGTAAGAATTTCGTTGTGTGGTAGAACTACCTGGTTTTACTGTGCACATGACAATTAAAAAAAACTCTTAACTCAACTTGCTCCACCTACAGGCCATGTTTGCTTCTTTTTCTGCAAATATCTCCATCTCTCCCCCCGAAAATGTCAAAATGAGCACAGTGAGATTTCTGCTTATTAAAAGTACAAAATGAAATCTCATCCACACATGACCCACTCCCAATTAATTAACATTTCACAAGGAATGTAGATATTTAATTGGGCCACTGGGCAACTGAACAGCTTGATCAGTGCTGAAATACTAGAGGTGTTTATCTTAATCAGACCTTAATTACTCTGCAAAGCCAAATCATTGGAGATGTTCATCTGGAAATAATGCAAACCATGCAAACCTAATATGTATATGTCACAGACATGAACAAACAAAGTTCTTCAGCATCTCACCATTTCATTTAGGTCCTTCAGACTTTTTTGAGTAAATGCTTCAGGGGAGCATTAACATGACTAAAACCTTTCAGCATCTTGGGGGTGGGCTCCGCTCCCCGCAGACTCCCCGCCTTTTTAAGTATTTTTTTATTTGCCTCTCACATGCCTAGAAGCCCCTCACTATCTAACCATGTCCTTTAGGTCCTTCAACTTTTTTTCAGTAAAATGGTTTTTGGGAGCATGAGCATGACTAAAACCTTTCAGCTTCTGGGGGGGCTTTCAGCTGACCCCCCCTAATTACAGCCCAATTAACCCCCTGCCACTTTAAGCATTTTTTAATGTAGATGTAAATTAATATTCAAAGTTTTCAGCTAGTTGACAGTCAGGATGTACAATATGGCCAAATGATCGTATCTCAATATTGTCATGTCAATATGATACACGATATGACTATGATTTGACACAAAGTGCAGCAACAGTGAAAATTAAACGTTCTTAAACAAAACAGTAATAATACCACACTCATTTTGCACTCATCATAATGTTAGGATACTGTGCCCTCCAAAAGTACTGGAACACTTGGAATTTCACACATTTTAATTTGTTTAAGCCATTTTAAATACAAGAAATACAAAAAAAATAAAGACTAAATTTCTAAAATTATCTTCCTTAAACTCAAACTGAAAGCAAATCTCTAAAACTTGAAAAACCTGTAAATAATAATCACTTTTATTGCCAGTTTTCTTTAGACGTGTCAGAGGATGGAAACATGAACATTTCCAAGTCCATGAATATGTCTTGGACTTTATTTACATCAATTATGAATAAATACAAAAGTTTCTTTCACCAAAACATCAAATCTAGGCTTTTATCTGAAATGTACTTTCTGTCAAATTGTAGCTGAACTTTCAGGTCTTATTTTTAAGAAAATCCTCCTCTACACCACTTCATCAGGAAGCTGGATTTTATATTTTTAATTAATTTATATCAAGTTGTAGAGATTTGCTTTCAGTTTGAGTTAAGGAAGATAATTTTAGAAAAAAAGTATTTGAACTGGAATAAACAAATTAAAATGTGTGAAATACCAAGTGTTCCAACACTTTTGAGGGCCAGTGATGCCGGTAACGTGTTACTTAGTAACGCATTACTCTAATCTGACCACTTTTTTAGTAACGAGTAATCTAACACGTTAATCTTTCCAAATCAGTAATCAGATTAAAGTTACTTCTCCATGTCACTGTGCGTTACTATTATTTTTCATTGTGGGTCGATAGCAGCATTAAACTTGGTCTGTGGGCAGGAGGTCGGGGTTCAACTGAACTGCCCCCTTTCAGCGAGCTGTGAGCTTTTCATCCACGGTTTTTTGCAGCTGCTCGACTCATCCTCACCTCTTAAAGCGCGGTGATCAGCACACCTGCACTGAGCTTTACAAAGACATTTTTATACTTTTTTCCCTCCTTTATTTAGAATTCTGAGCTGAGCCGCTCTGTATCGTCTCGTTAAAAACAGCTGATACTCCACGACGCGTCAACAACTAACACTATTTTCCACTCAAATGCACCTAAACTCTCTTTCTGAGGACCACATGATGTGAAAACGCAATAAAACTTTCTTACCTGTAAATCTGGTCATGTTTTCTGCATAAATAAATGTTATCCATTCTTTGTGCTCAAACGCCAAAGCAGGGGCGAATCCAGATGGAATGGGGGCGTGGGGCAAGGGTGTGCCCCCCTCCCCCACAACACCCCTAGATTAAAGGTCCAGTTTTGAAGCCGTTTTTTACTACAACTACTAATATTGCTTAAAATAATAATAATTTCGACAAGTAAAATGTTTAGAGAGAATTTAAATGTTAGAAAAATGTTAGAATTTAATAGTTACATTTATAAACAATGTAGGTTTGAAATTGCAAGTTTTACTGTTACAGTGCTGTCAACAGTTAAATATGAGGTCAAGAAAGAGGTCTTTATTTTACTTTTTTAAAACAAGTATTTATTTTCATTGAAGTCAAGAAAGGGTCACTATAAAGTGAGTTTTGGCAAAACAGGTATCATTGTCATGTTGACATGGGTTGTTGTAGGTAGCTGGGGAAAGTAACTAAAAAAGTAACTAGTAATCTAACTTAGTTACTTTTACAATTGAGTAATCAGTAAAGTAACTAAGTTACTTTTTCAAGGAGTAATCAGTAATCAGTAATTGGATTACTTTTTCAAAGTAACTGTGGCAACACTGTTGAGGGCAATTGAGAAACACTGAGAAGCAGCATCTTACATCTCATATATAGTGTAGCAGATAAGAGAATATTTAGAGTGGAATCCTGCAAATGGTGATACAAGCATCAAATTTGGCACAAATCCATAGACATGAACTTTTTAAAAAAACTGATTGGCAACTTGAATTTTCAATAGGCAGCCAGATAGGGGTCAATTGAAGAATTACAGAGGGGTCAAAATTAAAAGATGCTCCAATCATATAGAAAACTACACAACATTATTTACCTGATCATAAAGATTCCAAAAAGGTATAGTTTGGACAATCTATGACTGAATGTTATGGAGTTATGAGGTAAAAGCAGCAAGAATGGTGACAAAGGTCAGTTTCAGTTTGTACAGGAGTCAAAAGTTAAAGTTGCTCCAATTATGGTAAAAAATGATGCAAATTATTGGTTGAGTTAATCGGGTTTTAAAAAGTAACAGTTTGCATCATCAGGTGTCATGCTTAGTTCATGTTACAGGGTAACATATGTCACATGTCATAGAATCCAATGGACATTGACGTTGTTTGACCTTTACTTTAGCGACCAAACATTCAGCATTGTCAAAACTATTCCATTTATTCATCCTATTGACTCAACCAATAATTTGCATCACTTTTTACCAAAATTAGAGCAACTCTTTACCTTTTGACCCCTGTACAAACTGAAATTGACCTTTGTCACAATTCTTGCTGTTTTTACCCCAAAACCTCATAACATTCAGTCATAGATAGTCCAAACTACACCTATATGGAATCTTTATAATCAGACAAGTAACGTGATGTAGTTTTCAATTTGAATGGAGCATTTTTAAATTTTGACCCCTGTGTAATTCTGTGTAATTGACCCGTACCTAGCTGTCTATTGAAAATTCAAGTGGCCAGTTTTTTTTTTTTTAAGTGTAATGTCTAAGGTGTATTTGTGCTGAATTTGATGCTTGTTGTATCACCATTTGAAGGATTGTTTCAGTTATCTGCTGCACTAACAAGCCAACAGAGCACAAACCAGCTGCTGTCTGTTAGCTTAAACATGTGTATATATAAGGAGAAATGCTGCTTTTAACAACCTGGACCCCATTTCTGGCATAAAATATGGTCATTTACTCACCAATATAAGTTTGGTGTCATTAGAAGTCCATAGGTCAAACGACGTGTTCACTTCAAATCTGAGGCAAACATTTTTCTTCTTCTAAGGTGGATTAGAACTTTTTGTGGTACACAGCACCAACTACTGGATGGGAGGAACCTAGCAGTCAATGTCACTTGCTAATTTCAAAATGTAGCTCTTATCGACCAGACTTGTGGTGCCGTGACATGTCAATCATCTGTGTCCAATCAAATTTCAGGGGAGTCCAGTGAAACCCCGGCCTCCGCTCTAGCTCCAACCATGCCAGGAAGTGTTCAACATTTGACATTTCCTGTTTCACTGTGACTGAAAATTTCACTGTGGATTAAGAATTTGGCACTTCCTGTTTGGGCCACAGTGTACCATCAGCAAGCTTCGTGCTGCTGCATGCCGCTTCGCTTGTACCAAGAGAGAATGGCAAGAAGACATACTGTACTCGCCGGAAGTGACAAAACTGGATCACGACCTCAACATCATTGACATTAGCATGACAAAGGAGCTGACAGTGCAAAGTACCCATCATCCACTTGGTTGACCTGGTGGACAGGGTAGACAGCTATAAATATCTGAATGTTCACTTAAATAATCAACCCAATTAAAGAAAGTACTTCTGAATCTGCATCACTATAGATGTCTGATGGAATCTAAGATGTCCTTGAAAGTGTTAAAAGCTGTCTACACCTGCAATGAACATCCTGTCAGTGAGCCACTTGGTTTTGGAGTAGAACAAAGACGGATGATATCGATCAACAGTGGGAGGGACTGAGCACACCAACAGAATCACCTGCCCAAACCTACAAGATGTTTACGCAATGTGGTGCAGGGTCAAGATCAAAAAATAATCTCCAGCTCAAACATTCCAATAACAGACACTCCTCTCTTCTGACAGGTTAAATCATGTCTGGAAGGATGTGATGGTGCTGTAGAGACTTTCAAGTCCAGACTTAAGATGCACTTATTTTCCCTTTCGTATGGTTAGCATACTAGAATAGTATGTTACTATGGTTTCTACCCTTTTAAATTAATTTTATTAGCAGGTCGCGGCCTCAACTTTATCTAAAGTCTGGGTCTTTTAGTAAAGCTTAGAGCTAGTGGCCGGCGATCACTTAGTATTTCTTCTGTTTTTCTTGTTGCTTAATGCTGACAAATGATAGTATATTTGTTGTCTTTCTGATGCCTGACTCTGTTTTTTTCTCTCTGTTTGAGGTGCGACTCCATTCACAGATGGGAGTGGGTGTCTTCTTCTGCAAGCCTCCCATCCTGGACACCAGCATGGACTCCCAATATTGTATATTTGTATTGTTAAGTGTGTCGGTAGTATGGCCCAAGGAGAGGGTCACCCCTTTTAGTTTGGTCTGCTTGAGGTTTCTTCCTCAAATCATCAGAGGGAGTTTTTCCTTACCACTGTCGCCTGTGTGCTTGCTCTGGGGGTTGGTAAGGTTAGACCTCACTTGTGTGACGCGCCTTGAGGCAGCTTTGCTGTGATTTGGCGCTATATTAATTAAATAAATTGAAATTGAATTAAAGTGAATTTGAATTGTATCCACCAAATTATGCAACCATATTATTGGGTTCTGGGTAGCAACCACACTGGCAGACAACCGGTCCATTCCCACCCCACAAAAAGAAACATCGTTCTGCAACAGTGGGCATCCCCAAGGCCTTCTCCAGCCAGCTGGGGTCTTCAACACTGAGGCACTTGCATGTCGAATCATACCATACCACTTTATTTATATAGCACATTTCACAACCATAGTTTCCAAAGCGCTGTACACAAAACACAAACACAAAACACAAACACAAACACACACACACACACACAGAGGACCACACACTCACGCGGTGTTAAAAGCCGAAGCAAAAAATGGGTCTTAAGACGAGACTTAAAACACTCTACAGTGGGGGCTGTTCGGATGTTAATGTGCAAATCATTCCACAGCTGAGGGCCCACCACAGAAAAAACCCTGTCCCCCCTGGTTTTCAGTCTCATCACAGGCACCACAAGCTGGAGCTGGCCCTCAGACCTCAAAGCATGGGAGGCTGGTAAATTTGGATGAGGTCCGAGATGTATGCCGGGGCCAGTCCATTCAAAGCTTTAAAAACAAACAATAAAATCTTAAAATGAACTGTAAAACAAACTGGAAGCCAGTGCAGAGATGCTAAAATCAGAGTAATGTGCTCTCGCTTTCTGCTACCAGTTACAGTAGTGTTCAGAATAATAGTAGTGCTATGTGACTAAAAAGATGAATCCAGGTTTTGAGTATATTTCTTATTGTTAAATGGGAAACAAGGTACCAGTAGATTCAGTAGATTCTCACAAATCCAACAAGACCAAGCATTCATGATATGCACACTCTTAAGGCTATGTAATTGGGCTATTAGTAAAAAAAGTAGAAAAGGGGGTGTTCACAATAATAGTAGTGTGGCATTCGGTCAGTGAGTTTGTCAATTTTGTGGAACAAACAGGTGTGAATCAGGTGTCCCCTATTTAAGGATGAAGTCAGCACCTGTTGAACATGCTTTTCTCTTTGAAAGCCTAAGGAAAAAGAGACATTGAAGACATTGTTCAGAAGAACAGCGCAGTTTGATTAAAACGTTGACTGGAGAGGGGAAAACCTATACGCAGGTGCAAAAAATTAAATGCTGTTCATCTACAATGATCTCCAATGCTTTAAAATGGAAAAAAAAAAAAACAGAGACGCGTGGAAGGAAATGGAAAATAACCATCAAAATGGATAGAAGAATAACCACAATGGCAAAGGCTCACCCATTGATCACCTCCAGGATGATCAAAGACAGTCTGGAGTTGCCTGTAAGTGCTGTGACAGTTAGAAGACACCTGTGTGAAGCTAATTTATTTGCAAGAATCCCCCGCAAAGTCCCTCTGTTAAATAAAAGACATGTGCAGAAGAGGTTACAATTTGCCAAAGAACACATCAACTGGCCTAAAGAGAAATGGAGGAATATTTTGTTTTGTTTTTACTGATGAGAGTAAAATTGTTCTTTTTGGGTCCAAGGGCCGCAGACAGTTTGTGAGATGACCCCCAAACTCTGAATTCAAGCCACAGTTCACAGTGAAGACAGTGAAGCATGGCGGTGCAAGCATCATGATATGGGCATGTTTCTCCTACTATGGTGTTGGGCCTATATATCGCATACCAGGTATCATGGATCAGTTTGGATATGTCAAAATACTTGAAGAGGTCATGTTGTCTTATGCTGAAGAGGACATGCCCTTGAAATGAGTGTTTCAACAAGACAATGACCCCAAGCACACTAGTAAACCAGCAAACTCTTGGTTCCAAACCAACAAAATTAATGCCTCGCAGATGTGAACAAATCATGAAAAACTGTGGTTATACAACTAAATACTAGTTTAGTGATTCACAGGATTGCTAAAAAAGCAGTTTGAACAAAACAGTTTTGAGTTTGTAGCGTCAACAGCAGATGCTACTATTATTGTGAACACCCCCTTTTCTACTTTTTTTTTTACTAATAGCCCAATTTCATAGCCTTAAGAGTGTGCATATCATGAATGCTTGGTCTTGCGTGCATGACTTGTTCGAAAGCATTAAAAGATAAAAAAGGTTTAACTTTAGATAAAAGACATAAATGATAAAATCCAGATTTGACAACCGTGTTCAACCTGCTTGTCGAATTTAAAATCTTTGTCAATAATGATGCCCGGGTTTGTGACAGATTGTTTCACGTGCTGTTTAAGAGGGCCCAAGTCCAAAAGGGGGTCAATAGTTCCAAATAAAATGACCTCTATTTTACCCTCATTTAGACTTAAAACGTTGTGGGCCAACCAAGCCTTTACATCACCCAAACAATTCAGAAGAGGAGCCAAAGGGGCAGAAGCATGTTTTTTGAGTGGCAGGTAAATCTGGCAGTCATCTGCGTAAAATGATACTGTAAGCCATGGTTTTTGAAAATGTTACTCAATGGTAGAGGGCGATAAGAACGGGCGATAGGATTGAGCCCTGCAGTACTCCACAGTTAAGAGACGCAGAGGATGAGGTGAAATCCCCCAGTCTGACAGAGCAGCTCCTCCCACTGAGATAACCACTCCAGGGCACTCCCCCTAACCCCCACACAGTTTTCCAAACGATTTAAGAATTGTGTGGTCGACTGTGTCAAAAGCAGCTGACAAGTCTAAAAGGACTAAAATGGCAGAATCACCAGACTCAGTCACGAAAAACAAATCATTAAAACATTTAAAAGTGCCGACTCTGTACTATAAAGAGCTTTATAACCTGACTAAAAAATATCAAAAGTGTCATACGCTTCTAGGAAAAACTGCAGCTGCATAAGAACACATTTCTCTAAAATTTTAGCCAAGAAAGGCAGTTTGGAAATTGGCCTAAAATTACAGACAGTAGCAGAATCAATGCTAGGTTTTTTCAGAAGGGGCTCAATAACTGCCTCTTTTCAAAACAAAGGAACAACACCAGACAACAGACTGCTATTTATAATGTCAAGGACATTAGGGCCAATAGTTGTCCAGACTTCTTTAAACAGTCGAGGAGCAACATGCAAGAGACACTGGCTGAAAATGACAGATAACAGATGAGCATAGCATGTCTGGAAAAAGGTTACATGAGGACGTCTGAATATTAGCTCTAATTCTTTCCACTTTCTCAGTAAAGAAGTGCAAAAATCTTTGGGCTGGGAAAGGTTAAGCACTGCCCCAGTGATTTTAAAAAGAACACGTGGATTATTAACATTATTAGAGACCACCTCAGAAAGATATTTAATCTTTTCATTTTTCACCACATTCTGATATGCGAGCCAGGTCTCCTTGAAAATATCATAAGAGACTTGAAGTCCATAATTTTTCCACCTGTGCTCAGCTCTCCTACACACGCGCCTGGCTTCACGCGTCCTGTCATTTAGCCACGGCACCCGTTTCATTTTAGGGCACATGGCTTTAAGTGGGGCTACAGCATTGAGAACGTTGCTGCAGGTAGAAACTAGAGACATTCATCACAAAAAGCCGCGCGCAGTACTATTTTCCATGTAAAGTGCAGTACTATGTACATGTGTGGGGTAGGTATTTGGTTGAACTCTCATGTGTTTGATGTAAACTGGGATACACAGTGGAAAAATTGGAGATTGACATTATATTTATTTAGAGGATGTGGCCAACAGTGACCATAAAAAGTCAGTAGCCTTTGAACAAATGCAAATATTGGTAGTAGTTCATGTACCCACCAAATATGAAGTTTTTGCGAGCAATAGGTGCCGAGCTACATTGCGGCGAACGAATTGCGGCCAGACAGATGGACGGGCAGACAGACAGACGAACAGACGGAAGGACAGACAACCGGATGCTATATTCCCCGCCTTGTGGTACAAGTGCCACGCGGGGCACTTCCGTTAATTAAAAGTCCGTTAAAAGTCTTCCATTAATTTCTCCATATTTCCACTGGCAGTTACTTTCTCCCTCTCAACAACAAAGAGAGAGGAGAAATGAGCTGCTGTTTTCAAGCTTAAGAGAGAGACACAGGCGCGCAGGGGCAGGTACATTCAGAGTATCACCGTCACTTAAAATCAAATCAAATAAATGGAACAGTGGTCCGATACAAAGGCTTTACCCACAAGTCAATTTTCAATCTGTACAGTAAGAACAAGATCCAACGTATGCCTATGAATATGAGTGGCGCCCGTAACATGTTGGATTAAGTTAAAACCATCAATTAAATCTAAAAACTCTCTGGACAAGGGTTTGGACGAACAGCAAACATGCAAATCACCAACAATTAAAATGTTATCATAATCTGACATAAAAGCAGCAACACACTCAGAGAATTTGCTGATACAATCCTTATTATATTTTGGATGCCTGTAAACCACGGCACACAACACCAGCTTGTTTCGTCGCAGGGTGAAACAACTCATTTCAAAAGAGGAAAAGCGGACTTCCGACAGTGGCTTAAAACACAAACAGCTATCCAATAAAGTAGCAATCCCTCCACCCCAACCAGAAACTCTTGGAGTGTTAATAAAAGTACATGACGGAGGTAACAGTTCGGAGAAAACGGAGGACTCACCCGTGTTCATCCACTTTTCTGTCAAGAAAAATAAGTCCAAATCTTTCGAGGTGAAATAGTCCTGGAGGATGAAGGTTTTGTTAACCACAGATCTTACATTTACAAGTCCACACCTCAGTGTTGCGGAAGCCTCGACACCAGGAGCTCCACAGCATAACAACCTCAGGTTGCCGGGATGAGTGCCACCTTGGCACAGAGACCGCGTCCAGGGTGGACGCAGCGCCAGACAATTCACCTGTTGACCAAACAGCAGGACCAGCCATCCATAGGAGTGCGACGAGCAGCAACATGATCAAAACAGGCTTTATAATCCAGAGGGATAAGAGGAGGAAACCTCAGCAGCGCAGGAGATCACGCAAGCAAGGCTTTTAGCTTTAGTAACCTATCACTGCGCACTCCTCTGTGGCGGCGCTTCCTCACAGGGAGGGCCCTCACCCGAAGCAGGAACTCGGGCACATCATTCAGGTGAGTGGGACATGGCCTTTTTGAGCCCTTATTACCGTCAAGCGGTGTGCTCAGTTCCACAAGTGATTTTATCTTAAGGCCTTGCTCTCACTGCCTCCGATGCGCTTACCGAGTCTGCAGGCTCGGTAAACACCACAGCGGGCCACTCACACCGCCCCCCTGTCTGCTGTGTGGAGCTGTGGCCAACTCCAGCAACAGGTCCAGAGACTACGCTCGCTGTTTTGATGCAGAGCACTCTGGCAGCCTGCAAGGATAGACTTCTTGCGGAAAAATCCACAGTGCCGCAGGGTCTCAGTAACCGCAGCCGCAGAGCTCCGTGGCCACTGAGAGAGGTTTGTATCTTTTTAATGACTTCGATTCTCTGCAGGTCCTGCATCCGTACCTCACAACAGTAACACCGGAGGCAGTGTGAGCGAAGCTTTGTACGATCATACACCATCTGTGAGTTGGAGGTCCCCATGATACAAGTTAAAAACATAAAACAAACAAATATTGCAAGAGCCAAGCGGCATACCAAGCACCTCGGCGCCATCTTGGGAACTCGCCATGTTCCTCATGATCAAAGAATCATGATCAGAGAACCACACCACATGGCCAAAATTCTGTAGTCTTGTGTCTTTTCCAAGATGAATAAGTGCCCACAAATCAGTCAGAGTTGAGAGTGACGCAATGTTCCAAAAAAAATTCTATGAGGACTATATCATCACACTCACACTTGAGGATGCGCATCTGTGGCTGTTATGGTTGTGCAGTATCATTATGGCTGGATTTTCGCCCTTCAAACCGCTCATCCACCTACTGACATCCACACAGACCTCACCTTAGACAACACTCCTTCATTGCTGAATGTCCACGGGTGCACAATCCTCTGTCGTGAGGAATTCAATAACAGTATGTTGTTTCAAATATGCGTCACCATTTTTGTGTTACGCCAAAGGTGATTCTGCATGTGCCTGAAACTGCAGCCAAAAAACTATGTTTGATGTAGCGACAGTCAATAAGTAGAGGATGACTGTATTCTGTTACTACCTTCACTTCGATATTTTGCTTGTTATTGAAAATATAGCTTTGGAGGCAGAACTTTTCACTCGACCTTCATAGTTTTTTGTAAACAGGTTCTGTAATTTTCAGTTCCAAACAAACCAACCAGCACACAGGTGAAACCTTTCTTGGGGTAACAAAAAAAAACAAAAAACACAAGCACTTTCCAACAACTCGACCCCTTAGTGCGCAAGTCAACAAAATGACAGCTGCAAGTGAAATTGCTGTTTTGTTGGTCTACCAGCTCAGATTCACCCCGCCAGCCACTGTACGGGGCCAGTACTGCTGTAACTGCAACATTTGTAGAAATTAGCTGGTTGACCATGTTACAGTACAGACATACAATGTGCATGTTTTGGGCAAGGCAGTCATTTACAGACGTGTAGAGCTGGCAGACAGATAATAATCACAGAGGTGAAGTGTGTTTTCCCTGTCTGTTGAAGCTTTCTGTAGCACAGTCTGGGGACTGTCATCCAACGAGTACAAGCCCAGTTCCAATGAAGTTGGAACGTTGTGTAAAATGTAAATAAACAGAATACGATGATTTGAAAATCCTTTTCAGCCTATATTCAATTGCATACACCACAAAGACAAGATATTTAATTTTCAAACTAATAGACTTTATTGTTTTTGTGCAAATATTTGCTCATTTTGAAATGGATGCCTGCAACACATTTCAAAAAAGCTGGGACACTGGTATGTTTACCACTGTGTTACAACACCTTTCCTTCTAACAACACTCAATGAGTGTTTGGGAACTGAGGACACTAATTGTTGAAGCTTTGTAGGTGGAATTCTTTCCCATTCTTGCTTGATGTGCAACTTCAGTTGTTTCAACAGTCCGGGGTCTCTGTTGTTGGATTTTGCGCTTCATAATGCACCACGCATTTTCAATGGGCGACAGGTCTGAACTGCAGGCAGGCCAGTCTAGTACCCGCACTCTTTTACTATGAAGTCACGCTGTTGTAACACGTGCAGAATGTGGCTTAGCATTGTCTTGCCGAAATAAGGCAGCATGTGTTGCTCCAAAACCTGGATGTACCTTTCAGCATTGATGGTGCCATCACAGATGTGTAAGTTGCCCATGCCATGGGCACTAACACACCCCCATACCATCACAGATGCTGGCTTTTGAACTTTACGCTGGTAACAATCTGGATGGTCTTTTTCCTCTTTTGTCCAGAGGACACGACGTCCATGATTTCCAAAAACAATCTGAAATGTGGACTCATCAGACCACAGCACACTTTTCCACTTTGCGTCTGTCCATTTCAAATGAGTTCGGGCCCAGAGAAGGCAGCAGCATTTCTGGATGTTGTTGATGTATGGCTTTCGCTTTGCATGGTAGAATTTTAACTTGCACTTGTAGATGTAGCGACAAACTGAGTTAACTGAAAATGGTTTTCTGAAGTGTTCCTGAGCCCACGCGGTAAGATCCTTTCCACAACGATGTCGGTTTTTAACGCAATGCCACCTGAGGGATCAAGGTCACGGGCATTCATTGTTGGGTTTTCAGCCTTGCCGCTTAAGTGTAGAACGTTGTCTAGATTTTATGAATCTTCTGATTATATTATGGACTGTAAATGATGGAATCCCTAAATTCCTTGGAATTGAACATTGAGAAACATTGATCTTAAACTGTTGGACTATTTTTTTCAAGTAGTTGTTCACAAAATGGTGATTCTTGCCCCATTTTTACTTGTGAATGGCTGAGCCTTTTGGGGATCCTCCTTTTATACCCAATCATGACACTCACCTGTTTCCAATTAACCTGTTCACCTGTTTCCAATTAGGTGTTCTTTGAGCATTCATCAACTTTCCCAGTCTTTTGTTGCCCCGTCCCAACTTTTTTGAAACATGTTGAAGGCATCCATTTCAAAAACAGAAAATATTTGCACAAAAACAATAAAGTTTATCAGTTTGAACATTAAATATCTTGTCTTTGTGGTGTATTCAATTGAATATAGGTTGGACAGGATTTGCAAATCATTGTATTCTGTTTTTATTTACATTTCACACAACATCCCAACTTTATTAGAATTGGGGTTGTATTTCACACTCCAGCATTTAGACCTGCTTCACTGAGACAACGGCTAAGATTTTCATTTGCACAAAACTATCAACAGCACTAAAAGTGGACCGTCAGACACCACGTACGTTACATCCCAGTGCACTCGTGCTAAAAGCTGTGAGAAATGTGGCAGAGACAACATCACCATGAGCCAAATATCTTTCGATGGACCTAACATAAAAGACCCATGCACATTCAAGTGCAAGTTGGCAGTGAACATGCCTGTTTAACTGTCATGCATAAGCAAGCCAATGTCCACAAATAGCTTCTAAGTTAAAAAACAAAACACACACACACACACACACACACACACACACACACACACACACACACACACACACACACACACACACACACACACACACACACACACACACAAAAACCAGAGAAAGGAAACTGGATTATCCTGTCACCCTTCACTGCTGTTCTCAAATTATTTTGTCCTGCTTTGGCACAGCTGCTGAAAACCCACTAAAAAAAACCAGCCAAATTCATTAGCAAACTAAAACCTCGTTTTATGCAAGCAGGCATGTGACCAATAACAGCAAATTCTTATCTGATATCTGTAATTAAATTGACAGTTTATGAAATGGCTCATATTAACCACCTGCTCAGGCAGTGACAGATAAAACACCTGCCCACTTTGGAGCATACGGACTGTATTTTCATGATGAGGCCTTTTACAGCTGAAGGACAGCAAACACAGGATTTTGGGACAACATATAAAAGGATAATAAACATGCAACATGTAACACTATCTTGTACTTTAAAATTAAATCACAAATTGTCATTCCAGATATTAAATACCATATAGTCAATGTTGTTTTTACCTCAATACAGGAGGGCTCAGAGCACATCATCTCCCCAAAGGGCTCAAAGAAATCCAAACCAAGCTGACAGACACATACTCCTGATATATTATAAGCTTAGATGCTGTTACTGCCAACATGCTCTCCGTGACTTCTGACGATTTCCTCTTTTATGAGCTATGAACTAAAACACTAAGAGGAACTGTAGATGTAACATGTAGGAGTCCTCAGGATGACCTGTAAATTGTTGAAAACAAAAGAGTGAGTTTAATGTTAAAATGCATTTTGAATTAATGAGAGCAAAAATCTAAGGAGGTCAGATTTGATGACCGACACGCCCGCTCGTTATCTGAGTTCCTTTTAGCTTTCAACAGGTTATATTATATGCCTTTCCAGCGAGCTAATATAGGTCGTGAGGTGTTCTAAGAACACAGACGTTAAGGTTTGTAACCAAAAATATTAAACAAAAAAAAAAAAGAAGAAGAAAAACGGTGTGTATACCAATACTGCAGAGGATACTGATGTCGGTGGTCATGACACCACCATCAAGAAAGATCATCCATCCATCATCAACCAAAAGGCAAACACAAAAAGGACAATGCGCATTCCATATTTATGGGTGATGATTGAGAAGTTTTAAGCATGACCCAGGAAAAGTAGAGCATGGTTCTTCATCTTTTACACTCTGAGAAACCAACGGTTCTCAGAAGGGGGAGAACATGCAAACTCCACACAGAAAGGCCCGGGTGGGAAATGATCCCATGACCTTCTTGTGAGGCATCAGTGCTAGCCACTAAGCCACCAAACCACTGTTCCACATTCAACACTCAGAAATATGGTTTCCATTTTTGTCAGTTGTAATGGGTAACTGGATAAGATGTTGGAATTGAAGTCCAATAAAGTTTTTCTGCACAGGTTCAAGTCCTGCCAAGCTATTTCACATCTGTTGATTTTTACCATATGAATAAAATAGTATTATGTTATAATAGCATATTATAGGAATATTATATAGCACATTTTACTTCTTCATTTTACATATATATATGATAAACATGAATGGAACATTGAATTCTTTAATTTTTCATCTTTCAACTCATGAAACATTCTTTCCATTGTACGAATGGAAAAAAACATTCATTGTTTTATGGCCCAGTCACATGGCACTTAATGGCCCAGTCACACAGCAGACGACGGTTCCTGAACGAAGGGAAAAAAGTAAAAAATGTCACAATTCGTTGAGGAAAGGTAGACGAAAGAGCTTTATCACCGAATAGCCAAAGCAAGAGTGCAAAAGGGAAAAAGAGGAACTAAACAAAACTGAAGCTAATGATCTCGACGCTTTAAATGAAACGCGCCGGGAGCCACAGTTGGAGCAGTGTGTGTCTGCATCTCTGAGTTCCTGGACTCGGTGCTGGGACGGAGCTCATAGCGCCTGAGTCCTGGAGAAACTCCAAACAGAAGCTGTGGAGATCTAAGTGCACATACTGTAGGTGGACCCACCTGTTCTGGTTCCTTGTCCAGAACAAAAGAGGGATCATCTCCTACATCATCAGAACCCACACTGTCTGATGACACACTGCGCGCTCCATCTTGCTCCAATTAAAAAAAAAACAAAACTCTCTGTGCACTTATTATTTTTTATTAAATATAACAATATAAGTGTAGGAATGACAATCCAGCCCTTATGTACATATGGCAACAGGTAGATAATTAAAAAGGTTCTATAAAGAGCTGTTCTGAAGGCAGAATTCACGTTGTGGATCAGCTACAGCTGGTGGAAATAACCGCACTTGGGGAGTCAATGCGCGGCATTCACACGGACTGATCAATTTACTGCTCTGATATATTCAATCATCTTTACACTTATATTTATTCCCTGTTTGGACAGTTTTCTGTTATAAATATATACAGTGAGGAAAATAAGTATTTGAACACCCTGCGATTTTGCAAGTTCTCCCACTTAGAAATCATGGAGGGGTCTGAAATTTTCATCTTATGTGCATGTCCACTGTGAGAGACATAATAAAAAAAAAATTAAAAAAAATCTGGAAATCACAATGTATGAATTTTTATAATTTATTTGTATGTTACTGCTGCAAATAAGTATTTGAACACCTGTGAAAATCAATGTTAATATTTGGTACAGTAGCCTTTGTTTGCAATTACAGAGGTCAAATGTTTCCTGTAGTTTTTTTGGAGCTGAAACTCCAAATCTTTCAGCTTTGGAGTTTCATCTCCCTCCAAAGATTTTCTATTGAGTTCAGGTCTGGAGACTGGCCAGGCCACTCCAGGACCTTGAAATGCTTCTTACGGAGCCCCTCCTTAGTTGCCCTGGCTGTGTGTTTGGGGTCATTGTCATGCTGGAAGACCCAGCCATGACCCATCTTCAATACTCTTACTGAGGGAAGGAGGTTGTTTGCCAAAATCTCGCAATACATGACCCCATCCATCCTCCCTTCAATATAGTGCAGTCATCCTGTCCCCTTTGCAGAAGAGCACCCCCAGAGTATGATGTTTCCACCCCCATGCTTCACAGTTGTGATGGTTTTCTTGGGGTTGTTCTCATCCTCTAAACATGGTAAGTGGAGTTGATTCCAAAAAGCTCTATTCTGGTCTCATCTGACCACATGACCTTCTCCCGTGCCTCCTCTGGATCATCCAGATGGTCAATGGTGAACTTCAAACGGGCCTGGACATGTGCTGGCTTGAGCAGGGGGACCTTGCTGCCCTGCAGGATTTTAACCCACGACAGCATTATGTGTTACTAATGTAATCTTTGTGACTGTGGTCCCAGCTCTCTTCAGGTCATTGACCACATCCTCCTGGGTTGTTCTGAGCTTTCTCAGAATCATCCTTACCCCACAAAGTGAGATCTTGCATGGAATCCCAGACCAAGGGAGATTGACAGTCATCTTGTGTTTCTTCCACTTTCTAATAAATAATCATAACAGTTGTTGTCTTCTACCAAGCTGCTTGCCTGTTGTCCTGTAGTCCATCCCAGCCTTGTGCAGGTCTACAGTTTTGTCCCTGGTGTCCTTAGACAGCTCTTTGGTCTTGGCTATGGTGGACAGGTTGGAGTGTGATTGATTGAGTGTGTGAACATTTGACTTTTATACAGGCAACAACTCAGGCTCAGACTCAGACTCAGACTCACTTTTATTATCACTCGACCATTACAGGCAAATGCAGTTTCTCCAGGTCTCGGTGTAGTTAACTGGGACAAATTTTTATATATATTTTTTTTAACCTAACCTATTGTATAAACTTTTGCAATATAGACTTTTGCAATGTACAAAATGCGCACCCCTATGGCTATAAAATATATATACAAGGCACAGGGTTGGCAGCAGCAGCAGCATTAGAGTATTAAGAAGGTGACAATGTGCATGTAGTGCAATGTTCACAGTTTGGTGGTGGATGTTGAACTGTTCAATAGTCTGACAGCATTCGGGTAGAAGCTGTTTTTCAGTCTGGACGTTTTTGCCCAGATGCTGCACAGCCTCCTTCCAGAGGGAAGGGCTGTGAACAGACTGTGCGCAGGGTTGGTGGAGTCTCGGAGGATGCAGGTGGCTTTGTCTCTACATCTGGAGATGTAGATGTCCCCAATGGGTGGTAAGCTACATCCAATGGTCCTTTGTGCAGACTTCACCACCCGCTGCAGCACTTTCTTCTCCGCCACCGTGCAGCCACCATACCACAAAGGGAGGCAGCAGGACAGGACACTCTCCACTGCACAGCTGTAGAAGGTCCTGAGGACCTCAGTGTTCAGATCAATTAATACAGGTAAAGAGTGCAGAATAAGAGGGCTTATTAAATAAAAATTAACAGGTCTGTGTGAGCCAGAATTCATGCTGGTTGGTAGGTGTTCAAATACTTATTTGCAATAACATACAAATAAATTATTAAAAAAATCATACATTGTGATTTCCGGATTTTTTTTTTAGATTATGTCTCTCACAGTGGACATGCACCTAAGATGAAAATTTCAGAACCCTCCATTATTTCTTAGTGGGAGAACTTGCAAAACCTCAGGGTGTTCAAATACTTATATATATATATATGGTTGTCCATTCGGCTGCTCCTGTTTTGTGTTCGGGGTCGCCACAGCGGATACAACCAGATCCGCATTGATATTTGGCACAGGTTTTATGCTGGATGCCCTTCCTGACGCAACTCCAGTGTTACCTGGAGAAACACACACAGCCGCTGGTGTTCCAAAGAGGTCTTCCATCCAAGTATTAACCGGGTCCCGCACTGCTTAGCTTCTGAGATCTGATGGGATCAGGCTGACACAGAGCAGATTGGCTGCATATATATATATATATATATATATATATAGAGAGAGAGAGAGAGAGAGAGAGAGAGAGAGAGAGAGAGAGAGAGAGAGAGAGAGAGATTTTGTAATGAAAGACATGCGCAGAACAAAAAGCACCTCCGTGTTGGAAGTCTCACGGGACATGCCCAGCTCTTCCACCATTCGGAAGATTCAGACGGCTTTGGGTGGCTCTTCAGCGAATTCCTCCGCTCCTGTTTTCATGACAAAATCTCCTTTAACAGTGGAATGTGCCGGAAAAGTGCTGATGTCCACCTTTTCTGCCATTTCTCTGGTAGTCAGACGACGTCCCGGATCAACACAGCGTTCAGTTTGGAAATTATCTGGTCGTTTCAGCCTGTCGATCGCCGCTCGGAGCGCGGCGCGCCCTCCGCCATTGTGCGCCGTCTTTAAACCGGCTGTAACACTCCTTAATCTGTGTGAAGCCCATAAAATCGTCCCTGAAAGCCATCTGAATTTTCTGAATGGTGTCCACATGGCTGTCTCTCACAGTTTCTGGAAAAATTTGATGCAGCGCTGCTCCAGCCATTCAGATATTTTCCTTACAATGAAAATCCGATGAGGGGGGTGGACCAGTGCTCACTCAAAGCCTGCGCACAGGCGAATGACACAACCAACAGGCGTGAAAAAACTCACGCATGCGCACGAAGGTTCAAGTTGGCTGATGCAATCACACGTGATTCAAATCCATATGGTTTTTGCAAAAAATAAAAAGGTCGGATACTTTTCTAAAAGACCTCGTATACACACACACTGATCCAGCTGTGGCTCCAGGTGCGTTCCATTTAAAGCGTTGAGATAGTTAGCTTCAGTTTTGTTTAGTTCCTCTTTCGTCCCTTTTGCACTCTATTCGGTGATAAAGCTCTTTTGTCCACCTTTTCTCAACGAATTGTGACTTTTTTTTTTTTTTTACTTTTTCCCTTCGTTCAGGAATCGTGTGCCATGTGACTGGGCCATTAAATAACACCTAAAACAGATGCTTGTCATTTGATATTTTATTAATTACTAAACAAGAGAAAAGGGACTTACATTTTGGTGTGTGTTCCTTAGGGCCCCTTCACACATAGTACGAATGTGGTCAAATTGCGCATGAAGTGCACATGAAGCAGGAATCTTATGCAATACGTGTAAAATCGTAGCTGCTCCCAATGCCTCATACACCTGTTGGTACAACTATTTGCGCACACCAGCGGCTGAAAGACAGAGTGTGCGCTGTGAACGCCCATCAAACCCTCTAGCGGCAGGTGTCGTCTAAATTCCAGCTGACACACACATGATCTAACACCGCTCGCTTGACACTTAGGAAATGTGTGGCCATTCGCACTATTCGCACAACAGCCAACAGACGATCACTTTTGAGCTGGATGTAAAATTTGTCTAAGTGCCCCCACGAGTGTGGCTCTGCAAACAGACACAGTGACACGTTACAGTGAACTGACAGGGGGTGTGTCCACCGACAGGAGCAGCTGTGGAGATCTGTGTTTCTGGACGTCCCAGCTGGAAAACACATACTGTGTTTGGACGGACATGAACTAACAACTGTCCACTGTGACACGCGTGTCTGCTTGCTGTCATCACATGGACATACATAAAAACATATATCGCTGTTGCAATGGGCTGCAGCAAGCGTGGGCACGCCATGCACATTGACAGGCTATCCCAGGTGAGACGGACCGTCAGATCATAACACACAGTGGGCGATCTGAATGTCACATCACCCACGTAAGCTTTGTTCCACATGACGCGGTGTCTGTCCTGCGGTGCGTCATCCACAAGCCATGAGTGTCAGGTAGGACATGCCGCCAGCAGATGGGGACATGATGCGAGCGCGCTGCTTCTCATTCGTGTCATTTCATGACTGTACATCTGTGACCATGGGTCATCAACAGAGGAAGAAACGGATCATACTTGCGTTGCACGCTTGATAAGAGGGATTCAATAAAATGCGGTGTTTTTATATGGTGTGTGGCTGTATTTTTTTTAAAAATGTCAATGTCCTTCTTGATATCAGGCAGTAATGTAGTTTATTTATTGTCTTAAACCAACATGTTGATGCGCTGATTCCAACAACATGCTTAATTAAACACTTAAAACTTGGAAACTACTCATCACCTGGGCCAAAGGAGGTACCTCTGATAGCTTTAATGAAATTGTACTAAATGTGGACTAGGAAAACAATTAAAACATTTGTGTATTTCCTTTGTGTGTGCCTCAGTGTGTATCATTCATTTTATCACAAGCAATCAGGGTAAAATGGCCAGAGGCTGTGTTGGACTGGACATCTGGTGAGTGACCCTGGTTCACCCTGTTTACAATCAGGTCAGACAGATTGTGATTTTTGACTAAAGAGTAGTCTGATGGTCATATCACAAGCCACTCAGTGTTGTGCACTTGCATAATCACAAATCTGTCATTTAAACTTCAATCTGCTCATCCCGTTTAATGACAAACAGGTATCTGTTACAGCAACTTACTTTTTAATTTGATTATATGCAGAAATAACTCCCAAATAGGGAGTACATAAAAATAACACAGGCCACCAATAATCACTACATGAATGGGATATACTGGAGCAACATTGGAGTTACTGAATCCATACATCTGCAACTTATCCCAGCCACTACACCCTGCTATTGAGGTGGGTGCCAACACTGAGGTATTACCTAGATTTACAGAATTTAATAGTATCTCACTAGGTGTGCCGACGAAACTCGTAATGTCTACAAAAAGCACAACCTGCTTATTTGATCCTATACCAACAAATCTGTCTAAGGACTTGTGGCCCACTCTTGGGCCAACAGTGCTGGAAATTGTTAATCTCTCATTAGCCTCTGGATCTGTTCCTAAATGTTTCAAATCTGCAGTGATTAACCCATTACTTAAAAAAATCTAATCTTGAAACTAGTATATTGGAAAAACTATAGGCTGATATCAAATCCATCATTATCTCTAAAATTCTGGAAAAGGTGGTTTCACAGCAGCTTGTGGACCACCTTACTGAGAATAATCTCTTTGAACCACTGCAGTCTACTTTTAGAAAATATACCTCCACAGAAAGACAGCTCTCACTAAAGTAGTGAATGATCTTCTGCTTGCAATGGATTCGGACACCACTATGGTTCTGGTGTTGTTAGATCTTAATGCTGCGTTTGATACTGTGGATAATCATATTCTACTCAATAGGCTGGAGAATCACTTTAGGATGACTGGGAATGCCCTTGCATGGTTGACATCATACCTGACCAGTCGTTCTCACTGTGTTTTGTACAATAACACTACCTCTAACCTTAGTGACATGAAATTTGGCGTTCCACAGAAGTCCATCTTAGGCCCCCTGCTTTTCTCCCTTTATATAGCACCCATTGGGCACATATTGCGGCATTTTGGGATTACCTGGCATTGCTATGCTGATGATACTCTGTTATACATGCTGATAACTGGTGGTAATCTCATCCATCTTAGGCCCCCTGCTTTTCTCCCTTTATATAGCACCCATTGGGCACATATTGCGGCATTTTGGGATTACCTGGCATTGCTATGCTGATGATACTCTGTTATACATGCTGATAACTGGTGGTAATCTCATCCACATAAAATCCTTAGAAGATTGCCTTGCATCCGTGAAAAGCTGGATGTCCAGCACTGTCGATCACTGTCAAAATGAGCACAGACCAGTGAGACATCGGCATCAATTTGACAAGCTAACACTTAGCATAGGCTCGTGTGTCATACATCACACCGACAAAGTGAGGAACCTTGGAGTAATTTTTGATCCGACATTGTCCTTTGACCTCCACATTAGACATATCAATGATCCTCCAAAAAGACCTAGTACCAAAGACATCTAGTCATTCAGCATTCAAATCTCACAGCCATAACTTTTCTGTAGCAGGTCACACTAACCAGGAGCAGGGCTGCAAGCTGGCTTTTCACCATCAGTGTAGACATAGAACCATCATTCTGAACCTTTTGTTGTAAATGATTTAAGCATCATTCCTCAAAATAAATCCAAGAGATTTTGCTTTTGCTGGTTTTGGAGTTTGTGTGTATAAACCAAATGTTTTACTCTGATTATTAAGAGCTTTTGAATAGGATGACTTGAATGAGAAAAAAATTAAATCAAAACAGCAGGTACGACGATTCCGTGATGATTTCAATGTGATTAACTGCAACAAAAAAACCCCAGGAAATTTCCCCCATATCTAACTCGGATTAAATAATTATTGCAAACTGAGCTCAACAGCGGTTCACAGGTTCTCAGTTTTACTTTGATATTACTGAACATGTTTCCCAACCTTGACTGAAGCATCAAGTGTGGATTTAAAAAAACAAGAACAGGGTTCTTAAGTTTGTAGCATTAGAAGTGTGTGTTAACGCACTGAGAGAGGCTTGACTCAAAGCTGTAATCTGCTCTCTGTGCACTTCAGCATTAATATGTACAGAAATTTGACATGATGCAGCGGTGTTTTAACTCACACTCCCAGCTGTTGTTGCAGGTTACAGCTGAGCTTCCGATTGCGTAACCTTCCACACAGGCAAGATAACAATGCAAAACGCATGCAGTGTCAGAAATGTAGAGGCTCCTTCACCCCACACTAAGGGCCTCTTCACACAGAGTGCGAAGTTTGGACAAAGTGCACACTTAGTGCGCATGACACAGGAATCGTGTGCAAACTGTGTACTTTCTTCCCTGCCTCCAACGCCTTGTACATCTGTTGCTACAACTATTTGCAGACACAAGTACCTGAAAAACAAAGTGTGCGCTGTGCGAACACATTGCACCCTCTCGCGGGAGGTCTCGGCCAAATTCCAGGTGACACGCACGAACATCTAACACCGCTCGCATGGCACTTAGAAAATGTGTGCCCAGTCGCACTCTTGGCACGACAACAGTCGTACTGGGAGTTCCACACAACTGTGGAGTTTCCGAGATATGGCGTGCCGTCGGCTCCCCCAACAATACGTGTGTGTGTCGCACGCTCCCTCGCTCCCCCCCCGACACGTGCATGCGTGTGGTTCACGCCCCCCCACAGGCGAGGCGCATCTCATCTGATCACAGAGTGACACCTTGGTCTGTGCGCTAAATGGATGGGGGTCTGGCACTTGTTGACATCTCTGGACGCGGACATCAGAGCTGCAGAACATGCACTGTGTGCTGACGGACACGCGCGTGTGTGCACGCTTGCTGTACTCACATCGAAAACATAAAATAAATTTAGAACTGTTTTGTGTTGTTTCACCGTTTTTGTCCACATGTTGTCCACACTTCGCACTATGTGTGAAGGGGCCATAAACCAAGGCCAGTGCCACTAATGCACTAAGATATGCTGTATGTGCAGCGAGAAAAAGAACTGGAACCACTCACATGTGTACGCAAAGCCCTGTTATGCATTTTTTTAATTTTTTCCATCAATCAGCAATAGAGTCACTACTGAAAATAGCTGTACAGGTTATGGATGTACAGATAGAGCTGCAGTTTTCACAATTTGAAAAAGCAATGATGGCTGAGTGGTTAAAGCGTTGGATTTGAAATGCAAAAGGGTCTCCCTGCGCAGGTTCAAATCCTGCTCACAGCGTGATGATGTGTTGCTTTTACAGCACAACCAGTTTGTCTGTAGTTTTGGCACCTAGTGACTGTAGATGCGGTAGGCTTGCATAAACACTTACAATTCTCCAAACCTCCCCTTTGAAATGGACCTTTCTCACCATTTCTGCTGTTTTTACCCATAACTCCATAACATTCAGTCATAGACAGTCCTAATTGTACCTTTTTGGAATCTTTCTGGTTAGACAAATAATGATTAGATTAGATTAGAACTTTACTGATCCCTTCCCTCAGGGAAACTGATGTTCCAGCAGCATTGTATAGCAGCACACAGAGTATCAAAAGTAGAATTAAAAAACAATTTGCAAAATGTAAATACAAATATGCCATTGTTGTCCATTCGGCTGCACCTGTTTTTTGTTTGGGGTCACCACAGCGGATACAGACAGATCCGCATTGGTATTTGGCAAATGTTTCACGCTGGATGTCCTTCCTGATGCAACTCCACATTTACCTGGAGAAACACACACACAGCCGCTGGTGTTCCGAAGAGGTCTCCCATTCAAGTACTAACCAGAACCCGCACTGCGTAGCTTCTGAGACCAGACGGGATCAGGCTTACACAGAGCAGACATAAATACAAATATAAATTCCAGACATATTGCTCGCTACTGGCTCACTGGCTACTACTGTTCCTCTCCTTCCTGTCCCCTGTCTTCCTGTTACTCCTTCTCCCCCTGAATGTGAAGTTGCACAGTCTGATGGCCTGAGGGACAAAGGAGTTTTTCAGTCTGTTGGTCCTGCACTTGGGAAGGAGGCAGTCTGTGGCTGAAGAGGCTCCTCTAGTTGCTGATGACAGTGTGCAGAGGGTGACTGGCATCATGTGCTATACTTTTCAATATAGCTGGAGCATTTTTAAATGTTGACCTTCCTGTAATCCTTCATTGATCTCTACCTGGCGATTGCTACCACTGTGTGATGGCGACTATACATTTTTGTATAGGTCATAATATGCCGAGGTTGGATTGCAAGTGTTTTTTAGTCCTCTCAGGTGGTACTGAAAACCTACTTGGCTCATGGACTAAATGTGTATATCATGGTTTGCCTTTATGTTGTAACAAAAAAAAAAAGCTAACAAATGGACAAAAATGCAAACTTATCTACATATGTCTCATTACTGTGAGACAACTGAACAAGAGGATGAATGTTTTTGGAACTGTGCTGCATCAGGATGAAACTGTAACCTTTAAAGGGTGCTTTGGGGGGTGAAAGCCAGCAGCATTCAGATTTCACAGGAGAAAAGAGGAGCACAGGATTTGCTTTGTTTTGGCTCCCCAGCTGTCAATGTGTCAAAGTGCTGCAGAAACATGCAGCAGCTGAGCTCATCTGACTCATTGTGATGCCGACTCTCTCTCACACCTTCAATACAGGTTGACAGGAGGCAGGTGACAGCTGCCAGGTACCTTGCAGGGGGGAAAAAAACCATATCATCCTCTTTTTCTACAAAATTAATTGGATCCTTCACAATGTTCAATTGTAGGAAATCATCTTAAACGTAGCCAGAAAAAACAATATTTTTCACAAACATAGCAACACATGTAACTGTGCAAAGCATACTAAATAATTCTTCACCTGTAGCTTTACAAGAAACTATGCAAAGCATCAATAAATTTTTACCTCCTCCACCTTTGTTGGCTTCAAGGTTATCTTTTCACCCGTTTGTTTTCTTTGTCTGTCTGTGAACAGTCAGGAGCCCGAAATTTTTGATATATTGTTATGAAATTTTTTACTGAAGATTCATATCCAATTTTCATAGGTCAACAGTCGATGTCGGGAAAAATCTTGGAAAAATCCCTGTCTTTAACACTGAACGAATTTTCAAAAATTCATACCAAACGTGCCCCAATCACACTCATATTTGAAAGTGAGGTGCAGACTGGCACTCATTATCACCTGACAAAGTTTAATCTGACTCTGATCCGGATTGTAGATTTTGTGGACATTTGAATTTAATATTTGATATACATTTTACATTGTATCTCAACTGTAATCAACCATTTCTGCAGCACGACTCCAGTTTGTCCAGTAAGTCCAGTAAGTCCGCTTCTTAAGCCCTCTCAAAGCCATTAAAATATCATGAGTCATTTTTGTGTGTAACTGGGACTCATGTCTTGTTGCAGTCAACAAATGAGAATCATCCACCACTCTGTTGGCACAGCTCCAAACGCTGCGTGGCTCTCTGCTGAGACAGAGTCCACTCAGAATTAATGACACCTCTTACAAATGTTGCAATCCAGACAATAAACTACAATCAACTAAAACGTTTATTCCTCCCAAAATGAGACGTCCTGCATTCTTTATGAACCTGACGTGGAGTGCAGCGAGCTGTAGAGCTCAGCTCAGATATGGAAAGACATTCATGTCAATAACAATGTCTGAAAGGAAATGCTTTTGACAAAAACTAACAGATTTTATTTCTGTTTATGTCCAGAGATCAAGGATCCACCACGTAGAGTTTATTATGTCCAGAGTTTAAGGATCCAGTAACCAATTTCATATTTATTAACTTTAAGACTCAATAAAATGTTGTTCAATTTCAATTTAATCAGCTTATAAAGCGCCAAATTACAACAAAAGCCGTCTCAAGGTGCCTCACACAGAACAGTTCAACATAAAAAATTAAAATAAATAAATAAAAATTAAAATAATTCAAAAACCTAATTAAAAACAGAAGTAAATGAATAAAACATAAATTTAAAAACTACTCATAAGAAAGAGAATAAAAATAGGTTTTAAGTCTTGACTTAAAAATGTCCACGGACTCCGACTGCCTCACTGAGGGCCATGTACTGGCTAACCCAGAATGAGATTGCCCACTCAACAAACTTCCCCAGCCTTCTGGACATGATGAAGGGACTTGGGCTGTCGTACCTGGCTTTTCCCCTTTGGGTACCCCTAGAATGGCCAATTTTTAGCTTAAATTTTCAAAAGCTGCCCCCCCGGGTTGCTTCGCTCCCTTTACCCATTACCACTACGCTAAAATTTTATCCTAGCTAGAACCCTGCAAATGATAATCCATGGTTTACCTGCATGCCAATCCATCATGGGGTAGGGACCGTACGGATCAAAGATCAGCCGTGACGCATTACAGCACTATCGGTGGCACAAAACAGTCTTAAAATTAGGGATGCACCGATACACAATTTTTCACTTCCGATCCGATCCCGATACCTGAATTTGGATATCTGTCAATTCTGATACTATTCCGATACCAGAGCTTTGTTTGCTTAAATATTATAATTATCATTATTGTTGATTTTATATGATGATTTTCTTAAAGAAGACCTGAAAGTTCATCTACAATTTGCGTATCAGGTGTATCAAAGATGAAAGCTTAGATGTGATGTTTTGGTGAAAGAATGAAGTATTTTTATTTTTTATAGACTTTTATAGCCTTATTTGTATAGACTTAAAGAGAAAACACACTCTGTCTGTCTCTCCTTCTCAATTCTCAATTTCAAAGAAGCTTTATTGATATGAGAAAGTTTACATTGTCAAAGCAAGCGTTAAGACTAAAAATCTGTCTGTCTCTCTCTCCCTCTGTCTCTGTCTGTCTCTCTTTTGTCTGTCTCTCCTTCTCAATTTTCAATTTCAAGGGAGCTTTACTGACATGGGAAACATATGTTTACATTGTCAAAGCAAATATTAAGAGTAAAAATTAAGTCCTCTCTCCCACTTTCTCTTTTCTCACTCGCTCTCTCGCTCCCTCTCTCTTTCTCATTTGCTCTGTCACTCTCACTGTTTTTCTCCTGAGCAAACTTGCAACTTTTTGGAAACATGAAGCCTTTAAAATGTAAAATAAACTGTAAATTTGTAAATGTATTACCAGCAACAGGACTTCAGAATGCACGTAAAAATATATATTTTTTTGTACAAGCAGACATATAAAAACAAACTAACATCATGCGATCTTGTAAAAGGCAGTACTATAGTGATTTATTGGAAAAAATGAAACAAATATTATGAGTAATTGGAAGTTTTTAAATGAAATCATAAATAAGAAAAAAAAAGTTGTTTGTAGGGATAATTTGGGACAGCTCCTGGACACGGTGGAGAATGAATTACAGAAATTTAAACAATGTTTACATTCAAACAAATTATCGCTCTATTTTGGTAAAAGTAAGTGTATCATATTTTGGAATAAATCTAGGAACTTAAGCAGAAATTTATTATTACATGATATCAAAATTGAAACAGATACAAAGTTTCTTGGTGTTTTTACTGATGATGAATTAAGCTGGAAAACACATATTATGTTAAATCTAAAATGTCAAAAGCCATTGAAATTCTGCATAAAGCACAAGACTTCCTCTCCCAACATTTTGTATCATTCATTACTTGTTCCATATATGGCATACTGTGTGGAGGTTTGGGTAAATACATATAGAACTAATACAGATCCAATATTTTTGTTGCAAAAAAAAAACAAAGCTATAAGAATTATCAGTAATAAACCATACTGTGAGCCAACGAATCCATTATTTGCCTGTTTACAAATTATAAAATTCTGGGACTTTGTTGTGTCACTTTATGGCCCTGATCAGGGCTTTGATTCTATTTTTGCCTCTTTCTTTTTCTCACCTTCTTCCCCAGCTTTGATTTATTAGTTATTTTCATCATGTGTTTATTCTGTTCTATTTTACTTTGCCACTTTGTTTCTTTGTCACTTTTCAAACTTCAGCCATGGTACAGTTCTTTTCTAGTTTGTTCTGCTGGTTTATGTTTTCATTGTTTATCATTTAGTTATCGGTTATGCTGTAATGTCGGGTTTTGTTTTCTGTTATCATGTAGTCTCTGTTTTTCCTTAAGCTGGTTCAACCACTTTGTTTTCTTAGTAGTTCCAGTTTAGTTTTACTTTAGTATTTATTTGTTCCCTGATTAATTCTCATGTTCATGCCCGATTCTAGTTCATGTCATAGTTTTATTATATTCTGTCCTTAGATTCTGTTAGCTCTGTTCTCAGTTTGCCCTCACATCCATCTGATGATGTTCTCACTCCACTGCACCTGCCTCGCATTTCTGTCTCACGCTTTGATTCTGTCCGCTTTGTGTTTTCATTCACTCACACTCTTGGCACCTGTTCACATGGTCTATTACATCATTCCACTGTGTGCACTCCTTTCCTCACTATCTTGCACAGTGTTTAATCTCTGTCTTCCCCGGTCACGCCCCCTTCCAGAGCATTCTGCACACCTGTTCCTCATTCCATGCCCATTGTTGAATGTTATTCACTTTCCAGGCCTCACACCTCAGAGTTTGCATTTGTGTCCTCCCGGTTTGTACCACGCCCTGATAGGTTGATTATATGACAATACAAATTATGTATAAAGTTAAAATAAATGTTTCAACATGTCCAGGATCTGTTTAAAATGAGGGACTCCAGCTACAATTTGAGAGGAACATTATTATTTGAGAAATTAAAGATCTGAACTACTGTAAAAAAATAAATATGTTTTTGTTAAAGGTGTTAATATTTAGAATAACTGTCCTGATAATATTAAATTACTTGGATACCTTAGCTGGCTTTAAAATGCTTTACAAAAATAATATAATTACTCATTACAGTTTGAAGAATTAGGTTTACCAATTTTGTTATTGTGCTTGGGATTGTGCACTATTGCTATTTTGGTTGTGTTTTGAAATTTTAGTGCATTGTTTAAGTTATATTGTTTGCACACATCTGTTTTGTATTGTTACAAGTGTATATATATTTATATATGTATACATTCTTTATTTTCATGGTATAAGAGGAGGGTATAAGCTTTGCTTCTGCCTTCACCCTTTTGGTCACACGGCTTCACTGTACGTTGTTCTTTTTATGAGTTTTTGTTATTGTCTTTGTTCATCTGTGTGCTGAATAAACAAATTCATTCATTCATTCATTCATTCATTCATAAATTCATTACTTTTATTACTGATGATTTTGAGTCTTTTTATTTTGTTCTTTTTTTATTTTGATGTGAAGCACCTTGATTTGCATGTTGAAAGGTGCTATGTAAATAAAAATTTACCTATTTTACTTTTTGAGTTTTGGTTTCAAATTTGAGGGTATAAATTCATAATTTAATGCTCTGCTGAGAGTAAAGGACTAATTGATAATAATGTTTCTTTATTTTTCCTTTGACACCAAGAAGCTACATGTTGATGAAAATGCATACCAGCATAGCTTGTTTTGAAGAACTTTCAAAAATCAAAATGCTGTGGAATTTTGCAAACTATTCAAGTCATTATCTGCCAGATAATAACGACAATCGAGCTATAAATACGGCCACGTTGCCATCACTCTAAAAGCTTTCACTCACTCCTTATTACTTTTCTGGGTGGAATTCTCATTTAAATGGGAACCAGCAGCTAATGAGGTGACTCACTCTTTCGTATTAGCAATTAGTGCTGATTTCAGCACAGTCAGCATCTCAGCCTGAGAGCTGATGATAGAAGGTTGACAGTGGCTGCTTCTTTAGCTTGTGCACATAGTTTCTTAATGTAAGACTCCCAGTGCAGTCGTCAGTTAAAACAAAAACCATGAAAAAAGTGAGTTAACAAGAAGCTCAATGTATGACTGCAAGTACGACTGCATGAAATGCAACTTTGTGCCATTCTGATTCCTGAGGGAAGAAAAGAGAATTTCCATCCATCAGTACCTTGTCCAGGTACATACATTTCAATGCTCTTAAACTTCAATCATTCATTCATTTTCTATACTTGCTTATTCCAGTCAAGGTTCAGGGAGGTGGGCTGGAGCCTATCCCAGCAGTCATAGCGCGTGAGGTATGGTACACCCCAGACAGGACGCCAGTCTATCGCAAGGTTAACTCCAATCATGGATCTTAGAAATTTATCATTTCTTTTTCCTTTAGACCCTCCCACTAAAGACAGAATAACCTGTTGTAAATCAATGGAGTGAGGAAAAATGAACTCAGGACGCAAAGCCTACTTCATAGCTTCTGGATCAGCTTTTCTGTTCATCGCCTTGTGGGAGCCGATCTCAGTGTACACTGAAAAATAAGAGAATTGGTGGACCAACTTAAAAAAGGGCTTCGATTGAGAGCATTCGGGATGCATAATAATACTGAGAAAATATTGGTATCAGCTAATTCAAAATGTTCTTTGTCTGAATCTGCAGATATGAAAATTTGAGCTGATACTGTGCGTTGACAAAATTGTTCGATAATGTTACACGCACAGGCTCCCTTTAAAGGCAGGTCTGATGTCATCATCTTGTTAATGTTTCAAGACACGTGGCTGACAAACAATGTTGTGATTCGCTGGGAAATTTATCGGACATTTTGTTTTTAACAATCAGTTTCATTTCAAAGTGTGAATAACAATCTGAGTGGCTTAAAACAGTGATTCATGATGGATTTAATAGTTACTGTGGCTTGAAACATCCTCTTTTAAAAGTCACTGCAACATGATGCTGACAGGATAATGCTAGCTTTGAGGTTTTTGCATGTGTTTATGTGCGTGTTGGGGTTCAGTTTGGTTGAGGGTTTTTGGTGTTCTTTTGATGTGGTTCCTGTCCCTGTGTCCTTTTATGTTTCTGGTCACTTGTCCTGTCCAGTCCCCCCCGGTAGTCTGACTGTGTGTGCATGTCCTCCTGTTGGTTGTGGTGTGTGTGTGTGTGTGTGTGTGTGTGAGAGATGCGCGTGGGCATTACCTCATGGTCTGCGTGTGTGTGTATGCTTGTAGGAGTGTTCCCAAAGTGTCTCGTCCTCCTGTTCTCGCATTCGTCTTGGTTACACCTGGCAGCTGCGCGTGGCATCTGTTAGCTTCTGTGTCGGTCAGCCCAACCCCTTGTGTTAAATGTTTTCCACCCTTTTATGAGTTTATCTGTGAACTGTGTTGTCTTAGGGGTCCTGGGTTATGGTTTGCATTATTTATGCTTCAGGGTTATGATATGTTTCACCGTTTAGTCTTGGTCCACGGTCACACTCCGTTGTCAGGGTGATGCCTGGCAGCTGAGCGTGCGCAAGGGCCCCACTCCTCCTGCACTGTTTTGTGTCTCTCCTTTGTGCTTCATGTCTTTTATTTTCTCCTAGTGTTTATTACATCTGCCAAGGACGTAATAAAATCACCATCATTTGTTTATTTATTTATTTATTTGTCTGTTAGCAGGATTACATCAAAACTACTGCACAGATTTTTACAAAATTTTCCCCACAAATAGATATTAGGCCTTGGAAGACTCCATTAAATTTTGGAGATGATCTGGATTCGGATTGTGGATCAAGTTTCACTTTATATTGGTTTTGAAGGATTACGACAAAACTACATCATGGTTTCTCACCACATTTGCATCAATTTTGCACCGGATTGGGTGATGTCAGAAATCTCATGCTTTTATTTCTGTTGTTCATAACTGTGTCATTTTGTTTGTTCATTGTTTCATGATTTGGTTTTAAATTTCTACTCAGGTTGTACATTTAATTTTCTTCTTTGTGCTCACGGTGATTTTCCCCCCACGTGCTCCTTCTGTTCCATTCACCTGTGTCACACCTGTGATTCATCGGTTCAGATTGTTTTTAAGCCCTCACTTTGTCATTGTTCAATGCCAGTCACTTACTCCTTGTCACGCTATTCGTGTACTGTTAGATCACATGTTGTAGCTACCCAGCCCTTTGTAGATTTTTTGGTTCTTACCACCGTGGATTTTATAATCACCTACAGCTTAGCCTTAGTAGTGTTTTGGGATTGTGTAACTGTGGATTTTGGAGTCCCATGCATTTTCACAGCTACATTTGGGACTATTAAACACCTTGACTTTGCACCTAATGCTTTGTTGTCTGGCTGCCTGCATCCTGGGGTCCAATCTCCGTGGTCCGGGGTACCAAACATAAGAGTGCATTTGTGTTTGTGCTCACAGACTGCTGTCTCTAAATAAAACAAAAGGTGTTAAATTCTATGTCAGAAAAACCTTTGTGTGCTGTTTAAAAAGGAAATTAATTCATTTGAATGAGCCAAATCAACGAGCATGTCAGTGTTACGGGCCCCTTCACACATAGTGCTAAGTTTGGTCGAATATGGCGAAACAGCGTGAAACAGTTAAAATTATGCACACCAATCAAACATAGCACCGACAGGCAGGCATGCACGATGCTGGTGCAACAGTTATTGCACACGGGAACACAACGTCACCAGCTGCATGATGTGGTTACACATTGTGCAGCTGCTGTGAAGAAAACAATAAAAAAAAAATAAGAAAAACATACGCTGCGGCAGTTCAGTGCACGCGGGAAAACAGCAGCTTTTCCCAGCAGCTGTGCGATGTGGCACATCGCGTAGCTGAAAAAAAAAAAAAAAAATTAAAAATACATGTCACCCACAGGATTCAAACCTGTGCCTTCCAAAAGCTCTGATTGCCAGTTGGAAACTTTACCAGTGAACTACCATCGCTGTCCTGTGACAGGTGCTGGAAACTGCCTAATATCAGGAAGCACATGGACGTATTAAAAAAAATATAAAAATGATACACCATATAAAAACATCGCATTGTATTAAATCCATCTCATCATGCGGGCAATACAAATATGATCCATCTGTTTATCTGTAGATAACCCGTGGTTATTGACGCACAGTCATGAAATGACATGAATGAGAAGCAGTTCGCTCATCTCATTCATGTCCACATCTGCTGGCGCGTGTCCTGCCGGGCTGCGCGCATGCCCTGCCGACACGCTTGTCTTGTGTACGGCATGCCACAGGACACCGCGTCATGTGGAACAGAGCTCACGTGGGTGGCGTGACAGTCAGATCACCTGCTGCATGATCTGATGGTCCGTTTCAACCTGGGGGCAGCCTGTCCATGTGCGCTCCATGCGCATGCGCGCTCGCTCGCTGCAGTCCGTCACCACAGTGATATATGTTTTTATTTATGTCCACTTGATGATAGCAAACAGACACACGGGCGTCACAGTGGTCAGCTGTTAGTCCATGTCGTCCAAACACAGTACTGTTCAGCTGGGATGTCCAGAATGACAGATCTCCACAGCTGCTTCAGTGGGGTGCCACACCTCCTGTCAGTTTTTAGCACACACACCAAAGCCACACTTGCACTTAGACAAATTTCACTGCTAGTACAACAATGATTTTCTGCAGACTGTCGTCGTGCCAAGAATATGAATGGCCATACATTTTTTAAGTACCATGCAAGTGGTATGACATGTTCATGTGTGTCACCTGGAATTTGGCCGACACCTGCCGCAAGAGGGTTCAATGGGCTCGCACAGCGCACACTCTGTTTGGCAGCCACTGGTGGGCGCAAATAGTTGTAGCAACAGGTGTACGAGGCATTGGAAACAGCTACGAAATTACATGGTTTGCATCCATACATCCATACATACTCACCGGCCACTTTACAAGGTACACCTGTTTAATTGCATGTTAACACAAATAGCTAATCGGCCCATCACATGGTGGCAACCCAACGCATTTAGGCATCTAGATGTCGTAAAGACACCTTGCTAAAGTTCAAACCGAGCATCAGAATGGGGAAGAAAGGGGATTTAAGTGGCTTAGAGCGTGGCCTGGTTGTTGGTGCTAGACAGGCTGGACTGAGTATTTCAGAAACTGCTCTCTGTTGAGATTTTACCGCACAACCATCTCTAGGGTTTACAGAAAACGATCTGAAAAAGAGAAGATATCCAGTGAGCGGCAGTTGTGCGGATGAAAATACCTTGTTGATGTCAGAAGTCAGAGGAGAATGGACAGGCAGGCTGAATGGACATCTGTGTGATGCCATCATGTCCATATGGACCAACATCTCTGAGAAATGTTTTAAACCCCTTGTAGAATCGATACCACGAAGAATAAAGTAAGCTCTAAAGGCAAAAGGGGGTCCAATCCGGTATTAGCTAGGTGTACCTTAAAAAGTGTCTGGAGATTGTGTTTTTATATATATATATATATATATATATATATATATATATATGTGTGTGTGTGTGTGTGTGTGTGTGTGTGTTTGTAAAATTTTGGAAATGGAGATGTCTTGTATATCCTGTGTGCTGGATGGCCATGTGTGTTTTGTTTGTCTTTCAGTATAACATACCCGTTAATATCTACATACATGCAGGGGGCCATTTGCTTCTTTCCGATGTCTCATGTTCCATCTGACAGTTGTAATGGATCAGGAATTCTCAACTTCACATATCAGTAAAGACTTTCAGTCTTCCTTAACAGCCTCCCGCTTGCCTTTTTTTAGTGTGCACCATGGGGGAATATTGGAGTGTGAGTGCATAAGAGCCCTATCACACATAACACAATTGAAGCCGACTGGCACACGGAGGAGGAATGCATGCCACTCATGAAAAATCGGAGCTGCCTCAAATGCCTCGTACAGCTGTCACAACTATTTGCACACACAAGTGGCCGAAAAACAGCGAATGCCCTGCAAGTGCCCATTCGACCCCGTTCTCTGTAAGTGTTGGCCAAATTCCAGGTGCCACACACGAATATCTAAAGCCCCTTTCACACCGGGTCTGCTTCGAGTTGCTTCCTGTGGCGTCATGACAACGCAAGAATGTCTGCGTCAGGTGCGCGCAGCAGGGGGACAAGAGAGGAGGTGAGGATGCAGCCTGCAGGTCCTCTGGACAGAGGAATCAGAGTGCACAGTTTAGCTGCAGCCCGACTGTGCACTCTGATTTCTCTTCTAGTTTATATTTGTTCTTGTGCTGAGCTGCAGGTCTGCGCTCTGACTTCTGTTATAGTTTATCTTTCTTCCTGTGACCGTGAGCTGCGTGCGCGCGTATGAACGGACTGTTGTGTGTAAACATTGAGATGTCTGGAGTTATACTTGATGTGGACATGTCCTGTCTCTGGCAATCAGTCTGTGATCAGGACTTATGTCCTTTTTTGTCCTTTATTTAACGCAATTATGAGAGAGTTTGAGGTGAGAGCGAGGTATTGCCAGCCATTTCTTTTTTCTTTTAATTGTTCACATGTGAGCGAGCGAACAAATCGTCCATTAGTGGACTGGAGATGTCCGGACTTTTTAGTGGATGTGGACATGTCCAGTCTCTGGCAATCAGTCTGTGAGCAGGACTTTTATGGACTTTATTTAAGCACTTTTGTGAGAATTTAAGAGCGAGGAGCTGCAGCAGCAGTCAGTATTTTTAATTTTTTTGTGCTCTTTTTGAGGGTGTAGTTTTACTGCATTGTGTACACAGTATAAAAACAATCCTGTGTGATTTATACTTCGGGAACAACAGAACATTGCAGGAATCATAAATTGGCGTCGGGTAACGTTGTATTGTGAGGGTGTGGCTTCCAGACACGTTGAGTACCGTCACGTTGCTCTGAGATTGCGCTGAAACCACTTAATTTCTGCGTCCTGTTTTCGATGCAGAAAAAATTAAACGTTTAAATTGGCAGCTGTGGCTGAGGGTCTCGGAGTCCGGTCGGTGTCCAGCACAGTGCGCTGCTGTAAAAGCTGACTGTTGTGCACTGCTCATCTGCTTTATGTTACAGCCTTATTCCAAAATGGAGTCAATTAATTTTTTCCCTCAAAATTCTATGCACAACACCCCATAATGACATGAAAAAATGTTGTTTTTCAAATGTATTACATTTATAAAATAAAATAATAATAATAAAAAAAAAATCACATGTACATAAGTTTTCACACTCTTTGCTCAATACTTTGTTGATGCTCCTTCGGCAGCAATTACAGCCTCAAGTCTTCTTGAGTATGATGCCACAAGCTTGCGCAACTATCTTTGGGAAGTTTTGCCAATTCCTCTTTGCAACACCTCTCAATCTCCATCAGGTTGGATGGGGAGCGTTGGAGCAAACTGTGTGTAGAATTTTGAATAAAAAAATTAATTTCATCCATTTTGGAAGAAGGCTGTAACTTAAAACATGGAAAAACTAAAGCACTATGAATACTTTCTGGACGCACTGTACACTGAGTGAGAGGTCAAGTAACCTCTACTGCTGTATGCACGCAGGCTCTCATACTCACATTCACATCCACAGGCAGCTTAAGGTCACTGATTATCATTCAGTCGGAGGGAGGGAAAAACAAAAACAAAAACAGAGCACTTGGAGTTAACCCACCCACCAAGACAGTTTGTATGAAATAAACACAGAACGTCTGTGAATAGCTCAAGCCTTTTCCTGATAGCTTTAAATTATAGAATAGTGTGTGCGCATTCTTTTTGTATGTTTTCTGGGATGCATAAATCGAACATAACTGGAAACAAGTAACAGAAAAAGTAACACAAAAATTAACAAATTTTACTCAAAAAAGTAATGATAAAAATGTTACACGCAAAAAGCACCAAATTTTACTTGGGGAAAAAAGCAAAGGGGAAATATAACAGACAAAAGCAACAAACTTTACTTGAAAAATGTAACAGGAAAAATGTATAAGGTTTTGCTCAAAACATGTAAGGTCATGTAAAGTCATGAAAAAAGAAGTAAAAATAAATAAAAAAGTAAAAAGAAAAAAGTAGGAAAGCAAACAACTGTAAAGGAATGGATGAATAAGGTTTTATGCTAGAGTTGGTTAGGGTTCACAGTTGTTGGGTTAGGGCTCTCATACTGCTATTTATTTATTTTCATTTGTCTGACTGTTGCATTTTTCTTGTTATTTGCATTTTGACAAATGCTCTGAAAGAGTCTGCTTATTCAAGTAGGAAAATTCAACCCTGAATCATAGTTTTCAGTCCTTGATTTTTTTTTTTTCTTTTTGCTTCTCTCTAAACAGTGCAGTTTGAAGTTCAGTGCTAAAAAATAAAAACAATACCTTGGGGTTGAGATTTGAAACTGGTTTTTCAGGGCTTGAACAGTTGAGACAAAGTGACCCTTTAATGTTTTTAATGTTTTTTAATGTAACATGTTTTTCTCTCCCATTGTCTTTGAAAGTTTTGTATGGTAAATAGATTATATATAACGTTTTCCTTACCTCGCAGGACCATGCTGGCTTTTACCTCACATTACTGTGTGCTTGCTTTGAGGGGTGCAGATGGGAAGAGAGCTTAATGAGCACAATAAGTAATAATTAGACCTTGTGTCTGTGCCCGTGGCACAACACACAACCCTGTGGTAAGTAGCTGAAAAAACACAGTGCAAAGTCTACAAGTCCTCAAAGACAGATTTTCTGTTTGAAATGGTGCACAACAAACTCCACAACTCAACTAAATGTCAGGCATCCAGTAAAGTGACGATATAATAAGCACACAGAGAGTGTAAAAAAAGAGACATGAAGCACATGCAAATGATTTACTGAGGTGTTTGTGAGGAAAAGGGGAAAAGACAGATGGTTGGAAAGAGGATTTGCAGCAACACACTCCTATAAGACATAATCTGCCCAGTAACACCAGCCAAACCTGTCACTGAAATGAAGTCATATCAGGGAAAAAATAAAGATTTTGATTAGTTAAATCTTTGGGCCTGTTGTGAACATGCAATTGGGTTTAGAAAGCTGTACTGTTTCTGCGTGCGTGAGTCACCTTCATTCATGGTTCCAGCATGCTCCTTGACTGATAATATGGTACTTTTACTGCGCACATTTTACTATGTGGTGAATGAAAAAAGAGAGAGGTGGGGAGAGTGAGCAAACAATTTTCTCTCAAATGCTAATGTGAACATCTTTCTATCGTCTGCGTCATTCCATGAGTGGATCAAAGCTGGACAAATGACGCTATTCACCCACTAAGACTGGAACAACCCACAGTCCAAAGGGCCACGGGGCATCTGTGTGTCACTGCACGCTGTGAGTGACACACAGACGGAGGTGGGCTGATGTGACGTTTGTCACATTGTTTGCAGAAATACCTCAAAAATCTATGAAAGAATTTCTTTGAAATTTGCTGAAAGCGCATCCATGCAAGATAATTTAATTTAGTTGGGGCTACATTTATTTATTAGATGGAAACCCTACCCATAAGTGAATTGAGTTCATCCAATGAGTCAGGTTTTTGAGTGATACACTCAAAAAACTGACTCATTGGATCAGATTGAATCTAATAAATATATGTAGTTCCAACTAAATTAAATTACATTATCTCGCATGGATCTTGCATGTGTTTTATTTGAGTTGGGGCTACATATATTTATTAGATGGAAATCCTGCACATAATTGAACTGAGTTCATCCAATGAGCCATTTTTTGAGAGTACTAACTAACTAAGTCAGGTGTGCTCAGACAATTAAGAGCCAGGAAACACCAGACTTAATTTCAATTTATTTATTTCAATTTAGGATTGAACCTCATCCATCCTCCTATCCATAAAGTGATGGTTCCCGGAGAGAAACCATCACCATAACGTGGTGGAGAGGTTTGGAGTCGGCGGAGTTTACTCCAGTAGACGAGAGGGTCGCCTCCCTGCATCTTAGGGTGGCGGGGGGGATCTCTGACAGTTGTTTGTGTGTATGCACCGAACAGCATTTGGGAGTATTCGGCCTTCTTGGAGTCCCTGAATGGAGTCCTGTATGGGGCTCCAGTGGGGGACTCCATTGATCTGATGGGGGACTTCAACGCACACGTGGGCAATGACAGAGACACCCGGAGAGGTGTGATTGGGAGGAACGACCTCCCTGATCTAAACCCGAATGGTCGTTTGTTATTGGACTTCTATGCTAGTCACGGACTGTCCATAACAAACACCATTTTCGAACATAAGGATGCTCATAAGTAGGGATGGGTATTGAGAACCGGTTCCTTTCGGGTATCATTAAGAAATGATTCGATCCACCGACATCAATAAGCTTTGTGCTTAACGATTCTGTTATCGGTCCTTCAGAGTGGCCGTTGTTTTGGCGGGTGTTTGTCAGGAAAATGATCATTTCTCTACATTGATTACAGACCCTGCAGCGGGTCCTTAATCAACTTTTCTGCAGCGCGGCTTTGCTTTCAACCTTGAACCAATCGAAGCGTGGTTCGCAGATTGAAGCAATGCTTCGGTCAATTGCTTCGTTTATTTCTTTCTTTCGCTTAATTTTCCCCCGCTAAAACCCTAAAGAGCATACGTCTGTGAGTATTATTTACCTTTTCTATGTTAAACCGACCTGTTATGGTCTTCCGAAACAGTTGATAGATGTATTTTATAACTTAAAAACGGGAGCGATGCTAACGCGTTAGCATGTCTATGCATTTTCAATGTTAAAAGTTAGCATTTAGCAATTGCAGCCGTCATCACGTTCGGGTGCATTTGTTTTCAAATTGTAATATTCCTTAAATTTATTTATTCCTTAATTTTCCTGTGAACACCTAGTGACTCTTACACCTCCATTTCATCCCTGTCTTATTTAAGTTTAATGACAGTTTGTTTCGGTCAAACCATATTTTCAGTTTGTTAATTTCTTCAGTGATTTCCTCCAGAACTATCTGCCAAACTAGAAAACTGCTGCATCCTAGTAAGAGCAGAATACTACTGGAATGAATTTGAATAAGGAAAGTTGTATTTTTTTTTCTCACCTAAATGGATGCTGCAACTCACTCCAGTTTATTGTCTGGAATAGTCCCAGATTGCATTTCAGAGCTTCTAGAATTCAAACATTTTCGTGCAGGTGGTGTTGGGGGGTAATTTTGGGTTTCAGCTTTTTTTGTTTTTCACCACTTTCATCCCTGAATATGAGTTGTGATTCACTTTTGTGCGGATTAAAGTTAGTAACTGGGACTCCTGTCTTGTTACGAGAAAGAAACAAGAATCATCCTCCGTTCTGTTCACACAGCTCCAAACGTTGCGCGGCTCTCTGACAAGTCAAGATAGAACGATAGAATTCAGTCTGAATTAATAACTTCAAAGTGAAACACAGTTTTGTTTATTTTTATTTATGTCCAGAGATCAAGGATACAGTGACTAATTTCATATTTATTTACTTTAAGACTCAAGGAAATACATAGAAAACCTGTAAAGCCTACTTTTAGTACAAAATTCACGAGGTATCGATAAGGGAATTGATAAGGAATCGGATCGATAAGCAGAATTGATAATGGCATCGATATCGATAAAACCTTATCAATACCCATCCCTACTCATAAGTGTACATGGTACCAGAGCACCCGAGGCCAACGATCGATGATCAATTTTGTGATCATATCATCTGTTTTGAGGCCACATGTTCTGGACACTGGTAAAGAGAGGGGCAGAGCTGTCAACTCATCACCATCTGGTGGTGAGTTGGATCAGAGGGTGGGGGAGGACTTTGGACAGACCTGGTAAGCACAAACAGATAGTGCAGGTGAACTGGGAACGTCTGGAGAAACCCACTGTCCGACAGATCTTCAACTCACACCTCCGGTAGAGCTTCTCTAGCATCCCTGTGGAGGTTGGTGGCATTGAACCAGAATGGGCAATGTTCAAAGCGTGCAATGTTCAAAGCTTCCATTGCTGAAGCTGCAGCGGGGAGCTGCGGCCTGAAGCTCTTAGGTGCCTCAAGGGGCGGCAACACCCGAACACCGTGGTGGACACCAGTGGTCAGGGAAGCCATCTGACTGAAGAAGGAGTCCTTCCGGGATATGCTATCTGAGAGGACTCCAGAGGAGGTTGCAAGGTATCGACAGGCCTGAAGAGCAGCAGCCTCTACTGTGGGGGAGGCAAAGCAGCAGGTGTGGGAGGATTTCAGAGCAACCATGGAGAAGGACTTTCAGTTGGCACCAAGGTGCTTCTGGTGGACCGTGAGGCACCTCAGGAAGGGAAAATGGGGAACCATCCAAGCTGTCTACAGAAGGATGGGACTTTGTTGACCTCAACTGAGGATGTAATTCTGGCACTGGAAGGAACACTTTGAGGAACTCCTGCATCAGACCGGAGCGCCCTCTATAGTAGGGGCAGAGCTGGAAGCTGATGGAGGATTTTCATTCATTTCCCTGGTAGAAGTCACTGAGGTAGGCAAACAACGCCACAGTGGCACGACCCCGGGGGTTGATGAGCTCCGTCCAGAAATGCTGAAGGCTCTGTGTGTGGAGGGATTGTCTTGTATGAGATGTCTCTTCAACAGTGCGTTGAGGTCTGGGACAGTGCCTAAGGAGTGGCAAACTGGGCTGGTGGTCCCCATATTTAAAAAGGGGGACAAGAGAGTGTGTGCCAACTACAGGGGCATCACACTACTCAGCCTCCCTGGTAAAGTCTACACCAGGGTGCTGGAAAGGAGGGTTCAACGGATAATCGAACCTCTGATTGAAGAGGAACAATGCGGGTTCTGTCCTGGTCGTGGAACAACCGACCAGCTCTTTACTCTCACAAGGAACCTGGAGGGTGCCTGGGAGTATGCCCACCCAGTCTACATGTGTTTTGTGGACTTGGAGAAGGCGTATGATTGGGTACCCTGGGAGATACTGTGGGAGGTGCTGCGGGATTATAGAGTGAGGGGGTCCCTTCTCAGGGCCATCCAATCTCTGTACTCACAAAGCGAGAGCTGTGTTCGGGTGCTCTGCAGTAAGTCAAACTCATTTCTGGTGGAGGTTGGCCTCCGACAGGGCTGCGCCTTGTCACCAATCCTGCTTGTGATATTCATGGACAGGATATCGAGGCATAGTCGGGGGGAGGAGGGTTTCCAGTTTGGTGGGCTGAGGGTCTCATCACTGCTTTTTGCAGATGATGTAGTCCTGTTGGCTTCATCGGCCGGTGACCTCCAACACTCACTGGATCAGTTCACAGCTGAGTGTGAAGTGGCTGGGATGAGGGTCAGCACCTCTAAATCTGAGGCCATGGTTCTCAGCAGGAAACCGATGGATTACCTACTCCGGGTAGGGAATACGGCCTTGCCCAAAGTGAAGGAGTTCAAGTACCTCGGGGTCTCGTTCACGAGTGAGGGGACAATGGAGTGTGAAATTGGATGGAGAATCGGCGCAGCAGGGGTGGTACTGCATTCGCTCTACCGTACTGTTGTGACGAAAAGGGAGCTGACACAAAAGGCGAAGCTCTCGGTCAGTCTTTGTTCCTACTCTCACCTATGGTCATGAGTGTTGGGTCATGACCGAAAGATTGCGGGTACAAGCAGCGCCAGCTGCGGCATCATCGATACCAGGGCAGATAACTCCGTCACCCAGAGATTCGGTGTTTGAACCGATCATTTGTCATCCGGAGCCTTATGCGGGAGACGTCGAAGCTTGTGCTTCGTTTCTGATGCAATGTTCTCTGGTTTTTGCTCAGCGACCGGCTTCCTTCTCTTCTGATGGAAGCCGTGTTTCGTATGTGACAAATTTGCTCCGAGGTGACGCCTTAGCTTGGGTCACAGCGTTGTGGAGTAACAACTCGCCATTGTTAGGGTCCTTTAAGGATTTCTCCCGGGAGTTCCGACTGGTTTTTGACCATCCGGTGAAAACGAATACCGTTGCTCAACGGTTGCTGAATCTCAGGCAGGGGAGGCGGAGTGCGGCGGAATATTCCGTGGACTTCCGGATTTTTTCTGCTCAATCAGGTTGGAATGCCGCAGCATTACAGGGCGTGTTTGTAGACGGGTTAAATGAGTCATTAAAAGACGAGCTGGCGGTCCGTGATGAGCCAAACGATTTAGACGAGCTAATATCATTGGTGATTCGTCTAGATGATCGGATGAAGGAGCGTGGACGCGAGAGAGGACGCCCATCAGAGCATTTTTTTTTTTGTCTCGGGGCTTTCCCCGACACAAGGCTGGGCCGCCTCTTCTTCGCCCCACTGAGGCTCCTCCGACGGGACCTCCGGCTCCTCCTATTGACGAGCCCATGCAGCTCGGACGAGTCGAGATTCCTGTATTGCCCCGACACGTAAGCGTCAAGAGAAATAACGGTGACGTAACTCCAAGTGTTCTGGGACAGGCAAAAGATCCTACATAAAAAAACAAAAAAAAACAATTCTAGCACAAGTAAATGTTTTGTTTTCTTTAATCAGGGGTTATACTTGTTTGGGGAGGTAGGGGCGTATCTGGTGGAGTGATAGGCGGTTAGAAGCCCGCCTGGGCTCACTTACTTGTCAATTTTGTATGTGTTTTTAGGTATTTTCTGTTTGGGTTGTTGGGTCGTTTTGTTTTGTTGCTTTTATTTCTCTACATTCCTAACCCCAACCTCACTTGCCCTTAGACCGCTTGTCTTGTGGGGTGGTGCAGGTTGGTCACGCTGGGCATTCTCAGAAGACCTCTGCACCTGGGGGGGGGGGGGGGGGGGTGTTAGAGGCGTTCTTTTTAGTTTGGTTAGGGCCCGGTTCCACTCCAGCCTCGATGAGCCTTTGTACCGATTGTCATGGGTGTTGCTGGGGTGTGGTGCAGCGGAGACATGCCTCAGTCGGAGGGGTGGGCCGATCTGTTGCCGTTTGCCATTTCGGTAGTTCCACCCCTCCCGAGTGGCTGGGGTATGGTCGAGTTGGGGCACCGGACGTATTTCCGGTTCTCCGCTGCGCCTTGGGGTTGGAGCTGGGTTAGTTTTTACCTGTTCCCTTCTCCGGCTTAATATTTTGAGCCGTTCGCCAAAATAGAGCCGCCGAGGGGCTCTGGGAGGGACCTGGGGTCTTTCGGGGTGCCGGGGAGGGTAACAGGGTTTATGGTTGTTTTATATCCCCCCGGGGTTGTTTTTGGTTGTCCTCCGGGGGTTGGTTTTTGGTTTTATTTTGTTTCCTTCCGGGTTACGCCTCCAGGGTTGATGGGACGGTCCTCTGGGGGGGAATTGGCTTGGGACCGACCGGCCAAGTGTGACCGGATCTGGGGTTCCGGGGTTGTGGGGAGGGTACCTCCTGGGGTTGATGATACGGTCCCCTGGGGGGCACCGTTTTACTCCATGTAGACCTGGGGACCTTTGTGGGATTACGGTTTTGGATGTTCCTCCTGGAACTGGCAATGAAGGCCTTCTGAGGGGGGGTTGGGCTCTGCAGGTCATTCTGGGGGGGTTGTTTGTTATTTTTCTTTTATGCATTTACGTTTGTACTGTGTTTGTGGGACTGTGTTGGGTTTTTGTGTTTGGGAGTTTTTCTTTTCCTCCCGGGGTTTGATGGGACGGTGCCCTGGGGAGGTTTTGGGTGGGTTTTATGTTTTTTTTGTGTGAGTGGACTTGTTCTGGGGACTGTTTTGGGGCTTTTGTTGATTCCAGCCGGCCTTCCAGCTGCGGTGCCTGTCTTGCCGTCTGCTTCCTGACGTGGACCCCGGAGGGAGGTGCTGTTCTCGGGCCTGGTCTGTTCGGTCGCCGGGAGGCTTCCCGTTGATGGGGGGGTACTGTTGTGTGTTGGGGGGGGGGGGCGTGGCTGGATGTTTTGGTGTTCTTTTCTTTTCTTTGCTCTCCAGGTGGCATGAGGGCTGATTTGTCTGTGAAGAAGGTGCTGGCTGAAGAGTCTTCACCCTCATTAACATCATGGAAAGCACCTGTGAGTGGTGCTCACGTGCAACCTGGACGACTTGCAGCTGAAGCAGATAATTGGATGGCGTTCTGCATTTAAGTCATGTGTGATTCAAGCAGAACTGCCGGGAACTCGACCTTGTGACGTTCGTTTGTGAGATGCTGAGGACCGCGCCTGGGTTTTGACACATCGAGCCCGTGAAGCGGGGAGGGGTGAGGACACATGCTGTCAGCACACACGAAAGAGAATCAGTTTGTCGTGTCCACCTGGAGGGTGTTTGGCGGTGGTAGGAGGTCCAGGAGCGCCGGCTTTAATCCTTGCGGGCGCTGGAGAGCGAGCCACGAATCACTCCACCAGAGGGACGTTGTTTTTATGTTTTTACACTTTTAAGCACAGGTGAATAATAAATAGTTTCTGTTTGGAACCGCTCTCTGGTTATTTTTAGCGCTGGGTCCTGTCTGACGCAGGTCCGCTCCTCAACCCGCGTCGACACATAACACCTCCCAAGGGAGGTGTTCCAGGCACGTCCATCTGGGAGGAGACCCCAGGGAAGACCCAGGACTAGGAGGAGAGATTATATCTCCACACTGGCCTGGGAATGCCTTGGGATCCCCCAGTCACAGGCGGTCAATGTGGCATGGGAAAGGGAAGTCTTGGCTCCCAGCTAGAGCTGTTGCCCCCACGACCCGAACCCAGAAAAGTGGTTGAAGATGAGTGATGAGTGTATTTCAATTTATTTTCAGTTATATAGTGCCAAATCACAACAAGGATGCTTCAAGGCACTTGATGCAAGTAAGGTCTAACCTTACCAACCCCCAGAGCAACAGTGGTAAGGAAAAATTCCCTCTGAGGAAGAAACCTCAGGCAGACCAGACTCAAAGGGATGACCCTCTGCTTCGGCCATGCTACAGACACAAATTAGAAAAAAATTCACAAAACGAACATACAGGAAATGCTGCCGGTGCACAAGATGGTTTCTGGAACAGATACGACACCCATCTCTGGATGGAACTGCACCTCAAACAGAGAGAAAAGAAAAAAGCAGAATCAGGCATCAGAAAGACAACAAATACAGTGTAATTTGTCAGCATTAAACAACAAGAAAAACAGAAGAAATACTAAGGTGAATGCCGGCCACTAGCCCTAAGCTTCACTAAAAACAAGAATTTAGATAAAATTGAGGCTGTGGCCCGCTCTGTTTACTAATAAAATGAATTAAAAGAGTAAAAAGCAGAGAAACATACTATGCCAGTATGCTAGCCATACGAAAGGGAAACTACGTGCGTCTTAAGTCTGGACTTGAAAGTCTGTGCAGAATCTGACTGTGTTACTGATGCAGGGCGATCATTCCACAGAACAGGGGCACGATAAGAGAAAGCTCTGTGACCCGCAGACCTTTTATTCACCCTAGGGACACTAAGTAGTCCAGCACCTTGAGAACGCAAAGCCCGAGCCACTACGTATGGGTGATTCTTAGACTACGGGCACTTATTATGTCCTTTGATCATACTGTATGAAAAACAGAAAAAAAGGGGAAATTTCACACTTTTATAGTTATCTTTACAATGAAAGTGTGTTAAGAAATTTGTTCTAGTAGTCTATGATGACTTTTTCACCTTTTTTCAGCATCATTATATGCAAATATTGCCATTTTGTGATTGTCCCACACCCAGACTTTTGATCTTCAATGATAAAAATGAATGAATCAATCAATCAATCAATTTTTTTATATAGCGCCAAATCACAACAAACAGTTGCCCCAAGGCGCTTTATATTGTAAGGCAAGGCCATACAATAATTATGTAAAACCCCAACGGTCAAAACGACCCCCTGTGAGCAAGCACTTGGCTACAGTGGGAAGGAAAAACTCCCTTTTAACAGGAAGAAACCTCCAGCAGAACCAGGCTCAGGGAGGGGCAGTCTTCTGCTGGGACTGGTTGGGGCTGAGGGAGAGAACCAGGAAAAAGACATGCTGTGGAGGGGAGCAGAGATCGATCACTAATGATTAAATGCAGAGTGGTGCATACAGAGCAAAAAGAGAAAGAAACAGTGCATCATGGGAACCCCCCAGCAGTCTACGTCTATAGCAGCATAACTAAGGGATGGTTCAGGGTCACCTGATCCAGCCCTAACTATAAGCTTTAGCAAAAAGGAAAGTTTTAAGCCTAATCTTAAAAGTAGAGAGGGTGTCTGTCTCCCTGATCTGAATTGGGAGCTGGTTCCACAGGAGAGGAGCCTGAAAGCTGAAGGCTCTGCCTCCCATTCTACTCTTACAAACCCTAGGAACTACAAGTAAGCCTGCAGTCTGAGAGCGAAGCGCTCTATTGGGGTGATATGGTACTACGAGGTCCCTAAGATAAGATGGGACCTGATTATTCAAAACCTTATAAGTAAGAAGAAGAATTTTAAATTCTATTCTAGAATTAACAGGAAGCCAATGAAGAGAGGCCAATATGGGTGAGATATGCTCTCTCCTTCTAGTCCCCGTCAGTACTCTAGCTGCAGCATTTTGAATTAACTGAAGGCTTTTTAGGGAACTTTTAGGACAACCTGATAATAATGAATTACAATAGTCCAGCCTAGAGGAAATAAATGCATGAATTAGTTTTTCAGCATCACTCTGAGACAAGACCTTTCTGATTTTAGAGATATTGCGTAAATGCAAAAAAGCAGTCCTACATATTTGTTTAATATGCGCTTTGAATGACATATCCTGATCAAAAATGACTCCAAGATTTCGCACAGTATTACTAGAGGTCAGGGTAATGCCATCCAGAGTAAGGATCTGGTTAGACACCATGTTTCTAAGATTTGTGGGGCCAAGTACAATAACTTCAGTTTTATCTGAGTTTAAAAGCAGGAAATTAGAGGTCATCCATGTCTTTATGTCTGTAAGACAATCCTGCAGTTTAGCTAATTGGTGTGTGTCCTCTGGCTTCATGGATAGATAAAGCTGGGTATCATCTGCGTAACAATGAAAATTTAAGCAATACCGTCTAATAATACTGCCTAAGGGAAGCATGTATAAAGTGAATAAAATTGGTCCTAGCACAGAACCTTGTGGAACTCCATAATTAACTTTAGTCTGTGAAGAAGATTCCCCATTTACATGAACAAATTGTAATCTATTAGACAAATATGATTCAAACCACCGCAGCGCAGTGCCTTTAATACCTATGGCATGCTCTAATCTCTGTAATAAAATTTTATGGTCAACAGTATCAAAAGCAGCACTGAGGTCTAACAGAACAAGCACAGAGATGAGTCCACTGTCCGAGGCCATAAGAAGATCATTTGTAACCTTCACTAATGCTGTTTCTGTACTATGATGAATTCTAAAACCTGACTGAAACTCTTCAAATAGACCATTCCTCTGCAGATGATCAGTTAGCTGTTTTACAACTACCCTTTCAAGAATTTTGAGAGAAAAGGAAGGTTGGAGATTGGCCTATAATTAGCTAAGATAGCTGGGTCAAGTGATGGCTTTTTAAGTAATGGTTTAATTACTGCCACCTTAAAAGCCTGTGGTACATAGCCAACTAACAAAGATAGATTGATCATATTTAAGATCGAAGCATTAAATAATGGTAGGGCTTCCTTGAGCAGCCTGGTAGGAATGGGGTCTAATAAACATGTTGATGGTTTGGATGAAGTAACTAATGAAAATAACTCAGACAGAACAATCGGAGAGAAAGAGTCTAACCAAATACCGGCATCACTGAAAGCAGCCAAAGATAACGATACGTCTTTGGGATGGTTATGAGTAATTTTTTCTCTAATAGTTAAAATTTTGTTAGCAAAGAAAGTCATGAAGTCATTACTAGTTAAAGTTAATGGAATACTCAGCTCAATAGAGCTCTGACTCTTTGTCAGCCTGGCTACAGTGCTGAAAAGAAACCTGGGGTTGTTCTTATTTTCTTCAATTAGTGATGAGTAGAAAGATGTCCTAGCTTTACGGAGGGCTTTTTTATAGAGCAACAGACTCTTTTTCCAGGCTAAGTGAAGATCTTCTAAATTAGTGAGACGCCATTTCCTCTCCAACTTACGGGTTATCTGCTTTAAGCTACGAGTTTGTGAGTTATACTACGGAGTCAGACACTTCTGATTTAAAGCTCTCTTTTTCAGAGGAGCTACAGCATCCAAAGTTGTCTTCAATGAGGATGTAAAACTATTGACGAGATACTCTATCTCACTTACAGAGTTTAGGTAGCTACTCTGCACTGTGTTGGTATATGGCATTAGAGAACATAAAGAAGGATTCATATCCTTAAACCTAGTTACAGCGCTTTCTGAAAGACTTCTAGTGTAATGAAACTTATTCCCACTGCTGGGTAGTCCATCAGAGTAAATGTAAATGTTATTAAGAAATGATCAGACAGAAGGGAGTTTTCAGGGAATACTGTTAAGTCTTCTATTTCCATACCATAAGTCAGAACAAGATCTAAGATATGATTAAAGTGGTGGGTGGACTCATTTACTTTTTGAGCAAAGCCAATAGAGTCTAATAATAGATTAAATGCAGTGTTGAGGCTGTCATTCTCAGCATCTGTGTGGATGTTAAAATCGCCCACTATAATTATCTTATCTGAGCTAAGCACTAAGTCAGACAAAAGGTCTGAAAATTCACAGAGAAACTCACAGTAACGACCAGGTGGACGATAGATAATAACAAATAAAACTGGTTTTTGGGACTTCCAATTTGGATGGACAAGACTAAGAGACAAACTTTCAAATGAATTAAAGCTCTGTCTGGGTTTTTGATTAATTAATAAGCTGGAATGGAAGATTGCTGCTAATCCTCCGCCCCAGCCCGTGCTACGAGCATTCTGACAGTTAGTGTGACTCGGGGGTGTTGACTCATTTAAACTAACATATTCATCCTGCTGTAACCAGGTTTCTGTTAGGCAGAATAAATCAATATGTTGATCAATTATTATATCATTTACCAACAGGGACTTAGAAGAGAGAGACCTAATGTTTAATAGACCACATTTAACTGTTTTAGTCTGTGGTGCAGTTGAAGGTGCTATATGATTTTTTCTTTTTGAATTTTTATGCTTAAATAGATTTTTGCTGGTTATTGGTAGTCTGGGAGCAGGCACCGTCTCTACGGGGATGGGGTAATGAGGGGATGGCAGGGGGAGAGAAGCTGCAGAGAGGTGTGTAAGACTACAACTCTGCTTCCTGGTCCCAACCCTGGATAGTCACGGTTTGGAGGATTTAAGAAAATTGGCCAGATTTCTAGAAATGAGAGCTGCTCCATCCAAAGTGGGATGGATGCCGTCTCTCCTAACAAGACCAGGTTTTCCCCAGAAGCTTTGCCAATTATCTATGAAGCCCACCTCATTTTTTGGACACCACTCAGACAGCCAGCAATTCAAGGAGAACATGCGGCTAAACATGTCACTCCCGGTCCGATTGGGGAGGGGCCCAGAGAAAACTACAGAGTCCGACATTGTTTTTGCAAAGTTACACACCGATTTAATGTTAATTTTAGTGACCTCCGATTGGCGTAACCGGGTGTCATTACTGCCGACGTGAATTACAATTTTACCAAATTTACGCTTAGCCTTAGCCAGCAGTTTCAAATTTCCTTCAATGTCGCCTGCTCTGGCCCCCGGAAGACAATTGACTATGGTTGCTGGTGTCGCTAACTTCACATTTCTCAAAACAGAGTCGCCAATAACCAGAGTTTGATCCTCGGCGGGTGTGTCGTCGAGTGGGGAAAAACAGTTAGAGATGTGAACGGGTTGGCGGTGTACACGGGGCTTCTGTTTAGGGCTACGCTTCCTCCTCACAGTCACCCAGTCAGCCTGCTTTCCCGGCTGCTCGGGATCTGCCAGGGGGGAACTAACGGCGGCTAAGCTACCTTGGTCCGCACCGACTACAGGGGCATGGCTAGCTGTAGAATTTTCCACGGTGCGGAGCCGAGTCTCCAATTCACCCAGCCTGGCCTCCAAAGCTACGAATAAGCTACACTTATTACAAGTACCGTTACTGCTAAAGGAGGCCGAGGAATAACTAAACATTTCACACCCAGAGCAGAAAAGTGCGGGAGAGACAGGAGAAGCCGCCATGCTAATCGGCTAAGAGCTAGTAGCTACGCTAAGCTAGCGGATTCCTAAAAACACGCAAAGTGAATAATGTGTAAATAATTTAGAGGTGATTCAGCAGAAGGAGTGCTTTAGTTAAGGCACGTAAAGATTACACTGGGAAACAAATCGTAATCTAGATAACTAGATCAATCTAACTGCGCAGATTAAACAGCTAACAGATACAGAAAAACACCGCTGTGCTCCGGAACAGGAAGTGATACAATACCGCAGTGAGAGCCAACCACCAGTAGAGGCAAGCGACTCTCTGAATAAAATATCAGTAAAATAATCAAAACATAATTGGGGTATTCAATGTCATACAACTGTTGTGATTTTTTTTAAACAAAATGTAGTCCCACACTATTGCCGTAATTTCCACCACAACACTGTAATGTCCCTAAACAGTTTGTATGAAAGATTGTTTGGGTAGTTTCTATGGAGATAAACAGTGACATCAGAGCACATGTATATAGCGCCAAATCACAACAAACAGTTGCCCCAAGGCGCTTTATATTGTAAGGCAATGGTGTGGTGGAAATTACATTTACAAGGCCAATAGTGCCCGTAGTTAAAGAATCACCCGTATAAGGTTTGATTAGGTCAGCTAGGTAGGGAGGTGCCAGTCAGGGAACAATTTTATAGGCTAGTAGCAGAACCTTAAAATCTGATCTCACTGGGACAGGAAGCCAGTGAAGGGATGCCAAAATGGGTGTAATGTGGTCGAACTTTCTGCTTTGTGTCAAAAGTCTGGCTTCAGCATTTTGAACCAGTTGGAGACCCCTAATGCTGGACTGTGGTAAACCAGAAAATAGAACATTGCAGTAGTCCAATCTAGAAGAGACAAATGCATGAATCAGGGTCTCAGCATCAGCCATAGACAGGATGGGACAAATCTTTGCTATATTTCGCAGGTGGAAGAAAGCAGTCCTAGTAATATCTCTAATCTGGAGGTCAAAGGACAACGTAGAATCAAAAATTACACCAAGGCTCCTCACTTTGTCAGTGTTCTGTCATATGCCATTTCCATGTGGACAGTCTCAGAACCATTCTGGTGATCTGGTAAATTTTAAACCACTTCTCTCATTTTGATAGAACCCAGGAAGAGAACCACAAAACAGCAGGAACTGGGGAATGAACCATGGCATCGCTTTCCAACTCAGAATGAATAAAAACAATGATCTCTGAGCATACAGAAAATCCCATGTGGACGAATCAGATAAGCTGCCTTGTATATTATTATTTCCACAAAATGTTACATTGCATGACTGAGTGAGTGATGAAGTAGTTCAACTGTAAATAAGTTAAAAAGTAGTTTTGGTTCAGCAGAGAACACTACAGTTTTCTGAATATTTTTCAGCGTGGAGTTATCTGACCATGGGTCCGAAGAAGGCACTGACGGCGGAGGAGGGAGACGATATCAAAAAGTCCCTGGACTTTTTGTCTGAGGAAATCTCTGTTGTTAAAATGCAGCAGAAATCCATTATGGAGCTGGTGGAAGAAGTGAAGGCTCTCCGGATCCAGAATGCCGAGAAAGACCGGCGTCTGGTGTACCTGGAGAACCGTGTTGCAGAGTTGGAACAGTACGCAAGGATGAACGACGTTATTATTACAGGAATTCATATTAAACCTCGATCTTACGCACGGGCGGTGTCAGAAGACAGCGGAGGGGAGGCCAGCGAGCAGGAGGCCAGCTCAGTGGAACAACAGGTGGCTGACTTCCTGCAATCTAAAGGTATTCTGTTGTGTGGGCCGCTGAAGAGGAGGTACTGCTGGCCCACCATCACCAGAGGGCGCCCTGCCTGGAGTGCGGGCTCCAGGCACCAGAGGGCGCCGCCGCCTCACGGGAGCAGCCTCGGTGACAGCTGTCACCCATCACCTGAGACAGCTGACGGCAATCATCAGTGGGGTATATCAGCAGGACGGCATCTCCACCTCATTGCAGAGATATCGTTTCTACCAGAGAGGTAACATATCAAAGCCTACTGAGTACACAGTTTTGACTGAGCAAGTTATTGGTTTACTGTTCCAACGAGAGGTGGAGGTACCTTTCCTGCCGTTCGGAGTTCTGGGTGCAAACGCGCCCCCATCTAACTGTTCTTTTTCCCTCGCCAGCAGTACCAGGTCCGACACGCGGAGGCAGTGGCCACCTGGGAGTTCGGGACTTGGCGGCTCCAGTATTCCCGGGGTCCTGTGGCGGAGGAAGCCGTGTGGTTCCGGTCTTACCTTGGAGAGGCGTCTCCTATCTTCGAGCCTGCCCACACGACACCTTTGTGTATTGACTTTTGTCCATTTCTGTAATTGGTTGTATTCGTTGTGCACATTCACAACAGTAAAGCGTTGTTATTTTGACTTACTCCATTGTCCGTTCATTTGCGCCCCCTGTTGTGGGTCCGTGTTCCTACACTTTCCCAACAGTATTCAAATGGGCTGTAATAACATTGAAGCGTGCCACCCCCTGCCCAGGAGAGAGGATGGAGACAAGCGAGCAGTTATAATGAGGTTTGTCAACAGAAAACATAAAATGGCATTGTTAAAACAGAGACGGAAACTCAAAGGAACAAACGTATTCATCAATGAACATCTGACCAAAAGAAACGCAGACATCGCCAGGAAAGCTCGTTTCTTAAAAAAGCAGGGAAAAATTCAACAGACATGGACATCCAACTGCAAACATTTATCAAATTGAATGGAACACCAGAACAAGCGAAGGTTATGGTAATCAGGAACATCGAGGATCTGGACAAATACGACCAATAAGGTATGAGGACACAAACACATCACAACACCATGACACAGACCAGAGGAACCTATTCATCTACTACATCATCTACATCTGGAGACAAGAAGGATATAACTCAAAGGATTGCTGATCATGGAAAAGTAGAACTGAGAACATTTAAATACACAGACCACAATGTACTGGACTTGGAGCACGATATAGATCCGGACAATAATTTCTTCTCAAATATCAATGACAGTTGTTGCTATTATACAGATGAACAGTTTAATCGGATCATTAAAACGGATAACAAATAATCAATAATCCATTTCAACAGCAGAAGTCTATATGCAAACTTTAACAACATTAAAGAATATTTAAGTCAGTTTAAAAAAATATTTAACATAATTGCTATATCAGAAACATGGATCAATGAAGATAAAGGAATGGATTTTGAACTGGATGGATATGAATTTAATTGTGTAAACAGAAAAAATAAGAGTGGAGGAGGAGTGGCTGTGTATGTGGATAAGAACATGGATTATAAATAGTAGACAATATGACAACTGTGATTGATAACTTATTAGAATGTATAACTATTGAAATATGTGAAGAAAAAGCAAAAATGTATTAGTCAGCTGTATATATAGAGCACCAGGATCTAGTATTGAAACATTCACTGACTGTATGGGAAAAATGTTCTCAAAACTAATCAAAAACTGTGTTCATTTGTGGTGACTTAAATATTGATCTGCTCAATCCAAAATAAGCATAAAATAACAGATGAATTTATCAGTATAATGTACAGTATGAGTTTATATCCAAAAATCACCAGGCCAAGCAGAATTACATCCCATAGTGCTACCTTAATTGATAATATATTCAGCAATGATATTGAGAATAACACTGTGAGTGGATTATTAATCAATGACATTAGTGATCATCTACCAGTTTTCATCGTTTATAATAGAAACCATCGGCGGAATCAGCCAGAGGAGAAAATAAAATACAGGCGAGTGCGGACAGAGGAAAACATGAACACACTAAAGAAGGATTTACAGGAGCAAAACTGGGAAAAGGTATACAGTGAAAGTGATGTTGATAGTGCATATGAAACTTTTTTACAAATATTTACATCATTGTATGATAAAAATTGTCCAATTAAACAAGACTACAGAAAACAAAAAATCCAAGCTCGACCATGGATGACGAAAGGGTTACGAAATGCATGTAATAAGAAAAATACACTGTATAGAGAATTCATAAAACTAAAGACTAAAGAGGCAGAAATTAGATATAAGAAATACAAAAATAGATTAACTAATATTATACGGGTATGTAGGAAGGAATATTATAGCAACATATTATATAATAACAAAACAATATTAAAGGAATGGGATATATTAAATAGCATTATCAAAAATGGTAATAAAAAACAGAGTTACCCTCAGTATTTCATTGATAATAATGTCAAGAAGGAAAATAAGGATGAGGTAGTCAACGGTTTTAATAATTTTTTTGTAAATATTGGACCAAGCTTGGCAGAAAAAATTCCCAATTCCCAACCTGAGGATTGGGATAATAATCTCATAGAAATAAATCCCTGTTCAATGTTCCTCACAGCAGTGGATGGAAAAGAAATTATAGACATTGTGAATAATTGTAAATATAAAACATCTACCGATTTAAATGAAATTGATATGGTGGTGGTAAAACAGGTCATTGAATGGATTGTAGAACCATTAACATACATCTGTAACTTATCATTTCAAACCGGTAAATTTCCCAATCAAATGAAAATAGCTAAGGTTGTGCTGCTGTATAAGACTGGGGATAGACACCACTTCACAAATTATAGACCTGTTTCTTTGCTTCCACAATTTTCCAAATTATTAGAAAAGTTATTCAATAATAGATTAGACAAATTCATAAATAAACATAAATTACTTACTGATAGTCAATATGGATTCAGAGCACATAGTTCAACATCACTTGCATTAATAGAATCAGTTGAGGAGATTACAAACGCCATAGACCACAATTACATTCAGTTGGAATATTTATAGACCTTAAAAAGGCTTTTGATACAATCAATCATGACATATTAATCAGTAAACTTGAACAGTATGGGATTAGGGGGTTGGTGTTGCACTGGGTGAGAAGCTACTTAAGTAACAGAAAACAGTTTGTGAAGTTGGGGGAATATACATCATCATGCTTGGACAATGCTTGTGGCGTCCCACAGGGGTCAGTATTGGGTCCAAAACTGTTTCTAATTTATATAAATGATATTGTCAATGTTTCCAAAATATTAAATAGTATTATTTTGCAGATGACACAAGCATTTTTTGTTCAGGGGGGGATTTGCAGGAGTTACTGAGGAGGATCAGTATAGAAATGGGAACATTGAAAATATGGTTTGACAGAAACAAATTATCATTAAACTTAAGTAAAACAAAATACATGTTATTTGGTTATTATAATACAGACATACAGGTTCAGTTACAAGTTGAGGGGGTAGATATTGAAAGGGTACATGAAATAAGTTTCTGGGGGTGATAATAGATGATAAGATAAACTGGAAGACTCATATAAAACATATACAAAGTAAACTGTCAAGAAGCATTTCAGTTCTAACAAAGCGAACATATTCTGGACCACAACTCACTCCGCATTCTTTACTGCTCACTGGTTTTACCATATTTACAGTACTGTGCAGAGGTATGGGGTAATACTTATAAAGGTACAACACAATCACTATCAGTAATGCAGAAAAGAGCTATAAGAATTATTCATAATACTGGCTATAGAGATCATACAAATCCACTATTTTTACAATCCAAATTCTTAAAATTCACAGACTTGGTTCATTTTCAAACAGTACAAATCGTGTATAAAGCAATAAACAATTTACTTCCAGCAAATATTAAAAATATGTTTTTAACAGATCAGGGGATTGCAGTCTGAGGGGGAAATGTAATTTAAAGCATCAGTGGGCACGAACAACATTAAAAGGTTTCTGTATTTCTGTCTGTGGGGTGAGGATGTGGAACAGATTGGGAGTGGGGCTCAAGCAATGTCCAAGCATGAACCAGTTCAAACAGCGGTACAAAAATATGTTTTTTTCTAGGTATAGGGAGGAGGAAGGGTAATGAGGGTTAGGGTGTTTTTGTTTTTTGCTTCGGCTTGTAAATATATAGTATTTTGTATGTAAGTAGGTATGTGTATGTATATATATGTATGTTGATATATATATATATATATATATATATTATATATATATTATATATATATATATATATATATATATATATATATATATATATATATATATATATATTGATATCGGTTTAGGTGTGTAGGAATCTATGTGTATATGTGGCAAAGGGTATTACTGGTTGGGGGAAGAAGGGGTAGGGATAAATAAGCTGATGCTTCACCCTACCCCTTTTCGGACATGTTGGGTACACAGTAGGAACTTTTTTGTTGTTGTCTTTACTGATCTATCTTGTAATTGTTGTATCAAATGTTCGAAATAAACAGTTTTCATTCATTCATTCATTCAATATCAAAGAGAACTGGATGCAATATGAAATGCTAATATACTACATGGATCAATACTTCAAAAATGTAGATTATTATATTTTGACAATCAACAATTCTCACAGTTAGGAAATTTTACAGTACCAGATTTACACTGACAGCTAGATGTGGCCATATTTTGCTCACTATTACAATTTTGCATTGATTGTAATGTCGTTACCGTAGAATTGCCTAGTTTGCAATAAGTTTCAAGACAAAACCAAATAGCGCAAATGTAATCCTTTGAATTAATTGTAAAATTATGTAATAGACAATAATTCAGCTGGAGTAGATCTGCACCAGGCATATTTAAGCCCTTACTTCTGTGTGTGCCTATTTTGAAACATTTTCCATAGTGTGGAATTTAATTATTCCTCCTTGTGATCTGCTGCTTTGAGTCCTATCTTTATGTACTATTTGATCTTGACCCCATGCTGAACCATGTCGGATATCAATACTGCCTTTGTGTCTCTGTTATTCTACGGTGATATAGTGCATTTGAAAGTATTCACCGGTGCTTCACTTTTTTAACACTTTATGTTACAGCCTTATTCCAAAATGGATTAAATTTATTTTTCCCTCAAAATTCTACACACAATACCCCATAATGATAATGTGAAAAAAGCTTTTTTTTTGTGGGGGTGGGGTTTCCAGATTTATTAAAAATTTAAAAAAATAAATAAATCACATGTACAATAGTATTCAAAGGCTTTGCCATGAAGCTCAAAATTGAGCTCAGGTGCATCCTGTTGTCACTGATCATCCTTGAGATGTTTCTACAGCTTAATTGGAGTCCACCTGTGGTAAATTCAATTGATTGGACATGATTTGGAAACACACACACCTGTCTGCATATAAGGTCCCACAGTTGACAGTGTGTGTCATAGCACAAATCAATCATGAAGTCAAAGGAACTGTCTGTAGACCTCAGAGACAAATCTGGGGAAGGGTACAGAAACATTTCTGCTACTTTGAAGTTCCCATTGAGCAAAGTGGCCTCCATCATCTGTAAATGGAAGAAGTTCAGATCCACAGGACTCTTCCTAGAGCTGGCCGCCCGTCTAAACTGTGCGATCGGGGGAGAAGGACCTTAGTCATGGAGGTGACCAAGAACCCGATGGTCACTCTGTCAGAGCTCCAGCATTCCTCTCTGTCATTCCAGAAGGACAACTATTTCTGCATCAATCCACCAATCAGGCCTGTATGGTAGAGTGACGAAATGGAAGCCACTCCTTAGTAAAAGACACATGGCAGGCCGCATGGAGCCCACCACAAGAAGGACTGTCAGAACATGAGGAACAAAATTCTTTGGTCTGATGAAACAAAAATTGAACTCTTTGGCATGAATGCCAGGCATCATGTTATGATGCCTCCTGGGCACCACGCATCATGTTATGAGGAAACCGGCACCATCCCTACAGTGAAGCCTGGTGGTGGCAGCATCATGCTGTGGGGATGTTTTTCAGCAACAGGAACTGCAAGACTAGTCAGGATTGAGGGACAGCTGAACGCAGAAATGTACAGAGACATCCTGGATGAAAACCTGCTCCAGATCACTTTGACCTCAGACTGAGGTGATGGTTTATCTTTCAGAAGGACAATGACCCTAAACACACAGCCAAGATATCAAAGGAGTGGCCTTCAGGACAACCCTGTGAATGTCTTTGAGTGGCCCAGCCAGAGTCCAGACCTGAATCGATTGAACATCTCTGGAGAGATCTGAAAATGGCTGTGCACTAACGCTCCACAATCCAACCTGGTGGAGAATGACAGGTGCTGCAAAGAGGAATGGGTAAAACTGTCACAGATAGGTGTGCTAAGCTTGTGGCATAGACTGGAGGCTGTAATTGCTGCCAAAGGTGCATCAACAAAGTACTGAGCAAAGGGTGTGGATACTTATGTGCATGTGATTTCTTAGTTTTTCTATTTTTAATAAATTTGCAAACATCTCAAAAATACTTTTTTCATGTTGTCATTATGGGGTGTTGCGAGTAGAATTTTGAGGGGAAAAAAATTAATTTACTCCATTTTGGAATAAGGCTGTAATTAATGTAACACAATATGGAATAAATAAAGCGCTGTGAATACTTTCTGGTTGCACTGTAAATATGCTTCTTAGAACAGCTGGTGTGAGACTGCCAACAATCATATGGAAGACAGTCCGCTGCCAGATTAGAATGATTCAGTCCTGATGGTAGCCACTTGTAAATAGTTTTTAATCTCCAGTTACATGTACACAAACATGTTTGTCAACACAATATCAGTGCTGTTTATTTTAAAAGAAATTACATAAAAATAAATATGCTTCTATTTCAGCATCAACCTATCTATACTTGCAATACCAGAATAAGTTCATATTTGAGTCATTTACTCCTGCATCGAAGAAGAAGAAGAAGACGAAGGGCCTTTACTGTCATTGTACATACATACAACAAAATTTATCATCTGCATTTAATCCAGATGTAGAGACACGTCTTGGTCCGGGGCAGAGAAAGGAGCAGACCCTAAATAAGCATGTTTTTAATGCCTCTCCTTGAAATCTGTTACAGTATTATCCCAGTGTTGCCAAGTGGATACATCATTTTTATCTCAATCATACTGGAACCCTCAAAAGTTATAGGGATTAAACCATTACAGTAAAAGAAAACATTTTTACACTTTTGTCCTAATAGGACACACAGGAGTCCCACCTCAAGCTTATTTTAGGCACAGCCTTGAAATCTGGCACATGACTTCATCTCACAGTTGACCAGAACATGCTGTAGTTTATTTTACTGAGAATCTATACATACACAACGCATATACATTCCCTATTTGACAAAGGTCAGGTCAGGTTTGGGAGCATGCACTGGTACCACATTTCTCCACATGCAGCACACTACAGAACCAATCTTGCATTCTGGATGTCCAGCTGCTAGAGTCCTCAACGCTAAGACACCTACATGATGAATCATGCACAGAAATGTGTCACATGGCCAAAATACTATAGCTGAAGTTCCCTCAAGATTTGATACTTCTCATATGAGTCTCTCTAAGTAAACCTTTGTTTCACATGAAGTCATTCCAGCAGTATTCAAGAATCCTCTGAAGAGCTCTAGTACCAGTATCATTCATCACCTTGGGTCACTTGTTAGCATCCAAGGTTCACAAAAAAAATGTAAGACAGGAAGTACAAAGACCCTAAAGACTCAGAACTTTGTTCTTCTGCAACAATATCAGCATCACCAAGCACCTCTGAGCAGTGACCTATTGAATCCATAAGCTCTTCCCATTCATCTCTCAGTCTCAAAGGCTGCGGACCCAGAGAGATAAACATCACTGTTGAGATAAGTAAATGTCTCCACAAGTGGAACTCTTTCAATGCACACAGATATACTTATAACAGCTGAGTCCAGGAAGTCACTGAAAGCCTTGTTTTCTCTTCCGCCAGTTCTTTATGTAATACTGCCCCTTACAAAGTAAAACTTGAACTATTCCACACTTTTACATTTAATCAAAGTCACAGCAAAAATAATCAGGCCTGGGCCTTGCAAGAACTTCTCTTCCAGACAAGATCTGCTCTTACAGAACCCAGAACAATGGATACAAGCAGTTTTTATAAAGGATTACATATGCGTGACAGAGGCGGACCTTATTTCGCAAAATCCTCCTCTTATTGGCCCCCGTGGGCATTCAAGGGAGGTCCATCCCTCTGCCCCAGGCCCACGAAATAACGGGAGACATATGATTTATAATTGTAAACTAAATCTCTTTATCCTAAGTGATACAAACTGGTTAAATCCAGTTCTACATGCACATACCAAGAAAAAACAAAGGAAAGTGTGAATAAGAATGAAACTAAAAGTATAACCCTAAATGAAATAACTACCTTAATACCAAAACAAGTACAGAAAACAAATAAAGAAAACCATAATTGAACACAGACATATATCTAACAGCCTCAATCTTTAAGGGCCTCTTCAGACATAGTACGATTAAGTACAAATCTGGGCGACTCACGGCGGAACAGCTCGTATGAGCGAACCATGAAAATATTTGGCCAACAGGCACGTGTGCACAATCCCGGTGCGACAGTGTCGTGCATGCCACGGTGTCGTGCAAGCAGGAACACAGTGCGCCACATCGTGCCACTGATGTGGAGGAAAATAAAATAAAAACCAGCTGTATAATTAGTGAATATCACTGGGTTGATATAAATTGTAGTGCCATGGCCTCGATTCGCCCTGATTAAATAAATACATTAATGCTGTCTCAACAAAAACCTGAGTTTTCAACTGGAGACAGAGACTGTGTTTCCACCCCCAGTTGAGAAATTCCTTGGCCATCTGGAAGATAAGCCTGAGCCCCCCCCCCACCCCCCCCCCCCCCGGGCCTCAACACTGCTTCACAGAGGAAAAACAAAACTGTAATTCAAAGTTCTTCAAAGGGGAGCCCTTGCCTTTTTATCAGTTAAACTCCGGTCATTACGAATTACATGACATTATAATTGCTTCACGTCAGAATCTGAAATTGCCCAGGCCTGAAGAACCCACTTTATATCCCACACTAAGGCCAGAATCTCTCAAGACTGCAAAACTTCCCCCACAACAAGATGTGGCCATAAATCTTTGAGTCTCCATCACCAGCTATTTTCTTTGTTCTAAGTGAAGAAAGACATTATTTTAAAATAAAGAATTAAACGTATTCTATAAGACTTATAATGTTTGTTTTATTTGTATTGATTATTCAAACAAAATGTGATAAGTGTGATTCTGCCTCCATCATCAATATGTTGATGAAGTATTCTGGTTTAACCAAATGGAGTTTTTAAGTGTCTATTAATAATATGTGTCTTAGAATAATAGTATACCACGATAGTTAGTGTTTAAATCGTTGAATCATATCTGTCTGCCCACTGAAGACATGAAGTTTTCTGTGAGATTACACACCCTAAATGGGCGGAGTTTGATTACATAAGTCCCCTTTAAGAAGTTAGGACAGAGCCTCTGTCGCCCCTTCGGCCTTCGCCCTTCTTCTCCACTCTCTTGGAACGCTCTGCAACTCTCTTTCTTACCTAACGCTTGTTATTTTTGGGCTAAGGCCCATTGCTAAGCTAAGCTAAGCTACCACGTGGCATTCATTCATTCTTTACTTTTGACAAACTTAAAGTTTAACCTGATGCTTTAAGGTGCGTCAAGTCTTTTGAATTTTTAAGAGAACTTCCGAGCTGAGCTTTTCAAATTAAGAGCGAATTCACAGAAAAGTGACTTTTCCTTTCCATTATAATTTTTCAACGCTCTTAAAGTTTTACCTTTTTTCTAAATTCACAAAGACTTTTAATCTGACTCCAACAAACTTCTGAACAGCTACCAGAAACACTTTTCAACAAACACATTCCACCTCTGAGGTCCAAGCTGACAACGGAGCTGATTTCAAACCAGCAGCTAACCTGTCAGTAAAGCAAGCCGACACAAGCCTTGGGATCGCGCCGGGGAGACGCTGAGTTAACCCCTTGACCCAAGTGAGCTCACGCTGCCCAGAGCATGAATATCGATGACGTACGGATGGACAAAACCGCCCAAACCGCCTCTTCAACAGCAGCTAAGTGACCCAGTTGAAGGTTCCAGGAAAAAGGTTTGTTGTCAGTGGATACAGGTGGCTCATTTTTAAACATATTAATGCTTATTTAATATTTTTCTTAATAATTGGCTTCAAAATTCATCACTAAATTCCAATCAGATTTATTTACTTAAAGTTCTAAGCTTTATCTCTCTTTCTTCCAACGTCTGATGAGTTAGTAAGAATTGTGCCCATAAATGAACTTATTTAATCACTGTCCATAAAATGCCAGTAAAATGTTAATTTCTTGTAGAAATTGTAAATAAATTGTAAATATTTCTGCTGTGGTTCATTTTGTGTTCAGAAGGAAACTCTTGGTCAACCGTATTGTGAGAATTCATGACTTTCAGATCAGAGATTGATTAATTCATTTGAGAGTGATAAAGTAATAATTAAATAATAAGTATTAAACTCTAAATTAATTATTTTGGTGACTCATTATATGGGGCCTAGCCCACTCTAGTTCAATTTGGGAGTTTAACTACTTATTCACTACAAATTGCTACATTTCTGGTTCCCCGTGTGTGGGCGATTCGGTAATAAATTATATTATTTAATAATATTGTTACAAAATAATACATAAAAACGGACACAATACAGAACCCCGCAATAAATAACCCTGATTAAATAAAATGCCACTCACGTGATTCGAACCTATAAGCTCTATGACCAGACGGAAACTTTACCACTGCGCTACCATCACTGGCCTGTAATCGGAACAGAAAAATGCCTGAAATCAACAAGGACATGAAGGAGGTGCGGCCACTGCAGCCCGGCGCAAAGGCGAAAGAGCAGGCAGAGACACGCGCCTCACGGAGGAATGTTGTAAGTTCATGTCCTTATGTATGCCTGTGAGGACTAAACCTTTTTTTTGAAAATGTGTGGGCAGATTATTGTTGATGAAAAGAAGCTTCTCTGTTGTTTTCAGTTGTGAGTCTGTTTCTGTTTTTATCCAATAGGTGACACTGAGCTAAACAGCCTTTCACTATTTTTTTTTTTACACTGCAGACCGAGCCAGTCTCCCATCGGCCTGAACAGTCAGACCAAGGGCTAAAACTAACCAACCTGATGGACGACCTCCGCCGCTGAAACCATGATCTGAGGTCTGATGGAGGAACTGTGGCACAAAGTCCTGAAGTCACGGAGGAACTTTTTTCAGTCACGACAAGAACTTAAACTATTTTCAGATGTGTTCCAAACTCAGGAGGCTTTGTGTGGAATATTTTTCCAATGAAACAGGTAAGACTTTATTATTTACTCTGTGTGTGAATTTACTCTGCATGATGGACAGCAGCTGTCAGCCAATCAATGGACAGCATTGATGGACGTATTTCGAATTAAGAGTAAACTACATGAAAGCCTGTAAAAATCCATAAATTATCCACATTATTGTTTAAGCCACTGTGTTCAAAACATATGAAAAAAGTAGCGGCTTATAGTCCGGAAATTATAGAGCGTGTGCGTGAAAATCCCACATTGATAGGTTGACATTACGCTGCTGTGAAGGGGTATCGGGGGTCATAGTATCAGAGACGTTTTATGATTACAAGTACAAGTAAGTAATATGGAATTGGGCCGATACCCGATACTAGTATTGGGTTTGATGCATACCTAATTTTAATATATAGATATTCGGCATGTGAATGACGTTCGTTCAAACATTTTCAAGCTAAATAGGGCATGGCCAGGGAGCAATTTGGTTCCACGCTCAATTCCACGTTTAGTGGGATGTACAAATGGAACATACGTGAATTCATGCCTACGCACACTTTCGTATATCTGAAAATATTTGTGCTCACGCCAGATTCAGGGTTTTGGCTTGAAAATGTGATGAATCCACATAAGGCTCCTGATTTTTGAAAATGACCTCTGAAAATACTTTAATTTGTGGCTGGAAACATAGTGTTTTAAAGCAAGTCCCTCTGTGGTTTTTCTGGTCCAGGTGCATTTCTCAGAGGATGCCCATGTCCCGCACTCTGATCACACAGAAGCGCTGTGATGATTTAAACTTTTGAAATGATTTAAACTTTTAAAGCGCCGTCACTGTGGTGTGATCATTAGATGACCTGACTGATCGATCAGGGTGATCACGCCTGATTTAATGCACTGTTTAAACAGCGCCGTCACTGTCGGTGATCACCACACCAACAGATCACACAGCACTTCCTTCAGATCACATCTGATCGTGGTCGACTGGCGCTTTAGAAGTTTAAATCATCACAGCATTTCATTAGTCAGTTGTTTGATGACCTGATCAGACCCACTGATCAGGAAGCAGCCGGCGCTTTCAACATTTAAAGAGACAGCACTCCATTCATTCACAGCAGCGTTTACCACAGCCAGTCCACTCATCAGTATTCTGTACACAATGAAAATGGTCCACCAAGATAAAAAAAAGAAAATAAATAAATACAATAATTAAAATAAAAAAATAAATTAAAAAAATTAAATTACTCTGTTTCTGACCGGCACCACACCGTGCAGTACCGGCCTGAACCACTGGGTGTAACGGGGCTGTCGGCATATGCTGGTTAATCGTCAAAGTGTGACAGCTGCATTAATTTATTAGACGTGTGCCAGCGTGCGCCAGAATTTTGAATACGGTCGGCATACACAGGCTAAATCATCAAGGTGTGACAGGGCCTCAAACGGAGTAATCATGAAACTAGAAGAATGTTCTTGGGAGCTACGGAGCATGTGTGTGAAGCCAACACGCAAAACAGTGTGCACACAGTGACGTTAAAAGGTGAGGCGTGCCTCTGCTGACAGTGTGACATTCACAATTTACACACGTTTATTGAAAATACTGAACACATGAAGCCTGTTAAGAAGCTCTGCAGCTCAAAAATAAAAAGACATTAATAATAATAAAAACATATTTGAATGTGCATATACCAAAATGTGTCCGCGCTGGTTTTCGTTCAGAACAATTACACAAACTATTTTAACACAAGCGGCAGCCCCATGGCCTGCCGTGTCAACTGTCTGAAGCACATTTGTGCATCACATATGATTTGAACCTTGATGGAATGAAAATGTTTCCTATAAACAAAAACAAATTCATCATGTGAAGGCGTCTTTATAGCAAAATGTGTGCAGTTAACAGCTCTGATTACATTCGAGAAACCAGCTCTCGCTGCAAAATGCGCTGTAATGTTGGAATGTACCGAGATAACAATCAGATGACTGTGTTCCACACAGCTGGTGGCACGGCGCAAGGTTGAATGGCACACGCCTGACTGGCACATGCTTGACTGATCAGCCAGCTCACGCTAGAATGCCCGTGATGCCAGGAAACCCAGTGTGGTCAGCACGTGTGTGCGCACCGACAACCCCAGGCTCCTCGCCATATTGCGCTCTGGGCCGACCGCAGTTCTGTGTGCAACTCCAATAACAGTGGCCTTGGTAATCAAAATCGGTTTCAGAGCCAATTATCCTCATTTGGAAGTAAATCCTCGTCCTCCCTGAATACACGCTAACGTAGGACTGCACCATTTGCAAGGTCCTCTAACAACGCTAACGCAGCCACTGTTCATGCTATTTTACGCATCACTTTGTGTGTGCTTTTATATCCATCCAGATAATTGCAAACACATGGGTGTTTTAAATGTTCATTAGTGTGTCTGATGTGCACATCACTCTGACGACTTCTTGTTTTCACACTATTAATGGTTCCCAGCATCACCTGTACATGTCGGAGATGGCACAACAGCTGTAGAAACGTGCGTACACCAGCCAGGATTTTTGCGTGATGCACAGCACACTTCCACACTCAAGTCACTTTGATACATCTACACATGGACGTGGAGAGGGGCATATGCCAGGTTTTTGTGTGTGCACACGCTTTGTACACGACGGTCCTGGTCTCTAAAACCCTACCCAAGACCTAGTCCATGCAAGCACTGAAAAGAAAAGAAGCCAGAACACGTGGCTGACAAATGCCAGAACACAATGGGAAGAAGTCAGAGACTCCACCTCTGGTCCACACAGCACTCACAGTACCTGTGTATAGGTCTGCAAGGATGCATTTTGATGGTCAGGGTTGGCACTTCAGTTGGAGTAAAACACTTTTTATACATCACCACTGAAAAAGAAGATCTCTTGTTCCTTCACTCAGTGGGAGTAACTCTGCTGCTGCTTTCCAGCTGAGTTTGACACATGCTGTGAAGGGAATAGGGGAAAACCATATGGAGTACCATGTCACATGATACAACACAATCTCATGGCATTTCATGATGGCATCACGAAAACTAAATTAATCTATTGGTTCGTGATACTGTCACATTTTGTGACGGAGCACAAATTAATTTTGTGATGGCATCATGAAATGTGGGGTGATGCAGGAGGCCTGTAAGGGTTATGTTAAGGGTTAGGGGATGGGAGAGGGTTAGGTTATGATTAGGGGTAGGGTAAGAAATAGCAAAATAAAAATAAATGCGTCAAGAAAATGTGACTCATTTCATGATGGGAGCATGAAAAAAAAGTGTGACATTGGACTGCATGATAAGGCAAATCCATATGAGAGCATCAAGGCTCTTGAATCTGGATGGTGGTGACCGATGAGCGATGCGGTGCTGAGGGGTCACTCATGTCCAGGTCTAACCCTGACACAGCTGACGTGGGTGGACGCCTGGAACATCCTTCCTGAGCAAGTTATTGGACAAACCTCTTCCAAATTTTCTCTCTGATGTGACACAACACGTTGAAATTTGACATACGTACCTTGTTCTGTGTGTGTGCATGTACATGCATGTGTTTGTGCACAAAAAGATGCACACAGGTATATTTGAAATACGACCAAGCAGAATAGAAGAAAATGTGACAAGTTAACAACTTACGTCTGAGTCGGGACCCTTGTCGGCTCCAGGACAGGAGAAGCTGACAAACTCATGGCACCGCTTGTGAACCACAAAACAGCACACTGAATGAAAGAGAGAGAGAGAGAGAGAGAGAGAAAGAGAGAGAGCGAGAGATTTACTGGAACCATTTATGAATGTGATTGTAAGCAGTCAGATTCTTGTTCTTCCATGCACAAAGTGGACTTACTCAATAAATGTGCCTCTAAGGGAATGTTGTGATTTAGAATTTTTGTCTATAACCAACTAATCCAGTTAGATCCTGATACATGCAGCCTTTTATCTAAGTCTTCTACTAAACTGGCAAGGAAAAGAGAAAAATAAAGAATGAATTGACAGAATGTCATGTAATTTCTAACCCCAAAGTGACTTTGAACAAGATAAACAGACTGCAGTACACACCCACACACACAAAATGTCACAATGCAATCGTGAGCGTTCTGCAGCCGTTGGCTCGTCACGGTCTGTTGAGTTGGTGCTGATTGCATCAGGCTTTCCCGCTGAACTGGGATCAGCCTGAGTGTCACTCGGCGTGGCACGGTTGACGTGACATCTGACACTGCTCTCATGTCAGTGAAAGTGGAATTTACATTTGGATGCCACTGCAGATCTGGAGGGAAGCACAACGCGTGGACATCTGTGATGGTTAGAACACAAGCTGACTCTGACTCAGTCTGTGCACCAAACTGTAGCGTCTCCAGCCATTATCTCATATTCTCATACTTCTCTCATTGTCAGACCGCCTGCTTGCTCACATGCACTTTTGTGCACTTTTGTGCTCTTCCACCATCGCATTCCTGTGGTTTCGTCTGCACCACTGCCAGCTAACTCACAGACGCCAGACAATCTGACAGGCATCGGTAAACAATGAGCTTCCTGAGAATTACAAGACACAACAGGTGTTCAAATAAAACTGCAAAAGCATCACAGTACATAGATGTTATTATTCATAACAACCTATTTAGATCAGCCTGCAAACACATGATTAACTGTGCAAGTCAGTGTTCCAGCCAGTTTTTAAGAGAGGCAGAGAGGAAGCGAGAATTGAGGGCAGTTCTGCACATAAAATTCACCAAAGATTGCAGGCACCAAAAGCACATGATGCTGGGATTGCAATTTTTTTTTTTTTTTTGCTGTTGTTGTTTTTACATTAATCTTTTTTTCTTAATAAATAAAATGCAAACAAACTTGAGCACCACTTAATTATAGCATCGGATTTTTACACAAACACCCACTAAAGTCTTTACAAACTGAACATACATGAAGGAGACAGGTGAGGGAAGCCACCAAGACGCTCACTCAACTCCAAATAGTGCAGCAGATAACCGAAACAATGCTGCAAATGGTGACAGAAGTAACACATTTAGGACAAATACTCCTTAGACATTACTCTGTTTTTCTTGTTGTTTAATGCTGACAAATTATACTGTATGTCTTGTATTTCTGATGCCTGATTCTGTTTTTTTTTCTCTCTGTTTAAGGTGCAGCTCCATCCAGAGATGGGTGTGGTATTTGTGCTGGAGACCCTACTGTCCTGTGCACCAACAGCATTTCCTGTATATTCGTTTTGTAAATTGTTCTGTAATTTATGTCTGTAGCATGGCCCAAGCAGAGGGTCACCCCTTTGAATCTGGTCTGCTTGAGGTTTCTTCCTCAAGCAGACCAGCTGCTCTGGGTGTTAGTAAGGTTAGACCTTACTTGTGTGAAGTGCCTTGAGGCAAGTCTGTTGTGATTTGGTGCTATATAAATGAAATTAAATTGAAATTGAAATACTCTTTTGAAAAAACGATTGGCCATTTGAATTTTCAGTTGACAGCCAGGTAGGGGTCAAGTTGGCAAACTCAAATGGTTGAAGGCAATCGGTTTCCTCAAAGGGTTTGAGTTCAACTATCTCATTGGATTTTACATTTCGGGGGCAACTGAAGAATTACACAGGGCTCAAAATTAAAAGATGCTCCAATCATATTGAAAACTACACCACATTATTTGTCTGAGCATAAAGATTCCAAACAGGTATAGTTTGGATTGTCTGTGACTGAATGTCATAGAATCTTGGAGAAAAACAGCAAAATGGTGACAAAGGTCAATTTCAGTTTGTACAGGGGTCAAAAATTAAAGTTGCTCCAATTTTGTGTGGCATTCACTGGGGTTCACCATCCCCTTGCTTGAGTTGCAGTGCGTGTAGCTTGAACTGTTCAAAAAAACTGCGCAACAAAGTTCCTCACCAAATAGTCATACAAGTGTCACGAACCCTTTTGACTATATAGTCCATGAGCCAGTCATCAATTTTGACCTAATCGGTACCACTGAAGGTGACTAAACAACACTTTGAATCCAACCTCAGTGTGCCATGGCCTACACAAAAATGTATGATAGCAATCCCAGGGTGGTAGCTGTAGCCAGGTTGGGGTCAATGAAGAATTACATAGAGGTCAAAATTTTAAAATGCTCCAATCACGTTAAAAACTATATCATATTATTTGTCTGATCATAACAATTCCAAAAAAGTATACTTTATACTATCTATGATGGAATGTTCTGGGGTTATGGAGAAAAACAGCAAAAATGGTGACAAAGGTCAATTTCAGTTTGTACAAGGGTCAAAAGTTAAAGTTGCTAAAATTCAGTAATTTTCAGGCTGAATTCTAAGTGTTGTTTAGTCACCTTAAGTGGTAACAAAAACCTGCTTGGCCCATGGACTAGTAGTCTCTGCAATTGAGTGTGCGCAACATGTGAGACAAGTTGTGAGGGGTTGACAACATACTTTTCCTTTTATATGTTTGGAGACACTTGTTCACTTCCAGACACATCCAGCAGCCCCGACTCTGCTGTTGGCCTGGTCATGCATGCAGGAGCAGGAGACTGGACCACACCTGTGCGGGGGAGGAGGACGAGGTGCGTGAACCGAATTTATCATTTTTATACTTAATGATTTTGAGGACTGCAGTGGAAATAAGTCTAATGTTGCTGGGCTGCTGATGACCCCTGTGCAAGTACAGTCAGGAGGCAGGACGACACCTGCGTGGAGGATGAAGATGAGGCACGCAAACCAGATCTATTATTTTTATTGTTTTTGAGGACCACAATGGAAGTAAGTTTAATGCTTTCTTGTATTATTCTTGGCAATTTGCAGAGAGGTGGCACTCTGAGGAGTGCTTCCACAGCATCACGGAGCCCATGTTGGCGTCGCAGAGTGCTTCCAGCAGATCCCAGAGCCAGGCTAGTGGAGGATCGTATGAGTGGAGGATCGTATACTGGTCATTCCAGGGAGGAGAGCACAGCGGACCCAGCGGGGACAATAATATTGATGAGACACAGCTCCTGGACATCATTCTGCAAATCGGTGAGTGACTGTCCACATTTTTATTCCTGGTTTGTTTAATTCTTTTTTATTATTTATTTATTATTATTTTATTCTATTATTATTTTCAGGGCTTTGTCTTTCATGGCTACAGTCTGGGGTATTTCCACGGCTTCTTTTCACATGACAATAGCATAATAGAACTCCACAGCAACTCCTGAGCACTTTGTTTGCAAATGTGTCACAATTTCAGCTGCACATGTGGTGAGAGTGTCGCACGGCATTCACATACAAATCCTTGCAACTGCAAAGACTGCACGAGTGGTGCTTGACATTTGTGAGAGTGCTGTGTGGCATTCGAGCGGCACTATTTTTGTGAACTACTTGCAATTTTTGACCCCATTTTTCTCGCCAGTCCGTGCGACATTTGGGCCACATTCTGGCTCCATGCTGCAATGTGAAATTGTCACCAATTTGTGTGTTTTGTCACGAATTTGTGTCTCCGACTACTCCCACCACAGTGAGATACTCACCTTAGATACTCCCATCGAACTCAGGGAGTAACCAATTCACAATTTGGAAGGAGCAATCCACTGGGCTCCAGCAACACACTGTGGGCACACAACTGTTTTGGTCTGTGTCTGAGCAGCTTCACTGTCATCTGCAAACTATGATGTTGTGCAGTAGACGTTGTTTCCTGATTAGGGATGGGTATCTAAGATTTTATCGATATTGATACCATTATCGATTCCGCTTATCGATCCGATTCCTTATCGATTCCCTTATTGATACCTCTTGTGAATTTTTTGTGTACTAAACATAGGCTTTACAGGTTTTCTATGTCTGCAGGTCAAAGAGCTTTTTCTTATTGTGCACCTGCTCTGTGGAATGGTCTTCCTGCGACCGTGAGGCAGTCAGAGCCCATGGACATTTTTAAGTCAAGACTTAAAGCATATTTTTATTCTCTTTCTTATGAATAGTTTACATTTTTTTTATCTGTTTTATTCTTTTACTTCTGTTTTTAATTATGTATTTGAATTTTTTTTTTTTTTTTTATGTTGAACTGTTCTATGTAAGGTGCCTTGAGACAGCTTTTGTTGAAGAACATTTTATTGAGTCTTTAAGTAAGTAAATATAAAATTGGTCACTGGATTCTTAAACTCTGGACATAATAAACTCTACATGGTGGATCCTTGATCTCTGGACATAAATAGAAATAAACAAAATCTGTAGGTTTCCTTTCAGACATTACTGGCATGAATGTCTTTCCATACCTCTGAGCTGAGCTCTTGCAGCTGGCTGGGCTGCACACCAGAATGTAATTCATAAAGAACACAGCATGTCTCATTTTGGGAGGAAAAAAGGTTTAGTCAATTGTAGTTTCTTGTCTGTCTTACGTTTGCAAGAAGTGTCATTTTATTTAAAGCGGCAGTTCGTTTTGAAGTTATTAATTCTGACCGGACTCTGTCTTGGCAGAGAGCCGCGCAGCGTTTGGAGCTGTGCCAACGGAACGGAGGACGATTCTCGTTTCTTGACTGCAATAAGACATGAGTCCCAGTTAGTGACTTTAATCCACACAAAAGTGACTCATGATATTTTAGTGGCCTTGAGAGGGGTTAAGAAGCGGACTTGCCATTTCTGAAGAGCAGCGAATCAAAGAACCATGAGCCAGTGGATAGAAGCACTGTTTCATTGGTTCACGCTTCAAAGTGCTGTTGTGCTGTAGAAACAGTTGGTTACAGAGCCGCTGCAGGGTCTGTAATCAACGTAGAGGAATGATCATTTTCCTGACAAACACCCTCAAAAACAACTGCTGCTCCTGAAGGACTGATAAAGGAATAGTTAACCAAAAGGCTATGATATTGGTGGTTCGAATAATTTCTTAATAATACTCGAAAAGAACAGTTCTCGATACCCATCCCTAGTCCTGATGAACTAAATTTGCAGAAAGTAGCAAAACAATACTGAGGCTGCTATAAAGGGCTGGTATATATCTGGCCTCATTATTGAGAGTTTATAAAAAATAATCCCTGCACCACAGTATTTATTTTCCAGCTCGTCTCCCTTTCATTCATCAACTCACATTAAATATAAAACATGCATGTCAGTTAAAATTTGCTGCTTGCGGTCACTGACCTGAACACTACCTCCTCCACCCCACCACCATCAGTTGCAGAGGAAGTAACACCTGGAGATAGGCTCTCAAAAAAGAGATCTACATATCCCTACACAATCATGACTGGGACCTTTGTCAAACACTGTTCCAGCATTCTGTACAATATCACTATGGGGAGGTGATGGTCTAGTGGTTAAGCTGTTGGGCTTGAGACCAGAGGATCCTTGGTTCAAATCCCAGTCTGACCGGAAAATCACTAAGGTGTCTTGGGCAAGGTCCTTAATCCCCTAGTTGCTCCCGGTGTGTAGTTAGCGCCTTGTATGGGACATCGGGGTGAATGTGAGGTATTATTGTAAAGCGCTTTGAGCGTCTGATGCAGATGGAAAAGCGCTATATGAATGTAGTCCATTTATTATTTACCATGGATTAAAATCTTGAATTTGTCTTCACGGTAGAACATATTATTTATTTATTTACAATATTCAAGCATTAGGTATCTAAAAACACACTTTTTTACATTAACAAAATTACATTTGTACAACCCCAATTCCAATGAAGTTGGGATGTTGTGCAAAATGTAAATAAAAACAGAACACAATGATTTGCAAATCCTCTTCAACCTGTATTCAATTGAATACACCACAAAGACAAGATATTTAATGTTCAAACTGATAAACTTTTGAACTTTTGAATGTTGAACAACTTAAGTCGTACATCAAGCAAGAGTGGGAAAGAATTCCACCTACAAAGCTTCAGCAATTAGTGTCTTCAGTTTCCAAACGCTTATTGAGTGTTGTTAGAAGGAATGGTGATGTAACACAGTGGTAAACATACTGTCCCAGCTTTTTTGAAATGTGTTGCAGGCATCCATTTCAAAATGAGCAAATATTTGCACAAAAACAATAAAGTTTATCAGTTTGAACATTAAATATGTTGTCTTTGTGGGTATTCAATTGAAAATGGTTTGAAGAGGATTTGCAAATCATTGTATTCTGTTTTTATTTACATTTTACACAATGTCCCAACTTCATTGGAATTGGGGTTGTAATATAACCTGTAGAAAATATGAAACTTTAACAAAAACACTTGAAAACAGTATTTGCACAGGTTGGCACTCACAGCCAAACTCACTCTCATTACCACATCAACAGTTCATGAGTATGTGCATCTACTCTATCACCATTAGCTTTTTCAATCAAACAAGTATTTCTAAATGTCATAATCAGAAAGCATCTTTAATCCTCGCGGCAACAGACCTCTGTGAGGAAGAAGTGAGCCAGCGACTGTGTACAGCACAAATTCATCTCTCTCACTCGCAAAGAGGAAAATAGGTTGAGAGAAAGAAGAGGATGTTAAGCACTGCACAATATGAACCCAAAGTGATTCATCTGTGCTCACAAGTTGTCCTCACTTCCATTTGCCATTTTCATGACATATAAATAAACAGCCTGAACTGCCAATAAATAAACACCTGATGAAGGACACTGAGCCAATTAAAGCAGGATTTTGAGCTTGCACATGAACAGCCCAGTGGGAAACATGAAAACTATGGAGTTGTTTATGAAGACTAAATTCAAAGCAAACAGTTAAAATTAAATTAAAATTTAAAGATGAATCCAATCAGAAAAAGATAGAGTGATACAACTGTAGTGTGGATAAATCTGAATCATTTCAGCCAAATAGCTGCTATGTAGGGCTGCATATACACTTAGATAATTTAAAAAAATCAGAACAAAATCAGACCACAAATTTGTCAAATCAGAGTCGGAGAAGGTAATAGGTGGACTAAGACTTTGTAAAAGGAGTGTTTAAATATTCAGTCAAGAAATGTGTTTTCTCTTTCTTATGTTCACAACGTGTTGCATGACTGCAGATTATTACAACAAAACATTTTTCCACAATTATTTTTTGAAAGGGGGATTTTTTGCACTTGCCTCTGAAATCTACTACAACCCCTGGCAAAAATTATGGAATCACCGGCCTCGGAGGATGTTCATTCAGTTGTTTAATTTTGTAGAAAAAAAGCAGATCACAGACATGACACAAAACTAAGTCATTTCAAATGGCAACTTTCGGCTTTAAGAAACACCATAAGAAATCAAGAAAAAAGATTGTGGCAGTCAGTAACGGTTACTTTTTTAGACCAAGCAGAGGAAAAAAATATGGAATCACTCAATTCCTGAGGAAAAAATTATGGATCACCCTGTAAATTTCATCCCCAAAACTAACACCTGCATCATAATCAGATCTGCTCGTTAGTCTGCATCTAAAAAGGAGTGATCACACCTTGGAGAGCTGTTGCACCAAGTGGACTGACATGAATCATGGCTCCACACGAGAGATGTCAATTGAAACAAAGGAGAGGATTATCAAACTCTTAAAAGAGGGTAAATCATCACGCAATGTTGCAAAAGATGTTGGTTGTTCACAGTCAACTGTGTCTAAACTCTTGACCAAATACAAACAACAAGGGAAGGTTGTTAAAGGCAAACATACTGGTAGACCAAGGAAGACATCAAAGCGTCAAGACAGAAAACTTAAAGCAATATGTCTCCACAATCAAAAAATGCACAACAAAACAAATGAGGAACGAATGGGAGGAAACTGGAGTCAACGTCTGTGACCGAACTGTAAGAAACCGCCTAAAGGAAAATGGGATTTACATACAGAAAAGCTAAAGAAAAGCCATCATTAACACCTAAACAGAAAAAAAAACAAGTTACAATGGGCTAAGGAAAAGCAATCGTGGACTGTGGATGACTGGATGAAAGTCATATTCAGTGATGAATCTCGAATCTGCATTAGGCAAGGTGATGATGCTGGAACTTTTGTTTTGGTGCCGTTCCAATGAGATTTATAAAGATGACTGCCTGAAGAGAACATGTAAATTTCCACAGTCATTGATCATATGGGGCTGCATGTCAGGTAAAGGCACTGGGAGATGGCTGTCATTACATCACAATAACGCACAAGTTTACGTTGATATTTGGACAATTGAAAGGATGTTTGGGGATGATTAAATCATTTTTCAAGATGATAATGCATCTTGCCATAGAGCAAAAACTGTGAAACATTCCTTGCAAAAAGACATATAGGGTCATGTCATGGCATAGGGTCAATGTCAACGAGCAGATCTGATTGATGCAGGTGTTAGTTTTGGGGATGAAAATTTACAGGGTGATTCCATAATTTATTCCTCAGAATTGAGTGATTCCATATTTTTTTCCTCTGCTTGGTCTAAAAAAGTAACCGTTACTGACTGTCACAATCTTTTTTTCTTGATTTCTTATAGTGTTTCTTAAAGCCAGAAAGTTGCCATTTGAAATGACTTTAGTTTTGTGTCATGTCTGTGATCTGCTTTTTTTCTACAAAATTAACAACTGAATGAACATCATACAAGGCCAGTGATTCCATAATTTTTGCCAGGGGTTGTACATTCTCATGCAGCATCACAAATTGAGCAAGACAATCACAGGAGCAGAGGGTGTGACTTCAGGACTGCCCCATTTGCTCCTGTGTAGTCCTGTTAAGGGACGTGGGGGTGCTGGAACCTATTCCAGGAGCAACTGGGCAAGAGGCAGCGTACACCTTGGACAGGTCGCCAGCCTACCACAGGGCCAGCACATACAGATAGACAAAAATGAGGGTTCTCAAACTTGTTACCCTGCACTAGCAACCAGTGGACAGCGTAAAGTTTAGCAACCAAAGATTCTTCTTCTTTTTTTCAGTTTTCTGGTCATTCTGCAAAATGTGAAAGGTGAGTCTGCTTGTTTTAGACTACTTTATCAACATGACTGTACAACCTGGTGGCCTCCATGAGGGGGCCCACTCCCATGTAGAAATGAAGGGATTACTCTAAGGCTGCAGGCAATTATACACTAATAAACAGGTGACTGTGAATGTTATATTCCGTTTCCTGTTGATAAACACCTCTAAATCCTGCACAAAGTATCTGTATGATAAATCATTAAGAAGAAAATCAAATAGCGCTGAAACATTAAATCACGTAACGACACAATTATTGTTATATGTTTAATATACAAGTGGGCCCCAGTGTTCGTACATTTGGGAATGGCTGGACTAATTAGTCACATAAATAAACAGAGCCTCAATCAAAAATTTAAACATTCATCCTCATTTTGCATCTGTGTTGACTGAATGCATTAACCAGTGCTTTAGTGCTGACCTCACAGCATTTGTTCCCACTACATATCCACCTCCAGCTTCAAGCAAAACATTCATTGCACCCATCCCACACTCCACCTACCACTACCACTGAAATTAAGAAACAAATTTGCTTACACGCAAAGTAGGACTGCTAAACACATGGAATGCACTCTGTGCATTTTCCTCTTGCTGTAGTTCAGGCACAGCTTTTCTCTGCAAGATTTCCACTGAGTGCAATCATCAGGTTTCTCTTTTCATTCCAACAGCCTACTTACAATATGGAAACTGCGGGTGTTTTGATGTCCATTGTTTTTCTCTCACCACATCCCTCAGCACTCCTTACACCTTCAACCATACGCCCAGTGTTCGTACATTTGGGAATGGCTGGACTAATTAGTCACATAAATAAACAGAGCCTCAATCAAAAATTTAAACATTCTTCCTCATTTTGCATCTGTGTTGACTGAATGCATTAACTAGTGTTTTAGTCCTGACCTCACAGCATTTGTTCCCACTACATATCCACCTCCAGCTTCAAACAAAACCTTCATTGTACCCATCCCACACCCCGCCTACCACTGAAATTAAGAAAAAAATTTGCTTACACGCAAAGTAGGACTGCTAAACACACGGAATGCACTCTGTGCATTTTCCTCTTGCTGTAGTTCAGGCACAGCTTTTCTCTGCAAGATTTCCACTGAGTGCAACCATCAGGTTTCTCTTTTCATCCCAACAGCCTACTTACAATATGGAAACTGCGGGTGTTTTGACGTCCATCATTTTTTCTCTCACTCCATCCCTCAGCACTCCTCACACCTTCAACCATGCGCCCACGCACCCAACACTGTCTGTGTTCAACACTGATCACAGGCCAGTTATACTGTCAGCTCTCACGTTATTGTTGGAACTGATCTTAATTCAGAAGTGAAGGAGGAGTGCTAGTAGAAGTCAGTCTGTGAGCACGTCAGGGAGACTCACCCAGACTTACACAACATAGACACAGAGAATCTGTGTGACTGTAATCCCTGCCAACTGCTTTCATTCATGTGCCCAAAAAAGCTAAGTCTAAGAGCTGACTTATAACGTAGGCGGCAGTGATACAACTTCATAAGAGGTTACACAGATTCTACCAATTAGTTGGAAAGCTGTGACGACACCTTACATCCACACCTGTTAACAGAAGTACAAGGGCAAGGTCGTCAGTCCCCTAGTTGCTCCCGGTGTGTAGTGAGTACCTTGTATGGCAGCACCCTCACATCGGGGTGAATGTGAGGCATTATTGTAAAGCACTTTGAGAGTCTGATGCAGATGGAAAGGTGCTATATAAATGTAGTCCATTTACCATTACACAACTCCATAGAGAAAAACAAACAGATCGACTGGCATTAAAGATTTTGATGACATGCCATAAAAAATAAAATAAAACTAGGAGGCACTCAGACAGCACATATCTTCGTCAAGGACGAAGATATGTGCTGTCTGAGATACAAAATATTTTGAAGATCAAACCCAAACTAAAATCTTTCATTTTCCATTTGATCACTAAATTTCATGAACAGCCTTTCACAACTTTTGAGTTAAGTGTTGCTGTGTTGGGCAACACAGTGGATTACTGGTTAGCAATGTTTCCTCACAGCATAAAGGTCCTGGAATCGCTTCCCGCCTGGTCTTTTCTGTGTGGAGTTGGTATGCTATGCCCATGCTCACATGGCTTCCTTCCGGGTACTCCGGCTTCCCCCCTCAAAAGATAGGTTTGGGGAATTGGTAACCTTAAATTGAGCGTGTGAGTGTAATTGACTTTGTTTGTCTAGAAGTGGCCCCAAGTGCCCAGTGTGTACCCTCCCCATGTCTGCTGAGATAGGCTCCAGCCCCCGTCCCCCACCACCATGGCCCTTGATTGGAGTAAGTGGAGGTGGACAATGAATGAATATTGCCATGTTCCATGGATCAGTTGAGTGGTTGCCAGTTGAAGAATGACTCCATAGTGTGCTGGATGTGCCAAAGCACGGCGCCATCACATTGTCCCAGACTTGATCACCTGTTATATAGATTCATGGTTTGAATGGTCAATGTACTTTGTGGCAAACTGCATTTGAAAATTCACATATTCTTTTTAAGAAAATTAATCTCCGCACTGCTGGAATGGCTTTGTGACAAATGAACAGTTACTTAGGGAGAGTGATGACAGAGAATGATGCAGCATCTAGGTAGGTGCTACAGTGCTGAGGATCACAGCCCCTAGAAAACTCCAAAAGCGTGCTCATGTACCATCTGGCTGATAGATGCAACTTTTTTGAGATGGGGATGGACTGGTGGTGTGTTTGGATGATTGTCAATCATGACCAAGGGTGGTTTCATAGTGTGGTCAATGCAGTGTGTGCGGCACCTGCACATGCTCTCAGACCTGACATGAATTTCTAACCTTCACAGCCAATGAACAAGTCTATTCCTCTAAAGAAAACAGGGTCCTTTGGACAAAGAAAGAGTAATTTAGACCAAATATGGGGAAAGTGGCATTTAGTAAGCCATTTGTATGAATTTGCTTAAAACTGTTTACCCTTCTAGGGTGGGGATTCAATCAGAAAGTCCAACATATAATGTAGACAGTCACCCAAAGAAGGTCTGAACCACATTTCAGAGCAATGTATTTAAATTTTTTTTTTTTTTTTTGCAAATCAGCATACGAGGTCTATTAGAAAAGTATCCGACCTCATTATTTTTTTCAAAAACTATATGGATTTGAATCACGTGTGATTCCGTCAGACAAGCTTGAACCCTCGTGTGCTTTCGTGAGTTTTTCCACGCCTGTCGGTTGCGTCATTCGCCTGTGAGCAGGCTTTGAGTGAGGAGTGGTCCAGCCCCCTCACTGTCAGGAAATGGCGGAATGATTTGGGCTTTTTTCCATCAGAATTTTTTCAGAAACTGTTAGAGACTGGCAGCTGGAAACCATTAGAAAAATTTATCTGGCTTTCGGTGAAAATTTTACGGGCTTCACAGAGAATAAGGACTGTTACTACAGCTTTAAGGATGGCTTTAAGGACGCTCGGCGTGCCATCGAGAGCCACAAACCACCGGATCATTTCTAAACGGATGGCTCTGTGGATCCGAGACCGTTGTGTGCACTTTCTCTGGTTATCACAAGAGCTGGACATCAGCCAGCAGATTTCACTTTTAACAAGAGATTTTGTCATGGAAAGCCGAGCGGAGGCTTTGCGCGTCACGACCGATTTGCTGATGGAGTAAGACAAAGGAACACCTCCGTTTTGGTCTCACAGGACGGCATTGAGATGGTGTTCAGACAGCTGTTGGTGGTTTTTCCATCGAGTGATTATCCGAGAAACTATGGATGTGCCTGGACATGCCAGAACATGTCCCATGAGGCTTCATCACGGCTTTGCTTTTCGCCATGCGGCACCGCCGCGACGCGCGGAATTCCTCCGCACGTCTGTCTCAATGTGCCGAAAAAATGCTGATGTCCACGTCTTTTCACAATTCCTGTGCTAGTCAAACGACGTCCCGGATAAAACACAGTGTCCAGTTTGGAAATGAACGGCACATTCCACTGTTACAGGAGTTTTTGTCATGGAAAGAGGAGCGGAGGCTTTGTGCGTCGCGGCGGTGCCGCATGGTGCACAGCAACACTGTATATAGCGCCAAATCACAACAAAGTTACCTCAAGCTGCTTCACACAAGGAAGATCTAACCTTACCAACCCCCAGAGCAAGCACACAGGCCACAGTGGTAAAGAAAAACTCCCTCTGAGGAAGAAACCTCAAGCAGACCAGACTCAAAGGGGTGACCCTGTGCTTAGGCCATGCCACAGACACAAATTACAAAACAATTCACAAAATGAATATACAGCAAATGTTGCTGGTGCACAGGACAGGAGGGTTTCAGAAACAGACACCACACCCATCTCTGGATGGAGCCGTGCCTCAAACAGAGCGAAAAACAACAACAACAACAATAACAAAACACTTCAGCTATGTGTCTTAAGCATGGTTCACACTGCAAGATAATTAGGCCGATATCTGACCCAATCTTCCCCTTCCAACAATCTTAAGGACGCCCCGACAATCGTGCTGATGCTAAAGATAATGTTATCAGATATTCCTGTCGTGTGTGGTGTGTTAAGACTGCTCTGATCTGCTCAGAAGGATGTCAGAGGCGCTCCGATCGCAAATTGGGATATTCAACATGTTGGATTGTCTTGGCCCGATATCGCAGTGTGTGTGGTGTCTTCCGACCACACACGAGCACGCAGCCTGCTGAATGTGAATCAGAACGTGAGGTGACGGATGCGTGGAGCGGAAAATAAAATCAAAACAGCTGTTCTGACTTACCAGAAAGTCCGGTGTTCACGCTGTCTCCTCTCCTTTAAAGAATGTCTTTTCTTTTTCTTTTTGTGTCATTTTTATTCCATCTGTTTTAAATAGTTCACAAACTATCTCTGTTTACAATGAAGTCACGTTTAATCTCGAGAGATTTTGCAAGATTTCCTGTCTGACCTGGGAATGTTCTGTTCATGTGCGGTATGTTGTTTTTACCGTGTGGCTGAACACTACACACTGTATGACCAAACCTGTCAGATCTATGATTTTTTCATCACCATGTGTGTGGTCTCTAAGTTTTCGGAAACCTACAGATAATTTTAAAATCCTATCGTGTGAACCAGGCATTAGATTATGCACAATAGATCATCAAGATAATCAATCAAGATAATGCCCATAGAGGTAGTTGGTGTTAGCACAAATATTTTGAAATACCCCCAAGATGTGGAGACGGTTATTATGAATAAGAAAATGCAAATCATTGACCACATGACCAAGCCAAAGCCCCTGCACTCAAAAAATGGCTCATTGGACAAACTCAATTCAATTATGTGCAGGATTTCCATCTAATAAATATATGTAGCCCCAACTCAAATAAAACACATCCATGCAAGATAATGTAACTTAATTTAGTTGGAACTACATATATTTTTTAGATGGAATCCAATCCAATGAGTCAGTTTTTTGCACGTATCACTCAAACAAATGACTCATTGGATGAAATCAATTCAATTATGAGCAGGACTTCCATCTAATAAATATATGTAGCCCCAACTCAAAAAGCATCCATGCAAGATAATTTAATTCAATTTAGTTGGGACTACATATATTTATTAAATGAAAATCCTGCTCATAATTGAACTGAGTTCATCCAATGCATCAGTTTTTTTGAGTGTGTACATACCCCCCTGCAGTCGAAATCCCCCAAATGATGAATTTTTCACTCCAAAATGCCTGGCATTATTGATTTACAGGCTCTGTCATTGCTAGGCAGCATTTTGGAGTGAAAAATGCATGATTTGGGGGATTTCAACTGCAGGGAGTATGTACAGGGGGTTAGACTAGATCACTTGGTCAACGATTTGCATTTTTTTCTTCATAATAACCATCTCCATATTTTTAAGGGGGTTATGCACCGTAACATTTGATTATGCAAAATAGTACCACCCTCTAACAAAGGACCATTGCAGTACCGTTTTTTAAACATTGGGAGCAGGAAGAAGGTAAAAAAGACATGCGATAGACAGAAAGAAGTGAGAATGAAGTAAAAACTGATCCTGGGAGATGTGCAGGAGAACTTTTAAGGGTTTGTTGTTGTGGATTTTCTGGAACTATAATCAATCTTCTGTATGACTAAAGCCTAGTAATCACCCTAGTGAGTGGTGTGGTTGTCTCCAGATGGTTTGGTCCTCCGAGGGAGCTGCGTGAAGCAGAAGCAACAGAGGTGGCACGGTGGCATACTGTATGTCGTCAGGCATATTATGATTAATTACCATGGGCTTTGTTTCATCACTTTAATTGCATAAGAACAAAGATGAGGAGCTTTGGCTTTACAAAAGTAGCTTACGCCAACAAAAACGCTTAACTGTAAGTGTGTGAGCAACTGATGGAAAGTACATAATGCTCTGTGTTTGTTTACAGCTTTTTGTATGTTTTTGTGGAGGTGTGTACACGTGCGTGAACACTATTTGAGGTTGCTAGGTAAACAAATACGTTATTTAAAAAACTGAAATTTGCAAAAAAACGTGGTGCTCACACCTCATGCATGCTTCAGATGTGCACACACGCGCGCAGACACACACACACACGGTATGGTGAAATAAGCCTTGATTCTTCACCTAACTATTCTGGGGGATTGTATGGCACAATTAGACAAATTATTTTTCTTTAATTGTTACTAAACAAATACAGTGGGGTAAAAAAGTATTTAGTTAGCCCCTGATTGTGCAAGTTCTCCTACTCAGAAAGATGAGAGAGGTCTGTAATTTTCAACATAGGTAGACTTCAATTATGAGAGACAAAATGATAGCCATGAAACTCAACTCTCTACTCAATTACAACACTGCCGTCAGGCCGAGGTCTTGGAAAATAAAGCAATGCTGAGTTATGGTTTGGTGTATAAATAAAATGAATACTGATAGAATAGCTCCATTAATATCAATTCTGTCATTTGTACAAAGTTAAAATATAACATATATCTTTTAATGTTGAATAATGCACTAATTCTGAAGTTTTGTAACAAACACAGACAGATAGCAAAAGGGTTCTGGGTAAAATGTACCTCTGCTAACACTGATTTGGTTGAGTCATTCATTATGTAAACCAACACGTTAATGTGAAGTGTGTCGTGTTGGTGTTTACAGATAAATGTGCTTTTGTAAAATATTCAATTTTTTTATTTGTAAAAACAGGCATTTTCCAAAAAAAAAAAGCCAAGTTGTAATTAGATAACCGTCTGATACAACCGGTGTCAAAAATAAATAGAACACTGCCATGATCTACTGGTACCTGACTTTCAGTACTTAAGCTGGGTTTACACTGTGCGAGTTTGGCCCTTTTTCAGCTGATTTTTCATTCGTGCAAGAATTTTTTGGATTGCGCAGAGTTTCAGGTTAATTGCACGTCCTGCATCGTTTAGTATACATGGAGTAATGAGCTGCGTTTAACATCTCACGACCACCTCCTGATCGGTGATCATATGGTCAGATAAAAATCAAACCAGTCGGCCGTCGTGAGGGTATCCCGCTGCTGAAGCGCTACAAGCATCCAACCTCTCGCACTGTGCATGTGCAAACACAGCAGACCTGTCTTGTAATGTTTTTTTTTTTAAACTTTGATGTCTCCCATCAAGAGTTTTTGTAAAAAATAAGAAATGTAAATTAAGTTTGAAAAAAAAGCTTCTGTTTACATTTTGCTTCTGGAAACGAGTCCAACGTGTGGTTTCTGAACATACAATGTGTGTGAGAACATAAATCGGGTGCTCTGAACTTTTACACCATGCGGTTCTGTGGTACAGTTTGAGCTGGAACCGAGTACAGTGATTGAAAATATCAGCCCAGCTTCAGTTTGAATACTGCCATGAACACTACTGGCCAGTAGATGGCAGTAGAGACCGTAAAAACTTGCCAAAACAAAATTCCAGATAATCCGTGTCTGCTACATTTAAGATGCGTGGAATTTAATAAACGCAAACACAATAACGTCTATAAACCCAGAGAATATATTCACGAGAGTTTTAGGCACTAGAGTTTAATGCTGTTGTCTGTGGAGCCTGATCAGAGTGTCTGAAATGCATTTCTCATGTAGTGAATGTACTGAGATTACCCTATCATACCCATAATGCACCTGGACACTGCATGTCCACAGTAAAACCTTAAAAATTAGCGCATTACTTTAAATCTAAAACATATATCTGATATTTTCACTTTATAAAACTTCAGACGTGTCGTTAATTTAAATAACTTGTCCAAAATTAGTTTGGTTAAAATTTGAACCATAAGTTAAAAATGTATGCCTCTGGATGACTTGGGTGATATTGCCTGCATATCAGTATGGGGTTAAAAGAAATTAGTTTTGTTTTTGTTTTTGGTGACCAGTTCTCCTTTGCCTGCAGAGGATAGAGCGGTTTCTTCTAGAAGCAGCTCTCCTCTGTTTTGCAGAAGGTAGAACTACACATCTGCTACGAAACATTTAACAGGTAGGTGCTCAACTGATTCTAAATTTTATAAATGTCTGTAGCTGTTCAGCTTTATTTACCAGGTTATCGGTCTAAAAATTATCGGACAAAAATTTATCGCAAGATAATTAGTCCGATAATGGTTTTTAAAGTTATCTAAAAAGATAATCTGATAATGAAAACATTATCTTCGATAATTATCGGTTATCGGATTATCGGAACTGTGCCCACCACTGATCATGTCCACACTTCCAGGATGCCACAAACACCACCATGACATGAATGACGCTCATACAATTTGGGTAAGTATGGCTCACTTTGGGAAGGTAGTTGCACCCCAATTGAGGTGCACTGGAGGTGCAGCCCGTTGCACATCCTGGGACATGCTGGCAGGATGTGATGTGCCATGTACAGATTCATTCATTTTAAAAATCCTCTCACTGAAGTTAAAGCTAAGTTAAACAGGGGATTTTAGGAACACCGTGGACAGGTCACCAGTCTATCGTATAGACAGACAAACACATTCACACTGTCACTCACACCTACGGTCAATTTAGAGTCATTAATTCACTGAAAGCACATGTCTACGTGAGTCTGAAGCAAACCCCTGACCTTCTCACTGTGAGGCAGCAGTGCTAACCACTAAGTCACTGTGCCGCAGAAATAAGGATTACTGTTGGGAAAGTGTAGTGACACGGACCCACAACAGGGGGCGTAAATGAATTCCCGCGGTTCATCCTTGGCCACTAGGTGCTCCTTTAGGACTGACGACAGTCCGTTTACAAAGGCGGCGCGGAGCGCAGCGTTATTCCAGCCGGACCTCGCAGCCGTGATGCGGAAGTCGACTGCATAAGCAGCTGCGCTTCGGCGTCCCTGTCTCATTGACAGCAGCACAGTTGAAGCGGTCTCTCCCCTGTTAGGGTGATCAAACACAGTTCTGAACTCCCTCACAAACCCAGTGTACGTGTGAAGGAGCCGTGAATTTTGCTCCCAAAGCGCCGTAGCCCAAGCGCGTGCCTCTCCTCGAAGCAGAGTGATCATATAAGCTATTTTGCTTGCGTCTGACGCGTACATGACGGGACGTTGTGCGAAGACGAGCGAACACTGCACAAGAAAGTCCGCGCACGTCTCCACACAACCTCCGTACGGCTCAGGAGGGCTTATGTATGCTTCAGGGGATGGTGGGAGGGGTTGTTGAACCACCACTGGAACATTTATATCCAGCACAGGGTCGGCAGGAGGAGGAGCTGCAGCAGCGCCCTGAGCGCTCGCCGCCACTTGCGCGGAGAGAGCCTCCACCCTGCGGTTCAGGAGGATGTTTTGCTCAGCTATTTGATCCATCCGAGCCGTAAAGGCGGTGAGAATATGCTGTAGCTCACCAATCACGCCTCCTGCAGACGCCTGCGCTCCCTGCTCTCCCATTGGTTGTTCAACAGCCTGGTGACGCCCCTCGGAGTCCATGACGCTGGCCGAGATATCCTGTTGGGAAAGTGTAGTGACACAGACCCACAACAGGGGGCGTAAATGAACGGACAATAGAAGGAGTCAAATTATAACACTTTACTGTTGTGAATGACACAACCAAACACAGCAGATTACAGAATGTGCAAAAGTCAATCAATAAAGGTGTCGTGTGGGCAGGCTCGACGATAGGAGACGCCCGTCTGGAAACGGACCGGAACCACACGATTTCCACTGCCACCGAACCCGAGGAATACTGGAGCCGCCAAGTCCCGAAGTCCCCAGGTGGCCACCTTCACGGCGTGTCGGATCTGGTACTGCTGGCAGAAAGCAAAGACAGTCAAGGGTGGGTGTGTGAACACCCAGTAACAATCCTGGTGGGAATTCCACCTCCACCTCTCACTCAATACGTTGCAGCGATCCCTCAGAGGAAAAAGAGTGCCGTCTTGCACAGCCTCCACAAAAAGGACCGGTACTCCTGCAAACACTCACAATAAACAGATTTACAAAATACCACAAAAAGGCTGAGGATATTACCTCTGGTAGAAGATGGTATCTCGGCAGTGTGGTGGAGGTGTCTTCCTGCTTTTATTCCAGATGTGGATTGGATGATTAGTGACAGCTGTCACGGATGATGGGTGACAGCTGTCACCACGGCTTGTTCCTGAGGGGGCAGCGCCCTCTCGTGCCTGAAGCCCGCACTTCAGGCAGGGCGCCCTCTGGTGGTGGGCCAGCAGTACCTCCTCTTCTGGCGGCCCACACAACAATTACATGCTGTTTAAATTATAAACCAACACCATTCAGAGAGAAAAAGAGCACAGAAGAGCCACAAAATGCTTGGAAACTTTATTTCAGCAATGACATTTAATTAAGCATGCAATAAATAAAAAAACACACACACGGTTCACAATAAATATGGGAACTTGAAAGCAACAACAAAAATCACTGACAGACGACGAAAATAAAAAAAACAGAGAGGAGACTGGAAGGAGACAAACAGCACAAGTATGTGCAGAACATGATGTTCTTCAAAGAACTTTGCATTAGTATAGTTACCTTCATCACTGTAACATAGTGGCATATGAATATGCATGTGTGTTTGTTTGTTTGCATGTGTAAAGATGTACAGTATGCATTTTCTGCAGTGATTGCAGAGCAGGTTCAGCAAAGTTTAGAAAACAAAACATTTATCTGGATTCCTCACAGCTTCTTGACATAAATTATGTGCAAAAGTTTAGAGCTTAAATCTAAACATCAGCTACGACCTACAGGCCATATTGTATGCTTTCCACTTCTTCATGACTGATTTAAACAGAACTAACCAGACTGCTCAAGCTTTTACCTGCAGATGCGCCAATAATGTGATAATGTAATAAAAAAAAAAAACCTGTATAATAAACACCTCAGCAGCTATCATTTAGTTTTGTCCTTTAAAAATGGTCAAGATGGGAGTCCACTCACAAAACATGCAGTAAAGCAACTCTCATGCCTGCCTACGTTTGACTGATTAGAGTGTATTGGGGCAAATTACAACTCAGCACATCTCTCCTATTTCCTCAAGCAGGTCTTACACTGGGCTGAGAGGGGCACCAATCCGGGTTGGAATGGGGTGAGTTACATCACCTCTTGGCCAAGTTCATCAAGCTGGATAAACATACACCTGACCAAGTTCTGCACTGATTCGGGCTGTATTGGGTCGTATTACATCTCAGCACAACATGACCTATTTTTCCAAGCAGCCCTGACTTACCCTGATGCATTCAGCGTTTATACGGGCTGCATTGTGCTGACTTATAACTCAATGCAAGTTGGCCAGTCTCACACCTGGCTGAGTTTGGTGCAACTTCCCAAATAGTGACTTGGCACTAGACATGGGCCGATAACCGGTTTCACGGTATACCGCGGTATGAAAAAGCCACGCTATCAAAACCACTAAAATTTTCTGTTATACCATCCCTACGGTATGAGCGGGTTATGAGAATTCTTGACAGGCAGAGTGGAGGCAGCCACCATTCCCCCTGGCATGCACCTTTGTCTCTGTTTACAAACAGGCAGTTAACATTAGTTGGCATCATGGCTGAAGGAGGCGAAGCCTGCACTGAACTTTTCCCTCCGTCTAAAAGGACCAAGTCAGCTGTATGGGATTACTTTGGCTACCGTAAAAAGGCAGACTCCAACGAATTGGAGGGAGGAGGTCGTCCGATATTTTTTGGTTCTATAGCCCTTCAAACCAAAAACGGTGGCAACAAAGCACCGTAGCTATGGCCTGTGTTGGACTCGGAGCGATTCAAGATACCCGCAAAGGATTATAGGAGAGATGTGCTGAGTTGTAATTTGCCCCAATACGCTCTAATCAGTCAAACGTAGGCAGGCATGAGAGTTGCTTTACTGCATGTTTGTGAGTGGACTCCCATCTTGAGCATTTTTAAAGGACAAAACTAAACGATAGCTGCTGAGGTGTTTATTATACAGGTTTTTTTTATTACATTATCACATTATTATATGGAAGGAGTAAACTTTATCCCATCTTTGAAAACACTGAGAAGTCCAAGGGGCGGACTCGAGTCGTGCTTGTGGTCGACCAAATTTCTCCCACAAACATATCAAGAAGGACAAATACGTCTATTCCAAGCACTTTGTTGGTGAAGCTGGGCCAAGTATTGAGCGTCCGGAGTTCCAAACTTTATTCCAGCTACATTTTTCCCCTTAGCAAGCAAGTCATGTTTCCCACGGGGGAAATACTACATGTCTAAAAGAGAGACTATGATTTTGGTATTTTCTTATATTATTTTTTATATTATTTTTTTTTTCTAAAGTAATCAGTGGTATAGTGCTCGTAGCGGTAGACTTTGTGTCAATTAGTGCACCTGAATCACGTATGTGTCATATGCAAATAGCCATAATGTTGTTAAAGCACATTTTAAAGCTATACAGAATGCCATGAAACCGCTGTATTTTTGCCCACGGTTATCATTCCGTCCAAATCTCATACCGGCCCATGTCTACTTGGCACAACTTGTAAATAGCTTGGTTGAGGCAACTTGACTCCCAAAACATTAGCCGAATATATGAACCCACTCAGCGTATAAACATGCCATTAATGAGGCCAAATGTCCTCAGATATATGTAGTTTAACATGGAAGCCTGTTTGAGTTTCTCACACTCCTTTTGTGAAACAATGAAATGGCTACGCACAACCTTTACTTATACTGCACATGGTAAAATGCACCATAACCTGATAAAGTAAATAAATAAGACAAAATAACAGCCAATGTAAAAATAAAAAATAAACTAGAGCACTGTGCTCGTAGAGCGCAAACCTCTGCCAACACCAGTTTCCAATTCCACAAATTTTTTACCTTGGAAAAATTTTTCAAGGTCAAAGTCCTGTTTGAAGTGGCTTTTCATAAACTAAAATACAATACAAAATATAGATCAAAATGGCTTTTCCATGTTAAAAAGAATCAAATATCACAAATCAAAAAAAAAAAATCACAAATCTGTAATATGAATCAAATGCAGATCAAACTTAGTCTGTTCATTGAGAGTGCCAGTTTGCACCTCATTATCACAAATCAGAGTGACTGAGGCACTTTTGATTGAGATACAATGCAAAATGTACACCAAATGGACTTTTCAATATTCAATTCAAATGTCCACAAAATCCACAATCTGCATTGGATCTGGATCAAACTTTGTCAGGGGATAGTGAGTGTCAGTCTGCACCTCACTTTCAAATATGAGAGCAATTTGATTAAGATATAATGGAAAATATACATTAAACGAGGTTTTCAATCTTAAATTTAAATGGCCACAAAATCTGTAATTAAATGCATGTCTGCAGCTTGAAATGAACTTGTCAGTTTTGTTTCATTTCCCACATGGCCATCGTGACTAATCCAAAAAGCTAAGAAAAATAAATAACTAAAGTAAAACATCTAAATAAGACAGGTCTAATGCAATTTCAACTGTAAAAGGTCCCACCTACACTCACTTGTGTGTGTGCATCTCCCTGAGTGCTTCAAACTATCAGATATGAGCATAAGGATGTAATTTATTATCTAATTACAAGACACATATCATCAATGATCAGATTTATTTATTTCTGACAAAACAGCTTTGTGGTGGCTCATAAATACATGCATCACAAAGGATAGAACAAAGAAACAAATCCATGCATGCACTCTACATTCAGTCAGTGCTCATGTTCCTGCACAGTATTTCCAGCAGTAGCAGTGTTTATACTAAGAAATGTCCATGGGGTGACTGGATCAATTATTCCAAACTACAGGTGGGAGTGTTTGCCAGAATCTCTGAGTCACGCTGAGGAAATAGTGATACCATCTCATGAAATAATAATGACTGAAAACACACACAGACACACAAACACAGACACACAAACACACACACACACACACACACACACACACACACACACACACACACACACACACACACACACACACACACACACACACACACACACACACACACACACACACACACACACACACAGACGCACTTTACCTTCGGCCCAACTGAGAGTGTGAAAACATTCTAAGCCTTTCTCTGTGTCTGGCTTCATGTGTCTGTTCACAGAGTTGTAAAACATCGGTCAATGAGTCGACGGTCTCGAGAGGGTACGGTCGCTTGCAGAAGTATTCGGTACCTTGGTATTTCACGCATTTTAATTTGTTCATGCCATTTCAAATACATAAAGTAAATCAGGCTTGTCAATATAAAACATTTCTAAAAATGATCTTCCTTACAGTCAAACTCAAAGCAAATCTCTACAACTTGATATAAATTAATTAAAAATATAAAAGCCAAGATGATGGGTTGCATAAGTAATAGGCCTCTTTGGTATAATACGTGTAAATAATAAAGGATTATTAACTGCACAAATGACGTTAATAATTCATTTATTATATGGCTATATATATATATATATATATATATATATATATGTATCGGGTGTCCCAAAAAAATATGCAACATTTTATCAGCAAAGAAAATGGTCAAAGCATATGTCTAGGAAATAAATTTATGGCTGGATAGAAAGCTGAAAGGTTGCAGTTTTTCATACCATTGTCAATATTGACCCTGCATTTTGTCAGTCTCTTAGACAACATGTTCAATGTAGGCCCCGCGTTGACCAATTACGGCCTGCAAACGCTTTTGGGAAAGTGTCCTGAAGAATGTTTCGGATTTCTCGGCAGATGTTTTCCTTCAATGCATTGATGCTTAGCATCAACATAAACTTCAGGGTCTCTGTAAGTATTTAAGGGTCAAACCAAGTGTTTTAAATGTTGTATATTTTTTTGGGACACTCTAAATATATATATATATATATATATATAAACATGCAAACTTACAATATCGCCTGAATATGCTGCTGATGGTGTTGAGCTTGTTCGCTTTCTTCACCTCCAGGAAGAACTTGTTAACAGGTGGCCCAGTCATTAGCTAATAAGCGTTCAATCCGTGTGTTTTTTCCGATACTGTTCAGATATTTATAGAGTAGATTCATGTCTAGGCTTGGGTATCGAGAACCGTTTTTTTTTTCCGGGTATTGTTAAGAAATGATTCGATCCACCGATATCAATAGCCTTTTTGCTTAACGATTCCCTTAACGGTCCTTCAGAGCGGCCACTGTTTTTGCGGGTGTTTGTTGGGAAAATGCTAATTTTCTTTGTTAATTACAGACCCTGCAGCGGGTCTGTAATCAACGTTTCTACAGCGCGGCTCTGCTTTGAACCTTGAACCAACGAAGCAGTGCTTCAAGCCACTGCTTCGATGGATCATTGTTTCACTACTCTTCAGACGCAGCAACTCCGCTCCTTAACCCCTCTCAAAGCCATTAAAATGTGTAAATCGTGAGTCACTTTTGTTCAGATTAAAGTGACTAACTAGGACTCCTGTCTTGTTGTGAGAAAGAAATCAGAATCGTCCTCCGTTCCATTGTTCCAAACACTGCTCTGTAATACAAACAATAAACTGCAATCTATCAAAATGTTTTTCTCCTTCCAAAATAAGACATCCTGCGCTGGCGTGCAGCAGCCCAAGACTGTATGGCTGCAGAAGTGCAGACTCCAGCAGCCGTCTGAGTTCAGCTCTGATGTATGGACAGACAATCATGCTATTAATGTCTGAAAGGAAATGCTTTTAACAAAAACTACAGATTTTGTTTATTTTTATTAATGTCCAGAGATCAAGGATCCAGTGACCAATTTCATATTTATTTACTTTAAGACTCAATAAAATGTTGTTGACATAGAAAATCTGCAAAGCCTACTTGTAGCACACAGAAAATTCATAAGAGGTATTGATTATAAAGGCTGTCGGAAAAAGAAGGTTGGAGACAAATGCAGGACTTGACAACATAGCTCTGGTTCAATGTGGCATTTACTGAAAGGTTCAGCGGGGTTCGGTACACAGAGAGGCAGTCCAAGAGAAGCAAACAAATCAAAAACATCAGTCAATGGCGTGGTTGATATAACAGGCAGGTGGTCAAAACACAACATGGAAACAGAACTTAGAATGAACAAGGAACAGAGCTAGAAGCAATGGCACAGGGCACAACGATCAGGCAAAAAACATTGCAACCAGTGGTGTTTAAATACTCCCAGTGGTAACCTGTAGATAGGAAACACGTGTGGAAAGATCCAGAACAGGGTGTGACCCAACCGGAGTGAAACGCCCCCACCAAGCTCGAAGAAAGGTAAACAAGAGAAATGGGGACCAGAAAACCCAAGCAAGACACACCCAGCCAGAAAAATAACATAATCCAAAAACAAAACCCAACAGTACAATATAAGACAATACACAATACATGACATCGATAAGGAAATCAATAAAGAATCTGATCAATAAGCAGAATCGATAATGGTATCGATATCGATAAAATCTTATCAACACCCATGCCTATTGATCTCCGACTTGGTTTTTCTAATCGTGTTTTTAGCTTCCTGGTTTGTAAGGAAAATATGTGTTGGGACATGGAAACCAGTCCGATATGGGAAAATATCCGACCGGTAATCAGCCAATCGGAGTGCACGTAGCGTCGCAGCCATATAATAATCAGTTTTCTTCAGACAAGTTAGGGGATGGATACATGAACATTTCCAAGTATATGATATTTGAGATATATGACAGAGTCGTGAATCACACAAAGACTGTGCGCTGCACTTATCGGGCATGTGTGTTATGAGTCGGACGCAGTCGGAGCACCGACCCAGCGTTTGACAGGACCCAGCATAAAGGAAACAGAGCACGGTTCAAAGGATAACAGAATTTAATGACATAACAGTGAGTGCTCAATTAATAAGTGCGCGGTCTGGCGAGGTGGAAAAATGGCGTGCTCCCAGCAGCACAAACGGTCCAGAGCCAGAACAGTTCGGACCCAAGGACCCCGCCGACACCCCCCAGGTGGCCGCGACCAACCGAGTCTGTGAAAGAAGAAACCATAATGTGAGTCCACCACTCCACACACAGAGAGACCACTCAAAGGTGTACATAATCAGGAAACACTTCCTGGCTTAATCACCAATCAGCTTCCCACCCTGCAGGCATGGAACACCCAGTTCAATTCTCCACTGCAGTGGAAGCTGATTAAACGACTAACATAACAGCTCAATATAATAAGGTGTGAGGGACACCACATCTACTGACTGTACTCATGTTAGTCACAAAACCTAAAGTACCTCAGGAAGTGTGCTGACGAGCGTGAGACCTCACCCCCTCCTCTTTCACAGACCATGGCATCAAACCTGGTACGGTCTCTGCGTCCATAATGATGAGATGGTTCTCCAAACGTCGATCTCACCCGTCTGGTCACAAGGTTGAGTCTCTGGCAAATACACACTGTGTACTCCAGACTTAAATGCAACCATGCCCCAATCCATACAGATGCACCACAGCTGTGAGTCCTGAAGAGCTCCACATGACAAGCCTCAGGTGATCAGGGTGAGGTCCTGATAACTCAGCCACACATCAGCCACTCAGTCCTGAATGCATGCCACCTGGAAGGAAAGACAGAAAACAGAAACAAAAGCCAGCCAGGCACCCCAGCCACACAACAGCACCCCACCCTCACGGGAAGCCTCCCGGCGACCACACAAACCTGGCCCAGGAAAAACACCCCCCTCCAGGGACCATGGCTGGAAACTGTATCTGCATTCATCTTCCAACTGAATCTTCATCTAACAGAACTGTTGACGTCTTCTCCTCTGACTGCATCTTTGCCTTTGTTTCTGTCATTCAATTTGCACAGGTGTGGCCAGGAGTTCTTGAACCTGTGCGGTCAGCCTTTGTCCGACCATGTTTAGAGTCTGTTTAGTCATAAAACAAAAAAGACAAACACAAACAACCAAACCACCCCCCCCTCCCCAGAGGACCGTCCCATCAAACCCCAGGAAGAGGAGAAAAGAAAAACACAACCCAAACTTAAGCTTGCAAACAAAAAAAAACCGCTAACACCCCCCCCGGACGACATGTAGGGACCAACACCCCCCAGAGGACATCCCGCCAGCTCCAGGAGTAATAACCACAGCCGAGGTCCCTCTGGGATCCAAAGTCACCCACGGGGACTCCTAGCGCCTCCCAGAGGACCGTTCCATCAAACCCCAGGAGACGCCCCCCCTCATGACTAACAGACCCAGCCCCGGCCGTCTATGGCTAGATGGACCCACAGCCCTTTCCCCCCCAGAGGACACCACAGCCACACCCTGAGGGCAGAAACTGGGGGGAAAAAAAAAACCGAAAAAAAAAACATACAAACAAAACAACCCCAACCCCACCCCCTCAGCGCAGTGGAAACTGGAAGTACGTCCAGTGTCACCAACCACGACTATACCCCAAAAGTCAACCGGGAGGAGTGGAACAGCGGTAATTGGCACACGGCACAAAACGGCGCCACCCCTCCGACTTTTAAACCAGCCACCAGCTGCGGGTATATTCCACTGCCCCAAACCTCAGCTACGCCGATGGCATACGGCTCAAAGGCGTGCTGAAGCCGGAGGTGGAACAGGGAATCAACAAAAAAAAACAACACCCCGAACCCCCCCCCTCCCGGATGCAGAGGTCACCTGGGAAACGACCAGCACAACCAAACTGCACCACCCCAGCAACGCCGACAACCTATGGCTCACACGGCTGGGGCCAGAGGAGAAGACAGGGAAGTAAAAAAAAAAGAAAAAATACCCCACCCCCCCCCCCCCTCCCGGGTGCAGAGGTTACCTGGGAAATGCCCAGCATAACCAAACTGCACCACTCCAGCAACGCCGACAACGTATGGCTCACACGGATGGAGCCAGAGGAGAAGAGAGGGCACAACAAAAACAAAAAAAAAAGAAAAAAGAAAAAACAACCCAATTACCCCCCCCCCCCCATCACCCCCCAGAGGACTGTCCCATCAAACCCTGGGAGGTGAAACCAAAAGAAATAAAAAAGAAAGACTAACAGACTAACATAAAGCCACCTGGGTCCTTTCTATGCTCCAGACAGCCTGCACGTTCACGACCCCAGAACACTAATAGTGCTGAACATCCCACACAAAAACCAACTCAAAAAACCCCCACAAAAAATGAACCAACACAAAACTAATAAGTGACTTATACCGTTAAGCTCAAACAAATGGAACACACCTGTTCCACCTTAAGAGCTATGATGGTAATGTGACTCAGTCACCAACAGGGGGAGCCAAAGTGCTAAAAATAAAAAACCCCTTTGGTAACCGAGAAAACAACTCACGCTGCTTTCCCTGTGCGCAGCTACGTGTAACACACAACCAAAATGTGCTTCAACTAAATTATGCCGAAGCTGACACAACAGACGCAGTAGCTATCTTCACCCGGGGAGACGGGGCTACAACTGTAACAACAGGACGCACAGCGACCCGGGCCACAGAACTCCGCCGTGCGCGTTCACCCATTAAACACACACTCATGCAGCTCCCATTTTACCTCTTATCCGGACGAAGTGTGACGCGAAGCCGTCGCTATTCACACTCCACAACAACCCACAGATAAGGCAACACCACAGAAACACGGCTGCAAGAGAGCTCAAATCACTATTCAATAATCGGTTCTCCGACACGCACCATCCGGGCGGAGAGCACCCGCAACTGATCCGGATAACTTCTGACGTCTGCTGCCGCCTTCCCGGCACAGTACCGCCTCTGCTACCGCTGGGTCCATGATGTATTGGCCAGAGACTACTGTTATGAGTCGGACGCAGTCGGAGCACCGACCCAGCGTTTGACAGGACCCAGCATAAAGGAAACAGAGCACGGTTCAAAGGATAACAGAATTTAATGACATAACAGTGAGTGCTCAATTAATAACCAATAAGTGCGCGGTCTGGCGAGGTGGAAAAACGGCGCGCTCCCAGCAGCACAAACGGTCCGGAGCCAGAACAGTTCGGACCCAAGGACCCCGCCGACACCCCCCAGGTGGCCGCGACCAACCGAGTCTGTGAAAGAAGAAACCATAATGTGAGTCCACCACTCCACACACAGAGATACCACTCAAAGGTGTACATAATCAGCAAACACTTCCTGGCTTAATCACCAATCAGCTTCCCACCCTGCAGGCATGGAACACCCAGTTCAATTCTCCACTGCAGTGGAAGCTGATTAAACGACTAACATAACAGCTCAATATAATAAGGTGTGAGGGACACCACATCTACTGACTGTACTCATGTTAGTCACAAAACCTAAAGTACCTCAGGAAGTGTGCTGACGAGCGTGAGACCTCACCCCCTCCTCTTTCACAGACCATGGCATCAAACCTGGTACGGTCTCTGCGTCCATAATGATGAGATGGTTCTCCAAACGTCGATCTCACCCGTCTGGTCACAAGGTCGAGTCTCTGGCAAATACACACTGTGTACTCCAGACTTAAATGCAACCATGCCCCAATCCATACAGATGCACCACAGCTGTGAGTCCTGACGAGCTGCACATGACAAGCCTCAGGTGATCAGGGTGAGGTCCTGATAACTCAGCCACACATCAGCCACTCAGTCCTGAACGCATGCCACCTGGAAGGAAAGACAGAAAACAGAAACAAAAGCCAGCCAGGCACCCCAGCCACACAACAATGTGAATGGAAATCTGATCTTCTTGTGGAATTTTGTTGTTTGCAGTATATAATATATTTGATTTTGGAGTGATGTTTGTGTGTCTGACACAAGCTCTGATGTGCTGATCTTCAATCAGCAGAGCATCTTTGACCTTCAGCAAAACAGATACCAGCTGCAATATTCAGTTTGAACTTTAGAATAAAATGAACATCAAGCATCTCTTTCATCTGATCGTACTTTTAGCCAAAAGGAGCCGTTGTGTGCAGCTCTGAACATGCAAAACAATTAAATAATTATCATAATGGTGACGAGTTGAAATTTAATTTTGTAGAGCACAGTCAGCCTTCTGAAATGCTACTGATGCTTGTTTTTGCTCAACAGAAATACCAGTGTGAGCTCAGCCAGGGCATCACTCTGAACAAAGATTAATCTGTAAACAAAACCTTTTCAGTTTGTTCATCAAAAAGATTCTGTCACTTATACTCATTCAGGACAGTTTGTCGCCTCTAGGAACAGATCATGACAACAGATGATACAAAAATAGGCAAGAACTGATGCAATTTTCTGTCATAGGTCAAAAGTCAAAGTCAGGAAAAATCTTGGAAAAATCCCTATCCTTTAACACTGAACAATTTTTCCTCTGATCAGGATTACAGATTTTGTGGTCATTTACATTTAACATTGAAAACCCCATTTAATGTATATTTTACATTATATCTTAATCAAACGTGCCTAAATCACTCTCATATTTGAAAGGGAGATGCAGACTGGCACTCACTATCGCCTGACAAAGTTTGATCCCATGTTGCAGACCGAATGGTCCCCCCAAAAATCAATCCACCCTACCTTCACTGCGCATGCATCATTTTGGCGCGTTGGCAGTATTTCACCGATTATTGCCTCGTTTCTGCTTAAAACTGCACTTCAGTCATCATCTCTTTCAGTGACAGATATCTGAAGCTTTTGTACAACAGTCAACCACATAAATTCAGCATTATTTCATCATAAAAGACGGAGGAGGTGATCAGAGTGCAGCAGCCATGACGAGCTGCTCCTGCTGCGTTCACTGAGCCTCCATCATTTCAAAGCGTCACCGATTATCGCCTCATTTCTGCTTGAAAATGGCCTCATTTCTGCTTAAAACTGACTTTACAATGATTTAAGAGGTTTTCTTTGTCATCTGATGGTTAACAATCACATTAATCCATTTGATCAGTTTGGGTAAAGAGACTCCATGTCAGACATGTTGCTGTGGTCCCAAATGACCACTCTGTCTCCACATGTGCAGTGGAGACAGAGTGGACCAATTTTTTTTTTTTTTGGGGGGGGGGGGGGGCGTTCGGTCTGCGACACTGGATCTGATCCGGATTGTGGATTTTGTGGACATTTTTTTTTAATATTGAAAATGTGGAATTGGAAAGTGGTGTTGGCGGAGGTTTGTGCTCTATGGGCATGGTTTTATTGTCAGTGAAATGGCTGAGAGGCTGCCGCTTTGCTCCATGAAATTTTTTTCAGAAACTGTTAGAGACAGCCAGTTGGAAACCATTCGAAAGATTCAGATGGATTTCGGTGAAGATTCTATCGGTATCACACGGATTAAGGACCATTAAAACGGCGGCGGAGGGCGCACCGCGCCCCGAGCGGCCATCAACAGGCTGAAACGAGCAGATCACTTCCAAATTTAAGGCTCTGTTGATGCAGGATGTCGTGTGACTAACAGAGAAGTTTCAGAAGAGGTCAGGATCAGCACTTTATCGTTAAAGGAGTATAAGAGGAGTATATGTTAAAGGAGATTTTGTAATGAAAGACGTGCGGACGGATCATGACCCGGGACAAACAACACCTCCGTGTTGGAAGTCTCACAGGACAAGTTGGAACATGCCCAGCTGTTAAACAATTTCTCAGATACTCACTCAACTGAAAAGCCACCGAAATATATATATATATATATATATATATATATATATATATATATATATATATATATATATATATATATATATATATATATATATATATATGGTGTGTGTGTGTGTGTTTTGCCCTGACCCCTTTCTGAGACAATTACATAGTCAAACAAATAAGAAAAAAAAAACTTTGCCAGCACACTGTATATAGCCCAATCACTGTTAGATGCAAGATACATATACTGGTTGATTTGTACATAGAGAGGACGATGATACCAAAATTACCTATATTGTAATGCTTAATACTAGGGATGCACCAATCCACATTTTTTCAATTCTGATCCGATCCCGAAATTTGGATATCTGCCGATACTGATACTATTCTGATACCAGAGCTCTGTTTGATTTAATATTATTATTATCATTATTATTGATTTTATATGAGGATATTTTGTATCCCCAGTTATGTAGCTTCACGATGAAGTGGTACAGAGGAGGATTTTCTTAAAAAGAAGACCAGAAAGTTCAGTTATAATTTGTCAAAAGGGTACATCTGAGATGCAAGCCTACATTTTATGTTTTAGTGAAAGAATTAAGTACCGTATTTTCCGGACTATAAGTCGCACCTTTTTACATGTTTTGGCCGAGGGTGCGACCTATACTCCGGTGCGACTTATAAATGAAAAATATACCGGTAGGATCTCAATTAATTTACTGTAACAAAACAATTTTACGTGACAGAGTCGATCTATGTTTTAAAATGGCCACCGGAAAAGGAAATGCAATGCATCATGGGCACTGTAGTATGACGGCCATCCTATAGTTCACGCTGGTCGCGATAACCAATCAGAGAACAGAACTTTGGATGCGTATTCCTCACCTCACTCACAGCGTGTGAAGCTGACGAACTCGGTGCTTGCTGTTATTCCGGCTTGGCGAACAGAACAGCTTCAACCCTTGGATATCAATGTGAGCAGAGTGTTTAAGTTGACGCTGAGAGCTGCGTGGGAGCACCGGGTGAGCGACGGCGGAGGATTAGTGTGTGCACTTGGAAGGAGCTGGCGTCGATGATTGTGAAAAACGTTTGAAGCAGACGAACATGGTGTTTATTCCGGGACGGCTAACAAGACAGCTTCAACCCTTGGATATCAGTGTGAGCAGAGTTGACGCTGAGAGCTGCATGGGAGCACTGAGCGACGGCGGAGGATTAGCGTCTGCACTTGGAAGGAGCTGGATCGACACCGCTGGGTGGTCATGAGCTGCGCAGGTAGGTGCTGCATGGTTCGGCTTGCAATGTGGTCCGCAAAATACAAACATATCCGTAGGTAAAATGCAGCTCACGAGAGGGCACTCGAGGCTTGTGTGACTGTTCCTGCGACTTCTGACTACCATAGAAAAATAAAATTTTTAACGTTACTGATAACATAACAAGACAACGGAGAAGGCCCGAAAAAATGCCACCAAAAAGAAAATCATACTCTGCAGATTACAAGTTGCGACTGGTGAAATATGCATCCGAAAACGGTAGCCGTCACAATATTATCATCTGAACTTTTCATGTTAACATACCTGTATGTCCATGGGACTTATAGTCCAGTGGACCTTATTTATGGTTTATTTTTCTTTATAATGGATAAAGTGGCTGGTGCGACTTATACTCCGGTGCGACTTATTTATGGTTTATTTTTCTTTATAATGGATAAAGTGGCTGGTGCGACTTATACTCCGGTGCGACTTATAGTCCGGAAAATACGGTACTTTTATTTATTGTTGGGTCAGTGGCTGTAGTTTTATCTCTTGAACACCCACCCCGAGTACATTTTAAAGAAGGAGCGTATTTCCACATTTCCAAAATGCAACAAGAAACCAAAAAATAAATAAACGTACATAATAAAGTCTACATGGTGGATCCTTGATCTCTGGACATAAATAGAAAAAAACAAAAGCTGTAGTTTTTGTCAAAAGCATTTCCTTTCAGACATTATTGGCATGAATGTCTTTCCATACATCTGAGCTGAGCTTAGCTGGCTGTGCTGCACATCAGGATGTAATTGATAAAGAATGCAGGACATCTCATTTTGTGAGAAAAAAAACGTTTTAGTCTATTGTAGTTTATTGTCTGTATCACAGCATTTGGAAAGAGGTGTCATTTTATTTAAAGCAGCAATTCATTTTGAAGTAATTAATCCTGACCAGACTGTGTCTCAGCAGAGAGCCACGCAGCATTTGGAGCTGTGTCAATGGAACGCAGGAAGATTCTCTTTTCTTGACTGCAACAAGACAAGTGTCCCAGTTAGTGACTTTAATACACACAAAAGTGACATGATTAACATATTTTAATAGCTTTGAGAGGGGTTAAGAAGCGGACTTGCCGCTTCTGAAGAGCAGCAAATCAAAGAACCAACGAGCCAGTGGATCGAAGCATTGCTTCATTGGTTCATGCTTCAAACTGCAGAAACGGTTGATTACAGACCCGCTGCAGGGTCTGTAATCAATGCAGAGGAATGATCATTTTCCCGACAAACACCCTCAAAAACATCGGCCGCTCTGAAGGACCGATAAGGGAATCGTTAAGCAAAAAGGCTATTGATATCGGTGGATCGAATCATTTCTTAACGATACCCGAAAAGAACCGGTTCTTTACACCCAACTCTAATCCTACATCAGAAAGTTAATCATTTACTCTGTGTAGTAGGGTGGCTGAAAAAAGCTCCCCAAGCTGCTTAGGATGTCAATATGATGTCATCAATCATGGGGAAAATATTAAGCAATTTTTGTGAAAATGGTACATTTCCAACCCAACTTTTCAGCTTGAAGGAACTAAAATAATTAAATTTGAGGACACAAACTGTGAAAAAGAACAGTTTGAGCTTTCAGAAAATCAGCTTGAATTTGTTTCTACCACCTCCCTTGTTGGAGTAAACTGCGACTGAACTGGGCATTTTTTTCACAGAGCATTTTTAAAAATCCCAGAACAGGGCAGGGGGTGCTTATTCTCTGGCCAGGTAGCTTGAATAAACTCACCAAGCTCCATAATTATGGCCAAGAGTCTTCTTTAAGATTTTTAAATTTTAATGATTTAACACCAGTTAAGTCTTGTATTATTATTACTATTAGGTGATCTAAATTGGATATTGACATTAGTCTTTTAGTGTTCCTATCAAAGTTTATAATCCTTAAAGTGTAGGTGACATGATGTGTCATATTATTTGAGTATTTAAGACTAAAATTAAACAAAAGTTTGAAATTTATCCTTTCCTGGTGCACAGTTACTGAAGAAATAGCCTAAATATTCAGATTTTGAACTGTGCGCCACTAAAAACCAGGAACTTCCTGAATGGTCCTGACATTGGAGAATAAGAAGGAAGTGCCATCACCACTGGAACCATGATCTTAATAGCCCCATTAATTTATGGATTCATTTCTGGATTTTTACAGGCTACTGACAGCCCCATTTCCACAGAGTGGTTTGTGTCAGAGCTGCACCGTGTTTTCGGTGTCAGAACAGTTAATTTTTGTTGCCAGAATCCTTTTGATTGGCATGTGGAGCACTTTTATTGAGGAGCGCACAGGGATTGCTTCTCCACAGCCTTTTAACTTGCAGTGCAAACAGGAGAGACTTGATCCATCAGCCGCAGATGCAGTGAATGGATTACACCTGTAGCTGACCATGCTGGTCGCAGATCAAGCAGCAGAGACTCTAACCACCAGCCGCAGATGCAATGAACAGATTACACCTGTAGCTGACCGTGCTGGTCGCAGATCAGTGCAGCAGAGACTCTAACCATCAGCCGCAGATGCAATGAACAGATTACACCTGTAGCTGACTGTGCCGGTCACGGATCAGTACAGCAGAGACTTGAGCCATCATGGACTTCTCTTCAGCCAGGACAACAAATTAAATCATTTTCCAACGTTTTCATCAGACTGAAGATGATCTTACTTCTCCTTGTGTGAATGGTTTTAATATTTTATAATAACGTGTTACGCTACTAACATACAATACAGTAACTGTATTCAAGAAGGAAACAAAATTTATTTTAAAAATAGCCAATATTTTCAGTCCCTCGTGACATTTTTCAGATTTGAATGTACCCGTTTCTCAGACAAAAAACATAAATAAAAAAATCCACACCATCATTTTTTTTCTGATGTCACAGATAGTAAAACTATTTTTTAATCAGTTGATTAGACCAAAGAGCTGGCAAAAAAGTATTACCTCCACCCGCATGCCAAAATCACCTGCAGTATTTATTTATTTATTTTATAATCACCATTCTGTGTTCTGAACTCTGGCAATATCGTCACTATTGTCAGACTGAAGGTTTTCCTCCAAAGTTTCTTCTCCCTCATTGTCATCTAAATAAGGCTCAAAACCATAAGGCTGTGTCCTCCACAACTTCTTCAAAAACACCTTCAGACTAGACTTAAAAAAGCTCCACACTAGAACAAAAATATCATCCGAAAACAGCTCGAATTCCGCCGTGTTTACAATTGATTTGGGCTTGAATCAGCAGGTGCTGTTCCGGTGATAACATAGCAACAATATGGCTGCAGCTGAGGGCTGAAATAGAGCGCAGGATTCAGACAGCTGTTGTTTATCCTTCACCTGTGCACTTATCATTGACTTTTATTGTTCAGGATTTTTTAATATATCAACATTTCATCATTTTTAGTGGTTATTTGTGTTGTGTGGGCTGCTGAAGAGGAGGTACTGCTGGCCCACCACCACCAGAGGGCACCCTGCCTGGAGTGCGGGCTCCAGGCACCAGAGGGCGCTGCCGCCTCACAGGAACAGCCGGGGTGACAGCTGACACTCATCACCTGTGACAGCTGTCACCACTCATCTGATCTGCATCGGTATATCAGCAAGACGTCATCTCCACCTCTTTGCCGAGATATCGTTCTACCTGAAAGGTAATATCCTCAGCCTGACTGCTTGATAGAAAGCCTTTTTGTTGTGATTTTTGTGAGTGATAACAGACTTTTTCTCCAACGAGAGGTGGAGGTAGCTTCCCTGCCGTGCAGATTGCTGGGTGCAGACGCACCCACGTTTAATTGTGTTTTTGTTCCTCGCCAGCAGTACCAGGTCCGACACGCGGAGGCAGTGGCCACCTGGGAGTTCGGGACTTGGCGGCTCCAGTATTCCCGGGTTCTGGTGGCGGAGGAAATCGTGTGGTTCCGGTTCTGCTTTGGACAGGCGTCTCCTATCTTCGAGCCTGCCCACACGACACCTTCTAATTTGACCTTTGATCTATTGTGGAATCTGTTGTGTTTGTTGTGCACGTTCGCAACAGTAAAGTGTTGTTATTTGACCTATTCTATTGTCCGTTCATTTGCGCCCCCTGTTGTGGGTCCGTGTACTTACACTTTCCCAACAATTTGTGCACATTTTTGGTGTCACCTACACTTTAATGAATGAGTTTTATTTGCAGAAAGCTAAAAAAAGTAAGGACTTTAAAGTTCAACTCAGTTTTTCTGAAAAGATTAAGAAGTCAGAGGGGAAAAATTAGAGGGCGAACAACAATTAAAATTTAATTAAGATTTAACATTTCATCCCCAAAACATTGTGTAAAACTGAAAGGGGGTCAACTTTACAATCCTTTTGGTTTTGTAACTGATATATACTCAACAAAAATATAAACGCAACACTTTTGGTTTTGCTCCCATTTTGTATGAGATGAACTCAAAGATCTAAAACTTTTTCCACATACACAATATCACCATTTCCCTCAAATATTGTTCACAAACCAGTCTAAATCTGTGATAGTGAGCACTTCTCCTTTGCTGTGATAATCCATCCCACCTCACAGGTGTGCCATATCAAGATGCTGATTAGACACCATGATTAGTGCACAGGTGTGCCTTAGACTGTCCACAATAAAAGGCCACTCTGAAAGGTGCAGTTTTGTTTTACTGGGGGGGATACCAGTCAGTATCTGGTGGGACCACCATTTGCCTCATGCAGTGCAACACATCTCCTTCGCATCATCCGAGAAGAGAACACCTCTCCAACGTGCCAAACACCAGCGAATGTGAGCATCTGCCCACTCAAGTCGGTCACGACGATGAACTGGAGTCAGGTCGAGACCCCGATGAGGATGACGAGCATGCAGATGAGCTTCCCTGAGACGGTTTCTGACAGTTTGTGCAGAAATTCTTTGGTTATGCAAACCGATTGTTCCAGCAGCTGTCCGAGTGGCTGGTCTCAGACGATCTTGGAGGTGAACATGCTGGATGTGGAGGTCCTGGGCTGGTGTGGTTACACGTGGTCTGCGGTTGTGAGGCTGGTTGGATGTACTGCCAAATTCTCTGAAACGACTTTGGAGACGGCTTATGGTAGAGACATGAACATTCAATACACGAGCAACAGCTCTGGTTGACATTCCTGCTGTCAGCATGCCAATTGCACGCTCCCTCAAATCTTGTGACATCTGTGGCATTGTGCTGTGTGATAAAACTGCACCTTTCAGAGTGGCCTTTTATTGTGGGCAGTCTAAGGCACACCTGGTGTCTTAGACGTCACACATGGTGTCTAATCAGCATCTTGGTATGGCACACCTGTGAGGTGGGATGGATTATCTCAGCAAAGGAGAAGTGCTCACTATCACAGATTTAGACTGGTTTGTGAACAATATTTGTAATGACAGCCATCTCCCCAGTGCCTTTACCTGACATGCAGCCCCATATCATCAATGACTGTGGAAATTTACATGTTCTCTTCAGGCAGTCATCTTTATAAATCTCATTGGAACGGCACCAAACAAAAGTTCCAGCATCATCACCTTGCCCAATGCAGATTCGAGATTCATCACTGAATATGACTTTCATCCAGTCATCCACAGTCCATGATTGCTTTTCCTTAGCCCACTGTAACCTTGTTTTTTTCTGTTTAGGTGTTAATGATGGCTTTCATTTAGCTTTTCTGTATGTAAATCCCATTTCCTTTAGACGGTTTCTTACAGTTCGGTCACAGACGTTGACTCCAGTTTCCTCCCATTCGTTCCTCATTTGTTCTGTTGTTTGTTTTCGATTTTTGAGACATATTGCTTTAAGTTTTCTGTCTTGACGCTTTGCTGTCTTCCTTGGTCTACCAGTATGTTTGCCTTTAACAACCTTCCCATGTTGTTTGTATTTGGTACAGAGTTTAGACACAGCTGACTGTGAACAACCAACATCTTTTGCAACATTGCATGATGATTTACCCTCTTTTAAGAGTTTGATAATCCTCTCCTTTGTTTCAATTGACATCTCTCGTGTTGGAGCCATGATTCATGTCAGTCCACTTGGTGCAACAGCTCTCCAAGGTGTGATCACTCCTTTTTAGATGCAGACTAACAAGCAGATCTGATTTGATGCAGGTGTTAGTTTTGGGGATGAAAATTTACAGGGTGATTCCATAATTTATTCCTCAGAATTGAGTGATTCCATATTTTTTCCCTCTATTTGGTCTAAAAAAGTAACCATTACTGACTGCCACAATTTTTTTTTCCTGATTTCTTATAGTGTTTCTTAAAGCCAGAAAGTTGCCATTTGAAATGACTTTAGTTTTGTGTCATGTCTGTGATCTGCTTTTTTTCTACAAAATTAAACAACTGAATGAACATCCTCCGAGGCCGGTGATTCCATAATTATTGCCAGGGGTTGTACTCATGTGTGTGCCCCGTGGGTGTGTTTGTATGAAAATGAGGTGAGGTGAGGCGAGGTCCCTGGACATTTGCACCATAGACCAGCAAATATCAGGTGTAAAACTGGGCTTAGTGCATATGTATTATTTAAAGGGTGCACCATTCAGGCACACCACATATAAGAATGTTTCTGGACATGCATGCACACATGCACACGCACACGCACGCACACACACACACACACACACACACACACACACACACACACACACACACACACACACACACACACACACACACACACACACACACACACACACACCCTGTTTGTACACAGACTCAAACTGAAAACAACAATAGTCACAACAGTCACTACATGTCCAGCTTTATGTCTCCATCACCAGCAAAGCTCTCACTTGTGTCGATTTTGAATAAAACAGCGCTGTGCACCTGATGCACTTCGTCTTAAAGAAAATGACAAGTTGATATCACGTTATGCTCTTAACACACCTATGACGAATGAAAAGGATAAAGACAACCACTTTTCATCCAGCACCCGACTTTACTCTCTGGTTGCACAACCTCTAGATAAAAAAATTACCCGGAAACTTCCCAAACCACAGGTTACATGCCATTTCCATTAGACCAGTGGTTCCCAAACACTGTATGTCACACACCCCCCAATAACAATAACCAATAACCAGAGTTGTGCAAAACTGTGCAAGGTCACATTTCAGTTATTAAAAGATTTTCAGTCAGTCAGTCTTTTCTATGGCTAGTGTATTTGCGTTGTATCAAACATTTTTCCTCTCCTTTCAAACTGCATTATTAACAATGAAACACGTCTCAGCCTCAATGCTGTTAGTGAAGCAAAGGGTGAGCTGCAGGAGCCCACATTAGTAACTTCTGCGGTTCTGTGTTAGTGTACTGCTGGGAACTAATGCTTTCAGTGCTGCCGCCCGACTGATTCTGCTCTCTTTCTCTCTGTCTGAGGTGCTGCTGCCATTACTTCACTTCAAAATTGTAATAAACCATTTCACCACTTATCCAGCTGCCTCACTGCAACTGAATCCACCTCACCTGGTTCCAGCCTTGACATAATCGCCGATCCATTCTCACAATCATCTCCTCCCTCCTTGCTGATGTCCAACTGATATCTGACATCTCTGCATGAGAGGTTTCCAGGTTTTAACCAGTTTAACATTTTTGGTTTGCAACAGGTCAAACTAACTACTGGTACTGCTTACTGGATAACTGGACCACATAATACCACACAAGGCAGTTGCATATCCGGTTAACAAGTGTATGCATTCTTTGCACAGCAGTGAATTGAAATGTTATTTTATAACTTTCATTAAAAAAAAAAAAAAAAAATCATGTTTTTTTTGTTGCTTTTTTGTTTGTGTGTTTTTGTTTTTCTTTTCTGACATTACACATATTCTCATGCTCCCCCTCCCCCAGTGACAATCTGCACACCCCCAGGGGTGCACCACAGTTTGGGAAACTATGCTTTAGACTAAGATAAGACCCAAAATCTTTTTTGAGACCCAACCTTTGGGTTTCAAAAAATCTGTTCTTTCATTTTTTATTAATTCCACTGACACACCAATAAACAGATGCATGGAAAAATCCATAGAGGGATAATTAAAATAAATAAGTTTACAAATAAAACAGTCAAAAAGTTGAAAAGGAGAACTGAGCCTGAATCTGGTGCAAGAAACAAAGACTAGATAGAAGAGCTTCAGTCGTTTTCCTTTTGAAAGTGATCCAGGGTCAGCTGAGGCTGCAGAACAGCAGCCAAAAAGGCAAGAGCAGACTGGACTGAAGTGTCACTGAGAGGACTCGCGTGCGCGCACACACACACATACACGCAAAGATGCACACAGACACACAAAGATGCACACTGCTCCTTCACTATGACAAGTGTCAGGTGTCCTCATCCAGACAAATGCCGTTTTCTACTAGAATGCGCACTGTAACGGTGCACATTTGCAACCTGTGAAACTGACATCTTGAGTGATTCGTCATCGTTTCTGCCATCAATACACAAATAAAAGCACACACAATGAACACATCTTGTCATGAAATCCACACTGCACTCAGCAAATGTCGCTGTTCTTTTACAGGCCTGTCTCATGTGTTCAGCACGAGTGAAGAATCTGAGGCCGAGAGAAACCATCACGCTGAATTCAGGTCAGGAGGCTTGAGCCAGAAAATCTGGAGATTGTATGAAGCACAGCAGTGAGCGACAGTGTTGTGCAGCAGCTCTTTTATGACTGATTAATAACACACGTCTCGTCATCAGGCACCTCTGTGCTTGGCTAATTGGCCTAGTTAAATCACGCAAGCCTGCGTCCAAACTTGTGCGGAGTGGTTCATCAGCTTATCAAGCACTCAAACCATTTGGAAAAGGATAAAAGAGACAAAATCCAAAGGCAGCGGCTGCGGCTGCATTCTGCAAGATGCCTTCAATTAGCACCTGCTCACTCCTACGCCACCCCCTGCTATTTGATTTTATTTTTTGCTTTGTTTTCCTAGCTAACACTTTGTCGTTCACTTCAGTTCAATGTCCTTATTTTCACCAAGGGTTTTGTCACTATGTGGACTTTAAAGCTACAGTGTGTAGGATTTAAAGGCGTGTATTAGCAGAAATAGATTTTAGCATTCATAACCACCTGTTCATTCGTGTATAGTTAGCTGCAACAATGAATCGATAAGTTTTCATAAACGCGGCCAGAAGACTGAAGAAGAAAGAAACATAAACAGTTGGTCTCCTATACACTGTCTGCTGGTTGCTTGTGCAGGCTAAGTATGAGAACCCTCATTTTTGTAAGATATGGGATCATGCATATTGCTTGTCACAAGAGAAGGCGAGAGAGCACGAATCCCTGTCACCAAAGAAACTAAAATATAAGAAGGGAAACAAAATCATGACGGGTGATGGCATAATGCAGTCTGCAACCTCACCACTACATGACACTAAATCCTACACACTGTAGCTTTAAGAGCAGCGAGGTCAGAAGGGCAAACAATCAACTTCAATGCAATCAAGCAGCTTTTTTATTGATCTGAGTAAACCTAATAGATGCACAAGCAGGCACACATCATATGAGGCATTCGTGACAGTTTTTGGAGTAACTTGAGAAACAGTGCAGAGATCAGACAGTATTTGCCGCACGTGCTAAATAATTCAGCATTTTTAATGAACAGGCACAATTATGTCAGTGAAACTGAAATGCAAAAGATTCCAATTCTCACCCTGTCCTTTGAAACACAACTACAGAGCTGTGATATACACTTCAAGCCTTCTGAGAGAGATGTCTGAGCCTACACACTGAAAAAAGGAAGTACATTGGTTGCACATGATCAGAATGTCAGCAGTCCTGACCTGTCCCCAAAAGAGAACGTGAGAAGAATTTTGAAATAAAAAACAATAATGGTCTCATACTGTTGCACACCTTAAGATGTTTGCAAGAAAAATGGGACAAAATTACACCAGAAATACTTCATCACTTGGTATCCTCAATGTTAAAATGTCTATCAAGTGTGTCTTTCAAGTGAAAAGGAATGTCAACATTACAAAGTGGTAAATGCTTTAGCATCCAAACATTTTTGGCAAATATGGCAGGCCTTAAATACAGGTAAGGCAACAAGTAAGGCAACATTAAATATGTGGATTTGGGGAAAATTGTATGTAACATTTGTTTGCCAAGATGTATGCAATTTTATGGCCTCAGTTGTACATTCCTAATTACTAGCAATATATATATACACACACACACACACACACACACACACACACACACACACACACACACACACACACACACACACACACACCTTGATCCAACAGTTACAGCAGGAAGTTAAAATAGAAAAAAAAAAAATAAAATGAGAAATTTCCCAATGAAAGCTGAGTAATTTATAAAACAGCAAAAGCTTGATATTAACAGGACAGAAGGTTTGATTTGTGACAACAAAACCATCTGGGAGGGATCTGGGATTTTAATTAGTTTTTATTTAGTTTTTGCTGCCTGTTGTGACATAGCAAATTTGGCAAAGCTTGGCATAAAGCGTGAGCTTCTAGTTATTATTATTTTTTATGAATACTGGATGGATGTTCTCTGGTAAATTAAGGAATTTCCTGTTTGATAAATGAGATTTACTGAGATGAAGCATGAATTGTGGGCACACAAAGAGGCGGTAAAAGCCTGCAGGGCCAACAGGATAAGTGTTTTGTGTGTTAACTGCTCTCTGCAGCAGGCTGATTTGGTGGATGTACTGAATGCATATGTGTTTAACCCCGGTTTCAGGTGCAATTACACCCACCACTTTACTGTACCAGCTGCCTCTGAAGAGCCACTCTTACAACCTACATTTATCTGCTGTCACAATGTTCCAGTGGGATTGGCTCTGTCCATGCAAACACTCACTGTTGCGACCTGTCATGGTGGTGATCTGTGAAACGCCTGCAAACGTCTCTGCAGGGATGCGCTATTGTAAAATTTGTGGTGTGGAAAACAGTTGTTATGTACGAGAGCTACACTACCTGGAGTCCATTTATTTGTCTGGAAAAGTCCTTTCTGGCTTGTCTCATGAAACCACCTCCAAAAACGTAACCCTTTGTCACCATCTGAAAGTTCAAAAGCAAAGTCTTTCTTCCCCTATGAGGACTGCTGCACATCTTGCAACTGAGGAATTTTTCTTCCACGACATGCTGCTTGAACAAATATACAAATGAAGAAATAATAGAACAGCCGTGTTGTAATCTAACGAAGTAGCAGAGAGTAAAACCTTTTCGCTGCACTGGAACACACCCTGACTGTGCGGTGTCACTCAGCCGACATTTGAACTTTTAGTTCAAACACATTTTGGATGTTGCACTTTTCACAAAATGTCATAGAATGGAAACAATATTCTGTGTTTGCTTAGTTTTGGGGACAGGAATTTCTGAAAGCATCAATGTTTGAATTTCACGTCAATATGATCCAAAAATCATGTTTCTCCTCACAAGAGGATTTTTTTTTCTCCACCAAGTAAAAAAACAAACACACCTGTTTTCAATAATCTCTCAATTAAAAAAGTAATTAAGAGATCAATCATAAAAATGTTTGATTTTTAACATGTAAAATATGCATTCATCATGTTCAAATATTTATCAATCAGAATATTTCTTAAATTGCCTCCAAATAACCTTTTCTCCCCTGTACAGCAAAGTGTCAGGCTTATGCTGTTGATGAATGGGTTTGGTCTAGACCAGTGGTTCTCAGAGATAATTTGCGTGTTTGCAGTTAATATCTATGTGTGTGAAATAATATAATATGCCCAAATGCATGTTTTATCACGTGAGTACTTTTGTCACTAATCTGACACCATATGATACAAAACGATTATGTGATCACCCAGGTGACGTGGTTTACTACTGACTTCTGGTTGTGAGTGAGTGAGTGGGGGGGGAGATGGAAAATCTATTGATTACTGAGTGCCAAATAAACAGAGATGGACAGAAAAAGGTCAAAGGCATCAGGTGCCCAATTTAGGAAAAAAAAAAGAAAAGAAGAAGAGGAGAAACGAGCAAAGGATGAAGGTATGATTACAGTATCCGTGTCATGAATAAAGGGCTAATGTTAGTTGGTGGAATAACTATTACATGTGTCAGCCTTCTTGCTCAAATGCTTGCTATGCTTATACAACAATAATTCGGTTTGAACAAATATGAAATCTAATTTCACCAGAATATTGTACTTTATAACAAAGCTGTTACAAGTTCAGTTATTGTTTATATCCATCATTTGAGTTAATGTTGGGCCCAGTAATAAGCCAATGGAATTTTCATATCTGTAGACAGTTTCAAAGACGATTTGCTACAACTCTACTTTGTGACAAAGCATAGTTTAACCAGTCATAACTAAAGGTGCCTTGACACTTGCAGGAATTTGATTCCAGCACTGGTACACAAGATTTCCTTTAGATGTTTAGACCAGATCCCTATCCTTAGTCCAGCGAAAAATCATGTCAGCTTGTCAGCTTTTTCCTAACAGCTCGTCATGCCTCCAGATGGCGTACAGTGGAGTCAATTTGTTTTTTGTTTTTTTTGTGTGTGTGTGTGTGCGTTAGAAGAATTACCACAGTCAATGAGCTCCTTCAAATTGTCGTCCATCAGCAAAACAAACGCAGTTATGTTTAGCAAAACACAGCTCCCAGTAGTGTGAGCGCATGTGGCGGTCAGTGTGTGCCATAGCAAATTTCAAATAGCACAAAATTGCACGCTAAAAAAGAACTATTGCACGGTCAATGAAACACAATAATAATATGGACAATCCATGTCACGTAATATACAACCCACCAATCAAATGACAAGGATGCACTCAGCCATTATATAATAATAAATGGCTGTTTGTGCAAAAAAAAAAAAAAAAAAAAATGGGGGGGGGGAGAGTCCCATCCGGGGAGTAATTCAGTCTAGAACCACCACTGATTAAATTAATAAAATAATTAAACTCAATTTATCTAGTATCCAAAACTGACTGTGTGTGTGTGTGTGTGTGTGTGTGTGTGTGTGTGTGTGTGTGTGTGTGTGTGTGTGTGTGTGTGTGTGTGTGTGTGTGTGTGTGTGTGTGTGTGTGTGTGTTCGCTATGAACAGCCACAGTAATTAAGCAATCTACACCAAACTTGCTATGGTGACTGGGGGAACCAAGGGGGAGGTCACTGAGGCCCTTAGGTTGACAGCCAGAGCACTACAGTGATATGACATGCTATCACCTTTTCATCATCATTCATTTGGTTCTCATGAATGTCACAAATTGCTCAATGAAAATCAATGATGACAACATACACACAATGCAATGCAACTTACTACACCTTAACTAAAGTGAGATGAAATATACAATGACCTGGCTAAAATTCTTCTCTATTATCCATGTGTAGAACAGGTAACTCAACTAGTTTATTTATATAAAACACCAAATCACAACATAGTTGCCCCAAGGCACTTCACATGGCTAAGGCCTCACGTCACCCACCCCCCGAGCAAGCACATTGGCAACAGTAGTGAGGAAAAAACTCCAGAATTAATTAAAGTGTGTGAAGAAACTAGGATAGCATAGAGCGATGTAAACATCTTGAGCTTCCCATTGCATTGTGGGATCTTGGTTCCAACACAACAGCTCAAAACAGCAGAAAGCACATGGATTATGATGATTTAGCTCTGTTTAAACTGAAATTGACAGCTTAAAGCATTTTTGCATTCATTGTTGACCACCTGTGACATCCAGGACTGTGTCCAGCAGAAAAGAAGAACTGATTTATAGAACCTCTATGAAATGATGTCATTGCCCTGCCCCTGTAACCTCAACCGCTCATAATTACGTCCGCCAAGGACGCAATAAAATCATTGCTGTTTATTTATTTGTCTGTCTGTCTGTTAGCAGGATTACGTCAAAACTACTGCATGGATTTTGATGAAATTTTTACCACAGACACATATTAGGCCATGGAAGAACCCATTCAATTTTGGAGGTGATCCGGATCTGGACTCTGGATCAAGTTTCACTTTATATACACTTTGAAGAATTACTGTTAGCAGGACTACATCAAAACTACTGCACAGATTTTGACTAAATTTTCAACACAGATGCATATTAGGCCATGGAAGAATCCATCAAATTACAGGTACATAGTTTGCACTGGGATACCAATTAAACAACTGCAACTTATATAGAAGACAATATGTATATGGCCAAGGGTATTTTAGCATTGCATTATATTTATTTTGAACAGATCGGTGTCCGCACAAGTTAAAGAGTTGGAAGAAATTATTTATAATCTGGTATATCATTTTTTTAAATAGTGTTGACTGGAGTGAGATACGCCTTTTAAACTTCCCTCCATATGGAAACATAACAACTTAGTATCATTAGCAGAGACATCTATCCAAAGCTCTACTTACTTATAAACTGTATTACAGTACAAAATGATAGCAAATTAACACTGAGAAAATTCTGAATAAAATCAGAGCAATTATTAATGTCAACTTGGTTATATGCCATAAGTTAAATAAAACATAACTTTGCAGTTTAAACTGTATATCTACACTGTAAATGCTAACATGGAAATTAATTAACTATGTTAAGTTAACCAAACTCACTTTTCATCAACCTGCTATGAACGCTCATTCTAAATAAGTAAGTAGTACATAAAACGGGAGCAGGCAAATGTACGGCAACAACAACAACAACTTTGAGATTGGAAGACATGCTTTACTTGATGTATTCCATTTAAGCCAAATTAGAAAATTTTATTTTTCGTACCCAGTGTCCTTTGGGCATTCTTGCAGACATGTGCAGATCTACCTCATTCACTCAGCGCATTCCCACCCGCACACACCCATGGTGAGCCAATGTTTGGAGTACCAGTGCTCTTTCCAACCTGTTTTTCACTCATCGTTGATAAACTGTCCAGAATTAGTTTGGTTTATAAATCAAAACCATAAGTCAAAACTGCTTTACTTTTAATGTCTTCTGCGACATGTCTCTGCTGTTCCATGTTGAAAGTAAATGACTCTTCCTTACAGCAGTGGGCAGAGCGCTCAAAAGCAGGAGCTCTGGCTCGTTGTTTGTGATGGGTTTGTGATCGCCTTTGTTTTTACTCAGATACGTTGGCGGTGCTTAAACGCAAAACTGGCTTGTCAGTAGCTGACAGTGTACCGGAGTCAGTACTAAAAGTTAGCAGTTAGCTGTAGCTTCAGCTGTAGCTTCAAGAAAATTAAGTTGACCTGAATATGATGAGTGAACAAAACTAAAGAGAATTAAGCAGTCACTTGAGTACTGGATGCTCACATCAAATACGTTACTGTAATCTAACTTATTTCAGTACTGCAAACTCAAAATAAACAAATTACTATAATCTAGGTTTTTAAGTTTATTTGAGCATTGCTAAATCAAAATGAACAAGTAACTATTATCCAATTATTTCAATTAATTTGAGTACTGCACACTCGCAATAATTAAGTTAATCAAATCTGATACATTTAAGCCAACAAAATTACTTTTTTAAGGCAGCAAGTTTGCATATGTTTTTTTAGTAAAGTCAAGTTATTATATTTTACAGTGTACTGACACAGCTGACTTTCAATAAATCCGTGTGAGAAAAAAAGTATCCAAGCTCAAACATGCATACGTACTTGTATGTTTAAAGCTACAGTGTGCAGGATTTAGCGGCGATGTCGTAGAATGCATTATACCCTTGTTTGTTATGACTTTGTTTCCCTTAATGATTTTGCTTGTTTATCGACAGGGATTCATAATCCCTTGCCATCTCTGGTGATAAGCAATATGTATGATCCTCCATTTCACAAAAATAATGGTACACAAACTTGTTGGCCTGCATAAGCAACCAGTAGACAGTGTACAGGGGAGCAACCACTGATCCCTCTTCTTTTCTCTTCAGTCTTCCAGCCACACTGAGAAATGCAAAAGGTGGAGTAATTATCTCCCATTTTGAATACTGACTCAATATGTTGGTGCAACATGGCGGCCTTCATGAGGGGACTCATGAAAACACACTGATTCACTGTAATTACATACTAATGAACAGATGGTTACCAGGGTTCACCCCAGACAATGGAATAACGGCGCTGTACCGTTATACTGCCATCCAGCGCTGCTATACTGTGGCGTCATCTCACTATGTTTAGCGCGAGACTTGGTGGGAATCTCACCGCACGCAAACCCATTTTTACAGATAAATTTCACATAAACAACTTCAGCTCTTTACTTCATCCTGTTTACATCCAGATGACACAAACCATGACAAAACACAAGCGTTACATGAAGCCCGATGATCAGAGGACAATCTCTGCATTTTTTGTTTCGCCTTGATGGTTTCCACAGCCTGCGGGGTGCTGCGATCACCAGTCCATCTGGGGAGAAGGCGCACCAGCGTCAAATGCCACGGAGGCCAAGGCAGGAGCACAGCCGACTTGATCGCCGCTGTCTGCTGTGAGATCGATCATATCCAGACCAGTCTCATGTTTTTTTTTTTTTGTGCTCCCGTCACGAAATGATTCAAATTTTCGTGACAGTGTTTTTTAAACTCACTATTACTAACCTTACTCCTACCCCCAACCCTAACCTTAACCATAACCTAACCCTACTCCTTTCCCCCATCCTAACCATAACCATCCCCGACTCCCTCCCGCTTCACTTTTAATTTCATGCAGCCATCACGGAATGAATTAAAATGAACTTGTGCTGCCATGACGAAAATGAGGCGCTTTTTGTCACACTATCATGAACCAACAGATTAATGTATGCTGTTGAATCATGACTTACCATGAGACCAGGTTGATCATATCAGAGGTTAACAACAATGCTGCAGCCCCTGCGACAATGAACAGGAAGGCTTTTATGAAGGAAACGGCACAATGGAAATCGAAATTCTTCAGGTATCAAGACACACGTTCATTCTTTGACATTTTGGTGCTGGATAGCAACGTGCATTATTTCCATTCTTCGATGTTTTACAGGACATGTCGCACGAGAATCATAACATTTCCGAGTGTTTCCGACAGCATTTATGTAAGATTGAGGAAAACATCCCAGAATGTAACTTCTAACATTATTAACGGAGCCACGGATTAATTGTTTCCATAAGTGTGATGTTGCGTTGTGATGACTCAATTTTAAGTGATAACGGTTCATTTTGATGCAGTCACTCTAAAAACAGCAGCTGGACCTTTCAAATATACGCGACTAGCTTTTAGCTTTTCTTATCATTCTACAGCACTATTTACAGAATGAGATGAGACTGCAAAAATTTACATAACGGACAAAGGGAAGGAAAATATTTTTGTTAATACTAACTGGGACATGACTCCATTAAAAATAGGTACATCAGAGAAATACACAATTTTTTTGTGGTGGTGGTAGTGGGGGAGATAGACGACTCTAGAGGCAAAAATTGGGACTCAAAGAATACAGTTTTTTTCCGATCCACACACACATGCACACACAAGCACACACACAAACCACTGACAGAAAAAAAAATAAACATGGCAGCAAAAAGCCAATGCTCCCCTGTTGTGCCTGCTGCTATATTTGCCATGAACAGTGCAGGGAGGCTGGGAAAGACGAGAAAGGGGAACATCACAAAACCTTCAATTAAAGAGCTCCACTGGTTGACAGCCTCCATTTCACTTTCACAAAATTGAAAGAACACAAGGTGAGAATGCTGTAAAAGCAGAGGCCACAAATCTGTTCAATGGACTGAAACAACACAAATTCATCATGTTTACTTTAGCATTCAAGTTATTCAAGTTAGACAAGAAAGCCTAGTTAAGGCTAATCTAAATTCACAAGGGAGAGAGAAAATACATTCAATAGAAATCAGATTGCAGACTGCCAATCAGTTCCCCAGTTATGTGACTGATGATCATTCCATCTGCAGAAACGTGCAGCACATCAAGATAAATCATCTCATTTGGGTTTTTTCATATAGATTGACAGACATAAGCATAATGTGCATTACTGACTGTAGCCTTCAAATATGAAATACATAACTTGATATGGCTGCACATTCCTGAACTGTCCAGCAGGTGCCAGTGTTCACCAAGCAGCAGCACAGCACCTGGCTACTTCCATTTCATACCAACTCCAGAAGAATGTTTAACCCACAGGGGTTTCTAAGGTGTCAAAATGTTTCAAAGCAGTGCAGTTAATTCCAGCCAGTACTTTGCTCATGTACTCGGCATTATGTTTCTTCCTGCAGTTGTGAGTTTATCTCACAATTACCACAGCTGTTCATAACCTATCATAATAAAATCAAAACAACTCATCACAGTTTGATGCAAAATCTGTGTTGTTTTGTTTTTTGATTGGATGCTACTATGTCACGAGTTGGGTCACCCCTTCATGTCATTTATTGACATGAAGGTAAATGCAAACCCTAACCCTAACTGTGACCATGGCCCTAACCCAAACATACACTCAACAAAAATATAAACGCAACACTTTTGGTTTTGCTCCCATTTTGTATGAGATGAACTCAAAGATCTAAAACTTTTTCCACATACACAATATCACCATTTCCCTCAAATATTGTTCACAAACCAGTCTAAATCTGTGATAGTGAGCACTTCTCCTTTGCTGAGATAATCCATCCCACCTCACAGGTGTGCCATATCAAGATGCTGATTAGACACCATGATTAGTGCACAGGTGTGCCGTAGACTGTCCACAATAAAAGGCCACTCTGAAAGGTGCAGTTTTGTTTTATTGGGGGGGGGGATACCAGTCAGTATCTGGTGTGACCACCATTTGCCTCATGCAGTGCAACACATCTCCTTCGCATAGAGTTGATCAGGTTGTCAATTGTGGCCTGTGGAATGTTGGTCCACTCCTCTTCAATGGCTGTGCGAAGTTGCAGGATATTGGCAGGAACTGGTACACGCTGTCGTATAAGCCGGTCCAGAGCATCCCAAACATGCTCAATGGGTGACATGTCCGGTGAGTATGCCAGCCATGCAACAACTGGGACGTTTTTCAGCTTCCAAGAATTGTGTACAGATCCTTGCAACATGGGGCCGTGCATTATCCTGCTGCAACATGAGGTGATGTTCTTGGATGTATGGCACAACAATGGGCCTCAGGATCCAAAATGATCAAGATTCAAAATGCCATCAATAAAATGCACCTGTGTTCTTCGTCCATAACAGACGCCTGCCCATACCATAACCCCACCGCCACCATGGGCCACTCGATCCACAACTTTGACATCAGAAAACCGCTTACCCACACAACGCCACACACGCTGTCTGCCATCTGCCCTGGACAGTGTGAACCGGGATTCATCCGTGAAGAGAACACCTCTCCAACGTGCCAAACGCCAGCGAATGTGAGCATTTGCCCACTCAAGTTGGTTACGACGACGAACTGGAGTCAGGTCGAGACCCCGATGAGGACGATGAGCATGCAGATGAGCTTCCCTGAGACGGTTTCTGACAGTTTGTGCAGAAATTCTTTGGTTATGCAAACCGATTGTTTCAGCAGCTGTCCGAGTGGCTGGTCTCAGACGATCTTGGAGGTGAACATGCTGGATGTGGAGGTCCTGGGCTGGTTACACGTGGTCTGCGGTTGTGAGGCTGGTTGGATGTACTGCCAAATTCTCTGAAACGCCTTTGGAGACGGCTTATGGTAGAGAAATGAACATTCAATACACGAGCAACAGCTCTGGTTGACATTCCTGCTGTCAGCATGCCAATTGCACGCTCCCTCAAATCTTGCGACATCTGTGGCAATGTGCTGTGTGATAAAACTGCACCTTTCAGAGTGGCCTTTTATTGTGGGCAGTCTAAGGCACACCTGTGCACTAATCATGGTGTCTAATCAGCATCTTGATATGGCACACCTGTGAGGTGGGATGGATTATCTCAGCAAAGGAGAAGTGCTCACTATCACAGATTTAGACTGGTTTGTGAACAATATTTGAGGGAAATGGTGATATTGTGTATGTGGAAAAGGTTTTAGATCTTTTAGTTCATCTCATACAAAATGGGAGCAAAACCAAAAGTGTTGCGTTTATATTTTTGTTGAGTGTAGATGAATGTTCCCTGATTACGTGGAAGTCAAGCCGATACTGTAGTTCTGTTATCAGAGAGAGATGACGCTGCTATTAAAAAAAAGAAAAAAAAAAACAAAGGTGTCACAAATTACACAAAGGGGTAACCTAACTCTCACATAGTGATACAAGGGGACACTGTCCAAATGTAAATATGTGACACGTTGGGCAACAGGTGTCACATTTCTAAGATATTATATTGGCAAAAACAAGAAAAAAGTTTTAGGATTGATTGAGGGTGGCAAAGTTTATCAGGAACTAATCAGTTTATCTTCATTATGTGCTGTTCTTTATTTGATGAGTTAGAAGACGACAGGATTTATTGTTTTTGAGTTCTTACCCACACAAGCTGCCTGGGATGGTTAACCCACTCCAGCACAAGGTAATTAAGGTAAATTTTCCTTCATTGCAGAATTGAGGCTTTATCTATCAACCTGTTTCAAGTATCAGAGTCTGAAGTCCTTATTGTAATAAAGGAACAGCTCCAAGCCCTCCAGATCAACACGTCAACCACCGTGCTAGACACGAATACTGATCAACCATGTGTGTTCGCATCAGCATCCAGTGGCAGTTTTTACTTCAGTTTAATTTACACAATTTCTGAAGCGATGCACATGGATCAAAAACAATGAAAAATGGATCACAACCACAAAATCTGCTGAACTTCTCACTAGTGTCCTACTGTCATATAGTATTAGTCCATGGGTCAAGCAGGTTTGCCATACTACTTAAGGATGGTGAACAACACTTACAATCCAGCCCCAGTATACCATACACTACACAAAAAATGTATGATAGCCATCCCAGAGTGGGCACTATAGCACAGGAGATAGAGCATAGATTACACAGGAGTCAACATTTAAAAATGCTCCATACATATTGAAAAATCCATCCATTTTCTATACCCACTTACTCCAGTTAAGAATCACGGGGGGCTGGAGTCTATTCCAGTAGTCATACGGCATGAGGCAGGGTACACCCTGGACAAGACGCCAATCTGTCGCAGTCATATTGAAAAATACAAGGTCTGTTAGAAAAGTATCCGACCTTATTATTTTTTTAAAAAACCATATGGATTTGAATCACGTGTGATTACATCAGCCAAGCTTGAACCCTCGTGGGCATGCAAGAGTTTTTCACGCCTGTCGGTGACATCATTCGCCTGTGAGCACGCCTTGTGGAAGGAGTGGACCAGCCCCCTCGTCGGAATTCCTTTGTCTGAGAAGTTGCTGAGAGACTGGCGCTGTGCTTGATCAAAATTTTTTCAAAAACTGTGAGGCACATCCGAGTGGACACCATTCGAGAAATTCAGCTGGTTTTCTGTGAAAATTTTAACGGCTGATGAGAGATTTTGGATTGTTTCTATCGCAGTAAGGACTTCCCACGGAGCGAGTCGTCGCGCAGCGCTCCGAGGCGACGACGTCATCCTGTTTCAAGCTGACAACCTCCAAATTTAAGCCTCTGTGGACCCAGGACGTCGTGAGAGAACAGAGAACTTTCAGAAGAGGTCGGAATCAGCAGTTTATCTGGACATTCCACTGTTAAAGGAGATTTTTTAATGAAAGACGTGCGGACGGATTGGCGTGTCGGCTCGCAGCCGACGCGGCGCGCCCACCACAGGAAAAACACCTCCGTTGGAAGCCTTAGGAACAAGTTGGAACATGCCCTGCTGTTAAACAATTTCTCAGATACTCACTCAACTGAAAGCCACCAAAAGCCGCCTGGATTTTACAAATGGTTATCAACACGGAGGTGTTGTTCCTGTGGAGGGCGCGCTGCGCTGGCTGCGAGCCGACACGCCAATCTGTCCGCACGTCTTTCATTAAAAAAATCTCCTTTAACAGTGGAATGTCCGGATAAACTGCTGATTCCGACCTCTTCTGAAAGTTCTCTGTTCTCTCACGACATCCTGGGTCTACAGAGGCTTACATTTGGAGGTTTTCAGCTTGAAACAGGATGACGACGTGGCCTCGGAGCGCTGCGCGACGTCTCGCTCCGTGGGAAGTCCTTACAGCGATAGAAACAATCCAAAATCTCTCATCAGCCGTTGAAATTTTCACAGAAAACCAGCTGAATTTCTGGAATGGTGTCCGCTCGGATGTGCCTCACAGTTTTTGAAAAAATTTTGATCAAGCACAGCGCCAGTCTCTCAGCAACTTCTCAGACAATGAAAATCCGACGAGGGGGCTGGACCACTCCTTCCACAAGGCGTGCTCACAGGCGAATGACGTCACCGACAGGCGTGAAAAAACTCACGCATGCGCACGAGGGTTCAAGCTTGGCTGATGTAATCACACGTGATTCAAATCCATATAGTTTTTAAAAAAAATAAAACTGTCGGTTTCTTTTCTAATAGACCTCGTATATCATACTAGCGCATGCCTGTGGGTATCCATGCCAATGCTTGGTCTTGTTGGATTTGTGAGAATCTACTGAATCTACTGGTACCTTGTTTCCCATGTAACAATAAGAAATATACTCAAAACCTGGATTAATCTTTTTAGTCACATAGCTCTACTATTATTCTGAACACTACTGTAAGTAAGTCCAAAACATTCAGTCATTAATAATTCAAAACCTTTTTGGAATCTTTGAGATCAGATAAATAAAGTGGTGTAGTTTTAAATATGATTGGAGCATTTTTAAAATGTTGATCCTACGTAATCCTTCATTGACACCTACCTGGCCATAGCTACCACCCTGGGATGGCTAACATACTGTACATTTTTGTGTAGGCCATGGTATACTGAGGCTGGATTGTAAGTGTTGTTTAATCCCCTTAAATGGTAGATCAAAATTGGCTTTTGACTCATGGACTGTATGACCCTTCTGTGAGGGACTGTTGTTCCATCCCAACAACTAAAGCAAACAAGCAAGTCTGTTTAGATTAAATATGCACTTTAAGGCATACAGTAGTATCAATACGACTAAGTCCAATATCGCAGCAGCAGATTAACATGTATGACTCCAGTTCATCGCAAGTTACTTCCCCAGCTGTTTAAAGGAGAATGGAGATAATGGTGTCTCATCCAAGAAAACAGACAAGTGGCCCAACAGGGAATCAAACCCACATCTGCATATTGGTCACTCAACTCCTTATCCCGCTGAGCTAGCTGCTGAACGACTTACCTGTAAATGATGTCAAATCAATAACTGTAATGTAAAAAGAATCACTGAATATAAGTGGAACATTTTTGTCACCAATGATGTTACAGTCACATTAGCTTGTATAAAATATTCAAATCCATCTAATTACTGGTATTTGAGTTGTGCATTTATATGCCCACAGACAGACACACTCATTTACAAGGTAATGAACCTGCGAGCAGTGTGGTGGACTTATTAAATTTTCAACAAACTGCTTTCTCCCATTCTCTCTCTCTCTCTCTCTCTCTCTCTCTCTCTCTCTCTCTCTGTTTACTCTAACTTTACATGCTGGTGCAAATTTGCATATTTTGATTTACTTGCAGCAGGTAATACGTTTCTGGTTAAAAATGAGTGGACAGATGGTCAGTCAGTTAAAACGTGAGCAAGGTGTGAGGATGACTAAGAGCCGCAGTCAAGCATCTCACTGGGCAAACCTCAAACACCACAAGCACACACATATGCATATGTCCACGCACACGTGCTCACAGCACCGCGGGAGCAGGAAGAAGTTATGCACGCTTCACAAAACTGGCACAAATGTTCTCCAACCTTCTGCCTCCCTCATACAGTCCCTGTCTGCCTGCATCTTTGTCCTGAAACAGAAATAGCCAAATATTACTCTAAGGCTGGGAAAGTCCCACGAGTCAGTTTAACCACACAAACTCTGTCCTTTTCTTCTGCTGCGTCTTCCAGTTACCGCTTTTCAGATTTTCTGTTGCCAACCAATGCTGGTTTGCAGTTTGTGGATTTGACTGCCACTTTTATTTACTGTAACTTCAGAATGTCATCATGTGAAATAAAAGTGCTTTTCACACTTTGTGGCCTTACAGTGAATAAAACTACATTCCCACCTTTATGATATTCCACTGATAAATGGACAAGCAGGTGACAAAGACATAGTTTCAAGAAAAAAACAAATTTGTAGATTTAATATCAGTCATTTAGTGGTGCCGTATTATGTTTCCAGAGTTTCAGCAGAAAACGACCTCCAGCGCATGTAGATTCATGGGCCCAAAGTCAATTTTGACCTTATCGATACCACTGAAGGGGACTAAAAAACACTTACAAGCCAGCCTCAGTAGATCATGTCCTACACACACCCCAGGGTGGTAGATTTAGCCAGGTAGGGTTCAGTGAAGGTTTACATAGGAGTCACCATTTAAATATACTGCAATGATACTGAAAAGTACCACATTATTTCACTGATCATAAAGATTCCTAAAGTGTATAGTTTGCACTATGTATGCCTGAATGTTTTGGAGTTATGGGGCAAAAACTGCCTAAATGGTGAAAAAGGTCAGGGGTCAAAAGTTAAAACAGCTCCAATTTTTGTATTAAGTGATGCAAATTAATGGTTGCACAGACAGGGTTTTAAAAAGGACAGCTTGCACCATCTGTTATCCTTAGTTATCATGTTATGGTGTAACATAGGTCATATGTCAAAGAATCCAATGGGCATCAACCTCGGTGTACCATTACTTTGGATACCAAACATTCAACATGGTCCAAGCTATTCTGTTTATTAATCCTTTTTCTGGTAAATGGAATGTTTGATGGTAGGTGCTATGGTGTTAAAGCTTTTGAAAGTTCATTGAAATTCTAAGTTAAGAGTTTGTTTCTTAAGAAACAACATGAGACCGCCACAGTGGCTTAGTGGTTAGCACGGTTATTTAGGTTGGGTTTCGAAAACCGGTTCTTTTCAAGAATCGTTAAGAAATGATTCGATCCACCGACATCAATAGCTTTTTTGCTTAACAATTTCCGTATTGGTCCTTCAGAGTGGCCGTTGCTTTTGAGGGTGTTTTTCAGGAAAATTATCATTTATCTACGTTGATTACAGACCCTGCAGCGGGTCTGTAATCAACCACTTCTGCAGAGTGGCTCTGCTTGAAGCAACGAAGCAGTGCTCCGACCTGCCGCTTCGTTGGTTCTCTGCTTCGCAGCTTTTCAGAAGCGGCACGTTTGCTTCTTAACCCCTCTCAAAGCCATTTAAAGATCTCAATCATGAGTCACTTTTGTGCGAATTAAAGTCACTAACCGGGACTCTTGTCTTGTTGCGACCAAGAAACAAGTTTGTACAGCTCCAAACGCTCTGTGGCTCTCTGCAGAGTAAAGTTAGAGTCCAGTCAGAATTAATAACTTCAAAGCGAATCGGCATTTTAAATCAAATGACACCTCTTTCCAAACATTGTACAGACAACAAACTACAACAGACCAAAATGTTTTTTCTACCCAAAATGAGACGTCCTCCATTTTTTATGAATTACATCCTGACATGCAGCGCAGCCGGCCCATAAGAGCTCAGCGTCTATGGAGTTACATTTGTGTCATTAATATCTGAAAGGAAATGCTTTTGACAAAAACTACACATTTTGATTATTTCTATTTATGTCCAGAGATCAAGGATCCACCATGTAGAGTTTATTATGTCCAGAGATCAACGATCCAGTGACAATTTCATATTTATTTACTTTAAGACTCAATAAAATGTTGACATAGAAAACCTGTAAACCTTACTTTTAGTACACAGAAAGTTCACAGGAGGTATCGATAAGGGAATCGATAAAGAATCGTATCGATAAGTGGAATTGATAATGGCATTGATATCGATAAAATCTTATCAATACCCATCCCTATGGTTACCTGGGATTTATCAACAGCGGGTACTTAGTGATTTGCTTACAAACAGCATCTACTTAATAAATACTGATTTTTTTTTGTACTCGCACACATCCTAAATGGCGATGACTTGCCCACATTGTTTTGTATCTCACCTTGTGCAAAGAACATTCACTTACAGTGTCATGTTGTTTCTTAATTTAGACATCAAAATCACTTATGGGCATAATTTTAACAAGCTTTAACACAATAACCACAAAGACACAAAACATTCTAGTTACTAGAATATGTAGAAAGTTACTTATCATTAGAATGGTCCCAAAATCCTTTGAGTTCCTGTGGCATCACCACACTGTCGTCTTTATTAAAACATCTTTCCAAATGAAATTTAACAAGTTAAAATAATTTGGCCCATTCTTAATATAAAACTGCAGGAGGGAATGCATTTTCTTCATGCCATGTAGTAACAGACAAAGATCGGGGTGTTTTTTGATGGTAAAGGCCTTTATTTTTTATTTAAATACTGAAGTCAAAAGCTACTGTTTAGTTCATATAAGCATCTTTTGCCAGTTTTGACACCAATGAGACTACAAGTCTATCTCTAACTTGATATAATTACTAACTGCATACTTACTAATTTAAGGAAATAAAGAGTGCATGAAAATGGCAGCAATGTTTTCATGTTGCAGTTTCCCTCTTCTGCCACTACATGTACATCCTCACAGTCAGAGCTGTACCTATATTTACACACATTTCTAAATCCAAGTACAAGATAATAAACTCCATACTTTGCATAGAAATGCTCGTACACATGGTTTGGGTGACAAATTAGGGCCCTGGTGATCACCAAATGAACTTTGCATGATCGGGGTCCTGCACTTATCTTAGGGATTTGGTGCAGCTTTATGTCAGTAGAAGGTCTCTCCCGTCCTTGGACCAGGGTCTGCTGGTTATTCCAACAATGAAATTTAAAAGTGAAGGTGATTGCGCTTGACTTTGGAACTCTCCCCCGTGGATTTTAAGAACTCTGGACACTGTGGAGACTTTCAAAAAGCAGTGAAAAATCATCTTGTTTACACTTGCCTTTGTGTAATTTATTTTATTTTACTTTACTGACTTTTTATTGTTTGATTATGCATGTTTATATGTATTTTGTTTATTTTTACTTTTTTGTGAAGCACAATGTGACATCTGTTCTTGAAAGGTGCTCTATAAATAAATTCCTTCCTTACTACCTGTAACAACAAGTTAAAGCAGAGTCCAATATTCCGGTAAGGAGTCCAATATTTCTGTATGTTGGACGACTTGCCATCCATCAATTGTTATGTTCTCCACCCCCCTCCCAAATTAAGCAAACAACAAAGAGTCAAGTAAATTAGATCAATTTATTTTGTTGTGAACAGCATATGTCCAGTGAGAGTTTGTTGATTCAGCTCCAATTGCTGTGACCGACGATTTTGATGCGATGAATGCTTCTAAAACGTCAGTAGTGTGCTTGTCTACCTTCTTAGTGTTTTTGGCATCTTTGGAGTTCAATATTTCCACCAGTTCCTTGTCTGTGAACTCAGCAAACCTCGCTAGCAGACGATTTTCTGCTGTTGTTGACATGTTTGTTGCCATTTTTTCAACCAGCGTCTGTCAGCTACTTCCTGACCATCGTATGCCGCGCTCTGATTGGCTAGCTGTTGGCAGTAAGCTCTAACACTATTGGTCAGTGGGGACCGATCCAATATAACTTTTGGTCCTAGCCTTTTTGGTTCCTTTTGGATCCAACATAACTTTCTGGCGCCAAGCATGCCAACATACAAGTAAATGATGGACAGAAAGGCTAATCTGTGATTGGCTATTGCAATCTGAGTGGAGAACAGAAAAAACTATGCCAACCAGGCCGTAAAATGAAGGCAATCTAAAAACTATGAATCAGTAAATACCAATATATACATACATACACAAATTTAAAAAAAAAGAATGAATAAATAAGTACCTACCTGCTCTAAAATGTTCTTGTGCAATATTTATATAGAATATACTAATGCTTGTTCATCACCAATATGATATAGTCAGGTGGCTTAGCAACCAAATTTGGAAGGATAGTGCAAAAGTGGATAAAAGCACAAAATTTGGCACGAGGCTTCTCTGAGATGTACTAAATGAATTTAGAAGGGGAGCCATCCTGGAGCTGACCTCTAATGAGCTACAGGGGTCAATAAAGAATTACACAGGGATCAAAATTTTAAAATGCTCCAATCATGTTGAAAAATATACCACATTATTTGTCTGATCATAATTGATCTGATCATTGATCTGATCATGATCATGATCACAATTCCAAAAAGGTATAGTTTGGACTATCTATGACTGAATGTTCTGGAGTTATGAGGTAAAAACAGTAAAAATGGTGACAAAGGTCAGTTTCAGTTTGTACAGGGGTCAAAACTTAAAGTTGCTCCAATTTTGGTAAAAAAAAATGATGCAAATTATTGGTTGAGATAATAGCATTTTAAAAAGGAACAGTTTGCACAATCTGTCATGCTTAGTTATCATGTTACAGGGTATAGAATGTATAGAAGGGTATATGAGGTCTGTCCAAAAAGTAACAGACCTTTTTATTTTTTTCAAAAACTATATCAGAATCAGAATCAGAAGAAGTTTATTGCCATTGCCAGTGAACAGGATTCACAGACTAGGAATTTGCTTCAGTACAATGGTGCAACATTAAGAAGAGATAAAATGCTAAGATAAAATATAACATATGTGTCAAAATAAGATAAAATATAAGATAAAAAAAGAAATATGAAATATGAAAGGCTGTGTGCAACAGAAAAACAGAGAAACAGAAAAAAACTGCAGTGGGAGGAGTGCAATTAAAAACCCAAAGTACACTGTCTAAAGTGACCCGTGATAAAATGATAAAGTGACAGAGTTAAGCTTAAGGTGACTGAGTTATGAGGAGTTCATGAGTCTAACGGCAGAGGGGAAGAAACTGTTCTTATGGTGGGAGGTTCTGGTCCGGATGGACCGTAGCCTCCTGCCCGAGGGGAGTGGTTTGAATAGACCGTGTGCAGGGTGAGAAGGGTCAGCTGTGATCCGACCTGCTCGGCACAGAGTCCTGGAGACGTGCAGGTCGTGGAGAGATGGAAGGCTACAGCCGATCACCTTCTCAGCAGAGGCCACAATGCGCTGCAGTCTGTGTCTGTCCCTGGCTGTGGCCCCGGCGTACCACACCGTGATGGAGGAGCAGAGGATGGACTCGATGATGGCCGTGTAGAACTGCACCATCAGCTGGACAGGCAGCTTGGCCTTCTTCAGCTGCCGCAGGAAGTACATCCTCTGCTGGGCCTTCTTGATGAGGGAGCTGATGGCTGACTCCCACTTGAGGTCCTCGGTGATGGTGGTGCCGAGGAAGCGGTGACAAATCACAGTGGTGATGGGGCTGTTGGTGAGGGCGAGGGAGGGTGGGGGGGCTGTGGCTTTCCTGAAGTCCACGATCATCTCCACTGTTTTCTGGGCGTTGAGCTCCAAGTTGTTGCTGCTGCACCAGGTCACCAGCCGGTCCACCTCCCTCCTGTAGGCAGACTCATTCCCATCCGAAATGAGTCCGATGAGGGTGGTGTCGTCCGCAAACTTGATGAGCTTTATGGAGTCGTGGCTGGAGGTGCAGCAGTTAGTGTAGAGGGAGAAGAGCAGAGGGGAAAGTACACAGCCCTGTGGAGATCCTGTGCTGAGAACCCGAGTGTTCGAGACATTTTTTCGCAGCCTCACACACTGACTCCGGTCCGTCAGGAAGTCTGAGATCCACCTACAGGTGGAGTTGGGCACGTGGAGCAGAGAAAGCTTGTCCTGGAGCAAAGCTGGAAGGATGGTGTTGAATGCAGAGCTGAAGTCCACAAACAGGATCCTAGCGTAGGTTCCTGGGGAGTCCAGGTGCTGCAGGATGGAGCACCTGGAGCACCAAAAAAAAAAACACGTCCGTGTTGGAAACCATTCAGAATATTCAGACGGCTTTCGATGGCTTTTCAGTGTATCCGAGAAATTGTGTAACAGCTGGACATGCCACAACATGTCCTGTGAGACTTCCAAGACGGAGGTGTGTTTTTTGTTGTGCGCAATGAGCGGCTCCGTGCCGACGCGCGAAATCCTCCGCACGTCTTTCATTACAAAATCTTCTGTAACAGTGGAATGTGCCGCAAACGTGCTATGTCCAGCTCTCTTGCCATTTCTGTGGTAGTCACACAATGTCCCGGATCAACACAGCGTTCAGTTTAGAAATGATCTGGTCGTTCCAGCCTGTCGATGGCCGCTCGGTGCGCGACGCGCCCTCCACCGCTGTGGGCCATCTTTAAAAAGGTTTTAACACTCCTTAATCCGTGTCACGCCGACAGAATCTTCACCGAAATTCATCTGAATCTTTCGAATGGTTTCCAACTGGCTGTCTCTAAGAGTTTCTGAAAAAAAATTAATGGAGCAAAGCGGCAGTCTCTTAGCCATTTCACTGACAATAAAAATCTGACGGGGGGGTGGACCAGTGCTCACTCAAAGCCTGCCCACAGGCAAATGACGCAACCGACAGGCGTGAAAAAACTCACGCATGCGCACGAAGGTTCAAGCTTGGCTGATGCAATCACACGTGATTCAAATCCATATAGTTTTTGAAAAAAATAAAAAGGTCCGTTACTTCTTGGACAGACCACGTAGAAATCACATGTCATAGAATCCAATGGACATCGAACTTGTTTGAACTTTACTTTGGAGACCAAGCATTCAGCACAGTCAAAACTATTCCATTTTTTAATCCTTTTATTTCAACCAATAATTTGCATCACTTTTTTATCAAAATTGGAGTAATTTAACTTTTGACCCCTGTACAAACTGAAACTGATGTTTGTCACCATTTTAGTTGTCTTTACCCCCATAACTCCAGAACATTCAGTCATAGATAGTCCAAACCCTTCTAAATTCATTTAGTACATCTCAGAGAAGCCTCATGCCAAATTTTATGCTTTTATCTGGATTTGCACTAAATTTCAGCTAAGCCACCTTACTAATAGCAGCTCGAACAAAACAGTTTTGTTTTTTTTGTAGTGGTTAGTTTTACATCTTGGGACTAAAAACCTCTGTCCAAAGGTAAGAAGCTGAAACTCAATGTGCAAAGAGTGCAGTTTGTTATTTAAAGTGGCACTGGATATCCACCGTAACTGTGTCATATACAGGGATGCCATGATCAGCTGGCGTTTACTTTCTGGTCATACAACTAGTCCTCCATAGGGGTTCTCTACACTCCTGATCTCTGATGGGATGGGATTCAAAAACCAGTTCCAGTTTGGAATTGGTTCCAAGTGTTGTGTGTTGGGGGTTTGGCTGGACATTTTGGTGTTGTTTTCTTTTCTTTGCTCTCCAGGTGGTATGCAAACTGGGTTTTTGTCTGTGGAGAAGGTGCTGGCCGAAGAGTCCTTCACCCTCATCAGCATGATTTGCAGCACCTGTGGATGATGCTCACGTGCAAACTTAAAGACTTTCAGCTGAAGCAGATAATGAGACGGCGTTCTGCATTTAAGCCATGAGTGATTCGAGCAGAATTGCCGGGAACCCGACCTTGGGACGTTCGTTTGTGAGACGCTGAGGGCCGCGCCTGGGTTTGACACATCGTGCCTGTGAAGGAGGACGGGTGAGGGACACATGCTGTCAGCACACATCAGAGGTGATGATTGTCTGAATAAGTGTTAACAGTAATTTGGTATTTTGTTACGCAGTATATTTGAACATTGATGAGAATTGTGCAGCTCGCTTCTCACTGCCGTGGCGTACGGAATGATGATCCTCCACCTGTTGTGAGAAGCTGCTCATTTACATAAAGCTTAAATTCAGACCTGAATGTGTTGCTGATAGTGTGTGCCTTTGAAGGATATTTGTTGTAGCTGTTGACTTACCTCACCTTTTCCATCCTTCACAGAGTCAGTTTGTCGTATCCACCTGGGGGGTGTTCGGCAGTGAGTCTGGGTCCAGAAGCGCCGAGCTTTGATCCATTTGGGCGCTGGAGAGCGCGCCGTCCTTCACCTTGCCAGACAACCACACATTTATGTTGTACACCAATTATTGCACAGGAGAAAAATAAAACTGTTTTGTTTTTGGAACCGCTTTCTGGTTATTTAGCGCCGGGTTCAGTCAGACGCTGGTCCGCTCCTCAACCCGCGTCTGCACATAACAGTAGTTCCCAGCCATTTTAAAATGGACCCAGCGGCAGAAGCGGTTCCTTTTGCTGAAAGAGTTCAAGAATACTTGGAGAAGATATGGGAGCAATTACGGCCTCTCGCAAATCAAATTAAACAAACAGATGCTCGCATTGCGGAGCTTGCAGTTCTGCTTCCTGCTGCTCCAGCTGCGGCACTATCGATACCGGTGCAGATAACTCCGTCACCCAAGGGGAGGCGGAGTGTGGCGGATTATTCCGTGGATTTCCGAATTTTTTCTGCTCAGTCCGGTTGGAATGCCGCAGCTTTTGAGAGGAGTGTTTGTGGATGGTTTGAACGATTTATTAAAAGATGAGCTAGCAGTCTGTGACGAACCAAAAGATTTAGATGAGCTAATATCTTTGGCTATTCGTCTAGATGATCGGATAAAGGAGCGTGGACGCGAGAGAGGGCGGACATCAGAGCGGGTCTTTTCGTCTCGGGGCTTTCCCCGACACAGATCAGGGCTGCCTCTTCTTCGCCCCACTGAGACTCCTCCGACGGGACCTCTGGCTCCTCTTGCGGATGAGCCATGCAGCTCGGATGAGCTGAAGCCGCCATATTGCCCCGGTCACATAAGCGTCAAGAAAGATAACAATGACGTATCTCCAGGTGTTCTTAGACAGGCATAATAATGGACACAAAAAAAAAAAAAAAAAGGGGCAGATCTTTGGTTGTTTAGTTATTAGGGCTGTTTTTGTTTTCTTGTAAGGGGTTATAACTTGTTTGGGGATTTAGAGGCAGTTCTGGTGGAGTGAACGACTGGCGGTTCGGAGCTCGGCTGGACTCAGGTAATCATTATTTGAATTTAGGTAATTTTTGTTTGAGGATTGGGTCGTTTTGTTTTGTTGTTTTTATTTCCCTGTTTCCCTAACCCCAACCTCACATTCTCTAAGACCGTTTGTCTTTTGGGTTGTGGGGTGGTGCAGGTTGGTTACGCCGAGTGTTTCTCAGAAAACCTCTGCACCTGGGGGGGGGGGGGGTTGTCAGGAGCGTTTTTTTGGGTTTGGTTGATGCCCGGTTCCACTCCAGCCCCGGTGGGCCTTTGACCGTTCGTCATTGGTGTTACCGGGGTGTGGTGCAGCGGGAACGTACCTCAGTCGGAGTGGTGGGCCGATCTGTGCCGTTCACCATTTCAGTAGTTCCACCCCTCCCGATGGGCTGGTGATATGGTCGGTTTGAGGCACTGGACGTCTTTACGGTTTTCCGCTGCGCTTAGGGGATGGGACTGGGTTAGTTTTTCCTGTTTCCTTCCCCAGCTTGGTAGTTTTGTGCCGTTCGCCAAAATTGAGCCGACGATAGGCTCTGGGAGTGATCTAGGGTCTTTCGGGGTGCTGGGGGAGGTAACAGGGTTTGCCGGTTGTTTTATTTGCCCCCGGGGTGGTTTAATGAAGTCCGCCGGGGGTTGGATTTTTGTGTTTCTTATGTTTCCTTCCAGGTTCCACCTCCAGGGTTGATGGGACAGTCCTCTGGGGGGGAATTGGCTTGTGGGGCCGACTAGCCAAGTGTGGCCGGGTCTGGGGTTCCTGGGTTGTGGGGAGGGTGCCTCCTGGGGTTGATGGTACGGTCCTCTGGGGGGCGCTGTTGCTCCATGTGTACCTGGGGACCTCTGTGGGATTCCGGCTTTGGCTGTGTCTCCTGGAACTGGCGGTAAAGGTCTTCTGGGGGGTGTTGGGCTCTGCAAGTCGTTCTGGGGGGGTTGTTTGTTATTTTTTTTTGTCTGTGGAGAAGGTGCTGGCAGAAGAGTCCTTCACCCTCATCAGCATGATTTGCAGCACCTGTGGATGATGCTCACGTGCAAACTTAAAGACTTTCAGCTGAAGCAGATAATGAGATGGCGTTCTGCATTTAAGCCATGAGTGATTCGAGCAGAATTGCCGGGAACCCGACCTTGTGACGTTCGTTTGTGAGACGCTGAGGACCGCGCTTGGGTTTGACACATCGTGCCTGTGAAGGAGGACGGGTGAGGGACACATGCTGTCAGCACACATCAGAGGTGATGATTGTCTGAATAAGCGTTAACAGTAATTTGGTATTTTGTTACGCAGTATATTTGAACATTGATGAGAATTGTGCAGCTCGCTTCTCACTGCCGTGGCGTACGGAATGATGATCCTCCACCTGTTGTGAGAAGCTGCTCATTTACATAAAGCTTAAATTCAGACCTGAATGTGTTGCTGATAGTGTGTGCCTTTGAAGGATATTTGTTGTAGCTGTTGACTTACCTCACCTTTTCCATCCTTCACAGAGTCAGTTTGTCGTATCCACCTGGGGGGTGTTCGGCGGTGAGTCTGGGTCCAGAAGCGCCGAGCTTTGATCCATTTGGGCACTGGAGAGTGCGCCGTCCTTCACCTCGCCAGACAACCACACATTTATGTTGTACACCAATTATTGCACAGGAGAAAAATAAAACTGTTTTGTTTTTGGAACCGCTTTCTTTTAGCGCCGGGTTCAGTCAGACGCTGGTCCGCTCCTCAACCCGCGTCTGCACATAACACCAAGATTTTCAATATATCTAAATCTTATGAGTCGGATCTTATCAATTCTTCTTATCTATGCTGGCATGTTTTTCCTGAGGGTTCCACACTCCAAGCACATGCATCATGATGTCAGATGTAACTTCATGATGGCAAACTCTGCATCTAGCAATCAGGAACACAGCTGCATCGACGCTGAAAACCTCTGTAGATCTTCACTTTTTCCACACAGAAAACTGATCAGGAATATGGGATTTGAAAAAGAATTGGACCAACAGGCAGAATTGATAATGCCATCAGTTTCATAAAATCTTATCAATTTCTATCCTTACTGATCTCTAGGTCTGTATCTGGTGGTCTGTAGATTTATAAATTCATTTTGTGTGTTCCCTGGGGTCTTCAATTTATCTGGGGTGATGTTACACACCAAAAACAAGACATTGCATCCTAATATATCTGAACTCAAACAATGCTAATATATCTGAACTCAAACAATGTACAGGATGAGAAAAATTCTTCTCTGGAGACATTGTCTTAGACCTCCTGGGAGTTCTCTAGACTCACCAGTGCATTCTGTGTCAACCCTGGGGTCTCCTCCTTCTTGGACATTCCTAAAACGTTTCCAGATTAAGATGTCCAGGTAGCATCCAAAGCAAATCAGTGGCCCCCCAGGGGCACCAGACCTCTTCAGGGGAGCGCGAGGGATGGGTATTATGAACCAGTTCTTTTCGAGAATCATTAAGAAATTATTTGATCCACTGACATCAATAGCCTTTTTGCTTAATGATTCCCTTATCAGTCCTTCAGAGCGGCCGCTGTTTTTGAGGGTGTTAATTGGTAAAATGATCACTTCTTTACGTTGATTACAGACCCTGCAGCGGGTCCGTAATCAACTGCTTCTGTAACGGTTCTGCTTTGAAGCATGAAACAACAAAGTTAGTTAGTTCATTAGTTAGTCGTTAGTTCATTGCTTCGCTGCTTTTCAGAAGTGGCAAGTCTGCTTCTTAACCCCTCTCAAAGCCATTTAAAAATGTCAATCGTGAGTCACTTTTGTGTGGATTGAAGTTACTAACTGGGACTCTTGTTGCGAGCAAGAAACGAGACTCATCCTTCATTCCGTTTGCACAGCTCCAAACGCTAGACATGTTAAGTGTCCAGACGGAATTAATAACTTCAAAGCGAATCACTGTTTAAATCAAATGACACCTCTTTCCAAACGTTGCAATACAGACAAGAGACTAAAACTATTTTTTTCCTCCCAAAATGAGACATCCTGCATTCTTTATGAATTACATTGATGTTGACTTGCAGCACAGAGCTGCTCGATGCCTGCTGCAAGAGCTCACTCAGGTCAGAGGTATGGAGTTAGATTTGTGCCATTAATGTCTGAAAGGAAATACTTTTCACAAAAACTACAGATTTTGTTTATTTCTATTTATGTCCAGAGATCAAGGATCCAGTGACCAATTTCATATTTATTTACTGACTCAATAAAATGTTATTGACATAGAAAACTTGTAAAGCCTACATTTAGTACAGAAAATTCACAGATCACATATCGATAAAATCTTATCAATACCCATCCCTTAATATTTATGTTAAAATGTGTTAGCTATGCCAAAAACGTTTAAAAACACACAGAGATGTTTAAAAAAATGATGTTTAAAATATGACAACGGATAAAATAGACAAATAGAAAGTTCTTTTAAAACACGTTTAAAATGTTTGAAAACGGTGTAAAATGTGTGAAAATAGATGTAAAACAGAATACAATGATTTGCAAATCCTCTTCAACCTATTTTCAATTGAATACACCACAAAGACAAGATTTTTAATGTTCAAACTGATAAACTTTATTGTTTTTGTGCAAATATTTGCTCATTTTGAAATGGATGCCTGCAACACGTTTCAAAAAAACTGGGATGTAACACAGTGGTATGTTTACCACTGTGTTACATCACCTTTCCTTCTAACAACACTCAATAAGCGTTTGGGAACTGAGGACACTAACTGTTGAAGCTTTGTAGGTGGAATTCTTTCCCATTCTTGCTTGATGTACGACTTCAGTTGTTCAACAGTCCAGGGTCTCCATTGTCATATTTTGTGCTTCATAATGCGCCACACATTTTAAATGGGCGACGGGTCTGGACTGCAGGCAGGCCAGTCTGGTACCCACGCTCTTACTATGAAGGCACGCTGTTGTAACACGTGCAGAAAGTGCCTTGGCATTGTTTTGCTGAAATAAGCAGGGACGTCCGTGAAAAAGACATTGCTTGGATGGCAGCATGTGTTGCTCCAAAACCTGGATGTATCTTTCAGCATTGATGGTGACATCACAGATGTGTAAGTTGCCCATGCCATGGGCACTAACACACCCCCCATACCATCACAGATGCTGGCTTTTGAACTTTGTGCTGGTAACAATCTGGATGGTCTTTTTCCTTTTTTGTCTGGAGGACACGTCCATGATTTCCAAAAACAATCTGAAATGTGGACTCATCAGACCACAACACACTTTTCCACTTTGCATCTGTCCATTTCAAATGAGCTCAGGCCAAGAGAAGGTGGCAGCGTTTCTGGATGTTGTTGATGTATGGCTTTTGCTTTGCATGGTAGAGTTTTAACTTGCACTTGTAGATGTAGTGACGAACTGTTTTAACTGACAATGGTTTTCTGAAGTGTTCCGGGGCCCACGTGGTAAGATCCTTTACACAATGATGTCGGTATTTAATGCAGTGCCATCTGAGGGATCAAAGGTCACAGGCATTCAGTGTTGGTTTTCAACCTTGCCGCTTACGTGTAGAAAGTTCTTCAGATTCACTGAATCTTCTGATTATATTATGGACTGTAGATGATGGAATTCTTAAATTCCTTGCAATTGAATGTAGAGAAACATTGTTCTTAAACTGTTGGACTATTTTTTCATGCAGTTGTTCACAAAGTGGTGATCCTCGCCCCATCTTTGCTTGTGAATGGCTGAGCCTTTCGGGGATGCTCCTTTTATACCCAGTCACCTGTGAAATGTTCCAAACAGGTGTTATTTGAGCATTCATCAACTTTCCCAGTCTTTTGTCCCAACTTTTTTGAAATGTGTTGCAGGCATCCATTTCAAAATGAGCAAATATTTGCACAAAAACAATAAAGTTTATCAGTTTGAACATCAAATATCTTGTCTTTGTGGTGTATTCAATTGAATATAGGTTGAAGAGGATTTGCAAATCATTGTATTCTGTTTTTATTTACATTTTACCCAATGTCCCAACTTCATTGGAATTGGGGTTGTAAAAGTATAAAATGAAACATACGAAGAATGTGGAGTCTTCCAGACCATGAGTTCTCACCTCAAACAATGGAAAGTGAAAGGATGAATGGATTCAATAATGCGCCAGAAGAGATTAAAGCAACCACTTGAAAGAAAAGTAAGTCCCTTCGGGGCTTCTCCCTTGTTTTAATTTGGGGTCACCACAGCAGATCCAAGATGGAGCTGCATGTTGATTTGCCACAAGTTATACACTGGATGCCTTTCCTGACACAACTCTACATTACATGGAGAAATGTGGCAGGGGTGGGATTTGAACCGGGAACCTTCCACACTGAAACCCCACACACTAACCACTTGGCCACCACTGCTACTATTTGAAAAAAAGAAAGGTTACCAAATGAAAACCCGACCCATGACAACAGAACAGCCACAAATTGAAGTACCACAAAATCTGGGGTACTTCCAGGCCCGGCGCCAGAAAAAAAATATTAAGGGGGCGATGAGTTTATCACAGGGGGCGGGGTCCCCCCCCCCCAAAAAAAGTGCGCACCGGAGGGGACGTGCCTCTGAGCGTGCGTAATGAATTGGGTGCGCTCCTAGAAAGCTTGTGTAAGAGACTGACTGAGTAAGAGTAAAGAGTGATGACAGTATTTTTTAATTATTATTTGAACGTATAGACTCTCGGTCAAGTGATCTCCTGCATACCACAAAACCAAACCAACAACTAATCTGAGAAACGACACGAGACAGTAGATTAACCCCACATACAGCCCTCCATCACAAGCGCAAACACAGCGCAATTGGGCATGACAGTCACACAACGGGTCAAAGATAAACCTTTCATGTAGATATATTTACAACAATACATAACTTTAATATCTGTCATTGCGGGCGACTGGCCATGAACGGAGGGACTAAGAAAATGCATACCGCATGACAGCAGCATGTTATTTGCATTATTATCACTTTTTACTGAGATACACAACACGTAACGTGTACATAAAAAGTTGGCTCACTTAACTTTTGTCGTGTCGGCTAGCTGGTGCGCGCTGCTCTCCAATTTAGCCAGCGCGTCCTCATCAAGCTGGCTGCTTTAGCTGCTGTTCATTGTCGTACTATCCATGAGAAAATCATCCAGAATATCCATATTGGGACCAAAACACACTTCTCGCATTTTCATCTTTTCCTCTGCGGGCAGTTTTTTTTCCCCCCTCTGCGGACAGTTCTTGGGCTGCGCGCTATGACGTCATTTGTTTACGCATAGCGGGTGGGTATAGCCAGGTACCGTCGACGTAAATCTACGATACCGGCCCAGCAACGCCCTGGTAAAGTGATAATAATATTGAATAACTAATATTTTGCTATATTTTCCAGTATTTGTTTTTCTTTCTTTTTTATTTTTTTTATAACTCTCACATCCGAGGGGGCAGGATTGATGGCGTGAGGGGGCGTCGCCCCCAAACGCCCCCACGTGGCGCCGGGTCCGGGTACTTCATCCCATACTCCAAAGCACAGGCTGTTTTGACTTTATGTGGGTCAAGAATAACATCTCTTTAACCAGTCCAATGTTTTCCAGGGCTGGAATCACCACAGAATTGATTAAGCAGAGTTGGAGTGCTGCTACACAGAGAGGTGAGTGATCTGGGTCTAAATATCCCTGAGAGAATCTTTTAATCCAGAATGCAGAGCTACAACTGCACTGCACTGCACGTATTATTGATCCACTCACCTTGAGTATCAAACAGGAACTAAGTGACACAAATCTTATTACTTGTTGTCATGGAAATAGATGCTGAAGAGGATTAGCAGCACAGTAATAACAGCTGAATGGAATGTGGCTCTTCTGTTATGATTTGATCTGTGGACTACAATCTGACAGGATGTACTATGTATTATGGTTGAACACTAACACAGTGCGATCGTTCGCCTCATATTCAGCGGGGAAAGAAGCACTACTCTTACTCAGAATCAACTGACTATTTTGACTGTCTGTGAATGCATTAAGTAACTAAATTTACTAAATACGGACGGCACATTGGTTTTGTGGTTAGCACTGTTGCCTCACAGTGAGAAAGTGCTGGGTTCAAATCCGACCTGGTCCATTCTGTGTGGAGTTTGCTTGTTCTTCCTTTAATCCTTTAGGCCTTTAATCCTCTATTGCTCCCGATGTGTATTGAGCGCCTTGTATGGCAGCACCCTGACATCGGGGTGAATGTGAGGCATAATTGTAAAGTGCTTTGAGCGTCTGATGCAGATGGAAAAGCGCTATATAAATGCAGTCCATTTACCATTCTTCCTGTAGTCATGTGGTTTCCCTCCAGATGCTCTGAGTTCTTCTAACTTCCAACGACACGCAGGTTAGGTGAATTGGTGACTCTACACTGAGCGTGTGTGTGTGTTTGTTTGTCTGTCTGTGACCCTGCGACAGCCTGTCCAGGGTGTACACCGCCTCTCACCCAGTGACCGCTAGGATAGGCTCCAGCTCCCTTGTGACCTTTTAATGGAATAAGTGGGTACAGAAAATGAATGAAATTGAAAACATCATCACTGACGTCAAATAGAACATTTTGAGGTGCCAACTATAAATCATCCTGCAATGTAATTATTCACATTTTTCCCCGATTTAACTGTATTATGAAACAATGGCTACAATCAAGGCTAGATTTTTTTCAGCACTGTAAATTCCTTCATTTTGCTTCTCATTATGGAGGACAATTCAAACAAAAATCATCTGGTTCAAATTCATAGCTTAAACACATGGATCAGTGCTATTATAGAGGTGGTGTTCATTTTAAAACTTATTAGTTTTTTTTATCTTCAAAAAAAAAACCTGCTTCCTTCCTGCGTTATATATTTTTTTTAGAGAGGTGGCATCACCTAAAACTCAACCCAGAGTGGACTAATCATTCCCAGACCGGCAAAATGCAACCATTTGGAGGCAGCCTGGAGCCCTGCATTTACAGCTGGATGGCCTGGGACAAGGCATATAAAGTCTCTTTTCCAAGGACACAGACAGGTCACATGACTAGGAAGCAAACCCCGGTGCACTTATTGTTACGCCAAGTCCTTACCTCACTGAGCTACCTGCTCTGTGTGTGTTATCATTTCAGCTGCTCCTGTTTTGGGTCGGGCTCCGATACAGCCAGAGCCGCATTGGTATTTGCACAAGTTTTACGCTGGATGCCCTTCCTGGTGCAACTCCAGTTTTACCTGGAGAAACACACAGCCGCTGGCGTTCCGAAGAGGTCTCCCATCCATGTACTAACCAGATGCCGCACTGCTTAGCTTCTGAGATGTGACGGGATCAGTCTCACACAGAGCAGACTGACTTACTGAGCTATCTGCTCTACTTCACATTAAAACAATTCATTAAAAATTTACTTTCCTGTGACCCAAAATTTTCATGATGTGATATGAAAATGGGTCAAGTGCAATTTCACCTGACAGAGTGAATACCAGTGTCGCCGACCAAATGGTCCCCCCTAAAAATTGGTCCGCCCTGCCTTCACTGAGCATTCGTTAGTTTTGTGCGTCAGCTGTGGTTCACCGATTATCACCTCGTTTCTCACGAGGTGATAATCTCTTGCGACTCACCTGGTACAAAAAAAATGTTTTTTGTCTATAAAGTTTCCTTCTCCACGACAACTGTATTGGGGTTGAACTTTTTTCTAACTTCTTACTTTAAAACATTTAAAACCATAAAGTTCAGATGGAATAATATGGCTTGTAATGTGGTGAAACATTCTGACAGATCATTTAAGATGTCTCTGGTGCAATATTTTCTATGAATGAAATTCTCATGGTATTTAATGTCGCTAATGGAGCTATCACTTTTTGCAGCTATTGGTAGCCTAATTCGTTAAGCCCTGTTAATGCACGATTATTGAAAAAATAAACAGCTTATAACTTTTAATGTCCACAACAAAGCAAATCCTGAGGAAAATCACCACCGTCCCCAAAAATGTGATTTAATTAACACCTGAACTGAGGTTAGCCTGTTAGCTTAACTGTTTCAGACTTGAAGAGAGAGATGTGTTCAGGCATCTTTTGTCACACACTGACCCAGTCACGCTCCACCCCTTTATTCATTATTGAGTTCACTGGACTGCTGCTGCCAACAAGGCGACACCCAAATATTGGCTTTATATCGGTTATTCCAGATCTGTATAGAAAAATTATGGGTGACATCATGCAGGCTTTGTACAGTATATACACACACTCTATGGTCCAAAGGTTACTCCTGCCTATCACCTAACATACACTGAGATAAACTCAAACCTTCCCAACCTTTAATGGGATCAGATGATAGGACTTTAATGGACATTCAACACATAATGAACATTGTGGACATAATTCACCATACCAAGTGTTGCCACCTGTGGTTAGAGTGCGTTCCCTGTTTTGCATGTAATAACATTCTGAGATGTGCGAAATGCATATCAAAATGTCTCGGCCCCTTTGATGTTTTCCCGCCAGGACCCCTGTGTGGGTAATGGCCAATGTTTGTTCCTGTTATCCATGTGACAAAACGCTGACATGTATGAAGCGCATACCAAAGTGTCTCGGCCCTGTTGATGTTTTCCCGACAGGACCTCTGTGTGGTTAATGGGCGAGGCTGAGATGTTCTATAAAGTCTTTGTGTTGTGTGAACTAAGGAGAAATAAATGGCATGCCGGTGCATTGTGAAAATGGGAAATTGTTGCTCCTTCTTTAATCCATCGCAATTTCCACAGGACAATCATTCATTACAGCCACAAATCACATTACATTCATTACAGATCACAAATTCAGTGTAAAGGTCTAATTTTCTCTCTCTCTGTCTCCACACACACACACACATACATACATATATCGAGTGTCCCAAAAAAATATGCAACATTTTATCAGCAAAGAAAATGGTCAAAGCATATGTCTAGGAAATAAATTTATGGCTGGATAGAAAGCTGAAAGGTTGAAGTTTTTCATACCAATGTCAATATTGGCCCTGCATTTTGTCAGTCTAGCATAAAGTTGCTGCACCTGTTTGACACTCTTGGTCTGGTGCCAAAACTCAACAATTTTTGTTCGCTGTAATATTGTTAATCTTGGCATTTTCCTGAGTCTTGCTTGGCATCAACATGAACTTCAGGGTCTCTGCAAGTAAAAAAGAAACATATGAGGGCTGTCAATAAAGTATAGGTCCTTTTTATTTTTTTCAAAAACTATATGGATTTCATTCATATGTTTTTACGTCAGACATGCTTGAACCCTCGTGCGCATGCGTGAGTTTTTCCACGCCTGTCGGTGACGTTATTTGCCTGTGAGCACTCCTTGTGGGAGGAGTCGTCCAGCCCCTCGTCGGAATTCCTTTGTCTGAGAAGTTGCTGAGAGACTGGCGCTTTGTTTGATCAAAATTTTTTCTAAACCTGTGAGGCACATCGAAGTGGACACGGTTCGAAAAATTAAGCTGGTTTTCGGTGAAAATTTTAACGGCTGATGAGAGATTTTGAGGTGATACTGTCGCTTTAAGGACTTCCCACGGTGCGAGACGTCGCGCAGCAGTCCCAGGCGCCGTCGTCATTTCAGGCTCTATTGATCCAGGACGTCGTGAGAGAACAGAGAAGTTTCAGAAGAAGTCGGTTTCAGCATTTTATCTGGATATTCCACTGTTAAAGGAGATTTTTTTAATGAAAGACGTGCAGACGGGATAAAAATTTAAGTTGAGATTTTGCACTCCTATTGTTCAGTTCTAGAATTGCCAAGCAAGGTCAAATTAACATACGGTAAATCATTGAGGTCAAGGTCATGTTTGCCGGTCTATTTGGTGACTTAATCCAGCAAGGTGATTTTATTTATTTATACCAAACCTGGTGTGTCAATGAAGGCTGACCCCAAAAATTCATCTGGTTGAGGATGAAATTCAACAAGGTTGAGGAATTTGATTTTCAACCTGATTCGGACCAAATGTAGCACACACTTAAGTGGATTTCAGAACTGCCTTGGAAATGTCACCCAGAGGTCAATGATTTGGGTGAAAGTCAAGGTCATTGGTGTCAAATGTCAGACTGTTGCAGCTCTTACTATCTTCATGCCCAAAGGTACTGTTACCTAATACAGGTAGCTTTACTATGTGCAACATTAGGCCAGTTTTGATAGTGCGGTACAACGCTTTGCAACTCATCCATATGGGCCCCTTCACACATAACACAAACAGCGCAGAAACCGGAAGAAAATCCGCGAACCAAACACGAAATGGGGAACCACTGCTGCCGTGAGGAGGCACGGTCGCACAGGCGTGCACGACACATCAGCAACGGTTTTGTGCATGCTTGTGCACGTTTACAAAACACAGTGCAAGCAGATGGAACGTGTTGCACCAGATTGCACCACTGAAGTGGAGAAAAAAAAAATAAAAACCAGCTATATAATTAGTGACAATCACTGGGTTGATATCAGTAATAAATAAAAGGGGACACAATATAGAACCCTGTGATTAAATGACACACCCATTCATCCATCCACACACATCGAGAGAACTCACACACACACACACACATCCACAGACCAAAGGGGGACAAACCCGATCAGGTGGATCCAGAGAGAAATCCTGCCAAACACCAAAACCAACCCGACTAGGCTGGCACCTAACGTGCCATTTTTGGAAACTACAAAAATTAACTGACACTTCTGTGCCTTTTCTCCAGAACAACATCACATCCTCTAATCTACATCATTCTTTTTCCTCCCTGCAAGCGCTCTCCGGCTGCTCTTTTGTCTTTGTTTGTTAAAGCACAGATTATAAGGGAATAGCGCATGTCATCTTAATAATGGCATTGTGCCTAAGCACAAACACACCGACAGCTCCCTGACAATTAACTACCCACTCAGCTGAGTAATGCTGTGCCACTTCCAAAACGACCCCTTTTTAATGTCACCAGATGACACTGTGTTATGAAAGCAAAACACTGTGACATGATCTGCTGAGACAGTCTGTTAAAGTGAAAACATTGGTGGTCACAGCTGCAGTGAAAACCAGAAAGTCAGCTGAGACTTCTGAAAGATTCACTTCCCGGTCCAAGCTGGAGAATGCGATCACCTGGTGCCTTTTATTTTCACAGTTCATTCTTTCAGTGACATCTTCATAGATATTTTCTCCTTTCCAGCAGATGCATTCAGGACCGTGTTATTTGTGTAAATGAAAGTTGACTGGGTGAAGCCAGATTACTTGTAAGTGAGGGCTGTTTTGTGTTATCGATTTTTAAAGGGGAGAGCTCACTCGGGATATACCAGTTGGAGGAGATTTGGCACGGCATCGGCACAGTGAAGGCCAAACACTGTTACCGTGGTTACTTTATCATCCCATGCTGGCGTGTCTAGAAAGAGATTACAGTAGCTGTTGAAGATAACGAAGATAAGAACAAGTCCATTTTTTGACATAAATGCTTTGACATTTTTGCTTGCAGACATTAACACAAATATGAAGGAGCATGTTTGACACCATGTCATGCAAATCAAGTCCATGTGATTCGGTGATGCCATAATAATGAATATGGCCCACTTTACCCCGGACAAACCCACAAACCTTCAACATGTTTAATCCATAACAGCTTCACACTGCTTGGGGTAAAGAGGTTTGACTTTAAGTTTGACTTTTCACATTCACCCAAAATCACCAGCGTTTCAAGAGGTATCAGAAAGGGCCAAGAGGGGGCAGGTTTTCTTTGCAACCACTGACTCCAGCAGGTGATTTCACTGACAAACTCAGTCCATCTACTCAAAGTGATGTTAATCAGTGAAATATCCCAGTAAAATATCCACAATCAAATATTCTAGACAATATAAGATAACCAATACTTAATTAAAAATGAAATGTAATTAAACCTCGAAAAAGGGGGTACCATCAACTTATTAGACATGTAGGAACAGAACTCATCCATGCAGCAGTGACCACCATCCATGTCCCTTCATGGATTGATTCATTAATCAAAATTAATCAATCTTTGATCTGAAAGTCAGAAGTTCCAGATATGATTGATCAAACATCTGTCTTCAACTGGACACAAGAAAAACAACTGGCATAATATTTACACATTGATTTACATATGCACAGTGATAAACACAGGTGACTGACATTTTAAGAATATGAATAATGATTCACAATTTTATTAATGAGGTGATCTGCTGATCGCTGATCATGATATGTAAAAGAGAATGCAGTGAAAGAACGAAGTGGACAAATTTAATGAGAATAAATCTGGTTGGAATTTAACGGTGAATTTGGGTTCAAAAATTATTATTAAGAAAATTACCAAGCGAACAGCTGCTTTGCATCACTGACAACAAAGACTGTTAGAACACTTGGCTGGTTCACATATCTGGGTCAGTTCTATTAGGTGTGGTGAACGGTCCGGTTCGGATCGGTCCAGTTTCCTGATGGGCCTTTGTAGCATTTTACTTGGGGATAAACCACTGATTTTCCCAGGTGACCACAGACTGGAGCCGGCTCATTTTGCTGGCCGGACTGAACGATGGTTCTGTGGGTCCATCAAAGTTGGTTCTGATCAAAGAGGTTATATATGAGAACTACAGTCCGCACTCCCAATGCTGCCGACTAAACGCGAATGTCCCTTCATGGACAGCAACAACACCTCCTAACCGTGCAAAATATTGACGAAGTTCTCGAATTTTAATGCATTTTCAAGGGGGATTCGTGACTGAACACACTCAGAAAAACATTTGCAAAATACGTGTTAAAATGCCATTCTGACCTGGATATCGAGCCAGTAAAATTAACATTAAATCATGTCAGAAAAGTATTAAACTTACTCTGACAACCACACATTCCCAAATATTACTGTTGAAAGTTACACAGATCTGCACTGTTAAGCTAAGCTGCTGCTGCTGCTGTTTTCAGCAACGCAGCGCGGCTCCTAAAACCATTAATATTTTTACACAATTATGCTTTATTGACTGAGTTTCATTCATGTAGTCAGTGGTGTGGGTGCACATCTCTGTGTGTGGGTGTGACTGTAAGTGGCACAGCGTGAGTCATTATAATCTCTGAGCAGCAGCTCATTATTTTAAGGTGCAAATTTAAAAAAAAAAATCGTCGGTCTTGTCGAACAATTTTAATCACTAATGACAAGTATTTTAACCAGACATCGGTCTAGCAGTGGAAAATATCAACTAGACCTAAGTGAAGAGTTAATGGTCCGTGTCCTCGGACGACACAGGCACGGGCAGGAAACATACACCTGTTTATCAACCAAATGTCATGGACAAAGTGACAAGAATAACCAAAACCACTTACTTATGGAAGGAAATGTTGGCATGTGACCAACTCGTGCAGATTTGAATTGTAACCACATTTTAAAAGAAAAATTGCATTGTATTGTTGTAAGAAAAAGAAAAGAAAAGAAAACAACATGTGACCATTTAACCTCATGCATGAAAGTATTATTCCTGGTATGTTATACTCTGTTCATTCTGGAAAGTTTACCTAATGTGCTTTCTCTCCTATAGATACCATTCTCTCCTATAGATACCATTTACAAGAAGTTATCCTATTTAGGAACAGATGCTGATTTATATATATAAAACCAGACAAAGAAACTACAGTACCCAGAATTCTTGGGGGTGGAGCTTTTGAAACTTTAAAAAAGCCTGCACCCCGGGAAATCGCTCTCTTGCCTTTCTTCTCTCGGTACTTCTTTCATTTTCCTGAGTCTGAAGACGCTCCATATCCGACTCTTTGTTTGAAACCACGTGCTGCTTAAAACTCAATTCTTGTTTGTGCGTGCCAACAAGAAATTACTTTTCCTTTTTCGACAGATAACTTTTGCTCGACCTTCGTAAAGTTAAGTTTGAGACTGAGTAATGAAACTGAGACTAATCAATTAATGAATATTTAAATTTAAGTACCTATGCTTAAAAATAGGTGGTGCCCTTTTCCGAGGTAAAATTATCCACAAGGGATAATTTCAAATATCCTAAACACATATTATATTCTTCCTGTTTCTGCTTCACATGAATATCATGCACTGGCACGCACGGCTAAGAAACCTATTCAGATGCATTACATCATGTTAAGAATATCAGGAATGTGCCAAGAATGACAGAAAAATGACATTCAGAAACACATCTTGCCGACGTGTAAAAACAGCATTAGACTATAAGCATGCAATACTGGCTACAAAGCAGGCCTATTACTCTGATTTGATCAACAAAAAATAAGCATAACTCAAAGTTCTTGTTCAACACGCTGGCAACACTTATTCATGGACCACCACCTGTAAGTCACTCTCCTTTTACAGCACAAGATTTCTTAGGTTACGTCAAGAAGGAAATATACAATATAAGGTTAAACATATCCCAGCATGCCTTAACCCAGTCACTACACCCTGCTATTGAGGTGGGTGCCATCACTGAGGTATTACTTAGATTTAAATAATAATTTATAAAGCAACATAGTAATGCCTCAAAACATAAACTGCAAAATGATTGTGGTGAGTTAGACGATATAAACTCATTATGAACTGAACAAAAGATTTAAGCATGAAGGTGATAAAACTGAGAGTCCTAAGAAATAATAATAAAAAAAAACAGACAACACAGAGACTCAAAACAGGAGACAAATTGTACACCAAAATTTCAAATACATGACCACTGGAAATAAACACTGTGAAATAAACTGCAAAACCAAAACCATCAAGTTGATAAATCACAGACAAAGGAGACAGGTAAAGGAGACATCAGGAGCAACAGACAGGGGAGGAAGTAGAGAAGATCAACTTATATGACAACTCACAGGACAGACCTGAAGACAACTTGACACACCAGATATGGGTAAAGGGCTTTGACAACGTGCACGGCACACACACACATGCAAGCAGAAAACTCAGTGCACAAAAACACACACACCGAGACAACCCAGCAGGGAGGTGAGTGCACACAAAGGAAACAGGACTGACAGACAACAACAGCTGAGGCATACCAAACAAAAAACCAAGAGGAAATAATATATGAATAAGACTCAAACCTGTATTGAACTAACACAAAAAGCTCCAGAATGGACAGGACACAACAATTCCACTTGATAGGCTGGAGAATCATTTTAGGATTACTGGGAATGCCCTTGCATGGTTGACGTCATACCTGACTCGTCATTCTCACTGTGCTTTGTACAACAACACCGCCTCTAACCTTAAGCCCCTGTCACAGTGGCGTATTCATAGAGCTGCTCATTGCAGCGCTGTGTTTCATTTAAATACGCCCGAAATACGCGCATACTCAGCCTTTAACAGTGTTCGTTCATACTTGCAGCTGCGTGTGTGCGCATTTCAATGTGTGCACAGTCGCGTGTGCCATGCTGCACCAGTTTCAGTGCTATTTCCTGCCTCTGTGGAAGTGCGCTCTGTTCTCTACTGCATGGTGTGGTGCGGCTCAAAAACAGTCATTTAACATTATTATTATTTTTTTTTTCTCTTGGTGGATCACTTTCATAGTGTCCAGATGCTGCTGAGTCTGGCTGTGGTAAAGGCTGCCCTAAACGAAACGCTGTGACTCATTAAACTGGGAGAGACCACTTTTATTGATAGCGCGGGGTCTCCCTCTGTCTCTCTCTCTCTCTCTCTCTCTCTCTATCTCTCTGTGTGGAGAGAGAGAGAGAGAGAGAGAGAGAGAGAGAGAGAGAGAGAGAGACCGCGCTCGAGAGAGTGCTTTTATGAAACGATGCGACACAGTGAAACAGTCCTCATATATTGAGTCCAGTATGATAAAGTGAAGCAATGATCTTGTAGTATTTGTAGCTCCAGAAGAACAACAGGGAGATGTGAAATGGCGTACAGTACCGTGTTGAAGCGTGGGCGGGCTCACAATAGCGGACAGTAGCACGGCGCTGCGTGTACTCACGTGAAGGCTCCATGCTGTGCTGTACGCTGGAGAAAATTAAACATGTTTAATTTCTTCCGTCCTACGCACGTAGACCTCAACATACTGCTGCGTATTGAGAAAAAAACTCCTCGTGAAGTGGGCGGACATACAACTACGCCACTGTGGCAGGGGCTTTATTGACATGAAATTTGGAGTTCCACTGGGGTCTGTCTTAGGCCCCTTGCTTTTCTCGCTTTACATAGCACCCCTTGGGCACATATTGCAGCGTTTTGGGATTATTTTTCATTGCTATGCTGATGATACCTAGTTATACATGCCAATAACTGCTGGTAATCTCATTCACATAAAACCCTTAGAAGATTTCCGTGCATCAGTAAAAAGCTGGATGTCTAGCAATTTCCTATTTTTAAACTCTGACAAGACTGAAATGATGGTTCTTGGTCCAGTGAGACATCAGCATCAATTTGACCAGCTAACGTTTAGCCTAGGCTCGTGTGACATACATCACACTGACACAGTGAGGAACCAACCTTGTGGTAATTTTTGATCCTATGTTGTACTTTGACCTCCACATTAGCATGGGCGCAATTTGGTGGGGGATAGGGGGGACAGAATATGGTATGTCCCCCCCACCTTCTGACATATATGTGTGTACTTGAAACATGCTATGCCAGTCTTATGCGCAAACCAAGCCAGTCTTATGTGCAAAACCATGCCAGAATAGTATCTTTGTTTCTGCAAGTTTGTATTTTTAGCAGCATTGACTTGTTTACAACACCTGTTTCTTGTTTGTCACATTTGGAATTTTCTGGGACTGCATTTGTCCAGATTTGAAACCAAAAATAGTTGCCTCTAGGGACTAGTGTCCACACATAAGTATCAATGAACCATATGCTACTTTACTAAATTCTGAAAGTCAGAAAAGGAAATCAGAAAAACTATCTGGGACCTCAGAAAGCCCATCTGCAATTATTGCTTGATCTCCAAAATCAGTCTATGCAAGCAAAATTATGTTCAGTATGAGTGTTGTCATTAGTGCCACTTCGAAAATTAAATTCATGATAAGTAATTTATCCTAAACTTATGATCTGCTGTTATTCAAACTTATGCAAAAACAAATCTTGAGAAAAAAAAATACAGTATGCGATAGTTAATAATTATTAAGAGCCTGTTCTTTCATATTTATGAATACATTTTACCACGTTGCAGTTGTTTTTTTTAATAAAAACTCAACCTATCATTCTTTTTGAGTTCTACACATGTGGTGATACCTTATTTACACCAGGATGTTAATAAAATCAATGCTGGCTATTCTCAGAATAAAGTACTTATATCCACAGTTTCAAACTGCATAAGTCAAATGGTGTCCACTTTATGGTCTTCTCAAAACATTAAAATTACTGTTCTGGATGTTCAGAATGCATCTGAGCTTATCTAGAAACCGTTGGCCATAGGTCGGGGGTCTGGGGGCCGCCGGCCTATGGGCTTCGGCCCTGCGGGCCTCACACTTTGTCCCCCCCAATTTCTAGTTCTAAATTGCGCCCTTGCACATTAGCGATATTATGAGGACTGCTTTCTTCCACCTGCGAAATATCGCGAAGATACGTCCCATCCAGTCTATGGCTGATGCTGAGAACCTGATTCATGCATTTGTTTCTTTTAAAATGGACTACTGCGATGTTCTATTTTCTGGTTTACCGCAGTCCAGCATTAGGGGCCTCCAATTGGTTCAAAATGGTGCTGCCAAACTCTTGACAGGAAACAGAAAACTTGACCACATTACACCCATTTTGGCGTCTCTTCACTGGTTTCCTGTCCCTATGAGATTAGATTTTAAGGTTCTGCTATTAACGTATAAATTATTCACGGACTTGTACTTCCCTACTTAGCTGACCTACCCTGCATACCGGCCCAATCGTGCATCTGCTTTGTGGAATGATCTCCCTGCGTCAATTAAACAGTCAGATTCTGTAGAGACTGTGAGGCAGCTTTGTTGTGATTTGGCGCTATATGTAAATGAAATAAAATGAAACTGGAAAAAGTGAATCGCTGTGAATACTTTACAGATGTACTTTAAGTCAAAAGTGGTTTCCTGCAAATAAAAATAAATAAGGAATAAATCATCCCATTTGAAAAACTGGATCAAGCCAAATGTAGGTTTTTTTTTTTATAAAAGACAACTATTTAAATAGTTGATGATCATTGTTGTATTGTGCAATTAATCCTGTGTTTCTTAAACTGCTGAGCAAAGCTATTGGTGGCGGGGTTGAAGGAACGGCAACTGGAAGAAAACTAGAGCATTCTAACTTGTAGTGCATGAGCCAATATTTTTGATCAGTATCTGTCTGATATTGCCCAACATTACTGGATAAGTGGCCTCATGCCATTCCTAATTCCAACTGATTGATGAAAGAAGCAACACGGTGCAAGTGATTGTAGACATAACCCTTAAGGTGCCCTGACAGTTGCACAACTTTGATCACGCACTTGCACGCGCATCGTCATGACAATCCCACCCTCTGCATTCCTAGCTGGATGCCATGCTTTGTTTCATTGGCTGCACGTTGTGCGCTGGACGCTGTGTATATAAAATAATTCTTTTGTAGTGGATTAATCATTTTATGTCCAAGGTGGGTGTTGAAAACGCCTCTAATTGCTTCCGGAATCACAGAGGAGTGCTCCAGCTGCTGCTTTTCTCACACGTGTTTAATGAGGTGGAGAACATATTTGGAGCCGTCTAAAAATGTAATTATTTGTAATGTTTATATTGTCATGGCTTGGTAAAATAGTTGCATGTTCATCCCTTCTTGTGTGCAGCTGTAAAACTATGTTTATGATAGATTTAACATCTCGTTATAATTGTTGCGCTCTGATGCGGTGCGCTGACCCAATCACTCATACTCACACTCTGAGTTTTTGGCTTTGCGTAATGTTCACGTGAAGGTGGCCAGACCTGGCCAAGACTGAAAAAGAGGTTTTAATCTCAATGAGTTTTTTACCTGGTTAAATAAAGGTGTTTCTCTCTCTCTCTCTCTCTCTCTCTCTCTCTCTCTCTCTCTCTCTCTCTCTCTCTCTCTCTCTCTCTCTCTCTCTCTCTATATATATATATATATATAGTTCATGTACTTAATGCATGATGGAGATTTTGAACATTTCAAAATTTTCTTTGCCCAATTGCATGAAACTGTGCACAGTTCAGTTTACAACAGTTTACAGTGAGTTTGAGACAAGTTTTCTCTTGTGCACGGCAGAGTGTGTGCAAGTGCGTGGATCAAAGTCGTGCAAGTGTCAGGGGTCCTTTAGTTTGGTATTTCTCATGATTAATTGACTTGTTGACAATGTGAATTGTTTTGATCATTTCAAAACAACTGGGCAACTAATCCAAGGTGACGTTACGCACCAAACACAAGCATCTGAAAACATTGCGCTCCGACAAAAAACACACAATGAATGGGCTGTAATCACCAAGAATGAAAATTATCTGATCACATTAAACACACCAAACGGCCAGAAGAGCTGTTACCATGATAACAAAATGGAAATGACTCCTATTTGTTGCTGCAGCTGTAATAAGAGAGAGAGAGAGAGAGAGAGAGAGAGAGAGAGAGAGAGAGAGAGAGAGAGAGAGAGAGAGAGAGAGAGAGAGGGAGGCCACGCTTAATAGTGAAAAGAGACACTGTGAATATAGAACGTATAAAAGAGTTATCCTAACCACTGAAGTTCCCACTTTGGGTGTAATTAATGCCATTCAGCTGGGAGAGATTTTAAAATCATACATTTCATCAGAGCTATTTTTAATGTATCCCAAGCAATTACTTCTGACTTTCATGAGACAGCTGAAGTAACCTTTGAAATAAAACCAAGAGAATTGCTGTTGGATTTTGATGTCAACTGAAGTATTTCAGTACACAAATAGTTCAAACATGTTTGCAAACTCACATGTGCTGCTCTCGTATCTGATGTTTTTCATCCAGCAGCATCCAGCATACATACACTCAACAAAAATATAAACGCAACACTTTTGGTTTTGCTCCCATTTTGTATGAGATGAACTCAAAGATCTAAAACGTTTTCCACATACACAATATCACCATTTCCCTCAAATATTGTTCACAAACCAGTCTAAATCTGTGATAGTGAGCACTTCTCCTTTGCTGAGATAATCCATCCCACCTCACAGGTGTGCCATACCAAGATGCTGATTAGACACCATGATTAGTGCACAGGTGTGCCTTAGAGTTCATCTCATACAAAATGGGAGCAAAACCAAAAGTGTTGCGTTTATATTTTTGTTGAGTGTAGATATTCAACAACGTCCAACAGAGCGGCGTTATTGACCAAGTCGAATGGGAATTGTCAAAGAAGCCTTGTTATAATTTACGCCAATCTCTTAAAAATTTTATCCTGCTGGCAGCATAAAACATAAAGATTGATCATATATATTATGGCTTCATGGCATATAGAGTGTTTTCACTGATGTCAGACTTTTGAGTGTGCCAGCTGTTTTGACCATCTTGGCAGTACCGGTGAGTAAACAATAGACAGCGGAAACATACGTTCTACTCACTCCAATGGTGAAAGTTCGCAAAAACGTAACAAAACTTCACAAGACAGCCGTGAGATATAGAGATGGACTCAGCAGTGAATCATAATTCTGCTTTGACATGAATATGAAATTAACTGGTGATGGAGGTTTAATGTGTCATCTGTTCGCAAAATCAGCTAATGTAAGTTCCTGCAAGTCAGCAACATTTATATTTAAGGCCCCCATCACACTTAGCACAAATGAAGCCAAATCAGGCTGAATGGGAAAAAAGCCAAACACTGAAGCGCAGTCAGGAGGGACAGACATTCGAACAACATTGTACGAATGCTGTATGACCACTTAGGATGTGGGTGAATCCCACCTCGACTAAAGTGAGCACATTCTGTGTGTATGCTTACAAATGCTGTTCAAATGTAGTTTGAACACAGTATGAATAGCCAGACTATTGTTATAAGGCAGTAAAAATATGAAGAATGCACCACAGAGCGAGGCTTTGAGATGCACTGACAGATGTATCAAAATGCGCATACGCATGGATCCAAGCACGTTCCATTTGTACATCCCACTGAATGTGGAACTGAACGCACATGCACGCGCACTAAGCTCTTCCCTTTCCACGCCCCTATGTAAATATGTAAACTGATGTAAATAGGCCCTTAGAGCTGGTAATCCTCACTTCATCAGCTCAGTCAACATGAACAAAGAAAAGAAATTATACAGAGTGTGAGCTACAGATGACTGGAAATGAAGCGGAAACATGCAGGGATAGTTTATTTGGTACCCTTGCAAATGGAATAAGCATGAAACAGGAAAAATGTTAGTGAGAGTGTGTGTGTGAGACTGTAAATGCTATGGGCTCAGAGCAGCACACACACAGAGAAGTTGAAAGAAATTAGTTGCACCATGGCTGACTGTACACATGCATTTACTGAGAAATACTGACCACAGGGAGACAATCGGGGGCCTGTTAAGAATCTGCAGCTCTAGTTTCACCACAAAAAACACATTAACACTCATAACAAATAACATGTTTGAATGCGCACATGCCAAAATGTGCCCGCGCTGGTTTTCGTCCTGAACAATTACACGATTAAACTATTTACCCACACAGCCATCCATCACACGCTGTGCTAGCCTGTCTGTTCCCAACCCAATCCAAGGCTCTTCTCTCTGCAGAGGCTGGAGGACAGCAAGCTCTTCAGAGTTCATAGACAGAATGCTGCAGCTCCGGACGGACTTTTTGTGCAGCAACTCTCTCCTCATGTGCGAAGCAGTGGCCAACACCATGATCACAGGAGGCCAGTAATCTTCCTGGCAGGCTAGCACCACAGGATGACTGGCAGCTCTCACCACATTACACGCAGTGGCAGAAGCCCCACACCACACCCATAGCAGCACCGGCAAAAGCGCTCAAAAATGGCTTTTGTACTGTGTGAAAACATTCAGCTGGTTGAACGAAGTCAAATGATAGGCTAAAGTTACAAAAACTAAGCAAACAATAAGAAACCGTCAAGAACGACAGCAAAGCAAAATACGGATGAATTGAGGTTTTCGTTGCCCTTCGTTCCAATTTTTCGACAGTTTAAAAATCCCGATGAAGCGACCGTTGCAGGAACGAAGCTGAACGAAGGTTAAACGATGCCAACGAAAGTCAACAAAAGTCCAGATTTCTTGTTTAATTAGGGCTTCGTTGCCCTTCATTAAGTGCCGTGTGACCGGGCCATTGATTGCTCACAAATGTGTCTCTGATGTGCACATCACTCTGATGACTTCTTGTTTTCACACCTCAATGTGTCGCCAATGGAACTTTTACGTGGTGCACCGCACATTATCACGGTCATTTCACTTTTGACACATATGAACGTTAGCACGTACGGACGTACGCCACGTTTTTTGTGCGTCACGCTTTGTACATGAGGTCCCTGCTCCTCATTTAGACCATTCTCTCCCCTGCTTCCACTTCACTCATTACCCCTCTGTGAAGAACCCTGGTCTTCTACACTCATGTTGCCAATCAATTGCGGAATGTCAGTTTCTGTCTGCTTCGAGTCGCATTATCAGTTAGTTGTTAGATGATTTTTTTTAACTTGCCTGTCTGTTTATCTAGAGATGAGAATTTATGACATTTTCTCTTTATATATCAATGCCATTATTGATTATGATTATTGGTATGATCCTTCATCATTTCCTGATCAATTTTCCATGTGGAAAAATCTAGATTTACACAAGTTTTCCCTGACAACTGTTTCCCTTGTGGCTAGATGGTTTGATGTCATGATACCTATTTTTTTTGCAACACTGTAGAAAAACATGGTTCCGTTAATAAGAGGAATTGCTAACTTCTCGAATTTAAAAAACTTTAGTGATTCCTAAAAAGGCAATTCATCTGCAATTCACCAGCACAGTCACACACCCACACACAGCGTGTGTCAGAAACAGCACACCACATTAAAACAACAAAGGTCAGTAAACTCACGATGAATAATAAAAAAATAAACAGACAATAATAACAACAATAACAATCGTAACATGTTTGATGATGATAAAAGAGATGTCATTTAAAATTATTGCTGTCTGCGTTCAGCAGCTTGATAGCAGAAGGAATAAAAGATTTGGCGTATCTGTTCGTTCTTCCCAATGGTATATAATAACGGCGGCCTGAAGCACATGATCAGGTTGGCTGAGAATACACATAGCTTTCTTCTTCACATGATTCTCCCAAAACGAATGCAAGTCTCTTTGCTTGACCCCAATTATTTTAGAGCAAACCTTGACAATGCCATTCAGGCTGTTTTTGTCATGTGGGCTGCCAGAAGAGGAGGTACTGCTGGCCCACCACCAGAGGGCGCCCTGCCTGAAGTGCGGGCTTCAGGCACGAGGGGGCACTGCCGCCTTACAGGAACAGCCGAGGTGACAGCTGTCACTCATCAACTATGACAGCTGTCACCGATCATCTGCACTTCACCCCGGATAAAAGCAGGATGACACCTCCACCACGTCGCCGAGATATCGTACTTCTTGGAGGTAACTTTCTCTGCCTGCGTATTGTACTAATTGATTTCAAGAGCTACTTTGTTGCAGCTGTCTACCCAGAGGACCGGCGTGGGCCGCGACTGTTTCGTTCTACGTCCCCCCAGATAAGTGGTTAAACAGGAGCTGCACGAGTGTGTGATTTGAGGTGGAGGTGGAATTCCCACCGTTGTTGTTACTGGGTGTACACACACCCACACTTGACTGTCTTTGCTCTTCGCCAGCAGTACCAGATCCGACACGCTGAGACAGTGGCCACCTGGGAAATTCGGGACCTGGCGGCTCCAGTATTCTTCGGGTTCGGTGGCGGTGGAAATCGTGTGGTTCCGGTTCATCTCCAGACGGACGTCTCCTATCGTCGAGCCTGCCCACACGACACCTTTATCCATTGACTTGTATTTATTCTATAATCTGCTGTGTGTGGTTGTGACATTCACAACAGTAAAGTGTTCAAATTTAACTCCCTCTATTGTCCGTTCATTTGCGCCCCCTGTTGTGGGTCCGTGTCACTACACTTTCCCAACAGTTTTTGTCCTTAACAGACAATCCGTTGAACCAACACATACAAGACAATGTTAAAAGACTTTCAATAAATGAGCAATAAAAGTTACTTAAAATCCTCACACTAACATTGAAAGAGCTCATCTTCCTCATCAGATGGATTCTTTGTTGTCCACGTTTGACAATAGACTCAATGTTGATGTCAAACTTGAGCTGAGAGTCAAACACTGTTCCAAGGTATATAAAAGTCAACCCTCTGGACCTCTACACTGTGTATGACACTAGCTTTGTGTCCCGTGTTGTGTGCCTGAAAATCAATGAACATTTCTTGAGTTTTGGACACATTCAGGTCAAGGAAATTATCATCACACCACTTAACAAACTCAGATAGTGCAGGACCATGATCAGACTCTGAGCCTTGTAGAAAAGCTAGGAGGACAGTGTCATCAGAAAACGTAACATGAAATCTGTTCTCCTGAGAAGTCCTGCAGCTTTCAGTGTATACGATAAACAACAGAGGGCACAGCACACATCCCTGAGGTGAACCTGTGTTTGACACAATTGTAAAGGACATATTTCCATTTACAAACACCTGCTGGACCCTCTCAGTGAGGAAGTTTAAAATCAGTAGGAGAAGCTGATCAGGGAGATTAAAATAAGATTACAGCCTCTTAATCAAAATGTGAGGCTGCATCTTATTAAAAGCTGATGAAAAGTTAACAAATAAAAGTCTCGCATGAGATCATGGTTTATCTAGGTGCTTGTACGCAGTGTCCATTATGAGAATATCCACATCCTCCACACCTTTCTTTGGCTGGTAAGCAAACTGCAAAGGATCCAGTTTAACATTTACAAAAGACACAGTAATATTTTTCAGAATTTCCTCTCGAAGTTATTCATTACTAGTGATGTCAGTGCCACCGATCTGAATTCCTTAAGCTCTTTGGAGTTTTTAGATTCAGGAATCGGAATGATGGTGGATGTTTTCCATAATGTGGGGATCTGTCCCAGGTCAGCACCCATTTGGAAAAGTCTAGTGAATACTCCGCTAAGCTGGTCAGCACAGTGGTGCAAAGTCCGCCCATGGATGGCATCTGGACCAGCAGATTTCCTTGTCTTCACTCTCTTGAATAAGGTTGTGACACATTCCTGAGATATCACTATTTCATTAAGAGGATCAAGAGACTTTTTACAAAGGAATATTCTCTCAGAGAAATCTGAATTTTCAAATCTGGAGAAGAAAGAGTTATGAGTGTTCGGCAGGTCAGAATTTTCAACTCCATTTACACTAATGGTTGTTCTGGTCTCATTAGCCTGTTGGTTAATGGAGGCCATATTCTTAGGTCTCCAAAGCAATACATTTCTTCTATTTTCTCTTTATATTTTAGTTTGGCCTTTTTTATGTTGTTTCTTACTTCTCTAGAAACAGCCATCTTATCTAGAGAGGTTCCAGTAGATCTGTTTCTTCCTATTAATCACACCCTTTAGCTCCTTTGATATTCAAGGTTTGTTGTTTGGATAAGTAACAACCTTTTTTGATGGAATGGTGGAGTCAACACAGAATGTGACATATGATGATACAGTATCACAAAGATTATTAATATCATCACCACAAGCATCATAGAAGCACTGCCAGTCTGTGCACTCGAAACAAGCCTGAAGGCCAGGAATGCTGTCATCTGACCAACATTTAACAGTTTTCTCCTGGCAGGGGAGCCTCCTGAACAAAGGTGTGTACAGGGGCATCAGAAACACACTGTTATGATATGATGAGTCAAGAGGAGGAAGAGACAGTGACGTGTAAGCACCACTCACTGATCCATAACACAGGTCTACGATGGAGTTCCTCTGCATTGTGGCACACATCTGTGCATGACATCAGCGATCAGCTGAGCAGCAGCAGACACATTGGCGCGCAGATGAATGCAAACGATCGTGAAAAACAGCTGTTGAAATTCACGTGGAAGGTAAAAGGGCTGGAGTGAGATTGTCAACAGTTTAATATCAGGAGTACAGATCTCCTCTTGAACCACGACGGTGTTAAAGTACCTCTGGTTGACGTAGAAACACACGCCGCCTCTCTGCTGCTTGCTGGTGATCTCCGGTGGCCGGTCAAGCTGGAACGGAGCGCTGAACCCAGACAGCATCAGGTCCTCATCCCGGTCCAGGTCACTGAGCCATGTTTCAGTGAAGGCTAGCAGACAGGTGTCCTTCACATCATGTTTGAGTGTAGCCCAGACCACCAGCTTATCCATTTTGTTCCAGACGGACTGGCCGTTTGACAGCAGGACGGAGGGGAGCACCGGCATTTTGCGGCAGTCGTCAAGGCTCATGTTCTTAAGTCTACGACGTAATCCACCTCTCCTGCCTCGTTTCTGATGTGTGGACTTAGTGTCCAGTCTGCGAAGCTCCAGTGGGATATTCCCCAGCACCACACCATCAGTAGTAGACTAGAAAGATCGGAGAAACTCACTGCTGATGGTGATTCTCCCAAGAAAGGCGCCATGATAAACGCCGACCTGGCTTCCAATCTCCAGACTCGTGTAAACTCCGAAACACAAAACACACAGGAGCAGGAAAAAGTCCACAGACAACCTCATCGTCAATAAACTGAGTGATTGATACACAACACAGTCACTGAGAAGTCACTCACAACACTGGTGAACTACACGAGTTGCGAGGTCTGAGGTATACAATTCAAATGGACTGAAAAATTGAAAACGGTTCTCGATTCCCACCCCTGTCTGTCTGCACTGTGTGTCACTCTTTCATTGTCTGCTGTGAACTGCTCCATTCACTGAGACTGTGCTCTGCACCACTTGGATATTTTTCAAGTCAATGGACTCTATATGCACATGGTTGTTTAGCTGATAAATTTGTCTTGTATGTTTGATATTTCTTTGTTGTGCTTTGCTTATTTATGTTGTTATTGGTAGTATGGCCAACGCAAATGGTCACCCCACCAAGTCTGGTTTGCTTGAGGTTCTTCTTGTATTCAATACCACTGTTACCAATGAGCTTGCTCAGGGGGTGGGTAAAGTTAGACCTTACTCTTGTGAAGCACCTTTAGGTAATTTGTGTTGTGACTTGGTGCTGTACAAATAAACAGAATTTAAACTGAACTGCCCTGCATTGTTAAAAATAGGCCACGTTTTGCACATTTAGCCTGCCTATGTGTGTGCATCCTGCAACTGGGTTCAATTCCTGAGTTCCCTGACAACTACTTTATGCTGAGAATAACTACACCATGAGTAAGCCATTTTGTGTAGTAATTATGGCTGTCAAAATAATTAAATTTAGATTAATTCATTACAGCCACTGTATTGCATACATTTTTTCACCATGATTAATCACACTTTGATCCATTTTGTTTTGACATCACTGCCTTTGGGAGTGACTTTTTTTATTTTTGCAGTTTAAACAGTACCAGTTTGTTTTTTAATAGCTAGAGCTGTGTGATGGAGTTTGGGTGATGGCCCATAGTCAACCGTGTTTGTTGGCTTTTGGTCAAATAGGCCATCTCACTCTGGCCAAGGATCGAGAAACTAGTGCTGCCGAGCTGCAGGGTCACAGTTCGGGGGGCAAGTTACTGGCTCGGGTTTGGGCATAGGTGGTGTGGAAGTGTCCAAGCTCACCTCGTTTTTTCTTTAGATAGGGGTGAGTATGGGGGGAATTGTGATACCTTGTCTGAATATAGGTGTCAACTTTCGGGAGTCTGTTTGTCAGCAGTTTGAGCCATGGAGGGTCGAGCTGGCTGAAAGTTGGTCACTGGTGATAGCGTAGAGCAGCGAATGGTTTAGCCATCCCTTACCTTGGCTATTTGTGGCTGGTACTAATTGGGCTACGGGTTGTAGTGGTTTAGGTTGGTCCATTGTCGGGGCGAAGATTCAATTTGTGGAGGTGGATGGTAGCAGTGTGAGTGATCTTAAGGATTCTCAGCTGATGGCTATGTAACAGTATGATTGAACTTAATTATCTTCAGCTGGTGGTTGGATTTCAGCCAATCAGTGTAGGAGGGTCTTCTCATAAAAGGGGGCGGAGAGTGCTCTTCTTTCTCTTGTTTGTGGGGGTTTGCTGCAGGTGTTTGTCTGACATTTCAACTTCCATGTTCCTGTGAATGGACAGACCTGTGGGAGTTGTCGTTTGTTGTGTGGTGCTCAGCGCGGGTCACACCAAGTGGTTGCTGGCTGTTGGACACTCCAGTGCGATGCTGATTCCTCGGCTTGTGCTGTGTTGGCTGAGACCAACGGAGTGTTACAGGTTCATGATGGAAAGGAGTGAGTCCTTTGCCTAGAGTTGAGTTCATTGCTCCACCCTGATGTCTGCTGCTACCTGCCCGGATGTGTCGTAGGCCTGGAGATTAGGCCGACGCCTACCTGCTGGAGTTGGTGGTGTGATGGTGCCCTCTGGTGTTCAGAGTGGATACCTGCAGGTGGGGAGTGCTGGTTTATGTTAACGCATGGACAATTTGTGGGTTTTATGATTGAGTGGCTGGACACAATTGCAGGACTCACGGACACAGGTATATAAGAAAAAGGCTTTATCCAAAAAATAGCTGATTAAGGTACGGTACACAGATAGGCAGTACGCATGGCAACGGTACAGACAATTGACAGGCTGGGGCGTGGTCACTCATCAAGCAAAGTTAAAAAAACACGACATCACAGTGATCAGAGGGCAAGACAAAAAACAAAGCAGGGTCAAACACAGGCTGGCAATCAGGCAAAGGCAAAAACAGAGCTCGGACGAAGACAGTGAAGTGCAATGAACCAGCAGTGAGGAGGTGAACACAATGGACTTAAACAGAACAGGAAGTGACTGGAAAACAAGCTACACATGTGGAGAGAAGTTTCTACAAAGGGGTGTGGCTGGGTGAATCCAAGCTGTTACATGGTGCAAGATAGGGAGGACAACACAAGGTGGAGAGATGAGAAGACAGAGATACGTGAACAGGTGCCAAGAGAGTGAGTGAAGGAAAACACAAAGCAGACAGCATAAAGGTGAGAGACAAAGACACGAGGCAGGTGCAGTGATGAAGTGAGAACATAATCACATGGGCGTAAGAGTGAACACAAACAAATAGGATGAGGGAAAACAGCACAAGAAGCAAACAGAAAGCGAGAGTGGAATAATAAATAACTAGGAACCAAACATGAACATGAGAACTAAAAAGCAATCATCACATAATAAGTATTAAAGAAAAGTACATAAGAACAAATCAGAGGGAGAGCAATAAGAAAATAAACACTAAAGCACAACTAAACTGTAACTGACAAAGAAAGCAAAGTGGTTAAATAAACTATAAGTAAAATAGAGACGACATGATAACAGAAAACAAAACCCGACATTAAAGCACATCAGATAATATTACGAATGAAAGGACCTAAATAAACAAGTGATAAACTCATAATAAAAATGAAACAAACTGACAGAACACAACTAGAATGGAACTGAGCTATGGCCAAAGTATGAAAAGTAAAAGAAACAAAATGGCAATGCAAAATAGAACAGAGAATAAAACACATGATGAAAATAAAATAACCAATAAATCAAAGCTGGGGCAGATGGAGGACAAAAGAAAGAGGGAAAATGGAATCAAAGCCCGGTCAGGGCCAAATCCTGACATAAATCAGTTTCAACAAGTTTTGTTTTTTTGTGAACCTCCTACTCTGCCTCGTTTGCAGTGAACCTGTGTGCGCTGCATTGGAGTTATTCTAATTGGAGAATTCTCTGGGTGAAATTTCCAGGGTGGTGTCAGAAGTCCGACTTATCATGTTTATTCATAATTTCCAAGTGTTTTGCCAATTGAAAGTAATTCGTCTGCTTTGCCACATATAGAGAAGCACTTTTCACCCTAAATAAAACTGCAGAGTGGGATAAGTAGTTGGGACACAATAATGTGGACTTGGGTTTGACACCTGTCACATTACCTCTGTCCATGGAGAAGACACTTCATCTGAATTGTCTCAGTCCACCCAGCTGAAAATGGGTACATGCCTTGGCTGAGTACCCATTTATGGAGAGTAGATAAGATAAGACTTTATTGATCTCACACTGTATCTGGAAACACATACCTGCACCAATGGGCCTCAGGTGTTGGAGCTCCGCCCATCGGCCCGTTTGGCCATGTTTTTGAGTTTGTATGAATGAATGAATGAATGAATGAATGAATGAATGAATGAAAACTGTTTATTTCGAACATTTGATACAACAACAATTACAAGATAGATCAGTAAAGACAACAACAAAAAAGTTCCTACTGTGTACCCAACATGTCCGAAAAGGGGTAGGGTGAAGCATCAGCTTATTTATCCCTACCCCTTCTTCCCCACAACCAGTAATACCCTTTGCCACATATACACATAAATTCCTACACACCTAAACCGATATCAATATATATATATATACATATATATACACACACATACATATACACATCAACATACACATATATACACATATACATATATACACATATATATACACAAACATAAATATACACCTACACATACCTACTTACATACAAAATACTATATATTTACAAGCCGAAGCAAACAACAAAAACACCCTAACCCTCATTACCCTTCCTCCTCCCTATACCCAGAAAAAACCATATTTTTGTACCGCTGTTTGAACTGGTTCATGCTTGGACATTGCTTGAGCCCCACTCCCAATCTGTTCCACATCCTCACCCCACAGACAGAAATACAGAAACCTTTTAATGTTGTTCGTGCCCACTGATGCTTTAAATTAAATTTCCCCCTCAGACTGTAATCCCCTGATCTGTTAAAAAACATATTTTTAATATTTGCTGGAAGTAAATTGTTTATTGCTTTATACACAATTTGTACTGTTTGAAAATGAACCAAGTCTGTGAATTTTAAGAATTTGGATTGTAAAAATAGTGGATTTGTATGATCTCTATAGCCAGTATTATGAATAATTCTTATAGCTCTTTTCTGCATTACTGATAGTGATTGTGTTGTACCTTTATAAGTATTACCCCATACCTCTGCACAGTACTGTAAATATGGTAAAACCAGTGAGCAGTAAAGAATGCGGAGTGAGTTGTGGTCCAGAATATGTTTCGCTTTGTTTAGAACTGAAATGCTTCTTGACAGTTTACTTTGTATATGTTTTATATGAGTCTTCCAGTTTATCTTATCATCTATTGTCACCCCCAGAAACTTATTTTCATGTACCCTTTCAATATCTACCCCCTCGACTTGTAACTGAACCTGTATGTCTGTATTACAATAGCCAAATAACATGTATTTTGTTTTACTTAAGTTTAATGATAATTTATTTCTGTCAAACCATATTTTCAATTTTCCCATTTCTATACTGATCCTCCTCAGTAACTCCTGCAAATCCCCCTCTGAACAAAAAATGCTTGTGTCATCTGCAAATAATACTAATTTTAATATTTTGGAAACATTGACAATATCATTTATATAAATTAGAAACAGTTTTGGACCCAATACTGACCCCTGTGGGACGCCACAAGCATTGTCCAAGCATGATGATGTATATTCCCCCAACTTCACAAACTGTTTTCTGTTACTTAAGTAGCTTCTCACCCAGTGCAACACCAACCCCCTAATCCCATACTGTTCACGTTTATTGATTAATATGTCATGATTAATTGTATCAAAAGCCTTTTTAAGGTCTATAAATATTCCAACTGAATGTAATTTGTGGTCTATGGCGTTTGTAATCTCCTCAACTGATTCTATTAATGCAAGTGATGTTGAACTATGTGCTCTGAATCCATATTGACTATCAGTAAGTAATTTATGTTTATTTATGAATTTGTCTAATCTATTATTGAATAACTTTTCTAATAATTTGGAAAATTGTGGAAGCAAAGAAACAGGTCTATAATTTGTGAAGTGGTGTCTATCCCCAGTCTTATACAGCGGCACAACCTTAGCTATTTTCATTTGATTGGGAAATTTACCGGTTTGAAATGATAAGTTACAGATGTATGTTAATGGTTCTACAATCCATTCAATGACCTGTTTTACCACCACCATATCAATTTCATTTAAATCGGTAGATGTTTTATATTTACAATTATTCACAATGTCTATAATTTCATTTCCATCCACTGCTGTGAGGAACATTGAACAGGGATTTCTTTCTATGAGATTATTATCCCAATCCTCAGGTTGGGAATCGGGAATTTTTTCTGCCAAGCTTGGTCCAATATTTACAAAAAAATTATTAAAACCGTTGACTACCTCATCCTTATTTTCCTTCTTGACATTATTATCAATGAAATACTGAGGGTTACTCTGTTTTTTATTACCATTTTTGATAATGCTATTTAATATATCCCATATTCCTTTAATATTGTTTTTGTTATTATATAATATGTTACTATATTCCTTCCTACATACCCGTATAATATTAGTTAATCTATTTTTGTATTTCTTATATCTATTTTCTGCCTCTTTAGTCTTTAGTTTTATGAATTCTCTATACAGTGTATTTTTCTTATTACATGCATTTCGTAACCCTTTCGTCATCCATGGTCGAGCTTGGATTTTTTGTTTTCTGTAGTCTTGTTTAATTGGACAATTTTTTATCATATAATGATGTAAATATTTGTAAAAAAGTTTCATATGCACTATCAACATCACTTTCACTGTATACCTTTTCCCAGTTTTGCTCCTGTAAATCCTTCTTTAGTGTGTTCATGTTTTCCTCTGTCCGCACTCGCCTGTATTTTATTTTCTCCTCTGGCTGATTCCGCCGATGGTTTCTATTATAAACGATGAAAACTGGTAGATGATCACTAATGTCATTGATTAATAATCCACTCACAGTGTTATTCTCAATATCATTGCTGAATATATTATCAATTAAGGTGGCACTATGGGATGTAATTCTGCTTGGCCTGGTGATTTTTGGATATAAACTCATACTGTACATTATACTGATAAATTCATCTGTTATTTTATGCTTATTTGGATTGAGCAGATCAATATTTAAGTCACCACAAATGAACACAGTTTTTTGATTAGTTTTTGAGAACATTTTTCCCATACAGTCAGTGAATGTTTCAATACTAGATCCTGGTGCTCTATATATACAGCTGACTAATACATTTTTGCTTTTTTCTTCACATATTTCAATAGTTATACATTCTAATAAGTTATCAATCACAGTTGTCATATTGTCTACTATTTTATAATCCATGTTGTATATTATTGGGGTTTTTTATTCTGTCTTTATTTTCTGTTTTTGACGGAGTGGGTGTGGGTCCTGTCTGTATTGTGCATGTATCCTGACGCCCTGCACCTGTGAGCGTGTGTGTGTGACTGAGTTGTCGTCTCACTTCTCCAGTATGTGCACGCATGTCTGGCTATCAACTCCTGCTTGTGTGGGCTGGTGGGATCTCCGCCCTTCACCTCTGCTTTTCCCCACTGTCAGTTAGATGTTCTGCCCCTTGCTTGTAGTTTTTGATCCCACTCTGATCTGTTTTCTGATTGCTTGTCCATGGTTTAAATTTATCATTCGGTCATTACATTGGTACAATGTCCGGATATTCTGGATTGGACTTGATCACTGTGTTACTGCTTGGTTCTTTTTTGTGTTTATTCTGCTGCAGTTACCTCAGTCATTCATTCTTGGGTGGTTGTTTTTCTCTTGTGGTTATGTTTTGAGGCTTTGTGTTTTATTTCCCACTCACCTGTGATTATCCATTATTTTTATGATCTCCGTTGTTGTACATCTAGTTTTGATACTCTGTTACCACTTAATTTTCCACGTGCAGTTTTGGTTCCAGCTGTTGTTTGTCACGTACCTGTCTCATTAGTGGTCTTGGTATTTAAGCACACTGCTTCAGTTGCTCGGTGGCGGTTCCTTACTCGTTTTGCTCGACATTATGCGGTGGTCATAGTCCTTCTCCTGTCAGCCGCACCTCTCGTCTTATGAGAATTCATATGATTTCCTGGACATTCCCTTTGTTTCAATAGTTCTCAGTGTTTTGTTAAGTTCCCTGCTGTTAACTGTATTTTTGCTTTCACTGAAGTATTTTTGGGATTCATTGTAGAGCTCAAGTTTTCTGTTGTACATTTTTTCCCACTGGGCGTAATGATTATACCTCTGAATCATTATCATATCCTTTGGAGTGCTTCTGTCTGCATTTTTGGGCTCAAGATACCACTTACCTTAACAGAATGAGCCTCCCAACTTCGAACCCAGCAGACAGCAGCTGCGATTTGGCAGCCTTCAAGGCCATTTTTTCGAAACATAACATTATTTAACTGCTTCCATAGTTGTTATACTCTTGGGAAGAGTTACGGATTTCTGAATGAACCTTGGGACCTCTTAGAAGCCAATGACTGGGTTTTAGACCTCTTCCCAGAACTATACCGTGCGGATGATCTGTTTCAGGCAGGTTGTCTTCCGGATTAGGTGTAGAAACTGGAGGCATACTTGCCAGCCATATCCCGACCTTCCAAACCCATTTTACCTGATTTTGATTATGACTGCTCAGGTTCAGAAGACGAGTTTCTTTCTGACATATTTTAGAGATTGAGGATGACACTGAGGTCCTGAACCTCTGCAACATTACAGAGGTGTTTGTTCAAATCTGGGATTTATATCTGGATTATACAGACAGTATTGATCTGGTAGTGCAAGACACCATCCTAGACTCAGTGGCTAATATCATGCATGCCAAACCCGACCTCGTGTCTGCCTACCCCGTCCTTGTTAGTCCAACGATCTGTCCCCCATATACATCGACAACCCAATGGAGTTTTTGTGTTCATCCAATTATCCGGATTTGATTTTGTTTTCCCCAACGGGCACGGCCCCCTCACAATCACGCAGTCCACCCCTCCCTGTCACTTCCAGGCATGTGCTTTCTCCTTTAACCGAGACCCCTGTTAGTGACACTATCACTCCACTACCCCTCTCCTCACACCCCTCAACCAACCTGACTTCCCTGTACAGTGTGGTTACATTGCTTCAAAACACCGTTATGTGTCTTCAGTCACTAAGGCCGTAGCTCGCGAACCTGAGCACAGGTCCTTTTCCCCGACTTAGCCTCTGTAGGTCACATGGCACACCCACCACTGCTGGTGCAGTCACTGACTCAGCCACATGAATCCCACACTTCACCGTTGTCTTTAGAAGCTGAAGCACCTCTTCAGCCACCTGTTGCTTTGTTTTGTCCTCTCAGGCTTTGCTGTTCACCCTCCACACCTCCATCAGCACTGACAGGACCCAGAAAAAGGGGAAGAAACACTGGTCAAGGCCCCACAGAAAGAGCCGCCAGTCGGCTTCAGATGTGACTGCAACCATCCTGCCCACACCTCCATCTGGGGCAGTTTTGAGAGCAGCCACAGAACTGACGTTTGCTTTGTGTTCCAGCTCAGGGGTGGAATTATTGCTTCTGTTACGAGTAGTTGGACAGTTGGTCAATTTGTCACCATTACTCAGAAATGTATTGCAAAAATGTTCCAAAAGTCTGGTCGTGGCAGTGGCCAAGAAAGAACCATTTACATGTTGCTGTAGATCTAAAGTGGAGTTTTTCTGTCAATTTCCGATAAGGAGGGGGGGGGGGGGGAGTTACATATTTTGCAATGTCTATAAATATCTCTAGATAATGGCGCTGAATCAATTAAGTATTTTAAAGAAATTGAAGTGTTCAGATTAATTTGGCTGAGTGGTGCCTTTAACCTGTGCCTTTAACAAAGCTCTGCAGTCTACTGAGTGCATTTTGATTAATAGACTACTTTGAGTTTTTTGTTTTTGTTGTTTTTGACAGTCTTTCAACAAATCAATAAATTGACTAGTCACCTGTGAAGTACAGGAACTCGAAAGGTCACGAGATTATTAGGATGCAGAAGAAAGAAAACCAAAACTGTGTGCAATAATCACCCCAGTGGGCGATATCACAGTGTCGGCATGATGAAGAACTGACACATGCCTCCAACAAGATTGTCACAGAGCCCATATGGAGGTGTAGGAGTACCCTAAGGGGAGGTCCAGTTTCTGCCAGAAGGTGGCATCTTAGGAGGAGTTCATCTGAGTATTCCACACTCACATATTATGTTTCCAAAGAGTTTCTCTTTTATCAGTGTTATGTGGTGAGAGAGTTCATTCTGGCCAGGAAGAGTATTAAATTTGGAAGTGGGTCTGCATAACATGCATTTGTAAAACATATTTTTGGTAATGTGTATTTGCCTGTATGCAACTATCACAGCTGGATGACTGAACCCACATACACAACACCTACAGCAACCAAATTTGAACAGCACACCCACTTCTGGACCGTGGCTTTGCTAACTTCTGAGTGTCTGTGCAGGTGCAGAATTCCAATATGGTCCATGTCCCATTCAGGAATAGTTCAGATTCACAAACTATGTGGAATACATACATGCAAGTCCTTATTAATGAATGACATGTCACGAGAACGTACAACATCTATGAAATGCCCAAAGATAAATATAAACCATTTGAAATAATGGCAGAATGTTGAAAAAGATCTTCCAACAGCCAGATGTTGATTTGTGTGAACAGTTGCTGTTATCGTCGTGAACCGCTCAGGCTCAAATTAAAATCAGGTGTTTGCCTTTAAAGAAGGAAATGGAAAACAGCCTGACAGTCATTACTGCAGAATCATCACCTGCAGCAGCTAAAGGTAGACGAAGACAGGGGCACATCGTATCACTGCTACATTATATCTTTGATTAAAATATTCAATAGATATTTACCATTCCGCAAAATATTACATAAAATCTGTAACTCTCTGGCTCTGATTGTGATTTAAAGAACTGACTGTGATGTAACAGCTTTAAAGTCCTCTAGAGATGGGAAGTGATGAGATTTTAATCGATATTGATGGCATTATTGATTCTGAAAATCAGTACAATTGTTTATCAATTCTTTTATAAAAATGTACTGTAGCTAATCTGTAGAAAAATCTGTAAAATTGCAGGATGGCCTGTAATCATGATGCTGACAGTGAATTGCTGTTTGCTTTTAGATTACCTGAACAACTGCAGTGCAAATATTTTCAGGCATGAACTGAAATGTTAGAAATTTTCTATTTAATTAGATTTTAAATGTTTGCTTCCAGTAATGAATACACAATACAATTTCTAGCACATGCACAATTGATTAAAAATGAGATTCTGTTCAACTCAGTGCTTCTCCCACTCAAGCAATTTCTTTCAAATGTTACAGGGTAAATATTCAGTACAATAGAGGAAACACAGAACTGAGCAGAAAATATTTAAATGGGGTGGCAATATTTAAAAAAAAAACGATTAAAACGACAAAGCAGATCACTGGTCCATAAAACACTCATAGTAATGAATTACAATCCCCATGCCATCTTTAAGCCCGAAGCACTATGGAGCAGGAGGACTCTCCAGATTCCAACAGGCTGACTGGTGAGGAGCCGCAGATTAGCACTGTGCAAGATATTTATTTATTTATTGTTTGGTGCTCCTCATCAAAAGGTGCACAGCTCTCATGTTCCAACACCCCCATACTTCTGCTCCTTGATTGGTTAATGAGGTCCATTGGTTCCCTCTTAGTGGAGGAAGTGATTGGTCCGACTCCTACACATCCATGAGGGCTCTGTGACACTCTTGTCGGAGGCATGTGTCAGCCCCTCATCATGCTAACTGGCTCACACAGAGCTATCGCCCACCGGGGTAATATAGCCCAGATATATCCCAGAGAGTGATGGAACAGCCTACACCCAACTCCCTTAACTGGAGATCTCATTATCTGAAATGTGCATTCATTATGCCCGAATGTAGGAGCAAGCAAAGTGACTGGATTTGTTTGCATATTGTAAATCAAACGCAATCAACTGGTTCAGTTGCGGCTATGAAGATATCAGCATGAAAGCAACACAGTCAACCGGACGTTAATACAAGAATGCATGGAACCAACTGCAAACTGTAAAAACATTGGAGAAATCCTCTGTGAAGTCACCCATAGATGTTCCCATGAACAGGATTGAAGCTCAATATATAAGCTAGAATTAATCTTTTGTGTGGATACAATTAATTATTTTCCAAAAGCAACTGCTGAATTTGAAACAACAAAAAAGTTGTGTAATTTTCAACAGTACTGTGAATGCAGCATCAGTAGCCTGCTCTAGGAGATGCCTCAACTTGCCTGGACACGCAGATGTATGTCTCCTATTGGAAAAATGCAGAAGATGCTATTTTTAGAAGAGAATGGAGTATTTAATGGGCCGCTACTGGACAAGTGGACGTTTCCACGCGCATGACGTGTGCGTGAGGCCTTCTTTTTGCTGTGGACTTTATTTGGATAGCTTTACACTGTGGTGAGTGGAAAGTTATTTTTTCTTCAACTTTTGCTTTGTGTTTTCAATGATACGGAGACCTGGAAGTGTCATCGCAAAATGTTTTGCATGTAGAGAGAATGTGCGCACGTTTTATTATCATTGCAAGAAGAGCAACGTGAGCTTCAGTTTCACTGCGTTTCAATTTTTCAATTTTCAATTTATTTTTATTTATACGTACAGTGTCAAATCAAAACAAAGCTGCCTCATGGCGCTTTACACAATTAAGGTTTAACTTTACTAAACTAAACCTGGACTGAATCAAATTTATTGCCAAGTAAGTTCTCACATACAAGTAATTTGATCTTGTGTCATTGGTGCATAAGGAAAAAAAATACTTCTGTAAGAAGTAAATGGAAGAAGTAAATCTGCTCTTTTAAAGGCGAAACCCTGGATGAAAAACTTTCTGAATCAGTTTTTCACACTTTACTGTTTCTCTCTCTCCCTCAGAGAGAGAGAGAGGAGGCGTGTTTGTGAGCGAACGAGAGACTCGTCACTGAGTCTCTACCTTTCTGGCTTATTTGAGAAAACTTTGGAAACATGAAAGCTTTCATCTGTAAAATAAAGCCTTAATGTGTCACTAGCTAAGAAGGCAGAAGGAGCTCTTTTTATTGGAAGACTTTGACGGAGTTTTTGTTCTTTCACTGAGAGACGCTGTGCTCTGCTCGGCTCGGCTGCTGGCGGGGGAGAAGTGAGCAGGCAGCACAAACAGCCTGGCTAGATTAAAAAAATACCTGAGAGCAGGGCACAGTATAACGGCACTGTGGTTACAGTAAATGGTGCTGCGCCAGTGTTCCATTGTCTGGGGAGAACTCTAGATGTTTACTGGGATGCCAAACCAAAAGGGGCACAGCACAAGGGGGGGGGGGGTTTAAACTCCTAACCCCCCCCCCTTAGATCTGCCAGTGATGCAACTTCAATAATTGTGGCATTAATCAATCTAGCTTGTATTATTGAGCTATGAATACCTGCTTATTAGTGCTAATGGTGCTGAAATATGAATTTGTTATTAGTTAATACTATAATTTGACTGAAAATACTGGTGCATAGCCTTCTTAGATGGTTTGTTAATATAATTAACCACAAAGAAAATCATATTAGCTCAGATGTGTGTAATAAAATGCAATCTGATAGCATGCTGCTAGCAGCTATTAGCTGTGCTGAAACCTGGCTTCCCTGGTGTTGTCGAAGTCATTGAAGGAACCATTGATGGAAAAGTTTTTTTTTTCTTTTTCTTGTTCACAGTTGTCCTTGAATCATTCTGAAACTAATACTCCTACCTTGAAGATTTTAAGCTAAGTTAGGAGCGCTCTGAGAGGATTCTTAGAATCTCTATGAATACAGGCCCTGGACTGTAAACACCCACACATAGCTGTATCTTAAATTAACCAGACACACAATCATACATAACTTTATGGGTTGACTAAATTTAAACTGATGAGTTACATACACCCCCCACCCCCCAACAATCCCTGTACACTTGTCAACAGGGAAACTAACTTTTAGTTCAGTGGCCAAGTAAGATGGTCACGACCACACAGAATAGAAATACATTTGATATGGCATCTAGTGGTAGCTGGAGCCAGGTTGGGATCAATGAAAGACTGGACTATCTATGACTGAATGTTGTGGAGTTATGAGGTAAAACAGCGAAAATGGTGACAAAGGTCCATTTGAGTTTTTGTACAGGGGTCACTTAATAAATGGATCCATAAATGGGATTGTATTGACTATTAAATGCTTTGTCTCCAAAGTAATAGCCAAACAATATGGATGTCCATTGCATTCTATGACAAATGATAACCACGTATGACAGATGATGCAAACTGTTCCATTAAAAAAACCTAATAGTTCAACCAATAATTTGCATCAGTTTTTAATCAATATTGGTACAACTTTAACTTTGACCTCTGTACAATTATTTTTGCCATTTTAACTCCATACCTCCATTAAAATCTGGTCATGGATAATTAAACTATACCTTTCTGGAATCTTTATATTTAGACAAATAATGAGGTAAAGTGTTCAATTTGAATGGAGCATTTTTAAATGTTGATCCCTGTATAATCATTCATTGACCCCTACCTAGCTATAGCTGCCACCTCGGGATGACTCTCATACATCAGTATTAACTAGAGACATTATACAGTAGTGTTCAAAATAATAGTAGTACTATGTGACTAAAAAGATTAATCCAGGTTTTGAGTATATTTCTTATTGTTACATGGGAAACAAGGTACCAGTAGATTCAGTAGATTCTCACAAATCCAACAAGACCAAGCATTCATGATATGCACACTCTTAAGGCTATGAAATTGGGCTATTAGTTAAAAAAAAAGTAGAAAAGGGGGTGTTCACAATAATAGTAGTGTGGCATTCAGTTAGTGAGTTCATCAATTTTGTGGAACAAACAGGTGTGAATCAGGTGTCCCCTATTTAAGGATGAAGCCGAAAGGCTCCAGCTCCCTGTGATGAGGGGGTATGGAAAATAAATGAATGAATTTCCTGAACCTGATATGCCTCATATGAGAAGATTGTGCATAAAAGGAATCTGAGAGAAGTATCAGGCATGGTGTTGGCATGGCTCAAAACAGGTGGACACAAATGCAAGTTCTCACCTGTGATGGAGTAAGTAAAAGGTTTAATCATCAAAGCAAGTAGGGAGTCGATACACAGGTGATCCAGCAGCACGGCAAAGGTAACAGACAGGCAAAAGTCCGAGACATGGTTCAACAGCCAAGCACAGGTCAAAATACACAATGAGGAGGCAATCAGAGGCAAAGACAAACTCAAAGTTGAGGACAAAGCAAGTTAAAAAATCCAGCTGGCAAAAAAAAGGGCAAAAAAATAGCTTGAATTTAAGGCTGGAGAGTGACATGAAATCCTGGGGTTGGGGCGAGCACGCGAGCGCCTGGTGGTCGGGCCTTAGCCCATGGGGCCCGGCCGGGCTCAGCCCGAAAGAGCGACGTGGGCCCGCCCTCCTGTGAGTTCACCACCTGCAGAGGGGGCCATGGGTGTTGGGTGCAGAGAAGATTGGGTGGCGGTCGAGGGCGGGTGGCCCGGCGGCCCGGTCCATGCTCACAGCCCCTGGTTGTTGGGACATGGAATGTCACCTCGCTGGGGGGGAGCGGGGGGGGGGGGGAGAGCCTGAGCTTGTGCGGGAGGTTGAGAGATACCGACTAGATATAGTCGGGTTCACCTCCACGCACAGCTTGGGCTCTGGTACCCAACTCCTGGAGCGGGGCTGGACGCTTCATTTTTCTGGCATTGCCCACGGGGAGAGGCGGAGAGCTGGGGTCGCATTGCTTATTGCTCCCCAGCTCAGTCGCCGTGTGTTGGAGTTCACTACGATGAACGAGAGGGTCGTGTCCCTACGCCTTCGGGTCAGGGCCAGGTCTCTCACCGTTGTCTCGGCCTACGGGCCGAGCCGCAGTGCAGACTACCCAACCTTCCTGGAGTCCCTGGGAGGGGTACTAGATAGCGCTCCGACTGGGGACTCCATTGTTCTCCTGGGGGATTTCAATGCCCACATGGGCGGCGACAGTGAGACCTGGAGGGGGGTGATCGGGAAGCATGGCCTCCCCGATCTGAACCCGAGTGGTGTTCAGTTGTTGGACTTATGTGCTAGTCACAGTTTGTCCATCACCAACACCATGTTCAAGCACAAGGGTGTCCATAAGTGCACGTGGCACCAGGACACCCTGAGCCGGAGGTCGATGATCGACTTTGTAGTCGTATCATCTGACCTTCGGCCACGTGTCTTGGACACTCGAGTGAAGAGAGGGGCAGAGCTGTCGACCGATCACCACCTGGTGGTGAGTTGGATCCGCTGGGAGGGGAGGAAGCCGATCAGACCTGGCAGGCCCAAACGTATCGTGAGGGACTGCTGGGAACAACTGGCGGAAGCCTCTGTCAGCGAAGTCTTCAACTCCCACCTCCGGGAGAGCTTCTCCCAGATCCCGGGGGAGGTTGGAGACATGGAGTCCGAGTGGACCATGTTCTCCTCCTCCATTGTCAATGCGGCCACTCGTAGCTGTGGTCACAAGGTCTCTGGTGCCTGTCGCGGCGGCAATCCCGGAACCCGGTGGTGGACACCGGAAGTAAGGGATGCCGTCAAACTGAAGAAGGAGTCCTACTTATCTTTGTTGGTAGGTGGGACCCCAGAGGCAGCTGACAGGTACCGGCAGGCCAAGCGTGCCGCAGCCTGTGCGGTTGCAGAGGCAAAAACTCGGGTCTGGGACGAGTTCGGGGAGGCCATGGAGGAGGACTATCGGTCGGCCTCGAAGAGATTCTGGCAAACCATCCGACGCCTCAGGAGGCAGAAGCAGCTCCTGGGGAGCTGTTGACCTTGACTGGTGATGTTGTTGGGCGGTGGAAGGAGTACTTCGAGGATCCCCTCAATCCCATCGTCACGTCTTCTGAAGAGGAAGCAGAGACTGGGGACTCAGAGGCGGACTCATCCATACCCAGGCCGAAGTCACCGAGGTGGTTAGAAAGCTCCTCGGCGGCAAGTCTCCTGGGGTGGATGAAATCTGTCCTGAGTACCTTAAGTCTCTGGATGTTGTGGGACTGTCTTGGCTGACACGCCTCTGCAACATCACGTGGCGATCGGGGACAGTACCTCTGGATTGGCAGACCAGGGTGGTGGTCCCTCTGTTTAAGAAGGGGGACCGGAGGGTTGGTTCCAACTATAGGGGGATCACACTCCTCAGCCTCCCCGGTAAGGTCTATTCCAGAGTACTGGAGAGGAGAATTCGACCGATGGTCGAACCTCGGATTCAGGAGGAGCAGTGTGGTTTTCGTCCTGGTCGCGGCACACTGGACCAGCTCTACACGCTCCATCGGGTGCTCGAGGGCTCATGGGAGTTCGCCCAACCAGTCCACATGTGTTTTGTGGATCTGGAGAAGGCGTTCGACCGTGTCCCTCGGGGCACCCTGTGGGGAGTGCTCCGGGAGTACGGGGTCCGGGGTCCTTTGCTAAGGGCTATCCGGTCCCTGTACAACCGCAGCAGGAGCTTGGTTTGCATTGCCGGTAGTAAGTCAAACCTGTTTCCAGTGCACGTTGGCCTCCGCCAGGGCTGCCCTTTGTCACCGGTTCTGGTCATTATTTTTATGGACAGAATTTCTAGGCACAGCCAGGGTGTAGAGGGGGTCTGGTTTGGGAACCACAGAATCTCGTCTCTGCTGTTTGCGGATGATGTGGTTCTGTTGGCTTCGTCAAATCAGGACCTTCAGCGTGCACTGGGGCGGTTTGCAGCCGAGTGTGAAGCGTCTGGGATCAAAATCAGCACCTCCAAATCCGAGGCCATGGGTCTCGACCGGAAGAAGGTGCTTTGCGCTGTTCAGGTCGGTGGAGTGTCCTTGCCTCAAGTGGAGGAGTTTAAGTATCTCGGGGTCTTGTTCACGAGTGAGGGACGGATGGAGCATGAGATCGATAGACGGATCGGTGCAGCATCTGCAGTGATGCGGTCGCTGTATCGGACCGTCGTGGTGAAGAGAGAGCTGAGTAGGGGGGCAAAGCTCTCGATTTACCAATTGATCTACGTTCCGATCCTCACCTATGGTCATGAGATTTGGCTCATGACCGAAAGAACGAGATCGCGAGTACAAGCAGCCGAGATGAGTTTCCTCCGCAGGGTGGCTGGGCACTCCCTTAGAGATAGGGTGAGGAGCTCGGTCACTCGGGAGGAGCTCGGCATCGAGCCGCTGCTCCTCCACGTCGAAAGGAGTCAGTTGAGGTGGCTCGGGCATCTTTTCCAGATGCCCCCTGGACGCCTCGCGGGAGAGGTGTTCCGGGCACGTCCCATTGGGAGGAGGCCCCGGGGAAGACCCAGAACACGCTGGAGGGACTACATCTCTCGGCTGGCCTGGGAATGCCTTGGGGTTCCCCCGGAGGAGCTGGGGGAGGTGTGTGTGGATCGGGACATCTGGGCGGCTTTGCTTGAGCTGTTGCCCCCGCGACCCGACTCCGGATAAAGCGGAAGAAAATGGATGGATGGATGGAGTGACATGAAATCAACAAACTGGCGGGGGACTGTGAGGTTTAAACAGTGGCAGGCTAATTAGGGCGTGGAATGAGGAACAGGTGTGCAGAAGGTTCTAGAAGGGGCGTGGCTGAGAAAGAGAAGAGCAGGTGCAAGAGGGTGCACTGAGACAAAGAGCAAAGGGACTGGGGCAAGATGAACAAGTGACAGAAAAAACCAACAGTGACAAATGTGACGTGCTCAAGACAAACAATAATAGATGTGAACAACACAAAGGGAGCAACCAATCAAACATGACCAGCCTAAGAAGAAAGATAAGCAAATAACGACTATGATCCAAAACCAAAGCAGAACAGATACTGACTTAAGTATAAAAGTAAATGCGATAGCAGATGATAAGACGGAAAAGCAGACTACAAGCTAAACAGAAAATAAATGACAGAAAACAAAACCAGTGTCCAAAGAATACAGATGATGTAACACAAAATAAATGATAAACAGAGAATGCAGTAAATAACAAATGGAACATGATCTGATAAGAAGCACTGAGGAAGAATAATAACCAAAACCTGTGACTAAAGCATAATACAACAAGAAATGCGATAAACAGAACTAAATTTAAAGGACCAATAGTGAAAGAATACAATAACCAACTACAGAATTAATGATAACCAAAGAATGAAGCAGTGACAAAAGTGTAACACAAAGAAAAGCAATGAATAACTGACACACGATTAGGATACTGACAATACCGACAATAAGATACTGAAGATAAATAAAGCAAAACCCGAGAATACATAACTAATACGGAAGACCATGAATAAGTGGATGACTGCAAACTAAATGATAAGATAAAGAATGGAACCAGTGACTAAATAGTAAACAAAGCAATAAACACAACCAAACTGAGACTAACATGATAAAGTTTAAACTAATGAAAAGTAAAACCAGAAACCAAAGAGGAAATAATGCAAAGAACTACAACCTAACCCCTGGCTGAGCATGACAAGAAGTTTACGAAAATGTTTTCGTACAAGGCCAAGTCTGATAGGTCACCTCCCAGACCACACACAATTATTCCAGTTTACATCCAGTCACAATCTTGACACAATAGCTATTGCTGTCATCTGCTCTGAGTCGTCATGTTCGCTTCATCTCTGCCCAACCTCAACAGCAAAAAAGAGAAAAAAATTGCACAAAAAGCCTCTGACTTTTTTTTTTAATCTCTCTTCCTGTTGTATGGCTGGGGGGGCCTGGCTGCTGGTTTGTTTGCCTTTTGTGTTTCCTCCCAGGTGGCATGCATTTGGGACTGAGTGGCTGTGTTGCTGAGGCTGTTAGGACTTCACCCTGATCACCTGCGACTCGTCAGGACTCACAGCTGAGGTGCATCTGGAGGGATTGGAGTATGTTGGCATTTAAGACTGAAGTGCACAGTGTGCATTTGCCAGAGACTCGACCTTGTGACCAGACGGGTGAGATCGTCGTCTTGGGAGCCATCTCATCAGCAGCGGACGCTGAGAATGTCCAGGTTTGATGCACGGTCTGTGAAAGAGGAGAGGGTGAGGTCTCACGCTCGTCAGCACACTTCCTGAGGTACGTTGGATTTTGTGACTAACAGTTATACAGTCAGTAAATGTGGTGTCCCTCACACCTTATTGTATTGAGCTGTATGTTAGTCATGTATCAGCTTCCACTGCAGTGGTGATTTGTGAACGAGATGTTCCATGCCTGCAGGTTGGAAGCTGATCAGTAATCAAGCCAGGAAGTGTTTGCTGTTTGTACACCTTTACGTGTTCTGTGTGTAGAGTGTGGACTCACATAATGGTTCCTTCTTTCACAGACTCGGTTGTTGCGGCCACCTGGGGGGTGTCGGCGGGGTCCTTGGGTCCGAAACAGCTTCTGGCTCCGGACCATTAGCGCTGCTGGGAGCGCACCACGCCAGACCGCACTTTTTATTATTATTATGGTCACTGTTATGTATTAAATTCAGTTAGCCTTTGTACCGTGCTCTGCTTATTTCATACTGGGTCCTTCAAACGCTGGTCGGTTCTCCGAGCTGCGTCCGACACATAACAGTAGTCTCTGGCCAAACATCACGGACCCAGCGGTAGCAGAGACGGTAACGCGCCGGGAAGGCGGCAGCAGACGTTCAGTGGTTATCCGGATCAGTTGCGGGGCTCTCCGCCCGGAAGGTGCGTGTTTGAGAACCCATTACTAGATACTAATTTGTGCTCTCTTGCAGCCGTGTCCTGTGTTTGTGCCTTATCCGTGGGTCGTGGTGGAGTGTGACTGGCGACAGCTTCGCGTCACACTCCGACTGGATAAGAGGTTTAAACGGGAGCTGCAAGAGTGCGTTTGTAATGGGTTCACGCGCACGGCGGAGCTCTGTTAGCACGGGTCGCTGGGCTTCCTGTGCTACAGTCGTAGCCCCGTTTCCCCGGATAAAAGGTAACTACTGCGTCTGTTGTTTCAGCTCCGGCGTTATTTAGTTGAGCACATTTTGGTTGTTGCACACAGCTGCGCACGAGGATGCAGCTCGTTTGTTTTTTGTCACCAAAGGGGGTTTTTCATTTTTTAGCACTCTGGTTCCCCCTTGTGGTGCCTGAATCACGGTACCGTCAAGCTCTTGAGTAGGAACAGGTGTGTTCCATGTGGTTGAGCTTGACGGTATAACTCACTGATTTGTTTTGTGTTGGTTCATTTTGTGTGGGTGTTTTTTGAGTGGGTTTTTGTTTTTTGTTGTCCACTGTTTGTCTGGGGGTGTGATCCTGCAGCCTTTGCTACACAAAAAAAGAAAAAGAAAAGGAAAGACGGGGACCCAAATAACTGTGTGTTGGTCTGTTTTTTTTTTTTTTTGTTTCTTTTTGTTTCCCCCCTCCCCGGGGTTAGATGGAACGGTCCCCTGGGGGGTGATGGGGTGGTATTTGGGTTGTTTTTTGTTTTTTGTTATGCCCTCTCTTCTCCTCTGACTCCAGCCGGGGGTGCCGTAGTGTCGGCATTGCTGGAGGGGTGCAGTTAGGTTGTACTGGGCGTTTCCCAGGTGGCCTCTGCACCCAGGAGGGGAGGGGGGGGGGGTTTGGGGTTTTTGTTTTGTTTTTCCTCCCCCAGTTTCCGCCCTCAGGGTTTGACTGTGGTGTCCTCTGGGGGGGAAAAGGCGTTGGGTCCATCTAGCCGTGGGCGGCCGGGGCTGGGTCCATTGGTCGTGTGGGGAGGCGTCTCCTGGGGTTGACGAGTGGTTCTCTGGGGGGCGCTGGTAGTCCCCGTGGGTGACGGTGGATCCCAGAGGGACCTCGGCCGTGGTTATTACTCCTGGAGCTGGCGGGTGGCCCTCTGGGGGGTGTTGGTCCCTGCGTGTCGTTTGGGGGGGAGGAGGGGGGGGTCTTTTGGCATTTTTGTTTGTGTGTTTACATGTGGGTTGTTTTTCTTTTCTCCCCTTCCCTGGGGTTTGATGGAACGGTCCTCTGGGGGGGGGGGGGGTGTTTTAGTATTTTTGTTTGTAGGCTTGGGTTTGGGTTGTTTTTCCTTTCTCCCCTTCCCTGGGGTTTGATGGGACGGTCCCCTGGGGAGGGGGGGGGGGGGATGTTTTGGTTGTTTTGTTTTTGACTAATCACACGTTTGGTTAAAGGCTGACCGCACAGGTGTAGGAACTCCTGGCCACACCTGTGCTAAGACTGTCAGAAACAAAGGCAAAGATGCAGCCAGTTCAACCAGTCTGTTGGAGGACTAACGCGGACGTGGTTTCCAGCCATGGTCCCTGGAGGGGGGTGTTTCTCCTGGGCCAGGTGTGTGTGGTCGCCGGGAGGCTTCCCGTGAGGGTGGGGTACTGTTGTATGGCTGGGGGGGCCTGGCTGCTGGTTTGTTTGCCTTTTGTGTTTCCTCCCAGGTGGCATGCATTTGGGACTGAGTGGCTGTGTTGCTGAGGCTGTTAGGACTTCACCCTGATCACCTGCGACTCGTCAGGACTCACAGCTGAGGTGCATCTGGAGGGATTGGAGTATGTTGGCATTTAAGACTGAAGTGCACAGTGTGCATTTGCCAGAGACTCGACCTTGTGACCAGACGGGTGAGATCGTCGTCTTGGGAGCCATCTCATCAGCAGCGGACGCTGAGAATGTCCAGGTTTGATGCACGGTCTGTGAAAGAGGAGAGGGTGAGGTCTCACGCTCGTCAGCACACTTCCTGAGGTACGTTGGATTTTGTGACTAACAGTTATACAGTCAGTAAATGTGGTGTCCCTCACACCTTATTGTATTGAGCTGTATGTTAGTCATGTATCAGCTTCCACTGCAGTGGTGATTTGTGAACGAGATGTTCCATGCCTGCAGGTTGGAAGCTGATCAGTAATCAAGCCAGGAAGTGTTTGCTGTTTGTACACCTTTACGTGTTCTGTGTGTAGAGTGTGGACTCACATAATGGTTCCTTCTTTCACAGACTCGGTTGTTGCGGCCACCTGGGGGGTGTCGGCGGGGTCCTTGGGTCCGAAACAGCTTCTGGCTCCGGACCATTAGCGCTGCTGGGAGCGCACCACGCCAGACCGCACTTTTTATTATTATTATGGTCACTGTTATGTATTAAATTCAGTTAGCCTTTGTACCGTGCTCTGCTTATTTCATACTGGGTCCTTCAAACGCTGGTCGGTTCTCCGAGCTGCGTCCGACACATAACACTTCCCCTTGCAATTTCACCTGTGCAATTCAAAATGCTCTGGTTTACGTAGTCTTACAATTTCACCTTTGTCTCACACTGCTTCTTTTCACCTTCTCCACACTTTTCATCTTATTCTTCTCATTTTGTTCTTTTTCAACCATCAATTTTTCCTACCAACTCAACTTCTGTGTGTCCAGACATACTGCCATCCTGCCAGGCGCCAGGTTCTCAACTCTCCAGATGGCACTGTCATCTCCACAAACTTCAAAGGCCAAGGAGGAGGAGGCGAGGAGACCAAAGAACATCCACCATGATGGGGAGCGATCCAAACACTGAAACTGTTTCACTGCAACACTAACATTTGGAAAAGAGCACGCTGCACACTGTGGAACATGTAGGCAACTTTACTGCGGAAATATTTTAGCATCAGTCCTGAAATCAAAGCGCATTTTGGTATTTAACATTTAATACTCAAATGTCTTCTGATCAGAAAATGATGCACAAAAAGCTTAGACACTCAGATTTGAATGTTTGTCCATCTGTCTGCTGAAATCTCAGCTTGAGTTCCCCAGAAGGCACGTAGAGTGCTCCTGCCTGGATTTCATATATCTTCCTTTTGAAAGGGCTCGTGATGGTCTGACACAGGAAACAGGTGAAGACCAATGCAGACTCTCAGACATGGCTGGTTGTGATGAATAAAAGGCTTTATCTTGTAACCAGGAAGTAGATTCAGTACACGGGTAATCAGATAATGAGGCAGAAGTATCAGACAGAGTACAGGCAGGGACGTGGTCAAAAATACAAACTGAGGTCATACCAATAGCGTCGAGGAGGATCACAGTCAAAAACAGAGGCAGAGTCAAAATACAAGCTGAGTTCAGGATTAAGGCAAGGCGGAGGTCGGCGCAAACAAGCAAGGTCAGAAAACTGAGACGCAAACAGGACATGAACTGAAGGCAAAAGAGTGAACAAAGTCAACAATCAGGCAGTGAGCTGTGGAACTGTGAGGGTTTTAATAAGGAGCAAACTAATCAGGTTGATGTGAAGCACACTGTAAAAAAAAAAAAATAGTTGAGAATACTTCAAATTTGCAGGCAACAGTTTGCGCTAAGACTTTTATGTTGTGCCGATGATGAAATATATGTTATAGTATATAGTTCATCATCGGCACAACATAAAAGTCTTAGTGCAGACTGCTGCCTGAGAGAAAAACTAACTGTGAGAAACATGACATGCTCAAATAATTAATGTGAGCAAAACAAAAGGGGCAAACCTAAGAGCGAACGTGACAAGTCAAAAAGGGGAAAACAAGAAAACTAATGATTCAAACTAAAACTAGAATGGAACTGTTATTGACTGGTACAGAAAAATGAATACAATAAAAATGGCAAAACAAACTATTGGTTAAACAGAGAATAAGTGATGAACAGAAAACAAAACCGGTGACTACTGAATAATGCAATAAACGACAAATGGAACATAATCTGATGAGCAACACTGAAGATTCAAAAAATAACAAAAACCTGTAACTAAACATTATACAAAAATGTGATAAACTAAGACTAGAGTAACTTAAAAGACCCAGCGTGAACAAATACAAACAACACAATAAATGGTAAGCAAAGAATGAACCAGTGACGAAGGTGTAACACAAGGAAAAGCAACGAATAACTGAATGACTGTTGTGGGCTGGGGTGTTTGGCTGGTTTGGTTTTTGTTTTCTGTTTCTCCCACCAGGTGGTATGCATTCAGGACTGAGTGGCTGAGCATCAGGACCTCACCCTGAACACCTGAGGCTTGTCTTCAGGACTCACAGCTGTGGTGTATTTCGTCTTAATCATAGATTGCTGCATTTAAACCTTGAATGCACAGTGTGTGATGGCCAGAGACTACTGTTATGTTTCGGACGCGGTCGGTCCGAAACATAACAATGACTGTAAACTAAGTCATGAGATGCTGAATTAAACTAAATAATAAATAATAAACAAAACAAAACAATAAACAGAACCAAACTGAGACTAACATGATAAAGTATGAACTAATGAAAAGTAAAACCAGAAAATCACAAAGGAAATATGCCAAGGGCTAAGACCTAAAACCCAAGCCGGGGCCAAGCATGACACCTTTCAAAAATATCTTTCTCTGTTCCACTCCACTATGAAACTGCAACTAGTGGAGCAAAATTTAACCATTGCTACACACAGTCTCTTCAGTCGCAGCCGCTGAAGCTTGTGAGGGCTCATTTATACTCGATACTAAACAGAGATAGAAGCCGAGCTTTCTGCCCACACTCTGCTTGTAGGCCTTGGGCCAGACAACCAAAAGTGGCCGTTTCACTTCCACCTCGGGTGGGAAATCGCACCGCCCATAATTTATGAGGTATATATATATTCATAGTTAATATTTATGAATTACAGCCCTCACAGCGTGGCAGCTATTATTGCCAGGTAGGGCATTCATTATCTGTGAACGAATGTTATCATGTTATCTGATAAAAACGGCAAAAATGGTGACAAATGTCAATTTCAGTTTGTACAGGAGTCAAAAGTTAAAGTTGCTCCAATGCAAATTATTGGTTGCGTTAAAGGGGTTTTAAAACGTAACAATCCAACAGACCTTGTCTGATCTTTACTTTGGTCAAAACATGGTCAAAATGATTCCTTTAATTAATCCTATGAGCTCAGCGAATATCATGTGAGAGTTTCAGTGTTTATATGTAGTCACGAAAAGTGAGTTTTTGGCTTCTTCTCCAGGCTTCTGATTGGCCAACATGGCTGTACGGTTGGGGTTATATCACCACCTGTTGCGTTGGCATGCTCTTGACAGTGCTTCACAATGTGTTTGGGCATCTTCATGTGAATGGAGATATTTTTTAAAACAGTGTTTGTATGGATGGGATTTCATTATTTTTAATTAAAGTGGAAAATTCTTCTTTTCAAAAGTACTCATGCATGTGTGGCCTTAGCTGCAGAAACAGAAGTTTTGATGACCAAAGTAACAAGCTATACTTTTTGGAACCCTCAACAATGACAAATTCCCCATGTTTTGCATGGGGAATTACTTCCTTGATTGATTAATTGTTTTATACATTCACACAGTTTTATCTTGTCAGTAGTCGTCACATTACAATGACATCAATTTGATGTGCCAGCACAGCAACAACCCCCCACCACCACCACCACCACCAAAAAATAAAAATCAGCAGTAGTTGCCTGAATGCTGGCAAGTTTGAGTACAAGAGTTGCACACAAGGTAGGACGGATCTTTCACCATCTGGCACTAAATGGAATTATTTGAGATGAAACCTGGATGTTTCATTATTTTCAGTGAAGGGTTGATGGAAAAATTCCACAACCTCGCTGTGACCACAGCAGCTGCACACTGCGACAGGACAAACTGGATGCTGTTTTTATCTTTAAGGAGGAGGAGAAAAAAAATGGTGAGAGACGGATGATTACAGTTTTCAACATTCCTACTTACTGCAGAAATGAGGGCAAACTATGTACTGTAGATGCACAAAACTTTATGAGAGACTCACTAGACATCAGCTGACAAGGAACACATTTAATGAATTAGAAAAGGATTTGTACAGGGAAAAAAACAGACATAAAAGGGTAAGTTATTTGTGATTTATTTTTTATTGGTGATGAAATCAGTTTATTGAAATGGGCGTTCTGATGAACGTATAGTGGATCCAGAAAGTATTCACAGGTTTTCACTTTTTCTGCATTTTCTTATGTTACAGCCTTATTGCAAAATGGATTAAGTTAATTTTTTTCCTTAAAATGCTACACATAATACCCTTGCTGCTTTGAAGGTCCCAATGAGCACAGTGGCCTCCATCATCTGTAAATGGAAGAAATTTGGATCCATCAGGACTCTTCCTAGAGCTGGCCACACCGTCTGAACTGAGCGATTGGGGAAGAAGGGCCTTAGTCAGGGAGGTGACCAAGAACCCGATGGTCACTCTGTCAGAACAGCATTATTACGTGGAGAGAGGAGAACCTTCCAGAAGGACAACCATCTCTGCAGCAATCCAACAATCAGGCCTGTATGGTAGAGTGGCCAGACAGAAGCCTACTACTTAGTAAAAGGCACATGGCAGCCCACCTGGAGTTTGCCAAAAGGCACCTGAGGGACTCTCAGACCATGAGAAACAAAATTCTCTGCTCTGATGAGACAAAGATTGAACTCTTTGGCATTCAAATGCCAGGCGTGATGTTTGGAGGGAACCAGGCACCAACCCTACTGAAGCATGGTGGTGGCAGCATCACGCTGTGGGGATGTTTTTCAGTGGCAGGAACTGAGACTCGTCAGGATTGAAGGAAAGATGAATGCAGCAAAGTACAGAGACATCCTGGATGAAAACCTGCTCCAGAGCGCTCTTGACCTCAGACTGGGGCAACAGTTTATCTTTCAGCAGGACACTGACCCTAAGCACACAGCCAAGATATCAAAGGAGTGGCTTCAGGGCAACTCTGTGAATGTCCTTGAGTGGCCCAGCCAGAGCCCAGACCTGAATCAGATTGAACATCTCTGGAGAGATCTGCAAATGGCTGTGCACTGATGCTTCCCATCCAACCTGATGGAGCTTGAGAGGTGCTGCAAAGAAGAATGGGAAAAACTGTCTAAAGATAGGTGCACCGAGCTTGTGGTATCATATTCAAGAAGACTTGAGGCTGTAATTGCTGCCAAAGGTTCATCAACAAAATACTGAGCAAAGGGTTTCAATGCTTATGTACATGTGATTTCTTAGTTTTTTTTTTGTTTGTTTGTTTGTTTTTTTATTACCTGCCATGCTTGTCCATTGGCCCACCCCCTCTTCAGGCAGAATTTCACATGGAATGCACTTCGATACACGGATATGGTAAAATGCAAAACCTAAAATATAATATATAACATGCAATATTTAAAAATGCAATTATTTCTGAACATAAAATTCAGGGGTGCCACTAATTCTGGACATGCTCATCGTGTAATTTGATGCAATGTATAAAGCATCTTCCAGCTGGAAAGCTTTAGAGGGATGCCTCACATTCATATACCAATGTTAAGATGCTCCCGCTCCCATGCACACTTGGAGTAACATGGGAATTAAGGGCCTTGCCAAAGGGCCCTAAGTGATTTTCCAATATGACGGGGACTCGAACTGAAGATGCTTGACTCCCAAACCCGCCACTCTGACCACTTCGCGTTCACCTCCCCACTGTGAGTAATTCATCACCTACACCATGTTCCCACCATTTCAACCAAATACTGACTTGTTTTTTCCATTAATAACAATTAACAACTTGTTTTTTCCATTAATAACAAAGTAGACCAATCACAGCCAGAGCACTGAGGGGTGTTTTCACCATCATGGGCAGAACTTACCTCTGAGCTGTGGAGGAGGCAGATTCTAGGTAGTACTTGATCTGCCCACATCTCAGCAACCATAAACTCATTCCAGCCACGCATAATGCATAAAAATGAGTGCTTCAAAAAGCCATGTTTTATTGTCTATCTAATATCTCTTCATCAGTTAACAGATTAGCTGTTGCACAGAAACACAGAAAATCTGATGTCCCATTCCTATCAACTGTTAAAAAACCTTGTTCATTCGTGGTTGTTTACATGTTGGAATGTTTGGAGGTGAAACATTGGAATTTTCAATCATCAGACTGACCAGAATGGAGTAATATGTCATTTTAAATAGCTTCAAATGACTATACAAGCTCCTGGTCCTGCATTTAACCTTAGTTTAGCCAAATTAGAACTCTGCAGTCTCTTTATTTGCCTCTCTTGGTGCTTTCCTCAGTCACTTTCCTCTTCAACATACACAGTATCCGATATCTACAGAGAAATGTTATACCAGCAAGGTCAGGGCAGCAGGGTGTTGATTTCAGGACAAATATGGCACTCTCCGTTTAGATATACACAAATCTTATATCATGACCTTTGGACAGGACAGTGCAAGAGTTATCATTGGAAAATGTAACACAAAGACAATGAAATGTCAAACAAAAACCAGAAAATATCTGAGTGAAAATGAAAAGAGCTTGTTCCCCACTTATGACAGCAGGTGGTGCTGTTTGGCAGGTACACCTGCAATAATTTGGACAGTAATTAGTGAGCAGCTGTTGTTAATGGTGCTTGTTAAAAAGGAACACTGCAGCTTTAAGATATACAAGGGTTTGGTTCAAGATTAGAGGTTATTTTCAAGTGCAGCAACTTTTGGTAAGCTTTTGCTGTTCAGATTACAACCATGGCTCTTGGGCCCTGTTTCTGGTATGTGTGATTTATTTTGAGTTTCACCTGTTGAGGTTGGTGTTTAGAAAGCTTATGTTTTGGTCTCTTTAAACAGGGTTTTCTGGATTTGTGGCTTGTCACTGGCAGAAAAAGGTAACTATTCTCACTTCACTACCACACCAGCTTCAAACATAAAATAAGGATGTATTTCTCACCCCCATAGGTTTTGGATATGGGCAAATGATAACTTCTAAGACTCTAGACGGTGAAGATGAGATCACAACACCTGCTGCTTCTGACAGTGAAAAATGGCCTATCTCCTACAGCAAAGAAACTAATCCAGGTTCTACAAGGTTTAGCCAAATTTCAAAAGCATACCGGTTTGGCTCGGTACCAGATTACTCAGAGATGTCCTTAGCACCTAATGTGCATCAGGAAAAATTTGATGAACCACTCTCTTTCCCTTTAAACCCCACTTACCAGCCAAGAAATCAAGCAGAAGCTCAGGTGCCACTTAACAGCCCACCAACAAAACTTCATGATCTGTCTCCAAACAATTATGGTGCTCCTCATGCTAACCTGCTTACTCATTCCAGCTCTCCTCTGTCCTTTGGTTCTTGGGGTGCCCAAATGCCACCTAGCACCAGTTACCAGCAGAGAGAACCAGTGACTTATGATCAGGTTCCCTCAGGTTTTGTTTTTTACAGTCCAGACTTGAATATACCCTCTACTGTAAGTGGTAATCTGATGAATAGTCTTCCTGCCTATGATGCCTCTAGAACATCTCATAAGACCAATTACATGTCTGAACCCCACTATGCCATTGGCACTGCAGAGAATTTTGACAAAGTTAAGAAACTTATTTATGGTCCAACTCACAGTTACCCTCCTTTGTTTGAGAAGCCATCCTCTCGGCACTACTCCACTGCCTTGGAAGCCGCATCCACCTTGTCTAACATAAAAAGTCCTGACTCTCATGGTTCTTCTGGAAGAAAGTACCTTACTTCAAGACAACACTATGCTGACCAAATGGCCCATCAGCTACATGATGGCAAAATTGCTTCCTGGCTTCAACATGCACCAGCTTCTAGCACCCAACACACTGAGATTTTGCAGGAAGAAGGTGAACCATTAGCTCAGCCTCCAAGCCATATTGTTCAGTCAAGGAATAGCTATCAGCGAGGAAGAGTCCTCTTCACAAAAACCAGGTACTCCCCAGAACAGCCTGACATTAAGAAACCCAGGAACCTTGCACCGATTACATCCCAGTAAAGGTATGAAGAATTTCAAAGGTATATCACTAAGAACCTCAGTCTCTAATGCTTGTGCTCAGGACAATGTTTTAACAAATGTGTCTTTGTAGGAACAACTTGAAATGTAGATGGAAATGTCTTCAAGAGGAAGTTAAAAAGGTTCAATAACTTTATCAAAGAGTTAAACTTGTTTTTGATCTCTATTGTCTTGCTTGCAGGTTATGTCCTCTGGGTAGAGGAAACCTTTAAATATCTGCTGTGTGGACTCAAACTGCACATTAAAGTATTCAATGTGACTGCACTGGCTAGTTTTTTTTGTTTTTTATTACCAAAGGTAGAAACTGTCCAAAGATGCTGGCTTTTGGTGCCACACCTTCAAAGTTGTGACAGACTGGAGTACAGCCAATAAATTGGAACTCTAGAGTTCCTTTTAGCACCTGTTCTCTGGAACTGGGTGAAAAGACTTGTAAAAAGATTGTACATTCCTGAGAAGGTGTAGCCTTGTATCACAATAAGACAATCTAAGTCATAAGTTCACAGTAAATGTCTTACCTTGGCATTGAAATCCTTGTTTGCCAAATCCCCTGCAACAACAAAACCATAGGTTAAACTAGTTACAACAATTGCACTTTGTGTATTCTCTTCAATGGCCCTTAATATGGTGTCTCAAATTAAACTAATTTCACGTTTTCCACACATACCTGTACAACTCAATTTTCCTGCTTTTGGGACTTTGTCAATGGGGTAAAAATTCCTTTTTTAATTTGAGCCATTTTTCTACTCACCATTCAGAAATATACCATAAATCGAAAACATAGAACAGCAAGTTTGTGGTTCAGGCCTGTAGTAAAGGTCATGCAATTAGTCGGCTGAGTTTTCAGTTACTGAATGTTTGATTAATCTGAAATAGTTTGAAAATCCTAAATAATTACATTGTCCTGCTTAATTTGAATTGTAATATTCTGAAAACATTCATAGTGTAACTACCTTCCATCTCCTGGTTGGGTACCTCTGACAGAATGGAGGGCCTTGCGTGGTAGTTTTGGGGTGTTGTGCTACACTATTCTCATGATTATGTGCAGCTTTACATACAGGAGTAACTCAACGTTTACGCAGATAATTCCCACAACTAGAGTTGGAAGTGCTTCCTGACTGAGCTGTGGCACACTTTGTGTAAGCTAATTTTACCAAAACATTCTTGCATGAGGTCATCTGGAGATCTCAGTGGTTCCACCAAGTCTCCTTCCTGTGTGTTCCTGTGTAAATTTCTAAGTTTTAATGTTCTGTGTGGTTTTGCTCCTGTAGGGGTTGGTGGTGGGATTGGCACTCTAGTCCCTGTACAAATCACTGCAGTCCCAAACTACATGATGTGGTTGTTAATGCCATCCCCAGCCGAATGTTATAGCTTGTTTTGTTTTCTCCCCACAAGGTAGGGATTTCTTTGAAATGAAGTTTAATACTGAGACTATCCCTTTATTATGGCTACACAACTCATTGCATAATCTGCAGAGCTTTGGGGGGAGGGGGAGTTGAATAACTATTCAGGGTTTGAAACTAATGGTAGTTTGGGTCAAACAAGCTGTGGCCAATAGATATTTTTACATTATCTGAGGTGCAAAGATACAATTTAAAGTGGTTATTTTTTTTCTCTGCATCATAGCCAGATGATGTAATTGTACTCGTTTAACATTTTGTGACAATGTTCCTTCACATTTGGCTTTTTAGACAAAGGCAAAAAAAAAGCCATACAGCCGCATTCCTCCAAATCCACTGATGGATTAAGTGTCGGTCACGGAGAGAGCTTTATTTTTTCCCTCCAGTATTTCATATTCGTGAACTTTACGTAACTATGCAGTGTTGGCAAGAGACTACTGACCCCTATTGGTGATATGATGCACAGCACTCTTACAAACTGGAAGCTACACAGAACATTTGGGACAAACAACAGAAGGGAAAAAGTATAATCCCTCCCAGAGAGATTTTGCAACCGCCAAAAATCTATGAGCACACGCCTCAGACATCCCCTTAAGAGCAATGTGGGCCCTAGAAACGCGTAGCATTCTAGAGCTTCTGTCTAGTAGTGGATCCATAACCTCATTAAAGTCGCCCCCCAAGGTAACTGGGTAATTCCCCATATCAATTATTTTTTTCTCAAGTTGTCTAAAAAAAAAATTGGATTGTCAATATTCGGCGCATATACATTAGCTAAAATTATAGTATTCCCTTGAATCTCACACAGCATCAGCAACATCCTCCAAGCGCCATCTTTACACTGTTTAAGACATTTAAACTGTAAGTGTTTACTAATCAACGTTGCCACCCCTCTGCTTTTGCAACTGCCACTGGTTGCACCCACAAAGCATGCCCAACCCATAACCTCTGAGAATCTAGAGGTGAAAGATGTGTTTCTGCAGTCTGCTTTTAGAAAATATCATTCCACAGAGATGGCTCTCACAAAAGTGGTGAATGATCTTCTGCTTACAATGGATTCGGACACCACTACGGTTCTGTTGCTGTTAGATCTCAGTGCTGCATTTGATACAGTGGATCATCATATTCTACTTGATAGGCTGGAAAATCATTTTGGGATTACGGGGCGTGCCCTTGCATGGTTGACGTCATACTTGGCCAGTCGTTCTCACTGTTTTCTACAGTAACACTACCTCTAACCTTAGTGACATGAAATTTGGGGTTCCACAGGGGTCTGTCTTAGGCCCCCTGCTTTTCTCCCTTTATATAGCACCTCTTGGGCACACATTGCAGCGTTTTGGGATTATCTTTCACTGCTATGCAGATGATACTCAGTTATACATGCCGATAACTGCTGGTAATCTCGTTCACATAAAATCCTTAGAAGATTGCCTTGCAGCAGTGAGAAGTTGGATGTTTAGAAACTTCCTACTTTTAAACTCTAAGACTGAAATTATGGTTCTTGGTCCACTGAGACATCGGCATCAATTTGACCAGTTAACACTCAGCATCGGCTCGTGTGTCATACATCACACTGACAAAGTGAGGAACCTTGGGGTAATTTTTGATCCTTCTTTGTCCTTTGGCCTCCACATTTGAAATATTACTAGGACTGCTTTCTTCCACCTGCGAAATATAGCGAAGATTCATCCCATCCTATCTATGGCTGATGCCGAGACCCTGATCCATGCATTTATCTCTTCTAGATTGGACTACTGCAATGTTCTATTTTCTGGTTTACCGCAGCCTAGCATTAGGGGTCTCCAATTGGTTCAAAATGCTGCAGCCAGACTTTTGACACGATGCAGAAAGTTGGACCACATTACACCCATTTTGGCATCCCTTCACTGGCTTCCTGTCCCAGTGAGATCAGATTTTAAGGTTCTGCTACTAACCTATAAAATTATTCATGGACTGGCACCTCCCTACCTAGCTGACCTAATTAAACCTTACGTACCGGCCTGGGCTTTACGTTCTCAGGGTGCAGGACTACTTTGTGTCCCTAAGGTGAAGTCTGCGGGTTATAGAGCTTTCTCTTATCATGCCCCTGTTCTGTGGAATGATCTCCCTGCGTCAATAAAAGTCATTCTGTGGCGACTTTCAAGTCCAGACTTTCAATAAAACAGTCAGATTCTGTGGCGACTTTCAAGTCCAGACTTAAGACGCACTTATTTTCTCTTTCATATGGCTAGCATACTGGTACAGTTTTGTTTTACGCTTTTAATTCATTTATTAGTAATTGGAGCAGGCCGCGGCCTCAACTTTACCTAAATTCTGGGTCTTTTAGTGAGGTTTAGGGCTAGTGGCCGGCGATCACCTTAGTATTTCTGTTTTCTTGTTGTTTAATGCTGGCAGGCTGGGAGTTGTGTTCGTGTTGGCGATCCTCCTGTCCTGTGCGCCAATAGCATTTCTTGTATATTTGTCTGTGAATTGTTCTGTAATTTATGTTTGTAGCATGGCCCAAGCAGAGGGTCACCCCTTTGAGTCTGGTCTGCTTGAGGTTTCTTCCTCAGAGGGAGTTTTTCCTTACCACTGTTGCTCTGGGGGTTGGTAAGGTTAGACCTTACCTGTGTGAAGCGCTTTGAGGCAACTCTGTTGTGATTTGGCACTATATAAATGAAAATAAATTGAAATTGCTACATTTCTATGGACATGTAGCAGCGAAGAATATTGTGATCATTATAGACAAGAGATGTACTAGATCAATTACAGATCAGTAAGTATGTCCATTAACAGACTTTAGTCGTTTAGTTTCAATGTGTTGTGACGTCAGTGCGCACAAGGACAAGTAAACAAGCAGCTAATTGCTACAGTTACATAATTTAATATTTAAAAAAACTGCAAAAGCTCTACAACATTCCAAAGTGACTGACAGTACGTTCGTCATCATTGTAGTTGAAAACAGGATTTGACTACCTGCTTAGTAGCCAGAGCACGTTTGCTACTAACCAGAGTCAAAGGGTTCAAACCTGATTGTGTTGAAGTGTCCTTGAGCAAGAACCAAACAAACTCCTCAATGTTGCCGTTACACACCGCCATATGAATGTGGATAAAAATGAAGAGAAAGAACCTCAGTGAAATACAGACAGGGAACAAATTAAAGGAAAATCTTGATTAAATGCTAAACGATTGCCCCCATCCATAGGTCATGAGGGGTCACTGAACAGTTTGACCACTATGAAAGTGAGGTCTACGGTGATTCGTGCTCTGCCTCCAGACTTGAAACTGTTTAAACGCCTATAAGGGAGATTTAAGACCAAGGTGTTAGAGTGACATGCGATATCTACTAGAAGAATGGTGTTCCTGAGGCTTGGTGCATTGAACCTGTTCTGGCAGCACGTGGTGGATCAACACCTTATAAAACACTATATGTTTGTATTTCCTCTAACTTGCCCCGTGTGTGTGTGTCTCTGCTTAACCAAGAAAAACGATCAGCACAAAAAATTAATTACAATTTTAGGAAGTTACTTCTTTGCACAATCGTATCATATCTGGCAACATTGAGCATTATTTTTTTCTACCACCCAGGAAAGTGTTTTGGTTCTCCTTTTAGCAGAATATTGTCAAAGTGTACATGTATACTGGCGTAGTTCGACCTTAGAATTGGAATATAATATATACAACCCCTGGCAATAATTATGGAATCACCGGCCTCGGAGGATGTTCATTCAGTTGTTTAATTTTGTAGAAAAAAAGTAGATCACAGACATGACACAAAACTAAAGTCATTTCAAATGGCAACTTTCTGGCTTTAAGAAACACTATAAGAAATCAGGAAAACAAATTGTGGCAGTCAGTAATGGTTACTTTTTTAGACCAAGCAGAGGGGAAAAAAATATGGACTCAATTCTGAAGAATAAATTATGGAATCACCCAGTAAATTTTCATCTCCAAAACTAACACCTGCATCAAATCAGATCTGCTCGTTAGTCTGCATCTAAAAAGGAGTGATCACACCTTGGAGAGCCGTTGCACCAAGTGGACTGACATGAATCATGGCTCCAACACGAGAGATGTCAATTGAAACAAAGGAGAGGATTATCAAACTCTTAAGAGGGTAAATCATCACGCAATGTTGCAAAAGATGTTAGTTGTTCACAGTCAGCTGTGTCTAAACTCTGGCCAAATACAAAGAACATGGGAAGGTAGTTAAAGGCAAACATACTGGTAGACCAAGGAAGACATCAAAGCGTCAAGACAGAAAACTTAAAGCAATGTCTCAAATCGAAAATGCACAACAAAACAAATGAGGAACGAATGGGAGGAAACTGGAGTCAACATCTGTGACCGAACTGTAAGAAACCGCCTAAAGGAAATGGGATTTACATACAGAAAAGCTAAACGAAAGCCATCATTAACACCTAAACAGAAAAAAACAAGGTTACAATGGGCTAAGGAAAAGCAATCGTGGACTGTGGATGACTGGATGAAAGTCATATTCAGTGATGAATCTCGAATCTGCATTGGGCAAGGTGATGATGCTGGAACTTTTGTTTGGTGCCTTTCCAATGAGATTTATAAAGATGACTGCCTGAAGAGAACATGTAAATTTCCACAGTCATTGATGATATGGGGCTGTATGTCAGGTAAAGGCACTGGGGAGATGGCTGTCATTACATCATCAATAAATGCACAAGTTTACGTTGATATTTTGGACACTTTTCTTATCCCATCATTTGAAAGGATGTTTGGGGATGGTGAAATCATTTCTCAAGATGATAATGCATCTTGCCATAGAGCAAAAACTGTGAAAACATTCCTTGCAAAAAGACACATAGGGTCAATGTCATGGCCTGCAAATAGTCCGGATCTTAATCCAATTGAAAATCTTTGGTGGAAGTTGAAGAAAATGGTCCATGACAAGGCTCTAACCTGCAAAGCTGATTTGGCAACAGCAATCAGAGAAAGTTGGAGCCAGACTGACGAAGAGTACTGTTTGTCACTCATTAAGTCCATGCCTCAGAGACACGCAAGCTGTTATAAAAGCCAGAGGTGGTGCAACAAAATACTAGTGATGTGTTGGAGCGTTCTTTTGTTTTCATGATTCCATAATTTTTTCCTCAGAATTGAGTGATTCCATATTTTTCCCTCTGCTTGGTCTAAAAAAGTAACCGTTACTGACTGCCACAATTTTTTTTTCCTGATTTCTTATAGTGTTTCTTAAAGCCAGAAAGTTGCCATTTGAAATGACTTTAGTTTTGTGTCATGTCTGTGATCTGCTTTTTTTCTACAAAATTAAACAACTGAATGAACATCCTCCGAGGCCAGTGATTCCATAATTTTTGCCAGGGGTTGCATAAGATATACCTTACTGAATTTTCATGTCTTAAGGAGCGTGTAAATGTTTTATTTTCAGAAAACTAGGCAGTGACCGCAGAGGCTGGTGTCCGTTATTCTTACCATATGAAGTCTGTGCAGTGGCTGCAGAACGTCGGCTGCTTGAAAAACCGCGCGATAAATTTGTGGTTTTTCACTTCGTGGACGTTTTTCTGCCGCAAAGCACCTTTACGGGCGAAACGGTTCCCAACTCCAGCGGAGTCATTGTACTGCAAAAGGTCGGCCATAATAGAAAAGACCAGAAAGTACGGTAGAGCCGGACGTTTAGCCGAGTGTCGCTCTGACAGGTGCGTGAATGCGCCGCTGACAGCCCGCACGGCTCCGGTGACCGAGCCGCGCGCACGGCACCGCTTCTTTTTCATCTACTGTGACGTCACCGCGCTGCCTCCACTGGCAGTCGGAAAACAACCTTTCAACCGCACTGTAGTTGTGCGCCACTTTAGGAAAAAAAAAAAGAGGTAACAGTGACTATCATAATGTTATTACCCGTAATATGTCAGTAGTAGTAGTAATGTCATTTGTATTAACTGTTTTGAAATTTAACATGTTAAATTTAATCACTATTATGATTAATGACATTAAAATCACATTAACTGTGAAACCAACGCAATAATAGTAATTATGAACACAATAACAGAAATAATAATACTGTGATAACAACCCCGGTGTGAAATTACATATGAACTGTGTGCAGTCGCAAAAACAAACGGATAAGAGGGAAATTCTGATTTTTGTTTAAAATTAAAATTATTGTGAAGTTTTATTTTTGATGCTCTTTATTATTTCACCTTTATTTCGTTTTTGTAAATTGGCACACATCAAAATGTTCCCCAACAACATTGTATCAGTTGTTTGAGTTTCTGTTCATAGTGCTGCAGCAAACCTTAGAGGTCTATATATTTCAATATTTCCTGCGCCCTGTTCAACAAATCATAACCATATTTTTTCTTAACTTTTTGGCTCTGTGGATCATGAAATGGATAGTTGTGATAGTTTGCTTGTGTGCTTTCACCTGAAAAAGCAGAAAAATGCATTATTATTAATTTGCAGTATTTGCAAATTTGCATTTTTTTTAGCAGTATGCACCATCACAGTGTCAGAAATGACCCTAATTTTATGAACTATGTCTTGAATTTAGGTTTTACAAAGTACATACCTAAACATATTAAAAACTGGAGCGCAAACCTCCGCCAGTTCCACAGAAGTTTACCTTGGAAAAACTTTTCAAGGTCAAAATCCTGTAAGAAGTGGCTTTTCATTAGTTAAAATAGATGTGATCAAATGTCAGGGGTATGTATTTAATTTATGCACTTGAACCGAACTTTTTTTTTTTTTTTTTTGGTGGTATTGGCAGGGGTGTTTTTTTTTAATATACTTTTTCAATTTCAATCATTTTCACAGAACATTGATTATCTTTGCTTTGCACAATTTAAAATTGCACAATTTTAAAATTGGAACCTCCATCCAATTTTAGTGCTGTAGGTAAATCCATAAAAGAAAAATGAGTGACTGAGGCACTTTTGATTGAGATATAATGCAAAATGCACATCAAATGGGCTTTTCAATATTACAGCCCCAATTCCAGTGAAGTTGGGACATTCTGTAAAATGTAAATAAAAACAGAATACAATGATTTGCAAATCCTCTTCAAACTATATTCAATTGAATACACCACAAAGACAAGATATTTAATGTTCAAACTGATAAACTTTGTTTTTGTGCAAACATTTGTTCATTTTGAAATGGATGCTTGCAACACGTCTCAAAGAATAATATTGTACATAACAAAACCAGAATTTGGTTTTGTTGTGTAGATGTTAATCTTTGAGATTTTTCAAGATAACCTGTGTTGTACAAAACACGGGTTAAATGCACCTAAAACATTGAAATTTATTTCATAACCACTCATTTCATACTGCAAAGACATCAAGGTTTTAGAAAAAAAATTGTTTGTGATTTATTGGATAAGGGAGACGGATAATCTCGTAAAATAGCGCATCTAACAAGGAATGCTGGAATGTAGGAATATTCGAGGAGTACCGGAAGGCAGCACTGCTCTTCGGCTCTTGCAGTCCATGTTTAAACTGTGAGTGTTGTGCGCCACCGTGCGGCCATGTTGTTTTTTGCAGGTAAGTGCTAACCAAAAAAAAAAAACAAAAAAAACAAACTTGTGGAAACCAGAATAAAGTGGAATATTTCAGCTTCTTACTTAATGTTACTCCTCAAGCTGTCGAATTCTATTTTGACATCAATAAGCATGAGATAAGTTCGCAGCAAAAACAAAATAATAATAATTAATAGCACTTTACGTAAAGAAAAAAAATCAAAATCTTTGGAAAAGAAAGAAAGGTAAAAGACTCAAGATTGGAGAGTACGAAAAATACCAAACATGAGAGGTAAAAATGTTACAATTACTTTTACAGTAAACACTGAAATATCGGAATTGATTGAATGATTGATTTGGCGTTTATCACAGAAAACCGCATTTATAAAAACAAACAAAAAATCAATAAAATAGAGGCACATAAATAAAATAAGGATAAAACAAGAAAGACAGACTTTTTCACATTGTGGTCCACAGTGGAACCCAATGCAAAACAAGTTTTCTTCTCACCAACATAATATACAATTTATTATTTTTGGTCAGCTTTTACTGTAGTGCCGAAAGAATCGCTATGGCAACCGTGTGACGCTTCCTACGTAACCGGAAGTCATGTACAGCGCGACGACGCTCGGCTTTTGAATTCTTCACGGTCTCACGTCAAATCAGGATTCAGAGTAAATAACTTTTTAAACGTACATTTGATTAATTTTAATGCACGTAGTGTCCTTTAAGCTGTATTTGTATTACCTTCTAAAAAGTACACGCTTGTGTTAGCTTGTTGTATCGTGTGTATTTGTTTGCTAATGCTTTGAGCTAACATTTGTCAACTAGCGACATATTTCAGCTAGTTGACAGCATCAGGGCACTTTGTAATGTCCTGATTAATATTTTAATATGCATCGCAGCTAGCTGAAGGTTGCTTTGTTTGTCTTTGCAGTCGCAATGATGAAAAACGAGGACTCGTTGGAAAAACTGGATACAGAGTTTAACAATTTTCTAGCAGACATCAAACCGGTAGTGCTTAAGCACCCCAACAAGACAGGTAAGAGTGGTTTTAATCTCCAAACTATAATAATTCAATGATCTGCAAACTGTTTTGTTATTTCTGTGAATCAAGATGAGCATATGCCGTTTTATGCAACTGTAAACATACAGTTGTGGACAGAAGGTCACGTTCACCCTTCGTGGACATGTTGTGGCAGTATTGGTCTTTCTGTGAATTCTTTGAACTTTTCTGTTTCTGGGACAAAATGAGAGTGCAGTACTACAACCCCTGGCAATAATTATGGATTCACCGGCCTTGGAGGATGTTCATTCAGTTGTTTAATTTTGTAGAAAAAAAGCAGATCACAGACATGACACAAAACTAAAGTCATTTCAAATGGCAACTTTCTGGCTTTAAGAAACACTATAAGAAATCAAGAAAAAAAAATTGTGGCAGTCAGTAACGGTTACTTTTTTAGACCAAGCAGAGGGAAAAAAATATGGACTCACTCAATTCTGAGGAATAAATTATGGAATCACCCTGTAAATTTTCATTCCCAAAACTAACACCTGCATCAAATCAGATCTGCTCGTTAGTCTGCATCTAAAAAGGAGTGATCACACCTTGGAGACCTGTTGCACCAAGTGGACTGACATGAATCATGGCTCCAACACGAGATGTCAATTGAAACAAAGGAGAGGATTATCAAACTCTTAAAAGAGGGTAAATCATCACGCAATGTTACAAAAGATGTTAGTTGTTCACAGTCAGCTGTGTCTAAACTCTGGCCAAATACAAACAACATGGGAAGGTTGTTAAAGGCAAACATACTGGTAGACCAAGGAAGACATCAAAGCGTCAAGACAGAAAACGTAAAGCAATATGTCTCAAAAATCGAAAATGCACAACAAAACAAATGAACGAATGGGAGGAAACTGGAGTCAACGTCTGTGACCGAACTGTAAGAAACCGCCTAAAGGAAATGGGATTTACATACAGAAAAGCTAAACGAAAGCCATCATTAACACCTAAACAGAAAAAACAAGGTTACAATGGGCTAAGGAAAAGCAATCGTGGACTGTGGATGACTGGATGAAAGTCATATTCAGTGATGAATCTCGAATCTGCATTGGGCAAGGTGATGATGCTGGAACTTTTGTTTGGTGCCGTTCCAATGAGATTTATAAAGATGACTGCCTGAAGAGAACATGTAAATTTCCACAGTCATTGATGATATGGGGCTGCATGTCAGGTAAAGGCACTGGGGAGATGGCTGTCATTACATCATCAATAAAGGCACAAGTTTACGTTGATATTTTGGACACTTTTCTTATCCCATCAATTGAAAGGATGTTTGGGGATGATGAAATCATTTTTCAAGATGATAATGCATCTTGCCATAGAGCAAAAACTGTGAAAACATTCCTTGCAAAAAGACACATAGGGTCAATGTCATGGCCTGCAAATAGTCTGGATCTTAATCCAATTGAAAATCTTTGGTGAAAGTTGAAGAAAATGGTCCATGACAAGGCGCCAACCTGCAAAGCTGATCTGGCAACAGCAATCAGAGAAAGTTGGAGCCAGATTGATGAACAGTACTGTTTGTCACTCATTAAGTCCATGCCTCAGAGACTGCAAGCTGTTATAAAAGCCAGAGGCGGTGCAACAAAATACTAGTGATGTGTTGGAGCGTTCTTTTGTTTTTCATGATTCCATAATTTTTTCCTCAAAATTGAGTGATTCTATATTTTTTTTTCCCTCTGCTTGGTCTAAAAAAGTAACCGTTACTGACTGCCACAATTTTTTTCCTGATTTCTTATAGTGTTTCTTAAAGTCAGAAAGTTGCAGTTTGAAATGACTTTAGTTTTGTGTCATGTCTGTGATCTGCTTTTTTTCTACAAAATTAAACAACTGAATGAACATCCTCCGAGGCCGGTGATTCCATAATTTTTGCCAGGGGTTGTATTTGATGTAAATGAAGAGAGCATTTGGGGATCAATTTCAATTTATATTGCGCCACATCGCAATGTCGCCTCAAGGCGTCTCACATAAAAACAGCTCAAAAACAATATAAAATAATAAAAAAAATTAAATTAATACATCAAAAACACAATTATAAGTACACAGTAAAACACAATAAAGAGTAAAAGAACTTAAAAGAATTTAAAAAGGATCCAAGCCATAAGACTTTCTAAAAAGATGTGTCTTTAGTATTTTTTTTAAAAGTCTCCACAAAATCTGAAAGTCTCACTGAGGCCGGGAGGGCATTCCAAAAAACGGGAGCACGGTATGAAAAGGCTCCCGGTCCCTCAGACCTTTTCCTCACTCTTGGGAAACAGCAGTCCTGCATCCCATGAATGCAAATTACGGGCCGGTACATAAGGTTTAACTAATTCAGCCAGATAGGCCGGTGTCAGTCCATGAACAACTCTGTAGGCCAATAGCAAAACCTTAAAATCCGACCTCACAGAGACAGGTAGCCAGTGAAGAGATGCCAAAATTTAGGTAATATGATCAAACCTGCTTTGTGTCAAGAGCCTGGCAGGAGCATTTTGAACCAGTTGAAGACCCCTGGTACTGGACTGTGGCAAACCAGAAAACAAAGCATTACAATAATCAAATCTTGCAGAGATAAATGCATGTATCAAAGTCTCAGCATCATCCATAGACAGGATGGGACGAATCCTCAATATATTTTGCAAATGGAAGAAAGCAGTCCTCATGATGTCTCTAATGTGGAGGTCAAACAACAGCATCAGATCAAAAATTACCCCAAGATTCCTCACTTTGTCGTATGATGTATAACACACGAACCCAAGCTAAGAGCTAGCTGGTCAAATTGATGCTGATGCCTCGCTGGACCAAAAAAAACATCATTTCAGTCTTATCAGGGTTTAAAAGTAGGAAGTTACTCGACATTCAACTTCTCATTGATGCAAGACAATCTTCTAAAGATTTTATTTGACTGAGATTACCAGCAGTTATCAGCATGTATAATTGAGTATCATCAGCATAGCAATGAAAGGCAATCCCAAAACTCCGCATTATATGCCCAAGGGGTGCTACGTACAGGGAAAAAAGCAGGGGGCCCAAAACAGTTCCCTGTGGAACCACAAACTTCATATCCCTAAGATTAGAAGTAGTGTTATGTACAAAACACAATGAAACTGACTGAACAGGTATGACGTCAACCACGCAAGGGCACTTACAGTAATCCCAAAATAATTCTCCACCCTATCGAGTAAAATATGATGATCCACAGTATCAAACAGGGATATTGGTTACTCATACTTTGTCATTCTCTAAATGTATAAGTTGCGTAACAGTGAAAGCTGACAGTGTACTAGGTTTAATCAAGTGTACATTTTCTTTTATAGACAGAAAATTATTGTTTATCTTGTACAAAACTTGTGTTCATCCATACATTAACTATTGCGTACAATGTAGATATGCTGAAAGGTTAGTCGCAGAATTAGCTGCCTTGGATTACGAATCAAGATCAAATGAGCTAAGGCTGACAACACTGGAAAACTGTAGAATAACTCATTAGAGGCATATAGGTTATGCTGGAATTGTCTTCATCAAACAATAATATGAATCTTATGGGGTCACATTATGTTAAAATTTTAGAGATGCTGCTGTAATCACAGAAAATCTTTCGTCAGTAATAAGATTGTCTCCTCTGGAAGAGTTTGCCTGAATTCATAGTATCACCATACTGCATAAATTGTTTTAAGAAATGTTATGATTGTTTTTATTATGTTCTCTGAATGACTCTAGCTAATATTGGTTTTAAGGCCCTGTAGCCCTCAGTTATAGTCATGATATGTGCTTTTTATGTACTCTGTACAGTTATTTTAGAGTAGTAATTGCATTATTACAGTACAAGATACAGCTTGAATCTGGGAAAACATGAATTTGGTGCACAAATTTTATTTTATATTTGATTTTCTAAGTTCAACACATGGCCTAACCTCTACAAGGGTGATTCTTTAACTAGGGGCACTATTGGCCTTGTAAATGTAATTTCCACCACACCGTTGCCTTACAATATAAAGTGCCTTGGGGCAACTGTTTGTTGTGATTTGGCGCTATATACATGTGCTCTGATGTCATTGTTTATCTCCATAGGAACTACCCAAACAATCTTTCATACAAACTGTTTAAAGGGACATTACAGTGTTGTGGTGGAAATTACGGCAATAGTGTGGGACACCTACATTTTGTTTAAAAAAATCACAACAGTTGTTTGACATTGAATACCCCAGTTATGTTTTGATTATTTTACTGATATTTTATTCAGAGATATTTTAAAACATTAGAAAAAAACGTTTTTTTTACCATTTATTTTTATCATTGAAGATCAAAAGTCTGGGTGTGGGACAAGCACAAAACGGCAATATTTGCATATAATGATGCTGAAAAAAGGTGAAAAAGTCATCATAGACTACTAGAACAAATTTCTTAAAACACTTTCACTGTAAAGATAACTATAAAAGTGTGAAATTTCCCCTTTTTTCTGTTTTTCATACAATATGATCAAAGGACATAATAAGTGCCCGTAGTCTAAGAATCACCCACAAATTTTTTCATATATTTACAAACCTGTACTGTAGTGCACATTATTTGCCTGATCATAAAGATTCCAAAAAGGTATAGTTTGGACTATCTGTGATTGAATTCTATGGAGTTACGGGATAAAAACAGCAAGAATGGTAACAAAAGGTCAGTTTCATTTTGTACAGGGGTCAAAAGTTAAAGTTGCTCCAATTTTGGTGGCTACCTTGCTTCTTCACAACTGATAAATGTGAGTGGATCCAAACAGTTTTTTTTTTTTTTTTTTAGAGGTTGAAGTTTGTAAAGAGGGGCCAGACGATTGATAATTAGCATTTATAGAATTTGAACAGCTCTTATGGCTGCTACTTTCATATTTCTGGGTCATTTCCTTCAGTTAGGAACCGACTTGAGCAAAATGGACTATTCAATCACAGCTAATGTGTTTCTATCGTTTGGATTTTCAATCTGATGGTGCACATCATATCAATGCCATCTCTGGATTGTTTTTCTTTCGTCTGCTTGAAATGGGAGATAACATCATCTAGTACAACCCCTGGCAAAAATTATGGAATCACCGACCTCGGAGGATGTTCATTCAGTTGTTTAATTTTGTAAAAAAAAAAGCAGATCACAGACATGACACAAAACTAAAGTCATTTCAAATGGCAACTTTCTGGCTTTAAGAAACACTATAAGAAATCCAAGAAAAAAAATTGTGGCAGTCAGTAACGGTTACTTTTTTAGACCAAGCAGAGGGAAAAAAATATGGACTCACTCAATTCTGAGGAATAAATTGAGGAATCACCCTGTAAATTTTCATCCCCAAAACTAACACCTGCATCAAATCAGATGTGCTCGTTAGTCTGCATCTAAAAAGGAGTGATCACACCTTGGAGAGCTGTTGCACCAAGTGGACTGACATGAATCATGGCTCCAACCCGAGAGATGTCAATTGAAACAAAGGACAGGATTATCAAACCCTTAAAAGAGGGTAAATCATCACGCAATGTTGCAAAAGATGTTGGTTGTTCACAGTCAGCTGTGTCTAAACTCTGGACCAAATACAAACAACATGGGAAGGTTGTTAAAGGCAAACATACTGGTAGACCAAGGAAGACATCAAAGCATCAAGACAGAAAACTTAAAGCAATATGTCTCAAAAATCGAAAATGCACAACAAAACAAATGAGGAACAAATGGGAGGAAACTGGAGTCAACATCTGTGACCGAACTGTAAGAAACCGCCTAAAGGAAATGGGATTTACATACAGAAAAGCTAAATGAAAGCCATCATTAACACCTAAACAGAAAAAAACAAGGTTACAGTGGGCTAAGGAAAAGCAATCGTGGACTGTGGATGACTGGATGAAAGTCATATTCAGTGATGAATTTCGAATCTGCACTGGGCAAGGTGATGATGCTGGAACTTTTGTTTGGTGCCATTCCAATGAGATTTATAAAGATGACTGCCTGAAGAGAACATGTAAATTTCCACAGTCATTGATGATATGGGGCTGCATGTCAGGTAAAGGCACTGGGGAGGTGGCTGTCATTACATTATCAATAAATGCACAAGTTTACGTTGATATTTTGGACACTTTTCTTATCCCATCAATTGAAAGGATGTTTGGGGATGATGAAATCATTTTTCAAGATGATAATGCATCTTGCCATAGAGCAAAAACTGTGAAAACATTCCTTGCAAAAAGACACACAGGGTCAATGTCATGGCCTGCAAATAGTCCAGATCTTAATCCAATTGAAAATCTTTGGTGAAAGTTGAAGAAAATGGTCCATGACAAGGCTCCAACCTGCAAAGCTGATCTGGCAACAGCAATCAGAGAAAGTTGGAGCCAGATTGATGAAGAGTACTGTTTGTCACTCATTAAGTCCATGCCTCAGAGACTGCAAGCTGTTATAAAAGCCAGAGGTGGTGCAACAAAATACTAGTGATGTGTTGGAGCGTTCTTTTGTTTTTCATGATTCCATAATTTTTTCCTCAGAATTGAGTGATTCCATATTTTTTTCCCTCTGCTTGGTCTAAAAAAGTAACCATTACTGACTGCCACAATTTTTTTTCCTGATTTCTTATAGTGTTTCCTAAAGCCAGAAAGTTGCCATTTGAAATGACTTTAGTTTTGTGTCATGTCTGTGATCTGCTTTTTTTCTATAAAATTAAACAACTGAATGAACATCCTCCGAGGCCGGTGATTCCATAATTTTTGCCAGGGGTTGTAATACTCATCTTAGGTCTCCGAGAAATACATTCAGCCCTCTGATGGACAACAGCAGTCATTTATTTGTACCTTGTATAAAAGAAAAGCAAATTCATTTTAATCATGTTTATGCTGAAATAATAATAATAAAAAAAAAATGTTAATATTATAAGACCAAATATTTTTATACTTAATTGTATTGATTTCATTGGATACCCGAGAAAGTTTATGATTTTTAAGACAAATGTAATCCCCTGTAATTAAGAACACCAAGAGATACTGACAAATTTTTTTACACTTACATTCTCTTTCATTGACTTCAGAGCGCCAGCTTTGTGCCGTATGGATAAGGAAATTGTGTGACCCAGTTACGTGTGGCTCCGGGGTGATAGGACGGGCGAAGCGTAACACATATGCCCGTGTCCTTCTGCACATGCTTAAAAAAGGGGCTCTGGAATGGCCTTTCACCAGCAGACCAGAGCCTGGCAGTCTCAACACACTCCCTACCTACATGGTAAGATTGTGCATGAAATAGAAATATGAATGATTCTTCAAATTGCAACTTATTCATAAACTTGTAATTTGGAAGAAAAAAAACCCCATTGATTCATCAAATTAGTACCATTGCTGTATTTCCATGTAGGGTTTCACTCCTAGAGATAGTCCCTTTTTTTACACTATGGTATATTCCGTATTCGGTATATTTGCAGTGATACCTTATACCACACTAGAGGCCAAATTCACCCCCACCCCCCACCCCCCCCCCCCAAATGAAAATTCGACCCACATTCCGGACGTGTCGTGGTGCATTCGGAAACATCAGACAGCAATCTCAGAGCAGTCTAAACAGTTGGGCACTGTCATGCGGCCACCCGAAATGTTTTGCTCATGTTCAAAACATTTGTAGCGCAGTTGAATATAAAAATATCAAACAGCAGATGAGGTGGACTCTAACTGCAGCCTGACTGCATTTTGAATACTCTCACAGTGTCAAAACAGCATTCAGAACAGTCTGATCGCGCTTGAGAGACATTTGCCATGGTCAGGCACGTCTAATCCTGCTGGCATGTCCCAGACTGTACCCCCCATGCATCCTGTTCGGATTGCGCAAAGGAAATATTGTCATGTGTAATGTCTATAGCAGGCTTACATCTTGTGAACTAGATGTGAACATTGCACAATCAAACCGAGAGCACTGTGTGTCACTGTGAGTCAATGCATCACAGAGCCGAGGAGCAGCGCACACATCTGAACAGGGTGTTATATCCATAATAAACGTTATATTACAGACACCTTGTCATTCCTTCCCAATGGTTAGATAATGTATGTGAATTATTATGATCATCATAGCTGTAACACCACAAGCAGATGCACCACGCCACAATACTGCCCCACGGCAAGTCAATGCCTTTCAGAGGCTCGACGCGGCTCGCCACAGCCCAGCTGACCGGGGAGTCACAGCTGTAATACACATATTATGACATCAAGACCATCTGTAGAAGGGAAGACGATGCAACTGTTCCTCCAAGCCATTACAATATAAATAAAAATAAAAACTCACCTTTGGGATGGCTCCAGACACGTCTCACAGTGCAGGGCGAACACCAGCCAGGCTCCAGCCTGTGATGACATCCCTGTCATCCTGGGAGCGCCATGTGATGGCTATGTCAGCTAAGTTCCGACAGCAAATGCCTCATCCACTATGAAATATATATATAACCCATTGGGGCTGCAGCTATTGATTATTTTAGTAGTCGAGTATTCTGGCGATTAATCGAGTAATTGGATAAAAATTACTTTTATGATTTTAAACAACATTAGTCGTCCAGGGCTCTCCCTAAGCAGTGGCACAATGTCACTGCGCCACCACGCAGACTATCAAATTTAGTGTATCCCTTTCTGTTTTCCTGGGTAATTATTTATTTTTTTCACGTCTTTATAAGTTTTGGATCTTTACCGGTGCCAGGAGCTCAGCACTCCCCTGACACCGGACCGTAGGCGCAGGCGGTCGGTGTAATCCTCAGTCAGTCAGGCTGCACGTGAATGTGAGCACAGCCTGTGAAAAATTGGGCTCTGGGAGGGGTGCGACGATTTACCCAAACTGACTCCAAATGAGTAAATGAAGTATTTTTATTTATTTTCAGAAATGAGCTCCATTCTCAAAACAATACATGAAATCTCTCTCCCTCTCTTCCTCTGTCTCTCTATCTCTTTAGAATGCTGAAACAAACAAGGAATGTTTAAGTATGTTTGTGAGTATTGGCAATTTTTTTTGGAGGGGGTGGGCGGACACATACAACGGACTCTGAACTTTAAGATCTGATATTACGAGTCCTGATGAGGCAGCAGTGCGTCCTGCTGTATGTCTGCAAAGGCGAGTGCCATTTCCTTTTTCATGTACCATTTTGAGAACGGAGCGCATTTCCGAAAATAAATAAAAGTACTTCATTTAGTCATATTTGGAGTCAGTTTCGCCTTAAATGCGCAGTAAGTCTATTTCAGATGACAAGTGTGGATGTTCTTTCTCTAAAAAGGGTTTATTTTACAAACCCAATTCCAACAAAGTTGGGACATTGTGTAAATTGTAAATAAAAAAAAAAGAATACAATGATATGCAAATCCTCTTCAACCTATATTCAATTGAATACATCACAAAGACAAGATATATAATGTTCAATCTGATAAACTTTATGGTTTTTGTCCAATTTGCTCATCTTGAAATGGATGCCTGCAACACATTTCAAAAAAGCTGGGACAGTGATATGTTTACCACTGTGTTCCATCACCATTCCTTCTAACAACACTCAATGAGCGTTTGGGAACTGAGGACACTAATTGTTGAAGCTTTGTAGGTGGAATTCTTCCCCTTCTTGCTTGATGTATGACTTCAGTTGTTCAATAGTTCCGGGTCTCTGTTGTCGTATTATGTGGTTCATAATGCGCTACACACATTTTCAATGGGTGACAGGTCTGAACTGCAGGCAGGTCAGTCTAGTACCCGCACTCTTTTACTACGAAGCCACGCTGTTGTGACACATGCAGAATGTGGCTTGGCATTGTCTTGCTGAAATAAGCAGGGATGTCCCTGAAAAAGACGTTGCTTGGATGACAGCATGTGTTGCTCCAAAACTTGGATGTACCTTTCAGCATTGATTGTGCCATCACAGATGTGTAAGGTGCCCATGCCATGGGCACTAACACCCCCCCATAACATGCTGGCTTTTGAACTTTGTGCTGGTAACAGTCTGGATGGTCTTTTTCCTCTTTTGTCTGGAGGACACAACGTCCATGATTTCCAAAAACAATTTGAAATGTGGACTCATCAGACTACAGCACACTTTTCCACTTTGTGTCTGTCCATTTCAAATGAGCTTGGGCCCAGCCACACATCAACAACATCCAGAAACTGTTCCACAGTCTCACCCCACAAAATTAAATGCAGAATCTTTTCTTTTTTGTATGGATTTTATTAATTTTAAACTTCTTTTTCCCTCTTAATTGATATCTCACCTTTTGATCCCTGAACAATTTCTCTATTTTTGGGGGGGGGGGGAGTATTTTTTGCTTTGTACACGATCTGTGCTATTTGGCTTTTTACTATGCCTGTTAATTTTAATAATTTTGACTTTAAGAAGAGTGAGTATGGTCTTGATAGCCAACATTATGAATGACCCGTATTGTCCTTTTTTGAAGAATAGTTAGTGATTTTATTGAACTCATGTAGTTATTGCCCCAGATCTCTACACAGTAATTGAAATCTGGTAAGACAGTGGAACAGTACAGGATGCAGACATGTTTTGCTTTGTTTAACACTGAAATGCTTCTTGATAATTTGGTTTGTATAAATTTGATGAGTGGCTTCCAACTGATTTTCTAGTCCTAGTAAGGGCAAAATACTACTAGAGGAATGATTTTGAATAAGGAAAGTTTTTTTTTTTTTTTTTTTTTTTCCCCCTCACCAAAATGCATGTTGCACTCACTGCAATTTATTGTCTGGAATACCCCCAGATTGCATTTCAGAACTTCCAATAAATTGCCACGCAGGCCAGTCACGGGCCTGCCAAGCTGAGGCCACCAATTGTCCACTTTGAGTGCGTTGAAACTTCTCCAGCGACCGGACGATATGAGGACACGTCACGACGAGCCCCAACATTGCAGGAACCCTCGGCACAGAACACACAATCACTGTGTAGAATGTTTAAACACAGCCATGGCCAGCACATGGAAACAGGCTGCCTGTTAGATGTCTTGGAATCAGCCATATCTCTCCTTAACACACCTCCACCACGTCTCTCCTGCTCCAGGTCCGCCTGCGCCTCCAGCCGCTCCGGGTGCGTTCTCCTCCCCGATCGCCATCGGTGGTGTCTCATGTCTCGCTGTCCATAGGTCCTCTCACTCTCAATTGTGATAACTCAGTGCCTTCTCAGTCTGTTCGCCCGCCAAATGTTTGGCGGCCCATGTCAAGTTCCTGTCTGGGGTAAAAGTTCTCTGGCCGTTGTCGAAAACTCTAATGATTGGCACTTCTTTATTAACACAGAAAACACCATGATTAAACATAACGTTATGGTGGCCTGTTTTTAACAAGACAGTACATCCACTGCCTAAATAAAATTACATGTGACCTTTATCATGTTTTTCTATGTTAAGGAAATATAAGCAGAAAGTCCTGTGCACAACCATACACAACGGCTGACAGCAGTTATTGCCAACGTATAGGGTCAGGCCCATGGACAGTATGGACAGCAGCTGTGGACATATGAAACATGCACACATGATTCTCATTCCATATCACTCTCTGTAATATTATGTGGAAGTAAAGGGAATATTAACACTAGACTGAAATGTACCCTGTCTTGGGAATACACATTTGAAGATCGACGGCTTAAACTGGTTTAAAGGTGCTGAATGTGAACTTGTGCCAAACACTGTGCACCTTCTGTGACGAACATTTTCACTGCACATTGTTTTTTGATTTAGTAAATGTTCAGTAAATTACATCTACAGTTGAAATGTGTGTATGTCTTATGTTGCTTGTGGCTGATTGAATTTCATTTTGTACTTACAGTTATTAAATCCTCATTTACATACTGCTGTTTACGTCACTTTACCACTTGCCGTCATGTGCAAAGGTATTCCTAGCAAATCCCCTACAAAATGTTAACAAACCGAACGTGTGAAAGTTTGGACTGCCCACTTAATAAAATACTCTTTGTGACATCATAGTAAATCAGCTCCAAAGTATTGAACACTGTGAACCATCTGTGACAGTCAGCTTTGACAGAGCAAAAGAAGACGGCACAGATGTCTAAACAGATCACACAATACGAGGTCTATTAGAAAAGTATCCAACCTTATTTAAAAAAAAAAACATATGGATTTGAATCACGTGTGCTTGCGTGAGCCAACCTTGAACCTTCATGCGCATGCATGATTTTTTTTCACGCCTGTCGGTTGCGTCATTCGCCTGTGAGCAGGCTTTGAGTGAGGAGTAGTCCAGCCCCTTCGGCGGATTTTCATTGTCAGGGAGGCACATCCATGTGGACACCATTCGAGAAATTCAGGTGGTTTTTGGTGAACATTTTATGGGCTTCAAAGACATTAAGGGATGTTACTGTCGTTTAAGGACGCCCTCAGCAGCTGTGGGGTGCGCCGCACTCCAGCTGCCATCGACAGGGTGAACGACCATTTCATTTCTAAACGGATCGCTCTGTGGATCCGTGACCATCGTGTGCACTTTCTCTGGTTATCACAAGAGCTGGACATCACCCATTTTCCTGCAGATTTCACTTTTAACAAGAGATTTTGTCATGGAAAGCCGAGCGGGCGCCTGGACATGCCAGAACATGTTCTGTGACGCTTCATCACGGCGTTGCTTTGCGCATCGCGGCACCGCCGTGACCACAATTCCTGTGCTAGTTCAGACGACGTCCCGGATAAAACACAGCGTCCAGTTTGGAAATGAACGGCACATTCCACTGTTACGAGGAGTTTTTGTCATGGAAAGGAGCGGATGCTTCACGCGTCACGACGACAAGCGAGACAAAGAACACCTCCGTTTCAGTGTGCCAGAAGGACAAGCTGGGACATGCCTTTCAGTGTTTACCAGTCGAGTGAGTATCAGAGAGGTGGACATGTCATGACACGGCGGTGCCGCGACGCGCAAAGCAACGCCGTGATGAAGCGTCACAGAACATGTTCTGGCATGTCCAGGCATATCCACAATTTCTTGGATAATCACTCGACTGAAAAACCACCGACAGCTGTCTGAACGCCATCTCACAGCTGTCCTGTGAGACCAAAACGGAGGTGGTTTTGTGTCAGTCCAGCAGCGAATCCATCATGACGCGCGAAGCGTCCGCTCGGCTTTCCACGACAAAATCTCTTGTTAAAAGTGAAATCTGCAGGAAAATGGGTGATGTCCAGCTCTTGTGATAACCAGAGAAAGTGCACACGATGGTCACGGATCCACAGAGCGATCCGTTTAGAAATGAAATAGTCGTTCAGCCTGTCGATGTCAGCTGGAGCGCGGCGCGCCCCACAGCTGCTGTGGGCCGTCCTTAAAGCAACAGTAACATCCCTTAATGTCTTTGAAGCCCATAAAATTTTCACCAAAAACCACCTGAATTTCTCGAATGGTGTCCACATGGATGTGCCTCACAGTTTCTAAAAAAAATTTGATCAAGCAAAGCAGCAGTCTCTCAGCCATTTCCCTGACAATGAAAATCCGCCGAGGGGGTGGACCACTCCTCACTCAAAGCCTGCTCACAGGCGAATGATGCAACCGACAGGTGTGAAAAAAATCACGCATGCGCATGAAGGTTCAAGGTTGGCTCACGCAAGCACACGTGATTGAAATCCATATGTTTTTTGTTTTTTTTAAATAAGGTCGGATACTTTTCTAATAGACCTCATATTTATCGAACGTCACAACTGAACTTAATAGTTCACAGTACAGAAAAAAGAGTTCACTTTTTTGTAAAGCCACTTATTTTAGAGGCTTTCTGTAGAAAGTCTGTAACAAGAGAAGAAGCCTAAAGATTGAATGCAATGCTGTTGCAAATCAGTAAACATTATTGTAGTAGATTGCGCATACTGGCTGATTTAATTAACTCAGGAATGCATCTGCACTCAGCACACAAAAATCCAAAAAAAGTACCTGTAGCCACTTAAGGGTGTTTTTAAATTCTTCATCCTTCTGTAGACGTTGGCAGAAAACAAAAGTTATGTTTAATGTGAATGAGTGAGACAGATGCAGCTGGTTTATTATCAGAGAGGGTGAAACCTTCTGTCTTCTGCACAGTTTTTGTTGCTGCTGTTTGACAACTGAACAACCATTAAGTAGTGAACTTGATCATAAAATAAAACACTGCCGGCTCACCTGTTATGTGATCTGCTTTGGTCATAGAGAAACGTTGAATATTTTTAACGGGTTCTGAAAAAAGGCAGCCTGTTGCAGACATAAGGTTGAATGATTTTCAGCAGGGTAATCTTTATCTCCTGTGTCTGAACATTTGTTTCCAGACAATATATTTTGATGAACCACTGAGTGGTCGGAGTGTGGATCACAGCCATGTTGGTCCTCCTGACTGGGTGACAGGGGAGCTGGATGATGACAGTTTGACGGTGGGAATGTTTACAGACAGAACCATTTCTACACCGAATGCAGCTCAATTCAGGTATATTTCTACTGTGCAGCAAACGTTTGGATTTTTGAGGAATGTTTTGTATCCCCCACCCCACACACACACACACACACACACACACAAAACCCAGATTCATACAGCTGTGGTCCCACTGCAGTTGTGTTCTAAGCTTGAAAATTATCCTTATTTGAACCAAATCTAATGGGCTTATGATCAACTAGTGGAGTTACCCGTTCTATGCACGGGTAATAAAGAAGAATTTTAGCCATGTGATTGTTTCATGTTACTTTATTTAGGTGTAGTAAGTTGCATTGCATTGTGTACATGTTGTCATCATTAATTTTCATAGAGCAATTTGTGACATTCATGAGACTCAAGTGACTGATGATTAAAAAGATGATAGCATGTCATATCACTGCAATGCTCTGGCATGCCATACACAGCAGGTACATTTTAATTGAAAAAACACTCAGTGCGTGCTGGCCTGTTCAGATTGTAATTAAAGTGCACCCTAGCCAGTCGCTACGTAGCGACTGGCTAGAAAGTGTGATGCTTGCTACCTGACCTGAGTACCACGTGAACTGCGAAAATAAGGGCTCCAGTGAGCGGGTCGTAATCTAAGATATAAGGCTGACCGTGTGTGTGTCTGCACACGTACGCTTTCAAAGTAAGGGCCCCTGTGACCTCTCCCTTGGTTCCCCAGTCACCATAGCAAGTTTGGTGTCACTTGCTTAATTACTGTGGCTGTGCAAAGTGGAGCAGGCCGTGATCAAATATATAAGGTTGACTGTGTGTGTGTGTGTGTGTGTGCGCGCGTGCGTGCGTGCGTGCATGCACACACATACGCTTTCAACCTATGGGCCCCAGTGGCCTTCCCCTTGGTGCCCTCAGTTACCATACCAAGTTTGGTGTCGAGTACAGATGCACACACGGTCAGCTTTATATATTAGATGGAGACTCAAACTGTTTATATGGGTGCATTCTATAATTTTTATATGACTGTTAATTAATTATGGAATCCTTAGGTGGAATGTGGATTCAAAATTTGCAGATTTCATTATTAAGTCAGCCACTCCATAGACTGTAGTTGTGTCCCAGTTCAGGGTAAGCATACTTCTCGGGCCTGCGTCCGACGAAGCTTTTCAGGTTTCAGCCCGTCAGAGCCAACAGAGGCTGGTACCAGCTGTTCTGAAATTAAACAGTCTAACCCACTGACCATTTTGCAATTGCTTCATTATATTTTCCTGCCCCCACCCCCTGTCACCTGGCAACCTTGACAGTTGCACATGACAGTCTTGTGTAACATAACCTATAGTTTTGTAATCATTTTTCAGTACTGATTTATACTTTCCTTATAAGCATCACTTATTTAGAATCGTACATATTGAGCCTGAAAGTACCCTTTTGTTTTTTAATTGACCAGCCATTTTCTCTTGGGGGGGAAAAGTGCAGTATCTCATGGAATTGTTTTCAGGGGAAAGAAAACTGCACACGTTTGCCACATTCCAAGGAGCCTTTGAAATGGAACAGCGTAGTCGCACCACTTATGACGTAAGCAGCTGACAAATGCAGCCTTAGAAGGGTGCAGCCCCTGAATTGGGACACAGCGACCATATGTGCTAGATAAACCCTGTGTGACTGCACCCAAAGGTTTTCTATAGAGACCTGGAAGAGTCTTTTTGAAGCCCAATAATTTTTCAGTGGGGGGGGCTAGGCATCCCCCAAACCTACTTTGTACTTTGTTGTCGGACATCTCCGTAGCTGTTTGCTGCGAATGTCTTATACTTTAAAACCGGTCACGGAAGTGCACAAAGTAATCCCGGATGGTTGCTAACAGCCTAAATCTAAATTGTTCTGATTTTGGTGTGACATGTCCTTTAAGGACATTGGTTAGTTTTTTTTTATGAAACAATCAAAATCAGCTCCTCAATTTTATTCAGTTAAAATACAGTTGAAACCAGTTTTAAGTTGTAATAATTTAAAAACTATAAAATACATACCGGAATTGCACAATCAGGTGTACCACTAGTGTTTCACTTTTGGCGAAAAATGAAATTCAGTATAATGCTTAATAGTTTGTTTCACAATGATAACAATATCCCAAGGGATCTTCATGCAGAATTTCATGAGCAAATAACATTTAGATTTTTTTTTGGTGACAGACTGAGTGCTTGATCCTTGTGAACAAAAACAGGTACTATGGAGACTACATTAGGTTTGTGAAGAACTCTTTTATTCCAAAAAGTTACACACCAAAGCAATGGAAATGGTGTTATTTCTGTGTCCTATAATCTGAGTCAAAAGACTGGACCAAAATTTCTGCTGTAAAACCTCCATCATAGTTTTACAAGTAATTCCAGTATAGAACTACTGCTACGGAGACTACAAGGCTCTACGGAGACTACATTTGGCACAAATTGTCATTCTTGAGGTACTAAAAATAAATATATCACTTCCAATTTCTAGATCATGGTTGAGACAAAGACACTCTAGTGAAATATATTGGTATCATTCCTGCACCTAGTGTTGCCTCTCTGTGAGTATGCTACTATGGAGACTACAATATTTTGGGGGACATCCACATCCCTGATTATGTGAATTTCCCAGAAGTTCCAGCAATAAAACTGAAACAAATTACTTGCACTGTTTTGTAGGGGATCCATTTAGGTGTCAAATCTAATAAACAGGAATCATGAAATCAAAGGATTTATGTTTAGAACATAGTGTTTTCTCAAATGAATTGACAAATTTGGATTCTGGTTACAAACTTATTATTTTACTCAAATGACTGCTGCTTGGATCCAAGTGAAGATATTTTGATTCCGAAACTTGTCATGACCAGAGAAATACTGGGAATGTCACTGATTGGTGTAGTTCTTTGAAAGGTTCGAGAGGATAAATATCAGCTTTATTATATAATGAGCAAATTTCACATGAAACGAGGTAACATGCAAAAAATTGCATTTTTTTCACCATATATTCACCATTTTTGTGGTTTTTTTTAATGCATTTCCAAACTGTAAAAAGCAGGGCACAGATAAAGGTATGCTCAAGGGTCCTTAGCAATAGCTTCTAATGTCCCTAATGGCATTATTTTATGAGATATAGGTTGGTAACATTGCATTATTAAAATGGTAACACCTGATTGTGCACTTACCGATAGTCATTGTCTGCTTTAAAATTTTTAAATTAGGTTGAATCTTATTTCATTCATATTTCTACAGACTTAATTCAGATATGACAAATACAGTTTAAACCATTTTCTCATTGCTTGAGCTGTTGAAACTAATTTAAACCAGTTTGAAATATTTTTAAACCAGTCTGTCCTCAGTGTACAAGAGTTAGAAATAAGTTAAAATCAGTTAATGTCAAAGCAGTAGCAACTAACGTGAAAGTAAAATGGGTAATTAAAAAAAAACCCTTCTGCATTGATTTACCATCGGACTTCATTTCTTGTAACGTGTATGTTTGCAATCACTCTGTTTTGATGTTTTATTAGACTGAAATCAGTGACCGTGGCTCTGAACCCAAATGTGTGGCTATGAAAGTCAAAGGCATTGCAGCATCAGTCTGCTCAAGCTGTCTACTTTGACTTTTCAAAAAGTAGCACTTCAAAAACTGTACGAGATGATGAGACACCTCTCATATTCTCTTACCACCATTTTCTTCCTCTCCTCTTTCCACTATGTGTAGTTGAAGCTGAGGTTGAACCCCTCAGAGGGCACGGTCAAAGAGAGAATAAGCTCATTAACTATTTCCTCTTTATTAATTGTTTTTTTAAAATAGTCTTTTTCCCCATAAGTGTGGTGATGTGCCTAAAATATTTATGAGGTATTGTTTTAAAAATGGGCTGCCTAGTACTTCATGTATAACTGGTATATGTCTGGCCATTGGCCATGCATACCAGCTTTTCACTTTTTCGTTTCATTGAGCAACCTGGTTTGCTCAGGGATGATTCCTGTGACACAGGCAGTTCAGCGATAAAGTGATGTTCTTAACAGATCAGAGTTTCACATTCCACTTATAAAGAAAAAGCCAATCAGAGCTCTCTGTTACAGTAAAACATGGGTTAAAGTTCTCCGTCACCACGACGGATTTCCGTCATTTGGAAAAATTAAAGACACATACGCGCGCGCACGTGGTGTCATGCGTGTTTTGGGGCAAAATATCATACGCTCATTGTCAAAGCAGCATCCCATTCTGTGCTAATCAAAGCAGCAACAATGTCAGCGTGGAGGCGCCACACGCAGAGAAAGGGACTGTGTGAATTTTCACTCCTCTCTGCTCTGTTTACTGCTTGCCATGAGCCACAGTCCTTCTCCTCTCTGTCTTTGTGGGAACATTGGCAGACCTTCCCCAAGTAGAGTGGCATGTGGCTTTGCTTTGAACCTTGAATCAATGAAGCAATGCTTCGATGTGCTGCTTCGGTTCTTTGTTTTATTTCGCTTTACCTTAATTTTCCCCGCTAAAACCCTAAAGAGCATATGTCTGTGAGTAATATTTACCTTTCTATGTTATACCGACCTTTTATGGTCTTCTGAAACAGTTGATAGATGTATTTTATAACTTAAAAACGGGACTGATGCTAACGCGTTAGCATGTCTATGCTGTTTTCAATGTTAAAGTTAGCTTTAAGCTATTTGCATCTCAGCACGTTGTGTACATTTGTTTTCTGTATAATAATTAATGGCTCAGTGTTTGTTGTCCTAAAAGAGTCAAATGTATTACAAATTGTAATTTTTTTTTTATATTAATAATAATAATAATAGCAACAACAATAATAACTAATGCTACAATACAATTTTAGAGAAACAGACAAAAAGAACTTGAAAAAACAAAACAGAACAGATAAAACCAACTAACAATGAACATAAATAAATAGCTGTTTCCTCAGAACACTCTTAAACCTCCACTTCATCCCTGTTTTATTTAAGTTTAATGACAGTTTGTTTCGGTAAAACCACAGCTAAGCTGTTTTTACACAAGAAAAAAAAATGCAGTAAATTGCATATTTGTGTCTTTTTTCATGAAAATATCTTATTAAAGATCACATATTACACTTTAGTCAGGCCTTTAAAATGCTTTCGTGGACTCTTGCTGTAATATGTTGTCAGTGGTTGAGATAGTTGCTGTAGGCATCTAAAAATGCTCATAATCGGGTTAAACCTGATGGAAATCTCTTTGTGGTGTGTCGGTGATGTATGTATGTGCAAAATAAAACAAAACACTACTCCAGGTATGTTGACAAGAATATTTTGTTACAAGGTCAAACGTTGTTGCGTGATAAAGGCCTTTTAATAATAACTCACTTAAAGAAATAATGGCAAAACTCACATCTAAGTAAAAACAAAAAATAAAAAACGATTAATTGAAAAAATCGTCGACACATTAATCAATTACTAAAATAATCGTTAGTTGCAGCCCTAGTTTGTTTTATGAGTGAGAGCATTTTACCGATTAAATGTGAATAAGCCAGTTTTGAGTTTCTCGGTGCGCATGCGTTTTCAAAACGGGTGACAGTGTTACTTTGTGCACAGCAGAACAATGTTGTCCGTTGCTTCAGGCCCTAATTATGTATTTTATTGACTGTACAGCCAGCGACACAGCACCCTTTTGGCGCATTTACCGGATTAGAACCGATCAAAATACTACAGAAAAAAAAAATATATATATATATGTTTTTTTTTTTGTATCATTAGGATATTAAATAAATTGATCAGTTATTGAAGAAGAACAAAATGCTTTCACACAGTGCAATAAAAATAAGCAGAGATAAAATGTACACTTGTCAGTTATTGGCATCTCTTTGATGAATGATAAAAGTCAGTGGGGGCGGAGTGTTGGCACCATGAACTTTTTTGGCTTCAGGTCTTGTTGTGCTCATCTTGGCATTCTGTAGAGTGAAGTGGATGGGAGTCTGTCTCTTCCTGGACAGGACACCAGTTCAACGCAGGTGACTTCCTCAGTCAGGGCTGGTACCCATTTACAGCTCAGTTGGACTGAGACAACACAGATTAAGGGCTTGATTTACTAAAGGTTTGTGCATGTGTGTAATAACATACGCAAACACCAAATACACCTGCATGCTGAGTTAAACCCCTTCACACAGGGATGGGGTCTGTCCTGCGGTCTGTTTGTGTGATCATGAAATCACGTCGAATGCCATGTGACACCAAAGAGGTGCTCAGCTGCCGCCATGACCTTGCAAGGTCCTTTCGGTATCCTCTCACAAACCGCCATGATCGCAATGTTGGCTGTGAAGTATGAAGCGGCACCTGATTTCCAAAGGAGAGTCTCCAAGCCTAGAAGATGCACAAATACTACACACGCCATGCAAAAACACCACATAGAGCGCCCCATGATCGCCTGACAAGCGTGCAATGACCGCAATGTTTTTTTGTTTTTTTTTATTTTTTGCCACGGCAACAGCAGATCGTCCACTGTAATGTGATCGGAGTGATGACATGAGATTGGATGTGAACTGGCTCGTGGCTGTGTGTCGGGAGTTGGAGCTGGAACATAGCATTCAATGAGGCAAAGCCAAGTTGAATGGTATGTTCCAGCTTTCACGGAATTAAATATTCGTACCATTGAACTCATAAACATTCATTATTTGTTTTATATAACAGCTAAAATAGATCCTTGTCATTTGATATTTTATTAATTTATAAACAACAGAAGAGACTTACATTTTGGTGTTCCACTGCTGCTAAAGTCCAAATTGTGACGTGTAGTCCAGTGATGCTGTGCCCCGACTTCGGATTTCCATAAAAAAAAGACTTTGTAGTTCCTCAGTCCAGTCAAAAATCACATCAGCATTTCATGTGAACAGGGCTTTATGCATCCAGACGGCTTACAGCGGAGTGGATTGTGTGTGTGTGTGTGTGTGTGTGTGTGTGTGTGTGTGTGTGTGTGTGTGTGTGTGGGTGTGGGGCGTGGGGCGTGGGGCGTCAGTTAGCTCAATCAAATCATCGTGTTGCAACCTGGTATGCGCTTGTGCAAGCGTGTACTCCCAAAGAAAGACTGTGTACAAGTCCTCAGTGTAGCGAAAAAAAAAATCAAGTCAGAAATGAGGCCAGCTTTTGTTCTCTCTTCTTGCTCACAGCCTCTAGGCAGCACAGTGGATTTGCTTTGTGTACGTGTGTGCGCATGCATGTTGTGAGTGCGCGTGCACGCATATGTGTGGGCGCGCGTGCATGTGTGTGTGCGCACATTCTCGTGCATGCACATGTGTGTGCGTGCGTGCACGAGGCTGTGCGCGCGTGTGTGTAGAATGCAATGGTACCAAACGTATGGAACAAATTTCCACTCTAAATGGAACCAAGCCGCTCTCTAAATGCAATGCAACACAAATGGGATGAATTAATCCATGTCATGTGACATACAAAGCACCAATCAAATGACAAGGATCCACTAAGCCATTATCTAAAACGCTCTTATAAAGTCCAAAATGAGTTCCTTGTCAGCTGATGTCCACTGAATTCATCAGACACTTTTGTGCGTGTTCAGATCTGAGCAGAGATCATCAATCTTCTTTTCCTGTGGCTGGTGGTTCATTCTGGGCTTCTGAATCATCAAACATTTGCGAAAGTGCCACATTAAGTAATACAAGGACTTTTTAACCGGAGCAGAAAGTCAAAATCAGCCAGGGAACAGCAATTTACCTAGACTGACTTCGGATATGAGAAAATTAAGTATTTTTATGAATTTGTTTTGGTGGTTTTGTGCTGAATTTTGTAAATGAGGTAAAGCGCTCCATGACCGTCCTGAAAATGCTTCATGTATTCGGAGCGGGTGTGCCTTCTTGTGTTCAAGAAATGAAACTTCATCCACCGACCCAACAGTAAATTTAATTATTGTTAATTTAATTAAAATATTGAATTCTTTCACCAAACATCACATCTACGCCAGCATCTTAGATGTACCTTCTGACAAATTGTAACTGTAATTTTGAGATCTGCACATGAATCTAATCTGATATAAATTTTAGGTCATATTGCCCAGCCCTTAATTCTCACTCCAACAACACTAGCTTTGAAAAAAATGATATACTGGATTATGAATCATTGCTTCCAATGTTTGTTTGTGGATTTGTGCAGTTTTGCGCTGAGAATGTCTCAATATTGTGTAACTGATCAAAGTGATGAATGTCTGTAATCAGTGATCCACAAATGCTGAATCACACTTCACAAATAGAATTTTCAGTTTCGCAAATGCCTTTTTTAACAAATGAAACATAATATACTTACAAATACAAATTTATTTGTAAAACGTAACACACAAGTTACAAATCAGAAATTTGTGTTTGTGGATCACAAAGCACGTGTAGGGGAAGCCGGGGCACAGTGGATCAAAAATGTTCTTTTGTGGCAGCATAAACACATTATGCATAGGTTTGGGTCATTCTGTTGTGGATTTAATACAGCAAGTTATTGTTTATAAGGCTGTGTTATTTATGTCTCCCTAAGTGTAATTTACAGGTGTTTAAAATCGATTTTAAAATTTTTTGATTCACTGTGCCCTGGACACTAATTCGTGGGGCACAGTAGAATATAATGAAAAAAACACATGATTAGAAAAATTTCTTCAAAATCATTAAATATATGCTGATGTATATACAAACTATAATCCATCAAACCAGCTACTGTATGTAATGTGTGAGTGCCTTATATAGTGATTTAAGTCCTTTAGAAACTATTATAAATACAACTGTCGTCATTTCTATTCAAACGTGAAAACAGTTGTTTATATACACAAATTATAGAAATAATTCATGTAAAAATAAATGTATACACTTCAACAAGTAATATTTGTCATCCACTTGATATTGGGGCTTAGTAAATCACTTTCTAGACTGATTCACTGTGCCCCCATTCACTGTGTCCCGGGTGCATGTGACACACGAGTCACGAGTTATCAAATAGCTGATTTTCTGGAGAAGACATAACACATGCTCATCAGTTGGATGGCGTAGTCTTCTAACTAATAATTTTTTGGGCCACCTTTCCTCTCTAGACACTGACATCCACAAAATTTACTTTTGATAGGAAAAAACTGACTTCAAAGTTCTTTATTTATTTAGAATAGTCAGCTCATTTAACATTTTATTTACTAGTGATACACACTTTTAACTTCATTGTGGGCTCACCACAGTTTTGTCCTTTTTTCCATAAATTATATAATCCAGAGTTTGTTGGCGCTCCGGTCAAAAGAAGACAAACAAGTGAGTTTTCTGAAGAGGACAACAGTCATGTGACTTTTTCAGTCCCTGAATTGGTTTTTAAAAGATTAGTTTTTATTTTCATGGCTCTCAGCTGTTTTACAGCCATAGAAAGTCCAGTGAAAGGTATTATTTGTCAAGTCATGTCATTTTTCTGCAGATCTAGCTGACGCTGCCTGTGAATGAGAGGGAAACACGTGTCCACCCATAAAAGATAAATCCAAACTGATGAGCATGAAAAATTAACCATTTAATATTTAGCTTGTTTTGTCTGCGATTTCTCTCTCTCTCTCTCTCTCTCTCTCTCTCTCTCTCTCTCTCTCTCTCTCTCTCTCTCTCTCTCTCTCTCTCTCTCTCACACAAGGGCCACTGAAGCAGTTACACAGGAACATGATTTTGCATCACCCCTCGCGGATCGGGCACATTTTAATCTGTATGACAGACTCACAACTGCCGCTGTTCTGTATAAAGGGACCTTTAGCAATGGTGGGTAATGAGGATTGTGTCTGTTGAATGTGCAAAATTGTGTGTATTGTCAATTTAGTGCTTTCGTCTTTGTGAATATGCAATTTTTGGTGTGTCCACCTGAAAGCACAAAATTGCGGGAGGAAACATAAAAAAAACTCAGGTTTGCATACACAACATGATTGATCAAGGTCAAACGGAACTTTAACGTATGCTTATAGTGTCTGGAAGTTGCAAGTTTGAAAACTAAGGGCCCCTTCACACATAACACGAAATCGGGTGAAAGGAGCAGAAACCGGCCAACAAAAACAAAATGGGGAACCGCAAAACATTCCACCTGTTGTTGGGAGGGACACACGGTCGGACAGCCGTGCACGATACCATGGTGACAGTTTCACAGTTTGAGCACGTGGAAAGTCGTGCACACAGCAGCGGAGCAAAAAAACAAACAAAAAAACACCACAATTTATAATACTTAATTCCTGTTACAAAGAGCAGATTTAGCCTCTGCCGAGATGTACACCAGGAGGTAATCAGATGACATGGATTACTGTTTTCCCTTTTATGTTTTACATGAATTGCCTGATGTGCTCATCTCATCAAGACATTAGCCAGGCTCTTGTCTCATGAAGACCCAGCTATTCTCGTGTCGTGAAGAGCCGGCTCCCGTGTCATTAACACAGCTGACATGGCGTATCCAGCTGATAACTGTGTTGCAAATGTGATATGTGTTCTAATTATTGCAATGTGGGGAAATCCCACAGTTACACATGCCTTGCAGTGGCATCCAGTGTTGCGGTGCACTGACATGGCGGTCAGCTGACAGACGATACGTGTTTTCATTTATTTCCATGTGAGGACAGCATGCTGACGTCCGTGCTTCACGATGTAGTTATGCAAGGTCATATTCTACAAGCCCTTACAGGTGTTCTCCAGCTGTGACTTGCGAGCACAGATATCTGAACAGCTGCAGGTCGCAGGGACACGCCCATTTGTCTGTGGACCTCGTCAACTCACAGAAAAAGGCTCACTCTCTGTTCCTGTCTTCTGTGATTTTAATTTTATATATGTATTATTATTTTTGTCCTGCATCTGTCTGATGTCTGTGTTTTTAATGTAACACTTTGATGGTCAGGTCCACCTCACAGTCGGCGTCAGCTGACAGGTGCTGTATGTCCACAGCAAAGCATATGAGCAAAGCAATGACACATGAATAAGTTCACACCTTTACCCCTACTTGTTTTATTTAATTTCCACTCTCTACTCTTTCTGTCATGTAAACTACAATTTACGTGGTGGAAATTACATCAGCCTGCCCGGCTGACTTATTAATTTCACACCGTGCCGCGCTCAGACGCTGGCTGGTCCTCATGTGATTGTGTCTGTGCATAGTTGTTAGCATGTCATGAGGGCATGAGCACCCGACCAAACATGTGCATTGCGTGTTCTCCAGCTGAGTTGCAGTACACAGCGGTCAGCTGTTCCAGCAGCGCACTGCGCTGGACAGCAACTGGACTCCGGGACCCTCAGCCACAGCTGACAATGTTGGATTCATGGTGTGTGTGTGTGTGTTAAGGGCGGGGGGGGGGGGAGAACGACGACACACTCCACAAGCCATTTGTGCATGGGGGGGTGACAGTCAGCTGAGAGGTGCCTTGCCGTGCTGTGCGTGCTCAGACGTGGTCGGCCAGTCGCCATGTGATCTTGTCTGTACATCATTATCAGCATGTCATGCAAGTGTGCTTTCCCCCACACTCCACATGTGTTGCGGGGGGGGTGACACACTTGCACGCCAGATGTATTGGGGGGCGGCTACATACATGCAGCATCACGTGTTGAGGGGCCCGACACACTCACACACCACATGTTTGGGGGGTACACTTGCTTGACATGTGTTGCTTGGTAATGTCACACTCGTGTTGCACTTAGACAGTTTTCACAGACAGCTCAATTGTGGTCATCTGCTCTCTACTCTCATGCCGGGAGCGCGAATAGCCCCGTGTTTTCTAAGTGCCCAGCAAGCGGTGTTGGATGTTTGTGTGTGACACCTGGAATTTGACCGACACCTGCCGAGAGAAGGGTCGAATAGGCACTCGCTGTCTTTCGGCCGCTGGTGTGCGCGAATGGTTGTGGCATCAGCTGTACGAGGCATTTGAGGCGGCTCTGATTTTTCACGAGTGGCATGCAATTCTTCCTTTGTGCACCAGTCGGCTTCAGTCGTGTTATGTCCAATCTGCATTTAATCATTAGTGATCGATCTCTGCTCCCCTCCACAGCATGTCTTTTTCCTGGTTCTCTCCCTCAGCCCCAACCAGTCCCAGCAGAAGACTGCCCCTCCCTGAGCCTAGTTCTGCTGGAGGTTTCTTCCTGTTAAAAGGGAGTTTTTCCTTCCCACTGTAGCCAAGTGCTTGCTCACAGGGGGTCGTTTTGACCGTTGGGGTTTTACATAATTATTGTATGGCCTTGCCTTACAATATAAAGCGCCTTGGGGCAACTGTTTGTTGTGATTTGGCGCTATATAAAAAAATTGATTGATTGATTATGTGTGAAGGGGCCTTTAGTGTTAACTGACTGCGCTTGATAGAGTGCTGTTCCAGAATGCCCGTTGCAGTACAGAGGTCACACAGAATAAAAGAAAAAGCTGTTATTAGCACATGCAGAATTCTTATTTATGTACATACTGCTGTCTACATCACATTACTACCCGCTATCAATTTTAGTGAAGTAATCACAAAACTGTCTCCACCCCACAAAAGTTGGGACTGCCCACGCAAAGCACTCGTTATCTGGGATCTCAGTAAATCAGGACTATAGTGTCTTGTCTAAGGACACAGGTAGCATGAGCAAGATTTGAACCCAGGTCTGCATATTGGCACCTCATTCCCTGAGCTACCTGCTCTAGTTAAAGGTTTTTATGGCACTGATTTTCAGAAATTTGCTGTTAAAGAAGTTCTTGCAGCAGTAGGACCCTCAGTGTGACACAAAGCCTCCAGGAGGGGGCGTGGCTTGAGAAGTCTTGTGGGATAAGGCCGTGAAATATGCTCAGATCACAAGCGCACATCCTGATGGTGAAAATGAGTCGGACCAACCGTCCTTTTATGTGTCTGTCTCATGGAGATAAGATTAACTTGTAATTCTTCCCTGCGATGTCCACATTTGCTCTTGCTCTAGATTTTAGTAAGCTAATGCATGAAACTGTGAATGTTTTTGGCTGTAAAGAAAATGTGATGTTTTCTGGTGTTTTGAAGACTTGTGTCTGTTTCTCAGAGATATGCAGCTGTGCTCTTTGAGTGCATGTGAGAGAGAGTTTTGGGTGGGGTGAGTTTGAGATATTTTACAACCTAAATGCTTTGAGTAAATTTCATCACTGAGGTGTGATTCCAATTTAAGCCACAAGATGGAGCCACTGCCACGTCTAGCATTGCAGGAATATTGTAGAGTTCATAAAAGTAGGAGTCTCATCAGATCCAAACAATGTTGGATCTAGAATTGAGATTAAGTTAGTAAAAAAGTATGAATTTAAATAGAAGCTTTTAAAAATGTCTTGTAGTAGATAGGGCATTTCTTGTCAGTGGAATTAATTGATTCTGCTTTTAATTGTATCAATTCTGTATGTCACATCACTGTATTGCCAAGTAGTATTACCATGTTTTCCAAAATATTCATAAAGTTTGTTTTTACTTGTTTTTAGTCGGTTATAATTCGTGCGGAACTTTACTCAACTTATTTATTAGCAGTCACCCGTAAGATTGTACTATTACTTATTGATCAACTTATTCATGTAATACACTTTTTTATTTGGGACTTTGATGCTGTGTTCACATTGCCTGTTGAAATGAATTGAATTAGATTTTTCTTTGGGGGGGGGGGGGGTGCTTTCTTTGATAGGGATGGGAATTGAGAATTGGGCGCACGTTTTTCATTCCATCAGAATCGTATGCCTCAGATCTTATAATGCCTTTTATGCCGGTATTTGTTTCTGACAGTTCTGTGTTGCGAAATCTTATGTGTCATGATGTCAGACTCTGTGTAGCCACAAGGAACACTGCTGCATTGATGCTGAAACCTGCATAGGCCCACATTTTTCCAGAGAAATTGATTAGGTATCAATAAGGGAATCAAGGATGAAGAATCAGACCAATAAGCAGAATCAATAATGACACTAGTGTTGACAAAATTGGCAATGCCTCTCCCAAGCCTTTGATACAGATCTGCTCTTGTCCTGTTGTGTGAATGTGTCAAATTAAAATAATTTCTTATCAAATATGGGCCTCTTGTATATGTGGTTCTAGATCTAATGATGCCCTGGTTTGATGTGTATTCCACCTCTGAGGATGTGAATGGGCTGACAACTGTCAGCTCAAATAGAGGACACTTACAAAATAACTGAATATTTTGATCTCAGCTGCCCCTAGATGCTAGTCGCCACAGTCGATCTGGTAGGGATCATTGTGGGATTTGGCACAGGATTTACCCTGGATACCCTTTAACATAACTCTGCAACTCTCCATAGAGAAGCATGCAGGTCGTAGTGTTCCAGTGCGATCTCCCTGCCAAGTACTAATCAGGACCTACTCTGCTTAATTTCTGAGATCTGACAGGATTTGCTGGGCTCAGAGCAGTATGGCAGCTGTACTTAAAAAGTGATTCAGGATCCTTCACCTGGAATAACGTCTTTGCTGCAGTCATGGCGCTCAGTCATGGAATTGGAATTTAACTGGATTTTAAAGTTGAGAAGGTGGAACTCAGAGAGCACATGCCTCTGCTGAGGCTCAACAATTTGTATTTATAAATAGTGGTGTCACAACATTATTATTTCTGATCAGATCGATCCATCTGACTTTGAGGTATCTTATCTGAAACCTCTGTTCCTCCTCAGTTGGTAGGAGGTAAAAATGAATGGCAGCAACAATAAACTTTGCTAAATTCTTCCATTATTGTCTTAATATAGTGACTCTTTCTGTGATGATAATTTGTTTAGTCCCACTTCCAGGTATTTGTTGTACGACCTTTGACTTTCTGTGTTGGCTGGTGAAGGTAAAGGTTTGGAACTCATCCGTTTGAAATACTTGGGAATTGGAAGAGGAATAAATTGGAATTTCCTTGTTGCAGTATGCAGAATTGGAATGTGGTTATGCAATTAATGCATGTCTCACATGTGGTTTTAGCTTTTATACACGCTGCCTGCCCCTCACCTTTTTTTGGCTTCTCTTTCACATTAGATTTTTTCTCTCTGATTTCGGTCATTCGTATGGGTAATTCACAGATGTGACAGTAATGTTGTCCTGGCAGTTAGCTACAAGACTTCACTGTTGAGCCAAACATCTGATTCAAAGGCTGGCCTGTTTTCACTGATCTTGCCTCCAGGTGGTGTTGGCTTATCGTGGGCTTGCGGGGGGGGGTGCAGAGTGATGTTTGTGCCCCAGTGTCGGGCTGCTTTCCTGACGATGCCCAAGGCTCAGACTTGGGCCCACAGGCTCTGCACCTGGAGGTCAGGCCGGCCTGTGGATGTCAGACTGTTTTAATCAGCCGAGCTCCAGCTTCTGAGGCTCTACACCGTGTTCTCATTTTCTTCTGTGTGTGTGCAGATCTGGCCTGACCGTCGACCGCTTTGATCTCTGGGCCTCAGACTCCAGACACATCTGATTCAATTATCCTCATCCACCTGTTGACTTAGAGGCCCAAGATTGCAACGCTTGCCCCCCATCTAAGTTTCACTTCTTCATGTGCACATGTTTATGCACGTAGACAGTATGTAAGAGAGAGCTACTGATTGCACAATGTCTGAAAGCTTTGATTTGCCTTCTCTAATTGGAAATTAATTGTCAGCAGGTGAAACGTTTTTAATTCCTTACTGCAGTTTGTGTCAGTCTTCAACTTTTGCTGTGATTTTTTTTTTTTTCTCAGTTATTTAAAAACTTCTGGTACATCTGCCAGATCACCCCCCCCCCCTTTTTTTTTTTAAACAAGACTTTGTCGCAGTCTCATTGTAACACAGAAACAAGTGCTTGTTTGAATTGATGAGATGGTGTGAGGGCAGTACATTTCTCTTGTGACTACAAACAGAATCGTTGAACACGAATTCAGACATTTACTGAGACATGACAGCTAGAAGAAAGAGATGCAAGTTGGAATGTGAACATCAAACCATTTTGGAGCTGTCTGATGTCTCTGTCTTCAGTCCTGCTTGCATATTGAATGAATGAATGAATGAATGAAAACTGTTTATTTCGAACATTTGATACAACAACAATTACAAGATAGATCAGTAAAGACAACAACAAAAAAGTTCCTACTGTGTACCCAACATGTCCGAAAAGGGGTAGGGTGAAGCATCAGCTTATTTATCCCTACCCCTTCTTCCCCACAACCAGTAATACCCTTTGCCACATATACACATAAATTCCTACACACCTAAACCGATATCAATATATATATATATATACATATATATACACACACATACATATACACATCAACATACACATATATACACATATACATATATACACGTATATATACACAAACATAAATATACACCTACACATACCTACTTACATACAAAATACTATATATTTACAAGCCGAAGCAAACAACAAAAACACCCTAACCCTCATTACCCTTCCTCCTCCCTATACCCAGAAAAAAACATATTTTTGTACCGCTGTTTGAACTGGTTCATGCTTGGACATTGCTTGAGCCCCACTCCCAAGCTGTTCCACATCCTCACCCCACAGACAGAAATACAGAAACCTTTTAATGTTGTTCGTGCCCACTGATGCTTTAAATTAAATTTCCCTCTCAGACTGTAATCCCCTGATCTGTTAAAAAACATATTTTTAATATTTGCTGGAAGTAAATTGTTTATTGCTTTATACACAATTTGTACTGTTTGAAAATGAACCAAGTCTGTGAATTTTAAGAATTTGGATTGTAAAAATAGTGGATTTGTATGATCTCTATAGCCAGTATTATGAATAATTCTTATAGCTCTTTTCTGCATTACTGATAGTGATTGTGTTGTACCTTTATAAGTATTACCCCATACCTCTGCACAGTACTGTAAATATGGTAAAACCAGTGAGCAGTAAAGAATGCGGAGTGAGTTGTGGTCCAGAATATGTTTCGCTTTGTTTAGAACTGAAATGCTTCTTGACAGTTTACTTTGTATATGTTTTATATGAGTCTTCCAGTTTATCTTATCATCTATTATCACCCCCAGAAACTTATTTTCATGTACCCTTTCAATATCTACCCCCTCGACTTGTAACTGAACCTGTATGTCTGTATTACAATAGCCAAATAACATGTATTTTGTTTTACTTAAGTTTAATGATAATTTATTTCTGTCAAACCATATTTTCAATTTTCCCATTTCTATACTGATCCTCCTCAGTAACTCCTGCAAATCCCCCCTGAACAAAAAATGCTTGTGTCATCTGCAAATAATACTAATTTTAATATTTTGGAAACATTGACAATATCATTTATATAAATTAGAAACAGTTTTGGACCCAATACTGACCCCTGTGGGACGCCACAAGCATTGTCCAAGCATGATGATGTATATTCCCCCAACTTCACAAACTGTTTTCTGTTACTTAAGTAGCTTCTCACCCAGTGCAACACCAACCCCCTAATCCCATACTGTTCAAGTTTACTGATTAATATGTCATGATTGATTGTATCAAAAGCCTTTTTAAGGTCTATAAATATTCCAACTGAATGTAATTTGTGGTCTATGGCGTTTGTAATCTCCTCAACTGATTCTATTAATGCAAGTGATGTTGAACTATGTGCTCTGAATCCATATTGACTATCAGTAAGTAATTTATGTTTATTTATGAATTTGTCTAATCTATTATTGAATAACTTTTCTAATAATTTGGAAAATTGTGGAAGCAAAGAAACAGGTCTATAATTTGTGAAGTGGTGTCTATCCCCAGTCTTATACAGCGGCACAACCTTAGCTATTTTCATTTGATTGGGAAATTTACCGGTTTGAAATGATAAGTTACAGATGTATGTTAATGGTTCTACAATCCATTCAATGACCTGTTTTACCACCACCATATCAATTTCATTTAAATCGGTAGATGTTTTATATTTACAATTATTCACAATGTCTATAATTTCATTTCCATCCACTGCTGTGAGGAACATTGAACAGGGATTTCTTTCTATGAGATTATTATCCCAATCCTCAGGTTGGGAATCGGGAATTTTTTCTGCCAAGCTTGGTCCAATATTTACAAAAAAATTATTAAAACCGTTGACTACCTCATCCTTATTTTCCTTCTTGACATTATTATCAATGAAATACTGAGGGTAACTGTTTTTTATTACCATTTTTGATAATGCTATTAATATATCCCATATTCCTTTAATATTGTTTTTGTTATTATATAATATGTTACTATAATATTCCTTCCTACATACCCGTATAATATTAGTTAATCTATTTTTGTATTTCTTATATCTATTTTCTGCCTCTTTAGTCTTTAGTTTTATGAATTCTCTATACAGTGTATTTTTCTTATTACATGCATTTCGTAACCCTTTCGTCATCCATGGTCGAGCTTGGATTTTTTGTTTTCTGTAGTCTTGTTTAATTGGACAATTTTTATCATATAATGATGTAAATATTTGTAAAAAAGTTTCATATGCACTATCAACATCACTTTCACTGTATACCTTTTCCCAGTTTTGCTCCTGTAAATCCTTCTTTAGTGTGTTCATGTTTTCCTCTGTCCGCACTCGCCTGTATTTTATTTTCTCCTCTGGCTGATTCCGCCGATGGTTTCTATTATAAACGATGAAAACTGGTAGATGATCACTAATGTCATTGATTAATAATCCACTCACAGTGTTATTCTCAATATCATTGCTGAATATATTATCAATTAAGGTGGCACTATGGGATGTAATTCTGCTTGGCCTGGTGATTTTTGGATATAAACTCATACTGTACATTATACTGATAAATTCATCTGTTATTTTATGCTTATTTGGATTGAGCAGATCAATATTTAAGTCACCACAAATGAACACAGTTTTTTGATTAGTTTTTGAGAACATTTTTCCCATACAGTCAGTGAATGTTTCAATACTAGATCCTGGTGCTCTATATATACAGCTGACTAATACATTTTTGCTTTTTTCTTCACATATTTCAATAGTTATACATTCTAATAAGTTATCAATCACAGTTGTCATATTGTCTACTATTTTATAATCCATGTTCTTATCCACATACACAGCCACTCCTCCTCCACTCTTATTTTTTCTGTTTACACAATTAAATTCATATCCATCCAGTTCAAAATCCATTCCTTTATCTTCATTGATCCATGTTTCTGATATAGCAATTATGTTAAATATTTTTTTAAACTGACTTAAATATTCTTTAATGTTGTTAAAGTTTGCATATAGACTTCTGCTGTTGAAATGGATTATTGATAATTTGTTATCCGTTTTAATGATCCGATTAAACTGTTCATCTGTATAATAGCAACAACTGTCATTGATATTTGAGAAGAAATTATTGTCCGGGTCTATATCGTGCTCCAAGTCCAGTACATTGTGGTCTGTGTATTTAAATGTTCTCAGTTCTACTTTTCCATGATCAGCAATCCTTTGAGTTATATCCTTCTTGTCTCCAGATGTAGATGAATAGGTAGTAGATGAATAGGTTCCTCTGGTCTGTGTCATGGTGTTGTGATGTGTTTGTGTCCTCATACCTTATTGGTCATATCTGTCCAGATCCTCGCTTTAAGAAACACTATTGTTCATATTTGTCCAGCTCCTCGATGTTCCTTATTGCCATGACTTTTGCTTGTTCTGGTGATCCGTTCAGTTTGATGAATATTTTACAGTTTGAAGTCCATGTGTGCTGGATTTTTCCCTGTTTCTTCAAGAAGCGTGCTTTCCTGGCGATGTCGGCATTCCGTTTGGTGAGATGTTCATTGATGAATACGTTTGTCCCTTTCAGTTTTCTTCCTTGTTTTAACAGTGCTGTTCTGTGTTTTCTGTTGATGAATCTCATGATGACGGTTCGTTTATAGATATTTTAATTATTGCATCATTGTTCCAGGCTCAGTTTGTGTGTGCTTACTCTAAGTGGATAGCAGATGTTGTAATTCACCAGGTTACTGCACATTGTAGAGTGAATTTGTAGCACTCTTCTTCATTTGTTCCTTACAGTAACCCACAAGGAATGTATGTGCTGATGCATGTACCGACCCTGCACTGAGTGTAGCTTTTAAACAGGAAATTCAGAATTTGATATGGATGCATATTCTTGAACAGTCCAGTAGGTGGGAGTGTTCAGCAGGTGTTATATGGTATATTACATGAGCAGAACGGAATTGTTTTTTCAGTTGATTGCATCAAAGTTAACCACCATCAAATCATTTAATTCCCATTATGTGCTCTTTTATTTTGGTACGTTTCAAGATGATAGCATTGACTGTTTTTCATTTATTGCTTACACATGCTGACTGTAATAAAGTACACCACCCACTCATCTACATTTTTGCTGTACAAGCCTTATGGTGTTACCAGTGCAGGGAAAAACATTTTTTCATAACTGCCCAGCTCATATGGGCCCTGAGACTCACTGGTAACCCTGATGAATCTGGGTGTACTGGGACACTGCAAGTGAACTGTCTTTTTCAATGACACAAACGGGTAGCGTGACCGATGATTGAACCGAGGTCTATATATGGATAAGGCAACTCCTTGTCCCACTGATCTGCCTACGCTACAATCACTTCATTATTACATAAAAGTAATTAATAGCATCATGATATAGACACGAAAACTCTGGAATTCCAAACATTACATCTGATGGCTCTTAGAATGTCATTTAGGTAGTAAAGTATTGTAAAAGTAAAAAAACATTCAGCGATGCTGTCCCACTGACAAACAGTTCTCATATTTTATACAGCATAATGTTCCAGGTGAATAATTTCACTCTGGGGAAAAAAAAAGAAAATATATCATTGTTAATAATTTTTTCAACAGAGCCATCTTCATGTGTTGTCAGAAATGTGGGGGAATAAATGTTTTTAGGAATCCTGCTTGCAAACCAAGAAACCTAGTGATACTGGCAAAAACACAACCTTTTTGAAAAAGGTAGTTTTCACATTAATTCATTGGTAGAAGTCATTGATTGGAGTATTGCTCTACAAAGCTGCAACATATAAATATGAGTGTTTAGATATTATCGGAACTACAGAAATGTCAGAAACTACCAAATAAGCCTGTTCTTTTGTTATTACTGTAGAATTGCTGGATGGTAGACTGTGAGTACAGTACCGTATTTTCCAGAGTACAAGTCACAGTTGGTTTGTTTTTTGTTTTTATCTTTATGTTTTATTTTAATTTTTTTACTAGTTTGGGAGTTCGTGTGACTTGTACTTAGGTGCCACTTATATACTGAAAAATCATGCGCTTCTTTATTATTATTATTTTTATTATCAACTATTTATGACGGGCTAAAGAACTAAACAAAATGAACTGTGATAATGAAGGAATAAATGGCATTAATAAAGAGTACAGCACAACAATGCACAAAAATTCCAAATTAAAGAGCTGATTAAAAAAAATCTAATGATCAAATCAAATTGATATTTTTCTTATGGGCCCCTCCCCAATCGGACCGGGAGTGACATGTTTAGCCGCATGTTCTCCTTGAATTGCTGGCTGTCTGAGTGGTGTCCAAAAAATGAGGTGGGCTTCATAGATAATTGGCAAAGCTTCTGGGGAAAACCTGGTCTTGTTAGGAGAGACGGCATCCATCCCACTTTGGATGGAGCAGCTCTCATTTCTAGAAATCTGGCCAATTTTCTTAAATCCTCCAAACCGTGACTATCCAGGGTTGGGACCAGGAAGCAGAGTTGTAGTCTTACACACCTCTCTGCAGCTTCTCTCCCCCTGCCATCCCCTCATTACCCCATCCCCGTAGAGACGGTGCCTGCTCCCAGACTACCAATAACCAGCAAAAATCTATTTAAGCATAAAAATTCAAAAAGAAAAAATCATATAGCACCTTCAACTGCACCACAGACTAAAACAGTTAAATGTGGTCTATTAAACATTAGGTCTCTCTCTTCTAAGTCCCTGTTGGTAAATGATATAATAATTGATCAACATATTGATTTATTCTGCCTAACAGAAACCTGGTTACAGCAGGATGAATATGTTAGTTTAAATGAGTCAACACCCCCGAGTCACACTAACTGTCAGAATGCTCGTAGCACGGGCCGGGGCGGAGGATTAGCAGCAATCTTCCATTCCAGCTTATTAATTAATCAAAAACCCAGACAGAGCTTTAATTCATTTGAAAGCTTGTCTCTTAGTCTTGTCCATCCAAATTGGAAGTCCCAAAACCAGTTTTATTTGTTATTATCTATCGTCCACCTGGTCGTTACTGTGAGTTTCTCTGTGAATTTTCAGACCTTTTGTCTGACTTAGTGCTTAGCTCAGATAAGATAATTATAGTGGGCGATTTTAACATCCACACAGATGCTGAGAATGACAGCCTCAACACTGCATTTAATCTATTATTACACTCTATTGGCTTTGCTCAAAAAGTAAATGAGTCCACCCACCACTTTAATCATATCTTAGATCTTGTTCTGACTTATGGTATGGAAATAGAAGACTTAACAGTATTCCCTGAAAACTCCCTTCTGTCTGATCATTTCTTAATAACATTTACATTTACTCTGATGGACTACCCAGCAGTGGGGAATAAGTTTCATTACACTAGAAGTCTTTCAGAAAGCGCTGTAACTAGGTTTAAGGATATGATTCCTTCTTTATGTTCTCTAATGCCATATACCAACACAGAGCAGAGTAGCTACCTAAACTCTGTAAGGGAGATAGAGTATCTCGTCAATAGTTTTACATCCTCATTGAAGACAACTTTGGATGCTGTAGCTCCTCTGAAAAAGAGAGCTTTAAATCAGAAGTGTCTGACTCCGTGGTATAACTCACAAACTCGTAGCTTAAAGCAGATAACCTGTAAGTTGGAGAGGAAATGGCGTCTCACTAATTTAGAAGATCTTCACTTAGCCTGGAAAAAGAGTTTGTTGCTCTATAAAAAAAGCCCTCCGTAAAGCTAGGACATCTTTCTACTCATCACTAATTGAAGAAAATAAGAACAACCCCAGGTTTCTTTTCAGCACTGTAGCCAGGCTGACAAAGAGTCAGAGCTCTATTGAGCTGAGTATTCCATTAACTTTAACTAGTAATGACTTCATGACTTTCTTTGCTAACAAAATTTTAACTATTAGAGAAAAAATTACTCATAACCATCCCAAAGACGTATCGTTATCTTTGGCTGCTTTCAGTGATGCCTGTATTTGGTTAGACTCTTTCTCTCCGATGTTCTGTCTGAGTTATTTTCATTAGTTACTTCATCCAAACCATCAACATGTTTATTAGACCCCATTCCTACCAGGCTGCTCAAGGAAGTCCTACCATTATTTAATGCTTCGATCTTAAATATGATCAATCTATCTTTGTTAGTTGGCTATGTACCACAGGCTTTTAAGGTGGCAGTAATTAACCATTACTTAAAAAGCCATCACTTGACCCAGCTATCTTAGCTAATTATAGGCCAATCTCCAACCTTCCTTTTCTCTCAAAATTCTTGAAAGGGTAGTTGTAAAACAGCTAACTGATCATCTGCAGAGGAATGGTCTATTTGAAGAGTTTCAGTCAGGTTTTAGAATTCATCATAGTACAGAAACAGCATTAGTGAAGGTTACAAATGATCTTCTTATGGCCTCGGACAGTGGACTCATCTCTGTGCTTGTTCTGTTAGACCTCAGTGCTGCTTTTGATACTGTTGACCATAAAATTTTATTACAGAGATTAGAGCATGCCATAGGTATTAAAGGCACTGCGCTGCGGTGGTTTGAATCATATTTGTCTAATAGATTACAATTTGTTCATGTAAATGGGGAATCTTCTTCACAGACTAAAGTTAATTATGGAGTTCCACAAGGTTCTGTGCTAGGACCAATTTTATTCACTTTATACATGCTTCCCTTAGGCAGTATTATTAGACGGTATTGCTTAAATTTTCATTGTTACGCAGATGATACCCAGCTTTATCTATCCATGAAGCCAGAGGACACACACCAATTAGCTAAACTGCAGGATTGTCTTACAGACATAAAGACATGGATGACCTCTAATTTCCTGCTTTTAAACTCAGATAAAACTGAAGTTATTGTACTTGGCCCCACAAATCTTAGAAACATGGTGTCTAACCAGATCCTTACTCTGGATGGCATTACCCTGACCTCTAGTAATACTGTGAGAAATCTTGGAGTCATTTTTGATCAGGATATGTCATTCAAAGCGCATATTAAACAAATATGTAGGACTGCTTTTTTGCATTTACGCAATATCTCTAAAATCAGAAAGGTCTTGTCTCAGAGTGATGCTGAAAAACTAATTCATGCATTTATTTCCTCTAGGCTGGACTATTGTAATTCATTATTATCAGGTTGTCCTAAAAGTTCCCTAAAAAACCTTCAGTTAATTCAAAATGCTGCAGCTAGAGTACTGACGGGGACTAGAAGGAGAGAGCATATCTCACCCATATTGGCCTCTCTTCATTGGCTTCCTGTTAATTCTAGAATAGAATTTAAAATTCTTCTTCTTACTTATAAGGTTTTGAATAATCAGGTCCCATCTTATCTTAGGGACCTCGTAGTACCATATCACCCCAATAGAGCGCTTCGCTCTCAGACTGCAGGCTTACTTGTAGTTCCTAGGGTTTGTAAGAGTAGAATGGGAGGCAGAGCCTTCAGCTTTCAGGCTCCTCTCCTGTGGAACCAGCTCCCAATTCAGATCAGGGAGACAGACACCCTCTCTACTTTTAAGATTAGGCTTAAAACTTTCCTTTTTGCTAAAGCTTATAGTTAGGGCTGGATCAGGTGACCCTGAACCATCCCTTAGTTATGCTGCTATAGACGTAGACTGCTGGGGGGTTCCCATGATGCACTGTTTCTTTCTCTTTTTGCTCTGTATGCACCACTCTGCATTTAATCATTAGTGATCGATCTCTGCTCCCCTCCACAGCATGTCTTTTTCCTGGTTCTCTCCCTCAGCCCCAACCAGTCCCAGCAGAAGACCGCCCCTCCCTGAGCCTGGTTCTGCTGGAGGTTTCTTCCTGTTAAAAGGGAGTTTTTCCTTCCCACTGTAGCCAAGTGCTTGCTCACAGGGGGTCGTTTTGACCGTTGGGGTTTTACATAATTATTGTATGGCCTTGCCTTACAATATAAAGCGCCTTGGGGCAACTGTTTGTTGTGATTTGGCACTATATAAAAAATTGATTGATTGATTGATTATTATTATTATTATTATTATTGTAGTGTTTCCGACACTGTGGGCCATAAAGCCTTGTGCATCTCACAATTTCTTTTGTCCATACTGCATCAAATAACTGATTATTTTCTTTACCACTGTGACCTGTGTGCTGGCTTTGGGGGGTTGGGGGGGCTGAGGTGGCTGGTAAGGTAAGGCAGAGCTGTTGTAATTTGGTGCTGCATAAATAAAATAAATTTAATTAAATTGAATTGAATTTGTTGGAGGTAGAAGAGGTGTGTGCATGAGTGGGGATATTCAGTTCTCTTAATGTTTTGATGACAGTGGATGTGATCAGAGAGAATTATTTCATTGTATCATTTTGTGAAGACCGTATAAGCTCTAACCTCACAAACTGTGAGATGTGTATAGAAATGGGCTGATACCTCACAGACATTTGTTGTTGAGATGGAATGAAATGCAGAACTCAAACCATGCAACCAGTGCCAGATGTTGATCTGTGTAAATACTGAGGCAGGGTGCTTGTGCAAGCACATTCTTATTCCAACAAAAAGATGTAAGCATGCATGTTGCAGGTTAGCCTTTCACATTGTTTCTCTGTGTCTCTTCCACTAAATATATCAAACCTCTTCCCTTCCAGGAAAAGGCTGTCAGAGGAGAAGTCTCCATCACGGCCTATGACCTCCAGTCCACTCAAACACTCTCTGAGGCATGATGCCAGAATGGTTAGTTCATTGTCAGACATAGAAATGCCACATCTGGGCTTGCCTGGTCTATCAGAAATCCCACAGTTGTAGGCATTGTGTCAAATTGAGATCTGCAAAATGTAATAAATTTTCCCAGTGCCGAAGTGTACACAAAAACAATGAGTATACATTTTTAAATTTGTGAAAGTAAGCAAAGGCACATTCATTTTCCACTTCAAGCATTAATTATGCTGCTTTTCATCAATGTTTCATGAATCCACACTTTAATATTGGTATTTGTGTTGTGTGAGTGCGTGTGCAGCACATTCTGGTGGCATAATTTCCAATATGTCTTCAGGTTAAAGCCGTTTGTATTCATCACGTTCCACGACAGTGAACTACAGCAGCATAGTTCATTTTATAGCAACAGCATAATTTCCTGTAAAGGATAAATAAAGTATCTATCTATCTAAATTGTTGGTGTGATGCAGAAACTGTGACAGAATACTTTCTACAAACAGTGACCTGCACTGTCAACACTTAGATATCAAACTAAAACGTTTACATAGCTTGTATGAGGGTGAGGCACCTGAGACTTAATATACCATTTTAATCAGTAGGAGCATTTATTCCTTAACTGTTCCACAAATCAAACCTCAGATACAGTCAATTTCTGAGCTACACCCACCAAGGTCCACACACCATCAGATCCTAATCAAATTCAGCAGTCTCTCTCTCTCTCTCTCTCTCTCTCTCTCTCTCTCTCTCTCTCTCTCTCTCTCTCCACTTTATTAGATATTTCCCCCTATTTAAACTTGCTGCTCAGTTTCAGCCTGGGTAACTGACCTTGTATCAACACAGCCGTGGGAGCACTGGAATTAAAGAGCACAGAACAAATCTGATGACCCAGTGTAACAAAAAGCTGGTAAAAACAAGAATGACAGGCAAAGCTGCTTCTTTTGTGGAATGTACTTTGCAACAGAAATGATGTGGAACTGCTAAACATCTGGAGTGCTGTATGTGTGAGTGCATCGAACGAGGGAGCGCCGGGTGTGTAGATGGCGATAACGAGGGAGAATGTGGTTATTACGGGACTGTAGCTTTCTGCTTTTCAAGGACCCTTTGCCAATAAAGTAATTACACTTTCAAAATGAAACACCATCACTGCTCCCCTCCCCTTTTCTCAGGCCAAACTGACAATAAAACTATTGTCAGAAATTATTTCAACTGTCTCGTCTAGTTTATGATATGTTTTTCTCTTTTGCGCATCTATTGAATTGTCTCCTCAGGTGGACATGGGCCCGAAGGCAGACATGTCTCCCGATGACAGTGACTTGGAGGCCGGTCTCAACAGCTGGAATCTGGGGGTGAGTCCAGGGGTATGCTTGGAACTTCTCTGTTACATACAGCTGTCAGCATGTTGCAGCTCTGCTTCCTCTGCAGTCACACTGAATCAGAAGTAAATCTCACTTTATGCCACTTATGTTGGATTTGTGATATCTGAGCTGCCCAAGCAGCTTAAAGTGACATAATGCCAATGTGAATCAGAACTACAGTGGATCACATTAATACCTAACCACAGAAATGTCTGTGGTCTGAATGTTACACAACAGCACAACTTGTTTTTCCATAAGGTCTCATGTAAAACGTCTTCTACAGTCTGCCACCTCATCAGTAAATCTATTTTGTCTTGTCCTTTAAGTGAAATTGAGGACGATGAAGCATGTGGTGTGTAGACATGATTTGCATGGTAGGATCTTAGCTGAAACAGTTTGCTCAGTATTTGTATATATTTGTGCAGTGAGATTGAGTGATCGTTAAGTGTATTATTTCATCCAGGATTCAAAGGAATATTCACCAAAATGATTTTTTTTTATCTTGTGTGCACTCATTAATTTTTGCAAATTTTGCTGGAAAGATGAAGTGAGAACTGATCACAAAAGTTACTTTTTGATGGGATGAAGAGATACAGTGCATCCCGAAAGTATTCACAACGCTTCACTTTTTCTACATTTTATGTTACAGCCTTATTCCAAAATGGGTGAAATAATTTTTTCCTCTAAATTCAACACACAATACCCCAGAATGACAATGACAATTATTTATTTATTTATTTGATTTTTTATTTTTTTTTTTGCAAATTTATTATTAATAATAATAATAAAACCTAAGAAATCACATATATCACAAATATCTCTGCAGAAATCCACCAATCAGACCTGTATGGTAGAGTGGCCAGATGGAACCCACTTCTTAGTAAAAGGCACATGGTAGCCCACCTGGAGTTTGCTAAAAGGCACCTGAAGGACTCTCAGACCATGAAAAACAAAATTCTCTGGTCTGATAAGACAAAGTTTGAACTCTTTGGCATGAAAGCCAGGTGTCTTGTTTGGAGGGAACCAGGCACCATCCCTACAGTGAAGCATGGTGGTGGCAGCATCATGCTGTGGGGATGTTTTTCAGCGGCAGGAACTGGGAGACTAGTCAGGACTGAGGGAAAGATGAATGCAGCAATGTACAGAGACATCCTGGATGTAAACCTGTTCCAGAGCGCTCTTGACCTCAGACTGGGGTCACGGTTCATCTTTTAGCAGGACAATGACCCTAAGCACACAGGCAAGATATCAAAGGAGTGGCTTCAGGACAACTCTGTGAATGTCCTTGAGTGGCCCAGCCAGAGCCCAGACCTGAATCCAACTGAACATCTCTGGAGAGATCTGAAAATAGCTGTGCACCGACACTTCCCATCCAACCTGATGGAGCTTCAGTGGTGCTGCAAAGAGGAATGGACAAAAATGCCTAATGTCAGATGTGCCAAGTTTGAGGGAAAACAACGAATTTACTCCATTTTTTAAGGATGTAACATAACAAAATGTGGAAAAAGTGAAGTGCTGTGAATACTTTCTGGGTACACTGTACCTTGTTTCCATCATGATGTTTATCATGCATTGGTTGTGACATACATTTCCATTGTGGTACATACCGTGAGAGTTTCCTAAAATACCACAGTTGTGCTGAAATGACACTTAGTGTCTACAGTTATGCTTCCATTGATTTTGCACATATTGCATGCTACAGTCCCACCATGTCATCACACTATCACACTGTGAATTAACCCGGTCTGCTGCGTCATCAAACTGCACATTAAATCACAATCGTGGGCAACCATGATCTTCACACACCTGTCTGTCATGGTTATAGGCTATGAGCTTCCAGGATACATATTGGTGAAAGTGAGAGCAAGACTTGCCAGCATCTAGTGAGATAGTTGGATTTATAATATGCATTGTAGGAGGTGGCTTTGTGGTTAGCACTTTTCCCACAAAGAAAGGTCCAAGGTTCTGTTCTTATATCATATAAGAACACTTATACTTATATCATCTGTATCAGCCCTGTGATAGACAGGCAGTTTGTCCAGGGTGTATCCTGCCTCTTGTACAATGACCCTTGGACATTGGGAGGACCCCAGTCTGTGTGTCAGCCTGGGTTCGTATGTTTCCCAGCTCTGTACCTTGTGGGGTCTTTTATCGATTTGATTTCTGTCAAAGTGATGAACATCACTTCAATCGCGCTGTGTGTATTCATGAAACTTTAGCCTGAGAGTAGCTCACGTCTCTTGTGGAATGTGCTGATAGAACGAGGAGTGGCAGCAGAATTGTGTAAGCTAAGCATATGAAGACGTGTGTCCACCTTATCTTTAGTGTCTGGAGTGCAGTATACCAGAGCTCCACAGCCACACTGCTCTCATGTCTTTTTTTCCCTTCTTTATACCATATCTCCTCTCTTGCACTGACACCATGTCTTTTTCTCCGTCTTCTACATTTTCCTCTCACCTCTTCATTCCTCCACATTACTTATACTTCCCCTCATTTTCCCTTTCATAGTTTTAATCTCTTCTTTGTCCTTTACAGCTTTAAGGCTCTTCTCTGAGTGCTTCAGGCTTTCTTGGACTGTGTCTTTCTGCGTTTAGGTAATCTGAGGTATCTATCTGCAGACGTGAAGCTGTGCACTGCTTTGCTCCGCTGCTGATAAGAGCCAGTGCTTGGCAGTACTCCCCAAGTCCTGCTTCTTTTAAATCAACAGATGTTTCTTCACACACAAACACAAACCCCCTTTAAATTCACTTAAGTTTTATAGATGCACTGCTTCAGAGCACCCAGAGCCTATCAACTTTTAGCACAGCCAAGCATCACTCTATCTTCAACATCTTAAGCATTGCTTTAGATCTTTTAAAGCAGGCCGTATTGGTTGATGCATTTCACCTCTAATATGAAATTGGTTGGAATGCTGGACAGCAGACAGTTGATTGCTTCATACTCCTGATATCATTTCCTTTAAACCAAAAAAAAAACAACAAAAAACCTCAGAGTCAGCCGGACCACCATCTGTTTAATCGTTCACTTAGTTTATGTCTTGCAAGTTGAAACAACTTGAAGTTCTACTTTTACTTGCTACTTTGGCAAACATGAAAGGGACTTTAAATCTGATATTTTTTCTAAATGTAAAGATGTTGGTGTCGGGGATTTGAAATCGTTTTGGACATGATTCAAACAGTTGTTTTGAAGACTACACTCTTGTAAATAACATACTGTACACTGGTGATAGCTTTTGCCTCAGCTTTTTATGAATAAATAAAACTTGATCACATGAAAGTACAGGTGTAAACCATTTGTTTCCAAAGCATTCAGAATAGGTTTTTTTTTGTTTTTTTTTAAGACAGAAATCTCCATTTTTATCTTATGTAATTGTTTTTCCTTCAACAAGTTTTGCAATGGCTTTGCTTTCTGTTTAGGGTTTTCAAATGGGATGAATGCATTCAGGTAAATGGAAAATAAGATTGAACAATTGTTTTCATCTATATACTAAGAGACAAGTATGCACACGCGTGTCCCTCACCTGTCCAAATGGCACGTCGGAATTGAGCCAAACTTGGCACACATATACTTTGACATACGGGGAGTGACACTTTAGCAGTAGTAGTAGTAGTTTTCATTTCATTCTCTGAATCAAGTGCCACTATACCGGTGGCAGGGATATGGGACAAATTCTTGTACTCTGTTGGCTTAGCCTTACATTGGACTTTGAACTATCATTGCAATTTAACTGCTGGAACTGCTTGTAACTCTGTAACTGTTAGAATGGCTTAAGCATTATCCCTCTGACTCTGGTCTGCTTGACGTTTCTTCCTCAAGGAAAGACTATAAGGGAGTTTTTCCTTACCACTGTGTACTTGCTCAGGAGGGTTGGTAAGGTTAGACCAGGGGTCGGCAACCTTTTTGGCTGAGAGAGCCATGAAAGCGTCATATTTCACAATGTATTTCCATGAGAGCCATATATTATTTTTTGACACTAAATACCACTGAATGCGTGCATTTTAGAGTAAGACTAACAATTTTAGAGCATAATAAACCTCTGAATTAATCAATAATAAATAAAGTACTTCTTACCTTTAATGCGACTTCTGGTGCTGCATAGTTTTGCTAATGGCTTTGATGTCCGGTTGATACGTGGTGAGGTTAAGCTTCATGCATGCGTTGAGGCTTCCATCCGTTAAACGTGATCGTAGGTTGGTTTTAATGTTTTTTAGATGTGAGAAAGACTGCTCACATGCATACGTAGAGCCAAACATGGTCAGTACGGCAATACTCACACGCTGCAGTGTACAGTATGTGACTGGAAGCGCGTTCCAAGTTTTTACAATCAGCTGGTCTGCCGGTTGAAGTTTTTTCATTTCTGTCCACTTGTGTTTGCTCGCCAGCTCTGCTTGCTGTCGTGCAAGTCCTTCCAAGTCTTCATTAAGTGTCTTGAACTTATTTACCCACATTTCTGAGGCCTTCAGATCAGCAACTTCGATCTCAAAATCTCTGATGGAGACACCGGGAATGTAAATCAGGTCGGCTTTGTCCACTTCACACTCGTGTGGATGAGTGATGAACTTAAAAAGACGAGTATGCTCACGAAATTCTCCAAAGCGAGCTTTGAATGACTGCAGGAGATCAGATGTGAAGCCAGCCAGCTCCTGGATATCAAGATGTTGAGTGGGGTCACTTGCTGCGCATGCATCTTTAAATTCTCGCAGTTTTTCGAAGTGGAGTAAACAATCCATTTCAATGTCCTTAATGAAGAGTTCCAGTTTGTTTTCAAATGCAAACACTGCTTGCTGAAGGGTTAAGACTGTGTTTCCAACACCTTGCATTTTAACATTAAGCTGGTTCAGATGTTCAGTCATGTCAACAAGATAGAAGAACTTCAGGAGCCACTCGGGGTTGGCTAGCTCAGGATGCTCAACATTTTTCATTTCGAGAAAAGTCCGGATTTCACTCAGGCAAGCCGCAAAACGGCTGAGCACCTTCCCTCTCGACAGCCAATGCACATTGCTGTGCAAAAGCAGACCGGGATAACTATTCCCAACTTCATCCAGCAGTGTTTTAAATTGGCGATCATTTAAAGCTCGGGCAGCAATGAAGTTGACCACCTGAATGACCAGCAACATCACCTCACCAAGCTGCTCACCACACATTTGAGCACAAAGTGCCTCCTGATGTAGAATGCAATGAAAACTTAAGATGGGTCTATTTTCATGTTCACGAGTAGCGCTACAAATCCTTTGTTTTTCCCCACCATACAAGGAGCGCCATCAGTACACACCGAAATAAGTTTATCCATTGTAGCTTTTTTTCATTAGCAAACTCAATGAAAGACTTGAATAAATCCTCCCCTCTTGTAGTCCCTTTCATTGGCAAAACAGCCAGACTTTCCTCACGGAGTGTGTCACCGACAGCATACCTGGCAATGATGCTGAACTGGGATAAGTGGCTTACGTCTGTTGACTCATCCAAAGCGAGGGAAAATAATGGTGCTGCATTTATATCCTTCACTTCTGTTTCCTCCACTTGATTTGCCATCATGATGGTACGATCGTGAACAGTTTTTGCTGACAGAGGCATATCTTTGATTCGTCTGATTATCTTATCTTTATCCGAAAAGTGATCAAAAAGTTCATTGGCGATGTCAAGCATGAATGTTTTGGCATACTCGCCATCGGTGAAAGGCTTTCCGTTCCTCACTATTGCTAAAGAACCAGCAAAGCTAGCGGAATTCCAATCACCTTGCTGGGTCCACACACGGAGTTGCTGTTGACTAGCTTGCACACTGCACAGTAGCTCTTGGTAGGCCTTCTTCCTGCTGTCCCCCACCGGATATTTCAATGCAAACGTAGCATGGCGTGTGTCGAAGTGCCACTTTATATTGGACCGTTTCATCGAAGAAATTTTATCATTGCAAATTAAGCACACCGCAGAACCTGCTCTCTCCACAAAGGCGAATTCCTCTGCCCATTCCGGCTGAAATTTACGGTACTCTTCATCCTTTTTTTTTCTTTTAGCCATGTTCTTCATGTTTGCTCTACAAAAGCTAGCTTTAAACAGAAGAAACAAAATGGAGGGAAGTTTACTTCTTGACCTCACACTGACCTGTGTAGGTCACACATTATCCAATAAAATTAGAGTTTTGATGTCGGACCCGCCTGTAACATCAAGGACAGCTGTGATTGGCTCTAGCCACACACAACCTTCAACAGGAGCGGTAGAAAACAGGTGGATTAAAATGCATGATGCATTTTTTTTTTTTTTTTAAAGGATTTCTCCGCGAGCCAGATGCAGTCATCAAAAGAGCCATATATGGCTCTAGAGCCATAGGTTGCCGACCCCTGGGTTAGACCTTACCCACGTGCAGCGCCTTGGGGCAGCTTTGTTGTGATTTGGCACTATATAAATAAAATTAATTGAATCAACCCTGCCCTAGGGTGAGTAATATGCTATTGTAAAATACAACATGGGTATTAGGCACTCTAAATTTAAACTATCACTTCACCTCATGGTTTTTAGTTCTACTGTTTTCACACCTCTATGCTATTTTTTGAGCACTTGAAAGAAGAAGTTTGTTCTTGAATTTAATTCTTTGTTTTCAGACATAATGTGCAACACTTTGCAAGAAGTGGTTTTGTTTTAAAATTATGATCACTTTTCAGCTGTTATCTGAATGTGATCTGAAGAAGCAAAAACAGAAGATTAAAATACGTTTTTCTTTCTTTCAGTTAAGTGGGTACAAATGGTTTTTATGGGCATGCTCTGGTGCTTTTAACCTTCACAATGGGGCATACACCACCTGTCTAGTTTTGTGATGGTGCAGTGAGCAGTGCATCAATCTGCCCCTGTAGTGTCTGTCTACTTACTCTCTGTTGCTGTCAGTTTTTTCCTTCACTATTGCCATCTGCTGTTATGGAGAATATTGCAACAGCAAATGAGAAAATTGTGTTTTTGCTCTGTTGAACATAATGTGAGAGGTCCAAGTGAAAGTGCAAACACAAAATAGACTCTTAACATAAACCTTCAGTTTCTTTTTTTTTTCTTTTTTTTTTTTCTTTTTTAACAAAACCGTCTGTGCATTCAAATTACAACAGCAATGAAAAAATGCCTTTGGCTTATTAAACTGATTGTGACTGCTTTTCCTGTGGTTGCAGTATGCCCACAGTGAGCCATGTTGCTAGTTCTACACAGCATGATGTACCACCACAGATGGTATACGTATAATATAGTTTATTCTGTTTGTTCTACAATGTTATCTTGTCGCTGTTTTCCTTCTTCCATATCACATAAAACCATTTTTTTCCTGTCACAATATTTCATTACCTCTCATGTTCAGTGCTGCGGGAGTTGAATGTTGCAGTGGAAACTACAGCTGATATTTAAAAAGAATTACCCATGTTAGGTTCTCCAATTTAATCTTTCCTCTTACCACAACTTTAACGATTCAGATGTGATCCACTGCATCAGGATTAGTGCACCGCTAGATCCACATGCATGCTAGCAGAGCACTGATGCACATGTGTAGTCTACAATTTACAGTAAATATGTATCTACATGAGGGCTTATATTGCATGACAGCTAGCAAAATGGGTGACCTGTTTTTACTTGCATCACACAAACATGGGAGGGAAGTTGAGCAACTGATCTTTTTCACCTGTCACTGGCTCACCCCGAAGCAGCAGATTGTGCCTTCATTCTCGTACAGTAGATAAAACTGCATATTTAGGCTGATGCTCTGAGGTTCTTTTAGGTCCTGCTCTCATGTTCATTTTGCATTAACTTCATATGCGGTGTGTCACTTCTCAGCAGTATATTATTATTTTTAAAATAAGCAATTTATGCGTCTGTTTTTATGACAGTGAGATAAATAATATGAGCGAAATGTCGCACAGCGACGCAAAGCTCACTCACGGTACAGGGCATCCTAAACAGGAAGTGCCAATTTTCAAATCCGCAGTAAAACAGGAAATGTTCAAATGTCACACTTACTGGATTGACAGACAAGATCCCATGGAATCTCGCAGGAACTCAGTGGCAAGCTCACACTCAAACAGGAAGTGCCGAATTTTCTGTCACAGTGAAATAGGAAATGTTCAAATGTCAAACACTTGCTGGCATGGGTGGAGCTAGAGCGGAGGCCGGGGTTTCACTGGACTCTCCTGAAATCTGATTGGACACAGATGATTGACATGTCACGGCACCACACATCTGGTTGAAAAACCTGCATTTTCAAATCAGTGAGTCACATTGACTGCTAGGTTCCTCATGTCCAGTAGTTGGTGCTGTGTATCACAAAAAGTTCTAATCCACCTGAGTAGAAGAAGAATAATGTTTGCTCCAGATTTGAACTGAGTATGTTGTTTGAACTATGGACTTCTAATGACACCAAACTTATACTGGTGAGTAAACAACCGTATTTTATGCCAGAAATGAGCTCCAGGTTGTTAAAAGCAGTATTTCTCCTTTAATTCGGGTGGCTTATATACACATCTTTAAACTAACAGACAGCAGCTGGTTCTGTTGGCTTATTAGTGCAGCAGATAACTGAAACAATTCTTCAAATGGTGATACAAGCATCAAATTCTGCATAAATACAGCTGGAGCTAAATTAATGGAGCAACTTTAACTTTTGACCCCTTACAAACTGAAACTGACCTTTGTCACCATTCTTGCTGCTTTTACCTCATAACGCCATAACATTTATTCACAGATTGTCCAAACTACACTTTTTTTGGAATCTTTATGATCAGGCAAATAATGTGGTGTAGTTTTCTATATGATTGGAGCATCTTTAATTTAGACCAGGGGTGCTCAACGTGTTGCAGAAAGGGCCAAGAGGGTGCAGGTTTTCTTTGCAGCCACTGACTCCACCAGGTGATTTCACTGATTAACTGATTCCATCTGCTCAAAGTGATATTAATCAGTAAAATCACCTGGTGGAGTCAGTGGCTGCAAAGAAAACCTGCACCCTCTTGGCCCTTTCTGCAACAATTTGCCTATCCCTGATTTAGACCCCTGTGTAATTCTTCAATTGACCCCTACCTGGCTGCCTCTTGAAAATTCAAGTGGCCAATCAGTTTTTTTTTTAAGAGTTAATGTCTACAGATTATTTGTGCCAAAATTTGATGTTTGTATCAACATTTGCAGGATTCCACTCTAAATATTCTGCTGCACTATATATGAGATGTAAGATACTGCTCCTCAGTGTTTCTCAATTGCCCTCAAAAGTATTGGAACACTTGGTATTTCACACATTTTAATTTGTTTATTCCATTGTCGTTGTTTTTTTTCTAAAATTATCGTCCTTAACTCAAACTGAAAGCAAATCTCTACAACTTGATATAAATGAATTAAAAATATAAAATCCAGCTTCCTGATGAAGTGTTGTAGAGGAGGATTTTCTTAAAAAGGAGACCTGAAAGTTCAGCTACAATTTGACAGAAACTACATTTCAGATGAAAGCCTAGATTTGATGTTTTGGTGAAAGAAACTTTTGTATTTCTTTATAATTGATGTAAATAAAATCCAAGACATAATGTTTGTTTCAGTCCCCTGACTTATCTAAAGAAAACTGGCAATAAAACTGATTATTATTTACAGGTTTTATCAAGTTTTAGAGATTTGCTTTCAGTTTGAGTTTGAGGAAGATAATTTTAGAAATTTTAATTCTTTATTTCATTGTATTTCTAGTATTTAAAATGGCATAAAGAAATTAAAATATGTGAAATTCCAAGTGTTCCAATACTTTTACTTCACAGTATCCTAACCTTATAATGAGTGTGGTATTATTACTGTTTTGTTTAAGAATGTTTAATTTTCACTGTTGCTGCACTTTGTGTCAAATCATAGTCATATCGTATATCATATTGATATGAAAATTCAGTAAGGTATATCTTCTATTATACATTCCATATCTAAGGTGGAACTCTACTAGTGTTTACTAAGGTACACCTAAATATCTTTAAAAAAAAAAAAAGAGAGAGTCGAGCCACTTAGGTGCCTGGTCTTGAGAACCAGGGATGGTAGGTTGAAAAGTTTTTTTTTTTTTTTTTTTATCCCATGAGAACTCTCCCTACCCACCCAGGGTTCTTGCAGGAATCACCAAGTTAAATTTTAGACCAACCTCAAGACCAACCCCCCCCCCCCCCCCCCCCAAAAAAGGACAATCACATTTGATTCTCAAAACCATGTCTTTTTGTATTGGTTTCAAACATGTCAAAGTACACCGAAAGCAGAAAACAAGATTGAGTGATAATACACAACATATACAATATGATAAACAACATTGACCAACCGGAAAAAAGTTAAATTTTCAAAAGGCGCTATACAACCATATATCTCAGCTCCTCTCCTTTTGCGCTAATCTCAGCCTCAAGGGCTTTCACTTCAGCGACTTTGTCTTTGTGTGCTCTTCTCAGAGCATTCGACTTTGAAAGCAGCTGAGCCATCTTTGAGCCAGCTGTCTTCAGAAATCACTGATCTCTACAAAATAGATCGGTGGAAACGACTGATCTGTACAAAACATTAACGTGTGACAGGACTGAAGAAAAATCATTGGAAACGTTTTTTTGTTGTTACCTCAAAATTTCTGATTACTGTTAAAAAAAAAAGTTTAGAACACTTGTAATTAAAATAGCTAAATAAATCAATAAATGGTTCTTTAGAAACCGTTCATCTGTAAACTAAAACCACCTGTTATTTCAGATTAGATAACTTCTTGTTTAACATAAGGAACCTTGAACATTTATTTTTAGACAAATAAAATAACATGGAAACTTGTACATTTTTTAAAGTCTGGTAGATTATTTATATCTCATTTCAACCAGAAAAAGACACTAAATAAATGCAAATGTTTATTATAAATGCAACAGGAAATAATTTAACAATGACTGCAGTGTGATTGTAAAGTAGGATTTCTGTGACATAAACCTCATGATGAATTTTTATATATATATATATATATATATATATATATATATATATATATATATATATATATATATATATATATATATATATATATATATATATATATAGTCATTTAAACTTGTAATTTCGTCAAAATATGTAATTGCCTTTAATGTTATCAGGACAGTCATTTCTAAAATATGAATTTGAGCACAAGAAGTGGAGAGCTTCTACCTGTGCAGATGTCTTTTGACTTTGATTTGTGGACATTTTTAATGATCCGTTCATTTATTGTTAAAATATAAAATGAAACAGCTTTTTAAAAAATAATGAAATAGTTGCTGTTCAAAGAGCCTTTTATTTAGAAGCAGGTAATGTTCTGCTGAATTTTCTGGACCAGATGAAGGTCTCTTCTGCAGCTTTGACCTCTGGTGGTGTTGCTGAAAAGCAGATGTTTTCTTTCGACTGGACTTCGTGGTGTTCAGCTCATCAATGGAAGTTTGGTTGTCTGCACAGCAAATGTTCCTGATTGGGACAAATAAAAATATTCTTTTAAATATAAAGAAACACTAAACAGTTTATATATAAAAAAGGGAAAAAAACGACAGACAAAACGCCCGAAAAAATAAGTTATTTAAAGTTGAGCTTTTGTGGTGTCTGAAAAAAGCTGTAGCTTTATTTGGTAAAAATAAAAAAGACTGAACCATTTAGAAATTAAAGCATTCACTCAGATCAACTGTGCTAAAAGGCTACGCTAACGTTAGCCGATCATTAAACCTTTACAGCAGTTCAGTAAACGTCACGTTTTATTTTTACATTATTCTCACCTTGATAAAGCTGCAGAAGTAAACTCCGTTGGGCAAACTGGGACTTCGCCTATATCCAAAAAGTGGGAGATTTCGGACTGAGGGGGTCTGCTCCATCCCGCCGGCTGCCTGCCTCGGTCTGCCCAGGAATGATGCCTGAAGGCCGGCTTCTCCGTGTGGGTCGGCCCGCTGTCGCGGTTCGATCAATATCCCACCAAGTCATCAGTCCTCCCTTGGTCGACGTCCCTCCGAAAAGTAGCTGAAGAAAAGCTTCTCCCAGCAGGGTGATGGGAGAATCGTTCTACTGCTGTTTTTAAAGCTTTTTTGTGGTTCAGGTGACATAAATTCAAGATAGCGATCGCTGAACTTTTTCAGGTTGTGAAACAGCCAGAGTGTGACGTGGCTGCAATCTCCGCCCCCTTGCCGCTTCCGAAGCGACGCGTCTGATGTCACGACGCGTTGGAAAGCGTTTTATTTTTCTGTTCTACAGACACTTCTCGGAATGGACGGAGCGAATGTAATTTTTTAAGACTTGAGTAAATTAAATTTTAGACCTGCGGTGAAAATGTGGGTGTTTTTAAGACATTTAAAGGCCTAAAATTTTAGTTTCTGAATTTAAGATTTTTTAAGACTTTTTTAGACCCCACGGGAACCCTGCCACCTAAGCGGCTCAAGAATATAGACAGCATGTATACGAGGTCTGTGAGAAAAGTATCCGACTTTATTATTTTTTTTAAAAAGCCATATGGATTTGAATCACGTGTGATTACATCAGCCAAGCTTGAACCCTCGTGGGCATGCAAGAGTTTTTTCACGCCTGTCGGTGACGTCATTCACCTGTGAGCACGCCTTGTGGAAGGAGTGGTCCAGCCCCCTTGTCGGAATTCCTTTGTTTGAGAGTTGCTGAGAGACTGGCGCTGTGCTTGATCAAAATTTTTTCAAAAACTGAGGCACATCCGAGTGGACACCATTCGAGAAATTCAGCTGGTTTTCGGTGAAAATTTTAACGGCTGATGAGAGATTTTGGATTGTTTCTATTGCTGTAAGGACTTCCCATGGAGCGGGACGTCTCACAGCGCTCCGAGGCGACGTCGTCATCCTGTTTCAAGCTGAAAACCTCCAAATTTAAGCCTCTGTTGACCCAGGACGTCGTGAGAGAACAGAGAACTTTCAGAAGAGGTCAGAATCAGCAGTTTATCCGGACATTCCACTGTTAAAGGAGATTTTTTTTTTTTTTATGAAAGAAATGTGGACGGATTGGTGCGTCGGCTAGCCCGCCACAGTAAAAACACCTCCGTTGGAAGCCTTAAGGACAAGTTGGAACATGCCCTGCTGTTAAACAATTTCTCAGATACTCACTCAACTGAAAGCCACCAAAAGCCGCCTGGATTTTACAAATGGTTATCAACACGGAGGTGTTTTTCCTGTGGTGGGTGCGCCATGCCGCCTGCGCGCCGTGCCGGCTGCGAGCCGACACGCCAATCTGTCCGCACGTCTTTCATTAAAAAAATCTCCTTTAACAGTGGAATGTCCGGATAAACTGCTGATTCCGACCTCTTCTGACAGTTCTCTGTTCTCTCACGACGTCCTGGGTCAACAGAGGCTTAAATTTGGAGGTTTTCAGCTTGAAACAGGATGACGACGTCGCCTCGGAGCGCTGCGTGACGTCCCGCTCCGTGGGAAGTCCTTACAGCGATAGAAACAATCCAAAATCTCTCATCAGCCGTTAAAATTTTCACAGAAAACCAGCTGAATTTCTCGAATGGTCTCCACTCGGATGTGCCTCACAGTTCTTGAAAAGATTTTGATCAAGCTCAGCGCCAGTCTCTCAGCAATCTTCAGACAATGAAAATCCGACGAGGGGGCTGGACCACTCCTTCCACAAGGCGTGCTCACAGACGAATGACGTCACCGACAGGCGTGAAAAAACTCACGCATGCGCACGAGGGTTCAAGCTTGGCTGATGTAATCACACGTGATTCAAATCCATATAGTTTTTTTTAAATAAAACTGTCGGTTTCTTTTCTAATAGACCTCGTATAAGTGACATTTACATGACAATTAATATGACAATATTGAGATACGATAATTTGGCCATATTGTACAGCCGTACTGTCAACTAGCTGAAAACTTTGAATATTAATTTACATCTACATTTTAAAAAAATGCTTACTGGCATGGGGTTAAGGCTGTAATTGGGGGGTCAGCTGAAAAGCAAAAAAGAAAAATGCTTAAAAAGGTGGGGAGTATGGGGGGCAGAGCCCCTCCAGAAGCTGAAAGGCAAAATAAGGAAAATGCTTAAAAAGCTGAAAGGTTTTTGCCATGCTAACACTCCCCTGATGCATTTACTCAAAATAAAGTCTGAAGGACCTAAATGACGGTGAGATGCTGACGAACTTTGCTCATTCATGTCCGCGACATATGCATATTATTGGCAGTATAGTAGAATTGTACTTTGAACTTTACACCCACCAGCCCCCCAAAAATAACCTGCCAATTTTTCACCAAGTTTGGTGATGATCAGTAGAAATACCTGTGAGAAGTGAAAAACACACAGATTAAAAAAAAAAAATTGTACTACCTCACTGGTTGGTAGATGATTTTGTGGAACACATCACAAATGCAATCGAAAAAAAACAACACACCGTAGGAGTTGTTTTTTTTTTTTTTACTTACAGAAAGCATTTGATACTATAGATCATACCATATTACTAGATAAATTATGAAAGTACAGCATCAGGGGAGTAGCACATGACTTGATAGCTAGCTATTTGTACAACAGATATCAATACGTTCACTTGGGTGGGATAAACTCTGGGTTTTTGAGGTGCACTTGCGGAGTTGCCCAGGGCTCAGTCCTTGGGCCTTTGTTGTTTCTTTTGTATATCAATGACATATGTTTAGTTTCCACGTTTGTGCGTTGTATTTTATTTGCTGATGACACGACTGTGTTTTGTAGTGGGGATCATTTGGGACAGGTCCTGGACACGATGGAAAAGGAACTACAGAAGTTCAAGGACTGGTTGGATTTCAACAAATTGTCACTTCATTTTGGTAAAACAAAGTATATCATATTTGGTAATAAGCCCAGGACCTTATGTAGAAGTTTAAGAGTACACGATGTTGAAATTGAACTTGTAAATGAAACTAAATTTGTCGGGGTCTTTATCGATGATGTTAAGTTGGAAAACACATATAAATTATGTTAAATCTAAAATGTCAAAGATCATTGCCATCTTGTATAAAGCACAAGACCTGCTCCCCCAACATTCATTCATTACCTTACATCATCCGTGACTTGTTCCATATATGACCTACTGTATTGAAGCTTGGGGAACCACCTACAAAACAAACACAAATCCTATATTTTTACTTCAAAAGAAAAGTATAAGAATTATTTGTAAGAAACCATATCATGAGCCAACAAATCCATTGTTCGTCCGTTTGCATATTGTGAAATTTTGGGATTTGATTGATTATATCATAACACAGATTATGTTCAAAGCACAAAATAAACTTCTGCCACTACATGTTTAGGGCCTGTTTAAAATGAGTGACTCCAGTTATAATTTACGAGGCACATTGTTATTTCAGAAATCAAAGATACGAACTACTGTAAAAAGTAATTGTGTTTCTGTAAAAGGTGTTAACATTTGGAAAATTGCCCAGATAACGTAAAACCAACTGGTACTTTGGTAGGCTTTAAAAGACTCTACAGAAACTATTTCATTGCTGGTTATAGTATGTTAAATTAGATTTATTGCTTTTGTGTACTGCTGCTTGTACGTTTGTGTTTTTGAAATTGTAGTTCAGAGATCAATTTATATTTGTATTAGGCATTTATATAATAATTTTTATATACATATGTACAATTTTTAATTCTTTGGTTAAAGGGGTATGCGTCTACAAGCTTTGCTTCTGCCTGCACCCTTTCGGTCGCATGGGTGCACTGTTGGACTATTTTCTCTTTTTCTTTGTATTGGATCCATGTGTGCCGAATAAATTCATTCATTCATTCAGATCTGTTCAGCTCTGAGCCTGACACGTGCAATGATGTGTTACTGCGCACCACGGAGAGGCACAGCTGCCTGTGTTATATACAATTATGATGGAGACAGTATTCACATTATTTGTCGCACCCCAGGTGCTTTCAATTTGTTCTTGCTGTGTTCACAACCCCTGCACATGGATGGCTGCGTGCCACGTACATATCAACGATCAACGGTTCCTTCGCACTCCGGGGGGGACGACAACAGTGGAGGTGGACATTATAAGTGGCATGTGCAGGTCATGCCGGCAGGCTTTGCCATGCCCAATCCATCTCAAGGTTCCCTCATACGCCCTCAGATCGTTTCGGATCCTGTTTATGCCAGCTTCAGAATATGTTAATTGTGGTCAGATGGCGCTCAGACCGCCGTCGGATAGGTGTCCCATCTTGACGGCACCTGGAGGGTTTTGAACATGTGCATCACATTCAGGGCCAGCGGTCGATTTTGACCAACTGTGTGGACTTCTGCAGATGGCTGTCAGAACTTTTGGAACTAAAATCCGACACTTTTCGGATGTGCGCCAATTTGTCATTCTGACGCCATTCTGTGTGATTCTGACTGTGTGACATGGTTAGCATTTTGCTAGCAGTTAGCTTGCACTAGCTATGCCGGCTTTGTTTTTTTTATCATTTCTTTTATTACTGTTACTACCAGTTTTTCAGTGTAACTGGTGTGAATTGTAGCTCATTATTCTATTTCTGTGTGAATCTTAGGATTGGTTAGCATTTTTGTTAGCGGTTAACTCAAACTAGATTGGCTACACTCCTGAATTTTCTGGTCCACAAAGTATACTGCTTTACACATTGATGCTGGCAGAGAGGGTGGCTCTTTTAGCGAGCCATACCCATAAGCTAAAACAGATTCTTAGTTCAGTGGAGTTAGATGTTACGGGCACTCCAGACGAGGTTAGTATTGGGCCGGCTAGCGTGCCTATTAGCATTAGCCTAGAATCACCAGCTGTGGATGGCAACTTTTGGACCGTGGTTAGGAGGAGGAAGCTAGGTAGGGCTTGGTGCCCGGTTGCAGTATCCCAATCACACTCGCCACTGCGAACTGTGGACCGGTTTTCTCCCTTGGATGTGCCTGTTAGTCCTTTGAGCCCATGGGTGACTTCCACTCCTATCTCCAGTCTGAAACACTGGGCTTTAGTGATAGGGGATTCCCTTACTCGCAAAGTGAGGTTTCAGATGCCGGCTGACCTTAAATACATTCCTGGGGCCAGAGCTCCTGACATTGCCTCTCATCTCAGGGTGCTGACACTGCAGAAGGGTAGACAGACAAAGGAACATAACACTTGATATAGCCACATAGTTATTCATGTCTGCACCATTGATGTCAGGATGAAGCACTCCGAGGTCACAAAAATGGATATAAAGAGGACTTGCCAGAAAGATGTGTCAGCATTGATTCATAGTCTCTGGTCCTCTCCCCTCCTGGGGGTAATGATGAGGCGTTTAGTAGGCTGACATAATTAAATAGGTGGCTGGTGCAATTTTGTAGACAGCAAGGCTTTAGTTTTATTGATAACTGGCCTTCGTTCTGGGGCCACCATGGCTTGCTGATGCCGGACGGCCTTCGCCCTACTGGGGAAGGTGCCGCCATCTTGTCTGCGAACATAGCTAGAGCTCTACAGGGAGGGTAACATTAGAGTTTTACAGCAGGCTATGGAGCAGGTCATTAGAGACCCTGCAATGCTTATGGCACATTAGCTTAGCGGGGAAATTACTGCAGAACATCCACTATGGTGATAGTGCAATTTATGTGGCAGGGAGGGAAATTCCTCCAGTCAAGACTGTGGCCTGTCTCCGCAGACTTGTTAATAAAAATCATAGAGGGATACGCTTTGCAAACTTAATACCCATTACTACATTACTACTAAAACGTTGAAATTGAGGATGGCCCGCGGGCTGTTCCAGCAATATCAAATATTTTGTGTTTACTATCTACAAACTGCGTGGAATATCTCAAACCTAAACCTACTTCCAGGCATCTTATATATGCTACTCTGGAACCACCCCTAAATCCAAACAGTCCAACTATCAACCCCACTGAGGTCCTTAGTCTGGGTCTTATTAACATAAGCTCACTGTCCTCAAAATCACTCTTGATTAATGATCTAATTATTGATCACCACTTAGATATGATTGGGTTATGAGAAACCTGGCTTAAGCCTACAGCTGTCCTTCCCTTAAATGAGGCCTGCCCACCGCCGTACACATTTAGTCACGCCCCTCGTGATGCGAAGCAAGGTGTGATGTTGCTCTTACTTAAAAATCTAGGTTTAGTTTATTAGCTGTTGTGGGTCATAAGTATAATTCATTTGAACATCTGATTCTCTGCTCTTCCCATGATGCTACGTATTGCCAAGATCACAACAATAAAAATCAGCCGTATTACTTCGTCACTGTATATCCGGTTGTTAAGCTCTGACGTAACGTATTACGTGATAAATCTGTTTCCGGGTCCAAAGACCTGCAAGTTTACAATTAAAGTTACGTTAAGGATCTACAGTTTAAGTTTTGTTTGTGTTTACAGTGTGCGCAAACCTCTGTCCCTCCCTTCTCCGTCTCCACCTCCATTAACCGTATTCGTCTGTTTCTAAGATAAGAACACTCAATAAAACTTTGTTCTTTTAATTTATATATTTTATTATGCACAGGTAAAATATACATGTCTGTTTGTTAATAAAAAAATGTATTACAATAAACAGGACGTTAAAGTGCAAACTTCACTTTCCCTCCGAAGGGCATGAACAGAAAGCGATCGCAGCTCACAGCAACTCCCATTGAAAATAACGGAGAAACAACCTGAGCTCCTGGCATTTTTACATAAAACAAATGCAGTAACAATGTCTCAAAACCCAGTTAATATATCCAGGAGAGTTTTAGGCACAATATACAAAGAGTTTTATGTTGCGATGTTGATGCTGTTGTCTGTGTGCAGCAGTTTAAATGCAGCCTGATCAGAGCGTCTCAGTGCAGTTCTCAATGATAATGACAGCGCGCCTTTTTTGTTTGGAGCCAGAAGTTGAAAATCCCATGATGCGTTACATCACACTTAACAACCGGATAGCCCATACTCTGGATTCTTAGATGATTTTGGTGAGTTTATCTCTAACTTGTCAGTGACTGCAGATAACATTCTGATTATTGGTGACTTCAATATTCATATAAATAAGCCTTCTGATCCCCTGTGCAACTCATTTATGGAAATTGTGGATGAATTAGGATTTCAGCAATGCATTCAGGACTCAACGCACATTAGACGAAATACCCTGGATTTGGTTCTTGCACAGGGTATTGCTGTCACAAATATTGTCATCCTGCCTCTTGCATCAGTGGTTTCTGATCACTCACTTATTAGGTTTACAGTTTTGCTGCCGTGTTTAGTGGAACAACCACCTTATTTATCACTGCGGCGACACATCAACTCCTCAACTACAACTGAAATCAAAGCTAGACTGTCTGATATCTTAGATTCATGTTTGGAATATGCTAAATCAGTAGACAGTATAGTGGACAGTTTAAACTCAGTGCTCAAAACTACACTCGACATGATTGCGCCACCTATATTAAAACCACGCCCCCTCTCCCAAAACACAGTCACCTTGGTTCACTGACTACTTGCCTCATCTCAAGCATGAGGCTAGAGGTCTAGAACAGAAATAGCGTCATTCAGAATTAGAAGTATTCCACCTCACGGTGGGCAGCGCTATCTTAGACTATAAGCATGAACTACTGGCTACAAAGCGGACCTAGTACTCTGATTTGATCAACAAAAACAAGCATAACTCCTAGTTCTTGTTTGACACAGTGACAACACTTATTCATGGACAACCACCTATAAATCGCTCTCCTTTTACAGCACAAGATTTCTTGGATTACTTAGAGAAGAAAATAGATGACATTAGGTTAAACATAGCCCAGCATGCCTTAACCCAGTCATTACACCCTGCTATTGAGGTGGGTGCCATCACTGAAGTTTTACCTGGATTTACAGAATTTGATAGTATCTCACTAGGTGTGCTGAAGAAACTTGTAACGTCTACAAAAAGCACAACCTGCTTATTTGATCCGATACCAATAAAACTGTTTAAGGACCTGTGGCCCACTCTTGGGCTGACTGTGCTGGAAATTATTAATCTCTCATTATCCTCTGGATCTGTTCCTAAATGTTTCAAATCTGCAGTGATTAAACCATGACTTAAGAAATCTAATCTTGACCCTAGTATATTGAAAAACTATAGGCCGATATCAAATCTATCATTTTATCTCTAAAATTCTGCAAAAAGTGGTTTCACGGCAGCTTGTGGACCACCTTAATGAGAATAATCTTTTTGAGCCACTGTAGTCTGCTTTTAGAAGATATCATTCTCACTAAAGTGGTGAATGATCTTCTGCTTGCAATGGATTCAGACACCACTACAGTTCTGGTGCTGTTAGATGTTAGTGCTGCATTTGATACCGTGGATCATCATATTCTACTCGGTAGGTTGGAGAATCATTTTAGGATTAATGGGAATGCCCTTGCATGGTTGGCATCATACCTGACCAGTCATTCTCAGTGTTTTGTACAATAACACTACCTCTAACCTTATGTGACATGAAAGTCCAGCAGTAGGGCCCCTTCACAGATAGTGCGAATTTGGTCGAATTACGGCAAAACATTTCAAATTAGTGCACCACAAAACATCGCGCCAGTGGGCAGGCGTGCATGATCCTGGTGCGACGGTTCATGCATGTGATGGTGTCTTTTGAGCAGGAACACAGTGTGAGCTGCTGCACCTGCTCGCACTGTGGGACGAGCTGCACCACATCATGCTGCTGATGTGGAGGAAAATAAAATAAAAGCCAGCTGAATAATTAGTGAATATTATTGGGCTGATACAAATAATACATAAAAGGGGATGCAATGCAGAACCCCATAGTTAAATAACCCTGGTTAATTAAAGAAAAATGCCACTGACAGGATTTGAACCCACAGGCTCTGATTACTGGACGGAAACTTTACCACTGCGCCACAATCACTGTCTCATCACAGGAGTGTGAAATGGTTAAAGTCAACAAGCAGATAAATGTATTTTCTAAAAAAAGACAAAGCGCTGTGATAACTGACTAAATGGCATTTGGTACGGTGTATTTCTGCTGATATGTGACTGAAAGTGGCATATTTGTCGTACTGTTGGCCTGTCATATGGTCCTGCGGCGTGCCACTCACTGTCCTGTCAGACAGATGTGATGTTCAGATCGCCTGCTGCATGTCCACACAAACTGGCGGCCCGGTCCAGCTGGAACAGCCTGTCATTGTGCGCTTTCCAGCCCATCGCAGAAGCGAGATACATTTTGAATGTATTTAGATGTGAGGACAGCAAGCATACACACGCGCGTGTCTGTCAACACTGTGCATGTTCTGCAGCTCTGATGTCCAGGACCAGAGTTGTCAACAGCTGCCACGCCCCTGTCTGTTCAGCGCACAGACCAAGGTGTCATTCTGTGATCAGATGAGAGGAGCCTCACCTGCAGGGTGGCGCGTGAACCACACGCATGCACGTGTGGTGGGGGGAGCCGACACTCTGACACGTCACGTGCACTTGGCAACTCCACAGTTGTGGGGCACTTTGACAAATTTCACATCCAGCTCGACAATAATTGTCTGACTGTTTTCGTGATGATAGTACGAATGGCCACACATTTTCTTAGTGCCAAACGAGCAGTGTTAGATGTTCGTGTGTGTCAGCTGGAATTTGGCCGACACCTGCCGCTAGAGGTGTACAGCGCACACTCTGTTTTTCAGCCACTGGTGTGCACAAATAATTGTAGCAACATGTGTATGAGGCGTTCGAGGCAGCTACGAATTTACACGTTTTGCATACGAATTGTATGCAAAACTTCGACCAAATTCACACTGTGTGTGAAGGGGCCCTTAAGAGTCTCCACTTGGTTCAAAATGCTGGACAGGAAGCAGAAAGTTTGACCACATTACACCCATTTTGGCATCTCTTCACTGGTTTCCTGTCTCTGTGAGATAAGATTTTAAGGTCCTGTTACTAACCTATAAAATTATTCACAGACTGGCACCTCCCTACTTAGCTGACCTACTTAAACCCTATGTACCGGCCCAGGCACTGCATTTTCAGGGTGAAGGTCTACTTTGTGTCCCTAGGGTGAATAAAAAGTCTGTGGGTCACAGAGCTTTCTCTTATCGTGCACCTGCTTTGTGGAATGATCTCCCTGCATCAATAAAACAGTCAGATTCTGTACAGACTTTCAAGTAAGCACTTACTTTCCCTTTTGTATGGCTAGCATACTGGCATAGTTTGGTACTATGCTTTCTACCCTTTTAAATTCCTTTTATTAGTAAAGAGAGCGGGCCACGGCCTCAACTTTATCTAAAGTCTGGGGCTTTTAGTGAAGCTTTGGGCTAGTGGCTGGCAATCACCTTATTATTATTTCTTCTGTTCTTGTTGCTAAATAATGATCAATTATACTGTGTTTGTTGTCTTTCTGCTGCCTGATTCTGTTTTTTTCTCTCTGTTTAAGATGCGGCTCCATTCAGAGATGGGTGTGGTGTCTTCTTCTACAGGCCTTCCGTCCTGTGCACTGGCATGGACTCCCAAAATTTCCTTTATAATTTCCTGTATTGTCTATTGTGTCGGTCGCATGGCCCAAGCAGAAGGTCACCCCTTTGAATCTGGTCTGATTGAGGTTTCTTCCTCAAATCATCATTCCTTACCACTGTTGCCTGTGTGCTTGCTCTAGGGATTGGTAATGTAAGACCTTACTTGTGTGAAGTGCCTTGCAGCAACTTTGTTAGGATTTGGCACTATATAAATGAAAATAAGTTGAAATTGAAATTGTTTCCAAGACTCTTTCATTTAAGATTAAGAGGTATTATCTAAAATCAAGTTCTTGTAGCTTACTGAAATTTTAATGATGTGATTTTATCTCATATATTAACTGTAGGTCAGATATTTTTACTAGAAATTATACAAATGTCCTTTGTAAGACATTGCATTTTTACAGTGAAGAACTTTCCAACACAAATGTTACTTGGCATCGTTATGTGCAGTGGAGGTTACAAACAGCTCTGATGAATAGCAGCGAGAGATTGAGAGATGATAACTTGAGTTTACAGGTAGGAAAAAGGTCAGAGACAACAGCCATATAGTGGAAGGAAAAGAGCAGACTGTCGAGAGATTTTTCTGTTTTTTCCCCTGCAGTTTGTGTCACAGTTAGTGAGCTGTATTGAAGTAATGCCGCAGACTCATTTGGACGGTACTGCCTTTCTTTTAGGTGGTTTAGTGTCTTCGTCCTTTTTTTTTCCATCCCCTGTGTCTTATAATCAAAGAACATGGCAAGTCAGCATTTGGCAAGGATGTTTACACTTGACTCCATGCGACGATAAACTGAGCGGGGATAGCTTACAGATTAGTGGTCTTGAACATGGAAACAGAGGTGGCCGCACACACAATACCTTGAAATAGTCCAATTCATTCTGTCCTTCTAAACAGACAAGGTTTGACGTAAAAGGTTCCAGCCACAGTGGCAAGCTTTTGATGTGCTCGCCGCATTGTTTATGACAAACTGTGGGCGGAGGTGAGAGAATAGTAGTGGTAAGCCTTTGTTGGGAGAGACAAAGACAGATCTAAAGGGTTTTTGTTTTTTCTTCATTCTTTCAGATTGAAAACCCCAGATATTTGCGGGAGAAATCTGTTCCCTTGTCTCCGGTAAGTTGTCAGGGAGTCCCTTGAGGCTTCTTTTTTGTTAAACTAAAGTGTTGTTTTTGAATTTTTCAATCACTGTACTTCATAATGTCTCTGCTTCATCTCTAAAGATTTCCAAGTCAAGCAGTAGAAGGAACAACACTTTAATTGAAGATCAGGGCCCACTATTTGTCCATAGCAAGGAGGTATGCACTGGAATGATACAGCAAATTCCACCACAACTTTACTGCTTCTCTGTCAAATAAGGGTCAGAGTGCCAGTGTTGCACATGAAGCATGTCGAGAAGCTGTATTAAATGTGTTCAGACTGTTAGGCTTTGCTCTCACTGCCTCTGATGCGTTTACCAAGTCTGCGGGCTCAGTAAACACCGCAGCAGGCCACTCACACCGCCCCCTGTCTGTTTTATGGCGCTGCGGCCAACTCCGGCAACAGGTCCAGAGACTACGCTTGCTGTTTTGATGCGGAGCGCTCTGGCAGCCCACAAGGATAGAGTTCTTGTGGAAAAATCCGCAGCACCGCAGGGTTTTGGTAACTGCAGCCGCAGAGCACCGTGGCCACTGAGAGATGTTTTTATCTTTTTAATGACTTGGTTCCCGCATCCGTACCCCGCAACGGTCACACCGGAGGCAGTGTGAGCAAGGGGTTACCTAACGGCCACCTAATGTGCTCGTAACCTTGAGTCTGGCCCTGGGGTATATACGGAATGATTTGTAAATTTGAGTGAAACACTGAAACACAAATGGGCTGTTTCACAGTCAGGGTACACAGGTATGTGTCACTGGCCCCAAAAAAATCAAAGTGGTTACTTTGGTCAACTTATTCATCCATAAATCCTTAAATGCCCAAAGTTTCAGACCTGTCAGATGTTTGCATATATGAGCTCACAGATATGATCTGCTATACTTTCCAGAGAGGACTTTTTTGACTAAGATAATGGTTGTATAAATTATACAGACTAAGATAAGATTGTGTTTCTGCATTCTCAAATAGCGATGACTGTAAGCATTTCCAGAGATTTTCACAGAGGGAGTGTTACACCCCAATATTAAAGACATTCAAGCGAATTAGGTATACATCCTTTTGTGGCATTACAGATAGTTATTACCTCTTTCAAACCAAAAATTATTATTAACATAACACTGATGCTTGAGTTTGAAATGCACTCTTTTTCTGGAGAGGACAGTTTTGACAGACAAGACATTTTATTTTTGAATGCCAGTTTCAAGTCGTTTCCCCACTGGGCAGTGATCCTGGGAGTTGGATTGTTATATAGTAGGCTTTGATAGGGAAATTAGTCCATTTAGTGGTTACCTACTAAATACATAATAGCTGTGGCAGCCCATCAAAATTAGACATCATGGAATTGACTGATATTTTGGTAAAAACTGGTATAATTAGAGTTCTGCTGGTAAACAAATGGCAATATCAAACCAAATGGCCATTGCTGCTCATAGACCAGTAGTAGTTATTCATATATGGCAAACTAAACTTTGTTGGTCATTTCCACTTTGTCATTAAACCAAACTTTATCTTTAAAATCCACTTATGTAGCCCAAACACAAACAAGTGACAGACAAACCAAGATGAAAGGTTATCAATAATAGTCAGTGAATTGGTTTAGGTTCGGCAGGTTGTGGGCACTTAAACACAGACTCTGTTTTTCATAACTATAAGCCGAGGTGGATGACCACACAAAGCGCCAAAGCTAAATTTAAAAGACACACACGCCCGTGTGTGCAGAAAAAGGATCACATAATTTCACAACTCAAAAGAAAGTGACAAGAAAATTTGAGGTTTATTTAGGCAAATTTGTACCTTAATCTAATCATCTGTACCCTCACTCAAGGATGATATCAATATGAACTTTTCTCAAAATCTGTTACTTTTGAGATGTATCATCCAGATCAAGGCAGACAGGTTTGATCCCACAGACAAACATAATTTTACAGCCTTGTCCTTATATTCCCCACTAAACTGTTTTGACAGGGGTTTGATTCAAGGCGTGTGCATCAGGCTACCTGTCTGTGTCTTTTGACAAGATGCTTCATCTACATTGTTTCAGTCCACCCAGCTATAAATGGGCCCTCACTTTGGTTGGGGAAGTAATTTGTGATGGACTGGTGTTCCAGCCACGGGGAGAGTTGTAGATTCTTTTCTGCTTCACACTGTGTATCTGGGGATAATCATCAGCTGGTGGATGTCAGGACGTGGACAGGACTTACTTCATATATATCAATTCCAGTGAGGTTAAGTTGTTGCCTGTCATCATACAGAACACTAAACACGTGTTGAACATGTCCTGCAGTTAAAGGTCTCATTTCTGCTTCATGGCTTTATATGACCCATGGCCGTGTGCACACAACCGTCATCTGTGGTTTGTGTTATTGAAATGGCCAAAGAGGATGAAAACAAAAATAATACTGGCTCCCAGTGATGACACTTCTTTCCGTATGTGGATTTAAGCAGAAAATCCTATTCTGAAAGTGTGCTTTGAAGTCCCTTCAGCCCCTCTTCATCACCCCCCACCCCACCCCAGCCAGTCCTCTTTTACTTGCACTGTTAAATATAAAACTAAGCATGACTTAGCTGTAATACCTATGGCTTTTTATGTCTGCTCTTCAGAAGCAGTCCATTCACTTAGATCAACTTGGATGGAGGAAAAATAAAGAAAAGAGACACACGCAGAAGACAGTGACACGGAGATAAATTGTTTTGCTTGACTGCTTATAACAAGAATTCATTTTTGCAGTTGAACTAAAATCCATTCAAAAGCAGGCACACACACACACACACAGATTGAGAACGTAAGTAATACCCATTTGTGTTTGATCCTACATTAGCTGATTGCACATAGCTGTGTTTATGATGATCTTAATATCTAACTAAAGTAGCCCAAACATCTCTGTTCCCAGCCACAGCTTCCGGCTCAATGGTATTTTCAGGTCAGATACATATGTAGATTGTGCCCACCACCATCTGGTCTAAAGTGTTGGATGTGCTCAGGAAACCTCTAAAGGGAGGAGTCCTGGTGGCATCCTAATGACATGGAACACAAAGGACCACTACTTGAACTTGAATCTCCCCGTTTCTCTCATGACAATCTATCAAGGAATTTATCAACCTCTCTGTTTGGTTGTACAGGTGGCTCTATGGGCTTCATGATGAAGTGGTATAGAAGAGGATTTTCTTTCACCAAAACATCAGACCTAGGCCTGCATCTCAGGTGTACCTTCTGGCAAATTGCAGCTGAACTTTCAGGTCTTCTTTTTAAGAAAATCCTCCTCCATACCAATTCATCATGAAGTTGTATAACTGGGGATACAAAATGCAAATCTTGCAGTATTTCTCCAGTCACAGCCACAGAAACCTATAACATCTTCTGGGTTGTCTTAGTGGCTTTCTTCACTCTTCTCCTTGCACAGTCATGCGGTTTTTGAGAACTGTCTGCTCCACACATTTTTACCATAGAGTGTCATACTGTTTGTATTTCTTTGTAATTGATGTAAATAAAGTCCAAGAGATATTCAGTGACTTGGAAATGTTCATGTATCCATCCCCTGACTTGTCTGAAGAAAACTGGCAATAAAAATAATTATTTACAGGTATTATACCAAAGTGGCCCATTACTTATGCAGCCCATCATCTTGGTTTTTATATTTTTAACTAGCGTGTTGCTCGTGGGGATCCACAGGCTCTAGATCGGGTTGTGTTTATAAAATAGGTAGCTGACATTTTTCAAGGGTGGTAATAAATTATGAAAAAATTCTATAATGATTTGGAATGGTGTGTGAGTCCAGAATGTAATTATCAACATCCATTGTTCACTGTTGTTACGTGATACCTGTGATTTCTCCAAAAATATTAGTCCTATCAATGTTCCGTTTTGGTGACGCTCATCCTTGACCCACGACACATAAGCATACCAAATAGCAAATATCAGCTCTCCCCAGTTTGTCTGTGATCAAAGCCATACGCATGCATGCACGCACACACGTACACAAAGACCATTTGGCTTTTAACCCCTTAAGCCCTAGAGCCTATTTCACCAAACTCACATACACATACATTATGATTTTTGAAAGTTTTATCTTATGTTATTTCTCAGCTTGTACAAAATTGAATATGTATGGCGCATTATGAAGCGCAAAATACGACAACAGAGCCCCCCGACTGTTGAACAACTGAAGTCATACATCAAGCAAGAATGGGAAAGAATTCCACCTACAAAGCTTCAACAATTAGTGTCCTCAGTTCCCAAATGCTTGAGTGTTGTTAGACAGAAAGGTGATGTAACACATTGGTAAACATGCCACTGTCCTAGCCTTTTTGAAATGTGTTGCAGGCATCCATTTCAAAATGAGCAAATATTTGCACAAAATAATAAAGTTTATCAGTTTGAACATTACATATCTTGTCTTTGTTGTGTATTCAATTGAATATAGGATGAAGAGGATTTTCAAATCATTGTATTCTGTTTTTATTTACTTTTTACACAACATCCCAACTACATTGGAATTGGGGTTGTACTTTATAATATTTATATCAATTGTATATGAAGAATCTTGAATATTTTGTCCAACTGTACTCATACACAAACTGAACCAGAGCTCAAAATGAGATCCCTTTCATTTAAACCCCTAAGACTTATTCACAAATTACCCAGCATTATAAATATTTTTAAAGCCACCGGCCATGAAAGCTGCAGTCGTAACATAAGCAAACTGTTTTGCAAGACTAGCAGTCTTCTAATTCATCAGCATGCCTTGGCAATGCTCATGATTATGATGACTGGGCCTTTATTTGAAAATTATTTTCAGTAATGAATCCAGTGCCTGATGAGTCAGGCTTATCCAAAGGCTCAAGATCCCCATGCTGTCTTCACACTAACCCCTTGTTGTCTGACCTCAAGGGTTATTGGCAGTAGCCAGAGCTTGGTAGAAGAACTTGTTGAGTTACCCACATTGTAATTGCATACAAAGAGCCGTACGTATTCTGACAGGGAATCAGATCCCTTTGCTTTGCTGTGCCACAGTGTTGCAGCCCCTCTAATTTACAAATGCCTGGGATGGAGTCTGAGCCTTCAGCTTCTGATTTAGAGGGCTGCAGCCTATCTGATAACTTTAAAAGCTTAAAAAGTGTCTTCACTAGTTGTCTTAAAAGTGTTTTTAAGGCAACTAGTTCTGAACTTTGCTTTCAAGTTGCTTCAGGCTGGGAAGCACAAGGGAAAAACAGATTGAGACAGAAATTCACAGGTGTTTTCCATTCAGATGGTTATTTGCTTTTATACCTTTAATGTTGGGGGTGTAATGATTCAGTCAGACCACATTGGATTAACAACCACACTTGCTGTACTTCACTGTCGGGAACTTATTCACATAGAGGCAGAGACAGATATTAAATGAGACATGTCACAGTTTATTAATTCTCACAAGAATAAACAAGGATACGCCACTGAGGACTTCTCTCTTTTTCTCCCTCTGTCTATGGTGGTCTTTTCTGCTGTCCTGGACAATATTTCACTGCAACTCTATAGTTCTGTCTCTGTATTTACTCAGTTCTTCTCAGTCATGCAACAGTTGTCTCCTGGTGTGTTTCAGACATCTTGCATTAGTGGAATAAACACATACAACCATGCATTCACAGTTATATTCAGTATTATTATCACGATTCTTTTTTCAGCTGCTCCTGTTTCCATCTCACACTGTCCTCTGCATCATCTTCTGACACACCAACCGCCTGTATGTCCGCTGTCAACATCCGTAAACCTCCTCTTTGGCCTCCCTCTTCTCTTCCTGCCAGGTGTTCATCTTCAGCATCTTTCTCCCTATATACCCCAAAGTCTCTCCTCTGCACATTTCCAAACCATCTGAATCTCACCTCTTTGACTTTGTCTCCAAACTGTCCAACCTGTGCTGCACCTGTGATATATTTATTTTTAATCCTGTCCAATCTGGTCACTCCCAAGGAAAATCACAGCATTTTCAGCTCTGCCTGCTGTCTGTCTGTTACCACCAAAGCCTCTAAGCCGTACGACATAGCTGGTCTCACTACCATCTTGCAAATGTTCTCTTTCACTTTTTCAGGTACCCTTCTGTTGCAAATTACTCCTGTCACTTTTCTCCTCCGCTGTCGTCCTCACCTTCACATTGAAAGAGTTTACGAAAGCAAATTTTTCGGTGCATCAACTGATGATGGAATCAGCTGGAAATCACACTTTAAACATGTACATGTAGGAACCATTTCAGTACTGAATAGAGCAAAACAGGTTCTGGATAAGAAATCACCGCAAATTCTCGACTTCACTTGTTTTGCTGAAGTTACACTGAACAAAATTATTAACTCAGCATCAGACATTTTTAAACATTTTGTACATTTAGGGTTAAAGAAATTACTCACTTCAGTCTACATGAACTATTATTGTTCAGTTTTACAAAGATTAAAGACATTTCCTCATTCAGATGTCCATTTGGATCGAGATTCATTACAATCCTTGGTTAGTGGCTTGGGAGTGCCATTCAAAACGCACTGGCTGTACATGCCATGTGGCTGAGTTGAATGACCTTTGGGCAACTTAACTTCACATGTGCAGTTCCAGAACCAACTTATATATGATTAGCAAGTTTAGCAGATATTGTAATGAAAATGATCAATTTGACCTTCAAATCAAATGACCTTGACCTTTGCTTAAACAAACCCTTTAAGGGCAGTTTAGGATTGACTGTCATGCGCACTTCAACTTTGGTGAAAATTGACCACGTTCCTTGGAGAAGTAGAGGAACAAACACAAACATTTCTCAAATTATAGTATAATTACAGTAAGATAGTATGATTCTGTTTTTGGCAGATTTTTTTTAAATTCACCATTCTTATCAGAGCACAGTACAGTCAATGAAAATGTTGTCAGTGTGTGGAATTGAAATCTAGCTGTTCCTCAGTAGATAGCAGAACACTACGTAAGGACTATCTTTGACATCTGTGGTTGTGAAGGAAGAAAGACACATCAGGACACAGCAGATCTCAGGCAAGAAGAAGGAGATGCTCAAAGGCAACCTTCTTTGTGGAGTCCAAACAGTTTGCAGACGATTTGTGAGCACATCCTCCTGAGGAAAAGGGCCTTGACCCTGTACTGGTGTTGAAAGCAGAAAAGGCAACTGTTTCCATCTTCTTTATGCATTCCCTCCCTCCTTACCGCCCTCCCTCCCTGTCTCTTCCTCATATCCTTTCAAGAGTGAAGTGTCAAAAAACATGGCATCTTACAACGCTCGCTTCAACACTGAAGAATAGAAGCGGGAATAAAGCTGTACCACCCAGTCTGGCTGATTGAAGGCATCTTAGAAGCCTTAGGTGGATGACATTCCTCCTCCTCCTTCTTTCACTGATGCCTTTGTAAACAAGTTTCAAACACCCCTGATCTAGTTTGACAAACTTTCACCAAAGAGCGTTGGAAGAGAGGATGAGAAAGTGACACCCCCACATCTTTTTTTGGTGCTGAAAAATCAGGACTCCACTTACTCTTGTGCTCTTCAGTCACTGCCATCTCACTCTTCCCTCCTCTCTTTTCTTTCCCTCACTTTCTCATGCTTGTTTCTTTTCTGCTGTGACAGGTCTCCTGTGGTTCCCTCAATTGCAGAAGAAATGAGAAATCAAGAAAAGATGCCAAAAAAAGCCCCCCAAAAAACATTCTAATACTTAACGATGCCTAGTCAAGGAGAAAAGTGTGCAAGTGTAGCAGAGGTGCAGTAATGAGGGGAGGCATTGACACGGTAATTTTCATGTCTTTGGAAGATTCTGACTTTTTAACAGCGCTATGAATCATTCAACACTAATTGCTAAGATCTTAAAAGTCTGAGCTTTTTTGGGTTGGCTGGGTTGAAATTTTTTAGATTTCGTGCCCCTACGCATGCATGTCAAGACTCTCATCTAAGGGCTGTACTAAGGGCTGTGCTGAGGTCCAAGTGTTCCAAGCAAGGGCGTAACAATGTGACACGGTACATCATATACCTGAGAACTGGATTTTAATAAGCAGACATGAATCATAACCTCTAACTGGGACAGAGAACACAGTCTTAACTGCCACCACAGGCTAATTATCATAATGTTTGAAGGATTTAGCGTCAAAACAAAATTCCAGAGTATCACAAGAGCATTGAATGATGGATCATGTCTTGGACAATATCATGATCTGACTGTATCGTTATACCGCTTGTGCAAAGTAATATGGATTTTCTGCTTAATTGTTTTTCTACTCAGAACAAACACGAGTTGGCCTCAGGATGTTGTTCACCACAATCAGACACAGGCAAGCTTTCAAAGGAAGCACATTTGTCACCCTGCTGTAGCGATGATTAAGCCGGTGACTAAACACAAGTACTGACATCAAAGTGACGGAAGAGTAATCCCACTGTCTTTGAGTCATGTGTTTGTGAGCAGTCTTACGAGAATTTTTTCTTATCTGTTTTCGAAATACTTAATATAGCATGAGATAATTAAAATGTATTTTTTTTATGCCACTGTTCTATGAAGTTGTTATAAACCCACTCAATGAAGTTGGGGGACATTATGTTCTCACTCTGTCTGGGCATCTATCTGTCCCGGTATCTGTCTCTAAACCTTTCATTCCTTCACAATAACTAGAGAATGCTTCATCTGATTAAAACAATTTCTTGCTAGTATGTTGGGGGAAGGCTAGAGGAAGGTTCCTTTCAAAAGTAGCTGTTATCCATTATTCAATATGGCCACTATGGACACCATCTTGATTTTCCTTTTCTGTGCAATAAGTAAATAACACATCACCTGATTGAAACCATTTCTTGGTGGAGTATTGAGGGAGGTGAGACAAAGTATCCTTTTAAAAATGGGGGTCAAAACACCACACACCAATTCTAAAGTGACAGTGTTTCCCTATACAAATACACAATATGCTGTCTTTAATGCAGCATTCTTTTGCAAGCGAAGTACTTTCCAGACTTCATTGCTGCTGTTATTAATGCAGATGTTAATTTTGACAAGGAAAGGTTTACTTACCTTGACTTTGCTGATGATGCTGTGATTTTTCTGGAATCAGTGGATGCCTGATTGCAGCTCAAGAGGATCTGAGTGTGGTGTCAGTGTCTGAATTTGTCCTGGAGCAAGACTAAGATACAAGTTTTCAATAATCTTTTGGGCTCGGCTTTCAGAAATGTATCTGTATGGAGTGAAATTGTTGAACTTGTGCAGTCCTTCATTTACATCTCAGCACTGACAGTTATGTCTTTGGATCCTCCACTTTTGAGATCAAGAAACATCAGTGAAGAATTTATGGAGTCATGAAGTCGCTGAACAGAGGTTTGGTGATGTTTATGTAGGAGGAGAAAGAAGATCAAAGTCTTTAGGATCCTTGTGCTTCCTGTTGGAGTGTGAAATTTTGATGCTGAACAGTGATCTCAGGTGAGGACTGGCTTTCGTGCCAAAGCCTAGTTTCATATAGCAGTCTAATCTTGTTTAGTGGGCTAAACTCAGTCGACTCATCTTTTGACGTTAGTCTTTACACAAAGCGCTAATCTTTTTTTAGTTGACAAAACTTCAGTGTCTTACCTCAAAAAAGGTGGCTATCATATGCCACCTCTTGACAGACGAGGAAGGAAGGAGAGTCTTGTGGCATACTGGGACAATCCATTGGAGATGTTTACGGGGGCTGAGGTCGGGAGCGCTTCTCCTCTGCTGCGGCAGCCTCATAATCTACAAGTTTAGCCACCGATGTGAAATGGAGATTAGACGGCTAATGTTGGACGACTAACCTTAGTTGACTAAGTAAGCAAACCGGACCCAGATCTCTTTGGAAGATCCTTGGGTCCCTAGAATGACTAGAATGACTTGGGGTCAAATTAACAGTTACTTAAGGAGACTTACACGAGGAGTATCGATTGCAGTGTAAGAGAATGTCAAATACGGCATTTTGACCATGCAGCGCATTTCTCTAAGCATGATCCAGCATGCAGCTGCCTCAGTGCTGAGGACCCCATTGGGTGGAGGCCAGTGGTATGCCCAGATATCACCTAGCTGCAGCAGATACATGCTTATTGTAGAGAGGTTTGGATGGCCCGACTGTCTATCTTGATGATTGCCATCCATGACCCAGAGTGGTTACGTGGTGTGGTAGATGAGACAACATCACTGACAACCAGGTCATGTCTGGGAGTTGATGCTCTGACATGACCCGAAGTTAATGTAAAAGATACTAATTTTGTCAAGACTACATCCACTGACCAGAAAAAAGATACCAGAAGAATGCATGGCATTTTGCAGTACTGTACAGTAATGCTCAGCCTGTAAAAAAATATATACTAATGATGCGCACTGTCTGGGTTTTAGAGAGACTCATTTGCACTTGGAATCAAACCCACTGGCCCATTGGTTAGTGGATAACTTGCTGTTATAACTCAGTTGTAGTCACCGCGTTAGAAAAAATTTGAACGATGTATTTTTCTTGTCATTGAATTGTCAATGAAGTGGTAGCTTTAGCTCAAACAATGTCAACATATTATTTAGCTTTTGGTTGTGAAAATGCCATCTGGCCATCCATAATATGTATGTAAAGTTCATGCAGCTTTCTGTACTTGCAATGTAAAGATTTTATTTTGCATGTGAGTTGTGTCCTAATTCTGCACTGATTTTTGTACCCCTACTTACACCCTCGATGCAAACAAAAATATTTTTTCTCCTCATACTTCGTGCATGACTCTGCATCCAAATTTGTTCTCTCCGATATCTCCTCAATCATTAACATATTTGTAAACACAGATCTCAAAATTCAACCTCATCCAACAAAATATTATAACGCTTGTCGCAAAGTATCATGTACTTAATCCCTCAGAAAGACACATCACTTGAGAGCTAAAACGGTTACTGAACCCTTTAGCTTATTCGCAGTATTGATGTGATATTTGCTTTTCTGTGTTTTCAGACTGAGCTAAAGATGAAAATACTGGAGTCCAGGTATCAGGAGGAGAAGCTCAAGATGCAGCAGAATCATGATGCAGATGTTCAGAAAGTAAGTGCACTGGAATGGAATCTTTTCAATACAAATACTTTATCCAGGAGATACAACCATAAGAAAAGCACACTGAGTACACCTGATCTTTAAACTAGTCTAATCTAGTCTACATTACAGTGGCTGCAAAGACCTGTTTTATGCCCCCACTCAGCTAGTTGGGGGACATTATCTTTTCACCCCATCTGGGTGTCTGTCTGTAATTTTTTTGTTTCTGCAGAATAACTAAAGAATGCCTTGTCTGATTGAAACACTTTCTTGGTGGTATATGTGGGAGGTTATAGGATGGTTCCTTTTGAAAATGGGCACCATCTTAGTTCTCATTTCCATGAAATTACTAAAGAACGCCTCATCTGATTGAAATGATTTCTTGGTGGTGTATTGGGGAGGTGAGGGAAAGTATCCATTTGAAAATGGGGGTTAATACACCAGATACAAATTGTAAAGTTGCAATCTTTTGCTATGTAGATAGACCATATGCCTTCTTTGAAGCACCTTTCACTACAGAAATACACTTCATTATTACCTCTACTAAAAAAAATACACCAGCTTCAAATATAAACGTGCCACGCTTTACGTTGCTGTTGTTTCAATATGCACAACACCAAATTTGTAAATACTGTAAAATCTTTTTACCATTTTACAACACACTGTAGATTTACTTGCTTCCAGTTTCATTGACTTTAGTTCAATCTTTGATAGTAGTGGGGAATGAAATAGTGAGTTAGGTTGAATTCTCTATGCATTAGAACATCCTGTACTGTAAAAGCCTAAAATGAACATCCTAAAAGCTGTCCTTTCACACCTCCGATTTCATGCTCTCTGCACCTGACACTGTCATTGTTTGGCTTGGTCAACACCCAAAACATTAGTATCACTCAGGTGTCTTAACATAAAAATGGGTCTCCCTACATGTTGCATGAACTTTGCTCCAGCCACCCAGTCGTCCTTTCATCTCCACTATCTGTATCACAAACAGAATAACGGGCTTCTCGTCTAAGTGCACTTGGAGAGAACAAAAAGAGTGGGGTGAAAAATGGGGTTTAGGACCATTTTTACAGGAAAATAACCTTGTTTATACTTTTCTTCAGAGCCGAAAGCCAGAGCATGGGCAATACAGTAGCACAAGTAGTTAGTGCACTTGCTCTGAAATGAAAGGTTCCTGGTTCGAGACCACCTGTGCCCCATTCTCCATGTACATCTGAAGATCTAGCTGATGAACCTGAGCCAAAAGAAATGACCTTTTGTCTTAAAGTCATTTGTTTTCATTGTTTTGGCACATTGTCCATCACCATTATTACTTCAGTGTTAGGTAAAGACTCGTTTTTCAAGGAAATATTACAATAGAATCAACTTCTGTGAGCATTGATAACTGTCTCGCCATTCATGTTACATTTTAACCTTGATAATACCAAAGATTTTCTTTGTACAGTGTGAGACAATAAAACTCGTCAGTGAGTAAAAGTGGAATGGTTTAGAAATGTGACTGGTCCTGTGGCCTCAGGTGCCGGTGTTGCCAACCGACCAGTCCCCCCTAAAAATCAGTCTGCCCTGCCTTCACTGTGCATGTGTCATTTTGGAGTGTCAGCAGCAATTCACTGATTACCACCTCATTTCTGCTTTAAACTGCGCTCCAGTCATCATCGATCTCAGCAACAGATATCTGAAGCTTCTATACAACAATTATTTCCACATAAATTCAGTATTATTTCATCATAAAAGACAAGGTAGCGATCAGAGCACGACTAGGGATAGGTATTGGGAACCGGTTCTTTTCGGGTATCGTTAAGAAATGATTAGATCCATCGACATCAGTAGCCTTTTTGCTTAAGGATTCCCTTATAGGTCCTTCAGAGTGGCCATTGTTTTGGGGGTGCTTGTCAGGAAGATGGTCATTACTTTACATTTCTCAGCGCGACAGCAGCACGTCTGAGACTGACTCTCTGAGTCTGACTCTCTACACCCAAAGCAATTGAAGGGAATAATGTAATTATTAACCATCAAATGACAAAGTAAAACCTCTTTCTAAAGTCAGTTTTAAGCAGAAACAAGGCCATTTTAAGCAGGAACAAGGCGATAACACTATGTAACACAATTTTGTTCCTGGTTTCTAAGTGTTATATTTCAACTGCTTATGTCTAAAGTCTATGGAAAAATGACTTCATTCAGCCATGGTTCTCGACCGGAAAAAGGTGCTTTGCCCTCTTCAGGTCGGTGGAGTGTCCTTGCCTCAAGTGGAGGAGTTTAAGTATCTTGGGGTCTTGTTCACGAGTGAGGGACGGATGGAGCGTGAGATCGATAGACTGATCGGTGCAGCGTCTGCAGTGATGCGGTTGCTGTATCGGACCGTCGTGGTGAAGAGAGAGCTGAGTAGGGGGGCAAAGCTCTCGATTTACCAATTGATCTACATTCCGATCTTCACCTATGGTCATGAGATTTGGCTCATGACCGAAAGAACGAGCTCGCGAGTACAAGCGGCCGAGATGAGTTTCCTCCGCAGGGTGGCTGGGTGCTCCCTTAGAGATAGGGTGAGGAGCTTGGTCACTCGGGAGGAGCTCGGAGTCGAGCCACTGCTCCTCCACGTCGAAAGGAGTCAGTTGAGGTGGCTCGGGCATCTTTTCCGGATGCCCCCTGGATGCCTCGCTGCTGCCCCCGCGACCCGACTCCGGAAAAAGCGGAAGAAAATGGATGGATGGATGGATCTAGAAAGTTCTCAAAGTTTCTTGACATTTCTAGATAATTCTGGAAACTTCTAGAAAATTCTGGACAGTTCTAGCAGTTAAAGAATATTCTAGAAGACTACTCAGTAGTAGTGAAGGCGAATCGAGAATATTCTTGAAAACAGACAAATTTCAAAATATTATTGTCCTGATCACAGAAGCAAAGTTTCTGTGGAATAACAGCTATTTTCTATTTATTTAAGGCATAACAGGTTAGGAAAACACACTGTGTACCCAGGAACAAAACAAAAATTTTGTTACATAGTGTAATCGGTGAATCACTGCTGACACTCCAAAATGACCCATGTGCAGCAGCATGTCAGACTCAGACGTGCTGCTATGGCGCTCTGATCAGTCCCCTGTCTTTTATTATGAAATAATGCTGAATGTGTGTGGAAATAATTGTTGTACAAAACCTTCAGGTATCTGTCGCTGAGATGATGACTGGAGTGCAGTTTTAAGCAGAAACGAGGTGATAATTTGTGAATTGCTGCTAACGCTTTGAAATGATGCATGCGCAGTGAAGCCACAGTAAGCCACAGTGAAGGCAGGGTGAACCGATTTTTAGGGTGGGCGTTCGGTCGGTGACACTGGTGCTTATTCGTAGATATGGTATCACGATGTTGATGCAGTTGTGATGTTGACAGTCTGACAGTCCCTGAATGAGATACCCGTCCATAACAGGTTACTTCCCCATCCAAAGTCGGTACCTGTTTACAGCTGAGTTGAAGGGGACTCTGTAGATGAAGTATCTTAGCCAAGAACACATACAGGTAGTGTGGCCACTTACTACAATGATCATAGTGTATGTATATATGTGGCAATGCTCCCCCCCAACACACACACAAACACACACACACGCAAAGATTTTTGCTAGTAATGGTAATCCAACTCCTATCTTGAAAGTTTAATTAGTTCAAAAATTAGAACACATGCAGACAGGTGCTCCCACTGGATGTAAATTCCCTGCCAACACGGTTGGTAATAATCATTAGGTGCAGTCCTAAAACTGAGATAATGTAATTATGTAACTGAGGAATTTAGGAAGAACCACCATGTGCAAGTTATTAGTTGGTTCATTTCCACTAAATATTCTCCAGTATTGGTTAAAGGTAATTTGTTTCCATAGATTATAGAACGAAAGAATGGTGAGATGGAAGATCTGAAGAACATGTACCGAGCCAAGTTGGAGGAAGCAGAGGAGATGATACGTAAATTGGAGAAGAAAGGTGAGAAGTCACAGAATTGCAGGCTTCAATATAAGAGTGTTTATGCTGGTGTCTGAGAACACTTGGCATAAAAAGCCAGTTCCTTAAGATGCTGTACTTGTGTGGACTGGGGATCATTAGCTGTGATGTTCAAGATGAATAAGATTCACTGGATGTCTCCCTTTGTTTCATATTTATTTTCACTTCCTATATTTCGCCTCGTCACTTCAGTCTTTCATGTGTAAAATGGTTTGATGAGAAGTGTGTAGCGTGCAGTTGGTCATCAGTTTGAAGCACTGATTTACAGATGGTGCATCAGTAAGCATTAAAGTCTTGTCTGTGCACATAGCCTAAGGCAGGGTATGTGTCAGGCTGCTTTATGTGTGTGCTTCCCTCACCCACAGTTCAAAGTCTGCTGCTGGAATCCCAGGTCTTCTGTGAAAGCAAAGATAAGCAGATTGCTGAGCTGAAGAAGATGTCGGATCTGAGCACTGAATCCCTGAAAAATGAGTGGGAGAAGAAGGTATAAGAAAGAGTTTAAGGTCTTGGTTGTTCTGCAGCCTTGAGCCAGATGAATATTGTTTGATCGGATGAGACAAGCAGCCAAGATCTGGTCCTGCCGGTGGTGGTGGGTGGGTGGTAGGGGGGAGGTCCATGATTTACTTAACCTAGTGTGGGTTTTTCAGTCCTGAAAAATAAATGCTCTCAGACCAGGGGTAAATCATATTGTCACACCAGACCAGGGGTCTTAGACACTGCAGGTTTCCCTTTCTCAACAGGTGGTTTCATTGATGTTCAGGTGTCTCAGTGGGTGATTTCATTGATGTTCAGGTTTTATGTTCAGGAGAGAAGCTCCTCAGCAACCTGCTAAGATGATTGGTTGCAAGGAAAACCTGCACCATCTTGGCCCTCATTGCCCACCCCTGTTCTAGGCAATTCAAGCTACCTAGCTTCTTGGCACTCAGTAAGAGACTAATGAAATTTCCACTCTGTTCAAGGTCACTTTTACCTCGTTTCCACCATCATGGCTACCGCAACAGTCCATGAATCCATAATTCATAGTTATTTGATATGCTGTGTGTCCAGGCTTTTTGTTGGATAATTTGCAACTTCAGGCAGCATGATGGCTTAGTGGTTAGCAATGTTGCCTCACAGCAAGGAGGTCATGGGATCAATTCCCACCTGTGGCCTTTCTGTGTGGAGTTTGCATCTTAACCCCGTGTTTGCGTGGGTTCCCTCTGGGTGCTCTGACGTCCTCCCACAACCAAAGACATACAGGTTAGGTCAGTTGGAAACTTTGAAAAAAATGTCCGTAGGCATACCCGTGGGTTTGTTTATCTATGTGTGGCACTGCAACAGACTGGCATCCTTTCCAGGGTGTACTCTGCCTCACACCCTATAATTGTTGGGATAGGCTCCAGCTCTCCCCCATGACCCTTAATTGGAGTAAGCAGTTGAAGATGAGTGAGTGAGTGAGTTTGCAACATCCACTGCGTCACTCTGCTACATCATGCTGACACTTTGGTGTCTTCAGCAGACCAGCTAACTGTTTTATAGATTGAATTTATGAGCTGAAATTCCCCTTGTTGTTGCTGGTGTTTATTCATCGATATCTTAATGCACTTACATGTGTGGCTCTATGTGTCTGCAGAGAAGGCAGCAGCAGCCCTCACTCAACAGAAATGCTGGAGCACATGCTTCTTAGATGATTTGTTATGCCAATTAACAGCACAACAAGCCATATTATAACAGATATTTGTAGTAAAATGCTCATGAACAAGTCATTCGCTCATGCTAACATTAGCCACTAGCATCACACTATTTGATGCTACTGACCTCTAAAAGATGTCACTTTCAACACATATGAAACATTAAATCCATCATAAATTACTACTTGGAGACACTCCCCTTGGTCACATCAGGCACAGTCTGAAAATATACTTACCACTTATAAGTCAATAAAAATAAAACTTTTTTGTGTTTATTGGTGGATTGCAAACCAGTTTTAGGGCCCCTACACACATAACATGATTGAAGCCGACTGGCGCACTAAGGAGGAATCGCATGCCACTCGTGAAAAATCGGAGCCACTTAATATCCCTCGTACAGCTGTTGCCACAACCATTTGCACACACCAGCGGCCGAAAGACAGTGAGTGCCCATTCGACCCCCCTCTCAGGAGCTGTTGGCCAAATTCTAAGTGCCACAAATGAACATCCAACATCGCTTGCTGGGCATTTAGAAAAGGCGGGGTTATTTGCGCTCCCGGCACGATAGTGGAGTGCAGATTTGAGCTGTCGGTGAAAATTGTCTAAGTGCAACACGAGTGTGCGTTACCAAGCAACACAAATGTCAAGCAAGTCCCCCCCCCCCGCCAACACATGTGGCGTGCCAGTGTGTGCCGCCCCCCCCCCCCCCCCCCCGCAACACATGTGGCATGCAGGGAGGGGGGGCACACTTGCTTGACATGCTGATAATATGTGTAGACAAGATCACATGGGGACCGGCCAGCCACATCTTAGCGCACACAACACAGCAAGGCACCTCTCAGCTGATCGCCGGCCAGCCACTCACTGACAGCTGGAAATTACGGCTGAGAGCACACGACATGTTAAATTAAAAAACACAGAGAACACAGCCAGAACAAGTATATAAATAATTACTACAATAACTACAAACAGTTGCATAACACATAAGTAAAATGAATAATCACAGAACACAGAAACAGAGAGTGACACTTTGTTTTGCACACTGATCGAAAAGGTGGGTGTGCCCACGCAAGCCGCTGCTGTTGAGATCTGTGGTCCTGCAAGTCACAGCTGAAGAACACATTATATTTACATTATAAATAAAGATTAATAATTTCCAGCACAGTCGGCCCAAGAGTGGACCACAGGTCCTTAAACAGTTTTGTTGGTATAGGATCAAATAAACAGGTTGTGCTTTTTGTTGACGTTATGAGTTTTGTCAGCATGCCTAGTGAGATACTAGCAAAGTCTGTAAATCTAGGTAATACCTCAGTAATGGTGCCCACCTCAATAGCAGGGTGTAGTGGCTGGGTTAAAGCATGCTGGGATATGTTTAACCTAATGTCTTCTATTGTCTTCTCAAAGTAATCCAGGAAATCTTGTGCTGTAAAAGGAGTGCAAACTACAGGTGGTTGTCCATGAATAAGTGTTGCCACTGTGTCAAACAAGAACTTTGAGTTATGCTTGTTTTTGTTGATCAAATCAGAGTAATAGGTCCACTTGTAGCCAATAATGCATGCTTATAGTCTAAAATAGCATCACGCCACGCAAGGTGGAATATTTCTAATTTTGAACGACGCCATTTCCGTTGTGGACCTCTAGCCTTATGCTTGAGGTTACGCAGGTAATCATTGAACCAAGGTGACTGTGTTTTAGGGGAGTGTAGTTTTAACACATATGGTGCAGTCATGTCAAGTGTAGTTTTGAGCACTGAGTTCAGTCTTAGTTGAGGAGTTGATGCATCGCTGTAGTGATATATAAGGTTGTTGTTTCACTTAATACGGCAGTGAAACTGTAAACTTAATAAGTCAGTTATCAGAGACCACTGATGTAAGAGGCATGATGTCAGTATTCGTGACAGCAATACCACGTGCGAGAACCAAATCCAGGGTATTTCCACTAATGTGCCTCGAGTCCCAAATGCACTGCTGAAATCCTAATGCATCCACAATTTCCATAAATGATTTGCAGAGTGGATCAGAAGGCTTATTTATATGAACGTTAAAGTCGCCAATGATCAGAATGTTATCTGCTGCAGTTGACAAGTTTGAGATAAATGCACCAAATTAATCTAAAAATTCACAATATGGGCCAGGAGGCCTATATACAGTGACAAAGTAATACGGCTGATTTTTATTCTTCTGACCTTGGCAATGCATAATATCCTGAGCAGAGCGGAGAATCAGATGCTCAAACAAGTTATATTTATGAACCCCAACAGCTAATAAGCTAAACCTAGATTGATAAATACAACCCCAATTTCAGTGAAGTTGGGACATTGTGTAAAATGTAAACAAAATAGAATACAATGACTTGCAAGTCCTCTTCAACCTATATTCAATTGAATACACCACAAAGACTAGATATTTAATGTTCAAACTGATAAACTTTATAGTTTTTGTGCAAATATTTGCTCATTTTGAAATGGATGCCTGCAGCATGTTTAAAAAAAGTTGGGACAGTGGTATGTTTACCACGGTGTTACATCACCTTTCCTTCTGACAACATTCAATAAGCGTTTGGGACCTGAGGACAGTAATTGTTGAAGCTTTGTAGGTGGAATTTTTTCCCCAGTCTTGCTTGATGTTCGACTTCAGTTGTTCAACAGTCCGGGGTCCCTGTTGTATTTTGTGCTTCATAATGCGCCACACATTTTCAATGGACGACAGGTCTGGACTGCAGGCAGGCCAGTCTTGTACCCGCACTCTTTTACTACAAAGCCACACTGTTATAACACGTGCAGAATGTGGCTTGGCATTGTCTTGCTGAAATAAACAGGGATGTCCCTGAAAAAGACGTTGCTTGGATGGCAGCATGAGTTGCTCCAAAACCTGTATGTACCTTTCAGCATTGATGGTGCTATCACAGTTGCCCATGCCATGGGCACTAACACACCCCCATACCATCACAGACGCTGGCTTTTGAACTTAGCGCTGGTAACAGTCTGGATGGTCTTTTTCCTCTTTTGTCTGGAGGACACGACGTCCATGATTTCCAAAAACAATTTGACCACAGCACTTTTCCACTTTGCGTTTGTCCATTTCAAATGAGCTTGGGCCCAGAGAAGGCAGCGGCGATTCTGGATGTTGTTGATGTATGGCTTTGGCTTTGGATGGTAGAGTTTTAACTTGCACTTGTAGATGTAGCAATGAACTGTGTTAACTGTCAAGTGTTCCTGAGCCCACGTGGTAAGATCCTTTACACAATGATGTTGGTTTGTAATGCAGTGCCGCCTGAGGGATCCAAGGTCACAGGCATTCAATGTTTGTTTTCAGCCTTGCCACTTACGTGTTGAAAGTTCTCCAGATTCTCTGAATCTTCTGATTATATTATGGACTGTAGATGATGGAATCCCTAAATTCCTTGCAATTGAACATTGAGAAACATTGTTCTTAATCTGTTGGACTATTTTTTTCAAACAGTTGTTCACAAAGTGGTGATCCTCGCCCCATCTTTGCTTGTGAATGGCTGAGCCTTTTGGGGATGCTCCTTTTATACCCAGTCATGACACTCGCTTGTTTCCACTTAGTAGTTCGTTGAGCTTTCAACAACTTTCCCAGTCTTTTGTCCCGTCCCAACTTTTTTGAAACGTGTTGTAGGCATCCATTCCAAAATGAGGAAATATTTGCACAAAAGCATTTATCAGTTTGAACATTAAATATCTTGTCTTTGTGGTGTATTCAATTGAATATAGGTTGAAGAGGATTTGCAGATCATTGTATTCTGTTTTTAATTTACATTTTACACAACGTCCCGACTTCATTGGAATTGGGGTTGTAAGAGCAACACCCCCACCTTGCTTCGCATCATGGGGGACATGACTAAATGTATATACTGCTGGGCAGGCCTCATTTGAGGAGAGGACAGCTGTAGGTTTAAGCCAGGTTTCACATAACCCAATCGTATCTAAGTGATGATCAATAATTAGATCATTAATCAACAATGATTTTGAGGATAGTGATCTTATGTTAATGAGACACAGACTAAAGACCTCAGTGGGTTTGACAGCTGAACTGTTTGGGTTTAGGGGTGGTTCCAGCGTAGCATATATAAGATGCCTAGAAGTAGGATTAGGTTTGAGACATTCCACACGCCTTGTAGGTAGCAGACATGAAATCTTTGATATTGTTGGAACAACCACTGGGCCATCCTCAATTTCAACATCATCCAATGTAGTAATGGGTATTACGTTTGCAAAGCATATCCCTCTATGATTTTTAGGTATTCAGTTTGCAAGGCATATCCTTGTATGATTTTTATGGACACGTCTACAGAAGCAGGCCACAGTCTCAACTTGTTGAATTTCCCTCCCTGGCAGATAAACTGCACTATCACCATAGTGGATTTTCTGCACTAATTTCCCTAAGTTCTTGCAGGGTCTCTAATCACGTGGTCCGTGGCCTGCTGTTAATTCCTAATGTTACCCTCCCTGTAGAGCTCTTTGTTCGCAGACAAGATGGCAGAACTTTCCCTAGTAGGGTGGAGGCCGTCCGACATCAGCGAGCCACGGCGGCCCCAGAACGAAAGCCAGTTATCAATAAAGCTAAAGCCTTGCTGTCTTCAAAATTGCGCCAGCCACCTATTTAATGATGTCAGCCTGCTAAACACCTCATCAGTACCCCGGGAGGGGAGGGGACCAGAGACTATTAATCGATGCCGACATATCTTTCTGGCAAGGTCACAAGTCCTCTCTATGTCCATTTTTGTGAACTCTGAGTGCTTCATCCTGACATCATTGGTGCCGACGTGAATAACAGTGTGACTATATCTCATGTCATGTTCCTTAGTCTGTATTCCCTTCTGCAGCGTCAGCACCCTAAGGTACATACTTGTATTGTCTGTTCAATAAGAGGGATTAAATATTAGAAATGGTGGTGGTTTTTTTGTGGTGTATGCCCCTCCACAGCAGCGCCGCGATGTGGTGCCACTCGTTCCAGCTGCTCGCACTGTGTTCGTGCATGCACACGAGCATGCGTGAAACCATCACCATGGTATCGTGCATGCCTGTGTCCGTCCCCACAGCAGATAGAATGTTTCGTGGTTTGCCATTTTGTTTTTTGTTCGCATATTTGTGGCCGGTTTCTGTTTCTTTCGCCCAACTTCGTTTTATGTGTGATGGGGCCCTTAAAGCTGCATACCACCACCCCCTATATCAGCAGGTGTGGAATCATGCCATTACTTATTCTAAGTCAGTACAATACAGAACGTAAAACAGTACAATGAAAGATTAAATAATTAAAATGTACAAAAAATACCACACTTCCAAAATCTGGTGTTGTCAGCTGTAAAGCTGTCTTTCATTACAAGAAAACAGTTGCACTTCAAACCACTTAAAAGCAGGCATAAAATTTGACACAGTGACTTTGTGGTATTTTCAGAGCTCAGCATTCAGATGTGTGACAGTGAGTGACAAAGTTTATTCAGCACACAAAATATTCAAATAGAAAAAATGAACAATTCCACAAACTCATAGACAAAACTAGTGAGTCCGAAAGGGTGTGGGCTGAAGCAAAGCTTATTAGCACCCACCCCTGCTAGTACAAGTCCATCAATTCTAAACAGTCATATTTACATAAGAACAAATTCACTACTACATGTCGACACACAGACATACACATCAGTATACTATTCACTTATAATTATATTTATATAGTACCAGATCACAAGAAAGTCGAATCAAGGCACTTTACACAAGTAAGGACTAACCTTACCAACCCCCAGAGCAAGCACTAGGCAACTGTGGTGAGGAAAAACTCCGTATAAGGAAGAAACCTCAAGCAGACCAGGCTCTTGGGGGTGACCCTCTGCTTGGGCTGTGTCATATATACTTATATACATACATAAATATATACATACATATACACGGTCACTTATATACATATATACATATACACCTACCCATATCTATATATCTACATACACATACACATACCCACACATTCAAATATACAATAAGTCCCACTTATAAATTGAACATTCCCTATAAATCAAATTATATTTGCTTCTTTATGGTACTTAGACATGATGTTCTTTTTGAGTAGTTTCTTAAATCTTACTAAGGTACCACTCATTCTAACCTCTGTTGAACATTCGTTCCATTTCTTCACCCCAACCACAGACACACAAAAACCCTTTACATTTGTTCTTACTGGTGGTTTCATAAAAATTGTACAACCTCTTAAACTATGACTGGATTCCCTCAATCTGAACAGACTCTGGACATGTCTCGGTAGGGCTTGGTTTTTCGCTTGAAACAAAGTTTGAATTGTAATGTAATCGACCAAATCTATGAATTTTAATAAATTTAAAGACACAAATAGAGAATGAGTTGGTTCACGATAATGTTTATTGCAGATGATTCGTATGGCTCGTTTTTGCAAAAGGAATATTGGATTGGTATTTGATTTGTAAGTGTTTCCCCATGACTCAATCAATCAATCAACTTTTTTCTTATATAGCGCCAAATCACAACAAACAGTTGCCCCAAGGCGCTCCATATTGTAAGGCAAGGCCATACAATAATTATGAAAAACCCCAACGGTCAAAACGACCCCCTATGAGCAAGCACTTGGCCACAGTGGGAAGGAAAAACTCCCTTTTAACAGGAAGAAACCTCCAGCAGAACCAGGCTCAGGGAGGGGCAGTCTTCTGCTGAGACTGGTTGGGGCTGAGGGAAAAAAACAGGAAAAAGACATGCCGTGAAGGGGGGCAGAGATCGATCACTAATGATTAAATGCAGAGTGATGCATACGGAGCAAAAAGAGAAAGAAACAGTGCATCATGGGAACCCCCCCACAATCTACGTCTAAAGCAGCATAACCAAGGGATGGTCCAGGGTCACCCGATCCAGCCCTAACTATAAGCCTTAGCGAAAAGGAAAGTTTTAAGCCTAATCTTAAAAGTAGAGAGGGTATCTGTCTCCCTGATCTGAATTGGGAGCTGGTTCCACAGGAGAGGAGCCTGAAAGCTGAAGGCTCTGCCTCCCATTCTACTCTTACAAACCCTAGGAACTACAAGTAAGCCCGCAGTCTGAGAGCGAAGCGCTCTAATGGGGTAATATGGTACTACGAGGTCCCTAAGATAAGATGGGACCTGATTATTCAAAACCTTATAAGTAAGAAGAAGAATTTTAAATTCTATTCTAGAATTAACAGGAAGCCAATGAAGAGAGGCCAACACGGGTGAGATATGCTCTCTCCTGCTAGTCCCCGTCAGTACTCTAGCTGCAGCATTCTGAACCAACTGAAGGCTTTTTAGGGAACTTTTAGGACAACCTGATAATAATGAATTACAATAGTCCAGCCTAGATGAAATAAATGCATGAATTAGTTTTTCAGCATCACTCTGAGACAAGACCTTTCTGATTTTAGAGATATTGCGTAAATGCAAAAAGGCAGTCCTACATATTTGTTTAATATGCGCTTTGAATGACATATCCTGATCAAAAATGACTCCAAGATTTCTCACAGTATTACTAGAGATCAGGGAAATGCCATCCAGAGTAACGATCTGGTTAGACACCATGCTTCTAAGATTTGTGGGGCCAAGTACAATAACTTCAGTTTTATCTGAGTTTAAAAGCAGGAAATTAGAGGTCATCCATGTCTTTATGTCTGTAAGACAATCCTGCAGTTTAGCTAATTGGTGTGTATCCTCTGGCTTCATGGATAGATAAAGCTGGGTATCATCTGCGTAACAATGAAAATTTAAGCAATACCGTCTAATAATACTGCCTAAGGGAAGCATGTATAAAGTGAATAAAATTGGTCCTAGCACAGAACCTTGTGGAACTCCATAATTAACTTTAGTCTGTGAAGAAGATTCCCCATTTACATGAACAAACTGTAATCTATTAGACAAATATGATTCAAACCACTGCAGCGCAGTGCCTTTAATACCTATGACATGCTCTAATCTCTGTAATAAAATTTTATGGTCAACAGTATCAAAAGCAGCACTGAGGTCTAACAGAACAAGCACAGAGATAAGTCCACTGTCCGAAGCCATAAGAAGATCATTTGTAACCTTCACTAATGCTGTTTCTGTACTATGATGAATTCTAAAACCTGACTGAAACTCTTCAAATAGACCATTCCTCTGCAGGTGATCAGTTAGCTGTTTTACAACTACCCTCTCAAGAATCTTTGAGAGAAAAGGAAGGTTGGAGATTGGCCTATAATTAGCTAAGATAGCTGGGTCAAGTGATGGCTTTTTAAGCAATGGTTTAATTACTGCCACCTTAAAGGCCTGTGGTACATAACCAACTAACAAAGATAGATTGATCATATTTAAGATTGAAGCATTAAATAATGGTAGGACTTCCTTGAGCAGCCTGGCAGGAATGGGGTCGAATAAACATGTTGATGGTTTGGATGAAGTAACTAATGAAAATAACTCAGACAGAACAATCGGAGAGAAAGAGTCTAACCAAATACCGGCATCACTGAAAGCAGCCAAAGATAATGATGCATCTTTGGGATGGTTATGAGTAATTTTTTCTCTAATAGTCAAAATTTTGTTAGCAAAGAAAGTCATGAAGTCATTACTAGTTAAAGTTAATGGAATACTCAGCTCAATAGAGCTCTGACTCTTTGTCAGCCTGGCTACAGTGCTGAAAAGAAACCTGGGGTTATTCTTATTTTCTTCAATTAGTGATGAGTAGAAAGATGTCCTAGCTTTACGGAGGGCTTTTTTATAGAGCAACAAACTCTTTTTCCAGGCTAAGTGAAGATCTTCTAAATTAGTGAGACGCCGTTTCCTCTCCAACTTACGGGTTATCTGCTTTAAGCTACGAGTTTGTGAGTTATACCACGGAGTCAGACACTTCTGATTTAAAGCTCTCTTTTTCAGAGGAGCTACAGCATCCAAAGTTGTCTTCAAAGAGGATGTAAAACTATTGACGAGATACTCTAACTCCCTTACAGAGTTTAGGTAGCTACTCTGCTCTGTGTTGGTATATGACATTAGAGAACATAAAGAAGGAATCATATCCATAAACCTAGTTACAGCGCTTTCTGAAAGACTTCTAGTGTAATGAAACTTATTCCCCACTGCAGGGTAGTCCATCAGGGTAAATGTAAATGTTATTAAAAAATGATCAGACAGAAGGGAGTTTTCAGGGAATACTGTTAAGTCTTCTATTTCCATACCATAAGTCAGAACAAGATCTAAGATATGATTAAAGTGGTGGGTGGACTCATTTACTTTTTGAGCAAAGCCGATAGAGTCTAATAATAGATTAAATGCAGTGTTGAGGCTGTCATTCTCAGCATCTGTGTGGATGTTAAAATCGCCCACTATAATTATCTTATCTGAGCTAAGCACTAAGTCAGACAAAAGGTCTGAAAATTCACAGAGAAACTCACAGTAACGACCAGGTGGACGATAGATAATAACAAATAAAACTGGTTTTTGGGACTTCCAATTTGGATGGACAAGACTAAGAGTCAAGCTTTCAAATGAATTAAAGCTCTGTCTAGGTTTTTGATTAATTAATAAGCTGGAATGGAAGATTGTTGCTAATCCTCCGCCACGGCCCGTGCTACGAGCATTCTGACAGTTAGTGTGACTCGGGGGTGTTGACTCATTTAAACTAACATATTCATCCTGCTGTAACCAGGTTTCTGTTAGGCAGAATAAATCAATACGTTGATCAATTATTATATCATTTACCAACAAGGACTTAGAAGAGAGAGACCTAATGTTTAATAGACCACATTTAACTGTTTTAGTCTGTGGTGCAATTGAAGGTGCTATATTATTTTTTCTTTTTGAATTTTTATGCTTAAATAGATTTTTGCTGGTTATTGGTGGTCTGGGAGCAGGCACCGTCTCTACGGGGATGGGGTAATGAGGGGATGGCAGGGGGAGAGAAGCTGCAGAGAGGTGTATAAGACCACAGCTCTGCCTTCTGGTGCCAACGCTGGACAGTCACAGTTTGGAGGATCCAAGAAAATTGGCCAGATTTCTAGAAATGAGAGCTGCTCCATCTAAAGTGGGATGGATGCCGTCTCTCCTAACAAGACCAGGTTTTCCCCAGAAGCTTTGCCAATTATCAATGAAGCCCACCTCATTTTTTGGACACCACTCAGACAGCCAGCAATTCAAGGAGAACATGCGGCTAAACATGTCACTCCCGGTCTGATTGGGGAGGGGCCCAGAGAAAACAACAGAGTCCGACATTGTTTTTGCAAAGTTACACACCGATTTAATGTTAATTTTAGTGACCTCCGATTGGCGTAACCGAGTGTCATTACTGCCGACGTGAATTACAGTCTTACCAAATTTACGCTTAGCCTTAGCCAGCAATTTCAAATGTCCTTCGATGTCGCCTGCTCTGGCCCCCGGAAGACAATTGACAATGGTTGCTGGTGTCGCTAACTTCACATTTCTCAAAACAGAGTCGCCAATAACCAGAGTTTGATCCTCGGCGAGTGTATCGTCGAGTGGGGAAAAACAGTTAGAGATGTGAACGGGTTGACGGTGTACACGGGGCTTCTGTTTAGGGCTACGCTTCCTCCTCACAGTCACCCAATCAGCCTGCTTTCCCGACTGCCCGGGATCTGCCAGGGGGGAACTAACGGCGGCTAAGCTACCTTGGTCCGCACCGACTACAGGGGCCTGGATAGCTGTAGAATTTTCCACGGTGCGGAGCCGAGTCTCCAATTCGCCCAGCCTGGCCTCCAAAGCTACGAATAAGCTGCACTTATTACAAGTACTGTTACTGCTAAAGGAGGCCGAGGAATAACTAAACATTTCACACCCAGAGCAGACTCAACACAATATGTCATTTATGGTACCATCAGAGAATGATATAAAGTAAGTAACCCTTCTTGTGGCAGTACGTCTTTGGCTTTATACAAAATGGCTATAGTTTTTAACAATTTTGATTTCACATAATTTATATGTGGTTTCCAGCTAAGTTTATTATCAATTATAACACCTAAAAATTTATTCTGTTACTAACTCAATTTCCTTATTGTTTATAGTTAAATTTTTACATTTGGGTGCCTGTTTATTTCCAAATATAATACATTTAGTTTTCCCAAGGTTGAGTGACAACTTATTAGCGTCAAACCAAACCTTAAGATTTTCACCGCTACAGAACACAGTTGTATCATCCGCAAAAAGGACACATCTCAGTGAACTCGACACCCAACTTATATCATTTATATAGATTATAAACAACAAAGGACCCAGCACTGAGCCCTGCGGCACCCCACATGTGACTTCCCTGAGTTCAGAATTTGTATTATTGAATTGAACATACTGAAATCTGCCTTGTAAATAACTAGCTGTCCATTCATATGCCAGACCTCTGATTCCATATTTCTGCAGTTTAGTTAATAGTATTCCATAGTTAATTGTGTCAAACGCTTTCTGTAAATCAAAAAAACACCTATTGTGTATTGTTTATTGTCAATTGCAGTTGCTATACTTTCCACAAAGTCCATCAAAGCATGTGATGTAGTTCGAGACCTTCTGAATCCATATTGTTCTTCACAAATTATGTTATGCTTCAGTAAATAATCATTTAACCTATATCTCTTTTCCAAAATTTTGGAAAATTGTGGCAGGAGTGATATAGGTCTATAATTAGAAAATGTGTGTTTGTTTTAAACAGAGGAATTACTTTGGCAATTTTCATTTGAGAAGGAAATTTACCAGTACTTAGTGACATATTGCAAATGTAATTGAACGGTTTTACTATACAATCAATAACTTTTTTAATAAAGCCATATCCAAATTATTAAAATCAGTCGATTTCTTACTTTTTGAACCATGAACCAGATCAAGTATTTCCCTTTCATGAGTACCACCAATGAACATTGAAACAGATTTGTTAAACGTTGAATTATTTACCCAGAAGTTATTAGTTGATGAGTCAATTTTACTGGCAAGATTTTTACCCACATTAACAAAGTATTCATTAAAGTGTTCAGCAATAGACTCGTCGTTATCAATCATGATATAGTTGTTATTCTGAAAAAATAAAGGATAATCTCTAGTTACTCTATTCTTTTTACTATTTCATTTAATATATTCCATGTGTTTTTGATGTTATTTCTATTTTTGACAAGTAACTCATTATAATATCTTTTTTTACTGAGTCTCATGATATTGATTAACTTATTCTTATATGTTTTATACTTACTTTCAGCTTCCTTAGTTCGTAGTTTTATGAATTGTTTATATAGTAAGTTTTTCTTTTTACATGCCCTCTGAAGCCCCTTAGTTATCCATGATTTGTTGCTATATTGATTTCTATATATTTTGTCAACAAATGGACAGTGTTTATTATACAAACTGGAAAAAATGGAAATGAAAGCATCATATGACCTGTCAACATCATCAACAAAAACATCCGATCAATTCTGACTTGATAAATTCTCCCTTAAATTTTCAATTGTTTCAGGTGTTACTTTTCTACACATGAATTTGATATTTCTTCGATACTTACAACAACCCTCCAATGCAAAGACTGAGAAAACTGGCAAGTGATCACTGATATCACTGACCAGTAGTCCCCCACTAAGATTATCAGATATAGCGTTAGTTAAAATATTGTCAATGAGAGTTGTTGAGTCCATAGTTATTCTGCTAGGATGAATGATGGTTGGAAACAGTCCTAAACAGTACAAGGTGTTTATAAATGAGGTAATTTGTGGATGATTGTGAGGGTTTAAAAAATCTATATTGAAATCTCCACAGACAAATAAATGCTTATTTCTGTTGATTTTGTTGTACATTCCTAAGATAATGTCTTCAAAGGTGTCAATATTTGTCCCAGGAGCTCTGTAAATACAACTAACAACTATGTTTTTGGAGTTTATAGATGTAATTTCTATGGTAACACATTCCATGATGTTGTCCACTGTAAATGACATGTTGTTAATGAGTTTACAGTTATAATCTGACCTTGAAATAATGCAACGCCTCCGCCCCTTCTCGTCTGCCTATTAACCAGGAACAATTCATAACCATCAAGATATACCAGATCTTTATTATCCTCATTTAACCATGTTTCTGAAATTGCAATAACTGAAAAACTTTTTTTGGATGTTTTCAAACAATCATTAATAGTGGACAGATTACGAGAAAGACTTCTGCTGTTGAAATGTATAATTGAAAAATCTTCATCATTGATTTTATAATTTTTGAATTCTGTAAAATATTTGCACTGTCTCACAATATTCTCACTGAAAAAGGTATCAGGATCATTTTCAGATTCGAAGGGGTGGTTAGCAGAATTATTATAATTAAATGTATCTAGACAGAGCTCCTGGGCAGAAATAAACGGATCATTATCCTTAGTCATTATGTCTCTCTTGTCTCCGGGTGTAGATGATGTGGATGAGTGGGTTGCTCCAGTCTGCTTCATGGTGCTGTGATGTGTTTGAGTCCTCATACCTATTGTTCATATTTGTCCAGCTCCTCGATGTTCCTTACTGCCATGACTTTTGCTTGTTGTGGTGATCCGTTCAGTTAGTGAATATTTTACAGTTTGAAGTCCATGTGTGCTGGATTTTTCCCTGTTTCTTTAGGAAGCGTGCTTTCCTGGCGATGTCGGCATTCTGTTTGGTGAGATGTTCATTGATGAATACGTTTGTCCCTTTCAGATTTCTTCCTTGTTTTAACAGTGCTGTTTTGTGTTTTCTGTTGATGAATCTCATGATGACGGTTCGTTTATCACCGTCATTTCTCCGGGGGTGGCACGCTTCAATGTTATTTAAATCCATTTCTATACCTTTAGATAGGAGGAAATCAGCAACCTGTTTTTCCACAGAGCTGACCTCCTGTTCACTGGGCTCCCCTCTGCTCTCATCTGTTACCGCCCGTGCGTAGGACCATGGTTTGATGTGAAGACCGGTGATGATGATGACCTCGTTGATTCTGGTGTACTTCTCCAGTTCAGCCACTCTATTTTCCAGCTGCACCAGACGCCGGTCTTTCTCAGCGTTCTGGAGCCGTAATGCCTTCACCTCCTCCACCAGATCCACGATTGATTTCTGTTGCTGCTTCACAACAGAAATTTCCTCTGATAGAAAGTCCAGAGATTTTTTAATATCATCACCTTCCTCCGCCGTCAGAACCTTCTTAGGCCCCATGGTTGGCTTATGGGCTGCTTGACGATCACCGATGTTAACAGCCTGCGTTGTTTGTCATCAGGATGGATCTGCGCTGCGCTGGTGCCGCGCGGCCTCTGTGTTTCCGCGCTGATGGATCTGCGGTGGCTGCACGAGGCCTCGGGGAAGCGGCACTCGTGACGCGCGGCTTCAATGACGCAGCGCGCGGCCTCGTTGAATTCACCACATTGGGCGGGCCTCGGACGTTGTTGCTGTCCAGTCGCGGGGCTAAGTTGCCGGTTGAGGTGGTATTCCCACTGTCCGGGTTGGCAAACACCGGAGTGGCAGACGGCAACTACGAACACCACCTCTGAGGCACAAAAACTCAGGTACAAACTTTTTGCAGCTCGCTCTCTGATGACACGCAGCTCTTACTCTGATGTACCTTACACAGGTCCACTCTGCTCACAGCAATGTGCTATCGCCCACAAAGGAACATGAAAATAAATTAAACGGAAAAATAATAACAAAATAAAGTAAATAACCAATGGACAAAAGAACTTTAAGAACTATGTTTTTTTTACCATATTTTATTGCTCCTTATTTTTTTCCTCTCCACAACTGAGGCTGTTTCGTGAGCAGGCACATGAACAGCAGAGGATTTACGTTTTGAAAGGGGTCTGGATGTTAAACATTAAAAAACATATCTGTGGATGCTGTATCATTAAGAATCATAGCAACCAGTGCTTTGATACAAACACATCACAAACACAAATCACACACTCCAACCTTATAACAGACAAAGAAGCTCGAACAACTAAAAAAAAAAGTGCTGCATGCATCGGGTCCACCGGCATGGGTGAGATACGTGTCGAGGTCCAGCTGAAACAGCTGTAACGTGCATGCATGCCCCAAGCACACCCTGTGAGATAGTGACAAGGCCCTAGCCACACCACATATGGCTTTGTCTTTTGCATTTTAAACCGTGATCCTCAAGGTGGGGCCCTTGATGTACAAATCTGCTTCAAACCGAAAGGAAGAGCATTTGTAACTAATTCATTATCTTCTGTCCTTTCAGCTACATGCTGCTGTGACAGAGATGGAGCAGGAAAAGATGGAATTGCTTAAGAAGCACACAAAAAACATCCAGGAGTTGCTGGATGACACCAATCAGAGCCTGGTTAAGATGGAGGCTGAGTATAGTGCTCGGTCACAAGCCGCTGTGAGTCCAGTGTGTGTTTATGTGTGTGTGTTGTCTTGTTTACTGCCCAGGGGTGAATACCACTTTGACAAATACTTGTGCTATGCTACTTGGTAGCTTACGTATATTAATGCAAAACTGTCCCTGTTACTTTGAGTGCAAAGGTATGATGTGTCATCAATTTACTGCTAAGCATCTGTTGTAGTGAATGAGGGAGGGATGTTGGCATCCTTGATGGCTGATTGTGTGTATGGAGATGTTTGTATCTGTACATGCAACTCAGAAATTGCTTTTTTTAAATCAATATTTTGTTTTATGTTGGAAGCATTTTTAAGTGAGAATGTGCACGTTTCATAAGTAGACCTCATCACCATCAGGGGTTCAGGTGAATGCACTTCATAATGAATAATATTATCAGTATTGGCAGTCAGCTGTCAGTTAACACACACGCATACACCCCCCCCCCTTTTTTTTTTTTTTTTTCCTGAGTATTAATCTGTCAACACAGCCACATTTCAGAAGCATCAAACTCTGGACAGTGAACAGCTTTGAGTGAGGACACACTTTCCTTAATTAAAGACAGACAAGTAGAATGATACGAGCCCCTTGTCATTTTAATAGAGCGGCTCACCTGCTGGATTGATTATCTCCTCACACCCACTTCAAAGAAGTCAGGTTACTGTAGCCTTCCTGTTATTTTAACACCCAGTCTCACTCTTTTCATCTTTTAGAAAAGTTGAATTTTGTTTTTATTTAATGTACAGTAACTTGTAGCTCACTGCAAAACCACAAAATCTTACCAAGTATATATATTTGTCTAATTTCTAGTCAAAATATCTCAAACTTAACATGAAATTTGAGTTAGATAGAAGGACTTAAATACATCTAAAAATCTTTTGGAAATACTTTGAGTCATATCATGAAAAAAGGAAGAATTTATATAATATATATTTGGCTGAACATAAGATTTTTTAAGCTGCTGTGGTGATTGTAAAAGATAAAACCCTTCTTATTGCTGGCAGAATAAAGCTCAATATGACTTTTATTCATCTAATTTCAAGAAATCTTTTTAATCTTTCTAATTTTAATCTTTCTAATTTTCACTAGTTCCATTGTCAGATGTTTTTGCTTGTTACAAATTAAGACGCCTTGTTTTCTTGTTAAAATAAAAAAATATTCCAACAGTGGAGCAAGCAAAAATTAACTTAGAATTTCTTGAAACGAGCTCAAAATATTCATTTTAAGCTTTATTTATTTATTTAGTTTGTTAGTTAAACAAGGTCTGTTAGAAAAGTATCCGACCTTTTTATTTTTTGCAAAAACCATATGGATTTGAATCACGTGTGATTGCATCAGCCAAGCTTGAACCTTCGTGCACATGCGTGAGTTTTTTCACGCCTGTCGGTTGCGTCATTCGCCTGTGAGGACGCTTTGTGGGAGGAGTGGTCTAGCCCCCTTGGCGGATTGTTATTGTCAGGAAAATGGCTGAGCGACTGCCGTTTTGCTGCATCAAAATTTTTTCAGAAACTGTGAGAGACAGCCAGGTGGAAACCATTCGGAAAATTCAGATGGCTTTCGGTGAAGATCTTATGGGCATCACACAGATTAAGGAGCATTACAACCGGATTAAAGACGGCCCACAGCGGCTGAGGGTGTGCCGCGCTTCGAGCGGCGATCGACAGGCTGAAACGACCAGATCATTTCCAAAGTGAAGGCTGTGTTGATCCGGGACGTCATCTGACTACCAGAGAAATGGCAAGAGAGGTGGACATAGCACTTTTTCGGCACATTACACTGTTACAGGAGATTTTGTAATGAAAGACGTGCGGTGGAATTCGCGCGTCAGGACGGAGGCGCGTAATGGTGCATAACAAAAAGCACCTCCGTGTTGGAAGTCTCACGGGAGTCTCAGCTCTTCCACCATTCGGAAGATTCAGACGGCTTTAGGTGGCTTTTCAGTCGAGTGAGTATCCGAGAAATTGTCGAAGATCTGGGCATGTCACATGTCCTGTGAGACCAACACAGAGGTGCTTTCGTTCTGCACCATTAGCGGCTCCATGGCAAATTCCTCCGCTCCTGTTTTCATGACAAAATCTCCTTTAACAGTGGAATGTGCCGGAAAAGTGCTGATGTCCACCTTTTCTGCCATTTCTCTGGTAGTCAGATGTCGTCCCGGATCAACACAGCATTCAGTTTGGAAATGATCTGGTCGTTTCAGCCTGTCGATCACCGCTCGGCGCGCCCTCCGCCATTGTGGGCCGTCTTTAAACCAGCTGTAACACTCCTTAATCTGTGTGATGCCCATAAAATCATCCCTGAAAGCCATCTGAATTTTCCGAATGGTGTCCACCTGGCTGTCTCTCACAGTTTCTGGAAAAATGTGATGCAGCGCTGCTCCAGCCGTTCAGACATTTTCCTCACAATGAAAATCCGACAAGGGGGGAGGACCAGTGCTCACTCAAAGCCTGCTCACAGGCGCTAACCGACAGGCGTGAAAAAACTCACACATGCGCACGAAGGTTCAAGCTTGGCTGATGCAATCACACGTGATTCAAATCCATATGGGTTTTGCAAAAAATAAAAATGTCGAATACTTTTCTAACAGACCTCGTATAACAAATTATACAGCACATAAATGCTCAAAATAAACAAAACAAAACCTCATATCCATAAGAACACTTAAAATTTCAATGACAAGCCACTGATATTACAATACCAAATCAGGAAAAAGTTGGGATGACATGGAAAATACCCCCCCCCCCCCCCCCCCCCCCAAAAAAAAAAAAAAACAAAACAAAACAGTGATCCTTACACTTACTTTGGTTTCTATTTTGTTGCAGACAATATGAACCCAAGATAGTTTATGTTTTGTATGGTCAACTTTACTTCAGTTGTTAATACACATACATTCCTGCATTTTACACATTTAACACATTCCAAAATAAGTTGGGGTGGGGGCAGTTTGTTGTGAATATCATCACATCCAGTTTTCTTGAAACAAGTCAGGGGATGGATACAGGCACCTTTAGTCACTGATTATGTCATGAAATTCATTAAGAAATACAAACAGTACGGTAATGTATGTGGAATCTGTGCCAAGTAGGCAGTGCCAGTTGTCACTCTGTGTCAGTTAAGTGACCATGCTGGAAGGACACTAGTGAGGGAAGCCACCAAGAAACCCATTAGAGGCTTCTGTAGACATGAGTGCAGCAACTAGGAATGGTGCAACATTTACAATTGTGGTCAGAAAATTTCATACACTCATCATTGGCATGAATGTCATGGTGATTTTGGGATGTTAATGATGTCCTTAAACTGTCCTTTTGCCAGGGTGGAATGATTATGCCGCATGCATTTAATTAAAATTAAATTTTAATTTATTTAATTAAATTTTTTTATTTCTTTTCATTTATACAGCACCAAATCACAACAAAAGCTGCCTCAAGGTGCTTCACAGAAGTAAGGTCTAACTACTAACCCCTAGAGCAAGCACACAGGTGACAGTGGCAAGGAAAAACTCTCTCTGATGATATTGAGGAAGAAAGCTCAAGCAGACCAGACTCAAAGGGGCCACCCACTGCTTAGGCCAGTCTAATAATTGCAAGGGTTTGCATAGTTTTACAGTACAAAGCTGGAGAAGCAGAAAACAGGAAATCAAACAACATAATAATATAAAGAAGATGAGAAGTCCATGCTGGCACCAGCACCACAGGCAGGGGTCATCCAGCATTTCTCACACCGTCAGTGGGCATGTCTTCGCAACAGGGTCACCCCCGAACGCAGACTGCAGCATGCAGCGCCTGTGTCAGGCCTTGTATCTCACTATCAGTCTGGCCTCTTGTGGTTTGGATCTATCAATCCTGTAATCCCACGCGATGTCGTTCATACCTCGGACAGAGAGAAAAAGTGCACAATCAGTCAGATGGATAAAAAACACCTAAGGTATAATTCATAAGCAATAAGTCAACAGGAGAACAGAGAAATTCCTAAGGTGATCACCAGCGGCTAGTCCTAAGCTTCACTTACAGACCCCGAATTTAGATCAAGTTGAGGCTGAGACCTGTTCCGTTGCAAATAAAATGACTTTAAAGGGATAGGAAACATAGTAACATACTGTGCCAGTATGCTAGCCATACAAGAAGGAGATGCGTCTTAAGTCTAGACTTGAAACTCTCTACAGAATCTGACTGTTTTATTGATGCAGGGAGATTCTTTCATAAAATAGGTGCACGATTAGAGAAGGCTCTGTGCCCGCAGACTTTTTATTCACCCTAGGGACACAAAGTAGTCCTGTGCCCTGAGAACACAGAGCCCAGGCTGGTACATAGGATTTCATTAGGTCAGTTAAGTAGGGAGGCGCTACTCCGTAAATAATTTTATGGGTTAATAGCAGAATCTTAAGCCCCTATCACACATAGCAAGAATGTGGAAGAATCATGCCTGACACTGCAGATATTGCCATAATCTCATGCAGTTGGGAGGAAAAGAGGCATGGTCAGCAGTGTCGGAACGCATCCGGAGTACCTCATCCACACCTGCACGATGGCATCCAAAGCACATGTAGACAACAGGTAGATGATACAGACTGCTATCAGACGGCCATAAAAGGAGCTGAAGACAGTCCTATGTCCAAACGTCTGGATGGCAAACACGGGACTGGCGCACTGTGTCCCTCATGCACACGTGCGCTCCGTGCACATGTATGGGGCTGCAATTATGACTCAGCCGTGTGTATGTGTGTATGTCTGTATGCATATATCAGGCATTGACGTTAAGCTTTTTAGGGTACTTGTCCATAGGACAAGTAACCCTGGCAGTTTTTGTCCTATAGGAAAAGCTGGTTGTCCGGACAACCCGTGAGTGAGAGTCAAATTAAATATTTATCACATATACTTTGCTCTGACTTGTCACTTAAAAAAAACTGTCATACTTCTTTTGTTTGTAGTACTTTAACTTTAATATTCCAACATAAGAATTGTAGCTGAAATAGAAAAATCATTACATTTCAACATTTTCTGCAACTGAGATTCAGATTAAATATTTATCACATCTACTTTCCTTCTTTTAGTTTTTAGGCTTTAGTGTTCTGCAGTTTTATTTCAGAAGATGTGGCAACAGAAACAGTTCATCTGTGGTAATACAGGAAGACACTTATTGCCTTAATCCAAATTTAAACAATAAAAAAAAAACCTTGCTAAAAGACACAAAACATAAATAATGCATGGCCTGTGGTCTTAGAGTTTTTAAAAATGTGGTGGTGATGGACACGTAATGATCCTGACATTTACTTTGTCTTCTATTTCTGTAACTGCAGACAGTATGAAACCAACATATTTCATGTTTTGTGAGGTCAGCTTTATTTTTATTTTTTTGTTAATATACAGTACAGGCCAAAGGTTTGGACACACCTTCTCATTCAATGCGTTTTCTTTATTTTCATGACTATTTACTACATTGTAGATTCTCACTGAAGGCATCAAAACTATGAATGAACACGTGGAGTTATGTACTTAACAAAAAAAGGTGAAATAACTGAAAACATGTTTTATATTCTAGTTTCTTCAAAATAGCCACCCTTTGCTCTGATTACTGCTTTGCACAGTCTTGGCATTCTCTCAATAAGCTTCAAGAGGTAGTCACCTGAAATGGTTTTTCAACAGTCTTGAAGGAGTTCCCAGAGGTGTTTAGCACTTGTTGGCCCCTTTGCCTTCACTCTGCGGTCCAGCTCACCCCAAACCATCTTAATTGGGTTCAGGTCCGGTGACTGTGGAGTCCAGGTCATCTGCCGCAGCACTCCATCACTCTCCTTTCATTCATAGTTTTGATGCCTTTAGTGAGAATCTACAATGAACTAAATAGTCATGAAAATAAAGAAAACGTATTGAATGAGAAGGTGTGTCAAACTTTTGGCCTGTACTGTATATCTATTCCTACATTTGAGGCCTGCAGCATTTTCCAAGAAAAAAAGGTTGAGACAGGGCAGTTTATTGTTAATGGAAGAATTAGTTAATAATATTTACAGCCAGTTTTCTTGGGAAATGTTGGAGGATGAATACATGAACATTTCCAACTCACTGAATATTTCTTAGACTTCATTTATATCAATCATTCAGAAATACAAACAATGTGGTACTTTATGGTAAATGTGTGTCAGGTAGGCAGTTGTCAAAAACTAAATGTCCATGCTGGAAGAAGACAAGTGAGGGAAGCCACCAAGACACAACTTTGGAAGAATGTTTGGCTTATGTGGGTGTGAGTGGAAAAACTGGGAATATAACAACATTTTTATTTTATCTTCATTTTACATACAGTCCCTACTTTTTTTTTATTTGTGGTTGTTTCTGTTCCATTTCTGAAATTAAAGAACTGCTATAAGGAAAAGTATGAACATTTTATTGTTTTTTTTTTTTTCTTCAAACTTTGTAGTAGAACAAACACAAAAAACAAAGTCTTATAAAGAAGGAAAAAATGCACAAACGTGCAGGAATAACTGAACAATGCAGACTGATTTGACTCGTGATTTTTTTTTAAATAATAAGCGGTAACTTTGAAATAAATTAAACTCAGAACTGCAGCCTAATTATTTTGAAAAATAAAAATCAGCAGCTTGTATTTTTATTCAGACTAGAGTTTATTTCCTCTTTTTTCTCCTCCTCGGTCAACTACATTACAACTACATTAAGTCATCTAAAATAAATCTCTGTGGAAAATAACAGCCTGTTAAAGTTCAGAGTTCTCAGCTGCTTTATGTGATTTCTGCTTCTGAACATCACTGCAGAATTTCTCCACATCAGTTTTTTTTATCACACGTGTGTGCTTTTTATTCTGTTTATTCATATATTGTCATTTTAAGGAATTTTGACCAATTTATTTCATCTCATAATTTCAGTATGTCACCAACACGTGCACACAGTGTGAACAGGACCGTCAGAACAGTCCAGAGAGAAATAAATGCAGCGCCACAGTTTAGTTTGTGTTGTTTTTCACTCTGTGCTCAGCGCGCCCCTCCACCCCTCACCTCGTAGCCTGCCGACTCACACTTGCACATGCGCACACACACAAACACACAGACGGCTGCAGCGATCCGACCCAGTCTTAATTTTAGACGGCTTTAAGCAAAGCCACCCACCATTTTTTCGGCTTCTTTTTCGAAAATTGACCGCTCAAATGACAGCAGGACGGCTCGCTACCTAAAACCTTGGTTCTCGCTCCCATCTGCTCCCGTGAATTTTTAATCCCGTACTGTCCCAATCACGTGATAAATAGCAAAGTTGACTCCCATCCCGTGGGAATCCCGTGGCCCTTGGGATTCCCGAAAAAATGTCAGTCTCTACTACAAACGCACACTCCATACAGTGGTCTCGCGCACACATTGTTATCATGTTTTCCGATTGTCCGCTGCGTGGAGAGTGGCAGGGAAAGCCGAAGACGCTTTCTCGCGAGGTGCGAGACAAGACATGATGTAAATAAGAAAACAAAAAGGCGGCGGTCAGGTATTTTGGTTCCGAGCGATGAAAATAAAGAATTCAAACGTTTTAAACCAAAAAAATGCCACTTGCCCAGTCGGACAACGATTTAGAACATATTGCTTCTCCAATCACATTTTACACTCCTCCCGGACAATCGGACAAGCGTTAATGTTGATGCCTGATATATGAGCCACTAAGAGTGTGCGTGCACCGCACACGCGCTTAGTGTCACTGGACAGATTCACTGAGAGTTTGCTGGCATCGGGCCATGCTGTTCCATGCGTCAGAAGAACCAGTGAACTTTAATTCCTTTTGTGTTTTTGCTCACTTCAGCAACACAATGCAACTCTGGACACCGTGATGGTTGGATTATCAGCATTATTCTCATGGCACGTGGAGGTCATACCGTACCAGATCTATCTCGAGGTTCCCTCGCATGTGCTCAAATCATTTCGGATCCCATTTTGCCCCAATCAGACTGTAAATTGCAGTCAGATGGTCCTCAGATTGCACATGGATCGCCGTTGGATAGGTGTCCCATCTCAACGGGGCCTGGAGGGTTTTGAACATGTGCATCACACTCTGGGCCGCCGACCAATTTTGACCAACTGTATGGGCTTCCGCAGTTGGCTGTCAGAAAGTTTTGGAACTGAAATCTGACACTTTTTGGATGTGCACAGATTCATAATTCTGATGCCATTCTGCATGATTCTGGCTATGTGTGACGGGGTGTTAAAATCCAACATCACAGAGACAGGAAGACAGTGAAGAGATTAAGAATTCAGAATATGGTCCCGGGGGGCCTACGGTGACAAAATAGCATGGTTGATTTTTATTCTTTTTTTTTCTTTTTTTTTTTATTTATTTTTTTTTAAAGTTTAACAAAATATTTTTACAGAGATACACACACACAAAATTTTTTTAGAACATAGAGCAAAGAACATGCAGGGGTGTACTTAAAAAACAACAACATTCAATTTAAAATGAGAATACAGAGTGTCATACAAATTCAGGATGTAACTCCTCCATTTGCTCCAAACCTCTTCGAATTTGTCCGATTGTAGTCTCCTGGAAAATGTAATTCGTTCCATTGTGAATAGTCCGTAAACAATCCTGTGCCAGTCCTCTAAAGATGGAGCGTGGGAGCTCATCCACTTTTTGGTGATTGCTTTACGGGCTGCCGTACTTAACATGCCGTATAGACATCTGGTTTCTTTGTCTGTGTCCACTGAATGTAAAAGTCCAAAAAGAAGTTCATCCCAATTAAAAGGGAACTTCAGACCCCAAATTTTTTCCATTTTAGAATGAATACAAATCCAAAAGCTATTGACCAGTGGACATGACCAAAACAAATGGAAGTGTTTTGCACTCTGGGCTCCGCAGTTTCTCCAACAACTGGAGGAGCTTGAATAATATTTGGTTTGTGCTGGAGTGATAAAATATCTACACAAGCTTTTCCAACCAAAACATCTCCAAACATTAGAGCTGGATATTTTCCATTGAAATGCACAATATTTAGACCAAGTAACATCAGAAATCACCACCTTTGATTCCCTTTCCCATTTTTGTTTAATATATGATGTATTTAAATCCTTGGCTGCCTGTATGTCCTTGTATAATTTCGAGATTAATTTAAAATTTGAGTCTGTGCGATATGCCTTAATAAAAATTCTAAGTATTGGAGTTTCAAAAATATCCTTATTTCTAGGCAAAGTTTTTTGTAGATGATGACGCATTTGGAGGAACCTGTAAAAATCTGAATTACTTAGTTGATATTGCTCCCTTACTGATTGAAATTCCCTCAAAATTTCCTTATCATACAACATACAATAAGCTCCTAAGCCTAGACTGGCCCAACTTTTATATGTTGTATCTAGTTTATTAGGAGTGAAATCCAAGTCATAAGCACACCATCTTAAAATCCTAGCTTTTTCATGCCAACCATTCTTATTAAGACAATTCAGCCAAAGTTTCAGCGGAAGATTAATCCATTGATTTCCTTGTTCTATCTGCTCTTTTATCAGTCTTTTGTCGCCTAACTTTGCCTGAATTGGATAGTTTTCAGACTCAGCCATCTCTAGCTCTTTCCATCTTGCTTTATAGTCTGGATTACACCAACACACTAACGTCCGGAGTTGTGCTGATAAATAATAGTCCCTCATGCACGGTATAGCTAATCCCCCTTTGTCCTTTGCCAGCTGTAAATATTTGTATTTTAATCTTGGTCTTTTCCCCTGCCAGATAAATCTAGAGATTAGTTTGTCCCATTCATTAAACTGTTTATCAGATATTTCAGTTGGGAGAGTTTGGAACAGATAAAGCAGTCTGGGCAGAACATTCATCTTAACTACATCAATACGTGACTCAAAACTTAAAATTGGTAGCATGTTCCATCTTTTAATATCTTCATTAATTTTATGACTCAATGGCTTATAATTCACATCATGTAAATTTATAAGTTCTTTAGCTATGTTCACGCCCAGGTACTTCATCTGCTCCAAATCCCATTTCAATTTAACACTTGTTCCTATTTCTTGACTGGGCTCATAATTAAAGGTTAATATCTGTGTTTTTGGAATGTTAAGTTTATAGCCAGATATTGAACTGAAGTCCTCCAGGAAAGATAGCAGTTTGGGGAAAGACAAGTTTGGATTTGTTAAGTAGATCAAAACGTCGTCTACGAACAGGGAAATTTTGTGTTCTTGGCCCGCCATTTTGACTCCAGAAATACCACTGTCCTGCTTGATGCCTCGACTCAGGGCCTCAATGAAGAGAATGAAGAGTACTGGACTCAGCGGGCACCCCTGACGTGTCCCTCTTCTCAGGTCAAAGGATTTTGAGAGTGCTCCGTTAATTTTAATTCTTGCTTTCGGACACCTGTATAATGCTTGGATGACTACAATAAACAAGCGATGAAAACCAAATTGTCCCAAAATTTTATATAAAAATTCCCAGTTTACCCGATCAAAGGCTTTTTCAGCATCAAGACCAATGAGGATCATTTTAATATTTTCTTCTGTTACGTGATCAATTATATGTAGTGTTCGTCGGATATTGTCCTGTCTGTCTCTGCTTAATAAAGCCCGTCTGGTCCAGGCTAATTATCTCAGTGAGAATATTCTCCATTCTTTTGGCAAGAATGTGTGTGAATATCTTGTAATCTTGATTAAGTACACTAATTGGACAATAATTGGTTGATTTTTATTCTTATTCGTCATTAATATATCATTAATGACTTTAAAACACAAGAATTCGGTACACAAGTTTGAATTTATTTTGGATCTTCTATGATCCACAAAGGGTCAAAATTATATATACAGCTTCAAACATATACATACATTCACATATCTTTTAATCAATGGTGCTGAAGGTTCTACAATGTCTTTTTAACATGACGTGTGTGTGTGCGTGTGTGTATTGAACTAGAGATATGTTGGATAGGGCATCCAACGTCTAATTTGTACCAAATCCAAAGGTGGATCTGTACTGGATCCACTATGGGGACTGAATGACACAAAATCAGCATTTGCTAAAAATGAAGACTCCTTGTATCTTACTGAAGTTGTACTTGAGTGATTTTGTCTCATGTTAATTTTAGCTTAGAGTTTTGACTAGAAATATGACAAATTGTAAGATTTTGGGTTTTTGCAGTGTTTCTGTGTCTTTGAGTGTATGCATAGAAGGAAGACTAGCTACAACTCCTTAAAACGAATCAATAAAGTGGAATAAGTGGGTTTATAAAGTAAATGGATGGATGTTTGGATTACATGTACAGTATAAGTAGTCCAGTTGGGCCATTCTATATGAACATTGACTAGTTTATATACTTTGCATGCAAGAAAATACTTTGTGGCAGAACAGAGGGTATCATTTGCTCACAGATTTCTAGTTTTTGTTTTTAAATTTGAAAACTTTCCAACTTTTAAGAATGCTGATGTAGTCTGCACATTTTGTAGACCTCGTACCTTTTCATTTGCCTTTTAAAACAGCCGATTAGGGGATGTAATTTGCTCTCCCCAAGTGTGTTCAGGTGTGCTTAGTCCAACTTCAATATCAAGAGATGTCTCATCTCCTGCCAGAGAACGAAGTGTCAGCATGCTTCTCAACACAAGACCTCTTGTTTCTGTTCTTAATGCCGCATGCTGCTCTTTCAAAGACAGAAAAAATAACCTCTGTTAGACAGGAGGGCCCAGCTTTGCTTTTCAAACACACCGTTCATATCGCCAGACTCTGTCATCATCTACATCTACGAGCACGCTCCATCTTTAATCAGCGCCCCGTCATCACCTTTATCAGCCGGCCCACGTTGCATTCCACGCTGTCATATGCACACGCACACTTTGCTAAGGAACCATATGTAAAGAAAGCCATTTCATCGAAACAGTGCCGGAAGAACCCATGTCTATCAGCTAGGCTTTGATCATTTTCTTCATCTTGACTACTTGACATTTGGAATTTAGTCATGCCATTGAAGTAATTCTCTCCTAAGACTGATGGCTTTGGAAGTTTCATTTGGTGTCTGGTGCTGCTCCCAAACAACAGTTTTGTTTCCAGTATTTCTATATTGTGAATAATACCAGTAACTGAATGATATTTCAATTCAATTTTCTTTTTTATTTATGCAGCTCCCCTACTCTTAAGCCCCTTTCACACTGGGCCAACGCAGAGTTGCATAATGCCGCATACTGACTACACCCAGCTACGCCGAGTTAATGCAGCCCGAGGTGGTAATATGCTGAGGGACTCAAAGGGGTCCATGAAATGGACGCAAAAAAATAAATGTTTTTGATTCGGCCTGTTGGCGTTCAGCACGGACGCAGTGTTCCACGCAAGTCTACACAACACTCCACTACTGTATGTAAATCTATACAACACTGTGCTACTGTACACTGTGCCTCCACATCTGTACACCACCCTACACCAGGGCGAATAATCCTTTTCGGGGTTTTTTTGTCAGTGCATACATGCATTGATCGATTTTATTCATCCCGCTGGACATTGCTGGCAGTGAAGCTTCAAAACCACAGAAGAAGAAGAGGCGGGCCGGCCAAGCTTCCTCGTTCACTAACTCCTCATGGACTGATCGCCAGCGAGAGGACATGTCCACGTCCACTACTCCCGGACGGATCGCCAGTGAGAGGACATGTCCACCGTCCACTCCTCACGGACGGATCACACGACCACCGGCTGCAGCTCCGCTTTGCTGTCACCTCTTCAAGTTCTCTCACGTTTGTGGCACATTAAATAAAGTCCATTAACTCCTGCTCACGGACGGATCACCAGACAGGGGACATGTCCACATCCACTCCTCATGGATGGATCGTGGGTGCTGTCGCCGGCTGCAGCTCTGCAACTTTCTTTCACCTCCATGTTCTCTCAGTTTTGTGGCACATTAAATAAAGTCCATTAACTCCTGCTCATTGTCCAGTCGCCAATGAGAGGACATGTCCACATCCACTTATTCATGGACGGATCACACGCGCGGCTGGCAGCTGCTGCTTCGCGGTGCTATCACCATCTTCTCTCCTGATTGTGGCAGCTTATATAAAGTCCATTAACTCCTGCTCATGGGCCGGTCGCCAGTGAGAGGACATGGCCACATCCACTTATTCACGGACGGATCACGCGCATGGCCGCCAGCTACAGCTTTGTGGGGCTTTCACCATCTTCTCTCCAGATTATGGCAGGTTAAATAAAGTCCATAATCTCCTGCTCATGGGCCGGTCGCTAGTGAGAGGACATGTCCATATCCACTTATTCACGGGCGGCTCATGCGCGCGAGTATTTCACCGTCTTCTCTCCCGATTGTGGCACATTAAATAAAGTCCATTAACTCCTGCAAATAATGTTGTCTGACCTTTTCCAATGTATCAAATCCATCTGCGTGTCCAGGCAGTGCATCACGTAGTCAAGCTCTCTCTCTCTCTCTCTCTCCCTCTCTCCACGCACAACTTATGCAGCCATTCCTGTGTACTAGATATGCAGCACAATGCAACTCTCTGCTAGCCCAGTCTGAAAGGGGCTTTACTCTAAACCTCACTCATCCCTGTGCAAGCATCCTTACTCATCCCTGGGCATCCCTGCCTTGGCCAGGACATCAGAGTTGGTGACACAGTCCTACCAGGTGATGCCAAGCAGTGTTCTGAGGCTGTGCATGTGGAAGTCGTTCAGCCTGCATTCTTGGTGGGAGTTGGGTGTCCATGCTTCACTCCTGTAGAGGAGAGTGCTTAGCACGCATGCCTGATACACCCTCATCTTGGTGTTGGTCGTGAGCATGGTGTTGTCCCAGACTCTCTTTGTCAGGCAGGCCATTGCTGTCGCTGCCTTGCCAATTCTCATGTTCAGCTCGACGTTGAGGGAGAGGTTTCTGGAGATTTTGGAGCCCAGGTAGGTGAATCGCTCCACCACTTCCAGGGTGCATTCAGCGATGAAGATGCAGGGATTGCTGCTAATGTCCTGGGCCATGACCTGGGTCTTTTTTAGGCTAATGGTAAGCCCAACCTTACTCCAGGCATCTGCAAAGCAAGTGATCAAATCTTTGCTTTCTTTGTGTGCGCGGTGAGGGCAGCATTGTCTGCAAACAGCATCTTTCTGATGCGCACTTTTCACACCTTTGTCTTTGCTTTTAAACATGCAAAGTTGAAAAGGCCCCCTTCGCTTCTGCTGTGGAGGAAGATCCCATCTTCAGACTGTTGGAAGGCGTAGCACAGCAGCAGGAGAAAAACACAGTGAAGAGGCTTGGGGTGAGGACACACCACTGCTTCACAAAACTCATGATTGGGAAGGGGTCGGAGGATGATCCGTCATACTGAACAGTGCTGCTCATGTTGTTGTGGAAGGATGTGATCATCCTCAGGAGCTTGGGGGGACATGCAATCTGGTGCAGAAGAGCGATGAATCCTTGTCGACTGACCAGGTCAAACGCCTGAAGGCCATAAACAGGGGTCGTCTCTGCTCCCGGCATTTTTCCTGGAGCTGCCTCAGGGAGAATGCCATGTCGATGGTTGACATGGTGGCTTTCAGGCCACACTGAGACTCTGGCTACACCTGCTCGATGAGGTGCTGCAGTCTGTTGAGGACAACGTGGGAGAAGGCTTTGCCGAGGATGCTGAGAAGCAAGATGCTGCAGTAATTGTTGCAGTCACTACGGTCCCCTTTGTTCTTATACAGCGTGATGATCTTGGCATCATGCATGTCCTGGGGTATTGTCCCTTCCTCCCAGCACTGTAACAGTAGCTCATATAGGTGGTCCAGGAGGGAGCTGTCCTTGCCGGCTTTGATAACCTCAGGCGGAGTGTTGTCCTTGCCTGGAGGCTTAGCACATGCTAGCGAGTCAATGACCTTGCGAAGCTCCACTATGGTGGGTGGGGTGTCCAGCTCCTCTATGATGTTCAGTGGGTTGGTCTCCTTGATGGCTTTGTGAGCGACAATGTTCTCCCTGGAGTACAACTCCTGGTAGGGCTCCGCCCACCTCTCCTTCTGATGGTTGCGGTCATTAAGGACTTGACCAGAGGCAGACTTGAGGGGAGCAGTCTTGATGGCGCTTGGTCCGAAAGCTTTCTCCATGTCATCGTACATGGCACGGACGTTGCCACACTCAGCCAATGTCTGGATGTCCTGACACAGCACTAGCCAGTACTGGTTGGCACATCACCGGGCTGTCCACTGGGGATTTCTCCGCGCTGCACGGAGAGCATTGAGAGCCTTCTGTGAGGGCTCTCTCTTATATGCAAAGAGAGCAGCTTGCTTGGCTCCAATGACAGACTCCATCTTGACAATTCCTGCTTCAAAGCAGTCCTCACTTCTCCTCTCTCTCTTTCCAAAAATGGCCTGCAGCCTGGTCCACAGCATCACTGATGTAGTTTCACCATGATGTGGCGCTGTTGGTGTGGCAGTCCTTGAGGACACTATTGATGGCTTTGGCAAAGCGCTCACGCAGTTCTGGCATTGACATCCTAGCTGTGGTGACGCAAGGTTGGCTCTTCTGCCTGGACCAGTGGATTCATTTGGGGAGAAAATGCACTTTGCTGAGGACAAGAGAGTTGTCAGTGTTGCAGTCAAGCGCTGTGGTGGCTGTGTGTGATGAGCACCTGGTTCAGCAGGGATCTACTGGTGATGACGAGGTCCAGCTGGTGCCAGTGATGGGACTTGGGGTGTCTCCAAGACACTCGGTGCTGTGGCTTGGTGGGGAAGAAAGTGTTAATGAGGCAGAGGTCGTGGTAGGAGCAAAGCTCGAGTAGTTGCTGACGTTGAACTTACCAATGCCAAAGTGTCCGATGCATTGGGGCTTGGAGCTTTGGTCTGCACCAACTCAGGAATTAAAGTCACCAAGCAGGAATAGACGCTCCTTTTTGGGAATCTCTTGAATCCTGGCCTCGAGTTCCTCGTAGAATGCCTCCTTTGCCTCAACTATAGAGCAGAGTGTGGGGGCGTAGGCGCTAAGGATGTTCACTGGTCCAGAGGAAGTTGTGAGGCAGAGGGAGAGGATTCGAACTGATCCCGCAGTTGGTGGTTTGACAGAGGACAGGAGCGAGTTTCGCACTGCAAAGTAGACACCTTAAAGCCCTTGCTTATCTGGCTCCTGTCCCTGCCAGAAGAACATATAGTCCTTCTCCTTAAGGCTGCCGTTGGAGGGAAGCCTTGTCTCCTGTAGCGCAGCTATGTCAGCATTGAGTCTCTTTAGTTTGCAGTCAGTGACTGCTGTTTTCCTGGCATTGTTAATTTGCTGGAGGTCATCGCAGAGGCCGGGACACATAGTTCTGACATTCCAGGTTGCCAGCCTCAAGGCTGGTGAATCTAACTTCTTTCCTTTGTTACTTGGTGCAAAAATTACAGTACGTCTTTCGGCTTTTGGCCTTCTCTCCAAGCACCCATTGAAGTGGGCGGCCTGTGGTGGGCCAGCACCTTATTGGCTGGGGGCTGCCCAGCTTGAGGCAGGCGGTAACTAGCCAGGAGGACACAATGATCCCTCCCACCATCAGAAGACAACCTGTAGCGCATGTGAGCTTACGCCAATCTGCTCTGGGCTTAAACTTGTAACCGCTGTTTTACCATGTTGTAGCTGCTGCTGGCGGTGGCACTGGAGTGACCTCTCCAGCGCGCAGTCCTGGTCTATGATATGGAGATTCTGGGATCCCCAGTCATCTGAATACCCTCTCAGCATTGCTGGCTGTGTCCAAAGGAAAAGATGACCCTATCTGGTTGACACCAGCGCTGCTGCCGGAATTGTTGGAAGGTGATGCAATGCATTGACAAACCGCCTTTGGGACTCCACTCCGGATTTTCTGTCAGGGTTTACTCCCTTGGTCTTTGTCACTCCCATGACACCACAAGGCAGTGGTACTATTTGCCCGTAGTTGGAAGTTTGGTTTGGGGACAGCAGGGGGTTGAGCCACACGCTGGTGAGCCTGCAAACCCACACATTTAGGGATAAGCTCTAAGGGGCCAAACCTCCTCCCCTCTTCCTTGCAGTTCAGCCAATGTCCAAGAGGTCACTGTTACCGGGCGTCGCCGAGAAGGAGGCACTGTGGAGGCACGTAGGACTTACTTTTGAGAAGCCATATACTGATGGGGCAAGACTTACGTACTCAGCTTGCCTTTTCATGGTGCGGCAAAGCAGCATTGCTAGTATGTGCACACTTCACCAACACACTAGACGCGTGAACCAACCATTTGACTCTATAAATATATATACCAGTGATCATGACAAACATGTATAGACAGACAAACACATTCACACACCTACAATCAATTCAGAGTCACCAATTCACCTAATCTGGATGTCTTTGGAAGGGGGAGGAAACCGGCATACATGGAGGGAACCCACGCAAACATGGGGAGAAAATGCATACCCCACACAGAAAGGATCAGGTGGGAAGTGATCCCACAAACCAACTTGCTGTGAGGCAGCCACATGTGACTCTGGAATTTAAATGACTCCAAGGTTGTTTTATCTCAATGAGCAGAGTGTTCCACAGAAATGGTGCACAGTGAGAAAAAATCTCTGTGACGTGCTGACTTCCTTTTTACCTTTGGAACAACACACAGTAATCCTGCAGCGCACTCAGAGCACGGGCCAGTACATAAGGTTTAATTTGTCCATTTAGGATTTTATATGTTAAACCTTAAAACATGAATAGGAACCCACTGAAGAGAGGCCAAAATCAGGGTAATATCGTTACATTTTCTTATTTTTGTTTTTGTTAAATACTCTTGATAACATGTAGTACCACATAATTTGAAGTATATGGTGTTTGCTTATTTCAGGATTGAATCCTAATTTATTAAATTGTTGCGGTACAAAACAGACTTCTAAAATCTGCACCTTGATGGCTTGACTATATTTTTTTACAAACTTTTTTTATGCTTTACTGGTTTATATTCCCTCTGCTTAATTGTACAGTGCATGTCTTCCACCACCTGTAATTGTGCAGAATGTCACAAAAGCAATGGTTGAAATACAACTCCAATTCCAATGAAGTTGGGATGTAAATTAAAAACAGAATACATTGATTTGCAAATCCTTTTCAACCTATATTCAATTGAATCCACCACAAAGACATAATTATTTTATGTTAAAACTGATAGACTTTTTTGTTTCTGTGCAAATATTTGCTCATTTTAAAAATGGATGCCTGCAACACATTTCAAAAAAGCTGGAACAGGGGCAACAAAAGACTGGGAAAGTTGATCAGTGCTCAAAGAACACCTGTTTGGAACATTCCACAGGTGAACAGGTTAATTGTAAACAGGTGAGTGTCATGATTGGATATAAAAGGAGCATCCCCAAAAGCCTCAGCCGTTCACAAGTAAAGATGGGGTGAGGATCAACACTTTGTGAACGTGAAAAAATAGTCCAACAGTTTAAGAACAATGTTTCTCAACGTTCAATTGCAAGGAATTTAGGGATTCCATCATCTACACTCCATAATATAATCAGAAGATTCAGAGAATCTGGAGAACTTTCTACACGTAAGAGGTAAGGCCGAAAACCAACATTGAATGCCCGTGAACTTCCATCCCTCAGGCGACACTGCATTAAAAACTGACATCATTGTGTAAAGCAGGGGTAGCCAAGTTCGGTCCTCGAGAGCCACATTCCTGACACACTTAGTTGTCTCCCTGCTCCAACACACCTGAATCCAATGAAAGGCTCATTAAAAGTCTGCTAACGAGTCTTTCATTGGATTCAGGTGTGTTGGAGCAGGGAGACAACTAAGAGTGTCAGGAATGTGGCTCTCGAGGACCGAACTTGGCCACCCCTGGTGTAAAGGTTTTTATTGCGTGGGCTCAGAAACACTTCAGAAACATTGTCAGTTAACACAGTTCATTGCTACATCTACAAGTGCAAGTTAGAACTCTCCCATGCAAAGTGAAAGCCATACATCAATAACATCCAGAAACACCTTCTCTGGGCCCGAGCTCATTTGAAATGGACAGACAAAGTGGAAAAGTGTGCTGTGGTCTGATGAGTCCACATTTCAAATTGTTTTGGGAAATCATGGCTGTTGTGTCCTCTGGACAAAAGAGGAAAAAGACCATCCATCCAGATTGTTACCATTGCAAAGTTCAAAAGCCAGCATCTGTGATGGTATGGGGGTGTTTTAGTGCCCATGGCATGTGCAACTTACGCATCTGTGATGGCACCATCAATGCTGAAATGTACATCCAGGTTTTGGAGCAACACATGCTGCCATCCAAGCAGCGTCTTTTTCAGGGATGTCCCTGCTTATTTCAGCAAGATAATGCCAAGCCACATTTTACACGTGGCACAACAGCGTGGCTTCATAGTAAAAGAGTGCGGGTACGAGACTGGCCTGCCTGCAGTCCAGACCTGTCGCCCATTGAAAATGTGTGGCGAATTATGAAGCGCAAAATGCAACGGAGACCCCCGACTGTTGAACAACTGAGGTCGTACATCAAGCAAGAATGGGAAAGAATTCCACGTACAAAGCTTCAACAGTTAGGGTCCTCAGTTCCCAAATGCTTGTTGAGTGTTGTTAGAAGGAAAGGTGATGTAACACAGTTGTAAACATACCACTGTCCCAGCTTTTTTGAAATATGTTGCAGGTATCCATTTCAAAATGAGCAAATATTTGCACAAAAACAATAAAGTTTATCAGTTTGAACATTAAATATCTTGTCTTTGTGGTGTATTCAATTGAATATAGGTTGAAAAGGATTTGCAAATTGAATTGAACTGAATTTATTTAATTTATTTAGGCACACATGGATCCAAGCAATTCACAAAACATACAAAGAAAGAAACAGAGAAAATAGTCCAACATAGAAAAATAGAAAATAGTCCAACAGTGCACCCATGTGGCCGAAAGGGGTTACATAGAAGCAAAGCTTGTAGATGCCTACCCCATTAACCAAAGAAATAAAAATTGTACATATGTATATAAAAAATTATACATCCATCACGTTATACAGTCCAAAAAGAGGGGGGGCAAAAATCCCATTTATTCCCCTCCCTTTTTCAACCACTCAGTCACTGCAACTCATAGGGCACAATTCCAATGTCATCGAACAAACTGCATTCACAGTTCAGCAACTCATAGAGCACAAACTCATTTTCCTTCATCAGTCACATCTAGAGAACATCATTTCTTATTGATAGTGAAACTGAATAATATTTGAACATTGCTTGAGTTCCTCCTTCAGTTTATTCCATAGTTTAGTGCCACAAATGGAGACACAGAAACTTTTCCTGGTCGTCCGAGCACCTGCAATTTTAAAATAATACAAGCCCCTTAGATTATATTTTCCCTCTCTGAAAAATTCTTGAATTCTAAAAGGCAGTTGCTTAGTTTTCACTTTATACATTAATTGAACAGTCTTAAATGCAATCATATCGTGGAGTTTTAATATTTTAGAATTAATGAACAATTTGTTGGCATGGTCTCGATAACCTGCATTGTGATTTGTTCTTAATGCTTTTTTTTTTGGAGAATGAATAATGGTTGCAATGTAAATGTTTTATAATTTTCTATAATTGTTTTACAATGTTTTATAATTGTTGCCCCAAACTTCAGCACAGTAAGTCAGGTAGGGTGCAAACAATGAACAATACAGAGTATATAGTGCTTTGCAATCAAGAACATTCTTTGTTTTATTTAACACTGCAATACTCTTTGATACTTTCTTTTGAATATGAGCTTTTCAATTCATTCTTTCATCAATAATGCTACCTAAAAATGTATTCTTTGACCCATTCTGTGTTTACCCCTTGTATACTCAACAAAAATATAAATGCAACACTTTTGGTTTTGCTCCCATTTTGTATGAGATGAACTCAAAGATCTAAAACTTTTTCCACATACACAATATCACCATTTCCCTCAAATATTGTTCACAAACCAGTCTAAATCTGTGATAGTGAGCACTTCTCCTTTGCTGAGATAATCCATCCCACCTCACAGGTGTGCCATATCAAGATGCTGATTAGACACCATGATTAGTGCACAGGTGTGCCTTAGACTGCCCACAATAAAAGGCCACTCTGAAAGGTGCAGTTTTATCACACAGCACAATGCCACAGATGTTGCAAGATTTGAGGGAGTGTGCAATTGGCATGCTGACAGCAGGAATGTCAACCAGAGCTGTTGCTCGTGTATTGAATGTTCATTTCTCTACCATAAGCCGTCGCCAAAGGCGTTTCAGAGAATTTGGCAGTACATCCAACCAGCCTCACAACCGCAGACCACGTGTAACCACACCAGCCCAGGACCTCCACATCCAGCATGTTCACCTCCAAGATCGTTTGAGACCAGCCACTCGGACAGCTGCTGAAACAATTGGTTTGCATAACCAAAGAATTTCTGCACAAACTGTCAGAAACCGTCTCAGGGAAGCTCATCTGCATGCTCGTCGTCCTCACCGGGGTCTCGACCTGACTCCAGTTCGTCGTCGCAACTTCGCACAGCCATTGAAGAGGGGTGGACCAACATTCCACAGGCCACAATTGACAACCTGATCAACTCTATGCGAAGGAGATGTGTTGCACTGCATGAGGCAAATGGTGGTCACACCAGATACTGACTGGTATCCCCCTCCCAATAAAACAAAACTGCACCTTTCAGAGTGGCCTTTTATTGTGGGCAGTCTAAGGCACACCTGTGCACTAATCATGGTGTCTAATCAGCATCTTGATACGGCACACCTGTGAGGTGGGATGGATTATCTCAGCAAAGGAGAAGTGCTCACTATCACAGATTTAGTCTGGTTTGTGAACAATATTTGAGGGAAATGGTGATATTGTGTATGTGGAAAAAGTTTTAGATCTTTGAGTTCATCTCATACAAAATGGGAGCAAAACCAAAAGTGTTGCGTTTATATTTTTGTTGAGTATATGTTTAACTGAATTTGTATGTCTTTTATAATTTCCAAATGACATTATTTTAGTTTTAGACATATTTAGTGATAATTTATTAATATCAAACCATCTCTTTAACTTAATTATTTCAATTTCTAAATCAGATAATAATTGTTGCAAATTTTCTCCTGAACAAAACAGGTTTGTATCGTCTGCAAAGAGAACTGCTTTAAACAAATCTGAAGCTTTGCATAAATCATTGATGTACAAAATCATTGTATTCTGTTTTTATTTACATTTTACACGTCTCAACTTCATTGGAATTGGGGTTGTACAATTTCTAATATTTAAGAGGCATACATGGAATTTAAAGAAGGTTATTTCCTTTATGAAATCATCCTACTGCTGGGATAGGTTCCAGATCTCTCATGACCCTTAACTGGAATAAGTAGGTATAGAAATTGAATGGCTGAATGAATAATATTTGCAGGGAGCATCCTTATACACTATGATTTAGTGACATCTATACATTCTTGTACTTCAGGAACAAATGGTTCGTGAGCTTGATGTGCAGCTGAAGCACCAGTTGGTGGAGGTGGAAAAGGGCAACGCGTTGTGTCAAAAGTTGACCCAGGAGAAGGCCCAGTTGGAGAGCCACATTGCATCTCTCAGCGCTGAACTGCAGGAGGCCAGCAGACGGTCTGGATCTGTTTGAAAAGGAATCTGAGAGAAGAGGATGAAAGGAGGGAGGGAATGAGAGAGTGGGGAAAAAACGATCCTCATGCTTGTGCCATATTTTATGTTATTTGTTATTGTTCACTTACTGAGTGACAGTGGACCTGGTAAGGGTTCTCACATCTGGGATTTTTTCCCCCCCACTTTGCTAGGTTTCCAAACATGTGAATGACTGTGAAGATTATTCCAAAACACAATGTGATAGAAATTTGGCTTTGGTGTGTCTCATAAATAAGTTACAGAAATATGTGTCAAACATAAAATACACACTGCAGACATTTTACTGAAATAGATTATGGGAACATTTAAACAGTGCTGAAATAATACTTGATTAGAATTTTTTTTTTTTTATTAAATAAGCATCTAAGTAAGTTATTAAAGAAAGCATCCATTGCTTATTTCACTTTGAATATTTGAAACGTTTTAACATTTTGCATCATTGAATAGATTTGCATTTTGGTTTGGACAAAATAAATATTTGATTAATTTATTATTTAATTAATGCAAATTATTTAATTAATGCTGAAAAACATCAACAAACTGTATTTGTGCAGGAGTGTGGTCCTACTGAAGGAGAAGGAGCAGCAGAGAGAGCAGCATGAACAAACCGTCAGGAGACTTCAAGCCAAACATGAGATGGACATGAACCACTTCCAGCAAGAACATACTTTATCTGCTGCTAAAGTACGAACCTGCAACATTTACTGTTGATTGATGTAGTCAAAGATAGCTGAATTTACTGCCCTTTTAATAACCAGTTTAACTTTATTACTGACAAATGTTATCTTGTATCTGGCTTTCTTCCTCCAAGGCCTCGGAAGTCATAGACGATCTGGAGAAAACCATTTCTCAGCTCAGAGAGCAGCTTCAGACCAGTGAACAAAAGCGGCACAAACAAATCCGGGTACAGTTTGCTTTCTGTTGCTTCCAGTACTGCTTATTATTGATGCCTTAAAAGTGCAGTGTGTATTGATGGTTTTAAGGTATAGTTTGTAAGATTAAGAGGTAGCTATTAGCAGAAATGGAATATAGCATTCACAACCATTTGTTCATCAGTGTATATTTACGTGTACCAACAAACCAGTATGTTTTCAAATGCTTTGAATGAGCCCTTCATATCTACATTTGAGCGGGGCCCCTCATGCTGGACTGCTATGTTGATACAGTAACAAAAAAGGGACATAATTACTCTGTCTTTCACACTTTGCAGTGCAGCCAGAAAATTGTTGAAAAAAGAGGAAGAATCAGTGGTTGCTCTCTTATACACCGTCTACTCAATTTCAATTCATTTCATTATATTTCATTTATATAGTGCCAAATCACAACAAAGTTGCCTCAAGGCACTTCACACAAGTAAGATCTAACAACCCCTAGAGCAAGCACACATGCGGCAGTGGTAAGGAAAAAGTCTACTGGATGCTAGTGCTCACTAAAAAGTTTGAGAACCCTCATTTTTGTGAAATGCAGGATCATACCCAATGCAACGATCTGCTCTGTGTCAGTCTGACCCCGTCAGATCTCAGAAGCTAAGCAATGCAGGGCCTGGTTAGTACTTGGATGGGAGACCTCCTTGGAACACCAGCGGCTGTGTGTGTTTCTCCAGGTTACACTGGAGTTGCATCAGGAAAGGCATCCAGCGTAAAACATGTGTCAAATACCAATGCGGATCTGGCTATATCCGCTGTGGCGACCCCAAACAAAACGGGAGCAGCTGAATGGACGACAACAACAGGATCATACCTAATGCTAAACACAAGAGAAGGCGAGCGAGCATGAATCCCATTCGCCAAAGAATGAAAACATGAAGAATACCAAGTTCATGACCAGCAACACCATAACGCAATCTACAGCCTGACCACTAGATGACACTAGATCCTACATGCTGTAGCTTTAAAGTCCTGACTCCTAACAAACTGCTGTGCGATGTCTTCTCTACTGTGCTCCATTTCAGGAACAAGAGATCAGTTTTCAGCAAGAAAAAGATGAGCTACAGGTCAGCTGTGAGAAAAAGGTAGTCACTGATTTCAGATTTTATTAATTTTTTATTGTTATTGCATAAAAAAGTGTCATGTACGACGTGTTCATGGATAAGTGGCAGTGAAAGATTAAAGTCACTTGTTTCAGACTTCTCTCATAGATGTTACGTCAGCACATTCTTGTACAGTTTCAGCTCTGCATGTACGTGTCGAGTTGGTAGTGGAGCAGAACTTGATGTGTTGTAACATCTACAACAACCTTTTGAGGCATCTTGCAGGGTAGGGTCAGTTGCGCTGTTGCCATGTGTCGCTGCACATCATTGCATCCCCCACACCATGAAATTGCCACAGGTCCTGGATGGCAACCACACAGGAAGACAATCAGTCAATCCTTACCTTTCCAAAATAACCATCTTGTTGTGGGTCGGTCCGGTCATGTGGATTTATCTCTCTGTGCCGTGTTTGTGTGTGTGTTGATCTTATCTGTTCCCTGTGTGGTGTTCTATCATTATATGTCTGTATGTTACGCAGTCCCCCTCTTCTGTCAGTCATGTGCCTGTGTGTGTGGGGATGCGCCTCCTGTGCATGTCGTGTATCTGTAGTGTATGCGCGTACCTCCAGTGCATGTCGGTGTCAGGTGTGTGTGGGCGTGTACAAGCCCGACTCTCATCCATGTGTGCTCTGTCACATCTTTATCTGAAGTATGTGTATGTACACCCTTGGTTAATGTTTGAGTCTTCACTGTGTGTGCACCTGTCTCCCTGTGTGTGTGTGTGTGTGTGTGTGTGTGTGTGTGTGTGTGTGTGTGTGTGTGTGTGTGTGTGTGTGTGTGAGTGTGTGCGTGCGTGCGTGCGTGCGTGCGTGCGTGTGTGTGTGGTGCTCGTTGCCTCCATCCATCCTCTGTGTCTTGTGTATGTCAGATGTCGCGTTTGCATATGTGTGTCCCCGTTCTTGCCCCTGTGTCGTGTGTATATAAGTTAATTCCTTGTTACTAATTTTTGTTCTGTGGTATTCTGGGTTTTGGTTTGTATCATGTTTTTGGTTTTGATTGTCATGTAGGTTTGTTATCTGTGATGTTCGTTCTTGCTTCATTCACCTCCATGATTGTCTTTTATTTCCGCGTCTGTATTCTTGTCTGCGGTCTTGGTTATTGTTAGTTATTTTTTTCTTCTCACCCTTTGTTGTTAGCTTTAGCATTCCTTCTCCGGTTATTGCCTGTTTTGTTTTTGTATCTCACTGTGTTCTGTTCATTGACGTGCATCTGTTGTTCCGCCTTCTTGTTTTCTGCACACCTGTTGTCCATCAGTTTAGTCTTTATAAGCCACTCCTTGGCTTTCTGTTTGGGTGCAGGTCTATTATATTGTTATAGATATGGTTATGGCTGTTAGACCTCCCCTTGTAGCTCTTGTAGTATTTTTGGTGTCTTCTTTCTCTGTGGTGCTCCTGTTTTTTTTTTTTTTGTTATCCATTACTTCTGGTTCCCTCACTGTCTGCTCATATCATCTCATTATGTTGTACACTGTATCACTTTGGATTATTAAAGCACCTTGGTTTTTGTATCACTACGTCTAAGTCCTGGCTGGCTGCTTCTGGGGTTCACTTAGACTTCCTGGCTCCCAAACGTAACACATCTATCTGCCACAGCCAGGTGAAATGTGGGTGTGCCCTTGGCCTTTTCCAGCTACTGGGGTCCTTACCACTGAGGCACCTGTGTGTTGGATCATGTACAGAGAAACTTGCCATATTCCCAAAATGTCATAGCTGACATTCTCTCATGATGCAAGTGATACCTCTCATTTGAGTGTCCCTCGGTAATCATGTGTTTGACAGTCATTCCAGGGGTATTGAAGTATCCTACCAATGATACCTGATATCAAAGACATCCAGTCATCACCTAAGGACACTGGTTAATGTCCATATCTCAGAACCATACAGTAAGGCAGGGATTCACTGTAAAGCAGTATATTATAGCTAGCTAACAGGCCAGCGCATTTACAAATACCAATGCAGATAAGGTTGAGGAAAAAAAGTTGCTAATGGTGATTGGCTACAGCATATGTCAATCAAAGGTTTACCAATAAAATTAAAGTTGTAACTGAGCACAGGAAACATTATGATGATAATAGTAGCGTTTGCATTATTTTCAGTGATTGCACAATATGTCAGCTCTGTGGGTTACCCAATATACCTGACAGCACTGGAGCGACGACCCATTTGAATCATTTGAAAGTGCAGTAATTGTATGCATGCATATTTTTGAGTTGGTAGGCCTGCTGTAGGAGGCCTACAGCTGCATGATAGGCGCTGGGTTTTCTGTAGAGCGCAACTGATATGGATTTTTAGGTGGCTGATACAGGTATTGGGGAGTAAAAAATTTACGATGCCAATATATCTGCCAATATAAACATGAAAAATGTCCTTAATTCCTCACATATCATGATCAAACCCTTATGATAAAGAAATGTAATTGAGGCTTGGTGTCTTACAGTTTAAACATGAACTTTATTGTAAATAGTTAGAAACCAACAACCATCCAACATACATTATGCCGTCTTCACTTGGATTGGCAGTTGCCGTGTCACATCATTCAGTATTTGCATAAAACAGGCTTCCCGTCTACTTTGGCCCCTCCTAACTGGAAGCATAACGACCACTCTGAATAAAAATGAATTGCAGCTTGCCCTTTCGCCGTTGACTCTTGGCTAATGTGATCAAGGGGTGGTGAGTGTCCCAGCCATGATCGACAGTATTGTAAACAATAGCATTGAAGTATCTCTGCTGGAAAAAATACATCTTGACAACATTTCCAACAGCCAAGATGTATTTCAGCATTGTTTAGTCATTAAAATAAAAGTTTTTATATCTGCAAAAATTACTCTGATACAGGTATGTTGGTGAAATTCTTATTTTGGCTCGTTAACTGATAACGTCAGCTCGCCAATATATCAGTCAGCCTACACTTTTGTGCTCTCTAATCTGGGTGAGAAAGCAGCTAATTTAAAGCCAAATAAAGATACATCCTTCTTCTTCATCTTTGTTTCATAGTACTACTACCACTATGTTCTGTTTTTGGAGTCTGTCTTTGTAATCAGGCAAGACACAGACTGTATTAGCATGGTTTCCTTTTCCAACTTCTTTATCCCTGTCCTGTCCTTCCAAACTGACAGGAGATGAAAACAAAAGTCACACATTCACTTTTTTCTATTTAAAAAAAAAAATCCTTTTTGTATTGTGCTATGGTGTTGAATATAAGATGTAAAGGACATGGTGGTAATTAATCTGGACATAAGAAAGGCCCCTATGTTGACCATACATGGATCCAGCATTCTGGGGCACTCAGTGCAGACAGATGGGCTCAGAAGGTTCTTTTGAAGGGGTGATAGTGAAAAGAGACAAGACCAGCTGTACAAGGTCATTGGCGGGAGAGATTTGATGAGTGATGTTTGATGGTGCCTGTTCTTACACTCCCGCCCTCTCTCTCTCATTTTCTCTCTCGCTCAGGTTTTGGCAATCCGCAGCGAGGCAGAGAAAGAGAGAGCAGAGGCTAAGAAGAAGATAGCCAAACTAGAGGAAGCATTCAGGTACACAGACTCTTGTAGAGAACAAGCAACAAAAACTGTGAGTTAGTGAACTGAAGTGCAATGGGTACAGCTAATCACCAAATGCAGTGTTTTGGGGGTTTTTGTTTTTGTTTTAAATTCAGTGAATTGGTAAAACACTTTGATGTATGTCTGTTTGGGGTTACTTGTACCCAAATGTGTTCTTTTGAGCACTACTGTACCAAGTAATTATTTTGTAGTTGCATAAACAGTACAGGGCATATACCGTAACAGTCAGGTTACATTCTAAAGGTGGGAATGGGCCAGTTGTCTACGTATGTGTAAGCCATCCAGGAGCCAAGGTGGTTCCATAGCGGGGTGGATGCTGGAGTGCTCAACACCAGCATATGCCACCATACCTGAACTTGATTTTTGCACCCTCAAACTTAATTGTGCTCAGTTTACACACTGTGTGAATGGCAAAACGGAGTTGGATACACCCCAAATACACAGTCTGTGCACTTTACACCATAATTTAATTTAACATAATATCTTAATATATCACTAGCACCATGGGGATCCATGAGCCCTAGATTGGGTAGTGTTTATAAAATAGGTAGCTGACATTTTTCAACGGGGGTAATAAATTAAGGTTTTTATAAGTTGGAATGGTGTGTGAGTCCAGTATATGTTTAGAACGTTAGACCTTAACAGATTTAACTCAGTTTTAACTTAACTCAGCTCTTTTATTTCCTGTTAATTACATTTTTTTTTTTTTGCACTTGGATGGGAGACCTCTTTGGGACACCAGCGGCTGTATGTGTTTCTCCAGGTTCCACTGGAATTGCGTCAGGAAGGGCATCCATCTTAAAACTTGTGCCAAATACCAGTACGGATCTGGCTGTATCCGCTGTGACGACCCCCAACAAAAAACGGGAGCAGTCGAATGGGAAACAACAACATAGTAAATAAATATGAAATTGGTCTCTGGACATAAATAAAAATCAATAGAATCTGTACATGGTCACTGGATCCTTGATGTACATGGTGGATCCTAGATCTCTGGACATAAATAGAAACAAACAAAATCTGTAGTTTTTGTCAAAAGCATTTCCTTTCAGATATTGACACAAATGTAACTCCATAGACTCTGACCTGAGCTCAGCCGGCTGCACTGCATGTCAGGATGTAATTCATAAAAAACTGAAAAACAACACCCTGGGTTTGGTCAGTTGTAGTTTGTTTGTATTATAATGTTCGGAAAGAGGTGTCATTTCATTTAAAATGGCAATTTGCACTGAAGTTATTAATTCTGACCGAAATCTGTGCAGCTCTTTGGAGCTGTGCACGTAGTCCCACAAAACAGAGCTTTGTTGCTTCAAGCAGACGGCAGTCCCGCTGCATTCTGTAATCAACGTAGAGAAATAATTATTTTCTCAATAAACACCCTCAAAACAACGGGCACCCTGGTGTCCTGAACCATCCGTGGTGCATTCAATGTACCTCGGAAAAAAATCGATGCAAGCAGGCAGCGAGGGATGCAACACAATACAACCTGTCACTTGAATCGATGCACTCGGATCGCGCATGTTTATATCTAGATACTGATTTGTATCAATTAATGTCCACATGCCTAAATTACACAGGCACCACTTCTCTTTGAATATATTGTGGTGACCTGCGTGGAAGAACCTAGCCAGAGCTTTTTGTCTTTTCTGCATTCTGCGGTAAGCAGATGTTTTTATTTTTATATACCAACAAGCAGAGACGGTGATGGAAGACAACGAAGGCACTACACCTGTCCCTCATGGTAACGGCAACATGACACTTATCTAAACTGACTAACCCAATTAAACTACAAAACACAATAAATCAGTAACACTAACAACACTGTGAAACTAACATGCACCGCAATAAAATTTAAAACCCCAAAATGCCAAACTCCCATGGTACATTGCACCACAACCGTTCATTAATCCTATAAACTTTTTTTTTTCACAGCATTCATCCTTGACCCAAAATACATAAGCATACCAAACAGTGTCAGGTCTCCTCAGTTTCTCTGTGAAACTGCCGTAGAGCACTGCGTCCAGTGGTCTACGTCAAATGTCCGCGAAAAAATGAAATATTCATTTTTTGTGTCCATTTCACAGACCCTTTTGCATTCTTCAGCGTATTGCCACGTAGGAATGCATAAGCACAGTGTAGTCGGTACACCGCATTATGCAATTCTACGTTGGCCTGATGTGAAGGGGTGTATGTGTGCATGTATGATTTAGACTTTTTTGTGCACATAACTGGCAATTACTGAAAGAAAACCATCAGAGCCCGGTTTCATAAAGCTGTCTAATCTTGTTTATTTGACTAAACTCAATCAATTAATCTATTAGACATTAGTTGTTGCACACAGTGCTTAGTCCGGTAAAGTTTTGCTTACTACCCGACTAAAGTTTTTAGCCTGCTTCAGAGGAGGCTAATCTTATTTTAGTCGACAAGGCTTCAGTGTCTTACCTAATAAATGGTGCTTCTGGGACCTTTCAGCAGGTTATTGGTGACACCATCCACCTCTCCAAGTCGACCTTGTCCCGTATGAAGACTGATGTTAGTTTGGCACTTTTGAGCGGACAGCAATGGGTACACATACAGAGACAGACACATTCGCAGCGAGAGTTACCGTAGCAATACTGCATGCTCATATATGGCACACATATGAAACTGAATGAAAACAATGAAATAAGATCGTTATTTCTGACCAGTGTGCCAAAAGACATACAAACCAGGGAAATGAAACAAACAGTCCCACAAATCTCTTATTAATACCCTAAATGACTTGTTTTCTTTTGGGAGAAGGGAGAAGACAAAAAATCAGTGCATCTCTATTACTATGTTGCATGAATTCGCAGAGTTTAGCGGGTGCGGGCAGGACTGGACATATACATCGTGAGAACAGGTGGGAGTCTAACACACATTGCTGTTGCGACCAACCCGGAAGTAAACAAAACTCTCTCGCATTGGAGGCGCTTCTTGGCAATGCCACTCGTGACGCATCTATGGCCGTAAAAATCATGGACTAACATAAAACTGGCTAATCTACAAGTTTAGCCGTCAATGTGAAACGGTGATTAGACGGCTAATGTTGGGTGACTAACCATAGTCGAGTAAGTAAGTTTAGTGGCCTAAAAGATTAGACTGCTTTATGAAATCGAGCCATGAAAGTGAAAAGACTTATTTCCATTGTGGTCCATTTAAAAATCAAATGACAAAATAGAAGTTATAATAAAATAAAGTAATAATAATAATAATAATAATACTGATAATAATGATCCTACTACTTATAATAATAATAATAATCATGATAATAATGATTGTGTGTATGATAACAAGAACCTAAACAATTTATAAATACATTCAGACAGTAAATTACATTTAAAAAATAACGTAATTAACAGGAACTAAAAGGGTTGAGTTTTTCCTCTAAAAACTGTTGAGGTCTAAGCTTCTAAACATTCTTGACTCACACGCCATTCCAAATTATTATAGAAACTTTGCATAATTTATCACCACCCTTGAAAAGTGTCACCTATTTTATAAACACTACCCAATCTATAGCCCATGGATCCCCACAGGCAACATGCTCGCAATTATGTAAAGTTTGATTGAAAGGATAACAAAGCAGATGAGTGTAAACAGAGCATATTAAAAACAGACCACCAATGCTGCCTTGCACTCGTCTTGAGGCAGGCTGGTGTAGGTTTGGCACGTGAAGGTTGAGGACAACGTGTGTGAAGACTTTTCACGATTTTCTTGTGGAAAAGCAAAGTTATACTTGTATCCCCTTTTTTGTTGATCTGATATGATCCAATCCTCGAGTAAAAGCCTTGGAGCCAAATCGTGAGTATTGTCACAAAAAAAAAAAAAACAAATACTACAAGCCAGTTCTCTGTTACATCATAATACCTGAGATGACTGCCGTGTGGGCATTTGAGTAAATGTTTCTTTATAAATAAATGAGTTGCGGTGAAAGTTTCCTCATCAGTAACTTAAAGACAGTAAGTGGCTTCTAAAGAATGATGTTTTTTGTTTTTTTTTAATCTCTTTAACAAAAAACTATTTAATATGAAAAATGTTTAAGCTATTACTCTTCCTTTTGCAAATATTTTTCCCATTTTGCAGCAATTAGTATTCAGCACAAAGATTGCAAAGTGAGACTGATGGCTCTGCGTACTTATTATTTGTTCCTGTCGTTGTCAGCCCGGCAACAGAGGACAGTTTTTAAACACAGCAAAGAGATCTGTTTGTGCATAAATTATGCCCATTGGTACAAGCCAGTCACTCCCTCGTTTATAGTTAAACACTGAGAAACGGCAAAGTGGCTCATCCGGCTCTTCGCTAATTAAATACTTAGACTCCTTACACACACTGACACAGCCTGGTGTCTGCTACCTGCCTGCTGCCGTGGCAACACTGACGGCCTTTAAAGCTGATCCAGGAGATCTTCAAAGTCAAAGCAAGGCTGCACATAGAGGTGTGTGCCGATGGGAGGATGGGTGATAAAACTGAACAAGTAGAACTGCTCCACATGCCTTCCATGTGCCAGATATTTGCTATATTGCATGTACTTATGAGTCTTTATTATTATTATTATTTAGTTAGTTATTAAAAGCACATCAGTATGTTTTTTAATGAACAAATCTTCATTTGTCCTGCATAAAAAGACAATAACAGCCAGTGATAAATTTGGCATAAATTGTTTTTTCTTCTTTGACATGCGTAACTGTTATCTGCACTCATGACCCACTTCTACTTTCCAGTTTGAAAAGAAATCGCCCTCTGCTGTCATGCAAATGAGTATCGCCACGTCGATTTGACTGTGTTGCTATAGCAACACAAACGGATTGAAATACAAATCAGTGCAGAAAACAAGTTTCTCCTCTTTTATGACAGTTTGCTTCAGATCATTGCAGGGCGTTAGCACAGTGATGGAGAGATGCACTGCAGGGAGAAAAACATTGAGAGAGAGCAAAGTCATCTGAGGAACAGCTTACTTTCACAACAATAACATCCAAATAGTATTTTAAAAACAGCACATGAATGGATAAATTATGGAAAAACAGCTGTTGTAGATTTGACCTTTTCTTTTCTCTCTGTGAAGCTTGCCTTGTACTGTTCCATTACCGCTTCCTGCTGCTTGGCATCAAACAGATTCATCAAAACCATGTGTCTGCTAAGGTGCAGTGCAGGCTTGTAGTATCTCCATTTGAATTTCAACTGGACCTTAAGCTCAGTTTGCACTAGCACAAGCAGCATTTACTATGAGCACTTGGAAGGAAAATCTGTTCACATTAGCATCTATATCCTGCAGGGTTTGTGTTTCTGCCATCCTGATGCAAAACAATGCACTATATAATATGTACTACATCCCCAAGTGTGGAAGAATGTGCATTCCAGAAGTGACCTGCATTGGAGAATGCGTGTGGATGTCCTGTGCATTGTCCCATGCATTCAAAATGTTCAAAAATCAATTTTAAAATAACGTTGTCTCTGTTTTGTTTGTAACTCATCACTTGTAAACTCAGTCAGCAACATTTCAGCAAGTCGCTGCTGTCCTTCTCTCCTGCGGGGTCAGCCTCCTCTTTGTGTGGGAGGTGCTAAGAGTGGACAGCACACAACAGAGAACCAATCTGTATCATTCCATCCAGAAAGTTTGGAAGACTAAATGGAATTGGCTAACTTACTTTCTTCTTCTAAACTAGGGACCTAAAAGCTAAAGTGTACCGATCCACATTTGTGTTGAATCACTGTCCCCATATGAAGTCAGGCCATGCTGCATGCACCCTTAGGTGACACTCACAACCTGCAGCACGTGTTGGAGATGGTGTGTGAAAGAGTTTGGGCATAGTACTTGTCATGTACAGGCTGCACGCCTGTTGCACAATGCGTGGGCAATATTGCACGGTAATCCCATGCCAAGCTTATGTCTGATGCACTTGATCATTGTTCAGGGCTTGTGGAGTGCATGTGACTTGCAAATTATCACCTCCGTAAGCCAGGAGTACAGGCCGCCCCTGTAACACAGATGGTTAGCACACACCAGTCACTGCTGACTAGCGTGTGATGCAGTTCAGGAGTGTGTATAAAAGGAAGCCCACGACCGCCTCTGCCACCTCACGTCACAATGTCGGGGTTTCTATATTAGCACAGCCAATATTGCTTCATTCATGTTCAGGTTAGGTTGTCTGCCTGTGCAGGTCCAAGACTCTCAGACATTGCTGCTGTGGCAACAGCTATTGGTGCCACCAGCTGTAATCCTGGATGCACTTTGTGTACATTTTTGCATGGCTTTATTCATGAAAATCATTTAATACTATAACAATAAAATTGCTTGTGCGGACTTGACACATCATTTTCATATAAGCCTCGAGGCTGTACTGTTGTCCAAGGTGCTGAAAGAGTGAAAACACCCACTGTATTATTAGTCCAGACTGTTAGGGATCAGATTGTGCAGATTTGTCTACAATAAGGGTGTAACGATACATGTATTTGTATTGAACCATTTCGGTACGGGACGTTCGGTTCGGTACAGGGCTGTGCACGGGTGAGTTCGCATTGCGTGTGTTTACATTCAGTGTTGCCAACTTGCTGACTTTCTCACTAATTCTGGCGACTTTCCAAACCCTCTTGATGACTTATTTTCTCAAAAGCGATTAGTGAAAAATCTAGCTACTTTTCCTGCATTACTGGAGACTTTTCTGATGTTTGGCAACTGAAAGTAAAAGTCTGTGTTGTCACCGAGCAGCAGCGGGTCTCCCCTCCAGTGCTTTACAGGCTGCAGCAGCCTGTAAAGCACTGAGCAGAAGGATATCTACAATCCTCCACGTTCAAACACTATTGAATGGTAAACCTCACTCGGACTCACTCAGCCTACTGACCTCATTTGCTGCGCTGTGATTAAATAGTCCCCAGACTTTGAGAATCCCCAGGCTTGAGAAGTTATTTTATTTTAAGAAGTGATGGCCAATTTTAATGGCAAATTAAATGAACAAATCAAGTTTATTTGTGGTTCTAAATATTTTTAAGGTGGTTTTAATCACTTTTTTGCCTCTCTCACAACGTTTTTGTTTTCAAAATTTTATTTAAAAAGATATATTAACAAACATTAAACAAACAGTTAATAGAAAGAGATAGAAAATACAATAAATTGTATAAAAGTAAAGGGATTCTTTAACTTTAATTCTCTTTAAAAAATTCCTTATAGAGGGTGAGTTTTGGACAAGTTAATTTTTATGGCAAAAAATATGACGGTTGAGTAAAGTTGAACAGGGCTTCATGCTGGAACCGTTGTGCTCCACTTGTGGAAAGTTTTTGTTTAAAGCTGTTTACTAGGAATTTATTTTTTATAAAATTTCATGCATTTGTCGTTTATTTGAGAACATTTTATTTAACTTATTACTAGGCAACACTTTGCAATTATTTTATTTTCCTGTTTGTATATTGTTACAATAAAGTGTTGGTTTAAACAGCAAGCAAATTTAGGTTTTGCATTCTGTTCCCTTACTAGACTGAAAATTAACTGAACCGTGACCTCAAAACCGAGGTATGTACCGAACCGTGATGTTTGTTTATTGTTACACCCTAGTCTACAAGCATAAAATTCGGCACACTTGTAGTTTTTCACCTGCTGAATTAAAATCTGCTGGAAGCCGAAACCAGTTCTCAGTGGTGTCACCATAATTTACAACTCAAAATGGCTGCCACCCAAAAACTAATATTTTTATTACTGGCCAACAAAAAGGTCACAGAATTACACATAAAAGCACTTATGTAGGGTTTCTGACCTCAAGAATTGTAAATATGATGTCTGCTTAGTGACTGCTGGGTGACTCTTGCTTGCCTCTACTGGTGGTTGGCTCTCACTGTGGTATTGTATTGTATCCTGTTCTGGAGCACAGCGGTGTTTTGCTGTATCTGTTAGCTGTTTAATCTGCGCAATAAGATTGATCTAGATAACTAGATAACGATTTGTTTCACAGTGTAATCTTCACGTGCCTTAACTAAAGCACTCCCTCTGCTGAATCACCTCTAAATTATTTACACATTATTCACTTTGTGTGTTTTTAGGAATCCGCTAGCTTAGCGCAGCTACTAGCTCTTGCCGATTTAGCATGGCGGCTTCTCCTGTCTCTCCCGCACTTTTCTGCTCTGGGTGTGAAATGTTTAGTTATTCCTCGGCCTCCTTTAGCAGTAATGGTACTTGTAATAAGTGTAGCTTATTCGTATCTTTGGAGGCCAGGCTGGGCGAATTGGCGACTCGGCTTCGCACCGTGGAAAATTCTACAGCTAGCCAGGCCCCTGTAGTCGGTGCGGACCAAGGTAGCTTAGCCGCCGTTAGTTCCCTTCCAGCAGATCCCGAGCAGCCGGGAAAGCAGGCCGACTGGGTGACTGTGAGGAGGAAGCGTAGCCCTAAACAGAAGCCCCGTGTACACCGCTAACCCGTTCACATTTCTAACCGTTTTTCCCCACTCGGCGACACACCCACTGAGGATCAAACTCTGGTTATTGGCGACTCTGTTTTGAGAAATGTGAAGTTAGCGACACCAGCAACCATAGTCAATTGTCTTCCGGGGGCCAGAGCAGGCGACATTGAAGGAAATTTGAAACTTCTGGCTAAGGCTAAGCGTAAATTTGGTAAGATTGTAATTCACGTCGGCAGTAATGACACCCGGTTACACCAATCGGAGGTCACTTAAATTAACATTGAATCGGTGTGTAACGTTGCAAAAACAATGTCGGACTCTGTAGTTTTCTCTGGGCCCCTCCCCAATCGGACTGGGAGTGACATGTTTAGCCGCATGTTCTCCTTGAATTGCTGGCTGTCTGAGTGGTGTCCAAAAAATGAGGTGGGCTTCATAGATAATTGGCAAAGCTTCTGGGGAAAACCTGGTCTTGTTAGGAGAGACGGCATCCATCCCACTTTGGATGGAGCAGCTCTCATTTCTAGAAATCTGGCCAATTTTCTTAAATCCTCCAAACCGTGACTATCCAGGGTTGGGACCAGGAAGCAGAGTTGTAGTCTTACACACCTCTCTGCAGCTTCTCTCCCCCTGCCATCCCCTCATTACCCCATCCCCGTAGAGACGGTGCCTGCTCCCAGACCACCAATAACCAGTAAAAATCTATTTAAGCATAAAAATTCAAAAAGAAAAAATAATATAGCACCTTCAACTGTACCACAGACTAAAACAGTTAAATGTGGTCTATTAAACATTAGGTCTCTCTTCTAAGTCCCTGTTAGTAAATGATATAATAATTGATCAACATATTGATTTATTCTGCCTTACAGAAACCTGGTTACAGCAGGATGAATATGTTAGTTTAAATGAGTCAACACCCCCGAGTCACACTAACTGCCAGAACGCTCGTAGCACGGGCCGAGGCGGAGGATTAGCAGCAATCTTCCATTCCAGCTTATTAATTAATCCAAAACCCAGACAGAGCTTTAATTCATTTGAAAGCTTGACTCTTAGTCTTGTACATCCAAATTGGAAGTCCCAAAAACCAGTTTTGTTTGTTATTATCTATCGTCCACCTGGTCGTTACTGTGAGTTTCTCTGTGAATTTTCGGACCTTTTGTCTGACTTAGTGCTTAGCTCAGATAAGATAATTATAGTGGGCGATTTTAACATCCACACAGATGCTGAGAATGACAGCCTCAACACTGCATTTAATCTATTTTTAGACTCAATTGGCTTTGCTCAAAATGTAAATGAGTCCACCCACCACTTTAATCATATCTTAGATCTTGTTCTGACTTATGGTATGGAAATTGAAGACTTAACAGTATTCCCTGAAAACTCCCTTCTGTCTGATCATTTCTTAATAACATTTACATTTACTCTGATGGACTACCCAGCAGTGGGGAATAAGTTTCATTACACTAGAAGTCTTTCAGAAAGCGCTGTAACTAGGTTTAAGGATATGATTCCTTCTTTATGTTCTCTAATGCCATATACCAACACAATGCAGAGTAGCTACCTAAACTCTGTAAGTGAGATAGAGTATCTCGTCAATAATTTTACATCCTCATTGAAGACAACTTTGGATGCTGTAGCTCCTCTGAAAAAGAGAGCTTTAAATCAGAAGTGCCTGACTCCGTAGTATAACTCACAAACTCGCAGCTTAAAGCAGATAACCCGTAAGTTGGAGAGGAAATGGCGTCTCACTAATTTAGAAGATCTTCACTTAGCCTGGAAAAAGAGTCTGTTGCTCTATAAAAAAGCCCTCCGTAAAGCTAGGACATCTTACTACTCAGAGTAAGATGAGTCAGAGCTCTATTGAGCCGAGTATTCCTTTAACTTTAACTAGTAATGACTTCATGACTTTCTTTGCTAATAAAATTTTAATTATTAGAGAAAAAATTACTCATAACCATCCCAAAGACGTATCGTTATCTTTGGCTGCTTTCAGTGATGCCGGTATTTGGTTAGACTCTTTCTCTCCGATTGTTCTGTCTGAGTTATTTTCATTAGTTACTTCCTCCAAACCATCAACATGTCTGTTAGACCCCATTCCTACCAGGCTGCTCAAGGAAGCCCTACCATTAATTAATGCTTCGATCTTAAATATGATCAATCTATCTTTATTAGTTGGCTATGTACCACAGGCTTTTAAGGTGGCAGTAATTAAACCATTACTTAAAAAGCCATCACTTGACCCAGCTATCTTAGCTAATTATAGGCCAATCTCCAACCTTCCTTTTCTCTCAAAAATTCTTGAAAGGGTAGTTGTAAAACAGCTAACTGATCATCTGCAGAGGAATGGTCTATTTGAAGAGTTTCAGTCAGGTTTTAGAATTCATCATAGTACAGAAACAGCATTAGTGAAGGTTACAAATGATCTTATGGCCTCAGACAGTGGACTCATCTCTGTGCTTGTTCTGTTAGACCTCAGTGCTGCTTTTGATACTGTTGACCATAAAATTTTATTACAGAGATTAGAGCATGCCATAGGTATTAAAGGCACTGCACTGCGGTGGTTTGAATCATATTTATCTAATAGATTACAATTTGGTGTCGTCAACTAGAGAGCTGCGTGTCGTCAGAGCGAGCTGCAAAACGTTTGTACCTGAGTTTTCAGAGGTGGTGTTTGTAGTTGCCATCTGCCACGCCGGTGTTTGCCAACCCGGACAGTGGGAATACCACCTCAACCGGCAACTTAGCCCCGCGACTGGACAGCAACAACGTCCGAGGCCCGCCCAACATGGTGAATTCACTGAGGCCGTGCGCTGCGTTATTAAAGCCGCGCGTCACGAGTGCCGCTTCCCCGAGGCCTCGTGCAGCCACGTCATATCCATCAGCGCGGAAACACCGAGGCCGCGCGGCACCAGCGCACTGCAGATCCATCCCGGTGACAAACAACGCAGGCTGTTAACATTGGCGATCGACAAGCTGCCCATAAGCCGACCATGGGGCCTAAGAAGGTTCTGACAGCGGAGGAAGGTGACGATATTAAAAAATCTCTGGACTTTCTATCAGAGGAGATTTCTGTTGTGAAGCAGCAACAGAAATCGATCATGGATCTGGTGGAGGAGGTGAAGGCATTACGGCTCCAGAACGCCGAGAAAGACCGGCATCTGGTGCAGCTGGAAAATAGAGTGGCTGAATTGGAGCAGTACACCAGAATTAACGACGTCATCCTCACAGGTCTTCACATCAAACCACGGTCCTACGCACGGGCGGTAACAGATGAGAGCGGAGGGGAGCCCAGTGAACAGGAGGTCAGCTCTGTGGAAAAACAGGTTGCTGATTTCCTCCTATCTAAAGGTATAGAAATGGATTTAAATAACATTGAAGCGTGCCACCCTCTGCCCCGGAGAAATGACGGTGATAAACGAACCGTCATCATGAGATTCATCAACAGAAAACACTAAACAGCACTGTTAAAACAAGGAAGAAAACTGAAAGGGACAAACGTATTCATCAATGAACATCTCACCAAACGGAATGCCAACATCGCCAGGAAAGCACGCTTCTTAAAGAAACAGGGAAAAATCCAGCACACATGGACTTCAAACTGTAAAATATTCATCAAACTGAACGGGTCACCTGAACAAGCAAAGGTTATGGCAATAAGGAACATCGAGGAGCTGGACAAATATGAACAATAGGTATGAGGACTCAAACACATCACAGCACCATGATGCAGACTGGAGCAACCCACTCATCCACATCATCTACACCCGGAGACAAGAGAGACATAATGACTAAGGATAATGATCTGTTTATTTCTGCCCAGGAGCTCTGTCTAGATACATTTAATTATAATAACTCTGCTAACCACCCCTTCGAATCTGAAAATGATCCTGATACCTTTTTCAGTGAGAATATTGTGAGACAGAGGCAAATATTTTACAGAAGAACAATTCAAAAATTATAAAATCAATGATGAAGATTTTTCAATTATACATTTCAACAGCAGAAGTCTTTCTCGTAATCTGTCCACTATTAATTATTGTTTGAAAACATCCAAAAAAAGTTTTTCAGTTATTGCAATTTCAGAAACATGGTTAAATGAGGATAATAAAGATCTGGTATATCTTGATGGTTATGAATTGTTCCTGGTTAATAGGCAGACGAGAAGGGGCGGAGGCCTTGCATTGTTTGTAAGGTCAGATTATAACTGTAAACTCATTAACAACATGTCATTTACAGTGGACAACATCATGGAATGTGTTACCATAGAAATTACATCTATAAACTTCAAAAACATAGTTGTTAGTTGCATTTACAGAGCTCCTGGGACAAATATTGACACCTTTGAAGACATTATCTTAGGAATGTACAACAAAATCAACAGAAATAAGCATTTATTTGTCTGTGGAGATTTCAATATAGATTTTTTAAACCCTCACAATCATCCACAAATTACCTCATTTATAAACACCTTGTACTGTTTAGGACTGTTTCCAACCATCATTCATCCTAGCAGAATAACTATGGATACAACAACTCTCATTGACAATATTTTAACTAACGTTATATCCGGTAATCTTAGTGGGGGACTACTGGTCAGTGATATCAGTGATCACTTGCCAGTTTTCTCAGTCTTTGCATTGGAGGGTTGTTGTATGTATCGAAGCAATATCAAATTCATGAGTAGAAAAGTAACACCTGAAACAATTGATAATTTAAGGGAGGATTTATCAAGTCAGAATTGATCAGATGTTTTTGTTGATGATGTTGACAGGTCGTATGATGCTTTCATTTCCATTTTTTCCAGTTTGTCTAATAAACACTGTCCATTTGTTGACAAAATATATAGAAATCAATATAGCAACAAACCATGGATAACTAAGGGACTTCAGAGGGCATGTAAAAAGAAAAACGTACTATATAAACAATTCATAAAACTACGAACTAAGGAAGCTGAAAGTAAGTATAAAACATATAAGAATAAGTTAATCAATATCATGAGACTCAGTAAAAAAACATATTATAATGAGTTACTTGTCAAAAATAGAAATAACATCAAAAACACATGGAACATATTAAATGAAATAGTAAAAAAGAATAGAGTAACTAGAAATTATCCTTCATTTTTTCAGACTAACAACTACATCACGATTGATAACGACGAGTCTATTGCTGAACACTTTAATGAATACTTCGTTAATGTGGGTAAAAATCTTGCCAGTAAAATTGACTCATCAACTAATAACTTCTGGGTAAATAATTCAACGTTTAACAAATCTGTTTCAATGTTCATTGGTGGTACTCATGAAAGGGAAATACTTGATCTGGTTCATGGTTCAAAAAGTAAGAAATCGACTGATTTTAATAATTTGGATATGGCTTTATTAAAAAAAGTTATTGATTGTATAGTAAAACCGTTCAATTATATTTGCAATATGTCACTAAGTACTGGTAAATTTCCTTCTCAAATGAAAATTGCCAAAGTAATTCCTCTGTTTAAAACTGGTGACAAACACACATTTTCTAATTATATACCTATATCACTCCTGCCACAATTTTCCAAAATTTTGGAAAAAATATTTGCTAAAAGATTAAATGATTATTTACTGAAGCATAACATCATTTGTGAAGAACAATATGGATTCAGAAGGTCTGGAACTACATCACATGCTTTGATGGACTTTGTGGAAAGTATAGCAACTGCAATTGGCAATAAACAATACACAATAGGTGTTTTTTTTTTTTATTTACAGAAAGCGTTTGACACAATTAACCATGGAATACTATTAAGTAAACTGCAGAAATATGGAATCAGAGGTCTGGCATATGAATGGATAGCTAGTTATTTACAAGGCAGATTTCAGTATGTTCAATTCAATAATACAAATTCTGAACTCAGGGATGTCACATGTGGGGTGCCGCAGGGCTCAGTGCTGGGTCCTTTGTTGTTTATAATCTATATAAATGATATAAGTTGGGTGTCGAGTTCACTGAGATGTGTCCTTTTTGCGGATGATACAACTGTGTTCTGTAGCGGTGAAAATCTTGAACAGCTTCTGGACATAGTGGAGAAAGAACTGGAAAAATTTAAGGTTTGGTTTGACGCTAATAAGTTGTCACTCAACCTTGGGAAAACTAAATGTATTATATTTGGAAATAAACAAATGTACAAATTTTACAAATGTAAAAATTTAACTATAAACAATAAGGAAATTGAGTTAGTAACAGAGAATAAATTTTTAGGTGTTATAATTGATAATAAACTTAGCTGGAAACCACATATAAATTATGTGAAATCAAAATTGTCAAAAACTATAGCCATTTTGTATAAAGCCAAAGACCTACTGCCGCAAGAAGGGTTACTTACTTTATATCATTCTCTGATGGTACCATATATGACATATTGTGTTGAGTCATGGGGAAACACTTACAAATCAAATACCAATCCAATATTCCTTTTGCAAAAACGAGCCATACGAATCATCTGCAATAAACAATATCGTGAACCAACTCATTCTCTATTTGTGTCTTTAAATTTTAAAATTCATTGATTTGGTCGATTACATTACAATTCAAACTTTATTTCGAGCGAAAAACCAAGCCTTACCGAGACATGTCCAGAGTCTGTTCCGATTGAGGGAATCCAGATATAGTTTAAGAGGTTGTGCAATTTTTATGAAACCACCAGTAAGAACAAATGTAAAGGGTTTTTGTGTGTCTGTGGTTGGGGTGAGGAAATGGAACAAATGTTCAACAGAGGTTAGAATGAGTAGTACCTTAGTGAGATTTAAGAAACTACTCAAAAAGAACATTATGTCTAAGTATCATAACGAAGCAAATATAATTTGATTTATATGGAATGTTCAATTTATAAGTGGGACTTATTGTATATTTGAATGTGTGGGTATGTATATGCGTATGTAGATATATAGATATGGGTAGGTGTATATGTGTATAAGTGACTGTGTATATGTATGTATATATTTATGTTTGTAAAGTATATACGTATGTATATAGGTATACGAGGGCTGTCCATAAAGTATAGGTCCTTTTTATTTTTTTCAAAAACTATATGGATTTCATTCATATGTTTTTACGTCAGACATGCATGAACCCTCGTGCGCATGCGTGAGTTTTTCCACACCTGTCGGTGACATCATTCGCCTGTGAGCACTCCTTGTGGGAGGAGTCGTCCAGCCCCTCGTCGGAATACCTTTGTCTGAGAAGTTGCTGAGAGACTGGCGCTTTGTTTGATCAAAATTTTTTCTAAACCTGTGAGACACATCGAAGTGGACATGATTCGAAAAATTAAGCTGGTTTTCAGTGAAAATTTTAACGGCTGATGAGAGATTTTGAGGTGACACTGTCGCTTTAAGGACTTCCCACGGTGCTAGACGTCGCGCTGCGCTCTCAGGCGGCATCATCAACCTGTTTCAAGCTGAAAACCTCCACATTTCAGGGTCTATTGATCCAGGACGTCGTGAGAGAACAGAGAAGTTTCAGAAGAAGTCGGTTTCAGCATTTTATCCGGATATTCCACTGTTAAAGGAGATTTTTTTAATGAAAGACGTGCGGACGGGTCCGCGCATCGGGACGCAGCCGGCGCTTAGCGGCTGCACAGGAAAAACACCTCCGTGTTGATAACCATTTGTAAAATCCAGGCGGCTTTTGATGGCTTTCAGTGGAGTGAGTATATGAGAAATTGTTTAACAGCTGGACATGTTCCAACTTGTCCTTAAGGCTTCCAACGGAGGTGTTTTTCCTGTGGCGGAGCGTCGCGGCGGTTGCGAGCCGACGCGCGGACCCGTCCGCACGTCTTTCATTAAAAAACTCTCCTTTAACAGTGGAATATCCGGATAAAATACTGAAACCGACTTCTTCTGAAACTTCTCTGTTCTCTCACGACGTCCTGGATCAATAGAGCCTGAAATGTGGAGGTTTTCAGCTTGAAACAGGCTGATGACGCCGCCTGAGAGCGCTGCACGACGTCTCGCACTGTGGGAAGTCCTTAAAGCGACAGTGTCACCTCAAAATCTCTCATCAGCCGTTAAAATTTTCACTGAAAACCAGCTTAATTTTTCGAACCATGTCCACTTCGATGTGTCTCACAGGTTTAGAAAAAATTTTGATCAAACAAAGCGCTAGTCTCTCAGCAACTTCTCAGACAAAGGAATTCCGACGAGGGGCTGGACGACTCCTCCCACAAGGAGTGCTCACAGGCGAATGACGTCACCGACAGGCGTGGAAAACTCACGCATGCGCACGAGGGTTCAAGCATGTCTGACGTAAAAACATATGAATGAAATCCATATAGTTTTTGAAAAAAATAAAAAGGACCTATACTTTATGGACAGACCTCGTATATGGCACAGCCCAAGCAGAGGGTCACCCCCAAGAGCCTGGTCTGCTTGAGGTTTCTTCCTTATAGGGAGTTTTTCCTCACCACAGTTGCCTAGTGCTTGCTCTGGGGGTTGGTAAGGTTAGTGCCTTGATTCGACTTTCTTGTGATCTGGTGCTATATAAATATAATTATAAGTGAATAGTATATTGATGTGTATGTCTGTGTGTTGACATGTAGTAGTGAATTTATATTTCTGTAAATATGACTGATTAGAATTGTTGGACTTGTACTAGCAGGGGTGGGCGCTAATAAGCTTTGCTTCAGCCCACACCCTTTCGGACTCACTAGTTTTGTCTGTGTTTGTTTGTGGAATTGTACATATTTTTCTATTTGAATATTTTGTGTGCCGAATAAAAAACTTTGTCACTTTGTCAGATTACAATTTGTTCATGTAAATGGGGAATCTTCTTCACAGACTAAGGTTAATTATGGAGTTCCACAAGGTTCTGTGCTAGGACCAATTTTATTCACTTTATACATGTTTCCCTTAGGCAGTATTATTAGACGGCATTGCTTAAATTTTCATTGTTACTCAGATGATACCCAGCTTTATCTATCCATGAAGCCAGAGGACACACACCAATTAGCTAAACTACAGGATTGTCTTACAGACATAAAGACATGGATGACCTCTAATTTCCTGCTTTTAAACTCAGATAAAACTGAAGTTATTGTACTTGGCCCCACAAATCTTAGAAACATGGTGTCTAACCAGATCCTTACTCTGGTTGGCATTACCCTGACCTCTAGTAATACTGTGAGAAATCTTGGTGTCATTTTTGATCAGGATATGTCATTCAATGCGCATATTAAACAAACATGTAGGACTGCTTTTTTGCATTTGCGCAATATCTCTAAAATTAGAAAGGTCTTGTCTCAGAGTGATGCTGAAAAACTAATTCATGCATTTATTTCCTCTAGGCTGGACTATTGTAATTCATTATTATCAGGTTGTCCTAAAAGTTCCCTGAAAAGCCTTCAGTTAATTCAAAATGCTGCAGCTAGAGTACTGACAGGGACTAGAAGGAGAGAGCATATCTCACCCATATTGGCCTCTCTTCATTGGCTTCCTGTTAATTCTAGAATAGAATTTAAAATTCTTTTTCTTACTTATAAGGTTTTGAATAATCAGGTCCCATCTTATCTTGGGGACCTCATAGTACCATATCACCCCAATAGAGCGCTTCGCTCTGACTGCAGGCTTACTTGTAGTTCCTAGGGTTTGTAAGAGTAGAATGGGAGGCAGAGCCTTCAGCTTTCAGGCTCCTCTCCTGTGGAACCAGCTCCCAATTCAGATCAGGGAGACAGACACCCTCTCTACTTTTAAGATTAGGCTTAAAACTTTCCTTTTGCTAAAGCTTATAGTTAGGGCTGGATCAGGTGACCCTGAACCATCCCTTAGTTATGCTGCTATAGACTTAGACTGCTGGGGGGTTCCCATGATGCACTGAGTGTTTCTTTCTCTTTTTGCTCTGTATGCACCACTCTGCATTTAATCATTAGTGATTGATCTCTGCTCCCCTCCACAGCATGTGTTTTTCCTGGTTCTCTCCCTCAGCCCCAACCAGTCCCAGCAGAAGGTCGCCCCTCCCTGAGCCTGGTTCTGCTGGAGGTTTCTTCCTGTTAAAAGGGAGTTTTTCCTTCCCACTGTTGCCAAGTGCTTGCTCACAGGGGGTCGTTTTGACCGTTGGGGTTTTTCCGTAGATATTGTATGGCCTTGCCTTACACTATAAAGCGCCTTGGGGCAACTGTTTGTTGTGATTTGGGGCTATATAAATAAAATTGATTTGATTTGATTTGCTTGATAGTCGTTTTGACATAGGTCGCCGTATTGGACAATTCAAGATGGCCACCACCGAAAAACTGATTTTTCCATTTCTAGCCAACAAAAAGTCACAGTATTACAAACAGCCATTTTTTTGGGGGGGGGGGGGGGGGGGGGGGTTCTGACCACAAGGATTCTAAATTTTATGTCTGTATGCCAGTAGCCTTGCCATGGGCCACCATATTGGATAAATCAAAATAGTCATCACCCACAAATGTTTATTTTATTAGTAACCAATCAAAGTCACAGAATTACAAATAAAAATTACTTTTCTTGGCTTTTGACACCAGAGATTCTAAACCTGATACCAATTTGGAAAAATGTCAAAGGATAAAAAAAACCTTTCATAGGTATTATATGTCAAGAATTCTAGGCACCTGCCTCCAAACTACATAACTTTTATATGTAAAATTGTCTTGAGTAATATAAGCTTAAACCTAGTGAAATTTATAACTACATACATATTCTACATAATGACATGACAAATTTTATAGGGCTGCACTTTCCCATCAATAAATCAAGCAATCAATAAATCAGTCAATAAATCAAGCCATGCTGTGAGTAGTGTACAAAGACGTTATGAATCTTCATTGTTCACACATCCACCTTGCATTTACATAAGCCTGTGCAACGCACATCATCATGGGAGCATTTGCAGTTCCTTGTGCAAGACTTCATACAGCCGCATTGCAGCAGGATGGAGCAGGCCTTGCTGCTGTCTTTAAGGGTGTCCAAAAGGGCAGCCATACACCATTGTCATCCTTGTGCCACCCCAGTCTTGGATGTCAGGGATGTACTGGTGGACTGATGTCGCCTGACTTCAGAAGAAACTGGCCAGCAGCACTGATCTGTGGATGTGCTGATATAGAGCAGCCTGTGTCAGTAGTAATGCCTCAAGTGTTTTTTTTCACACTTGTAAAGAGTCGAAGCCTTACTTTATTAACTCTTTCAAGGCCGCAACCCTTGCTGTACATGACCACCACAAAGCTCTCTAGATTCTGTATTTGTTGTGACTGTGGGTTGAACACTGTGGGATCACTGTAGAGAGCAAGTGTGTCTGTCAGTCCAGGTGTTTTCTGCCAAGCTGACCAGGCTGTCTTCTTTTCACATCCCAGGAAGTGTGACACGGTGTCACACCCTGTGACAGCATGAAAGAGTGGCAGTGCCAGACACCTTGAGGCTTCTGGTTGGGCAGAGATGGTATGAATGGGAAGGTCTCTGATCTTCTTCCCACTGCCCAGACAAACCCACAACTCTGACAATCCCAGATATGCAAAGAAATGCACAGCCAGAATGACCACATCACTGTCGACTGTACATGCCAAGGCAATCTGGTGGCCTTGCTGTTCTGCATTTCAAAGATGAAGTAGAATCCTGGTGTCAGCTTCAGCATGGTTACATGGTTGAAGACCGGACACATCAATGTGTTGTCTCTGAGTTGGTGCTGAGGAGAAGCCTCCCACCTAAGTCCCTCATTGCTAACTGTGCTCCTTCTTGTTGTCTATGTTCTTAAGAAACCCTGTGTTCCAGTCCTGTTTTGGGATACGGGTCTGGTCATCACCAATCCTGGTATGTGGACCTAATCCACGGCGCTGGGGTGTCAGGGTCTTGAGGTTGTTCTCTGGGTAGGTATCCCAGACAGCATCCACTCTGTTGGAGTTACCTGTGACTCCAGAAATGGCACAAGATGCTGAGACACATAATCAGAGAATGTGTATGTTGAGGTAGGTTGTACCATGTGCACCACAGCTGCCTAGAAAAGTGTTTTATTTGTAATAATAGGACTTTTCTTTGGCTAGTAATGGAAAAATCTGTGTTTTGGTGGCGTCCATCTTGAATTGTCTAATATTGCGACCTTTGTCAAAACTGCTGTCAAGCAGACATCCAGATTTAGAATGCTTAAGGTTAAAAAACAAAGAAAATTGCTTTTATTTATACTTCTGTGACCTTTTGTTGGACAGTAATGGAAATATAAGTTTTTGGGTGGCATCCATTTTGAATTGTGAATTATGGTGACACCAGTGAGAACTGGTTTCAGCTCCCACCAGATTTGAATTCAGCAGGTTGAAACTACAGTTGTACCACATTTCATGCTTGTAGACAAATCTGCACAATCTGACCCCTTTGGAGCCCTAACAGCCCAGACTATATAGCGCAGTGCTCCCGCACCAGTCACCACGGAGGTCATCTCGGGCCTCCATGTGGGTGGGTGTGTGTGTGTGTGTGTGTGTGTGTGTGTGTGTGTGTGTGTGTGTGTGTGTGTGTGTGTGTGTTGGGGGGGGGGGGGGGGTCTGGTGTGTACTATGTAAAATAATCCTGTTAGTGCCCTCTTCTTCCCTTCCATTGCAACACAGTACACATCCTCCCCAGTATATATACCCAGAATCTTCCCACTTGTCACGTGTGCTGCATACATGCCACATATTGCGGGCTGCACAAATAGCATGTGTGGAGTACTTGTGTAGTACTTCTGAAGCACGTCACCCATACAGCAACCGTACGTCTCTCACATCTTACTGTTATCGCAAAGCCCCTACTAGCTGTGCTCCTGACTTGGTTCAGGTGCACAATGGGAGTATGGGCCCAGTACTTTCTGGATGCATTCTTGATTTTTTTTTTTTTTGGTAGACCCTTAGAATTTGCATGTGCAGGGCCAAAAGTCTCCATGGGCAGTCTGCGACCTTTTGTGCTGCGTGTGTGTTGCAGTGGTGTGTTGCAAGCAGTGTTACCACAGTTGCTTTGAAAAGTTAATTAATTAATTTTTGCAGTTACTTCATTAGCAGCTATATGCAGTTACTTTATTAGGAGCTGCAGACAACTTGTAGCTATAAGTAATGTAATGGCCCAGTCCCACGGCACATGACGATTCCTAAAGAAGGGAAAAATAAAAACAGTCACAATTCTTTGAGAAAAGGTGGACAAAAGAGCTTTATCACCAAACAGCCTGCAAAGCAAGAGCGCAAAAGGGACGAAAGAGGAACTTAACAAAACCGAAGCTAACAATCTCGACGCTTTAAACGAAACGCGCCTGTAGCCACAGCTGGAGCAGTGTGTGTCTGCATCTCTGAGTTCCAGGACTCGGCACTGGGATGGAGCTCATAGCGCCTGAGTCCTGGAGAAACTGCAAACAGAAGCTGTGGAGATCTGTGCACACGTCGGTGGGACCACCTGCTCTGGTTCCTCGTCCAGAATAAAAGAGGGATCATCTCCTTCATCATCAGAACCCTCACTGTCTGATGACACACTGCGTGCTCCATCTTGCTCCAATTAAAAAAAAAAAAAAATGGTATGCCGTGGTCACTGCTGTATCACTAAGCTATTACTTAGTGGTTACTTAGTAACGCGTTACTCTAATCTAACCACTTTTTTTAGTAACGAGTAATGTAACGTGTTAATCTTTCCAAATCAGTAATCAGATTAAAGTTACTTCTCCAAGTCACTGTGCGTTACTATCATTTTTGCATTGTGGGTCGATAGCAGCATTAAACTTGGTCCGTGGGCAGGAGGTTGGGGTTCTACTGAACTGCCCACTTTAAGCGAGCTGTGAGCTTTTCATCCGCGGTTTTCTGCGGCAGCTACGACTCATCCTCACCGCTTTACAAAGACATTTTTATGCTGTTTTCCTCCTTTATTTAGAATTCTGAGCTGAGCTGCTCCGTATATGCTCGTTAAAAACAGCTGATCCTCCGCGACGCGTCAACAACTAACACTTTTTTTCCACTCAAATGCACCTAAACTTCTTTCTATCTTTCCTGTAAATCTGGTCATGTTTTCTGCATAAACATAACATCCATTGTTTGTGCTCAAATGCCAAAGCAGGGGCGAATCCAGATAGAATGGGGGTGTGGGGAAGGGATGTGCCCCCCCCACCACAACACCCCTAGATTAAAGGTTTTGAAGCCTTTTTTTTACTACAGCTACTAATACTACTTATAATAATAATAATAATAATAATAATTTTGACAAGTAAAATGTTTAGAGAGAATTTAAATGTTAGAAAAATGTTAAAGAATTTAATAGTTATATTTATAAACAATGTAGGTTAGAAATTGCAGGTTTTACTGTTACAGTGCTGCCAACAGTTAAATATGAGGTCAAGAAAGAGGTCTTTATTTTACTTTTTATAAAACAAGTATTTATTTTCATTGAAGTCAAGAAAGGGTGACTGTAAAGTGAGTTTTGGCAAAACACGTATCATTGTCATGTTGAGGTGGCAGAGGGTTGTTGTCGGCAGCTGGGGAAGTTACTAAAAAGTAACTAGTAATGTAACTTAGTTACTTTTACAATTGAGTAATCAGTGAAGTAACTAAGTTACTTTTTCAAGGAGTAATCAGTAATTGGATTACTCCAATCAAAGTAACTGGCAACACTGGCTATATATATATATTGATTTATAACAGAAAACTGTCAAAACAGGGAATAAATATAAGTGTAAAGATGATTGAGTATATGATAGCAGTAAATTGATCAGTGCATGTAAACGCCGCGCATTGACTCCCCATGTGCGGTTATTCCATGAACTGCAGCTGATCCACAATGTGAATTCTTCCTTCCAGAACAGCTCTTTATATAATCATTTGAATTATCTACCTGTTGCCACATGTACAGAAAGGCTGGATTGTCATTCCTACACTCATATTGTCATATTTAATAAAAAAAATAATAAGCACATGCAGGGGGTGGAGCTGTCGCGTTCAAGTACCGTCAGAAATTAGACAACTTTTTTTGTTGCTTCAAATTCAGCAGTTGCTTGTGGCAAAATACCTAACTGTATCCACACAAAAGATTAATTCTTCCCTATATAAGGTGCCTGAGCCCACTGAACCTGACTCCCCACCCAGAAAAAAAAAATCCAAGCATACAGGCTGAGTTTGCCCTGTAATTTCCGACGGTACTTGAACGCAGCAGCAGCCTCAGCTCTCACAAACCGGCTTCTGTACTGTGTGAAAACATTCAGCTGCTTGAACGAAGTCAAATTAAAAAATAACGTTACAAAAACTAAACGAACGATTAAAAACGTCAAGAACGACAGCAAAATGAAACACGGACGAATTGAGGTTTTTGTTGCCCTTCGTTCAAATTTTTCAACAGTTTAAAAATCCTGATGAAGCGCCAACTGCAGGAACAAAGGTGCGCGAAGGATAAACGATGCCAACAAAGTCAACGAAAGTCCAGAGTTCTTGTTTCGTCAGGGCTTTGTTGCCCTTTGTTAAGTGCCGTGTGACTGGGCCATAAGTAATAACGTAACTAGTAATCTAACTTGGTTATTTTTAAGATTGAGTACTCAGCAAAGTAACTATTAGTTACTTAGTTACTAGATACTTTATTAGATACATTCAACAGCGACTGACAAGTTGTTCGCAGCTGCAGAAGTAACTGTATAAAACAAACTAATAAAGTAACTTTTCAAAGTTACTGTGGCAACACTGGTTGTGAGTGAGTCCTTAAGAAGACAACACCATCAACTTGTTACTAGGGCTGCAACAAATGATTATTTGGATCATCGATGAATCTGATGGGGTTTCAACACGATTAATCGGATTAGCGGGGAATTTTTTAAAAATGTGCCAGAGAAACAATTTTTCTCACCTTCCATCACTTTATTTAACAACAGAACATTATTTGAAAACTTAACATACTTGAATATCAACAAATCCTCAAATGTCCCTTGGCTGTTGAAATATAAAATAATAAAGAACAAAACAGTTTATAATAAAGAATAAAAATAATAATTTCAAATGACATTGCTTTATCAAAGTGCCGAATTGCCATATAACAACATTGAAACATATAAATGTTATGAAATATATGGTGAAAAAATAGGTATTTTTGTTGCTGCAAATGAGCAGTTAGCATAACCAGTTAACCATAAAATCTAAATCAAAAACTGTAGCCTGACTCATATGTGCAACATTCTCTGTATAACTTGTAAACTATGTGGTCATTTCACAATGACACATGTGACTCATGTCTCTCTCTCTAAAATTGTGTTGTAGCATTATTAGTTATTATTACTATTATTGTTGCTATTATTATTAATATATAAATAAAAATAAATTAAAATATTATAATTTGTAATACATTTGACTCTTTTACGACAACAAATGCTATTATACAGAAAAAAAATGCACAAACATGCTGAAATGCCAGCAGCTTAATGCTAACTTTAACATTGAAAACGCCATAGACATGCTAACACATTAGCATCGGCGTTTGCATAAAATACATCTATCAACTGTTTCAGAAGACCATAACAGGTTAGTTTAACATAAAAAAGGTAAATATTCCTCAGACGTGCTCTTTGGGGTTTTAGTGGAGAAAAATTAAGATAAAGCAAAATAAAACAAATGTAACCAACGAAGCAGCAGCTCAAAGCACTCCTTCATTGGTTCAAGATTCAAAGCAAAGCTCGGTTTTCATATGGAAGAAATGAAACATTTGCTGTAAAACAAAGTTGTTTAGCAACTAATCGATGACTAAATTAGTTGACAACTATTTTAATAATCAATTTTAATCAATTAACTCGATTAGTTGTTTCAGCTCTACTTGTTACATTACATTACTTATTATTAATTTGTCATTTTTTATGACTTGGTGTAAGATTCCAAGGATGGGATGTTTGCTGAATCGTGACGCTGCTTACGGTCATTTTTAATCTGTGCACAGTGATGCTTTGATGTGCCGTAATTTCTGCAAAAATCAAACAAACTTAAAATTGTCAAAATATTGAAGGTGGCCTGATGCAACACGTCATGTAATTTGTTCAAGTAGTGGCTCTTACAAGAGATAAAAACATATCATATCTTGAATTCCATCCATCTGTTTTCTATACACATTTTTTTAACGGTCACTGGGGGGGCTGGAGGCTACCCCATCACTCATAAAATCTTGAATTATTTATTTTAATTTATTCTGCTTCCAGCCAATTCTGAGTGTTCAAAAACAATTAGGTCCAATGTCTGTGTCATTTCAAAAGACCTGCGCCCCTACAGCATTGTGGAGAACAAATACATTTATTCATAGATTTACATTTGTTTACATTAGGGATGCACTGATCCCAATACCAGTATCGTGTATCGACCTGATCCCATATTCTTGTAGTCTAAAGCCTCGGTCCCACTGAATAATGAAGGCTGAAGAAGGAGCCACGCATGGGTGTGGGGTGATTATTTGAAGAATGACCCACGTTTTAATCTATCACGTATCCACTCTGAAGGTGCCACTATGTGCTTCTCTGTACCCCGCATGTGCCGCGTAGCAGCCTCTAGTGAGCCACGACCGACCTGTCATTACAGCCTCGAATGGCTCGCATCAGCCACACTAATCCACATAGTGCCATGATAGCGCCATGATAACGCCATGTTGGGGCACGTTTAGGCATGAGTTTGGTCCAAACCTCCAGTCCTCCCACACCCGGTCCCTTCAAAGTGTGGGTTTTCAATTCACAGATTCACAGCAGCATTTAAAGATGTCCCTTCTTTTTTTTTTCTTTTTTTTTTAAACACAGTCCAAAAAATAGACACTCCAGCACAGTTCCGCAGTTGTGCGCTGTGCGCCAGGCTGCTGTCCACCTGTAATGCACCAGACCAGCTAGACCCGAACCACGGGTTCCTGGAGAGCCGCCTCTGTGCTCCTCGCTGGCTCCGCGGCTCTCTGGCTTTTCTTCTGTGCTTTAAACACACAAACTTTGTCCGTTTATTTCTGCAAAATCGCTCTTTTGCGCGCGCGCTGCTGTTGTCCTTTCATTGACAGCTGCCTCTGTGCTCTTTCTAAGTGGCTTCCTTTCCATCCGTGGCTTGCTGGCTTTATTTTTTCCTTGGCTTTAAACACAATCATTTTTACAACGTGAATCCACTTTTAACTTTGAGTTTGTCCGTTTATTTCTGCAAAAGCGCTCTTTTGCACGCGTGCTGCTGTTGTCCTTTCATGGACAGCCGCCTCTGTGCTCTTTCTAAGTGGCTTCCTTTCCATCTGTGGCTTGCTCGCTTTTTATTTTTTCCTTGGCTTTAATCACAATCATTTTTACAACGTGAATCCACTTTTAACTTTGTGTTTGTCCTCTTTTGCGCGCAGTGCCGTTCTGCATACAGAATGAGGTGGCCGTTTTATTATATACACCTGTGGATCATTTTCAAAAAAATATATATATTTCTTTATTTCTTCCGCAGCTTACAAGTTATCATGAAACAACTTTTAACTTTGTGTTATGTCTTCAAAATCGGTCTATTGCGTGCTCTTAGCTGCTCCACTGGAGTTATTACCTTCCATGGCTTTAAACACACATCCGCTTTCACGCAATCACCCAAATTTTAACTTTGTGTTCATCCAATATTGACTGCAATATCACTCTTTTGTGAGCTGGCGTTCTGCCTAAATGTTTGTTTGAAGCGTGATGATGAGTCACTGCGTCAGTGCGCACACACAGCGGAGCTCATGTGATCCATTAACAACATATTAAATCAACATACTTTTACATACAACAGACATCAACATACAGACATACTTTTACAGCAAGGAACTGTTTTATCAAGCTATAAAAAAACATTAAAAATAATTACCTTAAGCTGTTCAAAATACATTCCACATGGAGCAGGAAAGAGAGGGAAAAAAAGCGTCCAGATGAAACAGTCCTCTGATTCTAGAAGAGGTGTTTTCAGCATCCAAGGTTTGGCAGAAAATGATTAATCCACTACAAAATAATTATTTTATATAGAGTCCAGCACACAGAGCAGGTGGAATTGTGTGCGCAAGAGGAGAGCTGTTCCAAAAATAGCCTCTCAGGTCCTGCGAAGGTGCCAGGCGCATGGATAATGGACTTTTTGCAGACTCCTAAGCACCACGCAAATGCCTCTAAGCCGTCGCAGTAACTCGAACACAAACTGCGCCACGCTGTTGTTGCTAAATTGTTAAGTTGCCACGCTCAGAGAGGAGCCTTGTTAACTGAAGATAATGCCTCTAAGAGCCACTCTGAGCCACTATACTGCCACGATAGCTCACGAAACAAAAAAAAACAGGGTGTGTGGGTCCTTCTTCATCCTTCATTATTCGGTGGGACCGCGGCTTAAAGGAGGAACCGTAACGGAACTGCTTGAGAACATCGGCGTCAAGTATTTAAAAACTTCCCATGTTAATTTTCCTTGACCTGATATGTACAAAGTGTGTTTACATTAGGAAGTGTCTAGTTGGCTTTGCGTTAAAGTCTTCGGCATATTAACTTTAGGGTATAGTTCATGTCACTGAGTCAAGATTGAAGCAGTTTTATCCATCCAAAGACTGCGTCCTTTTTCAGCAGGGGCCTCATGTAAAAGTGTGCATATGCACAAAAACCTGGCGTACGCCCATCTCCACGTCCACGTACAGATGTATCAGAAGTGACTTGAGCATGGAAATGTGCTATGCGTCACACAAAAATCCTGGCTGGCGTATGTTTTTACAGCTATTGTGCCATCTCCGACATGTACAGGTAACGCGAACCTTTAATAGTGTGAAAACAAGAAGTCATCAGAGTGATGTGCACATCAGAGACCACACTGATGAACATTTAACACACCCATGTGTTTGCAGTTATATGGATGGATGTAAAAGCACACGCAAAGTGATGCATAAAATGGCACTAACAGCGGCTGCTTTAGCATCAGAGGACCTTGCAAATGGTGCACTCCAACATGAGCGTGTATTCAGGTAATGCAAGGATTTATTTCCAAATGAGAATAATTGGCTCATAAACTGATTTCGATTACCAAGTCTACTGTGACTGGAGATGTGCACAGAACTGTTGGCCTACAAGATTTTATGGACATGACACAAATACATCTTGAGATATTTTAAGTTGAAAATGGTCAGTTAGACAATGTCGCCAAAAAATGCATAAAAATGGACTTTACTCCAATTAGGAATTTTTTGTGAGAAAAGTATGCAGAGTAGAGATCTGAAATTTTGGATATTGTGTAATAGTTATATTATCCATCACATATATTTTTTTCAGGCAAAACTGAGGGGGTCAGGTGGGGAACCTTTCCAAAATTTGATGATTCCAGCTGGAATGACTCTATTGCTATTAAGGCGCCATCACATGATGAATTTGTTTCTGTTAATAGGAAACATTTTCGTTCCAACAGTGTTCAACTCATATGTGATGTGCAAATGTGCTTCGGACAGCTGGCGCGGCACGTGATGGGGGGCGGCTTGTATTAAAATAGTTTTTCGTGTAATTGTTCTGAATGAAAACCAGCACGGACACATTTGGACACGTGTGCATTCAAATATGTTTTTCATTATTATTATTGTCTTTTTTTATTTTGCTTGATTGTGAGCTGCAGAGCTTCTTAACAGGCTTCCTATGTTCAGTATTTGTCAATAAATGTGTGTAATTGTGCATGTTACACTGTTAGCAGAGGCATGCCGCACCTTTTTAACGTCACTGTGTATGCACTGTTCTGCGTGTCGGCCTCACACACACACACACACACACACACACTCTGTAGCTCCCAGGAACATTTTTCCAGTTTCATGATTAATCAGTTTAACAGCGTACTCAATAAACTGTCCCTGCATGTCTCCATGTAATTTCCAGTCATCTGTAGTATAATTTCTTTTCTGTGTTCATGTTGTCTGATGTGACGTCGTGGGGAATCCCTGTTTAAAGGGCCTATTTACATGAAATTGCATATTTAAGTAGGGCGTGGCCAGGGAGGAGTTTGGTTCCACGCTCAATTCCATGTTCAGTGGGATGTACAAACGGAACGTGCGTGGATTCATGACTATGCACACTTTCATACATCTGAATATTTTTGTGCTTACGCCAGATTCAGGGTTTTGGCATACGCCAACTTTTAGTAGAAAGTCCACGATAGTCTTTGTACTTGAGTCCCCTGGTCTTTAGAAGACATCTTTACCTTCAAAGCGTGCTGAAATGGACTCAACTCCTAAGCCTCTGCCAAGGGACTTGGGATTTCTTGATTAGTTTGCAGGATTACTCAAACCCATCTTTGAACCTGGATTGTGCAGTAAATTATCATTTTACTTATGGCTCGGTCTTCATGGATCTTGGTGAAAAGGGTTCTGGATGTGGACATTTTGATCCTGTAACATGATGTGAAATACTGTTGTTATTTTATTTAAAGCCATCATCATTGATTCTGTTTCTGCTCTTTTTTTTTTTCCCCTAGCTTTTTTCTGTTCACTACATATATATTTTTTGCCGTTCCTCTTTTGTGTTGTATTTGTGGTCTCTATCCTATTCTGTCTATTTTATTTTCTTTCTCGTTCTCTGGGGAGGCAGATGAAAACCAAAGCCTACTTTTTTCTTCAGATGGTGCTGAATATTTCAGTTTTGCATTTTCTCTCTCTTTATGTGCTCCCTCTTTTTTCCAAGCCTCTTTGATGTGTCTGTGGATTTGTTATCATTCCGTTTGAATGAGCTCACTGACGCAGATGCTCGGCTATCCTTGTGCGCCTACACACAAAAGAATGTATACATATGCTTTAATTCGTCGTCTCGTACAAGAGACCAAAGGCGTCCGTATGCAAGCGTGCATTGTTGTTTGTTTCCTGCAGCGTTCCACCCACATTACTGCCCATATAACGTAAATACTCTGGTCAAAAGAAAAGAATATTTACATAATGCAGAAGGAGGGCACTCATTAACACATGTACCTCCAAAGCTTAAACCGCCCTTTGTCAGGATATTAAATGTCCCTGACATTTCTCATTTACCCTGATCTCCACAAACATTTTGCCACATAGCAGCAACTCAAACACAAGACTTATCCACATATCACAAACATGAGATTGAGGATCCATGTCCAACAGCTTCCCTTTGTTCTGAAATTGTGATTCCAGGATTACACAACTCCCGGGACCTGCTTGAATATCAGGCAGGGAATCTCTCTCTCTCTCTCTCTCTCTCTCTCTCTCTCTCTCTCTCTCTCTCTCTCTCTCTCTCTCTCTCTCTCTCTCTCTCTCTCTCTCTCTCTCTCTCTCTCTCTCTCGCTCTGTTTGTGTGTGTGTGTGTGTGTTTTATTTCATCAGAATTACTGTATTTTCCTGACTATAAGTCACACTTGTCAAAACACACCTCTTAAGGAGGAGAGCCCCCCCGGAATATAAGTCACAATGGAGTATAGTTTTTCTTTACGATCACCTTTTTAATTTGAGATTTTTGTACATTGGTGTAGAATACTTTTGATTATTGCCATTTATTCTTTCATTATTGGAGACTGTTTAGTGCTTTGATTTTTGGGAAAGCCCTATATAAACAGTTCTTGTAATTATTATTATTATTTAACATGAACACAGGATTTTTTGGTGTATAAGTCACAGGACTTCCCAGAGTTGTAAAAAAAAAAAAATTGACGTATACTCTCGGAAATATGAGATACTGAAACTACCCGGCAAGTTTGCATGACATTTGTTGGTTTTACATTTTTGTTCATTTCTGAGAAAAAAAAATATAAGTATCTGTGTGAAATAAAATTCAGTCATATTTGTTATGATGCCTATATATGAATGTGGACGATTCAGGACCAAGAGCACAAAATCGATTTTTTTCTGGGAAATCTTTATTTGCTCTACTATGAAGAATAGGGTCAGAAATGCTTGTTTGTCTGTCCATCAAGATATTGTCAGAATTATAGAGAAGAGAGAAACAATTGCATCTCATAATATGAGCCCCTTGTAATTTCAAAGTATTGCCATAGTAAAAATATTGAAACATTGGAATAGAAAGACAATAAAAACACCTTTAAAAACACAAGTCAAAATTCAAACGTGAAAACATATGCAAATCAACAATTATAAATAGCATGAGATGAAATCTTAACATAATTGTGCAAACAGGTGCAATGCATCCTTATGCCTTCTGTGTGCTTTCTCCTGTATGGCAACCACCCAGGCAGACAACCGGTCCATCCCACCCCTCAATCGTAACCATCTATCTCTGGTAGCGTCGGTGTCCCCTTTGTCTTTTCCAGCCACAGGGCTCGTCAACACTCAGGCACCCCATGGCAAAAATTTATTTTAGTACTATTAGTTTTTTTAATCCATGACACTGTCCATAATTAAGCTTGCCTTGTACAAAGTCTAGGATCAGGGTCAAGTTATAGAATGCTGAAGAAGAAATACAATTAAAAATAAATTATTTTAGTAATAATTATTTTTATTTTTATTTATTTTTATTTTGGTATAAAATAAAATGGCATTAATTGCCGGGTAAAATATTCAGCCAGTTTTGGCCTTGTGAACTTAGTGTAGCTTTTGTGTATGTTGAGTTTTATCTGTACAGTTATGTAACTCTAATATATAATATCACATGTTGTTTATCCATCATATCGTTCATGCTATCCAGGAAACATCCCAGCATCCCTGAAGTTTGTCTGAATGATGGAAGCTCCTTGGAGTACAAACGCTCCTCTCTTCATCACCTCCCTCTCTTTCTCCACTTTAAAGAACCATTTTGGATCGAGGGATGAGAAGACTTCCTCTTTAGCAAAGGCACATCTTTAATTTAAGTCTTCTCTCATTCCACGTTTCTGACCAGAGAGCCATTTAAAGCCAGCGGGCCGCCCCGGCTCTGGCACCCCTGCGTTTTCTTCTGTATCGTTTTCTCTGTCCTCTCATCTCGCTCTCATGACTCTGTTATTGATGGTGACATGCTGTCTACTGCGCTGGTGACCACACACAGTTTTTCTCCTGAAAGTCAGCATACATACTGTGTGCTCTAAACTTTTACAGCATAAAAAGGCTTTTCTGTCATTTAATTGACATTACTTTAACTTAGTCACAGAGCTTTCCTTAAGTAGACCTGTCAGTCACACAGTCTGTGGCTCATAAGAAAAGACCCATCACACACCCACGTGTACCCTCCCCATCTCTCAGGCGAGGCGCGTGCTCAGTTCATGTCTACTCTGACTTGGAAGATTTGAAAAAAGTTGCTATTTCTGTAGCATCCTCTTTTCCATCTTCCATCTCTGTTTCCGCTCTTCCTTTTTCCATCCGAGTCTTCCCGCAAATCCTTTGTGTCTGTCTGAGCCTGGAAGGCGGTCATGCAACAAGACTGATTAATAATTACAGAGTACACAAAATTGGGAGAGAAAAAACAATTTCTGTCTCGTTTGATGTCTACATGAGAGAGACCAAAATTACAAAGAGACAGAACACTATAAAGAGGAGCGAAAGCTTGCACATTCCTGTTTCTCTCCTTTGCCTTTTTACTGCCTCCTTTTTGTTTAGCTGTTTTTATCTGCACTCTATTTAAGTTTTTCCACATTTGCTGCAATCAGGTCCATGGGTATTTGAACAGGGACACAATTTTTGTAACTTTGCCCATTTACGCCACCACAATGGCTTTGCTGAAATGAAACAGTCAAGATGCGCTTGTTGTCAACTTTCAGCTTTTTCATGGAGTAAACAAACAAATTAAATACATTGTATTAAGTATTTAGGAATTACAGCCGTTTTTATACACAGTTCTTAGATTTTCAGAGGCCATAAGTGATTGGACAAACTGGGTAGAAGGATAATTGTTTTTGCAAATCATCACTTATACAGCCAGTTTTCTTTCCACAAGAGTGATTGTGGAAGGAGGAGACTAGTGAGGGAATCCACCAAGACACCGATGACAACTCTGTAGCAGTTATAGGCATCTTTGGCATTGGAGAAATGTGTGTATATACTTCAAAAGAGTGTATTTGGCTAATTTCTCATCAGAATATGTAATCTACACTTCATTTAAGATGCAATCATATAGAAAATTAAAAAAATTAACACATAAGTATGACTGGCTAAAAGAGTTAAAACCAGGATCCGCAGGAAATCCTGACATTACCCCTCCCCCCTCAACGGGAGCCCCCTGGCGCCTTCCAGGTGATGCCGGTAGAAGTCCTTCTGAAGAGAAGGGTCCAGGATATGGTTCCTCTTCACCCAGAGGCGCTCCTCTGGTCCATAACCCTTCCAGTCCACCAGATATTGGTTGTCCCGACCCCTGCATCGGACGTCCAGGATTTTAGTGACAGGCCAGGCAGGATGGCCATCAATGATCCGGGCAGGAGGAGGAGCAGGTCTGGGAGGACAGAGGTCACTGGAATGGACAGGCTTGAGTTGTGAAGCATGAAAGACTGGATGAATCCAAAGGTGCAGAGGCAGACAGAGCCGCATGGCAGTGGGATTTACTACCTTGTCATTGACGAATGGGCCAGTATACCTGTGCGACAGTTTAGAAGACTCAGTTTGCAAGGCAATTTCATAATAACCACACCTCCTGCCCTGATAACCGATCGAGGCCTCAAAGGGTGACAGACCGGTGGCAGAGGACACTTGGCAATTATGGGCATATTCAACCCAGGGAAGGTACGAGCGCTAGTCAGAGGGATGGTCAGCGGACATGCACCGGAGGATGGTCTCAAGGTCCTGGTTGGTTGTTTCCATCTGTCCATTCGTCTCCAGGTGGAAACCGGAAGATAAGCTGATCGAGACCTCCAGGGCATCACAGAAGCACCTCCACACCTGGGAAGGTACACTGAGGACCTCTGTCAGACACTGTGTCCTGGGGTATGCCATGCAGCCAGCGGACGTGGTGAACCAGGAGGTCAGCAGTCTCCTGGGCTGAAGGCAGTTTCTCCAGGGCAACAAAGTGCACAGCTTTTAAAAACCGGTCTGAGACAGTGAGAACCACGGTTTTCCCTTGGGAAGCCTGGAGTCCGGTTATGAAATCAAGCCCTGTGTGGGACCAAGGCCAGCCTGGAAGCGGAAGAGGTTGGAGTATGCCGACAGGGGGCCAGTGAAGTGTTTTCCCACGTGCACAGACTGTACAGGCTTGAACAAAACTACGTACATCGGCTTGACAGGATGGCCACCAGTAGCGGTGGCAGATAAGGTTTACAGTCTTGTGAATCCCCAGGTAGCAACTTGGAGGTGTGAATGAACTGGAATACAGCTGAGCAGTCCTCAGGGGCCATGAAGATATGGCCAGGAGGTCCCCCGCCGGGGTTAGGATGGCGAGACAGAGCCTCTTGGACCACTTTGTCCACCTACCATGTCAGGGCCCCCACAACCGTAGATTGCGGGACAATGGAGCCTTGAGTGTCTGAAGTTGTGGAAGTAGTGGGCAGGTAAATCCTGGACAGGGCGTCTGGTTTGCCGTTCCTTTTGCCTGGACAGAAGATAATAGTGAACTGAAACCGGGCGAAGAACAGCGCCCACCTGGCCTGTCGGGGTTTAAGCGTTTTGCTCTTCTGATGTATTCCAGGTTCTTATGATCCGTCCATACAATGAATGGGACTGCATCTCCCTCCAATCAGTGTCTCCATACTGACAGGGCTTCAGTAACGGCTACCAATTCCCAGTTGCCTACATTGTAATTTTTTTCAGCTGGCGTTAGGCGCCGGGAGGAAAAGGCACATGGGTGTATCCGATTGTCCTCCACAGTCCTCTGGGAAAGCACTGCGCCCACCCCTTGCTCTGAGGCATTAACTTCAACAAAAAAAAATGTTTCTCAGGGTCAGGGTGAGTGAGTATTGGTGCTGTGGAGAAGTGGTGTTTGAGCATATGGAGTACGTTGTCTGCTGCAGGTGTCCAGTTGAAGGAGAATTTTGAGGAGGTTAAGGCGATAAGTGGAGCTGCGACCTGGCTATACCTGTGGATTAACAGTCGATAAAAATAGGCAAACCCCAGAAATTGCTGCAACTGCATGTCAGTGACAGTGGTTACCTTGGCCGGGTCTTGTTCAGTGCGGTTTGGTGAGATGATAAACCTGAGGAAGGAGATGGTTTCCTGATTGAATTCACATTTTTCGGCTTTCACAGAAAGGCAGTTCTCAAGGAGTCACTGGAGGACTAGGCGTACATGGCAGACATGTGACTTGGAATCAGGTCAGAAGATCAGTATGGCATCTAGGTCGATGAACCGGTTTAAGAAATCCTGAAGGACATCGTTGACGAGGGCCTGGAATGTAGCAGGGGCGTTTGTCAGGCCGAATTGCGTAACGAGGTATTCAAAATGACCGATAGGAGTATTGAATGCCGTTTTCCACTCATCCCCCTCCCGGACTTGGACCAGATGGTAGGCGTTCTGTAAATCCAAATTGGTGAATTTAGCGGCCCCATGCAAGGAACTGAACGGCAATTCGAAGAGGGAAAGCGGATAACGAGTACATAATGTGATTTTGTTCAGTCCCCAGGCAGGGGTGGTGGCCAAGTGGTTAATGCGCTTGGTTTCAGTTCAGAAGGTTCCGGGTTCAAATCCCACCCCTGCCACATTTCTCCATGTAATGTGGAGTTGCGTTAGGAAGGGCATCCGGCGTAAAACTTGTGCCAATTCAACATGCAGATCCACCTTGGATTTGCTGTGGCGACCCCAAGTGCAAACAAGGGAGCAGCCGAAGGGACTTACTATTTTGTTCAGTCCCCGGAAATCAATGCAGGGATGCAAAGTGCCATCTTTTTCCCCATGAAAAAGAAGCCGGCACCTGTGGGTGACGACGAGGTCCGGATCAACCCAGCGGCCAGTGAGTCCCAGATATAGGGCTCCATAGCCTCTCATTCTTGGTGTGAGGTTATACAGCAGACTGGAAGGTATCTCAGCGCCCAGAAGGAGATCTACGGCACAGTCATACGGACGGTGAGGAGGAAGCGAGAGAGCACGATCTTTACTGAACACTTCAGCTAGATTGTGGTACTCGGGCAGACCCAAAGACAGGTCTGGAGGAGAATGGACCACCCCACTGGTGGAAACGCTGGGTGGAACCGAAGAACATAGACCATGGTAGCATGCTTCGCTCCACTGAGTAACTGGCCCGGACAACCAGTCAATCCGGGGATGGTGCTCAACTATCCAGGGATGTCCCAGAATGGACTATTCCACTGGTGGAAACGCTGGGTGGAACCGAAAAACATAGACACCCATGGTGGCACACTTCACCTCACCGAGTAACTGACCTGGAAGGCCAGTCAATCCGGGGATGGTGTTCAACTATTCAGGGATGTCCCAGAACCACAGGTGAGGTGGAAGGAATTACAAAGAACTGGATTGTTTTTCGATGATTATCTGATACGATAAGTGTGACCAGTTTGGTCTGATGTGTGATGGACGGAATTGGGGTTCCATCTAGAGACGATACAGATAAAGGTTTGGACAGAGGAAGGGTAGGAATGCGGGCCTTAGCAATGGCCTTATCACTAAAGAAGTTACCCTCTGCCCCGGTGTCCACCAGTGCTGGAAAAGAGACTGATGAGGTCCCAAACAGGCTCATCGCCAGGAGTTGGATGCGACGAGATAATCCACCTGTGAATTTAGCTTGACTTACCCGTACCCCGGCATCTATGGATGAGCCTTCCCTGGCCGAACCGGGCAGTTGAAGGCAGACATGTCCCTTAGTACCGCAGTGGAGACACACTCCAGCTGCCAGTCTCTGAGCTCGCTGATCGGGGTCAATTTTGCCCTGCTAGGCTCCATAGGCTCGCCAGCAGGGGGAGCTGGCGAGCCGGATCAGGGAGACTCAGCCGAGCATGGGGCAGATGGCCCTAGACGAGTCAGGAGCAGAGCCCAAGTGGAAACAGACCTATCTGACCCACAACTTTTTTCTAGGCCTCTCTCTCTCAACCGGGTATCTAAACGGATTACCAAGAAAACTCATTTGTCGAGGTCCTCAGGATCATCTCGGATAGCTAATTCATCCTTGAGAGGACCTGAGAGCCCCCCAACAAAAATACTCAGAAGAGCAGCCAAGTCCCAGCCCACCTCCATAGCGAGGATGCGGAAGTCGACTGCAAACTCAGCTGCACTCCGGAGTTCCTGACAAAGAGATAACACGCTGAGCCACGGTATAAGCATTGGTCGGATGGTCAAATATGAGACAGAGCTCACGAGAGAAATCAGAAATTCTCAAAAACTGGACATGTGCTGCTCCACAGAGCAGTGGCCCAAGCACGAGTGTCAACGCGCAGCAGATTCATCATGTAAGCAGTTTGGCTGCTGTCGGAGGCATGCTGCAAGGATCTCTGGGAAAACACAAGTGAACACTGCATCCTAAAGGTGGCACAGGTTTCAACACAGCCCGCAAATGGTTCTGGATGACAAATGAATGGCTCAGGAGTCGAAGGTACGCTCGCGGACGAAGGAACTATTTGCCGCTCAGAGGAATCTACTGAAGCTCTGTTGGAAGAATCTGTGAGATGTGTGGCTAGCTGTGTGAGCTGAGTGATGCGTGTGTCTGCCTGTGTAACCTGAGCAGCAAGCTGAGAAATCAAGGTGTCAGAGTGCGTGACCTGAGCTGAAAGAGTCTGGACTTGGGTTCCCATGGCATCCATAGTTTGCTGGATTTTTTTCCCAGGAATTGCCCTTGGTGATTGAGTGCCTGCTGGATGGGTCTCCTGCTGGGTCCATCTTGTGGCCAGATACTTCTGTTATGCTTAGGGGATCCTGACGGAACCGGACTGTTTCAGGCAGTGGACCCAAATGCAGGGAGCTGGACATGGGAAGGTGTACAAAAGAAAATATATTTATTTATAAACAATAAGTAAAAGAAGCCGCGCTGGGGTGCCTGCAGTATGGAGAGATGGCCAGCCTCCTGGCGGTGAAAATACGGAGCTACAGGATCCCAAGCTGGTCTTGAAGGAGAATGATTACTTAAGGTTCAAGGACTAGGACCAGGTGGAGTGCCTTCGAATCTAGGAACTATGGGGAATAAAGACACACAGGGTGAGTGAATGCACTTGTAACGCTGGAGCATCAAAACAGTCACAGTTCACAAAAGGCTTAACACAGGTTGCTTCAGAAGTGAGGAAACAATGTTCTCTTCTTAAGAAATAAGATTTATTGGTCAGGAATTGTTCACAGTTCATAAATTGTATCCAGAGGTCAAGTGCTGCGCGTTGTGATGCAGTTCCAATTAAGCAGGAATTGATACAGCTGGGTTATTAATTGTTTGATATCAGAGTTCATGCAGTTATTAAGAAGAGTTTTTGGAACAGTTCTTTATCATAGCACAGTCACAGACAGGAACAAGTGAGAATGGAATCCCACTGAGACAAGGAGGAACTTAACTGGCGTGTAGCAGAGTCGCGCTCTTAGCAGAGAGCCAAGGAGTTCCAAAATGACGTAGCTGTGCGGGTAACCAGGAACCAGGAGCCAGGGCAGCATGGGAGCCACGCAGGAATCGTCTGGAACGCCAGGAAAGACAGTTCGCTCTAACACGGGAATTAGAGGGGGGGCCAGGTTACTTGAAGCTTAGGTGCGGGAAGCTAACACCAAGAAGATGCGGTCAAAGTCACAGAGAGGTAATCAGGCTTGGTCCTTCTGGTAACAGTCTGGATTATGGATCTGGAAGAATCTGGAAGGTCTCCAAGAGTCTGGCAGTGCTCACAAGTGTCTGGCAACTACTGAACAGAAAGTCAAGGTTTAAATAGTCTGTCAATGATCAATCATTCATCTGATCCAGGTATGAAAAATAACTGAGGGTGCCATCTGGTGGAGAAATTAACACATGACACTGGTTAAAAGACAGAGTTAAAACCAGGATCTGGGGTAACTCCTGACAAATATGCTTGGTAAAATTTTACCTTTTTCCGGTGTACTGGACCCCAATGGCTGGAGAAGACCAAGGAGGCACCCACACTTCATCTGACTGCAGGTTACAGTAAACTCACATGTAATGGATTCAGATGGACCAGCAAATTTTGTCTGTTATAATTGAAATCCGTTATATGTATGTAATGGATTAGTTACAGTCAGGAGGTGCCTAACGATCGACGGGGAGTCCTGAATCGCGACCTGCTTCATGATGACTGGGTCCAAACTTCGTCTGAAAAAATAAAGGCCTGCCTTAAATTATCGCCGGACATTATCTGCAATGAAAAGATTACATTTGGTTGAGTCACTCTTTTTTTAAGTCAGCTACGTAGTGGTACCTTAAAATTCTAAAACCTGATTTATGCTTCTGCAACTCTGTGGCCATGCAATGACGTCAGTGTTAATCTTTTAAAGTTCACAAGCTCAACAAGTTTCTTTATACAATCATCAACCTCCAATCCAAAGGTAAGGTGTGCAATTTTCCTCCATGAATCGGCGGTCATTTAAGCGTCTTTTTCTGACTCCTTGTTGTAAAGTTGGTCATATTTGCGGACTTTTCTGCTAAATGTATTTGATCCATGATCGAAATGTAATCAGCGGGTGCACTGCAAAAACTTTTATAATATGATGGGAGAGGAAGGAGTGAAACCAGAAAAGTGACAAATCACAGCCCTTTGCAATGTCAGTCATTTAGCAGGTGCACTTCAGGCTGCGGGGAGAAGTTGAAGCCACGCAGAGAGCTCTGATCTAAAGCTCTTTGGTTTGTCACACCCAGGGATATGTGTGAAACTTAACACCATATTACATTGCACGCAACAAGTAGCATTTTGCTAATATTCACCGACCTTGAATTATACCCTGCCTCATTTACAACCCCAATTCCAATGAAGTTGGGACGTGTGAAATGTAAATAAAAGCAGAATACAATGATTCCCAAATCCTCTTCAACCCATATTCAATTTAATACACCACAAAGACAACGTATGTAATGTTCGAACTGATATACCTTTTTGTTTTTGTGCAAATATTTGCCCATTTCGAAATGGATGCCTGCAACACATTTCAAAAAAGCTGGGACAGTGGCAACAAAAGACTGTGAAAGTTGATGAATGCTCAGAGAACACCTGTTTGGAACATTCCACAGGTGAACAGGTTAATTGGAAACAGGTGAGTGTCATGATTGGGTTTAAAAAGAATATCCTCAAAAGGCTCAGCCATTCACAAGCAAACATGGATCACCACTTTGTGAACAAATGCGTGAAAAAATAGTCTAACAGTTTAAGAACAATGTTTCTCAACATTCAGTTGCAAGGAATTTACGGATTCCATCATCTACAGTCCATAATATAATCTTATTTTTATCATAAACTTTATACACGTAAGCGGCAAGGCCAAAAACCAACATTGAATGCCCGTGACCTTCTATCCCTCAGGCGGCATTGCATTAAATCTAACATCATTGTGTAAAGGATCTTACCGGGTGGGCTCAGGAACACTTCAGAAAACCATTGTCAGTTAACAGTTAGTCGCTACACCTACAAGTGCAAGTTAAAACTCTGTGAAAGCATACATCAACAACATCCAGAAACGCCGCCACCTTCTCTGGGCCTGAGCTCATTTGAAATGGACAGACACAAAGTGGAAAACTGTGCTGTAGTCTGATGAGTCCACATTTCCAATTGTTTTTGGAAATCATGGACGTTGTGTCCTCCAGACAAAAGAAGATAAAGACCATCCAGATTATTACCAGCGCAAAGTTCAAAAGCCAGCATCTGTGATAGTATTGGGGGTGTGTTAGTGTCCATGGCATGGGCAACTTACACATCTGTGATAGCACCATCAATGCTGAAAGGTACATCTAGGTTTTGGAGCAACGCATGCTGCCATCTAAGCAACATCTTTTCAGGGACGTCCATGCTTATTTCTGCAAGACAATGCCAAGCCACATTCTGCATGTGTTACAACAGTGTGGCTTCGTAGTAAAAGAGTACGGGTACTAGACTGTCCTGCCTGTAGTCCAGACCTGTCGCCCATTGAAAATGTGTGGCACATTATGAAGTGCAAAATACGACAACAGAGACCCTGGACTGTTGAACAACTGAAATCGTACATCAGGCAAGAATGGGAAAGAATTCCACCTACAAAGCATCAACAGTTAGTGTCCTCAGTTCCCAAATGCTTATTGAGTGTTGTTAGAAGGAAAGGTGATGTAACACAGTGGTAAACATACCACTGTCCCAGCTTTTTTGAAATATGTTGCAGGCATCCATTTCAAAATGAGCAAATATTTGCACAAAAACAATAAATTTTATCAGTTTGAACATTAAATATCTTGCGTTTGTGGTGTATTCAATTGAATATAGATTGAAGAGGATTTGTAAATCATTGTATTCTGTTTTCATTTACATTTTACACAACGTCCCAACTTCATTGGAATTGGTGTTGTAGGTCCCTCATCCGAGCATGGTTTGAAAAAAAATAAACGGTCGGTCTTTTACTCACAGAAATGCAGTACCCACTTTCCTCGAATCGGCGAAGGTCAGTGCTAAAGTTCATTTCATACCTCTGTTATTGGGAAGGCTCAGACTACTCTGTCTGCTATGTGCGAGGGGTTTTTAATGGAAATACATTGTGATCGGATGGGATGTTTTGTCCGATGTGAGCGAAAAGTCATCATACAAATCCATTATACGAGGTCTCTTAGATAATAAACCGACCCTTTTATTTTTTTTTTTTAACTATATGGATTTGAATGACATGCGATTACACCAATCATGCTTGAACCCTCGTGCGCATGCGTGAGTTTTTTCACGCGTGTCGGTGACGTCATTTCCCTGTGGGCAGGCCTTGAGTGAGATGTGGTCCCGCCCTCTCGGCTGAATTCCTTTGTTTCACACGCTGCTCGAGACGGCGCGCGTTGCTTTATCAAAATTTTTTCTGGACCTGTGAGGAATATCTGAGTGGACACTATTCGAGAAACTAAGCTGGTTTTCTGTGAAAAGTTTAACGGCTGATGAGAGATTATGGGGTGTTTCTGTCGGTGTAAGGACTTCCCACGGAGCGGGACGTCCTGCAGCGCTTCCAGGCGCTGTCGTCGGCCTGTTTCGAGCTGATAACATCCTAATTTAAGGCTTAATTCACCCAGGATATCGTGAGAGAACAGAGAAGATTCAGAAGAGGCCGGCATGAGGAATTTATGCGGACATTCCACTGTTTAAGGACATTTTTTTAATGAAAGACGTACGCGCAAATTCGCCAAGTCGTTTCCGTGACGACTCGGCAAATCTGTGTGCGCCGCGACAGGAAAAACACCTCCGTGTTGAAAACCATTTGTAGAATTCAGGCGGCTTTTAATGGCTTTCAACAAGTGAGTAACTGAGAAATTGTTTAACAGCTTGGGCATGTTCCAACTTGCCCGTTAAGATTTCCAACGGAGGTGTTTTTCCTGCCGCTACCCCCCGCGGTCGGGTCCAGCCCGACATGCGACTCTGCCCGCACGTTCTTTCATTACAAAATGACCGTTAACAATGGAATGTCCGAACTCCTCATGCCGACTTCTTCTGAAAGTTCTCTGTTCTCTGACGACTTACTGCGTCAACAGAGCCTGAAATGTGGAAGTTTTCAACTTGAAACGGCAAGACGCTGCCGCTTCGAAGCGCAGATCGCCGTCAGGCGCCGTGGACCGTCCTTACGGCGACACTACCAGACCAAAATCTCTCATCAACCGTTAAAATTTTTACCGAAAACCAGCTGAATTTATTGAATGGTGTCCACTCAGTTGTGCCTTACAGTTTTGAAAAATTTTTTATCAAACAAAGCAACAGTCTCTGAGCCATTCCTAAACAATGAAAAAAATCGACGAGCGGGTGGACGACTCCTCACTCAAAGACTGCCCACAGGCGAATGACGTAACCGACAGGCGTGAAAAAACTCTCGCATGCCCACGAGGGTTCAAGCATGTCTGATGTAATCACACGTGATTCAAATCCATATGGTTTTTGAAAAAATAATAAGGTCGGATACTTTTCTAATAGACCTCGTATATAGTGTTTATTACATGGAAAACCATATAAAAGCATTGGGACTTTTGCTTTTGTCTGGTGAGTGTCTATCTGGTTTATACGGTGTCGGTTTCAGTGTTTCACTGTACTTTCCAGATTTGCTGATGGACTGGTTTTCTGCCTGTGTGGTTGCCTTACAGGACCCAGGGTGGTTCCGTGGTGTGGTGGATTCAACGAAGCGTTGCACCAGTGCATGCGCTCAAACTTCACTTGCATTGCAGCACAACTTTGTCTGTTGTGTCACCATTTATACAGTTAGCGGAGTCGAACAAAGAAGAATTTTACTTAGATGTGAAATTTCAGCAACAGTTTGCCAGCAGGCATTGTGGGAGCCTGGCTTTCATCTGTTTTCTTGTTAAAACTCATTCATGCTACGCTGTGCAATTACTTTTATTATCACCTAATTTCTCTGAGATCAACAGGGACGTTTTGAACCCCTTCCTCTCTGTGACAGTTTTCATTTAGCATATTCCACCTCAAATTACTTTTATGGTAGTTACAGTCATCTCTAATCATATTCATCATCGAAAGAAGAGTGTTCATACGAAGCAAGTCAGCCATCTTGGAAAATGTCTTCCATTATGTAAATTTGAGTGGCTTGTAGGCATTTTCTTTTCAGTGACGTCTCATTGTTTTTTCCAAACGTGGTGCTCGCACCACCATGATGAACGGGATCTCCTACAGTCTGACGTGCTGCTACGCATGCGTCATTTCGGAGCGTCAGCAGTATTTTACTGATTATCACCCCGTTTCTGCTTAAAATGCCCTAATTTCTGCTTAAAACTGACTTTTACTTTGTCATCTGATGGTTAATAATCACATTATTTCCTTTGATCGCTTTGGGTGTAGAGAGTCAATCTCAGACGTGCTGAATTTATGTGGAAATGATTGTTGTACTAAAGCTTCAGATATCTGTCACTGAGATAGATGATAACTGGAGTGCAGTTTTTTTTTTATTCTTTTAATTCAGAAATGTTGTCAGACAAAATAGTAAAAGTATGTACAATCATTGACATTTCCATTTTTTTATACACACACACACACATAATTAACTTGATGAACTTAACCACACACCCATCCCACCCTCCCGCCTACCTAAAAAAAAAATACCCTTGAAGTACACTGTTCCAGATTAGCAAATTTAAAATCCATCAAGGTAAGGAAATAGACACAATAATAAAAGAAAAATAAATAGTAATTGTCCAGTGCTGTTATTGAGCAGACATCTATGCATTCTTGGTGAAAGCATAGGACCGCCACTAAGTTACATTTGGCAGAAGTTTGAGTCCTTCCAAATATGTCAACATCAGGTCCCAGATGGTGAGGAATTTGTCTCTAGAGCCATGGAGTGAGTATTTTATCTTTTCCAACTGTGTAAACTGCATGAGGTCACTCAACCACAAAGATACTTTAGGTGGCTTTTTGTATTTCCAATCTAGAAATATTCTTCTCCCTGCAAGTAATGTTGTAAAAGCAACTATATTTTCATGTCCATGTGGTATTGTACAATGTCTTCTATCCATTACACCAAATATGGCAGTAACATTAAAAGTACATTAACATTAAAACAGTAACATTAACAGTAACATTAAAACAACCAGTCTGACAAACTTCTCATATTTAGGTTGAAAAACAGACTGAACTTTACTGTCCTTGCTGCCTTCAGGGATGTTTATTATACAGAGGTTGGTTCTCTGTGAACAGTTCTCGAGATTGTCCAGTCTGTCCAGGAGAGATTGGTTTTGGGTTTGAAGCTTAATGATGGTCGACTCTGCTGCTGCTAAACATTCAAAATTGTCCCCAGCTGTTACAGAGGTAAGGCGTTTTTGAAAAGAATCCACTGTCATTTTAAGTGAATCCTGTAGTGGTCCAGGATGAGATGTCATCCTGGAGTAAGGTCCTCTGTTTTGCACATTCTGCAGACAGTTAGTCCATGGCAATGGGCGCAGACATTGCGGGTTCTTCAGATGTTGAAGCTTTGGTCGATATCAGTGGGCTGCTAGCCGAAAACGATGCTTGCTTCCCTGCAGCGCTCGTGGCTGCACATGTAGCTGGGGTATGCACGGTCGATTTAAGGTTCTTAGAATTGGTCATTTTTGCAAGATAAACCCATACACAAGTCGCATAAGAAATATTATGTTGAGCTTCTGAGAGAATGGTTGGTAAGATAAAAAAGTAGCAGAAAGTGATCCAGGAGCCTTCTGGAGTGCGTCCTCTCCCTACATCTGGCAACCAGAAGTGGAGTGCAGTTTTAAGCAGAAATGAGGCAATAATCGATGAATTGCTGCTGACACTTTGAAATGATGCATACGCAGTGAAGGCAGGGTGGACCGATTTTTAGGGGGAACATTCGGTTGGCGACACCAGCTTACCTGGATGCCTGGAGCATTCCCACTCAAGGATCGCCACAGAGGCATAGAAGTCCAAAAACAAACTACGGAGGGACTTGGAACCTTTGACAAGAGTGACCTTCCTGGCTAGTTCAAAGTGTGTTGTTTCAAACATGGTCTACACCCATGCCTACGTTGGCCACTACAGGTCTATGAGATCTCTTTAGCGAGGGTCGAGACTATCCAACAATGCATCAGCAAGCACTTTGGGGAAAGTGGGGAAAGCCCGCCTACACATGATGCTCAATGACCCGCCCGATCAAGTGGTTCATGAGGTCCAGCCACATGTCTGAACTGGCACCAAATTGTCTAAGTCCACAGTCGACAAAGCTGAGGCTGGGCTCCACACCAAGGAGTTCATTGGAGCCACACAAAATGGATGAGCAGGCTCGGGCAATACCTCGCATACATGGCTATCTGCTCAAGGACCCAAAGGCCGATGTGAGATGACAATCGAAGAGCTACAATCCTTCAAAGAGGAGAAGTGCATCACTGTCACACCCAGCCAAGCCAAGCAATGCGCCTGGACAACCTGGGTCAGTGCAGAACCTAGTAAGCTCACATGGATAATGCTAATGGAAATGGAACTCCTAATGGTCTCATCCCTACTCTACTCGGTCTACGACCTTTTATCAACTGCAACAAATCTGAAACTTTGGAGATATACTGAACTTGGATGCTTGTGCCACGTGCCATAAGGAACATGGCACACTCCATCATGTGCTGTCAGCTTGCAGCCACTCCCTGCAGATGTACACATGGCACCACAACCAAGTCCTGGAGGAAGTGGCAGACATCATCAGGACCCAATGTGACACTTTCAACAGTCAACCAGTCAAGGACCCCAAATCCCAAATCACCTTTTGCAAAGAGGGCACATGTCCATTCCACCACACTCGGAGAGCAAAGCACTCGAAACTCCTTAGTGGTTCTCATGATTCGAAGGTCTCCGTTGACCTCAGTGTAGCTCTGAAATTTCCAATCCACATTGTTAATACCAATGAGCAACCTGACCTCATAATGTGGTCAGATGCAAGCAAGCCAGTGCACCTCGTGGAACTCACTCTCCCATGGCAGGAACGCATACAAACAGAAAAAAAGCCTTCATAGGGCAGTCCACAGTCTCTTCTATCTCAGTTAGCCCTCGTCAACTGCAGCATGCAAGTCGCAACCAAACGTCTACAGTCCGCCGCTGAATGCGCCTCATGTTGGATCTGGTCTAAATCTTGGAACATCACCAAATAATCCCCTTATTCCCACCTGCTGAACTCAGCAATTATACTCCAGCAATCCGGCAGAGCTACTGACATATTCTGTAGACACTCTCTGGTAGCTTCATGCTGCTGGTGGTGCCAGGGATGCCAGTCCCGCCAGTAGCCAACAAAACAGTGCATTCATCCCCAGTTGGCGGTTGATGAGGAGGGTGTCAAATGCAATACCATCCCTGCTGCACCGATTCTCTGGCCAATTTCACGCTGCATTGTCTCCTCACTTGTGAATAAGACCCAGAGGTACTTGAACTGTTTCACCTGGGTCCTACCGCATTCCCTACCCGGAGTAGGCAACCCATCAATTTCCCGTTGAGAGGTATGGCCTCAGATTTAGAGGTGTTGATCCTCATCCCAGCTGCTTCACACTCGGCTGTGAACAACCCAGTGAGTGCTGGAGATCACAGGCCGATGTAGCCAACAGGACCACATCATCTGCAAAAAGCAGTGATGAGACCCTGAGCCCACCAAACTGAATATCCTCCCCCGACTATGCCTTGATATCCTGTCCATGAATATCACAAACAAGATTGGTGACAAGGTGCATCCCTGGTGGACGCCAGCCCCCACCGGAAACGGGTCCGACTTACTGCTGAGAACTGGACCCCCTCACTCCATACTCCCGCAGCACCTTGTACAGCATCTCCCAGTATACCTGATCATACATCCTCTCCAAGTCTACAAAACACATGTAGACTGGATGGGCTACTTATAGGCCCCCTTCAGGATCACAGCCATGGAATCCACATTGTTCATCTTCAATCTGAGGTTTGACTGTCGGCCAGACCCTCCTTTCCAGCACCCTGGAGTAGACTTTACCAGGGAAGCTGAGTAGTCTGATGCCCCTGGAACTGACACACCCTCTCTGTCTCTTTTTTAAATATGGAGACCACCAACTCTGTCTGCCACTCCTTAGACACTGTCCCAGACCTCCATGCAGTGTTGAAGAAACATCTCATCCAAGACAGTCCCTCCACACCCAGAGCCTTCAGCATTTCTGGACGAATCTCATCAACCCCCAGGCTTTGCCACTGCGGAATTGTTTGATTACCTTAGTGACTTCCACCAGGGAAATCTTACATCAATGATTTCCCCCTCAGTGACTTTCCACCAGTGGCTGCTGCAAATGACGTCCCCCCTCAGCTTCCAGCTCTGCCCCTATTACAGAGGGCACTCCAGTCTGATGCAAGAGTTCCTCAAAGTGTTCCTTCTAGTGCCTGGTTGCCTCCTCTGTTGAGGTCAACAGAGTCCTGTCCTTACTGTAGACAGCTTGGATGGTTCCCAGTTTTCCTCTACTGGGGTGCCTCATGGTACGCCAGAAGCCCCTTGGTGCCGACCGAAAGTCCTTCTCCATGGATACTCCAAACTCCTCCCACACCCGCTGCTTTGCCTACCTCACAGCGTCCACTGGTGTCCGCCACAGTGTTCAAGAGTTGCTGCCTCTTGAGGCACCTAAGACCTTTGGGCCATAGCTCCCTGCTGCAGTTTCAGCAATGGAAGCTTTGAACGTTGCTCTTTCTGGTTCAATGCCCCCAACCTCCACAGGGATGCCAGAAAAGCTCTGCCGGAGGTGTGAGGTGAAGCTCTGTCAGACAGTGGGCTCCTCCAGACATTTCCGGTTTACCCGGACTATCTGTTTGGGCTTAAAAGGTCTCTCTAAAGTCTTCTCCCACCCTTTGATCCAACTCACCATGAGATGGTGATCAGTTCACAGCTCTGCCCCTCTCTTTATCCAAGTGTCCAGAACATGCGACTTCATATCAGATGATGCAGTTACAAAATCAATCATAGACCTTCGGCCTAGGGTTTTCTGGTACCAGGTACATTTATGAGCATCGTTATGTTTGAACATGGTATTTGTTCTGGACAGTCCAGGATTAGCACATATGTCCAATAATAAATGACCACTCTGGTTTAGATCAGGAAGACTGTTCCTCCCAATCACACCTCTCTAGGTGTCTCTCTCATTGCCCACATGTGCGTTGAAGTCCTCCACTAAAGCCCCATAGAGGCCTCCAATCAGGGACTCCAATAAGGCTGTTACTTTGGTGCATACGCACAAACAACAGTCATAGTTTACCCTCTCTACTGGGGTAAACTCCAACATAGCAACACTCAGCTAGGGACTCGTGAGTATCCCCACACCCACCTGGTGCCTTACACCCTGGGCAACTTCAGAGAAGAATAAGGTCCAACTCCTATCAAGGAGAGTGGTTCCAGAGCTAAGGCTGTGTGTGAAGGCAAGGCCCACCAGATCTAACCGGTGGCACTCTACCTCTCGGACAAGCTCCAGCTCCTTCTCCCACAGCGAGGTGACATTTCACACCCCCCAGAGCTAGCCTCTGCTGCCCTTGTCTGGTTTGTCAAGGTCCTCGATTTTCACTGGTGACCATGGGACAAGGCACCCAACCCCAGCGGTTCCCAATGTGGGTGGTGAGCTCACAGAGTGGCGATGGAACTTCCATGTTGCCCATTTGGGCTGAGCCCGGTCGTGCTCTGTGTCAAGCCTGGTCACCAGGCACTTGTGAATGGGCCCTCCGTCTGGGCCAGGCTCCAGATGGGGACTCCGGGTTTTTTCTGGGCAAGTTCATGTTTCCTCTTCCTCATTTTTCCATGGTGTCATTGTGAACCATTCTTAGTCTGGCCCCTCGCCTGAGACCAATTTGCCATTGGAGATCCTACCAGGAGCACAAAAGCTCCAGACAACACAGCTCCCAGGTTCATAGGGGCACACAAATCTCTCCACCACAGTAAGGTGATGGTTCCCAGAGAGGGATTATTATTATTATTATTATTATTATTATTTTAAAATACAAACACACACAAGTTTTAGTCCTCCTGCATTATTGAATACAGTTCATGTTTGCTAACAAGCTATGTGTTGTGAATATGCAGTGGTCCACCAGCCGTTGTCAGTCTGGAGCTTCTTGGTCCACCATCTGTTTGTCTTAAAGTAGACCTGCATTGAAATAAATGTGGTCAGATTTCAGAAAGAAATAGCTGATATGTATTTATAAGACCCTTGTGAATGCAAAGTAAATCTGTAAGCCCAAATTTGTAATTCAGCGGAGAAATCTTCATTTAAAAATGACAAATTTGCAGCTAAAATTTAGCCCTCTGTGAAAACAGTTTGTACAGCTGTATCATTTCCATGACGTCAGGGACAAGACGATGCGCTCCCGCCTTCAGTCCGATCCCGCATTGAAATTGATTTTATCTGTTAGTAATGTTACTTATACACGTCCTGGTTTCAACATCCAAAAGTAAGCTGCAATGAATGTGAGATACAGATCTGTGTGCTCAGATCAGCAACGACATCGACAGCGGGCGCCATTCTTCCTCTCCCGCTCTCTGCCTCCGCTGCGCTTATTAAGTCTGCGGGCTCGTTAACGAGCTCTTTAACCGCTGACGCGGGCCACTCACATCTCCCGTGTCTGCTTTGCAGCCGGTATTGTGCCAGATTCAGCGCACAACACCGGCATCACCTCTCTGTCTACTGAATGGAGCTGCAGCACACTTGGCACAAGTCCTGAGATTACGCTCGCTGTTTTAATGCGAAACGGCCAGTACACCTGTTGCTGCAAGGACAGACTTCTTGCGGAAAAATCCACAGCACCCCACGTCTCGGCAATCGGAGCCCCAGAGCTCCATGGACGCTGAGAGAGGTTTATATATTTTTAATGACTGGGATTCTTTGCGGGTCTCGCCTCCATATCCCGCGATGGTACTGGAGGCGAAAGACAGTAGATTTTTATTGCGACACCACTCAATCAAACGGGCGTATGAAAAAGTCCCCCAAAATAATTTTCAAGCACAAATAAAAGAAATGTGTACTCACCAAACGTGCCGCAAGACAATATGAAGCTTTAAAAAAGTAGATCCTTCCGTATAAGACAAGAAAAAGGTGCAGATGCAAACTGACGTAAATCCACAAATTACAATTGCCGCAGTGCATGCTGGGAGAGGGTCTTGTCCGTGACGTCTCGGCAGCGTCCATGATGAGAGGGACAATTTGCGGAGGGCTAAATGTTAGCTGTAAATTTGTCATTTTCAAATGAAGATTTCTCCATTGAATGACAGATCTGGGCTTGCAGATTTACTTTACTACATTCAGAAGGATCTCATGTGTAAATGTAAGTCATTTTTTGTTCAAAAAATCTGACTGCATTTTTTTCAATGCAGGTCTCCTTTAAGTCTAGAGCATCTGAATTCCTGCTTTTTTTTTTTTTTTTATCTCGCTCACTGAACAAAAAAAACTCACTTCCTCCTACTTTCTGTGTGCAAGGACTACTTGTAAATACCTACACAATGTTGGCACGTTCATTTCTAAGGAGGTGGCAGGAAAAGTCTCCTCCAGCCAGACAGTGCAGAAAACAGGCATAATCAGCTGTATTTTCTAGAGAACTATTTCTGCTGCACACCTTAAGCTGGACAGCTGCTTGATGATGCTGCATACAATGCTGTGATTGGGCCTTGTAGCAGGTTCTCTGACAGCTCTCAGTATGAGCGTGTCTCAGCCTGTCATTGCAGTCAGGTTTCAGCGCTATGACCTGACAGGTGCCAGCAATAGCAACAACATAAGGTCATGGAAGACAAGCTGTCACACCAACTTACTGGATGTATTGTGTGTGTTGTGAAGGTGTCGTAACACGGACCCACAACAGGGGGCGCAAATGAACGGACAATGGATAAGAAAAGGAGTAACAACTTAATGTTGTGAAGGCACACAACGGAATACAGACAGAAAAATAATGGATGCCAATTGTACATAAGAGGACTGTGGGCAGGCTCGAAGATAGGAGACCTCTGGTGATCGAAGAGCCGGGGCCCACACCGCTTCCACCACCAACGGCCTGAAGAACACCGGAGCCGCCAAGTCCTGAGTCCCCAGGTGGTCTCTGTCCTCCGTTGTCGGCCCTGGTACTGCTGGCAGACAAGAAACAGATGACGGTGAGTGTGAGTCCTCACGCCCAGCAACCTTTACACACAATTCCTCCGGGAGGGAAAACCTCCACCTCCAGATACGTTATCACTCGTGCAGCTCCTGTTTGTCCCTCTTCTGGATGGAGTGAGAGACGAAGACCGTCGTCCTCTCACTATCCGCCAATCCAATCTCCAACAGACTTCACAGGTGTACGGCTGCACAAAGATCACAATTTGAAAAAACACTCAGAAAGTACAGCAGAGAAGATTACCTCTACTGGTAGATGATTTCTCGGCGAGGAGGTGGAGTTGTAATCCGCTTCTTATGAGGTGGTTGATGAGAGACAGCTGGTGTGGTTGACAAGTGACAGCTGTCACTTCCAGTGGCTCCGGCGCCCTCTCATGCTTGAAGCCCGCACTCCAAGCAGGGCGCCGACTGGTGGTGGTGGGCCAGCAGTACCTCCTCTTCAGCGGCCCACACAACAGTGTGGTGGCATAATGATTCTAAATTACACCTCGTGCATGCAGTATTTGGATGAGCAGCTCACAATATAATGTACTTTTCCCATCAGTCTCCTATCAGGTTTTTTTGCGTGTGTTTCGTGCCTTCTTCCACTCATGGACACCTCAGAAGCCATTCTGATCTTCAGTAATGCCTCACTGCCTCTGAGGTTGAACTCGGATTTAATGAAGACCATCCAAACAGCAGATTTCCTGACATTAATTAGCCTCAAATTGAGCTACAACCCATAGAAAAGATGGTTTCAAATGGTTTAGGATTCAAGGTGCTCTTGAATTGGTGGATTACAAATAAGAGACACTATTTGAACCACTTCTCACCCTGGCTGGTTTACTTTCTATTTTACGTGCACAGTAAAATCACCAGTGTAAAACTAACCCTGACAGTGTTAAATTAACACTGCCAGTGTGCATATGGTTCTACTTTGGCCAGAGTGGGACCATATGTTCATTGTCAGTGTGAATTTAACACTGGTGATTTTACTGTGTTCTTGGTGACAATACCTTTTTGGAAACTTTATCAGTTGAGTAATGATTTCAGAAAACCACTGTGAAGTGTGGTTGTTTTTCTGTCACTCCATGTATTAATTTTTGTGTACTTGTCTTTTGTTTGAAGGGAGACTGAGAGCCTCTTGAACCTCGATAGAGAGAACCACAGGCAGCAGATTCAGCAGGCAGAAATTGCACTTAAACTCAAGAAACAGGTGGAACTCGACTCCGAGAAGACGTGTGCCGACATGAAGGTCCAGGTCTGATGTGCACAGAACTTGAATACACAACCATATTTAAAGCGTGCAAAGCAAAAGTGTACATCAGCTGTGGTATTTGTATACATAGAAACTTTGCGTTATTTTTGCATTTTTTTCAAATGTTCATTTCCTTTTGTGTTTATTTCTGCTGTGGGACAAACACATGTTGAGACAATCACACAGGTACACCCTGAGCCAAAATGTTACTGAGAAAACATCCAACCACATTGGAAGTTCTACACTTAAAGGAGACCTGCATTGAAAAAAATGCAGTCAGATTTTTTGAACAAAAAATGACTTACATTTACACATGAGATCCTTCTGAATGTAGTAAAGTAAATCTGCAAGCCCAGATCTGTCATTCAATGGAGAAATCTTCATTTGAAAATGACAAATTTACAGCTAACATTTAGCCCTCTGCAAATTGTCCCTCTCATCATGGACGCTGCCGAGACGTCATGGACAAGACCCTCTCCCAGCATGCATTGCGCCAATTGTAATTAGTGGATTTACGTCAGTTTGCATCGCTTACCTTTTTGTTTTATATGGAAGGATCGAAGGTTTTTTAAAACTTCATATTGTCTTACGGTACGTTTGGTGAGTATACATTTATTTTTATTTTTGCCTGAAAATTATTTTGGGGGACTTTTTCATTCGCCCGTTTGATTGAGTTGTGTCGCAATGAAAATCTCCTGTCTTTCGCCTCCGGTACCGTCACGGGATATGGAGGTGAGACCCTCAAAGAATCCCAGTCATTAAAAATATATAAACCTCTCTCAGCGTCCATGGAGCTCTGGGGCTCCGATTGCCAAGACGTGCGGTGCTGTGGATTTTGCCGCAAGAAGTCTGTCCTTGCAGCAACAGGTGTACCGGCCGCTTCGCATTAAAACAGCGAGTGTAATCTCAGGACTTGTGCCAAGTATGCTGCAGCTCCATTCAGTAGACAGACAATCTGGCACAACACCGGCTGCAAAGCAGACACGGGAGGTATGAGTGGCCCGCGTCGGCGGTTAACGAGCCCGCAGACTTAATAAGCTCAGCGGAGGCAGAGAGCGGGAGAGGAAGAACGGCGCCTGCTGTCAATGTCGTTGCTGATCTGAGCACACAGATCTCTATCTCACATTCATTGCAGCTTACTTTTGGATGTTGAAACCAGGATGTGTATAAGTAACATTACTAACAGATAAAATCAATTTCAATGCGGGATCGGACTGAAGGCGGGAGCGCGTCGTCTTGTCCCTGACGTCATGGAAATGATATGGCTGTACAAACTGTTTTCACAGAGGGCTAAATTTTAGCTGCAAATTTGTCATTTTTAAACGAAGATTTCTCCGCTGAATTACAAATTTGGGCTTACAGATTTACTTTACTGCATTCACAAGGGTCTTATAAATACATATCAGCTATTTCTTTCTGAAATCTGACCACATTTATTTCAATACAGGTCTGCTTTAAGGATTCACATGAACACGGGATGTTATAATGAAAGAGAATGAACAGATATTAGGTTTGAGTCTACACCTGGTTTTCAATGACAATATATTCAACTCAAGCCTCAGCTGTTCCTTGTTTAGGGTCCCTTCTCACATAGTACGAAGAAGTACAAATCAGGGTGAATCACGGCAGAACAGCTCGTATGACTGAACCACGAAAACATCAAGCTGATGGGCAGACGTGAACGATCCCACTGCGTTCCCACTGCAATGACACCGTCACAGTGGGAGCAGCTGGAGCATGTGTAACCACATTGCGCAGCTGCTGTGAAAAAATAAATAAATAGATGGCACCCATTGGATTCAAACCTGCACTTTACAAATGCTCTGCTTGCCAGCCAGAAATTTTACCACTGCGCTACCATCACTGGTCTGTAAAAGGTGCGGAAAAATGCCTGAAATCAACAAGGAGATGGTATTTAAAAAAAAAATAAAACCACACACCATTGGAAAAACATTGCATTTTATTTAATCCCTCTTATCAGGCATACAATACAAGTATGTATACAAGAAAGTGCCGTCTGTTCCTCTGCAGCTGACCCATGGTCACTGACCTACAGTGAAATTAATGTGAAATGAACCTACAAACCTACAGGGAAATGAAATGACATGAATGGAGCGCTCTTATCATGTCCACATCTACTGGTCCGGTGTGTCCAGCCGGCCCCGCGTGTCTTGTGGATGGCGTGCTGCAGGACATGTGAAACAGAGCTCACGTGGGTGACGTGACATTCAGATCACCTGCTGCGTGTTATGATCCGACGGTCCATATCACCTGGGGCAGCCTGTCAATGTGCACGCTGTGCGCTCGCTCTCTGCAGCCGGCTGCAACAGCGATATTTGTTTTTGTGTATGTCCACGTGAGGACAGCAAGCAGACACATGCACGTCACAGTGAACAGTTCATGTCCGTCCAAACACGATACGTGTTCTGCAGCTGGGATGTCCAGAACCAGAGATCTTAACAGCTGAGGCTGTCAGCAGCCACACCCACTGTCTGTCCAGTGCACACACACATTCTCTTTTTTGTGTTATGTGAGCTGTCAGTGAGTCTCTGGTCAGCAGTTGATAGGCATCCTGCTGTGCTGTGAGCGCTCAGACCTCCTTGCCCGGCCACCCATGTGACCATGTCTGTGCAGCATACATATCAGCATTTTATGCAAGTGTGCCCCCCCCCCCCCCCCCCCCCCACACACACACACCATATGTGTTGGGGGGAGGGGGGGGGAGCCACACGTATGCCACATGTGTTTTGGGTAGGGGGGAGCGCGACACAAGCGCACACGTGCGATACACATGCAGGCCACATGTGTGTTGCTTTTTGCAAAGCCACACTCTTGGGGGCACTTAGACAAATTTCACATCCAGCTCGAAAGTGATCATCTGCTGACTGTTTTCATGCTAACAGCGCAAATGGCCACACATTTTCTAAGTGCCAAGCGAAGCTGTTGGGTGTTTGTGTGTGTGCTCTGATTTTTCACAATTGGCTTGCAATTCCTCCTTCGTGCGCATAGTCGACTTAAATCTTATGTGTGAAGGGGCCCTTAAAGAGGTCATACAAATACAACTTTGTGTTTTCAAATTTCTGACCTCTACTTGAGCTATGAGTGGTTTCAGTATCACTTGATTGGTCAGGTTACTTTTGCCATGTTTGACTTTGTTCACGACTTCATCTATGAAACCACAACAACATTCCTAGGAAACGTTGCTAAACTCAGCTGTGGTAATCTGCAGTTTTTTCATTGCCTGTAGCTTGTTCTTGATATACATGTTTTTATTGGTTAAAAAGAGTTTAGTCACATACACACATATTTTGTTAAAGCAGAGGTGTACTCATATTCCACCTTATGTATTTCTCTCTGTACTACCGCTTTTCCCAGTTTCTAAAGATTTGCATAATAAGCCTTTTCATAGCACATTTAATCTTTCTTATATTAAAATAAAATTTATATAACAGCTAAGAACATTATTATCACCAAGCTATTCCAAATGAATAAAATCGTTATTATTCAGCTCATTAAGCAGTTTCATGTATTTCGCATGCTGACATGCTGACCTCACTTCATCTTCAGTGGGCGGGATGTTGAACAGAGAACAGGTCACTCGTGTTAAGCAGTCAGACTCATTAGCACGTTAGGGCTGGCTCGTGCTCAGCACTCCACGCAGTGTGGGCTTCTGTTTAGCGGGAGAGCTTTCCAGTCAATACCTGCTTATCTGTGAGGCTGTTATACATCTCACTTTGGCTACATGCTGTGTGTGTGCATTAGACGTGAAACTGCTGAGTTCAACTCATGAAACCTATAAATGGAAAACAGTAGCATGTCACTAATCTGTCAGCACGGACTTAACGTCCATGACTTTGAGGGGGTATGATACAACAGAAAAGGTTATAACGACAGATAGAAATGCAAGTGTCAGTTATATGCACAACCAAGACGGAAAGAATGCAGGTGTCATGGGAAAATGTGAAATATACAATCACCGGCCACTTTATTAGTTACACCTATTCAATTGCCTGTTAATACAGTTACCTAATCAGCCAATCACATGTCAGCAAATCAATGATTTTAGGCATCTAGATGCTGAAGTTCAAACCGAACATCAAAATGGGGGAAGAAACGGGATTTAATTGACTTCAAATGTGGCAGGTTGTTGGTGCCAGGTGGGCTGGTCTGAGTATTTCATAAATTGCTGATCTACTGAGATTTTCACACACAACCATGTCTAGGGTTCATAGAGAATAGGCACCTACATCTGAAGAGTTAGAGGACTTAGCCAAGGATCGGGAGGTGTGGGTTGAGCTACTTGGTCAACTGCCACTGCGACCCAAACACGAATGAGTGGCAGAAAATGGATGGATGAATGAATGAAATGACAAGACTACAACCCCTGGCAATAATTATGGAATCACCGGCCTCGGAGGATGTTCATTCAGTTGTTTAATTTTGTAGAAAAAAAGCAGATCACAGACATGACACAAAACTAAAGTCTTTTCAAATGGCAACTTTCTGGCTTTAAGAAACACTATAAGAAATCAGGAAAAATAATTGTGGCAGTCAGTAACAGTTACTTTTTTAGACCAAGCAGAGGGAAAAAAAAAAAAATGGAATCACTCAATTCTGAGGAATAAATTATGGAATCACCCTGTAAATTTTCAGCCCCAAAACTAACACCTGCATCAAATCAGATCTGCTCATTAGTCCGCATCTAAAAAGGAGTGATCACACCTTGGAGAGCTGTTGCACCAAGTGGACTGACATGAATCATGGCTCCAACATGAGAGATGTCAATTTAAACAAAGGAGAGGATTATCAAACTCTTAAAAGAGGGTAAATCATCACGCAATGTTGCAAAAGATGTTGGTTGTTCATAGTCAGCTGTGTCTAAACTCTGGCCCAAATAGAAACAACATGGGAAGGTTGTTATCGGCAAACATACTGGTAGACCAAGGAAGACAGAAAACTTAAAGCAATATGTCTCAAAAATCGAAAATGCACAACAAAACAAATGAGGAACGAATGGGAGGAAACTGGAGTCAACGTCTGTGACCGAACTATAAGAAACCGCCTAAAGGAAATGGGATTTACATACAGAAAAGCTAAACGAAAGCCATCATTAACACCTAAACAGAAAAAAAAACAAGGTTACAATGGGCTAAGGAAAAGCAATCGTGGACTGTGGATGACTGGATGAAAGTCATATTCAGTGATGAATCTCGAATCTGCATTGGGCAAGGTGATGATGCTGGAACTTTTGTTTGGTGCTGTTCCAATGAGATTTATAAAGATGACTGCCTGAAGGGAACATGTAAATTTCCACAGTCATTGATGATATGGGGCTGCATGTCAGGTAAAGACACTGGGGAGATGGCTTCATTACATCATCAATAAATGCACACGTTTACGTTGATATTTTGGACACTTTTCTTATCCCATCAATTGAAAGGATGTTTGGGGATGATGAAATCATTTTTCAAGATGATAATGCATCTTGCCATAGAGCAAAAACTGTGAAAACATTCCTTGCAAAAAGACACATAGGGTCAATGTCATGGCCTGCAAATATTCTGGATCTTAATCCAATTGAAAATCTTTGGTGGAAGTTGAAGAAAATGGTCCATGACAAGGCTCCAACCTGCAAAGCTGATCTGGCAACAACAATCAGAGAAAGTTGGAGCCAGATTGATGAAGAGTACTGTTTGTCACTCATTAAGTCCATGCCTCAGAGACTGCAAGCTGTTGTAAAAGCCAGAGGTGGTGCAACAAAATACTAGTGATGTGTTGGTGCGTTCTTTTGTTTTTCATGATTCCATAATTTTTTCCTCAGAATTGAGTGATTCCATATTTTTTTCCCTCTGCTTGGTCTAAAAAAGTAACCGTTACTGACTGCCACAAAATTTGTTTCTTAAAGCCAGAAAGTTGCCATTTGAAATGACTTTAGTTTTGTGTCATGTCTGTGATCTGCTTTTTTTCTACAAAATTAAACAACTGAATGAACATCCTCCGAGGCCAGTGATTCCATAATTTTTGCCAGGGGTTGTAATAACAAGCTCTTTCTCCTGTGTGGATTTGCTAGCGTTCATCAAATGGATACTGTAGACAAGTTTTTATGAAATAATGGTAAAAGGGTGTTTAATGTAGACTCAGTGTTCCGGTGTTGCAAACCAAATGCCCCCCCCCCCCCCCCCCCCCCAATAAATAAATAAATAAATAAATAAAATAAAAAATAAAAAATTGGTCCACCCTGCCTCCACTGGGCATGTGTCATTTCGGACCATAGCAGCACGTCTGAGACAGCGTCTCTTCACCCAAAGCGATCAAATGCATTAGTGGGATTATTAACCATCAGATGATAAAGGTAAAACCTCTTAAATCATTCTAAAGTCAATTTCAAGCAGAAACAAGGGCGTTTTAATCAGACACTCGCCAATATACGCTGTGACCCTTTGAAATGACCGAAGCATGCATCAGCTAGCAGCTCGTTTAGCCGCGGTGCTCTGATCACTTCATGCGTCTGTTATGATGAAATAATGCTGAATTTATGTGGAAATGATGGTTGTACAAAAGCTGCAGACATCTGTCGCTGAGATAGATTATGACTGGAGTGCAGTTTGAAGCAGAAACGAGGTGTTAATCCGTGAACTGCGGCTAATGACGCATGTGCAGTGAAGCAAGGCAGACCAAATTTTAGAGGGGACCGTTCGGTCTGCGACACTGGGACACTGCGTGGTGTCTACTCAGGATCCTGTACTTCCTGGGGAAACACAGACAAGAGTGTATCATATGCATCTTTGATAGCTGCAAGGGGTTTGTCATTTAAAGGTGTGTTAACCTTTTCATTTTGCAGAAAAGTGGGTGTTTTTAGGCCCCAAATCTCCTTTATTTGGTGAAAAGGGGGTATTTTTCATGAAAACCTCCTTGAAAAGAGGTAGTTACATTTGCCAGAAGGCACAAGGTAGAATCAGTCTAATATCTGATATGCTTTCTTCTATTAAAGTCCTTTTCTGTTCCATGATAATGGTTTAATGGTTTTTCTTTTGTCAAACAGCCGAATAGTTTCATCTCTTTTTGGATTGATGGAAATTGCAGTTGCTAAAGATAAAAAAGTAACCAATAGTTCCTTTTTAATGGGTTTTAGTAAAGTTAAACCTTACTTGGTAAGGTTAAACCTTACTAAGTAAAGCGCCTTGTGGCAACTTTGTTGTGATTTGGTGCTATATAAATGCAATAAATAAAATTGAATTGAATTGTTTTGCAACAGCTGAAGCACCTTTATGGAAGGGCATACATGTTTTCTGTGTCCAGTTCCCAGAGCTCCATTGTTTTGATGGTCACAACCTGTTTTCTATCGCTTAATGCAGTAACTTTCGCTGTGATTTACTTGACAATGGACTGGTCAAAAATTTCTTAAATTGATATCCATAAAGTGATGTGTGGAAAAGAAATTTTCTATTTTTGTGAAATGAATCTGGAATCAGAAGCTCACAGATTTGAAATTTTTCTCCACAATATTGTTTCTGTAGATGAAACCTGGGTCCACTGTTAAGAAACCAAAACAAAATTTAATCCTATGGAATATTGAAAAAAAAAACTCGCCACAGACAAAAAAAAACAAAAAAAATCAACTCACAAACTTTGGCTGGATAAGTCATGTCAACAGTTTTTTGGGGATGTAGATGGTCTTACACAGTAAAATCACCAGTGTAAAACTAACACTGACAGTGTTAATTTAACACTGTCGGTGTACATATGGTCCTACTCTGGCCATAGTGGGAACATATGTACACTGTCAGTGTTAATTTAACACGTGATTTTACTGTGTACCCATATTGAATTCCTGGAACATGGGACAACAGTTTTCTCAACTCATTCCATAGAGACTCTCCAAGCTTTTAAAAAGCCCTTAGGTAGAATTCGAATGGAGAAAGAGAATGTTTTGCTGCAGCATGACAATGCTTGGGCACAGACTTCTCATGCCACTATGAAAGAGCTGAGGAAGCTGAATCTTGACACATTACCGCATCCAGCACACAGTCCAGATTTGGTGCCATGTAATTTCCATCTTATCCCGAAAATGAAGGAAGACCTTCGTCGAAATCTGTACGACTCCAATGATGAACTTCAAAATGCACTCAGGAGCTGGTTGCGGAAACAGAAATGGCTTCACTAAACTTGGTCATCATTCGCGACTGTGTTGAAAAATGAAGATATGTAATTAAAGTAGAAATTCTAAGGAAAATTTTTGTTTCATTCTTTAAAATTTTCCCATCCACCCACAAGTGTTTTTTTTTTTTTTTTTTTTTTCTTTTTCATTTAACCTTTATTTTACTAGGGAAGTCCCATTGAGATTAAAAACCTCTTTTTTCAAGGGAACCCTGGCCAAAATGCAGCAATAAAAATACAGTTACAGTATAAATAAATTAATAAATTAATTAATTAAAACAAGTACATGTGAAGGAGGCTGCCTCAAGTGCTCTGTCTGGCTTTAAAGTCATTTAATGTGATCAGTTCTGTAAGTTTCCAGTCCTTTTGCAAAGTGTTCCATGAAGAAGGGGCAGAGAAGGTGAAGGACCTTTTTCCAGTTTCAGTGCGGACATAAGGAACAGAGAGTAGCAAATGTTCATTGGAACGCAAACCATAAGAATCAACACTTCTCTGTGTGATTAAGTTACAGATGTATGAGGGCAGTAATCCAAGCATGGCCTTATAAATAAAAGTATACCAGTGGATCAACCTCCTGGTGGACAAAGAAGGCCATCTCACTCGAGAATACAGTTCACAATGATGAGTCAGGGTCCTACAGTTCGTAATGAACCTCAAGGAAGCATGATATACAGAGTCAATCTTTCTCAGGCACTGAGCTGAAGCATTCATATATAACAGGTCTTGGAAGCATTACATTTTTTTTCTTTTTTTTGGTGTATGGTGATTACATCACATGTAGTCTGATGCTCCCCAAATATCAGCGTTATGAATTTTAAGGTTTGCAACAAAGTACAGATTAAATAGAAGCTGCTGTACACTTGTTTGTTTTACACCAACATTGTGTGATTTATGTTCGTTGTACTGTATGTTGAATCTTTTACAGTCATTAAAATATCTTGTGTACCTTCTGTTGTCATCCTTCTAGATGCAGAAGATTAAGAAGGACCTGATCTGCTCCCAGTCCTTCAGAGAGAACCTGGTCAAGGATTTCTCCCAGCAACTTAACACAGTCAGACAGCAGTATGAGCAGCAAGTACGAGTCTGTTACGTTTGTCCATCTGTCTGCAGTGTGTGTATCTAACTGTATCTGCATGTGTGAAGGCATGTAGCCACAGGAAAGAATTCTCTCCTTGCATCATTCATCAGCACATTATCTGTTCCCCATAATCAGCGAACATGCAGTCTGTCAGAGCGAGCTGACGGGGCTGATATCCATACGGATAGTCTTTTATTCCTCCTCATCGGTTCCACCTGATTAATTTATCATGATAAGGGACATGCGTTTGATTAAGTTTAGATTGTGTCATTAAATATCTGGTTTAAAACTAATGCAGTCTGCGTTATCGTTACATCTCAGTTACTCTTGATTGTTGCTTCAAACTGTTTTCATAAGTCAATGAAATCTAACAGAGATGGGAGTACATCTTTTATAAAATAGCACATTCAATTAATCTACATAATTATGTCATTGGAGGATGTGCACAGTTTACTTTTCTATTATTTAAAAGTCTTCTGTTGCCTTCCACTGGGATTTTTCTCCCATCTTTTAGTGTACATCTTTAATATAACCAACCATTTTAGCCATAACAGGTATGCAGTTTAATAAAATCTTATCTTCTTTATCGAATGACCTTTGTATTTCCCAAAGGTAAGCTTCCATTATCATTTTTTGTTTCTGTGTGTAGTTTACTGATGTCGATAATGTTCAGAGTAATATATTGTTCCCTGATGTTATCATTTTAATTAAAATACTTATTGGAACACTGGGTAGCATGTACAAAAGTATAATTGTTGGGATTAAGACTTGTCATCTTATTAGACATTGACGAACAAGTTATCATTATGGGGATGTGATGGCCCAGCGGTTAAGCGTTGGGCTTGAGACCAGAGGATCCTTGGTTCAAATCCCAGCCTGACCGGAAATCACTAAGGGCCCTTGGGCAAGGTCCCTAATCCTGTACTTGTTCCGGGTGTTTAGTGAGCGCTTTGTATGGCAGCACCTTGACATCGGGGTGAATGTGAGGTATTACTGTAAAGCACTTTGAGCATCTGATGGAGATGAAAAAGCGTTGTATAAATGTAGTCTGTTTAGCCACCTTATTCCTGAGGGCGCTGCTGTAGAAGCGATTATGGGTGTAACTTCCTGTTAGACACCGGAAGTAGCACTGTGCCATTATCTTCTAACGGTTTTTGTTTCCCGTACCGGTTTATTTTAAAGCTTGTTTCCTTTTCTAAATGATGATCAGCTCCCGTAGCATTTAAAAATGTCCTTGCGCAGCTTGGGAACATGTGCTGTTCGCAGTTTTACTAACATCCAGACAAAGTTAAATATGCGGCTACAACAGCAATGTTTTGTACATGGAGCTAGACTGAGAGAGTTTCCACTTCCAACTGAGGGATGAGGAACCCAGAAGGATGTGACAGAAAATCTCAACTTGAAAAGACAACCTAAAACATTACACGTGTGCTTTTCATTTTGTTGGAAAAAAAAAAAAAAGTCAGCAGAGGAACGTCTTACTTTGTGGTTGGGATATGACAGACCACTGGAGAAGATAAAGATGATTTACATCAGTGTCACGAGAATAACAGGTATGACTTCATGTGTCTGCAGTACACAGTACTTTAATATTAGTCATTAACAACAACATGTGTTACTCTTTTCTGAGCAGTTAAAATGTAACATGCGTTTGGACTGCTGGTCAGTATGAACCTAAAAATGCCATAATTTCAGTACAGACAAACTTTCAACAATGCAGTATTTTATTCTCAATTAGAAATTAATATTGTAGCTGTTATGTACCAGATTTTTTCTTGGCTTCTGGAGCACAGAGGTGATGCTGTTACCTATGGGAAGTAGTGGGGTTGATGGAAGATTAATGGTGTAATAAAAGTGTTGTAATGAAAACCCTAATGCATCACTTCTTGATAATCATGTCCTGTATTGCTGCCCTCAGTTGAACAAGATGAGATAGATCAGGGTGAAGAAGTCCTCATGTGATGCCGGTGGAGGATCACACCTGTTCAAAGGGCCCACCACCAGGACCGCCACACCCTGGAGCTGACTGCATCTTAGAGAGTGATGTAGACTCCTGTCTGTATGCAGGGATTCCACTTACAGAATTTCAAACACTTCACCATCAGTGCCAGTTGTGGCTCAAATTCTGTTGACAAGCTCACAAGCTCAGGTCAGCAAGACAGTGGGACTGTGGATAGTCATTATATGTGAACACATGAAGGATCTCATTGTGTGGTTGCCTTGTGAAAGAATCAAAGTAACGTTGCCAAAAGCTTTTAAAGAGCACGTTTCTAACACAACCTGTGTAATTGACTGAACAGAGACAGTTTTCAAAAAGCAAAAACCCTGGATTCAAGAAGTGAGTCATACCGACACTTTTATGCAAACACACAGTTAAGTATTTAGTGGCTGTTTCCCCCTGGAATAATCATGTTTATTTCTGATGCTTATGGTGGAAATTGTGACATGTACAGAACACATCATCTTTTTTTTTTTTTTATTTGGAACATATATTGAAAATGTATTGAAAACACTGTTTCCCTTGTAACAATAAAAGAAATAAACAACGTAATGTGACTTATTTCCATCTTTCCTTATTTTCCTTCACACAGTGCTCTTTTGTTGTCTGTATCACACATTACACCTGATTACTGTATTTTTAAGAGATTCAGATATAGTTGTAGACAAAAGTTTGGGCACCTCTGATACGCATTGGTTGTCAGAAATTTCAGTTAAATATACCATATAGCAGATGAACACACCAGACCACCAATAACCAGTAAAAATCTATTTAAGCATAAAAATTAAAAAAAAAATAATAATAATATAGCACCTTCAACTGCACCACAGACTAAAACAGTTAAATGTCGTTTATTAAACATTAGGTCTCTCTCTTCTAAGTCCCTGTTAGTAAATGATAATTGATCAACACATTGATTTATTCTGCCTTACAGAAACCTGGTTACAGCAGGATGAATATGTTAGTTTAAATGAGTCAACACCCCCGAGTCACACTAACTGCCAGAACGCTCGTAGCACGGTCCGAGGCGGAGGATTAGCAGCAGTCTTCCATTCCAGCTTATTAATTAATCCAAAACCCAGACAGAGCTTTAATTCATTTGAAAGCTTGACTCTTAGTCTTGTCCATCCAAATTAGAAGTCCCAAAAACCAGTTTTATTTGTTATTATCTATCGTCCACCTGGTCGTTACTGTGAGTTTCTCTGTGAATTTTCAGACCTTTTGTCTGACTTAGTGCTTAGCTCAGATAAGATAATTATAGTGGGCAATTTTAACATCTACACAGATGCTGAGAATGACAAGCCTCAACATTACATTTAACACTGCTTTCAACACTGTTTCAGTGATGCCGGTATTTGGTTAGACTCTTTCTCTCCGATTGTTCTGAGTTATTTTCATTAGTTGCTTCATCCAAACCATCAACATGTCTATTAAACCCCATTCCTACCAGGCTGCTCAAGGAAGCCCTACCATTAATTAATGCTTTGATCTTAAATATGATCAATCTATCTTTATTAGTTGGCTATGTACCACAGGCTTTTAAGGTGGCAGTAATTAAACCATTACTTAAAAAGCCATCACTTGACCCAGCTATCTTAGCTAATTATAGGCCAATCTCCAACCTTCCTTTTCTCTCAAAAATTCTTGAAAGGGTAGTTGTAAAACAGCTAACTGATCATCTGCAGAGGAATGGTCTATTTGAAGAGTTTCAGTCAGGTTTTAGAATTCATCATAGTACAGAAACAGCATTAGTGAAGGTTACAAATGATCTTATGGCCTCAGACAGTGGACTCATCTCTGTGCTTGTTCTGTTAGACCTCAGTGCTGCTTTTGATACTGTTGACCATAAAATTTTATTACAGAGATTAGAGCATGCCATAGGTATTAAAGGCACTGCGCTGCGGTGGTTTGAATCATATTTATCTAATAGATTACAATTTGTTCATGTAAATGGGGAATCTTCTTCACAGACTAAGGTTAATTATGGAGTTCCACAAGGTTCTGTGCTAGGACCAATTTTATTCACTTTATACATGTTTCCCTTAGGCAGTATTATTAGACAGCATTACTTAAATTTTCATTGTTACGCAGATGATACCCAGCTTTATCTATCCATGAAGCCAGAGGACACACACCAATTAGCTAAACTGCAGGATTGTCTTACAGACATAAAGACATGGATGACCTCTAATTTCCTGCTTTTAAACTCAGATAAAACTGAAGTTATTGTACTTGGCCCCACAAATCTTAGAAACCTGGTGTCTAACCAGATCCTTACTCTGGATGGCATTACCCTGACCTCTAGTAATACTGTGAGAAATCTTGGAGTCATTTTTGATCAGGATATGTCATTCAATGTGCATATTAAACAAATATGTAGGACTGCTTTTTTGCATTTGCGCAATATCTCTAAAATTAGAAAGGTCTTATCTCAGAGTGATGCTGAAAAACTAATTCATGCATTTATTTCCTCTAGGCTGGACTATTGTAATTCATTATTATCAGGTTGTCCTAAAAGTTCCCTGAAAAGCCTTCAGTTAATTCAAAATGCTGCAGCTAGAGTACTGACAGGGACTAGAAGGAGAGAGCATATCTCACTCATATTGGCCTCGCTTCATTGGCTTCCTGTTAATTCTAGAATAGAATTTAAAATTCTTCTTCTAACTTATAAGGTTTTGAATAATCAGGTCCCATCTTATCTTAGGGACCTCATAGTACCATATCACCCCAATAGAGCGCTTCGCTCTCACACTGCAGGCTTACTTGTAGTTCCTAGGGTTTGTAAGAGTAGAATGGGAGGCAGAGCCTTCAGCTTTCAGGCTCCTCTCCTGTGGAACCAGCTCCCAATTCAGATCAGGGAGACAGACACCCTCTCTACTTTTAAGATTAGGCTTAAAACTTTCCATTTTGCTAAAGCTTATAGTTAGGGCTGGATCAGGTGACCCTGAACCATCCCTTAGTTATGCTGCTATAGACTTAGACTGCTGGGGGGTTCCCATGATGCACTGAGTGTTTCTTTCTCTTTTTGCTCTGTATGCACCACTCTCTATTTAATCATTAGTGATTGATCTCTGCTCCCCTCCACAGCATGTCTTTTTCCTGGTTCTCTCCCTCAGCCCCAACCAGTCCCAGCAGAAGACTGCCCCTCCCTGAGCCTGGTTCTGCTGGAGGTTTCTTCCTGTTAAAAGGGAGTTTTTCCTTCCCACTGTCGCCAAGTGCTTGCTCACAGGGGGTCGTTTTGACCGTTGGGGTTTTTCCGTAATTATTGTCTGGCCTTGCCTTACAATATAAAGCACCTTGGGGCAACTGTTTGTTGTGATTTGGCGCTATATAAATAAAATTGATTTGATTTGATATTTAAGAAGGCTTATCAGGTCCTGATACGCCTCAGAGCTTTTCAGATTGTTCATTGCCTCCCGTCCGAAGTGAGAGTTAAGAAACTAGCTAAAAATGCTGCCGTATGTTATCTTAGGCGACTCCTTCATGTCATCTTCCCACCTCTATATTTGTAGACAACAGGATGTCTCGTTTGAGCTGTGACGGCTGCTGTTTAGGTCTCTAACCCTGACAGAAAGTGGATTCGCACGAACAGTTAACATGTAAACAAACACCGGTTCCGGTTCTTACCGGAAGCCTCACCCATAATGCAAAATAAGGTGGATAACGGAAATATTTTATTATGGACACACAACTTTTTAGTTCTTGTTGAGACCATCAGTTATAGAGTTCCTTCAGAGTGTATCCAAACAGTGTGTTTTTCTTAAGATTTTATGCATTTTCAGCATTAATTATTGTTATGTATGACAACAGCAACCAAAAGGCTTGGAGAAAATATTCAATGAATGATTATTTGTTTCTGCAGCTTCAGAGTGTAGAGGTACAGGAGAGCAAGATGGCAGATAAAACTAACATCATATGTGTAGCAGCTCATTGAAAGACCTTTTTTCTTACAGTTAAAAATATGAAGACAAGTCTGTCTGTGAAGATGATGTGGAGGGTAAAAGGAGTTTGTATCAACATGCAGATACGTTGTTATTCACAAGCTTTGTTTATGTGCTCTCCACTCTGTGCTTCCACACATGGACTCCACAAGTACTATTTGTTCTACATTTGTCTTTCATGCTTCGGCGCTAAAGAAACATGTCACAAGATCAGAAGGGTCACATTTGCCCAGTCAGAGGGTCACAAAAGAACATTTCAACAAGGCAGCTTCAGTGAGATTTTAAAATACAAACTGTGTGTAGCAGCTGTTCTCCGATGGCAGCTGGATGTCATGGTAGACGTAATGAGGTCACAACATTAAAGCGGTGGGCTTGAGACCAAACGATTCTCGGTTGGAAAATTTAAAAAAAAGGACCTTTGGCTAAGGTCCTTAATCACCAAGTCGCTCCCGGTGTTCATTTGAGTGCTCTGCAGGCAGCACAGTGTGTGTGTGTGTGTGTGTGTGTGTGTGTGTGTGTGTGTGTGTGTGTGTGTGTGTGTGTGTGTGTGTGTGTGTGTGTGTGTGTGTGTGTGTGTGTGTAATCATTTGTGGAGCACTTTGAGCTTCTACTTCAGATGGAAAATTTCTGTAGAAATGTATTCATATTTATGGAAATGCTCAAGTCATTTTTTTAGACCTTTGGTGCAACAAAAAGTGATCTGCTTTATAGAGAGTAAATATATCAATAAAAACAGAAGCATGCACTAAATAAGTTCTTGATGTACCAGTAGTTTTGAGATCCTGTACCCAGAACTAATTGAAACTGGACCTGATGATGAGTCAGACTGCTGGGAGTCCAAGACTTCGCGACCGTTGTGGATCTTGCTCTCCTCCAGTTGACCACCCAAATGCTATGGGGTCCTTCCTGACTGAGAGTTGAGGCACCTGAATAACAATGTGAAGTTCAGAGGCTGCTTGGAAGACCGGAGGGCGTCGATGTCTCCTGGATGTCTCTGAGAGATACTTACTGGAACAAGTCAAAGACTTATGGGGAAACACAATTGAACACTGATTTTCCATTTGTACTCCCTATGTTTGTTGTTGGCTCTTTGCTGTTTGGATGCTTTTTGATCCATCAGGTTGCTGCAACCCCTGGTGTCGCAGACCAAACTGTCCCCCTAAAAATCGGTCCACCCTGCCTTCACTGCGCATGCGTCATTAGCCACGGTTCATGGATTATCACTTAAACAAATTATCACCTCGTTTCTGCTTCAAACTGCACTCCAGTTATCATCTATCTCAGCGACAGATATCTGAAGCTTTTGTACAACAATCATTTCCACATAAAGCCAGCATTATTTCATCATAAAAGACAGAGGAAGCAATCAGAGCGCCGCGGCAACACAAACTGCTAGCCGATGCGTTCACTGCGCGTTGGTCATTTCAAAGCATCACAGAGTATCGCCTCGTTTCTGCTTAAAACGGCCTTATTTCTGCTTTAAACTGACTTCAGAATGATTTAAGAGGTTTTACCTTGTCATCTGATGGTTAATAATCACATTTATCCATTTCATCGCTTTGGGTTAATAGACTCGGTCTTAGACAAGTGATGAGTTCTGAAACGACACATACGCAGTGAAGGCAGGCGGACCAGTTTTTAGGGGGAAGGGGTGACCGTTTGGTCTGCGACACCGGACTCTATATGTTTGTGGTTGCTTAGCTGTTATTTGTTATTCTGTTGTTGTTGTTGTTGGTATAGCCAAAACAGCTGCTCATCCCACTGAGTCTGGACTGCTTGAGAATTCTTCCAATGATCAAAAAATGCCTGAGGGTTTTGTTTGTTTTTTTTTCCGTGACCATTGTTGACAGTGTGCTTGCTCGTGTGGAAGGTTACAGTAGACCTTACTCTTGTGAAGTGGCTTGGTACAACATACATTGTGATTTACAGCTGTATAACTAAATTGAGTTGAATTGAACTGTATGTGTTTTTGCAGTGTAGTGTCTAGTAAATGGACTGCATTTATATAGTGCTTTTCCATCTGCATCAGACGCTCAAAGCGCTTTACAAATAATGCGTCGCATTCACCCCGATGTGAGGGTGCTGCCATACAAGGTGCTCGCTACACACCAGGAGTAATAGGGGATTAAAGACCTTGCCCAAGGGCCCTTAGTGATTTTCCAGTCAGGCTGGGATTTGAACCGAGGATCTTTTGGTCTCAAGCCCAAACCTTAACCACTAGATCATCACCTCCCCCAGTACAGTATTAAGAGGCTTGTGTCTACTGTTAAAAAAAAAAAAAAAAAAAAAATCCTGTGCATGTATTACAGCATTATTTTCACTTGCCGTGGTTGGCGCTTTGAAGGTTGTAGTCATTAACATGTTCTCATGTTGACTGTGTCACATAGATGTACAAAACTCTAATCAGTGACTTGATTAATTCCAGTAGTGTCGTGATGTTGGTTTGTGCTGTCTCAATAACTTCTATCATTTTTGAGCTGCAATGAACTACTTTTTTTTCTTGTTCCTACTTGTCTGCCAGCAAAAACAGAAAACATATTGCAAAGAATAATCTGTTTTTGTTTGTATGTTTTTTGTTTTTTTGCTGCTTCACTTGTGATATTCTTGGCTCCTAAAATGCAAAATCGTGAAAGGTTTTGCAGGCACTCACTCGCCCACATAAGAACCTGTTCCTTATTGTCAGTCAAGGCTTTTGTTGTGTTTTCCGTTGTTTCTGACCCAAGCTGCTGTAAGTTTGGAAACTTGTTACTGTTTTCCAACTGGTCACGGCGATCTGCCAGAGCAGGGGGAAGTTTGTGTCTGAGCGGACGGCTTTTGCAAAAGGCCCTATACAGACTAACTTTATTCAGTTAAATCCCTACAGTGATGTATGAGACTTATTCTGTCCCTCCTCACACTCAGCTACATCCTTCCCCTGTTGAGATCAGCCAGGACTTCTCTTTTACTCTCCTCTACACCCTCCTCTTCCTTCCTCTTCCCCAAACATTTCAGATTGAAAGAAGCCCCACTGTCCACATTCTATGTGCAGTCGCCACATGCACTGGACTCCTGCTGTGCAGTGACACCCAACCCATTCTGTATCTTTGGCACCAAGCTGTGCTATAGCCGACAAGGTTTTCGCTAATAAGTAGAACGTCGGCCCCTTTAAGGACCGCACCACCCAGCATCCTCAGCTGCACACTACCGCTACATGATGTCACAACCAGGCTTCACTCTGGGTCTTCTCTGTCACATCTTCTCCATTGTTTTTTCTTTTGCTCTTTTACTCACAATGGATCTACAGAGTCCTTTTTTCATCCACTTTTCCAGTGTGATCCAAGCTTTCACGTCAGACCCCCTTGGCCCAAGACTGTTCAGAGGAGCAATAAGTAAGCCAGGATGTCTTCCTCTTTTTTTTCATACTGCATGTTGTGTTGAAGAGTTCTTGATTAAATTATCTGCTTATATGATTTTGTCTGTTAATCATACTGTTGTGCCAGTCCGGCTTTGCCTGTGGGACACTGAGTTCTGACTGTGGATTGGTTTCTATTATGTCTTTGATTGGAAAACAGGTTAAATTTGTCTCACGGTGGAATTTCCTGCACTGACTACATGTTTACTATATACTCTGCTGTTTGATTAATGACGTTTTATGATGTTGCAGGCTTATTTGTGTGTGAACGACATTGTCACAGAGCTGCGGACATCTAATAGTTTCATTTCATTGATCCAGTTATAAGTGCTCCTATTGTCCTCTTGGTCTTGTCTCTATGGCTGCTAAAATGAAGGATCTGTTGTGACCTTCCTCTGAGTGTCAGGCTTCATGTGGACAGTCCCTCATTCATCACCTGTTCTGAATGGCTTGTATCGTCCAAGCGCAGGGCCTATGCATAGAGCAGACTTCATGGACAGAGTCTGTGGGTCTCTGCTTCTCTGCCAGGCCAGGTAGGGTGCCATCAACCACAATGTGTCAGGGATTAACTTCAAAGCCCAGACACCATTGGGTCCCAGGCCCCTGCTGTCCTCTCACGATTCTGGCTGGGGCTGCTCGGTGGGACAGACTGGGATCACTGGTCTCCCCACCGTGGGGGAGTGGGAACGGAACAGCGCATGGGAAAAACTTTGCAGTGCCACTGGCAAGCTTCACCTCACAGCAGGTGACTACGCTTACAGCCACAGGATACAGACTTGCTTCAGCTGACAGCCCTAAAAATTGTTGCTTTGTGTTCCATTGAGTATTGTATGTTCCTCCGCTGGTATGCATATAGTTGCTTCTGACTCCAGTTAGACTCAAATTTGTTCCGCATTAATTCTGCAACAGTCTTCTTGTCAGTTCATGCAAATCTTTGCTGTAGTCTAACTTCAAATATTTCTTCACATTCTAGTGATTTGGGTTTATAATTGTTGCCTAAGCCGATTTTGACATGCTGTCAGAAGCATAGCATGGGGCATTTTCTGCTTATTGTGGCCACATGGCTAACCCCTGCCAACTTCCACTCATCGTGTTGCCACTCTTTTGTATTCCGATCTTAGTATGGATTCAAGGGTTGAAAATTTGAAGAGACAGAGAAGCAGGACATTGGGGGCCAGTGTAACCAATGGGAGGGCCAAACTACACTTAAACACATTTTTTCATTCTCCGAAAACATGCGGAATATTGAGAAAAGTTTTAATATTTTCCTCACGACCGCCCTCCCTTTTGCACCCAACTGTTAGGTGTCCAGATGGCGATAAAAGGTTAGTGGAATAGGAGGAAGGAAGGATGGTTGGATGGGTAGATGGAGAAGTTGTCATGACGACAGGATTGTTCTGCGTGTGTGTTGGCTGATGAAGTCTCTCTTTGCCTGCTTGTCCAATCAGATGGCTGAGCAGCGTATGCAGTACGAGCAGGAGAGGACGCAGCTACAACAGAAGCACAGCGCTGAAAAGGACAGCCTGGAGAGGGAGGCCAGGACCGCCCTGCAACAGCACCAGCAGCACACCCAGGAGTGGAGGAAGCGCGATGCCCAGGTAGGGGGTCTCCACTCATCCATGTTGGCAAACACGCACACACTGACCAACCGCTCGCCCACCGACTACCGTTTTATGTTTCCTAGTGACGTTTTCTGAAGGTTTCAAAAGCGCAGTGGGTTAATGCACTTTGTGAATTGCAGCTTGGCTGATTTTGGTGAATATGAATTGCTTTACGTATTTGGAGCAAGCATTCTGAAGAAATTACGCATTGCTATTTGAGTAGCAATGACTTTTCTTTGAGTAAAAACAACACGTGTTATTGAGCGAAAATAAAATCACACAATGCTAATATCTCATGTTGTTCAAATGTGGATTCCTTTTTTCCTTTTTTTTTTTTTTTTTATCACAGCAGGGTTTCATGATAAAAGTGTAAAGACTTGAAATCTGAAAACCACAGGTAGGCAGATGAAGGGGAAGCAGTTGCTCTTTGAGCACCAATCTCTTTATACCAAGCTCCAGGGATGAATTTCTTTATTTCTTTTTAAAATGGCTGTATGGGTTTGGATCAATGTCAAGTGCTGTGCACTCCCAACCTAGTTGGCATTCTCCTCTCTCTGCAGGTAGCCACCACGCTCTGTTAAACAGCGATTTTCCTTTAATTCCGTCATGGGCAGCTGCAGTGAGTGTATGATGTTTGGGACTATATTCATGGACATCCCTAATGTGGGGAAGGCTGTTTTATCATTTAGCTAATTTAGCAACAGATCACCATCTTGTGCCTCAAATTATTCACTTCTATCCATCCTAGACTAGCTGTGAGATCTTTTGGATGCCTATTTGACATCCAAGTCATGATATATTTTACACATCAGGCTTTCTCAAGAAACAGAGTTTTTGTTTATTGGCCGTTAGCTTGATATGGATAGCCACATTGTATTTGTGTACATATGGTATTCAGTATAACTTTGTCATTTCACCCATGTACACGTACACTGTGAGATGAAACAGTGTTTCTCCAGGACTACGGTGTTGTATAACTTGTAAAAATTATTTAAATAAAAACACACACACAAGTTAAAGTAATGTTAAAAAACACACACACAAGAAACATGGCTGTAGTACAGTACTACATTCCAAAAGAATGGTTAAGAATTCTTGGATATGTTCTACAATTATTTATCACCATTTTACTTAAGATGATCATCAGTCATCATTACTTGATAAAATAAAAAAGAAATTGGCCTACAACATAGATTTAAGACTTTTTTGTGTCAGTCTGAATTCAAATTAAGATCAACATTACAATAGATAAAAATTAAATAAATAAGCAAAATAAGAATATGTATGCCTAAGGGTTAGGGGCACATTTGTCAAAAGATTTCATAATATTCTATAATATAGATCGCGGATACTGGTTAAAGCCGCTGCAGAACCTGAAAAAGCCATTTTCATTAAATTTACACTTTCCCATATCATGACTTCAGCTAGTTGAAAGAGTCTTTGGTCTGAGCATTATCGGAATAAACAAAAGAGATTTGTTGGTTTTGCAGTCTCACTTTGCACAGTGTTGCGAGAGGAAAACAGAAATTGCCATTTATTTTGATATTTTTAATTGCAGTGTCAGAAGAAAGCAAGAACAAACTCTAATCTTTCTTCCCTTGTTTGGCATTTTTTAAAACTTTTAAGACTGATTTTAGACATTTTATTTCCAATTAAGACCATATTTTCAGATTAACAACTTCAATGTATTTTAAGACTTTTTAAGGATCTGCGGGGACCCTGATGCTATTTGACAATTACCCTTTGAGTAAAATGATGTGACAGGTTATTTTTTTGTAATCCATCAGAAATTAGTTTATAGCCACAGTTAGAATATATTCTCAGTGAAAAACAGAAAAAATATACAGGAAAAAAAATAAACAGAAAAACAAAAAAAATATTTTTCTTTTCTGCTCTCTTCCTATTTTTGTCTGTCAGAGCACCCAGTGTCACCATCATGTGTTATTTGTCTTTCTGCAGATGTTATCACAAGAGGACATTTCTGCTGATGACGAGCTTTCGTATTCACGCCCGAATGACATGTAGTTTGACAAATTGTAGGATCTCAAGAGGCGATAGAAAAACAAACTTCCCCAGCTGCTCATTTGATATTCTCAGACTGTTTACTCACTGCAGAATTTTCATCCTAGATCAGACACCTTCCTAATGTCAGATATTAAAGTGAGACAAGTCAAGATTTTCAATCAGAAAGGAAGGACAGGATGGTGAGAGTAGAGAGAGTGGGAGAGAGTTTGACTTTCTGTGTGAGAACTGTTCAGTGATGTAATCATGAAGTGACAGGAAGCTGACACACCAGCAGCAGCAATGAATTTTGTTTTACATTGAGCAAAGTCACTTACTATTAAACGCTTGCTCTACCAAAGTTGTTTACTCCTTCAAAACTCTGTATCTGTCACAGTGAGAGCTACACACTGCGACTGTACACATCAGCAAGCTTCTTTTTAATAAAAATAGAACTGTGCTAGTAAAGTTGTGGAAACAGGATTTTTTTTTTTTTATTGCCCTATAGTTTCTTTGGGCAACATCTCAATAAGGATGTGACTGGTGGTGATTTGGTACCATAAGGGAGGTTGGTTTTGACCATTTCCTACTGACCGGGTGGCATACTGCTTGTCGGTGATGTACATTATTTGGTTCAAGGTGCAGTTTGTTGTTTGTGGTAGAGTCATGTTTGAACTGTGATGTTTTTTTTTTGTTTTTTTTTTTTCTGTGCTGCATGTTTAACAATGGGTTCACAGACTTCGCACCCCACCTGGATGCTGCCCCTGGTTATTGCAAGTCTTGTGGGCCCTGCAGTTTTTAGCGGAAGGCTGATATGTTTCTGGCCCATACCCGTTTAGCTTGCTGGCTGGGTGGTGGTCTTGATGGTGTGTTGACCAGATTGGGGGGAGGTTATATTCCTGGTTCTGTGACTGTGTGGCTGCCCTTTTGCAGCTATTATGGCTTTTTAGAACCTTCTGTACCATCCTGGGCTGGGTGGGTAATCTGCAGTGCATGCATGCCTTGGCCTGTAGGATCACGGGAGGACTATGGATGTTCATGTGGAGCTTGAAGCCCTTCTGGGGTTCGATTGGGTATGATTATTCAAAACCAACAGTCCAGCATTGTAATGTAGTGTCCTCAAAGGGTGTTGGTGCTGGGCCACAGGGAGCCACATACGCATGAGCGCATGCACACACACACACCCAATAATTATTTTACAGTAGGAAATCAGTGTTTTTTGTACATTTGACAGTGAATACGTCAAAATGGTTAAATCTGTTTTGCAAAGATGTAGTCACATGACTAGTGTTGCTTATTACTGTAGGTGGACAGATTTCTGGGGATAATATTATGAGGAGGAAAGCGAAAAGGTTTTTTTATGTGCATCTCATACAAACAATACAAATGAAGCCCAGCACAGCATGAGAATGGCCTTCAAAACATGTATCTCACCACGGATTTCATCCTTTCCTTTCGTGTGGCCAGGAGAAAATTCTTACAAAGCGCGTTTCCTCTCCTGAAAGTGTGGATTCAGCCATGTATATGGTTTGCGGCACGCCGTCGCGTCACTCCGTGCTAAGCTAATGCTAACGACCAGTCCGCGCTGCGGAAGCCGCTTTTTGTGATCACGGATTCGTACAGATCATGATGAGAGTGACCGCTTTTAACATGACAGCCAGATGTGGAACCAGCTTCGGCATTTGTATTATCCATGAAGTCAGACATCCAGGACATTGGTCATGTGACCCTGCATAGCAATGCCAGTCTCTTGTTTTAGTAAGTGAAAACACAGCAAGCTTCTCTGTGTGTTTTTGTAGCAGTTTGAGTGACATCGGAGCTGTGTCGCTGGCTGTACAGCCAATTCCATACAAAATTAGGGCCTAAAGCAACTGACATTTTCCTGTTGAGCACAAAGTAACACTGTTGTCTGTTTTTAATAACTCCATTCACATTTAATTGGTAAGTTGCTGTCACTCATAAAACAAATGTAGCGTAGCGCAAATTTGACCACGGCAACTCAGATTTCAAGCTTTCATTCAGACTTGCAAAATCAGTAATAGTCAGATCTCTAATCAGAAGCAGCGAGCCCATAATTTAATCATCAACCTTCATAAAAGCCATTTAAAGATGTCAATTGTGACTCACCCTTCTGCTGATAAAATCGCTTACTGGGACTCTTGTCTGTTGTTGTGGGGGAGAAAGGAGAATCGTCGACCGTTTCACACCGGACGCCATTCCTTATTAACATGCCTTTTTCTACCGGGGCGGCAAACGGCGATTCTCTGGCGTGGACTGGACATTAATGTCTTCTGCTTCCCAGTTAGTAAACTTAAGTTGTGTTCCCTTGTGTAAAGGAACAGTAATAATCATAAAAATGATAATATCCTCCGTATTTTGTTGTGGGACTTGACTAATTAAACATCGTTCCTCCAAATGCTGTCGTTCTGTGCCGCTGTTACAGACTGGTCTCTGCTCCTGTAGGGCAACAACCTCCTTCACACCACCCACATGTGCAACCGATGAGATGCTGCCTCTCCGCTCGACTCACTCCTGCTGCTCTTCTGGCCCGATTCCAAATGTCCAGGTGTTGGTTTGCTTCGGGCTGTCTGCTGGAGCATGTTTGAAGCCCGGTTGCCATAGAAAAACACTAATAAATACAAACTCTCTTTACTACGAGAAAACAACAGTAATGTAACTGTGACAACACACCATTTGCTAACTCCTCACCAATGAAATTGTCCTGGTACTGGTAGCTTATTTTATAAGTGAAAACTCTCCATTTCTGTTGAATTTGCTAACGTCACCTACCATGTGAAAGCATGTGTGAAACACACTCTTTCACCACACGGAAATGGCACCGCTGTTGCTATGACAATCACACATCAGTGACATCATGATGTCTTCCTCCATTCGCCAAGCTGAGCTAAACCGACAGCTAAGCTAAGCTCTTGGCAGTCGGCTTCTGGTTGAGCAATACTTTTTCCTGTGGACAAAAAAGACAGCAGCACCATACAGTGGAACAATAATTCTACATGGCTCTGTGTGTGAACACAACAGGATAGAGACACCACTTTCATGTATGTAATCATTATTGTTCAGTCTTATTGAGATGTATGCGGTGTTGTTTTTTTCCAGAATATACTGGGTTACAAAAAGGTGAGACGGACCTACGCTGATCACAAAATACAATAATTTGGTTTGAAAACTGAATTAAAGCCATATTACCTTTGGAGACAAAAAGCAGCCCAGATTGACTGTGTGTCCTGGTATAAGCCATGAAGTGGACACAGATGCAGTGACCTTCAGGTAGCTAATAATCACCATCTGAGGTTACGTCACTTTTATGGCTAAAAATCGCTCTGAATCCATGTGCATTTTTCAGATGCTGTATGGCTAATTTATTTTTAATGATTCGTAATCTGGCAATATCATTTTTTAAAAGTGTTGATTGGAGTGCGATATGCCCTTTAAATCTCTTGTCAGTTGGGATTGTGTGCTATGCCACAATGTGGAACTGACCCACGACCTTGTTTTCATGGGGTTGTGTTTTCTACCCTGTGCAAATTGGTGCATGATGCATCACGTCAGTGCTAGCTTCAACCTGACGCCGTTGTCATTTTTACATCACACATCCAGTTTCCTTTAATACCTGTATGATGGGTGATTTCTAACTTATCCGGAATTGTTGCAAATAAGCCCCTAAATCAGCTGTACCCAGCCCTGTTCCTCGAGGGCCCCTGCACTTCATGTTTCTAACTCTCCTTGTTCTACTCCCAAGCAGTTAACTCTATCAGGTGTGCTCAGCCAATCGAGAGCTTCTAAAAAAATCAGATGTGACTTGAAGAGGTAGACGTGGAAAACTTGCAGGGCAGGGGCTCTCCAAGAACAGGGTTGGGGACCCCTGTGCTAGGAGATTACAAAAAATATGTTTAAAGTACAGCAGGTGTCACCAACCCTTTTTCAGTTGGAGATAGTTGCAGAGAGGTCATGTGTTATTGATGGTATCATGAACAAAGGCAGTGACCCCTCCAAAATGAACCAATCACAGCTCATGACTACTCTTCCTTTTATTGTGCATCATAGTACTACTTCTTGATTGTACTCCACGCATACTCTTGAACTAGTCATGCCTAATATCTTTTTTCTCAAAAGCCAGTTTCTCTGCTTTATACTGTAAATTAAACAGTTTTTCAAAAATTGCAGGTATATTTACTGTCTTCTTGTATTTGTACATGAGCAACTCTGTCTTTTTCCAGAGCAAAGATTTTTAAAAATATAATTATGCTTACTGAAAAGACACTGCGCAATGTTTGTTTTATGAAAGGAGACCCTGCAAGGCTTATGACAAAAGTTGGTATGCAGTCCATTAGTTTAGCGGGGAAATTAGTGCAGAAAATCCACTATGGTGATTAGGGATGGGTATTGATAAGATTTTATCAATATCGATGCCATTATCAATTCCGCTTATCTATCCAATTCCTTATCAATTCCCTTATTGATACTGCTTGTGAATTTTCTGTGTACTAAAAGTAAGCCTTACAGGTTTTCTATGTTAACAACATTTTAAATTGGTCACTGGATCCTTGATCTCTGGACATACCGGTAAATACAAATAATTAATCTGTAGTTTTTGTCAAAAGCATTACCTGGCATGAATGTTTCTCCATACCTCTGAGCTCAGCCGGCTGCTGCACGTCAGCGCAGGACGTCTCATTTTGAGAGAAAGAAAGTAATGTCGTAATATCAACAAAAGCGCAACCTGTTTTTTGATTCTACACCAACAAAACTGTTTAAGGACCTGTAGCCCACTCTTGGGCTGACTGTGCTGGAAATTATTAGTCTTTCTTTAACTTCTGTATCTGTTCCTAAATGTTGCAAATCTGCAGTGATTAAACCATTACTTAAGAAACCTAATCTTGACACTAGTGTATTGAAAAACTATTGGCCGATATCAAATCTGTCATTTGCTCTAAATTCTGGAAAAAGTGGTGTCACGGCAGCTCGTGGACTATCTTACTGAGAATAATCTCTTTGAGCCACTGCAGTCTGCTTTTAGAAAACAGCATTCCACAGAGATGGTTCTCACTAAAGTGGTGAATGATCTCTGCTTGCAATGGATTCGGACACCATTGCGGTTCTGGTGCTGTTAGATCTCACTGCTGCATTTGATACAGTGGATCATAATATTCTACTTGATAGCTGGAAAAATCATTTTGGATTACTGGGAGTGCCCTTGCATGGTTGACGTCATACTTGACCAGTCCTTCTCACTGTGTTTTGTACAGTAACATTACCTCTAACCTTAGTGACATGAAATTTGGGGTTCCACAGGGTCGGTCTTAGGCCCCCTGCTTTTCTCCCTTTATATAGCACCCCTTGGACACATCTGTGGCGTTTTGGGATTACCTTTCACTGCTATGCTGATGATACTCAGTATACATGCCATATAACTGCTGGTCATCTCATTCACATAAAATCCTTAGAAGATTGCCGTGCATCAGTGGAAGGTGGATGTCCTAGAATTTTCCTACTTTTAAAGTCTGATAAGACTGAAATGTTGGTTCTTGGTTCCGTTACACATCGGCATCAATTTGTCCAGTTAACACTCAGCCTCGGCTCGTGTGTCATACATCACACTGCAAAGTGAGGAACTTTTGGGATAATTTTTGATCCTACATTGTCCTTTGACCTCCACATTAGAAATATTATGAGGACTGCTTTCTTCCACCTGCGAAATATAGTGAAGATTCGTCCCATCCTGTCTATGGTTGATGCTGAGACCCTGGTCCATGCATTTATCTTTCTAGACTGGACTACTGCAATGTTCTATTTTCTGGTTTACCACAGTCCAGCATTAGGGGTTTCCAACTGGTTCAAAATGCTGCAGCCATACTTTTGACGCGAAGCAGAAAGTTCGACTACATTACACCTATTTTGGCGTCTCTTCATTGGCTTCCTGTCCCAGTGAGATCAGATTTAAGGTTCTGCTACTACCTATAAAATTATTCATGGACTGGCACCTTATGTACCGGCCCGGGCTTTACGTTCTCAGGGTGCAGGATTACTTTGTGTCCCTAAGGTGTATAGAAGTCTGCGGTCACAGAGCTTTCTCTTATCGTGCCCCTGTTCTGTGGAATGATCTCCCTGCGTCAATAAACAATCAGATTCTGTGGAGACTTTCAAGTCCAGACTTAAGACGCACTTATTTTCCCTTTCATATGCTAACATACTGGTGCAGTTTTGTTTTACGCTTTTTACTCTTTAATTCATGTTATTAGTAATTGAAGTGGGCCGCGGCCTCAGCTTCACCTAAATTCTGGGTCTTTTAGTGAAGCTTAGGGCTAGCGGCCGGCGATCACCTTAGTATTTCTTCTGTTTTTCTTGTTGATTAATGCTGGCAAATTATACAGTATTTTTGTCTTTCTGATGGCCTGATTGTTTTTTCTCTGTTTAAGGTGCAGCTCCATCCAGAAATGGGAGTTGTGTTTGTGTTGGCGATCCTCCTGTCCTGCGCACCAACAGCAATTTTTGTATATTCGTCCGTGAATTGTTCTGTGAATTATTTCTGTAATTTATGTTTGTAGCATGGCCCAAGCAGGGGGTCACCCTTTGAGTCTGGTCTGCTTGAGGTTTCTTCCTCAGAGGGAGTTTTCCTTACCACTGTTGCTCTGGGGGTTGGTAAGGTTAGACCTTACCTGTGTGAAGCGCCTTGAGGCAACTCTGTTGTGATTTGGTGCTATATAAGGAAATAAATTGAAATTGAAGCTTAGGTTTAGTGGCCGGCAATCACCTTAGTATTTCCTCTTTTTCTTGTTGTTTAATGCTGACAAATTATACTGGATTTGTTGTCTTTCTGATGCCTGATTCTGTTTTTCTCTCTGTTAAGGTGCAGCTCCATCCAGAGATGGGTGTGGTATTTGTGCTGGAGACCCTCCTGTCCTGTGCACCAACAACATTTCCTGTATATTCGTTTTGTGAATTGTTCTGTAATTTGTGTCTGTAGCATGGCCCAAGTAGAGGGTCACTTCTTTGAGTCTGTTCTGCTTGAGAGGTTTCTTCCTCAGAGGAGTTTTTCCTTACCACTGCTGCCCTGGGGGGTTAGTAAGGTTAGACCTTACTTGTGTGAAGCGCCTTGAGGCAACTCTGTTGTGATTTGGCGCTATATAAATGAAAATAAATTGAAGTTGAAATTGAGAAACAATCACACAGCATGTTGTGTATAAAGAGCTTCATATATTTATTATATTGACTCTTATCACAGTTGTGTTAACAGCAGCATCCACTGCTCTGTATGAAGAGTGTTCACAGACCAAGACACAGTAGTGTCAGCTTTTGAGATGGATCTCACATGCAAATTACAGAATGAATGAAATTTGACTGCAAAATTTAAAATGGTTGGACTGTCTTTAGCTGGACTTTGGTTCCATGCTCTCTATGTGTGCACTGTCTGATGGCATGAGCTTTCCTTTTACTCTTAAGTTTGAAGTGTGTATTTTGTGTTGGTAATGTACTTTTGTGTTATGCCCCAGCTGTAGAGAGGAGAAAAGTGGCTTTGAAATATGGTACAAAGCAGAGTTATTAAGGTTTTGTTTTGTTCATTAGTTTTTCCAGTTTATTGATAATTATTGGTGTTAAATTCTGTGTCACTGTCACAGCCCTGTCCCTACGCGTGGTATGGACCAGCTGTGAGCCTTTCTGACCTGTTCTTTGGTGGACAAATACGCCCACACGAGTCAAGTAAATTACACCGCTCTGTCATTAAAAATGTGTCTTTCTGCCCTGAAATACAGATCAGTTGCTTGTTACTTGTTAACACTGAAATTAATATTTTAAAAATCTTTTGCAGAATTTGTTGCATTTTAAGATAATGGAAAACTCTTGTGGTACTAAAACAAACAACAAACAACCCTGATTACTCTTCAGTCTTCACTTTCAGTTTTTAGGTGTAATGTCGCAAATTGTGACATCAGGCATTAAAGTCAAGTTGAACTCTGTTCAGAATGTGTTGTTTGCTTCAGCTTAGCTTTTTGTGCTCAGGTAATAGAATTAAAAATGTTTTTGAAAATTTTAATGTTTCAACGCTTTGAAAGGATGCTTTCAGTTGGCTGTCGAACTGGGATGATGCAATGCGGTGTTCTGCTTTTCACTGTCCCCCAGACGACTAAGGAATTTTATGGACTGTTTGGGGATCCATCACCAGTACTGTAGCCTGTAGCACTGCTTAATCCTGATGTAGGGCCCTTTCTTACTTTCCTACTTAGCTTCTGGCAACTTTGAAATGAGAAATGTGCAGTGTGTGTGTGTGTGTGTGTGTGTGGTGTGTGTGTGTGTGTGTGTGTGTGTGTGTGTGTGTGTGTGTGTGTGTGTGTGTGTGTGTGTGTGTGTGTGTGTGTGTGTGCGCGCGCGTGCGTGCGTGTGTGTAACCACCCCAGAGTTCAAATATGTTCAACGTGGAATGAGAAAAAATGCATTCTTGTAAAGTCACAGTTGACAAGACATCAAATTGATTTTCCACTTGTAATTGCTGCTGCCCAGGAGGTTATTTTAGCGTTCTGTTGTTTGTGTGTTTGTCTGTCTGTGGACAGAAAAACTGACAAAGGTGAGTTGATTTTTTTGAAAGTCGTTGGTAGAGGTACTGTTTGGCAGTGGGAATGGGTGATTATTGCGGGTGTGCATCCCTTCCTTATAAAACAATCCTCGACTTACGCCATAATTATTGGATTTATTGGTTTATGATTCTCTGGGACTGTAGGGCAAGGTAGGTCGGAGGAAAAAAATATATTAATATTCTAAGTTTAAATAATTGTTTTGAGGAAGTGATGGGGGTCGACTTGTTAATGAAAATTATGGACCGGGACCAAAGTTTTATACTTTTATTGTGAACAAACAAATCTGCTGCAGAGCCGCGCAATTCTTCTGAAAAGGACCGTGATTTTTTGCCAACTTTAAAATCACGTCACCGTGATACAAAATCACAATTTTGTAATCTTTATAAGTAATCCGCAGCTCACACCATGGAAAAATGTCAAGGACTGATTTGAACGTTAATGTGTCAATGTGGCTTTTGGACAAATAAGAGGTCAGAGCAATGCATTATTGATGCGGGTCACGCTCGCTAATGAAGACCGTGAAGGCAGTCATTTGTGGTAGAAACTTGGAACAATCCAAGGATCTGTGTGATAGATGCAAAAATCTGATTAAAAAAAAAATGTAAAAAGCGGAAATCCGAGTTTCCGCGAAAAAAGTTACATGTCTGATGATGTCTAGGAAATGCGTCTCTCAGCTTCCATTGACTTCCTCACAGAGAGTGAAAATAAAATACAACCCCAATTGCAGTGAAGTTGGGACGGTTGTAAAATGTAAATAAAAACATAATACAGTGATTTGGAAAATCCTCTTCAACCTATTCAATTAATACACCATAAAGACAAGATATTTAATTAATGTTCAAACTGATAGACTTTGTTGTTTTTGTGCAAATATTGCTCATTTTGAAATGGATGCTTGCAACACATTCAAAAAGTTGGGATGGGGCAACAAAGACTGGGAAAGTTGATGAATGTTCAAAGTACACCTAATTGGAAACAGTTGAGTGTCATGATTGGATATAAAAGGAGCATCCCCAAAGTCTCAGCCATTCACATGCAAAGATGGGGTGAGGATCAGTATCAATTCTTATCAGTATCTTTGTGAACAACTGCATGAAAAAAAAGTCCAGAATGTTTGAACAATGTTCTCAACGTTCAATTGCAAGGAATTTAGGGATTCCATCATCTACACTCCGTACAGTCCAACCACATGCTTCCATCCAAGCAATGTCTTTTTCATTGCCATCCCTTCTTATTTCAGCAAGACAATGCCAAGCCACATTCTGCACGTGTTACAACAGCTTGGCTTCATAGTAAGAGTACGGGTACTAGACTGGCCTGCCTGCAGTTCAAACCTGTCGCCCATTGAAAATGTGTGGTGCATTATGAAGCACAAAATATGACAACGGAGATCCCAGACTGTCCAACAGCTGAAGTCATACATCAAGCAAGAATGGGAAAGAATTCCACCTACAAAGCTTCAATTAGTGTCCTCAGTTCCCAAACGCTAATTGAGTGTAGTTAAAAGAAAAGGTGATGTAACACAGTGGTAAACATACCACTGTCCCTGTTGTGTGGGCCGCCGGAAGAGGAGGTACTGCTGGCCCACCACAGATGGCGCCCTGCCATGCTGGCACCTTTGGGCCTCTGGAGGGCGCTCAGTCCCTTTTGTCACACATGGAGGGCTGTCATCAGCTGGGATCATCATCATCATCACCTTTTCCATAAAAGCCTGGGTAGGACTCCACAACCCTGCCGAGTTATCAGCTTACCATACAGGTAAACCGACTCAGCCGTTTTGTGCCGTACGCACATTCATTGTAACTGAAGTCTTGCAGTTGTGACTTGTACTTGCAGCTTGTAGCAGAGTTTGTGGAAGTTGGAGGAGTTGGCGTCTCCACTCCTCACTTCTGACTTACTGAGTATAACCATTGACACTGCATGTTCTCCAGTTTTCCTCTGCACTCTGGGAGTATCTGGATTTATTCCTTCAGGAGATTTCTGTGAGTTGCTGACTGGTTGCTGGGGGTACACACACCCACCTTAACCTGTTTTTGCTCCTGCCAGCAGTACCGGGGTCTGACGAGCCTCGAGCAGTGGCCACCTGGGAATCAGGACTTGGCATCTCTGGTGTATTGCAGGCCTCCGTATGGCGGTGGAACTTCGTGGGTCCCGGCTCGTCTCTGGATAGGCGTCTCCTACCCTCGGGCCTGCCCATGCATCACCATTTGTTGTTAATTGAACTCAGCATATTGGTTTGTGTTGCGCTTTTGCATAATAAATTGTCATTTATTTGTATCCTATTGACCATTATTTACGCCCCCTAGCGTGGGTCCGTGCATTCACTTTCCCAACAGTCTCATCTTTTTTGAAATGTGTTGCAGGCATCCATTTCAAATGAGCAAATATTTGCACAAAGACAAAGTTTATCAGTTTAAACTAGGGATGTCCCGATCAGGTTTTTTTGGCCCCGATCCAATTCCGAGTCATCTGATTTTGAGTATCTGCTGATACCGAGTCCCGATCCAATACTTTAAAAAAAACTGAATGAACAATGAACAAATGCTAAATATATAATAATTTCATTTTAATCACCTTATTTATTATTTATCACTTAAACAGTGCACTTCTCCTTGAGGTAGCTTGAACAATCAAGTAATAATCTACCAGACTTAAAAAATGTACAAATTTATTTAATTTAATTAATGTTATTTTATTGTCTAAAAATAAATGTCAAAGGTTCCTTATGTTAAACAAGAAATTATCTAATCTGAAGTAACAGGTGGTTTTAATTTACAGATGAAAGGTTTCTAAAGAACCATTTATTGATTTAGCTATTTTAATTACAAGTGTTCTAAACTTTTTTTAAACAATAATCAGAATTTTGAGGTAACAAACAACAACAACAAAAAACATTTCCAAGGATTTTTCTTCAGACACGTGGTTTCTGCACTGATCTGTGGTTCAAATCCCTGCCTGACTGGATCAGGCACTAAAATCACTAATCCCCTATTGCTCCCGGTGTGTAGTGAGCGCCTTGTATGGCAGCACCCTGACATCGGGGTGAATGTGAGGCATAATTGTAAAGCGCTTTGAGCATCTGATGCAGATGGAAAAGCGCGAGATAAATGCAGTCCATTTACCATTTGTACAGTTCAGTGGTTTCTGCCACTACTCTTCTGTGTTTTGGCCAGACGCGTCGTTCCTATTGGACAGCGCGAAGCTACGTCACAGCTCACAGCGTCGAAAGTTCAAAAGTCAACTTGAAAAGTAAAAGGAAAAAAAAAACTTACATTTATGTCCTGACAGTCCTCAGTGTGCCCCTTTGATGCTTTATCAGTGTTCAACAAGTTCAGAGCAGCGCAGTGAACGTGAATGAAGACAGAAGCTCTTTAAGACGCGCTCCTAAATGTGATGAGTGTGCACGTCGCTGTGCGCACACCATCTCGCGCTCCGTTTTGCAGACAAACGATCACAGGACAATTTGTTTTTTCTTTTTGTTAACCAGATGACAGATCATCGTTCTGAGGACTTGGTCAGCACCGGGTCCTGCTGCGCACGAAGGATGACTGAGCAAGAGTTTCGGTGGGAAAGTGTCCATCATGTTCTTGTCATTACATCGAGGCTTTCAGGCTGAGCGCGTAAACACACAAACAGCAGTTCTGCGAAAGAAACTTTGTGCGAGTAACTCCCCCCACCTCTGTCCGGTTGAACTTGTGTTTTTTCTTTTGTTCAATTAAAAAAAAAAGATTGGGTTGAACTTTGACCGCGTCAGCCTGCCAGCAAGCGGCAATGCCGCGGCTCCCCGTCAGAAGCGTCATTTCAAAAGTGGAGCTAAAGCGACGCTTCTGACGCCTCTAAAAAGTAACGCGTCTCATGCCTCTGACGCTTCCGACACGTGAAAGGCCCATTAATCTGCAATAATGAGCCTGAAATAGCGCTGATCACAATAATGAGGATAAAATCTATATCGGGATGCAACGTCCGATTTCGATCAAGTCTGAAACCATGTGATCGGGCCCGATTTCCGATCACGTGATAGGATAGGGACATCCCTAGTTTGAACATTAAATAGCTTGTCTGTGTGGTGTATTCAATTGAATATGGATTCAAGAGGATTTGCAAATCATTGTATTCTGTTTTTATTTACATTTTACACAACGTCCCAACTTCATTGGAATTGGGATTGTAATAAATCTGCATCGTCTCGTTCACAGTCTCCACACAGGTGAAGCCCGCTGTTGCTGCGTGCAAGGTGGTTGTTGCAGGCCTAGCAGAATTAGACCATATCCGTGCACAGGCTGTCCTCACATCAAAACTTAATTCCATTAGATGACGCAGCTCTTCCATGGATGCACGGGCATCGTGGTCCTTTGGAAGCACTCTGATTAAAAATTCAGTTTAATGTGGGGACAGGACATAAAATTACTCTTAAAGTTACTCTTGAGTCTTGAAATTTTTGGGCAGCACACCAAGCAGTCAGTCGAAAAAATTAAAAAGGTGTAGTTTTTTTCAGTTTGCAGTTTTTGAGCTGTCAGCACATCTGTAGCTGAATCACAGAAATACCCCCTGTAATCAGAATAGTAATTTGTCAACTCCTTCTGATCCCACGTACTCCAAGTTCACGATCCAAGATGGCTACTCTGAGCATCAGCATCGTTTTTGTTTTGTTTTATTGCTGTTTTCTGGGAAGGGGGATTTCTGCCATTTGTTTGTATATAGTTTAATTAATTGTGTCTACAGTACTGTCCAGTTGCTGCCTGTAGACATATTCAGCGATATTTTTTATGCGTGACATGCCACGTAATATGTTGTTTATCAACTAGTCCTGCTAATTTTGGCCAGTCCAGTAAATGTTGCTGACAATGACTAATTACACTGCGTTCCAAACTGAACAATAAATTAAAACGCTAATGTAACTTCTTGACCACCAGCCCTCTTCCATGAGGTCTCCTTGGTGAATGGTATATTCTCGTAGCACTTGGTAGTCCACAATTTTGGGCACATCCAGCCTATTCCCAGCTTGCAGCATTACTTACTTTGGGTGTGATGTCCATTCCCCATCACAATTTAGGACTTCCAAGGGTCATTGGAATGCGGCATTAAACAGACTTTCTGATTCTGAACCCACAGGAATCTTCCACGGACCTTTGAACATTTGCAAGCGTTTGAAGACATGGAAATAGCATCTTACCAATTTAATGGAGTAATAATATTAAAATTTTGATAATCAGTCAGTTCATAGTGATTTCGATCTATCTGGGGTTGTATTTGTTGCTTTTAAATCAATGTCTAATTCAAATCGATGACATTGTTACAGCCCCAATTGATTATTAAGGTAAGATACCAAAACGCTCGGAGCTACTGCAACAGGCTGCCACTCATGTGGCGTCATATATATTAATATTATCTATAGTGTGTGTTTGTGGTGTGTGTGCAGATTATTTAATTTTAGATGTACCTGCAGGGCCATTTGCAGCATTTAGGTCACTAATATGTTGCGAAACCAGAATGGTTATCTTCCAAACCAACCTTTTTACAAAACATGAAGTTTGTTGTACATGCTGTATTTTTGTTGATAAGAATATGTTCAACTGAATTTTCAGTTTTAGTTTGCAACATTGTTGGTTGCAAACCAACAATCGAAGAGTGCCTGTTCTATTTTAGGAGATCCATTCTTTTTTAGTGCACTTCTTAAATCTTTTTCTTGTATTTATTCTTTACCTGAATATGTATTAATTATGGGTTTGCTAAAACAGCACACGTGCGATCTGCACTTCAAACACCATCACAGAGAGTGAAGTTATTTTGTATTCTTTCTTCTGAGCTACAACAGACTAAATGTCAGTTTTTCAAAGCCTTTCAATTCCAAGTAAGTGATGAAGATGAGTGAAGTAAAGGGATGAATGTACGAGGTCTTAGAAAAGTATCTGACCTTATTATTTTTTTCAAAAACCATATGGATTTGAATCACGTGTGATTGCGTCAGACAAGCTTGAACCCTCGTGCGCAAGCGTGAGTTTTTCCACACCTGTCAGTTGCGTCATTCGCCTGTGAGCAGGCTTTGAGTGAGGAGTGGTCCACCCCCTCGGCGGATTTTCATTGTCAGGAAATGGTGGAATGATTTGGGCTTTTTTTCCATCAGAATTTTTTCAGAAATTGTTAGACTGGCAGCTGGAAACCATTCGAAAAATTTATCTGGCTTTTGGTGAAAATTTTACGGGCTTCACAGAGAATAAGGACTGTTACTACAGCTTTAAGGATGGCTTTAAGGACGCTCGGCGCGCCGCGCTCCGTGCCGCCATCGAGAGCCACAAACCACCGGATCATTTCTAAACGGATGGCTCTGTGGAGCCGGGACCGTCGTGTGCACTTTCTCTGGTTATCACAAGAGCTGGACATCAACCATTTTCCAGCAGATTTCACTTTTAACAAGAAATTTTGTCATGGAAAGCCGAGCGGAGGCTTCGCGCGTCACGATGGATTCGCTTCTGGAGCGAGACAAAACCACCTCCGTTTTGGTCTCGCAGGACGGCTTTGAGATGGCGTTCAGACAGCTGTCGGTGGTTTTTCCATCGAGTGATTATCCGAGAAATTGTGGATGTACCTGGACATGCCAGAACATGTCCCGTGAGGCATCATCACGGCGTTGCTGTGCGCCATGCGGCACTGCCGCGATGCGCGAAGCCTCCACTCCTCTTTCCATGACAAAAACTCCTGTAACAGTGGAATGTGCCGTTCATTTCCAAACTGGACGCTGTGTTTTATCCGGGATGTCATCTGACTAGCACAGGAATTGTGAAAAAACATGGACATCAGCACTTTTTCGGCACATTGAGACAGACGTGCGGAGGAATTCTGCGTGTAAAACTTCTAAAACTGCAAATGCTGTTTTTGTAACCTGATAACACCTCTGGAGTGATTTACAAGACATTTCACGGACATTAGCTTGGTGACGTCACTGTCTGTTCTAGCTAGCTGCTAACTCTGTTTCGTTTGTGTGTAAATATAACCTCTTTTTCATATATTATGTAAACGCTACTAATAAATAGTCACTTCTAAAACTGAAAACATGGTTTCTGTAACCCACAAGACATCTCGCAGACGTCAGCGTGCACTCACATCACACGTGGTCAAAGCAAAATATGGCGGCACCCTCTGTGGCTGCGGCCATGCTAGCTTCCGATAGCGATGTGCATTTTATGTTAAATATGTCGTCCGTACCGTCGCAGTCTCCTGCAAGAATCACATACAACAGGAGTACATTACTTGGACTGAGGAACAACAACACCACAAAGGATCTTTCAGGAGTTAACCTAGTCACAGATCGAGAAACTCTTCTCGAACTAGGACTTATACCCCAGCGAGACAATGGGGCCTCCAAGACAGCGGGCTCCTCCTCCCACACCAGCCGAAACTGGAAGCAGCTGAAGCGGCAGGGGAGACTTAGCATGTGCCTGCAGAGGTGTGCTAGAACTAGCAAGCGAGGCTGTCGAGCTGGTATCACCAACAGACTGAAAAGAAACCCTCACAGAACTGCACTATCGTCTATCCTCTTATCCAACGTTCGCTCACTGGAAAATAAAATGGACTACCTCAAGCTGGATTTAACAACACAAAGAAATGTGAGAGACTGCAACATGATCATTCTCACTGAGACGTGGCTTCACAACACCGTTCCGGACAGCGCCATTCAACTGGAAGGGCTAACAACATTCCGAGCGGACAGAAACCAGCACGGGTAAATCTCGGGGAGGTGGTGTGTGCATTTACATCAATAACAACTGATGCACAAACGCTGCAGTTATCACAAGCCACTGCTCAGAAAACATTGAGTTTTTAACCCTCAACTGCTGCCCGTTCTACCTGCCGAGGGAATTCAACACGTCAGCATCACAGCTGTTTACATTCCACCCAGCGCAAACACAAAGGAAGCACTCTCCATTCTGTACCAGTCTGTGAGTACACTACAAAACACACACCCGGACTCGGTCTGCATAATCGCTGGCGATTTTAATCAGGGCAACTTAAAAACAGTACTGCCACACTATCACAAGCATGTGAACTTTGCAACAAGGGGGGAGAACACACTCAACCAGGTCTACACAAACATCAAACAGGATTTCAGAGCAGTTCCACACCCCCACCTGGGATCATCAGACCATATCTCTGTTATGCTAATTCCAGCTTACAGACCTCTGTTGACGAGGAGCAAACCAGTTGTGAAGCAGATCAGGGCCTGGCCAGAGGGAGCCACAGCAGCTCTATAGGACTGTTCTGAAAGCAAAGACTGGTCTGTTTTCAGGGAGGCGGCCACCACCAACCAGCACGTCAACCTCACCGAATACACAGACTCAGTAATTGGATACATAACAAAATGCATGGAAGATGTAACCATCACCAAGGACATTACAGTAAGAGCAAACGAAAAACCCTGTTTCACCAGGGAGGTACGTGAGCTCCTGAGTGCACTCAACACTGCTTTCAAGTCTGCGGACAAGGAGGCCCTCAAGTCAGCCAGGGCCGACCTGCACCGGGGCGTGAGAGCAGCCAAGCGTGCCTATGGACAGAAAATCAACTCCCACTTCACAGACACAAAAGACCCAAGACGCCTGTGGCAAGGCATCCAGTCAGTCACAAACTACAAGCCAGCCCCACCCACCGTGTGAGGACAACACAGACTTTCTCAACTCACTTAATACCTTCTTCAGCCGGTTTGAAGAAAATAACACAACAACACCTACAAAAGCCCCCGTCAGCCCAGACAACATAACACTTCAACTGGACCCAGCGGACATGAGGATGACCCTACTCAAGGTGAACCCCAGAAAAGCTGCAGGTCCAGACAACATACCCTGGCGTGTGCTCAGAGACTGTGCAGACTCACTCACTGACGTCCTCACAGGCATTTACAACATCTCTCTGAACCAAGCCACCATACCAGCAAGCTTCAGAGCTACCACCATTGTACCACTACCAAAGAAGTCACCAGCATCATCACTAAATGATTACAGACCCATAGCACTCACTCCCATCATGATGAAGTGCTTTGAAAGACTGGTAAAGGCTTACATAACATCCACCCTCCCCACTACTCTGGACCCATATCAATTTGCCTACCGCCCCAAGCGCTCCACTGATGACGCCATAGCAACAGCACTCCATCTCTACCTGGCTCATCTGGAAAACAAAAACAGTCAAATCAAAATCAAATCAATTTTATTTATATAGCACCAAATCACAACAAACAGTTGCCGCAAGGCGCTTCACATTGCAAGGCAAAGCCATACAGTAATTACGGAAAAACCCCAACGGTCAAAACGACCCCCTGTGAGCAAGCACTTGGCGACAGTGGGAAGGAAAAACTCCCTTTTAACAGGAAGAAACCTCCAGCAGAAACAGGCTCAGGGAGGGGCAGTCTTCTGCTGGGACTGGTTGGGGCTGAGGGAGAGAACCAGGAAAAAGACATGCTGTGGAGGGGAGCAGAGATCAGTCACTAATGATTAAATGCAGAGTGGTGCATACAGAGCAAAAAGAGAAAGAAACACTCAGTGCATCATGGGAACCCCCCAGCAGTCTAAGTCTATAGCAGCATAACTAAGGGATGGTTCAGGGTCACCTGATCCAGCCCTAACTATAAGCTTTAGCAAAAGGAAAGTTTTAAGCCTAATCTTAAAAGTAGAGAGGGTGTCTGTCTCCCTGATCCGAATTGGGAGCTGGTTCCAGAGGAGAGGAGCCTGAAAGCTGAAGGCTCTGCCTCCCATTCTACTCTTACAAACCCTAGGAACTACAAGTAAGCCTGCAGTGTGAGAGCGACGCGCTCTATTGGGGTGATATGGTACTGTGAGGTCCCTAAGTTAAGATGGGACCTGATTATTCAAAACCTTATAAGTAAGAAGAAGAATTTTAAATTCTATTCTAGAATTAACAGGAAGCCAATGAAGAGAGGCCAATATGGGTGAGATATGCTCTCTCCTTCTAGTCCCTAGAGATGCAGCATTTTGAATTAACTGAAGGCTTTTCAGGGAACTTTTAGGACAACCTGATAATGAATTACAATAGTCCAGCCTAGAGGAAATAAATGCATGAATTAGGTTTTCAGCATCACTCTGAGACAAGACCTTTCTAATTTTAGAGATATTGCGCAAATGCAAAAAAGCAGTCCTACATATTTGTTTAATATGCGCATTGAGTGACATATCCTGATCAACAATGACTCCAAGATTGGTGTGTGTCCTCTGGCTTCATGGATAGATAAAGCTGGGTATCATCTGCGTAACAATGAAAATTTAAGCAATGCTGTCTAATAATATTGCCTAAGGGAAGCATGTATAAAGTGAATAAAATTGGTCCTAGCACAGAACCTTGTGGAACTCCATAATTAACCTTAGTCTGTGAAGAAGATTCCCCATTTACATGAACCAATTGTAATCTATTAGATAAATATGATTTCAAACCACCGCAGCGCAGTCCCTTTAATACCTATGGCATGCTCTAATCTCTGTAATAAAATTTTATGGTCAACAGTATCAAAAGCAGCACTGAGGTCTAACAGAACAAGCACAGAGATGAGTCCACTGTCTGAGGCCATAAGAAGATCATTTGTAACCTTCACTAATGCTGTTTCTGTACTATGATGAATTCTAAAACCTGACTGAAACTCTTCAAATAGATCATTCCTCTGCAGATGATCAGTTAGCTGTTTTACAACTACCCTTTCAAGAATTTTTGAGAGAAAAGGAAGGTTGGAGATTGGCCTATAATTAGCTAAGATAACTGGGTCAAGTGATGGCTTTTTAAGTAATGGTTTAATTACTGCCACCTTAGAAGCCTCTGGTACATAGCCAACTAATAAAGGTAGATTGATCATATTTAAGATCGAAGCATTAATTAATGGTAGAGCTTCCTTGAGCAGCCTGGTAGGAATGGGGTCTAATAGACATGTTGATGGTTTGGATGAAGTAACTAATGAAAATAACTCAGACAGAACAATCGGAGAGAAAGAGTCTAACCAAATACCAGCGTTACTGAAAGCAGCCAAGATAACGATATGTCTTTGGGATGGTTATGAGTAATTTTTTCTCTAATAGTTAAAATTTTATTAACAAAGAAAGTCATGAAGTCATTACTGGTTAAAGTTAAAGGAATACTCGGCTCAATAGAGCTCTGACTCTTTGTCAGCCTGGCTACAGTGCTGAAAAGAAACCTGGAGTTCTTATTTTCTTCAATTAGTGATGAATAGTAAGATGTCCTAGCTTTACGGAGGGCTTTTTTATAGAGCAACAGACTCTTTTTCCAGGCTAAGTGAAGATCTTCTAAATTAGTGAGACGCCATTTCCTCTCCAACTTATGGGTTATCTGCTTTAAGCTGCGAGTTTGAGTTATACCACGGAGTCAGGCACTTCTGTTTTAAGGCTCTCTTTTTCAGAGGAGCTACAGCATCCAAAGTTGTCCTCTATGAGGATGTAAAACTATTGATGAGATAATCTATCTCACTCACAGAGTTTATGTAGCTACTCTGCCCTGTGTTGGTATATGGCATTGGAGAACATAAAGAAGGAATCATATCCTTAAACCTAGTTAATTTTAAGGCTCTCTTTTCAGAGGAGCTACAGCATCCAAAGTTGTCCTCTATGAGGATGTAAAACTATTGATGAGATAATCTATCTCACTCACAGAGTTTATGTAGCTACTCTGCCCTGTGTTGGTATATGGCATTGGAGAACATAAAGAAGGAATCATATCCTTAAACCTAGTTACAGCGCTTTCTGAAAGACTTCTACTGTAATGAAACTTATTCCATCCATGGGTAGTCCATCAGAGTAAATGTTATTAAGAAATTATCAGACAGAAGGGGGTTTTCAGGGAATACTAAGTCTTCAATTTCCATACCATAAGTCAGAACAAGATCTAAGGTATGATTAAAGTGGTGGGTGGACTCATTTACATTTTGAGCAAAGCCAATCGAGTCTAACAATAGATTAAATGCAGTGTTGAGACTGTCATTCTCAGCATCTGTGTGGATGTTAAAATCGCCCACTATAATTATCTGAGCTAAGCACTAAGTCAGACAAAAGGTCCGAAAATTCACAGAGAAACTCACAGTAATGACCAGGTGGACGATAGATAACAACAAATAAAACTGTTTTTTGGGACTTCCAATTTGGATGGGCAAGACTAAGAGTCAAGCTTTCAAATGAATTAAAGCTCTGTCTGGGTTTTTGATTAATTAATAAGCTGGAGTGGAAGATTGCTGCTAATCCTCCGCCTCAGCCCGTGCTACGAGTGTTCTGGCAGTTAGTGTGACTCGGGGGTGTTGACTCATTTAAACTAACATATTCATCCTGCTGTAACCAGGTTTCTGTAAGGCAGAATAAATCAATATGTTGATCAGTTATTATATCATTTACTAACAGGGACTTAGAAGAGAGATATCTAATGTTTAATAGACCACATTTAACTGTTTTAGTCTGTGGTGCAGTTGAAGGTGCTATATTATTTTTTTCTTTTTGAATTTTTATGCGTACGATTTTATAAATAGATTTTTGCTGGTTATTGGTGGTCTGGGAGCAGGCACCGTCTCTATGGGGATGGGGTAATGAGGGGATGGCAGGGGGAGAGAAGCTGCAGAGAGGTGTGTAAGACTACAACTCTGCTTCCTGGTCCCAACCCTGGATAGTCACGGTTTGGGGAATTTAAGAAAATTGGCCAGATTTCTAGAAATGAGAGCTGCTCCATCCAAAGTGGGATGGATGCCGTCTCTCCTAACAAGACCAGGTTTTCCCCAGAAGCTTTGCCAATTATCTATGAAGCCCACCTCATTTTTTGGACACCACTCAGACAGCCAGAAATTCAAGGAGAACATGCGGCTAAACATGTCACTCCCAGTCCGATTGGGGAGGGGCCCAGAGAAAACTACAGAGTCCGACATTGTTTTTGCAAAGTTACACACCGATTCAATGTTAATTTTGGTGTCCTCCAATTGGCGTAACCGGGTGTCATTACTGCCGACGTGAATTACAATCTTACCAAATTTACGCTTAGCCTTAGCCAGCAGTTTCAAATTTCCTTCAGTGTCGCCTGCTCTGGCCCCCGGAAGACAATTGTCTATGGTTGCTGGTGTCGCTAACTTCACATTTCTCAAAACAGAGTCGCCAATAACCAGAATTTGTTCCTCGGCGGGTGTGTCGCCGAGTGGGGAAAAACGAATAGAGATGTTAATGGGTTGGCGGTGTACACGGGGCTTCTGTTTCGGACTACGCTTCCTCCTCACAGTCACCCAGTCGGCCTGCTTTCCCGGCTGCTCGGGATATGGTGGAGGGGAACTAACGGCGGATAAGCTACCTTGGTCCGCAACGACTACAGGGGCCTGGCTAGCTGTAGGATTTTCCACGGTGCGGTGCCGAGTCTCCAATTCGCCCAGCCTGGCCTGTGTGCTATCTCCTCTGCTATTCACACTGATGACCCATGATTGCTGTGCCAGATTTGCAACGAATCACATCATCAAATTCGCCGATGACACAACAGTGGTGGGCCTCATTAGAGACGACGACGACTCAGCATACAGAGAGGAGGTACACCAACTCATCAACTGGTGTGAGAGGAACAACCTGCTACTCAACGTCAGCAAAACAAAAGAAATAACTGTGGACTTCAGGAAAGAACAACCAACACACATCCCACTCATCATCAATGGCAGTGCTGTGGAGTCTGTGAAAAGCACAAAGTTCATTAGAGTGCACATCACAGATGACCTCAGATGGACCACAAACACCACCTCCCTGGTCAAAAAAGCACAGACACGACTCCACTTCCTGCAGAGGATGAGAAGAGCTGACCTCCCCACATCTGCACTCGCCACCTTCTACAGGAATGCCATTGAGAGCATCCTGACCAGCAGCCTGTCTGTCTGGCACGGCAGCTGTTTAGCTGCAGACAAGAAGGCACTACAGAGGGTGGTGAGGACTGCAGAAAAGATCATCAGATCACCCCTACCAGCCATTCAGGACCTGTACACTTCGCACTGTTCCAAGAGAGCAATGAACATCATCAAAGACCCCACTCACCCAGCACACAAACTGTTCTCCCTACTACCACCAGGGAAGCGCTACCGCAGCATGCGGTGCCGCACAAGCAGACTGGGAAACAGCTTCTTTCCTCAAGCCATCAGACTCATCAACACACTGAAGAAAACTACATGAACATTTCAAAGACACTGAAGAACATTCCATGAACACTTCATTTCACCATGTCACTTGCACTTTACTCTTCGCACCTTACATACTGCATCTACACTATTGCACATAACCTGTATGTCCACTGATTGTACTTCAGCTGCTGTGTGTTTTTGTGTTTGTGTGTATTTATTGTACATGTCTATTTCAGTATGTTAGTCTTTTTTAGGCACGTGTGTGTGTGGTTGTGAGTGAAATGTGTCAGAGAGAGAAATGTAAATTCATGTATCAGTATGTTAGTTTTTACTGCACATTGTGTGTGTGTGTGTGTGTGTGTGTGTGTGTGTGTGTGTGTGTGTGTGTGTGTGTGTGTGTGTGTGTGTGTGTGTGTTTATTGCCAATGTCTTATCTATATGTTTAGTTTAACTGCACATTGGAGACTGGTCAAACACAATTTCAATCTTCTGTGCTAACCCTGTTACATAGATTTTTGACAAAGTACACTTTGACCCTTTGACTTTGACACTTTAACTTCCACTCTTGTCAAAAGCTCATGGATGCGCACATGCACACCCTCTTGCAGACGCTGTTAAAATGAAAATTCAGTAAGGTATATCTTATATACAACCCCTGGCAATAATTATGGAATCACCGGCCTCGGAGGATGTTCATTCAGTTGTTTAATTTTGTAGAAAAAAAAGCAGATCACAGACATGATACAAAACTAAAGTCATTTCAAATGGCAACTTTCTGGCTTTAAGAAACACTATAAGAAATCAGGGGAAAAAAAATTGTGGCAGTCAGTAATGGTTACTTTTTTAGACCAAGCAGAGGGAAAAAAAATATAGACTCACTTAATTCTGAGGAATAAATTATGGAATCACCCTGTAAATTTTCGTCCCCAAAACTAACACCTGCATCAAATCAGATCAGCTCGTTAGTCTGCATCTAAAAAGGAGTGATCACATCTTGGAGAGCTGTTGCACCAAGTGGACTGACATGAATCATGGCTCCAACACGAGAGATGTCAATTGAAACAAAGGAGAGGATTATCAAACTCTTAAGAGGGTAAATCATCATGCAATGTTGCAAAAGATGTTGGTTGTTCACAGTCAGCTGTGTCTAAACTCTGAACCAAATGCAAACAACATTGGAAGGTTGTTAAAGGCAAACATACTGGTAGACCAAGGAAGACATCAAAGCATCAAGACAGAAAACTTGTATTATATTCCAATTCTAAGTTGGAACTATGCTAGTATACTAAGGCAGTGGTTCCCAAATGGTGGTACGCGTATCCCTGGGGGTACGTGAGTGCCTGTGGGGCGTACGCGGGGCAGTGAGCAAAAAAGAAAAAAGTCATAACACGCTGTAATTGTGATACGTTGTCTGAAACAATACTATTATACAACCCCTGGCAATAGTTATGGACTCACCGGCCTCAGAGGATGTTCATTCAGTTGTTTAATTTTGTAGAAAAAAAGCAGATCACAGACATGACACAAAACTAAAGTAATTTCAAATGGCAACTTTCTGGCTTTAAGAAACACTATAAGAAATCAGGAAAAAAAAATTGTGGCAGTCAGTAACGGTTGCTTTTTTAGACCAAGCACAGGGGAAAAAAATATGGACTCACTCAATTCTGAGGAATAAATTATGGAATCACCCTGTAAAGTTTCATCCCCAAAACTAACACCTGCATCAAATCAGATCTGCTCGTTAGTCTGCATCTAAAAAGGAGTGATCACACCTTGGAGAGCTGTTGCACCAAGTGGACTGACATGAATCATGGCTCCAACATGAGAGATGTCAATTGAAACAAAGGAGAGGATCATCAAACTCTTAAAAGAGGGTAAATCATCATGCAATGTTGCAAAAGATGTTGGTTGTTCACAGTACAGCTGTGTCTAAACTAACCCAGTTAAAGGCACTGGGGAGATGTCTGTCATTACATCATCAATAAATGCACGAGTTTACGTTGATATTTTAGACACTTTTCTTATCCCATCAATTGAAAGGATGTTTGGGGATGATGAAATCATTTTTCAAGATAATGCATCTTGCCATAGAGCGAAAACTGTGAAAACATTCCTTGCAAAAAGACACATAGGGTCAATGTAATGGCCTGCAAATAGTCTGAATCTTAATCCAATTGAAAATCTTTGGTGGAAGTTGAAGAAAATGGTCCATGACAAGGCTCCAACCTGCAAAGCTGATCTGGCAACAGCAATCAGCGAAAGTTGGAGCCAGATTGATGAAGAGTACTGTTTGTCACTCATTAAGTCCATGCCTCAGAGACTGCAAGCTGTTATAAAAGCCAGAGGTGGTGCAACAAAATACTAGTGATGTGTTGGAGCGTTCTTTTGTTTTTCATGATTCCATAATTTTTTCCTCAGAATTGAGTGATTCCATATTTTTTTCCCTCTGCTTGGTCTAAAAAAGTAACCGTTACTGACTGCCACAATTTTTTTTCCTGATTTCTTAGTGTTTCTTAAAGCCAGAAAGTTGCCATTTGAAATGACTTTAGTTTTGTGTTATGTCTGTGATCTGCTTTTTTTCTACAAAATTAAACAACTGAATGAACATCCTCCGAGGTCGGTGATTCCATTATTTTTGCCAGGGGTTGTAGATGTGTGTAAATGCTACCATCTAGTGTTGAGTCAGTTTATTGCAACATGGGTGTGACTATCAGGGTGATTGACACCTGTTGCCATGCCAGTGCAGCTCACTTAGCCGCCCCATGAGCCCGCCGCACGAGCACCAATATGGACAAGTTGCTAACGGGAAGAAAACAGCCCAGTGCCAAGACACCTGCCACAACTAGTCAGCTTGTTGGTGCTAGCGATAACAGTCCAGCTGATTGTCCAACTACAGTGACTATGATGGACTCAGGTCTGATCGATGACCCCGATGTTTGTGTAGCTAGCGGGAGTCAAGTTAGCGTAGCCAGCAGCATCAAAGAGGACAGCGGTGACAGCGACGCAGAGCATCGCAGTGTGAGACAGCAGACTTTTGATCAAGACCAAAGACTATTTAATCGAGAGAATAAGACATCAAAGATTCGCAAATATGATGACAACTACATTGCTCTTGGTTTCACGTGTGTTAACACGGGTGGCTTTCTTCGCCCTCAGTGTGTTAATTGTGCAAAGGTTCTATCACAAAATGCAATGAAGCCATCACTATTGCACAGGCATTTAGAGACCAGTCATCAGCCAGTGTTGGGGGAAAAGGCAAAAAAGACTATATGGACTACAACCCCTGGCAAAAATTATGGAATCACCGGCCTCGGAGGATGTTCATTCAGTTGTTTAATTTTGTAGAAAAAATGCAGATCACAGACATGACACAAAACTAAAGTCATTTCAAATGGCAACTTTCTGGCTTTAAGAAACACTATAAGAAATCAAGAAAAAAAGATTGTGGCAGTCAGTAACGGTTACTTTTTTAGACCAAGCAGAGGAAAAAAATATGGACTCACTCAATTCTGAGGAAAAAATTATGGAATCACCCTGTAAATTTTCATCCCCAAAACTAACACCTGCATCATATCAGATCTGCTCGTTAGTCTGCATCTAAAAAGGAGTGATCACACCTTGGAGAGCTGTTGCACCAAGTGGACTGACATGAATCATGGCTCCAACACGAGAGATGTCAATTGAAACAAAGGAGAGGATTATCAAACTCTTAAAAGAGAGTAAATCATCACGCAATGTTGCAAAAGATGTTGGTTGTTCACAGTCAGCTGTGTCTAAACTCTGGACGAAATACAAACAACATGGGAAGGTTGTTAAAGGCAAACATACTGGTAGACCAAGGAAGACATCAAAGTGTCAAGACAGAAAACTTAAAGCAATATGTCTCAAAAATCGAAAATGCACAACAAAACAAATGAGGAACGAATGGGAGGAAACTGGAGTCAACGTCTGTGACCGAACTGTAAGAAACCGCCTAAAGGAAATGGGATTTACATACAGAAAAGCTAAACGAAAGCCATCATTAACACCTAAACAGAAAAAAAACAAGGTAACAATGGGCTAAGGAAAAGCAATTGTGGACTGTGGATGACTGGATGAAAGTCATATTCAGTGATGAATCTCGAATCTGCATTGGGCAAGGTGATGATGCTGGAACTTTTGTTTGGTGCCTTTCCAATGAGATTTATAAAGATGACTACCTGAAGAGAACATGTAAATTCCACAGTCATTGATGATATGGGGCTGCATGTCAGGTAAAGGCACTGGGGAGATGGCTGTCATTACATCATCAATAAATGCACAAGTTTATGTTGATATTTTGGACAATTGAAAGGATGTTTGGGGATGATGAAATCATTTTTCAAGATGATAATGCATCTTGCCATAGAGCAAAAACTGCAAAAACATTCCTTGCAAAAAGACACATAGCGTCAATGTCATGGCATAGGGTCAATGTCAGTGAGCAGATCTGATTTGATGCAGGTGTTAATTTGGGGGATGAAAATTTACAGGGTGATTCCATAATTTTTCCTCAGAATTGAGTGATTCCATATTTTTTTCCTCTGCTTGGTCTAAAACAGTAACCGTTACTGACTGCCACAATCTTTTTTTCTTGATTTCTTATAGTGTTTCTTAAAGCCAGGAAGTTGCCATTTGAAATGACTTTAGTTTTGTGTCATGTCTGTGATCTGCTTTTTTCTACAAAATTAAACAACTGAATGAACATCCTCTGAGGCCGGTGATTCCATAATTTTTGCCAGGGGTTGTATCTCGTCATCGAACAACACAGTTTCTCGACGCATCAGTGCTGTGGCTGAGGACGATTTGACACAGCTTCTTCAGCGGGTAAGAGGCAGCGAGTATTACGCTCTACAGCTGGATGAGTCCACAGATGTTGCTGGCCTTGCACACCTCCTTGTATACGTGCATTACATACATGAAGGGACAGTAACAGAGGACATGCTCTTTTGTAAACCTCTTGAGGAAAGGACCACTGCACTTGACATTTTTCAAAAGCTGGATAACTTTGTGAACACAAATGGGCTAATGTGGGATAGATGTGTGGGCATATGCACAGATGGCGCACGGGCAATGACAGGTAGACACGGGAGTGTGGTGACACCCATTCAAGCAGTGGCACCAGATGCCACATGGGTACACTGCAGCATCCACCGTGAGGCGCTGGCCTCAAAGGGAATACCTACTCACCTCAAGAATGTTTTGGACATCACCATAAAGATGGTCATCTTTGCGAAAGCCAGGCCCATGAACTCACGCTTGTTTGCTGCATTGTGTAATGAAATGGGCAGTGAGTATGAGACGCTGTTATTACACACAGAGGTGTGCTGGTTTTCAAGAGGCAGGGTATTAACTCGCTTTTTTGAGTTGAGAGATGAACTTAGTTTTCTTCAGTAAACATGATTTTGCCCAGTCAGAACATTTGCACAACGAAGAATTTCTCACTAGTCTGGCTTATCTTTGTGACATTTTTTTTTTGCGTCTGAATTGTTGTGTGGGCCGCTGAAGAGGAGGTACTGCTGGCCCACCACCACCAGAGGGCGCCCTGCTTGGAGTGCGGGCTCCAAGCACGAGACGGCGCCAGACCCAGAGGAAGTGACAGCTGTCACTCATCACACCAGCTGTCACTCATCTACACCAGTACTTAAGCCGGACTGCAACTCCACCTCCCCGCCGAGAATTCGACTACCGAGAGGTAACTTCTCTGCTGACTCATATCGTTGAGTATTTCTGAACTTCTGTTGCAGCCGGTATCCTGTGGTGTTCGCCCTTATCTGGGGAATTGGCGTGTGGCGTGACGACGACGACGACTGCGCTACAGATAAGTGGTTACACAAGGAGCTGCACGAGTGTGTGATTCGGAGGTGGAGGTCCTCCTCCTGACTGCGTACAGACTGTAGACCACTGAGTGTAAGGACTTACACTCATTCATCTTGTCTCTGCTTTTTGCCTGCAGTACCAGGTTCGACAGCCGAAGACAGAGGTCACCTGGGGACTCGGGACTTGGCGGCTCCGGTGTTCTTCAGACCGTTGGTGGTGGAGGCCGTGTGGGACGCGGCCTGTCTCTCTAGTCGGGGTCTTCTATCTTCGAGCCTGCCCACACGTCACCTGGTGTTAATTGACTTTGCAATTTCTGTATATTCAGTTGTGTATTGTCACAACATTAAATTGTTACCTTTTGGCTTACTCATTGTCCGTTCATTTGCGCCCCCTGTTGTGGGTCCGTGCTACGACACCTTCCCAACATGAATGAATTAAATCTTGGATTACAAGGGCTAACTGCAACAATATTCAATGTTCAAGATAAAATTGAGGCCATGATCAAAAAGGTAAAACTCTGGATAAACTCCCTTGAGTCAAACAATACTGAAGTTTTCCCAGTGTTGCATGAGCTTTTGTGCTCAAACAAACTCAGACTGAGAGGCTGCGTGAAAGCAGAGATGAAGGCGCACCTTGGCGCACTGTCTGCAGAGCTACGCAGATAGCTAGATAGAGGCGTACGTGGTCAAACGAGTGGATACGTCATCCATTTAGTGCCGTGACCACGTCTTTATCAACAGCGGAACAGGAGAGCCTTATTGACATTGCAACAGATGGATCGCTAAAAGCAGAATTTAATCAGAAGACACTGACTGACTTTTGAATTGGCCTGCGTGTGGAGCAACCTGCACTTGCAAAGCACGCTATTAAGACTCTCATGCCATTCGCAACTATGTATTTGTGTGAAAGTGGATTTTCCACACTGACGAACATGAAAACAAAATACAGAGCCAGACTTAATGTTGAAAATGACTTGAGACTCAGCCTTTCACGCATTGAGCCTACATTACTGAGCTGTGTGCATCCAGTCAAGCCCACGCTTCACATTAAACATTGGAGTTTTCCATTGCATTATAATTGTTCACGTTGTGGTTTAATTGTTTTAATTAAGGCAGATACTGAAATGAGGCTTCAGTAGGTTTTGTTAATAAGTGCCTCAAAGGTTCAGCCCACTAAATTTGAATTAATAAAACATTTGTTATTCTAATAAATGATACACACAAGTGTGTTGTATATTGTGGTATATAATATATGAAGTCATTTTATGTGGTTGATAAACTTAAATGACATGTCAAGTCCGCCGGGTGACAGGGGGGGTACATAAGTGAAGCTCAAATGCCCAAAGGGGTACTTGTCTTGAAAAGTTTGGGAACCACTGTACTAAGGTATATTTAAATATCTTAAAAGGAAGAGTAAAATAGAAGAGTAGAAAAGAGTAGAGTAGAGTCGCTTAGGTGCCTGGTCTTGTAAATACTGTAAATAAAATATTGTTTGAGTGATTGAGTTTATTCTGCAACATCAATATAAACATACAGAATGTATCAATGATACATGGATAACACAATAAAGCATAAATGCTTATCTCTATTGTGGTGCTTGTCAGATTATCACATGACAAAATAGAGGGGCTTGATTGAACATGTACGAATTGTACATAAGACAGTAGGATCTTAATAAATAAATGCATTAATAAATGCATTTTATATATATATATATATATATATATGTTATTTTTCCTCCAGGTCTTTCTGTAACACTGCCCATCAGGACTCGTGATGGCTTAACACAGGAAACGGAAGGAGACCAATGCAGACTCAGAGGCATGGTTGGTTTTAGATGGATAAAAGGCTTTATCTGATGACCCGGCATGGGGTTCAGTACACAGGTAGTCAGACTTACAGGCAGAGGTATCAGACATGGTGCAGGCTGAGTCGTGGTCCAGAAATGAGCAGATTATACAGACGGCATCAAGGAGTTAAATAGGCAAAGCAGAGGCAGTCAAAAACAGGCTGAGTTCATGGCAACGGCGAGGCGTAGGTCAGAGTACACAAGCAAGGTAAAAAAAAAAAAACACGAGTGCAAACTGGACAAGATGAGAGGCGAGAAAGTGAGCAGAGTCACAGTAGGGCAGTGAGCTGTGGGACTGTGAGGACTTAAATAAGGAGCAGACTAATCAAGGTGATGAGAAGTAGTTGCGTGGAAGGTTCTGGAAAGAGGTGTGTTTTGTGAACGAAGAGGGAAGAAAGGCAAGAGTGAGGGGGAGGGCAAAACAAAGCAGTGCAAAGCAAGAGAAGTGACAGGAAAACTGACTGAATAACGTGACGTGTTCCAGACAAACAGTAATGCGTGAGTAAAACAAAAGGGGCAGAACAGAACTAAGAAATACGAGGTCTGTCCATGAAGTAATGGACCTTTTTATTTTTTTCAAAAACTATATGGATTTGAATCACGTGTGATTGCATGAGCCAAGCTTGAACCCTTCGTGCGCATGCGTGGGTTTTTCCACGGTTGTGTCATTCGCCTGTGGGCAGGCTTTTGAGTGAGCACTGGTCCACCCCTCCCGTCGGATTTCTTTGTCTGAGAACTTGCTGAGAGACTGCCACTTTGCTCCATGAAATTTTTTTCAGAAACTGTTAGAGGACAGGCAGTTGGAAACCATTCGATAGATTCAGTTGGATATCGGTGAAGATTCTGTCGGCGTCACGCAGATTAAGGACTGTTAAAACCTTTTTAAAGACGGCCCACAGTGGCGGAGGGCGCGCGGCGCGCCGAGTGACCATTGACAGACTGGATCGACCAGATCATTTGTAAACTGAACGCTGTGTTGATCCGGGACATCATGTGACTACCACAGAAATGGCAAGATAGCTGGACATAGCACTTTTGCGGCACATTCCACTGTTACAGGAGATTTTGTAATGAAAGACATGCGGAGGATTTCGCGCGTTGGCACGAAGCAGCGCAGGACGCTGAGTCTCACAGGACATGTTGGAGCATGTCCAGCTGTTACACAATTTCTCGGATACTCACTCAACTGAAAGCCATCGAAAGCTGTCTGAATCTTCTGAATGGTTTCCAACACGGAGGTGTTTTTTTTTTTTTTTTTTTTTTGCTGCGCGTCATGAGCTGCTTCGTGCCAACGCGCGAAATCCTCCGCAATTAAAAAAATCTTAAAAAAACACACAAGATGGGTGTGAGTAGAGGAAAATGCGCATCGTGCAGCGTGTGCAAGGATAAGCAATAGTAATACTACTTGTAACAATACAATAAAATAAGAAAATGCGGTAGAAATAGAAATATATATATATATATATATATATATAAAAACATGATTGGAATTGAAAAAAAATAGGAGCATCTTATTTACAATATGTGAAGTGGAATTTAGATGTGATAAGGTGACAATGCTGGGATTTGTAAACGAGTTGTTATTGCACATGATTTGTGGACATATTAATATTGCACGTGATTTGTGGACATATTATTGCATGTGGTTATTTCACAGTGTTATTGTACAGCCTGACAGCAGCAGGGAGGAACGACCTGTGGTATCGTTCCTTCTTGCACTGAGGGTGCCTCAGTCTGTCACCGAAGGAGCTGCTCAGCTACACTACAGTCTGGTGCAGAGGGTGAGAGGACGTGTCCATGATGGATTTGAACTTGGCTAACACCCTCCTCTCAGCCACCTCCTCCATAGAGTCCAGAGGACAGCCCAGGACAGAGCTGGACTTCCTGACCAGCTTATTCAGTCTCTTTCTCTCCCGCTCTGTGCTGCTCGGGGCCCAACAGACGACAGCATAGAGGAGAGCAGAGGCTACAACAGAGTCGTAGAAGGTTTTAAGCAGAGGCCTGCTCACTCCAAAGGATCTCAGTCTCCTCAGGAGGTGGAGACAACTCTGGCCTTTCTTGTACAGGGCGTCAGTGTTGTGAGTCCAGTCCACTTTTTTGTTGAGGTGAACACCCAGGTATTTGAAACTGTCCACAGTCTCTATGTCCTCCCCCTGGACGTTCACCGGTGGGTGAGGTGGTGGATTCCTCCTGAAGTCGATCACCATCTCCTTCAAGTGGTTGCGCTCACACCAGTCCATATGTCTGTGATGACCGACCGGTACTCCAGTTCGTTCCCCTCAGACACACGACCCACAATGGTGGAGTCATCAGAGAACGTCTGGAGATGGCAGCTGTCCGTGTTGTAGGTGGAGTCCGAGGTGTAAAAGGGTGAAGAGGAAAGGCGAGAGGACGGTGCCCTGGGGGGCCCCGGTGCTGCACCTTACCACCTCAGACTGACAGCTGCGCAGCCGCACGTACTGCGGGCGGTCAGTGAGGTAGTCGATGGTCCAGGCGGCGAGATGTCCATCCACACCTGCATCCTCCAGCTTCTCCCGCAGCAGCTCCAATCTGATGGTGTTGAAAGCGCTGGAGAAATCAAAGAACATGACTCTCACTGCACTCCCGCCGGTCTCCAGGTGGGTGAGCACTCGCTGCAGCAGGTAGATGACGCTGTTGGGCCTGTAGGCAAACTGCAGTGGGTCCAGGATGTCTGTCGCTCACCACAGTGCAGAGGTGAGACAGGACGAGCCGCTCCGTAGTCTTCATGAGGTCGGAGGTCAGGGCAACTGGTCTGTAGTGGGCTGGTTCCTTGGTGTGCGGTGTTTTGGGAACCGTGGACCACACAGGAGGTCTTCCACAGGGTGGGGACCACCCCCAGGCTGAAGCTCTTGTTGAAGATGTGGCTGAGGACCTCACAGAGCTCATCTGCACAGGTCCTCAGCAACCTCAGGGAGATCCCATCAGGTCCTGCTGCTTTCCTCTGCTTCAGCCGCAGGAGCTGGCCTCTCACCTCAGTCGGAGTTACAGTGACGGGGGAGGGAGGAGGGAGCTGAGGTGTGAGCTGAGGTGGGCTGGTGCTGAATACAATCTAGGGAGAGGAGGGACAAAGTCCAGAGTGCAGTGGAGGTGACCAGGTGGAAGAAGGTGGGGGGTCAGAGGGACTGGAGAGCTGGCCGCTGGAGACGTGTGGAGAGCCCGGAGCAGGCAGGGGGCAGGTGTGGAGGAGCCAAAACGGTTAAAGTAACTGTTTAGCTCCTCTGCAAACTGAGAATCTCCATCTGCAGTCCTGCTGGCACCCTGCCCAAATCCGGAGGCGGTCTTGAGGCCTCTCCACATGTCTCTGACATTGTTCTGGGCCAGCTGCTCCTCCATCTTCCTTCCATACTCCTTCTTGGCTGCCTGGATCTTCCATATCTAACTATATATATTGCACTGGGATACCAATTAAACAACTGCAAACTATAAAGAAGAAAATGGTGATATGGCCGAGGATATTTCAGCATTGTGTTATATTTAATATCTGGTAGTCATCATCACCCCTTCCACCAGCACCCTGTTGGGCAACTGTACCAGTGGTGGTCGTTGTTAACCTGGACATTGACCGATCTGGTATGGAAGTTCGATTTGTTCTCTGCATCTTTATTTTGGCTTGTTTTACAGCAGATGCCCTTCCTGACGCAACCTTACCTTATCCGGGCTTGGGACCGGTGTCACCGAACGATTTCTGATTGTCAACAGCGATTCACTGATTAATACCTTGTTTCTGATTAAAACTGCAATCCAGTCATCATCTATCTCAGAGGCAGATAGCTGAAGCTTTTGTGCAATGATCATTTCCACATAAATTCAGCATTAATTAATAATAAAAGACGGGGAAGCGATCAGAGCACGTCAGACTCTGACGTGCTGCTGCGGCTACATTCTTTCAGAGCGTCTTTCAGTAGCGACTCACCGATTATCACCTCATTTCTGTTTAAAATGGCCTTGTTTCTGCTTAAAACTGACTTTAGAATGATTTAAGAGATTTTGCCTTGTCACCTGATGGTTAATAATCACATTATTGCCTGTGATTGCTTTGGATGCAGAGAGTTAGGGGGTCCGTTGGGTCGGTGACACCGGCACTCAGAATGTACTGGCTGCAAACCCCATATGACTGAGATTTGCTTTAAGGTTAACACCCTGCCTCCTTCTACCCTCCTCTTTTATCTGGGCTTGGGACCGGCACTCAGAATGTACTGGATGTACACCCCATGTGGAGTTAATTCTTACAAATTTCTTTAATGGAATAATTATTCTGTTAACATTCAATGGATATTAAAAATTTACTGACTGATTTACTGAAATGTTTAGTCATTCCTTTCCATCCTCTTTGTTTTGCATTGTTAAATAAATGATAAAGATAAAAAATTTGTCAGAAGCACAAGATTGTCAGGATACGTGGTCGCGTGGCACAGAAAGTGAGTGGACACAAATGCAAACTCTCAGAGGATACGTACAATGTAATAATAAACTTCATCTCATAAACAGTCCAGGGTCTGGTACACAGAAAGGCAGGCAGCGTAGAAAAGGCACCAGTGAGGGCAAGGCAAAAATATGTGGTCAGGAACAGGCTGAGGTTAAAGGCACGGAGAGACACAATATCGGAGGCAAAGGCAGAAGACAAAATCCAGATAAACAATGAGGTCAAAAAACACTGAGGCAAACGAAGCAAGATCAGGGCTGGAACGACGATACAAAGATCAACGAGCTGGCACCACAGTGAGGGAAGTGAGAGCTTAAATAACAGGTGATGTAACAAGGTGCACGTGTGTTCGAGGGTTCTGGAAGGAGGTGTGGTCTGGTGAAACAAAGAGACAGGATGAGAAGCAAGAGAGAGAGAGTGTGAGTGAAAACGAAGCAGATCAAAAGCAAAAGGAGTCAGTGAATGAAAACCAGTGGTGAAAGTATAACGTGCCCACAGACCAACAAAAGGAAAAGTGAATCAAATAAAGGGCAAACTAGGAATCAGAGTGACAGGCCTAGAAATAGCACAAGAATACAACCCCTGGCAAAAATTATGGAATCACTGGCCTCGGAGGATGTTCATTCAGTTGTTTAATTTTGTAGAAAAAAAGCAGATCACAGACATGACACAAAACTAAAGTCTTTTCAAATGGCAGCTTTCTGGCTTGAAGAAACATTATAGGAAATCAGGAAAAAAATTGTGGCAGTCAGTAACGGTTACTTTTTTAGACCAAGCAGAGGGAAAAAATATGGAATCACTCAATTCTGAGGAAAAAATTATGGAATCATGAAAAACAAAAGAACGCTCCAACACATCACTAGTATTTTGTTGCACCACCTCTGGCTTTTATAGCAGCTTAAGATCCGGACTATTTGCAGGCCATGACATTGACCCTATGTGTCTTTTTGCAAGGAATGTTTTCACGGTTTTTGCTCTTTGGCAAGATGCATTATCATCTTGAAAAATGATTTCATCATCCCCAAACATCCTTTCAGTTGATGGGATAAGAAAAGTGTCCAAAATATCAACGTAAACTTGTGCATTTATTGATGATGTAATGACAGCCATCTCCCCAGTGCCTTTACCTGACATGCAGCCCCATATCATCAATGACTGTGGAAATTTACATGTTCTCTTCAGGCAGTCATCTTTATAAATCTCATTGGAGCGGCACCAAACAAAAGTTCCAGCATCATCACCGTGCCCAATGCAGATTCGAGATTCATCACTGAATATGACTTTCATCCAGTCATCCACAGTCCACGATTGCTTTTCCTTAGCCCATTGTAACCTTGTTTTTTTTTCTGTTTAGGTGTTAATGATGGCTTTCGTTTAGCTTTTCTGTATGTAAATCCCATTTCCTTTAGGCGGTTTCTTACAGTTCGGTCACAGACGTTGACTCCAGTTTCCTCCCATTCGTTCCTCATTTGTTTTGTTGTGCATTTTCGATTTTTGAGACATATTGCTTTAAGTTTTCTGTCTTGACACTTTGATGTCTTCCTTGGTCTACCAGTATGTTTGCCTTTAACAACCTTCCCATGTTGTTTGTATTTCGTCCAGAGTTTAGACACAGCTGACTGTGAACAACCAACAACTTTGCAACATTGCGTGATGATTTACCCTCTTTTAAGAGTTTGATAATCCTCTCCTTTGTTTCAATTGACATCTCTCATGTTGGAGCCATGATTCATGTCAGTCCACTTGGTGCAAACAGCTCTCCAAGGTGTGATCACTCCTTTTTAGATGCAGACTAACGAGCAGATCTGATTTGATGCAGGTGTTAGTTTTGGGGATGAAAATTTACAGGGTGATTCCATAATTTATTCCTCAGAATTGAGTGAGTCCATATTTTTTTCCCTCTGCTTGGTCTAAAAAAAGTAACCGTTACTGACTGCCACAATTTTTTTTTTTCTTGATTTCTTATAGTGTTTCTTAAAGCCAGAAAGTTGCCATTTAGTTTTGTCATGTCTGTGATCTGCTTTTTTTCTACAAAATTAAACAACTAAATGAACATCCTCCGAGGCCGGTGATTCCATAATTTTTGCCAGGGGTTGTAATAAGACTATAAACACAACTTGAACAAAATCTGAATATGACATCACAGACACAGGAAATAAGATAGAACTGATTATAACCCAAAGTAGAACAGAACGTGGCTGAAGTATAACTAATAATCATCACAGAAAATAAAGAAAGAACAGAAACAAAACCAGAACTGATGGCAAAACAATGGAATGACTTGAACAAATGATCACAGGAAACAATACCAAAAACAAAAAGAATACAAACATACATAATAAACACAACCAGAGAAACATAATGCAAAATGATGAAAAAGGCAACCAAAAGGATCAAATCAGGGTAGTCAGATGACAGTAGGGTACAAACCCAAAACATCACCCCGAGCCAGGACCCACCTGACAAGATATTCAGTTGTAAAATAATAACCCTTTTGAGAAAACATGACTGTTTCTTTCTAAGATGAGGTCTTGTGGATTATAGAATATTAAAATGCGGGTGCTGATTTTCCGCTCATTATAGGCCATTTTTTTCCATGTGACGTTTACCTATATTTCTTTATAATTTTTTATGTCTTATCTGTTTATGTGTTTGTGTATTCGGCACTCCTCATTCACGCATCAGGTATAATTAAATTAATGTCCTGCCTCTTTGTTTCATCGTCGGCTGTTCAAAACTGAGAGTCATTGATTTTGTGTTTAAAGTCAAACATCAGCATCATTTATCATTATTTCATTCAGGGGTTTTTTTTTTTTGTACCTCATGTTATTCCACCAGAATCTGGTCACATACAAATATGAATGAAACTGCCATGATAAAAACTTTAAATACAGTAAAACTCACCTAAACTGTCACTGTATAAACCAGATATTCGCACTCACCAGTCAAATACAAAATCTCAATGTTTTTGTATGGATTTCCATGTAATAACCACCATATATATGTTTTTGCCTCATTTTAATTGTGAACCATTTTGTGTGGCACAGTGACAGCTTGTTCACATGTGGCTGCTGTTTTGTGTGTGTGTGTGTGTGTGTGTGTGTATGGTACATAAATATATTTGTCTATGCCTGTGCAGCACACAGCTAAAGCATTTTCCTGATTCTGTGTCATTCTTTTGAAGTCTCTTATTCTCCCCACCACCCACTAAAAATGACTTTTAGAAATTTTCTGCCTGATTGTCTTAATGCGGTGCTGTCCTTAGATGACCAAAGCTTCTGTAGAAAAGAATAAGCTAGCAGGCTGTGTACACAGACAACAAAATTATGAAGTACTGAAAATAGGAGCGTAATTAAAGATATGCAGTTGCATAGGTACAAAAAAGCTCACACATGATTAGGGCTGGCCAGTGCCATTAATGTGCTGATTCTGTTCTTAGATTCAGTTGCATCAGATTACACTAATGTTACACAAAAATAAATGTTCAGCAAGGTTTATCGCAGAATCAATCTGACAGCAAGTGACTGCTCTAAACACTGTTACAGTGGCTTGCAAAATTATTCAGCCCTTGAAGAAAACTGGCAATTAAACTGATTATTTACAGGCATCATACCAAAGGGGTTGATTACATGTGCAAGTCATCATCTTGGCTTTTATATTTTTAATTAATTTATATCAAGTTGTAGAGATTTACACTCAACAAAAATATAAACGCAACACTTTTGGTTTTGCTCCCATTTTGTATGAGATGAACTCAAAGATCTAAAACTTTTTCCACATACACAATATCACCATTTCCCTCAAATATTGTTCACAAACCAGTCTAAATCTGTGATAGTGAGCACTTTCTCCTTTGCTGAGATAATCCATCCCACCTCACAGGTGTGCCATATCAAGATGCTGATAAGACACCATGGTTAGTGCACAGGTGTGCCTTAGACTGTCCACAATAAAAGGCCACTCTGAAAGGTGCAGTTTTGTTTTATTGGGATACCAGTCAGTATCTGGTGTGACCACCATTTGCCTCATGCAGTGCAACACACCACCTTCGCATAGAGTTGATCAGGTTGTCAATTGTGGCCTGTGGAATGTTGGTCCACTCCTCTTCAATGGCTGTGCGAAGTTGCTGGATATTGGCAGGAACTGTACACGCTGTTGTATACGCAGGTCCAGAGCATCCCAAACATGCTCATGGGTGACATGTCCGGTGAGTATGCCGGCCATGCAAGAACTGGGACTTTTTCAGCTTCCAAGAATTGTGTACAGATCCTTGCAACATGGGGCAGTGCATTATCCTGCTGCAGCATGAGGTGATGTTCTTGGATGTATGGCACAACAATGGGCCTCGGGATCTCGTCACAGTATCTCTGTGCATTCAAAATGCCATCAATAAAATGCACCTGTTCTTCATCCATCACAGACGCCTGCCCATATCATAACCCCACCGCCACCATGGGCCACTCGATCCACAACATTGACATCAGAAAACCGCTCACCCACACGACGCCACACACGCTGTCTGCCATCTGCCCTGGACAGTGTGAACCGGGATTCATCCATGAAGAGAACACCTCTCCAACGTGCCAAACACCAGCGGATTGTGAGCATTTGCCTACTCAAGTCGGTTTACGACGACGAACTGGAGTCAGGTCGAGACCCCGATGAGGACGACGAGCATGCAGATGAGCTTCCCTGAAACGTTTCTGACAGTTTGTGCAGAAATTCTTTGGTTATGCAAACCGATTGTTTCAGCAGCTGTCCGAGTGGCTGGTCTCAGACGATCTTAGAGGTGAAAATGCTGGATGTGGAGGTCCTGGGCTGGTGTGGTTACACGTGGTCTGCGGTTGTGAGGCTGGTTGGATGGACTGCCCAAATTCTCTGAAGCACCTTTGGAGAGGGCTTATGGTAGAGAAATGAACATTCAATACACGAGCAACAGCGCTGGTTGACATTCCTGCTGTCAGCATGTCAATTGCACGCTCCCTCAAATCTTGCGACATCTGTGGCATTGTGCTGTGTGATAAAACTGCACCTTTCAGAGTGGCCTTTTATTGTGGGCAGTTTAAGGCACACCTGTGCACTAATCATGGGTGTCTAATCAGCATCTTGATATTGCACACCTGTGAGGTGGGATGGATATCTCAGCAAAGGAAGAAGTGCTCACTATCACAGATTTAGACTGGTTTGTGACAATATTTGAGGGAATGGTGATATTGTGTATGTGGAAAAAGTTTTAGATCTTTGAGTTCATCTCATACAAATGGGAGCAAAACCAAAAGTGTTGTGTTTATATTTTTGTTGAGTGTACTTTCAGTTTGAGTCTAAGGAAGATAATTTTAGAAATTTTTATATTGAGAAGCCTGATTTACGTTTTTGTATTTGAAGTGCCATAAACAAATTAAAATGTGTGAAACACCAAGGGCTGAATACTTTTACAAGCACTGTAAATGCGAGAATAAACTGTCAGACCTGGAAGTGCGGTAACACGTAAAAACCGGAAAGGGCAGAAACAATTCATTCATTTTTTTTTATATAGCGCCAATCACAACAACAGTTGCCCCAAGGCGCTTATATTGTAAGGCAAGGCCATACATAATGATGTAAAACCCCACGGTCAAAACGACCCCCTGTGAGCAAGCACTTGGCTACAGTGGGAAGGAAAAACTCCCTTTTAAACAGGAAGAAACCTCCAGCAGAACCAGGCTCAGGGAGGGGCAGTCTTCTGCTGGGACTGGTTGGGGCTGAGGGAGAGAACCAGGAAAAAGACATGCTGTGGAGGGTAGCAGAGATCGATCACTAATGATTAAATGCAGAGTGGTGCATACAGAGCAAAAGAGAAAGAAACAGTGCATCATGGGAACCCCCCAGCAGTCTACGTCTATAGCAGCATAACTAAGGGATGGTTCAGGGTCACCTGATCCAGCCCTAACTATAAGCTTTAGCAAAAAGGAAAGTTTTAAGCCTAATCTTAAAAGTAGAGAGGGTGTCTGTCTCCCTGATCTGAATTGGGAGCTGGTTCCACAGGAGAGGAGCCTGAAAGCTGAAGGCTCTGCCTCCCATTCTCTACTCTTACAACCCTAGGAACTACAAGTAAGCCTGCAGTCTGACAGCGAAGCGCTCTATTGGGGTGATATGGTACTACGAGGTCCCTAAGATAGATGGGACCTGATATTCAAACCTTATAAGTAAGAAGAAGAATTTTAAATTCTATTCTAGAATTAACAGGAAGCCAATGAAGAGAGGCCAATATGGGTTGAGATATGCTCTCTCCTTCTAGTCCCCGTCAGCACTCTAGCTGCAGCATTTTGAATTAACTGAAGGCTTTTTAGGGAACTTTAGGACAACCTGATAATAATGAATTACAATAGTCCAGCCTAGAGGAAATAAATGCATGAATTAGTTTTTCAGCATCACTCTGAGACAAGACCTTTCTGATTTTAGAGATATTGCGTAAATGCAAAAAAGCAGTCCTACATATTTGTTTAATATGCGCTTTGAATGCATATCCTGATCAAAAATGACTCCAAGATTTCTCACAGTATTACTAGAGGTCAGGGTATGCCATCCACAGTAAGGATCTGGTTAGACACCATGTTCTAAGATTTGTGGGGCCAAGTACAATAACTTCAGTTTATCTGAGTTTAAAAGCAGGAAATTAGAGGTCATCCATGTCTTATGTCTGTAAGACAATCCTGCAGTTTAGCTAATTGGTGTGTGTCGTCTGGCTTCATGGATAGATAAAGCTGGGTATCATCTGCGTAACAATGAAAAATTTAAGCAATACCGTCTAATAATACTGCCTAAGGGAAGCATATATAAAGTGAATAAAATTGGTCCTAGCACAGAACCTTGTGGAACTCCATAATTAACTTTAGTCTGTGAAGAAGATCCCCATTTACATGAACAAATTGTAATCTATTAGACAAATATGATTCAAACCACCGCAGCGCAGTGCCTTTAATACCTATGGCATGCTCTAATCTCTGTAATAAAAGTTTATGGTCAACAGTATCAAAAGCAGCACTGAGGTCTAACAGAACAAGCACAGAGATGAGTCCACTGTCTGAGGCCATAAGAAGATCATTTGTAACCTTCACTAATGCTGTTTCTGTACTATGATGAATTCTAAAACCTGACTGAAACTCTTCAAATAGACCATTCCTCTGCAGATGATCAGTTAGCTGTTTACAACTACCCTTTCAAGAATTTTGAGAGAAAAGGAAGGTTGGAGATTGGCCTATAATTAGCTAAGATAGCTGGGTCAAACAAGATGTTAAACTCCATGAAACAAACATCCAAGTTAAATTACCAAGAATACTTACAGTGTGGAAGAATGAGCCATATCACATGGAGAATTATAATAACACATGGAGAAATATACTTATGACCCAAGACACCACAGCATTGCCACATTGCATCCAGTACAGGTCCACACAAGTTTTATGCCAGATTCACCTCCTGCATGCAGCTCTAGTTTTACATGGAGAAACATACTCACAGCTCTGAGTGTTCTGAGGTGGTCTGCTTCACTTCAGAGATGTGACAGGATCAAGTGTGCTCAGAATGGCACAGGTGCAAGTACAATGTGCAAATTGTTTACTTCAGAATTAGAATCACCATTGTTGTCATTGCATAGCAAATCTGCACAATGAAATTTGCTTGTGCATCCTCAAAAAATAATGCCCACCCTCACACATAACTTATCCACACACATACTTGAAATCGATATTAAGAACTTCAGGAGATTTTTTTTGGGGGGGTGGGGGGTGAGGCGAGCTTAGAGACCTATAAATTACACCATTCCTGTTAGACATTTGTCTCATATTGCACTGTCCCCAACAAACATAACTCATATTGCACTAATCCCACATTGTCTGTGTCACATATTGCACATGTCCCATGGCGCACATGTCCCATACTGCATCATGTCCCTCTAAAACATCAATTGACATTCAAAATACCTAACTATAATAACACCTTTAAATAGCTAAAAAAAAAAAATCAATCCAACATTAATAAATATTAGGGCTGCAGCTATCCATTATTTTAGTAAGAGTATTCTATTGATTATTCTGGCGATTAATCGAGTAATTAGGGATAAAAAGTGTCAGAGCCTGCCGGTTTGTCCGGTCGGTTGTGGGGTTTTTGGTTTGTTTTTATTCTCATTTTGCTTTTGTATTATTTTTCTGTGTATTCTGTTCTTGTGGGATTTTTATTGCTGGGGTCTCTCTCTCCACACACCTGGCTGTAATCTGCCGATTGCAACCTGGGGCTTTATTGGCTCACGGGTTGTGTTGGTTCTTTGCCAGTTTGTTGCGCCCTGTGCCTTCATACCAGCTCTCATTCTCGTGTTTTCTAGATCTACCTGCTTCAGTGTGTTCTCGGCCTCTTGCCCGTTTTTTCCAACAGCAGGCTTAGACCCGTTTCACCTGGCGGTACGCCACCACAGCCAGCAGCTCGCACAGCAAGAGGACAAGCTCAGTATGCTAAGCTCTGGGTTTAGCGAGCTCGTCACCCACCAAGACACGTTTATGGCATCAGTCAGTGATCAGATGAGTCAACTGCTGTCCAGGCTCGATCTTTAGGCTATGTCGGACACAGCCACCAGCAATCCAAGCATACCACCGGGGCTGCCAGCTGTCTCGCCGGTTCCATACCAGCGCCTGTCATCTGCAATCAGTTGTCATGTCCTGAACGCTTTTCAGGCGACTACGGGGACGTCAGACCCTTCATCACCCACTTTGAACTAATGGCATCCATGTTCCCGTCTGACAGATCAAAAATAGCATACATCATCACTCACCTGTCCGGTTGATCATCTGCCTGGGCCACGGCCGAGTGGGGACGACAATCACCCGCCTGTGCGTCACTCCCGGCATTCACAAGAGCCCTCGAGCAAGTATTCCAACACACAGCCCCGGGACATGAAGCAGCTTGATCCCTTATGAAGCTGAAGTAGGGCAGCCGCTGTGTCACAGATTACGCAGTCGATTTCCGTGTCCTGGCAGCAAAGAGTGAATGGAACCCAGCTGCACTCCTTGACATATTGTTCCAGGGACTGTCAGCAGAGATTCAAGATCAGCTTGTGGCCATAGACTTGCCAGAAAAGTTGGGCGATCTGATCGCACTCACCATCCGCACGGACCATCACCTACAAGACCGTCCTTGCTGTGGGAGCCGGCATCCTGACTACCAGTCCAACACACCTCCTGGCCGCTCCGCCTCCTCCACTCATGCCCGGCCAGAGCCATCTCAGCACAGCACAGAGGAACCGATGCAGCTCGGGCGCATACGCTTGACTCCAGCCGAGCGACAGCACTGCCGAGTGGACAACCTCTGTTTGTACTGTGGACAAGCTGGGCACATGATAGCCGATTGTCAGGCCAGGGGTGCCACCGTGCGGTCAAGGGCAGAATTGCGTGTGAGTCTTAATTCCATCTCCCCTGTTTCAACACAAAATGTAATCCCAGCCAAATTAATGTCTGACCACACTTCCATTACCGTTTTGGCTTTTATTAATTCTGGTTCTGATGCCAATCTGATTCTTTCTTCTCTCGCCAGGTACCTCCATCTGAAATTGTATAAGATCTTGCGCCCTCTGGTGGTACGTGCTGTGGATGGCCTCATCCTGGGCCAAATTACTCATCACACACCGTCTGTCAAATTACTGATTTCCCATACACATTCTGAATCAATCAGTTTCCATGTTTTGGACTATATGACACAGTCGTTAATCTTGGGGCACCCCTGGCTACAACGACACGGTCTGAATTCTGATTGGATTAAGGGCGAAATCACATCCTGGAGCCCAGCCTGTAATTATTCATGTCTATTAAGACCTGAACGTACTCCGCAAGGTTTGAATCCGTATCTTGATGAGGTACCAGAGTGTCACCACGACCTAGCTGCCATATTTAGTAAAGTGAGAGCCAAGTCATTACCTCCTCATTGCGAATATGACTGTGCCATTGAGCTTCTCCCCGGGGCAAGCCCACCCAAGGAAAACTGTTTTCTCTATCGGCACCTGAACGCCACGCGATGAACGAATACATTCGGGAGTCCCTGGCAGCAGGTTTAATTCGTCCTTCATCCTCACCTGCAGGGCCGGCGTTCTTCTTTGTTGAAATGAAGGATAAGACACTCCGTCCCTGTATTGATTACCGTGGTCTTAATGACGTCACCATAAAGAATCTTTATCCGCTGCCGCCTCTGCGTTTGAGTTGTTGGAGGGAGCCTTTTTTTTTTTCTAAGCTTGACTTATGTAATGCATATCATTTGGTCCAGATCAGACAGGGAGATGAGTGGAAAACAGCCTTTAGTGCCCCATCCGGCCATTATGAATACTTGGTCATGCCTTTGGTCTCACAAACGCACCAGCCGTTTTCCAAAATTTAGTGAACAACGTGCTAACTTGAATACCTGAATAAATTTGTCTTCATATATCTGGATGACATCCTCATTTTTTTCCCCAGATTGATCTAAGCATAAGTGTCACACACGTACTGTTTTACAAACCCTTCTGCAAAATGAGCTCTTTGTGAAAGCGGAGAAGTGTGAATTTCACAAATACATGGTTTCCTTTTTGGGCTTTGTTATATCTAAGGTAGAAATAAGGATGGATCCAGAGAAGGTGGTGGCAGTGCGGGATTGGCCCATTCCCGTATCACTTAAAGAAGTCCAACAGTTTTTAGGGTTTGCAAACTTTTACTGTAAATTCCATTAGAGCAGTTCTCTTTCAGAGAAATTCCTCAGATGGCAGGTTCCACCCATGCGCCTTCTTGTCTAAGAAACTGTCTCCGGCAGAACAGAATTATGGCATCGGCGGCCGCAAAGTGTTGGTGGTAAAAGTGGCCTTAGAGGAGTGGTGGCACTGGTTGAGGGGGCACAGATACCGTTCTTAGTCTATACCGACCACAAAAATCTCGAGTACTTATGTTTAGCCAATGCCTTAATTCCCAACAGGCTAGAGGTGGGCAATATTCTTCAATTATTTAAATTTTTCGCTGTCCTATCGACCAGGCTCAAAAAACGGAAAACCTGATGCCTTATCCTGTCAGGGGGACCCGGGTGACACGCCCTCCGATCCAAGCAGGCTAGGCGCGCTCTGTTATGCTCATCCGCAGTCTATAAGACCGCCGCAGATCATAGGAGGTTAGCCGTGCCATACGCCCTCGGGCTTAAGGTCACTTGACCCTTCGGGGGTTCCTAGTAAACTGACTCCCCGTTCATTGGGCCCTTTGTGGTGTCTAAGATCATTAATCCTGTTTCCATCCGTCTCCGCCTTCCCCGCTCCATGCGTGTCTACCCCACTTTTCATGTTAGTCAGGTCAAGCCCTGTCCGGTCCTAGTACGTTGTTTAACCCATTTCTAAGTTTTTTTTTTTTTTAATAAAGGTTGGTGGACTGGGTCCCTGCGTGATTTTTTTTTTATATCCCTCTTTCTCTGCAAATGCATTTCAGCTGTAGGTTAACATGCAAGCCTTGCATTCAGTTTTTTTACTTACTGTGTTGTGAAGTGTTGTGTGTTGCCCAAAAAAAGTGCAAATTAAAAAAGCGAAACACAGAAGAAAGACTGGACTTCTACTGTTTGTCAGTGTAGCCAGGGACGCAGTTGTGACTCCGCACTGAGCAGAGAGAAACAGCAGCCGGCCGCCGGGTCAATAGTCACTCCCCACGTCGAGTGGACCGTGGGTGTTTTTTAAAAATAGACAAACACACTGCTTCACTTTAAATGCGCAGTCAGTCTATTCATATGATTAGCATGGGACCCTCTTCTCTTAAAAGGCTTTTTTTTACTCTGTGTGTCATGTCGGAAAGCTGTAGCTATCATTGCTAATTTGATTAGCTGTTATGCTCTAGTCTTCTTCTGGTTTTTTTTCTGGGGATGTTACAACACCACACACAGGCCTGGCACATGTACTACAACTTAAACGAAGCTTCGAGGCACAGAATTTGCCTCAACATTTTTTGTATTTGAATTTTTTCGAGTTACACGACTAATAGTTTCAGCCCTAATAAATATTTCTAAAAAATTAAAATTGTTGAAAACAAATATTGCACATGTCCTCCCTTGTTCTAATTAGAGTAATGCACTTGTTCTGACCGGAGCTTGGGCATGTCTGTTCATTTCTTTGATGGCTCTAGGAAAGAAGCTGTTTTTAGCCTTGTGGTGTGGGCTTTGAAGGCCCGATAACACCTGGCGGATGGAAGCAAAGAGAAAAGGTGTTGTGAGGGGTGTGTTCCGTCCTGCAGTCTTTAATTGGACTCCTGAGTATGATTAGGCCTTTCAAGTCCTAAAGAATCGCTTTACAGCAGCCCCCGTACTACTCCTTCGTGACCACACTCAACAGTTTGTGGTCGAGGTTGACGCTTCCGACATAGGTGTTGGAGCGATCCTATCTCAATTTGACCCGTCTGACAAGAAATTACACCCATGCGCTTATTTGTCCAAAAAAAATTATCTCCTGCAGAACGTCATTATAGCATAGGTGGCCGAGAACTGTTGGCGGTTAAAGTGGCCCTGGAGGAGTGGCGCCATTGGCTTGAGAGAACACAAGTGCCATTCTTGGTATGGACTGATCACAATAATTTTGAGTATTTACGCTCAGCTAAATGGTTAAATTTCAGGCAGGCTCGTTGGGCTATTTTCTTTAGCTGTTTTAATTTTGTACTGTCATACCACCATGGATACAAAAATGGCAAACCGGATGCACTCTCCCGACAAGGAGATCCTTCTCTTGCTTCGTCTGAGCCTAGTACAGTCCTTCCTGAGTCTTGTTTTGTCTCTGCCATCACCTGGGACATTGAGTCTAAGGTTTGTTCTTGCCGTACGTGACGTACCCGTTCCTCCAGGGTGCCCTAAGTGGAAACTGTTTGTACCTGCATCTCTAAGAGGGGAAGTTATACGCTGGGGACACGATAGCTGGTTTGCCTGCCACCCAGGCATCAAGAATACTACGCGCATTGTTCAGGAGAGGTTTGGTGGCCTTGCCTGCTTTCCGATATCACCGATTACGTCAAGGCATGCCAGACCTCTGCTATGCATAAATCCTCCACTCACTCACCATCTGGTAAATTACTGCTTTTGTCCATTGCAACAAGACCTTGGTCTCATATTACCATTGTCTTTGTCACAGGCCTTCCGCCCTCTAAAGGGAACACCGTAATATTAATGGTTGTTGACTGTCTCTCTAAAATGGCCCATTTTGTACCCTTGCCAAAACTACCTACCGCCAAAGAAACTGCTGACATTTTGTTGACTAACGTTTTCAGATTGCATGGTATCCCACAGGACATAGTCTCTGATCGAGGGCCTCAATTTGTCTCTCAATTCTGGAAGGAGTTCTGTCGTCTGCTGGGGGTCACCTCCAGCCTAACCTCGGGACATCACCCACAAGCTAACGGACAAACTGAAAGAGTTAATCAAGAGTTGGAAAAGGGCCTGCGTATCCTAGCTTCTGAGCATCCGGCCACCTGGGCCCCACAGTTAGTGTGGATTGAGCTAGCGCATAACTGCTTACCATCTGCATCCACAGGTTACTCCCCATTTCATGTGTCACATGGATTTCAGCCATCTTTGTTTCCTCCCACAGACTTAAACTCTCGGGTGCCTTCTGCCTTGTCCCTCATCCTTTGCTACCGACGAACCTGGGAGTGGGCTTGTCGGGCTCTGCAGCATTTGGCGATCACCTATAAAACCGCAGCGGATAGGAAGAGGTCTTCCGCTCCAGCCTACGTCCCGGGTCAGAAAGTCTGGCTCTCCACTGCCCATCCGTGGACTCCCCAGGAAGCTCACTCCCAGGTTCGTTGGTCCGTTCCCCATCTCTAAAGTGATTAACCCTGTTTCAGTCCGTCTACTTTTGCCCAGGTCTATGAAGATACACCCCACCTTCCACGTCAGCCATGTGAAGCCTGTCCAGCTTTACATGGCTGACGTGGCACCCTTTATGACCTCCGGCCGTTCCCTCGCCTACCCGGTCTGTGGGTGGTGGGCTGGTGTTCTCTGTTTAGCACCTCCTGGGATCTCATCAGCGTGGGAGGTGGGTGCAGTACCTGCTGGACTGGGAAGGGTATGGGCCTGAGGAACAGTCCTGGATCCCCTTTCGCTTCATTCTGGACCTGGAACTTATCACAGACTTTTAACGCTTGGCACCCTGATTCCCCTGGGCCGGCCCTTGGGGGGTGTCCTGTCATGCTTTGTACCTGTGCTCTGTGTTATGTCATGCTTAGTTTAGGTTTTATGGTTTTCCTCGTGATGGGTTTTTCCTGCCTGCTCTTTTTCTGTCCCTATCTCTCTTGTCTGTGTCTCTTGGTCCTTTGTGGTGGTCGTTGCACTCGGCTTGGGCCAAACTCAGTTCTGGATCTTTCCATACACCTGTTTCTAATCTACATTTCATCACCTGGGTGTATTTATGTCCCACTGGTGGCACTACCCCTTCACCAGATCATTGCGCCTTGTGCCTTCGCTTCCAGCCCTGTGTTCCATGTCTCCAAGTCCTGCTACCACATTGTGTTTCAACCACCTGCCTGTTTGTATTGACCATGCCTTAAGCCTGATGTTTTGATCTGTTTGCTTGTTTTGGACTGCCTTGCTGTGTCCTGGACCCCACTGAATCCTTCAGTAAACGCCTTTACGAACCATAGCTACGTTGTTGAGTCCTGCAATTGTGTCCAGACGTTTCTGTCCGCCATTCCTGATAAGCCCTACCCTCAGCCTATCAAAAATGAAGACTACCTGGAAAGTTGCAGTATCTCCATCCATCCATCGATCCATTTTCTTCCACTTCATCCGTAGTCGGGTCGCGGGGGCAGCAGCTCAAGCAAAGCAGCCCAGACCTCCCGATCCACACACACCTCCCCCAGCTCCTCCAGGGGAACCCCAAGGCATTCCCAAGCCAGCCGAGAGATGTAGTCCCTCCAGTGTGTCCTGGGTGTTCCCCGGGGCCTCCTTCCAATGGGACGTGCCTGGAACACCTCTCCAGCGAGGCGTCCAGGGGACATCCGGAAAAGATGCCCGAGCCACCTCAACTGACTCCTTTCGACGTGGAGGAGCAGCGGCTCGACTCCGAGCTCCTCCCGAGTGACCGAGCTCCTCACCCTATCTCTAAGGGAGCGCCCAGCCATGCTGCGGAGGAAACTCATCTCGGCCGCTTGTACTCGCGATCTCGTTCTTTCGGTCATGAGCCAAATCTCATGAGCATAGGTGAGGATCGGAACGTAGATCGATCGGTAAATCCAGAGCTTTGCCCCCCTACTCAGGTCTCTCTTCACCACGACGGTCTGATACAACGACCGCATCACTGCAGATGCTGCACCGATCCGTCTATCGATCTCACTCTCCATCCTTCCCTCAGTCGTGAACAAGACCCCGAGATACTTAAACTCCTCCACTTGAGGCAAGGACACTCCACCGACCTGAAGAGGGCAAAGCACCTTTTTCCGGTCGAGAACCATGGCCTCGGATTTGGAGGTGCTGATTTTCATCCCGGACGCTTCACACTCGGCTGCAAACCGCCCCAGTGCACGCTGAAGGTCCTGATTTGACGAAGCCAACAGAACCACATCGTCCGCAAACAGCAGAGACGAAATTCTGTGGTTCCAAACCAGACCCCCTCTACACCCTGGCTGCGCCTCGAAATTCTGTCCATAAAAATATGAACAGAACCGGTGACAAAGGACAGCCCTGGTGGAGGCCAACATGCACTGGAAACAGGTTTGACTTACTACCGGCAATGCGAACCAAGCTCCTGCTGCGGTCGTACAGGGACCGGATAGCCCTTAGCAAAGGACCCCGTACTCCTGGAGCACTCCCCACAGGGTGCCCTGAGGGACACGGTCGAACGCCTTCTCCAGATCCACAAAACACATGTGGACTGGTTGGGCGAACTCCCATGAACCCTCAAGCACCCGATGAGCGTGTAGAGCTGGTCCAGTGTGCCGCGACCAGGACGAAAACCACACTGCTCCTCCTGAATCCGAGGTTCAACCATCGGTCAAATTCTTCTCTCCAGTACTCTGGAATAGACCTTACCGGGGAGGCTGAGGAGTGTGATCCCCCTATAGTTGGAACACACCCTCCGGTCCCCCTTCTTAAACAAAGGGACCACCACCCCGGTCTGCCAATCCAGAGGCACTGTCCCCGATTGCCACGCGATGTTGCAGAGGTGTGTCAGCCAAGACAGTCCCACAACATCCAGAGACTTAAGGTACTCAGGACGGATTTTATCCACCCCAGGAGACTTGCCACAGAGGAGCTTTCTAACCACCTCGGTGACTTCGGCCTGGGTAATGGATGAGTCCGCCTCTGAGTCTCCAGTCTGTGCTTCCTCTTCAGAAGACGTGACGATGGGATTGAGGAGATCCTCGAAGTACTCCTTCCACTGCCCGACACCATCCCCAGTCAGGGTCAACAGCTCCCCACCCGCACCGTAAACAGTGCTGGTGGAGAGCTGCTTCCGCCTCCTAAGGCGTCGGACGGTTTGCCAGAATCTCTTCGAGGCCGATCGATAGTCCTCCTCCATGGCCTCCCCGAAGTCCTCCCAGACCCGATTTTTTGCCTCTGCGACGGCACGGGTTGCGGCACGCTTGGCCTGCCGGTACCTGTCAGCTGCCTCTGGGGTCCCACCTACCAACAAAGATAAGTAGGACTCCTTCAGCTTGACGGCATCCCTTACTTCCGGTGTCCACCACCGGATTCAGGGATTGCCACCGTGACAGGCACCAGAGACCTTGCGACCACAGCTACGAGCGGCCGCATCAACAGTGGAGGTGGAGAACATGGTCCACTCGGACTCCATGTCTCCAACCTCCCCTGGGATCTGGGAGAAGCTCTCCCGGAGGTGGGAGTTGAAGACCTCGCTGACAGAGGGTTCCGCCAGTCGTTCCCAGCAGACCCTCACCATACGTTTGGGCCTGCCAGGTCTGACCCGCTTCCTCCCCTCCCAGCGGATCCAACTCACCACCAGGTGGTGATCGGTCAACAGCTCTGCCCCTCTCTTCACTCGAGTGTCCGAGTCACGTGGATTGAAGGTCAGATGATACGACTACAAAGTCGATCATCGACCTCCGGCTCAGGGTGTCCTGGTGCCACGTGCACTTATGGACACCCTTGTGCTCGAACATGGTGTTCGTGATGGACAAACTGTGAGTAGCACAGAAGTCCAACAACTGAACACTACTCGGGTTCTTATCAGGGATGCCGTGCTTCCAGATCACCCCCCTCTAGGTTCACTGTCACCGCCCACGTGGGCCTTGAAATCCCCAGGAGAACAATGGAGTCCCCAGTCGGAGAGCTATCTAGTACCCCTCCCAGGGACTCCAGGAAGGTCGGGTATTCTGCACTGCTGCTCGGCCTGTAGGCCGAGACAATGGTGACAGACCTGTCCCCGATCCGAAGGCGTAGGGACGCGACCCTCTCGTTCACCAGAGTGAACTCCAACACATGGTGACTGAGCTGGGGAGCAATAAGCAGTGCGACCCCAGCTCTCCGCCTCTCCCCGTGGGCAACGCCAGAAAAATGAAGCATCCAGCCCCTCTCCAGGAGTTGGGTACCAGAGCCCAATTTGTGCGTGGAGGTGAGCCCGACTATCTCTAGTTGGTATCTCTCAACCTCCCGCACAAGCTCAGGCTCCTTCCCCCCCAGCGAGGTGACATTCCACGTCCCAACAGCCAGGGGCTGTGAGCATGGACCGGGCCGCCGGGCCACCCGCCCTCGACCGCCACCCAATCCTCTCCTCACCCGACCCCCATGGCCCCCTCTGCAGGTGGTGAACCCACAGGAGGGCGGGCCCACGTCTCTCTTTCGGGCTGAGCCCGGCCGGGCCCCATGGGCTAAGGCCCGACCACCAGGCGCTTGCGCGCGAGCCCCAACCCCAGGCCTGGCTCCAGGGTGGTGCCCCGGCTCCACCATACGGGGCGATGTCTCGGTCCTTGATTTTTTACTTGTCATGGAGGTTCTGAAGTATCTCCATCAAGTGAAATGTTCATGGTAATTTTAATTTGTATTTTAGCGGCATTAGCACTTTTAGCAGCTATCCTAGCTTTATTCACAATAGGTCCAGTTAATGCATGGCTGGAAACAACTGCCGTGTCCCCAAAAATATGCTTTAGTAAAACACCTGAACCAAGGTTAGCCTGTTAGCTTTAGCTTGTTTGGTATGCTGAGATGGGGCGTGTTCAGACTTTATTTGACCTTCCTAGTTCATGCAGGGGTCTTGCCACTTTCTACCGGTTTACCCATTTATGGGTTGGCCGGGACGTAAGCACTGCCAAGATATTTATAGCTACAGTATGGCTGCCTGTGGATTAAAGAGTAAATAGATTAAGAAATAGGAAGATTCTGTGAAATGCCCAAAGAAACTATTTTACATAGTGCCCAGTGACCCAAGCCAACAGCCAACCAAATTTGTAGATTCCATAAACATTACATACACATGTACTCGCACACACTGAGACGCATAATCATCTCTATATATAAAAAGAGCGATTTACCTCAACTGTTATTCAACGCTTAAATGGAATTTCTTTTTTAAAACCCCAACTCTAGAGTTAATTGCTTTATCTGCCGATATCATTTTTTTTTTTTTTTTTTTGGCACATATGTGTCAGTAATGATAAGGTCTCTTTGGAGTATCCTTGGGTCAAACAAAAGGTTACTTAAGGAGACTCAGATGAGGAGTATTACTCATATTGAGAGAGAACATCAGCTACAAGATTTTGGCCATGTGATATGTTTCTCTGAGCATCGTTTCAGCACGCAAGTGGTTTAATGTTGAGGGCCCCTCCGGCTGCAGAATGCCCAGGGGACATCATTGTTTCATTTTGCTGTGGTAAATAATTAGTAATTTTGAGAGTGGGGATGGGCCAGTTGTCTGCCTGTGTGGTTGCTGTCCAGGTCCCAGGCAGTTTCATATTGTGGTGGATGCCTTGAAGCTCAGCCCCTCGTGCACACTCCCAGATCTGACCTGACCTGACCTGGAACGATAAATTGTTAAAGTTATTTGGACTTTTGCTCTCTACTAATGGGAATGACATTTAAAATCTGTATGTTAGTGTTAAAATCTGCACATTATTTAAACCACAAGCCATCCTCAGCACATTAATTCTGGGTGATAATAAAATCCTCTCTCTCTCTCTCTTTGCAGAGGTTTTCTGATTTAGAAGCCCAATTATCAAGTCTACGTGAGGAACTACAAGCAGCTCATGTCCAACGTAAGGAGCAGCTCGCCGAGATGACATTACTCCGGGAGGAGGAAAAGCAAAGGGCTGCTTTAGATAAGGAGGCATCACTGGACCGACTCCGCACTGACATGGAGTGCATCCGCAGTGAGGCTGAGAGAAAACACCAACAAGACAAGGATGCTGTTCTGGAGAAGGTGCGTAAAAGGCCTGAAGGAAACTATTCTTGCTGCCTTGTTCTTTCTTTCTCTTTTTTTTGGGTAATAACATACTTTATATGAGGTATTGTCAGTCTGTAGGGATTAGTACTCTGATACGTAAGTAAATGTCAAGTTTCTTGCTTGACGTAAGGCCTCCTCACTTACATCTCCTCACTAGAGATTATTCAGCATCCAATAAGCAATGAAGGTGTCAGTATTTGATGAGATGCTTCTTGTTTAACCCACTAAACATTATGGAATAAACTACTTTGATATGTGCAATAGTGAGAGTATTAGATTAAAGGGTCAGTTGTTGATGGACAATCACAATTCTTAAATAAATCTTCCTGGATTACTTTCTGTCCTCCCTTGTACTTTGCACTCGTTGCCACTGCAGTAACCACACCTGTGGCTGGGAAATTGCATGTAATCTTGAGCTGGTTTAGCAGGAAGCTGACATAAGGTGGTGTTGATCAGAACCTAATCCGTCTGCAGGACCCATCAAAGAGAGCATTTTTCATTAGACATCATTCTACGCCAGCTGTGCAGCATTAGCCTCGGAATGCAGGGACCTCCAAAGCACCCAGATGGCCATTTTCACTCCATATGGTGCGCAGAGAAAGGAGCAATAAAGGGAATGGGCTTGAAGGAAAATAGCCGGCTTATTACATGTTCTTCCTCATTTGAAGAAAGCACTGTATTTCCAGTATTTGTTGATATTTGATGGCTGTTATTTCTCTTTTTGTAGCACTTTTTGCCTTCTCTCACTACTTCTTTCCTTAGCTGTCCGAAGGCCTGAAGCGGGATTATGTTGTGGCGATTTCTGTTCGTCTGTCTGTCCCAAAAAGGATATAAGCATTCTGAAATGAACTCCTGTCACATTTTTAGGAAGCATTTTGTGAAGCATGGTACAAGTCCTTGTTATAGGTTGGTAATACGCATACTATCATATTGTTCGAGTCATTTTACCAGTGTTAAGGTCCTTGATTAACTAATCTAGACTTCATCAGTGTTCTGAAATCAACTCCTCTCATATTTTTAGGAGGAATTTCATGAAACGTGGTACAAGTCCTTGTTATAGGTTGGCAATATGCATATTATCATATCATTTGTGTTGGGTCGATTTTACTAGAGTTATGGCCCTTGATTAACAAGTCTTGACTCCATCAGTTTCATTAGTGAGTGTCTGTATTCTGAAATCAACTCCTCTAACATTTTTAGAAGGAATTTTGTGAAACTTGGTACAAGTCTTTATTATAGGTTGGTAATACGCATATTATCATATTGTATGAATTGGGCACATTTTACTAGTGTTATGGCCCTTGAATACCAAATTTAGACTGTCAGTTTCATGAGCTTTCTGAAATCAACTATCACATACCTTGAAATATCAGAATGTAGCAAGCACTTGTACCAAAGCGGCATTTGCCAGCGGGGATATTGCGCTTGCAGAGCACTCTTGTTTTTATATATGCTTAAACAGTAAAGCCCCGTTTACACATAGACGGTAAGAGCTCCTGGAAGCGTCCCGGAAGAGTTTTAGGCCGTCTTAAGGATCAAACGCCATTGTTAACGCCGGCACTAGGGGGCGTGGCTTAGTTCTGGCTTTACCGGGAATCGTCGAAAAAATTATTCAACATGTTGAATAATTCCGGGAGCGCTCCCAGAAAATTTGTGTGACGACGGAGACAACGCGAACAACGGCGTTTGATACTTTTTAATCGCCGTTTCATCCTGCCCCTTCCTGTAGTGCCGCAGTTTACTCCGCCGTAATTGGCGGCCGGCGTTGTATTCTTAATCAACGGTGTGTAAAACGTCGATAGAGCCCACATCAGCGTCCTCAAGGGTGTTTTAACCGGCGACAGAGGCAGACAAAACGGCGGCACTAGCGGACAGTACGCTATTCTAAACGGCACCTCCCGGTTAACGGCATTCCAAACGGCCGATAGGTGGCGGTCAGTATAAAAACCCTAGCGCGCTGCATGCAGGCCTCTCACTCGTGGCCAGCTCCAGATATTTTTGCAGAGAAGCTCCAGTATGCCTCCTAAAAGAAAATTGGCAGCGGCAAGGACTTAGCAAGAGGTCTGGTTCAGAAGCAGAGGGGAGGCCTGTGGTGGAGGGTGAAAAGGAAGGAGAATAAAAGACTGAGGATAATCTCCCTCCCCCTGCAGTGACAGAGGCATGTATTCCTGCTGCTTCAGCCTATTATACTCTGGGAGCGGTGCCTATATGCAAAAGTTCCTGGAGTAACGCAAGATTTGCCTGGATAAAACCAGCAGTACACAGGGCATTATTGGCGGCAGCAGAACACCGCCGTTCTCACGTGTGTCTTAACCTGCAATTGTAAAGGATAGAACTGGGTATTAACCCCCGTTGCCTGACATGTGCCGGATGCTACGGCATCAAAACGCTGCTTTATTCGGTGGATTTAGTGGCGTTTTATCCGCGTATTTGCAGCTAGTATGGCGGTCAAAACGCCAGCAAAATGCTCTGCCCCTTTCCACTGCGAAAACAGCCGGAACTACCGCGAACTTCGGTCTACGTACTACCCGCCGACAAAACCGTCTATGTGTAAACGGGGCTTAAGTAGCAATAACAAAAACAAATAAGTAAAAGTATAATAATACAGAACTGTTCACAGAGTCACAAAGCTCTTTACAGTCTATAAAAAGGCTATTTTAAATAAGCCAGTTTAAATAAGTCTTGATCCTTGATTTAATAAGTGCTGAGTCAGAAATAGCACATAAATCAGGAGGTAACTTGTTCCATAGTCTGGGTTCAGCTACTGCAAAAGCACGATCACCCCAGAGTTTGTATTTTGACCTCGGACCATCTAAGTAAAGTTGACCAGATGCCCGTAATGTCCTACTGTAAGTGCGGAGAGTTCAAATTTAAAATAAAGTACAGGTGTAATATGCTCATGTCTGGAAGTGCTCTTTCAAAGATGAGCAGAAGCATTTTGCACAAGTTGAGGGGTGCATGAGAAGACTGGTTAACAACAGCAATAAAGTGCATTACAGTAATCAAGTCTGGAGCTGATGAAAGCATGAATGGCTATCTCAAGATCACGTCTACTGAGAAAGTGCTTTACTTTTAGCCAGAAGGTCGAAAACGCTGGAACAAACTTGCTTTGACAACAGAGTTTATCTGTTGATTGAACCTCAAATATCTGTCAAATATCACTACCAAATTCTTGACAGCTGGTTTTAAATAATTACCCTGAATACCAAAGTTTGTTGGTGCAGCATTCAGCATGCCAGAATGTCCAACCACAATGGTCTCTGTTTACCATCATTCAGGTAAAGGAAATTTTGGGACAGCCAATTAAAAAATGATGACAAAGCATCTCTCCCATTAGTCCTCATAGGCAGCTAGATTTGCAGATAATCTGCAGAACAATGACAGGACAGCTTGTGCTTGGCTATTACTGACCCCAACAGCAACATGTACAATGAAAATAGAATAGGACCCAGAATAGAATCCTGTGGCACTCCACACAAAGAGGAGCAATTGATGAGGAGATTTCACCAATCATAATGGAAAAGCTCCTCTCAGTCAAATACGATTAAAAATCACTTAAGTACAGTACCATGAAGGCCAACAAGATGTTCTAACTGGGAAACAAGTAGTGTGTGATCCACAGTGTCAAAGGCTGCTGTGAGATGTAACAGAACATCTCAGTAGGATTCCTTGCATCCACAGACACAGTGATACCATTATGTCCTTTTAAAGGTGCTGACTCAGTGCTGTGTCATGATCTAAATGCAGATTGGAATTTTTCCAGGCTGTGATTGTCTTCAAACAAACAATGTAACTTTATGAAATACAACCTTTTCTAAAACCTTAGAGAGAAATGGCAGATGTGACACAGGTCTAAAATTGGATAAAACTGACAAGTTGAGGTTAGGTTTTTAAGAAGGGGTCGACCCACAGTATGTTTAAAAGCAGCTGGAACAAACCTTGAACTAAGACAAGAGTTAATAAAAGTTAGGAAACCCACACCAACAGTATTAAAAACCTGTTTCAGCACCTTAGCTGGAACAACATCTAAAGAAGGACTTTTAGGTTTTGTGTTTTGCTACCTCACGAAGGGACGAAAGAGAGATGGGCTCAGACTGCTCGAGCACAGCAAAATGTGCATGAGTAACCAACAGTTCAACATTACATTTATGATCAGCATTCTGTCTCACTGATGAGATTTTGTCAGTGATAAACTGAAGACACTGCTCACAGGTCGTGGTTGTAGCATCCATTAAACAGAAGTATATATATGGGTTTACAACTGGGTTTATAGTCTGAAACAACACTCTAGGATGATAACTGCTGGAAATAATACTCAGCAGATATTGAGCTCAGTTAGACTGTCCCTCAGAATACCAAAAGACACCTGGGGCCTGTATTACGAAGCAGGGTTAACTTGCTCAGATGTAACCCAGGGTCAACCTCTTAAACCGGTGCTGACAAAACCTGGTTCCCTCAAGTGGTGGTAAGCGGTACTACGACGCTGAATATGATGTTGATTTGTTGAACCTGTGTTAACCTAAGTGGAGTATGTGCGCGTTCACATAAAGGGGCGTTTTGCAGCACACGTCACCATTTTTTCAATGATGACGCGGTCACCTGACTTTACCGGAGAAGAATGCACGATTACAACCCCTGGCAATAATTATGGAATCACCGGCCTCGGAGGATGTTCATTCAATTGTTTAATTTTGTAGAAAAAAAGCAGATCACAGACATGACACAAAACTAAAGTAATTTCAAATGGCAACTTTCTGGCTTTAAGAAACACTATAAGAAATCAGGAAAAAAAATTGTGGCAGTCAGTAACGGTTACTTTTTTAGACCAAGCAGAGGGAAAAAAATATGGACTCACTCAATTCTGAGGAATAAATTATGGAATCACCCTGTAAATTTTCATCCCCAAAACTAACACCTGCATCAAATCAGATCTGCTTGTTAGTCTGCATCTAAAAAGGAGTGATCACACCTTGGACAGCTGTTGCACCAAGTGGACTGACATGAATCATGGCTCCAACACGAGAGATGTCAATTGAAACAAAGGAGAGGATTATCAAACTCTTAAAAGAGGGTAAATCATCATGCAATGTTGCATAAGATGTTGGTTGTTCACAGTCAGCTGTGTCTAAACTCTGGACCAAATACAAACAACATGGGAAAGTTGTTAAAGGCAAACATACTGGTAAACCAAGGAAGACATCAAAGTGTCAAGACAGAAAACTTAAAGCAATATGTCTCAAAAATCGAAAATGCACAACAAAACAAATGAGGAACGAATGGGAGGAAACTGGAGCCAACGTCTGTGACCAAACTGTAAGAAACCGCCTAAAGGAAATGGGATTTACATACAGAAAAGCTAAACGAAAGCTATCATTAACACCTAAACAGAAAAAAACAAGGTTACAATGGGCTAAGGAAAAGCAATCGTGGACTGTGGATGACAGGATGAAAGTCATATTCAGCGATGAATCTCGAATGTGCATTTGGCAAGGTGATGATGCTGGAACTTTTGTTTGGTGGCGTTCCAATGAGATTTATAAAGATGACTGCCTGAAGAGAACATGTAAATTTCCACAGTCATTTTTGATATGGGGTTGCATGTCAGGTAAAGGCACTGGGGAGATGGCTGTCATTACATCATCAATAAATGCACAAGTTTACATTGATATTTTGGACACTTTTCTTATCCCATCAGTTGAAAGGATGTTTGGGGATAGTGAAATCATTTCTCAAGATGATAATGCATCTTGCCATAGAGCAAAAACTGTGAAAACATTCCTTGCAAAAAGACACATAGGGTCAATGTCATGGCCTGCAAATAGTCCGGATCTTAATCCAATCGAAAATCTTTGGTGGAAGTTGAAGAAAATGGTCCATGACAAGGCTCCAACCTGCAAAGCTGATCTGGCAACAGCAATCAGAGAAAGTTGGAGCCAGATTGATGAACAGTACTGTTTGTCACTCATTAAGTCCATGCCTCAGAGACTGCAAGCTGTTATAAAAGCCAGAGGTGGTGCAACAAAATACTAGTGATGTGTTGGAGCGTTCTTTTGTTTTTCATGATTCCATAATTTTTTCCTCAGAATTGAGTGATTCCATATTTTTTTCCCTCTGCTTGGTCTAAAAAAGTAACCGTTACTGACTGCCACAAAATGTTTTCCTGATTTCTTGTAGTGTTTCTTAAAGCCAGAAAGTTGCCATTTGAAATGACTTCAGTTTTGTGTCATGTCTGTGATCTGCTTTTTTTCTACAAAATTAAACAACTGAATGAACATCCTCCGAGGCCGGTGATTCCATAATTTTTGCCAGGGGTTGTATTATGCGGAGCTACGAAGAATTTAAATTAACGTTAAGGGGGAAATCGAACACATCGTCTGCCAATAAAGCAAGACAGGCTTGTTGGAAACGTATTGCTGATAGGGTAAATGCGTAATTGTTCTCCAAATCTGTTACAGATGATTAACCTGTGGAATGTCTGACGTGTAGAAAAATGCCCCTCTTCCATTAATTATGCCCAGATGCAACACGATTCAGAAGTGGCCATAGACCTACTAATAAATGTTTGGTTAATTTAATGTTTCCTTAATAGGCTACCTTGACTGTATGATTGCTATTCCTAATCCTGTCAATATGTCAGATGCAATAGCAGTGCCAAACGCACCTGGCTGGCAGCAGGTGAAGATGAAATGTAAAAACATCCTTCATCCTTCAAAACGGTTTATATTCATAGCTTGATAAGCCCCACTTCGCCTAATTAATGGACATGCATTAGACCTATTTTGATATTAGTAATTACTCGCAATTGCATAAAACCCTTCATTGATTTGCATTGCGGAAAAATGGCCAGGGAAAACGCCAAATGCATCCAACAGTTTAGATAGAGCAAGTACTACCTTGCGAATCATACGACATACAGTATTCTTGCTCAGATGTTCAGCATCACCGATGGAATACATATATTGTCCACTGGCAGAATATCTAAGCGCAAGGCACATTATCTGCTCGATCGTCGGGGCATTGTTACACTGTAAAAAATGACTTGTTTTCACAGCAAAACGCTGACAGCTGTGATTACCAGGGACTTCCTGTAAAACATACAGCAGCACAGTGGATAACATTACAGACATAATATGTATGTGGATTTACAGTGAATGAACCACGGCTGACTCACATTAAAGGAACTGTTACATCTACAAACAAGAGCTCTTTTTTTTTTGTACATTTAACCGCTGTATTTTTTACAGTGGTGACCACAGCTGCCAGCGTCCTCCTGTAAAAACAACAGCCTTTTTTTACAGTGTACGATGGATGATGTTACAGACGTCTGGCCCGATCAGCTGTCAAAGATAACGAATTCCCTCGGCTGAGGATCTGTATCTTTCATAGAGAATATCGTCCGGGTATGTCAGCGGATTCCGGCGGTCTTTAAAAACCCTCGCCCTGCGGAGAGAGCCCCCACAATTTGTGCCCCAATATCAAATGGATCATCCAGGTAGGCTGGCATTGTCTTCGGAGTGATGCAGGTGGATGGACGGTACTTATAAAGGGAGTGGTTAAGCGGAAACCTCATGCTAATCCTGGAACATAACCTGCTCGGAGCAGGTTTGGCGCAAAGCGTAAGTTGCCATGGCAGCATGCCTTGATCGAAACCTATCCACCCTTCGTAGTACGGGTTAACCGGGAAGTTATTCCATACGTCATTAACTTACTCCAGAAGTTACCCATATAAGCCAGTAACCCTGCTTCGTAGTACAGGCCCCTGTAGTTTGTCCTTTTTCCACCTTCTTCCCACCTGTCTGCAGCATTGTCCTTTTTCCACCTTCTTCCCGCCTAATTTTGCTCATTTTGAAATGGATGCCTGCAACACATTTCAAAAAGCTGGGGCAGTGGTGTGTTTACCACTGTGTTACATCACCTTTCCTTCTAACAACACTCAATTTTGAGTTTTGCAACTGGCTGTTGGACTTCCTCACCCAGAGGCCACAAGCAGTCTGTGTTGGCAACAACACCTCCAGCAGCATTGTATTGAACACAGGGGCTCCCCAAGGCTGCATGCTCAGTCCACTGCTCTTCACATTACTGACACATGACTACACAACAACTCACAGCACAAACCACATAGTGAAGTTTGCGGATGACACAACTCTGGTGGGGCTCATCACCAAGGGCGATGAGACTCACTACAGGGAAGAGGTCAACCTTCTGACCACATGATGCAGAAAACAACAACCTCCTGCTGAATGTCAGCAAGACCAAGGAGATTGTTGTTGACTTCCGGAAAGGTCACACCCAACACCTACCACTGACCATCTAGGGTGCTCCTGTGGAGAGAGTGAGCAGCACCAAATTCCTGGAGGTGCACATCAGTGAGGACCTGTCCTGGACCACCAACACTGCATCACTGGCAAAGAAAGCTCAACGGCGTCTCTACTTCCTGCGCAAACCCAAGCCCATCTTGCCCATGACCAGTGTCCTGCAATGTTTCACTTTATCACTACCACACCACTTGCACAGTGTCTTAACAAAAATCTGCTGCTGCTACAAATACTGAATGGTTTGCACTACTGCACTTTCCACTTTTACTATTACCTCAGACACTACACTGTAAATACTTGTGCACTTTACTGTCCTTATTGTCGAAATGTCTTGTCCTGTCATCACAGAGGGAAGGTGCGAAACAAAATTTCGATTCCTTGTATGTCTAGTACATGTGAATAATTGACAATAAAGCCGACTTTGACTTTGACTTCAATAAGCATTTGAGAACTGAGGACACTAATTGTGAGTATCATGATTGGGTATAAAAGGAGCATTCCCAAAAGTCTCAGCTGTTCACAAGCAAAGATGGGGTGAGGATCACCACTTTGTGAACAACTGCATGAAAAAATAGACCAACAGTTTAAGAACAATGTTTCTCAATGTTCAGTTGCAAGGAAATTAGGGATTCCATCATCTACAGTCCATAATACAATCAGAAGATTCAGAGAATCTGGAGAACTTTCTACACGTAAGCAGCAAGGCCGAAAACCAACATTGAATGCCCATGACCTTCGACCCCTCAGGTGGCACTGCATTAAAAACCGACATCATTGAGTAAAGGATCTTCCCGCGTGGGTTTAAGAACACTTCAGAAAGCCATTATCAGTTAACACAGTTCGTCGCTACATCTACAAGTGCAAGTTAAAACTCTACCATGCAAAATGAAAGCCATACATCAACAACATCCAGAAACGCTGCCGCCTCCTCTGGGCTCGAGCTTATTTGAAATGGACAGACGCAAAGTGGAAAAGTGTGCTGTGGACTGATGAGTCCACATTTCAAATTGTTTTTGGAAATCATGGATGTCGTGTGCTCCGGACAAAAGAGGAAACAGACCAATCAGATTGTTACCAGCGCTAAGTTTAAAAGGCAGCATCTGTGATGGTATGGGGGTGTGTTAGTGCCATGACATGGAAACTTACACATCTGTGATGGCACCATCAATGCTGAAAGGTACATCCAGGTTTTGGAGCAACACATGCTGCCATCCAAGCAACGTCTTTTTCTGGGACGTCCCTGCTTATTTCAGCAAGACAATGCCAAGTCACATTCTGCACGTTACAACAGCGTGGCTTCGTAGTATAAGAGTGCATTGTCACGATGGGTGGGTGCTAGGCACTCGAAGCGGTAGGACCCGCAATGCAGACTCCCAGACTAAGCTTGGGTATAAAAGAAATCATCGTCTTTAATTTCGGCTCAGGTACGGTACACAGGTGATCCGTCAGCGTAGCAGAAGCACAAACAGGGTCAGGCATAAACACAGTAATGGTTAGCAGAGTTCAGAGGCATGAGCAGACACAGGCATCAGAGATGAGGCAAAAGGCGCAGTCAAAAATACAAAGCAGGATCTGGATACACAGCAAAACAACAACAGGACTGCATACAGAGCTGGTGAGTGTACAAAGACAACAAACAAGCAGGGGTGTGTTGGCTGGGAGGAGATTAAATAAGACAGGAGTTAACAAGGTGCACGTGAGGAAGAATCTAGAAAGGGGTGTGGCTAGTGAACAAAGATTAAACACTGTAAGATGGGGAGGAAGAGAGTACACAAAGTGAAGTGATGTAGGATACAAAGATGCAGGTGCCAAGAGTGATAGTGAAAGAAAACACAGAGCGGACAGAAACAAAGTACAGACAAGGACATGAGGTAGGTGCAGAGATGTGAAGTGAGAACATAATCGGATGGGTGATGAGGGAAACAGGGAACTGTGAACCGAGGAGATAAAACAGATGACAGAACAAATAATCAGAGACTAAATGCGAGGTCTGTCCGTAAAGTATCGTACCTTTTTATTTCTTTCAAAAACTATATGGATTTCATTCATATGTTTTTACGTCAGACATGCTTGAACCCTCGTGCGCATGCGTGAGTTTTTCCCACGCCTGTCGGTGACGTCATTCGCCTGTGAGCACGCCTTGTGGAAGGAGTGGTCCCGCCCCCTCGTCGGATTTTCATTGTCTGGAAATGGCGGAATGAAAAGGACCTTTTTTTCCATCAGAATTTTTTCAGAAGCTGTTAGAGACTGGCACCTGGAAACCATTCGAAAAATTTATCTGGCTTTCGGTGAAATTTACGGGCTTCACAGAGAATAAGGACTTTAACTACAGGTTTATAGGAACCCTTTAAAGGACGGTCGGATGCGCCGCGCTGTGGGCTGCGACGATGCGGCGCAAACCACTGGATCATTTCTAAGCTGATGGCTCTGTGGATACGAGAACGTCGTGTGCTCTTTCTCTGGTTATCACAAGACCTGGACATCAGCCATTTTCCGGCAGATTTCACTTTTTAACAAGAGATTTGTCATGGAAGCCGCGCGGAGGCTTCGCGCGTCACGACCGATTCGCTGATGGAAGCGAGACAAAGGAACACCTCCGTTTCGAAGTGGTTAGAGGACAAGTTGGGACATGTCCAGCTCTCCACAAGTTCTTTTATACTCACTGGGCTGGTAAGCACTGAAAGCCGAGATAGACATGTCCCAACTTGTCGAAGCCTCCGCGCGGCTTTCCATGACAAAATCTCTTGTTAAAAGTGAAATCTGCCGGAAAATGGCTGATGTCCAGGTCTTGTGATAACCAGAGAAAGAGCACACGACGGTCTCGTATCCACAGAGCCATCAGCTTAGAAATGATCCAGTGGTTTGTGCCGCATCGTCGCAGCCCGCAGCGCGGCGCACCGACCGTCCTTTAAAGGGGTCCTTAAACCTGTAGTTAAAGTCCTTATTCTCTGTGAAGCCCGTAAAATTTTCACTGAAAGCCAGATAAATTTTTCGAATGGTTTCCAGGTGCCAGTCTCTAACAGCTTCTGAAAAAACTCTGATGGAAAAAAGTCCTTTTCATTCTGCCATTTCCAGACAATGAAAATCCGCCGAGGGGGCGGGACAACTCCTTCCGCAAGGCGTGCTCACAGGCGAATGACGTCACCGACAGGCGTGGAAAAACTCACGCATGCGCACGAGGGTTCAAGCATGTCTGACGTAAAAACATATGAATGAAATCCATATAGTTTTTGAAAAAATAAAAAGGTACGATACTTTACGGACAGACCTTGTAAGTAACGGGAAAGCAAAACCCGTATGTAAGCATAACTAGTGACAATTATGATAACAACAAAATAACAAGTGATAACCTAATGAAAACTACATGATAAATAGAGATAATACTAAAACTAAACTAAACAGAACTGACTAAGAAAACAAGGTGGTAAACAAACCATAAGAAACGCGTGACAAAACAATAAGAGAAAACAAAACCTGACATTAAAACACAACAATGTTACAAATGAGAGGAACTAGATAATCAAGTGATAAATTAATGAGCAATAAATGAAAACACAACTGAAGAAACTAGAACAGAACTGAACGAAAAGCCAAAGTAAAAAGTAACAAATAAAGTGACACATAACAGAGAATAAACCAAGATGAAAATAAATAACTAATAACTCAAGCTGGGGCAGAAAGAGAACAACAGAAACGGGGGGGAAAAAATGGGCTCAACGCCTTGATCAGGCCAAATCATGACGTGGGTACTAAACTGGCCTGCCTGCAGTCCAGACCTGTCGCCCATTGAAAATGTGTGGCACACTATAAAGCACAAAATACGACAACAGAGACCCTGGACTGTTGAACAACTGAAATCGTACATCAGGCAAGAATGGGAAAGAATTCCACCTACAAAGCATCAACAATTAGTGTCCTCAGTTCCCAAATGCTTATTGAGTGTTGTTAGAAAGAAACGTGATGTAACACAGTGGTAACATACCACTGCCCCAGCTTTTTTGAAATGTGTTGCAGGCATCTATTTCAAAATGAGCAAATATTTGCACTAAAACAATAAAGTTTATCAGTTTGAACATTAAATAGCTTGTCTTTGTGGTGTATTCAATTGAATACAGGTTGAAAAGGATTTGCAAATCATTGTATTCTGTTTTTATTTACATTTTACACAATGTTTCTGTGTAGGCTCTCAGTTGTCCAGGTGGTTTCCATAGTAGAGAAGCTTGAATCTTCGACTGGACTGGGTTGCTTGACGTGACGACGTTTCGCTTCAAATCACAGAAGCTTCCTCAGCTAAAATTCTTGCTCTGATAGTCTGACTTCTGGCTTGACTCTTGTAGAGAAGAATAAACCAGAAGCCAACAAAAGCTGGAGTTTTTTAACCTAACCAGACCCCACCTACCGAGAGGCTGACTGCTATAGGCTAGTGACTAACAATAGCTCTAATTAGCACCTATTGTGCTCTAGTTAGCACTCTCCTAATGACAGGACGGACGCCTCTCCTGATGGCTCCCTTGACGACTCTCTCCTGATGACGTGAATGACTCATTGCCATGAACAAAAGACTGAAACTGCTTTGACCTGAGTACCACTTTGTAAACAGGGGACAAAGCGTGTCTGAGACCCGCTCCGCGGTTAAGGCTGGGTTTCAACTGTTTTACAAGAATACTTCCTTGACACCTCTCTCAAACCATTTCTTCTCTCTGGCTAAGATTTTAACTTCCTTGTCCTCAAACGTGTGGTTAGTGTCTTTCAGGTGGAGATGAACTGCAGACTGAGGTCCACTGGTGACCTCTCTGCGGTGCTGGTATAGCCTCTTGTGTAAAGTTGCTTCGTCTCACCTATGTAGTGTTCATTACAGTTTTCCTGACATCTGATATGATACACTACATTGCTCTGTTTGTAACTAGGGATCCTGTCCTTAGGGTGAACTAATTTCTGTCTCAAGGTGTTGACTGGTTTAAAGTAAACTGGGATTTTGTGCTGTCTGAAGATCCTCTGTAGTTTTTCCCCTACTCCTGCTAAGTAAGGGAGAGACACTCCTTCTTGTCTCCGTCTCCTGTCTGTCTGGTCTCTTTGTTTTCTGGGACTTCTGCACTTTGTCCAGGGACCAGCGTGGGTACCCACATACTGTGAGGGCTTTCCGTACAAGTTGTTGCTCTTTAGCCCTTCCCTCTGCAGTTGTGGGCACCTGTAGGGCTCTGTGTTGAAGCGTCCTGATCACCCCAAGCTTGTGTTCAAGGGGGTGGTTTGAGCCAAAGAGCAGATATTGGTCAGTGTGAGTGGGTTTTCTGTAAACCTCTGTCTGGAGCTGCCTGTTCTCTCCAATTGTAACATCACAGTCCAAGAAGGCTAAATGGTTGTTTCTGGCATCCTCACGTGTGAACTTGATATTGGAGTCCACCGAATTGATGTGTTCTGTAAAGTCCTCGACCTCCTGATTTTAACCCATGTGTCATCGACATGTCTGATCCAGTGACTGGGAGAGATGCCCGTGAACGACGTCAAGGCTGTCTTCTCCACTCGCTCCATGTACAGATTGGCCACAATGGGGGATACTGGAGACCCCATTGCACAACCATGGATCTGCCTGTAGTAATTCCCCCTAAACAGGAAATACGTGGTGTTAAGACAGATCTCCAAGAGTTGGCAGATGTGGTCTGGTGTGAGTTTGGTCCTTTCAGGTAGAGACACATCTTCCAGCAGTCTCTGCCTCACAGCTGAGATGGCCTCAGCGGTGGGGATGCAGGTGAACAACGAAGTCACATCAAATGACACCATAGTTTCATCTGCCTCCTGCTGCAGGCCCTTGATTTTGTTCACAAAATCTTGTGTGTTCTCCACATGGTGGTCTGAGTTACCCACTAGAGGAGCCAAAACCCACTTGAGGTGCTTGGCCAAATTGTATGTGATGGAATCTGTGCTACATACAATAGGCCTGAGTGGCACGTCCTGTTTATGGATTTTGGGCAGTCCATAGATGCATGGAGTGGTGTCCCCCGGGTACAGTCTGTAGTATGTCTGCCTGTCGATGAGTCCCTCTTTCTCCAGGTTTTGGAGGCAGAGGGACAATTTGATCCACGCACTGATCCACACAATCTGCCATACAGGGGAGTAAATTCATTGTAAACTGTTGTAAACTGTGTGAGGCTTCATGCAAGTGCGCAAAGAAAATTTTGAGATGTTTAAAATCTCTGTCATGCATTAATTATGTGAACTTCACGTGAAAATTGCGCAAACAATTAAAAAAACACTGAGTGTGAATGTGAGTCACTGCGTTAGCTCACCGCATCACAGCGCAGCTCATCTGAACGATTATAACGAGTTGTTAAATCTATCATAAACATTATGTTACAGCTACTTATAAGAAGGAATAACATGCAACTGTTTCACCAAGCTATTACCATATAAATATTAGAAATAATTACCTTTTAGACTATTCCAAATGCATTCTGCACGTCATAAACCGTACGAGAGAGAGAGAGAAAATCTGCAGCTGAAACGGTCCTCTGTGATTCTGGAAGCAATTAGAGGTGTTTTCATCAGCCAAGCTCTGAGGAAAAAAATGATTAATCTGCTGCAAAATAATTATTTTATATACGCAGTGTTGCGTGGCAGTGCGGGGTTGACATACATGCAAGTGTCAAGGCACCTATACTTGTAAGTGATCTGGTGTTAATAATAATGATTATTTCATTATTCAGAAATGTGTAAGATTTTGGTATGCGTATACAGTGAGGAATATTAGTATTTCAAACACCCTGCGATTTTGCAAGTTCTCCCACTTAGAAATCATGGAGGGGTCTGAAATTTTCATCTTAGGTGCATGTCCACTGTGAGAGACATAATCTAAAAAAAAAATCCGGAAATCACAATCTATGATTTTTTTAATAATTTATTTGTATGTTACTGCTGCAAATAAGTATTTGATCCCCTACCAACCAGCAAGAATTCTGGCTCTCACAGACCTGTTAATTTTTGTTTAAGAAGCCCTCCTCTTCTGCACTCTTTACCTGTATTATTGCACCTGTTTGAACTTGTTACCTGTATAAAAGACACCTGTTCACACACTCAATCAATCACACTCCAACCTGTCCACCATAGCAAGACCAAAGAGCTGTCTAAGGACACCAGGGACAAAACTGTAGACCTGCACAAGGCTGGAATGGACTACAGCAGAACTTCTCAAAATGTGAGGCGCGCCCGTTTGGGGGGCGCGGAGAGGCATCGGGGGGAGCGTGTAAACGGCCTGGAAATGTGCTGCAAAAATGTGCGGAACAGAAATGTTGAACAGTGCATCAACACGGCCCCATTTTAGAGCACACCAAACTACCGCGCTTCCATGGTTGCACCACGCTGCAGGCGGGGGGGGGGGGGGGGGGTCACGATGGAGACATGCAGGTGCATACGTGACATTTCATATGATTTGGAGGAGCAGCTAACAGAGAAAGTGAGACAGTCCCGTTATGCTTTACAATGGACGAAGCCACAGTAATAATAAAGACTGACTTCTCATCGCATATGTTCGCTTTCTCACGCCAGCCTCCCTGAATGAGGATTTACTGTTTTGTAAACACGTAACAAACAGGGCCACAGCTGACGAAATATTTCAAATCATAAATGACTATTTGACGAAACACAACATAAAATGGGAGAACTGCATCGGAATCTGCACAGATGGAGCAAAGGCAATGGCAGGACACAAGTCGGGGCTGCAGGCACTGATACGCCGAGTGGCACCAAACGCGCAGTGGACGCACTGTATAATACACCGAGAGGCACTTGCATCAAGACAACTGAGCTGTCAATTAAATGAGGTGTTATCTGATGTTGTGAGCGCAGTTAACTTCATCAAAACAAGACCCCTAAAAGCACACATGTTCTCTGCACTCTGTCAAGAGATGGGGGTGGGACACTCAGCCGTGTTGTTTCACAGTGAGTCCCGCTGGCTCTCCCGAGGCAAAGTGTTGTCTCAAGTGTTTGAACTGAGAGAAGAAATGAAGGATTTTCATGGAAGAGCAGCACATGTTTGACCTTGCATCAAAGTTTAAAGATGAGCAGTTTGTAATGAAACTGGCATATCTCAGTGACATTTCTGCAAAGTTAAATGACTTAAATCTGCAGCTACAAGGCAAAGAGAAGCATCTCCCTCACCTGGCAGACAGAATTAACAGCTTTAAAAGAAAGCTGGAGATGTGGGGAAACGCATTGAAAGGGGAAACATTGACTCATTTGAGAACCTGAGTTTGTAGAAAGCTACCACCTGGATGCTACACCCCAGTTATGAACTGTTTCAAGGGTCATATCTCTTCTCTTGGGGATTTTTTCCAAAAATATTTCCCAGATGACTGTGCTCACTATGACTGGGTGAGAAATCCTTTTCAAGCACAACCATGATGATTCTGGGAAAGCTCAGAACTACACAGGAGGACCTGGTCAATGACCTGAAGAAAGCTGGGACCACAGTCACAAAGATTACATTAGTAACACATGATGCTGTCATGGTTTAAAATCCTGCAGGGCAGCAAGGTCCCCCTACTCAAGCCAGCACATGTCCTGGCCCGTTTGAATTTCACCAGTGACCATCTGAATGATCCAGAGGAGGCATGGGAGAAGGTCATGTGGTCAGATGAGACCAGAATAGAGCTTTTTGGAATCAACAACATTTACCATGTTTAGAGGACGAGAACAACCCCAAGAAAACCATACCAGCCGTGAAGCATGGGGGTGGAAACGTCATACTCTGGGGATGCTCTTCTGCAAAGAGGACAGGACGACTGCATCATATTGAAGGGAGGATGGATGGGCTCATGTATTGCAAGACTTTGGAAAACAACCTCCTTCCCTCAGTAAAAGCACTGAAGATGGGTCATGACTGGGTCTTCCGGCATGACAATGACCCCAAACACACAGCCAGGGCAACTAAGGAGGAGCTCCTTAAGAAGCATTTCAAGGTCCTGGAGTGGCCTGGCCAGTCTCCAGACCTGAACTCAATAGAAAAGCTTTGGAGGGAGCTGAAACTCCAAAGCTGAAAGATTTGGAGAAAATCTGTATGGAGGAGTAGACCAAAATCCCTGCTGCATTGTGTGAAAACCTGGTGAAAAACTACAGGAAACAGACCTCTGTAATTCCAAACAAAGGCTACTGTACCAAATATTAACATTGATTTTCACAGGTGTTGAAATACTTATTTGCAGCAGTAACATACAAATCAATTATTTTTTTAAAAATCTTACAGATCCCTCCATGATTTCTAAGTGGGAGAACTTGCAAAATCGCAGGGTGTTCAAATACTTATTTTCCTCACTGTAAGTTGCACCGGAGTATATAGTTGTGCTCAAAAGTTTACATTTAAGTTTAGATTTTGTTTTTCCCATTTTTCAGAGAATATGAATAACACACACACTTCACTCATAGTTGGTAGTTGTGTGAAGCGAGAATATGAATAACACACACACTTCACTCATAGTTGGTAGTTGTGTGAAGCCATTTATTGTCAAACAACTGTTTGCTCTTTTTAAGTCATAATGACAACAGAAACTAACCAAATTACCCTAATCAAAAGTTTACATACCCTGGTGATTTTGACCTGATAACATGCACATAAGTTGACACAAACGGGTTTGAATGGCTACAAAAGGTAAGCATCCTCACCTGTGATCTGTTTGCTTGTAATCAGTGTGTATAAAGGTCAGTGATTTTCTGGGCTCCTGACAGACCCTTGCATCTTTTATCCAGTGCTGGCTGCACTGATGTTTCTGGTTTTTGAGTCATAGGGAAAGCAAAGGAATTGTCAAAGAAAAAGTAATAGAACTGTATGAAACAGGAAAGGGATATAAAAAGATATCCAAGGGACTAAGAATGCCAATTGGCAGTGTTCAGACTCTAATTAAGAAGTGGAAAATGAGGGATTTTGTTGGAACCAAACCACAGTCAGGTAGTACAACAAAAATTTCAGCAACAACTGCCAGGAAACATGTTCAGATGCAAAGAAAACCCCACAGATAACTTCAACTGAAATGCAGGACTCTCTGGAAGAAAGTGGTGTGGCTGTTTCAAGATGCACAATAAGGAAGCACTTGAAGAAAAATTGGCTGCAATGTCGAGTCCCCAGAAGAAAGCCATTACTACGTAAATGCCACAAAGTATCCTGCTTACAATATGTCAAACAGCACAGAAAACAGTCATTTGGAGTGATGAAACCAAAATTGAACTTTTTGACCACATCCATAAACGTTACATTTAGAGAGGAGTCAGCAAGGCCTATGATGTAAGGTGCCCCCTTCCTACTGTGAAGCATGAAGGTGGATTGCTGATGTTTGGTGGATAAAATACTGGAGGAAAATTTGCATTCATCATCCTGGAAGCTGCACTTGGGATGTACTTGGACATTCTGGAGTGGCCATCTCAGTCTCCTGACCTCAATATCATTGAGCCACTCTGGGGAGATCTCAAACATGCAGTTGGAATTTACAGGAACTGGAGGCATTTTGCCAAGAAGAATGGGAAGCTTTCCCATCAGAGAAAATACAGAGCCTTGTCCACAACTACTACAAAAGACTCCAAGCTGTCACTAATGTTAAAGGGGACAATATACTGTATTAAGAACTGGGCTATGTAAACTTTTGATCAGGGTCATTTGGGTAGTTCCTGTTGTCATTATCATTTAAAAAAGAGTAAACACAGTTGTTTGACAATAAATGGCTTCACATGACCACTAACCAGAACTGAAAAGAAAATTTCTGTATTATCATTCATATTCTCTGAAAAGTGGCCAAAAAAAATCTAAAATTCTGCCAGGGTATGAGCACAACTGTATATGTGTGATAAATATATGATATAACTTCTGGTTGTTAAATGGACTGCATTTATATAGCTTATATAGCGCTTTTCCATCTGCAAAAGATGCCCAAAGCACTTTACACATCAATGCCTCACATTCACCCTGATGTCAGGCTACTGCCATGCAAGGCATTCACTACACAGCAACTAGGGGATTAAGGACCTTGCGCAAGGGCCCTTAGTGATTTTCCAGTCAGGCTGGGATTTCAGCCGAGGATCCTCTGGTCTCAAGCCCAGTGCTTAATCAGTAGACCATCACCTCCCCTTGTTCCAGTGCAAATCAGGATTTGTCACCAATTTTATGCCGGATGCCCTTCCTGATGCAACTCAAGTTCTACATGGTGAAACTTTACAACATACTTCATGAAAGAAAAAACATATCAATGGAAAAATAGTAGAGAAGCTTGAATCTTTGACTGGACTGGGTTGCTTGACGCGAGGACGTTTCGCTTCAAATTGCAGAAGCTTCCTCAGCTAAAATTCTTGCTCTGGTAGTCTGACTTCTGTCTGACCCTTGTCGAAAACTTCTCTTCTCGACAAGGGTCAGACTACCAGAGCAAGAATTTTAGCTGCCGAAGCTTCTGCGATTAGAAGCGGAACGTCCTCGCGTCAAGCAACCCAGTCTAGTCCAAGATTCAAGCTTCTCTACTATGGAAACCACCTGGACAACTGAGAGCCTACACAGAATCAATGGAAAAACAATAAAACCTACACTAAAATATACAAGAGAAGGGGGATAAGAAGGTGAAAAATGAGAAATAAATACCTTTCAGTTGGCAGGGAATGTGGAATTAGTTCAAACATAAACTGGTGATAGTGTTATCAGTGATAATGTGATAATTTGACTTTTTATTGGAAAAATTTATTTCTCCTTTTTACCAACTGAATTTTCTTAAAAGATCCCACCAAAGGTTGAACGTTTTATTTTTCTAATCTGTCTCACTTATGACTTCAGAATGTGCATTAAAACTTTTATGCCTGGTTCTTTCCCCCCCCCAATCCCCCCCGCCCCAGGCCTACTTCTTCCCCACATTTCGGATCCAAATCCATATTGATTCATTCGGCCTGTTTTGTAATTTGAAAATTCCTGCTTCTTTTGATGCAGACAGAAATGCTGTCCTTTGCAGTCCAACCACACACTGGGAAGCTGAGACTCTACAGTCCAGCCTTCTTTTTCTTAACACACACCCCCACCCCCCAATCATATCTCCGAGATCCTGGAGAAAAAAGGGACAGAAAAATCCATTAAATCCATGAATGGATTCTCATCAAAGACACATGCATTTAAGGCAGAGACAGAGTGTGTTGGGATAGAGGGGGATGGGGTGTTTTGGGACTAGACTGGCGGAGCTGTTTGAATAAAATAATGAGAAACAGAACATCAGAGGAGATAAGATCAGACGTTAAGATGATTCCATACCATTCGAGCTGCAGCAGACAGAAAGGAGAGAAGGAAAGGAGATGGAGGTAAACGAAGGAGAAAGTGCATCTTCTCGCTTGTGCAGCCTGTGGACCATGTTCAAGGGTGAGAACGTGTAGAACCCCAGACCTCCCAATCTCTGTGCTCCACTGAGGGGCCTGTGAAGCTGTCTCTGTGCCTGATAAAGGTGCCTCATCTCTGGGCTTCAATGAACACCATATTTTCCCTCTCTCTCACATTGCTTCCTTATCTCACTTTCTTTTTCTCTTCCACACCTCCACCGCCTTTCCAACTACCCCCCCCCCCCCCCCCCCCCTTTGCTGGCTCCCAGTTGTGGCAAAGCACAGAACATAGGACTACCTCCAAAGAGGTGGCCTTTACCAGAAATCTGAGCTTTAAGAAAGTCTGGGAACACTTTTCTACGTGCATGCGTGCACAGGCAAAGAGAGTGTATCTCTCTTTGCTCAGCGGCCAAGTGGCTGTTTTTGGGCTCATTCTAAGGATATGCAAAATATAAACTTCAAGTGAAATCAGTTTATTAATTTATTCTCTTCATATTAGTGTGGATTATGTACATATTTACACCTTTACATGCATTTATACAAAAGATTTTTCTTTAAATTTTGTCCATAAGAAATTGGAAGTAATACAAGACAGTGTGAACCAAATTAAATTTCCATTTTCCACTCCATTTACATTGTAAACATAATGTAACATTCATTTAAGAAAAACCTATTAATAATGTATTGTGAGTCCATTGGAAAATGTGTTTTTTCCCTGTATTGTCTCTCATGCTTCCCACGTAGCACTTAATAACAAAATACATCTTGCTGCCTTATCTACTCCAAGATACTTTCTCAGTTTTGAATTGATAATTCCAAAGATTGAAAACATTCTTTTAATTGAAGCCAGTGATACACAACCTGCATGTACAGATCAAACGGTAAACTGCGGTGCTCCCAAATGACACGCACCTGAAAAAAGAAAAGTTGCAGTTCCTTGACTGGCCATTTGTGACTCGCTCCAAAAGTGAACAGATTGCCATAAAATTGCTCAATACATGTTGTTGAGACAGCTTTGAGAACAATCAATCGTACATTGCCCTGCAGGGGTCCTGCCGGGAAAGCAGCAATGTGCATTTGGCTTGTTAACGTGTAAAGCAGGGAAGACAGTGTAACATTTACAAGTGAAACACGTTTAACATGTAGCCGGACACAGATTGCAACCACAGGTGGTGATCTGACTTGGTGAATTATGTCTGAACAGCACTATGCGTGTTGCGTGTGCACTACAATATGTATATACCGTCTATGGCAATGATACAAGCTTATCCACAAAGCCAACGTTTGGCTCCACCTTGCCTAGCAATTTTCACCATGTTCCTGGAAGTCTGTTGTGAATGTTGAAAAGCGAAACTGGGTAGGGAGCTGACTGCATCTCACTTCCATCACAATGAAAATAATGTAAATAACTGTCAAATGCCTACCTTTTTAGGGACCTTTGCACAACTTGTATTGTGAACTCATATTCTTCAGGCTTTGACACTCTGTTGATGACAACAGTAGTTACAGTAGTGTTCAGAATAATAGTAGTGCTATGTGACTAAAAAGATTAATGCAAGTTTGGAGTAAATTTCTTATTGTTACATGGGAAACAAGGTACCAGTAGATTCAGTAGATTCTCACAAATCCAACAAGACCAAGCATTCATGATATGCACTCTTAAGGCTATGAAATTGGGCTAGTAGTAAAAAAAGTAGAAAAGGGGGTGTTCACAATAATAGTAGCATCTGCTGTTGACGCTACAAACTCAAAACTATTATATTCAAACTGCTTTTTTAGCAATCCTGTGAATCACTAAACTAGTATTTAGTTGTATAACCACAGTTTTTCATGATTTCTTCACATCTGAGAGGCATTAATTTTGTTGTTTTGGAACCAAGATTTTGCTCATTTACTAGTGTGCTTGGGGTCATTGTCTTGTTGAAACACCCATCTCAAGGGCATGTCCTCTTCAGCATAAAGCAACATGACCTCTTCAAGTATTCTGACATATCCAAACTGATCCATGATACCTGGTATGTGATATATAGGCCCAACACCATAGTAGGAGAAACATGCCCATATCATGATGCTTGCACCACCATGCTTCACTGTCTTCACTGTGAACTGTGGCTTGAATTCATTGTTTGGGGTTTGTCTCACAAACTGTCTGTGGCCCTTGGACCCAAAAAGAACAACTTTACTCTCATCAGTCCACAAAATATTCCTCCATTTCTCTTTAGGCCAGTTGATGTGTTCTTTGGCAAGTTGTAACCTCTTCTGCACATGTCTTTTATTTAACAGAGGGACTTTGCGGGGGATTCTTGCAAATAAATTAGCTTCACACAGGCATCTTCTAACTGTCACAGCACTTACAGGTAACTCCAGACTGTCTTTGATCATCCTGGAGCTGAACAATGGTTGAGCCTTTGCCATTCTGGTTATTCTTCTATCCATTTTGATGGTTGATTTCCATTTTCTTCCACGTGTCTCTGTTTTTTTTGTTTTTTTGTTGTTGTTTTTTTGTCCATTTTAAAGCATTGGAGATCATTGTAGATGAACAGCCTATAATTTTTTGCACCTGCGTATGTTTTGCCCTCTCCAATCAACTTTATAATCAAATGTCTTGAACGTCCCATTTTCCTCAGGCTTTCAAAGAGAAAAGCATGTTCAACAGGTGCTGGCGCTCATCCTTACATAGGGGACACCTGATTCACACCTGTTTGTTCCACAAAATTGACAAACTCACTGACTGTATGCCACACTACTATTATTGTGAACACCCCCTTTTCTACTTTTATTTTACTAATAGCCCAATTTCATAGCCTTAAGAGTGTGCATATCATGAATGCTTGGTCTTGTTGGATTTGTGAGAATCTACTGGTACCTTGTTTCCCATGTAACAGTAAAAAATATACTCAAAACCTGGATTAATCTTTTTCGTCACATAGCACTACTATTTTTTTTTTATTATTATTTTTTGTCAATATAATTTATTGAAGATTTTTCAAAATTTTTACTCACACACATTTATATACAGACAAACAAGAAAACGAGACAAAATAACAAAAGGACCTTTAGTCATCTAGGAACAAAAAGATGACTTGAACTAACCCCACCTAACCCCGAAGCTGAGTTCACATCAGAATATACCAACCAGCGCTGCTATAACTCAGTCAGGTGTATCATGGTAATGCGTAGGAAATCAAAGAAAATAAACTCCCAGACAGTGAACAAATAAAACAGAATAAATGTATTTTACAATGTAAGATACATCATTTATACAGGTTCAGTCATCCACAGAAATGGACGTTAAGTTTTTAAAATAAATAAGAAAGGGGTTCCAATGCTCGTTAAATTTATCTGTTGTGCCCTTTAAAGAAAATTTTATTTTTTCCAATTTAAGATTTGACATGGTGTCATGCAGCCAGGATGAAGTGGACGGTGGTGAACTGCTCTTCCATAACAATAGAATCCTTCGCCGAGCAATAAGTGAAGTAAAAGAAATCATGGTCTGTTGTTTCAATGTTAATTTAAGACCGAGCACTGGAATCCCGCAAATGGCGATACATGGACAAGGCAAGACATCTCTCCCCATAATTTCAGAAATAGACTTAAAATAAGATTTCCAATATTCTTCCAAATTTGAACAAGACCAGAACATATGCGTAAGATTACAATGGCTTTGTGAGCACCTGTCACATACATCTGGGACACTCTGATAAATTCTTGCTAGTCTGCTTTTACTATAATGAACCCTATGGACCACTTTAAACTGTATAGTTGAAATCTTGCACTAGATGAACATGACTTTATATTCCGAAGTGCTCCACACCACCAATCATCATTGAAAGACATACCCAATTCCGTCTCCCAATCAGTCCTAATTTTAGTCAAGGCCGGTGAGAAATCTGGTAATAACATGTTGTACAAAAAAGAAATGTGTCACTTTGATTTTTTTTAATACAGGATACAGGAGATCAACGCCTGAGGAAGGAGGGGAAGTCGGAAATAAAGGCGTATTTAATTTCAGGAAATTACGAAGTTGGAAATATCTAAATAGATCTGAGGTCTGAAGATCAAATCTAGACCGCAAATCTTCAAAACTGGAAAAAATTCCATTTGTATAAAAATCCCCAATTGTTCTTAAACCTCTCCTCTCCCAGACAGAAAATCTAGAGTCCAACAACGCCGGTTTGAACAACATGTTATTGCACAGGGCTATGAAGAAGTAGTGTTCCATTTGTAAATGTGCTTAATCTGTTGCCAAATCTGTAAAGTAGCAATTACAATTGGATTATTCGTATGCTCTGTAGGTTTCAAGGATGACAGATCAGTGCCTGAAGTGAGGAATGACATGAGGCCGACTCCAAACAGCACCACTGACTTTCGGGGAGAAAGGCCCAATGCAGAATTTTATGTAGGTTGGAAGCCCAATAATAAAGTTGTAGGTCCGGTAAACCCAAACCACCCTCAGCCTTCGATCTCTGTAATAAAGACTTTTGAATTCTAGGAGGCTTGCCGCTCCATATGTACAACGAGAATATGCTCATAGCACTACTATTATTCTGAACACTACTGTACGTCTTGTCAAAGTCTTACTACCAATATCCACACAAGTAAAGTGCTGCCATATCAAATCCTTGGGTCTTTGACCTCAAATCATGTTGATAGTTTCAGTAAAATATAATTTAAGCCTCTGATATACCAAATGAATGAAAACCACAGTGTAACAAAGAATATTACTAAGTAGAAGAGACAAATATTTGAGCAACTCTGTCTGGCACCTGTGTTTAATAACGATCTCAGCATCGTGTTCTAATCAGGCTGTATTAGCATGATGAAGTCACAGGTGACAAGGTTTTACACCTGCAAACTCCCTTCAGCTGAACCGACCTTAACAGTTGCAACATTCCTAGTGCAAACGGAGAACAATAACGGTTAGATTGACGAAATTGTCACAGGTTGCCTGTGAGGGAGACATACAGAGATCTCGATAAAACTTGAGCCTGTTGTCACAAGTGTAAATTAGTAACTAAAGAAACATATAGTATTCGTTGAATCTAGCTTCAAGTATGAATGTTTAAATGCTACCTCATGAAAATAAATGCTCCTTCAGGTTCATCATTTATTATGCTTTTATTTTAATAAATTTTTATGCAAACTAATCTTTATTTGACCGGGCCCTTAGGGCACACGACACACGCCGATAGCTGAATGAAGGGAAAAAAGTCACAAAGTCATAAATCGTCAAGGAAAAGGTGGACGAATGATCCTGCACTTTTCCCATCACCGAAAAGCCTGCGAATCAAGAGCACATAAAGGAATGAAACAAAACCGAAACTAACGAAAGAAAAACGCAGCCAATGGTGACCTTAATGCTTTCAACAAAATCAAAATGAAACATTCATGATGACGTGACTGACAGCAGGTATGAGACTGAGGGCAGCCAGCTCTGTCCATATGTCGGCAGCACCTACAGGTGTGGCATCTGGTTGTCTTGACAACAGGTGAGAGATGTTTGTCTTCCCAACAATGTGCGTGCACATGCAGGCCAGCCACAAATGGCTGGATTGTGTGTAAATAGTTAAAGAAGTTGATAAAACGTTTGGTGTTTCTGTATGACAATCTTGCTTTTCATCTTACACATGGACGAGTCATCAGCGATAAAAGGATGTTATGATCAGCTCGTCGGAGCTTTAGTTATTGATCCGTTCAGATATCATCAACGTTTGTGCAAGACGTCGGACTAGCAAGGGTGGATAAAGTTGGACAACAGTCAAACGGAATGATGACGTTACAGGAACTATGCAAACGATGAGGAACCCTCAAGACTAGGGTTGTGTATCGAGAACCGGTTCTTTTTGGGTATGATTCGATCCACCGACATCAATAGCCTTTATGCTTAATGATTCCCTTATCAGTCCTTTAGAGCAGCTGTTGTTTTTGAGGGTGTTTGTCGGGAAAATGATCATTTCTCTACGCTGATTACAGACCCTGCAGCGGCTTGTAATCAACCGCTTCTGCAGCGCGACACCGCTTTGAAGCGTGAACCAATGAAGCAATGCTTCGATCCGCTGGCTCGTTGGTTCTTTGATTCACTGCTCTTCAAAACTCAAAGCCATTAAATTATGACAGTCATGAGTCACTTTTTTGTGGATTAAAGTCACTAACTGGGACTCTTGTTGTAGTCAAGAAACTTGAATTATCCTCCATTCCATTGGCACAGCTCCAAACGCTGTGCGGCTCTCTGCCGAGACAGAGTCTGGTTGGAATTAATAACTTTAAAACTTATTGCCGCTTTAAATAAAATGACACCTCTTTCCAAACGCTGTAATACAGACAATAAACTACAATCGACTAAAATGTTTTTTCCTTCCAAAATGAGACGTCCTGCATTCTTAATGAATTACATCCTGGTGTGCAGCACAGCCAGCTGAGCTCAGCTCAGATGTATGGAAAGACATTCAGGCCAATAATGTCTGAAAGGAAATGCTTTTGACAAAAACTACAGATTTTGTTTATTTCTATTTATGTCCAGAGATCAAGGATCCACCATGTAGAGTTTATTATGTACAGAGTTTAAGGATCCAGTGACCAATTTCATATTTATTTACTTTAAGACTCAATAAAATGTTGTTGACATAGAAAACCTGTAAAGCCTACTTTTAGTACACAGAAAATTCACAAGAGGTATCAATAAGGGAATCGATAAAGAATCGGATTGATAAGCGGAATTGATAATGTATCGATATCGATAAAATCTTATCAATACCCATCCCTAGTCAAGACAGAAAGCAAAAAGAAATACGGATGAATTGAGGTTGTCATTGGGATTCGTTCACATTTTTTTAACAGTTTGAAAATTCTGATGAAGCGTCAGCTGCAGGAACGAAGCTGGATGACGGTTAAATGATGCCTCCATAAGTCAGTGTAAGTCATGATTTCTTCTTTCATTTTGGCTTCGGTGTCCTTCGTTAGTGCCCTGTGACCGGGGCTTAATATGTACAGGAAGCTATTTCATGTGATTAGGATTTATTTTCAACATAATTTTGCCCATTCATGATTTTAGTTTCTTCCACTTTCTTCCTCTTTCTTCTGGGAAGGTAAAAAAAATCTCAGAAGAACCTTAAAAATCCACCCGCTGTAAGAAACTGCCAACCCCTAATCTGTCCCCACTGCACATTTCTGTTCATTTTCACCTGTACTTTCATGTGGTCAAACAATGTCCAATTATAATGTGATCACCAAAAAGGCATATCAGGTGTAAATGGTAAGGTGTAAATGGGGCATTTGGGTATCTGTATTGTTAGGATTTTTAGATTTCCAAAATTGATGGATACTCTGATTGCAGCACTGGAGAAGCTGAGTGAGGAATCGGAGTGTATGGGTTAGCGATTGTCTTGGATCAAGACAAAGATGCAGGCTTTTAATGACTTCCTGGACTAAGCCATCAGGCGTGTATGAGTTGAAAGTGTTGAACTTGTACTTGTACATTTCCAGTTTTTTCCAGAGTATAAATCACACAGGAGTATAACTTGCACCTGTCCAAAAATGCCTCTTTAAGAGAAAAAAAAACCCTGTATTTCAGTCGCACATCAGAATAAGTCGCATTTACCACTTCATGCACCAAGAAGCAAAATTAATTTAATCACTGCATTATTCATTTATGAGGCACACACAGTGTTAAGGAGCGAGCTAACAAGCTACTTAATGCCAGTATGCTAGGCACAAAACGTGAGTACAGTGCTTCTTTGAACAGTCATATGTGAAGTGAATGTGCAACACAATGAAACGTTTGAAAACCTGGTGCACTGTTTGTTTCTTTATAACACAAACACTGCTTTAGCAATCGGAATCTATGAGCTAATTACTGTTTTCGTTGCACGCATAAACAGCCAGTAAACTACTTCTTTCAGCCATTCAACAGTTGATCATTTGTGAGGGGAACGTGCAATGCAATTAAATGTTTGAAAAGTCTTTTGTAGTACATTTGTAAAAGATAATAAACTCACCATTAATTTTCTTGTTGATGTTAAAAGAGCTGCCCTTGTAGTTTCAAATAATCCAAATTTTCCAACTGGAATAACAACAATAGTCCCTCTTTGTTTAAAAGTGTGGTATTCCAGTTTAAAAACATTATTTCTGAAGAAAAATAACTTTTTTCTTTTCTTTTTCTTCCTCTTCCTGCTCTTCTGCTTCCTCCCTAAGAAGCTGTCCTCTGCTAATATATTAGCCTAAGTGTTTTGGACACCTCCATTTTGTGATCCGACGACAGATTGGTTTTTCTTCGAGTCTCCATGCAGAGCATGAAGTCAGCTGTTTGGGAATTTTCTGCTTTGTCGTTTAATAATTAAGGATGGATTATCACACGTGGATCGAATTTTTTTTCAGTATGTAACTCGCACCAGTCTATAAGTCACAGGACCTCTCAAACTAGTAATTAAATTGTGACTTATACTTCAGAAATTATGGTACTTATCTCAACATTGATATTCATGTTTCTGGGTCATTAGACTTTCAGATCAAAAGGCAACTGGAAGAGCTCATGGATTCATGAGGTTGATGGACAAAGGCGATGCAGATATCTTGGCAGGAAAATGAAGGTCCAAGTCTTGAGGGCCCCAGTGCTACCTGTCTTACTGTATGGTTGTGAGACTTGGTCGCTAACCAGTGACCTAAGGTGACAACTGGATGTCTTTGGCACTAGTTCCCATTGGGAGATTCTTGGGTACCTCTGGAGTATTAGCTGCATTGTGAGGAAGCATCAGCTTCAACAATTTGGCCATGTGACGCATTTCTCTGTGCATGATCCAGCACGGAGGTGCCTGAGTCTTGAGGACCCTAGTAGCTGGAGAACGGCCATGGGGACGCTCAAATTTCAATTGGCTGTGGCAGATAGATGGTTATTTTAGAGATGTGGGAATGGATCAGTTGTCTGCCTGGGTGGTTGCCATTGAGAACCCAAGGCGGGTCCCGTTGTGTTGTGGATGCAACGAAGCGCGACACCAAAAGCATAATCCCAGACATGACTTGCTTGCTTCGGTGTTCACTTATGTTCCAACAATATAAAAGTAAAATTAACAAGCACAACTCAAAACACTGAAGTTTACCACACAGCTGTATCACACCACTCCCTGCGTGCTTCACAGAACTCCAGATATGAGATAATGCAACACAAACAAATGTGAGGATCCGGTTTGACTGCTAATGAATGGCGTCTGGAACCTTGAATTCTTGTTTAGTTTTCGTCTGGCTCTTTGAAATGCTGGAGGAGATTAGATGTGCAAATTTTGTGTGATATGTTTGTATTGATCTGTGGGCTTTTTGTGTGCATCTGAGGGGACAGAATGTGTTTGTTCAGTGTATTTTAGATGTTTTGTGCATTTCAAATGTAGCACATGCACACTCTTGACTTGATTACTCTATTTTCACAGATTATGATGTAAATCAGAAAATACACTAGGTAAGCGTGTGTGTTTGTGTTCGTGCGCACGTGTCCGTACGCCTACTTTCACTTCAGATCAAAGGAAAAGGACATTCCATCAAACACTAACCAAGTGTGACAAAACCACCTAGGGGTGGACCTCAGCCAATAAAGGAGTCACTTCTTGGCACGCTGCTGTGTCACAGCTGCAGCGTCCTTCTAGCCAAGCCTCATGTGACAATCTTGACTTGAAACGTACAACATTTTTCACTCTTCCACTGAGACATACACACACACGCATACAGATTGAATAATCTGATTTGGCAGTGAACCTTTTTCGTTCAGGAAATGTGGTTGTAGGAGGCTGTTGGACAACATGCACTATTTGATAGTCGGTAATACTGATCACAATACTCTGGAGTGGCTGCAACAGTTGACTGAACAGAAATATTAAATTCCATATGTGTACCAAGCAGCTCTGCTGAGTGCAGGAATGTGCTTTGACTACACTTTTCTCACCTGTGCCAGAGTGCAGAACAGTGCCTCATCTCATCCTGAAATTCCTCATCAGACAAAGTGTGTGACTCATTTTTATTACCTACGCCGCCAAAGGCAAGCAGGTTTGTTTGGGCTGCAATTATATAGTGTGTTCATGCTCAAAGCACTTTACAGTGATGCGTCACATTCATGCACACACTCCCACACCGATGTCAGGGTGATGACATGCAAGGTGCTCACACCGAGAACAACTTGGGGATTAATAAGGACCTTAACCAAGAGCTTGTAGTGTTTATCCTGGTTTGATAGGGGATTTGAACCAAGGATCCTCTGGTTAGAAAACCGCCGCTTTAATCACTTGACCATCACCTTCCCACCATTATGTTGAAAAGACTTGTTTTTGAAGTTGACACTTGGTACACACGCTCACCTGACTAAGACATATTCGACAAGTTTATTTGTAATCGTGTCCACCAGGGGGCCAAGTCTCTGAAACCTCATGCATGCAATATTTTCATGGACTTTGTATATCAAAGGTGACTTGATACAGAAGATCAGGATGTACCCACACTAGGCAGTTTTGACCATGCCATAGCAGGTTTAACCCTCCCAAAGTCCAGTTAATTTGAGCAGTGAGAGTGCTCTGTATCTGTACTGTATTATTACTTGTATATTACAGTCTTCAATTCAGTCAAGAGGATATTGGGTAAAAATGGGACTGGTGTCTTACCTTATTGATGAAAGTGAATCATTGCCTTTGAGCAAAGCTGCAAAATATTTCTTCATCTGTCTGCCTCTACAAAAATCTTGTCATACATGCAGCATGATTGATTTATAAATCCTGTATTACATCATTTATTATAATCATCATGTGAGAGGCTGTCAAGACCAAAAAAAAAACAACTCTAGCCATAAAGTCAGTAATGCTTCAGACTGTTTAATACAGTCATATCTGGTCTATCATAGGAGACACATAATTATTAGTTACCTCATTTTGAAGAGATTTACAGTAAGCCATTTTCCAGTTGCGCTATAACAAAAAAGAAATACATATTAAATACATTACAATAAATACATGCTTCTGCTTCACAGGCCTTTGTCACCTTACACCTTACATAATTCAAAGTTTTGAAGTACCGTGTCCACACCACAGCTGTCCCGTTGAGATTACTGATGCGTCATCACTTCTTCTCTAAGCCTTCATGATTACAATCTTGCAAAATCAGCTAAACCTGCCTGGCTTTCACATAGACACACGTAAACAGTAAAATGTGGATATCAAGCATTGGGACTGGAAAGTCATCTGACTGGGAAAAACATACAAATAAAATGGATGTTGACTAAGCAATGCATTCTGGGTTCTTTTTTCCTATATGTGGTAGGGAGAATTGTGGTGTAGGAGCCATATTGCTGGGTCTGCATTTTCAGTGAAATTCAGCTACTTTTGAAATTTTGTAAGTTGTACTGTTGCCTGTGAACACTTTCAAATTATCTTGATTTCTTTTCGTTGTGGTATTGGGTGGGGGGGGGGCGCTGTTGGGTTGGTTTTTAGTGGCTCTTTCACTGGGTTTATTACGGAGTTTTGGTAACCGTGTGTGGCACTGTGCTGTTTCTCAAATCAAACGTTATGCTTTATTGAAGCTATTGTGCTCAGGCCCGCAACGTGTAATCTAATGTGAGTGCAGACCAGCACAGGATTGAGGATTGGAGACAATTGTCCTCAGGCACAGTACAAGGCAAAGGGGCCTAGTGTGAGTCCACCCTAAGATGTCGGACAAGTTCAACATCGGAAGCGTTTTAATTCTGACAGTGGCCACCACGGTGCCCAGACTGTGAAAATTCATATATGCAATATCTTGACATAGATGTCTTGTATCAAGGCGAACGTTTGAACAAGTTTGGCAGTGGGTACGTTTAAATTCTGTTTGTGGATACCAGGTGGGAAAGTCTTTGAAATTTGTGTGCATGAGAACTTCACAAGGTCTTAATGGATAGATGTTAGGGTGAGTATTGCCCTTGTTTGTTTCTGGTGATAGAAAAGCTTGTTAGGCCACCTCTTTAACTCTCCCCACCCCAAAATTGAATTCAGCCTATTCAGAGACAAGTACAGCCTTTTAACCAAACATTTGCTGTATTGATATGTTCAATCTTACAATAAAATATACTACATATGTATTTTACTTTTGTGGCTCTGCTCCTCTTTGTGGTTGCACCCCCAGATTTAATAGATCAGCCAACTCACCAAGTTTTATGAAAATCTGGTCAATATTTTATGAGTAAGTCTTCTCTGAACCCAACAAACAGATGTGGGTGAAAAGAGAAGCTGATTGGCGGAGGTAGTAATTCATGTGAAGCGTTGACACCGGCTTTGATCCTGACACACAGAGACGTGCTGTCGGAGCTCAGCGAGTGTACTGTTCTCTGTCTTAGCCGGAAGATGGTGGTACGAGGTTGTTGTCATTGTATAGTCACTTCTATTCTTTGCTCCTGCCCCCTGTTCTCTCTGCTGACTTTTTAGGTTGGTCCTCTGCCATTTGGAGATACACCAAATCACATTATTCACTCGGTCATGGATTAGAGGAGGAGGAGAGAAACATAGGCTGAGGGATGATCAAAGAGGGCCCACATTCACCTCACACTGACACACTAACTGAGAGACAAAGGCACGGAGGAAGGCGGAGTCAGGAATCTGATTTCAGGGATAAACTTTAGGAATGTTTGCTATTAACATGTGCCAGTGATGTTTTTCTGGAATTTGTTTCTCTATTGCGGATCGTGCCATCAGTGCTGCTCATCGCGCGTATGCTGAAGCACTTTTATGTGCCTGAGATGTTTTTTATATTTATGTCTGAACACATGATTTGTGTGTGTGTGTGTGTGTGTGTGTGTGTGTGTGTGTGTGTGTGTGTGTGTGTGTGTATACACGCATGCCCAGACCTATTTGAGCTCAGAGTTTCCTCAGCGCACCATCGGGCCCCGCGGCAGAAAGAGAGAGTGAGTGAGTCACCCGCCAGATGAAAGACTCAAAGTAAAGGCTCTGCCGTCCCAAAAAAACATCACACGGCTCCCTTCCTCACTTTTTGAAGTCATCCAAGAGGAGGGTGGGAAGCGACACACTTTCCCAATCATATTAAAACATGGCGTCAGGCAGCTTCCATCTTGTTGCACGCTATAGATTACACTTCGGTTTGAAGTGGAGCTTTAAGTGGGACAACATGATACTGGGATGTGTTTTTAGGTTGAGTTCCCAATTCAGCTTGTAACAATCCCACTTCTGAAAATCAGGCAGATTGATGGATCAGATGATGGATTGAAGCGTAGAGAAACAGAATTTCATCTCAAAGTTGAATGAGCATGTGAAAAAAATGCTTTGTAGCTCATCTTTCATTGGAGCAGTTTTATTAAAAGCTATGATTTCAAAATACTCAGGTTACTAAGCTCTTCTCAGTTCATCAGACAGAGAATGAAATCAGAATGAAAGGATAAGATGTGCACTTAAAAATAACTATTAAATGTGTGCCCAGGGAAATTCTCACATGGTCTTGATACAATAACAGTGATTTGTAATTTCACAATTGATTTTAACTCTCTCCATAAATAGTACATAAAACAGTAGTAAAGTAAATGGTTTAGAAATGTCCTTTTTAGAAGTCAGGCTGCAGAAAGTCTCTCCTACATGCATATGCTTTGAACTGTTACAGTTTGCTAAGTAAGGTAGGACCCCAAGATGCAGGTAGCCAAGACATGAAAGGTAAGTGCAAAAAACAGTTATTTAATTATTCACAAAGGTGGCAGTGATACAACAACTACTCCAATATTCCAAATCCCGAAAATGCAGTGTCAACAGTGAAGGAGACAAAAAGCACTAAGTGACAAGTCCAAAATCCTTCAGTTGACAAAGTGACAGATAAAAAAATTGAATAATCCAAAATCCTTTGACAATGTGAACAGACAAAAAGGTGAAAATCCAAAAAGAAAGGCAATTATCCAAAGAGACAATGATTACATACAAACCCAGGGGACAAGAGGTCTGTGACTGGAAACAACAATAAAGACTAGACTGGAACTACGTAGACAAGATAGAACTAAATGCCCGCAGTGAGGGATTGACCTAGTATGACTTAAATACATGACAGAACTAACGAGGTACAGGACAGTCTGGGGGAGGATGAACACAAGAGCATGTAGGACAGAACACAAAGTGACATCACAGGAACAATAAAACCATGATTACAAAGTACACAAACAAAACCTACAGATGAACAAAATGGAACATTAAACCAACACACGGCATGGTGGGGAACAACACAAATATGTCCTCAGAAGAAAATAAAAGACATGAAACACAAAGGTGAGATCCGACTGAGTGCACGAGAGGCGGAGCCCTCACAGGTGACAAGCTGTCAAAACACTGCTCCCCGCTGTCAGGTGAACCCAGACAGCTGAGCGCAGCCCCAGACGCAAAGCAACAAGTGAAAGGCTAACATGTTATATCAGAATGCTGAATACTAGTTCGGCGCAACATAAGAGAACAATCGTGACCTACCGAAACCCAGAAAGACATAAAAGAAACAAGAACAAAGGTGGACATAGGCTGGATCGTGAGGGGCGAACCCCTTGAGACCCAGTGGGTGAAGAACAGACAGGGGCCACACACAGCTGACCTGTAACCATGGCCACTGTATGAGAAAGGGAAAAGAAGATGAGAAGGGTAGGAGTTTCGCCACACTCTCGCAGACACACCAAGAAACACATGCACACATGCATTCACGCTTACACACAGACCCCGAGGGACAGACACGCACGACACACTCACACACATACCCACATGAAAGCCACGGGAGCGGGGAGGTGGACTGGACAGGTGTCAAGGACAAAAGAAAGGACAAGGGGACAACAACCACATAATGAACCCCAAAAACAAACCCATCTGAACTGAACTGCAACATGAACTCTGTTTTGACACAAAGCCTGCATTCAGTCAAATGCTCGTCCACTCAATTTTCACAACTCCAAAACAAACACATATAGTTTTTGTCACTGTGATAGACTGGCCTCCTGTCCAGGGTGTAGCCCACCTCTTGCCCAATGACTGCCCGTGACCCTTAATTGGAAAAAGCTGGTATAGAAAATGAATGAATAAATGAGTTATTCTTCATTCAGGGTCACCTCATTGAGACAATCCACAATAAATTTAAGAGCCAATAAAGATATTCAAGCAGATATTTGAGCATGATATGTAATTTGAATTAATTTATTTCTGTATGATTGGGAAAGATGAGGGGTGAAAATGGCGAATTGACCTCCCAATTCTTGAGATTTGTCTGCCCCTTATTTGTAGATTTTTCTATTTTTCTGAATGTTTCTGTGTAGGCTCTCAGTTGTCCAGGTGGTTTCCATAGTAGAGAAGCTTGAATCTTCGACTGGACAGGGTTGCTTGATGCAAGGACATTTCTCTTCAAATCGCAGAAGCTTCCTCAGCTAAAATTTTTGCTCTGGTAGTCTGACTTCTGTCTTGACTGTTGTAGAGAAGAATAAACAGAAGCCACAAAAGCTGGAGTTTTAAACCTAACCAGACCTCTCCTACTGAGAGGCAGACTGCTATAGGCTAGTGACTAAACAATAGCTCTAATTAGCAACTATTGTGATCTAGTTAGCACCCTCCTTATGACAGGGCAGCTGTCCCTCCTAATGATGGGACGGACGCCTTTCCTGGTGGCTCCCTTGACGACTCTCCTGATGACATGAATGACTCATTACCATGAACAAAAGACGGAAACTGCTTTGATCTGAGTACCCCATTGTAAACAGGGGACAAAGCGTGTCTCAGACCCCCTCTCCAGTTAAGGCTGGGTTTCAGCTGTTTCACATAGAATGCCTCCTTGACCCCTCTCTCAAACCATTTCTTCTCTCTGGCTAATATTTTAACTTCCTTGTCCTCAAACGTGTGGTTAGTGTCTGTGTGTGGTTGTGAGTTTGGTCCTTTCAAGTAGAGACACATCCTCCAGCAGACCCTGCCTCACAGCTGAGACGGCCTCAGTGGTGGGGATGCAGGTGAACAACGATGTCACATCAGATGACACCATAGTTTCGCCATAGCGGCCGGCGATCACCTTAGTATTTCTTCTGTTTTTCTTGTTGATTAATGCTGGCAAATTATACAGTATTTTTTGTCTTTCTGATGCCTGATTCTGTTTTTTCTCTAAGGTGCAGCTCCATCCAGAGATAGTTGTTTGTGTTGATGACCCTCCTGTCCTGTGCACAAACAGCAATTCTTGTATATTTGTCCGTGAATTGTTCTGTGAATTATTTCTGTAATTTATGTTTGTAGCATGGCCCAAGCAGAGGGTCACCCCTTTGAGTCTGGTCTGCTTGAGGTTTCTTCCTCAGAGGGAGTTTTTCCCTACCACTGTTGCTCTGGGGGTTGGTAAGGTTAGACCTTACCTGTGTGAAGCGCCTTGAGGCAACTCTGTTGTGATTTGGCGCTATATAAAGGAAATAAAAAAAAAATAAAGTTTCATCTGCCCCCAGCTGCAGGTCCCTGATCTTGACATTGTATCCTTAATACGAGAAATATGTTTTTATATCTCAAAAGATGTGATTGGCAAAAACTAACACCAGATTCGGATTTAGCGCCCCCAAGTGCATGGTTAAAATTGCACCCACACACAGCTGTTTGTCTTTTCTGCATTATGCTGAGACGTGGTGGGAGATATTAAAAGCACTACACATTTCACTCATGGTACAACATAACACTTAACTCACTCATGATGACAGCAACATAACACTAATCTAAATTGACTAAACCAATTGAATTACAAAAACACAATAATTCCATAACTCTCACAACACTGTTAAAATAACATGAACCACAGTAACATTTAAAACCCCTGTTATTTTTACCTGGTTCTTTTGTGCAAGATTCTGCCCCTTACCAAAAACCAAACCATTGTATTCCTCATTTTGAGTTTATTAAAGGTCACGTTAAAAACCAGGCCTGGGACCCTCACAGACAAGTGTCCATCTTGTGAAAGGCCCCTAAAATGAGTCATACAACACTTTTTATACCTTGTGGATGTTAACAATAGGTGTGATTTAAGCCGTGGTCACAACCGTACGTGCACGTGCTTGCAGTCTACTTGCAAAAACGTAGGCTAAATTTGGAGATCCGTACGTCGTAAGTACTGCCTCGGTACGAATTTAGGAGCACGCAGACACGCCGTCGAGGTTTTAGTGCATGCAGAACTTTCGCTGCGGTCAGGCTGCGGATTCACCAGCAGTACAGATGATGCACGTTGTGAGTACTGCCTCAGTACGAATTCAAAGCAGCACTTTTTCATTCAATTACTATTGAATTAACCAAATCCGTACAGAGGCAGTAGACTACTCACCACATATTATGGAATTAAATTGTAGGTATCAGATCTTGAAGATTGTGATACACATATATAAATTAGAATTAAGTTGAAATTTAAAAAGCTGGTAATCAAGTGTGTAGTGAATATATTCCTCTATCAGTGTTTCACACCTTGTGTGACTTTTCATTTATTGCCAACTCTCTTTATCGTTACACTCCTAGAGACGTGCATTGAATGTGCTCCCTCTCTCCTCTTGCTACTGCGTCCATACGTTTTCACAAAAATGTAATGGCCGTGGCATCCACAGAAAACGTACGGCGAAAAATAACGCACGGTGGGTTGTGACCGGCGCTTGCAGTGTTCTTCCTTGACCCAAAATACATAAGCATACCAAACAGCAAATGTCAGCTCTCCTCAGTTTTTGCTTGATCAAAGCCATACACACACACACACAAAGGCCACTTGGCTATTATAATATAGATTCCAAAACATAATAAAATGTACAGCTTTTTTGTTTCAAAGTCCGTGATTAGTTAAATATACCTGATTTAGCTAATTAAGGTAGTTTACTGGCTGCGATTGATGAAAAATGTGCACTGCTCCGAGTATTCACCGCCTCAAACAGTCTTTTATTAGATGTGGGTTAAATGTTAAGTCCAATCACACTCATGATGTGGGTTTTTTATACCGAGTACTGACTGTGTGAGTGTATAACCACTGCTTATTTGGTATATTGTGTCCATTTGATGTGCATTTAGTGTGTTTGCTTTCCCGTGGGTACCCATGATGTGTTACTTCAGTAGCATGTGTGATGTGGTGCTGACAATGAGCAGCAGGCATGAAGAGAATCAGGACTGACGGGCAGTGATGGCAAACTGTGAAATGGAAATAAAGCCTCTTGTCATTACTGCTTCAACTCTCTCACAGGCGAGACGGCAGTGATTACACACAAACAAGGAAATACCATCTTGCAGCTTTTCCTCACTGGCAGATTGAACTGAAATTGTTAGAAGACATACACAGTGAAGAGGGAATATTGTCAAATGCTTACAAATTGTGCTGCCACTGAACCTGAAACCGTTAAGGAAACTCTTCTTTGACCCACAAAATCAGGTCATTATGACATATAGCAAGGACACAAAAATCCTACTTGAAAAAAATCCCCAGCCCTGTTTTAATGTATATAAATATATCCACTATCTAGTTGTCCTCTATATGTTTAAGGCTGTTTAGCTGTAACATTTATGTCACTGCATTTTTGGCAATTCCTTGTAGTGCTTTTGTTTTATTTATTTTGCTAGCATGGACAAAGCTGATAGTCACCCCACTGAGTCTCATCTGCTGGAGGTTTCTTCCTGCCATCAAAAATACCTGATCAAGTTTTCCCTTACATCTGTCACCCTGTGTACTTGGGGTGTCAAAATCCAACCCCTCATCCACGTTGTGACTTCTGGGTACCGGATCAAATAGGAGATTGCCTGTTGCAGTGAAATACAGTGGTGATCTCGTGAAACTGGGTAAAGCCAACCTATACAAATGAGTCTTGAGCTTCACTCTAAACATTTTGATTGAGTCTACAGAACATAGGCAATGCATTCCACATTTAAGGCGCCGCCACCTGAAAAGCACAGTCTCCCCTGGTCTTCAGTCTTGTCCAAGGCACAACCAACAGGCCCAGATCCAAAGACCTCAGAAGCCTGCTTGTCCCATATGGATGTGGTAGTTCTGCGATATGAGGTGGCATTTGACCATGCAGCACTCTAAAAGTCGAGACCAAATTTTAAATTGAAGTCTAAAATGGATGATGAGCCAGCGCGAAGTGGAAAGAATCGGCATTACATTTGACCTCTTTGATGACTCTGTAAGAAGCCTTGCAGCCGCATTCTGGACCATTTGTAAGCAGTCCAGAGAGGACAGGTTAAAGCTAAAAATCAGCGAGTTAGAATAATCCAGACATGATGAGACAAACACCTGAATGATCATCTCTATCTCGGCCCTAGACACAATTCTATGCAAACGGCAATATTACGCAAATTAAAAAAAGCAAGATTGTGCCAGGCAGGTAACATACACATCAAAACTGAGGGATTGATTGAACATAACACCTAAATTCCTGACTGCTGAGCTAACAAAAGGGGCAAAAGAACCAAGGTTCCCAACCACAGTGGGAACAAACTTGTCAGGGGCACAAACAAGGACCCAAGGTTTTGCTGTTTTTAGGGCCAAGTAATTATCTGCCATCCAGCCACCAATAACCTCAACACAACTCTGAAAAGCAGAAACTCTAGAAACCATATGAGGAGTGAATGAAATATATAGCTGGATGTCATCCACATACAGTAGTGTTCAGAATAATAGTGCTATGTGAATAAAAAGATTAATCCAGGTTTTGAGTATATTTCTTATTGTTACATGGGAAACAAGGTACCAGTAGATTCAGTAGATTCTCACAAATCCAAGACCAAGCATTCATGATATGCACACTCCTAAGGCTATGAAATTGGGCTATTAGTAAAAAAAAAAAAAAAAAAAAAGTAGAAAAGGGGGTGTTCACAATAATAGTAGCATCTGCTGTTGGCGCTACAATCTCAAAACTATTACTAAACTATTATAACTATTACTAAACTGCTTTTTTAGCAATCCTGTGAATCACTAAACTAGTATTTAGTTGTATAACCACAGTTTTTCATGATTTTTTCACATCTGCGAGGCGTTAATTTTGTTGGTTTGGAACCAAGATTTTGCTCATTTACTAGTGTGCTTGGGGTCATTGTCTTGTTGAAACACCCATTTCAACGGCATGTCCTCTTCAGCATGAGGCCACATGACCTTTTCAAGTATTTTGACATATCCAAACTGATCCATGATACCTGGTATGCAATATATAGGCCCAACACCATAGTAGGTGAAACATGCCCATATCATGATGCTTGCACCACCATGCTTCACTGTCTTCACTGTGAACTGTGGCTTGAATTCAGAGTTTGGGGGTTGTCTCACAAACTCTGCGGCCCTTGGACCCAAAAAGAATTTTACTCTCATCAGTCCACAAAATATTTCTCCATTTCTCTTTAGGCCAGTTGATGCGTTCTTTGGCAAATTGTAACCTCTTCTGCACGTCTTTTATTTAACAGAGGGACTTTGCGGGGGATTCTTGCAAATAAATTAGCTTCACACAGGCGTCTTCTAACTGTCACAGCACTTACAGGCAGTGTTGTATAGTAACAAAGTAAAAATACTTCACTACTGTACTGAAGTACGTTTTGGGAGACTTTGTACTTTACTTGAGTTTTTTTAATTCAGCTTACTTTCACTTTTACTTCACTACATTTCCGACCTTAATTGCATACTTCTACTCCGTTACATTTTCTATGCGCCATGCCGTTACTCGTTACAAAAAAAACACACGCACACACACGAAAAAAGTCGTGTTTTCACCCAGAGACACCACTGATTACTCGTGACTGCAATGAAGTCAGGCCGATTTGTCATGAGGCATGTCCGGTAGGCTTTTTTGCAGTTGCACACTTGGGGGGTGTTTGTAAGGAAAATGATAATTTCTTTACATTGATTACAGACCTGCAGCGGGTCTGTAATCAACTTTTCTGCAGCGCGGCTTTGCTTTGAACCTTGAACCAATTGAAGCAGTGATTTGCAGGTCGAAGCAGTGCGTCGATCTATGATTCGTGGATTTTATTTCACTTTATCCTAATTTTTTCCCGCTAAAACCCTGAAGAGCATATGTCTGTGAGTAATATTTCATATTTTTATGTTAAACCGACCTGTTATGGTCTTCTGAAACAATTGATAGATGTATTTTATAACTTAAAAACGGGACCGATGCTAACACGTTAACATGTCTATGGCATTTTCAATGTTAAATGTAGCATTAAGCTGTTTGCATCAGCACGTTTGTGTTGATTTGTGTTTGTTGTTGTAAAATTCAAATTGTAATTGTTTTTTAAATTATTTTTATTCATATATTATAGCAACAACAATAATAGTCTACATAATAGACAATAATAGTCAATAATAATATACTAGTAATGTTACAATACAATTTTAGAGAAAGAGACAAAAAGAACCTAATGAAACAAAACACTACAGAAAAGATAAAACCATGTAACAATGAAAATAAATAAATACATATAGAAATAAATAACTGTTTCCTGTGAACATCTAGTGAGTAGCATACTCTCGTTTAGGTTTTGAAACCTTGTTTCTGAAGTGTTTTTGTGTGATGTGCACAATTTTCAGTATTTTGACTAATACTACGTCATTTACAAGCCTAGATAAACTTTAATATAAAAATATCTGTCCGTTTTTGATTATTAGCATTTACTTGTACTTTTACTTTCAATACTTGAGTACATTTAGTTGTACATTACTTGTCATACTTAAGTACTATAAATACTAGATACTTTAAGACTTTTACTTGAGTAGCATCTCAGTCGGTTACTTGAACTTCTACCAAAGTCATTTTTTTAATGGGTACTTTTAAGTGTGATTTACCGGTACTTTATACAACACTGCTTACAGGTAACTCCAGACTGTCTTTGATCATCCTGGTGCTGATCAGTGGGTGAGCCTTTGCCATTCTGGTTATTCTTCTATCCATTTTGATGGTTTTCCGTTTTCTTCCACGCGTCTGGTTTTTTTTTTGTCCATTTTAAAGCATTGGAGATCATTGTAGATGAACAGCTTATAATTTTTTGCACCTGCGTATACGTTTTCCCCTCTCCAGTCAACTTTTTAAGCAAACTACGCTGTTCTTCTGAACAGTGTCTTGAATGTCCCATTTTCCTCAGGCTTTCAAAGAGAAAAGCATGTTCAACAGGTGCTGGCTTCGTCCTTAAATAGGGGACACCTGATTCACACCTGTTTGTTCCACAAAATTGACAAACTCACTGACTGAATGCCACACTACTATTATTGTGAACACCCCCTTTTCTATTTTTTTTTTTTTACTAATAGCCCAATTTCATAGCCTTAAGAGTGTGCATTTTATGAATGCTTGGTCTTGTTGGATTTGTGAGAATCTACTGAATCTACTGGTACCTTGTTTCCCATGTAACAATAAGAAATATGCTCAAAACCTGGATTAATCTTTTAAGTCACATAGCGCTACTATTATTCTGAACACTACTGTAACAGTGGTAAGAAACCTCTTTAAAAGAGCTCAGGACATGGCCAAGCAGAAGCAAATACAGAGCAAATAATATAGGTCCCAGAACAGAGCCTTGAGGCACACCACAGGATAACATGGCAGAGGAGGGCATACATTTATCAGTGGCGATAGTGAAAGTCCTGTGCGAAAAATGACATAAAAACCAGTCCAGGGCAGACCCAGAAATGCTCACCCAAGTCGTTAATCTCTCATTTAAAACCCCATGATCAACTGTATCAAAAGCTGCAGAGAGATTCAAAAGGGCAAGTATGGAATATTCACCTGCATCTCTGTGCAATAAAATATCATTTGAAACTCTGAGAAGGGCAGTTTGGAATTTATCCAAAATATTATGTTCAGTTAAACCCTCATTTAGCTGTTTGGCCACCACTTTGTCTAAAACTTTAGATATAAAAGGCAGTTTTGAAATCGGTCTAAAATTTTGAAGGACTAAAGGATCAGCATTAGGTTTCATAAAAAAGAACAAAAAAATTGTCACAGTCTTCATTTGACTGATGGGGGTGTAACAATATCTCTGATTGTATCAAACAAAATTTTTGGGTTCCTCTGAGAAATTAATGTGGAAAACCAGACAGTCCTCCCATCTTTCACCATATTGTTAAAAAGAAATTAAAAGCTCCTTTCAATAAAGCAGGTGAACCTGGAGCTTTGTAGATTTCCACAAACGCTTCACTTTCCAACACAATCTCTTAAAACTGCGAATGCTGTCATTCATCCAGGGGGAGGAATTATTCAGAGGGGGGTGTCTGGTTTTTAAAGGAGCCACTCTGTCCAAAATAGATTGACAATAATGATTAAAAAAATTAGTTAAATAATAACATCTAAACAAGACTAATCATCAAGGTTAAAAGCAGCAGAGAATACATCTGCAGTAAGATGATTAAAAACGTGAATAAACCACATGAGGAGCAGACAGGCAATCCAGATTAAGAGACAATTTAAAAACAATACAAACATGGTCAGAAATGAAAATGTCCACAGAATAAATAGAGTCAGCATTAAGACCAAGAGTGGAAAAACAAGATATAAAACATGACCTTTTATGTGTGTGGGACCAGACACATGTTGGATCAGATTAAAACATTCCATCAATCTGATGAATTTCACTGCAGATTTATCTGAAGCATCCTCAACATGGAAATTAAAATAACCAACATTTAAAAGCCTTGACAGCTTGAGAGTTGCAGATAAAAAGTCACTAAAGTCTTTGAGGAAGGAGTGGATGATATATTAAGACACAATAAAAAGGATTATTTCTCCCAACCTTTAAAATCTGTGATTCAAAGGATTGGAACGACTCTGAGCTCACCCATCGACACTCAAAGCTGCTCTTACAAACCGCAGCAAGTCCTCCGCCACATCCTGAGAAATGCAGCGAGCTGAGAAATAGGTAATTTTTGGGACAACATGAGGGGTGTGGTCCTTTTCCCTGTGCCAGGTTTCATTCAGAAACAAAAAGTCCAGCTCCTTGGATCGAATATAGTTGTTTAAAGATAAAAGTCTTATTTGTAATGGAATGCGCATTTAACAGCGCCATCCTGAGAGGACCTGTAGCTGGGTTCTCCACAGCAGACTGCCGTGGGACAGCACACAGGAACCCTGAACATGACACGGCTAAACACGGAGTCCTCAACAGCAGATCAGGCAGAAGTGGTGATGCCTTATAACCCAGTGGCTGTGAAGGTGGATGAAGGCTGCAGCAGCTCCTCAAACCCTGACCATGTGGGTTTTCCCAGCCATTGGACCAGGCTAAGGATCTGTCAAGGACCATGCATTTGTCAGCATCCAACAACTTTCCCATGCTAAACAAACTCATGCACAGATGTCTGTAAATCGACTCTAGATGTAGATTTTCTCCGCATCTACCATCACGTCCGGGAAATGATCAAGAGACAATCTTCCTCGCCACCTATGGATTGCCATGATCACGATGGGCTTGCACAGGGGTAGATAATGTTAGACCTTACTCATGTGTAGCTCCTTAGGGTGATTTGGCATTGCATAAATGAATTGAATTGAATCCACAAATAACACTGCCACCGCTCAACAAAGCTGGGGGTGTGTGTTGTTTTCTTCACCCCATCCATCCAGATGTGTCCATCTGTGAAGTTTTCATATCTTCAAACTGAGTAAAAAATACCTCATCTGGTTGAAAGTATTTCTTGCTGAAGTACTGGGGAGGCTAGAGGAAGGTTCCTTTTGAAAATGGCAGTCGTCTGTTATCCAATATGGCCACTTTGGGCATCATCTTGATTTTTGTTTCCGTGCAGTAACTGTTGTGAAAGTGTAGTGACACGGACCCACAACAGGGGGCGCAAATGAACGGCCAATAGATGAGCCAAAAAGTAACAATTTAATGTTGTGAAATGTGCACAATGAACATACAGACAATCTCAGAATATAATTACAGTCAATCCACAAAAGGTGACGTGTGGGCAGGCTCGAGGATAGAAGACGTCTGTCCTGAGAAGAGCCGGAACCACACGATTTCCGCCGCCACAGAACCTGGTGAATACTGGAGCCGCCATGTCCCAAATTCCCAGGTGATCACCGTCCCCGACTGTCGGATCTGGTACTGCTGGCGAGAACAAAGACAGTCAAGTGTGGGTGTGTGTACACCCAGTAACAACAACGGTGGGAATGCCACCTCCACCTCTCACTCAATACATTGCAGCGATCCCTCAGAGGAAAAAGAGTGCCGTCTTGCACAGCCTCCACAAACTAAGGACCTGCAAACACTCACAATAAACAGATTCAGAAAATACCACAAAAAGGCTGAGGATATTACCTCTAATGAAGTACGATATCTCGGCGATGAGGTGGAGATGACGTCTGGGTTTTATGGAGTGCGATGATGTAGAATGTGTGACAGCTGTCAGGAATTAATGAGTGACAGCTGTCACTCCCGGCTGTGTCCGTGGCGGCAGCGCCCTCTCGTGCCTGAAGCCCGCACTTCAGGCAGGGCGCCCTTTGGTGGTGGGCCAGCAGTACCTCCTTTTCTGGCGGCCCACACAACAGTAACTAAAGAACACCTAGTTTGATTGAAACTATTTCTTGGTTGACTATTCAAAGAGGCTTCAGAAATTATCTTTTTGAAAATTACGGTCGGTACTCCACATACGAATTGTAAAATGGCAATCTTTCACAGTACAAATAGTCCATATGCCATCTTTAAAGCATCAGCCTTTCCCTATTGAAATAATTTAGAGACTTCATTTTCATCTCTACTATAAAACCATATACCGACTTAACATATGAGCAGGGGCATATGCGACACTTTGTGTTGGTCTTGTTTCATAGAAAGAGTTTCGATGCAAAATGCTTTACATACAGTAGTGTTCAGAATAATAGTGTTATGTGACTAAAAAGATTAATCCAGGTTTTGAGTATATTTCTTATTGTTACATGGGAAACAAGGTACCAGTAGATTCAGTAGAGTCTCACAAATCCAACAAGACCAAGCATTCATGATATGCACACTCTTAAGGCTATGAAATTGGGCTATTAGTAAAAAAAGGTAGAAAAGGGGGTGTTCACAATAATAGTAGCATCTGCTGTTGACGCTACAAACTCAAAACTTTTATGTTCAAACTGCTTTTTATAGCAATCCTGTGAATCACCAAACTAGTATTTAGTTGTATAACCACAGTTTTTCAAGATTTCTTCACATCTGCAAGGCATGGAATCAGACAACTTGTGGCACCTTTCAGCTGTTATTCCACTCCAAGATTCTTTAACAACATTCCACAATTCATTCACATTTCTTAGTTTTGCTTCAGAAACAGCTTTTTTGATGTCACCCCACAAGTTCTTGTTTGGATTTAGGTCCGGGGATTGGGCAGCCCACTCCAGAACATTAATTTTGTTGGTTTGGAACAAAGATTTTGCTCGTTTACTAGTGTGCTTGGCGTCATTGTCTTGTTGAAACACCCATTTCAACGGCATGTCCTCTTCAGCATAAGGCAACATGACCTCTTCAAGTATTTTGACATATCCAAACTGATTCATGATACCTGGTATGCGATATATAGGCCCAACACCATAGTAGGAGAAACATGCGCATATCATGATGCTTGCACCACCATGCTTCATTGTCTTCACTGTGAACTGTGACTTGAATTCAGAGTTTGGGGGTCATCTCACAAACTGTCTGCGGCCCTTGGACCCAAAAAGAACAATTTTACTCTCATCAGTCCACAAAATATTCCTTCATTTCTCCTTAGGCCAGTTGATGTGTTCTTTGGCAAATTGTAACCTCTTCTGCACATGTATTTTATTTAATAGAGGGACTTTGCGGGGGATTCTTGCACATACAACCCCTGGCAAAAATTATGGAATCACCGGCCTCGGAGGATGTTCATTCAGTTAATTAATTTTGTAGAAAAAAAGCAGATCACAGACATGACACAAAACTAAAGTCATTTCAAATGGCAACTTTCTGGCTTTAAGAAACACTATAAGAAATCAGGAAAAAAAAATTGTGGCAGTCAGTAACGGTTACTTTTTTAGACCAAGCAGAGGGAAAAAAAATATGGAATCACTCAATTCTGAGGAAAAAATTATGGAATCATGAAAAACAAAAGAACGCTCCATCACATCACTAGTATTTTGTTGCATCACCTCTGGCTTTTATAACAGCTTGCAGTCTCTGAGGCATGGACTTAATGAGTGAAAAACAGTACTCTTCATCAATTTGGCTCCAACTTTCTCTGATTGCTTCCCATGTTGTTTGTATTTGGTCCAGAGTTTAGACACAGCTGACTGTGAACAACCAACATCTTTTGCAACATTGCGTGATGATTTACCCTCTTTTAAGAGTTTGATAATCCTCTCCTTTGTTTCAATTGACATCTCTCGTGTCAGAGCCATGATTCATGTCAGTCCACTTGGTGCAACAGCTCTCCAAGGTGTGATCACTCCTTTTTAGACGCAGACTAATGAGCAGATCTGATTTGATGCAGGTGTTAGTTTTGGGGATGAAAATTTACAGGGTGATTCCATAATTTATTCTTCAGAATTGAGTGAGTCCATATTTTTTTCTCTCTGCTTGGTCTAAAAAACTAACCGTTACTGACTGCCACAATTATTTTTCCTGATTTCTTATAGTGTTTCTTAAAGCCAGAAAGTTGCCATTTGAAATGACTTTAGTTTTGTGTCATGTCTGTGATCTGCTTTTTTTCTACAAAATTAAACTACTGAATGAACATCCTCCGAGGCCGGTGATTCCATAATTATTGCCAGGGGTTGTAAATTAGCTTCACACAGGTGTCTTCTAACTGTCACAGCACTTACAGGTAACTCCAGACTGTCTTTGATCATCCTGGAGCTGATCAGTGGGTGAGCCTTTGCCATTCTGGTTATTGTTCTATCCATTTTGATGGTTTTTTTCCGTTTTCTTCCACACGTCTCTGGTTTTGTTGTCCATTTTAAAGCATGGGAGATCATTGTAGATGAACAGCCTATAATTTTTTGACCTGTGTATATGTTTTCCCCTCTCCAATCAACTTTTTAATCAAACTATGCTGTTCTTCTGAACAATGTCTTGAACGTCCCATTTTCCTCAGGCTTTCAAAGAGAAAAGCATGTTCAACAGCTGCTGGCTTCATCCTTAAATAGGGGACACCTGATTCACACCTGTTTGTTCCACAAAATAGACGAACTCACTGACTGAATGCCACATACTGTTATTGTGAACGCCCCCTTTTCTGCTTTTTTTTTTACTAATAGACCAGTTTCATAGCCTTAAGAGTGTGCATATCATGAATGCTTGGTCTTGTTGGATTTGTGAGACTCTACTGAATCTACTGGTACCTTGTTTCCCATGTGACACTATACTCAAAACCTGGATTAATCTTTTTAGTCACATAGCACTACTATTATTCTGAACACTACTGTAAGTCCAAAACCACAAATTTTTAGTTGAGTCCATCATACACTTGGCTGCTTAGGTTACTGTCAGTGTGCAAAATATTAAAGAATTTGAACACACTATTTCCATTTTTTTTTATGTAAACGTGTGGATTTTCTAGCAATACATCGTCCCACGCCAGTGTCCCACCCCTCATGTCCCATTAGGCAGGGTACCCTGCCTTATGGGGCATGAGCCTACCCCAGCCTCATGTCCCATGACTGCTGAGGTAGGCTCCAGCCCCCCCCCCATTGACCCTTAATTGGAGTAAGTGGGTATAGAAAATGGATGGATGGATGTACATTTTCTAAAGTGTTCTGTACATCTTCAATTGCATTTTTCCCCATTAGAGATAGCATTTTGCATCTAAACACTTTGTATGTTATTTTATTTTTACAGAACTTGTTCATGAGCTTGGTGGAAAAGAATGTGGAATGTCTGTGAGACATCGGTTGTTATTATAAGTGCATTCTCTTCAGATAAGTGTTGAGTAGACTAGTGACAGTGTTAACAAGCTTGCTAAAGGGGATTTCCACCTTCACAGTTTTTAACATAAAACACACTGAATTGCAGGCTGATCTAAGACTTGGTGAGTCCTGTTGGCATCTTGCTGGCATTGGACACCGATGTCATGGTACATCGTGTATGTGTTGTCTTGGGTTAGGACAGCCCACTGCATATCGTGATATTTTATTTTTTAATACTCCAAACTATCCACTTGTTATGCCACAGCAGACATTCTTCCACTTCATCTGAACCTGCAGCAGCATCCATTGTTCCGACACACTGGGGAGGTGATGTTAAGAACAAGGATCTGCAAGCCTTCTCCTCGAGAACACCTTTCCTGCTTTGTTTTCAAAGTTTCCCTACTCCACCCACAGCTCATTACCTCAGTCAGGTGTGTTCACCCATCAAGAGCTGAGAACCAGCAGAGTTTGAAAAAAGAAAACTTGAGTAGAGCGAAATTGACATAAAATCAGCCTGGGCTGGTGCTCTCCTGGAGGTTACAGAGGCAGCCTGTGACCAGAGGATCCTCGGTTTGATTCCCCATCATACAGGAAAATCAAAAAGGTAACTTAGACAAAGTCTTTATTCCGGGTGTGCAGTAGACTGATTTGCTTGGCAACACGTGTGTGTTTGAATGGGTGTATGTGAGACATTATTGTAAAGCACTTTGAGCATCTGCATCAGATGGTAAAGCGCAGTAGAAATGTAGTCCATCCATCATTGTCCATATTTCATGAAGATGAAAATATGTAGCATTATATATCTTGGGAAACGTTTCTGTGCTGCAAAGTTTAAGCCTTGGCTACATCTTGTTGACTTCTTTACAGTTGTATGCAAATGTTTGGCACCCCTGATAATTTTCATGATTTTCCTTTATAAAACATTGGTTGTCTGGATCAGAAATTTCAGTTATTTGAGAAGTGAAATGAAGTCTCTAATATTTACAGAAAGTTTGCAAAAATTATTTAAACAAAATTAGGCATGTGCATATATTTGGGCACCCTTGTCATTTTATTGTTTTGAATACATTTACCACTAATTATTGGAACACAAAATTGGTTTGGTACGCTCATTGACCCTTGACCTCGTTACACAGGTGAATCCAATCATGAGAAAGGGTATTTAAGGTGGCCATATGCAAATGTTTCCCCTCTTTGCATCTCTTCTAATGAGTGGTAACATGGGAGCTTCTAAACAACTCTCAAATGACCTGAAAACAAAGATTGTTCAACATCATGGTTTAGGGGAAGAATACAAAAAGCTATCTCAGAGATTTCAGCTGTCAGTTCCACTGTGAGGAACATAGTGAAGAAATGGAAGACCACAGGCACAGTACTAGTTAAGGCCCGAAGTGGCAGGCCAAGAAAAATCTCAGATAAGCTGAAGTGAAGGATGGTGAGAACAGTCATAGTCAACCCACAGACCTGCTCCAAAGACCTGCAACATGATCTTGCTGCAGATAGTGTCTCTGTACATCGTTCAACTATACAGCGCACTTTGCACAAAGAGATGCTGTATGGGAGAGTAATGCAGAGGAAGCCTTTTCTGTGTACATGCCGCAAACGGAGTTGCTTCAGGTATGCTAAAGCACATTTAGGCAAGCCATCTTCATTATGGAATAAGGTGCTGTGGACTGATGAAACTAAAATTGAGTTATTTGGACAAAATAACAAGAACAGAAAAAGAACAGAGCATTCCAAGAAAAACACTTGCTAACTACAGTAAAATTGGGAGGTGGTTCCATCATGCTGTGTGGCTGTGTGGCCAGTGCAGGTACTGGGAATCTTGTTAAAGTTGAGGGTCACATGGATTCCAGTCAATACCAGCAGATTCTTGAGATTAATGTTCATGAATCAGTGACAAAGTTGAAGTTGAGCCAGGGCTGGATCTTTCAACAAGACAACAACCCTAAACACTGCTCAAAATCTACTAAGGCATTCATGCAGAGGAACAAGTACAATGTTCTCAGTCCCCAGACCTGAATATTATTGAAAATCTGTGGTCTGATTTTAAGCGGTCTGTCCATCCACAGAAACCAACAAACTTGAGATGTTTTGTAAAGAATGGTCCAAAATACCTTCAGCCAGAATCCAGACTCTCATTGGAAGCTATAGGAAGCTTTTAGAGGCTGTTATTTCTGCAAAAACAGGATCTACTAAATATTGATGTATTTTTTTTCTGTTGGGGTGCCCAAATTTATGAACCTGCCTAATTTTGTTTAAAGAATTATTGCACACTTTCTGTAAATCTTATAAACTTCATTTCACTTCTCAAATATCACTTTGTTTGTCTGCTATAACCAATGATTTATAAAGGAAAATCATGGAAATCATCAGGGGTGCCCAAAGTTTTACATACAACTGTATGTGTTGTGGAATGTCATACTGGCATAATGTATTTATTTATGATGTTTCATATTGATGTCATGACTTTTCTTTATGACTCTTGCTGATGTTTTCTCATGACTGGATGAGATCATGTTGGTGTCTTGTACATTTGTAACTACATCTGTTGGAATGTTGTAACAGCAGTGTCACAACTACATTTTGGGCAGTGATTTTCTTAGCCAAATAGGGCAGCGCAGCCTCATTTGAACCCTGCGAGATATTGCCGGATTTCACCACTTATGGGGACAGCCGCTCTGGTGTACTGTTTTGTTTTTTCGGCTGCAGTCACAGAAGCAGTCGTGAAAAGTGCAGGTGGTTTTTTGTTTTGGTTTTTTTTTGGGGGGGGGGGGTTTGGGGGGGGGGTGATCCCAGTGGAGAAGGGAAGATGAGGCAAATGGGAGAGGTCGCGTTGGTAAACGTTTTCTCGCCTACACAACTGCCTCAACACGTTTGAGCTCCGGCCATAAACAAACCGCAGCACATGTCCACTTTCCACCGCATCGTCACTTTTTCTTTGTATTTTCCACTTTGTTTGCGTGTGATTTGCCCAAAATCTCAGAGAAGGTGCTGTGTTTCTGTCCCCGGAAGCAGAGAACTTGCATCATATGCATCATATTTTAACCCTTCAGCAGCGCACGCCTTCAAACGAGACTGCGCTGCACAATAGTTTGTGGATCTTAACAATTCACGAAAGTGTTGTGCTTAACTCAGTCCAGCTACTACTGTGTAGCAGCTCTCTGTGCGAGCTTGGTTAGTTAGCATATACCTGGCTGAATAAAACAGGCCTCTTCAGCTACCCAATTAGTGATTTTGCTAAATAGTTGCACTTGTGTTATATAATTGTGTGTGATTTGCTTCATAGTAACTATGTTTACAATCATTTCAACAATCAACAATTGTGAAATGACAGCGTTTCCATGAAGTGATGGAGTGTGACTGCTGGGTTGTGTCATTTTGCAATAATTGTCATTCCACTGAGGTTCTCACAATAGTCATGGCAATGGAAGGGTAAGTCCCACTACTTATTGACACTTTGTTGTTTGCCTGAAAAACCACCTCATATTTTTTCAATTACCTACTTCAAATTGCGCAACCCCCTTATTCACAGAAACAAAAGCAGCTCATCACCAGACTTCCAGGTCTTCCAGTTTGATGGATCCCACTGATAAATCTTGCTTGGCCAGTTCCTAACATGACCACAGTCTTTCATTGGTGGAAAAAATGTCATATGGTGTCAACTGGAATAACAGACACACATAAATCATGTGTTGCCTGGATTATTTCAGAGAGTAATGTTTGCTTTACTTTATTTCCCCTTTTGGCAGAAATATATGGCTGTTGTTCCAAAGAACAGCTATGCACACCTTAAGCAAATTGTGCTTCCAAAAAGCTGCAGATCAAACAGTGGATGTGTGCTCGGCCTTTGTACATCCTGTTTAGCCACCGTCTGTGTTTGAATAAGTGTGACTTGTCTTCGGCATTTCTTTGTTTCTTTGAGAGAAAGTTGTCACACTGTTTTCTGCCACTCCCTTCTGTCTCTTTGTGCATCTGAGTGTTTGGCCTGATTCCCACTGCAGATTATTAATTAAGTACTGGTAAGCGGTGCATGTCTTGCCTTCAGATCCACTTCCACTCTTTTTAGCACAGACACACACACACACACACATACATACATACATACATACGCGCACTTCAAAGCACCCGCACAACACGCTGCGAGGATTAAGAGGCGATTGAAGAGCCTGATACAGCCTCAAAGTACCTTCAGCACAAAAATGCCTTTTGCAGGGCACAGGTAGTCTCTTTGAAAGTGCTCACACACACATATGCACACACACACCCACACACACCCACACACACATTGGGCCGTGCTTTTAATTTACCTCTGATTTTCTCTTTGTTTTTTGTTTTTTTTGACAGTTCCAATGGGCTATTTTTACTTTTATCAACTATCCATAGCCTCCAGTAGCTATGCCATCCATAGCTTCATAGCCACATATTTTTCATGTATGTATAATTGGCTGATGTTTTAAAATACTTTGTAAGAATTTCTCATCAGTGCTTATAGGTAAAAGAAACTGGCAGATTTAAGGCTGTACAGTGCATCTGGAAAATATTCATAGCACTTCATGTTTTCCACATTTTGTTGTTACAGCCTTATTTCCCTCAAATCTCTACTCACAACACCCCATAATGACAACATACGAGGTCTGTTAGAAAACTATCCGACCTTTTTATTTTTTTAAAAAACTATATGGATTTGAATCATGTGCGCTTGCATCAGCCAAGTTTGAACCTTCGTGCGCATGCGTGAGTTTTTTCACGCCTGTCGGTTGCGTCATTCGCCTGTGGGCAGGCTTTGAGTGAGCACTGGTCCACCCCCCTCGTCAGATTTTCATTGTGAGGAAAATGGCTGAGCGATTGGAGCAGCGCTGAATCAAACTTTTCCAGAAACTGTGAGAGACAGCCAGGTGGTAACCATTCGGAAGATTCAGACGGCTTTTGGTGAGGATACTCTGGGCGTCACACAGATTAAGGAGCATTACAACCGGATTAAAGACGGCCTACAGCGGCGGAGGGCGCGCCACGCACCGAGCGGCCATCGACAGGCTGAAACGACCAGATCATTTCCAAAGTGAACGCTGTTGATCTGGGACGTCGTCTGACTATCAGAGAAATTGCAGAAGAGGTGGACATCAGCACTTTTACGGCACATTCCACTGTTACAGGAGATTTTGTAATGAAAGACATGCGGAGGAATTCGCGCGTCTGGACGGAGTGCAATGGCGCACAACAAAAAGCACGTCTGTGTTGGAAGTCTCATAGGACAAGTTGTGACATGCCCAGCTGTTACACAATTTCTCGGATACTCACTCGACTGAAAAGCCACCGAAAGCTGTCTGAATCTTCCGAATGGTTTCCAACATGGAACATTTGATTCAGCGCTGCTCCAATCGCTCAGCCATTTCCCTGACAATGAAAATCCGACGAGGGGGGTGGACCAGTGCCCACTCAAAGCCTGGCCACAGGCGAATGACGCAACCGACAGGCGTGAAAAAACTCACGCATGTGCACAAAGGTTCAAGCTTGGCTGATGCAAGCGCACATGATTTAAATCCATATAGTTTTTGAAAAAATAAAAAGGTCGGATACTTTTCTAACAGACCTCGTAAAATCATTTTTTGCAACTTTATTAAAAATTTTAAAAAGTCTAAGAAAACATACGTATGTAAGCATTGTCACCCTTTGCTCAATTGATGCACCTTTGGCAGCAATTACAGCCTCAAGTCTTTTAGAATATGATGCCACAATCTTGGTGCACCTGTCTTGGGTAGTTTTGCCCATTCCATTCCAGCACCTCTCAAGTTTGTTGACCCCCAAAACGTGAATCTGCTGCAAATGATGAATTATCCGCTAAAGCTAACAAAAATGTAGGCAAACTGTGAATATCTGCAAACCGTTAATAATTTTGCTGCAGACAGTGAATAAAATATCCCATAAAAGGTGAACACAGCTCTCGCAAAATGTAAGTCGCAAAACATCAATATCATACTTGATACAGGGCATCCGGAAAGTATTCACAGCACTTTACTTTTTCCACATTTTGTTATGTTACAGCCTTATTCCAAAATGTATGAAATTAATTTTTTTCCTCAATATACTACACATAATACCCCACAATAACAATTTTTGGATTTTTGCAAATTTATTAAAAATACAATAACTAAGAAATCATATGTACTTAAGTATTCACAGCCTTTGCCATGAAGCTGAAAATTGAGCTCAAGTGCATCCTGTTTCCAATGTCCTCCTTGATATTTTTCAACAGCTTAATTGGAGTCCACCTGGGTTAAATTCAGCTGACATTATTTGGAAAGGCACACACCTTTCTACTAGGCATGTGAATCTCATCACTGATGATTCGATACGCATCTCGATACACTACCAGCGATGTGATACATATAGAGATACATGATGATACGATGCGATACAATTCACCCCTGTTCCTGATTCGATGCGATTCAATTCCTCACATTGCATTACGATGCAATTCTACATAATGTAAAGAAATTATACCAAAAATTTAAATAGAAAATAAAAAGCTGCAATTCAGTATGGTACTATGACATTCTTCTTCTTCTGATTCTGCTAGAGGATTTGTTTTACTCCTTAAAAGCACAAAATTGACCAGATTCAACATTAAGGAACAGGAATCAATTTCCTCAGATTTGGAACCAATTTCATTACACTTAAGACCTTAAACAGTACAGTAAACAGTAAAACAACATCACCGCTCAATGAGTGACTTAAAGTGAGTCACTCACTGACAAACTACCACCTTGGCAAAAGTAATTTGAGATACTTTCTTACCCGTTTTGCCAGAGCTTGGTTTATAATCTGTGGCTGTGTAGATACTGTTTAGCAGCACGGCATTCTTTACAAATGACCTGCATCTTGTCAAGTTTCCCATCTTTTTAAAAAAAAAAGCCAAAGTATCTCCATCTCCAAACGCCTGATTTAAATGTTTTAGGTTCATCAAAAACTCTTCAAACTGCTTGCAGCTATTCTCATTGCAGTAGAAATGTGCTTTCTGGTTTCCATCCATGTTCAAAACAAAACATAGAGCAGTGATGGTGCATTTAATGTGCCTCGGAAAAAAATCGATGCTAGCACGTGGTGAGCGCTGCATCATGATTTCACCCGTCAATTGAATCAATGCAGACTAAATGAATCGATACACTCGCATCACCCACATTTGTATCTAGATACCGATTCGTATCGATTAATCTCCACATGCCTAGTGCCTACATGTAAGGTCCCACAGTTGACAGTGTATGTCAGAGCACAAACCAAGCATGAAGTCAAGGGAATTGGCTGTAGCCCTCCAACATGGGATTGTCTCAAGACAAATCTGGGGAAAGCTACAGAAACATTTCTGCAGCCCATTATAATGCTGCCACCACCGTGCTTTACTGTAAGAATGGTGCCTGGTTTCCTTGAAACACGACACCTGGTATTCACACCAAAGAGTTCAGTTTTTGTCTCATCAGACCAGAGAATTTTGTTTCTCATGCTCTGAGAATCCTTCAGGTGCCTTTTGGCAAACTCCATGTGGGCTGCCATGTGCCTTTTACTAAGGAGTGGCTTCCATCTGGTCACTCTATCATACAGGCCTGATTGGTGGATTGCTGCAGAGATGGTTGTCCTTCTGAAAGGTTCTCCTCTCTCCACAGAGGAATGCTGGAGCTCTGATAGAGTGACCATCGGGTTCTTGGTCACCTCCCTGACTAAGCCCCTTCTCCCATGATCGCTCCATTTAGACAGCAGCCAGTTCTAGGAAGAGTCCTGATGGATCTGAACTTCTTCCATTTACAGATGATGGAGGCCACTGTGTGCATTGGGAGCTTCAAAGCAGCAGAAATGTTTCTGTACCCTTCCCCAGATTTGTGCCTCGAGACAATCCTGTCTCGGAGGTCTACAGACAATTCCTTTCACTTCATGCTTGGTTTGTGCTCTGACATACACTGTCAACTGTGGGACCTTATATGTAGACAGGTGTGTGTCTTTCCAAATCATGTCCAATGAATTGAATTTACCCCAGGTGGACTCCAGTTAAGCAGTAGAAACATCTCAAGGATAAGGATGATCAGTGGAAACAGGATGCACCTGAGGTCAATTTTGAGCATCATGACATCATGATAAAACGGACTCACTCACAGTCAGAACCAAGAGTCTGTCCAATCTGCTGTCACAGATTAGTTCTTCTGTCTCTATTGTGATAGATGTTGAGTGACAAATCAGCAAAAATAATCCTCTCCTCTGTTTTGCCTGAAAAAGTGTTGCAGTGACATCATGACATTGAGGGATTTTCAATTTAAAAACACTCTGAGCAGGCGATCAGGAGTTTTTCCTAGTGGTGACTGCCTGCACCTACATTCTCTCCATTCTCATTTAGAGCAATTGAAAAAAGACCCTGGTACTCAGTATATGGACAGTGGACCGTACATGGGATTAGATTTGTTTCAAAACAATTTTTTTACGGTTCTCACTCAAATGACTTGCAAAGTCATTAATCAGGAGTTTTAGGACTGACAGGGCAATTGAAAAGAGCAACAGTGTATCAGCTCATCTAATCTTCAGATCATGTAAACAGTAGAACAGGAGTGAGTGGGGGGACATCCAGTTGTTTCCAACTGTTGAGCTTATGGTTTGAGATTTTGTTGAAGACATCTAAGGTAGATCTTCATTATTCCATCACTTTTGAGCAATATTTTTGCAGGAGAGCGAAGGTCCAAGTCTTTTGTGTTCTGGTGCATCCTTTCTTACCGTATGGTTATTAGGTCTGAATGCTAACCAATGATCTAGGATGCTGTCTGGATGCCTTTGGTACTTGGTCTTTTCGGAGGGTCCTTGGGTCCCGCTGGAATGAGTTTGTATCAGATGCACAGTTACTTCTTGAGGAAACGTCAGTCACGGCATTTTGTCTATCTGGCATGTTTCTCTTATGTATGACCTAGTACACAGGTGCCTCGGTGTTGAGGAACATAGCAGCTACAGGAAGACCAAAGACATGCCCACGTTTCACCTGGCTACAGCAGACAGATGGTTGCTTTTGAGAACTGGGAGTGTACTGGTTGACCACCTGCCTGCTTGCCATCTAAGATCCAAGATGGTTCTGTATTACTGTTGGATGCCATGACGTGCGGCACCAGCAGCGTGCTCCCAGACCTGACCTGACCTGAGATTTGTACGGTGCATCACTTCCACTGGCATTAAAACAGACCCAGAGCACGATTCAGCCACCACCATGTTTAAATGCTGGTACAGCATCACCCTTGCTCCTCTACATACGCAAATCCTGATGTAAAAGAAAAACAACATAAGAAAAGGAAATCAGTGGTGTCAGCTGCAGGAAAACCACTGGAGTTTTTTTTTTCTTGCTTGCTTTATTTTTGTCCTTTGTGTCAGCCTCTCATCCATTCCCATTGGGCCCCAAGGGACAAACGTGCTGTCACTCAGAGTGCTGGCACGGGAAGCCCGTATCCTTGGAGATGGCTGTGTGTTTCCGTGGTGACAGGTGTGTCCGCTCGCAGCGGATAGTGGTGTTTGTCAGGAAGTGTTTGAATGGGGTGCCGAGTCCAAACTAAGCTCAGGTGTTGATGGCTTCAAGGGGTGAATTCAATGAAGCAGTGTTTGCTCACGAGTTGTCTGTCTGTCAGCGACTGTCAGGACGGCGGCGTGCACGTCGAGCCGTGTGCATCTTACCGTACCACCATTTTAACTTTTTTTGGGGAGTGTGTTACTGTTTTCTGCACCAGTTTTTAGTGAAACATTGAAAAAGGATACATGCATTGTTACCTTTGATAGTCAGTGGATCCATTCTCTTTTTTTGTTTCATTTTGACAGTAGCTTTGTAATAGGTTAAAGATGGAAGTGGCAGATGCTTACAGATAAACACACTTAACAGCTTTATGTATGACAAGAATGTCAACCACTTCTTGGGATGGTGTCAGTTGTTAAAGCATCAATAGCAACATTTTTCAAGATGCGAATCAATATTTTGGAAGAAATTCTTCCAGTTTTATTCTGGTTCTTGAGACCCCTTCCTCATTACTGCAGGTGTGTGTGTGTGTGTGTGTGTGTGTGTGTGTGTGTGTGTGTGTGTGTGTGTGTGTGTGTGTGTGTGTGTGTGTGTGTGTGTGTGTGTGTGTGTGTGTGTGTGTGTGTGTGTGTGTGTGTGTGTGTGTGTGTGTGTGTGTGTGTAAGTAACTTTATTTTACTCTAACTGAAGTCCCTGAAGAGATATACCAATTCAGTATGTTAGATATTCTTTAAAATGGAATTTAACGATAATGCTTAAGGAGCTCATCCTCCTCTAAAATGAAAACTTGCTAACTTTTACAATAATGACGTATTTCACCCTTTAATTTGAGCCTTCTTCTTATGACAGTACTTTCATAGACTACCTCACTGTTCTTACGAACAGCCACTGACATCCCCAGTCAAGTTCTAGCGACTCGTACCTAATTATCTCACTCCATTGTTCAGCCTTTCATTGGAACTCTGGCATCACAACACAGCCAGCTGATAGGAGACAGATTTTGTATTAGACACTTCCAGCTGGCGAGCTTCCCACACCAAAACAACAAACAAAACAAAAAAAACAAAACGAAGAGTGCAGCTCAATAAACTCTAAACAGTGAGCTCCTTTCACTTCCATTATATCTTCACCGTGGAGTCTCAGTGTTTGTGTTTTCTTCATCTCCGTGTCTGCAGCTAATTGGCTGCAACGTTTTAATTCCGCCATCCCCACCTTTTCTTGCTAAGTGATGAATTGTTGGCAGGGGATCAAAGGTGTATTGTGCCCACTGTACACTACACACCATGCCCATCACTACCTGCTGGCACACATAAGCTTTGGCACTGGTGTCATGCCAAATGTCCACTGGCAGCCACTGAGGAGACACACTGCCAAGAAGCACAGGTCAACTTGTGTGCGCGCACAATGGTGCAGCACTGATGGCCATTCACGCAGTGCACTCTCAAAGTCTTTTAGATTTTTTGATCTCTGGCCCAAACATGCAGATGATGGTAATTGGCGTTCTTAATGTCGCAGATGATTGACAGTGTTTGCTGAACTTGTCACATCTGTGTGTAGTTGCCACATTTCACAGCTCAGTTGAAGGGAGTAGCGGCTCTGTGTTTAGTTCACTGACCTTCTATTTGGAAGGTTTCAGGTGCTCAGACTGGCACCTGGTGTTCCCCTCCTTATTGCCCAGCAATAAAAGGGATGCCTGAGTAATTTCAGTTGGAGAAGGAATTGGCTACCCTGCCTAATCATGCCATGGTTCAGTACATGCACTACTCTAACTCATTTGCATGTACAGCCTTATATTGCTCTACTGTTATACTTAATTTCCTATTTGAAAAACAACTTTATACCTTTGATAATGTCTTGGAACTTTGTATCATGTTCATGTTCTCTTGTGAATTTGTTATAATTTGAACAAAATTAATCATTTGTGTGTGTGTGGTCATCAGACAACATTTTGTATCTAGAACGTGAGTTCATATTGATTTTTTCCAGAGTAGAATTCGTGGTTTTTGGAAGTTTGGGAGGTCCTGCAGCAATGCGACGTATACTGAAAAATAATGTTTGTTATTATTATTAATGATAAATCTTTATATCTGGCTTTCCTAGGAATCAATGCACTAAACAAAATAAAAGTACACAAAAACAATGCACAAAAATCAGAAATTAAAGAGTTGATTGGAAAAAAATCTGATGGACTCACATTTTTGTTGTAGTGTTTCCAATGCTGTGGGCCAACAATCTGTGTGTATCTGAGGATTTTGTCCAAATAGCATCCAGTATGTTACACAATTACACATTGATTTATTCATCTGACATTTTAACCATCCTTATGGTACCCACCACAAGCTGAGGGCTTCCTGCATAAATGCACCCTTCTCTTCATCATTGTTGGTGTGGGTCAGCAGTGTTTGACCATCTGACAATTTATTTTATCAGAACTGTGTCAGATAACATCCAGTATGTTGTCCAATGCATATTTATTTGTCCATATTACTTATTCTTTATGGTTCCTGACAGAAGATTCAATCACACTTTTTCTATGACTTTATTTCTCTCTGTATCCTTTTCCCACCCTGACATCTGTCTTCATGTTGCAGACCAACAACAGGTGGAAGCAGATTGAGAAGGACTACCGCGAGAAGCTTGCCAAGTCTGCCCAGGTAATCCGTTTTCTCCTCTGCTTTTCCCCAACTCTGTCATGTCATTGAAGAAGGATGAATTCATCTTTGTGTAAACAGCACACAAACATTAACAGTGTGGTAGCAGGATCTCACAGATGCAGTGTGCACCCACTTCCCAAATACAGACAGGTCCAAGTATTTAGACAGTTCACCACCAAAGTGAAGTTGAAATTAACCACTCAAGATGTTTTTGAACTGTTGACTTTTAGGTTTAATTCAAGGGTTTTAACAAATATCATATTAACCATTTTGGAATTACGGCAATTTTTAATCACAGTCCCTCCATTTCCAGAGGCCATAAGTAAATCTTTCCGGAGAAGGCAATTCTCAAAAACAGAGTGATCATGCAAGAAGGAGTTGAGTGAGTGAAGGCTCCAAGACACCCATAATACCTCTGAAGGAGCTATAGGCTTCTGTGGCTGTGATTTTAGAAAGTATGCATTGTGCAACTTTTGTATGTTGCATTATCCATCACAACTTCTTGGTGGAGTGGCACAGAGAAGGATTTTAATATAGGAAAAACAGTTTAGATCTTGGCTTGAGTCTCCTATGTGCTTTTTAACAAACAGTAGCTTTCTTTTTAAGAAAATACTTCTCTGTGCCGTTCCATCATGAAGCTGTATAGCTTGTGATGCAACAGGCAAAAATTGCACTATGCACAGTGTCTCCAGTGACAGGAACGGAAGCCTACATGTTCTGATATGTCATGGTCATCTTGGTGGCTTCCCTCACTTGTCTCCTTATTGGACAGTCGGATTTACCATATAGTGCCATACTGTTTGCATTTCTTAATTATTGATGTAAATGAAGTGCAGAACATATTCAGTAACTTTGAAATGTTCATGTATCCATCCCCTGAATGGTCTCTATAAAACTAGCTGTAAAACTGATGTTGTAATCATTATATTTAGTATTATGTTAGCTTGAACGATTATTTATGACCTCCTTTAGGGAATAACTGTGTGTAAAAATGGCTAAAGGGTTAAGGTGATATTTTGTTTGATCCCTTGAATTAAAGCTGAAAGTTGGTGCTACAAGAACATCATTGTGTTATTTCAACCCTATTGTAAAAGGGTGTCGCAGTCCAAATATTTTGGACCTGGCTGTAAATCCATCTTAAACATTGAGTCCATTATATTTAACACACAGGTGTCTGCTGGGGTGGTGGCCAAGTGGTTAATGTGCTTGGTTTCAGTTCAGAAGGTTACGGGTTCAAATCCCACCCCTGCCACATTTCTCCATGTAATGTGGAGTTGCGTCAGGAAGGGCATCTGGCGTAAAACTTGTGCCAGTTCAACATGCAGATCCACCTTAGATTTGCTGTGGCGACCCCAAGTGCAAACAAGGGAGCAGCCGAAGGGATTTACTAGGTGTCTGCTGTTGTCTCATTTCCTGTCCAGTTTTGTTTATTCTCCTGCAACACTTCTTTGTTTCATTTCTGAACCGGTTTCTCTTTTTGCTGTCATATCATCATTTGATGGCACTTTAGTGACCTTCCCCTTGAAACCTATATGTTTGACATTATGTCTTATTTCTGTCACATGAGCCCACATCAACCACCATCAGAGGCAATGCCGCTCCCCAGTCAGGAATATAACATCCCATGATGCACTCTGCATGTCCCAGAGTTCATGGAGCTTTCACATCACCGGTTTAAAAGATTTAAAACACCTTAAGTGGTGTTTACATTACAAAAGAAAAGAGTTTTCTTCTTGATTATATACCAGGGTAAAATATCGCAATTATTTGGCAGTAATTGCTTCTCCTTACCACAGTGCAGATTCAAAGGGGGGGGGGGGGGGGGGGTGTTTTTCTTTCTTTCCCTAAACACCCCCCCATTTTGAGTTCACTGGCAAAGGCACGGGGTTGACAAGCAGATGTTGTGAGAAAACGGTAGCTTATTAGGTTACACAATGTTTGACTTCAAAAGTGCTAAAGTTCAGCCGTGTTTGGCTGCTTTGGCAGAGCAGTATGCCACTGCAGCCAATGCAACAGGTGATTAATCCTCTGTTTTGGAATAGAAAAGCGGGCATGGATTCAACAAAACAACACTGACATTAGTGCTTAAAATTCAACGCCTTTGCCAAAGTGCATTTTCACATAGCAGTTATGTTGCAGGTGTGGGATTTTGACAACCGCATTAATATGCGTGATTAATGTGTGTTTTTTGTCGTGGGCTTGGGCGATTTTGTTTTAAAAGGTAAACGGGGAACATAGGGATTTTTGATGCCAAGCTCTCGGGGCGGCTCAGTCGAATGTAAACAAGAGGTCTTTGAACCTCAAAGGCTAACCCCAGTGGTTAACCCCTCAGTCTCTGACAGGGGGCATCACTCTTGAGCTTTAACTGCATAACTAATAGGCCAATTAAAGACATACCATGCGATATGTTATCCCAAGGGGACAGCAGAGACACTGTGTGAGGATACGTTTGCATGCATGCATGCCCCCCCCCCCAGCACATTAAATCTTTCCCTTTGTGCCCTTCTTTCTCTTACTGCCTCTCTGACATCACGCACGCACAAAGATCTTCTGATTAGTGTCTTTCCAATCCTGTGCATTAAGTATGTAGCTCTGAATGGTCCTCTTGTGTGACCTGTGAACTGAACAGGGCTGAGCGTTCTTCCCCTAATTAATGATCAGGCTACAGTGGGCGGTAGCTGCAGTGCTGGTGGGAGGTCATTACTTTATCCCTGACCGTCTACTGCACGAGAACGTAGGAGGTAAACTGATGTTGCCATGGGAGCTCCCGCACGTGAGCACCATAATGTGGAAGAAAGGAGTTGAAGTTCACGTTGCACGCAAATACATTTCAACACTTTCAGTGCAATACTGATTTGTTATAAACTGTTCATGAATCTTATGTTCATTCGTTCATATTTATTTTCAACAGTGAAACCTGTAATGTATTGGTATGTATACTGTTTACACCTCAGGCTATTATTGGTGTAGTTGATGTCCTTTGGATTGACTTAGAAACACCACCATAAGTTCAAACTTTATGAAGTTACAACTTAGCATTTGGACTAAGTTTGGAACAGCTGGTATTGTTGTACCTTCAGGCATCTACTCTTCTGTTTGTTCACTGAAGTTCCTACTCTTAGGAAAAAAAACATCAAAATCAGGCGGTACTAATAAAATCATTCTTGTTTTCTCTATCTGTGTTCTTTCCCACATTAATTTGGGGTTGATGTGCATAGGGTATAATCTTCAACATTCCACAGTTTTGGGTTTCAGTGTTTTGCCCAAGAACACATCAACGCCATTGGCTGTATATGTACTGGACAAACCCTCCTTGACACCACCCAGAGGTTTTGTAATGAGTTGGTTAGCAGCTCATCAATTCGAAATAATGATAATAATTTTCTGGATGAAGAGCGAAACATCTTCAGGAAACTAAACAAGTGAACTTGACCTGTTTAAACCTACTTGGATGCTGGCAAGTTCAGGTTTCATGTTTAAGTTCATTTATTGTTTACCAGTTGGTAAACTTGGTTGCAGAGAGAATCATTAGTCATTTATTTAAAAAAAAAACTGACAGTACACAATTGAAAGTGCCAAATGCAGTTTCCAATCCTCAGGTTCTCAGAGTTCATAAGTAAGAAAAATGATGTGTAAAAGTTACAGAATTTACAAGTATTAAAGTCATCAAACAGTTATAAAAAACTTCCAGTGATAACACAGAGAAGCATATTACTGCTTGTTCTATTCAATAATGGCTGCTGGGACAAAGCTATTCCTATAGCACTTTGTTCTGCACTTTGGAACTAGAAGTCTCCGCCCTGAAGGGAGAGGCTCAAAATCATTATGCAGGACGTGGGACTCATCTTGTAAAGCCCTGGTCCCACCGAATAATGTAGGATGAATAATGAGCCACACAGCATGTTTTTTTTTTGTTTTTTTTTGTATGAGTCCAGTTATTCAACAATCGTGGGAGAATAGTGGCTCTGAGAGGCAGAATATTCGGCGAATGAGGCTCATCTCTGAGCATGGCGCTAATTTCAAGAAGTTCAAAATTTAGCAACAACAGCATGGGGCAGTTTGTGTACGAGGTACTACGAGGACAAACGAGGATTTTAGAGGCATGTTTGTGGTGAGGACGAGGCTGTTAAAAGCCCATTATCCGAGCACCTGATGGCTATGAGGACAGGACAGGTTATTCTGGACAGGTTCAACCTACTACTACTCTACTTTGTGCGCTGGACGCTGTATATAAAATAATTATTTTGTAGCGGATTAATCATTTTCTGTCAGAGCTTGGATGTTGACAACACCTTTAATCACTTCTGGAATCACAGCGGACATTTGGAGCTTTTTCCTGTCTCTGTCTTGTGTGCTGAGGTGGAGAACATATTTGGAACAGCTTAAAAGGTAATTATTTGTAATGTTTATATTGTCATGGCTTGGTAAGCCAAGTCAGTTGTATGTTCATTCCTTATTTATAAGCAGCTGTAAAAGCATGTTCATGATAGATTTATAATGGATCAGGATGAGGTGCACTGTGAGCGCTCTGACGCAATGACTTGTGCTCAAGATGAGCATTATGCAGAACGCGAGCCCGCAAAAGAGCGATTTTGCAGACATTAACGGATGACCACAAAGTTAAAAATTGGATCATGGTGTCAAAATGACTGTAAGCCGTGGAAGAAATAAAGCCAGTGAGAAGAAGCGCAGAGGCGACTGTCCAGGAACCCGTGGTTCAGTTCTAGCTGGTCTGGTGCATTTAATGACTCTGGAACACAGGTGAATAGCAGCTTGGCCGGACTGTGTGACAGTATCTTGAATGGATGCTGTGAATTGAAAACCCACATTTTAAACGGACCAAGTGTGGGAGGGCTGGAGGTTTTTGCCAAACCCATGCCTAAGCATGCACCAACGTCTTGTTACATGGCTCTACGTGGATCATATGCAGCGACACGAGTCATTGCTGGACGGGGCTCAAATGACAGGTCGGTTGTGACTCACTAGAGGCTGATACCTGGCACATGTGAGATACAGAGAGGCATAAAGAGGCTTCTTCATAGCGGATATGTCATAGCTTAAAACGTGGATCATTCTTCAAATAATCGCTGACACCCATGCGTGGCTCATTATTCATGGTGTATTAGTCGGTGGGAAGGCTTCAGACTGAGCTTGTGATTTGCTCCAACTGCCTGTTATACAACCCCTGGCAAAAATTATGGAATCACTGGCCTCGGAGGATGTTCATTCAGTTGTTTAATTTTGTAGAAAAAAAAGCAGATCACAGACATGACACAAAACTAAAGTCATTTCAAATGGCAACTTTCTGGCTTTAAGAAACACTATAAGAAATCAGGAAAAAAAATTGTGGCAGTCAGTAACGGTTACTTTTTTAGACCAAGCAGAGGGAAAAAAAAATAAGGAATCACTCAATTCTGAGGAAAGAATTATGGAATCATGAAAAACAAAAGAACGCTCCAACACATCACTAGTATTTTGTTGCACCACCTCTGGCTTTTATAACAGCTTGCAGTCTCTGAGGCATGGACTTAATGAGTGACAAACAGTACTCTTCATCAATCTGGCTCCAACTTTCTCTATTGCTGTTGCCAGATCAGCTTTGCAGGTTGGAGCCTTGTCATGGACCATTTTCTTCAACTTCCACCAAAGATTTTCAATTGGTTTAAGATCCGGACTATTTGCAGGCCATGATATTGACCCTATGTGTCTTTTTGCAAGGAATGTTTTCACAATTTTTGCTCTATGGCAAGATGCATTATCATCTTGAAAAATGATTTCATCATCCCCAAACATCCTTTCAGTTGATGGGATAAGAAAAGTGTCCAAAATATCAACGTAAACTTGTGCATTTATTGATGATGTAATGAAGCCATCTCCCCAGTGCCTTTACCTGACATGCAGCCACATAACATAAATGACTGTGGAAATTTACATGTTCTCTTCAGGCAGTCATCTTTATAAATCTCATTGGAACGGCACCAAACAAAAGTTCCAGCATCATCACCTTGCCCAATGCAGATTCGAGATTCATCACTGAATATGACTTTCATCCAGTCATCCACAGTCCACGATTGCTTTTCCTTAGCCCATTGTAACCTTGTTTTTTTCTGTTTAGGTGTTAATGATGGCTTTCGTTTAGCTTTTCTGTATGTAAATCCCATTTCCAAAGGCGGTTTCTTACAGTTCGGTCACAGACGTTGACTCCAGTTTCCTCCCATTCGTTCCTCATTTGTTTTGTTGTGCATTTTCGATTTTTGAGACATATTGCTTTAAGTTTTCTGTCTTGACGCTTTGATGTCTTCCTTGGTCTACCAGTATGTTTGCCTTTATCAACCTTCCCATGTTTGTATTTGGTCCAGAGTTTAGACACAGCTGACTGTGAACAACCAACATCTTTTGCAACATTGCGTGATGATTTACCCTCTTTTGAGTTTGATAATCCTCTCCTTTGTTTCAATTGACATCTCTCGGGTTGGAGCCATGATTCATGTCAGTCCACTTGGTGCAACAGCTCTCCAAGGTGTGATCACTCCTTTTTAGATGCAGACTAATGAGCAGATCTGATCTGATGCAGGTGTTAGTTTTGGGGATGAAAATTTACAGGGTGATTCCATAATTTATTCCTCAGAATTGAGTGAGTCCATATTTTTTTCCCTCCGCTTGGTCTAAAAAAGTAACCGTTACTGACTGCCACAATTTTTTTCCTGATTTCTTATAGTGTTTCTTAAAGCCAGAAAGTTGCCATTTGAAATTACTTTAGTTTTGTGCCATGTCTGTGATCTGCTTTTTTCTACAAAATTAAACAACTGAATGAACATCCTTCGAGGCCAGTGATTCCATAATTTTTGCCAGGGGTTGTACAAAGAGTCTGAACTAAGGTCCCCTTCACACATAGTATAAATAAGTACAAATCAGGGTGAATCATGGCGAAACAGATCGTATGAGTGAACCATGAAAACATCAAGCTGATGGACAGGCGTGAATGATCCCTTTGTGATGGTTTTGTGCACCTGACGGTGTCGTGCACCCGACAGTGTCGTGCATAAGCGTGCACGAAACCGTTGCAGCGGGAACACAGTACAAGTGTTGGTAAGGTTAAACCTTACTTATGTGAAACACCTTGAGGTACCTTGTTGCTATATACACTCAACAAAAATATAAATGCAACACTTTTGGTTTTGCTTCCATTTTGTATGAGATGAACTCAAAGATCTAAAACTTTTTCCACATACACAATATCACCATTTCCCTCAAATATTGTTCACAAACCAGTCTAAATCTGTGATAGTGAGCACTTCTCCTTTGCTGAGATAATCCATCCCACCTCACAGGTGTGCCATACCAAGATGCTGATTAGACACCATGATTAGTGCACAGGTGTGCCTTAGACTGCCCACAATAAAAGGCCACTCTGAAAGGTGCAGTTTTGTTTTATTGGGGGGTGGGATACCAGTCAGTATCTGGTGTGACCACCATTTGCCTCATGCAGTGCAACACATCTCCTTCGCATAGAGTTGATCAGGTTGTCAATTGTGGCCTGTGGAATGTTGGTCCACTCCTCTTCAATGGCTGTGCGAAGTTGCTGGATATTGGCAGGAACTGGTACATGCTGTCATATACGCCGGTCCAGAGCATGCAGATGAGCTTCCCTGAGATGGCTTCTGACAGTTTGTGCAGAAATTCTTTGGTTATGCAAACCGATTGTTTCAGCAGCTGTCCGAGTGGCTGGTCTCAGACGATCTTGGAGGTGAACATGCTGGATGTGGAGGTCCTGGGCTGGTGTGGTTACATGTGGTCTGCGCTTGTGAGGCTGGTTGGATGTACTGCCAAATTCTCTGAAACTCCTTTGGAGACGGCTTATGGTAGAGAAATTAACATTCAATACACGAGCAACAGCTCTGGTTGACATTCCTGCTGTCAGCATGCCAATTGCATGCTCCATCAAATCTTGCGACATCTGTGGCATTGTGTTGTGTGATAAAACTGCACCTTTCAGAGTGGCCTTTTATTGTGGGCAGTCTAAGGCACACCTGTGCACTAATCATGGTGTCTAATCAGCATCTTGATATGGCACACCTGTGAGGTGGGATGGATTATCTCAGCAAAGGAGAAGTGCTCACTATCACAGATTTAGACTGGTTTGTGAACAATATTTGAGGGAATGGTGATATTGTGTATGTGGAAAAAGTTTTAGATCTTTGAGTTCATCTCATACAAAATGGGAGCAAAACCAAAAGTGTTGCGTTTATATTTTTGTTGAGTGTAAATGAAAATAAATTGAAATTGAGCAGCTGGAGCATGTATAACCACATCGTGCAGCTGCTGTGAAAAAAAAAATACATGCCACCCACGGGATTCGAACCTGCAATTTACAAAAGCTCTGGTTGCCAGCCAGAAACTTTACCACTGCACTACCATCGCTGTCCTGTTATAGGTGCAAAAAAATGCCTGAAATCAACAAGGACATAAATTTTTTCTTTTTTTTTTTTTAATACCAGATAGGGGGCGTGGCAGCCAGCCACACCCCCTATCCGGTCAGGACACAGACCAAGGTGTCACTCTGTGATCAGATGAGAGGCACGTCATCTGCGGGGGGCGCAAACCACACGTACGCATGTGTTGGGGGAAAGGGGGAGTGCACGAAACACACGCACACGTGTTGTGGGGGAGCCGACACTCTGGCATGCCACATCTGTACTCGCCAACTCCACAGTTATGGGGGCACCAGCTCGAAAGTGATCGTCTGCTGACTGTTGACATGCTAATAGCACGAATGGCCACACATTTTCTAAGTGCCAAGCGAGCATTGTTAGATGTTCGTGTGTGTCACCTGGAATTTGGTCAACACCTGCTGCGAGAAGGATCGAATGGGCTCTCACAGGGCACACTCGGTCTTTCAGCTGCTGGTGTGCGTAAATAGTTGTAGCAACAGGCGTACGAGGCGTTGAAGGCAGCTCCGATTTTTCACAATTGGCATGCAATTCCTCCTTCATGCGCTACTCGACGTAGATTGTGTTATGTGTGAAGGGGCCCTAAACAAGTGGCTCTCCAATCAGATTACTAGTCCACTTCACAATCTGGTTCAGAGAGTTTGTTTTTCAAGGAAAGGTTTCCATACCATGCCACCAAAGCACAAGATCTACTTTCCAGCACTCAAAATCTTCAGCCCTTATCCTATGTTTTAGGTAGTCGTGAAGTTGATTTTTTTTGTAGGGTGTGGGTGATGGCCAAGAGGTTAAGTGCACTTGTTTTCAGTGCGGACGTTTCACTGTTCACAACTTGCCGCTGCCCATTCTTCATGTAATATGGAGTTGGCATCAGGAAGGGCATCCAGCGCAAAATTTGTGCAAATTCACTATGCTGCTCTACTGTGATGAACCCAAGTGAAAACACGGGAGCAGCTGAAGGGACTTACTTAGAGTTGTTTGTATCACACTCATAAGCGTTCCCTTTGTGCTTCATGGTGACCTGTCCTCACTGTGATAACTTTGGTTACCTTACATATTCAATTCTGTTGACACACTGGTGTATATACACCACACCAGTTCATTCACACCCCCCACCACCAACAACTTTTTTTTTTTTTTTTACCACAGGTTCATGGCGAGGTAAATCCTCCCTTTAGCCCTAGGCAGAGACATTAACAGGCAGCAAAAATAGACAAGTCTCAACAGGCCAATTACGTACTTAAAAAGGGCTGGCTGACTGTCAGCCAGAGAAAAGGTGCTGTGGTATATATACAGGAATAACAAGACAAGCAGCTGACTTTAGAGTGTCACCACTGCCTCAGGGCTGAGGTCCAACAGATGCAGGGAATCCATATTGCAAAATAATTATTCCATCCAGAAAAAATGATGTTCCCATAATAATGTGCTATTTGTTGCTTTTATGTGGCTCTTTCACTGACAAAATAAGCCTAATCTTCCTCTCATCTTCCTCTCTCTCCCCACCTTGCTGTCTCTCTTTGTCTCTTTGTGTCTCTGTGGTCGTCCGACACCACTTCATATCCCGTACTCCCACACAATGAGCAGATTCCAGCAGGGCTAGTCCTCCAGAGTTTGCACATGGTAAACAATTATCTGTCTAGCCCAAAGCGAGCAGCAGCGCTGCCCCTCCTCACTTCTTCTTTTTTGTCTTTCTCCATCTCTCCCTTCCTCTCTCTTAGCCTCTCTCATCTTTCCGTTGCCTTTCCCTGACAGTGGCTTAAATAGAATGTTAATTTTGACTGGATGATTTCAAAGTAGAGGCAGTTTCTTTTCATCTTGGTGTGCACCACAAGTCCACCAACACAAAGTCACTCTGCTCTTCATAAAGGAACCCATTGTGCGACTTCAGCGAAATGGAACAGATCAGTGCAGCATTTTTTTTTTTAACTGACTTTATTTGGCATTTTTGCACCTTGCACAGTTTTGCTGCAGGTGCTCTCTGCACACATATTCCTTCACATCATCGGTAGTTCAAATGGAAGCGGATGATCACTGAAGTGACAAATGCGTTGAGAGTAACAGTCAAGAAAAGAGGAGGAGGTGTGAATGAAGATCATAAAAAGTGACAGTTTGAAGTGACTTTGTACTGGATGTTCCAGCTTTGAAGTGCCGGCATTGCACTCGGGTATTATCAAGGACCGCATGAAACATGGATTCTGATGTTGGTCATGGAGCTCGCCCAGTCCACATCTGGTGGAGTAAAACTAAGCTTATACAGTAGACAACATAACTTCACCAAGGTCCACAACAGCCCACTTTGCTGTCAAATCTCTCTTCCTTGAGCAAAATAGAAGTTAAATTTTCAGTCACTCAACTTTTTTTTTAAAGCTAGATTGTTCAACTGTTCTAGCCAATCTCCAGTTGACTTAATGATCACTTTTATCAAGAGCTTGAACCGGCGAAATCTTTCTATAGATTGAGATTTAGATCTGTATTTTGTATCCTTTCCCGTTTTTTTTTTTTTTTTTTTTTTTTTTTTGCCTTTCATGGCAAGATGTCTAAAATGTTCACCCAAATTTCTTACCACACACGAGCATGTGTGTACCACATCCAGTTCCTTCATACAACATTCTTAGTAAAAAACTCACATTGCACATGCACATACCACATTCTCACTGTGTCATTTGTGTCCTTATTAATACTTTGCTACTTGCTGTGTTTTTTCATTTGTTTTGCAAGTTTTCTTGTGTCTGCATGTAGGTTCAACAATAAACTACAGTCAGAAAAACAGCTCTCCTCCTAAATGTGCTCTATTCAAACACAGACTCAAATATGGTCCGAGTGGGAAAGCAGGCAGGTAGGCATATGTGCAGGTGGGTGGGTGCATGCTTTGAAACAAACCTCGATTTGTACAGGGAACTGGATGAGATTTTTTGTTTGTTTGTTTGTTTTTTGGCCATGTTTCAGCCCCATGGATAGTGACCAGCACATTTAAAGTGGTTGACAGATTGCTACTGGGAGAGGCCGTCCACATCACACTTGTACAGCTCCAGTGCAATCACTTCTTCATTTAATTACATCATTAATACATCAATGCAGTCATCACTGTCTCCTTAATAAGTTCTTACTGGATGCTGATTCGACCTCATATCCTCAGTACATATTTTTTGAACATGTCCAAAGTTTGACCTCATCCTCTACGTCCATGGACACCATACGATGTCCTGATCAGTTTCTATTGTGAAGCGCTTAGGAGTGATTTATATAGTGATTTGGGGCTACGTAAATAAATTTAATTTAATTTAATCATTGAATTTGATTTAATTGTGTTCCTATTGTGTTGGACAAGTTCTTAGTGTGTCCACCTAAATTTTTGCTGATGTCGTGGAAAAGTGAGAGGGTGTGACAGGGTATTACTGTGAAATGACAATCACAAAGGTGGTGCCAATTATGTTGCTGTGATGTAAGCAGTGGTGGGCACAGCTTATCAAAAAGTTAGCTTCGATAACCACTAATCCGTTAACTGAAAAGTTAACTTTTATAACAATAAACCGATAAACTCCAAAAAAAATTTGGGGAAGTTACAGCTAACCGCTAACTGCTAACTGTCGGTATTGACTTGGCACACTTTCAGTGACTTTTAGTGCCACAGAGGCTTCTGAGTAGCAGAAGCAGCAACACCCTGTCGGCTGCTGCAAGGACGTCTCGCTTACCTTTCACGGTGGCAGTGGAGATCAACCGCAAGTCATTTTCACTCATGATTTCATTTAGAAACAGACTAATTCCAGACAGTTTATCAACACATTAAGAGCAACTTTGTCATTTTTACAAAGTGAAAATATTGCACTTTTAAAATAATGAAGAAGAAAGAATAAAGAACATTTGAGCGTTAAACCAACACAAGCGCCAAAATGCATTATGGGAAATCAGACTCGTCTTATCACGCTGCCGATCATAATGCATTGCAGCAATTGCAACACAAATGGGACAAATAATCCATGTCACGTGACATACAAAGCACCAATCAAATGTCAAGGATCCACTCAGCCGTTATATAATGCTTTATAGCTCCAGCCTTTTAAAGATGCTCAATGAAAATAAGCTTTATTAACATGTACATTTACAATTTAACTGAGTGTCAGTCCATGTGAGCATTTTCCCTTGTCCCAGTGGTGGGCACAACTAACCAAAAAGTTTGCTTCAGTAACCATTAATCCGCTAACTGATAGGTTATCTTTTATGAAGCTAAACTATAAAACCCTAAAACATTTATCAGAAGTTATTGCTAAAAGCTAAATCGATAACTTTTAGTATTGATGCCAGTACAATGACAGCTACTGACGAGCCAACCCTTCTGTCTATGATCAGCCTTCTCTCAGCAAGAGACCTGGCAACCAGACAGAAAACAAAGACTAAAAGAAAGAAAAAAACATTTATTTTCACAACATATAGACTTGCAGGGGTCATGCACAGCAAGATAGCTTTAACTTATGGTTCAAATTTTAAACAAACTAATTCCGGACAAGTTATTGAAATATTGTTATGCCTGTCATTTTACAAGGTGAAAATATCAGCTGTCCGTATGGTGTGAAAATAAATGATTTTTTTTTTCGTCCCACTTTTCTTTCTGTCAGGTAGTTAGCTCTCCTGCCTGCAGAGGATTGAGCACTGCTGCTTATAGCTGTCTGTCTGCTGCAAAACATGTAACAGGCAGGTGCTAAAATCTGTGAATTCAGACTTTACAAATGTTTTTAGCTGTTAAGCTTTACTCAGTTTACCACCAAAAAAATGTTAGCGGACTGAAAGTTATCGGAACTAAATTTATCGGAAGACAATTGGTCCGCTGATGGTTTTCAAAGTTATCTGAAAAGTTAATCCGTTAACGAAAACGTTAGCTTCGATAATAATTAAGGGAGGTGATGGTCTAGTGATTAAGGCATTGGCCTTGAGACCAGAAGATCCTCGGTTCAAATCCCAACCTGACTGGAAAATCACTAAAGGCCCTTGGGCAAGATCTTTAATCCCCTATTGCTCCCGGTGTGTAGTGAGGGGCTTGTATGGCAGCACCCTCACATCGAGGTGAATGTGAGGCATTATTTGTAAAGCACTTTGAGTGTCTGATGCGGATGGAAAAGCGCTGTATAAATGCAGTCCATTTACCATTTATTTACCATTTGTGGATTAGCAGAACTGTGCCCACCACTGGAGAAGACACCGTGTTGTGTCTTCGGGCTGAGCCCAACCGGGTCCCACAGTGGTAGACCCGGTCACTATGCGCTTGACTAAGAACAAACCCACCTTGCCAGGCCTGGCACCAGGAAGATGCCCCAGTATCCCTGTTTCGGGCTACATGACTTCATCCGTATTTGTGTCTCATAAAGGTCGCCCTTTGTCTGTCTCCTCACCTGGGACCAATTTGCCAAGGGTGGCCCTACCAGGAACTAATGCTCCAGACAACACAGCTCCCAGGATCACTGTGGAGCACACAACCCCTCCACCACGATAAGGTGGAAATCTAGGGAGGCGCTTTTTGCAGATGATGTGGTTCTCTTGGCTTCATCAGGCAGTGACCCCCGATGCACACTGAGCAGGTTTGAGGCCAAGTGTGAAGCGACTGGGTTGAGAATCAGCACCTCAAGACCATGGTCCTCTGTCAGAAAATGGTGGATTGTCCTCTCTAGGTTAGGGAAGAGTTACTGCCCCAAGTGGAGGAGTTAAAGTATCTTGAGATCTTGTTCATTAGAGGAGGTAAATTGGAGCGGGAGATCGATAGATGGATTGGGGCGGCGACTCAAATTTTACGGATGTTGTACCAGACCTTGGTGGTAAAGAAGGAGCTGGGCCGGAAGGCGAGGCTCACTACTCCTATACTCACCTATGGTCATGAGCTTTGGGTAATGATTGTGAAAGAATGACATTGTGGGTACAACCTGCAGAAATGAGATTCCTCCGTCAGGTATCTGGGTTTACACTTCTGGACAGGGTGAGAAGCTTGATTATCCAGGAGGGACTTGGAGTAAAGCCGCTACTTCTTCACATCGAAGGAGCCAGTTGAGGTCATTTGGGCATATGGTGAGAATGCTCCCTGGTCGTCTCCCTAAAGAGGTTTTCCAGGCACGTCCAACTAGGAGGAGACCCCGAAGAAGACCGACATGCTGGAGAGATTATATTTACCAGCTGGCTTGGTAATGCCTTGGGATCCCCCAGTAAGAGTTACAGGACTTGGCCAAGAATAGGAAAGTGTGGGATGAGCTGCTTGCTCTGCTGCTACTGTGACCCGGATAAGCGCCTGAAAATGAATGAATGAATTTACAATTTTAATTTTTTTTTTTTTTTTTTTGGATTGCATTGCTTCAAAGAACATATTGAAAGATTCACTTATCTTACCAGTGAAATTCATATTTCCTAAAGGACAAGGTATCTTTGGTGCTAGGTCTCTGCGGGGGATACTTGGGTGCCACTGGGATGACAAAAGGAATGGTTATTTAGGGAGACTCAGATGAAGGGCGCTGCTTACATTGCGAGGGAACATCAGCTATAACATTCTGGCCATGTGAAACATTTCTTCATGCATGATGTAGCATGTATGTGCCCCAGTACTGAGGACCCTAACAACTGGAAAATGTCGGATGCCCACTTAACACCTTTCCACTGCAGATAAATGGCTGCTGTTGGACTGTCTGCCTGGATTGTTGCCATCCATGACCAAGGGCTGTTCTGTTGTCTGGTGGTGATACACTGCATCAGTGCTTGCTCCCAGACCTGACCTGACCTAACCTGATGGATTCATCCAAACAAATTCAAAATTGAATGCTGTCTTTTCCAGGCTTAATCTGACCTTTTCACCCAATTGTGAAGTTTGAGTCTTTGGTTGAGGAACCCTGTTATCGAACCAACACATGGGCACAAAGTAACATCCAACACTGTAAAGCATATAACCTCTAAGCAACTCTTGGAACTGGAAAAATGTTTGCAGAAAAAGACCAGGATGTAACACTGTTTGGTTATTTGGCCCTTACATTTTATAGTCTGTATTTTTGGACAAAATACAAAGATAAAAAATAGAATTGTGAGTTGATTTTCTGCCTCGCTTCTTCTTGCTCATAGCTTATTGCAGAACTACAGATGTCTGCATGCAGCTCAAAGGAAGAGGTGAATCACCTGCAGCAGACACTGAAGAAGAAGCTGGAGGAGGCCAACAATCAGTGGGACCAGGAGAGGAGGAGAATTACCCACAATGCAGATCAGGCCAATGAGGTCAGTGTTTGCTATTCAGAAAAAGTAAAAAAAAACAAAAAACAGATCTTTCCCATTTTATACTGAAAAGTGTACATCTTCAGTACAAGTATGGAAGTTGAAATGAGTATGAGAAGAGCTTAAGGAGACATGAGTTTCTGGATAAAGGAGAATGGCGATGCTGATACATTCACAAGAGAAGGAAGGTTGAGCTTTCAGAGCCCTGATGCTTTATACACTTTTTCCTAAGCTCTGAACATGCAGCCATCTGAGCACCCCAATGCTTGGACCAGACCAAAAGTGGATACCTGGCTGTGGCAGATACTTCAGAAAATCACCATGAGTCGCACGTCTACCTGGATGGTTGCAGTCAGTACAGTTCTGTGAGATGGCGGGTGGTGCAACACGCAGCGCTAGTGCACACTTCATTCCCAGACGTGACCTCTGTTGAAGCTGCGAATGGCAATTTTTTTTTTATATGATTTCATCATACAGTAACTTGTTGATCCCAAAAAACAAAACTTTGTGTTCTAGGTTATATCCAACATTTTACAAAAATGTCATGAAACCAGTTCATTACCTTTTGAGTAATGATGATAACAATCCGCTTTCTTTGATTCATAAGTGAAAACATAACTTCCTTGGCAGCGCTACTTACAGAAAAAACTTTACATTTAAGATGTGGTTAGATTAAAAAAGGAGCATACACATAAAATTTAATTGTACAAGAGGATGACAGTAATAATATAGAGGCTTGGACTTAGGAAGTGGGGTGCAGCAGACAGATTTATAAGGTTCAGCCAGACACAAAGCACACAACCCACTTAAAGACACAATGTTGTTTGCAACCATCCATAAAAATGACAAAGCACATGCATACAAACTGTGGCCCTGTTTCAACAAAAGAAAATTGACTCATGTCTACTCTGTAAAACTCAAATCCAGACAAGGTGAGCATTTCTTTCCTTTTTGTTTTTCTTTTTTTCTGCGTATGATGTTTGGTTACACCTCCCATTCTTAATATTCAACAGTTTTTGATGAATACTTCAAATGTGTCTAAAAGGTTCAGGACAAATATAAGATAAAATAATCCAACAACCCTGCCATTCTGACGGCAGCTTCATTCTATAGAGTATAACAGAAAATTTTAAAACGTAATTGCTTGATTTTTTTTTTATTATTATTATTAAATGATTGAGTGATTTAGAAATTATTTTATGAATGGTGTTCTTTTTAACACCCATAACCACATGTTTCAAAAGGTTGGGGTGGGGGGGCTTTTCTACTTCATCTTGACGTATGTGATACTTGCTCCACTCGCAACATTCCTCTGACTAAATTCTTTGATTGACTGAGTACATGGGAAGAGTTACAATCCATACCACTGGTCTATACATTACTAGTGTACATATATTGACGACCGTAAAGACAAAGATAAAAGCTGCACAATTAAACTATAATGACCATAAATGCTTGCACAGCTTATAATAGAAATGGTCTGTCAAAATGTAATGATGTCTGAGTCCTATAAAACAGCATCTGCGTTCTAAATGTACACTGTAAGGACCCATCCACATGGAGAAAAGTTTAGACATAGCTATAAAAGTTTTGTATCATATGAGCGTTTGATTCCCCCTAACCAGCACTTTTGGATCCCGAAAACACTACTTTTTAAAAACGAGTCCCAGATTGGATAAATATCAAAACTCCGCCTTTGTGTTTTCATGTGTACAACCAATACATAACTTTGGTGAACGATGATATCTTAGGCCCACCTCTGTAACATTAGCCTTAACCTCAGCCACAAGACATAACATATAATAAGAAAAAATGTTTTAATGAATTTTCTCACTCAGCGTATTGGTGTCTAGCTCTCATAATGGACAATATGTTGTTGTTATTAACAGGGTTTTTTGTCTTGGTGGATTCTTAATGGGATTCATTTTTGTTGCTAGTAGAATGCTGAAGAGATGAAGAGTGGTTGTGGTGAATGCTGGCATGAATAAAGGGACTGTTGTGACACTAATGAAATAATTGCAGAAAAGAGTTTCAGCTTTTAAAATAAGTTCTATTTTTTTCTTGTTGATGGGGGGACAAGCAATGGTGTCCTCTGGCTCAAGCTGAGAAATGCACCCATAGCAGACTGCTAGTCTGTCGGGCTCCAGTCCACATGCATCAATGGCAAAAATCAAGAGGAAAAACAAACACAGAGAGTCTTTTTTAAGAACAACTCCACACTGCGTTTATTCACAAGCAGTTTCCAGGACAAAGAATTAAAGTATTTCCAGATGTCATCTTCCAGAACAATGGCGTCTTATGTGGATAACAGCTTTCAGCAGACTGTGACGATGAATCCAGCTGAAAGGACGCAACAGGTCTGATTAAAAAAAATTCATATTTACTCAGTCTGCCTCTTTGTAAAGTTCTCGCATCTGCTGCTGCATTGTTACTTAGATTAGCTCCTTACATGGGTTTGTATACAGGGCGTAAGCTTTATGCACATGCTCCGTATCATCTTCTCTGTTTTTGTGGGAACATTGCAGCACCACATACAGGCCTGGCATATATACTACAGTGTTTTCACTCATTTTCAGTGGTTTTGAGTGTACAAAGATATTTCTTGAAACAGTGCCTTGTTTACAGATTACTTTTTGAAAACGACAAAGATCCTGTCTGTTTCCATGTGGACAAGGCCAAAGGTTGTTTATTTGTTTTGTTTTTGTTTGTTTGTTTTTACAATTTCTGGGAAATATCATGGATCTCGATAATTCACAAACCTCCTCCCCCAACACAGACACGGACTGCATACATAGATAGTAATTTTATAGTAATAATTTTGTAGGGTATTTGTTGATGCAGATGAATAACATATGATCAGTGATTGAGTGGTGGTGGCTTTAATGTGACTGATTATTATTACAACCCCAATTCCAATGAAGTTGGGACGTTGTGTGAAATGTAAATAAAAACAAAATAAAATGATTTGCAAATCCTCTTTAACCTATATTCAATTGAATACACCACAAAGACAAGATATTGAATGTTCACACTGATAGACTATTTTTTTTGTGCAAATATCTGCTCATTTTGAAATGGATGCCTGCAGCACGTTTCAAGAAAACTGGGACAGTGGCAACAATGCTCAAAGAACAGCTGGTTGGAACATTCCACAGGTGAACAGGTTAATTGGAAACAGGTGAGTGTCATGATTGGGTATAAAAGGAGCATCCCCAAAAGGCTCAGCCATTCACAAGCAAAGATGGGGCGAGGATCACCACTTTGTGAACAACTGCATGAAAAAATAGTCCAACAGTTTAAGAACAATTTTTCTCGATGTTCAATTGCAAGGAATTTAGGGATTCCATCATCTACAGTCCATAATATAATCAGAAGATTTAGAGAATCTGGAGAATTTTCTGCACGTAAGCGGCAAGGCTGAAAATCAACATTGAATGCCCGTGACCTTGGATCCCTCAGGCGGCACTGCATTAAAACCGACGTCATTGTGTAAAGGATCTTACCGCATGGACTCAGGAACACTTCAGAAAACCATTGTCAGTTAACACAGTTCGTCACTACATCTACAAGTGCAAGTTAAAACTGTACCATGCAAAGTGAAAGCCATACACCAATGACATCCAGAAACGCCGCCGCCTTCTCTGGGCCTGAGCTCCTTTGAAATGGACAGACGCAAAGTGGAAAAGTGTGCTGTGGTCTGATGAGTCCACATTTCAAATTGTTTTTGGAAATCATGGATGTTGTGCCCTCTGGGCAAAAGAGTAAAAAGACCATCCAGATTGTTACCAGTGCAAAGTTCAAAAGCCACCATCTGTGATTGTATGGGGGTGTGTTTGCCCATGGCATGGGCAACTTACACATCTGTGATGGCACCATCAATGCTGAAAGGTACATCCAGCTTTTGGAGCAACACATGCTGCCATCCAAGCAATGTCTTTTTCAGGGACATCCCTGGTTCTTTCAGCAAGACAATGCCAAGCCACATTCTGCACGTGTTATAACAGCGTGGCTTCGTAGTAAAAGAGTGCGTGTACTAGACTGGCCTACCTGCAGCCCAGACCTGTGTGGCGCATTATGAAGCGCAAAATACGACAATGGAGACTCTGGACTGTTGAACAACTGAAGTTGTACATCAAGCAAGAATGGGAAAGAATTCCACCCACAAAGCTTCAGCAATTAGTGTCCTCAGTTCCCAAATGCTTATTGAGGTGATTTCAAAATAAGCAAATATTTGCACAAAAACAATAAAGTTTATCAGTTTGAAGATTAAATATGTTGTCTTTGTGGCATATTCAGTTGACTATAGGTTGAAGAGGATTTGCAAATCATTGTATTCTGTTTTTATTTACATTTTACACAACATCCCCACTTCATTGGAATTGGGGTTGTATACAAGAATTAGGATTTCCTTTAAAGTGTGTTCCAGTATAAAAATATCTGTCCAGTTTTTACGTATTGCATCCCAAACTAATCAAAATTATTTTTCTACCAATTCTAAAAGCTCCGTTTTATATGTATTTTATTATAACCAATGCATTGCATGTTACATGTGCTCTAATTTTTTTTAACTTCATCTCAGACCTTCAAAATGATGAGGAAATGTACATTAATAGGAAAATCAACAGAAAGTTTACCAAGTGCTGAAAGGAAGAAAATGTTTTCAGCTGAAGGAAAGGAAAAAGAACTGGAAATGCATAAAAAAGTAAGAAGTAAAAAGGCATCCAAGATGAGGAAAGAAAAGAGTAATCCAAGAAGTACTAGACAGAGAGCTTCTGAAATCCTTAATAAAAATATTGTATATTATAATAAAAAATATTGTATACGGTAAGATAAGATCAGCTTTATTTATCCCGAAGGAAATTATTTTGCCAGAGTACTGAAACAGTAAACAGGGAACAGTGTTTTGTGGGGGGGGTTTTGTTGTTGGGGGGGGGTTGATTTTTACAATAAGTACAACAAATTTATATGAAATGATAAAATGAGAATATTAGTTAATTTCTGCTTTTATCTGAGGCCAAAATAATTTGGCCATCGGGTATTGTGAAAGCTTTGTGTCTATCCATGTGTCCATCTGTCTGACTGTGCTCAGCATACGTCCAGTCCTATTACTGTCAGGGTGTTCAAATTCTCAGGGAGCATTCTTAGGACACAGACCTTGGACAAGTTTAAAGATGACTAACCTTGACCTATTTTAAGAGGTAAAAAGGTCACATTCTGTTACCTATTTTTATGCTATGAATCATGCAAATCTGCTTTCTTTTTTTGGAGGGGTGGGGGCCATTCAGCATAGGATAGTGTGCCTAGATAGAGAGTGGCGACATGAGGAGTAAAAAAAAAACAGTCACTTGACTCCTGGTGCCATCTTGGGTTCAAAATAGCATTTGTTGTTAATCTATCTGCGTGTAAATCAAGCCATTTTATTTATTTATTCACTGAAGATGCCAGGTTGCTGTGCATTTGGATGCACAAACACAACAAGGCTTCAAGATGTCAATTGGTCAAAAATTAAAATGTTATTTGGAAATTATAAACAGGATGTACAAATACAGTTAAATATACTTGGGGTAAATATAGATTGTGTTAAGGAAAATAAGTTGTTAGGTGTGATTATTGATGATAAAATTAACTGGAAAGCTCATATTCAACATATTCAAAAGAAAGTTTATAAAAGTATTGCAATATTGAATAAGGCAAAGTATATTCTAGATGGTAAATCACTACATACTTTGTATTGTGCATTGATTGCACTTTATTTGAATGAATGAATGAATGAAAACTGTTTATTTCGAACATTTGATACAACAACAATTACAAGATAGATCAGTGAAGACAACAACAAAAAAGTTCCTACTGTGTACCCAACATGTCCGAAAAGGGGTAGGGTGAAGCATCAGCTTATTTTTCCCTACCCCTTCTTCCCCACAACCAGTGATACCCTTTGCCACATATACACATAGATTCCTACACACCTACCGATATCAATACATATATATATATATATATATATATATATACACACACAAACATAAATATACACCTACACATACCTACTTACATACAAAATACTATATATTTACAAGCCGAAGCAAAAAACAAAAACACCCTAACCCTCATTACCCTTCCTCCTCCCTATACCTAGAAAAAAACATATTTTTGTACCGCTGTTTGAACTGGTTCATGCTTGGACATTGCTTGAGCCCCACTCCCAATCTGTTCCACATCCTCACCCCACAGACAGAAATACAGAAACCTTTTAATGTTGTTCATGCCCACTGATGCTTTAAATTAAATTTCCCCCTCAGACTGCAATCCCCTGATCTGTTAAAAAACATATTTTTAATATTTGCTGGAAGTAAATTGTTTATTGCTTTATACATGATTTGTACTGTTTGAAAATGAACCAAGTCTGTGAATTTTAAGAATTTGGATTGTAAAAATAGTGGATTTGTATGATCTCTATAGCCAGTATTATGAATAATTCTTATAGCTCTTTTCTGCAATACTGATAGTGATTGTGTTGTACCTTTATAAGTATTACCTCATACCTCTGCACAGTACTGTAAATATGGTAAAACCAGTGAGCAGTAAAGAATGCGGAGTGAGTTGTGGTCCAGAATATGTTTCGCTTTGTTTAGAACTGAAATGCTTCTTGACAGTTTACTTTGTATATGTTTTATATGAGTCTTCCAGTTTATCTTATCATCTATTATCACCCCCAGAAACTTATTTTCATGTACCCTTTCAATATCTACCCCCTCGACTTGTAACTGAACCTGTATGTCTGTATTACAATAGCCAAATAACATGTATTTTGTTTTACTTAAGTTTAATCATAATTTGTTTCTGTCAAACCATATTTTCAATTTTCCCATTTCTATACTGATCCTCCTCAGTAACTCCTGCAAATCCCCCCCTGAACAAAAAAATGCTTGTGTCATCTGCAAATAATACTAATTTTAATATTTTGGAAACATTGACAATATCATTTATATATACTCAACAAAAATATAAACGCAACACTTTTGGTTTTGCTCCCATTTTGTATGAGATGAACTCAAAGATCTAAAACTTTTTCCACATACACAATATCATCATTTCCCTCAAATATTGTTCACAAACCAGTCTAAATCTGTGATAGTGAGCACTTCTCCTTTGCTGAGATAATCCATCCCACCTCATAGGTGTGCCATATCAAGATGCTGATTAGACACCATGATTAGTGCACAGGTGTGCCTTAGACTGCCCACAATAAAAGGCCACTCTGAAAGGTGCAGTTTTATCACACAGCACAATGCCACAGATGTCGCAAGATTTGAGGGAGCGTGCAATTGGCATGCTGACAGCAGGAATGTCAACCAGAGCTGTTGCTCGTGTATTGCATGTTCATTTCTCTACCATAAGCCGTCTCCAAAGGTGTTTCAGAGAATTTGACAGTACATCCAACCAGCCTCACAACCACAAACCACGTGTAACCACACCAGCCCAGGACCTCCACATCCAGCATGTTCACCTCCAAGATCGTCTGAGACCAGCCACTCAGACAGCTGCTGAAACAATCGGTTTGCATAACCAAAGAATTTCTGCACAAACTGTCAGAAACCGTCTCAGGGAAGCTCATCTGCATGCTCGTCGTCCTCATTGGGGTCTCGACCTGACTCCAGTTCATCGTCGTAACTGACTTGAGTGGGCAAATGCTCACATTCGCTGGTGTTTGGCATGTTGGAGAGGTGTTCTCTTCACGGATGATGCGAAGGAGATGTGTTGCACTGCATGAGGCAAATGGTGGTCACACCAGATATTGACTGGTATCCCCCCCAATAAAACAAAACTGCACCTTTCAGAGTGGCCTTTTATTGTGGGCAGTCTAAGGCACACCTGTGCACTAATCATGGTGTCTAATCAGCATCTTGATATGGCACACCTGTGAGGTGGGATGGATTATCTCAGCAAAAGAGAAGTGCTCACTATCACAGATTTAGACTGGTTTGTTAACAGTATTTGAGGGAAATGGTGATATTGTGTATGTGGAAAAAGTTTTAGATCTTTGAGTTCATCTCATACAAAATGGGAGCAAAACCAAAAGTGTTGCGTTTATATTTTTGTTGAGTATAAATTGGAAACAGTTTTGGACCCAATACTGACCCCTGTGGGATGCCACAAGCATTGTCCAAGCATGATGATGTATATTCCCCCAACTTCACAAACTGTTTTCTGTTACTTAAGTAGCTTCTCACCCAGTGCAACACCAACCCCCTAATCCCATACTGTTCAAGTTTATTGATTAATATGTCATGATTGATTGTATCAAAAGCCTTTTTAAGGTCTATAAATATTCCAACTGAATGTAATTTGTGGTCTATGGCGTTTGTAATCTCCTCAACTGATTCTATTAATGCAAGTGATGTTGAACTATATGCTCTGAATCCATATTGACTGTCAGTAAGTAATTTATGTTTATTTATGAATTTGTCTAATCTATTATTGAATAACTTTTCTAATAATTTGGAAAATTGTGGAAGCAAAGAAACAGGTCTATAATTTGTGAAGTGGTGTCTATCCCCAGTCTTATACAGCGGCACAACCATAGCTATTTTCATTTGATTGGGAAATTTACCGGTTTGAAATGATAAGTTACAGATGTATGTTAATGGTTCTACAATCCATTAAATGACCTGTTTTTCCACCACCATATCAATTTCATTTCAATCGGTAGATGTTTTATATTTACAATTATTCACAATGTCTATAATTTCTTTTCCATCCACTGCTGTGAGGAACATTGAACAGGGATTTCTTTCTATGAGATTATTATCCCAATCCTCAGGTTGGGAATCGGGAATTTTTTCTGCCAAGCTTGGTCCAATATTTACAAAAAAATTATTAAAACCGTTGACTACCTCATCCTTATTTTCCTTCTTGACATTATTATCAATGAAATATTGAGGGTAACTGTTTTTTATTACCATTTTTGATAATGCTATTTAATATATCCCATATTCCTTTAATATTGTTTTTGTTATTATATAATATGTTACTATAATATTCCTTCCTACATACCCGTATAATATTAGTTAATCTATTTTTGTATTTCTTATATCTATTTTCTGCCTCTTTAGTCTTTAGTTTTATGAATTCTCTATACAGTGTATTTTTCTTATTACATGCATTTCGTAACCCTTTCGTCATCCATGGTCGAGCTTGGATTTTTTGTTTTCTGTAGTCTTGTTTAATTGGACAATTTTTATCATATAATGATGTAAATATTTGTAAAAAAGTTTCATATGCACTATCAACATCACTTTCACTGTATACCTTTTCCCAGTTTTGCTCCTGTAAATCCTTCTTTAGTGTGTTCATGTTTTCCTCTGTCCGCACTCACCTGTATTTTATTTTCTCCTCTGGCTGATTCCGCCGATGGTTTCTATTATAAACGATGAAAACTGGTAGATGATCACTAATGTCATTGATTAATAATCCACTCACAGTGTTATTCTCAATATCATTGCTGAATATATTATCAATTAAGGTAGCACTATGGGATGTAATTCTGCTTGGCCTGGTGATTTTTGGATATAAACTCATACTGTACATTATATTGATAAATTCATGTTATTTTATGCTTATTTGGATTGAGCAGATCATTATTTAAGTCACCACAAATGAACACAGTTTTTTGATTAGTTTTTGAGAACATTTTTCCCATACAGTCAGTGAATGTTTCAATACTAGATCCTGGTGCTCTATATATACAGCTGACTAATACATTTTTGCTTTTTTCTTCACATATTTCAATAGTTATACATTCTAATAAGTTATCGATCACAGTTGTCATATTGGCTACTATTTTATAATCCATGTTCTTATCCACATACACAGCCACTCCTCCTCCACTCTTATTCTTTCTGTTTACACAATTAAATTCATATCCATCCAGTTCAAAATCCATTCCTTTATCTTCATTGATCCATGTTTCTGATATAGCAATTATGTTAAATATTTTTTTAAATTGACTTAAATATTCTTTAATGTTGTTAAAGTTTGCATATAGACTTCTGCTGTTGAAATGGATTATTGATAATTTGTTATCCGTTTTAATGATCCGATTAAACTGTTCATCTGTATAATAGCAACAACTGTCACTGATATTTGAGAAGAAATTATTGTCCGGATCTATATCGTGCTCCATGTCCAGTACATTGTGGTCTGTGTATTTAAATGTTCTCAGTTCTACTTCTCCATGATCAGCAATCCTTTGAGTTATATCCTTCTTGTCTCCAGATGTAGATGATGTAGTAGATGAATAGGTTCCTCTGGTCTGTGTCATGGTGTTGTGATGTGTTTGTGTCCTCATACCTTATTGGTCGTATTTGTCCAGTTCCTCGATGTTCCTGATTACCATAACCTTCGCTTGTTCTGGTGTTCCATTCAATTTGATAAATGTTTTGCAGTTGGATGTCCATGTCTGTTGAATTTTTCCCTGCTTTTTTAAGAAACGAGCTTTCCTGGCAATGTCTGCTTTTCTTTTGGTCAGATGTTCATTGATGAATACGTTTGTTCCTTTGAGTTTCCGTCCCTGTTTTAACAATGCCATTTTATGTTTTCTGTTGACAAACCTCATTATAACTGCTCGCTTGTCTTCATCCTCTCTCCTGGGCAGGGGTGGCACGCTTCAATGTTATTACAGTCCATTTGAATACCTTTAGATTGCAGGAAGTCAGCCACCTGTTGTTCCACTGAGCTGGCCTCCTGCTCGCTGGCCTCCCCTCCGCTGTCTTCTGACACCGCCCGTGCGTAGGATCGAGGTTTAATATGAATTCCTGTAATAATAACGTCGTTCATCCTTGTGTACTGTTCCAACTCTGCAACACGGTTCTCCAGGTACACCAGACGCCAGTCTTTCTCGGCATTCTGGATCCGGAGAGCCTTCACTTCTTCCACCAGCTCCATAATGGATTTCTGCTGCATTTTAACAACAAAGATTTCCTCAGACAAAAAGTCCAGGGACTTCTTGATATCGTCTCCCTCCTCCGCTGTCAGTGCCTTCTTCGGACCCATGGTCAGATAACTCCGCGCTGGCGCCTCGGGCCTCGGTAAAGCCGCGCCAGTGGAACTGCACTGACTGACGCCTCGGGCCTCGGTGGAGCCGCGCCGGTGGATGTGCGCTGGCGCCTCGGGCCTCGGTGGAGCCGCGCCGGTGGAAAACAATCCTGCTGTGGATCAGCGAACTTCACACTAATAATGTGATTATTAACTGTCAGATGACAATCTAAAACCTCTTAATCCTTCTAAAGTTGATTATAAGCAGAAACAAGGCAGTTTAAGCGCAAACGGTGCGATAATCTCTTAATTGCTGCTAGTGCTCAGTCATGACGCTCCGATTGGTTCCCCTTCCACCGCATTCACTCAGTCATTTGACATACTGTGCTGACGTTTGGGGTAATAACTATAAAACTACTTTACAATCATTATTCAGCCTTCAAAAAAGAGCATTAAGAATAATTCCTAATTCAGGGTTTCAGGATCATACCAATCCGTTGTTTATTAAATCAAAGATATTAAAACTTTATGATTTCATTTAAGACTGTTCAGTTGATGCATAAAGCAAGAAATAAACAGTTACCTCTCAGAATTCAAGAATATTTTATGCTGAGAGAAGAAATGTATAATTTAAGAGATACGTTTTATTTTAAAATTGCGGGCGCTAGGACGACTAGGAGGTTTTTCTGTCTCCATTTGTGGCCCAAAAAAATAATTAATAAAATAATTTAATAATAATAAATAATTTACCAGAGAAACTTAAGCGATGTCCAGATATTAACCGGTTCAAACATTTATATAGACAAATGGTATTTTCTAGATATGTATTAGTTTAATATGGTTGAGTTTGTTGTGTGGGCCGCTGAAGAGGAGGTACTGCTGGCCCACCACCACCAGATGGCGCCCTGCTTGGAGTGCGGGCTTCAAGCACGAGAGGGCACCGGAGCCACTGGGAGTGACAGCTGTCACTCATCCTCAGCACCAGCTGTCACTCATTCATCTCACCACCATCACCATAAAGGCCGGACTGCAACTCCACCTCCTCGCCGAGAAATCAGCTACCATTCAGGTAATTTTCTCTGCTGACTCAAAACATTGAGTATTAATCTGAACTTCTTTGCAGCCGTTTTCCTGGTGTGTCCTTATCTGTGGGATTGGCGTTTGGTGTGATCAGCGACGGCTTCGCCTCACACCCCAAACCAGATAAGTGGTGAAACAGGAGCTGCGCGAGTGTGTGAATGGAGGTGGAGGTGCTCCCTCCTAACGAAACACTGACTGTGGGATTACTGAGTGTGCGAACTCACACTCATCAGGACTGTCTCTGTTTTCTGCCAGCAGTACCGGGTCTGACTGCTGAAGACAGCGGCCACCTGGGGCGCAGGGCTTGGCGGCTCCGGTGTTCTTCAGCTCCGTTGGTGGTGGAAGCTGTGTGGGGATCCGGCTCTTCTCTCGCCAGACGTCTTCTATCGTCGAGCCTGCCCACACGTCACCTGGTGTATGGTTGACAGTCCACCATATTGTTATTGTCTGTACGTCGTTGTGCGATTCACAACATTAAATTGTTACTTTTGGCTTATCCATTGTCCGTTCATTAACGCCCCCTGTTGTGGGTCCGTGTCACGACACTTTCACAACAGAGTTGTGTTATATGTAGATGCTGTTGTACTGGAACCTTGGGTTTTTTTGTTTTTGTTTTTTTGAGTTGTCTGGAGAAATGCTTGACTTCTTTTATCTGTAACTATGTGCTACTGTGTTCAGATTGTGTTGGATATAAATGTCTATGAACAGGCATATATTCCTGATTGATTTTATACAGGAGGGTAGGCGTGGATAAGCGTTGCTTCTGCCTACGCTTTTAGGCACCATGTGTTTGGTTTATTTTCTTATATTTCTTTTTGTCTTTGACTTTTCTTTTATGAGTTTGGTCATTTATATATGAGCGAATTTTTGTTATGCATGGGTATCTAATAATAAATCAAATAAATTAAATCAAATTGTGAAAATAAAGTCAGCCCTGTGGGATGGAAGTGACTTCATCGTCAAAGTGAAAATCTAACGTTTCTCATATATTATGTAAACGTTAGTGAGAAATAAACACTTTTAAAACTGAAAACACTGTTTTTGTAACCTGATAACATCTCTGGAGTGATTTACAAGGCATCTCACGGACGTTAGCGTACGAGTGCATCACACGTGGTCAATGGTAATTTCTAGTCTTTTCAAAAGCTCATGTATGTGTGCACACACACCCTCCTGCAGAAACCATTAAAAAGTTAATAAAATATTGTTTGAGTGATTGATTGAGTTTATTCTGCAACATCAATATAAACATACAGAGGTGAATGTGTCAATGATACACAGATAACACAATAAAGCATAAAAGCTTGTTTCCATTGTGCTCCTTGTGAATTATCACATGACAAAATAGAGGCCTTGATTGAGCATGTACAATTGTAAATAAGACAATAGGATCTTAATTAATTCATGTAAACAACAATAAATGTATAATTAATTATATATAGTTTGCACTGGCATACCAATTAAGCAACTGCAAATTTTAAAGACAAAACACAATGCTCATATGGCAGAAGATATTTTAGCATTGCATTATGTTTAAGTTTTATGCTGGATGCCCTTCCGGACACAACTCCATATTACATGGAGAATGGGCACAGGTGTGAACCGTCCGCTCTGGAAACAAGGGCACTTAACTGCATGGTCACCACCCCTGCCTGAATGTCTGCATTAAAGCACAAATTATATAGAATTGCATTGTGTCACATTGAATTGATCCATAGAAAGGATCATACTGAGATACAAGGGGCGATTGAGAAGTTTTGAGTCTGACCCAGAAAGAATAGGGTGTGAGTCCTCCTCTCCAGCTATACTGCAGACAAGGATAATGAGGTACTCAAGTGGACTCTTTTCACAGCTTTATATTTCTCCATAAATTCAAAGTTTAAAGTCTACTAACACTTTACAGTGATAGATACCTTGCATTCATCCACTAACACCTCACTGCCAGGAGCTTCCATACAAGGTGCTGACGTGCATTCTAGAAGTGTTGCACAAGGACACTTCAATATATTGACAACCCTTCAGTCAATGGACATGATTTGTATTTCCCCCTGCACACCCCACACCTAGACTGTTTTTTAATGGCTTGTAAATAATATTCGCATGATTGTCAGTGCTCTTTCCAAAAAAAATTTTTTTTTAAATAAGTGTGACAGAGAATCATTGATAGCAGTATAACTTAAAAAGAGACACAAGGTCAGGTCAGGTCTGGGAGCATGTACTGATGCGGCTCCTTGCCACATCCATCACACCAGGAAACTTCCCTGGGTCCTCTATAGGAACCACCCAGACAGCCTGTCCATCCCCAATTCTCAAATGTAACCATCTGTCTGCGGCCGTCATTTGAAGAGTGTGCCTGTGCCTGGCCTTTTCCAGCTGCCCGGGTCCTCATCTCAATATGGAGGCACCTGCGTGCTGGATCACACACAGAGAAATGCACTGAAGTGTCATACCTTATACTTCCCTTTTGAGTCTCCCTAAATAACTGTCCATTTGACACAAAGTCATCCCAGCAGTACTCAGGATCCTTTTAAAGGTCCTAGTACCAAAGACATCCAGTCATCACCTTTGGGCACTGGTTAGCATCCAGGTCTCACAACCATACAGGAAGCATCGCAACTCTTAAGACGTGGAGCCTCATTCTCCTGCAGAGGTATTGTCACTGACAAAATCCTCTTTCCAGGGAACTCTAGATAAGGCAAATATATAATAAAATGTATATATTTTTTGCTGTTGAAAATACCAGCTGCTTCTTCTTCTTTGTCAGCATCTTCTTCCCATGTTGTTGATGTGGGATTGAAATATGTGGCAGTGTCCCTAAAGGTTGAGCATCACCACTGTTGTTAATGTGCTTACTCGTGGGATAACATAAGGTCTTGACCTTAATCATGTATAATGCATTCACTTTAGCACTGTATGAAGGAACTGATTAATACTGAAATAATCAACTACAAAACAGAATTACCATATTTATTTATGTAATGCCATCTTTGATCCAAGCTGCATCACGTAATATCTAGTATGTTCTTCAGCACACATTTTTCTCTATCTTGCTTATTTTTGGAATTTAACAGTCCTCATGTCACCTAAAAGTCCCCATGTTAAGTGACAGCACAGGCTATGGTGTGCACATATGCTACCCTGAGTTTGTGTCTGTTATTGAACTTGCCCCAGGGAAAAACTGTGCTAAATATTGAGTTCCACATATAGAAAAATTGTGTGACTTGTTCCAAGTTTTCAGTTTTTGCTTGTCTCTGATGAGTTTGAGAAACAACTTTGTAGTAGTGTTCTGGTCAGTGTTTCCTCCAGCTGACAGCTCTGCCATCTACTGCTGATAACTCATTCTGAATGTGCTCCAAAATAAAAGTCTGCAGCTGCACTCAGAACACAAGAGATTTATTTGAAAGGTTCGCAGCTAAAGAGAGTTGAACAAGCTAAATTTAAAGTTGACATTTAACATTATTAATATGTTTTATTGATAAGTTGTTGAGATAGAATGGATGTCCAAAAATTGATTCTATGATGTGGCTCTTGACATTCACGGTTACTGCAGACAGCAGCGATAGGACAATCTACAGCACCAGCTACTTTGAAGATTTGTCCAAAGCTGCACAGTGCTTCAGTGATTCGTAGTTTTTTAGAAAGAAATTCTGCGGCAGAAACGATTGGCTACAATGTTGCCTTGTTATTTAATAATTCAGTCGCTGATAGTTCTCTGAAACTGCAGTAAGCAATCTATCACTAATACTCAGTTTCTGACTGTCTTGATGGTAGAAAAACCTTTCCTAGATATGCAGGGAGAAAGTCAACATTTTGCTTATTCTCTTCAGTTATAACCTCTCTCCCGTGCAGAGTCCTCTTTTGCAATCACATGATCTTTTTAATCTTCCTCTCCCTGGAGCAACCACACTGGGACACAGTGGCAGTTGATTGGGTGTGGTGCACTAAATAAAGAGTTGTTGTGTCTGGGATCAGAACATGTTTCAAACACAACCTTGTCTGTCTGTGGTTGTAGCTGCCTCCTATACTAAAGAGGCAGGTCTGAGAACCTCTCCTTCCTGACCTGGTAGCCCAGATCCCTTCTTTCAGTCTGTTTTTCTGCTAAAGATCGTAGTTTACTCCAGATCAAGCTGCTGTCTGATGCACATTTCAGAGCCACATGAAGATGCAAACCAAATCACCTCTGCCATCAAAAAATCTTAAACTATTTTCACAAAAGCAACCATGCCATAAGAAGGGAAGCAGAGCGAGTACGACGGTGCTTCTTGTCTCACTGTATGAATGCAAGACTTGGGCTCTGAGTGCGGGAATATACTTGCTTTTAACACACATTTGTGTGTGCATGATGGCTGCCTCTCATGTTCTCTGTGTATTTGACACATCGGTTGTGCATGTCCTTGAAAATGAACACAACACTGGAATTATTAAGACAATCAGCAGTAACAAACAAGAAGAGAAAAGGTTGTGCGAGCAAGTCCACAATTTTCCAGATGTACATATATGATGTGTCATTGCCTTTACACAGTAACAGATATCTTTGTCAGAACAGCTAGAAGAGAGCAGTTAAAGTTTATGTTTCTTACAGCATGCAAATCCAAAAGTTCTACATGATCTGGGTATCATGGTGTGTCTGCTGATTGTGCCTCGTGGTGGAATCCTCCAGTAACACACATAGTCCATAGGCAAGTCTGTCTGCAGTTATGTTCATGAAGGAGCCATTGGTCTAAATGAATGTGTGATTAAAAGTCAAGTATATTTTGCACCTAACAGTGACTTAAGGCAACAACTAGACATCTTTGCTGCTGTATCTCTTCAGAGGATCTTGGGTACCACTGGAATGACTTTGAGCCAGTTGGGCAGTTATTTAGGGAGATTCAGATAAAGGGTAATACATCCATATTTCCAGGTATGATTTTTTGACTATGTGAGACAATTCTCCATGGATGGTTTTGGAGGTAGGTGCTTCAGTGTTGAGGAGCCCAACAGTTGCAGAAGGCTAAGAGGACACCCACAGTTTCCCTGGCTGCAGCAGATAGATGGTTGCTTTTGGAAGGTGAGGATGGATTGGATGTCTGCCTGTATTGTTGACATCCAGGACCTAAGATGAACGCTGAGACTGAAGTGAATCCATGCAGTTTTTGGGTGGATTAAAGAGATTTTAAAACATGTTTAAATACATTAAAGGAACTTTATGGTCCTTGGTAGAGAGGTGCATTGTACTTTGTCTTTGTTAGGACATCAACAGCAGTGATGACCAGTGACAACCAAGGCCCTGCAGTTAGCAACAAGTCTTTACCGGCAGCTTAATAGGTCTGACCTGACTGATTTTATTTTGCATTTTTATGAATTCCAACATTACCCAAAACTGGGAGGGTCCGTGGTCCTCTTCTGTATCTATCAGAACCCAGAATTTCAGATCTGAATATGCAGTAGGTTTTACAGAGTTAGTTATGGAAATTTTGTGGCCCCAAATAACTCAGTAATTTATCCTATGCTTGCTAACCATAGTAAACATTATTAAATAATTCATTAACATGCAGTCAGTTAGACAAACACTTCTGTATTATTAGGTTGTTGTTTTTTTTGCTTGATTTGAGCACTCAGTGACTCTGTAGATGACACATAACATGCTGTCTTTATTATACATTCTGTAAGAAGAAATAGGCTGTGGCATCTGTGGTGAGAGCTGGAAAATTTGTCTCTTTCTATTATTATGATTTCTGCCATGTTAACCACCTACTGATGAAATTGCAGTCAATGCTAGAATGGCCTGTTAAAGACGAGACAAGACAGAAAGACTCTCAAAAGGATTCATTTTCAAACTACTTGCTCTCTCACACCTGATAAGAGAACAATCACAAGCAGAGGAAAGTTACTTTGGTCAAGTGACAACAAAAGAAAAAGGGTTGTTGTCTACTTGAAGTGGGAGAGGAAATGGATGAGGTGACAGACAATAGTGGGAAAGAGAGTGATAAGGCTGTAAATGGATGGAGGAAGCATGAGGATTGACACAAACAGACAAGAAAGAAGGAAGAAGTTAAAAGGAAGGAAGAAATGGCAGAGGGCTGTCACTGGGCCATTGGAGGGAGTGTGTTGCCTGCTGACATTGTTTCCATGCTGTTCACTTCAAAGGGTTTGGATTATGAGAGAGCGAGGGGCCTTCAGACAATGGGAGGGGAAGAAAATAACATCAAAGTTAGCCATGCATTTGAATTGGGATAATCCCAAAACAGTTGTTCTGAATGCATGCTGCACCAGATCAGATGGCCCTTTTTTCCTTGCAGTGTTGTTCTGCCATTTCTAGCCTGAATTTAGTTTCCTCTGTGGCTGTAATGTACTCTAAACTATGGGGGTTTATGCAGAGACCTTTATATCTCATAAACCCTTTTTTTTTTTTTTTTGAATAACAGTAGTAAACTTAAATATCCTCATTGTATAGTATATACGTACGTGTGATGTTTAAGTGGAGGAGAATGTAGGCGGACAATATGGCGTAGGTACATGCATGTTTGATTGTGGCCTTCTTAGCATGCTTTATGGTGGAAAGTGAACCCGGATTTTTAGTGGTGGAATAAACAGAGTGCGCCCAGGACCTTATTGAGCAAGCTGTGCTGAATGATTGGCAGTTGAGGAACCAACAAAAGCAAACTGTCATTAAAGGTATCCTAAATAACATTTTACACATAAATACCAGCAGCCAGCAACCTCTTTTTTATTATTTGATATTAAATATTTAGTAGCTTATTGGTGTCCTGTGCAGAGAATGAAAAAATCTGTACTCTGTGTACTCTCCATGTTTACATTCCTGGATGTGCGTGGCACATTTTAGTGCATGTAACTCCCACTTTTGGAATCTGTTGCTTCTCTCCACTTTTATAGAGACAGCAACACTCACTGCTTATTGCATTGCTGGTGAATTTTTTTTTCAAGATGACAGATGACAGTCTTTTCTATGAATATGTACAAAAATCAATCTAGAGGCTAAAATACCTGTGACAAGAAGGTCAGGGGCCGACAAGACACATATATCTGCCTTTTCCACATAGAGAGCCATTAGACCTGTTAAAAGGCTCCAACTGTCCTCCCTTCTACTTGATACAGATGAGAAGGATTGGCTGAGAAAGGAATCTTTGTTTTGGTACTTACCCTCTGGAGTCACGGTATAATTGGGTGTTTTTTGACAACTTTTGGTTTTACCTTCATAATTTACCTTAAAAACTGTTTACTTTGCCTTGTATGGTGTCATTTCTTTCAGACAACCTGTGTACTGTCATTCCCCAAAGTTTCAGTTATCTTGGTAGCTTTACATAAAAGTCGTGTTCATTCAAATTATGCTCCAAATGGATGATTTGTTGGCGAATAAGCCTCCAGGCAAAATATTTTTTCCGTGGTGACCAAGACAGTTGGGAAGACTATTGTAACAATCGTCACAGACTGAAGTCCACCAAATTTCCTGAAATTTCCTGGACCTTTGTAGAATTTATTACAATTTTATGGGTTCTGTTTTTGGGTCACCCTGTATGTATAAGAGAGAGAGAGAGAGAGAGAATGGGAATGTGTCCAACCTTGACGTGTGTGTGTGTGTGTGTGTGTGTGTGTGTGTGGGTGTGTGTGTGTGTGTGTGTGTGTGTGTGTGTGTGTGTGTGGTGTGTGTGTGTGTGTGTGTGTGTGTGGTGTGTGTGGGTGGGTGTGTGGGTAGTGTGGGTGGGTGGCTGGGTGTGGTTGTTGGTGTGGTGTCTGTGGGTAAGTGGTCACCTAAAGGTTCAAAATGTATCCTTGTGCCAGGGTCAAACTTTCAATCTTTTCAACCGGATGGACAAAAATGGGTTTGGGAATGTAAGCACCACTAAGATGCTTTTGAATAAGGTGGCCTAATACCCCTGTCACACCTTGACAATTTAGCCAGCGTATGGCAACCGTATTAAAAACGCTGGCATACGCTGACGTACATCTAATAAGTTATGGGGTTAAATTTTGTTAAGTTAAGCGCTCATCGAAGTGCGCTGATGTACATCATAATACAGGGAGCACATCGAAAAATTTTGGGCATGCACAATATTTTTGACGTATGGCTGATACCTCCTGCATACGTGGGCCATAGGTTTGTAGATAAGTATGCGATTGTTGACGTGTTTCTTGTAAGTTAATCATAATTCAAAATACGTCCGTTGATGCTGTCTATTGATTGGCTCAACAACTGAAAGCTGCAGTGCTCATGCGAACAGTTGACTGTTACAAATACGGAGTAAATATAAAGTCTTACCTTACCTCTTCATTTCAGTCGGATCATCGTCACAGCCTAATGAAACTTATCCACATAAAGCATCCTGATTTGGAAAACAACATCTGAAACTACTTTAGTTCCTTGTCGTGGCTGAAGAAACGTAGTGTTTTTAACCCTCTGGGGTCCGAGGGCATTTTGGACAGTTCATTAGCCTGGCATAAATGTTTTTATTGCTGTTAAAAGCTCACCCTGTATCCCACAATCAACTAGTATGTCTCTTTTTTTTTTCAGGACAACCTCTACTTTCAAGAAATATGCTTATAGTGGTGTTTTATAAATGTAATAAGGTTTACAATCAGAAATAAGACAGGAAAAAATAAAGCAGAAATAATTTTCACACACATTTATTCAAAACACACAGTAAAACTATAATAACAACTATTTTGCCGCTTTATTATAAAGGTAGTTTTGGGTCTTGTAGAACAGAATGTACAAAATAAATGTTCTAACAATAAACACAAATGCACATTTTGAACATATATACAAAATGGTCTATGCGTTTGTCTTTATGCCACATCTCAAAGCAATTTCTGTCTGCTATTACACAAAGGCTTACAACACAAACTTTTTACTTCCATGGAGTTTGACTCTCTCTTCACAGTTTGAAGCCCTGTTAACACCCCTCCCCCCCTCCTTTCATTCATATGCGTAAATGGCACTTTACGAGTGAGAGCGAGAGAGCCTTAAGCCCCTTTCACACCGGGGGTGCTCCCAGTTGCTCGCAGTTGCGCCATGCGTAATTATGACAATGCCACGTGGAAGCAACTCAGTGCCGAGATGATGCAGCTTGGCGCCACAACACCGCGAGGGGCGCAAGGAGGAAGCAAGTCAGGCGCCGAAAAATTAAACCTGTTTAATTTTTTTGGTGTCCTGTGCTCGACGCAGAAAGGAAGTGGTTCCTGCGCAAGTTGGGGCAAAGAGGCGTAACTCGGGGCAAAGAGGCGTTACCCGGCGTGACTCGAAACCAATTTATGATTCGTGCTGTGTTAATCATGCAGGATTGTTTTTATACCGTGTACTTAATGCAGTAAAAACTACACGCTGAAGAAAAAAATGCAGACTGAATGCCAGAAATATCCAGTAAAAAATCCAGACATCTCTAGTCCACTCACGGACGTTCGTTCACGCGCGCACATATGAACAATTAAAAGAAAAGAAAAAGTCTGGCTGCATGCATTAGTTCCTTGTTCTCTGCTCAAACTCTCACATCACAGTTAAAAAAAGGACAAAAAAGAAAGGACATAAGTCCTGAGACAGGACATGTCAACATCAAGTAGAACTCCAGACATCTCCGCATTTGCTTGACGGAAGAAAAAAAATTGTCTGCAGGCAGTTAGTTTCTTTCTCTCCTCAAGCTCTCATCACAGTTAAAAAAGGACATAAGTCCAGGACATGTCAACATCAAGTAGAACTCCAGACATCTCCACATTTGCTTAAGGACGGTTCGTGCGCGCGCGCATCTCGCGGTCAAGGGAGGAAAGATAAACTATAACAGAACTCAGACCGCAGCCCTGCAGCTCAGCACAACAAGTAGAAGAGAATTCAGAGTGCACAGTCTGTCTGCAGCCAAACTGTGCACTCTGACTTCTCTGCAGAGAACCTGCAGGCTGCGTTCTCACCTCCTCTCTGCCCCCTGCTGCGCACACCTGACTCAGATATTCCTGCGTCATCATGACGCCACAGGGAGCAACTGGGAGCACCTCCGGTGTGAAAGGGGCTTTATTCAACAATATTCCTGGCCAAGTAGTGAATCATTTCTCCCAGTGACACTCTTTGGTCGACCACGTGAGGTTGTATGAGGCCTTCTTACGCTGATCACCTTAATTCATATGTGCAATGCTGTGCTTTCACGCATGGAGCCAGCAGCCAGGGGGCTCTTCAAACAGCATTCACATGCCAGAGAGTAACACATTTCTTCTACAAACGATCTTTGGGATACCCTGTGAGACTGCTCTGCCCTACGATTGGATATTGGAAAACCATGTGAAGGTGAACCGATTCCAATTGGACACTCACATTGTGCACGTCATCACACAGCTTCTATGAGGAGTACAAAGATGGTGGATGACTGTCTCGAAGGTCCGTGGAGTTAACTTTTCAGCAAAAAAGTAAGTTTCTATCTCATATCATTAAAAAGTTATTTATAATTTATCAAAACTTGGTCTCAGCCGTCGTATATGACGTTGTCGGCCCCAGAGGGTTAAAAGAAGTTCCTCTGGGGTTGGTCTGTTCTCGGTTTCTCAGTTTCCACCAGAGGACACTGGTGCTTTGTGCCAATTAACTTATTTTAAAAGTTGAAAGTGCCACAGCGCCTCATTTATTCATGTCAGCATTTACCACAGGCATCATCACTCGATTCTTCAGCATCCTGCACATGATGAAAATAAATACCATGATCCACCAAGACAAAAATAAAATTAAACTAGCACGTTGCCGTGGGGATCCACGAATTCTAGATTGGGTAGTGTTTATAAAATAGGTAGCTGACATTTTTCAAGGGTGGCAATAAATTGTGCAAAGTTTCTATAATGAGTTGGAATGGTGTGTGATTCCAGAATGTTTTTAGAACCTTAGATCTTAGACCTCAACAATTTTTAGAAGAAGAACTCTGCCCCTTTTATTTCCTGTTAATTACATAATTTTTTATTATTAATTTAATGTTTTTATAAATTGTTTAGGTTCTTGTTATCATTTACACAATATTATTATTATTATTTAATTTTTGCTTCTATTTTGTCATTCGATTTTTACATGGACCATGATGGAAAGAAATGTTTTCACTTTCTTGTCATCCATGTATTTGTAACGTATTTACAATTATATTATGTACTTACATTGAACTTACTAAATAAAATCATGGATGCACACATGCTCTCACGCTTTTAATATATAGATGATTTCCCGCCCCCTGCTGGATTGGCATGTGAGTTCAGAATGTAAATATCAGTGTCCATTCTTAATAATATATGTAGCTCCTCGAAAAATATTAGTCCTATCAACGTTCGGTTTTGGCACCGTTCATCCTTGACCCAAAATACATAAACATACCAAACGCCAAATGGCAGCTCTCCCCAGTTTGTGCGTGATCAAAATTGCAGTCATGCACACAGAGCTTTTTGTCTTTTCTGCATTCTGCTGTAAGCAGGTGCTTTTAGTTTAACAAAGAGAGACTGTGGTGGAAGACATTAAAAGCACTACATTTCCCATTTATGGTACCAGGAGCATGACACTTAAGTCACTTATAATGACATCAGCAAAACACTTAACTGACTAAACCAATTGAACTACAAAAACACTAAATCAGTAACACTAACAACGCAATCCATGGTGCATTGCAGCATAATGTCCATTGTTTACTGGTTAGCTAAAATCACCAATTTCTAAAAAAAAAAAAAAATTGCCCTATCAACTTTACATTTTCACAGTGTTCATTCTTTACCCAAACTATATAAGCATACCAAATGAAAAATGTGAGCTCTCCCCGGTTTCGTCATGATCGAAGCCAAACACACGCATGCACTCATACACACAGTGGCCACTTGGCTATTCTAATAAACAGTAGATTAAATTTTAAAAAAATGTTAAATTACTCTGCTTCACCTCTGTGTGTTGCATGGAGGCCGTGCAACAGTGCATGCGCACTCAGTGACATGTTCATCAATCTTTCGGGCCCCTTCACACATAACACGATTGAAGCCTTCTGGCGCACGAAGGAGGAATTGCATGCCACTCGTGAAAAATCAAAGCCTCCTTGAATGCCTCGTACAGCTGTCACCACAACCATTCGTGCAGACCACTGGCCAAAAGACATTGAGTGCCCTGCGAGTGCCCATTCGACCCCCTCTCTGTAGGTGTCAGCCGGAGTCCAGGTGCCACCTACGAACATCCAACACCACTTAGAAAACTGCAACTTAGAAAAGGCGGGGCTATTCACGCTGCCAGCACGAGAATAGAGAGCATCTGACCACTTTTGACCTGGCTGTGCGAATGGCAGCACCCTTATGTGACATATCCAATGTATTCAACTTATTTTTCTTACGTCTGCATACGCTGGCTAAATTGTGAAGTGTAATCAGGGCGCTCAGCCTCATTTACCCATTCAGAGCAATTGTGAACTTATCTAAACGTTAAGCTTAGAAGCTGTATGTGAGAACACAAACATCCTTATCACGTCAGCATAATATTAAGCATAGTATTGTAATGTGCCAGATCCCTAGTACAACATCAGTTTAATGCCTAATTGAGGCCATAGTGCATGTTATTCTCTGGAAGCTTTACAGTGAGTTTGTTGACCTGTTGGTGACATATGTATCACATGACAAAAGTGAAAAAGCAGAAAAACACAGATATCCAAATGTGAAAAAGATGTGCCATTTGCCTGAAGACACTAACAAAAATTTGTAACTGTGAAAATGATGGGTTTTTGATGTTGTGTTATTAAGACTCAACTCTGAAATCAGCAGACAAATTCAAGAAACACCAAGAGTGAATTCTGCAGTGTCCTTTATGCGTCATGTTCTGTATCCCGCACACTTTTCCCAGGCCTCTCTATCACATAAGCCAAATACAGTATTTCCAATGGATGGGAGCACATCTGACTGAGACAGTTTCATGTTGTGTGCTACAAATATGAAAGAGTGAAACAGCTCTAGATGGAAAAGCACTACAGCAATGCAATTCATTTTGCATTCATTCCAACACACTGTTTGGATCAGAAGCCTCAACTGCTCCAGTGGAGCAGTAGCCAACAGATTGGAATGTGATTGTACCAGACAGCTTCCATGTGTAAATCAAAGCAGGGTGTGCCTGAAAAAGAGACAATGACTCTCACCATGACTTCCCTGCCTTAGTACCAGTTTAACTCATAAAATTTAATGCACATCATAACTGAACAAATACAGGTTCATAGTCTTATTGAGGCTCAACCATGCCGTTACATTTCTATGACCTCTTTTCCACGACAGGACCTTGCGGGGTATTTTAGGGGCCTGACACCTCTGTGCATGTCTCCACCGCAGGCACCACACCTGAAAGGGGATTTTTTTTTTTTTTTTTTACTGTTATCGGGGATAAGTCCTTGGTTGAAGGTAGGTACTTCTGACTAGCCCTGAAAAACCTTTGGACCGGGCTCTACACTGACTGAAGGTTAATTAAGATGACAACAACAAATGCCAATGTGAGCAAGAGCAGAAGAACCAAAAGAGAAATCAAACAGAAGAAGCAACAGTTGAGCCAAGATGGAGGTACAGGGGTTTTTGGCTTTCTTCTCAAGCCAGCAATGATTTGAGACCTTGAGAAGGAAAGAGATGATCTGTGTTGTGGCCAAATCTGTCGCAGAATTGTTATGTCACTTAGTGAACCATGTGGGTCTTCGCCACAATGGCTGAGACCAAACACGAGGCCGTTCCACAGACTGTTCATGACAGTTTGAAAGTAGATTGAGTTCCGTGAAAGCTATCTTCTTTACTACCTCATAACCACCACCACACCTGAGCAGGTGTACTTTTCTCAGTCCACATTGAAACACAAGTTGCGCATCTTCACTTTTATTCACTGTGGAGTTTATTCATTGAAAATCCCATTGAAAATTCCAACATAGTGTGCATGGCAAGTTACAAACCAAAGGAAAGATACTTTTCTGACTTGTGTGACTCAACATTTGTTGAATGAGCTCTCATACGGATGCCAGGGAGTTATATTTAGACCAATTATTTCATAACAGTGGGCAAGACAGGAGTGGGCAGGTTTAATGCATTGGAACCGAGCCGGTGTCACAGGACTAGGGAGTTTGAAAGCGAGATGAAAGCATGGCGTTTGCTTTCATCTGTCCACTCTGTTCATATCAGGTAGGAGAATGGGAACCAATATAGAGAAAGCCAATGTGGCACATTGGGGCCTGGCCAACATTTTGTTGGAGTATTATTCACTTCCTGATGTCACTTGTTGCCATCCTTGTGGTGTTTTGGTAACATGCCACCATTTTAATATATATTGTTTGTGGTAAAACTTGATTGTGAGATATTGGGATTACTTGAGCATGCGTGTCTGTGTGAACAATGTTTGTGTGTTAGTGTTTTCTTGAAGTGTGCATCTGACAAATCTGACAGAACTCAAACCCACATTAGCCTGCCAAGTGTAAGGTACAAAGACACACACGGGCCTGGTTTCCCACCTGCACGCTCACTCATACTCTCATCCACCTTCTATCTCCAGCACTGCCTTCAAACTCTCTCCTGCTCAAACTCGTCTGTCTCCTCCTTTCCAATCTGTAACTTCAAACTCTTTCCTTCTCAAACTCTTCTTTCTCTCTTGCTCACCCACACATGCTACACCTCACCCTGCCAAGCGAGAGAGGTGGCTGGTGAATAAAACAATGGCACTCCGCCCATAGTGCACCTTGCCTATGCTTTGATCAGCATCACTGTTCTGCTCCCAGCAATGCTTCCTGCCCTTTCTGCCTGTCGAATTCTACACACACACACACACTTCTAGACTGCATCTTGATGATCTGTAGTGCATGGTGTAAAGTGCATAGTACATGTGCATTTGGTGTGACTTTATTTGCATGGCTTGTAGTTGGATTGAAAGTAAGGTGCAGGGTACAGAGGGTTAGTATTTTGTCTCTAATAATCGCGGTTGTGTTTTGGGAGTAACAAATTAAACCAGTCACATTGTCATCTGTCTACCTTTAAGAGTGGGTGAACTGAACCTTGCACATTGCCATTTAGATGGTCAGTAGGTGACAGAAGTAGAGGGGTTTTTTTTTTTTTTTTTTGAAGACCAATGGACCTTCAGGTATTTATGATGAACCGTGCTGCAGATCAGTTAAGAAGCATCTACCACAGATTCCTGAGGTGAAGCAATTGAGAACCTCATTTTGTTCATCCACAGTCCTCTATATCCCATCATACAAAGCCCCCTGATGGATCCTCCTGTACCAAGTTCGTCTCAGTGTTCCATGTCTGTAAAGCCCAGCATACCAGCAGAAAAATGACAAAAACGTGAGTTGTTAATTTTTGTTTATTATTTAGTTTTATTCCCCGCTGGCCGAAGCCCAGAAGGGGATTGTGTCGTGGCAATTTCCGTCCTTCCATCTGTCTGTCTGTCAGCTTGTCCCAAAAATGGTACAATTGTTCTGAAATCAACTTTTACAAGGAACTTTGGTGAAACTTTATACAAGTCCTTGTTATAGGTTGGTAATGTGCATATTATATCATTCGAGCTGGGCCCATTTTACCAGAGTTAGGGCCCTTGATTAACAAATCTAGATTCTGTCAGTTTCATGAGTTGCTGTCTGCATCCTGAAATCAGACATACCTTGAATGTTGTCAGAACGGAGCAAGCACTTGTACCAAAGTAACATTTGCCAGCCGGGGATATTGTGCTCTCAGAGGACTCTGGTTAATTATGGTTTCAATTCAGCTTCATCTTAGTTTGATGAGTGAGAAGGAGGATTATGAGCAGTAAGCGCATCCCTTTGTGTGCAAGCATTGTGAACGTGTTATGAATTTGCCAATGTATATGTACCTGAATACTGAATGGACAGTGCTGCTCAACTTCAGACCAAGTTTTGTTTTGTCTATGGTGGCAGTTGCTTTCTGCTGCTTCGCGACTGAAATTTTGCGAGCACTACAACTGGCTACACACTCATTTTAAGTCCAGTGTGGCCATGGAGACACAGATGAGCGACATTTACTACTTAAATGGTGAGGGTGCTGGGTGCAAAATATCATGGGCCCTTCATGTCTCTTTTTTTCTGGCACTCAGACTAACAAAACATAGCTTTGATTTTATTTCCTTGACGTTTTTGTAAGTACGTGCACATGACATATTTACAGTAAGCACATGCCAAATCCAGTCCCATCCAGCACTACTTCTGCTCCTCATCAAGAAGACGGTGCTGCCGTAGTGTTCCTTGGGTGAAGTGACTTTCCATATTACATGATGCAACAGTGACCACCGGCTTGCTGTGTTTGAGGATCACAGCAAATATATGAGCTGGACTGTTCTTTGTGAGCCGCGCTGCATGTGCTGTGTGGATTTCTTGTGGAACTTTAGATGGATTCCATAATGTTGGATCTGGGTGCTCTGCTTTTATGTATACATGTAATGAAGGACAAGGCTATAGCCCCTGTGCACATGGGCACACATGCGCACACACATACATATCCAGCAGGGCTAGTGTAGCAGCTGCAGTTTGACTGCAGTTGTGTAGTTATGTATGCATTAGTTTCTGAGCCGGTTGAAAGGATGACTTTGCCTGTGGGAAGGAATGGCAGCAGTGGATCAAGAACAGGTGTGCTGGCTGCCCTCTGTTTGCAGAGGCAAAGAGCTGCTTCATCACTGTGGGTGTGCAGGTGTGCATGCTTGTCCACGTCTTCAAGTCATGCCCGTGTCTTTGCATCAACATTGGAACTGCACATTTTTAAACCCCTGCTTTTTCTATTTATTTTCTTTGTGTGGAGTCAGTATTCATTAGTTTCATTTCTTTTTGAGGCTGTATGACTTTTTCCAGTTGTCCTAGTAGTTTTGAATGACTTGACTCATTGAAGTATGAAAAGAATACTCTTAAGAACAACGTAGACAGGTCAAGACGGCTACACTTTCCTCGCCTTTGGCACAGCCTAAGCTTGTATCCTGTAAATTATAATCCTAAACTTTAAAAGGCATGCATCCCCAAATTAGAAAAATTGGGACAATACCGAAAATGCAATAAATAAATAAATAAATAATGATAATAATAACAAATAAAATAAAACCCACACACATGCAATGATTTTACATTTACATTGACATCTGTTTCATTGCAGACAATATGATATTTCATGTGTTAACTTGTACTATACGTCCATTCGTGCACTTGAGGCCTGTAACAATTAAAAAAAGTTGGGTCTTGAACAATTTATTCTAAATGTAATGATTAAATCATTACCTGTATAGTCAGTTCCTCTTGAGACAAGTCCGGGGATGGACCCATGAACATTTCAGAGACACGAAACTGTCTTGAATGTAATTTACGTCAGCTGTTAAGAAATACAGTATGTTACTGCATGGTAAATCTGTGTCAAGTAGGTAGTCCTCAAAAATTGAGTGAGTATGAGGGAAGCCACCAAGAAACCCATTGCCGTTCTGAAAGAATCAGAAAAAAAAAGGCTCACCTTTGATAGCAGATCGACAGATGCTTGGTTCTTGCTGGGGGCGAGTACTTTTTATCAGCATAAAAATAGAAGCTAGTCATTAGCTGTTATTGATGTCATAGAAACATATTATGAGAGCGTTAATAAGAAAGCACTGAGATGAGGCCCTGGATTTAAGTATTTCTGAGGGGCCCTCTCAACATCTCTCAAAAGAAACAAAAATGGAATATGGCATGGCTCCTTAGACAAGCTTCCAACAGCAGATCATGAACAGGGATACTGAAGCAACTAGTGAGGTTTTCGATGCAAATTCCCTGGTAAAGTTGACAAAAAGTGTCTTGCTTGACAGGACCATGTTCCATAGCTACATCCATCACGATAATTATTTTATCAGTTTATTGTATGTGTTGGGTTGTGAAGTTGATCAATTTATGGTAATTGAATTTGTTGTTGTCTGTTGTGCGTACACAAGCATTTGTGTACAGAACAATGTTATCAACAGTTCTGCCACACAATGCCAGAATAAACAGCAGTGTTTTCACTACCATTATAATAGCAGTGTCTGAGCCCATTAAACAGAATAATAACATGATGAGGACACGTTTTACTTTCATTTCTGGTTTGCTCTACTGCGAGTGTTGTGTCATCTGCCCTCTGTGTCGGAGTTTTACCATGAGCAGGGTTGAGGCCAGCTCCACCACAGGTGTGCACCCCCACACACAAAGCAACAGCAATAGTGGAAAACCAGCTGAACTGAAAGAGATTGTGTATTTGTTGCTGGTGGGTGTTGTTTTTTTGTTTTTTTTACCCATGACTGCATAATTCCAGCTTGAAAGTTTTCAAGAATAAATCCAAATGGAGTTGGTTTCAAAGCTGCGTTCCCAAGCTCCAGATGTGGGAGTGATTTGTGTTGAAACTTAATAACAGACACAAACTGGATAACGTGAATGAACCGTTGTGTCATCTGTTCAAAAACCCATTTATTTAAGTACAATTTTTAACACACCCTGAGAGTCTATTTTTTTGTTTTATTGACAATTTCGAAGTGGATGTTGATGTCTGTCGGTGATTGGCTGGATGTTGGGTAGGGTTGTGGAAACCACTATCTCAAGAGCCTTTATTGGTGAGAACTTTACAGGCCCTGACTTGACCCACAGTGCTGTGATCTTTGCAGAATCAGTGGATACTCTGATTGCAGAACTTGAAAAGCTGAGTGAGGAATTGGAGTTGCTAGGTTTGTCATTATCTTGATTCAAGACTAAGATCCAGACTATCAACAACTTGACTCACCCATCAAAAGTGTATCTGTATGTGGCGAAAGTACTGAGTTTGTAGATACATTCACTTATCTTGGCAGTGGCATTCATTTGTCTGGGTACTCAACCTATAAGGTTGAGGGACATCTGGGAAGAGCTTATGGTGTGACGAGAAGCCAGAGGTGCCTGGCTATGCTGATACCATTGCAGAAGAATGAAGGTCCAAGCCCACCCTGCTCAGAGTGCTGCTCTCATTGACCGACATCTCTGCTATTTTGGAACTGTGGGATAGCTCGCGCCCACAGATTGAGCTCGCCGGACTACTTTTGCCACACTGCTCAGCGTACCGCTCTCGTTGGAGCAGCAACACACAGAATGTGTCTCTTCCCAGATAGACTCTCTTTGAGTGCAGCTTCTTGTCTGACTTTAACACGAAGTTACTACCCATGTCTTTCATCGCCAACTGTAAATGGTAATCAAACCCTTCCAATCATATCTTTGTTTGCAATGCTCCATAAACTAAGTTTCTTAAATATTCCTTACGGCCACTCTTAAAACTTCAGTTATCTTTTATAATTTTATTACTGGTAAATTTTAGAATTAATTTAGATGAGATATACTTATTATCTCACAGGAATATATCACAATTATCTGGGAACTACTTTTTGCAGCAGGAATTCATCAAGCACATCAGCCGCGGGTGTGTATTAACACAGAATCCCAGAAACTGTACCGTTGTTCGACCATAACAAGAGCGTCCACTTTAGCTTGTCTTAAGCTAGGCTAGTGGCACTCGTGAGAGTGTGGATCCAGCATTAGGGTCCTGGTGCTTTCTGTCTTATGATGTAGTTGTTGATATATTATAGATATAGATAGATGTAGTGGCTCGGACACTGACCATTGACTAAAGTGAAGACTGAAAGTCTTTGGGACTAGGTCTCTGTGGAGGATCCTTGGGAACACTGGAATGACTGTCAAATGAAGAAAGGAGATGACATCATATCCTTTGTTGAGGACTTTTGATGAGAAGTATGAAACAGTCCACAAATCAGGCTTCCAGACTCTGTATCAGAATCCTGTTGCTATGTTGACAGTAAACTCGCAAGAAAGTCATTGCAAAAGCTCAAAATCTCGTACACACAATAGGCATTGACCGGTTTTCTTTTCCAACTGTAGCTCAAAACAGCTCAAACACACACAGAGAGAGGTAAGTCAAGCGCAGTGTGTTTCCTCCATGTTTGTACCTGATTTGCATCATGTCGTCACCACCAAGGCAGCTGTTTTAGCATTTTCATTATCAGTATGGAGTAAAAGGTCTTCCTAAGCCCACCAACATATTGCAGTAGAATGGATTGCTGTTCAATATGGTCGCCATCCCACTTCAGTTTGATATTAACTCTGTGAAAAATGCTGAAAGCATCAAAGACCTGAAAACATGTCAGTTTATAATATTCTAAGTGATGTGTTTCAGTGAGGGTTTTTTGCCCTCGTTTCATTCCTGCACAAGACTAAGTTTGCCTTCGCTAACACCTCAGAAGGGAGACCACTCCGCTGCTCCTCCTCCTACTACAGCTTTCTCTCTTACACTCACTCCTTTACCTTTCCCCCATCCTTTGATAAAAGTGCCTATAAAAGAAAGTCTGTGCTCATCTCTCTGGCCATCCCACTCTCTGTGAGGTTAGCACCTCCTTTATTATTTACGATTATATCAGTAGACGTACGTACTCACTAAAGCTGATGTCTGTGTGTGTATGGTGGGGCACAGTGCACAGTGGATCTTTGGTATGTATGCCCGTGTGCTTTGTGTAATATCTGTTCTATCCTTTTGCTTGTCTGACTGTGTGCCCTCGGCCGGAGGCGGTCCAGTGTGAGGTTTTTGCTGCTGTCTGAAGTCGTCCAGCCTCAGTGTCATTAGAGGATCTCTTTAATCCAGACTTTGGGAGAAACTTCTGACAGCACGCTGCAAATAGAAGGCCCCGCCGCACATGAAGAGCAGCTCGGCTCCTAACAAAACACCAAGCTTAAATAGGCCCCTGGCTTTTTTTTTCTTCCTCCCACTGTTCCCTCCCTTCTTTCTTCTTACTTTTTTCTTGCCCTCTGTTGCTTTTACTTCACCCCAGGGAACATGCATGCCTTATCTGCACAGGAGGACCACCCAGGAAAGATGACTCAGGCTTTACTGTGTTTGTGTGCTTGTGTGCATGCAACACATGGGTTGCACACTCATTTAACTTGAACGTAGCACTGAAATTTTTCAAACTTTTGCTGTTAATATTAATACATGCCTGTACCTGCACGGATCGCTGTGAGCGGTGTTTGTCGGAGCTTGCGTGTGTGCATCTAATCCTTTGAACCAAAAGAATGGAATGAAAAGCAGACGCATTTTTCTGATGGAAAGGTGAGCAAGGCCCTTCGAGCTCCAACTGTGTCACTGTTGTGCATCGCTGCTCCATCTCTTCAATCCATGCACGTGTGCTGCTCTTCCACGTCACTCCCCCTCCTATTTCCAGTGCGTCTGACTGTTTTTCATCCTCACCTTTCTGGAACTTTCTCTTTTCTCTCTCTCTCCATCTTCCTGATAGTTGTCACATTTTATCCTTATCTTCCAAGCTTCTTTGCTTTGCATTTTGTTACTTCCACCAAGGAAGTCACCTTTATCTCATTTGGCTGTTACCAGCTATAGTCAAACATCTCCACATGGTGGAATGAAAAATGCCCAGAGAAAGGGGGCAAAAAAACACTATAAGGGCCTGATTTACTGAAAGGTTTGTGTAGATAAAATGTGGGCATGTGAATCTCATCACTGACAACGGTTTGATACACAGCTCAATACTCTACCAGCGATACGATACATGACAATATGGTGCGATACAATTCACCCTTGCTCCCGATTCAATGCAATTTCATATGTACAGTATTTGATGGTGATTCAATTCCTCCACAATGCGATACGATGCGATTTGTTGCGATACGATTAAGATGGGTATGATAAGATGTTATTGATATCGATGCCATTATCAGTTCCGCTTATTGACCCAATTCTTTCTCGATTCCCTTATCAATACCTCTTTTGAATTTTCTGGTACTAAAATTAGGCTTTACAGGGTTTTCTATGTCAACAACATTTTACTGAATCTTAAAGTAAATATATATGAAATTGGTCAGTGGATCCTTGATCTCTGGACATAAATAAAAATCAATAAAATCTGTACATGGTCACTGGATCCTTGATGTACATGATGGATCCTTGATTTCTGGACAGATTAGAAATACACAAAATCTATAGTTTTGTTAAAAGCATTACCTTTCGGATATTAATGACACAAATGTAACTCCATAGACTCTGAGCTGAGCTCTTCAGCTGGCTGCGCTGCACGTGAGGATGTAATCATAAAAAATGTAAGACGTCTCATTTTGGTGGGAAAAAATGGTTTTGGTTAGTTGTAGTTCATTGTTTGTATTGTATTGTTTGTATTGTATTGTAACATTTGGGAAAGAGGTGTCATTTGACGATTCCTCTGAAGTTATTAATTCTGACTGAAATCTGCGTGGCTCTTTGGAGCCGCCGCACTTAGTCCCACAAAACGGAGGATATTATGATTATATTATTTCCATTACCTGAGAGCCATTGTGTAAAACGCTGTTGTGGAACGGAGGACGATTATCGTGTTTTGCCTGCAACAGATAAGAGTCCCAGTTTGTGACTTTAATCCACACAAAGCTGACTCATGATGACATCTTTAAATGCCTTTGAGAGTTAATGAAGAAATTGCGGACTTGCCACTTCAGAAAACCAGCGAACACCGGACCGAAGTGCTGCTTTGTTGCTTCAAGCAGACCCGCTGCAGTCAATGTAGAGAAATGATCATTTTTCCGATAAACACCCTCAAAAACATGGCCACTGCAGTGTTCTGAACTGAAGGACTGATAAGGGAATTGTTAAGCAAAAAGCCTGTTGATGTCATCATTTTTGTTGTGGGTGAAATGTGCATTCTGGTTTCCATCCATGGTGCATTCAACGTACCTCAGAAAAAATCGATGCAAGCAGGCAGCGAGCGGTGCAACACGATTTCACCTGTCAATTGAACACTGCATTGCACACTGAGTGAATTGATGCACTCGCATCACGCACGTTTGTATCTAGATACCGATTCGTATCGATTAATCTCCACATGCCTAGTGCAAACTCCATACACCATAAACAAATGCGCAGCCTGATCTTGCGCACCTACTATTGCAACTTTCCAGTGGACCAAAATAGTGTGTATTGTCATTTTGGTGTGTTTGCAAACATGAATTTGCAGTTTGGGGTTCTCCACCTGAGTGCACAAAATTGTGGGAGGGAGCATGCAAATAGGTGAAGTTTGCACATGGAACATGATTTATCAAGGTCAAAAGGGAATTTAGCAGGTGCTGATAACATAATTTTTGCTGCATTCTGTCAGTAGAATGCTGAGAACTGTGCACACGGCAGCATCATTTTTCACAAGTTTAATTAAATACAGTGAATGTAGCAATTATTACATTTCTGAAATAGGAGACTATGGTTTTTATAATTGTCAGCAGTCAACACATTCGATTCTCCCTACCACATATAGGAAAAATCGACCGAGAAAACATTGCGATGTCAGCATCCAGTTTTTTCAGCCTCTGGTACCATTAATGGAGGGTCACGCCATTTGTGTCCCCGCGGCCATCTGGATTACGACGCGGTGGCCACTGTGATACGCTACGTGCATTTGCGAAACAATTGCAGAGGCTTCAACGTCGGTGCGAAGAGAGATCCGCCACTACCAGAAATCCACTGCTCCCAGAATTTTATTTGATTTTATTTGGCAATAAAATTATATAAGAATACATAAAATACCGCCGAGGATAACACAATGCTTCCAATACGGATGCATATTTACATTGTGGTCCTCGAGCACCGAGCTGCTGATCCACAAGCTGCCCTTCTAGTGCCTGGTGAGAGAAATCAGTCAGGACTTCAAGACAACCTCTGCTTTCAGAGCTCCCCTGTGATGCTCTGCAAGAGGCCGGCGAGGCTGACCTGGTCGGCAGCTTCCTAGTTCACAATATCGCAGTGTGACACTGTCGGCCAGTTCGTTACATCACCACTAAATTCACTATCTGGTATAAGATACGGATCCACTGAACCAACTGCTTACACATTTATCACCATAAAATAGCTTATCTCGAGGATTTAAAGCATCGTAATAACCGTATATTCTCTCCATTTTTCTATCACGCGCCAGTCTCCTTGTAATCCAGAATGGAGACGGCACCTGTCCTGCAGCAAATCGGTCACGTATTGAAAACCCTCTATAAAGTGACTATTTTCCCTTAGCAGAACCTTGCTAATGTGCTTTATTTTGTAATTATTTTTAGTGTTGTTTACATTGTTGTGTTATCTATTATATCTAAAGCCCCTTTCACACTGGGCCTGCGGAGAGTTGCATTGTGCTGCATCGAGTATGCTGGAATGGCTGCGTGTCATGAAAAATATGTTGCCACATGGGGAAAGCTTGGCCTGCCTTTCTTCTTCTGTGGTTTTGAAGTTTCACTGCCAGCAAAGTTCAGCAGCAATAATAGAGAACAGCGAGATGAATAACATCTAGCAATGTAGGTATGTACTTATTAAAAAAAAACCCTAAAAGGATTTTTGCCGGTCTGCCGTAGGGTAGCGTACAGTTGCGTAGGCATGGTGTACAGTCAGTGGTGAGTACAGCTAAACCAAAAAAGTTAGCTTTGATAACCATTAATCCGCTAACTGAAAAGTTACATTTATAATGCTAAACTGATAAACTGCTAAAAAATTTAGTGGAAGCTACCGATAACTTTTAGTATGATTTGTTTGCTGGCACATCAGAATTACACTGTCGGCTTCTGATAACCAGTTTCAGTTTAACCGCCGCAGGGGCTGCTGGTAAATTCAAAGATCAAGTCTCATAACCTCCACACTCCCAGGATCAACAACACAAAAAGAACACATGAAAAATAAATTAATAAAAAATAAAACCCCAAACACTGTCATCATCTTTCAAAAATAGTAATCACAGTCTTAGAAGTCAGTTTATCTCGGTATTATATACCTATTTTTCCGGACTAAAAGCTGCTGCTTTTTTCAAATGCTTTGAAACCCTGCCGCTCTAAACAATGATGCGGCTGTTTTATGGATTTTTACAGGCTTTCCTGTAATTTATGATCATTCAAAATACATCCATTAAATGCTGTCTGCTGATTGGCAAAGTAAAAACACACAGTAAATATAAATTCTTACGTCTTAGTTTCAGGGGGATCCATCGCATTCTGAAGAAAAATGATAAAGCATCCTGATTATCCAAAACGGCATCTAAAAATACTTTAATTTCTTGTAATGGCTAAAGAAAAGTCTCTCTGTGACACAGATGCTCCGTCATATCTCCTCTCCCCCACTGGATCTTTGCACCCAAACTCACTGTTCTGGGTGCAGGTGATGATCAGCCACAAAGAAATAAAATAAAATAATGTTAAATTACTCCATGTTGCCTCTCTGTGGAGAGGACGGTAAACACTGTAACGTCCAAAGGGAACCTGAACTACACACAATGCTCCCTGCGTGACCAATCACGTCTTGCATTTAATGATAATGTCATCAGCCAGCAACAGCCAGTCTGCCACAAACACACAACATACAGGGACTAAAATGTTGATTTTAGGGTTTACAAATGTTTTTCACCGTTAAACTTTGCTCACTTTACCAAAAAGTTAGCAGACTGAAAGTTTGCAGACTAAATTTAACGGAAGCTAATTGGTCTGCTGATGGTTTTAAAAGCTAGCTGAAAAGCTAATCCGCTAACAAAAATGTTAGCTTCAATAATTAGCGGTTAGGGATTAGCTGAACTGTGCCCACCACTAAGTTTGTATGTAAACTTGGGGCACCCCTGATGATTTCCATGATTTCCTTTTAAATCATTGGTTGTTTGGATTAGCAATTTCAGTAAAGATATCAGATAGCAGACAAACACAGTGATATTTGAGAAGTGAAATGTGTTGTGTGGGCCGCTGAAGAGGAGGTACTGCTGGCCCACCACCACAGAGGGGCACCCTGCCTGGAGTGCGGGCTCCAGGCACCAGAGGGCGCTGCGCCTCACAGGAGCAGCCGGGTGGACAGCTGACACTCATCACCTGTGACAGCTGTCACCCTCATTGATCTGCATCGGTATACTCAGCACGACGTCATCTCCACCTCTTTGCCGAGGATATCGTTCTACCTGAAAGGTAATATCCTCAGCCTGACTGCTTGATAGAAAAGCCTTTTTTTGTGAGTTTTTGTGAGTGATAACAGACTTTTTCTCCAACGAGAGGTGGAGGTAGCTTCCCTGCGTGCAGATTGCTGGGTGCAGACGCACCCACGTTTAATTGTGTTTTTGTTCCTCGCCAGCAGTACCAGGTCCGACACGCGGAGGCAGTGGCCACCTGGGAGTTCGGGACTTGCCGGCTCCAGTAGTCCCGGGGTCTGGTGGCGGAGGAAATCGTGTGGTTCCGGTTCTGCTTTGGACAGGCGTCTCCTATCTTCGAGCCTGCCCACACGACACCTTGTAATTTGACCTTTGATCTATTGTGTAATCTGTTGTGTTTGTTGTGCACGTTCGCAACAGTAAAGTGTTGTTATTTGACCTATTCCATTGTCCGTTCATTTGCGCCCCCTGTTGTGGGTCCGTGTACTTACACTTTCCCAACAGGATATCTCGGCCAACGTCATGGATCCCGAGGGGCGTCAACCGGCTGTTGAACGGCCAATGGAAGAACAGGCGCACAGGCGCCCGCAGGAGGAATGATCGGTGAGTTGCAGCGGATCCTCACCGTTTTCACGGCTCGGTTGGATTTAATGACCGAGCAGAACGTCCTCCTTAACCGCAGGGTGGAGGCTCTTGCCGCGCAGGTGGAGGCGCGCCCTCAGGGCGCTGCTGCGCTCTGCCTTCCTGTCGACCCTGTGCGTAACAGTGACGTTCCACTGGTCGTTCAACGACCCCTCCCACCTTCCCCGGAAGCATACATAAGCCCTCCAGAGCCGTACGGAGGTTGTGTGGAGACGTGCGCGGACTTCCCTATGCAGTGTTCGCTCGTCTTCGCACAACGTCCCGTCATGTCGCGACTGGATTCTAGCAAGATAGCTTATGTAATTATCTGCTTCGCGGCAAGGCACGCGCTTGGCTACAGCGCTTGGGGAGCAAAATTCACGGCTCCTTCTGACATATGATGGGTTTGTGAGGAGTTCAGAACAGTGTTCGATCACCCAAATAGAGGAGAGACCGCTTCAGCCGTGCTGCTGTCAATGAGACAGGGGCGCCGGAGCGCAGCTGCTTATGCAGTCGACTTCCGCATCGCGGCTGCGAGGTCCGGCTGGAATAACACTGCCCTCCGCGCCGCCTTCGTAAACGGACTGTCGTTGGTCCTGAAGGAGCTCCTGGTGGCTAAGGACGAACCGCGGATTTAGACGGGCTTATTGATCTCGTTATACGATTAGACAATCGGTTAGAGGAACGCCGTCGGGAGCGAGGCGAAGGACGTGACCGGATACGCGCCGCCCCTCTCCCTTCCGGGTTCGAAAAGGGGCCGCCCTCCCCACGCTCCACAGCCGCAGCGCTTTGTGGGGCAACAGCTCCCCCTGTTGACGTTGTTAGGGAGACGCACAGGGCCAAAATGGGGAGGCTGATCCGTGGAGAGTGTTTTCTCTGCAGCTCAACAGAGCACACACAGAGAGACTGCCCCAAACGGCCAAAACGTCAACACTCGCCCTTAGAGACTGGGCTAAGGGGGGAACAAGACATTCAAGTGAGACACACACAAATTGCCACACGACTCCCAGTCACAATCCTGAGCGGGGATTTAACCCTTCAAGCCCGAGCACTGGTGGACACGGGGTCAGAAGGGAATCTGCTAGACAGCAGATGGGCAAAGGAGGTAGGGCTCCCTCTGGTGGCGCTTCCTACGCCATTGCAGTGCGGGCACTAGATGGCACCCTCCTCCCTTTACTCACACACAAGACACCACCAGTAACTCTGGTGGTGTCTGGAAACCACCGGGAGGAGATTGAGTTTTTTGTAACTCCTGCCACCTCCCGCGTGATTTTGGGCATCCCATGGATGTTAAAGCACAATCCCCGGATCGATTGGCCGTCTGGGGTGGTGGTTCAGTGGAGCGAAACCTGCCATCGGGTGTGTTTAGGATCTTCGGTTCCTCCCGGTTCCCAGGCTAAGGAGGAGGTCAAAGTCCCGCCCATCTGACGGCAGTGCCGGTTGAGTACCACGATCTTGCTGACGTCTTCAGCAAGGATCTGCACTCACCCTTCCCCCGCACCGTCCGTACGATTGTGCCATTGATTTGGTTCCAGGCGCTGAGTTCCCGTCCAGTAGGCTGTACAACCTCTCACGAGCTGAGCGCGAATCAATGGAGACCTACATCCGGGACTCATTAGCTGCCGGGCTGATCCGGAACTCCACCTCCCGATGGGGGCAGGTTCTTTTTTGTGGACGCCTCGGACTCAGGGATAGGAGCTGTGCTTTCCCAGAGCAGGAAGACCGATAAGGTCCTTCACCCGTGTGCCTATTTTTCCCGCAGGTTGACCCCGGCCGAACGGAACTATGACGTCGGCAATCGAGAACTCCTTGCGGTGAAAGAGGCTCTTGAAGAGTGGAGACATCTGTTGGAGGGAACGTCCGTGCCATTCACGGTTTTCACTGACCACCGGAACCTGGAGTATATCAGGACCGCCAAGCGGCTGAATCCCAGGCAAGCCCGCTGGTCACTGTTTTTCTGCCGTTTTGACTTCCGGATCACCTACCGTCCCGGGACCAAGAACCAGAGATCGGATGCCTTGTCCCGGGTACATGAAGATGAAGTCAAAACGGAGTTGTCGGATCCACCGGAACCCATCATCCCGGAGTCCACTATCGTGGCCACCCTCACCTGGGACGTAGAGAGAACCGTCCGGGAGGCCCTGGCACGAAGCCCGGACCCCGGAACTGGGCCGAAGAACAGACTTTACGTCCCACCAGAAGCTAGGGCTGCAGTCCTGGACTTCTGTCACGGCTCTAAGCTCTCCTGTCATCCAGGGGTGCGAAGAACCGTGGCAGTTGTCCGGCAGCGCTTCTGGTGGGCGTCCCTAGAGGCCGACGTCCGGGATTATATCCAGGCCTGCACCACCTGCGCCAGGGGCAAGGCTGACCATCGTAGGGCTTCGGGTCTGCTCCAGCCGCTGCCCGTGCCCCATCGCCCCTGGTCCCACATCGGCCTGGATTTTGTCACGGGTCTCCCGCCGTCCCAGGGCAACACCACCATCTTCACGATAATGGACCGATTCTCCAAGGCGGCCCACTTCGTGGCCCTCCCGAAGCTCCCGACGGCCCAGGAGACAGCGGACCTCCTGGTTCACCACGTCGTCCGGCTACATGGGATCCCAACAGACATTGTCTCAGATCGCGGTCCCCAGTTCTCCTCGCACGTCTGGAGGAGCTTCTGCCGGGAACTGGGGGCCACGGTGAGTCTCTCATCCGGGTACCATCCCCAGACCAACGGGCAAGCAGAACGGGCCAATCAGGAGATGGAGCAGGCCCTGCGTTGCGTGACAGCCGCGCACCCGGCGGCCTGGAGTACCCATCTGGCCTGGATCGAGTATGCCCATAACAGCCAGGTGTCGTCAGCCACCGGCCTCTCCCCTTTCGAGGTATGTCTGGGGTACCAACCGCCTGTGTTTCCAGTGGTTGAGGGAGAGGTCGGTGTGCCCTCGGTCCAGGCCCCACCTACGGAAGTGCCGTCGGGTGTGGCGTGCCGCCCGTTCTGCCTTGCTGAGGGCCCGGATGAGGTCAAAGGCCCATGCAGACCGTCGGCGGACCCCGGCCCCTGCGTATCGGCCAGGGCAGGAGGTGTGGTTGTCGACAAAGGACATCCCCCTCAAAGTGGACTCCCCCAAGTTATAGGACCGTTACATCGGTCCCTTCAAAATCCAGGAGGTCATCAGTCCAGCCGCAGTGAGGCTTCAGCTGCCGGCCTCACTGCGGATCCATCCTGTATTTCACGTGTCCCGAATCAAACCACATCACACCTCACCCCTCTGTACTCCGGGTCCGGCACCGCCTCCTGCCCGGATCATCGATGGCGAGCCGGCTTGGACTGTGCGCCGGCTTTTGGATGTCCGTAGGATGGGCTGGGGCTTCCAGTATTTGGTGGACTGGGAGGGGTACGGACCTGAAGAACGCTCCTGGGTGAAGAGGAGCTTCATTCTGGACCCGGCCCTCCTGGCCGATTTCTACCGCCGCCACCCGGACAAGCCTGGTCGGGCGCCAGGAGGCGCCCATTGAGGGGGGGGTCCTGTTGTGTGGGCCGCTGAAGAGGAGGTACTGCTGGCCCACCACCACCAGAGGGCACCCTGCCTGGAGTGCGGGCTCCAGGCACCAGAGGGCGCTGCCGCCTCACAGGAGCAGCCGGGGTGACAGCTGACACTCATCACTTGTGACAGCTGTCACCACTCATCTGATCTGCATCGGTATATCAGCAAGACGTCATCTCCACCTCTTTGCCGAGATATCGTTCTACCTGAAAGGTAATATCCTCAGCCTGACTGCTTGATAGAAAGCCTTTTTTTGTGATTTTTGTGAGTGATAACAGACTTTTGAGCTTACCAAACTAATTTTGTGTTCCAGTAATTAGTGCTAAATGTATTCAAATCAATAAAATGACAAGGGTGCCCAAATTTATGCACCTGCCTAATTTGGTTTAAATAATTATTGCACACTTTCTATAAATACTAGAAACTTCATTTCACTTCTCAAATATCAGTGTATTCATCTGCTATATGATATGTTTAACTGAAAGTTCTGATCCAGACAACCAATTATTTATAAAGTAAAATCATGAAAATTATCAGGGGTGCCCAAACGTTTGCATACAACTGTAACTAATGTGGTGGACATGGCATTTGCTTCGCCAGCTGGCCGTTCATATGATCAGATGGATATTTTCACATGGGGCAGCCTAGCTGATAGTGTCTACAGTCGTCTGTCAGTCAGGTTGTCACATGACGGATGGACCGTGTGGATGTTGCAATCGCGTGTCACATGAGGCGCTGTGGGCCGGTGAGCAGCTTTTATTTTTCACCGTCTCATGAGAGCCTGCACACACATGTGCATTGCGATGGCGTTTTGAGAGGTGATGTTCTTCATTGCACAATATGTGTTCTCCAGCTTTGAGTAGCAATGACACAGTGGTCAGGTGCGGCATGAGGATCGCCTTGGTGAACGCGCGTGTGATCATCTGACGGCTTCGGTGAGCCCGCCTGCGCTGACATCATCTGACTGCCTCAGGGGACGCACCTGGGCTGTGATCTGACAGCTTCGGTGCCCCGTGTGCGCTGGCATGATCTGATTGCCTCAGTGGGCATGCCTGGGCTCCGATCATCAGCGATCGCGTGTCACATGACGTGGCTGTCCAGTCAGATGGTACACTGGTGCTGTGACACACAGCTGGATTTTTATTTTATCTCTTGTGGTGGTGTGTGCATGCTTCTGGCTGGTGATTCCACCTCCAGTGGAACATGCTGGATATGCCATGATATGTGTTCCACAGTTGTCAGCTGTTTCATCATGGACATGACAGCCGTCCAAATGTGCACGCTGCACAGAAAAGCGAAGGCACTGCACTCCGGCCACCGTTCAAGCCTTCTCCACCTCAGCCGCACCTCGACAGTGTTGGATTGTAGTGGAGGGGGACACGACACACTCACACAACATTTGTGTTGCTCGAGGGCAGACACGACACACTGACCGCCCTTTGACCTTTCAAGACCTCCACCACACCTCGACAGTGATGTCCTGCATACTACGTTTTTGCTGGCCATGCGAATGGGCCTACATTCTCCAAGTGCCCAGCAACTACTGTTGAAGTTCGTGGGTGGCACTTCGATTCTGGCCAAGTGTGGGTCGAATGACCATTCTGTGCCATTCGTCATTATTCGGGTGCTGGTGCGAAGGGTAGCTTGTTCACCACATTCAGCCAGGCTTCGATGTGGTCAATCATTTCATGCAAACCCTCGACCACAGTCCAAATGGTCCGACCTGCGTACGACATGCTGCACGAATGTTACCACCACGTTCAGATGACATTACAACATTGTTTGATTGGGTTTCCAGCACGAGCTTGACTCGAATGTGGAGTGCATGTGCTGTCGCCAAATGGTTGTGCCGACTGCTGTACGAGACGTTCGAGCAGGCTCAAATTTTTCACGACTGCTATTGCTTCCTGCGCCATTCGGCTTCAATCGTGTTATGTGTAAAGGGGCCATAAAACATGTTTTACACTGACTTAAACCAAAGAATAGCATATTATGTAGTTTTTAAAATAGCTGCCAAGCAGTGTTGCAAATTTCTTCAGATGTTTTAAATCTGGCTAAATTATAAATAATGTGATTGTAACTTGTTCTGTTGGACTTGTGTTCCTTCAAAAGCTACTTATTAAAGGATTAAGTGAATGCATATACGTATATGTCATTCTGAATATATTTAGATAATTACAGAATAATTAGAGAAGAGCCAAAATCATTTTAAGTTGTGCACCCAATTCTTCTTTTTTTAAGTCATTAATGATGTATGCTGTTCAACCATTCTACGCTAGCAAAACAACCATTCAGCAGGGGTGGACAACTTGTTTGAGAAAGGGGGTGCAGGTTTTCTTTGCAATTTTCTTTGCAGCCACTGACTCCACCAGGTGATTTCACAGTGAAATCACCTAGTGGAGGTGGTTTCACACACACACACACACACACACACACACCCAGAGCGCAAAGGAACTGTTGAAATGTATGTAGCTCGCTACATCATGATAATAATTATGAAACCGAAAGCTCCATGCGTTACCTTGCTCGCGCCGCCGCAAATCTGAACAGGTTGTTATATCCACAATAGACCTTACAGTACAAATATTTGTCCATTCCTTCCCATGGGCCACATAAATAATGTGAACTATTGTCTCCATCACACGGGCAGCTTCCCCTCTCCGTGGTGCGCAGTAAACCGTCATTGCATGCGTCAAGCTCGGAACTGGATGTATCTCATGCTGTAATAAATGCTATCCTTCTCACTCTGTAGGAGATATAACATGAAACTTGTGCCAGGCCGTTACACCATTAATAAACATGGATCTCACCTCCAACAGCAGTCTAGGAGTGTTTCACAGCACGAACGTGGACGTTAACATGAAGCTGGGATGCAGTCTGTGGTTAAAATCCTCTCACCCAAAAGAAAAAAATTTAAGTCCATGTGATAAAAAAAAAGAAAGTTCCCCGGAAAGGCGCTCCATCTAAGGGACTGCATGGCCCAATGTCTGCAAACTTTGACTGAAGCCCAGTGGCAGGCGTGCGAACGTGGGCCCCATGCGCGCGCTTAGTGTTATGCATACACACACACACACATGGCTGAGTGTTAATTCTAGCCCCATGAGTGTGCGCAGAGCACGTGCGCGTGAGGAACACAGCGCTCCAGTCTGTGTTTGCCATCCAGACATTTGGATATTGCACCATCTTCAGCGCCTTTTATCACCATCTTACAGCGGTCTGTGTCATCTACATATGCTCTGGATGTGATCTGACAGATGTGGACGAGGCAGTCTGTCTGCATTCTGACACTGCAGACCACGCCTCTTTTCCTCCTGACTGCGTTGGATTATGGCAATATTTTCAATTTCAGTTCAATTTTTCAATTTATTTTAATTTATATAGCGCCAAATCACAGAGTTGCCTCAAGCCACTTCATACAAGTAAGGTCTAACCTTACTAACTACTATATTTGCCACGTCAGGCATGCTTCTGGTAAATTCTTGCTATGTGTGATGGGGCATTCGTTTTTTTCACCACATTCCTCTTATATGGCTGAGCGCAGGTGTATATTTCCTCTGGATATCACCGTCTGCATACATCAGTAGTTTGGCAGCACATCTGCATGTTTGTGAAGATCCTCATATGATCTGATCTCAATCCGAAAGATTGCTCTCAGGCCCAATAAAGGTATTTTTGATTGATTGTTTTAAGTTTTATGAATGACTTATCTCAAACTGATGCATCTGCATTATGTCATTGGTTCATTTGGCAAACGCCATATCGGCAGAGCTGATAGCTACTCTTTTCAGTGTTTACTGCTAGCTGACCAGCAGTGTCGCTGCACATTTTAAAAGCATATCTATGCTCTGCGTCGCTTTAAATATGCCTCAAGTCTAATTCTGATGGATGATGAATCCTGTATGCTTCTGCTTTTGAGATTTTGAGTTATCCATTCCTGTTTCTTCTGTGTTGGGTCTAACAATTCTCATGTCCATATTAGATTTTATTTTGTTTTTGTTGTTGTTTTTTATTGGTTTTTGCTCTTCAGATTTATGTCTGCTTTTCTTGGGGATTTGATTTGATCTGACTCAAAGTTTTGGATCTTTGAATACCTCTAATACAGATTAACAAAGGAATAATGATGAAATGAATCATAACTAAAACACCTTCTAAAAAGCCCAGTATGAAATTGTTTCATCTCTGAAATTTAGCCATTAATTATTAGAAAAATCCTTGTAATTATATTTTAAATATTCACATAAATTTCCAGGTTTGTCATTTCCCCGGCAGATGTGGAGAGAAGAAGCAACTGACGGCTCAGTGGGCCTCATGTATCAACGTTGCGTACGGTGATATTTGAGCGTATATGGGGTGTACGCCAAAATGGCTGCGCTACTTGGCATTTATCAATGTGGTCGTTGGCGTACGCTGCGCTGAAAATATACACCAGGTCGAGAGTTGGTGTAAATTATACACCAAAATGAACCAGCACTGGAATCCACATAAAAATGTAAATAATCAACATGATAAACAGTGCCATCATGCAAATCAATGCATATGTTACATAAATAACACTTTCCTGATTATACTACATAATAATTAATACAAATTGTTGGTCTATCGAGCATGATCCGTGGCCACAGCGCTGACCGCAAAGAAAGCGCTGCTCGCCTTTTTCTCCACAGCCTGGAGCCAGAGCAGCGCTGAGCTTAACTTTATGTAGTGTGATCGTTTTAGACAATGAAATTGATTATTACAACTGTAGTGTTGTTATTCCCTTCACCTGTGCTGCAATCAGGTTTTGTCTTCTCCATTCGTTTGTTACAATAAAATAAATAAAGAAATCAATTTTTAAAATAAAGAAATCTGAAAAATTAGGCGTGTCTTATTAATTGAGCTAGCAAATATCCACATGTCAAGAATTATTGACGTGAAAAGAGAATACAGTGGTCGCTCGCTATAACGCGGTTCACCTTTTGCGGCCTCACAGTTTCGCGGATTTTTTTAGCCCAATTTTGCATGCTTTTTTTTACAGTGCATTGTGTTCTGCGTGTCTGTTTATAAGAATCTTCTCGCCCAGAAGAAAAAAAAGTGTCAACAACTACTCTTAACTGTGTTTGTCACTCGGAAACAGACACCTGCAGCCAGGTGTGAGTGGAAAAAGGTGCGGCATCAGGACGCAGAGGAACTGTGAAATACTGGTCAGTCACTATTAATAATTTCTTATGTGTCCAACCTCGTACATTGATCGTTAGAATTAAATTCGTTAGTTCTAAAAGCCATCATAATTATTTATAGGAAAATGTTCTATTTTTATTTCTCAAACAAATGTTTGGGCCTGAAAACAGGTTGGTCTTATTTTTCTACTAAGGTTTGAACGTTGAGAGTGTTTACAGCTTTAAAACGTCTATAATAATTGTAAAAATAACGCTGACAACTTAACTTCCGCGATAAACGAGGGACCACTGTAACACTTTTTTGATTATACTACAAAACAGTTAATACGACAGCCACTTTTGACGCTCTATTGGCACGCCTCGTGATTGGTGGAGTTCTTTTTCTTTGCCATCTTCCTGGCTTCCATGTCGTAAAATGAGGGTGTGTCTGAAGCGGAGTCTGAATATTTATGGGCGTGTTTATTATAATTACGATTGTTTTCACCCACTGCATTTATCAAGGTCACGTCAGGCGTATGCCGTCATGGCAACTTTGGTGTACTTCAAATTTACACCGTAAATTTACGCCACAAGTGCGCCACATTGATACATGAGGCCCAGTAAGAGGAAGTTGGGAAAGAAAATAATATTTGAAGGCCTGTCCAGCAGCATTTCACACCAACAGAAAGAATTTCCAGGGTTAGACAAGAATGCTGTTTAAGTACCACAAGACAATTACAGTAAGATGCACAGACAGGTTAAGACAGTGGAAATACTTACAGTTAAGTGACATGCATGTAAAATGCTTGTGCACTTTCATGTTTCTGCCATGTGTACCTCCCATTGCTAAGCACGTAGAGCAGGACAGCAAAGTATTGACGATGTGATGGCGGTAAGCTTCTTCAATCCACCAAATTCATGCATGTCTTGTTTTGGTTATTGCTGTATAACTGATCCCAGATCGTGCTGTAACATGACCATTGTGCCTAACAGCAATAATGACTAAATACATTCAAGGCCTTTCTGACTCACTCTGGCCTTTATTCTTCAGAACAATCATCCCATATGATTCCATTAATGAAGTGACAAGAGTGGAACTTCTACAGTCAATGTTGTTTTGAACACAGCAGATAGAGAAGCCACATGAAAGGCAAGAACACGTCAGCAATGAGGAACACTTGTCAGCTGTACTTCCCAGAAAACCTTGCGCAGGAATGATGTGTCACAGTGAGGGGAATTGGGGGAAGGAGTTTCTCAACGTTTTCGTCGGCCTGCCTGGAAGAGGTTTGGACAGAGATGGTACTAGTTCAGTTCGCGGTCACAGTTGGTTCTTTCATTTGGAAGATAATGTGGAAAAAAGGAAGGGTAATGGAGCAGTTATGCTTTCCACAGTGCGACCTGAACTGCTCAATGTAAATTCCACACAAGTCCGTTCGCCTCCAATGTTTTACAGCCATGTTGACTTGAAATGTATCAACTGTGCATACACGAGAAATACAAGCATTCCGGATGGAAACACAGGTTTGCCAGTCGAATATAAATGTGGAATTGTGCACTTTCAGAAATGCTTTTTTGTATATGTGTACTGGGGTGTAACATTTTACCGATGTGAATGGGACATCAGTTTTCATGTAAACAATAAGACTGCATTAATTTACAGACCTCTGGTTTTCTCTAAATGCACTAAGAACCCATGGATGGTCAAAATTTAATGTGATTAATTGTAGTACATGGCCCAGATAGGTTGGTGACTACCACCTGAAGTGGCAAAACCTTTGGTGTGGCATTTCAGTCATCTGTCTATACGGATTTGGAAAACGTATGATAGCCATCCCAGCATGGTAGCTGTAGCCTATATATGAGTCAGTGAATGATTACACATGGGTCAAAATTTAAAAATGCTCCAGTCATATTCAGAAGGAGAGCACATTATTTGTCTAATCATAGGGATTCCGAAAAGGTATAGTTTGGACTCCCTATGTCTAAATGTTATGAAGTTATGAGGCAGAAATGGTGGCAACGGTCAGTCTCAGTTTGTACAGGAGTCAGAAGTTGAAGTTGGTCTAAAAACAAAAGATACAGATTATTGTTGAGGTAATAGGATTAATAAATGGCATAGTTTTAACTGTGTTGAATGTTTGATCTCCAAGCAATGGTCAAACAAGGTCAACATCCATTTGATTCTGTGACACATGTAATGCGATAACTAAGCATGACAGTTGGTGTAAACTCAACCAATAGTTTCCATTACATTTTATCACAATTGGACCATCCTTAACTTTTGACATCAGTATAACCTGAACTTTGTCACCATTTTTGTTGTTTGACTCTATAACATTCAATGATAAATAATCCAAGCTATACCTTTTTGGAATCTGTATGGTCAGACAAGTAATGTGGTGTACTTTACAATATGGTCCCCATACTGGACCGGACGGGGTTGACTTGACTGACATGAAAAGTAGGGTGAACACGTTTGGACCGGGGGAGGCAGAGACGAACAGAAACCGGATTAATGACCTTGGAAACTAGGAAGGGGCCAACGAACCCGGGGGTCAATTTCTTTGGCATGCCTCTAAGGGCAAGGTGGCGCATTGACAGTCTAACCCTCTGGCCTGGAGAGTAAGACGGGGCCACTGAACGCCTCCAGTCAGCGACAGACTTATACTCAACCGAGGAACGTAACAACGCTGTACGGGCCCTGTCCCAGGTCCGTTGGCAATGAAGAATTAAACTGAGTGTGTAGGGAACCGTGGAGTCGAGGTTGATAGGGGGAAATAGCATGGGTTGGTGACCAAAAACAACATGAAACAGGGAGTAACCGGTGGAACTTGATGGCAAACTGTTATGAACGAGTTTGACCCACGGAAGCTGTCCTGACCATGATGCGGGATGGCGGGACATGAGAATCCAGAGCCCCTTTACCCGTTCTTGTTTCAGCCGTTCCTTCTCCCCATTGGCCTGTGGATGGTAGCCTGAAGTGAGACTACACGTTACCCTGAGGAGACGGCAGAATTCCCTCCAGAAATGAGATACAAATTGTGGACCCTGATCAGAAACTATGTCCTGCGGCAATCTGTGTAATTTGAAAACCTGATTTAACATAACTTCTGTGGTCTCTTTAGTGGATGGTAATTTTCTCAAAGGTATGAAATGAACCATTTTAAAGAGACGATCTACAACCATCATAACAGCTGTGTACCCTTTTGAGGATGGAAAACCAGTCACAAAGTCCAACGTGATGTGGGTCCATGGGCGAGCTGGGACCAGCAATGGCAACAAGGCACCAGCAGGCGGACGGTTAGAAGATTTGTGCATGGCACATACTTGACAGGCAGTCAAGTATGTGCATGGCACATACTTGACTGCATGGGATGTCACTTGTTCAGTGACATCCCTCACAGGTCCGGGCCACCAGAATCTTTGTTGCACAACAGATAGAGTTTTCTTAATTCCTGGATGACAAAACCTGCGATTGTCATGACACCAACGTATTGTTTCCCCTCTAAGGGAAGCAGGAACAGAAAGCCTAACATGGACCTAATCTTTGATTCTATATCCCAGGTAAGTGTAGATACAAAACATGTTTTGGGTAGAATGGTATCCGCATCCGCGGACCTATCTACTGAGTCCCCCTGACGGGATAGTGCATCCAGTTTACCATTCTTTATGCCCGGACGGTAGGGCGGGGTCAGATTAAAGCAACTAAAAAATATGGCCCACCGGGCCTGGCGAGAGTTGAGTCGCTTCGCGCTCTTAAGATATTCTAGATTTTTGTGGTCGGTGTAGACGATGAAAGGCAATTATGCCCCCTCCAACCAGTGCCGCCACTCCTGCAAGGCCACCTTTACCACCAGCAGTTCGCGGTCGCTGATGCCATAATTGCATTCCGTTGCGGACAACTTCTTTGACGAGCAAGAAGGCACACGGGTGAAGCCACTTGTCGGAGGGGCTTCTCTGGGACAAGACCGCACCTACTCCCACATTAGAGGCATCGACCTCATCCACGAACTGTTGGGCGGAGTCAGGGAGGAGCAGCACAGGGGGTGTGGTAAAGCGATTCTTTAGGAGTTTGAATGCCTCATCGCACTCCGGCGTCCACACGAATGGCCAGAGTGACGAGGTGGCATTATGCAGAGGAGCTGCGAGCGTACTGAAGTTACGAATAAATTTTCGGTAGAAATTTGCGAATCCCAAAAATCGTTGTAAATCCTTGCGGGATGTGGGAACGGCCCAGTCACGTACCGCCGAAACTTTCTTGGTGTCCATCCTGATTTCCCCTTTCAAAATTATGAATCCTAAAAAGGATACAGTGGATCTATGGAAGTCACATTTCTCCGCCTTTACATAAAGGTCATTTTGGAGCAGCGTTTGTAAGACGGTGCGAACGTGTTGGGTGTGTGTTGCCAGATCAGGGGAAAAAAGTAAGGATATCATCTAGGTATACAAAGACATACTTGTTCAAATATTCCCGCAACATGTCGTTAACAAGATTTTGGAAGATTCATGAGTCCGAACGGCATCACTAGGTACTCATAATGTATGGATGGCGTGTTAAAAGCTGTCTTCCACTCGTCCCCTTCTCTTATTCAGACCAAATGATAGGCGTTTTCGGAGATCAAGTTTGGTAAAGATGGCAGCACCATCTAACAATTTAAAGACAGAGGAAATTAGAGGCAATGATAACGATTTTTTACTGTGATGCTAGTCAGACCGCAGTAATCTATACAAGGACGAAGAGTCTTATTTTTCTTTTCCACAAAAAAGAACCCTGCCCCGCGGGTGAAGATGAAGGTTGAATCAGACCAGCCGCCATGGACTCCTGGATGTACACATTCATTGCATGGCATTCAGGTGCTGACAGAGAAAAGGGTTTTCCAGGTGGCGGCCTTGCCCCGGGGGGTATCTCTATAGCGCAGTCATAATCTAGGTGTGGCAGTAACGATTTGGCCCTAGCCTTACTAAATACAGCAGCGAGGTCATGGTAACACTCTGGTACCCCGGCGAGATCGGGATTAGAACCCTGCGGGGTGCCTTCTGGGTTTTGCCGACATCTGTTATTACAGGCCAGTCTCCAAGCAATTATTTCACCCTTAACCTAGTCAAAATTAGGCCCGTGCCAGGGGTGCCCCAGAATGATCGAGTGAGTCATATTTTCCATTACATGAAAACTGATCGATTCAGAGTGAGTTTGAGAGATTTGTAATTTAATAGCCTGAGTGTGGTGAGTGATTTGGCCCAGTACGCGCCCGTCCACAGCACGTACCACCAGAGGACGAGATATCTTATACATCCTAAGGTGAAGGACCCTGGCGAGAGAAGATAGAATTAGATTGGCATCAGAACCTGAATCAACAAAAGCCGAAATATCAATGGAAGTGTGATCAGAAATTATTTTAGCCGGAATTATGTTCTGTGTCGAAACTGAGGAATTGGAATTTAGACTCACCTGCAACTCCGTTCTTGAGCGCTAGGTGGCACCCCTGGCTTGACAATCAGCTATTAAATGTCCAGACTGTCCACAGTAGTAGCAGAGGTTGTCCACATGGAGGCGCTGTTGCTCTGCTGGAGTCAGGCGCATGCGCCCTAACTGCATCAGCTTGTCAGTGTTGTGCAGAGACGGATCGTGCCGGGAGTGAGTGAAGGAGGCGGAGTGGCTGGAAGGCGTGTTGGACCGGTGGTCCAGATGATTCCCATGGCGAGGACGGTCCTGCAGTCGTCGATCGGTGCAGATGGCAGGGGGATGATCATTCCATCCAAATCCCCTGACAGGTCTATTCCGCCAGGATGCGGAATTCAATGGCATAATTTGTGACCCGGTGGCTGCCCTGCTTCAGTTTCATTAAGGAGCGTGCCGGAGAAGTATGCCAGAATACTTGCTCGAGAGCAGTGGGGAATGCCAGGAGTGAAGCACAGGACAGTGACTGATGCTCCTGCGGCCGTGGCCCAGGCAGCTGCTTGTCCGGACAGGTGAGTTATTATATATGCTATTTTTGTTCTGTCAGTCGGGAACATGGGTGACATCAACTCAAAATGCAACTCACACTGAGTGATGAAAGGCTTGACGTCTCCTGATTTGCCTGAGAAATGTTCTCGGTAGGATAACTGGTTGCACACAATAGGTGAGGGTACAGGAGGCGGCTGGCGGCCCCGGCAGGATGTTAGGACTCCCGGTGGCCGCGTCCAACGTAGCCTGAGGATCAAGTCGAGACAGTAATTGGCTCATCTGAGCGCTCACCGAAGACATAAACGCCTCCTGGTGTTTAGCAAGTTCTCTAAACCCAGCGCTAAGTGTAGAGAGCTAGTCTTCCTGCTGAGCGAGCTGCTGGCTGTGGTGGCGCACTGCCAACTGGAATGGATCTGAATCCGCTGTGTCCTTCGTTGGCCAGATTGATCTGACAGAAATAGCAGCAGACACACCCCAACAAGAAAAAGAACATAAAGAAAAGCATACATGAACAAAAGGAAGATAACAAAACTGACCAAAAAACAAAGCAGAAATCCAACCCCACCGTCAGACCCTGACATTTTTAAATGTTGACCCCAGTGTATTGACCCTTACCTGGCTATAGTTACCATGCTGTGATGTCTAACATACATAAATATTAACTAGGGATATTTATACTTCATAAATTATGGATAGTAAGTTTTGCCACCCTAGTTGTTGGTGACATGCCCACTCTCAGGGGTCTGGGCCATCCAACTGATGCATGACTGCCTTGTCTCTACTGCAACATGCTTGAATCTTAACCCCCCCCCCCCCCAAAAAAAAATTGAAGACTTCAAACATGCTATACTAACAACCTAAAAACAGTTGCCTGCTTCTTCTTCTGGGCTTCTTCTGTGCCACGCTTTCAGCTGCTGTATGTGATGTTGCATCCAATGATGAAAAAAAAAGGGAAGCAGCAGCATTTCCAACTTGCTGCAGTACAGTAGTAAAACTGATACAAAATGATAAAATGATGCAATTCAGGGACAATGCATTTTATTATGGGACAGTTTGATTCACTGTGATACGATGTATAATCTGATACAATTTATTGTTTAATGTAGACCAGAGGCGATTGCTCTAAGACTGCAAGGGAAGCTCAGCTTCCCCTGAAATGTCAAAAAATAAGTGATCAAATATATACTGTTGTGTGTACATGTCATTGACTAAATATGCGCTACAATGCGCTCAACTTTTGTTCAGAATCAGCTTCTTATCACTGGTAACGACACGGCTTTCCTCTCACTCATTCCCGCAGCTTCACAGTGATTTAAACAGTGTGGACACTGAGCGTCCACAGAGTTCAATAGCAAAGCAAAGAGTGTAGCGAAACGAGACGAGTCATTGGATAAATGCTGGGCTTTGTCCCGCCCATCGGACGCTCAGCATCTCTGGGGGTCTATGGGGCAATGGGCTGGCCTCGGCCGGCCCGGACGCTCAGCTTCTGCATGATCATTGGATGATCTGTCTGAGGCTGAATCCCTTTTTGATTGACAGCGAAATGAGCAAATCAGCAATCTTTTGGTGTAAACATCCGTGGGAGCATTTTTTAAATTTTCATTCTGTTCTGAGTTGAACCGGAGACTTTCCTAATCTTCTTAGCGGCATTTTCTTTGTTAAAAATGACTAGCGACAAATCAAGCTTCTATTTCTGGTGGGGTTTTTTTGTAGCTGCTTGTGTTTGGAGACTGACTTCTATCACTCTTTCTGACTTCTATCGCAGTTTCTGTCCCTACCGAGCAGCGGGTGCTGCTGAGCCCCTCCACCGTTACAAAGCACTTACAGGCGGACACACTTCACACTAGCCTCGCGCCAGTCCCAGCTAGCGAGCTAGCTAGGTAGCAAGCTGCACATAATGGCAGACAAAACTTAGAGTTAAATAGCAGGGCAGATCAACTCCTCAGATTAATTTGGTGCAAAAGGTAGGGAAAAGTAACAGGTCTTTTCAGCTGTCCTGGTATGACAACGTGAGCTGGCTGACTGGAAGTGATGTAACAAATAAAATGTACTGTTGGCCATGCCTCTTGATGAAACCATCTCAGGGATGTGTTGTCTGGTCAAAAGTGGGTTTTGGGGATCTGTCCAACTTTGACAGGGCATACAAAAGGCATGAAAAAAGCAATGAACATGTGAGTGCATGTGCAAGGTTAAGTTGCCTGGGCAGAGCATGGCAGAGCAAATGGCTGAGCATGCAATCAATGAAGGCGCTCGCATTCAAGTGGCAAAACATAATGAAGCAGTTAAACAAAACAGAGCTTTCCTAAACCGCCTTATTGATGTGACTTCCTTGCTTGGCCGTCAGGAGCTGTCATTTTGGGAGCATGATGAGAGTGTTGAATCATCCAGCAAGGGGAATTACAGGGAGTTTAATGAAACATTAGCTAAATATGACTCTGTCCTGGCCACACAATTCCAGTCATCAGCTGTGTTTTCTGGTATGTCCCATGCAATCCAAAATGACTTGATCTCTGCTCTTTCAGCCACTGTTTCTGTTGAGATCAAGGATGAAATCCAGGCTGCTCCCTTTTTTGCATGGCAGGTGGATGAAACAACTGATATAGCTTGCCATGCTCAACTCTTTGTCATTGTTCGCTATGTGGATAGGGCAGGTAAAATTCAGGAGCGCTTTATTGGATTTTTTGATGTTTCTGGGGGAAGAGATGCTCAGTCTGTTTTTGAAGTCTTGAATGAGAACATGCAGGGCTACAGTTTCAGGGAGAAACTTGTGGTGCAAACCTATGATGGGGCTGCTGTCATGGCTTCAGCTCTCAATGGTTTGCAGGCCAAAGTTAAAGCAATAGCCCCCAGCGCAATGTTTGTGCATTGCTATGCACACAGACTGAATCTGGTTCTATCTCAGGGGGCTAAATGCTTATCTGAGTGCAGAATATTTTTTGCATCACTCTCTGGGTTTGCCACATTTTTCTCAAAATCCGTCTTTTCTTGAGTCTGCAGGCTGCTCAAGGTTGCCCAGAAATGCTCCTACTCGATGGAATTTCACGTCACGGATAGTGAGCACTGTGGCAAACAATTATGATGCCCTCCTGCAAACGTTTGAGATGATCATTGCAGATAAGTCCATGGATGATGACACATTAGACTGTGCCAAAGGCCTTCTGATGAAACTGGAGGATTTTGAGTTTGTGTTCATGTTGTACACATATGAACAAATCTTCTCTGAGACTGATGTGGTGTTTGACATTGTCCAGCAGAGAGCTATCGATGTTCTGTACTGCAAGAAAAGAATTGAGTCTCTTCTTGCTTTTGTCAAAGAGAAGAGGTCAGAGGGGGCTTTCCAAGCTGTTTATGCCAAAACAGCAGATCTCACATCAGACCCACAAACTGAGTCCATGAGAAAACGCCGTCTGTCACAACTACAGGATCCCAAGGAGCGCTACAGAAATCTTTACATGACCATCCTAGACAATCTCACAGAGCAGCTACCTCTGCGTTTTGCAAATTTGGAAAGTCTGCGCTTCTTGGAATTGGTCAATCCAGGGAAATTTGATGAGATGAGATGAGACAAGTGTTTCCAGAGGAGGCATTTCAGAGTGTTCTGAAAAGTTTGGGCCAGTTCTTTGATTCAGGGAGACTGAGGTCTGAACTTCAAGTCCTATATTCAAACCAGGACTTGCAGGGCAACAGGGGAAAGCTATGTGATTTGTTGCTGTTTCTGAAAGACATGGAGTTGGACAGTGCAATGCCTCAGGTGTACAATTAGTGGCAACGATTGGAGCTACATCTGCAGGTGTAGAGAAGAGCTTCTCCTGTTTAAAGCGGCTCAAGTCTTACACCCGCAACACCATGGGCCAAGGCCGTTTAAGCAGTCTAGCTCTGCTGGCCATTGAGAGGACACTAGTCAAGTCCCTGGAAAAGACGCCTTGTTGGTACAACAGGGTCACAGATCATTTTCTTGAAAAGGAACGGAGGGTAGAATTTACGTATAAATAAACCGACACATTTTATGATGTAGGCCGAAATTGAGCTTCCGCTCCTTGAAAGACCAGCATCCACCACTGATGTAGACATTTATTTCCTTGATGAATTAGAATAGACCAAAAGTGGCATTGCTGATCTTTAAATGCACATTTCATAAAAGTTAGTGCTGTGATGCTGTGCATTTTAACTTTCCACAATAAATCTTCTGACTCACCTACGTAAACCATTACAATCTGATGACATGCAACACATAGCTTCGACTCTATTACGTAGAAGTAATATTGTAGCACCAGTGAGCCTTAATTCACTAATTTACCAAATTAAATGATGCAATCAAAGGAAAGGGTATTGTGGTGGTGGATGATTATGAGCTAGCATGATTAACCTGATAATGACGTATGAAAATCTGTTTCTGTTTGATATCTAATGTGCCACAGCAAGTCACATTACTTTTGAACTTTCATTATGCAATATGTATTTTTACTTGGCACATGTCTTTAAAGTGGTTGGCTGTTAATTATCTCTGGGATAAGAAATTTTGCGCACATTAATTCAAATCATTTGCAGATTCATGAGGCTTGTGTTTTTTTCCCCACAGTCCAGTGTTGTGTTGTTGCTGCCCTGCTTTCACCTTTTGTTCAAATAACAGTTGGTCATTGCATCAACACCGTTGTAGTCGTTAATGTGGAATTTAATTGTGCACCACAACTACAGGATGAAGTTGGATCATTACCATTTTCACTTACTGACCAGCCCGCTGTCCCAGAAATACTGCTGTAAAATTCTGCACACATGTTGAAGTGTAAATACTTTTATGATTGTGTGTGTGGTCTAAATACACATTTCTGTCTGTGTATATAGTCCACTTTCTGCATCTCATGCAAAGTAATCAAAAATGAAGTGTCCACGTGCACTCAGAACATCTGGTTCTGCGTCACTTGCTGAAACAAAAGGCCCTCAAATATAATGTGTGCACCATCCCTCTGTCTTCCTCTTTTGTGTTTCTCCCAGTTTTGCCAACAATATTTCAAAGCAAAATTGATTAAATTCTTTTCTTGTGTCTTGGTTGGTAAATATTTATCAACTGTATACTGATGTACATTTGAAAAGTGTTTGGAATTTATTTATTTATTTATTCATTCACCTTATAAGCCCATCTGTGGGCCTGGGGCCAAGCATCAACCCATCCCCTTTTTTGAAGAAAGTTGGCTAAACGCCCACCTGAAATTAAATTGCGTGAAATACATGACAAAAAAATGGACACAGTTATTGCTATATCTTTTTTATTTGTGATGAAATTAGATATTTTATTGAAACTGGCATTCCATTGTACATAATATTAGCCGTGCTTGTGCATCGGCCCAGCCCCTCTTCAGGTAGAATTTCACATGGAGAGCCCTGGACCCTCTGATGGGAGAACAGGGTATTTGTGTGTTTGTTTATTTTTAAAACATCCTATGGCCATTTTACTTCACTTAAAATTTTGTCTTTGTCTGCTTTTAAAAAGGCCTAAATGCTCATCTTGTCCACATCTTCTCTGGTTCCCTGACTGAAAAATGCACACGCTATGAATGTATATGTGTGCACCCTCATGTTTGTTTGCATGCTGGGCTGTGATTGGCCTATTCAAATATTTGACAGAACAACTCTGTCTGTCTGTCAGACCCTCTAAAGCAGATGATTGTGACTCTGACTCTGTCACAATAACTTGGTTTCCATTACAGGTTTGTGAAAAAGTTGTAATATTTTTAGAATAGTGAAATAATAGCATTTCTGCATAGTGATATAATGCAACTGCTGGGTTTTGTCTTTTCAACTGTCATTCCAATAATCATTGCAGTGGAGGGGTGAGTCTAAATATTGGCTAAATTTTGTTTTGTTTTTTGTTAAGCCATTATTGCTGTAACATCATCTGTTATAAGGTTTAGGAAACCTTCTGTCTTTTCTTCTATGTGTTTTTGTGCACCCTGTCACCTGTAATTGCAGAAAAAGTGCTTCCATTGCAGTTTTGCAAAATATGGCCATTCATATCACAAGACACCTATTGCGATTCGATACATATCACGATACATAATTACATCGCTGTTCACACTATGTAGACAGTAATCTGTGGTGAATTTTTAACTTTAAAGAAAGTAGTTCTGAAGTATAAAATGTAATCCTTAATGTTATCTGTTTCCTATTTGGTCATTTATAAATGCTTGATATTTCTTCTGCCAGAGATCATTATTTCTTCAATGCAGTAGTTGACGGTTTATGGTATCAGGATACTCACTTAAAAAAGACATGATTTGATACAGGCCCCACGATACAGCTACCATGATACGCGTTGGATCATCCTACACCTAGTATTTGTGTTGTTTTTTTTAAATGTGTTTCCATTCAGCATATTATTAATTCCCTGTTTCAAATTAAGTCAAATTTGGAGGGTAATGGAATCCTGCCTACTGTGGAGTGGAAATTTTAGCATCTCTGGAGATATAACAATAAAAACTAACTTTATAATGATACTTAGCTAACACCATACAGCTCTCTTTAAAGAAATGTGACTTTTAACACATCTGGTCAGGTTCTTAATTTCCTTCATTCTTTCTTTTGTCCTTCTCTCAAAACGTGTTTGGGTTTAGGGACACCAGGCTCCCAGTAATTGCTGTCTTGTCTAAATATTAACATTTTAACAAACAAGGACAGGTCACAGACTTCACCTCAGTGTCGTGTTTCTCTTGTGTTTAACTTTCTCTTTTAATACTCTGTCATTGGTTGTGTATCTGCATCCTGTTCAGTTGCATTTATACACTGGTGTAAATCACACTTATATACAGCACCGGATGGATTCTCTGCTGGTTTTCTTTGTCCATCAGTCAGACAACTTGCTGACGGTCTCGCCTCTCCTCCAGGTTCTGCAGAAGAAGGCGGAAAACCTACAGAGGCAGTTGCAAAGCTCAGAAAAGAAGCTACGTAACAAAGAGCTGGAGACTGAAGAGCAGGTAATACAGTCTCTTTGTTGCTGTCCATCTGTCTCACTGTTTTTTTTTTTCTTCCTTGCTTGCCAGAAAGTACAAGGGTAACTGGCTGTCTCTCATTCAGTCTTTTTTGCTCCTCTCTATTGTAATTGCATCACTCTCACTTACCCAACTATTTCCCCTGCATGGCTGCGCTCTGCCTTTGCCCCATAAATCTTTTCATTGCATATATCTGTTTGACATTGTTTGTTTGTTGCCTCCATAAGGGAGGCTTCATTTTCTCCAAAGTGTGTTTGTTGGTTGTTTGTTGAATTGTTCTCACGCTTTCTGAAAAACTACTGAAACAATTGTTAGTAGCAGCTACGTGACAGGTGTAGCTGGCAAACGATAGTTAGTGTCGGCCTCCTCATGTCTTCAGTATTCACTGGAATTCAAAGTGTGTGTGTGTGTGTGTGTGTGTGTGTGTGTGTGTGTGTGTGTGTGTGTGTGTGTGTGTGTGTGTGTGTGTGTGTGTGTGTGTGTGTGTGTGTGTGTGTGTGTGTGTGTGTGTTTGAGAGAGAGAGAGAGAGAGAGAGACACCATTCAATATTATGCTATGATGCATTTTTGTGGTGGTTTTGTATTTTATTTATACATCGTCATCAGTTCATTGACCTTTGTAGAATCAGTGTATATGCAGATTGTAGTATTTGAGAAGCTGAGGGAGGAGTCAGACTGTCGACATTTACGATTGTCTTGGATCAAGATTAAGATGCAGGCTTTCATTGACTTCCTGGACGTGGCTATCAGAAGTGTAGCTCTATGCAGAAAAAGTGTTGAACTTGTAGAGGTATTCATTTACCGCTGCAGTGACATTTGTGACTCTGGTTCCTTGGCCTTTGAGATCAAGAGACACGTGGGAAGAGCTTACAGACTAATGACAGAGATGTCTGGGTGCCGATGTCCTTGCAGGAGAACAACGGTCCAAGGCTACTTCTAGGCATCTTATATATGCTACTCTGGAACCACCCCTAAATCCCAACAGTTCAAATGTCAACCCCACTGAGGTCCTTAGTCTGGGTCTCATTAACATAAGATCACTGTCCTCAAAATCATTGTTGATTAATGATCTAATTATTGATCATCACTTAGATATGATTGGGTTATGTTAAACCTGGCTTAAACCTACAGTTGTCCTCCCCTTAAATGAGGCCTGTCCACCAGCATATACACTGAGTCACGTCCCTCGTGATGCGAAACAAGGCGTCGGTGTTGCTCTTATTTATAAATCTAGGTTTACCTTATTAGCTGTTGGGGGTCACAAATATAACTTGATTGAGCATCTGATTCTCCGCTCTGCTCAGGATATTACGTATTGCCAAGGTCAGAAGAATAAAAATTAGCCATATTACTTTGTCACTGTATATAGGCCTCCTGGCCCATATTCTGAATTCTTAGATGAATTTGGTGCATTCATCTCTAACTTGCCAACTAGTGCAGATAACATTCTGATCATTGGTGACTTTAACGTTAATATAAATAAGCCTTCTGAACCCCTCTGTAAATCATTTATGGAAATTGTGGATGCATTAGGATTTCGGAAATGCATTCAGGACTCGACGCACATTAGTGGAAATAACCTGGATCTGGTTCTCACACGTGGTATTGCTGACACGAATATTGACATCATGCCTCTTACATCAGTGTTCTCTGATCACTTACTTATTAAGTTTACAGTTTTGCTGCCGTGTTTAGTGGAACAACAGCCTTATATATCACTACGGTGATGCATCAACTCCTCAACTAAGACTAAACTCGAAGCTAGACTCCTTGATGTCTTAGCTTCACATTTGGCAAATACCCAATCAGTAGACAGTCTTGTGGATAGTTTAAACTCAGTGCTCAAAACTGCACTCGACATGATTGCACCACCTGTGTTAAAACCGCGCTCCCCCAAATCACAGTCACCTTGGTTCAATGATTACTGCGTGACCTCAAGCATAAGGCAAGAGGTCTAGAACGGAAATGGCGTCGTTCAAAATTAGAAGTATTCCACCTTGCGTGGCGTGATGCTATCTTAGACTATAAGCATGCATTACTGGCTACAAAGCGGACCTGTTACTCTGATTTGATAAACAAAAACAAGCATAACTCAAAGTTCTTATTCGACATGGTGGCAACACTTATTCATGGACAACCACCTGTAGGTCACTCTCCTTTTACAGCACAAGATTTTCTGGATTACTTTGAGAAGAAAGTAGAAGGTTAAACATATCCCAGCATGCCTTAACCCAGCCATTACACCCTGCTTTTGAGGTGGGCGCCATTACTGAGGTATTACCTAGATTTACAGAATTTGATAGTATCTCACTAGGCATGCTGACGAAACTTGTAACATCAACAAAAAGCACAACCTGCTTATTTGATCCTATACCAACAAAACTGTTTAAGGACCTGTGGCCCACTCTTGGGCCGACTGTGCTGGAAATTATTAATCTTTCCTTAACTTCTGGATCTGTTCCTCAATGTTTCAAATCTGCAGTGATTAAACCATTACTTAAGAAACCTAATCTTGACCCTAGTGTATAGAAAAACTATTGGCCGATATCAAATCTATCATTTTGCTCTAAAATTCTGGAAAAAGTGGTGTCACGGCAACTCATGGACTGTCTTATTGAGAATAATCTCTTTGAGTCACTGCAGTCTGCTTTTAGAAAATATCATTCCACACAGACGGCTCTCACTAAAGTTGTGAATGATCTGCTTACAATGGATTCAGTCACCACTACGGTTCTGGTGCTGTTAGATCTCAGTGCTGCATTTGATACCGTGGATCATCATATTCTACTTGATAGGCTGGAAAATCATTTTGGGATTACTGGGAGTGCCCTTGCTTGGCTGATGTCATACTTGACCAGTCGTTCTCACTGTGGTTTGTACAGTAACACTACCTCTAACCTTAGTGACATGAAATTTGGGGTTCCACAGGGGTCCGTCTTAGGCCCCCTGTTTTTCTCCCTTTATATAGCTCCCCTTGGGCACATATTACGGTGTTTTGGGATTGCCTTTTACTCCTATGCTGATGAGTTATACATGCCGATAACTGCTGGTAATCTCGTTCACATAAAATCCTTAGAAGATTGCCTTGCATCATTGAGAAGTTGGATGTCCAGAAACGTCCTCATTTTAAACTCTGATAAGACTGAAATGATGGTTCTTGGTCCAGTGAGACATTGGCATCAATTTGACCATTTAACACTCAACCTAGGCTCGTGTGTCATACTTCACACTGACAAAGTGAGGAACCTTGGGGTAATTTTTGATCCTACATTGTCCTTTGACCTCCACATTAGAAATCTTACGAGGACTGCTTTCTTCTATCTGCGAAATATAGCGAAGATTTGTCCCATCCTGTCTATGGCTGATGCTGAGACCCTGATCCGTGCGTTTATCTCTTCTAGATTGGACTACTGCAATGTTCTATTTTCTGGTTTACCGCAGTCTAGCATTAGGGTTCTCCAATTGGTTCAAAATGCTGCAGCCAGACTTTTGACACGAAGCAGAAAGTTCGACCACATTACACCCATTTTGCCATCACGTCACTGGCTTCCTGTCCCAGTGAGATCAAATTTTAAGGTTCTGCTACTAGTCTATAAAATTGTTCACGAAGTGGCACCTCCCTACTTAGCTGACCTAATTAAACCTTACGTACCGGCCCGGGCTTTGCGTTCTCAGGGTGCAGGACTACTCTGTGTCCCTAGAATGAATAAGAAGTCTGCAGGTCATAGAGCTTTCTCTTATCGTGCCCCTGTTCTGTGGAATGATCTCCCTGTGTCAATAAAACAGTCAGATTCTGTGGAGACTTTCAAGTCCAGACTTAAGATGCACTTACTTACTTTTCCTTTCGTATGGCTAGCATACTGGTATAGTTTTGTTTTACTGTTTTAATTCATTTTATTCGTAAACAGAGCGTGCCACGGCCTCAACTTTACCTAAATCCTGGTTCTTTTAGTGAAGCTTAGGGCTAGTGGCTGGCGATCACATTAGTATTTCTTCTGTTTTTCTTGTTGAATAATGCTGGCAAATTATACAGTATTTCTTGTCTTTCTGATGCCTGATTCTGTTTTTTTCTCTCTGTTTAAGGTGCAGCTGCATCCAGAGATGGGAGTTGTATTTGTGCTGGTGACCCTCCTGTCCTGTGCACCAACAGCAGTTTCTGTATATTCGTTTTGTGAATTGTTCTGTGAATTGTTCTGTAATTTATGTCTGTAGCATGGCCCAAGCAGAGGGTCACCTCTTTGAGTCTGGTCTGCTTGAGGTTTCTTCCTCAGAGGGAGTTTTTCCTTACCACTATTGCTCTGGGGGTTAGTAAGGTTAGACCTTACTTGTGTGAAGTGCCTTGAGGCAACTCTGTTGTGATTTGGCACTATGTAAATGAAAATAAATTGAAACAATTGAAGCCATTAGGGTCCTGTTACTTCCTGCCTTTCTGTATGCTGCTTCTTGGGGCCACTGAACAGACAGTCATTGGTGAGATATGCATGCAGTGTAATTAAACATTGCTTATTTATAATGCAAAAAAATTTAAAGATGATAGATTTTCCTTAGCATAAGTGACTTGCTGTTGCTGTTCTTGCTGTCTCACAGAGTCTAAACAAGTGTTCTGTAAAGTAGTCTTTCAGTTTGAGAGCATGGTTTCTTAATATTAATCATTCTCTAAGACAAAGAATATTTTGCTGCTGCTGTACCTCCTCCAGAGTGTGAATCACAGCATTTCATTCAGTATACAAGAGACTCTTGTCACATATTTAGACCATTCCATCTTGTGGCCATAGATGATAATGCACTGTTTTTCAACTATATGTTGTGAAAGTGTAGGAACACGGACCCACAACAGGGGGCGCAAATGAACGGACAATGGAGAAGGTAAATAACAAGGTTTTACTGTTGTGAAACGTGCACAACCAATACAACAATTGACAATTTGGGGTTAAGCCGAATTCCACTGGTGTCGTGTGGGCAGGCTCGAAGGTAGGAGACGTCCGTCCAAGTCGATCCGGAACCACCCAGATTTCCTCTGCCACTGAACCCTGGAAGTACTGGAACCGCCAAGTCCCGAATTCCAAGGTGGCCACTGCCTCCGCTCGTCGGATCCGGTACTGCTGGCAAGAGAACAAACACACAGGTGTGGATTGGGCTGCACCCAGTAACACAGAGAGGGGAGAAGCCGTCTCCACCTCACGTCACAATACTGCAGGAAGGTGAGTACTTATCTGAAGCAACGGCTTTTAGTAGACAGCTGTCCTGCAATGCTCAACAAGAAAGGCAATATAATACAGCAGAGAATCGTTACCTCTATCTTAAGGCGATATCTCGGCACTGAGGTGGATACGCCGTCCTGGTGATATACCTCCGTGCTGAGTGGAGTCAGCTGTGTCCAGTGATGGGTGACAGCTGTCACCCTGGCTGCTCTCGTAAGGCGGCAGCGCCCTCTGGTGCCTGGAGCCCGCACTCCAGGCAGGGCGCCCTCTGGTGGTGGTGGGCCAGCAGTACCTCCTCTTCAGCGGCCCACACAACAGGACCCCCCCCTCAACGGGCGCCTCCTGGCGCACGACCGCGCTTGTCCGGATGGCGACGGTAGAAGTCGGCCAGGAGGGCCGGGTCCAGGATGAAGCCCCTCTTCACCCAGGAGCGTTCTTCGGGGCCGTACCCCTCCCAGTCCACCAGGTACTGAAAACCCCGGCCCATTCGACGGACGTCGAGGAGCCGGCGCACGGTCCAAGCCGGTTCCCCGTCGATGATCCGGGCAGGAGGTGGTGCCGGACCCGGGGTGCAGAGGGGTGAGGTGTGATGGGGTTTTATCCGGGAGACATGAAACACTGGATGAATCCGCAGCGAGGCCGGAAGCCGGAGCCTCACTGCGGCGGGATTGATGACTTTGAGAATTTTGAAGGGACCGATGTATCGTTCTTGGAGTTTCGGGGAGTCCACTTGAAGGGGAATGTCCTTGGTGGACAACCACACTTCCTGCCCAGGACGATACTTGGGGGCCGGGGCCCGCCGCCGGTCTGCGTGTTTCTTCGCCCTCGTCCGGGCCTTCAATAAAGCAGAGCGGGCGGCACGCCACACCCGACGGCACTTCCGTAGTTGGGCCTGGACCGAGGGCACACCGACCTCTCCCTCAACCACCGGAAACAAGGGGGGCTGATACCCCAAGCACACCTCGAACGGGGAGAGGCCGGTGGCTGATGACACTTGACTGTTGTGGGCGTACTCGATCCAGGCCAGGTGGGTACTCCAGGCCGTCGGGTGCGCGGCTGTCACACAGCGTAGTGTCTGCTCCAGTTCCTGGTTGGCCCGCTCTGCTTGCCCGTTGGTCTGGGGATGATACCCGGACGAGAGGCTGACCGTGGCCCCCAGTTCCCGGCAGAAGTTCCTCAAATGTGTGAGGTAAACTGGGGACCGCGATCGGAGACGATGTCTGATGGTATCCCATGCAGACGGACGACGTGGTGGACCAGGAGGTCCGCTGTCTCCTGGGCCGTTGGTAGCTTCGGGAGGGCCACGAAGTGGGCCGCCTTGGAGAAACGGTCCACTATCGTGAAGACGACGGTGTTTCCCTGGGACGGCGGGAGACCCGTGACAAAGTCCAGGCCGATGTGGGACCAGGGGCGATGAGGCACGGGCAGCGGCTGTAGCAGCCCTGAGGTCTTTCGGTGGTCGGCCTTGCCCCTGGCGCAGGTGGTACAGGCCTGGACGTAGTCCCGGACGTCGGCCTCCAGGGACGCCCACCAGAAGCGCTGCCGGACGACTGCCACGGTCCTTTGCACCCCAGGGTGACAGGAGAGCCTAGAACCGTGACAGAAGTCCAGCACCACCGCTCTGGCTTCCGGTGGGACGTAGAGTCTGTTCTTTGGTCCGGGGTCCGGGTCAGGGCCTCCCGGACGGTCTTCTCCACGTCCCAGGTGAGGGCGGCCACGATAGCGGACTCCGGGATGATGGGATCCGGGGGATCCGACGGTTCCGTTCTGACTTCGTCTTCGTGTACCCGGGACAATGCATCCGATCTTTGATTCTTGGTCCCGGGACGGTAGGTAATCCGGAAGTCAAAACGGCCAAAGAATAGTGACCAGCGGGCTTGCCTGGGGTTCAGCCGCTTGGCGGTCCTGATGTACTCCAGGTTCCGATGGTCAGTGAAAACCGTGAATGGCACGGCTGTTCCCTCCAACAGATGTCTCCACTCTTCGAGGGCCTCTTTCACCGCAAGGAGTTCTCGATTGCCGACGTCATAGTTCCGTTCGGCCGGGGTCAACCTGCGGGAACAATAGGCACACGGGTGAAGGACCTTATCGGTCTTCCCGCTCTGGGAGAGCACCGCTCCTATCCCTGAGTCCGAGGCGTCCACTTCAACCACTAACTGGCGGCTAGGGTCGGGCTGCACCAGAACTGGTGCAGACGAGAAGCGCCGTTTCAACTCCTTGAACGCGGCTTCGCACCGATCCGACCAGGTGAAGGGGACTTTTGGTGAGGTCAGGGCTGTCAGGGGGCTAACAACCTGACTGTAGCCCTTAATAAACCTCCTGTAGAAATTAGCAAAGCCGAGGAACTGTTGCAGCTTCCTACGGCTTGTGGGTTGGGGCCAATCTCTCACCGCCGCAACCTTGGCCGGATCAGGGGCGACGGAGTTAGAGGAGATGATGAACCCCAAGAAGGACAAAGAAGTGCGGTGGAACTCACACTTCTCGCCCTTCACAAACAGGCGGTTCTCCAACAACCGCTGTAGGACCTGACGGACATGCCGGACATGAGACTCAGGATCCGGGGAAAAGATGAGTATATCGTCTAGGTACACGAAGACGAACCGGTGCAGGAAGTCCCGCAAGACATCGTTTACCAATGCTTGGAAAGTCGCGGGAGCATTAGTGAGACCGAACGGCATGACCAGGTACTCAAAATGACCTAACGGGGTGTTAAATGCCGTCTTCCATTCGTCTCCCTTCCGGATCCGAACCAAATGATACGCGTTCCTAAGATCAAGCTTGGTGAAGATTCTGGCTCCATGCAAGGGGGTGAACACTGAATCCAACAAGGGCAACGGGTATCGGTTGCGAACCGTGATTTCGTTCAACCCCCTGTAATCAATGCATGGACGAAGCCCGCCATCTTTTTTACCCACAAAAAAGAAACCAGCACCCATCGGGGAGGTGGAATTCCGGATCAACCCGGCAGCTAATGAGTCCCGGATGTAGGTCTCCATTGATTCGCGTTCCGGCCGTGAGAGGTTGTACAGTCTACTGGACGGGAACTCACTGCCTGGAACCAAATCAATGGCACAATCATACGGGCGGTGGGGAGGAAGCGTGAGAGCCAGATCCTTGCTGAACACGTCTGCAAGGTCATGGTACTCCGCCGGCACCGCCTTCAGATTGGGCGGGACTCGGACCTCCTCCTTAGCGTGGGAGCCGGGAGGAACCGAGGAACCTAGACACTCCCGATGGCAGGTCTCGCTCCACTGTACCACTACCCCGGACGGCCAATCGATCCGGGGATTGTGCTTTAGCATCCAGGGAAAACCCAGAACCACACGGGAGGTGGCTTGAGTCACAAAGAACTCGATCACCTCCCGGTGGTTACCTGACACCACCAGAGTTACTGGTGGTGTCTTATGCGTGATCGGTGGGAGTAGGGAGCCATCTAGTGCCCGAACCTGTACAGGCGAGGTAAGAGCCACCAGAGGGAGCCCTATCTCCCTGGCCCATCTACTGTCTAGCAGATTCCCCTCAGAGCCCGTGTCCACCAGTGCTGGGGCCTTCAGGGTTGAATCCTCATACAGGATCGTGACTGGGAGTCGTGTGGCAATGTGGGTGTGTCCCACGTGAATGTTTCGGCCCACCCCTGGCCCAGTCTCTAGGGGCGAGCGTTGGAGTTTAACCGCTCGGGGCAGTCGCTTGCAAGATGCTCACTCGAGCCACAAACAAAACAAGCTCCGTAGGCCCGCCTCCTTTGTGCTCCAGGTGCCCTAAATGTTGCCCTGCTCGTGTCCATAGCTTCGTCAGCAGGGGGAGCCGTAGGCGCACGGAGCGCAGGAACAGAGGAGCGTGGGGAGGGCGGAGCTTGGTCGGAACCGGAAGGGAGAGGGACGACGCGTGCCTGGCCACGCCCTTCGCCTCGCCGGTTGTCGAGTCGTATGACTAGATCGATGAGCCCATCTAAGTCCCGCGGTTCGTCCTTCGCCACCAGGTGCTCTTTTAGGACCAGTGACAGTCCGTTTACAAAGGCGGCGCGGAGGGCAGTGCTATTCCAGCCGGATCTCGCCGCCGCGATGCGGAAGGCGACTGCATAGGCAGCTGCGCTCCGACGCCCCTGTCTCATTGACAGTAGCACGGTTGAAGCGGTCTCTCCTCTATTGGGGTGATCGAACACCGTTCTGAGCTCCCGCACAAACCCATCGTTTGTATGAAGGAGCCGTGAGTTCTGCTCCCAGAGCGCTGTAGCCCAAGCGCGTGCCTCCCCACGAAGCAGGTTTATTACATAAGCTACTTTGCTAGCGTCAGTCGCGTACATCACGGGACGCTGTGCGAAGACGAGCGAACACTGCATCAAAAAATCCGCGCACGTCTCCACACAGCCTCCGTACGGTTCTGGAGGGCTTATGTATGCTTCTGGGGACGGAGGGAGGGGCCGTTGAACGACCAGTGGAACGTCACTATCACGCGCAGGATCCACGGGAGGGAGAGCCGCAGCGGCGCCCGGAGGGCGCGCTTCCACTTGTGCGGCGAGAGCCTCCACCCTGCGGTTTAGGAGAACATTCTGCTCGGTCATTAAATCCATCCGAGTGGTGAAAGCGGTGAGGATCCGCTGCAACTCACCAATTACCCCTCCCGAAGACGCCGACGCGCCCTGTTCTTCCATTGGCCGTTCAACAGCCGGTTGACGCCCCTCGGGATCCATGACGCTGGCCGAGATATCCTGTTGTGAAAGTGTAGGAACATGGACCCACAACAGGGGGCGCAAATGAACGGACAATGGAGAAGGTAAATAACAAGGTTTTACTGTTGTGAAACGTGCACAACCAATACAACAATTGACAATTTGGGGTTAAGCCGAATTCCACTGGTGTCGTGTGGGCAGGCTCGAAGGTAGGAGACGTCCGTCCAAGTCGAACCGGAACCACCCAGATTTCCTCTGCCACCGAACCCTGGAAGTACTGGAACCGCCAAGTCCCGAATTCCCAGGTGGTCACTGCCTCCGCTCGTCGGATCCGGTACTGCTGGCAAGAGAACAAACACACAGGTGTGGATGCGGCTGCACCCAGTAACACAGAGAGGGGAGAAGCCATCTCCACCTCACGTCACAATACTGCAGGAAGGTGAGTACTTATCTGAAGCAACGGCTTTTAGTAGACAGCTGTCCTGCAATGCTCAACAAGAAAGGCAATATAATACAGCAGAGAATCGTTACCTCTATCTTAAGGCGATATCTCGGCACTGAGGTGGAGACGCCGTCCTGGTGATATACCTCCGTGCTGAGTGGAGTCAGCTGTGTCCAGTGATGGGTGACAGCTGTCACCCTGGCTGCTCTCGTAAGGCGGCAGCGCCCTCTGGTGCCTGGAGCCCGCACTCCAGGCAGGGCGCCCTCTGGTGGTGGTGGGCCAGCAGTACCTCCTCTTCAGCGGCCCACACAACACTATAACTCACTTTGGAATATAAATCACATGACTTTTCAAACAAGTTTTTTTTTTCTTTTAACATGCCTTATAGACAAATTTTGGCCTCTTTTATAAGCATTTTAAAATATCACGTTATCGTGTTCTATCTCCTATTCTGCTGGAATGCTAAACTACTGTCGCATTTATTTTAAAACATTCACATATAATTGTTTCTGTTGTCACTACAGATATTGTGTATTTAAGATATACTCACTGCATCCCTAAATGTTTGCTGAAATGAATAGCAAACAACATAAATTTTTCACACTTTTTCAAGAAGCAGTTCACTGAAACACCACAGAAACTTACACACATTTTACAGGCCAAATCTCATAAGATTTGAAACAGGCCTAACACATGTTTCACAGTATTCCACAATGGTCAGCATTTCTTATTAATACTGTTAAATTGTTTTTTATGTATATAATTTTTTTTAGTAGTAGTTTGTAAATGATAACAATTGGGACTTGTCATCTGTCCTTTTCCAGTTTAACAGTCCTTCTGTAAACCTCCCTCCACTGCTTTTTATTTTCCATCCATCCCTGCTTTACCTGCACCTGATTTGCTGAGGTGTTTATTTAACACTCACTTGTATTTTCTTATTCTTAAAATGCTGAACACACCTGATTCTTAACAGTTATTTCTGAGTGGAGGAGATAAAGATGGGAAACATGATGAAGAGTAGGATTAAGAACCACACTTCTAGTTAAGAACCGGCATGATGTCCCCTTACACATTTCCTAAATTCCTTCAGATTTTTGCTCCAAGATCCTCCTCCTGCAGCCAGGAATGCCACCTCTACCTGCGTTCAGTGTGAAATCTTGGTGTGCGCACGCACACTGTCATGTGCTCCCCGTGGCATTCCTGAATGCCCTGTAATCAGGCTCTGTATTGACCTTGACACACAGAAAAGAAAGCAGTAACAACAACACTCAAGCAGAAGCCTGTTCTTTGTATCCTGGTATGCACACCAAAGGCATTCATTCTTTTGATCTTCGCATCAACCTTTGTACATACTTCACACACTTGTCACACACTTTGCTGTCTGGTTGTCGTCATAAATCTGAAGGACGGGGTCAGTGGTTTTTAGTTGCTGCTGCTCACTGACCCAGTCACAAAGGCACTGAACAGTGTTTCAAATGACTTAAAAAGAACTTATCCCTGGACCTGCCAGCTATGTCACATTGTTTTGTCTGTGTGAAGTGATAGATTCATTCTTTTCACTTTATAGTGATATATTGTATTAGTTACTGGGTGATAAATCACTAAGGGCAGGAATAATTTGAGGTTATTGGTTAACCGGCAAAGGTAACCGTCCAAAGGTTGGTGAAGTTCTCTCACTTTATACATTTTTCAGAAATTAAAAGATTTGGAACATTAGTTTGCCTGACAAACATGATTACATATTACATAGACCACAGCTGTTTATGAAATTAATGGCATTGATGTTTAAAATGAGAAGAGACAAAGACAGAATCCTTGGTGCTCAACTGCGGTTTCATCTTTTCCAGAGATAAGGCTTCAAACGGCTTTCCCCCATTCCCTTCATAATGCCTGCTACCGTCTGATGGAAGACAAATGCGGAGTTACAAGTCTTTCTTTTCTGGCGTTGAGCTCTGTGTTTTTTGGTGGCTGAAGTGCCGGTCCTGCCACCAATTACCTCTCATCTCCAGCAAAAAGGATTATATGTAGGCTGGAGGTCTAACCAACAGTCTCCAGATGTACAGTAACATTACCCCCAGGATGAAAATACAAAATGAATAAATAAAAATGCCATACAATAAGGTCTCTTCAGATAATCCTTCGGTACCACTGAAAATACTTTGTGTTAAATGAATGGTTACTTAGGGAGACTAAGAGGAGTCTCACTTGCATTGTGAGGGAACATCAGGTCCAACAATTTGGCCATGTAGTGCATTTCTCTTTACATGATCCAGCACACAGCTGCCTCAGTGTTGAGAACACCAACAGCTGGAGAAGGTCAATGAAACACCAAGATTTCACCTGGCGGTGGCAGATAGATGGTTACTTTTGAGAAGTTTGAATGGACCAGTCATCTGCTTATTTGGATGACCGTTCTGCATAACCTGACCCGATGTTTGAAATGTGGCCCTGCAATATACTGGCAGCCTTTCTGGGCTGTACCCCTCCTCTCCACCATGACCCTGAACTGGAATAAGCAGCATTAGAAACTGAATGAATGATGTGGAAAAATAAGCTAAACTGTTTTATGCTGTGCCATGCCCTTCCCACTCCTTGTCTTTAGATGACCAATCAATAACTGAAGTGTAATTGTGTCATTCCAAATATGGTCTGCATTGTAGCCCATCAATACGGTTGCTCCAAACATCAGTTTTAGTCATAATCAGGTTCCAGTTGCTTCTGCTGTTTTTAAAGGGAATAAAACTTGCATATTTTGACTTTTAATTAGTTTCCTGACTAAGATAGACTTGTATTGAATTCCCTTTCATCATAAAGAGTGTGTGACACCAAAAAATGTGCACAAATAATCACTAAAAGTCTTGTCTGAAGACCCACTTTTATTCTCTGGCTTTTAGCTCTGCGTGAGTTGTATGGTCCTCTGTTGTCTTTGGCCTAGTGTTTTATTTATTTATTGTTTTATTGTTTTTATGTTTATTTATTTATTTGTATCTGAGTGGGTTTATTGTTTTGTATAGTTGTATAATCATTTTTATGTGCAGCACTTTGGAAACTGTTCTGTTGTTTAAATGTGCAGTGGATTGGATTGGATTGGATAAAAACATGAAATGTTGACATTTTAAAAAATCCTGGACAATAAAAGTCGATAAGTGCGCAGGTGAAGGATAAACAACAGCTGTCTGAAGCCTGCGCTCTATTTCAGCCCTCAGCCGCGGCCATATTGTTGCTACGTCATCACAAGAATGGAACCTGCTGATTCAAGCCCAAATCAATTGTAAACACGGCGGAGGTTGAGCTGTTTTCAGATGATTTGTTTTTTTCTAGTGTGGAGTTTTTTTTTTTTTTTTATGTCCAGTCTAAAGGTGACAATGAGGGAGAAGAATCCTCGGAGAGAACCCCGCCTCGTCAACAGTACAAATTAAGTTGTTTTCTCGATATTCAGGTAGCAGTTGATAATGTATCGATTGATTCCATCAAAGTAGCTCTGCAGTCCAAACGTGAATAGCACTGTCACCACATGGATTGTTGCCATGCTTCAATGTAGAAGGGCAACAACTTCACTTGGTAACAGTACAGTGACAATGGCAGTGAAATGTGGGTGTCCTCAAGGAGGGGTTGTCTCTCCTCTTTGCTGATTACTTGTTGTGGGCAGTCTTCTCACTGAGTTAAATCATTTCAGACTGTACACCAAAGGGTATATGCAAAAGATTTAGCTGTCTTTATTGAGGGATTCTGTTTGGGGACTGTTTCAGAACCCATGTAGAATGCTCACAGGATTGTAGAGAAGTGGTGTGTGTCCAACAGTTTGTCTGTGAATCCACACAAAACAGTTATGGTCCTCTTCGCAAATAAGAGAACCAAATTCAGTCTAGTTCTACCAGAATTGGGTGGTATTGAGCTGAGACTGTTTGAGTTGGTTAAGTTCCTTGATGTCTATTTAGATAACAAACCTAACTGGAAGAGACACATAACTGAGAAATGTCATAAGGCAATTCTCAGTTTACAACCTTTCTGTCGTATTGGGGGACGTAGCTGGGGAAATGAGATGGATCGACACTTCAGTGGTAAGACCCATGCTAAGTTATGCTGCGATAGTTTGGTGGACCAGAGTGGAGCTTGGAGCTGTGAGGATTATGCTGACTCATGTTCAAAGAGTGGCATGCCTTTGCATTACAAGTGTCCTCAGGACAACAGCAGCAGCTTTAGAAGTACTTCTGAACTTAGCCCCTCTGGACCTTTACATTGTTGGAGAGGCACTCTCTGTCATTAAGGCTACGCTAGTTGGACAAGTGGCAAAGACTAGCAGATGCCAGTCATGCCTTAATCAGGTAAAGAATATCAGCGGATCTTCCACTCATTATTTTCCCATGTAATAGGGTAGGAAAAAGGTATTCTTTTGTAAATAAATTTAGTACAGTGATAACAAGGAGAGAGTCATGGTCAGATCCGGTGTCGCCGACCGAACGGTCCCCCCTAAAAATTACCATCACTGCGCAGGCGTCATTAGCCGCAGTTCATGGATTATCACCTTGTTTCTGCTTCAAACTACACTCCAGTCATCATCTAGCTCAGCAACAGATATCTGACGCTTTTGTACAACAATCATTTCCACCTAAGTTCAGCATTATTTCATCATAAAAGACAGAGGAAGCGATCAGAGTGCCCCGATACACGAGCTGCTAGCTGATGCGTTCACTGCACGTACGTAATTTCCCAGCGTCACAGAGTAACGCCTCGTTTCTGCTTAAAACGGCCTCGTTTCTGCTTAAAACTGACTTTAGAATGATTCAAGAGGTTTTACCTTGTCATCTGATGATTAATAGTCCCATTAATCCATTTGATGGCTTTGGGTGAAGAGACTCTGTCTTAGACGAGCAGATGAGCTCTGAAACAGCGCATGCGCAGTGGAGGCAGGGCGGCCCGTTTGGTCTGTGACACCGGCTCTGAACACAACCTTACCTAATCACTTGTTTTACAGTTGGATTATTGATCGGGGGAAAGCCGGAGCTGGAGTGTTAATAAAACACGACTGCCTGACACAGGAAAAGAGCTTTGCACTGGGCAGATACATCACCGCCTTTCCGGCGGAGATATTTGCTGTCATTCAGTGCATGGAGCTCCCGATTGACCTCAATTTTAGGGGTAAAAGTTTTTATTTACTCAGATATTCAGGCATGTAAAGAGCTGTTAAAGGGCCGCTCTTCTCATCAGCTTTGGTGTGGGAGTGAGCCCGCACTTAACACACCTCTTGAACAGACATAGAATGATAATGAGACTCCAACAGGTCAGTACCTGTCCAGGTTGTGGGGATGAACCTGAGACATTTCTCCATTTTTTGTGCCAGTGTCCAGCATGGGGTAGACTGAGGCAAAGGTTTTTGGGTCTCTTTATCTAGGAACCTCACCAGATGAGGAAACTAAAGCTAAGAAATCTGGTATCCTTTATCAAGAGTGCTAAAAGGTTTAACTAAGAAGGTTTATTTAGGGGGGGGCTTTTGTGGCCTACACTCTCCTGGGCTGATAGTCCACCCCCTCTTTCCTATCCTAACCACATCACCAAACACCTCTGTCCAGTGACCTGTTAACCCTATAAGTTCTTCCCACGTGTCTCTCGATCTCCGGAGACACGACCGTCACTATTGACAAATGTGATTATAAATCCTACAGGCTTCCTCGTTCCTCGCCGTGATCTTGCCCTAGTTTATCAGCCAAAACGTGCCTTTGTAATCAGATCCCTCACATGCTAAAACACCACTTCTGCCCAGGCTTCACACAGATGTTGCCTGACTTTTACCCTCGCAGGCTCCCTCACTCTAAAATGGCAGATCAGCAACTTGCTGTGTGGTTCACATCTCCTTGAAGCGAGGAGCAGAATGTTGAAAAGCTGTTTGTATAAATACACGAGTCAGTGGGCACTGTGAACTCTCAGAGATTCAGAGGCAAATCCTTCTGCAACACAGGAGTTAGGTAAATATAAGATGAACGCAGTCTGTAGATGTCTCCAGAGGTGATGTAGGCACAGAGATGCAGAGAGGTTGAAGTTATATTCTGTTGAAACACTTTACATCAGCAGCTAACAATCCACCTCACAGTTCGAAGAACTTTGCTAGGATCTGTTGAACTTCTGATCTGTTCTTACCTTTTTTACACCCCATTTATGTGAAGATCTTTCAGTCCCCTCACCCCCTCCTGGAAGGAAACCAGTTTTGAATTCAGATCGCTCTTCGGTGAACTCAGTGAGTGCCAGCACACTGAATGTGGAGGAGCAAACTTCTTGACTGGCGTCTTATTACATGTACCCCCTTGTTCCTTCACTTTGGAACAAAGGGGTATATCAAAAATGTCGTTCCAGCAGCTACCTATCCCACTTCCCATCCCACGACTGCCAGTACAGACGCACACCTGACGTCATTAGCATACATCAAGCTTCCCAACGACGTACAGACTTGATTTTGAATGTTGAAAGTGTTGAGTGCTTGTTCCTTTTGCCTGGCAGCTGTCAAAAACTGCACCATGATGTGACGGTATCAAACACTCTGGAAAGTCAGAACCACAACCTAAAGGCTTTATGTCGATGAAATGATGTCTTTAAAATGTCTTTGAGGAGAAAACAACTGCATTTCTCAGAACGAGAGGATCACATTTCACAAGGAACAAATGAAGTCTTTCTTTAAAAAGAGCTGTCGAGATGAAACCTGATTTTCCTCCGGTATTCAAAGTGTGCTTTCAATGCTTTTGGAAATTGTGGTGCAGGGTTTTTTGTTTTTTTGTTTTTTTGGTTGTTTTTGTTTTTTTCTCTCTGTATTTCCCTTTCTACCATTCCTTTCCTACTCGCTCTCATCTGGAGTCCATCAGTGACTAAATCCTCATAGAACATTTGATCAGCGCTATTGTTCAAACGCGCCCAACATCTGTTGGAATGATGTGGAGGCTTTTTTCACATACTGTCACATTCTTCATGCCACCTGTCAGGAAAACAAACATGTCTTTGCAGATTAAAAAAAAAATTAAAAAAAAATGTAGACAAAAACACTTGAAAGGAGAAAATTCTGCATTTGCGTGAAGAAAAATAGAGATGTGATAAGAAGGACCTTTGAAGATGTAAGTGGAGACGAAGCTGAAGGAAAAATATCTCTCAGGGATCAAGCAGGACACGAGCAGTTTGACAGAAGTTCCTGTTTTACATTTTAATACTGCTGAGACTTTTCCAAAGCTAGAAATTTGAATTGATGCTGTGCTTTTGTGTGTGTGTGTGTGTGTGTGTGTGTGTGTGTGTGTGTGTGTGTGTGTGTGTGTGTGTGTGTGTGTGTGTGTGTGTGTGTGTGTGTATCACATCATACATTTCCACAAAAGAGGTGTTTTTAAAAGCTGTTATTTCCACCCACACATATTGCATATTAATTTAATTCAGAGTTTAGATGGAAATCATGTGGAGAGATGCGATTTCATGTGTTTTATCTACAATTGTACAATGAGAGCAAAATAAAAACAAAACCTATTTCAATCATTCTGTAGTTTGATATATACAAGGTCTGTCCATAAAGTATCGTACCTTTTTATTTTTTTTTTAAACTATATGGATTTGATTCATGTGTTTTCACGTCAGACAAGCTTGAACCCTCGTGCGCATGCCTGAGTTTTTCCACGCCTGTCGGTGACGTCATTCGCCTGTGAGCACGCCTGGTGGAAGGAGTGGGCCCGCCTCGTCGTCGGATTTTCATTGTCTGGAAATGGCGGAATGATTTGGGGTTTTTTTCAATCAGAATTTTTTCAGAAGCTGTTAGAGACTGGCACCTGGAAACCATTCGAAAAATTTATCTGGCTTTCGGTGAAAATTTTACGGGCTTCACAGAGAATAAGGACTGTTACTACAGCTTTAAGGACGGCCCACAATGGCGCTCAGCACGCTGCACTCCGAGCCGCGACGACAGGCACGAACCACCGGATTATTTCTAAACGGATGGCTGTGTGGAGCTGGGACCGTCGTGTGCACTTTCTCTGGTTATCACAAGAGCTGGACATCAACCATTTTCCGGCAGATCTCACTTTTAACAAGAGATTTTGTCATGGAAAGCCGCGCGGAGGCTTTGTGCGTCACGACCGATTCGCTGTTCGAGCGAGACAAAGAACGCCTCCGTTTCGGCGTGCCAGAGGACAAGTTCAGACATGCCCAGCTCTCCACAATTTCTCTTATAACTCACTTGACCGGTAAACATTGAAAGCCAAGATAGGCATGTCGCAACTTGTCCTCTGACACGCCAAAATGGAGGCGTTCTTTGTCTCGCTCGAACAGCGAATCGGTCGTGACGCACAAAACCTCCGCGCGGCTTTCCACGACAAAATCTCTTGTTAAAAGTGAAATCTGCCGGAAAATGGTTGATGTCCAGCTCTTGTGATAACCAGAGAAAGTGCACACTACGGTCCCAGCTCCACACAGCCATCTGTTTAGAAATAATCCGGTGGTTCGTGCCTGTCGTCGCGGCTCAAGCGAACGACATCACCGACAGCCGTGGAAAAACTCAGGCATGCGCACGAGGGTTCAAGCTTATCTGACGTGAAAACACATGAATCAGATCCATATAGTTTAAAAAAAAATAAACAGGTACGATACTTTATGGACAGACCTCGTATTGTACAGGAAAAATAAGTCCCTTCGGCTGCTCCCTTGTTTGCAGTTGGGGTCGCCACAGCAAATCCAAATGGCTTCACACAACCACTAGCCATGAGTGAAAAAAAAGGTTTTGTGTTATCATTCATCATCTGAAAAATGCCCCCCCCCCCCAAAAAAAAAAATTCTGCCTGGGTATGTCAACTTTTGAGCATGATTGTAAGTATTCACACCCTTTGCTCAATATTTTGTTGATGTACCTTTGGCAGCAATTACAGCCTCAAGTCTTCTTGAATATGATGCCACAAGCTTGGTTCACCTATCTTTGGGCAGTTTTGTCCATTCCTTTTTGCAATACCTCTCAAGCTCCATCAGGTTGGATGGGGAGCGTTAGTGTACAGCCATTTTCAGATCTCTCCAGAGATGTTCAATCTAATTCAGGCCTGGGCTCTGGCTGGACCACCCAGCGGCATTCACAGAGTTGTCCTGAAGCCACTCCTTTGATATTTTGGCTGTGTGCTTAGGGTCATTGTTCTGCTGAGATAAACCGTCGCCCCAGTCTGAGTTCAAGAGTGCTCTGGAGCAGGTTTTCATCCAGGACATCTCTGTACTTTGCTGCATTCATCTTTCCCTCAATCCTGACTAGTCTCCCAGTTCCTGCTACTGAAAAACATCCCCACAGTATGATGCTGCCACCACCATGCTTCACTGTAGGGATGGTGCCTGGTTTCCTCCAAACACGATGCCTGGCATTCACACCAAAGAGTTCAATCTTTGTCTCATCAGGCCATAGAATTTTGTTTCTCATGGTCTGAGATTCCTTCAGGTGCATTTTGACAAATTCCAGGTGGGCTACCATGTGCCTTTTACTCAGGAGTGGCTTCTGTCTGACCACTCTACCATACAGGCCTGATTGGTGGATTGCTACAGAGATGGTTGTCCTTCTGGAATGTTCTCCTCTCTCCACAGAGGAATTCTAAAGCTCTGACAGAGTGACCATCGGGTTCTTGGTCACCTCTCTGACTAAGGCCCTTCTAGCCCGATTGCTCAATTTAGATAGATGGCCAGCTCTAGGAAGAGTCCTAATGGATCTGAACTTCTTCCATTTATGAATGATGGAGGCTACTTTGCTCATTGGAACCTTCAAAGCAGCCAAAATGTTTCTGTACCCTTCCCCAGATTTGTGCCTCGAGACAATCCTGTCTCAGGACTACAGACAATTCCTCTGACTTCATGCTTGGTTTGTGCTCTGACATGCACTGTCAACTGTGGGACCTTATATGTAGACAGGTGTGTGTCTTTCCAAATCATGTCCAATCAACTGAATTTACCCCAGATGGACTCCAATTAAGCTGTAGAAACCTCTCAAGGATGATCAGTGGAAATAGGATGCACCTGAGCTCAATTTTGAGCTTCATGGCAAACATTGTGAATACTTGTGATTTCTTTTATTTTTTTTATTTTTTTATTTATTTTTTTTAATATTTATTTAATTCATTTAAAAGAAAAACAGAAAAGCAAAAAACAAAAGCACCACAATACCAGAATGAAAAGGAGCAGAAAGAAGAACAAGTCTTATGATTTCTGCCCCTTTTAACAATACAATCTTTCAATATACAGCATCATAGTCAACATTATTTAACAGATTGCATTTCTTTAACTTGTCACATACCACTGACCCATTTCATAATTATGACCATTAATTAATAGATTACATCACTGATAGGTTACATTTAAACTTAAGACACTCCAAACATTATTAAGTTTACTTTTTTTTTTTACTTTCTTGCAGCCCACTGACTTACTTCATAGTTTCATACTTACTTAATACATCTAATTTAATATGTTTTTTAAATAATTTAAGCGACCTTAATTCTTTAATTTCTTTATTAAGATTGTTCCATAATTTGACACCATTTACTGCAATACTCCTTTCCTTTACTTTGGTTCTAAATCTTGGTTTTTTAAAGACTTCTATTCCTTTCAATTTATAACTACTTACTCTTTTTTCAAACATATTTTGAATGTTTGTTGGTAAAGTATTTTTATTAACTTGGTACATCGTTTGTAATATTTTCAAATCGACTAAATCATGAAATTCAAGTACCCTATACTTAATAAACAATGGATTAGATGGATCTCTAAAACCACTGTTACTAATCACTTTTAAAGCTCTTTTCTGCAAAATAAATAAAGGTTGTATATAGGTTGTATATGTTGATCCCCAGATTTCTACACAGTAAGTTAAATATGGGACAATCAATGAATTGTACAATGTTAATAAACCATAACTATTTAATGAATATTTTACTTTATGCAAAACAGCAATGGCTTTCGCTATTTTTCCTTTTATGTAATTTATGTGACTTCCATGTAAGATCTTCATCAATCATGACTCCTAAAAATTTCATTTCTTTTACCCTTTGTATATCCATTCCATCTATTTGTAATGACACATTATTTTTTTTCGCTCTATCATTAAACAATATGAAATTTGTCTTATTAATATTTAGTGACAATCTGTTTATATCAAACCAATGTTTAACTTTTTCCAACTCTGTATTTATCACTTGTGCTACTTCCTGTATATCTGATCCAGAGTAAAACAGCGTTGTATCATCAGCAAATAAAATGCTGCCAAGCACATTGGATACATTCACAAAATCATTGATATACAAAATAAACAGTTTGGGTCCAAGTACCGATCCTTGTGGTACTCCATAAATAATGTTACACAATTCTGATTTGGTATTATTTATCTGAACAAACTGTTTTCTATTTTCTAAGTAGCTTTTTACCCACTGATGTGCAACACCTCTTATTCCATATTGTTGTAACTTGTGGAGCAATCTTGAGTGGTCTATAACATCAAAAGCCTTTTTCAGGTCAATAAAAATACTTACAAAATAATCCTTATTATCTATTGTTGTTGATATTTTCTCTATTAGTTCCATAATTGCCATAGCTGTCGAATGTTTTGTTCTGAATCCATACTGAGCATTATTTAAAATATGATGTTTCTCAATAAATTTATCCAATCTTGTTACAAAAACTTTTTCCATAATTTTAGAAAACTGTGGAAGCAATGATACTGGCCTGTAATTAGAAAAATTATGTTTGTCTCCATTTTTATATAATGGGACTACCTTAGCAATTTTCATTTCATCTGAAAATTTTCATGAATTTGCAAAAATCTAAAAAAATAAATAAATAAGAAAAAAAATTGAGAAAAAAATTACTCCATTTTGGAATAAGTCTGTAACATTATGTAGAAAAATGAAGGGCTATGAATACTTTCTGGATGCACTGTGCATCTTCATGTCCTGTATAAATAAAAAAAGAATTTGAGGTTGGAAACTTAGATCAACTCCACTTTTTTACTTTGCATTTTTTCTATTTTTCTTCACTGATATGATTCATATGGCAATTTAATCCAATTAAGTAATTTATTTTTATACATTATATAAAACATTGGACACCTTGTTTTCATTGTTCATTCAGGACCACATGGTTTTCATTGCTGATTGGGTTCTTTTTAAAGTGAAAAGCAAAGTAGTAGGTTTTGTTTTGTTTTGTTGTTTATATATATATATATATATATATATATATAGCTGATCCAAAAATGATCCGATCCATGGCTTTAAAAGCTGTATCCAATCCAGACCATGGGTTTTGCGATTCTTGACACCCCTCCTCACAACCATACATTCAGATCAATGTGGTGAAATTAGAAACTGGGACTCAAGCTATCTACTAAGCGCCACCCCCCCACCAAAAAAAAAAGGTTCAGTCAGTGAAAGTGAGGCATTTTATACATTTTGTGGTGTCTAGTGTGTTTAGGTTCAGAGCAAATACTGATTGCAAACAAAAAATGGTGTGACAGACTTGTTTTTTTTTTTTTTTTTTATGAAAGAGAGGTTGATGAGTTCCTAAAAAGGTTCCTGCAGTATTTCCTGTTGTGCAGAAGGCCCTTTGAAGAAGAATGCGGACATGCAGACTGCTCTTTAGTTTGGTGCAGTTTAATCAGCATTGGGTCTGTACGTAGAGTATCCAGTCGTCCCTGGTGTTGTCTGTGAGTTCTGGTGACGACGCCGTTGTAGCCTTGCCCATTCTAATGTATGGGAAGGAGAATGGAGGCGGCATTACCACAGTAAAGCTTATAATTTAGGAATAGTGGATCTGTCATTGCTGCGGTGACTCCACCATACATGAACCAAGAATGCAACAGTAAGAATCTTGGCTTTTGAAGAATATGGACTTATATTCAGAGTGTTTGCTCAGGGATGTGTTTATTCAGCCATTGTTTATTGCTTTGGTCTGAGGTAGTGGAGTGTGTTTTGTCTTGGCTTCCCGTTTTGTTATGGCTACTGAAGCTGCTATAGATATAGAGATAGACATTTAGAAAATCTGCACTCCCAAAGCTTTGGCTCTTTTTTTCTTTTTTTTTAAAGTTTTGGACATGCAAATTAAAGCCTCTGAAACCCCTTTTTTCTTTTTCAACCATTTGTTTGAAAAGATCACTCTCTAATTACCCTTGACTTCACTCTCACACAGGAAGAAAGGGACATATTTCTGTAAACTGATGGACTTGTGACCCGACATTATTGGCCCAACACTTTTAAATGAGCAGGGCGAAGTGAGCTTGAGAAATTGGCAAAGTTGTGGCGGACTAATCTGCTGCATGCTGTGCCGAGACAAAGTGAGCCGCTTCATGTTGGGATCATTTGTACGGGGCTTTCTTTGAAGTGCTTCCCAATCCATTTCATTTTGCCCAGGAAGATTAATTAGCCAAAGACAGAACAATCAGTTAATTCCACAACAGGAAAATTATTTTTGGAAAACCAGCCTTTTTTCTTCTTCCCCTTACTGCATTCATGTTGTCCTCAGTTGAAAAAACGGATTGATGAAAGGAGATGTTTGGGACATTACGAACTTGTGACAAAAATTAAATCCGTTTTAAATGCTCAGACCATCTCCTGGATACACCTTGGTAAAATGAAAAGTGTTGCTTTTCACTTTCTCACATCTCCTGTTGATTCCTTGGAGCTATGTTAAACTATTCATCAAGCACTGAATTAATTGATTCAGCCGCTCTTTTCAACAAGCTATTTTACAATACTGTTAAAACTTTGTAACTGCATGCGGGTGTGTGCGTGCTTTTAGATTGTGTGCTTTGTGTGTCAGTCTGTGTGTATTTGTGGGTAAAAAGGGGGTGTGCTAAACCAAACCCTTTTGGACTTCTATAATCAGACTCTGGTTCAGTGGAGTGTAATTTAGCCCCAGACAGACTTCCTCCGGTCGTCCCCAGTGGAGCTTGCATGCTGCCCGTTGAGCTGCTGTGGCATTTGATGTGTTCTGCCCTCTGCCATACATAGCGCTGTCCTCAGCCAAACCCTACAATATGTCAAGCCCATAAATGCGTTGTGTCAGCGCTGCCTTTAGTCAGCAGCAGCCAGTCAGGGAGTCTTGTACAGAGCAAGTCACACTGGTCTATGGGCCCCCTGTGGAGATGTGAAGGAGCTGTGAAGAGCGAGGAAATACTGAGCCGTGACTGGAAAGGGGATACCCACTGACTGTATGTGTGCATGCGCTTCCGCCAAGGCAGCTGCTCATTTTTGCAGTTGCGCAAGTGCATGAACAGCAGGCACACTTAATACCTTGTGAGATCTACTGATGGTCTATAAAATGCATTTTAACTATGTGACAGATTAAGGTTGTGCATTTGCAAAATAATGAGCCTCTATTTATGTGTCAAAGTTTTTTTAATAAACCATTTAGTGTGTGATAGGTACAGTAGATGATCATAAAGAATAAGGGCCCTATCTTTATCATCTATTGTGTGTGTTGTATTGTGTGTGGTCTAAAGTGCATAGTTCAGGTGCATTTGAGGCATATTCAATACCAGTTTGCTGTTTACACGCCATGAGTCCACAGTGACACTTGGGTGGAAAGCGGTCATATCTAGTCATTTAATCGTCCTGATCACAGTATCATCTGTAATTTCCTTTAAGAGCGGTGTTTACTTCAAAATGGCACATTTCCATTTAGATGGCAGACTCAAGAGGTTTTCTGGAGAGGAAACAGATCTGTGTGCAAAACATCAAAAGGGCATTTCCATGCTGAATGGGAAAATTAGGCAAGTTTTTTTTCCAGTGTTTCCCTTGCATTTTCAGTGTTCTAGATATAAAATAAGGGTTTTTGCCAGGAAACAAAGGACTTTTGGTGTAACGCGAGTCACGCTGTAATTAGAAGTAATTAAAAAACTAATTAAAGATTCGTCTTACTTTTTGATGGGTCATTTCACACCTTGTGTCAACTGGCACATGCATGCAAGAAATGGTGTCTAAAAATGTGTATGTGTGGGAGGTACACAAAAAATACCTTGAAAAGTGACCAGACATTTACAGAGAGTCACATGGAAATAGGGATGGGTATCGAGAACCGGTTCCTTTCAGGTATCGTTAAGAAATGATTCGATCCACCGACATCAATAACCTTTTTACTTAACGATTCCCTTATCGGTCCTTCTGAGTGACCGTTGTTTTTGGGGGGGTTTGTCAGGAAAATTATAATTTCTCTACATTGATTACAGACCTTGCAGTGGGTATGTGATCAACTTTTCTGCAGCGCGGCTTTGCTTTGAACCTTTAACCAATCAAAGCAATGATTCGCAGATCGAAGCAGTGCTTCGATCATTGCTTCATTTATTAATTTTTTTATTTCGTTTTCCCCCACTAAAACCCTAAAGATCATATGGCTGTGAGTATTATTTTACCTTTTTTATGTTAAACCGACCTGTTATGGTCTTCTGAAACAGTTGATGGATGTATTTTATAACTTAAAAATGGGACCGATGCTAACACGTTAGCATGTCTATGGCATTTTCAATTTTAAAGTTAGCATTAAGCAGTTGCTGCTGTCAAGTGTTTGTCGTAAAAGAGTCAAATGTATTACAAATTGTAATATTTTTTAAATTTATTTTTGTTTATATATTAATAATAATAGCAAGCACAATAATATTAATAATAACTAATCTAATGATTATATACAATTTTAGAATAAAAACACAACAGAAAATATAAAACCAATGAACAATGAACATACATAAATAAATAAATACATACATACAGAAATAATAAGTGTTTCCTGTGAACACCTAGTGACTCTTACACCTCCATTTCATCCCTGTTTTATTTAAGTTTAATGACAGTTTGTTTCGGTCAAACCATATTTTCAATGTGTTAATTTCCTCAGTGATTTCCTCCAGAACTATCTGCCAAGCTAGAAAACTGCTGCATCCTAGTAAGAGCAGAATACTACTGGAATAAATTTGAATAAGGAAAGTTGGGGTTTTTTTCTCACTAAATGGATGCTGCACTCACTGCAGTTTATTGTCTGGAATAGTCCCAGATTGCATTTCAGAGCTTCTAGAATTCAAACATTTTCGTGCATGTGGTGTTGGGGGGGTAATTTTGGGTTTCAGCTTTTTTGTTTTTCACAACTTTCAATCCCTGAATATGTGAAATCGTGAGTCACTTTTGTGAGGATTAAAGTCACTAACTGGGACTCCTGTCTTGCTGCGAGAAAGAAATGAGAATCGTCCTCCGTTCTGTTCACACAGCTCCAAACGCTGCGCGGCTCTCTGCCGAGTCAAGTTAGAACGATAGAATCCAGTCGGAATTAATAACGTCAAAGCGAAACACCGTTTTGTTTATTTTTATTTATGTCCAGAGATCAAGGATACAGTGACCAATTTCATATTTATTTACTTTAAGACTCAATGAAATACATAGAAAACCTGTAAAGCCTACTTTTAGTACAAAATTCACTATCGATAAGGGAATCGATAAGGAATCGGATCAATAAGCAGAATCGATAATGGCATCGATATCAATAAAGTCTTATCAATACCCATCCCTACATGGAAATGCCCAAAAAGCATCAAAGTGCTCACACAGTAATTTAGAGTAGCAGCTTCCAAAGGTCCCTGAAGTGAAGCCTGGGGAGGAAGAAATCCATCATGCTATGTACAAGCTGGTGTTATTAGAGTTTTGTCTTTTTTAGTTTTGACCATTTCTTGGTCAATTTTTGTTGTCAATTCAGTTTTGTTGTAGCTTAATGAGTGAAGAGGAGGAATATCAGCTCTAAAACTCTCCTTGTGTGTGCAAAAGTAGAGCTAGGACAAAATACTTATCTCCCGATACGATATGTGTCACGATACGTAAGAAATGAGGCTAGACATGTGGAAACTTAAATAATATCAGTGCACATCACATTTTTGAGAGTTGTTGTTGGTTTGTTTTTTTTGGGTGGTTTGGGGGGTGTTACATTTAACCATTATTGAACCAGGGGGTTTTGTGAGGAGAACCATACTGCATAGTTGATAATTAAATAATTAAAACACTTTTTAAGTAAACTTTCTGCTATCTTTAGTCCCAGACTTGGAGATACAAAAAATGCATCTAAGTCTGTTCTTGACCACATTTCATTTTAAAACCAACACACTCATAGGTGCACAGATTAGCACATGTATATTTGTAGCTTCCACAGTGTAACTGCTACACGATAATGACAACTGTGTCAGTTGGAAACTATCAATGGCAGTCACACTGAGCTTTGCGCTTCTTTGTGCAATGTGTAAGATAGGGCCCTTAGAAATGCATACTATACCTGCCATATTTCCAACTATGGAAGCATCATACACACTGTGTTATTTTCAACCATTTTTTATTTAAGCCTTAACATGGAGAAGAGGTTAAAACTTTTCCTGGTTGCTACTGACATTAGTTCATTATGAGCTCTAATGACTATATCCTATTTGTTGTTCCTTTTCTGATTAAAGCTGTTTGTCCTCTGTCTGTTGTCAGGTGACTGCGGTGCGTCAAGAGTATGAGGACAAGATCAAAGGTTTAATTCCAGCAGAACTGAGACAACAACTAGAAGACACCATCAGCTCTCTAAAAACTCAGGTGGAAACTATTTACTACAGTTACAACTAGAGCTGAAACAACTAATCGAGTTAATCGATTAAAATCAATTATTAAAATAGTTGTCAACTAATTTAGTCATCGAGTAGTTGCTAAATAACTTTGTTTTACCGCAAATGTTTCGTTTCTTCCAATTAATCAACCGAGCTTTGCTTTGAATCTTGAACCAATGAAGGAGTGCTTCAAGCTGCTGCTTCGTTGGTTTCACTTGTTTCATTTCGCTTTATCTTAATTTTTCTCCACTAAAACCTTAAAGAGCATATGTCTGTGAGGAATATTTACCTTTTTATGTTAAACTGACCTGTTATGGTCTTCTGAAACAGTTGATAGATGTATTTTATGCTAACGCGTTAGCATGTTTATGGCATTTTCAATGTTAAAATTAGCATTAAGCTGCTGGCATTTCAGCATGTTTGTGCATTTGGTTTCTGTATAATAATTAATGGCTCAGCGTTTATCGTAAAAGAGTCAAATGTATTACAAATTATAATTTTTTTAATTATTTTTATTTATATATTAATAATAATAGCAACAATAATAGTAATAATAACTAATAATGCTACAATACAATTTTAGAGAAAGAGACATGAGTCACATGTGTCACTGTGAAATGACCACATAGTTTACAAGTTATACAGAGAATGTTACACATATAATGAGTCAGGCTACAGTGTTTGATTTAAGTTTTATGGTTAACTGGTTATGCCAATTGCTCATTTGCAGCAACAAAAATACCTCTTTTTTCACCATATATTTTATAACATTTATATGTTTCAATGTTGTTTTATGGCAACTCAGCACTTTGATAAAGCAATGCCATTTGAAATAATTATTTTTGTTCTTTATTATAAACTGTTTTATTCTTTATTATTTTATATTTCAACAGCCAAGGGACATTTGATGATTTGTTGATTTTCAAGTATTTTAAGTTTTCACATAATGTTCTGTTGTTAAATAAAGTGATGGAAGGAGAGAAAAATTGTTTCCCTGGCACATTTTTAAAAAAGTCCCCGCTAATCTGATTAATCGATTAATCGTGTCGAAACCCCATCAGATTCATCGATGATCCAAATAATCGTTTGTTGCAGCCCTAGTTACAACAAACTGCCAAATCAAAACTTATACTTGGTACAAAATATATATACAGTTAGGAAAATAAGTATTTGAACACCCTGCGATTTTGCAAGTTCTCCCACTTAGAAATCATGGAGGGGTCTGAAATTTTCATCTTAGGTGCATGTCCACTGTGAGAGACATAATCTTAAAAAAAAAAAAAAAAAAATCCAGAAATCACAATGTATGATTTTTTAATCATTTATTTGTATGTTACTGCTGCAAATAAGTATTTGAACACCTACCAACCAGCAAGAATTCTGGCTCATACAGACCTGTTAATTTTTCTTTAAGAAGCCCTCTTATTCTGCACTCTTTACCTGTATTAACTGTACCTGTTTGAACTTGTTACCTGTATAAAAGACACCTGTTCACACACTCAATCAATCACACTCCAACCTGTCCACCATAGCCAAGACCAAAGAGCTGTCTAAGGACACCAGGGACAAAACTGTAGACCTGCACAAGGCTGGGATGGACTACAGGACAACAGGCAAGCAGCTTGGTAGAAGATAACAACTGTTATGATTATTTATTAGAAAGTGGAAGAAACACAAGATGACTGTCAATCTCCCTCGGTCTGGGATTCCATGCAAGATCTCACTTTGTGCGGTAAGGATGATTCTGAGAAAGCTTAGAACTACACAGGAGGACCTGGTCAATGACCTGAAGAGAGCTGGAACCACAGTCACAAAGATTACATTAGTAACACATGATGCTGTCATGGTTTAAAATCCTGCAGGGCAGCAAGGTCCCCCTCCTCAAGCCAGCACATGTCCAGGCCTGTTTGAAGTTCACCAGTGACCATCTGGGTGATCCAGAGGAGGCATGGTAGAAGGTCATGTGGTCAGATGAGACCAGAATAGAGCTTTTTGGAATCAACTCCACTTACCATGGTTAGAGGATGAGAACAACCCCAAGAAAACCATCCCAACTGTGAAGCATGGGGGTAGAAACATCACACTCTGGGGGTGCTCTTCTGCAAAGTGGACAGGACGACTGCACCATATTGAAGGGAGGATGGATGGGGTCATGTATTGCGAGATTTTGGCAAACAACCTCCTTCCCTCATTATGAGCATTGAAGATGGGTCATGACTGGTCTTCCAGCGTGACAATGACCCCAAACACACAGCCAGGGCAACTAAGGAGGTTCTCCGTAGGAAGCATTTCAAGGTCCTGGAGTGGCCTGGCCAGTCTCCAGACCTGAACTCAATAGAAAATCTTTGGAGGGAGCTGAAACTCCAAACCTGAAAGATCTAGAGAAGATCTGTATGGAGGAGTGGACCAAAATCCCTGCTGCACTGTGTGCAAACATGGTGAAAAACTACAGGACACGTTTGACCTCTGTAATTGCAAACAAAGGCTACTGTACCAAATATTAACATTGATTTTCACAGGTGTTCAAATACTTAGTTGCAGCAGTAACATACAAATAAATTATTAAAAAATCATACATTATGGTTTCCGGATTGTTTTTTAGATTACGTCTCTCACAGTGGACATGCACCTAAGATGAAAATTTCAGACCCCTCCATGTTTCTAAGTGGGAGAACTTGCAAAATTGCAGGGTGTTCAAATACTTATTTTCCTCACTGTATATATATATATATATATATATATATATGTATGTATGTATGTATGTATATATATATATGTGTGTGTGTGTGTGTGTGTGTACATAAGTATTCTCAGTCTTTGCCATGAAGCTCAAAATTGAGCTCGGGTGTATCCTGTTTGACAGATCACCCTCGCGATGTTTCGACAGTTTAATTGGAGTCTACCTGAGGTAAATTCAGATTGGACATGATTTGGAAAAACACACGCCTGTCTTCATATAAGGACCCACAGTTGACAGTGCATGTCAGAGCACAAACCAAGTATGAAGTCAAAGGAATTGTCTGTAGACCTCAGAGACAGGATTATCTCGAGGCACAAATCTGGAAAAGGGTACAGAAACATTTCTGCTGCGTAGAAGGTCCCAATGAGCACATGCCTCCATCGTCCATCAATGGAAGAAGTTTGGATCCACCAGGACTCTTCTTGGAGCTGGCCGCCCATCAAAACTGAGTGATCGGGGGAGAAGGGCCTTAAGCCCCTTTCACACCAGGGCTGCTCCCAGTTGCTCCCTGTGGCGTCATGATGACGCAGGAATTTCTGCGTCAGGTGCGCGCAGCAGGGGGCAGAGAGGAGGTGAGGACGCAGCCTGCAGGTTCTCTGTACAGAGAAGTCAGAGTGCACAGTTTGGCTGCAGACAGACTGTGCACTCTGACTTCTCTTCTACTTGTTGTTGTGCTGAGCTGCAGGGCTGCGCTCTGAGTTCTGTTATAGTTTATCTTTCCTCCCTTGACCGGTTTGTGCGTGCGCGCACACCGTCCTTAAGCAAATGTGATGTCTGGAGTTCTACTTGATGTTGACATGTCCTGGACTTATGTCCTTTTTAACTGTGATGAGAGAGTAGAGAGAAAGGAACTAACTGCCTGCAGACAATTTTTTTTTCTTTTCTTTCCTCCTTTGACCACGAGATGCGCGCGCACGAGCGAGCGAACGTTAAGCAAATGTGGAGATGTCTGGAGTTCTACTTGATGTTGACATGTCCTGTCTCAGGACTTATGTCCTTTTTTAACTGTGATGTGAGAGTTTGAGCAGAGAACAAGGAACTAATGCCTGCAGCCAGACTTTTTTTTCTTTCTTTTAATTGTTCACATGTGCGTGCGTGAACGAACGTCCATGAGTGGACTAGAAATGTCCGGAGTTTTTACTGGATATTTCTGGCAATCAGTCTGCATTTTTTCTTTCTTCAGTGTGTAGTTTTTACTGCATTGAGTACACGGTATAAAAACAATCCTGCGTGATTTATACTGCGGGAACAATGGAACACAGCAGGAATCATAAATTGGCTTCTGAGTCACACCGGGTAACGCCTCTTTGCCCCAACTTGCGCTGGAACCACTTCCTTTCTGCGTCGAGCACAGGACGCCAAAAAAATTAAACAGGTTTAATTTTTCGGTGCCCAGCTTGCTTCCTCCTTTGCACCCTCGCGCTGTTGTGGCGCCGAGCTGCATCGTCTCGGCACTGAGTTGCTTCCACGCAGCGTCGTCATAATGACGCACGCGCAACTGGGAGCAACTGGGAGCACCCCTGGTGTGAAAGGGGCTTAAGTCAACTTTTCAGTTAGCTGATTATCTATTATCGAAGCTAATTTTTTGGTTTGCTGTGCCCACCACTGTTTGAATCTAAAGCATGATTCTTTGCAGGTTTGATGTTTTTTCTTGATTGTAGACTGATACTTTGAGTTCTGCCAATTCAACCCTCCATTGTTTCTTCTCCATCATATCATGCATGTCTTCCCTTCCAAATCCACATTAGTTTAATTATTACCATCTCGTGAATCATGTTTGTTACTCATTTTATTTAGCTCTTTTTGACACTGAATTGTATGTTTCTGAACATTAACCCTGAAAGCAAAACAAGCTTTTCTGTGATAGAACTTTGTCATGGGGTCGACATAAGCAGTGGTGGGCACAGATAACCTAATGCCGCATTCACACCGAGCACGACCAGATGCCACACATTTGCATTGGTTGTGTGGTGACGGACGCGCCACCATCGCCCGGTGTGTCGCTCTGCTTTCGCTGTGAAAATTCGCCCCAGTGCGTCATCAAATAGGAGGAGCTTCCATTCCGCTCGTCAGCTCCAGTTGTCAGTCAAGTTAACATGACGGACCTTGGTCACACGGAGCGAGTTGTTGTGGAAAATGTCATGAGGCGTTCCCAATTCGGGGAGTATCATTATTTGCTGTAGGAGCTGCGTCTGGATGACGGCTGCTTTCAGCGGTCCTTCTGCCTCTGCAGGACCCAGTTTGGGGACCTCCTGTCCCGTTCACACACACATGTAAGCAATCAAAAAAACAAAACCTCCACTCCCCCTGCTGTGGGGCTGCTGCTCGCTCCAAAAACTCGGTCATAATTGTGAAATAAAGGACAAAAGGGACATAAGTCCTGCTCACAGGCTGCTACCAGAGACAGGACATGTTCACATCCAACTCAGTCAAACTCCAGACATCTCCATGTCACTACATATTCAGTCCCTGATTGGTCATCGCGGTGCGACAAGACGAAAAAGTTCAGATTTTTCAACTTGGGGAGGAGGGCAACGCGACGTGACGCGACGCATTATCGCACCACAAACACGCTAATCGCTCAAAATCGCTTCACTTTCGTCGCCTCATTCACGTCCATCGCGTCGCACTGTGCAGCTTGGCGCCAAAATGCGTACTTCCATAGGGATTACATGGCAACCTGTCACTGCTGTCGCTCGCGTCGCACCCGGTGTGAACGCGGCATAAAAGTTAACTGTGTGTTCAATGTGACTGGTAAAATCTATACTCTGTCAGGCTCTGACAGTGGTCATGTCTGTTATTATGAATTTATGTGGAAATGATTGTTGTACAAAAGCTTCAGATAACTGTCACTGAGATAGATGATGACTGGAGCGCAGTTTTGGGCAGAAACGAGGCAATAATCTATGAATTGTTGCTGAAGCACTGAAATGACGCACGTGCAGTGAAGGCACAGTGAGAGTGCCCTCCACCTTCTGAGTTCCTCCGACAGTGGCCTGACTGTTGCAGACAGCCTGGAGCCAGGAACGATTTTAGCTGTTTACAAACCTTTTTGACTGTTAAACCTTACTCACTTCACCACGAAAAAAAAGTTATCGGCCTGAAAGTTATCGGAACTAAATTTATCGGAAGATAATCGGTCGGGTAATGGTTTTAACACTTATCTGAAAAGCTAATCCGATAATGAAAACATTATCTTCGATAATTATCTGTTATCGGATTATCTGAACTGTGCCCACCACTGGACATAAGCCACCACCTCCTTCAGATTGGTCTCACAAGACTCCACCATTTCAGTGCACTTTCAGTGCACAGCCACACGTCTGAAATCAGATGTGTTTATAATGTGTAATTAGCATCTCTGTTCTCATTGAAATTGTGTTTGGTTTTCCACGTTAAAGTTTTTTTACAAAAGGGGGTGAAAAGATGGTGGGGGAGGGGTATTGTCTTGTCTCTAGAGACATCCAGCCATATTTCCGTAGTGTTTTGCATGTACCAAATGAAATGTTAGAACTTTCCTAAGGTCTTCCACAGAGAGGAATGTACCCTCGGCTCCAGTCCGGTAGTCCCAGGACAATACAAATTTTTTGGAGCCCTGATTATTCTGCCAGGCTCAAGATGCTGCGTAAATGTAGATGGGTTTATTTTCGCTGCAGCCAAAGACACTTCATAAATAAACTCACATTTTGTAGCCAAACAAAAGACTTGCTCAGCCTCCTGTTGCCGTGTCCTAACCTCAGCAAACCTGGCAGATAATCTTTGCTCTGTCTCTCAGTGCATTAACCCCAGTGCCCTAATCTCCTGACCCCCAGCCCCTGCTGTTCTGACCCCTGGGCTCAACAACCAGGCCTTTCTTCCACCTTTCCTGAACATCCCCACACGCACGTACACACACACACACACAAATACCCAACTGACCAAAGCTATCATACTCCTGCCACTTCCTGTTCTATATTATGATGAGCTAGGTTCCTGCTTCCCTCATTCTGAATACACCAGCATAAATTCATAAGTTAGCATCTTAACCGTTTAACTGACCGAAAAGCATCACATTTACAACTAAGTGTTTTTAATCCCTGTTACAACCTAGACACAACTTTTGCAGTAAGAGCAGTTGTGCAGTATTGGCCATCTGGTTGATTATACAGTGATTTGAAGAAATGTGTGCACCCGTGAGGCATTCTTGTGACACAGACCTTGTACAAGTTCAAAGTTGAGCAACCTTGACCTATTTTTAGAGGTCAAAAGGTTACATAATGTTTTCTACTTTTATGCTCATATGGCTGACGGTATTTTAGCAAAACACAATTTCTAATATTTAATCCCTCTTATAAAGAGCGAACAATACAATTGTGATCCTTCTGTTCCTCTGTATATGACCCATGGTCATAGACGTAAAGTCATGAACTGACATGAATGAAGCCATGCGCTCTTATGTCCACATCTGCTGGCTCCGTGCATCCAGCCAGCCCCACATGTCCAGTGAGCGGTGCGCCATAGTACACTGTGTCATGTGAACCATAGCTCATGTGGTGGACGTGACATTCAGATCACCATTTGAGTGTTTACATGATCAGACGGTTCTTTTCACATGGGCCAGCTTGCTGATGTGTATTTATTGTTTTATTTATTTATTTATTTGTCTTGATCTCTATGTTCTAATTTAAAACATCATGTGTACTGTGCCACTTTCAGTTCCAGCAAGTTGCTGGCCAGTGATCAGCTGACATACCCACTGTGTCCACAGTGCTATGAGCAAAGCGATCACACATGAATGTGTTCACGCCTTTCCCTGTGGTGGGAGTGACATGAGTCTGGCTGGTGTCCAGCTGATAACACAATTCACACCATGCCGTGCACGCTGAGACGTAGCTGTGATCTTGTCTGTACATAACTATCAGCATGTCATAAGAGCATGAGAGCCTGCCTGCACTCGGTTTTCATGCTGAGAGCGCAAATGGCCCTGCCTTTTCTAAGTGCCCCGCGTGTGGTGTTGGATGTTCGTGGGTGCACCTGCCGGCTGAGAGTGGGGTGATAAGCACTCATACAGCCTTCACCGTATGTTGGCTGCAGGTGTGAAGACTGCCTCGATTGGGGTTTTAAATGTTGTTGTTGTGGTTCGTGTTTGTTTAACAGTATTGCTTGTGTTATTCATTTATTGTGTTTTTGTAGTTAGTTTAGTCAGTTCAGTTAAGTCTCATGTTGCAGTTACCATGAGTGAGTTAAGTCTCATGTTGCCAGTATCATAACTGAAAAGTGTATTGCATTTGATGTCTTCTTCCGCTGTCTCTGTTTGTGCATGTCTAAAATTAGAAGCACCTGCTTGTGGCAGAATGTGGAAAAGACAAAAAGCTCTCCGTGCATGAGTGTGTGGAATTTCGATTGTGGATTAACTGTGGACAGCTGGCATTTGCTGTTTGGTATGCTTCTGTATTATGAGTCAAGGATGAACACTGTCAAAATTGAACATTGATAGGAATAATATTTTTCGAGAAGCTACAGATATTAGCTAACAACACTGAGCAATGGACATTGCTAACTACATTCTGAACTCACATGACATTCCAGCAGTACATGATTTTGCTTTGTAAGGTCAATGTAGGTCAAGGTCAGGTTTATTTATAAAGCACATTTACAAACAGTCAACACTGCCCCAAAGTGCTGTACAATAAAAGGATTTAAAATTATATCGTTAAATACAAGAACAAAATAAATCAACAAGACAGTAAAAGATGTGGCAGTGTTCAGCTCATCTTGTATTAAAAGCCAGTGCAAAAAGATATGTCTTTAAAAGAGTCTTAAAAGAGTCAACTGTAGGAGCCAGTCGGACATTCAATGGCAGAGAGTTCCAGAGCTTGGGCCCCGCAACAGCAAAGGCTCTGTCTCCCCTGGTCCTTAGCTTAGATCTGGGACAGACCAGTAAACTCTGGTCCGCGGAGCGCAGAGCTCTTCCTGGAGTGTGCAGTGACAGCATATCAGATAAATAGAATGGGGCTTGACCGTGAATTGATTTAAAAACAAGCAACAAAATCTTAAAATCAGTTCTAAAAGCAACAGGCAACCAGTGCAGTGAAGCTAAAACAGGAGAAATGTGTTGGTGCCGTTTGGCTCCAGTGAGCAGACGCGCAGCTGCGTTTTGCACCATCTGGAGACGATGCAGAGATGACTGATTAAGACCAACATACAAAGAATTGCAGTAGTCTAAACGAGACGTGATCAAGGCGTGCACAACCTGTTCCAGCTGATCTGGGGGCAGGTAACGCTTGATTTTACTTAAAAGTCTAAGCTGGAAGAAGCTTGTTTTGACCACTGTGTTGATCTGCTTCTCGAATTTAAAAGAGCTGTCTATAAAAACACCAAGGGTCTTAGCAGATGAACAACAGTAGGAGGCGCGTGGACCAAGGGCAGAAAGGTCAAGGTCACCAAAGACCACAATCTCTGTTTTGCTTTCATTTAGATTCAAAAAGTTTAAAGACATCCAGTCTTTGACTTCTTGAAAGCAAGTCTGTAGGATGGCAGATGAGTTTGTTTTAAGGTTCAGAGGTAGATAAATCTGCACATCATCAGCAAAGCAGTGAAACTGAATGTTATATTTCTTAAAAATTGATTCTAAAGGAAGCAAATAAAGTGAAAATAAAATTGGCCCTAAAATTGAACCCTGAGGTACTCCCCAAGTCAAAAGGGCTTTCTGTGACACAAAGGGACCAAGGTTCACAGAAAAGCACCGACCAGTCAAATAGGACTTAAAGCATTTGAGCATTGTGCCATTTAATCCAACACACAATTCAAGGCGAGATAATAAGACCTGGTGGTCAACAGTGTCAAAGGCTGCAGTTAAATCCAAAAGCACAAGCACAGCTGAGCTGCCAGAGTCCATGATTAAAAGAAGATCATTAAAAACTTTTAAAAGAACAGTTTCAGTGCTGTGCAAAGGTTTAAAACCAGACTGGAACTTTTCAGTTATGTCAAATGCAGTAAGGTGCGACTGTAGTTGAGTATAGACCACCTTTTCAAGTATTAAAAATGATGTCTTAGAAATGGGTCTATAATTAGAAAAAATAGCAGGGTCCAAATTATGTTTTTTTAAAAGGGGCTGTATCATGGCCTGTTTAAAGGAACAAGGAACGACACCTGAAGACAGAGAAGCATTAATCAGCTGTAAAATACAAGGGCCAACTGAATCAAGGACTTCTTTCAAAACCTTAGCAGGAAGGAAATGTAAGTGCATAATGTAATTGTAAATATGTTAAAAATACATGGATGACACAAGAAAGCGAAATCACTTATTTCCATTGTGGTCCATTTAAAAATCAAATGACAAAATAGAAGTAATAAAAAAATAAAATAATACTGATGATAATAATAATAATAATAATAATAGTGTGTATATGATAACAGCAGTCTAAAGAATTTATATATGCATTAAGACAGTAAATTAACATTAAAATATTACATAATTAACAGGAAATAAAAGGGTTGAGTTCCTCTTCTCAAAATTGTTGAGGTCTAAGGTCCTAAAAACATTCTGGACTCACACACCATTCCAACTTATTATACAAGTGTCAGCTACCTACACTCAACAAAAATATAAACGCAACACTTTTGGTTTTGCTCCCATTTTGTATGAGATGAACTCAAAGATCTAAAACTTTTTCCACATACACAATATCACCATTTCCCTCAAATATTGTTCATAAACCAGTCTAAATCTGTGATAGTGAGCACTTCTCCTTTGCTGAGATAATCCATCCCACCTCACAGGTGTGCCATATCAAGATGCTGATTAGACACCATGATTAGTGCACAGGTGTGCCTTAGACTGCCCACAATAAAAGGCCACTCTGAAAGGTGCAGTTTTGTTTTATTGGGGGGGGATACCAGTTAGTATCTGGTGTGACCACCATTTGCCTCATGCAGTGCAACACATCTCCTTCGCATAGAGTTGATCAGGTTGTCAATTGTGGCCTGTGGAATGTTGGTCCACTCCTCTTCAATGGCTGTGCGAAGTTGCTGGATATTGGCAGGAACTGGTACACACTGTCATATACGCCAGTCCAGAGCATCCCAAACATGCTCAGTGGGTGACATGTCCGGTGAGTATGCCGGCCATGCAAGAACTGGGACATTTTCAGCTTCCAATAATTGTGTACAGATCCTTGCAACATGGGGTCGTGCATTATCCTGCTGCAACATGAGGTGATGTTCTTGGATGTATGGCACAACAATGGGCCTCAGGATCTCGTCACGGTATCTCTGTGCATTCAAAATGCCATCAATAAAATGCACCTGTGTTCTTCATCCATAACAGACGCCTGCCCATACCATAACCCCACCGCCACCATGGGCCACTCGATCCACAACATTGACATCAGAAAACCGCTCACCCACACGATGCCACACACGCTGTCTGCCATCTTCCCTGGACAGTGTGAACCGGGATTCATCTGTGAAGAGAACACCTCTCCAACGTGCCAAACGCCAGCGAATGTGAGCATTTGCCCACTCAAGTCGGTTACGACGACGAACTGGAGTCAGGTCGAGACCCCGATGAGGACGACGAGCATGCAGATGAGCTTCTCTGAGACGGTTTCTGACAGTTTGTACAGAAATTCTTTGGTTATGCAAACCGATTGTTTCAGCAGCTGTCCGAGTGGCTGGTCTCAGACGATCTTGGAGGTGAGCATGCTGGATGTGGAGGTCCTCGGCTGGTGTGGTTACATGTGGTCTGCGGTTGTGAGGCTGTTTGGATGTACTGCCAAATTCTCTGAAACGCCTTTGGAGACGGCTTATGGTAGAGAAATGAACATTCAATACACAAGCAACAGCTCTGGTTGACATTCCTGCTGTCAGCATGCCAATTGCACGCTCCCTCAAATCTTGCGACATCTGCGGCATTGTGCTGTGTGATAAAACTGCACCTTTCAGAGTGGCCTTTTATTGTGGGCCGTCTAAGGCACGCCTGTGCACTAATCATGGTGTCTAATCAGCATCTTGATATGGCACACCTGTGAGGTGGGATGGATTATCTCAGCAAAGGAGAAGTGCTCACTATCACAGATTTAGACTGGTTTGTGAACAATATTTGAGGGAAATGGTGATATGTGTATGTGGAAAAAGTTTTAGATCTTTGAGTTCATCTCATACAAAATGGGAGCAAAACCAAAAGTGTTGCGTTTATATTTTTGTTGAGTGTATTTTATAAACACTACCCAATCTAGAGCCTGTGGATCCCCAAGGACATCACGCTAGTTCATTTTATTTGTACAGTATCATACAGTATTCATACAAGCCATGGTGGTCGAGTGCATTACTTATTGTTTTTGTGAAACAACTGTACCTCCTAATTCCAGATCTTTCTGAAGTAGTCCTTGATTCTCTGACATGTCTTCTGATAATTCTTTTCATTACTCTGTCAGAAGTCTTGCGAGGAGCAAGTTTATGGTGAAATGATGTTCTTTCCACTTTCAGATTATGGCCCAAACTGTGCTCACTGGAACCTTAAGAAGTTTAGAAATCCTTCTATAGCCAACACCATCAGTATGTTTTGCAACAATAAGGTTGCAAGGATCTTGAGAGAGCTTTTTGCTTTTACCCATCATGTGATGGTTCTTGTATGACACCTTGGTAAAAAGACACATTTTTATAGGCCATCAGTTGGGACTAAACCACCTGATATTAATTTGTAATGAGAAGGAGCAGGACTGCTTTCTAATTGCTGATAGATTTCAGCTGGTGTCTTGACTTTCCATGTCTTTTTGCACCTCCCTTTCTTCAGGTGTTCAGTGTTTTTTCTGTGTCATTTCACAGTATTACACATAATTTATTTACTTTAATATATGGTTTAATTTCTTTGTATGTATGGATAACTTGAGTTGTTACCAACAGCTGGTGAAAATTTCATGTTAATAGCACCTTTAGACATATATTTTCTGACAAAAATGGTGACGTATTCAATACTTATTTTACCTGCTGTACGTCTTGGACTTCATTTAACCCAGTTAATAAAAAAATACAAACAGTGTGGTATTGTATGGTAAATCTGTGTGGAGGTGGCAGTTCCCAAAACATGGGAATCATATGTTCTTTGGTGTATTCTTCAATTTTCTGTTATACTCATATCTAAGCAGATATATAAAGGTACGTAATGTGAATTTTGCCCAGAAGAGACACAGTTGTTTTGCAGTGTGACCCGAGGACAGAAAAATAAAGAAGAGGAATCAGTGGTTGTTCCTCTATACACTGTCTACTGGTTGCTAGTGCAGCTAACAAGTTTGAGCACCATCATGTTTGTGAAATAGAGGATCATACGACATCTTGCTTATGACAAGAGAAGTCAAGAGAGCAATAATAGCCAGAAAAAAGCAGTCTGCAAACTCACCAATAGCTGGCAGTAAATCATACACACTGCAGCTTTAAATTAATTGTGTTACAGCCATGTGCATGTCAAAAATCTGCACAGAACCTTTGCTGCACGAAACAGACTATATTTGTGGTCTTTTCAAACATGAAACTGTAGTGTGTAATACACGTCTGAAAGGTTCTGTGACTATTGCAGGTCCACTTTCATCAGAAGAGAGCCTCAATGCTGCAAGAAGACCTGGACGCCTGTCGCACCACTCGGTTAGTACAGATCTCTGCAAACATCTCTCACTGTTCATTCTAATAAATAATGTGATCATTTACTGGAGTCTGTGATTCAGATAACTTTGGTTAACAGTCACATTGTTTTTTTGTTGTTGTTTTTGTACAGGTAGCATTTGGAGTCCTGGATCCTGATCTTAAACACGGACATGATGAATAAGAATTCCAAACATATGTGAGCATTATTAACAGTGTATTTTACATAACCTTTGTCTTTTTTGTTGTCTTGCATTGGTTTTACTATAATGAATTGTTCTTTTGCCATAATATGCTTCATCTTGTTGTAAAATGAATAACTGATTTTCATTCCCTTATCCTGTTTCATATGTGGTAGTTGTTTGAAAACAAGTGCTAAATGTGGGCCATAATTCACCACTTATTAAAAACATTTCACATCATTTTCAGTTGTTATGCTAATTTTTGTTTCATTCTGTTAGCATGATTTTCATCTATTTCAAATATATCCTTGTTACGCATGAAATTATTGGGTTATACTGTTGCCTTTGTTCTGGTTTCACCACAGCATGCATGTAAACCAAGATTAGCAGCGTAACTGTAAAGTCAAGACGTTGACTTCCCATCTCGCTGTTTCAATCCAAGCCATGATCTGAACTGTGAGGGCTTGTCGGGGGTTTGTGGTTGTTTCAGATAAAGTGTGCTTTGATTGTTTGATCCTTGAGCCAAATGCTACAATCCTTGGGCCTCGTGTTTCTGACTCTGCCACCACTTTGTGTTTTACCACCGGCTCCACTCAAAGCTGTCCACAAAATGGCCGCCAAGTTTCTCCCAGTGTCTCCAGTGTGGAGGTTTTACAATGATAATAGCATTTGGCCAACCAGAGATGGCTTCATAATGAACCCCCCCCCCCCCCCCCCCCCCCCCCCCCCCCCATACACACACACACACACACAATCCACTGAGATTTTGTGTCTCTGGTAGGTCAAGAATGCATCAGGGTCTGCTCTGTTCATTGGATTTACTTCTCAAGGAAATCAAGGATTACATATGTTTTTGCAAACTGTTTGTTGGAACGCGGTCTGTCTCTCTACAGTTCTGTTTCTGTGTAGGCTCTCAGTTGTCCATGTGGTTTCCATAGTAGAGAAGCTTGAATCTTCGACTGGACTGGGTTGCTTGACGCGAGGACGTTTCGCTTCAAATCGCAGAAGCTTCCTCAGCTAAAATTCTTGCTCTGGTGGTCTGACTTCTGTCTTGACTCTTGTAGAGAAGAATAATCAAGAAGTCACAAAAGCTGGAGTTTTAAACCTAACCAGACCCCTCCTACCGAGAGGCAGACTGCTATAGGCTAGTGACTAAACAATAGCTCTAATTAACACCTATTGTGCTCTAGTTAGCACCCTCCTAATGACAGGGCAGCTGTCCCTCCTAATGATGGGATGGACCCTCTCATGATGGCTCCCTTGACGACTCTGCTGATGACGTGAATGACTCATTACCATGAACAAAAGACTGAAACTGCTTTGACCTGAGTACCCCATTGTAAACAGGGGATAAAGCGTGTCTCAGACCCCCTCCCCGGTTAAGGCTGGGTTTCAAACGTTTCACAAAGAATGCCTCCTTGACCCCTCTCTCAAACCATTTCTTCTATCTGGCTAATATTTTAACTTCCTTGTCCTCAAACGTGTGGTTAGTGTCTTTAAGCTGGAGATGAACTGCAGACTGGGGTCCACTGGTGCCCTCTCTGCGGTGCTGGTATAGCCTTTTGTGTAAAGGTTGCTTCTGTTCATAACTTCGTAAGAATTCTATCCATCTGGTTTTCACTGACTTGTACTCTGAGTGATGACCTTTAACTGGTCACTGGTGTAAGCTTCAAAGTTATTAATGAAATTACTGAAAATCTTGATTATACAGTATCCAGGTTGGTTTTAGACATTACCAGATCCAAATTTTACAGGGCTTGAAAGAAACAACCAGAGGCTAGATCTGTCCTGATGTCAGATTCTTGCTTTCTGACACTACAGTAATAGTACCCTTGCCATAGAGATGACATGGGTTCAGTTCATATTGCTCTGATTCAAATCAGAGAAACAGATCCCAGTAAAAGCGCCAACATTTTCAGTTTACGAGTACATGCGATCTGGCTTCATTGTGGTGTTTGTGATTGCCATTACATGAACAGAACGACCAAACCAGGTATAACATTTGTTCTTGACTGTAACTCTTGAGGTTGCATTGTGAATGAAAATTGATACTGCGTCACCTGTTCAAATGGCATTAGGTACACGAGACCTGGTCTAACCTGGGTTTGGAGGAGGGTTGTGAAGATAAGTGTCTTGACATGAGTCAGATTTTGATCTAAGAATCACAAAGCTCAGTATTTTGTACATTCAACAAAGGCTCTAACATCAATATTCAACCAGTTCTGTACTTTTCAGTAATTTCTACTGCACGCACTCAGCGGTAGAAGTTCTTTTAAGCCCCTCAGAGAAATCATGTGAGTCATGAGGAGGTAATGGTCAAGTGGTAAAATCAGTGGGCTTGTAGCCAGAGAATCCTCGGTTCAAATCTCCGTCAGACCAGAAAATCGTGAAGCACCCTTCATCTCCAAGTTACTTCCTGCGTGGAATTGAATGTCTTGCCTGGCAGCAGCCTGATACTGGTTTATGAGTTCATTAAACAACCAGGAGAAAGTGGACAAGTTTGACAATTTGTGATCATTGTGATCCATTTTTATTTCTTGTCCACAGAAGAACCTGGAAGAAATAAACTTGTGCTGATTCGACTGACACCACTGTAATCTCGACCAGTTAATAGAAAAGTACACATGACCGTTGATTTGTCAAATGCACATCCCTTTGACAACCGTGTCCCCACCTGAAATGTGGTGGAATACTTCATACAGTCAGAATACCAAACTGGAAATGTCGCAAAGTAAAAAAAAAGTAACCTTCTGACTGACACCTCACTGGGTTTTGATTTGAGTTGCACAATTGCAGTAAGATATATTTTTTGAAACATCAGCAGTGTTGAAAAATATGTTGCATGGATGAGAACAATGCAATGTCCAACAACATCTTTACGTAATAAGACATGCTTGTTTCCACAACCTGTTTTGTTTTTCGCCGCAGCGCGAAAAACAATGTAGCCACCAAGGCTTTTGGATCTGGCTGACTGGTTGTGGAGGCACTGTCTCCCGAAATATGCCGCAGCCTTAACACACACAAAATTGGTTTATTTGGCTCATTATGTCTTTTTTTTTATAGAGGACATTAGCTTTCACATTTTTACTTCCAGTAAAGATGTCACGCTTTTGTTACTTTTTTGCAGAATATCTCGTAAGGACATGAACTTATTTTAATAAAATTTGCTGCAAAGTTAAGGTTTGAGCTTTGAACCTGATTGCTTTGAACTTAATGATAGAACCAGAGTAGACCATATCACAGGTCATCTGACAGGATCAAACAATGCTTGAGGTGAAAGACAAATTGTTCAGGATCAAAGATAAGTGACTAGAATCAAAGCATGTTAGAGAAGAGAACAAAAGGTAATGATCTAAAGCCCTGGTCACACGGCACTAACAAAGGACACCAAAGCCAAAACAAAACAAGAAAACAAGACTTATGTTCACCTTTGGAGGCATCGTTTAACCATTGTCCAGTTTCGTTCCTGTAACTGGCACTTCATCAGAATTTTCAAACTTGAAAAATGTGAACGAATCCCAACAACAACCTCAGTTCATCAGTATTTTGTTTTGCTTTCCGTCTTGATGTTTCCTCAACGTTTGAGCAGTTCCCATAACGTCAGCGTTCTGTCTGACTGTCATCAGACAGACGTCATTGTGAATGTTTCGTTTTGATTTTGTTTAAAGCATCAAGGTCGACTTTTGCTTTGTTTTTTTTTCTGTTTTGGTTTTGTTTCATTCCTTTTCATGCTCTTGATTCACAGGCTTTTTGGTGATGGGAAAGGTGCTGGATCATTCGTCCACCTTTTCTCGACGATTTGTAAGTTCTTTCCTTCATTCAGCTATCACTGTGTGCCGTGTGACCAGGCCATAAGGTCAACAGTCAGAATCAAACCAAAGGGACCAGAATAGAAGAGACCAAAGGGCCAGGATAAAAGATGAGTAATCAGGATTAAATCACAGTGATCAAAATCAAAAGGCCACTGATCACGATCAGAGAATGTCAGGGAAGAGAAATTAGCAATCAGGACTAAAGGTCAGTGGTCAGGATCAAAAAATGCTTGAGGAGAGATCAAGGAGTGAGGATCAAAGATGAGTGATCAGGATCAAATTCCAACGGTCAGGATTGAAGCCCAGGGATCGGCATCAAAGAAGGTTACAGACCAGATCAAAGACATCACTCAATGGAGAAGAAACAGAGAACTGTTGGACCTTGGCAGAGGAAAGCACCTTCAGTGGCTTTCATTATGTTACTGATAACATTGAAGTGGTTACTTTCGTGTGAATACTTGGTCAGAAAACCAACAAAACTCAGTTTTCATCTCATACTATGAAATCCACTGAACGGAGGATCCACAGACATTTGTGTGTAAATAATCTTTATTTCTTGAGAACCTATTTTTTTGTTTTTCTTGGAAAACGGTCTGTGTTCTGTAATCAGATTTGATTTCAGAAAGGCCGTGCACTTATTTTCACTGGACTTGCTTTCTTTCTGCACATGCAGTTTGCACCCTTCCACGTGTTCCCATTGTCTGTGACCCATTCAGCGTCTCCAAATGAAACACTACACCCATCTATTTATTTGCTGTTCTGATTCTGCTGCCCGAGCAGTGAGAGAGGTAGACCGAACCAAAACGAGACAAACGAGAGAGAACTGTCAGACTGACATCTGAAAAACAGAAATTTAGTCTTTCAGCACAAAGCCTTTGTGCAGCCTGTTGTTTCTGGAAGACAGCTCAAAAAGTGGCGTGTGTGCATGCGTGGGATGGTGTGTACGTTGGAGCTGCTGATACTGTAGATCTGAAGGTTAATCTCCTTTAGTGTTGAGCCTGTGTTTTGCTCATTTACATTCAAACAGGCTCCAGCCACTTCTCCTTTAATCTGTCTTATTGCTCTGTGAGTTGTACTCCCGTAATTGATTGGCCATCGCCAAAATAACCTCCATAATTGTGCTTGTGTAAATACAAGCCATGAATGTCATTTCCAAACGGCCGACATGGCCCCATTAAGGATCAAAGCCTTCGCTTCCTCTCGGTTATCTCCACATCACACGGCGGATTGTTGTGACAACGGCAAAGCTCCCAAAGATTTCCACTCCTTCACTGTACACCGGCTCTGAGCTCCTTTTAATAATCTGTGTTTATGTTTGCGTGTGTTTTATTGATTCATTATCTCCACAAAACCATAGCGCACAGAATGCATAAAAAGTGTCGTGCATGAAACGGAATCAGAAATGGAGAGCAGCTGCAGTGCAGTTTGTTAACTTCGCCTCCCACGTCTGTCTCTGTGTGATAAAAAAAACTTATTTACCTCAGTTTTTTTTTTTTTTTTACACAAGGCAAAGAGTCCAACGTATGGCTCTGCTTTCTAGATTCTTTTTTCTTAACTAGTGCAGCAATTCTCAGTCTTTTTTGCCCCCCTGCCTTTCAAGTCATGATAGTTTTTCAGTGGGATGAATCGTCCTTTTTTCCACTTTCATCTGAATTCAGTTGCACTTTACACTTTCCTCCAGAGACATTTGCAATCCACCTGGATGCAGTTTGACAGTTATTTTCAAAAGAGCATTTTCCTGCTACGAGATGAAACTGTTTTCAACATCTTGGTGTGTTTCTCTCAATCTTGACATAAAGTATAATGGCTGATTGCTGAATCAGTGGATGCTCTGATTGCAGCACTTGAGAAGCTGAGTGCCTGGGTTTGTGATTGTCTTGGATCAAGACTAAGGTCCAGGCTTTCAATGACTTCATGTACTCGGCCACCAGAAGCACATCTGTAACGATTGTAGGTATTGAACTTTGTACAGACATTCACTTATCTTGGCAGTGACATTCATGTCCCTGAGTCCTTGGTCTCTGCTATTGGGAGACTCTTAGGAAGATCTTATTGGGTCATGAGGTTGATGGCCAGAGGTATTTGGTGATGTTGACATATTTGCAGGAGAACATAGTTCCAGGTCTTTAGGTTCCTGGTGCTAGCTGTCTTATTGTATGGTTGTAAGACATGGATGTTAACCAGAGGATTCTTGGGTACCACTAGTTTGACTTGGTGTCAAACAAGTGCTTCCTTACAGAGACTAAAATGAGAAGTGAAGCAACTGGGACTAAATCTGAGACCATAGTCCTCTATTGAAAAAGGGTGAATTCTCCCCTCTGGGTCACAGTAGAGTTTTTGTACAAAATGGAGGAGTTCAAGTACCTTAGGATCTTGTTCACGAGTGGGAGTATGATAGAGCGTGAGCTTGACAGATGAATTGGGGATGCATTTGAGGTCCTGCAGATGCTGTACTGGGCCATCATGGTGAAGAGTTGAGCCAGAAGGCAAGACTCTTGATTTACACTCCTATGGTCATGAGCTTTGGGACACAGAGGGCTTTGCAGTAGAGCTGCTACTCCTTCTCATCAAAAGGAGCTAGCTGAGGTTGTTTTGGCATTTGATGAAGATGCCCTCTGGTCATCTTCCTGAGGTCTTCGAGGCATGTAGAACTAGGAGGAAACACTCAGGACAAACTGGAGTAATTATATCACCCAGCTGGCTTGAGGGCTCCCCAGGAACCCCCAGGAAACAAGTATTATTAGCACTGTGATGGATAATCCCCCCCGTCTGGGCTTTTACAAGCAAAGAATAATTCAGGCTTCTGTATATTAAAATTTCTAAAATTATCCTACTTACGCCCAAACTGAAAGCAAATCTTTACAACTTGATACAAATAATTACATATATCAAAGCCAAGATGATGACTTGAAGTAAAGGCATCATTTAGTATAACAAACGTTTACAGCGGGTTTACTTTATACAAATTAGGGGACTGATACATGTACATTTCCAAGTCACCAAATATCTCTTGGTCTTTATTTTCATCTGTTATGAAGAAATACAAACAGTATGGCACTCTATGGAAAATCTGTGTGGAGTAGACAGTTCTCCAAATGTGAGTGACCATGCAAAAAGGAGGATAGTGAGGGAACCCACCAAGACACACATGACATCTCTGAGAGCATTACATTATTTTCTGGCTGCAACTGGGGGGCAGGCTTTGTATATTGCATCACCAGTTACACAGCATCATGGTGGAGTGGAACAGAGAAGGATTTTCTGAAAAAAGCAGACTTGAATGTTCAGCTACAGTTTGCCAGAAAGCACATGGGAGACTCGAGCCCACATCTGAGCTGTTCCCTTTTATGAAAGTTCTTCTCTGTTCAACTCCACCATCAACCTGTGAGTGGTGATCAATCAATCAATCAACATTTATTTATAAAGCGCTTTACAGCACCGACAGGATGATGCAACAGGAAAAATTTATCTGATGCACAGTCTCTCCAGTCACATACACAGAATCCTATAATAACAATCATATTTGTCATGTGTCTTGGTTGCTTCCTTCACTTTTCTCCTTTTTGCATGGTCACTCAGATTTTGAGAATTGCCTCCTCCACACAGACTTACCTTGCAGTACCATACTGTTTATTTTTTTGACTGATGTAAATTAAGTATAAAGCATATTCAGTGACTTGAAAATGTATATGTATCGATCCCCCGGCTTGTCTAAAGAAAACTGACAATAAAAAAAACTATTTACATGTGTTATACCAAAAGGTGCCCTTGCTTATGCTACCCATCATCTTGGCTTTGATATTTTTATTTAATCTATATCAGGTTGTCGAGCTTTGCTTTCAGTTTAAGGAAGGTTTTTTTTTTTTTTTTTTAGAAATTTTAATATAGAGAAGCCTGAATTAGGTGTGTGTGTGTGTGTGTGTGTGTGTGTGTGTGTGTGTGTGTGTGTGTGTGTGTGTGTGTGTGTGTGTGTGTGTGTGTGTGTGTGTGTGTGTGTGTGTGTGTGTGTGTTTGAAATGTCATAAACCAATTAAAATGTGTAAAAGCCCAAGGGGGTGAATACCTTTGCAATGTACTGTACAGGTTAAATCTCTGATATTGTCAGGTAAGATCTTTTTAATTTAATTAGCTTATAAATCACAGCAAAAGCCTTCTCAAGGCGCCTTACATAAAACAAGTCAACATAAAATTGAATAAATAATTAAAAATGAATAAAAAATTCAGATACATAAATAAAAACAGAAGTAAAAGAATAAAACATGTTGTGAAAGTGTAGGAACACAGACCCACAACAGGGGGCGTAAAAGAACGGCCAATGGATAAGCCAAACAGTAACAATTTAATGTTGTAAATTGTGCACAACGGAATACAGACAACAACAAGTTTGGAACTACAGTCAATTACACGTTGGGTGACGTGTGGGCAGGCTTGAGGATAGGAGACGCCCGTGCAGAACCGAGCCGGATCCCACACGGCCCTCACCGCCAACGGATCTGAAGAACACCGGAGCCGCCAAGTCCTGAGTCCCCAGGTGGTCACCGTCTCCAGCTGTCAGACCTGGCACTGCTGGCAGAGAATAGAAACAGCACAGGTGAGTGTGAGTACGCACACTCAGTAATCCCACAGTCTGTGTTCTTTTGGGAGGGAGCACCTCCACCTCCAGTCACACACTCGTGCAGCTCCTGTCTAACCACTTATCTGGTTGGGGTGTGAAGTGAAGCCGTCGCTGATCACACCAAATGCCAATCCCTCAGATAAGGCACACCACAGGAAAACGGCTGCAAAGCAGTTCAGACTCTAAGTCAGAGTTAAGTGTAGCAGAGAAATTACCTCCAAGGTAGCTGATTTCTCGGCGGGGAGGTGGAGTTGCAGTCCGGCCTTTAAGGTGGTGGTGATGTGGATGAGTGACAGCTGGTGCTGATGATGAGTGACAGCTGTCACTCCCGGTTGCTATGACGCCCTCTCGTGCTTGAAGCCCGCACTTCAAGCAGGGCGCCATCTGGTGATGGTGGGCCAGCAGTACCTCCTCTTCAGCGGCCCACACAACAAAACAAATAAAAATAAAACTATCCATAAGAAAGAGAATAAAAATAGGTTTTGAGTCTTGACTTAAAAATGTCCACAGACTCAGACTGCCTCACGGTTGCAGGAAGACTGTTCCACAGGGTGGGTGCACAATATGAAAAGGCTCTTTGACCTGCTGACTTCTTCTTCACCCTGGGAACACAGAGAAGTCCCACATCCTGCGACCGCAAAGCCCGGGCCGGCACATAGAGTTCCACCAGATCAGCCAGATAAGATGGTGCCAGTCCATGAACAACCTTATAAGTCAATAACAAAACCTTAAAATCTGCTCTCACAGAGACAGGGAGCCAGTGCAAAGATGCCAAAATGGGTGTGATATGTTCAGACCTTCTGCTACGTGTCAGAAGTCTGGCGGCAGCGTTCTGAACCAGCTGAAGACCTCTAATGCTGGACTGTGGTAACCCTGAAAATAGAACATTACAATAATCTAGTCCAGAAGAAACAAAAGCATGAATCAGGGTCTCAGCATCAGCCATGGACAGGATGGGGCGGATTTTAAAAAAAATTGTTTGGCCTTGGAAGAACTCAATTTCTCTTGCAAGAGAAATGAGTAGAATAATTATGTTAATATAAATAAAATAAAAATTTAGATCTGCAAGATTAGCACTAAATAATAATGATAATATAGTTTTCTGTTAAAAAAAAAAAAAGCATAATGAAACCCAAGTAAAGCCTAGTTTCAATAAAAAGCTTTGTAATGGCAGCATAGTGGCGTTGTGGTTAGCACTGTTGCCTCACAGCAAGAAGGTCATCGGTTCTATTCCCACTTGTGAGTAAGTAAGTAAGTAAATTTTATTTATATAGCACCTTTCACAGACAAGAGCCACAAGGTGCTTCACAACATAAAAGCACAGTACACCACACAATACATCAGACAATGGCCGAGACATTTAAAAACATAACATAGGATAGCAAAGCAGCCCAAAAGCTAAGCAAAAGCTTGTGTAAAAAAGAAGGTCTTAAGTTGGCTTTTAAAAGTGAGGACAGAGTCCAGTGAGCGCAGAGAGAGCGGGAGACCATTCTAAAGCCTGGGAGCAACAGCCTGGAAGGATCGCTCTCCTCTGGTGTGGCCTTTCTGTGTGGAGTTTGCATGTTCTCCCTGTGTTTGCGTGGGTTTCCTCTGTGTGCTCCAGGTTCCTCCCACATTTAAAGATATGCAGATTAGGTGAATTGGAAACTTTATAATTGTCCAGGTCTCCTTTGCAAGAGAGATCTTGATTTCAATGGGACTAACCTGGTTAAATAAAGGTTAAATTAAAAGTAATCTGTTATACATCTCAGTAATACTGGAACAGTATGAACAGCATAAAACCAGTCAAGCAGCCTTGTTCCCGACAAGCTGAAGACTAGGTGCCCTTATTAGCAACAAATCAATATAACAGAATGGTAACTCAGATAAGACTATACTAATCCAACAACCTTCATCTTCACTGAAGGTGTAAACAAGGGTGGTGGCCAAGCTGTTAAGAGTGCTTGTTTCCACCGCGGAAGGTTCCCAGTTCAAGGCCACCTCTGCCCATTCTCCATGTAATGTGGAGTTGCATCAGGAAGGGCATCTCCCAAAAAAAGTGCCAAATCAGCATGCAGATCCACCTCAGATCTGCTGTGGTGACCTCCAGTGAAACAAGGGAGAAGCTGAAGATACTTACTGTCTTCATTTAAGGTGTGACAAAATAAGAGCACATCCTAGAAATCTGAATACCCCTGTCCATTCTATGAAAGTAGAATTTATATCTGGAGATCATGGCAATCTCTGATCCAGTGTCACACCTAATAATTTACTTAGCTTCATCTGTTCCAAACCAGTCATGGTCTACTACCAGTAATCATGGATTAGTTTTCAGTATATTCAGAATCAATATTATTATTATTAACTGAATTCAGCACTGCTAATAATTCATCTTTTAGTGCCTTAGTTAATTCAACTGGACTCTTAAATGAGTAGAACATAGTCACCTCATCTTTGTGCATCACAATGGAAGAGTCATTCAACAGATTTGATAAATACACTCGAGAAGTGGACCCAAGCAGCTACCTTGAGGCACACCACAATTTACATTGCAGCCCACAGAGATCATCCATTATAGTAAACTCTTTACCTCCTGTCAGACAAATAACGTTCCATACAAAATAATGATTTGAAAATCCGGAACATTTTAGTGTCTCAAGTAATACATTATGATCAATCAAATCAAATGCAGTACTGAAATCCCAAAATACATCCCCCTATTAATTTGCCAAGGCAAGCTCTGTGTGCCATTTGTCAACCATACGGAGAAGAGCTGTCATAGAAATTCAGGTTTATAGGCATGCTGAAACTGAGCAATCAGATTATTAGAGATAAAATAATGTTGAATACTGCTAACATCTAAGCTCAGCTGCTACTGACCCAGGCCCTTCCAGGCCATATTCCCAGGTTTTTCCAAAGCCGTGGTGTGTGCCCTGGAAAATACAGTTAGTGAATAAATGAGTCCATCGCCTCCAATTTTTAGACACGATAAGTCAAAAACAAAAGATCATCCATGCACCAAGATATTCCTGCAGAGGTGTCTGCAGGATTTTGGTGCAGTTAGCCCCTGGTGCATGTTTTCAGGGTGAGAGTGCGTATTCCACATGCACTCTGCAGACTGACAGACCTGAGGGATTGACTGTACATCAGTGTGTGATTGACACAGTCATCATGCACACGAGCTGCGTGTCACAGGAGCTTTTTATAGAGTGCTTTTTATAGTGAGTCAGACCCGAGGAGGCCTGCGTTGAGTTTCTGTGCTCTTCCTGCATGAATAATTCTGTTTATCGCCGGCACGTTTCATTTACACTATTGATTCTGTCTCCCATCATGTTTTTGCCCTCCTGTGTTTTTGTCTCTGGACTTGCGTCATTCTCTCTTTGTTGATATGATATTTATGGCAGTGATTTTTCCTCCCTGTCAGCTTTGTCACTCAAATTCAACAGGAGCTGTGAGAAAGAAAAGAACTGTGTGATTTGTGCACAAGTGGGTTTGAGGCTTTAGTGGAGCCTCACTACATTGTGTTATGAATTAGTGGAGGATGTGGGCTGAGCAGAGGGACAGAACACCGTGAAATCAGGGTGGGAGGTTCGTCTGTCTGTATAACTACTATCTCTGTCTCACTCTATTTCGTTCAGATTCTCTCTTTTCTACACACACAACCTCGCCACGATGTGGAAGGTGAATCTGCCATTTATTTCAATAGCTAAAGTAAAAGAAGTGCTCACGATGTCTCCAATCACAGCCACTTAAGCTTGGAAGTCCTGCCGTGTTGTCATGGATGTCTTGTGGCTTCCCTCACTTGTCTTTATGATTAGTCACTTAATTTTTCAGGGTGGCCTGCAGACAAATTTGCCCTGCATTCTACCTTACACAGTTGCACACCACAGTGCAACTGTTTTTTTGGGGTTTTTTTAAGTGATATAGTTGCAATTTCATGCTGACATTCTTTAATCTGTGAGTCCATGTTGGTGTTAAAATGAGGAGGGGGCAGGGCTGGTGGATTTGCATTGCGAGGCAGCAGAATATGATTGGCTCCACAGACGACCAAGGATCTGGTCTGTAATCCAGAGAAGTGTTTTTATTGCATTCATATGGCACAATATTCAGATCTGCCACACATACAGAGTATGTTTTGCAGAGTAAAATCAACTCTGCAGGAATACATTTCATCCCACTGCAATCAGTGTTAAATCAACTCTATCACCGTGATGAATAAACCATCAGAAAAAAACTATCTATTATAGAATTGATCAACTTGATTTAAAACTATGATAGAGTTAAAACTATGATAGTTAATTGAACACTAATTAGAGAGGGGTGAAATGTATTCCCGCAAAGTCTATTTTACTCTGTGTATGCAATTTATTAATTAGGGGTTACAGGCGGGATCACAACGTGCATACACTCTGCACTAAACAAAATAAACTCCAATAATAAAGGAATAGATGTCAATTATAAAATACACTACACCAATGCACAAAATCCCAAACTAAACAGCTGAAAATACAGGAAAAAAAGGTGCAACTTATAGACTGTATATATGAGGTCTATTAGAAAAGTATCCGACCTTATTATTTTTTTCAAAAACCATATGGATTTGAATCACGTGTGATTACATCAGACATGCTTGAACCTTCGTGCACATGCGTGAGTTTTTTCACGCCTGTCGGTTGCGTCATTCGCCTGTGAGCAGGCTTTGAGTGAGGAGTGATCCACCCCTTTCGTCGTTTTTTTCATTGTTTAGGAATGGCTCAGAGACTGCCGCTTTGCTTGATCAAACTTTTTTCAGAAACTGTGAGGGACATCAAAGTGGACACCATTCAAGAAATTCAGATGGTTTTTGGTGAAAATTTTATGGGCTTCAAAGAGATTACGGAGTGTTACTGTCGCTTTAAGGACGGCCCAGAGCAACTGGTGGTGCGCCGCGCTCCGAAGCAGGCAGACAGGCTGAGCAACCATTTCATTTCTAAACGGATGGCTGTATGGATCCGAGACCGTCGTGTGCAATTTCTGTGGTTATCACAAGAGCTGGACATCAACCATTTTCTGGCAGATTTCACTTTTAACAAGAGATTTTGTCATGGAAAGCCGAGCGGAGGCTTCGCGCGTCACCATGGATTCGCTACTGGAGCAAGACAAAACCACCTCCGTTTTGGTCTCACAGGACGGCTTTGAGATGGCGTTCAGACAGCTGTCGGTGGTTTTTCCATCGAGTGATTATCCGAGAATTTTGGATGTGCCTGGACATGCCAGAACATGTCCTGTGAGGCTTCATCACGGCGTTGCTTTGCACCATGCGGCACTGCTGCGACACGCGGAATTCCTCCGCACGTCTGTCTCAATGTGCCGAAAAAGTGCTGATGTCCACGTCTTTTCACAATTCCTGTGCTAGCCAGATGACATCCCGGATAAAACACAGCGTTTCCAGTTTGGAAATGAACGGCACATTCCACTGTTACAGGAGTTTTTGTCATGGAAAGAGGAGCGGAGGCTTCGCGCGTCGCGGCGGTGCTGCATGGCGGAAAGCAACGCCATGATGAAGCCTCACAGGACATGTTCTGGCATGTCCAGGCACAATCACAATTTATCAGATAATCACTCGATGGAAAAACCACCGGCAGCTGTCTGAACGCCATCTCAAAGCCGTCCTGTGAGACCAAAACGGAGGTGGTTTTGTCTCGCTCCAGTAGCGAATCCATCGTGACACGCGAAGCCTCCGCTCGGCTTTTCCATGACAAAATCTCATGACAGCAGACACTGAGTTACCGACAGTGAGAGTCAGGATCGCCTCGGTCGCTGTCACTCAAAGCGACCACGCCCCCAAATATATAGGACTATATGACTTAAAACATCTTGAACTAAGAGGGAAAAAAAAAACCTCCCGTACAGTTTTCATGTAAGGGAAAACCATCTATTGAGAATAAAACCGCTTTTTTTGTACCAGGATGTAAAATTTCTGCTCTAAGATTTAACATTTTAACATGGACTTGAATGGGAACTTGTGTGCTTTTGGAGCCAGCCTGAAGCGGCCAGTCAAAGAACTACAACTTTTTCTTCTGGTGGGGCTTCATCTGAGCCCATAAAAGGTTCTCAGTTGCTTTTACTCCAGTGCGACATGTACTCTAGAAAACTGCATTGCTTCATTTCTTCACCTCACGAGCTGTGGTGGCCACACTCTGCTCACACTTTTTGACATTTTGTGTACAGATCCACTAACTCGCCAGAAAACCTGTCAATTGAGTCCTCTGTCTAAATAGCAGTGCGCCAAGTTCGAGCGTACACTGGCTGTTAAATGCAACAACAGGTATTAATGTGGTTTGTCATCAAATTTATTGTTGATTTAACTGAACTCTAGGAGATATTCAGTAAACCCCGTCACGCAGGCGGCGGGTGTGTGACATGTTAGTGGCAACCACTGGTGTGCTCAGTCTTGTTTCGTCCTGGGCTTCCTCTACTGCTTCCTAGGTAGTTTTTTATCAACTTGGTCTTGTTTCCCATTTTATCATGGATTTGGAGTTTCTGAACAACCAACATATTACATTACACATACAATATATATTATGTATAATATATTACATTACAGATCACATATACTGTATAATACGTTATATTTAAAATATTACAATATATTATCTCTCTCTAACTCTCTCTCTAAGGTCAAGTTTGGTGCCTTTTCTTTGAATACAATCATGGATTGCTATTTATGGGTTTAGCCTAGGGAGGTGGAGTAATGGTTGGCACATTGGACTGAGATGCCAACAATCTGGGTTCGATTCATGATTGCAGCCACCCTCCCAACTGGCACCTTCAACAGGAGTGCTGGGGAGGACTGAGACACATGGCGTAGGCCGCTCTGGAAACAAGCTTTGGGCTTTTGTTGGCTACCCACGTTAAAAAAGAACCTCTAGCGTTAGCAAACTTGTTGCAGTAGCAGTACTTCCTCTGAGTATCAGTTGCAGCCAGTGGACCAATCACAAGTAAAGGTACAACCGACAAAGTTCTGTTTGGGAACCCGACACCAACAACACCAAAAGAACATAAATCATTGCAGCTGGAAACGCTGGCGGCCGTCGTCTCGTCCGGAAAGTTCGACTTCTTTTGAAGTATGCTGAAACCTTTAAATGAAGCAGGATGGACACAAAAGTTAATCACCTTATCAGGCCCCACCCTAAACTGTTCAGCCAGTGGAGTGTGGTCTGAAACTGAAGAATTAAGAATGCAGCAGGATCCTCCTCCTGTCAAGCATGGCGGAACGGCGGTACAGAACCTGCAAAGTGTGTGCACGCTGCTCAAACGCGAGCAGCAGAGGAAATGAAAGTCATTACTGTCAGCGTGGAGCGAGCTTCATGGCCCAAACGGGATTAGACGCTGCATCCGACATTGTTTCTATACACTTGTAGATTTAAAAGTCAAGCGCAAAATGGGATTAAAATGATGGAAAAAACCAATAAATAACTTTCAACACCACCCCCCCTCCATCCTCTTTTGCCTTTCTTTTATTTCTCCTCTACCTTCCTCCACCACCAAGTCTGACCTGTTTCATGTCTCATTCTTTCTTCAGTCTCTCCCTCACCTCTCTCTCTCTCTCTCTTCCACACACTCACACCATCATCTAAATGCACAGGTAGGCGCCGACTCCCACTCACACTTTGCATTCTGTTTTGCCAAACTCAACCTTCTGGGGCCGACTGCCGCTTGAAATCCAGCTCCATTTCCCTCAGACGTACTTGTTTCAAAAACGACGCTCGTGTTGCCTTTCCCTAACTTTTAAGGGTATTATGCACCATGTCCGACTTCAAAGCCCGTCTTAACTCCACACTTTAATTGTATCTTCCGCTGCTCTCCGCGTGCCATTTGATTCCGCTGACAGCAGCACTTCCGCTCTCGTCGGTCCTCCCCCCGCTGTTGGGTGATGACCGTCATCACCTGCTGTACTCTGGCTCCACTCATCAGCTCTGTGCTGCCTTCAGAGGCCATTGTCCCACTGTTGTCACCTGCTTTGAAGAGGTCGCCTCTCTCGGCGGTCGGTTGTTGCCCAGGGTGTGTACACACCAAACAAACTTGAAACACTAACCTCATGTCCTGGATGGGCTGGCTCCTACTCCCTATCAGGTCCCTCCGTCTGTGCGAACTGACTTCCTGCTCATAGCGCGGGTTGATAATTGCAGTAAGCTTCCCCCTCGGTTTCATTTTCCATTGTCCTCCCCAGAATTCTTGGCTCTGGCTTGAGATAAAGGGTTGAGTACTTCAAAGAGGTCTGCAAAGAGTATCACCCCGAGCCGAAAGGAACGGCACACAATACTGTAATTGAGAGCAGTTACTGATCACAGAGCGCAGCCGCCAGGCGCACACACTTGCCGTGTTTATGACTAAAGTAAGGTGGTCAGCAGCATTTACGACAGGCCAAGGCCGCAACTCATAAAAAAGAAAACTGATGCCCTGTCTGTGCTGAGATCTTCAAAATCAGGTAATCACAAGATCTTGTGCCATAGCAAATGAAGCTGTACACCCGACGTGGGCCGGGATGTTAGCTTAAAAAAAATCTATTTGTGATTTGCAAGTTCCACTATTTACAGCATTCTTTGTAGTGCATCTGGATTGGACCTCTCCCTGTAATAATATCTTTCCAAACAGAGAAACCGTTACACCCCATAACCTTGCCTTTCAAGAGGCTTTTGTATGGAGCCAAGGACGTCCGGGTCTCAGTCCAGAAACACTTTTAGGGTCACCTCCTGTGGAGCTATAGGACCAGCTGAGGAGGACCTCCCATTAACAGGAGTTGTAGCTGATGAGGCAGGATACGACGACCTAACTGGTCCCAAGTGCTAGCAGGGGGTCCACATGGTTGCCATGGTGATGGTTTCCACCCCGGTGTGTTTACTGTCAGAGGTCAAGCTCAGCCCTCCGAACTCTAACAAAGGCTGATGTTTGGATTACAGATTGGTCTGGACCAGACTCATCTGGTGGAGTGGGTACCTGTGAACAGTCCCACTGTGGAGAGATTCAGTCCAACAACCATTTACCTCCATGATTTTGCGTGTTTCATAAAAGCACAGATTTTTTGCTGGGGATTTGTTTCAGGTTTGCAAAACAGTAAAGTTTGCAAAGATAAATTTTGGTAAGAAGAGATGTGACATTGGACTGGTTCCTTTTTTACTCCTGTGCTGATTTCTTTTTTTTTTCTTTTCCTTTTTTCCCCCGTCTGCGTATATAGTGATGGTAAATGCCAAACTGGCAGAACCATTTATATACATAAATACACATATATGCAATTTGTTCTTGTAAGACAGATAGCATGTAGTGCATGAGTGAACGTGGTGTGCATGTGTGTGACCTTCACCTGCCCTTCCTGATCAGCTTATAACATTTTATTTAAAGCTAACAGATAACTTCTATCAGAAAGGGCTGACCACCAAAGCAACATGAAGACAGATGAGAACGAAAGACAAGATCTGAAAGTTTTTTTGATGTGATTATTTTGTGGCGTTATTGATGTTGTCCTGTGCCTGCATATGTTTGGGTTTGTTATGTTTTTTCAGTTTTGGTGTGATGTTGTTGGTTCATTTTTGTTTGTCATAAAGTTATGAAAATCTAAATTTGGTCACAAAAAACAAATGAAAGACAAGTGGTGACAGTAATAATAACTGTGAAGTGATGAAAAATTAGAGACACCAAGGAGGCGGAACCCCAACAATACAACATACCAGGACAAACAACCACACATGAACAAGCAGTGACAGCAACACTGAGCATCCATACCCTATTCTAGGACACCAGAGTCTTGATCCCCTTGAGAACACCCAAAACCGAACTGTGGTGATGGCCACAAACACCTAACCATCCGCACACAGAGACCCAGATCACAGCTAAATATCCAATCACTACTGTGGCTGGTGTGTTGGACCAAGACAAAAGTACAGAACCTTACCATATGACATGGACCACAACGGCATGCCAGGAGCCACATGGGTGATTGAATGCAACTCCATGGAAAGGGGTCCAGGATATACGGATTTCATTTTATACATGAGGTGTTCCTCTTTAAATACAGTATTTGGGCAGTATTTTATATGCAAAACTAATTTTGTGATAAGATAGGTCGACTTAATTTTGGTACTGGGCTGAATCAGATTCACAACTTTAATATTTTTCATACAAATTATCAAATTGATCTAATTTAAAACATGACGTCACAAAAATCACACATGTGCATACACCTTTGTGGATGATGTTCATGTAGTTGTGCTCCATTGGAAATCTAAAATCCCACTGGGAAATACAATGTGAATTTGAACTGTCACAAAACTGACTGCATGTTGGAAATTAATAGACATTTTTTTTTTTTACTATGAACAGTCTTCTTCTTCTTCTTCTTTTTTTCTCAAATATGTTTATTTGCTTTTTAACATTTTCTTAAACATAGCTCAGCAAACCCTTGATCCATACCATTAGATTACAGACAGGTTTCAAATAAAATCTTAAGATACATACATATATATAAATAAACATATACATGTATATAAATAAACAAAAAGAAAAAAAATACAAAAAAAAACATTGTGAGAATGTTCAAAATCAGCAATCAACGATTGCACTGTTCAGTAATGAAGGTACAGATTGGTCAGTGAAGCGAAGGTACGGTGTCCATATGTCCATAAAGCTGCTTTTAGTGTGTATGTAACAAGTCAAGTATTCCAGAGGAAAGAGTTCAATAATGAGTTTGTGCCATGTGGCTTTGGATGGAGGCTTATCGCTGATCCATGTAAGAAAAACATTTTTACGTGCAGCAAATGTTAGGATGTTAAATAATCTATTATGAGGAGGTGAGCCGAGGCTTGTTGATCTGTATCCCAGTAGCAAAGAAACAGGATCCAAAGGTAAGGATATTCCAAAAATATGTCTTAGATCCACCAAAATGTCCTTCCAGTACAATTGGATTTTAGGACAAAACCAAACACAATGAGCATACGTCCCAGTGGCAGATTTACATTTCAAACATAAAGGTGAGGTTTGAGGATACATCAAATGTCTTTTGTGTGGAGATATTTGCAGTCTATGAATTATTTTAAATTGGAGCAATCTAGCATGATTGCAAACCAAAATATATTTTGTCTGACAACAGATGGAACTCAATTTTTCTTCATCAAGGACTATACCCATTTCTGATTCCCATTTTTGTTTAACCTCTAATAAAGTTGATGAATTACGTTTAATCAATGTACGATAGAGATAAGTAATTATTTTCTTTGTAGGACAGTTTAGGATTAATTTTTCTAATGGTGAGGGACTGGCATCAGACATCAAAGTTGTTTTCTTATGAATAAAGTCTCTAACTTGCAGGTATCTAAAAAAATGTCTATTTGGGAGGTTATATTTATCTTGAATTTGTTTAAATGAACACAATGTAGATCCAGAAAATAAATCACCCATCTTTTTAATTCCTTTGTTTGCCCAAGCAATAAAACCTGAGTCTATCATACCTGGTAAAAAGTCTGGATTCCCTTGTATTGGCGAGAGCAAACGAGTTAAAAGAGATTTCCCCTCCAGTCGCCTGGCCATAAACCATGATTTCACTGTATTGACAATAATGGGGTTATTATTGCACAAATTTCTTGAGGATTTTACATTTTTACAAGACAAAAGACCAAGAAGAGAGCATTGAGTCTGTGATTTTTCAAGATTAAGCCACACAGATGTGGGGTTCTCCCTAACCCATTCAACTATAAACCTCAAATTAGATGCCAGCTGATACATCTTAAAATCCGGTACATCGAGACCACCTTCAGAGATGGGGGATAATAGTTTTGAGAATTTCAGTCGTGGTTTTTCTTTTGTGCCAAATAAATTCACTTAGCCAACCATTGAGTAATTTGATATTTTAGTTTGAAATCAATAACGGAATCATTTGTAAAGGATACAGTAATCTGGGGAGCACATTCATTTTGATCATGGCCACTCTACCCAGCAAGGACAAAGGAAGAGTGTTCCACCTATTTAAGTCTTTTCTGATATTGTCCAAAAGAGGTGTAAAGTTAGCCTTGAACATTTGATGAAACATGGGAGTGTTGTGAATACCAAGGTAAACAAAACCAGATAATGACCACTGGAATGGAAAAGAAGTTAATGTGTTAATTCTTTCTCGAAGGCTGCCCATTGGCATAGCAAGGGATTTAGAAAAGTTTATTTTATAGCCGGAGAACATTCCAAATCTTTGAATTTGCTCGATCAGTCTAGGAATTGAGGATTTGGGCTCAGTTATATATAATAATACGTCATCAGCGTACAAGGAGATTTTATGCCACTGTCCGCCATGACAGAACCCTGTTATGTTTGGATCTTGTCTTATGATCTCAGCTAAGGGCTCCACTGCTAGAGCAAAAAGAGCCAGACTCAATGGGCAGCCCTGTCGAGTTGAACAATGAAGTGAGAAGGCCTCCGATCTGTAGCCATTAGTAATTACAGAGGCCATAGGGTTACTGTATAATAATTTAATCCAACTAATGAATGTGTCCCCCAAATCAAATGTTTGCAAGATGCGAAACAGATAAGGCCATTCGACACAGTCGAAGGCCTTCTCCGCGTCTAAAGAGATGACCAAACTGTCCTCATCTCGTGCCTGGCAAATAGTTATTATATTTAAAAGCCTTCGAATATTGTGGCTTGAACTTCTCCCCTTAATAAAACCTGTCTGATCTTCTTTAACAATATAAGGTAAAACTTTTTCTAAGCGCAGCGCCAAAATTTTAGATAATTTAAGATCTTGATTTAAAAGAGCAATGGGTCGGTAACTGGAGCAATGTTCAGTGTTTTTACCTTTTTATGGATCAGTGTGGTATCAGCTTCCCTTAAAGTTCGAGGAAGGAAGCATGTGGTAAATGAATGATCCAACATAGAGAGAAAGGGGTATAATAATATATGGTGGAACAAGTCACATGATATTCCATCTGTTCCGGGAGTCTTCCATGATTGTAGTTTTTTAAGTGCTAGGAGTGCCTCCTCTTTAGTAATAGGAGCATTCAACATGGCTCTTTGAGCATCAGATATAGTGGGAAGAGTGAGCTCAGATAAGAAGAATTCCATAACATCAGAGGCTCCCGGTCGTAGGTTTGATTCATATAATTGTTCATAGAATTCCTTAAATAAATGGTTAATTTGCATATTATCAAAATGACGGTTATTGTCAGAGTCAACTATAGAAGTAATGGTTTGTGGATCATTAGGGGCTTTGGTTAGAAATGATAAATATTTGGTTGATTTGTTACCAGATTCATATAATCTCTGTCTAGAGAAAAGTGTAGCAGTTTTAGCTTGTTGTGTTAACAAAGCATCCAAAGCAGCTTGTAATGTACATTTTTTCTGCAATAAATGTGGATCTAAAGATGTGGTTAGCACACTTTTTATATTATATAATTCTTTTTCGAGACTTTGTTGTTGCTCCATTTGCTTCCGTTTTTTTGGCAGCTGCGTAGCCAATAGTTAGACCCCTAATAAATGCCTTAGATGTTTCCCAAAGTAAAGAGGGGTTATCATTGGTTTTTGAGTTAATATCAAAAAATGTTTTAAATTCACGAGTCATGTATGATATAAATTTTTCATCTTTTAAAAGACGAACATCAAATCTCCATCTTCTACTTTTATTAGAAATAGTATCAGTAACCAGCTCCATGCTTAACATTGCATGGTCACTTACCACAATATTTCCTATTTCACAGGAGGTGATGTGCTGAATTTGGGATATGGGGAAAAAAGTAATCAATTCGAGTGTTACACTTATGTGGTGGAGAATAGAAGGTAAATTCCTTATCATTTGGATGGAGAGTTCTCCATACATCAGGCCCATCTCCCTACAAATAGCGGAGAGGGCATTGGCTTGATTGGTTAAGGGAGAGTTACGGGAAGGATGTCGGTCTACCGTGGGCCGAAGTAGGCAGTTAAAATCCCCACCCACTAAGGCTAATGGGTTAGACAATTCTGAAAATTCCATAAAGGCCTTTGACAAAAAAATTGGGGTGTAATTTGGAGGGCAGTATATATTCATTATAGTAACTTTTTCACCCTGGAGAGTACCATTAATAATCACATATCTTCCATACTGGTTCTTTTTGCAAGATTGTAATTGAAAAGCAGTTCTCTTGTTAATAAGTATTATAACACCTCTACTATTTGTTGTAAAGGAAGCAAAATATACCTGATTAACCCAACCATGTTTAAGCTTCTGATGCTCAACATCATCCAGATGGGTTTCTTGGAGTAGTGCTATATCAATTTTCCTTCTTTTGAGTGTAGCAAAAACTTTTCTTTGCTTAATTCTTTTCCGTAAACCTCTTACATTCCAAGAACAGAGTCTAATCTTACCAAGTGACATTTACCAAAACATACTTATACGAGGGCTGTCAATAAAGTTACGGTCCTTTTTATTTTTTTCAAAAACTATATGGATTTCATTCATATGTTTTTACGTCAGACATGCTTGAACCCTCGTGCGCATGCGTGAGTTTTTCCACGCCTGTCGGTGACGTCATTCGCCTGTGAGCACTCCTTGTGAGAGGAGTCGTCCAGCCCCTCGTCGGAATTCCTTTGTCTGAGAAGTTGCTGAGAGACTGGCGCTTTGTTTGATCAAAATTTTTTCTAAACCTGTGAGACACATCGAAGTGGACACGGTTCGAAAAATTAAGCTGGTTTTCAGTGAAAATTTTAACGGCTGATGAGAGATTTTGAGGTGATTCTGTCGCTTTAAGGACTTTTCACGGTGCGAGACGTCGCGCAGCGCTCTCAGGCGGCGGCGTCAGCCTGTTCAAGCTGAGAACCTCCACATTTCAGGCTCTATTGATCCAGGACGTCGTGAGAGAACAGAGAAGTTTCAGAAGAAGTCGGTTTCAGCATTTTATCCGGATATTCCACTGTTAAAGGAGATTTTTTTAATGAAAGACGTGCGGACGGGTCCGCCGCGACGCTCCGCCACAGGAAAAACACCTCTGTTGAAAGCCTTAAGGACAAGTTGGAACATGTCCTGCCTGTTAAACAATTTCTCATATACTCACTCCACTGAAAGCCATCAAAAGCCGCCTGGATTTTACAAATGGTTATCAACACGGAGGTGTTTTTCCTGTGCCGCCGCACCGCGTCGGCTGCGTCCCGTCCTTCTCAGACAAAGGAATTCCGACGAGGGGCTGGACGACTCCTCCCACAAGGAGTGCTCACAGGCGAATGACGTCACCGACAGGCGTGGAAAAACTCACGCATGCGCAGGAGGGTTCAAGCATGTCTGACGTAAAAACATATGAATGAAATCCATATAGTTTTTGAAAAAAATAAAAAGGACCGTTACTTTATTGACAGCCCTCGTAAATTATGAAAGTATGACCTTTGAAATAAAAAATAAATAAAACCTGCGTGGTACATATCTTAATGTATAAACACAAAAGTGGATCAAGGCTGACCTCTGCTGGTGAGAGGAAGATCTTCTGCGTACCATTGAACATTACTTTGAGCTTCGCCGGGAACAACATGGTGTAATCTGCACCGATTTCACGTAGACGTTGTTTCGCTGCTGCAGATGACTTATGCTTCCTCACCACCATCGCGGACAGGTCGTGGTAGAATGAGATTTTCCTCCCCTCCAGGACAATGTCGCCTTGTGCTGCCTTTCGTCGCACTGCTGCCATTACCCGCTGTTTCTCTGGGAATGCATGGAACCTGATAATGACCTGTCGCGGCCGCTGTCCCTCGCCAGGCAGAGGCGCTGCGCTCTGGTGTGCACGCTCCAGCTTGACTCTGCCTCCTGACGCATCAAAACCAAGGAAACTCGGCAGCCACTGTTCAAAGAAGTCTAAAGCATTGCTCCCCTCCATACACTCAGGGATGTTAAATATGCAGATATTTTTATGACGCCCCCTGTTTTCAAGCATATCGACTTCATCTGTTAAATTTTCAACTCGTTTTTCTAGTGTTTGAATCTTAGCATGGAGGGGCTCGTTAGCATCTTCTAGCTTTAGTACTCTAGCTTCCGCTTCATCCAGTCACTCGTCAACTTTCTTTAAATCAGTCGAATGTTTCTTGACTGTACTGGTTAGAGGGTCCAGCTTCTCATTGATAGATGCCATAATTCTTGAGGTCATGATTTCAAAGGCTTTAGCGAGCGCAGGGTCTAGTTCATGACCGTCACTCACACATCCTGGCTCCTCCGTGGATTCGCCATGTTGAGATGAGCCCGAGCTCTCGTCCTCCCCGCTTGTCTGCTTAGTAGTTTTGCGTTTCGGCGACATCGTTTGGTGTTGTTTGGTCCAAAAGAGTTCTAAAGTCATAATACAACCTTAGTAACCGTAAAGTAAGTTAAGCTCCAACGAGAAAGGAAATATATCTTAAGGCATTGGCGCAGCTCCCACAGGCACGTCTTTCCCCTAAGCAGCCATCACCGGAAGCCCATGAACAGTCTTCTTAAAGGACAAGTTCACTTTTTTCAACCTCTCCTCACCTTTGACAATAAAAAACAACAAGGAAATGCATGGGAATCAGTAATCAGTAGGTCTCCAAATTAAATTGAAACTGTGTTTTTTACAAACTTTAGAATTGCACAGTGTAGCTAGTTATTAACACACTTCTGCATTTTTGGATTATTGACGCTGTTTACCATGTGTTACATCCTCCATAAACAAACAAGGTGTGACTTAAGATACACAACCGTACATCATTCTGAACCCCCCATCACATAGCACAAATGAGGCCGAATGGCATCAGAATGACGAATCGGCCCACATCCGAAACATGAGCGAGCTCAATCGTGCATCTGCTTCAAATCTTTTGCACATGTGCAAAACACTTGTGGCGTAGTCCAGGTGGGACACCCATCGAACGGCAGTCAATGTGCAGTCTGAGCGCAGTCCCACTGCAATCTACATATTTGTATGGTGTCATAACAGCATTCGGAGCAAGCTGATTGGGCATGTCAGATCCTGCTGGCATGTCCCGCTCATGTCACATACATGCACTTCCACTGAATCCTGTTCAGGGAGCACAAAGGATATGTTGATATGCAACATGTATGTGGCACGCATCCATTATGTGGAATAGACGTGAACATAGCACAATCAAACCGACAGCAACGTTTGTCACTGCGAGTCCATGTGTAATTGGGTGCGTCAGAGGTGTGGTGCCCGCAAGCTGAACGGGATGTCACCCCCGTAATACACAGATTATGACATATTTACCATCTAACGCTGTCGGATGAATGACGGTGGAACTGTTTCACCAGCCCATGACACCATAAATATACATGTGAATTCACCTCTGGTGCAGCCCCAGTGCGTTTCACAGCACAGGGTGGAAAACGGCCAGGGAAACCCCTCTTGCTCCAGCTGCGCTGTGTACTAACAACATTGGCTCACAAAGGCCCTGTCCACCGCAGCAAAAATAGAACCCATGTCAGACGCTGTCCTGTGGCGCATCGTGCACCAGTGATCCAACCATTCAAAGCGGAGCACAGCTCATCCATGCTCTCCATTTGCGGACGACATCAGCTCACAAATTCTCCATCCACCACTGCAAAAATATATTCCATGCCAGGCACCATCCTGTGGCACGCCACATGCCAGTGATCCAACTGGTCAACTTGGAGCACAGCTCTTCTGTACACTCCATGTGCTGTGTGTGGTCATCTCAATGGGATCCCAGTGGGGAGATGCACATATGCAGTTGTCCGGTAAAGAGAGGTAGCTCAACTCGACAGGTGAGGTGTTCAAGTCCGGGGTAGAGAGAAATGCACAGTTGCGCGCTGGAGCTCATCTTGACAGATAGTTCATCTCAATGGGACACCGGCTATAGCCATTTTGTTGGCCAATCTGAGATGATGGTTTTGTGCCCCCCCCACTACCTGTCTATCATATAACAACAGTACAGGGGGATGGTCATGGCCCCATGCACCTCTGCTATGAATAGTGATGGCATGTGAAATCTCTGAGTAGGATTTCCCCTCTACATGAATCTTTAATTTATACAGACATTTTAAAAATAATACACTATATGGGTGATTCTTTAACTACGGGCACTATTGGCCTTGTAAATGTAATTTCCACCACACCATTGCCTTACAATATAAAGCGCCTTGGGGCAACTGTTTGTTGTGATTTGGCGCTATATACATGTGCTCTGATGTCACTGTTTATCTCCATAGAAACTACCCAAACAATCTTTCATACAAACTGTTTAAAGGGACATTACAGTGTTGTGTGCAATATTTGCATATAATGATGCTGAAAAAAGGTGAAAAAGTCATCATAGACTACTAGAACAAATTTCTTAAAACACTTTCATTGTAAAGATAACTATAAAAGTGTGAAATTTCCCCTTTTTTCTGTTTTTCATACAATATGATCAAAGGACATAATAAGTGCCCGTAGTCTAAGACTCACCCATATACATGCGGGATTTAGTGGATGAAGCTCCTGAGTTTTAGGCAAAATAACTTTATTCTTAAATATTATAAATAGTAAATCAATAATAACAATATTAAATGTCTTATTTTGTCAAAATATTACAATCTCACTCGCTCACCATCTTCAACCGCTTACTCCAATTAAGGGTCACGGGGGGCTGGAGCCTATCCCAGCAACCATAGAGCATGAGGCGGGTTACAGCCTGGACAGGACGCCAGTCACAGGGCCACATACAGACAAACAAACACATTCACACCCACACGCACACCTACAGACAATTTAAAGTTTCCAGTACACCTAACCCACATGTCTTTGGATATGGGAGGAAACCCACGCAAGCACGGGAGAACATGCAAACTCTACACAGAAAGGCAGAATCGATCCCATGACCTTCACGCTGTGAGGCAACAGTGCTAACCACTAATCCACCATGCTGCCCAAGATTTAGAATCTGATTATTATTATTGTTATTATTATTATTATTATTATGTGCAAAAAAAGTCTTTAAATTGGCTACAAAAGTGTACCTTTAACGGGTAGAGGCGGGGGGGGGAGTGTCCTTTTCCACCCCTCGCTCCTGTGGTTCCGGCCCTGCACCAGAGGCCTGCAGACTGTGCCCACAGCTGCAGAGAAAGTGTTCTCTGTCTGTTCTTATTGACTCTGTGCTCTCAAACAACGACACAGGTGATTTTAAATATACTTATTGCATATTTAAAGTGAAACGGTGTGTTTGTGTATTAAACAAAAACACGCTGTGTGTCATAATAATATTATGATTATTATTATTATTTGTAATATTTAAGAATAAAGTAATGCGGTTTGAACCATGCTGACTTTGATACCAAGGTTGGTTTTGACTGACTTCGTCTGAGCCCAGTGAATCAAGCGCGCGCAGCAGAGCTGGCTGAAATTACACAGCTATGGCCAGAAGACTTTGTGCAATCATATGTTCTCATGGTACTAAATAACTCTGGAAGAATCAGTATCTGCTATGAACTGGCATATACATTGAATAATCACACCATCTGTATCATCATTTTACCAGACTTTGATCCTTTGTGATTCTGGCTGTGATTGTTGCTTGTATTTGGCCTTGATCTTTCACTGCACTAATTATATTGTTGTTCATACCCTTAAGTGCCTACAGTCATTATGCTACTCCATATCCCCCCCGGATGTAGAATGAGATGCAGTAAACTACATTTTAGCATTTTAGAATGCAAAGTCCTCCTCCTGCATTTATTTTGGTGAAAGTAACTCAAAAGTAATGCAGGAGTCATGTAACACATTACAATTCAGAGACAGTAATATTGTAATATAACAAATTACTTTGACAATCCTGCAGCAGGGCCCGGTTAGTGCAGCAGATAAGTGAAACAATCAAGCAAATGGTGATAAAAGCATCAAATTTGGCAGAAATACTCTTTAGACACTCCTTTTTTGAAAAAAAAAAAAAACGATTGGCCACTTGACTTTTCAATCGTGGTCAGGTAGGGGTCAGTTGAAGACTAACACAGAGGTCAAACTTAAAAGATGCTCCAATCATATTGAAAAATATTCCACATTATTTGCCTGATCATCAAGATTCCAAAAAGGTATAGTTTGGACTATCTGTGACTGAATTCTATGGAGTTACGGGATAAAAACAGCAAGAATGGTGACAAAGATCAGTGTCATTTTGTACAGGGGTCAAAAGTTAAAGTATTGAATATGATTGGCGCATCTTTTAATTTTGACCTCTGTGTAATTCTTCAATTGACCCATACCTGACCACTGATTGAAAATTCAAGTGGCCAATCGTTTTTTTCAAAAGAGGATTGTCTGAGGAGTATTTCTGCCGAATTTGATGCTTTTATCACCATTTGCAGGATTCCACTCTAAATATTTTCTTATCCGCTACACTAGATGTTGGCTCATTATGCAACTGGTGCTATTGATGCTTTTGTGTGTGTGTGTGTGTGTGTGTGTGTGTGTGTGTGTGTGTGTGTGTGTGTGTGTGTGTGTGTGTGTGTGTGTGTGTGTGTGTGTGTGTGTGTGTGTGTGTGTGTGTTCATTGTGCAGATGTTCTTGTGTAACATCACGTCTTTCATGTCTTTATGATGGTGGCAGCTATCGGTCACTCTGTGGAGCATCTTTTTGTTTTCATTTGTACAGGATGTAATCTTGCAGAAATTGAAATGATGCCTCTCGCAGTTCCTTTTTTTAAATTTAGCCATGATATGAAAGAAGCATTGAAGTAGCTGACTTTACAGTGATTTTTCCAAACGATGCGATCAAAGTGTTCCAGTCTTTGTGCTGTGGTTTTGAACCACTGTCCAATGAGACAATGAGGACAGACAATTGCTGTCTGCCTTTAATGCGTGCAGCCAGTTGTCAGCTTCTCTGCAGCGATCATCTGAACACTAAACACTGATCTGAAACACTGTAAACTCTCCAATAATATAATGTTGCATCCAAACAGCTCCTGTCAGTCACACAGCTGAACCATCAGATGACAGCTCAGTGTCATGCACAAAACATCCACCTGCATGTGCGACATGCACACAGCCTGTGTGTGAGCACGCACCATATGCTCGATTTGCCGCTGGTAGGAGCTGTGGAGTGATGTTTGGTTCCACGCTGAGGTCTGTGGGTGGTTAAACTGTCTGCAGGTTCTCACTGTAAATGTGGGCTTTTGATTTATGTTAAATTTCTTTCCTGCTGGAGTCTTTAAATCACTGCAGCAGTGATGAGCATCTCCCCTCATCCCAGAGAGAGCAACAGGAAAAGGGAGGAATAAAAAATAGTGTCACTGTCTGCACAGTATTTTTGAAATTAAATTGGTCACATTTAAATGAGTGTTAAATCAACTCTATCATTGTGTTAAATGGACTGTATTAGACTTGATCAACTTGATTTGACACAACTTGGAATTGGATCATACACTGAACAAAAATATAAACGCAACACCTTTGTTTTTGCTCCCATTTTTCATGAGCTGAACTCAAAGATCTAAAACATTTTTTATATACACAAAAGAACTATTTCTCTCAAATATTGTTCACAAATGTGTCTAAATCTGTGTTAGTGAGCGCTTCTCCTTTGCCGAGATAATCCATCCCACCTCACAGGCACGGCATATCAAGATGCTGATTAGACAGTATGATTATTGCACAGGTGTGCCTTAGGCTGGCCACAATAAAAGGCCACTCTGACTCTGAGCTGGTCAGTAAATTCAGATATCTTAGACTCAATCCCAGCTGACTGGGATATCTGAAATCAGCGTGACTGGAGCCTATCCCAGGAGTTATGGGGACTGAGGCGGGGTACACCCTGGACAGGACGCGAGTCTGTTGCAGGGCCACATATAGATAGACAGACATATTGACACCACACACATGTCTACGATCAACTTTAAAGTTTCCAATCCACCTAACCTGCATGTCTTTGGATGTGGAAGGAAGCCGGACCACCCCACGGGAACCCATGCAAACACGCGGAGAATATGCAAACTCCACACAGAAAGGACGGGAAACAATCCGACGACCTTCTCGCTGTGAGGCATCAGTGCTAACTACTAATCCACCGTGCCATTGGCCATAATCCTTTATCTTTATTACCCAATGCAGTTATAGCATTTTAACAGCAGGTGGCAGCATTTGCCAATTTAGTAGAATTTATAAATAAAATGCAGGCTGCATCAAGAAGGGCATCTGGTGTGAAATAAGCCAACCCAACCATGCAAACTAAAAATTTAATTTCCATACTGGATCGGTCAATGCCAAGATTCACAATGATCGCCACTGATGCCATTGCCAAACAGGGTACTTGTGGAAATTAGGCTACTGCTGGGCAAAGAAGACGAAGAGGAGGAGAACGTATCCACAAGCAACAGATGAAGAGGAAAACTAGAAGGGTGGAAGTGAGAGTCGGGACTTTAAATGTTGGCAGTATGACTGGTAAAGGGAGAGAGCTGACTGATATGATGGAGAGGAGAAAGGTAGACATATTGAGTGTGCGAGAGACCAGGTGGAAGAGAAGTAAGTGCAGGAGCATAGGCGGGTTTGAGTTGTTGTATCATGGTGAAGATAGGAAGAGAAATGATGTTGGGGCCATTTTAAAGGAAGAGTATGTTAAGAGTGTGTTGGAGGTTAAGCGAGTGTCTGACAGGGTGATGAGTGTGAAGTTGGAAATTGAAGGGGTGATGATGAATATCATCACAGCATATGCCCCACAGGTAGTTTGTGAGATGAAGAAGAAAGAACATTTTTGGAGTGAGTTAGATGAGGTGGTGGAGAGTGTGCCCAGGCATGAAAGAGTGGTGATAGGAGGGGCCTTCAATGGGCATGTTGGCAAAGGAATCAGAGGTCATGAGGAAGTAATTGGTAGATATGGTATTAAGGACAGGAATGTGGAAGGACAGATTCATTCTTTGTAGGAGATCCAAGATAAAATACATTGGAGATCATAAGGTGGTGGCAAGAGAGAGTCTAGCCAGACAGCATAGGATGGTAGTTTGTAGGATGACTTTAAAGGTAAAGAAGAAGAGGAGAGTGAGAGTTCAACAAAGGATCAGATGATGGAAGCTGAATGAGGAAGACTGTTGTGTGAAATTCACTGAGCAGGTGAGAGAGGCACTGGATGGAGGGGAAGCAATTTTGGACAACTGGAAAAGTACTGCAGATGTGGTGAGGGAGACAGCTAGGAAGGTCATCTGGACAGTGGAAGGAAGACCAGAAGACTTGGTGGTGGAACGAAGATGTCCAGGAAAGCATGAGGAGCAAGAGGTTGGCAAAAACATTTTGGGATAGTTGGAGAGATGAAGAAAGTAGACAGGAGTACAAGGAGATGCGGGATAAGGCAAAAAGAGAAGTGGCAAAAGCTAAGGAAAAAGCATATTGTGAAATGTGAAAGAAGTTGAATAGTAAGGAAGGAGAAATGACTTGAACTGATTGGCCAGACAAAGAGATAAAGCTGGAAAGGATGTGCAGCAGGTTAGAGTGGTAAAAGATGCAAAGCGAGGAAAGTGTGTTGAGAAGGTGGAGGGAATATTTTGTGGAGCTGATGAATGAAGAAAATGATAGTGAGAAAAGTTTAGATGATGTGGAGAGAGTAAATCAGGAAGCACAAGAGATTAGTAAGGATGAAGTGAGGGCAGCTATAAAGAGGATGAAGAGTGGAAAGGCAGTTGGTCCAGATGACATTCCAGTGGAGACATGGAAATGTCTACCGGAGATGGCAGTGGAGTTTCTAACCAGATTGTTTAATAAAATCATGGAAAGTGAGAGGATGCCTGAGGAGTGGAGATGAACTGTGCTAGTGTGCTGGTTCCTATTTTTAAGAACAAAGAAGATGTGCGGAGCTGCAGTAACTACAGAGGCATAAAGTTGATTAGCCACAGCATGAAGTTATGGGAAAGAGTTGTGAAGATCTGTGAGCAGCAATATGGTTACAGATTGTAACGTTTGCTCTTAGAATGCTGATGGAGACGTATAGAGGAGGCCAGAAGGAGTTATATTGTGTGGTTGTGGATTTAGAGGAAGCTTATGACAGGGCACCAAGAGAAGAGTTGTAGTATTGTATCGGGAAGTCTGGAGTGGCACACAAGTATGTTTGGATAGTACAGGACATGTACAATGATAGTGTGACAGCGGTGAGATGCGCACTAGGAATGACAGACTCATTCAAGGTGGAAGTGGGATTACACAAAGGATCAACTCTGAGTCCTTTCTTGTTTGCAATAGTGATGGACAGGTTGACGCACTAGTGGAAATACCCTGGATCTGGTTCTTGCACGTGGTATTGCTGTCACGAATATGGACATCATGCCTCTTACATCAGTGGTCTCTGATCACTCACTTATTAGGTTTACAGTTTCGCTGCCGTGTTTAGTGGAACAACAACCTTATTTATCACTGCAGCGATTCATCAACTCCTCAACTAAGACTGAACTAGAAGCTAGACTGCCTAATGTCTTAGCCTCACTTTTGACAAATAACCAGTCAGTAGATAGACTTGTGGATAGTTTAAACTCAGTGCTCAAAATGACACTCGACATGATTGCACTACCTGTGTTGAAACCGCGCTCCCCCAAATTGCAGTCACCTTGGTTCAATGATTACCTGCGTGACCTCAAGCATAAAGCAAGAGATCTAGAACGGAAATGGCGTCGTTCAAAATTAGAAGTATTCCACCTTGCGTGGCGTGATGCTATCTTAGACTATAAGCATTCATTATTGGCTACAAAGCGGACCTATTACTCTGATTTGATCAACAAAAACAAGCATAACTCAAAGTTCTTGTTTGACACGGTGGCAACACTTATTCATGGACAACCACCTGTAGCTCGCTCTCCTTTTACAGCACAAGATTTCCTAGATTAATTTGAGAAGAAAACAGATGACATTAGGTTGAACATATCCCAGCATGCCTTAACCCAGCCACTACACCCTGCTATTGAGGTGGGCGCCACTACTGATGTATTACCTAGATTTACAGAATTTGATAGTATCTCTCTAGACATGCTAGCTTTTTGGACAGACCTCGTATAGCGAAGATTTGTCCCATCCTGTCTATGGCTGATGCTGAGACCCCGATCCATGCGTTCATCTCTTCTAGATTGGACTACTGCAATGTTCTATTTTCTGGTTTACCACAGTCTAGCAATAGGGCTCTCCAATTGGTTCAGAATGCTGCAGCCAGACTTTTGACATGTAGCAGAAAGTTTGACCACATTACACCCATTTTGGCGTCCCTTCACTGGCTTCCTGCCCCAGTGAGATCAGATTTTAAGGTTCTACTGCTAACCTATAAAATTATTCATGGACTGGCACCTCCCTACCTAGCTGACCTAATTAAACCTTACGTACCGGCCCAGGCTTTACGTTCTCAGGGTGCAGGACTACTTTGTGTCCCTATGGTGAATAAGAAGTCTGCAGGTCATAGAGCTTTCTCTTATCGTGCCACTGTTCTGTGGAATGGTCTCCCTGCGTCAATAAAACAATCAGATTCTGTGGAGACTTTCAAGTCCAGACTTAAGACGCACTTATTTTCCCTTTCATATGGCTAGCATACTGGTACAGTTTTGTTTTACACTTTTTACTCTTTTAATTCGTGTTATTAGTAATTGGAGCGGGCTGCAGCCTCAGCTTTACCTAAATTCTGGGTCTTTTAGTGAAGCTTAGGGCTAGCGGCCGGCGATCACCTTGGTATTTTATTCTGTTTTTCTTGTTGATTAATGCTGGCAAATTATACAGTATTTTTTGTCTTTCTGATGCCTGATTGTTTTTTCTCTAAGGTGCAGCTCCATCCAGAGATGGGAGTTGTGTTTGTGTTGGCGACCCTCCTATCCTGTGCACCAACAGCAATTCTTGTATATTCATCCGTGAATTGTTCTGTGAATTATTTCTGTAATTTATGTTTGTAGCATGGCCCAAGCAGAGGGTCACCCCTTTGAGTCTAGTCTGCTTTAGGTTTCTTCCTCAGAGGGAGTTTTTCCTTACCACTGTTGCTCTGGGGGTTGGTAAGGTTAGACCTTATCTGTGTGAAGCGCCTTGAGGCAACTCTGTTGTGATTTGGCGCTATATAAAGGAAAATAAATTAAATTTAAAAAGTTGTCAGATGAGGTCAGACAGTAGTCTCCATGGACTATGATGTTTGCAGACGACATTGTGATCTGCAGTGAGAGTAGAGAGCAGGTTGAGTCTAGCTTGGAGAGGTAGAGATATGCTCTGGAGAGAAGGGGAATGAAAGTCAGTAGGAGCAAGACTGAGTACATGTGTGTGAATGAGAGGGAGCCCTGTGGAATAGTGCAGTTACAAGGAGTCGTAGTGGTGAAAGTAGATGAGTTTAAATACTTGGGGTCAACTGTCCAAAGTAATAGAGAGTGTGGTAGAGAGGTAAAGAAGAGAGTGTAGGCAGGGTGGAGTGGGTGCAGAAAGACGGCAGGAGTGATTTGTGACTGAAGAATATCAGCAAGAGTGAAGGGGAAAGTTTACAAGACAGCAGTGAGACCAGCTATGTTGCACGGCTTAGAGACGGTGGCACTAACAAAAAGACAGGAGGCAGAGTTGAAGGTGGCAGAGGTGAAGATGTTGTAACTCTCTTTGGGAGTGACAAGAATGGACAGGATTAGGAATGAAGTGAACATATCAGAGGGACAGCTCAGGTGGGATGGTTTGGAGACAAAGTCAGGGAGGCGAGAGTGAGATGGTTTGGACGTGTACAGAGGAGGGACCCTGGGGTACATGGGGAGAAGGATGCTGAGGATGGAGCCACTAGAGAGGAGGAGAAGAGGGAGGCCAAAGAAGAGGTTTATGGATGTGCTGAGAAGACATGCAGGTGGTTGGTGTGACAGAGGGAGTAACAGAGGACAGTGTGAGATGGAAATGATTAATCTGCTGTGGCGACCCCTAAGGGGAGCAGTCGAAAAAAGAAGATTTAACTGTTATATGTGGTTAAAAAAGCATTTATAAATGTCAGAAATGCATCATTTCTTGGTATGCAGAGCTTTGACCTCCCAGTATTAATGTATAAAAATTTTGATTTTGAGAGTTTTACGGTTCTTGAGTTTTAAGATACAAATGTTTGCCAGAAGGATGTACTGGAGGGTGACATTTCTCCTGACAAGTATAACTTACAGTTGTGAATAAAAATTGGCAATGATTCCTCACATTTCATTTTCAAACCGTTTGGCAATGGTATTTTAAGTTTAAACATGAACTTTGTTATAAATGACTATAAATATAACCAACAACAAACCAACACGTCACCTTCCATCATCATAAAATTCAAATTCTTGTCTGTTTTGGCCCCACCTTGCTCACTATAAAACAGCAACTCTGATTAAAAATGAATGGCAGCTGGTCACTTTGCATTTCTCTCTTGTAGCATGACCTAGGGATGATGGGGGTCCCATGCTTGACAGCATTGGAAACAATGCTGTCAGACCGTCCTCTGCTGGGCAAATTATACAATGGCCCCATTTGCTACAGCCAAAGTGTTTTTTTTAAATGTATTGTTTAAGGGTGGTGGCCAAGCAGTTAAGTAAACTCTAAAAAATGAACTGCTGTCTCAGCGAAGCAGCAGGGACTTACATACTTAATTTTATTTTGTAAAATAACAGTTTTCATATCGGCAAAAATAATGCAGATATTGATACATTTGTGAAAGGCTTGTATCAGATGATATTATCACCCAAGTGTAATCAGCTTATCCTTGTTATATGTCCATTTAACTTGGAAACTTATAAGATGAGATAGCTTGTATTATTTCTGAGTTATTCTCAAGGTCAGGCATTATCCGAGCACCCTCTAGGGGCCATTTTTTGTCGGTGAAAACAATGCTGAACTCGATACAAATACATGTAATTTGGTCACGTTTCAAAGGGATCAGACTCGTCAATAACATCAGTTTAATGTACTATGGTTCATTTCAGGTCCATAAAACTCAACGTTCCAGTTCAATGATCGCTGTCAGCTGGCTGATAGAAGCAAGTTAGAGACAAAACCAAACCAGCTGATTTCAATAGAACCGCATAAAGGCCGAGTGTGTTTTCACCAAGTGGCCAGTCGCAATAGTATGTTTCTGCAGAGCCGGAGGCTGCACATTTACGGCTGCACGTATACGGCTGCACTTTCAGGCCGCACGCTGTTATGTCGATTCAGAGCATTTCTTTAGAGACTGCGCCACCTACCTGTGATTCAAGAGTGACTTGCTAGTTTCAACTTTTAATTTCACTCCAAATATACTTACAATTTAACCAAATCAGTTAGTACATCTCTAGAGCCACTTTCAGGAGCACTTTGCACAAAAAGTAGAACTTCAGGTCCTACCTATAATTGTAAAGGTTAAATGTACCCAATTTTTTTTTTAAAGTTAAAGCTTTAAAGGTTTATTCCAAAATCAGCACCTCCAAATCCGAGGCCATGGTTCTCAACCGGAAAAAAGTGCTTTGCCCTCTTCAGGTCGGTGGAGTGTCCTTGCCTCAAGTGGAGGAGTTTAAGTATCTCGGGGCCTTGTTCAAGAGCGAGGGATGGATGGAGCGTGAGATCCCCAGACGGATTGGTGCAGCATCTGCAGTGATGCGGCCGCTGTATCGGACCTTCGTGGTGAAGAGAGAGCTGAGTAGGGGGGCAAAGCTCTCGATTTACCGATTGATCTACGTTCCGATCCTCACCTATAGTCATGAGATTTGGCTCCTGACCGAAAGAACGAGATCGTGAGTACAAGTGGCCGAGATGAGTTTCCACCACAGGGTGGCTGGGCGCTCCCTTAGACATAGGGTGAGGAGCTCGGTCACTCGGGAGGAGCTCGGAGTCGAGCCACTGCTCCTCCACGTCGAAAGGAGCCAGCTGAGATGGCTCGGGCATCTTTTCCAGATGCCCCCTGGACGCCTCGCTGGAGAGATGTTCTGGGCACGTCCCATCGGGAGGAAGCCCCGGGGAAGACCCAGGACGCGCTGGAGGGACTACGTCTCTCGGCTGGCTTGGGAACACCTTGGGGTTCCCCGGAGGAGCTGGGGGAGGTGTGTGTGGATCGGGAGGTCTGGGCGGCTTTGCTTGAGCTGCTGCCCCCGTGACCTGACTCCAGATAAAGCGGAAGAAAATGGATGGATGGATGGTTTATTCCACCCAAAAATATTACTTATTAATAAAAAACTTTAGTTTAATGCATTGGGACAAAATGTGTAGCAATATAATGTTATAATCAGGTAAATTAATAATGTAATCATATGGTGTGGTCACTGTGTTCTCTCGATCTACAACAGGACAGTTTGAAAGTCTTGAACAAGGTGATAAACAGGACAAGACAATGCTGGAAGCAGATATTTAGATCTATTTTTACATTATTAAACCAGAATAAAAGCTTAAACACACACACACACACACAGATCCAAAATGCCCAAAGACCATCAAGTTATGTGGGCATCACTGAAGTAGCTCCTCAGACTGATCTCAGAGCCTCCTGAGAGACAGACACAGAAACAGACATTAGCATGCAAAAACAGGCTCAGCATTAATATAGCCGATAAACTCTCCATCTTTCACTTTCATGGGCCTCATAATTTTCATTTGTAACAATTCATGCCAATATACCCTTTTTAAGTGAGCCCCACCTACCACCAGAATTGTCTTCCTTCTTTCTTTAATTCTGTGTCCAGCCTTCTGACAAATTCGTCCACTTCACTGGAAACAATTGACAGACAAGAAAATCTCAGCTGGTTTGAGAAAAATACTGGTCAAACATAAGAGTTCATTCAGTAACACTGTTACTTCCAGGTAATAACAACTTCTATTAGTAAACATCCATCCATCCATTTTCTTCCGCTTTATCCGGAGTCGGGTTGCTGGGGCAAACATTTAAAAAGATTATTGTACATTGTTTAATCTAAAAAAACAAACTTTACTCTTACCTTTGATGGTAAAGTGGACCACAGAAGTACATATTCTCTGCTTCCTGAGAGGAAGAAGCGTGCGGCCTGAGAGTGTGGCCGTAAAAGTGCAGCCATTAGTTGGCGCTGTCTAATGTTCTGAATCAACGTCATTAGAAGAAGCGTGCAGCTGTAAATGTGCAGCCTCCAGCTCTGCAGAGACACCCTACTCGCCAGTTGTGGAAGTACGAATTCTCACTTTGGATTGGCCACTTCGCTGGAAGTGACATTGCGTCGACCTGGAGAATTGGACAGCGCAGTCTTGTTTGAGGGTGGGCGCTAAAGGGGTAAAATGTGATGCATATGATGTAATTTTTCAACTTCTGGGTACAGATAGCACTTTCTCTGAATTTTTGGGCAAATTACATGCAAACAAATTGAAAATGCAAAGAAAAAGAGACAATGCGGTGGGAAAGTAGACGTGTTGCGGTTTGTTTCTGACCCAGGGCTCAAACATGTGGAGGTGGTTTTGCAGGTGAGACACCGTAGCTACTCTGGTTAGCTGTGTAGGCTAACACTTACCGACATGACCGGTCACATTTGCCTCTTCTTCTCCACTGGGAACCGAAACATCTGCACTTTTCGCGATTGCTTCGGTGATTACAGCAGAAAATAAAACAGTACACCATTTTCCCGTGTGAAGTTGTGCTGTGTGTATACTTCACAACATGACTGGTTATCCCCATAAGTTCTCAAATCCTCCAATATCACGCAACGTTCAAAAGAGACTGCGCTGCCCTATTATATTAGCCATTGTAAGGGTACATACTTTATTTCTATATCTATCTCTCAACATATTCACTGCATTTTACGGGGTACCTGCCAAGGGTTTCCTGTGTATGGCCCATACTAAAATACGAAATAGACGAAATAGAGCAAAATCAATCAATCAATCAACCTTTTTTTATATAGCGCCAAATCACAACAAACAGTTGCCCCAAGGCGCTTTATATTGTAAGGCAAGGCCACACAATAATTATGAAAAACCCCAACGGTCAAAACGACCCCCTGTGAGCAAGCACCTGGCTACAGTGGGAAGGAAAAACTCCCTTTTAACAGGAAGAAACCTCCAGCAGAACCAGGCTCAGGGAGGGGCAGTCTTCTGCTGAGACTGGCTGGGGCCGAGGGAAAGAACCAGGAAAAAGACATGCTGTGGAAGGCGGCAGAGATCGATCACTAATGATTAAATGCGGAGTGATGCATACAGAGCAAAAAGAGAAAGAAACAGTGCATCATGGGAACCCCCCCACAGTCTACGTCTAAAGCAGCATAACCAAGGGATAGTCCAGGGTCACCTGATCCAGCCCTAACTATAAGCCTTAGCGAAAAGGAAAGTTTTAAGCCTAATCTTAAAAGTAGAGAGGGTATCTGTCTCCCTGATCTGAATTGGGAGCTGGTTCCACAGGAGAGGAGCCTGAAAGCTGAAGGCTCTGCCTCCCATTCTACTCTTACAAACCCTAGGAACTACAAGTAAGCCTGCAGTCTGAGAGCGAAGCGCTCTAATGGGGTAATATGGTACTACGAGGTCCCTAAGATAAGATGGGACCTGATTATTCAAAACCTTATAAGTAAGAAGAAGAATTTTAAATTCTATTCTAGAATTAACAGGAAGCCAATGAAGAGAGGCCAACACGGGTGAGATATGCTCTCTCCTGCTAGTCCCCGTCAGTACTCTAGCTGCAGCATTTTGAATCAACTGAAGGCTTTTTAGGGAACTTTTAGGACAACCTGATAATAATGAATTACAATAGTCCAGCCTAGAGGAAATAAATGCATGAATTAGTTTTTAAGCATCACTCTGAGACAAGACCTTTCTGATTTTAGAGATATTGCGTAAATGCAAAAAGGCAGTCCTACATATTTGTTTAATATGCGCTTTGAATGACATATCCTGATCAAAAATGACTCCAAGATTTCTCACAGTATTACTAGAGGTCAGGGAAATGCCATCCAGAGTAAAGATCTGGTTAGAGACCATGCTTCTAAGATTTGTGGGGCCAAGTACAATAACTTCAGTTTTATCTGAGTTTAAAAGCAGGAAATTAGAGGTCATCCATGTCTTTATGTCTGTAAGACAATCCTGCAGTTTAGCTAATTGGTGTGTGTCCTCTGGTTTTATGGATAGATAAAGCTGGGTATCATCTGCGTAACAATGAAAATTTAAGCAATACCGTCTAATAATACTGCCTAAGGGAAGCATGTATAAAGTGAATAAAATTGGTCCTAGCACAGAACCTTGTGGAACTCCATAATTAACTTTAGTCCGTGAAGAAGATTCCCCATTTACATGAACAAACTGTAATCTATTAGACAAATATGATTCAAACCACCGCAGCGCAGTGCCCTTAATACCTATGACATGCTCTAATCTCTGTAATAGAATTTTATGGTCAACAGTATCAAAAGCAGCACTGAGGTCCAACAGAACAAGCACAGAGATAAGTCCACTGTCCGAAGCCATAAGAAGATCATTTGTAACCTTCACTAATGCTGTTTCTGTACTATGATGAATTCTAAAACCTGACTGAACCTCTTCAAATAGACCATTCCTCTGCAGGTGATCAGTTAGCTGTTTTACAACTACCCTCTCAAGAATCTTTGAGAGAAAAGGAAGGTTGGAGATTGGCCTATAATTAGCTAAGATAGCTGGGTCAAGTGATGGCTTTTTAAGTAATGGTTTAATTACTGCCACCTTAAAAGCCTGTGGTACATAGCCAACTAACAAAGATAAGTTGATCATATTTAAGATTGAAGCATTAAATAATGGTAGGGCTTCCTTGAGCAGCCTGGCAGGAATGGGGTCTAATAAACATGTTGATGGTTTGGATGAAGTAACTAATGAAAATAACTCAGACAGAACAATCGGAGAGAAAGAGTCTAACCAAATACCGGCATCACTGAAAGCAGCCAAAGATAACGATACCTCTTTGGGATGATTATGAGTAATTTTTTCTCTAATAGTCAAAATTGTGTTAGCAAAGAAAGTCATGAAGTCATTACTAGTTAAAGTTAATGGAATACTCAGCTCAATAGAGCTCTGACTCTTTGTCAGCCTGGCTACAGTGCTGAAGAGAAACCTGGGGTTGTTCTTATTTTCTTCAATTAGTGATGAGTAGAAAGATGTCCTAGCTTTACGGAGGGCTTTTTTATAGAGCAACAAACTCTTTTTCCAGGCTAAGTGAAGATCTTCTAAATTAGTGAGACGCCATTTCCTCTCCAACTTACGGGTTATCTGCTTTAAGCTACGAGTTTGTGAGTTATACCACGGAGTCAGACACTTCTGATTTAAAGCTCTCTTTTTCAGAGGAGCTACAGCATCCAAAGTTGTCTTCAATGAGGATGTAAAACTATTGACGAGATACTCTATCTCACTTACAGAGTTTAGGTAGCTACTCTGCTCTGTGTTGGTATATGACCAACCAAAATGGGGACTGATAATCACAAAATGGGGATAAAATTTAATGAAATGGACCAGAGTGAACCAGACTGACTCCAAATAAGTACTTTTATTTAATTGTTTGGCTTTTGATTTTTGTTGTTGTTGTTTGTTTGTTTTTGTGAGATGCGCTCAATACATGTAGTAGGGGCAGGTGCGCCATCTGGCGTTCAAGAGATGAGACTTCAGTCAATGCTCCATTTCGTTACGCTTTTACCCCCATTTTGTTATTATCAATCCCCATTCCTGTACAGCATCTGCTGCAAATATACTGTATGACTTTTTATTTGACTCATGGAACCATGTGACCAAACTAACAAAAATGTATTGGTACCATTTAGTCTAGTTTCTGCAGCTCTACAACTAGCCCAATCAGTCATCTTATTGAAAACTTGTCTTTAACTTGGCAGGCTTTGGCGGAGGTGTGCACTTTGAAGAGCGCATGCTTTGTGCACAGGGATCGAGCCCGTGATGCCGTCGGGGCGGCGGATCAGTTATTTGTGACGCTCCAAAGCCTCGGGGAGTTTGGCTCCAGATCTCTTTTCTTTGATAAGGTCCTCAAAGTGCAGCTGGGGAAAAAAAAAAAAAAAAGCTGGTGAAAACCGGCCCAGAAGCTGTAACAAATCCAAAAAGCTTCAATTTGCGTTTCAGTCCCACACTTTGGGACTAAACGCGGCGCGCGCGGTAGCGGCGGCCGCGCGTTTTCTGCTTTTTTTTTGAGCCATTTTGTTGTTATGTAGCTTCCGGGACCCGCGAGGCGCCTCCTCGCTTTGAAGTACGCCGCCCGAGCCGCTCGCGCTTGAGTTTGTGTCGGAGGAGTCACCTCCAGGAGGAGAAAAGGAGGAGGAGAAAAGCTGCGCTTTGCTCCCTTCGAATGTATTTTTCCTTTCCGAGCTGAAAGGACCGTGCGTGGACTCCGCTTCTGTGGATTATTTGAGTTCCTTTTCGGATAAAACGACAAGTGGAATATCGAGTAAATCGAGGAGCGAACTCCGGGTCGATGGTAAGTTTTTTGCGCCTCCTCAATCCCGCGGAGCTTCTTTTTGATGTGCCGCCTTTGAAGTCACGTTCCGGAGAAACGAGCGGCTCTTTTTTTGCGCGTTAAAAACCGTCAACTATCCTTAATTTCTTCGTCTTTTCCACACTTTTCCTCGTGTTTTAATTGAAAGTAGATTTTTTTTTCCTCCCGCACTTTGAGAAGCACAAAGTGTAACGACACAGTTACTAGCAGCGTTACTTTGGGTCTGAACGAGCCGCACTGCGTTAGATTCGGTTTTATAGTGTTAAACGATACAACGTGAAGTGTCAGCTGTTGAAACAGTGGAGCTGATTTTATTTTTCTGATCTGATCAGATAATTCATGTATGGGCTTGAACCAGTTTATGAGCTGAACCACTTTTTTCCCATCAGCTGCGTCTCACTTTGCGGGAAAAAAAACTCAGGATGGGAAACGATCCGATCCGACGCGCACCGTGATGGATCCGCGTCCGTGTGCGTAAAACACTGCGTGATTCAGTATTCTCGGGTCGCTCTGTTCTATTACGAAATCAAAAAGTGCAAATGAGTTTAAAGGTTCGTTTTATGTTTGTTCATTTGCGTCCTAGAGCGCACGGCTTGGTTCCAGATTGAAGATGTGACGAGTTGGCTGTATTTTCTCAGATCTCTCTGTGTTTTAGTGAAGTCTGAAAGAGAGGAGCTCTCCCCCCACTCCCTCCCTCCCTTTGAAGTCGGGGTGGATCTGGATCTGATTAGATCAATACTTTGTGTTTCAGAGAGGAGACGCGCAGCCGGAGAGAAGCTCCCCGCTGACATAAGAGAGTGAGGAGATTACAGGAGGAGCGCAGAGGAGACTAACCACGCACGGGCTCCTTTATCCTGCTGCTCCGGAGCCATGAGTCGCGTGCTGACGGATCATATCGTTAGTAGTTTCCGAGAGGATGCTCCTCGCCCCCCGGTGCCGGGAGAGGAGGGCGAGGCGCCCTGCTGCCGCGGCAAACCCTCCGCGATGAAAGCCCCGGAATCCCCCGCATCTGTCCCGCCCGGCTCCTCCGCGAGGAGGAACGAGGATGGTCTCGGGGAGCCGGAGGGGAGCGCCTCCCCGGATTCTCCTCTGTCCCGGTGGACCAAGTCTTTGCACTCTCTGCTCGGGGACCAGGACGGCGCACTGCTTTTCAGGACATTCCTGGAGCGGGAGAAGTGCGCGGACACTTTGGACTTCTGGTTCGCCTGTAACGGTTTCAGGCAGATGGACCTCAAGGATCCCAAAACGCAGAGAGTCGCCAAAGCAATTTACAAGCGCTTCATCGAAAACCACAGCATCGTGGCCAAACAGCTCAAACCTGCGACCAAAACCTTCATCCGGGATAATATCAAAAAACACATCGATTCTGCCATGTTCGACCAGGCTCAGACAGAGATCCAGAGCAACATGGAGGAGAGCGCCTACCAGATGTTTCTGACCTCTGACATTTACCTCGAGTACGTGCGCACGGGGGGAGAAAACACGAACCACGTCAGCTCAAACGGGCTGGGCGACCTGAAGGTGGTGTGTGGATACCTGCCCACGCTCAATGAAGAGGAGGAGTGGAGCTGTGACTTCAAAGCCAAAGCCCTGGTTGGTTTCTCCTCTAAGAAACACAGGAGCCCCGTGTCTATGAGGGTGGTGGAGATAATGGAGAGAGGATACAGGTAAGCCTGATTGGATTTACAAACGTGGATCCTGATTGTTGTTGACTGTAGTTCCAAAACTTTTCCATGAGTCCAGAATCAGGATCATACTTAGTCCATTTTCCCACTTAAACTTTTAAGAAAGTGAACTTAAGCAAAGGTGTCTTATTTTGGTTTCCTCACCTATTAAAAATCTGCCCATCTTGTACTTTATTTACATGGTTTTGTGCTTGAAAAACAAATTTTGCTAACCTGGGTTTGAAGGATTAAGTGGAGCTTGTGGGATGCTCAAAAAGTACTCAATAGATTTAGATAAATTTTTTATTTGAGAGAGGGTTCAAGGAAGAATTCAGATCCAGATCTGATTTCAAATCTCTTTTCAAGAATTGGCTTTGTGATGTCATACAAACCTAAGTTTAAAACCCTCCTGAGTTGGTTGTTGGAGGTTTGGATGTTATTAGAGGTATGTGTTCTTGGATTGCACTTTCTACCTCCAACCAACCTGAGTCAGTTGTTTGTTTCCTTAACTGCATCATTCCTGCTTTCCTGCTCCCTCCCACTGCTCCAACTTTTACCAAAACTACAGCACCAACCCTAAACAAACAAAAAAGTCATAACCATAAAAATCTATGACTGTTCTCTTTGGGTGATGAAAGTTTTGTCTTGAGGCCCCAAAGTGTGATTACATAAACATTTGCCCCAACAACATGATGAACACACACATACATACACTTTCTCTGTCTCTCTCTTGCTCTCTGTGCCCAGGCGCTCCCCTGGATTTCCTTGGCTTTGAAATACTTTTTCAGAATGAGGGATTGTCTTCCACAGCAAAAGTTCACAGAAGTCTATTGGCTCTGGACCCATCCAGCAAATTATAGATGATGCCACTGCAGTGCTACAACTCCTTTAGCACAGGGTCCAGGCCTTTGGCAGAAATAAACCTATAACCTTTAAAAGAGTTGTAGTACAGTCTTAATAAATCAGTCTATTCCAACTTTTTAGACGTGTCATTTAACAAGGACTCTTTTTTTGCCTTTTCTGGTTTAGATAAAGAGGTTTTAAATGGACAGGCTGTCTAATTTTAAGCTGCTGTGGAGAAATGAAAGCTGTGATAAACTGCTTTTGAATAACTTTAAACTAGTGTTAAACTGGTTTGAAACCAATATATGCGCTCTTTTTCTACTGGTTGAAATTGTTCAAAACTAGCCGATAAAATAAATTTAGAACAGACTTTAAACTTCTGGACTAAAGTGGTTTTAATCCACATCAGACAGGTTTGTGTGTGTGTGGGGGGGGTGAAGTGGTTATAAGCCATTTGGTTTCACTTGGTTGTGTTGGCTTGTTCATTTGTTGAGGATTACTCAAAAAGCTATGAACTAATTTTCATGAAACATGGGGTAGGGTGTGTGTGTGACTTCTGATCCAAGATATTTCCCATTCACTCTCTTTATTTCTTTCTTTATTTGCATATTTCTTGCTACATCCGCACAAAGCTTCTTTTTTAAAGCACAGAATATAGCCAAAGGTTTTGAGTTGGAGTCGTCTTTTCGGTTTGTCCTGAGTGCTCCTCTTGTTGGCACTGCTTTTTAAATGGCTAAATATGAGGGCACATAGCACTCTGAAAATCTTTGAATTTACTGCTGTTAGTTGCACAAAATAAGTAATTTGAAGACAAGCAGGTCTAGTCTTCTTTATAGGCAGGCCTAGGCTTTGGGTATGAAAGAAACAAGAGCATTTTGAAGCAACATGTAACTTGACAAACCACATATATGTCAAGAGAAAGAAAGAAGAACTGTCTGTGGTAACTGAATTTATAAAAAAATTCTTTATGCAGGGTTATTTGAGGTTTAGAGCATAACTGCTGTTAAACAGTCAGAAAATAACAGTTTATTTCTCCAGTTTAGTACATTTCTGTGGGAAAATTGTCTTTCTCTCCTGGACCCCAGTCACTATATGCATGTCCCTCACTCTTTTTTTGTTTTGTGGTTAAATTAATACAAAATACTTCTGGCAGGGTTGTGTATAGGTACAGCTCTGTTGACTTAGAGAATGTAGCCCCTGTGAAACCGATCATAAAATAATGTTTATTTCTCTGATTTTGGATGTTTCTGTGCACAACCGCATCTGTTCCTAATCCATCATCAATCCATCATCCACTAAACATCCAGCAGATGGCAGACACGTCTTTGGGATATTCATTCATCCATTTTTTTTAAAATACCCATTTACTCCAAGTAAGGGTCACAGGGGTGCTGAAGCCTATCCCAGCAGTCATTGGATGAGAAGTGGGGTACACCTTTGACAGGCCGCCAGTCCATCGTGGGGGTCGATGGGATATTGCAACGGCAAAGCAAAGCTGGTTTTGCATCAATCTGATGTATCAAAATTTCATGAGATTTTAAGGAATGTGTCCTTGTTTTATGTCTGTTTAATTTGTTGAGTTGCAAGATGATGGCGTTTATTGTTTTTGGGTTATCCTGTTGACCACCTGGAGGGCGTAGACTGATTGATCTGGTTTGACATGATTTGGCTTTTCCACTTTTTTCTGCCATTTCATAGACTAATGATGAATTGTTGAGTCTTAAGAATACGAGTATTTAACACATTACTGATTTAAAAAAGAATTAGATATGAATGTGCAATATATGTTTGGGACTTGCTGCTTGGACGTATTTCAGATTGTAGCAAAGCTCAAAGTTGCCTTCAGTTGTGAAGCTGTTTTGATGAATGTCATACTGGACCAACTGTTATCTTCCAGCTCCCTGTTTTTGTGCATTTTGCAAGTTTTGTGTTCTTGTTACTCTACAGGTTAACAACGTGGATTTCTTCTTTTCTCTGCTCACATCTTCTAATCTCAACTCAGATTCTCTTAAAAAAAAAAGAAAGAAAAGAGGAAAGAAACCAATCACAGCTTTAGCTGAGAGTCAACACCCCCAAACTTTCTCTCCTGCTTCTCCATCCCACTTCTCCTGATTTTGTCCGGCATTCCTTCCTCTGGGTTTTGAAAACTCACTGATGGGGACGAGTGAGGGGATGGAGAACTGAAAGGATTCAGACGGGAGGGGTGGAGGAAATGCACCTCATGAAAGAAAGGGAGGGAGGATAAATGAGGGGGTGAGAGAGGGAAGAATGCAAAGCCAGCTGTGTTAAATACCTGACTCTTTGCTGAAGGTCAGCCTAGAGCCGGGGGCCTCCGGCTTTAGTCATGCTGGGTCTGTTTCTCCCGTCATGAGGAGCCCCCTTTCTTTCCATCTCTAACATACTCTCATGCTTCCGCTCTTTACTTCTTTTTTTTGGTCACTCCCCCCATTTTTCTCCTCCTGTACCAGGGTAGGAACATATTGACAGTGGGAGCTGAATGCTGAGGAAAGACTGAGTGTGAACGGGCGATGTGGGGAAAATGAGAAATCCTGGACTTTTGAAGAATCGTTGGAGTAGAAAATCAGAGTTTGTCTCGTCTAGTCGATGTTGGTTTGATGGTTAAATCTCGCAGCAGTTAGGTTTTCTGTGTAAATGTGACAGGAACTTTACTATGACGGATGTGATGTGACACAAAAATTACCATTTCAGAGTCAAACCTAAATTGTTTACTGCATTGAAACTTCACAATGTTGTCTTCTGATTAGCTGATGCGCATGTTGTTGTCTTTTGTGACTGAGGTTGACAGCAGTCGTACCGAAATGGCGGGGACACGAAGAAAAGGTTAAAACAGAACTAGATCCATGTGGGCACAATCAGATTTGTGTTACAAAAAAACAAAACAAAACACAAAACATCTGGTTAGCAAATTGTTTTATCTGTTTATTTATTTATTTGCCTTTGTTACCTCTGACAAGCAGCTTGTGTTTTCACCCACATCTGTGTGTTGGTATGATTACGCAAAAACTTAATGAACTGATTTTGAATGAAACTCAGTGAAGGGGTGGGACATGGGCCAAACCAAAAAAAAAAAAAAAAAAATCATTACATTTTTGATGGTGATTCAAATCAGATCCAGGAATTTTATTTTTTTTTATTTTTTTAAGTTTCAGTGTTTAGTGGTCAGGATCAAAAGGTTAGTGGTAAGGTTAAGACCAGCAATCAGGATTAAAAGTCAGGAAAATGATCAAAGACTAGAAATCAGGATTAAAGTTCCACATTATGAACAAAAATCTGTAATCAGGAGTGAAGATCAGGATCAAAGCTGAGTGATCAAGAACAAAGATCAGATTCACAGGTCAGGAACATGATGAGTGCTCAAGATAGAAGCTCAGGATCAGAATCACAGGTCAACCATTAAAAACATATCCAAGTACAGATGATGATCTACATTTTTGTGTATTGTGACATATCTGGTAGACAGATATCTATGTTTGCATAGGGGTCATCCACTAGAGTGGACTAAGGGTTGGAATTTGGTTTGAATTTGGTATGATAGAAGTGTACATTGTACTGAGTGCACTTGTCGTTATCGGTACAGAGGAGGAACCGAAGAGTAAAACCCACAACATCCCAGACCAAGAAACTATTTAACATCAAAATAAGAGCAGAGGATTATTGTTTTATGTAGAGAATGGACAGTTTGGGCAAAGTGTTATCTGTTGTTTTTTTGTTTTTTTTTAAGCATAACTTTTGAAAATCAAATTTTAGTTCACATTTTTGTATAATTTTTAGTCCTGTCCAGGGTGTACCCCACCTCACGCCCTATGACTGCTGGCATAGGCTCCAGCGCCCTCCCCCTCATGACCATTACTTGGAGTAAGTGGGTATAGTAAATAGATGGATGGATTTTTTTTTTTTTTTTTTTTTTTTTTACAATTTTTTAAACTGTTTGGACGTTGTGACTTTGAGGTCATGAGTTGATAAAAAAAATTTGTTCCACAACAATAGCTGACATTCCTTTTGTAGGGTCTTTCTCTCGTCTTTTTCATGGTTTTGTTAAAGTGGAAGTCTTACCAGGGTTTTTGTTTTAGGCCTCACTTTAATTTATGGGTGAGAAAAAGTCCCCAGATTGGCTGGTAATAATAATCCAGGTGTTAAATCACAAACCTGCATTCAGGGTGCAGAAACTGAAAAGTTATCCTCCTGTTTGATGTTATGTCATTATCTTGAGTTCATTTTAAGCCGAAGTGTTTGTGTAACCTCTGCAGGTCGTACAAGAGAGCAGACGCCTTTAGCTCCTGCCATGCGGGCTCCTTCGCTCCTGTCAGCAGCACCAATGACAGCGAGGTGTCCAGTGACGCCTTGACAGACGACTCCATGTCTATGACTGACAGCAGCGTGTAAGTGTACACTAAGCAAACGTGAGTGAATGCCAGCACCGACTGGCATTCCAAGAATGTGAAATGAGGTGGTGTGGAAATTTAAAAATATATCAGGTGTCAGCCCAAAACCCCCCCCCCCCCCCAAGGTGTATTCTTGAGAATTTGGACTTCTGTCCAACTCCAAATTGGGTTTCTGCAGGTGGAACATCTTAATGGATTGTTTTATGGCCCTGAATAATTAGGGATTTGCCCCAAGGAATATGCAGACAATCTGCAAACTTATAACACAGATCTATCAAGTGCTTGTACGTAAAGGTTGCTGTGCATTGGGTTGCTGTGCACGTGAGCTTTGTGCTTATCTGTGTACGTGCCGTGTCCCTCATTCCTGTGGGGATTACTTAATGTGTTCACGTGTCACTTGAGTGACAAGGTGCCGTGCCATCATTGTGGTGCACAGCTCAAGGCCGGGAACGCTGAGGTCATCTTTTTGTGTCAGGGGTCTCAAACTCATGCAACCCATAGGTCCACTAACCCGGTTCTTCTCTGGTGCTTGTTCATCCACCCGACTTGTACAAGACACAAATAGCTTAGTTTAATGTGTTTATATAGAGGCAAATTATAACATGAGTCACCTCAAAGCATAAGGGTAAGGTCAACTTGACCATTGATTCCAAAAGCATGGGCCCCGGTGGTCTGTGAAGGCACTGCAGTTGAGAGGTCATTTAAAATAAATAAATAAAAACATCGCAATCATGAGAGGATGAGGATAAAATGCTGTCAATTAAAAGAGGATGATATGAAGAGCAGGTTCAAGAAGAAAGTTTTGAATAAAGTGCAGTCAGTTATCTTATAAGTTTGGGCCATTCAAGGTTTAGTCTGTGAAATGTTAGAAACCAGCTGTTACATTTCTGCTTAAATCTATGTTATCTCAGATTTAAAAGTACAATGTGTAGAATTTTGGGGAGTTTATTAGGAGAAATGGAGTTTAATATTCAGGATCATTTGCTCCTTCGAGCATTTACCAGCAAGAAAAAAGTAATCAGTATGTTTCCGCAAGCTTAGGATGAGCTGTTCTTATCTACATTAAATAAATGTAGATAAATTAAATTAAATTTAAACTTAAATTTTCATTGTTACGCAGATGATACCCAGCTTTATCTATCCATGAAGCCAGAGGACACACACCAATTAGCTAAACTGCAGGATTGTCTTACAGACATAAAGACATGGATGACCTCTATTTTCCTGCTTTTAAACTCAGATAAAACTGAAGTTATTGTACTTGGCCCCACAAATCTTAGAAACATGGTGTCTAACCATATCCTTACTCTGGATGGCATTACCCTGACCTCTAGTAATACTGTGAGAAATCTTGGAGTCATTTTTGATCAGGATATGTCACTCAATGCGCATATTAAGCAAATATGTAGGACTGCTTTTTTGCATTTGCGCAATATCTCTAAAATTAGAAAGGTCTTGTCTCAGAGTGATGCTGAAAAACTAATTCATGCATTTATTTCATCTAGGCTGGACTATTGTAATTCATTATTATCAGGTTGTCCTAAAAGTTCCCTGAAAAGCCTTCAGTTAATTCAAAATGCTGCAGCTAGAGTACTGACGGGGACTAGAAGGAGAGAGCATATCTCACCCATATTGGCCTCTCTTCATTGGCTTCTTGTTAATTCTAGAATAGAATTTAAAATTCTTCTTCTTACTTATAAGGTTTTGAATAATCAGGTCCCATCTTATCTTAGGGACCTCATAGTACCATATCACCCCAATAGAGCCCTTCGCTGTCAGACTGCAGGCTTACTTGTAGTTCCTAGGGTTTTTAAGAGTAGAATGGGAGGTAGAGCCTTCAGCTTTCAGGCTCCCCTCCTGTGGAACCAGCTCCCAATTCAGATCAGGGAGACAGACACCCTCTCTACTTTTAAGATTAGGCTTAAAACTTTCCTTTTTGCTAAAGCTTATAGTTAGGGCTGGATCAGGTGACCCTGAACCATCCCTTAGTTATGCTGCTTTAGACTTAGACTGCTGGGGGGTTCCCATGATGCACTGAGTGTTTCTTTCTCTTTTTGCTCTGTATGCACCACTCTGCATTGAATCATTGGTGATTGATCTCTGCTCCCCTCCACAGCATGTCTTTTTCCTGGTTCTCTCCCTCAGCCCCATCCAGTCCCAGCAGAAGACTGCCCCTCCCTGAGCCTGGTTCTGCTGGAGGTTTCTTCCTGTTAAAAGGGAGTTTTTCCTTCCCACTGTCGCCAAGTGCAGTGCTTGCTCACAGGGGGTCGTTTTGACCGTTGGGGTTTTTCCGTAATTATTGTATGGCTTTGCCTTACAATATAAAGCGCCTTGGGGCAACTGTTTGTTGTGATTTGGCGCTATATGAATAAAATTGATTTGATTTGATTTGATACATGGGAGCGAGTCCCTTCATGGAGGACACCACGTTGCACCTCCATGTTGAAACAATAACCCAGAGGGAACATGCTTATTCTGACTTTCACATTTTGCAGCGTGGTCTAAAGACTGAAGAAAAAAGGAGAGGAATCTGGTTGCTCCTCAAGTCTACTGCACGTCTACTGGTTGCTAATGCAGGCTAGCAAGTCTGAGAACCCTCATTTGAAATATAGTTGCTTATTACAACAGAAGGCAAGGGAGCATGAATACCCCCCCACCCCCACCCCACCCCCCATCATAGAAGCAAAAATGTGCAGGGAAACAAAATTATGCATAATGCTGTGTGCAGCGTCACCACAAGATGGCACAAAATTCTACATACTGTAGCTTTAACCAGACCGCAACCAGTTTAAGATAATTGATCACATGGTTTAGAGCTGAGTACTTAAAGTAATTACCCGGTTTAAAATACATTCAGAGTGCTGTAAAATAGGAAAGTTTTTGCATTCTGAGAACTAGTCAAACCTTGGCTTTCTTTTGGGGGGGTGGTCTTATTTAACCAAGACAAAGCCGAGGTGTAATCACTCGGCTGAGCTATCAGTGCGAATATGGCTGCTATAAAGAGTTTTTTACAACAGAGATTCGTCTGCTCACTCATATCTCCAGTCATCTCTGCCTCAAAGAGTCCGGGGCCAATATAATCCAACTCTGCTGTACTTTGTTCTGGCCGTAGGGCGCACCACCCAGTCTCATTTCCTGCCTTCTCTGGCCTTGATCAGAATATCTACCTGTCTTTAGGTCAGATAAAATGACCTATAAATATTTGATTCTCATTAACAGAAAAAGAAAAGAAAAGGGGATAAAAACAACAGGGGAGAGAGTTGGTTTGGTGGGAAGAGAGAAAGACTCGCAGAGGGATATATATATATATATTAATCATTTTTTTTGCTTATATCTTATTTATGGATTTGCTTGGACGCTGGGGAATGCAGCTGCGCAGACTTCAAACATTACCTTATCTTACAAACCAGCCTTTTGATGTGTGGAGATCAGAGGCTGGCTGCGGCGGAGCTTGCCAAATGAAGATTGGGTTTTTTTGGTTTCTTTTTTGCTTATGCACATGACTGTGGCATTTCAAAGCAAAAGTGGAAAAGTGTTTCTTGGTTATAGGATGGGTCTCCAGAAAACCTGATTTACAGAGTCAACTCTTCCCCATTCCACCCTCTGATAGTCTTTACCAGCACCTTTGTTGGGTGTATTAGACTAATGAGAAGCTAATGCTAGGACAGTACTGATGCTAACGCAGCTTGCAGAGTGCGTTGACAGGAAATGGCCAGCAGGGTGTCCATTTCTGCAGAAAAGGAAAACCTGACAGTAAATGCCATTTGTATACGAAACAAATTCTTCTTCCAATTTATTCAGATCCACAAGATCAGTTCTGCTCCACAACATACACAAAGCCTGGAAATCATGATTCAGCTGCATGTTTTCTTCTCCAGTTAATGTAATAACTTGAATATTTAATTGTGTAATGTGTGTGGATATTTTGAATTCAGTTCAGCATGGGTGGACTTTGACTTCCTGTCTATGTTTAATCTCAAAATGTCTCACTGCTTCAGAACTTTGTTGAAATAGCTGATGTCCAAAATGTAGGCAGCTAAGTGTGTCACATGAGCCATCTTTATAAAATCCTGCTTTACCAAAATATAAACTGTTCCAAAAACAGACTCGTGAGAGTTGCACTTTTGTGGAAGAAATTTAACAGCATGGATCAAATATTCTGTTTTAATTAAAATTTTTATCCATGTATTAGCTGCCCTACAGTGGCGTAACATGCTAACTCGCACATATCTGCCTTAAACATGAGCTTGTTGGTCTATTTTGTGAACATATAATGTATTCCGTGGCAGCAAATATGTAACATTCCTGTTTGTTCTGAATAATACAAATTGGCTGTGGTGACATTTGTATACTAGCATGGCATTCAAGAAAGGACATTCCTCTGCCAAGGTCCAACAGTCCTCTTCTTACATGGTGTATGATGACTTTTTAATTTCTTTGATCCTTATCAATTGTCTTTCAACATTTTCCTGACATTTGATCATCATCACTGAATTTAGATCCTGATTTTTGAAATCATAGCCTTGTTGATGTGAAGAAGGTTATGTTTTTGTTGCTGTTTGTATGAGCCAACTGATTTTTATTTTATTTTTTGCTTGTCTGCAGGACACTTCAAAAGATCTTTGATCTTTTTTTGTTAAACCTGGATCTCCATTACAGGACCAAAGGAATTGGCATCACAGTTCAGGTGCCAAAGATTCCTGATTACAGTGTCAAAGGAATAGAGTTCAAAGTTTTGAAAAAATCAAAGATTCCTGATTGTAGTGTCAAATGATTCAATATCAAAGTTAAGGGGGGAAAAAAAACAAAGATTCCTGATTACCAGAGTAAAGGACTTAAAATCAGGTTTAGAAATCACAAATATTCAGAATTAGAGGATCAAATGAATTGGATCAAAGAAAAAAGATTCCTGCTTATAAGATCAAAGGAATTAGGATTAGAGTTCAAGAACCATAGATTCTTAATTATAGGATCAAATAAATTTTGAGTCAAAGATCACTGATTACTGGATTAATGGAATTAGGATCAGCGATTAAAAAGATTCCTGATGAGAAAATGAAAGGACTCAGGATCAGAGTTTAAAAAGAATCATTAAAGGTATCACAATCAGAATTACAAAAACCCCCAATGAATCCTGATTCTAGGCACAAAGGAATTCTGATTAGAGTTCAAAAGCTAAAGTTTACTGATTACTAGGTCAAAAGAATCATGGTCAGTCTTTTTGTATCAAGATCATTGGGATGAAAGGAATCAGGGTCATTTTGAAAATCAAAGATTACTGTTTATATGCTAAAATGAATTAGATTCAAATATCAAGAATCAAAGGCAGAATCGGGATCATAAGACCTCCCTCTCTGCCAAATGTCACTGAAATCCATTTTTGTCCTTTTTACAGACAAACAAGCAAATTAACAGCAACAAAACATAAATCCTGCTTGACATAGGTAACTAGGATTTGGTTACCAGTGAGATAAAGGCCGTAGTTGGAGACAGTACCATCAAGCTTCTATTCTCAATAATAACATTTCGTTGGTCCTAGTGTGACTGTGGTCCATCAGGCGTCTTCCTGAGTAACGGTTTGGTCTTTATTGACAGTTCTGCTCTGTGTGTGTCTTCTCAGAGATGCCATCCCTCCATACAAACTGGGCTCCAAGAAACAGCTGCAGAGGGAGATGCAGCGCAACATAAGAATGAACAGCCAGGTCTCTCTGCCTGCTTTCCCTGTAAGTACACAGCCGTGCACGTAACAGAACATGCGCATGCTCAGAAATTTTTTTGAACCTGGGTCCCACAGTGTAATTTCCATACCACCCTCTGTTCTGGGTGTCTCTTGGTTCTATGAATAGCAGCGCGCAAACTGCATTCTCAATTCAACAACACCCACAAAGATCCGAAGAGTAACGTCAAAGACCCAGCCTCCCACACACACACACACACACAAGCCCTCGTGCTACCTTTGGTGTCACCTACACCTCCATTAGGGTTCCTTGAAGTCGGCTGGAGGTTTTTTTTGGGGGGGGGGGTCTAAGCTGTTTATCGCTCGGAAAACACCACAGTTTTGCTTTCCTACCGATGCTGTAAATATAGAGACTACGGAGAGATGAGGAAGATCTGCCGCTTTGTCCCGGGGGCTCTGAAATCAGCCTAGTTCCCCAACAAAAACACAAAGACACTCAGACATATTCACATGCACATGCGTGCACACGCAGTGCTTTGATCCAGGGATGAATTGAGCAAACACGCAGGGAAGTGACAACTTCCAACAGAGCTGCACCCCCCCCCCACACACACACACATAGATGCCACCTCCCAAAACACACACACTCTGCCACCCCCCCACCCTTACAAGAGTTTGAGCGTGTCATCTGACTGGGTCAGAGGGGAACTGGTATCTGAAGACTTTTAGGAGATGCTTTAGGTTAAGAGGAGGATGGAAATATGCGTGTGGAGAAGTTATCGTAACCTCATTTCTTAGCATCTCAAATTGAGAGAAGAGTCACCGATTGGTTGTTGCCACTCCGCCGTCTCTTCTCTCCCCGTTATTTTCACTTTTATTCTTGTTTTTGTTTCTTGTCTGATATTTGGCGATGGATGCCGTTCCCCTGGTGCACCAGCCCCAGGCTCCATCAGACAGTGCCTTTTTTTCCTTCTCTCCACTGTTTTCTCCCCTTCATCTCAACTACAAAGAGATCGGAAAAACAGAAAAGAGGAAGAAATATCAAAAAAGCCCCACTGCTAAAATGCAAATAATTTAAGATTCTCTACTGTCACTATACTGCACCTCAAAGGTGGCCAATGTGTGAAAAGAGGGGAATAAATTACCCTAACCTTTGTGATCTCCCATTGTTTTTGACAATTTTATCTCCTTTACTCACTCTCTTCCTCACCTCCTGCTAGCACGCATCGCTTCATCTCAACTTCTCCCAATTTTTTTTAATCCCTCATCCCTTCCTCCCCGGAGTTCTGGTGTTCCACCCCCTGTCGATATGGTGCTTTTATTCCTAGATGTAAAGCTACTGCGTGCCATCATTTATCCCTCCACCACCCCACCCCTTCCACCCGAGCGTTTGATATTTGACGAAGAAGGCTTTGAAGTGAGCTAACTTTGAAGAAGCCCGCTGACTGTGACAGAGGGAACCAGCCAAAGACTTTTTCAATGTGACCGGACACCAGGCCAACAAACCCCATAATCCTAGGTGGCTTTAAGTGCCCTGGAGGTGGAGAACAGTGCGTAGATAGGTGGTAAAGAGGAGCACCATATATTCTGGAGTATTAAGTTGCAGTTTGGTTTTTGTTGTTGTTTTGGCTAGTTTTGTAGGTCCTGGGACTTATTTTCTAGTTCGTACGTTCCTTATAAGGCTTTCCCAGGAATCAACACTCAACAAAATGAACTCCAATAATAAAGTACACTACAACAAAACACAAAAATCCCAAATTAAAGAGGTAGTGAAAAAATTAAATGGACTCGTGTTTTTAGTGTATTACTAATGCTGTGAGTCAACAATCTGTCCATCTGCATCAAATAACATCCATTATGTTTCAAATAACATCCATCTTGTTTGTTTTTGGAATTAAAAAGTCCTTGTGTTAAGTAACAGTACATGCTGTGGTGTGCATGTTTGCTACACTGAGCTGGTTTCTGTGGTTAAACCCACCCCCAGGCAAATGCTGTGTTAAAAAGTTCCACTTCCAGAAAAAGATAGGAAAATACAATACTGTTGTTATTGAGACGATAGGAGAGGGCATTGGCTTTGTGCAGAAGACTGTTGGCCGGTGTGTTACACCTGCTAATTGATCTCTTTCCACCTGCAGCGCACCCGTCGTCCTCCCAAAGAGATGGCACCAATGGAGCCAGCAGAGTTTGCAGCCCAGCTTATTTCTCGTTTGGAAAGCCTGAAGAGAGAGCAGGACACCATCAGCTCACTGGAGGAGAGGTTACAGCAGATCCAGGAGGTATACACCTCTTTGTGATTGGTATTTACAGGGAAAATGTAGCAGTGTTCCTTGATTACTGAGGTGGTGTTGCTTTTATTTTTGTGCAGGAGGAGGAGAGAGATGATGCAGAGATGATGGGAAGTGCCCCCCAGCTTTCACCCCACCCTTTGACCTTCCTCCCTGGCTCCTCTGATGAGGATCCTCAAGCTATTTTGGATGAGCACCTCTCTCGGGTCCTCAAGACTCCCGGCTGCCAGTCTCCTGCTGTTTTCCGCCAGTCACCTCGCTCCCGTTCCCCAGAGCAAAGGCCATTTGCCCAGACCAGCTTTGGAATCAAGGCCTTGGTGAGGACAGGGCCCTCCAGTTCATCAGCTTCCGGTCCCGATCAAGCAAGCTTCATGCTGGCTTTGGGCCCCAGCAGGGCCATGGTTAGCCGTCACAGCACAAAGCATATCCATCACCACTACATCCACCATCATGCCAGTCCCAAGACTAAGGAGCAGATTGAAAGGGAGGCAGCACTCAGGGTGCATGGCCTGTGCTCCAGCAGTGGTGACTGTCAGCCGTGTCCACCTAACCAGCGGAGCCGCAGTTTGGGGAGGGAGATGTGTGGAGCCGCATCAGCAGACCTCAGCATGGGGTCAGTTCCCTGCATGTCACATTAACTGTCTTAACATTATAATCTCTTAATTAGTTAATTAAAAGAATCAGACTAACATCGCTCCCTTTTTCTCCCCACCCAGACGCTCCAGCTCTCTGTCCAGGCGTGTGTGCCGGTCCGGGGCTGAGGATGGTGTAGCAGAGACGTGCATAGATGATTGTGGGCCCCTGCAGCTGCCCAGCGACACCACCAACCCCTCACAGAATGTCTGGCAGTGGATTCTGGAAAGTGAACGACAGGGAAAACACAAGCCTCACAGGTTAGCGTGAATTCTTCAGGACTTTACAGGATTTGTTAAACATGTAACACACCTGTAGTTCTCTTTGCTTTCTGCCATTATATTTTGTATGTACTTGGTGGGTGAAAGTTTTTTTTTTTTTTTTTTTCTTTTTCTTTTTTTTTTGCAGTGCACAGACTACCAAGAAATCCTTTGGCGCATCATCCACTCAGACGCACACGTGGGGCGGTGGTGGAAGTTGTGGCCACCTACGCAGCCATCAGCCGGCCCATCCCTTCGTCCAGGACCCTGCAATGCCTCCACTGCCGCCTCCCAACACTCTGGGAACACTGGAAGAGGCCTGCCGCAGACTGGAGGAGGTCTCCACCAAAACCACAAAGCAAAGGTACGTGTTAGTTTGTGTACAGAAAGATTTTAATGAGGGCATTAGTTGGGCTGAAACAATTAGTTGAGTAACTCAAATAATTCAATTACAAAAAATGTTTGAGGCAAATTCTGTGCCTCGAAGCTTCATTTAACATTGTAGTACATATTCCAGGCCTGTGTGTGGTGCTGTAACATCCCCAGAAAAAAACAGAAGAAGACTAGAGCATGCCCATAAACTGTGTAAAGGCTAATCCAAAAGCTACAGCTTTCCATCGTGACACACAGAGTAAAATAAAGCCTTTTAAGAGAAAGAGGGTCCACACTGATCATCTGAAACTGCGCATTTAAAGTGAAGCTGTGTGTTTGTATATTTTAAAAAACACACGGTCCACTCGACGTGGGGAGTGACTCGCCCGGCGGCCGGCTGCTGTCTCTCTCTGCTCGGTGTGAGGGACTCACAGCACTCTGCTCACACCGGCGAGTCACAGCTCCATCCCCGGCCACACTGACAAACAGTTTCTGAAAGATCCTCTCAGCAAAAGTCCACTCTTTCTTCTGTGTTTTGCTCAGACTCGCATTGAGTGTTTCGCTTTTTAATTTTTTGCTTTTTTTGGGCAACACACAAGGCTTCTCAAAGACTGTAACTTAAATAAAATAATAATAAAAGAAATTACTGTGAGGCTTGCATGTTCAACCTCCAAATGAAATGCATCGGCTGAATTGCAGAGAAAGAGGGATTAAAAAAAATTAATGCAGGGACCCAGTCCACCAACCTTAAAAAAAAACAAAAAAACAAAAATGTTTTAATTTTACAAGTTGGGGAAAAAACAAAACACAAACCACATCCCATCACCATTTCAGCAAAATGTCAAAACTGGTACAGCAACATTGTGCTATTGTTTAAGCAGAGCCGTGGACTATTAATGTTTAAAACCGCAGAAGTACTTATCTATAGCTGCAGCCCTAGGCATAAGCCAGCGTGAATGGCTTATGTCCTCAGTGGAAAGTGAGTGGGTAAAAGTTACCATGGTCCTTCTGACAGTTAGTATTCTGGTCCTGATTGGTAACTTTGACTTTTGTAGAAAAGAAAAACTGTCTTGATTCCGTTATCTCTTGTCTGAGTTTCAAAAGTGGCAACTGCACATCTACTAATCATGACGTGTCTGTATTACCAACGTCTTTACAACTAGGGATGGCTACTGATAAGATTTTATCGATATCGATGCCAATATTGATTCCGCTTATTGATCCGATTCCTTATTGATTCCCTTAACAATACCTCTTGTGAATTTTCTGCGATCATACTGTGATCCTGTAAAAAGAGTAAAAATGGTGACAAAGGTCAGTTTCAGTTTGTACATGGATCAAAAGTTACAGTTGCTTCATTTTGGTAAAAAGTGATGCAAATTGATGGATGAATTATTACGATTAATTATTTGAATAGTTGTGACTTTTTATTTTATGCTTGGTCTAGAAAGTAACGGTCAAATAAGGTCAACATGATAGCCTGTAACATAAATGAGTATAACAGTTGGTGCAGGCAGGCTCGTCCTTCTCAGAGCCCTACAGGACTCCATGCTTAGGTTCTGGATGTCACTCACAGTGCTGAGCAAATTGGGGGTCATATCTACTTGCTGCGTGGCAAGTAGATCAAATAAGACGAAATAACCCAAATATATATATAATATTGAGTGTCTGCCGATCCAGAGTTATGAGCCGATACTTGTATTTTTGCTGCCTGTTATTTTTGCATTGGCACTGCGCTCTGAAACAGCAAACACACTGCTGGTGATGTGTGTGATTAAAATAGAGGGGTGTTGCATATTTTATGTGAAGCAGTGTGATAATGTGCTTTTAAAACATTTGTACTGTGTGCTGAATGCTGAGCTTCGTGTGCCTGCTCACTCCTATGATGCTGCACATATGAGACTAGGTGAGGGGGAGACGTGAATGGAATTTGTATCTTTTCATTTATCCTAACTCATTCGATCAGAGAAATGCTTCTGCCATAGCAGGAACATTACTGAAATACTACCTACCTAGGTGGTAAGGTCTGCCACTCTAGGTAGTATTGACATGCCAAGGCCTAGATGTCTGATGTCTCTTGTCATCCTGACCTTCCTATCATTTCTCTCTTTCTCTGCAGACATTCTTTGTCCAATCTTCACAGAGAGAAGAGCCACCTAGTGCCTGTCCAGGGTGGAGGTTCCGTCCCTCTGCCTCCAGTCAATCCCAGCCCTGTTGGCCTCTTCACAGCCGGCCCCGCTCTCCAATCAGAACAGTACGATGCCTCTAGGGTCTCTGCTCCTCTTCCTCCTCCTCACAGCCATAGCCTGCATCTTTCAGTGTACTTCCACCCTTTAAACTACTAAACATGTCGCCAGCACCTCTACTGGTGGTTGGCTCTCACTGCGGTATTGTATCACTTCCTGTTCCGGAGCACAGCGGTGTTTTTCTGTATCTGTTAGCTGTTTAATCTGCGCAGTTAGATTGATCTAGTTATCTAGATTACGATTTGTTTCCCAGTGTAATCTTTACGTGCCTTAACTAAAGCACTCCTTCTGCTGAATCACCTCTAAATTATTTACACATTATTCACTTTGCATGTTTTTAGGAATCCGCTAGCTTAGCGTAGCTACTAGCTCTTAGCCGATTTAGCATGGCGGCTTCTCCTGTCTCTCCCGCACTTTTCTGCTCTGGGTGTGAAATGTTTAGTTATTCCTCGGCCTCCTTTAGCAGTAACGGTACTTGTAATAAGTGTAGCTTATTCGTAGCTTTGGAGGCCAGGCTGGGCGAATTGGAGACTCGGCTCCGCACCGTGGAAAATTCTACAGCTAGCCAGGCCCCTGTAGTCGGTGCGGACCAAGGTAGCTTAGCCGCCGTTAGTTACCCCCTGGCAGATCCCGAGCAGCCGGGAAAGCAGGCTGACTGGGTGACTGTGAGGAGGAAGCGTAGCCCTAAACAGAAGCCCCGTGTACACCGCCAACCCGTTCACATCTCTAACCGTTTTTCCCCACTCGACGACACACCCGCCGAGGATCAAACTCTGGTTATTGGCGACTCTGTTTTGCGAAATGTGAAGTTAGCGACACCAGCAACCATAGTCAATTGTCTTCCGGGGGCCAGAGCAGGCGACATTGAAGGAAATTTGAAACTGCTGGCTAAGGCTAAGCGTAAATTTGGTAAGATTGTAATTCACGTCGGCAGTAATGACACCCGGTTACGCCAATCGGAGGTCACTAAAATTAACATTAAATCGGTGTGTAACTTTGCAAAAACAATGTCGGACTCTGTAGTTTTCTCTGGGCCCCTCCCCAATCAGACCGGGAGTGACATGTTTAGCCGCATGTTCTCCTTGAATTGCTGTCTGTCTGAGTGGTGTCCAAAAAATGAGGTGGGCTTCATAGATAATTGGCAAAGCTTCTGGGGAAAACCTGGTCTTGTTAGGAGAGATGGCATCCATCCCACTTTGGATGGAGCAGCTCTCATTTCTAGAAATCTGGCCAATTTTCTTAAATCCTCCAAACTGTGACTATCCAGGGTTGGGACCAGGAAGCAGAGTTGTAGTCTTACACACCTCTCTGCAGCTTCTCTCCCCCTGCCATCCCCTCATTACCCCATCCCCGTAGAGACGGTGCCTGCTCCCAGACTACCAATAACCAGCAAAAATCTATTTAAGCATAAAAATTCAAAAATAAAAAATAATATAGCACCTTCAACTGCACCACAGACTAAAACAGTTAAATGTGGTCTATTAAACATTAGGTCTCTCTCTTCTAAGTCCCTGTTGGTAAATGATATAATAATTGATCAACATATTGATTTATTCTGCCTTACAGAAACCTGGTTACAGCAGGATGAATATGTTAGTTTAAAAGAGTCAACACCCCCGAGTCACACTAACTGTCAGAATGCTTGTAGCACGGGCCGGGGCAGAGGATTAGCAGCAATCTTCCATTCCAGCTTATTAATTAATCAAAAACCCAGACAGAGCTTTAATTCATTTGAAAGCTTGACTCTTAGTCTTGTCCATCCAAATTGGAAGTCCCAAAAACCAGTTTTATTTGTTATTATCTATCGTCCACCTGGTCGTTACTGTGAGTTTCTCTGTGAATTTTCAGACCTTTTGTCTGACTTAGTGCTTAGCTCAGATAAGATAATTATAGTGGGCGATTTTAACATCCACACAGATGCTGAGAATGACAGCCTCAACACTGCATTTAATCTATTATTAGACTCTATTGGCTTTGCTCAAAAAGTAAATGAGTCCACCCACCACTTTAATCATATCTTAGATCTTGTTCTGACTTATGGTATGGAAATAGAAGACTTAACAGTATTCCCTGAAAACTCCCTTCTGTCTGATCATTTCTTAATAACATTTACATTTACTCTGATGGACTACCCAGCAGTGGGGAATAAGTTTCATTACACTAGAAGTCTTTCAGAAAGCGCTGTAACTAGGTTTAAGGATATGATTCCTTCTTTATGTTCTCTAATGCCATATACCAACACAGTGCAGAGTAGCTACCTAAACTCTGTAAGTGAGATAGAGTATCTTGTCAATAGTTTTACATCCTCATTGAAGACAACTTTGGATGCTGTAGCTCCTCTAAAAAAAGAGAGCTTTAAATCAGAAGTGCCTGACTCCGTGGTATAACTCACAAACTCGTAGCTTAAAGCAGATAACCCGTAAGTTGGAGAGGAAATGGCGTCTCACTAATTTAGAAGATCTTCACTTAGCCTGGAAAAAGAGTCTGTTGCTCTATAAAAAAAGCCCTCCGTAAAGCTAGGACATCTTTCTACTCATCACTAATTGAAGAAAATAAGAACAACCCCAGGTTTCTTTTCAGCACTGTAGCCAGGCTGACAAAGAGTCAGAGCTCTATTGAGCTGAGTATTCCATTAACTTTAACTAGTAATGACTTCAAAATTTTAACTATTAGAGAAAAAATTACTCATAACCATCCCAAAGACGTATCGTTATCTTTGGCTGCTTTCAGTGATGCCGGTATTTGGTTAGACTCTTTCTCTCCGATTGTTCTGTCTGAGTTATTTTCATTAGTTACTTCATCCAAACCATCAACATGTTTATTAGACCCCATTCCTACCAGGCTGCTCAAGGAAGCCCTACCATTATTTAATGCTTCGATCTTAAATATGATCAATCTATCTTTGTTAGTTGGCTATGTACCACAGGCTTTTAAGGTGGCAGTAATTAAACCATTACTTAAAAAGCCATCACTTGACCCAGCTATCTTAGCTAATTATAGGCCAATCTCCAACCTTCCTTTTCTCTCAAAAATTCTTGAAAGGGTAGTTGTAAAACAGCTAACTGATCATCTGCAGAGGAATGGTCTATTTGAAGAGTTTCAGTCAGGTTTTAGAATTCATCATAGTACAGAAACAGCATTAGTGAAGGTTACAAATGATCTTCTTATGGCCTCGGACAGTGGACTCATCTCTGTGCTTGTTCTGTTAGACCTCAGTGCTGCTTTTGATACTGTTGACCATAAAATTTTATTACAGAGATTAGAGCATGCCATAGGTATTAAAGGCACTGCGCTGCGGTGGTTTGAATCATATTTGTCTAATAGATTACAATTTGTTCATGTAAATGGGGAATCTTCTTCACAGACTAAAGTTAATTATGGAGTTCCACAAGGTTCTGTGCTAGGACCAATTTTATTCACTTTATACATGCTTCCCTTAGGCAGTATTATTAGACGGTATTGCTTAAATTTTCATTGTTACGCAGATGATACCCAGCTTTATCTATCCATGAAGCCAGAGGACACACACCAATTAGCTAAACTGCAGGATTGTCTTACAGACATAAAGACATGGATGACCTCTAATTTCCTGCTTTTAAACTCAGATAAAAACTGAAGTTATTGTACTTGGCCCCACAAATCTTAGAAACATGGTGTCTAACCAGATCCTTACTCTGGATGGCATTACCCTGACCTCTAGTAATACTGTGAGAAATCTTGGAGTCATTTTTGATCAGGATATGTCATTCAAAGCGCATATTAAACAAATATGTAGGACTGCTTTTTTGCATTTACGCAATATCTCTAAAATCAGAAAGGTCTTGTCTCAGAGTGATGCTGAAAAACTAATTCATGCATTTATTTCCTCTAGGCTGGACTATTGTAATTCATTATTATCAGGTTGTCCTAAAAGTTCCCTAAAAAGCCTTCAGTTAATTCAAAATGCTGCAGCTAGAGTACTGACGGGGACTAGAAGGAGAGAGCATATCTCACCCATATTGGCCTCTCTTCATTGGCTTCCTGTTAATTCTAGAATAGAATTTAAAATTCTTCTTCTTACTTATAAGGTTTTGAATAATCAGGTCCCATCTTATCTTAGGGACCTCGTAGTACCATATCACCCCAATAGAGCGCTTCGCTCTCAGACTGCAGGCTTACTTGTAGTTCCTAGGGTTTGTAAGAGTAGAATGGGAGGCAGAGCCTTCAGCTTTCAGGCTCCTCTCCTGTGGAACCAGCTCCCAATTCAGATCAGGGAGACAGACACCCTCTCTACTTTTAAGATTAGTCTTAAAACTTTCCTTTTTGCTAAAGCTTATAGTTAGGGCTGGATCAGGTGACCCTGAACCATCCCTTAGTTATGCTGCTATAGACGTAGACTGCTGGGGGGTTCCCATGATGCACTGTTTCTTTCTCTTTTTGCTCTGTATGCACCACTCTGCATTTAATCATTAGTGATCGATCTCTGCTCCCCTCCACAGCATGTCTTTTTCCTGGTTCTCTCCCTCAGCCCCAACCAGTCCCAGCAGAAGACTGCCCCTCCCTGAGCCTGGTTCTGCTGGAGGTTTCTTCCTGTTAAAAGGGAGTTTTTCCTTCCCACTGTAGCCAAGTGCTTGCTCACAGGGGGTCGTTTTGACCGTTGGGGTTTTACATAATTATTGTATGGCCTTGCCTTACAATATAAAGCGCCTTGGGGCAACTGTTTGTTGTGATTTGGCGCTATATAAAAAAATTGATTGATTGATTGATGTAGGGAGGTAGCTGAGCACATATTATACACACATTTTTTGTGTACAGAACCTTTAATTGCCTGAGCCTTGTGCATTTACGCTGTGCACAGTGACACAGTGACCTGACTGAGGCATCACTTTCATACATCTGTATCATTTTTATTGGCTGTCCTTCAGTGGACTGTCAGTCAGCTGGGGCGAGCAGAGCTTAGCAAAGAGAGATGCGCCTCTGAAGTGGGCCTACAAAGACTTGGACATATCTAAAGGGGAATCAGTAATGTTGTGCCCCTTCTACACACACATACACACAAACACTCGTTAATGGCACTGGGTCACTCAGTGGTGTAGTTACTCAAACTACTTTATATTTCACTTAATTTTTCCTTCTGTGTCCTCAAGCTGCAAACATTAGATTGTTGATGATGTTAGGCGTTATTTTGGTCAAAATAACACCTGTGACACCTTTCTCTCTTTGATTGGCCGACAGGATGAAGGAGTGCAAGAAGGGGAATAGCGGGGAGACGGTGGTCACATATTTCTTCTGTGGTGAGGAGATCCCCTACCGAAGGACCATGAAGAGCCACAGTCTCACGCTGGGTCACTTCAAGGAACAGCTCCGCAAGAAGGGCAGCTACAGGTATGTAGAGCGCAGACAGAGCAGTACCGTGTGATTTTACTGACGTCCAGTGGCATATCTAGAGGGTTGAGGGGTTGCAGCCCCCCCCCCCCCCCCGAGCCACCGGTCAATGGTGTCGCGTAAACAAAGGCTGATTGATGAACTGTGCTGCATGCAGAATTAGTTACTGCAGTGCACAGTCCAGCTCAATTGACTAAATGTAAAAATAAGCATTATACTTTAAAACGATAACTAGAGAGACAGTATTTAGCTCCCTAGATTGCCATAAAATGCAGGCAGAAAGGCTTTGGGTTTTAAAAATTTTCATCAATTGATGTTAGATCTGCCCTGGAAGTCGTGGATGTAAACTCAGTTGAGAATAAAATATGAACAATTCACCTCTTGTGATGCACAGGATGTGGCCCCAAACTGAAACTGTTAGAAGTTTGAGCTTTCTCACAGGACCAAATTGTCTAAAGCGGCAGGTGCAAAGAGGAAAATAAGATAAGACCCTGTTGTAATCGTGTAATTTCCAGTATCTTCTCTTGCTGCAGAGAGCTCAGTGTGATAAGGAGTTGGGCTGCTGCTAATATGTCGACCTGGGTGTGATTCCCAGTCGTCCTACCTGTCTTGTCTGCATACAGCTGTAAACGGGTGTCCTTAACTTGGCTGGGGAAGTAACTTGTGATGGACTGGTATCCTGTTCGTAGGAAGTCGTAAACTCTAATCTGTTTCGCACTACATTACCTGAGCATAAGCACCAGTGCCAGTGGGGTTCAGGGCCTACTTTGTACTTCCTTCTACTTGTACTTTGGCTGACTTTGCAGGTGTTTTCCAAAACTGGAGCAGTTATCAGTATTGGTGCAGTAACAGCAGGGCTTCCGGTCATCGTTATACAGTCAAAAAGTTGATCCTGGTTAAACACTTGCCAGAATGAAATGAACCTTATCTGATGATGCCTGTTTGCCAATCAAATAGATGTAAGCTGTAGCACATGTTGTACCACGAATGACACGCTGACTGTTTAACTTTGTCTAGTCATAGTTTAAACCGCAGGGCAGAGATTTGGCACCTGGCAGGTCTTCAAGCTCATATCTGTACTTGTCAGTCCCACTTTAATCTTTTTACTGGAACCTGTGGCAGCTTGTAGGAACTCCACTCTTTGCATTTCTGGGTTTTATATTTTCATTGCAAATGCCTGCTACGTTCGCACCACTTCCACACTTTCACAAGTGAAGTCAGGCTGAAGTGAGAACAAAACCTGCTCGCGTATATATATTTGTTTAAGGTCATGAGTAGCACTGTCCTGGCACTGTTATATGAAACTTTAGCCTCTGTTACGGTTTCTGTCTGTGACCTTTGAGTGGGATCGTGCACAGGTTTCATTTTTCAAAGCTGTCTTCTGGCAGCATTTGAAAAGCTTCATTCTGCAACTCATCTGAAATTTTTGTCTGTATCAATTGTGTGACTCTTCCCATCTCTCCTGACCTGTGAGGTTTATGAGCTGACTGTCCACAAAACAATATCACCATGCATTCATTTAAACATTTTGTGTGATAAGTCATCTACAATAAGATCATGATTGTTGTTTCAATGCAATCTGATCGAGTATTTAAGTCTCCTGGGTATAGCAGAGCAGTGCTGCCAGATTGGGCCATTTTGAATTTTATTTTGTGAGCTGAAGGCGGGTTTTGAGCAGCCTTAAGACTGGAAATCATCAGCTGTGTCTGGCAACATTGCAGCAAAGTGGAGATTCACATGCACTGCCAAAAGAACCAACTTTAAAAGTTCTTTCAATTGATAACATCTAAATGAATTAAATTGTTTGAACTTTGATGTAACTCATTAACATAGGTTCAAAGAACTTAATTCATTTAGATGTTACCAATTGAAACAATTCATTTAAGTTGGTTAAACGCTTCTGTTTTTCACTGCAAAACAGGTTAACTTAACTCTTAACATGACTGAGGTAAAAAAAAAAAAAACTTTAAAAAATGAGTGGAAAACTGAGACAACATGCAGACACCTCCAGCCTTGTAGTTAACCTCAAAATGTGAATGTTTACATTCACGTGTATGTGCAAAATGAATTGAAAGGGCGAAGGGAGCATATTGGGACTGGACCTTAGTTGCTAAATGTGGATCACCACCTGTGAACTAACCACAGTAAGGAATATGAAAAACTTTGAGACTCCCCTCCAAAGAAAAGCCTAAAATCAGTGGGTGCCTGCACAACACGCTTAATTTGCACTTAATTCTGAATGATTTTTTTTCCTGTTGTTTTTACTCTAATTATTGTTACTGTCAAAGTCGTAAAAATAGTGAGATATTACTTTTTGGCCATTTTGCACACAAACTAAATTTTATTTTCATTCTCAATTAATGTCTTCAAATTATATGAGTTTTAGATGTTGGTAAAAGCCTAGTAAAATACAATTAGTGAACAAATAAACAAACCCATCCCCTCCACTTTTATGACCACAATAACTTAGAAACAAACAAAAAAATAAATAAATAAATCTACCATTTCGTAAGTCTCCGAACATAAAAGGGCATATAAAGAAGATAAGCTAATTAAAATTTTTTGAAAATTTATTTTGATGTACCAGATCAATACAAAAGGCAACTTTGTATTGCATATGGAATTTACAGCACACGTGTTGGCCTTGTTTTGGGAAACACTCTCATCATCACTAACATGATGGAAATTAGGAGCAGGTGTGGTTGAAGTTGCACAACAAGCAACAATGCTGGTTCTTGTGTGCACAAAACTCCATCACACACACACACAAACACTTGGCCTGTGCTAGTTTAATTGAGGTTGGTGTATTAATTCATGACAAACTGATGTAAATGCCCCTATATCATGAAAACCATTTCCTAGATTTCCCTGCAAGCCGATCTATATCAAAATAGGTTTATCCTTGGCCATTGCCCCCCCCCCCCCCCCCCGCTCTAACAGGCTTCATGAAAATCAGTCCAGATGTTTTTGACTAAATGTGTCTGAAAAATATAAAATCTGGTGAAAACAGGTAATAAACTCAGCTGATGAACTCGTTCAAATGCTTTAATTAAGCCTAAGCTGATTTGAGAGGCAGCCTGGAAAAAATCTCTAAAATCTTTCAGTGTGTTTTCATGCAAAAGTCATTTATTTAATTAATCAGTCTTTGCAAACTATGACTTGGTAATCACAAAGCAAAACAGTTTGGAATGCTGCATCAGTGTTTGTGTGCTTGCAAAGTCAGATTCAGGCTTGTGTGTGTGGGTGGGGGGGTAGAGGCAGAGTTTGAACTTCAGCGATTTGGGTCGCATCTGGTATTGATTTCCACGCAGAGGCACACTTAATACACATTTGCTTTGAAGCCTCGGCCCTTTTCATTTCCACCAACAAAGACTCACACAAATGTCGGCATGCAAATTCTTTGCTGATGCTATCAGGCCTCTTTTTCTGCTTGTGCCATACTGAACGTGCTCACATCGAAGGTGCACAATGTTTGCACACCTTGTAATCATTTAATGGATGTTTTGTAAAAGGCACATTGTTAAATGCCATCATGTTCACCTCAGTGCATGGCAACAGACGGTCCGGTGGCAGCGCCTTTAGAAACCGGTTCACCGTGCAGATGTGTGAAACGTTTCGTTGTTTTTTTAATCCACAAATGTAAGGAGCACTCCACATCTGTCTGTCTGCTTCTCTCAGTTCCTGTGTCATATCATGCACATTTTTTGGAAAGCGCACTGTGCGGTGCTTTAACAGCAGCCAGAGAATGTGTGGAGTTGGGTCATTTCAGCATGGCAGCGGTTCAACAAAGAACAGTACCGCTGGGCCCTGCCAGACGATATTGGTGCCAGATGTCAGTGCAAACAGAAAGAGAAGGGGGAAAACAGATCTCACCACATAAAACATGTTCCACTGGAAATTCAGCCTCTCTGTGTCTCTCAGCAAAAAAAGATCACAGCCCTTTGAAGATTTTTTTTAAAGAGTAGAAGTTTTTTTTCTTCGTCCACCTCCTCTAAATAGGAAAGCAGGATACAGTTATCAGGCGTGTTTTGTGCTCTTTCATGGCATCTTATTTAGCCACGATAATTCCCTCGCCGACCACCTGTAATTCCGTGTAGTTGAAGTCTTCCTGTTTCTGTTCTCCATTATTGTCCTCTGTTGCTGTGATTGGAGCATGTGCACGCGTGGGCACCTATCTGCGAGTATTGTACGTATGGTGTGTTTGGCTTTTGTTAAACATGAAATGCCCACAAACAGACTGACATTCCAATCGCCCCACACGCAGAGCAAATGGAGCCATTTTTCCATTACGTTGTTAATGAGCAAACCCCCCCCCCGTTAGTCTGTCTTCCTCTAAAATGAGGTGGGGAGGGGGCATTGCATCATTGATGGCAGAGTGAAGTCATGGCTGAGGAGTCTCCTCCCTCAATTTAGTTTTTTCCTTTACACTAAAGATGAAATGATTAATTGATTTAAAGCTACAGTGTGTAGGTTTTAGACATGTTTACTCACAGAAATGGAATATAGCATTCATAACAATGTGTTTGCTGCGATAGAGTGGCAGCCCGTCTGGGGCGTGCCCGGCCTCTCGACCACTATCGCTGGGATAAGCTCCAGCTCCCTCCTTGACCCTTAATTGAAATAAGCAGGCATCGAAAATGAATGAATGAATAACTGTCTATTCATTAATGTATAACTGCCCACAACATTGAGTCTGTGTTTTCATAAGGCTAGAATGAGCGGTACGTATCTACATGCGGGCAAGACCACCATGTAGATACATTAACTACGTCATCTCTTGCATTTTGAAGGGCAAGTTGATCACTGAATTAAAAAGAAGAGTCAGTGGTCGTTCCCCTGTACACGGTCTACTAGTTGTTAGTGCGGGTGAACAAGAAACCTAATTTTTGTAAAAAGGAGAATCATATGTTTTGTTTATCGCAACAGAAGGCAAGGGAGCATGAATCTCTGTCACCAAAGAAGCAAAAACATGGAAGGAAGCAAACTCAGGACCGGTGTTGCCGACCGAATGGTCCCCGTAAAAATCGGTCCCGCCTGATGACGCGGTTCACGGATTAACACCTCGTTTCTGCTTCAAACTGCACACCAGTCATTATCTATCACAGCAACAGATATCTGAAGCTTTTCCACAACAATCATTTACACATAAATTCAGCATTATTTTATCATAAAAGGCGGCAGAAGTGATCAGAGCGCCACCGCTAAACTGTTAGCTGATGCATTCATTGCACATCGGACATTTCAAAGTGTCAAGGAATTTCACCTCGTTTCTGCTCAAAACTGACATTAAAATGATTTAAAAGGTTTTACCTTTATCATCTGATGGTTAATAATCCCATTAATCCATTTGATTGCTTTGGGTGAAGAGACTCCATCTCAGACGTGCTGTTGTGGTCTGAAATGACGCATGCGCAGATGTAAAAGGCGGACCAGTTTTTAGGGGTGGACTGTTTGGTCTGCTACACCCGTGGTGGCATAATGCAATCTGCAACCTTACCATTAGATGACACTAAATCCTGTACACTGTAGGTTAGACTCAAATATTAAAAGTCCTGTCAAAAGGTTTCCTGCTTCAGGGAATCTTTCCCTGTCTCTCCCACAGAAATATGGTTTTCATGTTTCACCGTGCTAGGTGATTGGCTCGTGCAGAAGAATCCTCTGAGCTGCTGCCCATCAGTATGTTGAGTGTTTTCGTAGCCTGAAACACTCGGCCTCCAAAACTTTCAGGGAATGTAGTCTCAAAATGAGACGGGAATATGAATTTAACATATTGCCTGGCTTAAGGAATCTGTAGGACCTCAGGTGGACATCGATCAGTGATCAGTTGTTTAACAAAATAAGTCTGAAACTAGACCTCCCTGGACAGGAAGCAGCTGGTAACCAGCTACCAATTTGTAATGTGACAGTTAGAAACCAGATTTTATGTGGCTGAAAGTCAGTTAGGGGTGAGTGATTGAAAAACTACATATTTAGTGTAAAATTTGATCTCAGCTTCAGATAAAGTAGGTCATTGTTGGTAAGGTTAGACCTTACTTGTGGGAAGCGCCTTGAGGCAACTTTGTTGTGATTTGGCGCAATATAAATGAAATAAATTGAAATTGAATTGTCAGTTATAAAGAACATGTGGCTGGATGGTTTGATCTTTAGATGGTTGTTTTACCACTTGAATTTAGGGCTTGAGTTATGGCCAAAAACATGGAAACTGAAATTGGCATTTTTGTCCTGAGCATTCAAACTATGATATGATTTAAGTTCCATGTTGATAGTTGTATATTATCACTTGCTAAATGGATCGATGTAAAAGGTTCTGGGTGCCAGATAAGGTAACAGGATGCCAAACCTCATATTTTAGTGATTCCGTGGGCTAAGAGAGAAAACGCTTTCTTAGGATACAGCCAGAAAAGTTTCATGTCCGTGGCTCAGCATTCCTACTGACCCACTTGCTCAGACCAGTCTTCTGTCAAGATTGCACATTTTACACAAAACTGCACATTTTCACCCTGGACTGACGACCTCTCCAGCGTGTATTCCACCTCATGCCCTACGACTGCTGGGATAGGCCCCAGTCCTCCCCACCCCCGGTGACCCTTAGTTGGAGTAAGCGGGTATAGAAAATGAGTGGATGAATAAATGGTGGAGTGGGGGGTGGGACTGTAACAGGGCTCAATTATTTGCAGCATGTTTTTAAAATGTCAGGTCACACTTGATGCGTTGTATGAGTGATCGTGTTGGCGTTACCGCTTTGAGTTTTCCTCATATCTTTATCTGTCGTCGGGCTTCAAAGATAAAAGACATTTTCGTAAACATCTTTACCAAACAGCAAAACGTGCTACAATAACAGCTAAAAGTCACGGTGAGCTGGGTTTGCACTGGACTCACCTTTTTGTTGCAACACTGACATTAAATTCAGGAAATGATGCAGGAACAAAGAACACCACGCCCGAACTAGAGTATGCCAAACATCAGAGCCTACGCTGTTATTAGACTCGGATTGTCTGATCCACCCGTGATAATCCATCATCAATTATTAAATGACGAGCCACAATAGTCCCAAACAGCAACTTCATGCTCTGTACAGAGACTCAAATAAAACCCAGTCTTTTATCTGATCATGAAACTTAGTTGTGCCAAATAAAGTGGCTAAGAGAAGACAGTTCTTTGTTCTTAAGAAATAGTGTTTTTTGTTTGTTTATTTGTTCTTTTTCTAACTGGAAGGCCGCACTCTTGAATAAAAAGAAAAGAAAAAAAGAAGGAATATCATTTTTACAAACCACTGTGTGAAGATCACAGTTATCCACGAATATTATCTTGCATGTGGTTTGATGACGGCCCTGTGATGGACTGGAGTTCTGTCCAGGGCCTCACACCATATGACTGCTGAGATAGGCTCCAGTCCCCCACTTGGAGTACGCAGGTGTCAAAGTGGATGGTTTGATGATGTAACATGTCGGACTTATACCACGTGACTTGCAGAAACAACCATAGCACCTGAATTATAACATTACCACAATGACAGGTCTGTGGGACACTTGGAAATGCATCTTCAAAATCCCAACATGATTAAAACAAGAACACAGCACAATGATGGAATGTCCTGGTTTATCGTGGATACCCTCCTGGTTTTCCAAGACATGGACAAGTTTTCAAACCATGACCTTCTGGGATGCATGTCTTTGAAAGTGAGAACAGGGCTTAGAAGCAGCTTTAAAAATTCTCACATGCATGAAAGGGTTTGATGGAATTTCTGGTCACGAGCACCAAACTTCATTGGTTCAGTGGGCCAGCAGAGGAATTGAGCGCTTACATGTTTTAGGATGTAGCCACGGCCTGCAGTAGTCTAAAACCTTCAGGTATGGGGTCAACATACCCATGGCCGTAGTTGTTCCTTCAGCAAGAAAGGTCAACGATTTGCGCCCCATCTTTCAAAGGTTGGCTAGTAAAGTTAGTGGGAAAAGAGTTAATGTTTACTCCTGAAAAGACGCACGTGTTGACATGTGACTGCTCTTTCTCTTTCTGCAATTCAGAGAATGAGGAAATGTTACATCTGTCTTTCTGTCATAATGTGGAAGCTGCTGTAAGGGGGGGTCTGTAAATGACGGGCAGACTAGCAGGCACCCAAAATTTCAGCTTTTGTCAAAGGAGCCCTTCATTTGCACGCTGGTCTAATTGGCCCCTGTTAGCTAACATTTGCTACAGCCTGATGGAGAAACGGAAAGCGAGAAGAGGTGGAGGAAGGGATGAAGAGAGCAGGTCTCTTACTTTAGACTGCAGCATTTTTAGTAACAGGTTACACTCGTACCTCTGAGGAGTCTTTATGCTGGTAGATTGTACCCGGTTTGACTCCAGGGTGTCTTGTTTAAAAGTGCTTTTCTGCCAGAAAAGGAAAGAAAAGTTCAGATTTCAGCTGAACCTTTCCACTTCCAGTCTGCATAAAAGCAGCTCCATCGTCTGTAAAGATACGCACAAGATTACAGACCACCGTACTGGACGTAGCTGATGCTGGAAAAATCCATTTAGAATGAGCAGCTTAACAGTAAACAATTTAGACAAGTGCACGTCAATATGTTGAAATGGGAGAACTAAATGAAAAGACAACACACTTTTTTTTAATGTTCTTAGCTTTATACATTTGTACAACCTGCAGGTCGCTCAGCCCGGCTCAGGTCAGGACAAAATGCAGCATTTCTCGCTTTATATGTTCGGATTAAATCTTAGAATTTCACTTTAATAATCCTCCAAAATACATGGCTACACCACCCGGCCGCACAGTATTGGAATTCAACACGTTTTCATGAAAGTGATGCATTAAAGCTGCAACTGGCACAACCAGGAACATCTATACTGCGCTGAATTTAGTTTTAGGTTGGATATTCCACTGATATTTGCTGTCAAATTTCCACACTAAAACTAACTTCACTGCGGCCTCTGCTTGTGTGAGTCAGAGAGCATCACGATTCATTTCTCATCTCAGCCAATTCGAATCTTCACAGATTTATTTATTTTTAACTGATTCACAATGCATCATTGCATCCTTAATGATACACCCCCAAAATTCAACTTGCAAATGTTAATGAGTGAAAGTCATCAAAAAAAAAAAAAAAAAACTAAATCCTCTTGATTTCTTTGTTGCAGGTACTACTTCAAGAAGGCCAGTGATGAGTTCGAGTGTGGTGCCGTGTTTGAGGAGGTGTCAGATGATGGTTCCCTGCTGCCAACATATGAGGGCAAGATCCTGGGCAAGGTGGAGAGGATGGAGTGAAATCCACAGCCACGCCTGCCTGGATTTACTTGCTCATACACAAAGCACAGCTGGTGTGTCCTTTAAGCTAAAGATGGTCAGACTGGAGGTGTTGCTGGCAGGATGTCGTCCATGTGGACTAGACGAGAAACAGATAACAGGACTCAGGTGATCGGGCCGCCGTGAAGTGACGACAGCGATGGACTCTGAAATATGTTTCCTGAAAACTCCAGAGACTCTTGAGATGAAGACCACTCGTTAAAGAAGCTGGGTTCCGATGTGATTCCCCGCCCCTGCCAGCGCCTGTCAACAGGCGCCCGCTAGCATCCTGCTAATATGTATACGCAGATATACATGTAGATTGCTTTTTATTGTGACGGTCGTATTGTTGTGTAAAGAGTTCTATTGCTATTTATTGGAATGATCCATTTTCCGACCCCGTTATTTTTCCATGGACAAGCTGCTTGAATATGGAGGAACTACTCCAGTTTCCCACATGGGAACATTTTCAGTTCTTGAGCAAATTGATTAATTTTGGGCCCGTCATTTTGAACTGTAGACTTAAAAAAATAAAATAGAAAAAAATACCTCTTTAAAAACTGCTCCCATTCCCAGAGATTTGGCGGGACATCTTTGAAGCTTTGAGACCGGCTCTCTTGTCGGGAAGATTTTGATAATATATTTACTACTGTAGTGTCCCCGTTCACTCTGAAGGGCCCCAAATGCACCATGAAAAGGAGAGAGAAACACTATTAATGTTTAATTCCAGACTCTGGAAGTGAGCCCAGCTAGCCTTGATCTGTCGCGTCTTAGTGCCTTTGTTTCAGCAGCGCAGGCGTCGCACAAATAGCCTGTGTTTTTTGGTTTGGGTTTGGGTTTTGTTTTTTTACTGAGAAGAACCGGTCCTGAGCCAATTCTCAAGTTCCCAAAATGTGTTTACATCAATATTCTTCCAACAGAAGCTCTATAATGTGCTCCCAAACCCGTGTGAGTAGGATTACCTAACGCTGATCATGACGGTGAAGACTGACACTATGTCCGTAGTGTTTTAACTGAGTACAGTAGCTGTGCCTACATGGATTCCGTGTTTTGCCCAGTTTCAGGGTCTTATTACTCCCTTGGTTTTTACAAGGGGCCTTATGTTAAAAAAAAGATATTTTTATGCTTTTTAGTATTCATTTCCTCATATTTGTTTTATAATATTTTTCATGGCTTCTTCAGCTCCACTTGTAAACTGTAAATTATGCGTTCTATAGAGTTCAGTTGAAAAGATGCCTCGGTACTTTAATTATTGTAATTATAAAAGAGATGTAGCCTTTATTAAAATGTTCTATTTTTCAAATTACCAAATGGCTTTGTATGGTTATGTTTGTGTGTGTGTTTCTTTTATAAGGTCTAATTGGGATATTGTGCAGAAGACACTTTGCCATGACGCACGCACCCCGCTGCGGCACGCACAACTTGTCAGATGCAGTGAGGAATCTGACACAGTTTGCATCTATTATCAGCTCTTAATTTAATCCCAGTAGGAAGTTTAAATGTGCAGCATTAATTTAGGCCACCAGAGCGTCCATTTGTAATCATATATTTAAAAAAAATAACTATCCAAGTGTGTTAATGAGACACTGAGGAAATATGTGCCGTAGGCTTTTTACATGCTGAACCTTTTCGGCCTCCCGCAGCTCTTTATGAACTGTCTGTGAATGTTATGTGCTTTTTAGTGTCGGCTGAGTTGGGTTTGGTTGAAATCTCTTAGGCGCATCATTAAACGTGTGCCTAATTAAAAATTAAACCAACAGGCTTGTGGGTACTTTCCAAAAATAAATTCTGCCTTGTCCATTTCTCCCGGAGCACCGGCCATTCAGAATCCACCTTGTGAATTTCGAGCATAACAACTGTTTTCAAGTTTCTTTCATAAAATCCCAAAAAAGGCGACTAATTCCATTTTATCATTTAACCTTCTGGTAGTAGTACCCATCTGCAGAGATTAAGTACTACACCAATCTGGCATTTGACCCAAGTGACCTTGACCTTCACCATAAAGTTTGACCTCTGGTGTACCTTGAATTCACTATATCTTGTCCAAAGTGGGTTGACAAAATGAATTCTTGTTGCGCAATTTTGAGGCAAACATCCACTGACATTCCAAGTTAAAAGGACCTGCGAGGAATCGGCCAACAAACAGAACAAGACCTTAGCCCCAGTGGCTGACCTTTAGAAATTTGACCTTGCTGGCAATTTTAGAACCTATCTCGATATGTGTGCCTTTAAATTTTGACCTCTGACCCCAATGATTGACCTTTAGTACATTTGTTCTCACCTGTTCAATTCTGGAAAACATCTATGCATGTAAATTTGGTGCAAAGTGGAGTGAAAAAGAAAAATAAGATTTTGATATTTGACTCCTGTGCATTCCTGTGGAACAGGGGTGTAAGATCAAAACTGTTTGATTTAAGCTGTTGAGACCTTGAGTTTGTCATTTCAAGGCCAACGAAGGACAAAAGTCCTGTGACCAATAGAGAGGTGATATATGACTTCATATTTGTGTTTAATAATAAACACTGGTGCATCTTTTCCCAATTCCTGGATCAAAACTTACCAAGTTATTGTGTTCACATACAGATGTACAAATGACTAAAAACAATCCCGCTGCACACACAATGGAACAGGTGTGAAAAGATTTTGCACTTGGGTAGATTAGCAAATCTTCCTCAGTGCTTTTAATTTTACAATAGCAGCACTATTGTAATTTTACAATAGCAGCTACCTCCCATCGACAGTATCTTTAAACTTTTCATTGCTAATACTTGAAGAATAGAAGTTCCTTGGTTCAAAGCCACACGTGCTCCAATCTTCATAGACATCTGGAGTGTAATCAGATCAGGCTTCCGGTGGAAAACTGCTGTGGTGACACTGAGCAAAAACAGGAGCAGCAAAAAGAGGGTTTTTCCCTATTAATAATTATATTGAGTGGTTTTATTGCATAACTTCGTGAAAAATTGTAGTCTCATCTGAAACAAACTAAATTTTTGGGGGGTGGCTGTAAAAACAGGTAAAGCCAGTAAATACTGAAACATATCTTTTGGACCTTGGCTGAACTTTACACTCAGAAGAGCGACACCCAGTTCCCCAAGACCAGTAAGATCTGCTGCCAAATCCACGTCCGAGACATTTTTTCATCTGTTGAGATCTCTAAACACTTTGGAGGATTCTTTGCTCTTAAGAAGAGCAAACATTTTGACATTGAAACTGCAAAAGCACAGAGAAGACGCCTTCATGTTTGTCAGTTTGCATTAAATAATGTGGTGAAAATGTATCCACTAAACAAGCTTTTGTGATTGGATAAAAGTATCTTTCTGATGACATCAGCAGGATGGTGAAAGAGTAAGAGTGAGTGTCTTTGTCCAAATAACACTGAAACTCAAGCTCCTCGTCCTTGACCCCGATGACCTTGACATTAGGCCTGATGTTCATTTGCAAACTAATTTTGGCTAAAACTGGCGAAAGGATCTGCAAGGAGTCGGCCAACAAGCAATTCCAGCGTTGACCTTCATTCACATACCACATTTGATGGAAATGGGCCATTGTACCTGGGAGGATTTAAAGAATAACGAAACTAATGTTGCTCTGATTACCGTGAGGATCTGCTTGGATTCTGACAGCGAGTTTGTCATCACACTGAGCTGGACTGTAAATGACCACAACTTCACCGTACTGTCACAGATGAACTGTTATGTGTCGGACGCAGCCCGGAGAACCGACCAGCGTTTGAAGGACCCAGTATAAAATAAGCAGAGCACGGTACAAAGGATAACAGAGTTTAATGAACATAACAGTGCTGTGAAAAATATAAAAGTGCGCGGTCTGGCGTGGTGGATTGCGGTGCGCTCCCAGCAGCGCTAACGGTCCGGAGCCAGAACTGGTTCGGACCCAAGGACCCCGCCGACACCCCCCAGGTGGCCGCGACAAACCGAGTCTGTGAAAGAAGGAATCATTATGTGAGTCCACATTCAACACACAGAGAGAACGCTCAAAGGTGCACAAACAGCAAACACTTCCTGGCTTAATTACTAATCAGCTTCCCACCCTGCAGGCATGGAACATCCAGTTCACAAACTCACTGCAGCGGAAGCTGATTTAAACGACCAACATACAGCTCAATATAATAAGGTGTGAGGGACACCACATTTACTGACTGTATAAATGTTAGTCACAAAATCTAACGTACCTCAGGAAGTGTGCTGACGAGCGTGAGACCTCACCCTCTCCTCTTTCACAGACCATGCATCAAACCTGGACGTTCTTTGCATCCACTGATGATGAGATGGCTCCCGAGACGACGATCTCACCCGTCTGGTCACAAGGTCGAGTCTCTGGCAAATACACACTCTGTACTCCAGTCTTAAATGCCACCATGTTCCAATCCATGTAGATGCACCACAGCTGTGAGTCCTGACGAGCCGCAGGTGATCAGGGTGAGGTCCTGATAAACTCAGCTACACAGCCACTCAGTCCCAAATGCAAGCCACCTGGAAGGAAAAACAAAAGACAGAAACAAAAAGCAGTCCCAAATGCAAGCCACCTGGAAGGAAAAACAAAAGACAGAAACAAAAAGGCAGCCAGGCCCCCCAGCCATACAACAGTACCCCACCCTCACGGGAAGCCTCCCGGCGACCACACAAACCTGGCCCAGGAGAAACACCCCCCTCCAGGGACCATGGCTGGAAACCGTATCCGCATTCATCTTCCAACAGAACTTAAGCTAACAAATAAAAACACTACCCCCCCCCCAGAGGACCGTTCCATCAAACCCCGGGAAGGGGAGAAAAGAAAAACCCAAACTTAAGCTTGCAAATAAAACTGCTAACACCCCCCCCCCCCCCCCAACGACATGTAGGGACCAACACCCCCCAGAGGACATCCCGCCAGCTCCAGGAGTAATAACCACAGCCGAGGTCCCTCTGGGATCCAACGTCACCCACGGGGACTCCCAGCGCCTCCCAGAGGACCATTCCATCAACCCCAGGAGACGCCTCCCCTCATGACCAACGGACCCAGCCCCGGCCGTCTATGGCTAGATGGACCCACAGCCCTTTCCCCCCCAGAGGACACCACAGTCAAACCCTGAGGGCGGAAAAACAAAAGGAGAAAAAAAAACCCCATACAAACAAAACAACCCCAACCCCACCCCCTTGGCGCAGTGGAAACTGGAAGCACGTCCAGTGTCACCAACCGTGACTATACCCCAGAAGCCAACCGGGAGGAGTGGAACAGCGGTTATGGCAGACGGCACAAAACAGCGCCACTCCTCCGACTTCTAAACCAGCCACCAGCTGCGGGTATATCCCACTGCCCCAAACCTCAGCCACGCTGATGGCAGACGGCTCAAAGGCGTGCTGAAGCCGGAGGTGGAACAGGGAAACAACAAACAAAACACCCCCCCCCCCCCCCCAGGTGCAGAGGTTACCTGGGAAACGCCCAGCATAACCAAACTGCACCACTCCAGCAACGCCGACACTACGGCTCACCCGGCTGGAGTCAGAGGAGAAGAGAGGGCATAACAAAAAACAAAAGAAAAAAGAAAAAACAACCCAATTACCCCCCCATGACCCCCCAGGGGACCGTCCCATCAAACCCTGGGAGGTGAAACTGAAAGAAATAAAAAGAAAGACTAAGACTAACATAAAGTTGCTTGGGTCCTTTTTTTTTTCCAGACAGAACTGCAGGGTCACGACCCCAGACACTAAATAGTGTACAAATAAAAACCCCACACAAAAACCAACTCAAAAAACACCCACACAAAATGAACACACACAAAACTAATAAGTGATTTATACCGTCAAGCTCAAACAAATGGAACACACCTGTTCCAACTTAAGAGCTTGACGGTAATGTGACTCAGTCACCAAAAGAGGGAGCCAAAGTGCTAAAAATGAAAAACCCCCTTTGGTAACTGAGAAAACAAACTCATGCTGCCTTTCTGTGCGCAGCTCTGTGTAACACACAACCAAAAATGTGATTTAACTAAATAACACCGGAGCTGACACAACAGACGCAGTAGTTATCTTCATCCGGGGAAACGGGGCTACAACTGTCACACAGGAAGCACAGCGACCCGTGCCACAGAGCTCCGCCGTGTGCGTGCACCCATTACAGACACACTCTTGCAGCTCCCGTTTAAACCTCTTATCCGGTCGGAGCGTGACGCGAAGCCGTCGCCAGTCACACTCCACCACGACCCACGGATAAGGCACAAACACAGGAACACGGCTGCATGAGCGCTCAAATCAGTATTCAGTAATGGGTTCTCCAACGCGCACCATCCGGGCGGAGAGCACCCGCAACTGATCCGGATAACTCCTGAACGTCTGCTGCCGCCTTCCCGGCGCGTTACCGTCTCTGCTACCGCTGGGTCCGTGATGTTAGGCCAGAGACTACTGTTATGTGTCGGACGCAGCCCGGAGAACCGACCAGCGTTTGAAGGACCCAGTATAAAATAAGCAGAGCACAGTACAAAGGATAACAGAGTTTAATGAACATAACAGTGCTGTGAAAAATATAAAAGTGCGCGGTCTGGCGTGGTGGATTGCGGTGCGCTCCCAGCAGCGCTAACGGTCCGGAGCCAGAACTGGTTCGGACCCAAGGACCCCGCCGACACCCCCCAGGTGGCCGCGACAAACCGAGTCTGTGAAAGAAGGAATCATTATGTGAGTCCACATTCAACACACAGAGAGAACGCTCAAAGGTGCACAAACAGCAAACACTTCCTGGCTTAGTTACTAATCAGCTTCCCACCCTGCAGGCATGGAACATCCAGTTCACAAACTCACTGCAGCGGAAGCTGATTTAAACGACCAACATACAGCTCAATATAATAAGGTGTGAGGGACACCACATTTACTGACTGTATAAATGTTAGTCACAAAATCTAACGTACCTCAGGAAGTGTGCTGACGAGCGTGAGACCTCACCCTCTCCTCTTTCACAGACCATGCATCAAACCTGGACGTTCTCTGCATCCACTGATGATGAGATGGCTCCCGAGACGACGATCTCACCCGTCTGGTCACAAGGTCGAGTCTCTGGCAAATACACACTGTGTACTCCAGTCTTAAATGCCACCATGTTCCAATCCATGTAGATGCACCACAGCTGTGAGTCCTGACGAGCCGCAGGTGATCAGGGTGAGGTCCTGATAAACTCAGCTACACAGCCACTCAGTCCCAAATGCAAGCCACCTGGAAGGAAAAACAAAAGACAGAAACAAAAAGGCAGCCAGGTCCCCCCAGCCATACAACATGAACATGATATTACAAGTATGTCATTTAGTGGTAACACTGTGGAATAGAATACTGTACACACACAGGGTCCCAGTGTCATATGATCAGTGAAGGGTTAGGGTTAAGGTTAGTCTCCGCCCCTGTTGAATGGTGAACACACTGTTCTTATCTTTGCTCAGCCGTCTTCACTCGTCAACAAGTCCGGTTTAAGTATCAGCTCTGTGCCTGTCTCTGTTCCAGTTTGTTTGTGTGATGTTTGTGTGATGCAGTCAAACTGTGTACTGTGTACTGTGTGGGTACTTCTTGTACCCGTGTTTGGTTTCTAGGGGCTCTAATGTGATACTCTGGCACACAGTTTAAAGTGCATTTGGGACGTGTCCAACAACATTTTGCTATTTACACAGCACATAATCTGAATGTGAAGTAAGATTCAGGGTGCAAAGGGTTGTAATTAGTCATGGGTGTGTTTTCTGTAGCCCCCTTAAGGAGGTGGGGTGTGCCAGCACCTGGTGTGCAATGTTTCAAAGCATGAGCAACCAAAGGTGCCTGACGTGAAGCATGTTTTTCTGTCAGTGATCAGTTGAGCCCACTGAGGGGTTTGTGAGATGGTTGTAATCGCATTGTCTGCTTGTGTGTGTGTGTGTGTGTGTGTGTGTGTGTGTGTGTGTGTGTGTGTGTGTGTGTGTGTGTGTGTGTGTGTGTGTGTGTGTGTGTGTGTGTGTGTGTGTGTGTGTGTGTATCCCCATCTGGGTATATCATGAATCACTTAGCTGATTTCATTCATATCACACATGTGAATAATAATAGGAGAGTCAAAGGTCAAGATCAGTCAAGGTCACAGAATAGTCTGAAAATCACATTTTTTGCAATAAGTCCAAAACTAGAGCTAAAAGAATGACATAAAGTACAAACATAGTACCATCTGCTGAGCTAAATGCGACGTCACAATGATGTTCCAAACTCAAGCCATGAGACATGAAATATAAAACAATCCATTTACTGCAGTAACCCTGAAGCAGTGTGTATGAATCAGCAAACAGATCGCCACATGCTGATGTGTCTCTGACTTCATGATGTAATTTGGTGAAGTGCTGATTTCACTTTGTATTGGCTACCAGTTTTTAATACTTGTATTAATGTTTGTGATACACATCTTGTATGTTTTTGGTTTGTTGTAACCACTTAGTTTTGTCTGCATGATCATGACATATAAAAGTCTCACTTCTTTTGATCAGCTCCATAATAATTTTCCATTGCTGCTACTGTGTTTGTACTATTCACCTACAACCCCAGTTCCAATGAAGTTGGGATGTTGCGTAAAATGTAAATAAAAACAGAATACAATGATTTGCAAATCCTCTTCAACCTATATTCAATTGAATACACTACAAAGACAAGATATTTAATGTTCAAACTGATAAACTTTATTGTTTTTGTGCAAATATTTGCTCATTTTGAAATGGATGCCTGCAACACGTTTCAAAAAAGTTGGGACGGGGCAACAAAAGACTGGGAAAGTTGATGAATGCTAAAAGAACACCTAACTGGAAACAGGTGAGTGTTATGATTGGGTATAAAAGGAGCATCCCCAAAAGTCTCAGCCGTTCACAAACAAAGATGAGACGAGGATCACCACTTTGTGAACAACTGCATGAAAAAATAGTCCAGCAATGTTTCTCAACAGTCAGTTGCAAGGAATTTAGGGATTCCATCATCTACAGTCCATAATATAATCAGAAGATTCAGAGAATCTGGGGAACTTTCTACACGTAAGCTGCAAGGACAAAAACCAACATTGAATGCCCGTGACCTTTGATCCCTCAGGCGGCACTGCATTAAAAACCAACATCATTGTATAAAGGATCTTACCACGTGGGCTCAGAAACACTTCAGAAAACCATTGTTAGGTAACACAGTTTGTCGTTACATCTACAAGTGCAAGTTAAATCTCTACCATGCAAAGCGAAAGCCATACATCAACAACATCCAGAAACGCCGCCGCCTTCTCTGGGCCCGAGCTCATTTAAAATGGACAGACTCAAAGTGGAAAAGTGTGCTGTGGTTTGATGAGTCCACATTTCAAACTGTTTCTGGAAATCATGGACGTCATGTCCTCCAGACAAAAGAGGAAAAAGACCATCCAGATTGTTTCCAGTGCAAAGTTCAAAAGCTAGCATCTGTGATGGTATGGGGGTGTGTTAGTGCCCACAGCATGGGTAACTTACACATCCGTGATGGCACCATCAGTGCTGAAAGGTACATCCAGGTTTTGGAGCAACACATGCTGCCATCTAAGCAACGTCTTTTTTAGGGACGTCCCTGCTTATTTCAACAAGACAATGCCAAGCCACATTCTGCACGTGTTACAACAGCGTGGCTTTGTAGTAAAAGAGTGCGGGAACTAGACTGGACTGCCTGCAGTCCAGACCTGTCACCCATTGAAAATGTGTGGCGCATTATGAAGCCCAAAATACGACAACGGAGACCCCGGACTGTTGAACAACTGAAGTTGTACATCAAGCAAGAATGGGAAAGAATTCTACCTACAAAGCTTCAACAATTAGATGTAGATGATAGAATCCCTAAATTCCTTACAACTGAATATTGAGAAACATTGTTCTTAAACTGTTGGACTATTTTTTTCACGCAGTTGTTCACAAAGTGGTGATGCTCGCTTCATCTTTGCTTGTAAACAGTTGAGCCTTTTGGGGATGTTCCTTTTATGCCCATTCATGACACTCACAATTAGTGTCCTCAGTTCCCAAATGCTTATTGAGTGTTGTTAGAAGGAAAGGTGATGTAACACAGTGGTAAACATATCACTGTCCCAGCTTTTTTGAAACGTGTTGCAGGCATTCATTTCAAAATGAGTAAATATTTGCACAAAACAATAAAGTTTATCAGTTTGAACATTAAATATCTTGTCTCTGTTTTGTATTCAGTTGAATATAGGTTGAAGAGGATTTGCAAATCATTGTATTCTGTTTTTATTTATATTTTACACAACATCCCAACTTCATTGGAATTGGGGTTGTACACAGTTCTGGGGAGATGCCGAGGGGGAGGGACTATGAATTCACTAAATGCATGTATTGTTTTTCACTTCAGTTTCTTTGCATTTAAAAGCAGCATACAGGAGCACCATGAACCCGCCACATAAGGCATAATCTGAATATTGTGTTCTACGCAGTGCATCCAGAAAGTATTCCCAACACTTAACTTTTTCCACATTTTGTTATCTTACAGCCTGATTCCAAAATGGAGGAAATTCTTTTTTTTCTCAAAATTCTACACACAATACCCCTTAATGACAATGTGAAAAAGTTTTTTTTTTTTTTACATTTTTTGCAAATTTATTAAAAATTTTAAAAGCCTCATAAATCACATGTACATAAGTATTCACAGCCTTTGCCATGAAGTTCAAAATTGAGCTCAGGTGTATCCTGTTTTCACTGATCATCCTTGAGATGTTAAAATTGAGTCAATCCGGGGTAAATTCAGTTGATTGGACATGATTTGTAAAAGCACACACCTGTCTACATATAAGGTCCCACAGTTGACAGTGCATGTCAGAGCTCAAACCAAGCATGAAGTCAAAGGAATTGTCTGTAGACCTCAAAGACAGGATCGTCTCAAGGCACAAATCTAGGGAAGGGTACAGAAACATTTCTGCTGCTTTGAAGGTCCCAATGAGCACAGTGGCCTCCATCATCTGTAAATGGAAGAAGTTCAGATCCACCATGACTCTTCCTAAAGTTGGCCACCTGTCTAAACTGAGCGATCAAGGGAGGAGGGCCTTAGTCAGGGAGGTGACAAGAACCTAAAGGTCACTCTGTCAAAGCTCCAGCATTCCTCTGTGGAGAGAGGAGAACCTTCCAAAAGGACAACCATCTCTGCAGCAATTCACCAATCAGGCCTACATGGTAGACTGGCAGGACAGAAGCCACTCCTTAGTAAAAGACACATGGCAGCCCACCTGGAGTTTGCTAAAAGGCACCTGAAGGACTCTCAGACCATGAGAATGCTGCCAAAGGTGCATCAACAAAGTACTGAGCAAAAGGTGTGAATACATATGTACATATGAATGGGAGCAGCTGAATGGACAACAACAGCAACAAATATATATATATATATATATATATATGAATTTGCAAGAATTTAAAAAAAAACTTTTATTGTGAGTAGAATTTTGAGGGAAAAAGTGAATTTACTCCATTTTGAAATAAGGCTGTAACATAACAAAATGTGAATATTTTCCAGATACACTGTAAATATCAGGAAAACCTTTGCGCTTTATTTTGGAGCATGTTTTTGGTAGTCTGTGGCGCAGACGTGCTCTGCTGCAACGTGATAGCACTGTGTCAGACAACAAACATCAACACACACAGATGAGCACAAGTATATTCACTATTTAAAGAGCGTGGGTACTTCGCGTGAAAAGGACAAGCGCATCGACTGGAAAGTAGCAGCTATGCTTGTTGTACACTGTTGCACCAGGTGGAAGTGTTTCTCAGTTGTTTTTTTTAGATCTGTGTGTTTCTTTCTTTCAACCCAGATATGTCACACTTTTCCTTTCTATATATTAGCTTGTACTTTGCATAGTAACATAAAGAAACCAACTCGTGATCATTTTGTATTTGTGGGACCAGCTTTCGCCAACATGGTCTACTGACCAGAGGGTCATTGGTTCATTCTGTGACTCCTCCTCTCTATACAGTGACGTGTCATTGAGTAAGACGCTGGATTCCAAATTGCAGTTGTTCTCAGATGAAAAGATGTTACAGAAACCCATATTTCCCTAACCTTTTATTTGGCACACGTTTCATGCCATACCTGATTATTGGCTCTTCCTCCACTGTACTATACTGCATCTCTTTGCTTTGATTGGCTAAGAGGGTTTCTTACGCCACCTTTCATATTGAAAGGGCATCACGATATTGTTAAAATACCATTTTGAGCTCTTTCATCAGCAAAGGTCAGTGCATACACCTGAAGGCCAACCTTTGGACTCTTCAGAACTAAGAGGCCCGCACTCCGAGGTGCTGCACTCTCAGACGGCCTTGTGAACTGGTCTTTGTGTTGGTGGGCTATTTTAGATTGGGTCATCTTTTTGAAGAGGATGACTCTACACTGCTATTCAAACCGGCGGAGCTGCTTTTGAAAAATAGGCCTATATCAAGATTTGAGGCATTTAAAGGTTGCTGGAAAACACTTTATGTCTGTTTTGTGACATGATCATTTGGTGAGAATGTAGAACATCGTTAAAGTAGACCTGCATTGATAATAAATGCAGTCAGATCTTTGGACCAAAAAATGACTTATATTTACACATAAGATCCTTCTGAATGTAGTTAAGTAAATCTGCAAGCCCAGATCTGTCATTCAATGGAGAAATCTTCATTTAAAAATGACAAATTTACAGCTAAAATTTAGCACTCCGCAAAACTGTCATCACATCCGGGACAAGACGTCAGGGAAAAGACCCTCTCCCAGCATGCATTGCGCGCGCCAACTGTAATTTGTAGATTTACATCAGTTTGCATCTGCACCTTTTTCTTGTCTTATACGGAAGGATCTACTTTTTTTAAAACTTCATATTGTCTTGCGGCACGTTTGGTGAGTACACATTTCTTTTATTTGTGCTTGAAAATTATTTTGGGGGACTTTTTCATACGCCCGTTTGATTGAGTGGTGTCGCATTGAAAATCTACTGTCTTTCGCCTCTGGTGTTACCGTCGCGAGGTACGGAGGCGGGACCCGCAAAGAATTCAAGTCATTAAAAAGATATAAACCTCTCTCAGCGACCATGGAGCTCTGCGGCTCCGATTACCGAGACGTGCGGCACTGCGGAAAGTCTGTCCTTGCAGCAACAGGTGTCACCGGCTGCTCCGCATCAAAACAGCGAGCGTAGTCTCTGGACTTTTGCCAAGTTGGCTGCACCTCCATTCAGGAGACAGGGACGTGGTGCCGGCTGCACAGCAGACACGGGGACGATGTGAGTGGCCCGCTTCGGCGTTTACTGAGCCTGCAGACTCAGTAAGCGCAGCGGAGGCAGAGAGCGAGCCGTCGGGGAAGAACGTCGCCCGCTGTCGATGTTGCCGCTGATCTGAGCATGCAGAGCTGTATCTCACATTCATTGCAGCATACTTTTCGATGCTGAAACCAGGATGTGTATAACAGTAACATTACTAACAGGTAAAATCAATTTCAATGCGGGATCGGACTGAAGGCGGGAGCGCTCCGTCTTCTGCCGGACGTCACTGCAATGACCCGGATGTACACAGTTTTCGCTGAGGGCCAAATTTTAGCTGCAAATTTGTCATTTTGAAATGAAGATTTCTCCGCTGAATTACAAATTTGGGCTTGCAGATTTACTTTACTGCATTCATAAGGGTCTTATAAATACATATCAGCTATTTCTTTCTGAGATCTGACCACATTTATTTTAATGCAGGTCTACTTTAAGATGAAACAGTTTTTTTTGATGGGGCCTGATTATTAATGAGTTGTGTTAAGCAAAGTCTTGTTTAGCAGTCAGGATTTTTTTTTTTTTTTTTTACATTTATGGGACTTCAAAAACCAACCAACCCACCAGCTGTTAAGCACCTTTTCAGACGTGCAACTAAACTGGCAATTAAACACCGGTTTCATTAACTAAATCTCACTTTGTTTTTTGGGGCAGGAAGAAACCTCAAGCAGACCTGACACACTTATGGTGGCCATCTACAATGACCATTATAAGCGACACAAAACAGAAGGCACAGCGCATATTTGCCAAAATGTACAATAACACAGTGTTACCACTAAATGACCTCACATGAATTATTATTTGTTCATGTATGCTTTTCTTTATGTTCCTTTTCAGGTTGTGGTGTGTCTGCTGCTTTCTTGCACTCGGTCTCTGGCCACGCCCTGTTTCTGGTCCTTTCCATGCACACCTGTCCTGGATTTACTGATTAGCTCCCTGGAGTACATATATGCTCACTGCTTGTGTCTGTTCCTCGCCAGATTGATGTGCCCTGTGCCTTCTTTCCAGCTCTTGAGCTCCTGCCTGCCTGTTACGACTACGACTAAGCCTGATGCTCATTGTACTGCTGCTGTGTATTTTGGACTGCCTTCATGTGTGCCGACCACTCCTTCCCACGTTAAAACCCTTCTGCAACCAGAGCTGTCTGTGTGAGCCCTGCATTTGTGTCCACCCATTCCAGTCTGTCAGATCAATCTGGCCCACGATGGACACAGCGGGCTCAGATCCATTCCAGTTGGCGGTACGCCACCATAGTAAGCAGCTTGCCCAACAGGAAGACCAGCTCTCTACGCTTAGCGCCGGGATTAGCGAACTTTCAAAACACCAGGACGCGTTTGTCTTCTGTGAGCACCCAGATGAACCAAATACTGTCCCGATTGGATCCTCTGGCTATGTCGGACGCAGCCACTGGGAGTTCAAACACCCTACCGGGGCCGCCAGCCACCTCACCGGCTCCTGTACCCTCCCCTTTTGTGTGTAACCAGTTGTCGTGCCCAGAACACTTTTCAGGCAAATCAGGAGATGTAAGATGTAAGACTGTCGGTGACGTCATTCACCTGTGAGGACGCCTTGTGGGAGGAGTGGTCCAGCCCCCTCCTCGGATTTTCATTGTCTGAGAAGTTGCTGAGAGACTGGCGCTGTGCTTCATCAAATTTTTTCAGAAACTGTGAGGCACATCCGAGTGGATAACATTCCAGAAATTAAGCTGGTTTTCGGTGAAAATTTTAACGGCTGATGAGAGATTTTGGATTGTTTCTATCGCTGTAAGGACTTCCAACGGAGCGGGACGTCGCGCAGCGCTCTGAGGCGACGTCGTCATCCTGTTTCAAGCTGAAAACCTCCAAATTTAAGCCTCTGTTGACCCAGGACGTCGTGAGAGAACAGAGAACTTTCAGAAGAGGTCGGAATCAGCAGTTTATCTGGACATTCCACTGTTAAAGGAGATTTTTTTAATGAAAGACGTGCGGACGGATTGGCGCGTCGGCTCGCAGCTGGCGCGGCGCACCCACCACAGGAAAAACACCTCTGTGTTGATAACCATTTTTAAAATCCAGGCGGCTTTTGGTGGCTTTCAGTTGAGTGAGTATCTGAGAAATTGTTTAACAGCAGGGCATATTCCAACTTGACCTTAAGGCTTCCAATGGAGGTGTTTTTCCTGTGGCGGGCTCGCCGCGCTGGCTGCGAGCCGATGCGGCGGAGGTTTTCAGTTTGAAACAGGATGACGACGTCGCCTCGGAGTGCTGCGCGACGTCCCGCTCCGTGGGAAGTCCTTACAGCGATAGAAACAATCCAAAATCTCTCATCAGCCGTTAAAACTTTCACTGAAAACCAGCTTAATTTGTCGAATGGTGTCCACTCGGATGTGCCTCACAGTTTTTGAAAAAATTTTGATGAAGCACAGCGCCAGTCTCTCAGCAACTTCTCAGACAAAGGAATTCCGACGAGGGGGCTGGACCACTCCTCCCACAAGGCGTGCTCACAGGCGAATGACGTCACCGACAGGCGTGAAAAAACTCTCGCATGCCCATGAGGGTTCAAGCTTGGCTGGTGTAATCACACGTGATTCAAATCCATATGTTTTTTTAAAAAAAATAATAAGGTCAGATACTTTTCTTTTTTGAACATATTTTATTTCAAAATATGCTACTTACAATGTACATGTATAGAAACACAGAACAATTGGCTTCTCAGCAGTCAGTCTAAAAAAAAAATAAAAAATTACAGTATAGAATATAAATTGTTAATGTAATTAAATTGTTATAAATCTAAATACAATTTACAAAATGTATCCCAAAAGAGGATCTCTATACAGAGAGAGAGAGAGAAAAACAATCTGAGTGGTATATTAGTATTCATATAAATTTATAATTTGTTGTTTATTATTTGTTTGACCACCCAAAATGTCCCACTACAGGAGCCCATATATCATTACATTTATCTAAAGTAAGATGGAGCTGTGCTGTGATTTTCTCCATTAAGTAAACTTTTTTCAGGTTTTCTTGTCATGGGACTATAGTAGGAGGTGCAACTTTTAACCAGGACTTCGTAATTGTTTTCCTTGCTACAAGTAGGAGTATCTGAGTAAGCTTGATCTCATATTTTTCCAGTCCATGTCCCAAAAATATTGAAAAGAAGCCGTATGTGGGGTCCCTGTGGATAGTTTTCCCTATTATGGTTCCGATCTCCGATAAAATGCCTTTCCAATATACATTTAAGACAGGGCAATCCCAAAGAATATGTGTATGGTCTCCGATGTGATTACAGTTCCTCCAACATAAATTTGAGTTGGTGCCATCAAATTTAAATATCACTGAGGGAGTTCTAAAAAAAACGCATCATGACTTTCCAATTAAATTCTTTCCAAACTGGGCTATTTGTTGTTTTATGTACATTTTCACATGCCCGGGTCCAATCTTTATCTTCAATAATTATATTTGCTTCTAGTTCCCATTTTCCCTTTACATCAAACGAGTTCTCTGACAAATCAGATTGTAACAGATTATACAATTTGGATACAAGTTTGTTTTTACTTTTTTCTTCAATGGTTTTGATTAAAAATAATTCTATCGGAGATGGCAACCTTTTTAAGTCCTCCCATCGTTCTCCTGACTGTATATAATTCCTTAATTGTAAATAACAGTAAAAGTCCTTTGAAGACAAACCAAACTTATGTTGTAGTTGTTTAAATGATTGTAAAATGTCCCCATCAAACAATTGGTGTAAAGTTATTAAACCTTTTTCTGCCCAATCTGAGAAACCTGCATCCATTTTATTCGGTTCAAAGTCAATAAGTGACACATGTGAATTTGCAAGTGGTAAGTCTAATTTTTTTCTCATAATTAGCCAGACACGATGTGTACACTGAATCCACTGATTTTTAATATGGAGGGCCCTCCATTTTTTTTGTTCCAAAAAAGGAGCCACTTCTAAGGGGAATGGTTGGGAAGCAAAATTCTCTAGTCCGATCCAACTGGTTTCCACATCTTGAACAACCCAGTCCACAAGCCCTCGCATTTCTGCTGCCCAATAATAGAACTTAAAATTTGGTAGCCCCAAACCTCCATTTGCTTTTAAGCTAGTCAAAAGTTTCCTGCGAATTCTAGGCTTTTTTCCTTTCCATATAAATTTAGAGATCATTTTATCCATGGATTTGAATACAGATGCAGGTATCCAAACAGGGAGGGCCTGGAAGAAATATAGCAGACGTGGTAAAATGTTCATTTTTACAGATTCAATCCTACCAAAGAGAGACAGTGGAAGAATATCCCATCGTTCCAAATCTAATTTAATATTTGAAAGTAAATTACCATAATTCTCACTGTACAGTTGAGAGAAATTTGGTGTGATCATGACCCCTAAATATTTAAAACCCCGTGTAGGCCAATTAAATGCGACTATTTTGTCCAGCTCTTTTAGTCTCTCCCCTACCATCATCATAGCCTGTGATTTTGACTCATTAACTTTGTACCCAGAGACTTGCCCAAACTCCCTCAGACAGTTCAAAAGCTCTGGACATGTGGTCAATGGTTGGGTGATATACAAAATGATATCATCTGCATACAGTGACAATTTATATTCTGTTCCCCCTACTGTTACTCCTCATATTTTAGGATTTTTTTTCTAATTATTTCAGCTAAAGGTTCTATACTCAGAGCAAACAGCAGGGGGCTCAACGGGCAGCCTTGCCTAGTCCCGCGCTCTAATTCAAATTCTTCTAAGGCACATCCATTTACTCTCACTTTTGAAGTGGGGTTCAGGTACAGCACTTTAATCCACTTAACAAAACTGGAATTAAATTCCATTTTTTCCAGCGAGTGTTCCAAATATATCCAATCTACCCTATCAAATGCTTTCTCAGCATCTAGGCTAAGAAGCATTGATGATTCATGGTTTAGTTTGGCAACTGTCATAATATTTAATGTCCTTCTGATATTGTTTGTCCCTAATCGACCTGGGATAAATCCAGTTTGGTCTGTTCCTATCAGAAAATTTATATGAGTTTGAAATCTTTTAGCCAGTATTGAAGATAGTATTTTTAAATCACTACATAATAAACTTATTGGTCTATACGATGAGCAATTAGTAGGGTCTTTCCCTTCTTTGTGAATCACTGATATTGTTGCTTGGGACCAGGACTTGGGTGGATCATTTTTTATTAATGCATAATTGAACACTCGCTGCAGTATTGGAATAAGTTCACCCCTAAAACATTTATAAAATTCCCCAGGATATCCGTCGACGCCCGGGGATTTATTCGCTTTTAAATTTTTTATCACATCTTCAATTTCTTTTCTGGAGATTGGTTTGGTTAATGCATCGGATTGGGAATTTGTAAGTCTTGGTAGATTAATTTTTTCAAAAAACGTTTTTATCAAGCCTTCTTTACCAGGAATATTAGAAGAGCTATAAAGCATTTTACGTTTTTATCAAGCCTTCTTTACCAGGAATATTAGAAGAGCTATAAAGCATTTTATAATACACAGAAAAGGCGTCCGCTATCTCTTTAGGATGGGATACTACTTTTTTGGAGGCAGGATTTATGATCTTTGCTACTGTACGATTGGCTTGGGCTTTCCGTAATTGGAATGCCAACAATCTACTAGCTCTGTTTCCCGATTCATAATACCTTTGATTAGCAAATCGGAATGAGCCTTCAACTTTATATGTTAACAGGTCATTAAATAGTTGTCTCTGTTGTTTTAAAGAATTTAAAGTGCCCTCATCGTTAGTTCTGTTATGTTCTTTTTCTAAATCTAGAATGTTTCTCTCCAGTCTTGCCTGTTCTTTTCCTCTTTCCTTTTTTATTTTAGATGAAAGTGCAATGAGTTTGCCTCTCAGTACGGCCTTCGCTGAGTCCCAGAGAGTGGATGTTGATACGTCGCCATTATCATTATTTTCCATATATTCTTTCAATTCCTGTTTTATGTATTGTAGCACTTTGGTGTCATTCAGGAGGGACACATTCAATCTCCATTGTTTCAGGCCAATGTTGTCATCTAACTTTAATTGAAGAATTATTGGGGCATGGTCTGAAATGGTTATTGATTCTATGTGACATTTAATGACTTTATATACATCTTTCTTTGGTACACAAAACATGTCTATCCTGGAATAACTCTTATGGACTTTGGAGAAAAAAGTGTAGTCACGTTTGTTGGGGTGTGTATGGCGCCATATATCCACCAAGCCCATCTGATCCATTATATTTTGTAGTACTTTTGATTTTCTTGTCATTTGTCCTTGCTCAAAAGGCTGTCAGTCTAATTTCTGGTTCAGAATACAGTTGTAATCTCCGCCCACAATCAAAAACCCTTCTGCAAAAGAAGATAAAACTTCTGATATTTCTCTAAAAAAAAGAGGGGTCATCAGTGTTTGGTGCATATATGTTTAGAATTGATATTTTGATATTTCCTATCGTGCCCACCAGTAGAATGTAACGCCACATCCTATCACTATGAGTCTTTTCGACAATGAAATCTAGAGCCCTATGTAACAAAATGGCTACTCCTCTTTTTTTACCTTCTTTACATGCTGAACTAAATATTTGTCCCACCCATTCTCTTCTTAGCTTTAAATGTTCTCTTTCATCAAGGTGGGTCTCTTGGAGCAATGCAATTGAGCAATTTATTTTTTTTTTAGTTGGGACAAAATTTTTTTCCTCTTTATGGCATGATTAATACCATTTAGTTTGTTCATTTGTAAAATCAAAAAATAATAAACATGACATTATACAAACTTGTTGCTTAAGAGCCAAAGAACAGAATAACAACTGGTGGAACAAGTATTTTTCAGAACATGAAACATCAAAACAGACCTCCAGAACTCCAGTGACACATCTCCCAAAAAAACCCCTAATGAAAATAAGTGCGAAATGAACGTGCCACTCCCGTTGTCCTTTGGGCAGAGAGTAACAACTCTCTGGGTGAACTGCACTCGGTGCAGCAGCAACGATCTCCCAGGAAATCCTGTGATTATGTTTAGATCGCCATAAAGGCCAAGCTCTCATTGTTGTAAATTGCTTACCCCCAACCCCCCGCAGACCTGATTCAAATTTTATTTACTTATTGAACCGAAACCCCCTTTCTTATTTAACATTACTACTTGTCTTTTGACGTGGTCCGTCTTTAGTCTTCTCAGGATGTCGTCTTTTAGATAACACAAACTAATTGCAAGTGATATGCTAGAAAAGGACACAACACTTTAGAATAATTCAGCCTTAAGCAAGATAAAATGCACAGAGTTTTTAAGTTTATTTAAGCCTTCGACACAGAGCTTAGACAAACTGAGTCCTCTAGAGAGACTGAATAAGTGACAACCGCGCTCATCTATTTATTGGAGACCCGCGGGCATCGCTCCTCCTTCGACTTTTTTTATTTATTTCATTCCCAAGACATGGTTTTCTATTGGAAGCGTCCTCTAGTGAACCCTAAGCAGGTGTTAGGCCATTATTTCAATGTGACAAACGCTCCCATTAAAACGTGAAGGATTTACAACTGATTTTTTTAAAAGACCTTCAGCCACAGGTGCAGCTGGCCTGAGGCCCCCCCCGCACGTGGCCTAAGCCACAGGTGCAGCTGGCCTGAGGCCCCTGCACGTGGCCTGCGGGAAAGCACCTAAAAGGCCTTGGAAAGCCCCTGACAGACTGAATGACTAATAAAGCCCTTTTTTTGGGTTGAACACCTGCTAGTTCAACCAGAGGACATACAGTTCGGATCAGGACACTTGATAGTTCATCATAGTTCAAATAAGGACCTAAAAATCCTTCTACAGTCCCTCCTCTGGGACTCGAAAGAGTCCCATTACATCAGTTATACTCTTGGGTTGTTTACCGACAAGACATCCTCATTTGTGCATTGCAATAAAAAAGAAAAACACATCACTCGAATTACTGATAACTCTGGTGCGGATATGAATATCAGTGATACTTCACACGGTAAATATATTGAAGTGCAGGTGAACCTACATACTAAGGCACAAGGTGATCAATTAGCTGGATTATATCAACGCAAGGTGACATTCAAACATTGAGTTTTGGTGTAATTCAAGGCACTTAAAATGGCCACATAAAACAAGTTACAGCAACCTCTTAATCATGGCAAAGTAAAGGCTTTACATTGACATCAGTGCAACCAATCATCTTCTGGCATCTATTGTCTCACTCAACCAGAGGCTCCAACCCATTATACTTGGTTCTACATATTATTTTGTTAAAGAGTCACACATTTATTACTTAAATGCATCAAATAACCCCTACGTTACCACTATTTAGTCAAACTATTCTAAGGTTAGCGCAGCTATGTCTAGTTAAATGATAAAACACAATAAATGGTTTCCCTTCATGTCCGTCCTTAAGTCATTTGCCTTAGTCAATCATATAATGGTTTTCATTATAGGCCATTTCTCAACATTTTCCACTTTGTTTTTCTTCTTTTTCAGCTTGTTTTCTAATGCCCTTTTTGGCCAGACGCCAAATTTAGGCGATGCATGTCTCTTGAGGCATGCTATAATTTAAGAAAAAGGGGTCCCTATGGTGCGTCTTTACTACTAAATCTCCAAACACGCCGTGTAAGGGTCCCCTTTTTATAACTTTGCAATGTGATATCTATGTGTACGCATTTAGCTTTATCTGTGTTACGCAGATGATGGTAAGGACAGACATTTACCCAACCTTCGTTACTAACATATATCCTTCTTTGTTTTTATTTACACTCAGATTTCTGAAACCAGTCCGCAATTCAAACTCAAGAACCAAGATCATTGTCCGTTTTCAGTGCCATTACGTCAGTCCGCGCTCCTCAGCATTTACTCAGCGTCTGAAGTTTTGGGAGAAGTTGGGGAATATGGGGAGGTTGGCCTTTCAGGGGTAGTGGGGGAAGGATCAGGAATTCTGGCTTTCAGACAGTCGTGCAGTTCTCTGATGGATCTTTCCAGCTCCTTGTGCTGCTTGGCCAGGTTGTACAGGGCCCCCAGAGAGTTCTTGCCCACATTCAGGGTGGTGGTGGCCAGCCCTAGCTGTTCCCTTTCCATATGCTCCATCATGCTGGCTAGCATGTCCATACTAGACTGAAGACCACACAGTTGAGTATGGAGGCCCTCCTGAGCACAAGAGATGTTGGCATTGTCACGGTGTATCCTGAACAGGTATGCAGCTGTCTGACTTAGTTGTGGCATGATTTCCTCAAATAGCTCATGGGGAATGTGATTTGTGAGGGGCAGGAGCTGCTCCAAGGTTTTTGGAACAGACTCTTGTGGAAGACGAAGCTCTCGAACCAAGATTGCCATGTCCTGTGGGGTGACCATGACCAGATTAAGGTTGTGCAGTCCAGGGGACAGGAAGTACAAGGGGGAAGGCATTTCGTGTGTGGGGGGAGTATTGTTGATGTCGCACAGGCAAGTGGTTGGGACACTCTGGGCATTTAGCAGCCTGTACAAAGCTCCCCTCTGTCCTGGTGGGTGAGTTCGGCTAAGGTCTACCCCTGCTGATCCTCCTCCAGAGGCACTGGGCTGATCAGAATATCTCTCCTGCCTTGGGGGTGGAAAGCTGGGGACAGGTCCTAGCAGTGAATTGGGTCTAGGATGCACTCGGGCAGTTGCTGCATATGGCCGACCTTGGCTGCCTCCCCTGGAGGGTATCGTTGCCACTGGCACATGTGACTGTCTCCATGGCATCTGCGGAAGGGGTGTGTTCCTGAGTCCAAAGGGTCCTTCAGGTGATGGTGGAGTCCTCGGGCCGACTCTTGCTGCAGGCAGATTCTGTGAAGCCGTCATCGCCAGGTGCTGGAATGATGAAGATCCTTCTGTTGCCAACTGGTTTAGCTGCTGGATGGATGGCGGCTGTGGCGACCAATCATGTCTCGACCATCCCTCCTGTATATCCTCTTCTCCAAACAGTTCTGAGAGTCCAATCAGACTTGATAGAGGCAGATCAGGCGTAGGTCCCTGATCAGGGGAGTCTGGTCTCTCAGCCATACTCCTGTGTCCTAGTAATATACATATACGTTCATTATTACAGCTCCATGTCATTCTTTCAGATATTGTCTATCCTATCCCTCATTTTTGTGGGTGCATGTGTGTGAATGTAAATGTGCGTGCATGTCTTCTTCCTCGTCTACAATATCACCAAGCACGGTCCATCCCAGTCCTCCCTATTAGGGGTATACGCCACAATATTAGGGAGCTGGGGGCTGTCGGGGAGGATAATTGGTATTTCATCCATTTCCATATATTCTGGTTCTCTGTCTGTTTCGTTTGTGCTTTCTTCTAGGGCTCGGATGGCTAACAGTGGGAGCTGTCCTACTGTGGATGAAATCAATTTATTGACCAGAAATTTTATCAAGGGAATACCACAACATATTACCAGCAAGACCGCCACCCCTATTAGTGCCAAGACTACACCTATCTGGTATAACCAGTCTTTCCATGATATCCACCCTCTCCTTAGAGTCCCAAACAGTGAAAATAGTGGGCCAATATTCATTCCATTCCCTACAATGTATCCAGAATCGTCAGTTTCATTTCTCCCTCCTATGGAGTTACTTAACAGTTCCTGTTGCATCTCTTCAAGTGTGATTAAGAGCTCTGTCAAATTTCCATCTTCCCCTGTACGCATGGGAATAGCTGTGCAACATTCGGTGGCTTTGATCATAATACAAACTCCTTGTTCATCAGCCATCATCATCTCGATAGCTAATCTATTTTGCATTGTCATTAGCGAGGTGGCGTGCAGTTGTTCGGTTAAGGCTCCTACTGCTGCCAATGTCCAGTTCAGGTATCTTTGCTGATTATACCACAAGTAATTAATCCACTGCACCTCCTGGAACCTAGAACGGATTTTTGGAGTAACCCCGAACAGAGCCAATGCCCATCCCCATTTATCCGCGTCTTCATCTGCTTTAACTCTGCTACTGTCTATGGCTTCTAATTGTCGGGGTATCCCTTCTGGTATCCCGTTTCTTACTGTGATGTTGTAGTCTGTTTTAAGTGTCATTATTCCTCTTTTTTTACGAAGTTTCTGTGGCATGGGTTGTATTGAATTTGACATTTCAATTACTGTTATTGCTCCTGTGAGCATCACAGGAGCACAAAGGCCTTTCCAATTCGGGGACAGCGATGACAGGAGTTTCCTTTTTTGTCCGCATATCCAAAAGATGTCAGCTAAGGGTACCGTTCCCTTAGCTAAATTTGGAGTAGATACCCATGAAGCATGGGTGAGATTCAGTCCAATTACAGACCCCCCTGTGGCCGGTACTATTTGTTCACACTGTATGCCTGCTGCTGGCAGGGTGTGACAGACGGTAATGTTCCATGCTGTTTTGGCCGGTTTGTATTCTTGCTGCTTTTGCATACACTGTATGTGGTGTTTTGACTGGGTCGTCCCTACCTGCCAATCGCTTATGTATTGTGCTACTAAGCCTTTAGCTATACAGAATGGGTGTATCATCCCTTTCTCTATTTTAATCATAGGTGGAACGGTTCCTTCTGTACTTAGAGGCACTGGACAAAGTTTACTGTCGGCAGCATATTTTTCATCACCTACTGCCATTTTCATAACACATTGTGTATAGCATTCTGCTTGGTCTGAGTTATGTTGGGGGCTCCTATAACAGTTGTTGATATCAGGTAGGGGTTTAGCCTGAGGTATCACACCTTTCCGGTGACAGGCTATGCAAGGCTTTTCACTGATCTGCCTAGCCGAAAATTTCAACCATTGGTAAAATAGATTGGTCTTCAACCCTTGTGTACGGGCTAGGTCTGTACTGGGATCCCATCTCCCTAAGTGACTGCTTGTTTCTAGGCTTCTAATTGTCCTCTTTTTCCTTGGTTTGATTTTTACCCATTTTGTGGCTTCATGTACTGTAACAGTTACGTCTTGCTTGGTTTCCCTGCATCCTCCTTTATCACAAATTACCTCTATGTTGAGTGTTCCCTCCTCTTCACATTTGATGCTAATGGCTTCGCCTAATATGTAATCCCCCAGCTTTCCCTGTATTCCTATGTTCTTGTAGGCTTTTGATTTAATGTATACCAAATTATATGTTTTTCCTGTGTTTAGAATGCCTTGTTTAGCTGCTATTGCGGCCATGGCCACGGCACAGTCCGTTGTATGTTTTGGATGTCTATTTTCTCCCATACTGACCACCAGTAGTATTGTCAATCCCTTGAATAATTCCTTAATCATTGCTCTGATGACTGTTGAGATGTGCTACTAGATGTGCTACTGAGTGAGCCGTCACTAGATGAGCTGTCACTAGGGATGTGTGGTATATCTGTGCTTTGTCTGGGTTGTACTTCCTGTGGTTCTTCTGTCGGTAAATCTAAGTTGCTGTCCGAGTCTGATGTCTCCTGTGGCCTGTCTATCTGTCGGTCTGTATTTCTGTCTGTCTGTTGGCCTGCGTCTCCAGTTGTTTCTGAGTCTGCATCTGAGTCTGTCGCTGCTCTATCTGGCAGGGATCCACTACTCTCTGAAGCTGTGCGTCGTCTTTGTTCAATCAGTCTCTGTGAGCGCCTTGGCCGGTGTTCGCCTGGCTGCAGGGAGGCGTGGCCTTCCCTTGGTGCTTCTTCTGGCTGCAGGGAGGCGTGGCCGTCCCTCGGTGCTGCTGTAGGGTCTCTGGCTTCTCTTGCTCCCCCCCTTGGCCCGGCGGCTCTGCCAAGACGAGCTTGCCGAGGCCGCAGGGGCGCTGGGCCACCAACCCTACAGCAGTGGTTTAAATGAAACCAAGTGTCCTTACCGTCTACTTTGACTGCTGTACGTGAGGCAAGAATAACTTTGAAAGGACCTTCTCGGCGGGGCCTGTCCCACTTCTTTTTGAACACTTTGACGTAAACCAGATCACCAGGCTGGATGCTCTGATTTTCGAGTGGAATCTCTGCTTCTCTGTCTTCTGTAGCACCTTTGACCTGCAAAAAGATAGTTTTGTGTATTTGGGTTAACTGTCTCAGATAATTATGCCATTCGTCTTGTAGCTGCTCCAGCGATGGTCCTTCGTAGGGTCCTCTCAGGTATGGAATAGGCATCGGCCGACCTGTAAGAGCTTCAAATGGTGTCAAATGGGTTAGTCGGTTAGTTTGTGAGCGCATTCACAATAAAGCAAGCGGCAACGCATCCAGCCAGGTTAGTTTGCCATTGCTGTCTGCTATGATTTTTGCTAGTTTGTTCTTTAAAATGCCATAAGCCCGTTCCACCGCCCCATTTGATTGAGGGTGATAAACACACCCAAACTTCTGTTTGATACCCAATTGTTTGAATGTTTCTTGTGTAACCTTGGCTACAAAAGCCCTACCGTTGTCAGATGAGATAGTATCTGGAATGCCAAATCTTGGAAAGACATCTCGGCACAAGAATTTGGCTACCGTTTTATGGTCTTGATTTGCAGAGGCTACTGCCTCAATCCATCGGCTGAATCTGCATATCACTACCTAAACATATCTCATTCGTTTAACTCGATTTTCAGCTCCCATGTCTATGAAATCCATCATAAGATGTCTGAATGGCCCATCAGGGACCGGAATGTGGGCTAAAGGGGCTGTGAATGATTTCCGGACATTGTACTGTGCACATACCTCACACTCATTCAACAAACGGTCCACTGTAGCTGCCATATATGGTGACCACCAGACAGCTTTTAGTTTGTTCATAATTTGGACTCGCGAACAATGATCGGGTCCGTGGGCCCAAATGATTGCATGTCGTAATAAATTGGTGGGTAACACAAAATGTCCATGACTACTGCGCCACAGCTTGTCCGCTGGCCCCTGACTGCGTGTCTCAATAGCACCTTGTTTAACCCACATTCGTTTTTCTTCTCCACTGGCCCTACTTTGAGCCACTATCAGTGCGTCAAGTGAAACCAGTGGGGCACAATCTTGGATGGTTAGCAGGGGAAACATATTTTCTCCTTGTGCTCCTTTGCGAGCTGCGTCATCTGCTAAGTTGTTACCTTGAGCTATGATGTTATTATTCTTTTGATGACCTGCACATTTAATGATGGCTACCTCAGATGGTAATTGGAGAGCTTGTAACAGTTGGGAAATCGCTTCTCCATGAGTGACAGGGGTGCCATCTGCTCTCAGGAATCCCCTTTGTTTCCAAATGTTTGCATGTACATGACATACGCCATAAGCGTAGGCTGAGTCTGTGTAGATATTAACACGTTGATCTTTAGCTATCTGGCAAGCCATAGTTAAGGCTTTGATTTCTGCCAGTTGGGCTGAACAAGGCTGATCAATTCCTTGGGACTCCAGTAATTCAAAGGTCTCGCCATCCGTGTTTAGTTTAACTATCCCCATACCCGCATGCAATCCCGCGGCATCCCGAAAGCATGAGCCATCCACGAACAGGGTTAGATCTGCATCTATTGCGTGATTATACAAATGTTCTCTGGCTCTGAAAAATTTCTCTGTCTCTGCCACACAGTTATGTGGAGTACCATCTAACGGTGTGGTCAATTTGGTGGCAGGATTCACCGTGTGACAACGTTGTATTGTTATTTCTGGGGCGGACAACACAACTTCATATCCAGTGCGTCTAGCTTGTGTTAAGACAAAACGTTGACTGGTTAGCAGGGCATGTAACTGATGCGACGTGTACAACGTTACTGCATGTCCCATGATTATGGATGATGCTTTTTGAAATGCAAAGGCAGCTGCTGCTAGACCCTGATAGCATGGTGGCAATCCTGTTTCAATGTTGTCAAGCTTTGTACTATAATAGGCCAATGGTTGTTTTCCTTCATTTGTTTCCTGCATTAGTACAGCACAAGCATATCCAGCTTTTTCAGTAACATACAAATGGAAAGGTTTCCCATAATCTGGGTTACCTAACGCGGGAGCAGATTGCATGTCTGTTTTCAGGGCCTCAAAAGCTCCCGTTGCCTCATCTGTCCAGACGAGGAGAGCTGCATTGCTTGTTTGCCCCACTGCTCTAATCATGGCACGCAAAGGTGCAGTTTTTATTGCATAATCACAAATCCACGGCCGACTGTACCCTGCCATCCCAAGGAATGAAAGCATCTGTCCCACTGTTTGGGGTTTGGGAGCCTTGATTATAGCCTCCACTTGGCTTGGGGCTATACATCGCGTGGTCCCACACAACTGTCTTCCCAAGTATTCTACTTGTTGTTTGCAGAACTGCAATTTGTCCTTACTTACTTTATGACCTCCATCTGCCAATGCATGCAATACAATTAATGAATCTTTTTCACACTGTTCTTGAGTCTCTGATGCAATAAGGAGATCATCCATATATTGCACCAATGTACTGGGTATATCAAGGTATTGTAAATCTTCAGCCAGGACTTTGTTAAAGATGGCTGGGGACAGGTTCAGTCCCTGAGGTAGCCGTGTATACGTTAGCTGTTGTCCCAGAAATGTGAATGCAAACAAATGTTGTGAGTCTGGGTGCACAGGCACACTGAAATAGGCTGAACACAGATCGATTACTGTGTACCATTTTGCTCCAGCAGGGATGCTTGATAGTATAGTATGCGGATCAGGTACTATAGGTGCATCCATTTCTATTATTGCATTGATAGGACGCAGATCATGTACCAGCCGATACTCTTTGGTATTGTTTTTAGGGATAGGGTAGATAGGAGTATTGCATGGGCTTGCAGTTTTTATTAAAACTCCAGCTGCCATTAGTCCCTTAATTACTGGTTTTATGCCTTCAATAGCCTGAGGTTTTAATGGATACTGCCTTTGGTGAGACAGTTTTGCTCCCGGGTTTACTTTTATTTTTACTGGTAAGGCTGTTTTTATTAGTCCTACATCTGTTTTGCTTTTGGACCACACCACTGGTGGTATTTGCTCTAACAATTTCTCTTGTTGGGCCGATAACACCATCTGTCCCTCTGGTCTAGGATTGAGCTCCACTTTTTGAGCTATAGCCTCATCATTTACTTTTAAATTAATTCGTATAAACTGCTGGTCTTTTGACAGATGTACTTGTGGACTTTCCATGTTTTGCCATTCTTCAACTTCTGAGGCTGTCTTTACCATTGGACCTAGGTCATGGGATTCGTACTTTTCTGAGACTAAAAGGGTCACATGAGGCATGGCATTCGGCACTTGATACCATTGTTGTTCAGCTGAAGTTAGCTTGACAGAAGCTGCGGCCCCTTGGGGGCCTAAATAAATTTCTGTGGTGGTTATGTGAAACAGCCGTTGATTCATCAATGCATCCCAGCAGCATGCATAGTCAGCCTGTTCTTGTTTGGCATCGAACATCAGAGTGACATGTAAAGGTTAACTAGGTGTATATACTGCTTCATAGTGTTGTTCTGCCCAGGGCTTCCATTTTTCCCATTCCAGTTGAAGATTTGAATTTTCTGGTTGTAACTTCAGCCAGTATACCATGGGTTGCACAGGTCGGCCCTTGTTTTCCATGTCCATAAGCACCATAATGTTGGCGAGTGCTTCGTCAGGAAAGTGTATTTGCAGTCCTTGATGGGTACACACTATCTGGGTTTGTAGCTTACATAAAATGTCTCTTCCCAGCAAATTCACAGGTGTATTTTGTGAGTATAACAGGGGTGCTTCAATTGTTTTTCCTGCAATCGTTACAGGAAGTGGGCGTGTAAAAGGTATTATTTGAGTCTTCCCAGAGAAGCCGATGGTCTTAATTACAGACCCAGAGAGGGGGAGATGAGCGCCCATTTTCCCTATGCAAGAGTATGTTGCCCCTGTATCCACCATGAAAGGGAAATCTCTGTTTTGTATATTAACGGTGACGGTTGGCTATTCCTTAGGTATCATCGAAATAGCCAATGCCACCGTTTCCCCCTCTGTCTTCTCTAGGCCTCCCTATTGCCAATAGGCAGAGGGTCCAACCCAAGGTCGGGCCGGACAATTTCTCATTCGATGTCCAGGTTGTCCACAGCTCCAACACTCATTAGAGGGTTGATCCCCTATTGGCCAGCCCCACCATGTCTGTCCAGCTCCATGGGGTATACACATGATGACCATTTCTGACCACCAATGGGCATATGAGGTCTTCGTCCTCCTCTTCTTCTGTGGGGGCTCCATACTGTCTTCCAGATCGAGTGCGACTGACTGGTTCCAGGCAGTCCATCCAGTTGGTTATATTCTGTTCTAAAGCCGCTATGTCTTTGGCTACACATTGTTGTCTTTGCCTAAGTCGGGCCTCTTTTGCACTCTCAATGACGATCTCACCAGAAATTTTCGGGTGGGTGGCTCTATAATGTGATTCCCTTGATTGGGCGTTGATTGTTGTAATATTCTTCTTTCCTTGGCGTCCCTATGTCTTTGTATTCTTTCCTTCGCTAGCCGAAGCTGCTCAGCTAGTTCTTCATTATCTCTTCTGGCCAGATCCAGTGTGTCACAGAAGCTCTTGTGCCACTCTTCGGAGCCTCTATAGCCTGTGAAGGTCCAGTCGGCTGACTTATGGTGGGAGGGGACGGTTTTCAGTGGACCTCGATGTGCAGGCGGAGCCTTCAGGTCTCTCTCTTTATCCTCGTCTGCCTCCGTGTCACTGTTATTTGTGGCCCCCCCTGCTGGTTGTGGTGAGCGACCACCTACTTTCGGACTTGGAGACCTTGTACGATCCATTTGACAGACTGAGGACCTGTCTCCTTGTGGCTCTCGAGCTTTTAGTGTCAGTGTGAATTTGCCCTCCACATCCATGCCTTGGTCCTCTTCACGAGTTCCTAATACAAATTGTCCAGCTGTCTTTCCCATATCATGACGTTTATATGGGGGTGGCTCTGCTTCCCAGCTCGGTGCACTGGCTTTAGTCTCTTTGGATCTTTCCTCTGTCATTTTTTCTCTTTTCTGCTGTAGCCTCTGTGCTTCCTGCTTGAACAAGGCCAAGACTTATTTTTCGTCAGTGCGTTTTTTGTTGTTATTCACGTTCTTCTGCTGATCTTTAATTTCTTTTTTCTGTATTTCTACCGCAACTGCTTCACACATCACCGGATCAAATGATCCCTCCAAAGGCCATTGCCTGCCCCCATGTGACCTTTTGTGCCACTTTTTCATACATTGGTTGGCCTTAGTGCGTTTTCCTGGATATTTTCTTAGTACTAAGTCTAGCGGGGTACTTTCCCGACCTTGACCTTGAGAGTTACCCATGTAACCCTGACAAACACTATGTGAGATGTTTCTATGGTGTTCTGGTAGTCCCTCAGGGGCTGTCCTGATCCAGACCAATAACTTGCTGGCTGTAACACCTGTTTTGTATTTTAAACCCTTAAAAGGATTAAATTTCCAACTGTTATGCCCGTCTTCTTTTTCTTTAACTAAATATGAAAATTTACCTGTTTCCCACCGAACCTTCCTTGGGACCACAGTCAGAGTCAACCTAGGAAACAGTTCTTCACCTAGATCGGTTGGTAGTGTTATTAAATGATTTAATGGTATGCTAATTTCTTTATTAGGATCAGCACAAAGCAGCTCCAGCCACGGGGTTAAACCCTGATGCCACAGACGTCTTATCAGCAGCTCCCAATTAATTAGAGGGAATTGTTCTTTCTTTTGCTTCAGATTGATTACCTTAGTAATCTGCCATAATTTCTGATTGATCTCTTGTTCGTCCTGCCAATGTTCTGCTCCTACCCTGTCAAAATAGGTCCTTTCCAGCCAAAAATGTGTCCTGATTCCCTGGGTTTCGATGTCTCCGTCAGTCAAGTAATGTTCTGGGAGTATTATTTCATCATCACTTAAGTCTCCCATCAATGACTGTCCCAAGCATTGATCAGTCTGTCAGCTTTTTCACTATAATCTAAGCTTTATCTCTTTTGATTTATAACCAATTTTATTTATTTAATCCTCTTACAACCCTAACACTTCCTAATGTCTTTGCTCCCGACTTTCTATTTTCCTTCTAATTTTTTAACTTTCTGCTTCTTGTCTTTTTCTGCTATGTTTGTTGATTAGTTTTCTTTCTTTGAAATAATATCTACCTTCTCTGTATTTACATAGCAGTCTTTTCTCCTGTCTTTTTCTTCACTGTCTCTGTTTCACACTTTCCTCTCTGCCTGTCATGCACCTCCCAAGTCCTTCTGTTGGGTCTAAACGCCTCCTCCTCGTACTCTTTCACATTAATCTTGTATGTCAGCCAGCCTGCAAGCCCTCACAGCTTTGCCTGCAACTCCCCGCTCTCCCACACACCAATCTTCAAAAGCTTTATACACAAAAATTATTAAAAACAACTTTCTATATATCTCTATCTAGACTTCTGCCACTTTTCACTCCGCGGCTTTAAACAACCTTTTTATTCACTTAACACCAATGTGTTCTGTTTAAGCATGTATCTCTTCTTCACGTTAGACAGCTTCTCCGGCGCTGCCAGCAACTTCATATATTATTTTTTTACAAGCCCTCTTTGAGCGTACAATATTTCATTTACTTCTACGCCTTACCGCGCCTCGCGTGCGTATCCTGTGCTTAATATATTATTTTTCACCAGCTCCTTTCTGAGCATACAATATTTCATTTATTTCTACGCCTTACCGTGCCTCGCGTGCGTATCCTGTGCCTTTCTGCACTTTCTTCTACTTTTTTTTCTTCACTTACTGAGCTCCTCGTGAGCTTAATGTGCCTTTGCACTGAAAATACTCTCTTTTTCTTTTCTTATAAAAAACTCATATTACTGTGTACTTAATTACTTATTCTTCTCCCACGCCCCACAAGCGTGTATTTGGTGCCTTACTGCACTATTTTCTGCTTCATTAATTCTCATGTATTCTGCACTAACTCTCTATTTATTTTATTTTTTTTTTTTATAGTTTTTCTCTTTTCTTAAAAAATGACGTCCTTTATTGAGCTCTTTTACATACTGTCAGCTGTGCTACTTTGCACTTTTCTCTTTTTATCACGTACGGTATTTCTACTGCGCCCCCTCAGGCGCTTATCTTGTGCTTCCTCTGCACGTATTCTCTGTTAAACTCTTTTTCTCACTTATTTCACTTCAGTCTCTGTTAAACTCTTTAAATAACCTTGTATTACCTTGTATCTATTTGTCAGTATACTCCCCTAAATTAACCCCTACAGCGCATGCTATCAGCCGGCACGTTAGTAACGAATTTCAACACCAATTATTCCCCAAGCATCCAGGTTAGTTCTCCACGCACTCTTTTCCGCACCAGAGTTCATGAACATTCCTGACCTTTCATTCACACAGACATTCTTTTTCCCGGGAACACACACACCTTCTGAGCATTTTATCTACAAGGCCTGATAATTTTCAATCTTATCTTTTTTTAGTCTCTTATCAATTTTCTTAGTCCAGGTTCTTTTGGGTAAGAGGCAATTAAAAAATATCACCTGTCAACTTGGGCGGAAATCCCGACTCACTCCTCCAGATTGTGCAGAAGTTATAAAAGGTTTCTGCTTACCTTTTAGTCGTGATCACTGTTATTTATGGTCTGGAGGGATGAGCTGGACCATCCCAGGCTGCCGGAATGCCCCTGGACCCTCCTGGCTGGCTCGCCAAGTTCTGACGTGGTCCGTCTTTAGTCTTCTCAGGATGTCGTCTTTTAGATAACACAAACTAATTGCAAGTGATATGCTAGAAAAGGACACAACACTTTAGAATAATTCAGCCTTAAGCAAGATAAAATGCACAGAGTTTTTAAGTTTATTTAAGCCTTCGACACAGAGCTTAGACAAACTGAGTCCTCTAGAGAGACTGAATAAGTGACAACCGCGCTCATCTATTTATTGGAGACCCGCGGGCATCGCTCCTCCTTCGACTTTTTTTATTTATTTCATTCCCAAGACATGGTTTTCTATTGGAAGCGTCCTCTAGTGAACCCTAAGCAGGTGTTAGGCCATTATTTCAATGTGACAAACGCTCCCATTAAAACGTGAAGGATTTACAACTGATTTTTTTAAAAGACCTTCAGCCACAGGTGCAGCTGGCCTGAGGCCCCCCCCCGCACGTGGCCTCAGCCACAGGTGCAGCTGGCCTGAGGCCCCTGCACGTGGCCTGCGGGAAAGCACCTAAAAGGCCTTGGAAAGCCCCTGACAGACTGAATGACTAATAAAGCCCTTTTTTTGGGTTGAACACCTGCTAGTTCAACCAGAGGACATACAGTTCGGATCAGGACACTTGATAGTTCATCACAGTTCAAATAAGGACCTAAAAATTCTTCTACACTTTCTTTCTTTTTTAAGTTTATTTAGTGCTATTTTTTCAGTCATTATTGTACTTTTTTTTGTCTTTTATCTATTTTATGAAATTATATTTATTTTTTCCCCATTCATGTTATACTTCTTTTAAGATCTAACAGTTCGACCAAGTGATGATTATGCGTACGTCTTCTTCAGTCATCCGCAAATTATTATATTTCCCTACATTCAGTCCCATTGAATAAAACTTCTTATCGCCGATGTTTTCGGTTGGTATTGGCTCCTCCTCCCGCTGGATTGTGTTGTCCAGGCGTTTTGGGCCAGTTCCATTTCCAGAGCTTCTCTGTCGTCTATCTCCACTTTCACACCCAGCTCTTCCGATGTAGAGCGTGCCTCCAGCAGCGAGGGGAAAAGTTTAGTGCCTGATGCAAGAAAGATTCTCAGCTGAGCAGGATACGGTGACTGCGCTTTGATGTTGCACTCTTTAAGCTTCTTTATCACTTCTCGGAATCTCTTTCTCTTTCTCTGCACCTCAGACGAGTAATCCTGGACAAAGTAGACTCTGTGGCCCAAGTATTGAATGTTACGTTGTTTCCATGCCTGTTGTAGCACTGCTTGTTTCACTCGAAAGTCCAGAAAGCGTACAATAATTGACCGAGGTGGCGCCGTGTCTTTGGGTCTCTGCCCAAGGGCTCGGTGTGCTCTTTCCAGTCTAATATCAGTCCCATACTCTAGCTCCAATGTACTTTTCAGGAAGTCTGTCACAAAAGTCATCATATTGTCTTTCTCGGCTAACTCTGGTATCCCGTAGATTCTTATATTATTGCGGCGAATGCGGTTTTCGATGTCATCACATTTGTTTACTAGCTCAGCCTCTCGGCGGAGCAAGTAGCTTAGCATCCGCTCATGTTTTGTGTGCACATCTTCCACATCACTCACTCTTTTCTCCGCTTCCGTCACTCTTCCCTCGAGACTATCCGTTTTTTGCTTAAGTTCCTCCAATTTAGTCTCCAGCCTGTTAGAGGAGTCCTTTAACTCTTGAAACGAAAATGCATTCTCTTGTCTAAGTTTCCGCAATTCAGTTAGCACTGCATTTTCCGGGTTAGCTTCTTCCATATGTTTCAATGGGACTTGTGTAGCATCGGTAGCCATAGCCTCGGTTAGCGTTAGCTGCTTTTGGCCTACCTTCGCTTCATCATTTTTACTTCCTTTCGGGTCTTTTCTTTGCACCTTCTGGTTGGACATGTTCACTATTGTTTCTTTATCACGTAGTCGAGTGTTCATCTGTCAGTTATATGTCAGGTTTCAGGTATATTTGACAAGATCTGTTAGAGCCGAGGGAAAGCGTGTCGCTCTAGGCCATGACGTAGGCGGAAGTCTCCGGTCGGATACTTTTCTAATAGACCTCGTATTTGCGTTTGTTAAATTCCACGCATCATAAATGTAGCAGACAAGGATTATCTGGAATTTTGTTTTGGCAAGTTTTCAAGGCCTCTACTGCCATCTACTGGTCAGTAGTGTGTTCATCCTGAAGCTGAGCAGACACTGTATGATATTTTTAATCACTGTACTCGGTTTCAGTTCAAACTGTACAACAGAACCGCACGGTGTAAAAGTTCAAAGTGCCCGATTTATGTTCTCACACACATTGTATGTTAAAAACCACACGTGGACTTGTGTTTCCAGTAGTAAAACGTAAGCTTTTTTCAAACTTAATTTACAAAAACTCTTGATGGGAGACATCAAAGTTTAAAAACAAAACAAAACAACAACAAAAAAAAACATTACAAGACAGCTCTGCTGTGTTTGCACATGCACAGTGCGAGCAGTTGAATGCTTGTAGCTCTTCAGCAGCAGGATACCCTCATGACGTCTGACCAGAATAATATCAAACAGGTTTGATTTTCATTTGACCATACGATCGGTGATCAGGAGGTGGTCGTGAGATGTTAAACGCAGCATGTTACTCCATGTACACTACATGATGCAGGACGTGCGATTAACCTGAAACTCGGTCCAAAAAATTCTCGCACGAATGAAAAATCAGCTGAAAAAAGGCCAAAACTCGCACAGTGTAAAGCCAACATTTATGTGTCAAGACAATATTGAGTGCACGTTTTACAACATCATAAAACGTGCACACGGCACTAATAAAACGTGCGCACATTCTCTCCACATGCAAAACATTTTGCGATGACACTTCCAGGGCTCCGTAAAAATGCCTGTTTTTACAAATAAAAAAAATTGAATATTTTACAAAAGCACATTTATCTGTAAACACCAACACATGACACACGTCACATTAACGTGTTGGTTTACATAATGAATGACTGTACCAATCAGTGTTTAGCAGAGACCCTTTTACCCAGAATCCTTTGCGATCTGTCTGTGTTTGTTACAAAACCTCAGAATTAGTGCATTATTCAACATTAAAAGATATATGAGGTCTGTCCAAAAAGTATCAGACCTTTTTATTTTTTTCAAAAACCATATGGATTTCAATCATGTGTGCTTGCATGAGCCAACCTTGAACCTTCATGCGCATGCGTGAGTTTTTTCACGCCCATCGGTTGCATCATTCGCCTGTGAGCAGGCTTTGTGTGAGCACTGGTCCTCCCCCCTCGTTGGATTTTCATTGCGAGGAAAATGTCTGAATGATTTGGAGCTTTGCTGCATCAAATTTTTCCAGAAACTGTGAGAGACAGCCAGGTGGAAACCATTCGGAAGATTCAGATGGCCATAAGGTTTTTGAAAAAAATAAAAAGGTCTGATACGTTTTGGACAGACCTCGTATGTTATATTTTAACTTTGTACAATTGACAGAATTGACATTAATGGAGTTATTCTATGAGTATTCACACCAAACCATAAGTCAGCATGACTTTATTTTCCAAGACCTCTGCCTGACCGGAGCATTGTGATTGGTACAGAGCTGGCTTTATGGCTGCTCTAAGGGTGCTGGAAGCTGTGTAGTAAACAAGAGCTTCCAGCAGGATGTTCAAACATAGAAGTTCTGACTCATTGTTTGTGTCTGTTGTTGCTTTTGATGCTTTCAAAAGCGATCGTGGTATTAAAGCTCAAATTCAGCTTGTTAGTAGTTGCAAATGTACCAGAGACAATACTGGAATTTATTGGTTATCGGTTATTTGTAACTTCTGATACATTTTTGGGTGGTTTATTGGTTTATCTTTATCAAAGATAACTTTTCAGTTATCTGATTATCTGTTATCGAAGTAAATTTTTTGGTTATCTGTGCCCACCACTGGGCACGGGCCTAATTTTGACTGGGTTAAAGGGGAAATAATTTCATGGAGCCCGGCTTGTAATAACCATTGTCTGCAAAACACAGAAGGCACCCCGTGGGGTTCAAATCTGGATCTCATCGGGGTACCTGAGTGCTATCATGACCTTGCTGCAGTGTTTAGCAAAGCTAGAGCCAAATCATTACCGCCACACGGTGAATACGACTGCGCTATAGAGCTTCTCCCCGGTGCGAGTCCACCATGGGGAAAACTCTTCTCTTTGTCAGCACCAGAACGTCATGCAATGAATGCGTACATCCAGGAGTCCTTGGCGGCCGGTCTGATTCGACCTTCATCTTCACCCACGGGGCAGGGTTCTTTTTTGTAGAAAAGAAAGATAGGATTCTTCGTCCTTGCATTGATCATCGCGGTCTGATTAACATTACTGTGAAAAACCGCTATCCATTGCCTGTTGTGCTGCCTTTGTTTTCTGCACCTTGCTGCAGAATCTGCTTCACTCACTCTCCCTTCCTGTGTCTGCTGGAGCCATCTGTGGAATTGATTGCATTCACCTGTTCACACTCATCAACCTCCTGTACAAATACTGCTTCTCTTCACGCTCTCAGACGCCGGAAACTACAGTTACCTCCAGTGCTCCGTCAGCTTAACTGAGCCACCTGGTCCAGTTCTGAGCTGGTTTTGGACAATCTGTGTTGGGTGCGACGTTTCTGCCTCCTGTGTGCTCCAGCGATCTCTCCTTCCTCCAGTGCCTGGCTTCGTGGTTTAAACTCTTACCATTCATATCATTAAATCATTATATTTTGGTACTTTGGCCTGTTTCCTGCATTTTTGGGTCCAACTAACTGTTCTGTGGATTTGTCCCCTAACAGGAGATTCCGGCCACCAAATGTACTCAACGGAAGCAGAGCAACTTCACCTGGCCCTCAGTTCGCAGGGACAATTACTCGGGTAACAACAGCATCTTCTGTCCACCTTATCCAATCAACAGCAATCCCTCGAATCACAGGTATCTCAGTTATGCACCAGCATTTCTGCACTCTCTCAGCGTTTAACTGATAGCTCAGCTTTAGTCGCCCCAGCAACAGCGCCGTAAGCTGAGCCAGCTGCCACTAGCATCTCCACAGTAGCATCAACACCTCAGCGTCAAGAACCTTTCCTTTGTCACCCTGACCCTTACACCGGTTCAGTAGATAAATGTGCTTCATTCCTGCTTCAATGTTCGCTTGTTTTTTTCTCAAAGACCATCCATGTACACCACAGATAAAGATAAGATAGCTTACCTGGTTAGCTTGCTTCGGGCGGAGGCCCTGGAGTGGGCAACCGCGTTATGGGAGCAGCAGTCACCAGTGTTAGCTTCTTTTAGCCGGTTTAAGCAGGAGTTCCAGATGGTCTTCGATCATCCGATGCGGGGATGACCTCCCAGTGATTGTTGGCTCTCAAGCAGGAGAACCGTAGTGTAGCGGCATACTCCATTGAGTTCTGCATCTTGGCGGCTAAATCGGGCTTGGAACACTGCCACGCTGCAGAGTGTCTTTATTAATGGATTATCCGAGACGCTTAAAGACGAGCTGGCGGTCCGCAATCTTCCCTCGTCCCTCGACGACCTCATCTCTTTAACCAGTAAAATTGATAATCGGTTAAGGGAAAGACGGTGGGAGAGAAGCCGAAGGGTGGCACGTGCATCTTCCCCTCAGATCCCTCCACAGGCGGATCCTGTTCCTTCTTCCTCGCGTTCCACCGGGAATGCACTCCCTGCACTCACAGCGCCCCCTGCCGAGGAATCTATGCAGCTTGGTAGGGCTCGATTGACACCAGAAGAGCGTAGCCAGTGCTTGTCAGCTGGGGAGTGCCTGTATTGTAGTGCCTGGGGACATATTATTCTTGAATGCCCAGTTCGGCCCAAAAGAGAACCCTCACCAATAGACCCCGGGCTATTGGTGAGCCGCACTCGTTTTTTTAGTGAGTAATGCGTCACGTACCCAAATCCCAGTCACACTCTTCTTTAAATCAGTCATTTAAACTCCAGTCCCTTTTAGATTCTGGTGCTGATGCCAATTTCTTGGATCCCAGCATGATCAACCAGGCCCACATTCCTGTGATTGAATTACCCTCCCCTATCCAGGTCTCGGCACTTAACGGCACTCCTCTCCCCGCTATAACTCATCAGACCGTTCCTGTCTCGTTGTTAGTTTCTGGTAATCATTGTGAGTCTATTCAATTTTTTGTTTGCACCGGTGATGCACCGGTTCCTGCAGGTTGTCCACAAGACAAGCTTTTCGTTCTGGGTTACCTTAGAGGGGACACTATTAGGTGGTGCCATGACAACCACATGTATTGTCATCCAGGTCTTAAGAAGACCCTTTACGTAGTACAACAAAGATTCTGGTGTCCTGGGCTCGTGAGGGATGTCACTGATTATGTCTCTGCCTGCCAAGTACGTGCCATGCACAAATCATCTAACCATCCGCCGGCTGGTGCCTTATTTCCGTTGCCGGTTCCGACTCGCCCATGGGCCCACATCGCGTTAGACTTTGTGACCGGTTTTCCACGTTCAGGGGGGTACACTGTTGTGCTGACTGTGGTAGATCATCTTTCTAAGATGGTTCATTTCATACCGTTGAAAAAAATTACCATCCGCCAAGGAAATGGCTGAAGTTATGCTTAACCAAGTTTTTAAACTACACAGTTTGCCACAAAATATAGTTTCTGATCAGGGTCCACAGTTTGTATCTCATTTTTGGGGGGAATTCTGCCGTCTCCTCTGGGTGACAAGTAGTCTAACTTCGGGCTCTCATCCACAGGCCAATGGGCAAACAGAATGGCTTAACCAAGACCTAGAAAAGGGGCTCCGAATTGTCACGTCTCGCCATCCCGCATCATGGTCTAAACAGCTTCCGTGGATCAAACTAGCTCATAATAGTTTGCCTTCAAGTTCCACCGGTTACGCCCCATTTCATGTTGTTTTTGGTCACTAACCCATGCTGTTTCCCTCTATTAACCTCGACTCCACAGTTCCCTCCGCCCTTACTTTGATTCTTGTTGCCAACGGACCTGGGACCGGGCTCGTGCGGCTTTGTTACATTCCTTGATGGTGTACAAGTCCGCTGCTGAACGTCGTCAGTCAGCGGCCCCATCGTACACTCCGGGCCAGAGGGTTTGGCTATTGATGCACCACCTTGCCCTGGGCGTGCCTAAAAAGTTGGGTCCCAGGTTTGTTGGTTCCTTCTGTTGGGTATTTTCTCCTCCAAACATTCTTAAAACCTTTAACAAGACAAACAGAGTCAAGAAATACCAGTGAGACAGAAAGTCAATTTTAGCTCGCGAGGAGTGCAAGTCAGGCTGTACACCAAAGCTACACTAAAGTCTGGCCTGCGCTCCTGCTCTTTTATTTAGGACTTCCCTACATACATGGGCGGTTACAGCTCCTAAGGGGAGGAGTGATAGCGCGTGAGCTGTTGCGCAGAACCGCTGATTGCACAATACATTCAGGACTTTCAGAACCTTTTTAATCTTGGGCTCGATTAATATGTGTTTAAGACATCTAACGATTAATCACACTTCTTCTGACACAAGGACTAATGTATCATAATCACACTGTGGTTGGAACATTCAATTCTCTATCTTTATCTCACCTGCTCCGCTTATGGCTGCATTCTGCCTGGGTCATCTTCACATGTCCTGAAAAAGAGCTCTAGCGTGCACACAGAGATACCACAACTTGCAGAAGCACGTCATGTCACATATCTTAAGTAACCTTCACCCATCACATCAGTACAGTGCACTTTATCAGAGCAGAGAGAACTACATTCTACCAGAGCAGAGAACACAAAACATGCATGATAAAATAAAACAGTGTATCTACAGAATAACTCCAACACCTTCCCTGTTTCCAAGGTCATTAATCCAGTTTCTGTTCGTCTCCGCCTCCCCCAGTCCATGCGTGTTCACCCTACATTTCATGTTAGTCAGGTTAAACCCGTCCAGTCCAGTGCGTTGTTTTCTGTTTGGGGTGTGTCTGCTGCTTTCTTGCACTCGGTCTCTGGCCACACCCTGTTTCTGGTCCTTTCCATGCACACCTGTCCTGGATTTACTGATTAGCTCCCGGGAGTATATATGCTCACTCCTTGTGTCTGTTCCTTGCCAGATTGATGCGCCCTGTGCCTTCTTTCCAGCTCTTGAGTTCGTGTTGTCTAGTCCTGCCTGCTTTTGTGTGTTCTTGACCTCCTGCCTGCCTGTTACGACTATGACTAAGCCTGATGCTCATTGTACCGCTGCTGTGTATTTTGGACTGCCTTCACGTGTACCGACCACTGCTTCCCACATTAAAACCCTTCTGCAACCAGAGGTGTCTGTGTGAGCCCTGCATTTGTGTCCACCCATTCCAGTCTGTCAGTCAGGCTGAGACGCAGTCATGGACCAGCAGGGTTCTGTGGCACTAGCAAACACGGACATCCGGGGAGAGGCAAGAGGCATAGTCGAGGAGAACAGAGCAAAAATTAGAACATGGCGTGGCAAAAGTCAGGACTGTGGAAGGCGCGGCAAAGTGTACGGAGACAACAATCTTTCAGGGAAGTGAAAGACTGAGGTTTAAATGCAGGTGGACTAATCAGGATGTGAAACGAGGACAGGTGGTGTTAACGAGGTGCACGTGAGAACAATCTAGACACAGGGCGTGGCTAGTGAACAAAGATAAACACGGGCAAGATTTGAGGAGGGGAGTGCCCAAGTGGAGTGATGTAATTGACAAAGACATGGAGTGGTGCCAAGAGCGTGAGTGAATGGAAACACAACAGACTGAATCAAAGCAAGGGAACAAACATAATGGCAGGTGTAGATAGTGGAGTGAACATAATTAACTGGGTGTGAGGAATAACAGGGAACAAATGAAAAGTAAACACTGGGACAAAGAGATGACGGGAAACCAAGACGACATAATAAACAGAAAAAACAAAACCCGATATAAACAGCGTAACAGATAACTAAATGATAATGAAAACTAAACCGGCAGAACAAACTAGAATAGAACTGAGCCATTGCTAAAGTAAGAAAAGTGACAAGAAAACAAAGTGACTCATAAACATAACAGAATAAACCATGATGAAAATAAACAACTAATAAATACTAATACTAAACCTTCTGCATAAATGCCCACTCACGCCGCATTTACAACTATGTAAAATGCTACACACAATTTACCGGAAAGTCTTCAACAAAAACAGCGGGGAGGGACTCAAGATGTGATGTATCACATGTTTCCTGAGAGGGTATGATTTCTGGGATCAGCATGTATCTCCAATCCTGTAGGGTGGCACTAAAATGTATATACAGAAAACTCGCTTAAACCTTCATTGTATAAACCACATATTCGCACTCACCAGACAAAAGCAAAAGTCCCAATGCTTCTGTATGTTCTTCCATGTAATAAACACAATATATAAAGGATTTTGTATGACGGATTTTCGCTCACATCTGACAAAATGTCCCGTCTGATCACAATGCATCTCCATTAATAACCCCTCGCATGTACTGGACAGAACAGTCTGGACGTGCCCAGTGACAGAGATACAAAATGAAGTTCAGCACTGACACTCGCCGATTCAAGGAAAGTGGGTACTGTATTTCCTTGATGAAAAGACAGAGCATTTATTTTTTTAAGCATGCTCAGACCAAGTGCCTAAACAAGGCAGGCTGTAATTCAAGTCCGGTAATTATTAACAAAATGCTGCTTGCTGCCTACATTGTAATATGGTGTTAACTTTCACACATATTTTTTTCAAAAAGAAAAAATAATATAGCACCTTCAACTCCACCACAGACTAAAACAGTTAAATGTGGTCTATTAAACATTAGGTCTCTCTCTTCTAAGTCCCTGTTGGTAAATGATATAATAATTGATCAACATATTGATTTATTCTGCCTTACAGAAACCTGGTTACATGAATATGTTAGTTTAAATGAGTCAACACCCCCTGTCAGAACGCTCGTAGCACGGGCAGAGGCGGAGGATTAGCAGCAATCTTCCATTCCAGGTTATTAATTAATCAAAAACCCAGACAGACCTTTAATTCATTTGAAAGCTTGACTCTTAGTCTTGTCCATCCAAATTGGAAGTCCAAAAAACCAGTTTTATTTGTTATTATCTATCGTCCACCTGGTCGTTACTGTGAGTTTCTCTGTGAATTTTCAGACCTTTTGTCTGACTTAGTGCTTAGCTCAGATAAGATAATTATAGTGGGCGATTTTAACATCCACACAGATGCTGAGAATGACAGCCTCAACACTGCATTTAATCTATTATTAGACTCTATTGGCTTTGCTCAAAAATGTAAATGAGTCCACCCACCACTTTAATCATATCTAGATCTTGTTCTGACTTATGGTATGGAAATAGAAGACTTAACAGTATTCCCTGAAAACTCCCTTCTGTCTGATCATTTCTTATAAACATTTACATTTACTCTGATGGAACTACCAGCAGTGGGGAATAAGTTTCATTACACTAGAAGTCTTTCAGAAAGCGCGGTAACTAGGTTTAAGGATATGATTCCTTCTTTATGTTCTCTAATGCCATATACCAACACAGTGCAGAGTTAGCTACCTAAAACTCTGTAAGTGAGATAGAGTATCTCGTCAATAGTTTTACATCCTCATTGAAGACAACTTTGGATGCTGTAGCTCCTCTGAAAAAGAGAGCTTTAAATCAGAAGTGCCTGACTCCGTGGTATAACTCACAAACTTGTAGCTTAAAGCAGATAACCCGTAAGTTGGAGAGGAAATGGTGTCTCACTAATTTAGAAGATCTTCACTTAGCCTGGAAAAAGAGTCTGTTGCTCTATAAAAAAGCCCTCTGTAAAGCTAGGACATCTTTCTACTCATCACTAATTGAAGAAAATAAGAACAACCCCAGGTTTCTTTTCAGCACTGTAGCCAGGCTGACAAAGAGTGAGAGCTCTATTGAGCTGAGTATTCCATTAACTTTAACTAGTAATGACTTCATGACTTTCTTTGCTAACAAAATTTTAACTATTAGAGAAAAAATTACTCATAACCATCCCAAAGACGTATCGTTATCTTTGGCTGCTTGTAGTGATGCCGGTATTTGGTTAGACTCTTTCTCTCCGATTGTCCTGTCTGAGTTATTTTCATTAGTTACTTCATCCAAACCATCAACATGTTTATTAGACCCCATTCCTACCAGGTTGCTCAAGGAAGCCCTACCATTATTTAATGCTTCGATCTTAAATATGATCAATCTATCTTTGTTAGTTGGCTATGTACCACAGGCTTTTAAGGTGGCAGTAATTAAACCATTACTTAAAAAGCCATCACTTGACCCAGCTATCTTAGCTAATTATAGGCCAATCTCCAACCTTCCTTTCTCTCAAAAATTCTTGAAAGGGTAGTTGTAAAACAGCTAACTGATCATCTGCAGAGGAATGGTCTATTTGAAGAGTTTCAGTCAGGTTTTAGAATTCATCATAGTACAGAAACAGCATTAGTGAAGGTTGCAAATGATCTTCTTATGGCCTCGGACAGTGGAATCATCTCTGTGCTTGTTCTGTTAGACCTCAGTGCTGCTTTTGATACTGTTGACCATAAAATTTTTATTACAGAGATTAGAGCATGCCATAGGTATTAAAGGCACTGCGCTGCGTTGGTTTGAATCATATTTGTCTAATAGATTACAATTTGTTCATGTAAATGGGGAATCTTCTTCACAGACTCAAGTTAATTATGGAGTTCCACAAGGTTCTGTGCTAGGACCAATTTATTCACTTTATACATGCTTCCCTTAGGCAGTATTATTAGACGGTATTGCTTAAATTTTCATTGTTACGCAGATGATACCCAGCTTTATCTATCCATGAAGCCAGAGGACACACACCAATTAGCTAAACTGCAGGATTGTCTTACAGACATAAAGACATGGATGACCTCTAATTTCCTGCTTTTAAACTCAGATAAAACTGAAGTTATTGTACTTGGCCCCACAAATCTTAGAAACATGGTGTCTAACCAGATCCTTACTCTACTTTTAAGATTAGGCTTAAAACTTTCCTTTTTGCTAAAGCTTATAGTTAGGGCTGGATCAGGTGACCCTGAATCATCCCTTAGTTTATGCTGCTATAGACGTAGACTGCTGGGGGGTTCCCATGATGCACTTTCTTTCTTTCTCTTTTTGCTCTGTATGTACCACTCTGCATTTAATCATTAGTGATCGATCTCTGCTCCCCTCCACAGCATGTCTTTTTCCTGGTTCTCTCCCTCAGCCCCAACCAGTCCCAGCAGAAGACTGCCCCTCCCTGAGCCTGGTTCTGCTGGAGGTTTCTTCCTGTTAAAAGGGAGTTTTTCCTTCCCATTGTAGCCAAGTGCTTGCTCACAGGGGGTCGTTTTGACCGTTGGGGTTTTACATAATTATTGTATGGCCTTGCCTTACAATATAAAGCGCCTTGGGGCAACTGTTTGTTGTGATTTGGCGCTATATAAAAAAAAAATTGATTGATTGATTGATTGATATCCAAAGACAACCGCTTAGATCAGAGCCCTCTGCATGGCTGTGAACCCTCTCTGTAGTCTGTTGTGCACCTGCTAAACGACAGAGACCATAAATCTCTGTATAAATTTGAATCATATTTATCTAATAGATTACAATTTGTTCATGTAAATGGGGAGTCTTCTTCACAGACTAAGGATAATTATGGAGTTCCACAAGGTTCTGTGCTAGGACCAATTTTATTCACTTTATACATGCTTCCATTAGGCAGTATTGTTAGAAAGCATTGCTTAAATTTTCATTGTTACACAGATGATACCCAGCTTTATCTGTCCATGAAGCCAGAGGACACACACCAATTAGTTAAACTGCAGGAATGTCTTTCAGACATAAAGACATGGATGACCTCTAATTTCCTGCTTTTAAATTCAGATAAAACTGAAGTTATTGTACTTGGCCCCACAAATCTTAGAAACATGGTGTCTAACCAGATCCTTACTCTGGATGGCATTACCCTGACCTCCAGTAATACTGTGAGAACTCTTGGAGTCATTTTTGATCAGGATATGTCCTTCAATGCACATATTAAGCAAATATGTAGGACTGCTTTTTTGCATTTGCGCAATATCTCTAAAATTAGAAAGGTCTTGTCTCAGAGTGATGCTGAAAAACTAATTCATGCATTTATTTCTTCTAGGCTGGACTACTGTAATTCATTATTATCATGTTGTCCTGAAAGTTCCCTGAAAAGCCTTCAGTTAATTCAAAATGCTGCAGCTAGAGTGCTGACAGGGACTAGAAGGAGAGAGAATATTTCACCCATATTGGTCTCTCTTCATTGGCTCCCTGTTAATTCCAGAATAGAATTTAAAATTCTTCTTCTTACTTATAAGGTTTCGAATAATCAGGTCCCATCTTATCTTAGGGACCTCGTAGTACCATATCACCCCAATAGAGCGCTTCGCTCTCAGACTGCAGGCTTACTTGTAGTTCCTAGGGTTTGTAAGAGTAGAATGGGAGGCAGAACCTTCAGCTTTCAGGCTCCTCTCCTGTGGAACCAGCTCCCAATTCGGATTAGGGAGACAGACACCCTCTCTACTTTTAAGATTAAGCTTAAAACTTTCCTTTTTGAAAAAGCTTATAGTTAGGGCTGGATCGGGTGACCCTGAACCATCCCTTAGTTATGCTGCTATAGACTTAGACTGCTGGGGGGTTTCCCATGATGCACCCAGTGTTTCTTTTTATTCACCTCTTTTTGCTCTGTATGCACCTCTCTGCTTAATCATTGGTGACTGATCTCTGCTCTCTTCCACAGCATGTCTTTTTCCTGATTCTCTCCCCTCAGCCCCAACCAGTCCCAGCAGAAGACTGCCCCTCCCTGAGCCTGGTTCTGCTGGAGGTTTCTTCCTGTTAAAAGGGAGTTTTTCCTTCCCACTGTCGCCAGGTGCTTGCTCATAGGGGGTAGTTTGACCGTTGGGGTTTTTCTGTAATTATTGTATGGCTTTTGCCTTACAATATAAAGCACCTTGGAGCAACTATTTGTTGTGATTTGGCGCTATATAAATAAAATTGATTTGATTTGATAAAGGCTGTGATTTGTCACGTTTACATTTTTCTCCTTCCTCTCCCGTCATAAATTGTAAATGGCCTGCATTTATATAGCACTTTTCCATCTGCATCAGACTCTCAAAGCTCTTTACAATAATGCCTCACATTCACCCCGATGTGAGGGTGCTGCCATACAAGGTGCTCACTACACACCGGGAGCAATAGGGGATTAAAGACCTTGCCCAAGGGCCCTTAGTGATTTTCCAGTCAGGCTGGGATTTGAACCTAGGATCTTCTGGTCTCAAGCCCAACGCCTTTACCACTAGACCATTACCTCCCCCATATTTGAATAGTTTTTGCAGTGTGCACGGTGATTACATTTCGATCATGGATCAAATATGTTTGACAGAAAAGTCCGCAAACTTCACAACACAGAGTTGGAAAAAGACACTCAAATGACCCGCAATTCATGGAGGAAATTCTATGTACCGTATCGTTGGTTTGGAGGATGATGACTATATAAAGAAGTGGAGCTCATTGAGGGACAAATTGATCCAGAAAAAGCCACTGTTCCTGCTGTAAATTACATAAAGATTTAATAGAGAACTTTAAAAGGGTCACGCGCACGTTAGCGTCATTGCATGACCACAGAGTTACAGGGATGCAGAAGCATAAATCAGGCTTTAGGATTTTAAGGTACCACTCCACGGCTGACAGAAAAAAGAGTGACTTGACCAAATGTAATCTTTTTAATACACATAATGCCCGCCATTTATTTAAGACAGGCATTTATTTTTTCAGACAAAGTTGACCCGGTCTTTAAATGAGGCAGGTCCAGATTCAAGGTCAGGCTTTTATTCAAGGAAATACATAAGCCTAATTGGTGCTGGGGATTCCCCGTAGATCGTTCAGTGCCTTCTAATTGTAACTAATCCTTTACATACATATAATGGATTTTTTCGGTTTTATACGAATAATGGATTTTGTCTATTTTTTACATATAACAGATTTCGATTATAACGGACAAAATTTGCTGATCCACCTGAATCCATTATATGCGAGTTTTACTGTATTAGAAGTCTAACTCAACTTGTCAAAGTAAAGAACAGGAAAAGTGGTAAAATGGTCTGCTTGATGAGATGGTCGCAGAGGTACAACTTAGAAATCAGTTGTGGACCGGAAGGACTTGGCATGAGTTTGTGCAACCTTGGCTGCCGTCGGTCCACATCTCTGCCTGCTATTGTTGCTTCAATGATAGTATCAACCTGTCCCGCCCACATGAGCAAAGATCCAAGGTTGTGACTGTGAACAGTAGCAAACAGGAAAATAAACAGGACATGGAACCAGGATCAGAGAGCTACACTTTGATTGTCGGAGAAAAGGCTTTGATATTTGTGTGCAGCCGGTGCTGCTCAGTATGGCTTATTATAGTGCATGAGATGTGAGCGTAACCCTTGTCAAAGATCACAAAGTGTTGCATAAGCCTTTTTAGGAGTAACAGTTTGATTATATTAGCAAGCATAATGCAGGAAAATGTAGAGCTCATTAAACCGAAGCACAGCGGAGCAACAAGACATTTGGCGGGTGGATGGGGTTGGGTTACCATCATGCTTCATTTAAATACACTCCAATCATTCCACTATGGAGGATATGAGGAAGTATGAGAACGCTAGACCCCCAATTTTGGGTATTGAACCCCTTCATTTGGAGCCTGGATTGGCCATTGAGTTGTTCCATATAGGCAGTAATCCAGACAACCATGGGATTGTGGTCAACCAGGGGCCTCGACTGGAGTTTAGCCAGGCGCCGCTGCAGCAGAGTTCCCAACCATGTGACCAATCACATGACTACACACTGCCTGATTGTGCAACAGAAACAATCACAGGAGTTTCAATCTCATTCAATGCCAGATCCACCAACATTGCTGGATGATCAGAAGCCACTAAAATGAAACAACAGGGTCATGCACTCTTCAGCTTCAGTATTATTGTTCATCTGCCAGAAGAATGCAGGGAGCGGTCGTAGGAGGTCACATAGAATAACAAGAGAAGATATCTAAAAATGTGGAGGGCTCCTATTTCGAAGAAAAAACTGAACAGATCAAAAAACTGGAAAGCTCAAACAAATCTGCCAAAAAAAGACATTTTTTCCTCAACACTACAAGGAAAAAAAGCATTATATTTCCCCTCCCCGATCACATGGCAGGACTGCGAAGCGATTATCTATTTCACAAATGCTTTGGGAAATGAAGACGATGACGCTTTGACAGGGTTAGAAATCCAATCCCCCACCGATGTATCGTGGCAGGATCGGATGCTGTGCGGCTAAAAGGCCAGTGAAGACGTGAGGTATGATAGCCATCCGGGCCATGCCAGGGGACTCTGTGTGCATCCTCCCACCGCTGAAGAAAAAGCAGCTTTTGTGTGCAGAGCAAGCACCATTGTCCTCCTATGGTGTTTACGTTTGTCTTAGGTTTCACGTTGTGCACGGTGCAGCCCACCAAGCACAGGATAGGCACTGTTCTGGGTCTGTGCAGAAAGAGTAGCCTGCAGTCACCTTCTTTCTGACTGTCGCCATTGTCCCGCCACAAGGCCCCCCCTACCCCTCCAAACGCCTTTGTTTTTGCACCCCGCCACAGACAGCTCAGATTTTTGCCTGATGCCGCTTCCCCTCATCCCTTTGTTGCCATGTCTCCTCTTATGTATGTGTGATGGGATGGGGTGGGAGCGTGGGGGGTTTAGGGTACACAGAGTGCATGTGAAGTTTTATGGCTAACCACATGTTTTTGAATCTTTGAGCTTCCACATTGTTTCCCAGGGTGAAGGGCTGCGGAGAGGCTGGAGCATGGAGATGGGGCGGGGAGAGGGAAGTGGAGAGGCCGAGGAAGAGAATTAAGGAGAGAGGGAGAGGGTGACTAATCGACAACAGAGAGAGAGAGAGAGAGAGAGGGCTCAGACATGTGGTTCTGTGCTTTGCACAGCTTCACACAGAGATGGAGGCTCTGACTTCTCTTTGCTCCAACCGGCATCTGCAATCTAAATATTCCACTGATTATTCAATGATACACAACCCTCTTAAAGCCTCCTGCAGCCACAAACAGACAACAACAAATAAGCAATGCTTAGGATTTTATTCTCCCTCTGTCAAACCATTAGAGGTGTCTGGGTTTGCAATTGTACTTGATCAAGACAAAGATCCAGATTTCCAATGGCTTCCTGGACTCGGACATCAGAAGTGTATCTGTATGTGAGAAAAGTGTTCAACTTGTAGAGACATTCACTTCTCTCAGCAGTGACATTCTTCTCTCTGGATCCTCAGCCTTTGAGATTGAGAGACTGCTAGGAAAAGTTTATAGAGTCATGAGGTCACTGGACAGAGGTGATTGACAATGCCAGTATCTTTGCAAGACAATGAAGATCCAAGTCTTTAGGGTCCTGGTGCTTCATGTCTTACTGTATGGTTGTAAGACTAACCACTGACCTAAGGCCATGACTGGATGCCTTTGGTATTAGATTCCTTTGGTCCCTTTGGATGCTTGGGTATCACTGCAATGACTTTGTACTCAGGGAGACCACGATGAAAAGTATCACTTACATTGTGAGGGAGCGGCAGCTTCCACATTTTGGCCATATCATGCGTTTCTCTGGGCATGATCCAGCACACAGGTTCCTCAGAGTTGAGGAACACAGTGTCTGGAGAAAGCCCAGGACTAGCCCACATTTCACTCAGGTGCTGGGTGGTTGCCATCCAAACCCAGGGAAATTCTGTGGTGTGGCGACACATGACATGCTCCCAGATTTGACTTGGAAAAAATATTGTAGTGCATGCATGCCCTCCCAGCCCAATAGATACCATAAAGTAATGTCTGACATCAACAGGACTCAACAAGTCTTAGGTTGGCCTAGAGTTTGGTGTGTGTGTGTGTGGGGGGGGGGCTATATTTTTTACAACCCCAATTCTAATGAAGTTGGGATGTTGTGTAAAATGTAAATAAAAACAGAATACAGTGATTTGCAAATCCTCTTCAACCTATATTCAATTGAATACACCACAAAGATAAGATATTTAAGATAAGATAAGATAAGATAAAATTCTTCTTCTTACTTATAAGGTTTTGAATAATCAGGTCCCATCTTATCTTAGGGACCTCGTAGTACCATATTACCCCATTAGAGCGCTTCGCTCTCAGACTGCAGGCTTACTTGTAGTTCCTAGGGTTTGTAAGAGTAGAATGGGAGGCAGAGCCTTCAGCTTTCAGGCTCCTCTCCTGTGGAACCAGCTCCCAATTCAGATCAGGGAGACAGATACCCTCTCTACTTTTAAGATTAGGCTTAAAACTTTCCTTTTCGCTAAGGCTTATAGTTAGGGCTGGATCAGGTGACCCTGGACTATCCCTTGGTTATGCTGCTTTAGACGTAGACTGTGGGGGGGTTCCCATGATGCACTGTTTCTTTCTATTTTTGCTCTGTATGCATCACTCCGCATTTAATCATTAGTGATCGATCTCTGCCCCCTTCCACAGCATGTCTTTTTCCTGGTTCTTTCCCTCAGCCCCAACCAGTCTCAGCAGAAGACTGCCCCTCCCTGAGCTTGGTTCTGCTGGAGGTTTCTTCCTGTTAAAAGGGAGTTTTTTCCTTCCCACTGTAGCCAAGTGCTTGCTCACAGGGGGTCGTTTTGACCGTTGGGTTTTTCATGGTTATTGTATGGCCTTGCCTTACAATATAAAGCGCCTTGGGGCAACTGTTTGTTGTGATTTGGCGCTATATAAAAAAAAAGTTGATTGATTGATTGATTGATATTTAATGTTCAAACTGATAAACTTTGTTTTTGTGCAAATATTTGCTCATTTTGAAATGGATGCCTGCAACATGTTTCAAAAAAGCTGGGACAGTGGTATGAGGACACTAATTGTTGAAGCTTTGTAGGTGGAATTCTTTCCCATTCTTGTTTGATGATCAATGGGTAACAGGTCTGGACTGCAGGCAGGCCAGTCTAGTACCCGCACTCTTTTACTACAAAGCCACACTGTTGTAACATGTGCAGAATGTGGCTTGGCATTGTCTCACTGAAATAAGCAGGGACGTCCCTGAGAAAGACGTTGCTTGGATGGCAGCATGTGTTGCTCCAAAACCTGGATGTACCTTTCAGCATTGATGGTGCCATCACAGATGTGTTAGTTGCCCATGCCATGGACACTAACACACCTCCATACCATCACAGATGCTGTCTTTTGAACTTTGCGCTGTTTCCAATTAACCTGTTCACCTGTGGAATGTTCCAAACAGGTGTTCTTTGAGCATTGATCAACTTTCCCAGTCTTTTGTTGCCACTGTCCCAGCTTTTTTGAAATGTGTTGCAGGCATCCATTTCAAAATGAGCAAATATTTGCACAAAAACAAAAAAGTCTATCAGTTTGAACATTAAATATTTTTTTTGTGGTGTATTCAATTAAATATAGGTTGAAGAGGATTTGCAAATCAATCAATCAATCAATCAATTTTTTTTATATAGCGCCAAATCACAACAAACAGTTGCCCCAAGGCGCTTTATATTGTAAGGCAAGGCCATACAATAATTATGTAAAACCCCAACGGTCAAAACGACCCCCTGTGAGCAAGCACTTGGCTACAGTGGGAAGGAAAAACTCCCTTTTAACAGGAAGAAACCTTCAGCAGAACCAGGCTCAGGGAGGGGCAGTCTTCTGCTGGGACTGGTTGGGGCTGAGGGAGAGAACCAGGAAAAAGACATGCTGTGGAGGGGAGCAGAGATCGATCACTAATGATTAAATGCAGAGTGGTGCATACAGAGCAAAAAGAGAAAGAAACAGTGCATCATGGGAACCCCCCAGCAGTCTATGTCTATAGCAGCATAACTAAGGGATGGTTCAGGGTCACCTGATCCAGCCCTAACTATAAGCTTTAGCAAAAAGGAAAGTTTTAAGCCTAATCTTAAAAGTAGAGAGGGTGTCTGTCTCCCTGATCTGAATTGGGAGCTGGTTCCACAGGAGAGGAGCCTGAAAGCTGAAGGCTCTGCCTCCCATTCTACTCTTACAAACCCTAGGAACTACAAGTAAGCCTGCAGTCTGAGAGCGAAGCGCTCTATTGGGGTGATATGGTACTACGAGGTCCCTAAGATAAGATGGGACCTGATTATTCAAAACCTTATAAGTAAGAAGAAGAATTTTAAATTCTATTCTAGAATTAACAGGAAGCCAATGAAGAGAGGCCAATATAGGTGAGATATGCTCTCTCCTTCTAGTCCCCGTCAGTACTCTAGCTGCAGCATTTTGAATTAACTGAAGGCTTTTTAGGGAACTTTTAGGACAACCTGATAATAATGAATTACAATAGTCCAGCCTAGAGGAAATAAATGCATGAATTAGTTTTTCAGCATCACTCTGAGACAAGACCTTTCTGATTTTAGAGATATTGCGTAAATGCAAAAAAAGCAGTCCTACATATTCATTGTATTCTGTTTTTATTTACATTTCACACAACGTCCCAACTTCATTGGAAGTGGGGTTGTACATTTTGGGGTTCATCTTCTCATGGAGAACAAAAACTATTTTAATTGTTTAATTGTTGTTTAATGTAGGTGTACAAGTGGGCGTGACTGTGCTTGTTTGTCTTTGTGGCCCTGTGACAGACTGGCGTCCTGGTGTACCCCGCCGAGCGCTCTGTGACTGCTGGGATAGGCTCCAGCCCACCGCGACCCTTAATTGGACTAAGCGGTTGAAGATGAGTGAGTGACTGAATTGTTGTTTAATTGTTGTAGTTTAATTGTCTCTCGTGTTCAATTGGCTGTGCTCCCCAGCACAGAATTTCTGAAAAATGAACTGAAATTTTGCTGAAAATGTACCAATTTGATCGTATTTCAAGCTTATAGAGTCATTGTTTTGCCATTTTAAACCAGTAAGTAAAATAATAAGAAATATATTCCTCATTTTCTTTGTATCAAATAGCAAACAGCAGAGATCAGAGTCTCAACGTGTTCTCTGACCCTAGGGTCAGATAAGCCAGAATGCAGGCAGCCAAACATAGGAAGTATGTGAGAAACCCGGTGATTTATTTAGACATGTATCCACAATACCTGCAACAGACAGATTATAAAGGATAGGGAAACCTGATGGTCACTATGAGCTCTTCCTCCATGCTTGATGGAACCAAATTTCATTTGATTTGTTTCAGTAAAATGTGTCACTATGATGATCCTGTATCGCTAATTAACTTGCTAATGTCTGTAAGGTTTTTTGGAAATGCCATCAGCGGTATTATCTATTTACAAAAACAGGGTTTTTAGATTTTAAAGTATTTATGTTTCTCACTAGCCTATACAAAATATAAGAGGAAAAAATGATAAAGATTTGTACATAAATATAGATGTCTGGGAGCGTATTCCCAAATCTTGATTTATTTTGTTCAAGCAACTGACCAGCATACGTCACGCTGTTTTCTCTCGGATTGGCAGTCACATTGCTCAACATTTGCATAAAATAGAGTTCTTGTCTATTTTGGCCCTGCCAAGCATAGTGACCAGTTGCTTCTTGTTACTGGAAAACATCCACTCTGATTGAAAATGGCAACTGGTCAGCTTTCCTCTGTCTCTTGTAGCAAATGTGACCAAGGGGTGACATGGTGAAACCAAAAAGGTACTAAACCCTACGCTGAAAATTCCAGAGTTTGCCTTTATGTTTTATTGGCTTTTTATTGTAAGGGGTATGAAGGCAGGGCAAAGGTCTTGGAGAGGGTGAGAGTTAAAACTTTTCCATGAGGTTGCCCTGAAACAAGTGCTGAGGTGCACGATGGTGGGGGAAATCCTGGCAGGTGCAGTCAAAGCAAATTAAGGACAAAATTTATTAAAGTGGGATGTGAACCGTAAACACGAGGGACTCTGGGTGTTTGGTGAGCGGACCTCACAGGGTCAAAGCTGGAGAATGAGGGACAGCTGTGATCCAGATGTAAAGGGGGGAAAGCTAAATGTTAAAAAAGTCTCGGCACTGCACGCCGCTGGCTGGGCGTGGGTCAGAGCTGGAGTAAACAAATGCACAGCGTTTGATCTGTGTAACACTGAGAGGAGTAAACAGAAAAACGAGCCCGGGTCGGCCACAGAGGAGAGCTGTGGAAACTGTGTGTGTGAAAGAGGAGGCGCGTACACACCAAAACAAGTTAGCTGTTCCAACCCAAAAGCAAACGACGGCGTTCTCACCGTGGCCTGTGGTGACCACTTTTCCGTAGCTCACATTCAGCCTGTCATCGCCTATTTCGAGCTTTGATGAAATGTGGCGGCGTCCGCTTCTGAATCAGTCAAGGACACTTTTACCCCAGGACCAGTTTCATGATTCCTATAGATTCTTTATGTGTATTTCTGTTTACGGAAACGTCTTCACTGGCACTTTTTTTTTTAGCTTCAAGGACGTCTCTATCATGTAGCACAATTCTCAGGTTGTTCTTACTGAGGAAGATTGAAGCTGGTTGCAAAAAACAAATGGAAACTCTTCATTTTGGCAACAAAATTGCCATGTTTGTGTCTGACAGCTCCACTGACTCCAACACTTTAAATGCTGTGTGTACCTTGTGTACTAATTTGCTGTGGAGTGTAGATATAATTTTCTCAGGCCCAAATCTGTGTGTTTGATTGTATGTCATAGTTTAGATTCTCATTTTTTTCAGGCAACATGTAAAATGACCTGAATATATAGTAAGATGTTTTTTAAGCACATTATAAACCCCGTTGCTCACAATGGAGGTGTTCAGCTCATGCCAACATTAGCCCCTTAGCATGATGTTATGTGATACTAGCACATTTTCATATGAATGTTAGCCCATTAGGAAGCTTTCATGCTAATGTTTTCATGATAGCATAGCGTTATATGATGCTAGCAAGTTTTCATGCTAATGCTAGCCCATTAGCGATATACATCGTAATAAAATTTATTAGCTGTAATCATAATAATGCAGATTTTATAGTAGCTATATGTAGTATTCATATTTCATGAATACAATGGCAACAAAAAAGTCCCTTTGGGTGCTCCTTTGTTTTTTTTCACTTGGGGTCACCAAAGCAGACCCAAGAAGGATCTGTATGTTGAATTGGCACAAGTTTTACACCAGTGTCGCCGACCGAACGGTCCCCCATAAAATTTGGTCTGCCCTTCCTTCACTGCGCATGCGTCATTTCGGAGAGGTTTTACTTTGTCATCTGATGGTTAATAATCACATTATTCCCTTTGGGTTTAGAGAGTCGTCTCGGACGTGCTGCTGTGGTCTGAAATGACGCATGCACAGTGAAGGCAGGGTGAACCAATTTTTAGGGGGGACTGTTCGGTTGGTGACACCGGATGCTCTTCCTGACGCAACTGCACATTACATGGAGAAATATGTCAGGGGTGGGGTTTGAACTAGGAACCTTCTGCACCAAAACCAAGCACACTAACCACTTGGCCACCACCCCTGCAATACCAGGGCAAAAGAAACTTACTAAAACACTTAGCTTGTGTTATTTGGGAGATTTCTCTATATTTCATAAAGTTAATTGAATAAATCTAAAGAATTAAGCCTGATATAGGTCCTGAGGCCTAATGATGCTGGCACTTATCCCAAGATTCTGTAGCTTGAAGTGGATAAGAGTCTATGACAACATCTGCATGGGACACCAGCCCAACACAGGTTAGTTTCCCAGACATGGCTTGTACCCATTTACAGCTGTGTGGGACAGGGACCATGCAGATGGAAGTGTCTTGTCCAAAGAACTCTGTTGCATATCATTAAAAGTACTTCTCTCACTGGCATGCATGAGACAGCTGCAGAAGAGAAAAAAAGTGGATCACAAGGATGAGAAACTGCCAAAAATGTCTACCTGCATTGTCATGTAAAACTATATATATAATTGTCCTTTGAGCCATGGTTCGCTGCATAAAATAATGTGGAACAACCAGGCATTGCACTGTCGGGGATCAGGGTAGGAAACTCTGAGGGACAGGAGATGGACTACCAGTATATACAGTTGTATGCAAAAATTTGGGCACCCCTGATAATTTTCATGATTTTCCTTCATAAATCATGGGTTGTCTGGATCAGAAATTTCAGTTAAATATATCATATAGCAGACAAACACAGTGATATTTGAGAACTGAAATGAAGTTTATACTATTTACAGAAAGTGTGCAATAATTATTTAAACAAAATTAGGCAGGTGCATAAATTTGTGCACCCTTGTCATTTTGATTTGAATACATGTAGGTGAATCCTATCCTGAGAAAGGGTATTTAAGGTGGCCATTTACAAATGTTTCCCCTCTTTGCATCTCTTCTAATGAGTGGCAACATGGGAGCCTCTAAACACCTCTCAAATGACCTGAAAACAAAGACTGATCAATATCATGATTTAGGGGAAGGATACAAAAGCTATCTCAGAGATTTCAGCTGTAAGTTTTCACTGTGAGGAACATAGTGAGGAAATGGAAGACCATAGGTACAGTACTAGTTAAGGCCCGAAGTGGCAGGCCAAGAAAAATATGAGATAAGCTGAAGTGAAGGATGGTGAGAACAGTCATAGTCAGCCCACAGGCCTGCTCCAAAGATCTACAACATGATCTTGCTGCAGATAGTGTCTCTGTGCATCGTTCAACTATACAGTGCACTTTGCACAAGGAAATGCTGTATGATGCTGTAATGCAGAGGAAGCCTTTTCTGCATACACACCACAAACAGAATCGCTTGAGATATGCTAAAGCACGTTTGGACAAGCCAGCTTAATTTTGGAATAAGGTGCTGTTGCGTGATGAACCTAAAATTGAGTTATTTGAATATAAGAGGTGGTATGCATGACTGAAAAAGAACACAGCATTCCAAGAAAAACACTTGCTACCTACAGTAACATTTGGAGGTGGTTCCATCATGCTGTGTGGCTGTGTGGCCAGTGCAGGTACTGAGAATCTTATTAAAGTTGAGGATCACATGGATTCCAGTCAATATCAGCAGATTCTTGAGAACAATGTTCATGAATCAGTGACAAAGTTGAAGTTGCGCCGGGGCTGGATCTTTCAACAAGACAACGACCCAAAACACTGCTCAAAATCTACTAAAGCATTCATGCAGAGGAACAAGTACAACATTCTGGAATGGCCATCTCAGTCCCCAGACCTGAATATTACTGAAAATCTGTGGTGTGATTTTAAGTGGGCTATCCATGGTCAGAAACCAACAAACTTGAGATGTTTTATAAAGAAGAATGATCCAAAATACCTTCAACCAGAATCCAGAGTCTCATTGGAAGCTATAGGAAGTGAGGCTGTTATTTCTGCAAAAGGAGGATCTACTAAATATTGATGTATTTTTTCTGTTGGGGTGCCCAAATTTATGTACCTGCCTAATTTTGTTTAAAGAATTATTGCACACCTTTTGTAAATCCTATAAACTTCATTTCACTTCTCAAATATCACTGTGTTTGTCTGCTATATGATAAATTTAACTGAAATTTATGAGCCAGCCAACCAATGATTTATAAAGGAAAATCATGGAAATCATCAGGGGTGCCCAAACCTTTACATACAACTGTAATTAACAGGAAATAAAAAAGGTTGAGTTCTTCTAAAAAATTTTGAGATCTCAGGCTCCAAAAACATTCTGGACTCATATACCAAGCTTTGCTTAATTTATTACCGCCCTTACCACAAAATTGTCAGCGACCTATTTTAGAAACATTACCCAATATAGAGCCCATGGATCCCCACAGGCAACATGCTAGTGTAAATGTAATGATTTAACCTTTGTGTTGTCTTCAAGGTAAAAGAAAATGTGCAACACTTGTCAGCGGCACAACGCAACTACTGACAGCCCGCTGGCATTGAACATCAGAGGCAAAGCTGCTCTTTGGTGGACCTTTGGTACCTTTGAACTCTTGTTACTTGGCTGAAAAAGAATCACGTCAGGCAGAAGAATCTTAACGGCATGCCTTTGCCTGTTTTTCCAGCTTTGAAGAAGTTAAAATTGGTCTTTTAAAAAGACAGAATTCAAAGCTGGAAGCATAAAAAGGGATGCCGAATGAAATGTCGGGCCTGCAGTGTTAAAAGGGAGATGGTAGATGAGAGATCCTAGTGTCTGACTTTGGTGTGACTTCAAACAGTTGTGTTTAAAGCGGCAGGCCTTAATGTTGGCCCGATAGCATAACTGTCGTGTCTGTGTGACCTCCCACAGCTGGCCGACCAGGGACGCCGGACTCATGCCGTGCCTGTGCACGTGTGATTTTCTGTGATTTCTCCACGCGTGTGTACAAGCTTGTTTGTTTTGTGTATGTTTGTGTGTCAGCACTCTTGTGGCTCTTGCTACACGTCTTGATGTGATTGTCTGTGCACTCTTTAATGTTTGTGTTTTGATGTGTTTTCCTGAGCCGTGACTTTGAGCACACACACACACACAGACGTTGAAGATCTAAGCCCGCCCCTGCCCCCTCTCCCTATGCACAGGGCCCTTTTTTCCTTCTTGTTAAGATTCAAACCCTGATTGGCTTTGAACTGCAGCTGTGAACTCTGCAGTTATTTCATCACTTTAACCCAACGAGCTAAAGTTGCTGCCTGTGCTACAGCCACCACCACACAAGCCGCATTAACCGCTCAGCAGCGGGCAATGGTGGCATGGCACCATTTATTAAAGCAGGAAGGATCTTTGATGTGGTAAAACAGACGACTGATCTGAACACGATGTCATTTTATTCTGCTTTTTCCTCTCTGAGAAAGATACTGATTGGAATGTAAGAAACATACATCCAACTGTTTCAATCATCGTAGTTCAGGTTAAATCCATCCACAGAAACTCAATCGAATAGGAAAAAGTATGCAACTGCTATGCAGAAAACCACATCTACTTAGGTGTACAGTAGTGTTCAGAATAATAGTAGTGCTATGTGACTAAAAAGATTAATCCAGGTTTTGAGTATATTTCTTATTGTTACATGGGAAACAAAGTACCAGTAGATTCAGTAGATTCTCACAAATCCAACAAGACCAAGCATTCATGATATGCACACTCTTAAGGCTATGAAACTGGGCTATTAGTAAAAGAAAAAAGTAGAAAAGGGGGTGTTCACAATAATAGTAGCATCTGCTGTTGACGCTACAAACTCAAAACTATTATGTTCAAACTGCTTTTTTAGCAATTCTGTGAATAACTAAACTAGTATTTAGTTGTATAACCACAGTTTTTCATGATTTCTTCACATCTGTGAGGCATTAATTTTGCTGGTTTGGAACCAAGATTTTGCTCGTTTACTAGTGTGCTTGGGGCCATTGTCTTGTTGAAACACCGATTTCAAGGGCATGTCCTCTTCAGCATAAGGCAACATGACTTCTTCAAGTATTTTGACATATGCAAACTGATCCATGATACCTGGTATGCAATATATAGGCCCAACACCATAGTAGGAGAAACATGCCCATATCATGATGCTTGCACCACCATGCTTCACTGTTTACTGTGAACTGTGGCTTGAATTCAGAGTTTGGGGGTCGTCTCACAAACTGTCTGCGGCCCTTGGACCCAAAAAGAACAGTTTTACTCTCATCAGTCCACAAAATATTCCTCCATTTCTCTTTAGGCCAGTTGATGTGTTCTTTGGCAAATTGTAACCTCTTCTGCACGTCTTTTATTTAACAGAGGGACTTTGCGGGGGATTCTTGCAAATAAATTAGCTTCACACATGCGTCTTCTAACTGTCACAGCACTTGCAGGTAACTCCAGACTGTCTTTGATCATCCTGGAGCTGATCAATGGGTGAGCTATTGCCATTCTGGTTATTCTTCTATCCATTTTGATGGTTGTTTTCCATTTTTTTCCACGTGTCTCCGGTAGTTTTTGTCCATTTTAAAGCATTGGAGATCATTGTAGATGAACAGCCTATAATTTTTTGCACCTGCATATAAGTTTTCCCCTCTTCAGTCAACTCTTTAATCAAACTATGCTGTTCTTCTGAACAATGTCTTGAACATCCCATTTTCCTCAAGCTTTCAAAGAGAAAAGCATGTTCAACAGATGCTGGCTTCATCCTTAAATAGGGGACACCTGATTCACACAAAATTGACAAACTCACTGAATGCCACACTACTATTATTGTGAACACCCCCTTTTCTACCCCTTTTTTACTAATAGCCCAATTTCATAGCCTTAAGCTTGTGCATATCATGAATGCTTGGTCTTGTTGGATTTGTGATAACCTACTGAATCTACTGGTACCTGTTTCCCATGTAACAATAAGAAATATACTCAAAACCTGGATTAATGTTTTTAGTCACATAGCACTCTATTATCTGAAACACTACTGTACGCGCTTGTGTTAGTGTATAGTACTCTGAGGACAGCTACAATCTGAAGGCATTTCAGTCTGATCTCAAGACATTTCATAAGGGCTTTGCATGGTATCTAATCATATGCAGCTTTCAGATAAATGAAGGTAACAAATAGTGGAGTCCCAGACTTACTCGACTTCTCAAGCACATGGCGTATTATAAATATGGCATCTATTCTGTCCTCACACAGGCGTGCTGGACTATGCTAGACAGATAGCGAACAAAAAAGACCTCAGGCTGTTGAAGATGCCTTCATCTTTTATGTAAAACTGAAAAATAAACAAGAAAATGTGTGTCAATGGACACCTTGTGAATACATTCAGCATTCAAATTAAATACATGAATTAAATAAAATGCATAAAGCGCATGCAAATTTAACCAAGACGTAGCATTTTAACTTATAGGTCTGCATTTCTGTTCACACATGTAATAGGAACGTGTTTACCTCAATGCATTTTAATTGTAATAGCATAGCATTCACTCAGAGCTAGCAGAAAGCTAGCAACCTGCTCATGTTAAGTTGCAACCAATATGACAACGTTCATAAATTGCTAACAGAGAAAAACTGAGATATTTCCAATTAAAGCAACGTTACAACACCATAACATTTGGTAACGTACGGACACTCCAAGGCTTAAAGAACGCTGATGAACTGTGTTTGCGCCACACTGTGGAATGGCTATGTTAGCCCGACTGACCTTTTTTGAGAGAGAAGAAGAAGAAACTAAACCCTACTCGCATCCGGTCACTAGGGGGCAGCAGCGGAATTAAAGAGAATACAAACAGTCTTTTCTGCATACGCATCTCTCTGCGTAACAGTATATGCCCCGCCTGGTATATTAATAAATATACCACAATTATTTAAACATTTTTATCAATCTGAGACAAAAGTACTATTACATCAGTAACAGGTCTAAGGTATGTTTTGGCAGTACCTTGTTTCACAACCTTAACCTCAACCTTTCTCACTTTGTTATCCTCACTGGGAATGGCTTTGACTACCATATCAACAGGCCACTCATTACGCTTTGCTTGACTGTCTTTTAACAGAATGATATCGCCCTGTTTAACATTTGGTTTCTCTCCCTTCCACTTTCGCCTTGTCTGCAGTGTGGCAAGATATTCTTGTTTCCATCTCTTCCAAAAACAATCCGCGAGACCCTGAACTTGCCGCCACTGGGCCTTGTAAAGGTCTTTCAGTTCAAAGTCTCCAGGTGGTGTTGAAACAGCACTGGCCTTCTGTGTTAGAAGCATTGCAGGTGAGAGAACCCCAGGTGTTTCAGGATCGGTACAAACAGGGACTAAGGGCCTTGCGTTTATTATGGCCATAACCTCAGTCATAAGGGTGACTAATACCTCGTGTGTGAGCCGGGTGGTTGAGGTTCTTAATAACAAGCCATCAAGGATGTGTCGGACGAGTCCAATCATTCTCTCCCACACACCTCCCATGTGGGACGATTGCGGGGCATTGAATGTCCAGGTGCAGCCTTGGTCCTCTAAGTAGTCTTTGATCTCTGGATCTTCAACATGGATTTGTAATTCTTTACAGGCACCAATGAAGTTCGTGCCTTGGTCTGATTGTAGGTGTTGACAGGGTCCTCTGATTGACAGGAATCGATGCAAGGCATTGATGAAACTCGAAGTTGACACTGACTCTATGACTTCTGTATGTATGGCCCTGGTACTCAGGCAGGTAAACAGTACAGCCCACCTTTTACTGTCAGCGCTATTAGCTCTTGTGTGGTGGGATGTGACATTCCAAGGCCCAAAAACGTCCAGGCATACATGAGTGAATGGTGGGTCAACTTCAAGTCTGTCTGCAGACAACTGGCCATTTTTTGTTGTTCTAGCCAGCCTCTCAGTTTCCTACATGTGACATTTGTGAAGGGTGCTGGAAATTAGTCTCTTGCCCCCAACAACCCATAGTCCTGCTGTGCGCAGAGCCCCTTCAGTGAACTGTCGGCCTTGGTGAGCTACTTGGTTGTGGTAATGTCTAACTAAAAGAACGGCCACATGATGAGTACGCGGGATTACCAAGGGGTGTTTCTCCAGATCTGCCAGATCTGCTGATTTTAAGCATCCCCCAACCCTTAACAAACCCTCACTATCGATGAAGGGGTCAAGTTTTTTAAGTGGACTGCGGGAGGGGATTTCTTTGCCTTTCTTGAGGCTCTCCACTTCCTCTTTGTAAGTCTCTGTTTGAATGCACTGGATGATTGCCATTTTTGCTTGTGAGACTTCTGTAGTATTTGTAAGATTACAACAGTGCCAACCTTTACATGTACTTGATGTTTTAGAGAATGACTTAGCAAGGTGAATAAGAGTTTTTATTGCTTTTACCAGGAACTTTCAACTTGAGAAACGTCCAAACCTGTGGGACCCAAGCCTCTTTTCCTCTATTTTTGTTGTCAGGGAAGTCACTTGGGGTCGAATTTCAACATCGGCTGAGGGTTCCACAAGGTCAAAAGTCTCTTTGTCCTGAACCGTGTCTCTCTGGTCAGTGTCAGCCTGTGACAGGAACCATGGGCCAGACAGCCAAGTGGTATGCTGCAGATGAGCTGCTAGAACAGGTCTAGTCCCATGGTCCACAGGTTTTTGGTCTGTGGTAACATGATGCCACTGGTTTGGTTTGGTAGTTTCGCAAATCTGAGCAACCCTATTTGCGACATACACGTAGAATCTGTGAGTGGTGTTGTGAATGTAGCCTAGAACTATCTGGCTGTCTGTGTAGAAGTTGACTGCATGTAACTCAATGTCACTTTCATCTGCAATCACTTGAGCCAATTCCACGGCTAATACAGCTGCACATAATTCTAAACGTGGGATAGTGTGGGCAGAAGATGGGGCTAATTTAGCTTTACCCATGATAAACCCAGCATAACACTGGCTGTCAGTGTCAATGACCTGAAGGTATGCTACAACTGCTATAGCCATTGTTGACGCATCTGAGAAGATGCACAACTCCCTTCTTTGAGTGTGTGACAATGAAACTGGAACAAAGGGTCTGTGGATTTGGACATGTTCAAGCGCAGTAAGTGAGTCAGTCCACCTTACCCACTCTGCCTCCCAGTCTACCAGTAGAGGCTCATCTCAATCCTGTTGTTCTACAGTTAGCTCTCTGTACAATGCTTTTCCTTGGATTGTGACTGGGGGAGCAAACCCGAGGGGATCATAGAGGCTATTGACAACAGAAAGTATTCCTCTGCGAGTGAAAGGCTTATTGTCTTTAGCTACTCTGAACGTGAAACAGTCGTTTTCTAAGTTCCAACTCACGCCAAGACTCCGTTGAAGAGGCAGAGGGTCAACATCTAGATCTAAATCTTTAAGATCTGTTGCTCTCTCTTCCAGTGGAAATGCGTTCATTACCTGACCGACGTTTGAGGCTATTTTGTGAAGCCTTATATTCAACTCTGCCATCATGTTTCTCGCTGCTGTCAAAAGTTCAGTGGCTTCACTTTCGCTAGACACAGAGGCTAGTCCATCATCCACGTAAAAATTGCGGTAGACAAACTGTTTTGCATTGGAGCCATACTCCTCTTCTCCAAGTTCTGTTGCCTGTCTGAGACCATAGATAGCGATGGCTGGGGATGGGCTGTTCCCAAAAACAGGGACCTTCATGCGAAACTCACTGATTTCTTTGCTGAAGTTATTCTCCTGGAACCACAAAAACCGGAGATAATCTCTGTGGCTTTCTTGGACTCTGAAGCAGTAAAACATCTGCTCAACATCTACAGTAACTGCAACTTGTTCTCGCCTAAAGCGCAGTAGAACTCCCAGCAGTGTATTGTTTAAGTCTGGTCCCCTAAGCAGAATGTCATTAGGGAAATACCGTTGAATAAGGTACTTGAGTCAAACACAACTCGTATTTTGCCCGGCTTTTGGGGATGGTACACTTCAAATGTCGAAAGGTACCAGCATTCTTCACCCGGTGTGAGTGGTGGTGTCTTTTCTGCCTGGTCATTGTCAAAGATTTTCTGCATAAATTCGGTGAATTGCTCTCTCATGTCTTTCTTTTTTTCTAGTGTCCATAACAGAGCAGTGAGATGCTTCAGAGCCTGTTCTCTGTTGTTGGGAAGTAGAAGACGTGGTGTACGGAATGGTAATGGAGCCATCCAGTAGTTATCATTGTCCATATGAACCTCTCTGTCCATTAGCTCAAGAAAGATTTTGTCCTCAATAGACAAACTTGTTTTGTCATCATCGGGATTTCTTCCGAATACATTAAGCCCCAAGTTGTCTGTCGATTTGAGCGGAGCTGTTTGCATGTCATAGAACGTGTGGTCCATAGTTCGCTGTATAGGAGCACTGAATTTCTCCTTTACGTGGATTGCACCAGGACAAGGCTCAAGAAATGAAGTGCGGCCATTATTTAGCACATTAGTTTTGTAAACATTCACTCTTGTTTGTTTGTGTACCCCTCCAAGGCACACCTCGCCGACGATGACCCAGCCCAAATCTAGCCGCTGGGCATACGGTGTGTTGTGTGGACCATTGTACTGTTTGCTTACCTTGTGTATCCACAAGACATCTCGACCCAATAAGAGGAGGATGGGTATGCCTGGTTCAGTTGGTGGGATTTTATCTGCTACAGGAGCTAGGTGAGGAAAATGCTTTACAATGTCAGGTGTGGGGATTTCTGAGCGATCATCTGGCATGGTATTGCATTCTAAAAGAGGTGGCAGTGCTACATGAGTCTTTCCATCTAGAGATGAGACAACAAAATCATAAGCTTTCCTTCCTGTTGCCTCTTTTATGCCCGCACAGGTCTTGAGAGTATAGGTGGAGGGGGCTACACTGACGGCAAATAGATCAAAGAAAGCTGACTTGGCAAGAGATCGATTGCTTTGGTTATCTAAGACCACATACAAAGAAAGCTGACTTGGCAAGAGATCGACTGCTTTGGTCATCTAAGACCACATACATTTTTTGAGCTTTGTTGGGACAGTTTGCAGGGTACACATTTACAAGGGAGATTTTTGAACAAGACCTGAGTCCAAGAGACTTGTCACAGATTTCTGTGCATTTTGAAGTGATTTCACAAGATGAGCTATTGTCTTGCTCCCTGCCATGCTCTTGCTGTGTCACTTGTCCCTCTGTAGACCAAGGAGCAGGGCCAGGGTGTAGCGCAGTAAGGTGCTTGTCGCTATTACACTCCTTGCACTTGACAACTTTACAGTCTTTAGCTAGGTGCTTAGTAGACGCACAACAACGAAAACAGATAGAGTTCTCTTTCAGATAAGCTTTTCTTTCATCTAAGTGCTTGATTCTAAACCTACGACACTTTGCTAAGGGGTGTGGCTTATTGTGTATGGGGCACCGATCAGCTGGCTCATCTGATTTCTTTTCTGGTACACTATTTGTGACTGAAGGTGTAACTGCAACTTCAGTTTTTCTCACCGACACTGTTTTGTAATTGTTGTTGTGTCTCACAGGTTTCTCTGGCTTTACAGGGGTCATAGTGCTGGATGTAGAGAACATAAAACTTGGATCATTACGGGGTTTTGCCTGGTTACATACGAAACTTACAAAGTAGCTAAATGGTGGAAAGGAAACATTATGTTCTTCCTTGTACTTAGAGCCCTGTGTAATCCAGCGTTCTTGTAAACCATAAGGAAGCTTTTCTACAATAGGGTTAACCTGTCTCGCTGTGTTGAGATAGGATAACCTGGTAACTGTCCCCCTGACTTGGCTGACTGAACTTCTATCAAAATATCACCTAGTTCTCTGAGACGCTGGCTGTCTTTGTTAGATATTTTTGGAAAAGTCTCTAGTTTTAGAAGCAGAGCATTTTCAATAATCTCAGGGGAGCCATATGTATCATCTATTCTTTGCCAAACCATAGCGACACCTGCTGCTGGATTGTGGACATGAGCTGACCTGATACACATCAATCAATCAATTTTTTTATATAGCGCCAAATCACAACAAACAGTTGCCCCAAGGCGCTTTATATTGTAAGGCAAGGCCATACAATAATTATGTAAAACCCCAACGGTCAAAACGACCCCCTGTGAGCAAGCACTTGGCTACAGTGGGAAGGAAAAACTCCCTTTTAACAGGAAGAAACCTCCAGCAGAACCAGGCTCAGGGAGGGGCAGTCTTCTGCTGGGACTGGTTGGGGCTGAGGGAGAGAACCAGGAAAAAGACATGCTGTGGAGGGGAGCAGAGATCGATCACTAATGATTAAATGCAGAGTGGTGCATACAGAGCAAAAAGAGAAAGAACAGTGCATCATGGGAACCCCCCAGCAGTCTACGTCTATAGCAGCATAAACTAAGGGATGGTTCAGGGTCACCTGATCCAGCCCTAACTATAAGCTTTAGCAAAAAGGAAAGTTTAAAGCCTAATCTTAAAAGTAGAGAGGGTGTCTGTCTCCCTGATCTGAATTGGGAGCTGGTTCCACAGGAGAGGAGCCTGAAAGCTGAAGGCTCTGCCTCCCATTCTACTCTTACAAACCCTAGGAACTACAAGTAAGCCTGCAGTCTGAGAGCGAAGCGCTCTATTGGGGTGATATGGTACTACGAGGTCCCTAAGATAAGATGGGACCTGATTATTCAAAACCTTATAAGTAAGAAGAAGAATTTTAAATTCTATTCTAGAATTAACAGGAAGCCAATGAAGAGAGGCCAATATGGGTGAGATATGCTCTCTCCTTCTAGTCCCCTTCAGTACTCTAGCTGCAGCATTTTGAATTAACTGAAGGCTTTTTAGGGAACTTTTAGGACAACCTGATAATAATGAATTACAATAGTCCAGCCTAGAGGAAATAAATGCATGAATTAGTTTTTCAGCATCACTCTGAGACAAGACCTTTCTGATTTTAGAGATATTGCGTAAATGCAAAAAGCAGTCCTACATATTTGTTTAATATGCGCTTTGAATGACATATCCTGATCAAAAATGACTCCAAGATTTCTCACAGTATTACTAGAGGTCAGGGTAATGCCATCCAGAGTAAGGATCTGGTTAGACACCATGTTTCTAAGATTTGTGGGGCCAAGTACAATAACTTCAGTTTTATCTGAGTTTAAAAGCAGGAAATTAGAGGTCATCCATGTCTTTATGTCTGTAAGACAATCCTGCAGTTTAGCTAATTGGTGTGTGTCCTCTGGCTTCATGGATAGATAAAGCTGGGTATCATCTGCGTAACAATGAAAATTTAAGCAATACCGTCTAATAATACTGCCTAAGGGAAGCATGTATAAAGTGAATAAAATTGGTCCTAGCACAGAACCTTGTGGAACTCCATAATTAACTTTAGTCTGTGAAGAAGATTCCCCATTTACATGAACAAATTGTAATCTATTAGACAAATATGATTCAAACCACCGCAGCGCAGTGCCTTTAATACCTATGGCATGCTCTAATCTCTGTAATAAAATTTTATGGTCAACAGTATCAAAAGCAGCACTGAGGTCTAACAGAACAAGCACAGAGATGAGTCCACTGTCCGAGGCCATAAGAAGATCATTTGTAACCTTCACTAATGCTGTTTCTGTACTATGATGAATTCTAAACCTGACTGAAACTCTTCAAATAGACCATTCCTCTGCAGATGATCAGTTAGCTGTTTTACAACTACCCTTTCAAGAATTTTTGAGAGAAAGGAAGGTTGGAGATTGGCCTATAATTAGCTAAGATAGCTGGGTCAAGTGATGGCTTTTTAAGTAATGGTTTAATTACTGCCACCTTAAAAGCCTGTGGTACATAGCCAACTAACAAAGATAGATTGATCATATTTAAGATCGAAGCATTAAATAATGGTAGGGCTTCCTTGAGCAGCCTGGTAGGAATGGGGTCTAATAAACATGTTGATGGTTTGGATGAAGTAACTAATGAAAATAACTCAGACAGAACAATCGGAGAGAAAGAGTCTAACCAAATACCGGCATCACTGAAAGCAGCCAAAGATAACGATACGTCTTGGGATGGTTATGAGTAATTTTTTCTCTAATAGTTAAAATTTTGTTAGCAAAGAAAGTCATGAAGTCATTACTAGTTAAAGTTAATGGAATACTCAGCTCAATAGAGCTCTGACTCTTTGTCAGCCTGGCTACAGTGCTGAAAAGAAACCTGGGGTTGTTCTTATTTTCTTCAATTAGTGATGAAGAAAACATGGCTTGTGGAGACGAGTCTGGACTGAGCCACTTCATTAGCAGGTCAAGTTCCTCTCTGGCTGTTAAGTTGAGATCCCTAGTGGTGTCTTGAAAATGCATTTTCCAGGCCTAGTAGTTTTCTGGGTGGTCATCAAATTTTAGTAGACCAGAGCTTACCATTTCTCTCCTGACAAGGTATTTGGTGAGATCAGTCAATTGTGTTGCTTCACATGGAAAATCTCTCAGACTGGATGTGTGAGACACTGGCGAAGGAACGTAAGGTGAGTAGTCTCCGCTTTGTGCACCAGGCGTAGTCTCATCTTTAATGAAGGGCTTAGACCGGCAGGCCACCTGATTACTAAGTGGATACCATTGGATTGGGTCTGGTTGTGCTTGTTCTGCCTTTGTGGGTATGATGAGAGGTTCCTGTGAGAAAGGAGCTTGCTGCCGAGCGTTTGGCGTCACGTAGTGGGACTGCACATATTCACTGGTCTGCTGAACACGATCTTCAGGAGAAATCTGGGCGTCATTGAGAGGATCTGACTCCATTGCTGCTGCAGCCTCATAAACTGCTGCTTCTGCTGAGGCCGCTGTAGCGCTCCTCTCTACTTTTAGGACATACAGATTTGTCTCCAACTCTGCTTTACGCTGTTCGGCTTCAGCTAACATTTTTTGATTTTCTGCCTTAATGCGGGCCTTTTCTTTCATCATTTCTGCTTCTTGAGCTGCAAATTTAGCTTCTACTAAGGCCGCCTTTGCTTTAGACTTAGCCTTGGTAGCTGCTGCGCTGGCTGAGGATCTATTTGATCTCCCAGATGACTTGGAGCTTGTGACTTCAGAGGTGACCTCAAAATCTTTAAATGCTTGGCCAGTTTCACTTTGTTGCTCCATGTTGTTCTTGTCTTGATCACAGTGAGCAGTCAACACTGCATCTGGTCTTAGCCCTACGTGTAGCTGTCCTTTTACTATTCTGTCCTCACACAGGCGTGCTGGACTATGCTAGACAGATAGCGAACAAAAAGACCTCAGGCTGTTGAAGATGCCTTCATCTTTTATGTAAAACTGAAAAATAAACAAGAAAATGTGTGTCAATGGACACCTTGTGAATACATTCAGCATTCAAATTAAATACATGAATTAAATAAAAATGCATAAAGCGTATGCAAATTTAACCAAGACGTAGCATTTTAACTTATAGGTCTGCATTTCTGTTTACCTCAATGCATTTTAATTGTAATAGCATAGCATTCACTCAGAGCTAGCAGAAAGCTAGCAACCTGCTCATGTTAAGTTGCAACCAATATGACAACATTCATAAATTGCTAACAGAGAAAAACTGAGATATTTCCAATTAAAGCAACATTTCAACACCATAACATTTGGTAACTTACGGACAAAGATACTCCAAGGCTTAAAGAACGCTGATGAACTGTGTTTGTACTACACTGTGGAATGGCTATGTTAGCCCGACTGACCTTTGTTGAGAGAGAAGAAGAAGAAACTAAACCCTACTCGCATCTGGTCACTAGGGGGCAGCAGCAGAATTGAACAGAATACAAACAGTCTTTTCTGCATACGCATCTCTCTGTGTAACAGTACAGCATCATTGGTTGACTTATTAGCCTGGAATCCAAACTGTGATAGCAAGAGGATATATTCGTAGCCATCCTGAATTCTTTCAACGATTATCGCCACTATTGTCTTTGACAGAGTTGCAATAATACCCAATTCCCTGTAGTTCTCAGCGCAGGACTTCAGACCAAATTTGTAAAGGTAGGTGCTGCTTGCTGTGAGCCAACAAGTTGGTACTTGGAGGTATGTCTATATCAGGCTCAAAATGTGCATGAAGTATTGCAGAAGATGTTCCAAGCTCGCATATTTCAGGTGTTCGGAATATATTCTATCCGTTCCCATGCACTTCCCATTCTTAAGTCTCTTCATTCCTGCTTTAATTTACGAACTGTCTGGAACACATGTATCAATGTCCGGGATATCAACCGGTGGTAGTACATATGGATGGTTCACCGGGTGTTCTAATTCCGGTTAGGGCTCAGATGTTCATGGACTAAAATGTTTTGAAAAGTGATCTATTAGTTTAGGTATTGGTATAGGCAGTTTCTTGGACATTTCCAGTGATGTGTATTCCTTCATTAGTCTGCATTCTTCTTCAGTATTATGGTCTTGTCTGCCTTGGCTTTGAATTAGGCATTTTTCAGTCGGATGCAGTTTCTTTATATCATCTCCATGGGCCCTTATTTTAACTAGATCTTTCTCATGGTGTTGTTTTAGTAGGATCTCTTGATATTCCTGGTTTACCCATGGTTTTTGAATTTGGCTCTAATACTAATACTAATACTAATACTAATAAAGGGACTGTTACCTTGGAGGCTTGTCTGATCGTATTGACAATAAACTCCTCCACGCCATGAATATTCTGCGAGTCTGAATTGTGTTGCACGAGTTGGTCAAGTCTGGTACTGTAGTTAGCTTGCATGACCAAACTATTGATAGCTGCTGATCAGTGCTCATAGTACTACCATACAAACTAAATCATGGTAAAATTTCACAAAACAAACACTGGAGCACAGATTTTGTAGACGGCCAAAAACAAAACATTACACCATCATTCCATGTGAAGTGACGCTGTGTTTGTGTTGTGTACTGGCAGGTTGTCCCAGAAAGTGGTCAAATCCCGTGATTTCACGCAGGGGTTCAAACGAAACTGCACTGCCCCATTCATGCTCCTGTCATGAAGAGCACCACATTTTCTTGACGGTATCACGAGCCAATAGATTAATGTACTTTTCGTGATGCCATCATGAAATTCCGTGAGAGAGGGTTGAAATATTCACACCGGTACAGTTGTCAGGAATGACGAAACTACGTATAGAGACCAAAACTGTTTTTTTGAACCTGGCTAATAACTTTTTTAACAATGTCGTCAGCAAGAAGCGACTCGCTTTTGGAACCAGCCCCAAGTTGCCATTCAAGAAACTGCAAGTTTTTGCACTTCTGTGTTGCTTCATTTTCCAGCACTTGAGATTGCCACTTGATTATAGCTTACTAAAAAGCTTTAAAACGTCAATAAAATTACCATAAGTGGCTGTCATGATTCCTTAATATATGTCCATGGTTGTACAATCACCATGTGGTTGTACAGCCAGTACAACCACAGGAACCAGTCCTGTAAGATAAATTAGATGGGTCCATTAAGTTCATTTACGTATACCAATGGTCTGAAATGTGTTTCCACACTATGCAGCTGATCAGTCTGACGAGAGCCTGGAACCTCAGATTGCTCTTTTAGTAGCCATTATCGTCTCGCCAGAATCTGTTTTCAACTCTTTATTTTTGTTCTTTGTGTTCCTTTTGGTGTGTCTCTCCTCATCTGCTGGAGTAAAGGAGCTAGAGTGGACCAGCTTCTTTAAAGCTCAACAGGCAGGAGAGTGCAGATGGAGGACTCTCTCCTGCACCTTTTTGTCCTTATTTCAGCTCCATCTCCTGCAGGAGTGCAAACCAGACGACTACAAGTGCACATATACAGACAACACAACTTTGTGTTGCTCCTGGTTTGAACTTGAGCCTGTTTGTATTTTTCAGCGGGTCACCTCCTGACAGTTTGTGCAGGAGTCTTTCAAATGTTGTGTAAATATCATCCTCAAAAAGAAGAAGAAAAAAAAACCCCTCTTCTTATGCTGGGACAAACTCTTTAATTAGAACAGTGCAACATCTCCTGATTGCGGCAAACCGACTTCTGAACGCTATTAAAAGACCATAAAAGCTATTTAGCGGTTTGAACCCAATGTAAAACATTAGCATGTATGTTATAATGCTGCCAAACATTTTTCCAAGGAATATAACCGGAACCGTGAACCTACAAATAATTTCCATAACTAACTGCTTTCACTTAATTCTAACATGCTACAATTTTTGCACATTAAATTTCGTATCCATCCATTGAAGTGCCCACAGCTGAGCATCAGCCCACTCCCTATTTGGAAGAAAGTTGGTTAAACACCCAATCAAAATTAAAACTTTGAATTTTTATTATAGTTGATTAAATTCCCACCAAAAATGAAAGAATTTCATGAGTCTATACATCTCCAAAAAAAGGAGCATTTTCACAATGCTTTTCTTGTCTCTTCCGCATCTTAGCTCTAACAATGTCACTGATGGAACGATGGAATTGAAGTTTATGTTGAAATATGTTCTTATTTTGTAAGACTCTTGTGCAAGAAAACAGGAAATGTTCCAGGGCAATGGCTAGCTTTATGAAGAAGTTAGAAGATATGTTAGAAGTTCTAGTATTTTAAGGGCCCATTCATACTATGACCTGAAGTGGCTGATGATGGCCGACGTAGCAGATTCACAAAAATCTCTGTGAAACGCCGGCGAAGGCACACTCTAAAGGTCCATCTGTCCTGTCTTCAATGTAGATCAACTTAGCCCAGCAGAAGACACCGTTGTACTGGCAGATCTCAATATTTGGGGATGGTCCACTGACTCAGACAGGACGTAGTTTAACTACCACTGTCGGAAGGCGGGCACATTGGTAGCACAGTCCTCGAAACAGTAACATAGAGCTGATCGTCATCTCAATGTTTGTAACATCAAGCGACATCAAGTGACATAGCCTTTATAAACGCAGCGTAAATCTGCAATTGCATCACTTGCTACTGGTGCTTCTTCAAGAAAGATTTTAGTTATTCCTTCACATTCCTTCATATTTCTACATATTTCTTCATGGTCAAGGGATCCAGAGAAGGTGGTGCGTTCTGTCAAGCTTATGACGTTGGCCAGCGGAGGCCAGCAGAGGTGACCGGAACAGTAACAGAGTACGAGCAGAGGTGCCATAGCGGTAGTGGAACTCAGTTCTTGCTGGCATTTTAGCTTGAATGTTGAAGATTTTAAGCATGCTGAAAATTTTGCGGGACCATAACGAACATCAGCATTGCCTGACTGATATCGACCTAGCTCTTTCAGACCTTGGCGTTGGTCAAAGCAATTTTTCACTCTCTGTCAACAAATACTGTGCAGTTCATCAGAGTGTGAATGGACCATAACCTTCACAAAGCTAGCAATCGCTGGATTTTGGGCTCTGATTGAATGAGTGTGCACTGCACCTGACGTCACTTCCTGCAGTCTGCTGTTGCAGACAGAATTCTGCCGAGACAGTTTTTCTGCTGCTGATATGAAAAAGCAGCTTAACATCAGACAGGACAAAACAAATGTGTCACCATCAGGAAAGTTATCTGTCTGATGGTTGCTCAAAGTTTTGAGCATATACAAAACTTTCCAATGGATTCATCAGAAATCAGCTGACATCACCTGACAAAGAACACATTTAATGAATGAGAAAAGGATCCATAGAGGACACAAACAAACACAAATGGGTGAGTTATTTGTGATTTTGTTTTTACTTGTGATGAAATTAGACATTTTATTGAAATGGGGCCCAACGAACGTAATATTGACCGTGTTTGTGCATCAGCCCAGCCCCTCTTCAGGCAGAGTTTCACATGGAATGCCCTGGACACTCAGATGCACAAATACGGTATTTTTTATGACATGAAATTTAAAAAGATTGAAATTAGGATTCTTTATGATAGTTTCTAAAATTATACTGTTTAAAATTCAGTGACAACAAATCACAACATTCATTAATTCATCCATTTTCTATACCCACTTACTTTACTTAAGGGTCATGGGGTGCTGGAGCCTATCCCAGCAGTCATAGGGCGTGACACCCTGTACACCCTGGACAAGACCACAGTTTATCTCAGGGCATCTCCACAACATGATTTAATGTAAATAAAAGTATGTGCCTTTTTAGTACAACACAAATCATCACATTTACACCCAGTTTTCTTCAAACAATTCAAACTGTGCATAGTGCCACTTTTGTGTGTTCTATCAGTACTTCATGGTGGAGTGGAGAGAAGACAGATTTTTGGGAAAAGAAAATGTGAATTTTCAGCCAGAAAGCACATGGCAGACTTGAGCCTAATCAAAAAATGTAATATAGGCGTTAATTTAATTTACTTAGTTATCAAGGTCTGCAAAATTGTAATAGGTTAATTAAGAGCAAAAATAAGTTCATTGAACTAAATGAAATTGTACTGAGATCATTTTAACTTAACAAAGACATGCATTTCAAGTAAACAACAAAAAGTCACTTCTTTGAGAAAGAAACAATCTTTACTGAAAGAGACCACAAAGACTTTATTCATACTAATTTCATTATTTTAATTCATATTTAATTGCACACCAGCATAGGAAAGGTTATTTTCAAACAAACATTCATTGTGATGGGTCGAGAATATTGAATATAAAAATCAAGACAAAAGCTCCGCCCACTTCTGTTCATTGGCTGTTTTTTTAAAAAAAAAAACAGTACTATCTTTCTGGCTGCTGGAACTATAACTGACAGTCTGTTTTTTTTTTTTTTTTTGTTACTGTCACGTGACGGGATAAAAGTGACAAACTCTAAAATGGATAAAGTGGTGGAGCATGGGCGAGACCATGCGTGACCTGGGTGGGACGAATGAAACCCCTCCACACTCCCATCTTCAAGATACAGAAGAAGCTATGCTAACAAGCGACCCAGTGTCTGCATATTTATTAAATCATACTTTTTGTGGATTGAGCAGTGGTTTTCATAACAGTTTTCTTGGGTTTGGTTATTAAAATTACAACCCAGTACCATGCTACCAAAAGATGCTCAAAGTGCTAACACCATTAGCACACAAAATTAAATAAGATTAAAATTTCACTCTACTGAAATACTGAAGCACGGACACGATCCTTATCACAATTAATCACATAACAAGCCATATTATTCCAGATATTTGTAATAAAATGTTCAGAAAGGACAGATGCAGTCCTCCACAACAACTAGCAGTCACAGCTAGCGTGGCCTCTGTCCCACCACAGCTCTGAGTCACGCCCTTAATTATGCATAACTTTATGGTTTGAAATTTCTTAAACTAATTAGTTAGAAATAAATTCACCCTCCCACTTGTTAAGGAGGAGGAAACTAACTATAGAAGCCAAAACTGCTTTTTTGTACCAGGCTGTAAACATGTTTATTTGGATATTTTAACATGGTCTTCAATGGGAACCTGCTCTTTTTTTTTTGTGCCAACTTCAAGTGACCACTTAAACTTTTTGTTGTGCCTCATTTTTGGCAGAGCTTAAGCCCAATTTATGCTACTCCATATCCACATCTCCATAGACATGCCGAGTCCTCTGTGATTGCAAATCCCCTCTGAGGCCCTCTCCATAACCTGACGTGCACCTCCCAAAAAATGTGACTACATGTCAAGACAACAGAGACCACACGGAGACCACATGGGCTGTGCTTGGTCTGCTAGCAACAACATTTCCGGAATCTCACGTTTCCGGTTTCACAGTGAATGACTTTGGAATAGTAGGCCAGTCTTCAAGACAAACATCGCACCCCCCTACTGTTCTGGTGGTGAATTGCATTGCGACACCCACCAACACCGACAGAGAATTACGAAAGGTTCACAACTGTATCGAAGTGATTGTGTGGTCGAGTAGAAGCATAAAAAGGCCTTTACCTTTTGGTTGCTTCCAGTGTTTGCCTCTTGAGCACATTATCTGATGATTCCTGATTTGGTCACCTGACATGACAGATCTCAGTGCACTGAACCTTTGCTTGTGTTTTTGGATAACTCTTCTGCCGCTCCCTGTAAGCACACGGTTGGTCATTGGGCTGATTTCCTGTGTACCTGACCCCTGCCTCATAAAGCAACTAGTCTTCTCATCCTGTTCTTCGAGGACTGTTGTGTGTGGACAACTGTGTTTGAAGATCTCACACAGACTAATAGAACTGCTTTAATAAGCTTTTCACCTACCATTGTTGTGATTCTCTGTGTTGGGGTCTCCTGATATGGCTTTACAAATGAGGGCGATCAATGTGAAGAACACAAATGTGTAATGCATGAGTGGCACTTGTTATGAATTCGTAATTACTGACGTTCCTCTGACTGGTCTAGTTTTTTTGCACACTGTCATCCATTGTATCGATGCTTCCACCCTGCTGTCTCAGGCAGCACACAGTAATCAGGCACTCTGCAACAGCCCTGGTGCAGCCTGCTGATCAAAAATGCTAATGTCTCCCACTGGACCCACAAACATGAAGCCAGCTGAGGTTACAAAGAGCCCGTGTAATCCTTTGTTCAGGGCCCGGTGCAGGGACACTCCAGACCGAGAGGCACGACACTATCAATCAATCATGCCATGCAAAGGTCTGCTGACGCTGGCGACACGCTTGGCTTTAATTAACACACACGCACATGCGCACACACACACACAAACACAGGATAAGTGTTAATTTGTAGTTTAAAATGATGAAATTCTTTATTTTCTCCCCACTGTTAACAATGAATTAATCCACAGAAAACAGCATTGTATTAGTGCATCCGGAAAGTATTCACAGTGCTTCACTTTTTCCACATTTTGTTATGTTACAGCTTTATTCCACAATGGAGTAAATATTTTTTTTCTCTTTCAAAGTCCTTCTCACAACAGCCACTCCTTTGATATCTTGGCTGTGTGCTTTGGGTCATTGTCCTGCTGAAAGATGAACCATCGCTCCAGTCTAAAGTCAAGAACACTCTGGAGCAGGTTTTCTTTCAATTTCAATTTAATTTTCAATTTATTTCATTTTATATAGTGCCAAATCACAACAAAGTTGCCTCAATGCGCCTCACACAAGTAAGGTCTAAACTTACCAACCCCCAGAGCAAGCACACAGGCAACATTGCTAAGGAAAAACTCCCTCTGATGATTTGAGGAAGAAACCTCAAATCAAATTAGCAATTTTAGCTCACCAGTAAACAATGGATGTTGTGCTGCAATGTACCATGGGAGTTTGGGGTTTGGGAGTTTTTGTTGTTATTGTGGTTCATGTTAGTTTAACAGTGTTATTATTGTCATTGATTTATTGTGTTTTGTAATTCAATTGGTTTCGTCAGTTTAGTTAAGTCTCATGCTACCATTACCATGAGTGAGACGAGTATAGTGTGTGTGTGTGTGTGTGTGCGTGTGTGTGCATACGCATACGTGCGTGCATGTGTCTGTGTAACTTTGATCAAAGAGAAACTGTGGACAGCTGACATTTGCTGTTTGGCATGCTTATGTATTTTGGGTCAAGGATGAACACCGCCAAAATGAATAACAACACTGAACAATGGATGCTGCTAACTACATTCTGGATTCACACACCATTCCAGCAGGGGGCGGTAATAATAATAGCAATAGTAATAATAATAATAAAAATGTGTATATGATAACAACAACATAAACAACTTGTAAATACATTAAGACAGTAAATTAACATTTAAAAATTACATAATTAACAGGAAATAAAAAGTTAAGTTCTTCTTCTAAAAACTGTTGAGGTCTATGGTTCTAAAAACATTCTGGACTCATGCATCGTTTCAACTCATCATACAAGCTTTGCTTAATTTATTACCACCCTTGAAAAATGTCAACTATTTTATAAACACAAACAAATCTAATCCAAACACTCTAGTACAATGAAATTAGGAGCACATCAAAAACAAAAACTCTCATTCATGCATTCACTTAATGATACAGTTAAATGAAAATTTAAGATTTCAAAAATTGCAAGTAGTGCAGTAAAGACAAGTTAAAAATTATACATTTTGCTGTGGTTATTGCACTCTTAAGGTTATATTGTGTTATTTCTACCTGGTTCTTTTTATGTAAAATTCTGCCCCTTACCAAAAACCAAACCATTGTATTCCTCATTTTGAGTTTATTCAAGGTCACGTTAGAAACCAGGCCTGGGACCCCCACAGACAGTGTCCATCTTGTGAAAGGCCCCTAAAGTGAGTCATACAACACTTTTTATACCTTGTGGGTGTTAACATGGGTGTGGTTTAGTCTCATATTTCTAATGTTACTGGCTCTCACCAACAGGGGAGCTCTCCCTGTATCTGAAACTTGGACAGACGACAGAGTAAAACTTAACATATTTCTCAGAACTTCCAAACAAATAACACAAATACTTAATAGCTAACATAAAACAAAGAATTAGCACAGATATTATCTAACAATTGCACACTTTGGGTTATACTGCACTTATGTATTGCACATTTCAGGATGTATTGCACCTTAAATTATATTGCACTGGAGATTATTTATTTTATGGTTGAGTTTAATGTGTTTATGGCTGTGGGGGAGATACTATTTTGAATCTGCAAGTCTGTGTTTTTGTAGTCCTGTAACTTTTGCCTGATGGTAGGAGATTGAACATATGGTGTGTGGCGTCCTTGGTGATAAGTAGGGCTCTGCGGAGGTAGTGGGATCCTGCAGTATCATCATGGAGGTCAGGAGGAAGCAGGTGATTTTTTTTGTGCAGTCTTGATGACCTGCTGCAGGGCCTGCCTGTCTGCTGCAGAGCAGCCGGTGTACCTCAGTCAGATGCCATGAGTCATGATGCTTTCAATAGCAGGTCGATAGAAGGTTGTCAGCAGTTTTTTGATTGAGAGTGCTCTTTCTGAGTAATCTCAGGAAGTGCAATCTCTGTTGCGCCTTCTTTACTGTTGCCGTGGTATTCGCACCCCAGGAGAGGTCATCAGAGATGACAGTGCCCAGGAAGGAGTCATCATTTATGGGAGCAGGTTCAGCTCCGTTTCCTCCTGAAGTTCAGTACCACTTCTTTGGTCTTCGTGGTGTTCAGTGAGAGGCTGTTCCCTGAATACCACTCAGTCAGACGCTGGATTTCATCCCTGTAGGCGGACTCATCCTAACCGGTAATGAGTCCGACCACCGTGGTGTCATCCACAAACTTAATAATGACGTTGGAGGGGTGAGTCGCTGTACAGTCACGCATGTACAGGGACTACAGTAATGGGCTCAGTACACAGATGATGAAAGGATCATGATTTTATACCCAAACATCACATACTAAATGAGCAGCAATATGGGTTTAGAAAAAATCGTACTACTTCTTTGGCAGTAACTGATTTTGTGGAACATATTACAAATGCAATTGAAAACAAGCAATATACTGTAGAGGGTTTTTTTTTTCGATTTACAGAAAGCATTTGATACCATAGATCAGGGGAAGGCAACCTGTTCCAGAAAGAGCCATGAGGGTGCAGGTTTTCTTTGCAGCCACTGACTCCACCAGGTGATTTTACTGATTAATATCACTTTGAGCAGATGGAATCAGTTAATCAGTGAAATCACCTGGTGGAGTCACTGGCTGCAAAGAAAACCTGCACCCTCATGGCTCTTTCTGGAACAGGTTGCCTACCCCTGCCATAGATCACACCTTATTACTGGATAAACTATGGAAGTATGGTATCAGAGGTTTAGCTCACGATTGGATAGGAAGTTATCTGCAGAATAGGCATCAATGTGTTCATATTGGTGGAGTGAATTCTGAATTTTTGAAATGTACTTGTGGGGTGCCCCAGGGCTCTGTCCTTGGGCCATTGTTGTTTCTTTTATATATTAATGACATATGTTTGGTTTCTAAGTTTGTGAGTTGCATTTTATTTGCTGATGACATGACTGTGTTTTGTAGTGGGGATCATTTGGAAGACGTTCTGGACATGATGGAGAGAGGGAACTACAGAAGTTCAAGAATGGTTTGATTCAAATAAATTATTGCTTCATTTTGGTAAAACAAAGTGTATCATATTTGAAAATAAGTCCAGGAATTTATGTAGGAATTTGCTCGCTACACGATAAGAAATTGAACTTGTAAATGAAACAAAATTTATTGGGGTTTTCATTGACGATAAATTGAGTTGGAAAACACGTACAAATTATGTTAAATCTAAAATGTCAAAGATCATTGCCATTTTGTATAAAGCACAATCCCTGCTCCCTCAACACTCATTAGTTACCTTATATCATTCATTACGTGTTCCATACAGTGGAGAAATAAGTATTTGACACCGTGTCAGTTTTGCAGGTTATCCCACCTACAAAGAATGGAGGGGTCTGTAATTTTTATCGTAGGTACACTTCAACTGTGAGACAGAATCTAAAACAAAACAAAACAAAAAAAATCCAGAAAATCACATTGTATGATTTTTAAATAATTAATTTGCATTTTATTGCATAAAATAAGTATTTGGTCCCCTAGAAAAACAGAGCTTAACAAATGGTACAGAAACATTTGTCTGCCATTACAGAGGTCAGACTTTTCCTGTAGTTTTTCACCAGGTTTGCACACACTGCACAGCAGGGATTTTGGTCCACTCCTCCATACAGATCTCCAAATCTTTCAGGTTTGGAGTTTCAGCTCTTCTATTGAGTTAAGGTCTGGAGACTGGCCAGGCCACTCCAGGAGCTTGAAATGCTTCTTACGGAGCCCCTTCTTAGTTGCCCCTGGCTGTATGTTTGGGGTCAATGTCATGCTGGAAGACCCAGCCATGACCCATCTTCAATGCTCTTACTGAGGGAAGGAGGTTGTTTGCCAAAATCTCGCAATACATGACCCCATCCATCCTCCCTTCAATACGATGCAGTCGTCCTGTCCACTTTGCAGAAGAGCACCCCCAGAGTATGATGTTTTCACCCCCATGCTTCACAGTTGGGATGGTTTTCTTGGGGTTGTTCTTGTCCTCTAAATATGGTAAGTGGAGTTAATTCCAAAAAGCTCTATTCTGGTCTCATCTGACCACATGACCTTCTCCCATGCCTCCTCTGGATCATCCAGATGGTCACTGGTGAACTTCAAATGGACGTGGACATGTGCTGGCTTGAGCAGGGGGACCTTGCTGCCCTGTAGGATTTTAAACCACGACAGCATCATGTGTTACTAATGTAATCTTTGTGACTGTGGTCCCAGCTCTCTTCAGGTCATTGACCAGGTCCTCCTGTGTAGTTCTGAGCTTTCTCAGAAGAAATCTTGCATGGAATCCCAAACTGAGGGAGATTGACAGTCATGTTGTGTTTCTTCCACTTTCTAATAAATAACCATAACAGTTGTTGTCTTCTACCAAGCTGCTTGCCTGTTGTCCTGTAGTCCATCCCAGCCTTGTGCAGGTCTACAGTTTTGTCCCTGGTTTCCTTAGATAGCTCTTTGGTCTTGGCTATGGTGGACAGGTTGGAGTGTGATTGAGTGTGTGAACAGGTGTCTTTTATACAGGTAAGAAGTTCAAACAGGTACAATTAATACAGGTAAACAGTGCAGAATAAGAGGGCTTCTTAAAGAAAAATTAACAGGTCTGTGTGAGCCAGAATTCTTGCTGGTTGGTAGGTGTTCAAATACTTATTTCATGCAATAAAATGCAAATTAATTATTTAAAAATCATACAATGTGATTTTCTGGATTTTTTTTTTTTTTTTAGATTCTGTCTCTCAGAGTTGAAGTGTACCTACGATAAAAATTACAGACCTCTCCATTCTTTGTAGGTGGGAAAACCTGCAAAACTGACAGGGGGTCAAATACTTATTTTCCCCACTGTATTTTGTATTAGTTATCATGGGTATATGTATATTTTTATATACATATGTGTACATTTTTACTTTTTTGGTTAAGGGGAGCGTTCATAAGCTTTTGCTTCTGCCTACACCCTTTCAGGCACATGGGCGCGTTGTTGGATTGTTTTCTTTGTGAGTTTACTTTGGTATTTTGGGTCTGTGTGTGCTGAATAAATAAATAAATAAATTCATTCATTCATTCATTCACAGCCTTGTGGGGCACCCGTGCTGAGCATGATGGTGAAGGAGAGGTGGGGTCCAGGTTTGACAGTCTGTGAAGGGTTGGGGAGGAAATCTTTGATCCATGAGCAGGTGGGTGTGGGGGGCCGGGGTCCTGTAGTTTGTGGTGGAGTGTGTGAGGAATTATGGTGTTGAATGCTGCGCTGTAATCTACAAACAGCATCCTCATGTATTTCATCTGGTGTTCAAGATGACAGAGAGGTATGGATGGCTATGGAGATGGCATCTTCAGTAGACCTGTTAGCCCAGTATGTTAATTGATGTGGGTCAAAAGAGTTTGGGAGGCTGTTTTTGATATGCTGAAGTACCAGCCTCTCAAAACACTTCGTTGCTACCGGAGTGAGTGCCACAGGTCTATAGTTGTCTGTTTGTGTAGAAAAAAAGGCCATTTTTTTTTCATGTCGTCAGGCAGACTTTTGCATAGGGCTCCAGAGAGCTGAGGGCCGGCTTTGAACCCTCCATTACTTCAGTGTAGTTTTCAAAGATAATTTGCTGTATTTTGGTGATGGATTAAAGCAGAGGTCAAATGCATCCAGCGAGCCACAACACTATATTTGTCAGCAGGATGTTGAGAGATCCATGTGATGTCATAAAGTGCTCATTTTCTTTAAACTATTGTCTTTTTTCTTTGTTAAACAAACAAAAAGTGATGTGTCTTAGAGCCCTGCTGATATTGTTTTTTTTTTTATAAAACTCAACTATCGTGTATGGGTCTTGATAGTTTTATCACACTCACATCAATCTTATGTGCACACAGACATGCATCATACACTTCAGTTGATATTACACTTCAGTGCAGAAAAGCAGATATAGAGCTTCCCTTAGGAGTTAGTTTGCTCTTTGTAACAAACTTTTGAATCCACTGCAAACAGTCGGCTCCACTCCAAAAACTACCTGAGCAAACCTTCTTTTCCAGCTGTCACGCTCTGCTTTTATATTGTGTATTCTTGGCTTCCCCAGCCCTGAGCGCTTGGCACACAGCTTCTGTGTGGCCTCATTATCATCATCATCATCATCATCATCCTCTGCACTCAAAAATAGTGCTGCACTGACTTGTGAGTGGGAAAGACTCTTGTTTGCTCTGGGTCCTGACAGCGGCGCGCTGTGGTTGGAAAGCGTGCACCAGCTCAAAGGAGACGGTAACAGACAGAGTGTGTGTGCACGTCTGTGGGTTGATGAGAGCAGGTGCCGGCTGGAATTAATGTGATTACTTTCTAGACGGGAGGGAGGCCATCAGTTTGGCATAAAACAACCCACCTCCTCCTCTTTCGCCTTCTCTGGTGCCACACGTCAAGGGGAGGCAGGAATGCAGGAGAGGGGAAACAACAACAGAGAATGTCCTTCTCCCTGGAGCTATCTGGCAGGGTTGAATTACAAACCCAGCACGTACACACTCGTCTTTGTAGTCAGTCTACCTCTTGTCTCACCTTTGCTCATTCCTGGTGGCTGAAACTGGAGAACACGTTGGCTTCGGGGCTTGGCTCAGATTGAGACTTGGCACAACCTCCGACTTTAAAAATCTACAAATTCTTTAGTCTTTGAGGAAGCAGATATCTTACTCCCAGGACGCAGGCGAGAGAGTAATACAACTGACTGACTGACAGGAAGTCAAGCTGTGCTAACAACACCATTAAGAAGCGGTCCAAATCTAACATGCACACTCTGTTTACCCGTGGAGCTGCAGGGTTTTTCTTTTTAACATGGATGTGGCTGCTGGGATCCTGTTTTACTGGAGTTAAACCTGATTCATGCACTCCATCTCCACAGCTCCATGGCCACACAGAGCCCTCTGCGTCGCTGTGAACCCTCTCCAAGGCCCTCTCAGTAGCCTGAAGTGCACTTCTCAAAAATTTAAACTAGACGCCAAAACGACGGAGATCGCATGGGCTGTGATTGGCCACTTTTCCAGTTTCACTCCTTCATCCATTGTCATATTTAAAAGTTTGCAGTGCGCACGCTGATTGCATTTTTTTTTAAATCATGAATCAAATCAAGGAATATTTGGCAGAAGAACTCTACAAATATGACCATCTTTACAGTAAGGAGTCAAAAAACTACAACAACACTCAAATGACCAGTAACTGATGGAGGGAAACTGTAGGTAATGTTGGTTTGGAGGTCAGTGATTGTACAAAGAAGTGAAGGTTGTTGAGGGACAAATTGGTCCAGAAAAAGGGGTAAAAAAAACAAACAAAATGAATGACCAGGAGCAGTGGCGATGCAGATGGAAAAAAAGTCCCTGCCTTGTTCTTCACGTTGCACCCCCTACTATTCCAGCGGTAAATTGCATTCTGACACCCACCAACAGGACAGAGAACTTTGAAAGGGTCACGCCCGCGTCCACATGACTGCATGGCCACGGAGTTACAGAGTTGTAGAAGCATAAATCAGGCTTTAGATATCATTTTGGGGACATAAAGCAAAAAATTTTGTAAAGAAGTAAAAAATGAGGCTATGTGTCATCGGATGATATATTGAAATACTGCGCACTCAATGTAAAAGGGTTGAATTTATAGTGTTTATTAGGCATGGGTGTGTTGTAGTCCAAACATACTGTGTCAAACAATCCCAGTGCACTGTGGTATCAAAATAGCAGACACAAGCAGTGATGCCGGTAACGCGTTACTTACTCTAATCTGACCACTTTTTTTAGTAACGAGTAATCTAACGCGTTAGTCTTTCCAAATCAGTAATCAGATTAAAGTTACTTCTCCATGTCACTGTGCGTTACTATTATTTTTCATTGTGGGTCGATAGCAGCATTAAACTTGGTCTGTGGGCAGGAGGTCGGGGTTCGACTGAACTGCCCACTTTCAGTGAGCTGTGAGCTTTTAATCCGCGGTTTTTTGCTGCTGCTCGACTCGTCCTCACCTCTTAAAGCGCGGTGATCAGCACACCTGCACTGAGCTTTACAAAGACATTTTTATACTTTTTTTCCTCCTTTATTTAGAATTCTGAGCTGAGCCGCTCCGTATCTGGTCGTTAAAAACAGCTGATCCTCCGCGACGTGTCAACAACTAACACTATTTTCCACTCAAATGCACCTAAACTCTCTTTCTGAGGACCACATGATGTGAAAACGCAATAAAACTTTCTTACCTGTAAATCTGGTCATGTTTTCTGCATAAATAAATGTAATCCATTCTTTGTGCTCAAACGCCAAAGCAGGGGCGAATCCAGATGGAATGGGGGCGTGGGGGAGGGATGTGCCCCCCTCCCCCACAACACCCCTAGATTAAAGGTGCAATTTTGAAGCCGTTTTTTACTACAACTAATATTGCTTAAAATAATAATAATTTCGACAAGTAAAATGTTTAGAGAGAATTTAAATGTTAGAAAAATGTTAGAATTTAATAGTTACCTTTATAAACAATGTAGGCTCGAAATTGCAAGTTTTACTGTTACAGTGCTGTCAACAGTTGAATATGAGGTCAAGAAAGACGTCTTTATTTTACTTTTTATAAAACAAGTATTTATTTTCATTGAAGTCAAGCAAGGGTGACTGTAAAGTGAGTTTTGGCAAAACAGGTATCATTGTCATGTTGAGGTGGCAGAGGGTTGTTGTCGGCAGCTGGGAAAAGTAACTAAAAAAGTAACTAGTAATCTAACTTAGTTACTTTTACAATTGAGTAATCAGTAAAGTAACTAAGTTACTTTTACAATTGAGTAATCAGTAAAGTAACTAAGTTACTTTTTCAAAGTAACTGTGGCAACACTGGACACAAGGCAAAGGATATTTGTGTGTTAACAGATTTGTGCCGACTTTTATGAATGTACAGCTGTCCCTACACCCAGTTTGCCTACAGTGGCCATAATACAATGTTATATTAATATTACACCATTGCTGGTGATGATATGTGCAGGCAGAGTGTAAGTGCATTATGAATTTGACTTTTTCACTCTTTGTGCAGCAGTGAACTTCAGACCAGATTTATTGTGGTCTAATGGGATAACTTTTTTTAGTGATGATGAACGATATCGTCACAAAAGCTCTGTGGCCGACCACACCTCATTTTTAGACCAGCAGGCCCACAAGAGTGCAAGTGGTATCATAATCTAGACCAAACAGGGCAAATAAATGGCAAGTACTGAGTTAAAAACTAGCAATGACCCTGGCACTGTGGAGTTACATAGGGTCCAGAGAGATGAATACAAACATCTGTCACCATTTATTCAGGCTGCCTCAACTATTACTTAGCTAAGATGTGTAATATGAAGACAAACAAACCCAGAGACACACAGGACGTTTATTGTTGGCTCCAACTTCGACATGCCAAAGAAAGCGATGCTGGCATCAACACTTACTTGTGCGTCGGCTTGTGTGCAGCAATCACAGACCTGTTTGTAGAGATAGGATGACTGTCGCCACTCATCTTCTCAAATTAGTCTCCTCCTCCTCCCCCACCTTCATTTAGCTGTCTTGTACCAAGTTTCAGCAGCACACTTTTCAACATGTTTTGGTGTAATTTACACAAAGATATGTGACTCTTATTTTTCTCCACAACACTGAAAATATGCACTTTATCTTTTTGGATCCTGTCTTTCCTGTAACCTGTTTTCAGACATCCTCCCTTCCTTCCAGTTTTGTGCATTGAATGAAATGGTTAGCTGTGTATCATCACAGCCCTTCACAAGTTTAGAGAAATATCTTTTGCTCATTGGTCGAGGCTGAGAGCTACTTCAGCTACAATGCTACATGGACTATGCAGCAGGTAGGTCAGATCACGCTTCTCATCTGTCTTCCCCATGCATTTTCTGTATTTCTTCCACATCCTGAACTGTTTCACACATCAGCATTATGCATGTTGGCAACACCCTTGTCATGATTTTGTTTCCCTTCAGATTCTTGTGTCTTTGGCGGTGGGGATTCGTGCTCCCTTGACTTCTGTCGTGATCAGCAGTATGTATGGTTATCCATTTGTAGTGGGATGAAGGTCCCAGGTCCTGATTGAAAAGATGTTCCCGCTAGCTTGGCTAACGGGGAATTCTCCTTTGGCTGACCTGATAGAGGAATGGTCTTTAGTGTGAGCCGTCCGCGTTTGATCCCACCACCGTCCCGGCCACAAAGGTCCTACGGTCACAATCTGGCATCATGAACAGGATGTGGGTAGTCACAGATCATGCTTAAATGCACCTGTGACTTCGGGACAAAGTCAAAAATGGTGGGGAGATATGTAGCGGGATGAAGGTCCCGGGTCCTGATTAAAAAACCCACGCAGTAAGATCCTTTACACACTGATGTCGGTTTTTAATGCAGTGCTGTCTGAGGGATCGAAGGAAATTTTGGTTTTCGGCCTTCCCGCTTGTCCTCAATTCCCAAACACTTATTGACACTTATGCTCCTTTTATGCTCCTTTTACCCAATTATGATACTCACCTGTTTTCAATTAACCTGTTCACCGGTGGAATGTTCCAAACAGGTGTTCTTTAGCATTCATCAACTTTCCCAGTCTTTTGTTGCCCCTGTCCCAGCTTTTTTGAAATGTGTTGCAGGCATCCATTTCAAAATGAGCAAATATTTGCACAAAAACAGAAAAGTCTATCAGTTTAACTATCTTGTCTTTGTGGTGTATTCAATTGAATGTAGGTTGAAGAGGATTTGCAAATCATTGTATTCTGTTTTTATTTACATTTCACACAACTTAATTGGAATTGGGGTTGTAATAATAATAATAAAAAGCCTAACAGACCTCCATAGAATGGGGAAAAAACAGGAACAAATGTGTGGACAGTGCACTCACCGGCTTACAGAATAATGTCCCTGCTGGATCCACTGTCCAGTCCTCCCAAGAATGCTTATGTGATCCTTTTGACCTCGCTTCTGAGATCCACACACAGCACTCATGTGAAGATCTACAGATAAAAAAGATTAAAAACCACACAGCACTGTCTGACCGGAAACAGCTACACCGGGTGCTCTCTGCTACAGAATTACCACCCGCATGAACCATCGGACAGCTGTAGGATTTTAAACTCAACTTCCATTGTGCTCCTCAATTTTAAAAAATAAAAAAACATTAAACGCATACAGAAGTGTTCAGAATAATAGTAGTGCTATGTGACTAAAAAGATTAATCCAGGTTTTGAGTATATTTCTTATTGTTACATGGGAAACAAAGTACCAGTAGATTCAGTAGATTCTCACAAATCCAACAAGACCAAGCATTCATGATATGCACACTCTTAAGGTTATGAAATTGGGCTATTAGTAAAAAAAAGTAGAAAAGGGGGTGTTCACAATAATAGTAGCATCTGCTGTTGACGCTACAAACTCAAAACTATTATGTTCAAACTGCTTTTTTTAGCAATCCTGTGAATCACCAAACTAGTATTTATTTGTACAACCACAGTTTTTCATGATTTCTTCACATCTGCGAGGCATTAATTTTGTTGGTTTGGAACCAAGATTTTGCTAATTTACTAGTGTACTTGGGGTCATTGTCTTGTTGAAACACCCATTTCAAGGGCATGTCCTCTACAGCATAAGGCAACATGACCTCTTCAAGTATTTTGACATATCCAAACTGATCCATGATACCTGGTATGTGATATATAGGCCCAACACCATAGTAGGAGAAACATGCTCATATCATGATGCTTGCAGCACCATGCTTCACTGTCTTCACTGTGAACTGTGGCTTGAATTTAGAGTTTGGGGGTCGTCTCACAAACTGTCTGCGGCCCTTGGACCCAAAAAGAACAATTTCACTCTCATTAGTCCACAAAATATTCCTCCATTTCTCTTTAGGTCAGTTGATGTGTTCTTCGGCAAATTGTAACCTCTTCTGCACATGTCTTTTATTTAACAGAGGGACTTTGCAGGGGATTCTTGCAAATAAATTAGCTTCACACAAGCACATTCCCGCTAGCTTGGCTAATGGGGAATTCCCCTTTGGCTGACCTGGTAGAGGAATGGTCTTTAGTGTGAGCTGTTCGGGTTCGATCCCACCGCCATCCCGGCCACAAAGATCCTATGGTCACACATTTAAAAAAAATAAGGGATCTCAAAGTTGTTAGCTTGTACTAGCAACCAGTAGACAGTGTAAATGGGAGCAACCACTGATTCCTCTTCTTTTTTTCTTCAGTCTTAAGCCCACACTGCAAAATTCAAAAGACTGAGTAAATATGTCCCTTTTGAGCTACTGTATCAACATAGCAGTGCAACATGGTGACCTCCATGATAGAGTTTTAACTTGCAGTTGTAGATGTAGCAACAAACTGTTAACTGACAATGGTTTACTGAAGTGTTCCTGAGCTCATGCAGTAAGATCCTTTACACACTGATGTCGGTTTTTAATGCGGTGCCGTCTGAGGGATCGAAGGTCACAGGCATTCAATGTTGGTTTTCGGCCTTGCCGCTTATGTGTAGAACGTTCTCCGGATTCTCTGAATCTTCTGATTATATTATGGACTGTAGATGATGGAATCCCTAAATTCCTTGCAATCGAACGTTGAGAAACATTGTTATTAAACTGTTGGACTATTTTTTCATGCAGTTGTTCACAAAGTGGTGATCCTCACCCCATCTTTGCTTGTGAACGTCTGAGACTTTTGGGGATGCTCCTTTTATACCCAATCAAGAGTGTCCTCAGTTCCCAAACACTTATTGACACTTATGCTCCTTTTATGCTCCTTTTACCCAATTATGACACTCACCTGTTTTCAATTAACCTGTTCACCGGTGGAATGTTCCAAACAGGTGTTCTGTAGCATTCATCAACTTTCCCAGTCTTTTGTTGCCCCGGTCCCAGCTTTTTTGAAATGTGTTGCAGGCATCCATTTCAAAATGAGCAAATATTTGCACAAAAACAAAAAATATCAGTTTGAACATTAACTATCTTGTCTTTGTGGTGTATTCAATTGAATATAGGTTGAAGAGGATTTGCAAATCATTGTATTCTGTTTTTATTTACATTTCACACAACTTCATTGGAATTGGGGTTGTAATAATAATAATAATAATAATAATAAAAAGCCTAACAGACCTCCATAGAAGGGGGAAAAAAACAGGAACAAATGTGTGGACAGTGCACTCACGACTTACAGAATGATGTCCCTGCTGGATCCACTGTCCAGTCCTCCCAAGAATGCTTATGTCATCCTTTTGACCTCGGTTCTGAGATCCACACACAGGCGTCTTCTAACTGTCACAGGACTTACAAGTAACTCCAGACTGTCTTTGGTCATCCTGGAGCTGATCAATGGGTGAGCCTTTGCCATTCTGGTTATTCTTCTATCCATTTTGATGGTTGTTTTCCATTTTCTTCCACGCGTCTCTGGTTTTTTTTTTGTCCATTTTAAAGCATTGGAGATCATTGTAGATGAACAGCCTATAATTTTTTGCACCTGCGTATAAGTTTTCCCCTCTCCAGTAAACTTTTTAATCAAACTACGCTGTTCTTCTGAACAGTGTCTTGAACGTCCCATTTTCCTCAGGCTTTCAAAGAGAAAAGGATGTTCAACAAGTACTGGCTTCATCCTTAAATAGGGGACACCCGATTCACACCTGTTTGTTCCACAAAATTGACAAACTCACTGACTGAATGCCACACTACTATTATTGTGAACACCCCCTTTTCTACTTTTTTTTATTTTTTTTTTTACTAATAGCCCAGTTTCATAGCCTTAAGAGTGTGCATATCATGAGTGCTTGGTCTTGTTGGATTTGTGAGGATCTACTGAATCTACTGGTACCTTGTTTCCGATGTAACAATAATAAATATACTCAAAACCTGAATTAATCATTTTAGTCACATAGCACTACTATTATTGTGAACATTACTGTATGTGAAGGGGCCCTAAAAAATGTTGTGTCACCATATCTCATATGGCATTTTCAGAAGTTTCTAAACTTCTGTTTTTGTTTTTGTTTTTTTTGTTATTTTGGAGATGCGTGTTTCTTGGGTGAAAAAATGAGTTTGAAAGTCACATAGCACTACTATTATTCTGAACACTACTGTAAGTCCGGAAATCGCGGACTGGAGTCCTGAAGCTCTCTGCGACTGCATGCGCTGGCAGCAACTCAGCCACTTCCAGAAGCAGCTGTTCCTCTCTGGTCATCTCCGCTATTCTGGTGTGCTCCCAGGGCAGTTTGTGTGTCACCCACCCATCTCTCAGTTCTCTGATAAATCTCACACATTAGCAATTGTATATTCAGAAGGTTGCATGACATCAGGGACTGGGAGCATATTGGGAAGACCTTTCTCACATCACCAACTTTGACCAGTCCAGAATTTTTGTGACATGCGATCGCCGACATGCAACTCAAGCAAGGGAATCGTGACATCCTGCAAATGTCGCGCAAAATCAGGTGAATTCTGAGGTGTTGAAGCTGGAAAAATGGCAAACTGGCAACAGGGTCAAGGGTGACCAAGGCTCACTTGATGTGTGAGGAGTGAAGGCTGGCAGTCCGATTAGAAGGTCCAGTCCTACAGAAGGATCTGCTGCTAACATCCCAGGTACCACAGCACACCTTTAGAGGTCTAGTGGCATCCATACCTAGAGGGACCTACACAATATTTGGGAGGTGTTTACAATGTTATGGCTGATTTGTTTAATGTTGCCTAAATGTTTAATCTGTCCTCAAAGTTGATGTGGAACAGGAGGCTTGCTGATTAATCACGCAACAAAATTTAGGTCAACTCGTTTTAGGATTTTGGCAGCTTCCTGAATAGAAACCATATGAGCTACATGCTTATTTGGTTGTTATTTACTGTATGAGTAAGAGATTTCTAGCAATTCTAATATTTGCACAGTTCAAAAGTTGTTTTCTCTCTCTTCTGAAGGCATTCGACAGGAATTGCACTAATTGACCTTAATTTTTGGCTGTATGGAAGAGTCCTTGTTTTCTCCCACAGCTATTCCTTCACAAAAGGGTTAAGACAAAACACACAGGAATCCTCAATGATGGATCAGTCTACTGTCATTATGTTTTGTGTGCTGAAGCCACATTGCACCATATCTAAATCTTGTGTTTTCTCCCTTCCGGTGCTGCCCACTTCAGACAACATAACACAGCTTCCCAGTGGCCGTGACATCACCGCCTAAATAACATGCTTGTTCAGAATCTTCATTGATGTTCCTTACTGCACAGAAGGATGAAAGAGAGGGCAAACCATGAGACACGTCTTAAAGTGTGGCATTCGTTTTCAAAGATGAATCCAAAGCACTGCGACAGAACATTTGTGACCAGCTGATGATGTCATAGAGCATTTAGCAAACCTCCTTACAGTACTACCCAAAGAGGAAAAAGCCATACTGTATCTTCCTTAGCCTTAGTTCCTGAGGCTTTCCATGTTTGGGATAGAAGGCAAAAAATGAATGACAGGATGGTTGAACAGTGTGGCGAGCAAGAAATGAGAATTTTGAGATTCCAGAATGGGAAATTCATTGTGTTCTCAAACACACTCACTAAGGAACTGAGGTGTGTGTGTATGTGTGTTGTAACCACGGAAGATAGAGTTTAAGAATTTTGTTTTGGATTTGATTTCAGGTGCCAATAGACAGCGCATGTTTTGCATCACAAGTGCCATGGTCAAAAGGAAAGAAAAACCCTTTCTAATCCCTTTATGGGTCTCCTTGATGGTATCTTCAAAGCCATTTAAATCAGAATCTGATCCAGTTCCTTTCAAGCTGCTTTAATTCTTCATGTAAAACCATTTTCGGTCATGTAAGATGGACCAATCTGAAGGCAAAGTTTCTTCAAACTTGGCAGGTAATGGACAGACATAGACTGTGTCCTAATTTAGGGTCTGTACCCTTCTTTGGGCTGTCCTAAGAAACTCTTCAGACTTCAGGCCTTCAGACACTGCGGAGGCTGGTGTCGCAGACTGAATGGTCCCCCCCCAAAAATTGGTCCGCCCTGCCTTCACTGCGAATGCGTCATTTCTGAGCTCAGCAGCTCGTCTGAGACAGAGTCTCTTCACCCAAAGCGATCAAATGGATTATTAGGATTATTAACCATCACATGACAAGGTAAAACCTCTTAAATTATTTTAAAGTCAGTTTTAAGCAGAAACGAGGCAATATTCTGTGACGTTTTGAAATGACAGACGCGCAGTGAGTGCAACAGCTAACAGCTCATATAGCTGCGGTGCTGTGATCGCTTTCTCTGTCTTTTATGATGAAATAATGCTGAATTTATGTGGAAATGATTGTTGTACAAAAGCTTCAGATATCTATCGCCGTGACAGATAATGACTGGAGTGCAGTTTTAATCAGAACCGCGGCTGATGACGCCTGCGCAGTGAAGGCAGGGCAGACCGATTTTTAGGGGGGACAGTTTGGCCGGCAACACTGGTAGAAACTCTTCTGAAATGAGACATCTAACTGTTGCGTCATCACATTTCCCTGCCCCTACCTTACCTCCTGCCACCTGGCAACCTTGGCAGTTGCATGTGCCAGGCTAGCATAGCGGGTGCAACCTGTAATTTAGTCATCATTTTTTAGTACTTGTTCATGTTTTACTTATAAATATTACTTATTTACAGTTGTATATATGGAGCCTAAAAAGTGTCCTTTTGAATTTTTTGTCTATTTTGTCTTGGAGAAAAAAAAAAATGCAATGACTCATGGAATTGTTTTGGCAGTGAAGTATACGGCTGTTGTATCCTTCATTTTTCAGGGAAAGAAGATTGTGAACATTGGCTGCTTCACAAGAAGCCTTTGAAATGAGACGTCCTGAAACTTATGATGTAAATATGTGTTTCATTTTTTGAAGACAGTCTGTTTATTTCATAGCCAATGCAGATTACATTAATTGAGTTCTGCAAATAATTATATCTGAATTAATAATCACATTGACAAACCAGTACTAGGAGCTTCCATAAAGGTGCTTAAAGATACTTCAGAATAGGAAATATTAATATTGTAGATAGCTATAGATACATACAGAAAGAATACCAGTATCGTTCATCATCAATCAGACTGCTTCATCTGGTACCATAAGACAACCATATAGAGTTTTAAGGTTGCTCTATCCTGATTGGGCCTTATCAAGGTTTAGGTTAATCAGTGCTGCCCTGTAGGAATGTTGCCTGTCAGGGGTGGGGGGGAAGATTTCCAGGGTGCGGGGAAAGATATCCTATGATATCCCCCCTCCCCCTGGGGGAGGGGATATACTGTTACACCGACTGGATCACCTATAAGATTTAATGGAGTCTTCCATGGCCTAATATGTATCTGTGCTGCAAATTTGGTTAGAATCTGTGAAGTAGTTTTCAAGTAATCCTTCAAAGCCTATATAGTGTGAAACTTGATCCAGAATCCGGATCTGGATCTGGATCACCTCCAAAATTTAATGGAGTCTTCTATGGCCTAATATCTGTGGTGCCATTTTGGTGAGAATATGTGCAATAGTTTTGATGTAATCCTGCTAAAAGTAATCTTCCAAAGCCTATCGTGAAACGTGATCCAGAATCCGAATCAAGATCCAGATGACATCCAGAATTTAATGGAGTCTTCCTTGGCCTAATATCTTGCTGTGGTGAAACCTTCATCAAAATTCGTACAGTAGTTTTGATGTAATCTTGCTAACAGACAGACTTACAGACAAGTAATTAAATAAACACTGATTATTTTATTACATCTTTGGCGGAAGTGATAATAATAAAAAAAGAATTCTGATTAATTGCAGATGGGATGCAAGTGGATGAACTAAACCATGGAAGAGTAAAATATTTTGTTTCCATGATTTTCTTACCACCTGTTTCCAGTTCGTTAATGCAGTGACATCACACCACGTTTACCATGTTCTCACTGCATCCATCTTGTCGTCATTCGTACTGCTCAAAGTGCAGCCATGCTTTGAAGAAAACCATAATTTGTACGAAGACGTGGGGGAGAATTTATTTTCGTTACCCCCACCTGTGTCAAATGTAAATTAGGCGATGCTGCCCTCTTCCACATGTATTGGTTATGCCCCCATTTACAAACCTTTTGGAGTGAGATTTTTCGCACTCTTTCAAATATCCTGAAACGTGAACTCCATCCAAATCCTATGATGGCCCTATTTGGTACCTTTGGGCCTGACGATCCCCGACTGACTTCGGCGGAGCACCACATGGTCTCCTTCTCTCTTCTGTTGGCCAGGCGGACCATTTTGCTTAAGTGGAGGGAGGCGACCTCGCCCACACATAGTCAATGGCTGAGGGACATTATGCACTGTCTTGCTCTAGAAAAGATGCGCTTCTCACTGAAAGGCACTTGGGGATCCTTCCTAACCTACTTTCATGATTCGTACGCGTTGTAAAATACGATTGCGGAGTAGGCCCCTGACATCTAAGTAGCTCAATATCTGAAGAACGACAAGCCTGCTGACTACTGTGTGTGCCTTAGCTGTATTTCTTTGGGGGGGGGGGGGCAGGTTCAACGTCCTTCCCTCTATCCTGATAAGATCAAGAGGAGTAATCATACACTCCTACACAGGTGTTGCATAACATTTGGGAGGGTAGAGCACTTAACTGTACTTTCCATACCGGTACCTGCCTAATATTGGGAAGATATGTTCTGTTGTTGTTATTATTGTTATATTTGTAATATACAATTCCAAGGTGCATCTGCTGCCTTTTTTTTTCTTTTGTTTTTTCCATGTGTGTAGCTACATGTACATATATATATATATATATATATATATATATATATATATATATATATATATATACATATATATATATATATATATATATATATATATATATATATATATATATATATATATATATATATATATATATATATATATATATATATGTAGGTGCGTGTATGTATACACTCAACAAAAATATAAACGCAGCACTTTTGGTTTTGCTCCCATTTTGTATGAGATGAACTCAAAGATCTAAAACTTTTTCCACATACACAATATCACCATTTCTCTCAAATATTGTCACAAACCAGTCTAAATCTGTGATAGTGAGCACTTCTCCTTTGCTGAGATAATCCATCCCACCTCACAGGTGTGCCATATCAAGATGCTGATTAGACACCATGATTAGTGCACAGGTGTGCCTTAGACTGCCCACAATAAAAGGCCACTCTGAAAGGTGCAGTTTTATCACACAGCACAATGCCACAGATGTCACAAGATTTGAGGGAGCGTGCAATTGGCATGCTGACTGCAGGAATGTCAACCAGAGCTGTTGCTCGTGTATTGAATGTTCATTTCTCTACCATAAGCCGTCTCCAAAGGCGTTTCAGAGAATTTGGCAGTACATCCAACCAGCCTCACAACCGCAGACCACGTGTAACCACACCAGCCCAGGACCTCCACATCCAGCATGTTCACCTCCAAGATCGTCTGAGACCAGCCACTCGGACAGCTGCTGAAACAATCCGTTTGCATAACCAAAGAATTTCTGCACAAACTGTCAGAAACCATCTCAGGGAAGCTCATCTGCATGCTCATCGTCCTCATCGGGGTCTCGACCTGACTCCAGTTCGTCGTCGTAACCTACTTGAGTGAGCAAATGCTCACATTCGCTGGCATTTGGCACATTGGAGAGGTGTTCTCTTCACGGATGAATCCCGGTTCACACTGTTCAGGGCAGATGGCAGACAGCGTGTGTGGCGTCGTGTGGGTGAGCGGTTTTCTGATGTCAATGTTGTGGATCGAGTGGCCCATGGTGGCGGTGGGGTTATGGTATGGGCAGGCGTCTGTTATGGACGAAGAACACAGGTGCATTTTATTGATGGCATTTTGAATGCACAGAGATACCGTGACAAGATCCTGAGGCCCATTGTTGTGCCATACATCCAAGAACATCACCTCATGTTGCAGCAGGATAATGCACGGCCCCATGTTGCTAGGATCTGTACACAATTCTTGGAAGCTGACAATGTCCCAGTTCTTGCATGGCCGGCATACTCACCGGACATGTCACCCATTGAGCATGTTTGGGATGCTCTGGACCGGCGTATACGACAGCGTGTACCAGTTCCTGCCAATATCCAGCAACTTCGCACAGCCATTGAAGAGGAGTGGACCAACATTCCACAGGCCACAATTGACAACCTGATCAACTCTATGCAAGGGAGATATGTTGCACTGCATGAGGCAAATGGTGGTCACACCAGATACTGACTGGTATCCCCCCCCCCCCCAATAAAACAAAACTGCACCTTTCAGAGTGGCCTTTTATTGTGGTCAGTCTAAGGCACACCTGTGCACTAATCATGGTGTCTAATCAGCATCTTGATATGGCACACCTGTGAGGTGGGATGGATTATCTCAGCAAAGGATAAGTGCTCACTATCACAGATTTAGACTGGTTTGTGAACAATATTTGAGGGAAATGGTGATATTGTGTATGTGGAAAAAGTTTTAGATCTTTGAGTTCATCTCATACAAAATGGGAGCAAAACCAAAAATGTTGCGTTTATATTTTTGTTGAGTGTATGTGAATACATTCGCGTTGGGAAATTTAATAAAAAGATTTTGAAAAGAAAGAATTTATTTTCTCTCTCTTCCTTTTATGTTTGGGGGGGGGAATGGCATATTTCATTCACAAAGCAGCCCAGGCTTCTCATCAGCACTGCTGGAGCAATGTCACTGTCTGACTTCTACAATCACCCACTGAGAATTACAATAATTGTAATAATGATTGGATGGGTGGTGGGTGGATGATTTATGTTTAGGAACAAGTTTGGATGACGTAAGTGCATTATATATGTACGAGGTCTGTCAATAAAGTAACAGCCCTTTTTATTTTATTCAAAAACTATATGGATTTCATTCATATGTTTTTACGTCAGACATACTTGAACCCTTGTGCGCATGCGTGAGTTTTTCCACGCCTGTCGGTTACGTCATTTGCCTGTGAGCACGCCTTGGGAAGGAGTGGCCCCGCCCCCTCGTCGGATTTTCATTGTGTGGAAATGGCGGAATGAAAAGGACTTTTTTTCCATCAGAATTTTTTCAGAAGCTGTTAGAGACTGGCACCTGGAAACCATTCGAAAAATTTATCTGGCTTTCGGTGAAAATTTTACGGGCTTCACAGAGAATAAGGACTGTTACTAGCTTTAAGGACTGCTTTAAGGACGGTCGGCGCGCCGCACTCCGAGCTGCGACAACGAGGCACAAACCACCGGATCATTTCTAAACGGATGGCTCTGTGGATACGAGACCGTCGTGTGCTCTTTCTCTGGTTATCACAAGAGCTGGACATCAGCCATTTTCCGGCAGATTTCACTTTTAACAAGAGATTTTGTCATGGAAAGCCGCACGGAGGCTTCGCACATCAGGACCGATTCGCTGATCGAGCGAGACAAAGGAACACCTCCGTTTCGGAGTGCCAGGGGACAAGTTTGGACATGCCTATCTCGGCTTTCAATGCTTACCAGTCCAGTAAGTATCAGAGAAATTGTGGAGAGCTGGGCATGTCCAAACTTGTCCTCTGACACGCCAAAACGGAGGTGTTCCTTTGTCTCGCTTCCACAGCGAATCGGTCGTTACGCACAAAGCCTCCGCGCGGCTTTCCATGACAAAATCTCTTGTTAAAAGTGAAATCTGCTGGAAAATGGCTGATGTCCAGCTCTTGTGATAACCAGAGAAAGAACACACGACGGTCTCGTATCCACAGAGCCATCCATTTAGAAATGATCCGGTGGTTTGTGCCTCGTCGTCGCAGCTCGGAGCGCGGCGCCGACCGTCCTTAAAGCTGTAGTAACAGTCCTTATTCTCTGTGAAGCCCGTAAAATTTTCACCGAAAGCCAAATAAATTTTTCGACTGGTTTCCAGGTGCCAGACTCTAACAGCTTCTGAAAAAATTCTGATGGAAAAAAAGTCCTTTTCATTCTGTCATTTCAGACAATGAAAATCCGACGAGGGGGCGGGACCACTCCTTCCCAAGGCGTGCTCACAGGCGAATGACGTAACCGACAGGCGTGGAAAAACTCATGCATGCGCACGAGGGTTCAAGCATGTCTGACGTAAAAACATATGAATGAAATCCATATAGTTTTTGAAAAAATAAAAAGGACCGTTACTTTATTGACAGACCTCGTATGGTTTGCAGTGGGCTGCAGGCTGACTCCAGTTGATTGCAGCGTTGTGGTCAGTGTGTCAATTCATAAATTAGAAACATATTGCGTGCCCCCTTTGCCAATATACAATGCATCCAGAAGGTATTCACAGTGCTTACTTTTTCTACATTACATTACAGCTCCATTCCAAAATGGAGTAAATTAATTTTTTCTCTCAAAATTCTACTCACAACACCCCATAATGACACAATTAATTTTTTTTTTTTGTAATTTTTGCAAATTTATTAAAAATAGAAATTAAGAAATCACATGAACTTAAGTATTCACACCCTTCTCTCAGTACTTTGTTGATGCACCTTTGGTAGCAATTACAGCCTCAAGTCTGCTTGAATATGATGCCACAAGCTTGGCGCACCTATCTTTGGGCAGTTTTGCCCATTCCTCTTTGGAGATGTTCAATCAGATTCAGGTCTGAGCTCTGGCTGGGCCACCCAAGGACATTCACAGAGTTGTCCTGAAGCCACTCATTTGATATCTTGGCTGTGTGTTTAGGATCATTGGTCTCTGCAGCTCTTTGCAATCTCTCACTGGTAGCTACATAATTCACTGTAATCACCAGGCGAACACCATTTTTCCATAGTTGGAAGAAGGTTACTGTCTTATTTTTAATTTAGTGTGACTAGGGTGCCACTTACCCACACTGCTGTTTCTTGTTTCCTGAGCTTTGCCTGGTATGATTGATCTGTCTGCTTGTTTTTAGATAACCCTTCTGCTGCGTGTTGGACTGACCTCCTTTGTTCCTGACCTCAGCCTGTGTCAGTGACACATCCTGCTATAACTGTAATCATAAACCAGTTTTTACCTACTACCATTGGGGTTCTCTGTCTAAGCTGTTACACAAAACCAAGTGTAAACACAAACCTAATACTGTGTTATTTCTCCTTTTCTATAACATACTGTTAATTTACGGGTGATTCTTAGACTACGGGCACTTATTATGTCCTTTGATCATATTGTATGAAAAACAATTTCACACTTTTATAGTTATCTTTACAATGAAAGTGTGTTAAGAAATTTGTTCTAGTAGTCTATGATGACTTTTCACCTTTTTTCAGCATCATTATATGCAAATATTGCCATTTTGTGCTTGTCCCACACCCAGACTTTTGATCTTCAGTGATAAAAATGAATGGTAAAGAAACGTTTTTTCTAATGTTTTAAAATATCTCTGAATAAAATATCAGTAAAATAATCAAAACATAATTGGGGTATTCAATGTCATACAACTGTTGTGATTTCTTTTTTAAACACAAATTTCTTTTAAACACTGTAATGTCCCTAAACAGTTTGTATGAAAGATTGTTTGGGTAGTTTCTATGGAGATAAACAGTGACATCAGAGCACATGTATATAGCGCCAAATCACAACAAACAGTTGCCCAAGGCGCTTTATACTGTAAGGCAATGGTGTGGTGGAAATTACATTTACAAGGCCAATAGTGCCCGTAGTTAAAAAATCACCCATACAATAAATCAAGGTTCAGTTTTTCATCATGTAGTTACCGGCGTCACAGTGCTAGAACCTTATTAAAAAAGTAGAACTTGCATGACAGGGCATTGACTCTTTTGGCTTTTTTTTTAAATGCGGATCTAACAAGTTTTCCAACAAATTTTTATTTATTTTTTGCTTGTTTTTCCTTCTAATGTGTCTCTTTAATTATAATATCACATAACTAGTTGCATCAGTGGTTTCTCTCTTGACTCATTCACTAACTCAAGAACTTGTTCGAGGGCTGTCTTGTAGACGTCTGCACTTCTACAGTAGATGTCCGCAGGCCAAACTTATCATTTCTTTTGCCTTATTATTTTCTTTCTAAAGCCACTGCAACCTCCTGAGCGTAAAGGAACCTTGACACTTGCACGCATTTAACCCCCCGCACTGCCGCGCAATTCGTCGTGCCAATGCAACCCGCTGTGTTCTGCTGGATGCTGCACTTTGTGCCGCTGGATACTGCGTTATATAAAATAACACGGAATCACAGAGGAATTTTCTGCAGCTACAGCTTTGTTTTGTTTTCTCTCTCTCTCTCATGCGCTTCATAACGTGGAGAACATACTTGGACTTGTCAAAAAGGTAATTATTTGTAATATTTACATTGTAATAGCTTGGTAAAACAGTTGCATGTTCATTCCATCTTGTGAGTAGCTGTAAAATTATGCTTATGATATATTTATCATCTTGTCATAATTGTGCACTGATGCAGTGACTCGCACTGACACTCAATGTTTTTGAATTGTTTGCGCAATGTTCACGTGAAGTTTACATAATTAATGTATGACAGAGATTTTGAACATTTCAAAACTTTCTTTGCGCACTTGCATGAAGTCGTGCAAAGTTTACAATGGTTCACAACGGGTTTACTCTCTGGCACGGCAGATAGCTTAGCAGTGCATGGATCAAATTCATACAAGTGTCAATTTGCTTTAAGCTTCTTTCATCATTGCCATTGCAACTCTGTGTTCCATTGCCATGTTTCCAGTGTTACAAGTAGGCACGTCTGCACCGTGCACACTCTCCCCACATCAAGTGGCATAGAAGTAACTCATTTCTTCAGGACTGTTTTTTGTCTAACAACTATTGAAGTATGCTGATGCCTTGAAGCAGTGAGCCATGGCGTAAAGAGAGTATGCTGGCGCCACACAAAGGCCATAAAAATCCAAAGTATCCAAAACAAACTTCATTGCTCCCTGCTGGTCTGTCTTCCCCTCTGATCTCTCGCTCTCCTTTCATCCTCCTCTGGTAAGGCCCCCTCTTACTCTCCCTCAGTTGTCCCCACTCTCTTTCTTTTCGTCTCTAGGCAACACAGCAAAGGAGGTCTGAGCAAAGAGATGGAGATCAGCAGAGAGGAGATGGTGAGTTGCTCTTGAAAGTTTGGAGACAGCTATGCCAGGAATGCAGGTGCCTGCTGCGAGGACAACAAAGTGGACAGGACCTCCATCGGAGCGGAGCGTCGGCGTGCCGCACATCGGTGTGACACAACCCAACCCACCATCCAGTGTTGTTTGCCTACTTCTCATGCAAAGCAGCTCTTCAAAGTAGAGTTTGGATGGCGTGTTTCTACAGCTCATAGTAATAATAATAAAAATGCGGCAACTCCAGACAGATTGTATAAAAATAACTTTGTTCATGTTTGATTTGTATGCTGAGGGGTTTACACTGGTGTTACCTGTCGTCACGGCAGAGTCACTGTCAAGTATGGGAGCGGATGATGACAGATTCTGGAACATCGTCATTCCCTGCGCTTGTAACAGCAAAAATATAGATGAGTGGGTGCGTGACAGTTAGTCCATCCCAGCCAGCTTGTGTAGACAGTGATTCAAAAACAACTAGAGCACCACCCTTGTAGAGCGCAAACCTCTGCCTAAACTTTTTACCTTGGAAAAACTTTTCAAGGTCAAAGTCCTGTTAGAAGTGGCTTTTCATAAGCTAAAATACAATATTAAATATAGATCAAAAGGGCTTTTCAATGTTAAAATCAAATATCTGCTAAATTCGCAATAAAGATCAGATGCGGATCAAACTTAGTCTGTTCTTTGAGAGTGCCAGTTTGCAGCTCATTGTCATAAATAAGAGTGATTGAGGCACTTTTAATTGAGATATAATGCAAAAAATGTACACCAAATGGGCTTTTCAGTATTAAATTCAAATGTCCACAAAATCCACAATCCGGATCAGATCCTGATTAAACTTTGTCAGGTGATAGTGAGTGCCAGTCTGCACCTCACTTCAAATATGAGAGAGATTGGGACACATTTGATTTAGATAGAATGTAAAACATACATTAAATTGGGGTTTCAATGTTAAATTTGAATGGCCACAAAATCTGTAATCCGGACCAGATCCAGATCAAACTTTGTTAGTCAGTAAACGATACCATCCTACATACATGCTGTCAAAATATGAAAGAAATTGCCACCTTTTTGATAGTTACAAATTTTGAAAATTCATTCAGTGTTAACGATACAGATTTGTCCAACTTTCCAAGATATTCTGACTTTGACCTTTGATCTATGACCTTGAAATTGAGTCAGTTATTGCCTATCAGATATGAATCCTCTGTTAAAAAAAAAAAAAAAAAAAAAAAAAATCATAATGATATATGAAAAATTTTGGGTTACAGGCTGTTCACAAATGGCAGAGGTAATAAATTCTGTCATCTTGAAACACACTAAACTAAAATTACCACAAAATGAAGACAGACTGTTTAATGTGTAGTGACCTTTGATGCACCAGCTCAAAGGAAAAAACAACTTTGTTTTGCCTGTGTAAAAAGCCATAGACGCCTCTGCTACCTGCTGGATGCTTAGTGGATGATGAATGGATTATGGAAAAAATCCAAACAGTTGTGTACTTGCATGCACTTCATCCTGCCACAGATGAAAATTAAAGATTAGATAGGATGTGTGGCTGGGTTTGATGCCATATGTTTTGTCATTACTGCAAATTAGTGATGGCTAACCCAAACCAGTGCTTTGAAATTTTCAAAACCTTTGAAACACCCGTTTTTTAATCATTATTTCAGTGTCCACCTGAAAATGAAGACATCATAATATGGGTAAAATATAAAACAGAACAAAAAAGTTAAGCAGGAATTAAAAAACAGACATGCACCTTGAGATGATGCCAAACCTTTCTGTCTGTACTGCAAATTAGTGATAGCTAATCTGAAACATGCTGTCAAAAAACATTTTAAAATCTTTGGGAAAACCGAAGTTTCAACATTGCTCCAGATTTTGCAAGGAAAGGAAGACATCGCATGTTGTGCTGCCAAGCGGTGAAGAATGGCATCTGCTGGATGGTCAGGAAGGTGCATCCATATCAGATATGAATTTTATATGTAAAGGCAACAATTAGTGCACTCTCTGTTACATGCACAATCTGCATGTTGCTTGTGGTAAATTAATAGGCAAAATTTTAACTAATCAAAAGCATGAGGGCAATTCCATGGTGACTGACATTACATTCAAAGAGGAAACAGGCTTTTTGAAGTAACCAGGACTTAAAACATACAGCCCGAGTGTTCCGATCTTGTGGAAGGCATACTTGAGACAAGTTCTACTTGGTAAGGGAAGGAAAGTTTGTTGGTGCGTAGTACAAGTTGGTGGTTCTCAATACTATGGGCGTGACCGGCATTACAACATAACACGCCATTAAAAAATGTATAAACTATTGCAACTTTGTCTTCAAACTGTAGCAGGGTTAACAACTCTTTTTATTCTAAATGGAAAATGGACTGCATTATATAGCACTTTTCCATCTGCATCAGATGTTCAAAGCACTTTACACACTAATGCCTCACATTCACCCCGATTGTGAGGGTGGCTGCCATACAGATACTCACTACACATCAGGAGCAACTGGGGGATTAAGGACCTTGCCCAAGGGCCCTTAGTGATTTAAAGTCAGGCTGGGATTTGAACCTCTGCTCCCAAGCCCAACACTTAACCACTAGACCATCACCTCCCCTAATTCTAGGATATAACTTGCAAGTAACTGTCATTCTGCATCTCCTTGCATGTTACAAATCAAAGGCATAAACTGAATGATTGCATAATTATGTGTGACTGATGTTACGTGACTGACGTTACAGTATATGTCATTCTATTTCAGTTACAAAAAATTTGCAGTTTGGAACATTCACAGAAATTTCAACGGGATTTTGTTGTAACTTTCGTGATGTTACACACCCATGAAAGTAGTTTAAATGCAAAGAATTTTGGACATTATGATCTGAACAAGCCAATTTCTGCTTGTGTTCCCTTCTCAATGTGGATAGTGGTATTACAAAGCTTATACAGAGACTGAAAAATCAGTTTATGAAATAGATGGAAAATAAACCCAAATCATTCACATTTTGATGGGGGAAAAACATGAAAAAATAAACCTACTTTGATATGGTATAGCTAACCTTCACAACATCATTGTAACTGAAATTACTTTCTTTCTGCACAAGTGAATATTTGCTCTTAAAATTTCAGACACTATTCTCCACGATTTCTAAAAAGAACATTTTTGGCCTTTAAGTACGGAAGCGTATTGCATTCACTGGATAAAAAAAAATTTTGACCACTGATCTCGTAATTACGAGATCTTGATCAGGTGTGTAAATAGTTTTATGTATATACTTCCGTACTTGCAGTCCCTCAGCACAGACGTGAGCTGAGCACAGCCGATGATAACACACTATAATCAAACACAAAGTGTGGATTTTCCCCCTGAAGTGCTCCCGGATGAATGTCCAGGGAGGAGCATGGGGCGACTTCCAGCTTTCACTCACAAAGACCCACCAACCACTGAGGGACACAGCGGGGCTCACTCCCACCCGGGCACATGCCAGTCTGTGTGCCCGAGCTGTGCCTCGCCTCGCTGGAGGAGTTTCATTCATCCAGCAACAGTTTAGTGGGAAATCCACACTTTGTGCGCGCCGTGGTGTGGATCACAATGCAGTGTCGGAGGTTATAAATTGGCCTATTTTCAATTATGACTCGGGCATTCTCACGCTTGGACTGGAAGTACGGAAGCGATTACACACACACACACACACATAGAAAATAATAAATAAAAACAATAGCTTGATCTCATAATTACGGCGACGTGGAGCATAATTTCTTGTTATAATGTGATAATTTCTCGTTATAACGTGAAAATACCGCATCATGAAATAACATGATAATTTCATATGACGAAATAACGTGATAAATATCACGTTATAACATGAAACTTTTCACGTAATTGCATGATACTGAGCCAAATATATATTAGGGCTTGGCAGCTCAGAGCTTCCGTACGTAAGAAAGAGAGCGACGTCCAGCACGTTAGACTGGGCTTTCTGCCGGAACAATCCCAAGGACTTGAGATACCTGCAGTGTTGACATACTAATATTAATATCATCCTCATTTTTAAGAAATATCAGTATTTCTCAGTGTCTCAGACCGAGAAGGGAAAAAAATAGACCACTGATCTCGTAATTATGAGATCTTTTCTCGTAATTACGAGATCAGGATGTCGTAATTACGAGAAAAGATCTCGAAATTACGAGATCAGTGGTCTATTTTTTTTTTTTATCCAGTGAATGCAATACCCTTCCGTATTTAAGCTTCTACAACATGAAATTGCACATGATGAAAAGGCTTGGCCTGGATTGGAAAGGGCGACCACTACAGTTTGGAGTGTATCCAGATAAAAGTGTGGATGCAGGAAGTGTTCAACATTCAAACACAGCACATATTCACATAAACCTGTTACCCTGTGCATGAAAGTGAAGTAGTGAAGAGTGTGTTGTGTTGTATGTCATCTTGTGAATGGAGGACCGTATAAAATCACTCCCCTAGTGCACGTCTGTGGTTGATCCTTTATGTGCTAGATTATTGCATATTTGTCGACTTGCATGTTAGTGTGCTACCCATCTGTCGGTTGGGATCCTGGGGCCCAGAGGCCCTCACAGCCAAAGGGTGATGTGATTTAGTGTTCCAGGCCAAAGGTCAAGAGTCCCTAGTCTCCATCTGCGTCTGAAGAAAAAGCCATCAGGAAGGGATTAAACTGGAGTCAATGGTCCTGGTGACATGTCTGCCACCAGTTCACGCATAAATTACTGCTTTATTACCGTGTTCCAGATTAACCAAAATACACCAATAAAAACGCAATGCTATTGTGTAGGTTTCTGCAGTAGTTTAAGTATTGTGTAACATGTGTTATTAGTTTTTGCATTTGGCATTTGTGTCTAAATTCGGAATGAAAATAAAATTTTAATTAGTTGTAAGCTATAAAAATGTGTAAATTTTAGATTTAGTAGTTGAATTATTGTTAACAGCGAATAAGACTAATGAGATCACTTTTATTTATGTTATTATAGTTTGTTTTGTACAAGACCTGTGTTGTGTATTTTCAAACCAGTCTCACACCCAAGTCATCACATTCTGATGCAAACTGCTCATTTTGACCAAATATCAATCTGTGACATGTAGGGTACCCCAGTTGCTTCACTGTGTGACACGCAGGGAAACACTACCTCCAACCATATCCTTAAAACAACTGAACGTTCCCCAATGAAGCGGACATAAAGCAGATTGTTCCGCACGCTGTCAGAGAGAAATGACACAACTGTTAAAAGCCACAACTCCTCACCCTTCACTAAATGATGCAACAGGGCTCCCTAACGCAACTCATTGTGTTGGAAAGAGGCACTGATGAAGTGTATAAATGTGAAGAGTTGGGAGTGAGAGTGTATTGGTGTGAAGGAGGCCAGCAGGAGGCGCTGTGCATATGGTAGTCAAGAGGCCTCACTTCCTCAACAGCCATAGGATTCTATGGTCACGCAGACTGGAGCACGGCTTTTAGCCCACTGGACAGAGCACCTGTCTCCCATGCCAGAGATCGTGAATTTGTGTCCTGAGGGGAATAGTGAGTGGAAGGAGTCAAAATCACAATACAATGCAGAGTATGAGCTACTTAGGAAGCTCACGATTAGCTTACCGTCATGCTTTGTCTCTTCGTCTCTTTAGCAGCTTGTATCTTCTCATCTTCATCTTCATATTGTTGTATGAATTCCCAAAGTCTTCTGTACTTCTCAAGCGTGTTTTGTCTCACCGCCAGCAACTTTCTCTTAAAAGCTCACAGCAGTAAACACACGGAGTCCACCATTGTTTATGTTTGTGTCGTGTATAAAACGACGTCACCGCAGTTTGCTCTGCTGACCCCGCCCACGTTGAAGAGGTACTATTTGCAGTAGAAAAGGACGCGCTTGGAACCAAACCGAGTAGAGTTGAGTAGAGTAGAGCCGAGTAGTGCTGGAGCTTTGTAGTAGAAAAGTGCCTTAAGTGTTTAATTTCAAGATTTGTCTTTTATTTTTCTCAAGAGCTAATAGCCGATTTGTCTATGTTTTAAGTTTTCACGTGGGAGAATTTTAATGAATTTGTCACTTGGAGAAACCACTTGTGTCTGGACGTGCTTCAGGGAATTATACTCAATAGTCAAATTCCTGAAATCTGTGATATTTTTGGCTGATTTTGATGTGTGTGTGTGGGGGGGGGTCCTTTATGGTACCTGGGATAATATAATATCCTTAATATATTAAAGGACATTTTATGGCATACATTTGCTGAAAATTGCAGGAAGGTGCATGCAGTATTAAGCCTACGAGAGCTGAAAACCCTTTTGGTTCCCCAAATTCACCCCATAGTGTTGCGCGTTCCTGACAGTGTTCTGACAGTGTTTATTTAATTCAACAAACTCAAATTTTAACCCAAGAATATAGAACCAACTTCTATTTAGCTTTTTGCTGTTGTGGTGGTGGTTCATTTGGACAGCCCGACAACCGGCCCGGCTATGAGTTGGGCTGGATACTGGCCTCCATGTTGGAGTGGGAATTCCCATTCTTAAACGACCAATAGGAAGCAGTGCGGGCACCACATGAGAAGTGAGGCTGACATCAGTGTCTCAGCTGCCAGCCAATCACAGGCTAGGAGGTTGAGGTCAGTATCTGGCCCAATTCAGGGCCGGTTGTTGGGCTAGGTTTCATTTTGACATTTGATTCATTTGATTTCTTCACTCGATCTATTGAGGTTTCAAATCCTGCAAAATCTTACAGAGGTCGCCGCTCTGTGAGATGTCATTGAGAACTGCACTGAGATGCTCTGATCAGGCTACAATTTAACCGCTGCACACGGACAACAGCTTTAACATCGCAACATAAACTCTTTGTATATGTGCCTAAAACTCTCGTGATATATTATCTGGGTTTATATTGTGTTTGTTTTATGTAAACCTGTGAGAAGCTCAGGTGTTTCTCCTTTATTTCAATGGGAATCACTCTTCCGCTGTGATCGTTCTCTGTTCATTGTCATTCTGGTGGAAGTGAAGTTTGCTCTTTAACGCCCTGCTTATTGTCCTTTACAACACTGTTTGTGCCAATTTGTTCCAGAGTAATATATAAGATGTCTGAAATTTGGTTTGCATTTATGAAGATCCATGCAGATTAAGTGTAGCAGACACAGATTATTTGGAATATTTGTTTTAGCAGGTTTTCAGTGTCTCAAGCATGCTGTCTCTTATTAACATGATGAAAAGCATAAAAAATTACATTTTGGTAGTATAATGGTCACTTGCAATTATTATGTGGTTTCTCCATGTTATTTAGACTGCAGCAACTCTCTGGCGTGCAAGGGATTATGGACTATCTCAGTAGGGAATAGGGCGAATTGATCCACAGAATACACACTGACAAATGTAAAAACAAAACCAAAACAAAGATACAAATTTCCGGTTATCGAGCATGCCAAGAAAATTCTGGCTATTTTGCATGACACTTGGTTCATACGCAGCTTTAGTCTAAGACAGCCTTTTTTAAAGAGTGAGCCGCATCTAGTGGTCTGTGATCATACTGGTAGAACATCCCATTTAAACTGATATATTTTACCAGTGTTTCTCAAACTGCTAAAAAAATGACTCCAAAGTCTAATAGAGAGTGGCATACTCGTACATACATACATACATACATATAACATATAATATATATATATATATATATATATATATATATATATATATATATATATATAATATATATATATATATATATATTACTGTAATTACTGACTGAATTTGTATGTCCAAAAATTTGGATTTGAATCTCTTTTGACAACTGGTTAAGTTGTTAATTTGGAGTTTTTTAATTTTGTAATTTGCAATGGTGTTGGAGTGGTAAGTAGACTTATTGTTTTAGATATTTGTGGAGTTAGATGGCCCATGATATCTATCTATCTTATCTATCTGTCTGTCTATCTATCTATTTAACTGGTAAAGTGATCCTTGGTTTGAAAAAGTTTGAGAAACATTGGTCTAGTACTTTCCTTAGTTGAAGACTCTTGGGAAACCTTAAATGGCTCAAAGTGTGGTTATATTTTAGTCTGATACTAAATCTTAATCATTGGCCCAGAGTGTCTTGGGACTGTGACTTGACCTCAACATTTTAATTTCGCCACAAAAATCCAGGCCCGTGTCTTATCCACAGGGAATCATCGACTTTCATCTGCTTCATGCTACGATATCCAGGAAAAGTACCAGGTCCAAAGGGCTTCAGGGACAATATCAGACTTTCAGCTCCATTGACAAGCTTCCAACAGTGGCTCCATATTTTAACATACTGAAATATCTGGAAAAGTCAGTCTTGTCAGAGTTTCTCGGAAATGAAAAAAAAAAATCCTCCGGCAAAGCGAACAGCATCTAAACAAGATACCTAGCAAGAGAAAGACTTCTTCATCTTGTCTTATACAGTTAACTTCAAGACTGTCGGCTGAAGGACCCAAAGAAAATGGCTTGACTGTGTTGGAGATGACTTCAATCTCCTGTACCTCACCCTCGATCAAGGCTCAGCCCTGGCCAGGGCTCAGACAGGCCAATGATGTAGTGAAGGACACAACTTCTACACTAGGAGTAACGGCTTAACATCCAAGAGGGGGAGCAGGAGGAAGACACGAACTGGCAGTTAACGATGAGACATTTTTGAGTCATCCTTGTCTGTGAGTCCTAAGAATTCAGCAGCGATATTGTTTAACTCCCCTGTGAGTTAGTCATGTAATATCCGCACTTCTGTAGACGCCTCTGGAAGCTGGAGCTGTTTGACAGACAGGTCTGCAATGGCTCAAGACGATGAGTGCCTTTGATGAAACATGGCAGCAGCCAAATCCCATTCAGCCCTCTTATAGAACTTCCTGAAGGAGAGCTGTTGCAGAAAACTTCCCAAAATGACTGAGAAGAAGCATTTGCTTTTCCACAGGTGAAGGCAAACTAGCGAGCTGAGGGGGAAAATTTTTATGTATTAGATTTCAAACACTTCCTTCTTGTGAGGAAATCCAAACCTAAAGGTATGTTCTTCTGCCTGAAGGATCTGATGATTTTCCATGATTTTGTTCCTTTTCAGCATTTTAGTGATGGCTTGAGAGAGCTAAACAAGTGAAACTTCATGACTGAACGTGTTGCATGCCGATACTAAGTGGCACGTGAGACATTATTAATTATTACTAATGTACGTAGAAGCACCCTGACATTGATGTGTGTGGTTAGGATTAATAAATGGAATAATTTTGACTGTGCTGAATGTTTGGTCTCCAAAGGTAAAGGTCAAACAATGTCTACATCCATTGGATTTCTAGGACATGTGACATATGTTACCCCATAACATGATAACTAAGGATGACACATGGTGCAAAGTATTCCTTTTTGAAACCCTATTAATCAATAATTTGCACCACGTTTTACCAAAATTGGAGTAACTTTAACTTTTGACCCCTGTACAACCTGAAACTGACCTTTGTCACCATTCTGCCTTTTTGCCCCATAACTCCAGAACACTTTAGTCACAGATATATACTCCAAACTATACCTTTTTGGGGTCTTTATGATCAGACAATAATTTGTATAGTTTTTAATATGATTGGAGTATTTTAAAAGTTTGACCCTGTGTAATTCCTCAATTGACCCCTAGCTGGCTGCCTATTGAAAATTCTAGTGGCCAGTTGTTATTTTCAAAGAGTTCATTTCTATGGATTATTTTGGCGAATTTGATGCTTGTATCACCATTCGCAGGATTCCACTGTCAATATTCTGCTATCTGCTGCACCAGTGGCTGGAAAAGGCCAACAACTCACCCATGTTTAATCTGGCTGCAGCAGATAGATGGCTGCTTTCAAGAGGTGAGAATGGACCGCTTGTCTGCCTGGCACTGCCAGCCGTCTGGCACATCTTTTGGTTTTATGATGTGGTGATGAGTGACACCATCACATTTTGTCTTGACCAATTCTATTCCCACCCACTATGCCCTAAATCTATGTGTTGTATCATCCTGTGTGTGTTCAAATTGACCTGTGCATCTCAGGTAAGTGGACACCATACATTTTCAGAGATAAACAAATAACAGTTCAATCAAATAATGCCATATACATTAAGGAGAACATCAGGTTCTGAAAGGTTTTATGGATACCTGGAGATTGGACCATTTTCTCGTCCTCTTCATCAGATTCCTGTCATTTCTTCAATATCTTACTCTATTTGTGTCAGAAGAACTTGTTCCTGTTTTGTGTCAGGTCACAAATTCATTATTGTATACCCACACAAATGGTCAATTTCAAATTTGAAGAAATGCCCCCCCCTCACCAAAGAAAGAAGCTATCTGTGGAGGTGGTGTGGTTTTGTGACATCATTAGAGAGATGGTAGATGTGCAACTGTGGCACGATGCAAGCCGTTGGTGCACCACAAGCAATTATTCAATTAATTCAGCACCAATTTACTGTAGGCCCATGGCAGGTGGCGATTATTCACACAAACCAGATACAGACAGGAAAACAGGATTTGGCTCATGAGGTTTGACTGAACCCATGCAACTAATAGGTCGAAAACTCAATTTGGCTTTTTGACATTTTCATTTGTTCACTTACATGTAAACCTTGACAAGTCACACATTGGGTCTGTCTATAAACTAACTAACCTTAAACTCAAATTCTTCCTGAGTTACAGCTAACTTCTGCACTTTACTCTCAAATCATTCAGGTCTGCTCCCTTGGCTTCAGCAACATTGGGCCTTTGTACAACATTGTTACAGGAAACACTTTGCTTCCCATTTGCCATTATGGTTTAACTGAGACGGTTCCATAGTCACAACAGTGGAAGGATACGCAGATCTTAAATCCTGCTGCTGAAAAAAATACGCAGTCCTCCCAGGCATCATACAGGGGTCGACCAGTGGAAGTGGAATGGAGGAGTTTGTGTCTAGATCAGTGACTGCAAGCAGTAGAGAGCTGAGTTAGAACTGACAATTTTTAAAATAACTTGGACGTTTCCTATTAGTCATAAGTTGATGATTGAAAGGGGGCCAGTTTAGGGATTACAACTGTTATTGATTAGGTGAATTCAAGTCTTCCTGGCAGAACTTGCACGATGCTACTTTATACAGATGTGTGAATAACCCATAAAGACCTTCAAACACTTCTGTACAGTTTTGAGGACCACAGCAGTTGAAGAAGGCTCAGAATGTACCACTGTTCCATCTGTTGGTGGAAGATCGATCAGTGTTTATGAGAAGTAGGGATAAAGTGAATGTCTGCCTGGGCTAGTTGCCATCCAGGACCTGGATTGGTTCTGTGGTATAGTGAATGCAGTGATGCGTGGCGCTGGTGCGTGTTCCAGACTTGACTTAATTCCCAAACATTATGCAAAGGAGCTAACGGGTCTGTGGGAGCAAAAAGAGCAATATGAGTCAGGAATCAATCCCATTTGATGCCTAACTCCCTGCGTTAAAAATATGACAAGATTATAAAGATCTGTGTATACTGACGATTTGGATTTATTTTGAAGAACCAGCATTGTTACCCTAAATGGAATGTTTTAAAATATCTACCACTGAAAAGTTCTCCCTGTAGATGCTATCGTGGCTTTTCATGGAACTAGCCTTTCCTATGACGGGACCCAGCCTTTAATCTTCAAACAAACCTCGTCTGGTTTGTTCTCTGCTCTTATCTAGATTTCTATATCTTCTCCGTTTCTTTGTCAGCACATATAAACAAGCCAAGACCTTCAAAAATACGCACCTCCCCACTTTCCAAAAAAGTTCACTCAAGCTCCTCTCTTTGTTGCGCCACTCAGAGAAGAGAAACGGGTTGTTAGAGCTCTTTGAGCCAGCTATCAGAAAATCCAGTGAAAATTACGCTGAGCGCAGCAGCCGCGTGGAAAAGAGTGATTACAAATTTAAATGGATGCTTTTATATCAATGGGAGGCTTTGAAGACCTCTTAATGAGCAGATAGCTGGAGTTAAACATTTGTGCAAGTGCCATCTTCGAGAGTAAAAAGAGAAAGAGGAGAGAGTTTTGATTCTGACTGATACCTGCAGAGCCGAAGAGCCGTCTGTATCAGACCCAGGACAGGCTGTTGTTCTAGGCTCTGCTTGGTTCCAGGGTTGGACAGAGTTCTCTGAACGTGCCCGCAGCAGGACAGCATCGTGGACTGCTGCGAGCTGACCAACATCCTTCAAAATTTAAAAGACTGACATGATGAAACTGGGCTCACAGAGAACGAGGAGATTGCAGAGTGCTGAACGTGCCGCAAAATCAAACACTGACAAAAAATAAGAGGCGTGTGCACAAGGAGGAGGTTGAAGAGGAGTTCACGGGGGAAGAAATGGAGGAGGGAGAGGAAAACGCATGAGCGTCGTGGAGCTTTGAACTCACCTCGCATTAGAGGCCTGATGAGGGTTTGAAGCATTTTAGATGTTAATTTGTTTTTGTTGTGTTGCATGTGGGCGTATTTTCTCATCCTTTTTCAACCTCTACGAATCAGTTGTAGTTACACACAGTTTAATGCAGCGGGATAAAATGCTTCCTTTAGTTTGTTGTTTTCTGCTCTTTCATTTTCATTTCCTTTGATCTTCTTTTTCAGGGAGGAAGAAAAGGATTCAACACACCACGAGGTTCACAGTTGTTACTGTGGAACTTTGACAGTCAGCTGAATTTGGTGCCGTTTTTTTGGAAAGTAGAACCAAATCAGAGCTGAAATGGTAATCTTAAATCTTTAACCTATATATATATATATATATATATATATATATATATATATATATATATATATATATATATATATATATATATATATATATATATATACATACATACATACATACAGGGTGGGCCAATAAAATGTTACCACTTTTTGATCGTACACGTTTTTGAAATGAGAACTTATTCGAAAATTTTATTTACAGACTTGTAACAGAAGCATCAAATTAACATTTTACTAAAGGTTTCCCACTTTGTCTCTTGTTTTCCGCATAGTTCAATAATTGATGACATGTTCCATCCACGCTCCTCTTCTTTGGATTACAAAAGTGGTATAACATTTTCTTGGCCCACCCTGTATGTGTGTGTATATATATATATATATATATATATATATATATATATATATATATATATATATATATATATATATATAAGGATTAAACAAACTCAAAGCCATGCATTATACGGTTTGAATGCACAACGCGGAGTCTGTCGGTGTTACTCCGGGAAGTGCATTCAAACCGTATAATGCACGGCTTTGAGTTGTTAATCCGTTATACCATGGTCCCACACAGTGAGCTAACACACAATATTTATTTAAGTTAATAGAACTTGATAAAAATGTGTGAGTATTTGGGACTATTTTATGTTTTGTCTCTGATGAGCTTACCGAGTCTGCGGGCGCTCGTGCCGCAGCAGGCCACTCACAACGCCCCCCCTCCTGCTGTGTGGAGTTGTGACAAACTCTGGCAAACAGGTCCAGAAACTACGCTCGCTGTTTTGATGCGGAGCACTCGGCCGCCCGCAAGGATAGAACCGTTCTCTTCTTCTTTCCCGTCTTCAATCTTGTCCAGTTCGTCCGATGTTAAATCTTTACGCCGTTGCTTTTGCTGTTCTTCTCGTCAGTCCCCTCAGTTAGACATGGAATTCTCATTGACCAGGGTGTGTGTATATATATATATATATATATATACACGGCAGCACAGTGGCTTAGTGGTTAACACTGTTGCCTCACAGCGAGAAGGTCATGGGTTCAATTCCCGTGGCCTTTCTGTGTGGAGTTTGCATGTTTTCCCTGTGTTTGCGTGGGTTTCCTCCGGGTGCTCCGGTTTCCTCCCACATCCAAAGACATGCGGGTTAGGTGGACTGGAATCTTTAAATTGTCTGTAGGTGTGTGTGTGGGTGTGTCTGTGTTTGTTTGTCTATTTGTGGCCCTGCGACAGACTGGTGTCCTGTCCTGGGTGTACCCCGCCTCGCGCTCTATGACTGCTGAGATAGGCTCCAGCCCTCCGTGACCCTTAATTGGACTAAGCGGTAGAAGATGAATGAATATATATATATATATATATATATATATATACACACACACACACACACACCATGTATCGTTTTTTAATGTTGTTATATTAATGATAAAAATGGACGAGTGGGGTATAATTAAGATAAGTTAATGATCTGTGGGGCATATAGAGAGAATGATGCTGAGGATGGAGCCACGGGCAGGAGGAGAAGAGGGAGGCAAAGAGGAGGTTTATGTGCTGAGGGAGGATATGCAGGCAACTGGTGTTACAGAAAATGATGGAGAGAAGAGGGCGAGAGAGAAATGGTTGATCTGCTGTGCCCTGATGGGAGCAGCCAAAGAAGAAGAAAATGAACAAACCACCATAAATTTGAATTCAAAATTTAAATTCAAGTTTCAGCTGTACTCTGAGGCTATTCACATCCCAGTGGAGTGAAAACTGTACAAAGTAAAGTAATTTTTGTTAAACAGATACTCACTTTTAGAAGCTCAAAGTAATTGGACAGTGGGTGTGGTGTGGCATAGCCAGGTGGTTAATGTTCTGTAATTACTCATTCGCATGCAAAATAAAAGGTGTACAAAGGATTTTAAATATGACATTTGCATTTCACTATGACATTAATGACAGACAGCATAAGCAGGGGTGTGGGTTTGACTTGTTTTACATACACTAAATCAACTCATCAAATTGCACAATAGTAAACCTTTTAATATGATACAAAGTGCACAAATCACGTAAATTAGAAAAATTATTAACAAATGATTAACTTAAATATACAAAACACCAAAACAAAGCTTCAGAGTACACTATTTAGTATTGGGAAAGCCAGCAGGATACCCTCGTTGTCACCCTGTGGAGATGATGTTATATTAGTGTTGTTTTTTTTGGTTGTATGAAGTTTTGATGCCAAACAACATGATGTCAACCTTGTATCAGTATTGTAACATTATCAGAATGAGGCTGATATGCTGTTGAAATGTGGTTCAGCCCCTCATGTGTATTTTGATCTATTTATAATTTCTGTTAGAAACCTGTCAGAAGTATATTGTTTACACAAAGCAGCAGATATGTTACTTGAAGATCTTAGCATTTATCATAATGAGTTCAATATTATATTGAATGTCTATAGGGAATATCTATGTTGATCCAACTTTTACAATTTCTACATTGATCCAGTTTTCAAGTCCAATGTATTTTCTGTGTTGTATGTCAGATTTCAGTATACATTATTGTTGGATCAGTGTCATTTTTCCAACTTTGTAACCACTTCATCATACTGGCGACATCTGCTGGTGCATGACACCATTCACTCAGTCATTCAGTCCTCCCACCCCACCCCAGTGAAATTTGCTTATGCCGCCTGTGTACAAAAGTTATCTGTCAGTAAACCGTGCCATGAGGAACACGAAAATAATTCAAACCAATCTAAAAATAAATGAATAAAATAAAGATATTATTGCAAGAGAATAAAATCATTAGGCATTTTCAAAATTATGCATTGTGGAAAAACAAGGTATGCTCAGGAACAACAAAAAGCCTGGAAGACCGTGGGTAACAACTGTAATGGATGACTGAAGTTGATTTCCTGGTGAAGAAAAACACCTTCACAAGAGCTGGTCAGATCAAGAACATCCTGCAGAGGTTGGCAAATGTGTTGAAGTCAACAATCCAGCAGAAGACTCCACCAGAGTAAATGCAAGAGCTCTGCAGTTGGTTAACCACAAGATTTTGCAAAATAAATCTAAAAAATAAAGCTGGCACAGTTCAGGAAAACATGCCCTGGACATAAGAGACTGTGTACCGACGGAATAAACATCTCATGATTCAAACTATACCCCCTGATCTTTGAAACATACTGATGATGTTGCTTCTCACAAATAACAGCAGGATGTATTTTCATGTGTAGATACTATTTGTTTGCATTCAAATGGGCAGTAAGCAAAACATCAAAATCAACACAAATCTTTGAGCCAACGAAGGACATGGTCTGCAATGACAAAGTCATCTAGTTGATTAATAGAGATGAATGCAAGTCCTACCATGGATTCCTTATGCCTGTGCACCTAAAACAGGAGAAAAATATGTGGTAGGACTTTTACCCACTGAAGCCGGGGGTTTCAACAACTGTTGTTTGGAACCCAGTTGAACAGAATTTCACATGTTAAAGGCAAAACTGAACTCTATGCTTCAAGAAGAATCAGGAATTGAAGACGACCGCGAGCATCACTGGGAATGAAACCCAGTGGCTCGTGTCATCTGAGGGTTCAAGATGTCAGGCAGTAGCTACAAAAGTTTTGTAAATGGTCATATTTTTATGTATAATGGCGACTTTATAAGATATGGTGAGCACTCCACTGACATCTGAAGATTCACTCAACAGCCTGGTGTGCTAGATTGCAACCACCCAGACAGACAAGCTGGCCATCCACACCTCTCAAAAGTAAATTTTGTTCGTCAGGGCAAGCTGAAAAATGGGTGTGTCCTTGGTCTTGCTTGCATCCTCAACACCAAGGCACGTATGTGCTGGATTGTGCCTAGAAAAATGTGTCACATGGACAAAATGTCACAGCTGACGCCCCCTCACAGCACAAGTGATTCTCCTCCGCTTGTTTGACTAAAAGTCATCCCAGCTGTACCCAAGGATCCTACTACTAGAGACCTAGTACCAAAGTCTAGCCTTTGGTAACTGTTTTGCATCCAAGTGTCACAACCAGATAATAACACAACAGGATCATAAAGACTTGAACTTTTGTTCTCCTGCAAAGGCACTGGTATCACCAAACACCTCTGTCCAGTGACCACATCATGCCATAATTATTTCTGAGGTGGTTGATGGTCTTACAGGCTGAGATGATCTACAATCTTACAAGTTCAACACTTTCAGCACATACAGATAAACTTCTGATGGTCGAGTCCAGGAAATCATTGAAAGCTTAGATCTTAGTTTTAATCCACACCAATCACAAACCCAGACACTCTGACTCACCTCATTGGGGATAAACAATATCAGGCTTCTGCACTGTGAATGCACTGTGAATGAATGACAGCTTCAAAATTTTGGCTATGTGGCCCATTTCCTTCTGCGTGATCCAACATGTAGGTTCCTCAGTGTTGAGGACCCCAGCTGCTACAGAAAGACAAGGACATGCCCACGTTTCACCTGACTGCAATAGATAGATGGCTACTTTTGAGATCTGAGGATGGATTGGTTGTCAGTCTTGGTGGTTGTCAACCAGAGCCCAGCATGGTGGATAGAGCTATGTGCGGCATACACTTCCAGATATGACTTGACTAACCAATGTTCTGTTCCCTTCATGAGCCATACATGATCATCCTCCACGGTAATGCAACACTAATGCTATGACAGCAGTCACACCACAAAGCTCCCACAAGCTGCTTCTTGGACTTACCCAAGATGAGGTAAGTTTTCTTGCACCTACAAATTTTTGCTTGGGTGTTGAATACTTACTGCATGACAACTCCACCATCTCAAGCCATCATGGCTCCACTAAGCCTCTTTGAGCTGCACAAGTCTCATTGGCTTCATTCCACTGAATTCTTGATTTCTTCGACCTGAACATTTCTACCCCCTTGACTGATAGAATCAAATAAATCATCTTTCTGATGTATGAATTGTTCACAGTTGAAGATGGGTGACATGACAGACCTGAGACACAACATCGTGAAACGAGCGTTGGGGGCGGGTGGGGTAAGATGTCATGGTTAGCTGACTTTACGGCCTGTTTGACCTCTGACTGTATCCCACATCAGAGAGTCAGTCTGGCACCACCACCTCCAGGTCCACTCCTAGCTTTTGTTCCCGAGCTTCCCCAGCCAGGGTGAGAGGTTCTGCATGGTGCAGCTGAGGCAGGAGACAGGGTCCGGTTATGTTTCTGCTGTATAAACACTGAGCATCTGTGATGTAGTGACAAATGAAAGGAGTCCGCCTGTGGGGCTGCAGACATATCGTCTATATGTCAACATCTCCAGCCGCACTCTGCAGATTTATGTATTTATGCACAACAGCGGCACAGCTCAAAGGGATTTCACTGGAGGGGGTTGGGGGGAGCGTACTGGGATCTTTGGTCTGCAGGCAGACTGGTGGGGTGCTGGGGCGGGGCCACAGAGATTGACGGGCACGAAGGTGATGATGGTTTTGGGTTGTGGACATCTGGAGAGCAACCTAACAGACTGAAAACGTGCAAGATCGACAATGGCCAGACAATTTCCTATTCAAACTGAAACTAGGTCAGGAGACATACTGTCATTGTTTTACGAAGATTTATCAGGGCTGTTTGAAGTTCTGAATATAATTAGAAGTAGAATGCACAGAATAAAACCCAAAATGGCAGCAAATCCAACAATGTACATTCAAGTCTTATACTATATTTGCTGATAGCAAACAAAATGTAGTCTGCAGCATTAAATTTATTATATTATCATCAAATCTCTGTTTGTCAGCATCAAAGCAGTTGCTGATGTAAGTCTGTTGCGTCTATTAGATGGAAACTCATCGGTTCGCTTAACTGTTGCTGTTGCGTATTGTATCTTACACTCATCAGTTTAATTTCACTCTGTATTCTAACTCAGCCTTTATTAATAAACCATGTCTTTCCTGCAGATAATGTATTGTAAACTTCAGTATTAGGAATTACTGCGATTCTCTGTCCGCAACTGGACCGTGAGGGCCGCGCATACAAGATGTATGAATGAATTTTGATGTACATGAATAAATGTTAAATTATAAAATAGAGATTTGTTAGGAACTTTATTTGTTTAAAAAAATCCAACAAATACAAGATCCATATGAACATAAATACAACTCAGACTGAGCATGTGTCAATAGCAAAAAGAAGAAAAGAAATAAACAGTAATAAGTAATAAAACAAGTGCATAGTCTGCACTCACCAAAGGCACTCTATGCAAACAATAAGTTCACTATTGACAAGTGACACTTTTCTGCAGAAGGCTTTTACAATGTACAGTTTAATTATTTTTTTTAACCTTTGACCCCAATCTTAGTGGGGTTCTTGGGGTCACTATGCCAAACACACGTCACGGGCCAATCAGGCAACTAAATGTAAAGAAGTAAATGCAAAGGAATATAAATGTAAAATATAAAATAAATGTAAAGAAAAGAAGTTATTGCACTCACAAGATTTTCACAAGTACGATTTAATGACCTTGACCTTTAACCCTGAAATCGATAGGTTTCTTAGAGTCACTATTTGTAATGCATATACTACGTTTGGTGACAATCGGGCCGGTACAACTGAAGTAATCTCACAAGAGAACTGCTGCATGATGATTGAATGACTGACAAAATGATTCCCTCGACAAAGCAATGTCTAGACCATGATGCAAAAAAGACAAAGGGCACAGAAGTCTAATTAGAAATCAACAAATGCATGTATTTTAAACAATCAAGGCTTGTTTTTGTTGGTTTGTTTTATACATTTCACTTTTGTTTCTCTTTTTTTATGAGCAATAGTTTGGCTTTAAGAAGTCTGCATCTATGGATAAAGTACTTTGTTTAATAATGAAGATACTGTCCATCAGTTTTCTTCTTTTATCTCCCGTTATAGGGTCACATTTAAATTACCTATACTGGTGTAAAACACTTGTTGGTTTGTGTGTTGCTGTAGTGAAACCACCCTGTAGTACCACAAGTGTAACACCAGAGGGCAGCAGAATGCACTTCAATACAAGACTCATGATAGAGTATTTTAAGATTTTCCTGTTTTTGAAGTTTTTCCGGTCAACAAACCAGCAACATTTGATGCATTATGTAACTCTCAGATAGCTTGGAATTTTTCAGTAATTACAAATACACTTTTTATTTGTGTTGGACGGTTGTGTCAGTGTTAGTGCACATGCAAAATGTTCTCCCTTTACATGAGGAAATGACTCTGTCCATGTATGTAACAGTTACTCTGATTGTCAGAATTACTTGTGATGTAACCTGTATTTCAGTTGGTAAAGATAACTGCTTTAAAAGTTGTTGTTTTTTTTTTTGCATATTTGTTCTGATATTTTATCCCAACAAACAAAAATGCATCCCAGCTCCAGAAAATGTTTTATTCTTTCTTGGATGGGCAAGTTTGCCTTCAAGAGCAGCACAAGAAAGAAAAAGAAACTGGGGGGGGGGGGGGGGGGGGGCATCTGGGTAAATTCAATAGCCTCTCTGTGTCCATCTAATATGGAGGGCTAGCATGCTGGGAGTTGGCCCTTTCCATTCAGACAGACCCCAAATTCATAAAGACCTCTTCTGTGGCCCCCAACCTGAAACCCACACAGCAAAGCCCTCGCTGGTACAGGCTCCTTCCATGGGAACTTGCAATCTGCAACGTAATCCCACTTTGGCCCCTTGAGAAGCCTTTCCAAACAAACCATATGAGTCCTAATACCCAGGGCTTCACAAGTGGCTCCTGGGTCGGCCTGAGCTCCACCACCATCAACAACTTGGCCCTCCTTTTCCCCTCTCTTTCTCTTGCTTTTCTTCTTCCCGGGAATAGATGATAAAAGAAAGAGATCGCTATCTAATTGCGTCCATGATTGAAAAGCTGAGAGGGGAGGTGGGCGGCTACGTGAGACGGTGGCTCTGGAGACAGCGGGGGACCGTCAGTCTGGCTTTGCCTGCCCTGGGTGTGCAGTGGCGGGGATAAAAGAGCTGGCAGGACGGCCTGTGCTGCAGAGCTGGTGATCAGAGTAAAAGCAGGCGACTCCCAGGGCCCAGCTTTATATGTCGGGCCAAACAGAGGATGATGAAAACGGCTTCCAGCAGAGCCTGGTTCAGCTCCTCCACATTCCCACAGAGGAAAAGACGTCTGTCCTTCATGACTGGGAAACAGAAAGATCAGCTGCTGAGAATGTGGAGGCCCATTTGGAGAAACCACTAATTACATGATACATTTCCCCCAAAACATCTGCCATCATCAAGAAAAGTCAGTGAGGCTGTAGGTGAAAACACGGGGGCAGAGACACGACATTGCGCGAAAGGCTAGTATCTCACTGACGCACGACTGGTGGAGAGGAGGTGAAGCCGCGACATTGCGTGAAAGGCTAGCATCTCACTGACGCATGACTGGTGAAGAGGTGACTAATATTCTGTGGGTTCACTTGTTTAGTTTCCTTTGTTATGGTTTCTTATTCCTGTAGTTAGTTTGATCATGGTTTTTGTTTCTTTATCAACTGTAGTTTGTCTTCCTGTTTTATTTTGGTGATCTGACTGTTCTTGTTTGTTGAGTAAACTTCTTCCTATGTTTTCTTCCCCAGCTGGGGTTGATTATTTTTCCCCTCACCTGTCTTCAGTTTGTGTCACCACCTTAGTGTGTATTTAAGTCTGTGTTTGCGCCTGTGTTTTTACTGGTTCCTTTATGTTGTACGGTGGTCTCACGTTGTTTTCTCCTTCATTTGTAAGTGCCCTGAGAATTGTTTGTCACCTCCGGGTGCTGCTGTGTCTAGGCTTTTTTGTTGTGTTGATTGTTTCCTGGTATACTCTGTGACTGGACCCCTTTGGCAAGTTTTTGTTTGGACTGTGTACCCTTGTTCCTTCACGTCACTCATTTGTACTGTTTTGTCATTTTGTGGAACATTAAATCATCTTGTTTGCAATTTACCATCTGCCTCCTTGCTGCCTGCATTTTGGGTTCAGTTTTGCCTTTGCTAAAAACCTCAGCAGACCTACGACTGATGTGAGGGGACAGTGAACGGTTGCGAACCTTGCACCAAACTGCGTAAATTTCCTCAAGAATGTCATTCGCAGGCTGTCGCAGCCCAGTGAGATACTAGCCTTAGTGTGACAGGCAGAGTATAGAATACAATCCACGTCTCCCTTCTCCATCACCAACCAGATCCTTGGCTCCTTCGAAACTCAACAAGGCACTTTTGCTCAAATAGTGTCAACAGAAATGGACACTTTCAGACTTTCCACATCAACTTTTTCAGATCTGAAAAACAACTCCTGAACCATTTTTAAGTTCCTGCTTGTTTTGGTACTCTCCTACTATACATGAACTTCTGGGTTGAGCTTGTACCCACCCAGAAGTGGTTACAAGCTGACTGAAGCAGTCAGTGACTCCTTCAGACTCAAGGTTCCCTCAGTGTAGATTAACATCTGAAATAGTCTGCAACAAATCATTAGCCTCAAATCAAATTAGTTGAGATCACACAAAAACAGCACAAACCATCACCAAAGCCTAACTGTGCAGGTGAAGGTACTGTAAAAACAATGGAAGTCAATAGGAGAGACTATAAAATACAAGAGAACACAGGGACATAATTATTTTTAAAACATACCCTGCAACACGTCAAGTCAAGCGTGGAAGCATATGTAACCACATTCACCACACCATGGCATTGCCTTTGGCCCCGTCCCTACTCAACACATTTTTCTGCTTTACCAAAAGCTGATTTGCTCATTCAGCTCTTGATTGACTGAGCACATCTGAATGAGCTAATCAGCTTTTGGCCGAGGAGAAACATATAAAGGGTAGGGGTTCCTGAGTTCCTGAGGACCACAGTTGGGAACCACTGGGAGAAATGGGTTTTTCCAGTACTCACAAGATTTCGGTTTTCCCTGATTTGACCCTCTGACCACATGCAGTAAAATTGCGAGATGACTCCAAATATTTTTGGTCACCCAAGATTTGCTGTTCAGTAATCACCTGGTGATGGCCACACACACTGACAGGCAGTGGTGGGCACAGCTAACCAAAAAGTTAGCTTTGATAACAGATAATCAGCTAACTGAAAAGTTACCTTTTATATAGCAAACACCGAATAAACACCCCAAAAATATCAGATGCTACAGCTAATCGATAACTTCAGTATTGTCTCCAGTTACACTTGTAACTAACAAGTTGAATCGCTTCTGTTAGCATCAAAGACAACCACAGACCCAAATAATATGTCAGCATTTCTGTCTTTGAGCGTCCTGCCCACTGCTGGAAGCTCCTGTTTACTACATAACTTGCAGCAGTAAAACAGTTGAGAGGAGCAGCGAAGCACAACTCTCTACTCAATAGCAGTGTTGCCGTGAGGCGGAGGCCTTGGAAAATAAAGCAGCGCTGACTTATGGTTTTGATTTATAAATAAAATTAATGCGGATAGAATAACTCCATTAATGTCAATTCTGTCATTTGTACAAAGTTAAGATGTAACATATCTTTTAATTTTAAATAATGCACTAATTCTGAAGTTTTGTAACAAACACAGACAGATGCCAAAGGGATTATGGGTAAAATGTGCCTCCGCTAACACTGATTGGTTGACTCATTCATTCTATGTAAAAACCAACACGTTAAAGTGAGGTGTGTGTTTACATATAAATGTGCTTTGTAAAATATGCCATTTTTTTTATTTGTAAAAAAAAAAAAAAAAAATCCATTTGCAAAACAAAGCCAAGTTGTGATTATAAATATAACCAGTGTCAAAATAAATAGAACACTGCCATCTACTGGTACCCAGACGCTTAGTACTTAGGGTAAATACTGCCATGAACACTACTGGCCATTATATGTATTACACTGGAACAAAGACGACAGACAGTGTTTGACATAAGCAAGATGTTAAAGAGCAAACAGGAATCGATTCCAATGATTCCAACTGAAAATAATGGAGAAGCAACCTGGGCTTCTTCTGGCATTTTTACATAAACACAATAACATCTATAAACCCAGAGAATATATTCACGAGAGTTTTAGGCACACTATACAACGAGTTTAATGCTGTTGTCCGTGTGGAGCCTGATCAGAGCATCTCATATGCATTTCTTCTGTCGTGAATGTATTGCGATTACCCATAATGTGGACACAGCATGTCCACATTAAAAACTTCAAAATTAGTGCATTACTTTAAAACTTAAACATATATCTGATATTTTCACTTTATAAAACTTCAGACGTGACGTTAATTTAAATAACTTGTCAGAAATTAGTTTGGTTAAAATTTTAGCCATAAGTTAAAACTGTATGCCTCTGGATGACTTGGGTGATATTGCCAGCGTATCAGTATGGGGTCAAAAGAAATGAGCTTTTTTCCTTTTTTGTGACCAGTTCTCCTTTGCCTGCAGAGGATAGAGCAATTTCTTCTGGAATGAGCTCTCCGTTGGTTGCAAAGGATAGAACTGCACAGCTAATACAAAACATTTAACAGGTAGGTACTTATTGGAAGATACTGATCCCAATGATGGTTTTCAAAGTTATCTGAAAAGCTAATCCGATAATGAAAACTTTACCTTTCCTAGTTAGCGGATTAGTGTAACTGTGCCCACCACTGCTGACAGGTTGAAACTTACTTGACTAAAAAAAGTTGGGCAAGTCGGTGATAGGTTGAAACTTATTTGACTAAAAAAAAGTTGGGCAAAGTTGGTGCCAGCTGAAGACATACGAGAGGGATCCCAGGTAACAAAAAACCAGAAATGTTTCCAGAACATTACGGAAAACGTTTGCAAAACATTCTCATGGATGGTTTTCTTGACGTCCTTTCAGCGTTACTAAATATGTTATGGGAATGTTACAAGAAACATTAGGATAACCCTAGGAGAACATTCTCCTAGGGTAGTCACTCCCCACATCGAGCGGACCATGTGTTTTCTAAGAATACACAAACACTACTTCGGTTTAAATGCGTAGTAAGTCTATTTGAGTCTATTTTTCTTAAAAGGCTTTATTTTACTCTGTCGTATGGGAAGCGGTAGCTTTTGTGCTAAATTGATTAGCTGTTACACTCTGGCCTGTGTCACTGTCTTCTTCTGTTTTTTTCTGGGGATGTTACAGCGCCACCCACAGGCCTGGCATATGTACTACAACATTAAATGAAGCTTCGAGGCACAGAATTTGCCTCAAACATTTTTTGTAATCAAATTATTCAAATTACTTGACTAATCGTTTCAGCCCTGGTCTATAGCCATTTGATCTCGGACTGGGTAATCTTGAAGAATAATTCACAAGCCCACATACGAGGTCTATCAGAAAAGTATCCTACCTTTTTATTTAAAAAAAAAAAAACTATATGGATTTGAATGACGTGCGATTACACCAATCATGCTTGAACCCTCGTGCGCATGCATGAGTTTTTTCACGTCGGTGACATCATTTCCCTGTGGGCAGGCCTTGAGTGAGATGTGGTCCCGCCCTCTCGGCTTGAATTCCTTTGTTTCACACGCTGCTCGAGACGGCGTGCGTTGCTTTATCGAAATTTTTTCTGGACCTGTGAGGAATATCCGAGTGGACACTATTCGAGAAATTAAGCTGGTTTTTCGGTGAAAAGTTTAACGGCTGATGAGAGATTATGGGGTGTTTCTGTCGGTGTAAGGACTTCCCACGGAGCGCTTCCAGGCACAGTCGTCGGCCTGTTTCGACCTGAAACATCCTAATTTAAGGCTTAATTCACCCAGGACGTCGTGACGAGAACAGAGAAGATTCAGAAGAGGCCGGCATGAGGACTTTATGCGGACATTCCACTGTTTAAGGACATTTTTTAATGAAAGACGTGCGCGCAAATTCGCTGAGTCGTTTCCGTGACGACCTCGGCAAATCTGTGTGCTCCGCGACAGGAAAAACCCTCCGTGTTGAAAACCATTTGTAAAATTCAGGCGGCTTTTGATGGCTTTCAACAAGTGAGTAAACTGAGAAATTGTTTAACAGCTTGGGCATGTTCCAACTTGCCCGTTAAGGTTTCCAACGGAGGTGTTTTTTCCTGTCGCGACCCCCCGCGGTCGGGTCCGGCCCGACATGCGACTCTGCCCGCACGTTCTTTCATTACAAAATGTCCGTTAACAATGGAATGTCCGAATAAACTCCTCATGCCGACTCTTCTGAAAGTTCTCTGTTCTCTGACGACTTCCTGGGTCAACAGAGCCTGAAATGTGGAAGTTTTCAACTTGAAACGGCGAGACGCTGCCGCCTCGAAGCGCAGATCGCCGTCAGGCACCGTGGGCCGTCCTTAAAGCGACACTTACAGACCAAAATCTCTCATCAGCCGTTAAAATTTTTACCGAAAACCAGCTGAATTTATCGAATGGTGTCCACTCAGTTGTGCCTTACAGTTTTGAAAAAGCAAGCAATTTAAATAGCAAGGAAGAAAGAAAAGACAGACAGCCAGTTTAGCTAGACAGACAGACAGATGGACATACAGATCAAATTATAAATATTAGTTCCTGCGTATGTTATATTTTCAATATAATGGATTCCATGCTTAAATAAGAACCAATCTATTTCATTATATATATATATATATATATATATATATATAAAACGTCCCTGTTGTGTGGGCCGCCAGAAGAGGAGGTACTGCTGGCCCACCACCAGAGGGCGCCCTGCCTGAAGTGCGGGCTTCAGGCACGAGAGGGCGCTGCCCGCCACGGACACAGCCGGGGGTGACAGCTGTCACTCATTATCTCTTGACAGCTGTCACCCATCTACACTTCATCATCCCACTCCATAAAGACCGGACGTCATCTCCACCTCGTTGCCGAGATATCGTCTACCTTAGGAGGTAACCCTCTCAGCCTGCATATCCAGATAAGTGGTTACTCAGACACTGCGCGAGTGTGTGTTAGAGGTGGAGGTGGAATTCCCACCGTTGTTGTTACTGGGTGTTCACACACCCACATCTGATTGTCTCTGCTCCTCGCCAGCAGTACCAGATCCAACACGCGTAGACAGTGGCCACCTGGGGTGTTCGGGATTTGGCGGCTCCAGTATTCTCCGGGTTCGGCGGCGGAGGAAATCGTGTGGTTCCGGTTCTTCTCAGGACAGACGTCCTCTATCCTCGAGCCTGCCCACACGTCACCTTTGCTAATTGACTATTGTACATATTCTGTAATCTGCTGTGTTTGGTTGTGCTTTTCACAACAGTAAAGTGTTCATATTTGACTCTTTCATTGTCCGTTCATTTGTGCCCGCTGTTGTGGGTCCGTGTCACTCACACTTTCACAACAGGATATCTCGGCCAGCGTCATGGACTCCGAGGGGCGTCACCCAGCCATTGAACGGCCAATGGGAGAGCAGGGTGCACAGGCGTCTGCAGGAGGCGTGATTGGTGAGTTGCAGGACATCCTCACCGCCTTTACGGCTCAGTTGGATCAGATGACCTAGCAAAACATCCTCCTGAACCGCAGGGTGGAGGCTCTCTCCGCACAGGTGGCAGCGAGCGCTCAGGGCGCTGCTGCAGCTCCTCCTCCTGCCGACCCTGTGCAGGATATAAACGTTCCACTGGTCGTTCAACAACCCCTCCCACCATCCCCTGAAGCATACATAAGCCTCCCAGAGCCGTACGGAGGTTGTGTGGAGACGTGCGCGGACTTTCTCATGCAGTGTTCGCTCGTCTTTGCACAACGTCCCGTCATGTACGCGTCTGATGCTAGTAAAGTAGCTTATGTAATTAATCTGCTTCGAGGAGAGGCACGCGCTTGGGCTACGGCGCTTTGGGAGCAAAATTCACGGCTCCTTCATACGTACACTGGGTTTGTGAGGGAGTTCAAAACCGTGTTTGACCACCCTAACAGGGGAGAGACCGCTTCAACTGTGCTGCTGTCAATGAGACAGGGACGCCGGCGCGCAGCCGCTTATGCAGTCGACTTCCGCATTGCGGCTGCGAGGTCCGGCTGGAATAACGCTGCGCTCCGCGCCGCCTTCATAAACGGACTGTCGTCGGTCCTGAAGGCGCACCTGGTGGCCAAGGACGAACCGCGGGATTTGGATGGACTTATTGATCTTGTTATACGGTTAGACAATCGGTTAGAGGAACGCCGTCGGGAGCGAGACGAAGGACGTGGCCGGGCACGCGCCGTCCCTCTCCCTTCCGGGTCTGAAAAGGTTCCGCCCTCCCCACGCTCCACAGCCGCAGCGCTCCGTGGGGCAACAGCACCCCCTGCTGGTGTTGCTAGGGAAACGCGCAGGGCCAATATAAGATCAAATGACAGAATGAGGAGGCTGGTCCATGGGGAGTGCTTTTTCTGCAGCTCAAAGGAGCATATACAGAGAAACTGCGTCAAAAACGGCCAAAACGACAACACTCGCCTTTAGAGACTGGGCTAAAGGGGGGTCATAACATGCACGTGGGACACACACGTATTGCCACACGACTCCAAGTTACAATCCTGAGTGGGGATTTAACCCTTCAAGCCCCAGCACTGGTGGACACGGGGTCAGAAGGGAATCTGCTGGATAGCAGATGGGCTAGGGAAGCAGGGCTCCCTCTGGTGGCGCTTCCTTCACCATTGCAGGTGCGGGCACTAGATGGCACCCTTCTCCCTTTAATCACGCACAAGACACAACCAGTAACTCTGGTAGTGTCTGGGAATCATCGGGAGGAGATCGAGTTTTTTGTGACTCCTTCTACCTCCCGCGTGATTTTGGGCTTCCCTTGGATGTTGAAACACAATCCCCGGATTGATTGGCCGTCTGGGGTGGTGGTTCAGTGGAGCGAGACCTGCCATCGGGTGTGTTTAGGATCCTCGGTTCCTCCCGGTTTACAGGCTAAGGAGGAGGTCAAAGTCCCTCCCAATCTGACAGCGGTGCCGGTTGAGTACCACGATCTTGCTGACGTCTTCAGCAAGGATCTGGCACTCACCCTTCCTCCGCACCGTCCGTACGATTGTGCCATTGATTTGATACCAGGCGTGGAGTTCCCGTCCAGCAGGCTGTACAACCTCTCACGACCTGAACGCGAATCAATGGAGACCTACATCCGGGACTCATTAGCTGCCGGGTTGATCCGAAATTCCACCTCCCCGATGGGTGCAGGTTTCTTTTTTGTGGGCAAGAAAGATGGTGGACTCCGTCCAGGCATCGATTACAGGGGGCTGAATGAGATTACGGTTCGCAATCGATACCCGTTGTCCTTGTTGGATTCCGTGTTCACCCCCCTGCATGGAGCCAAAATCTTTACAAAATTGGATCTTCGGAATGCGTATCACCTGGTTCGGGTCCGGAAGGGAGACGAATGGAAGACGGCATTTAACACCCCGTTAGGTCATTTTGAGTACCTGGTCATGCCGTTCGGCCTCACTAACGCCCCTGCAACGTTCCAAGCTTTGGTAAACGATGTCTTGCGGGACTTCCTGCACCGATTCGTCTTCGTATATCTGGACGATATTCTCATCTTTTCCCCGGACCCTGAGACTCATGTCCAGCATGTACGTCAGGTCCTGCAGCGGTTGTTGGAGAACCGGCTTTTTGTGAAGGGCGAGAAGTGTGAGTTTCACCGCGCTTCTTTGTCCTTCCTGGGGTTTATCATCTCCTCTAACTCTGTCGCCCCTGATCCGGCCAAGGTTGCGGCGGTGAGAGATTGGCCCCAACCTACAAGCCGGAGGAAGCTGCAACAGTTCCTCGGCTTTGCAAATTTCTACAGGAGGTTCATAAAGGGCTACAGCCAGGTAGTTAGCCCCCTGACAGCCCTGACCTCTCCTAAAGTCCCCTTCACCTGGTCGGATCGGTGCGAAGCCGCATTCAAGGAGTTGAAACAACGGTTCTCGACTGCACCAGTGCTGGTGCAGCCCGACCTTGGCCGCCAGTTTGTGGTCGAAGTGGACGCCTCTGACTCAGGGATAGGAGCCGTGCTATCCCAGAGCGGAGAGACCGATAAGGTCCTTCACCCGTGTGCCTATTTTTCCCGCAGGTTGACCCCCAGCTGAACGGAACTATGACGTCGGCAATCGAGAACTCCTTGCGGTGTGAAAGAGGCTCTTGAGGAGTGGAGACACCTGTTGGAGGGAGCGTCTGTGCCGTTCACGGTTTTCACTGACCATCGGAACCTGGAGTATATCAGGACCGCCAGGCGGCTGAACCCCAGGCAAGCCCGCTGGTCGCTGTTCTTCGGGCATTTTGACTTCCGGATCACCTACCACCCCGAGACCAAGAACCAGAGATCGGATGCCTTGTCCCGGGTGCATGAAGATGAAGTCAAGACTGAGCTGTCGGATCCACCGGAGCCCATCATTCCGGAGTCCACTATCGTGGCCACCCTCACCTGGGACGTGGAGAAGCCCGGACCCCGGAACAGGGCCGAAGAACAGACTCTACGTCCACCAGAGGCAAGAGCTGCTGTCTTGGATTTCTGTCACGGTTCTAAGCTCTCCTGTCATTCGGGGGTGCGAAGGACCGTGGCAGTGGTCCGGCAGCACTTCTGGTGGGCGTCCCTGGAGGCCGACGTCCGGGAATATATCCAGGCCTGCACCACCTGTGCCAGGGGCAAGGCAGACCACCAGAAGGCACAGGGACTTCTTCAGCCACTTCCTGGCCTCATCGCCCCTCGTCCCACATCGGTCTGGATTTTGTCATGGGCCTCCCGCCGTCCCAGGGCATGACAACCATCTTCACGATAGTGGACCGGTTCTCCAAGGCTGGCTCACTTCGTGCCCTCCCGAAGCTCCCCACGGCCCAGGAGACTGCAAACCTCTGGTCCACCACGTCGTCCGTCTGCATGGGATACCTACCGACATTGTCTCAGATCGTGGTCCTCAGTTTCTCCTCCCAGTTCTGGAGGAGTTTCTGCAGGGAACTGGGGGCCACTGTGAGCCTCTCGTCCAGGTATCACCCGCAGACCAATGGACAGGCAGAACGGGCCAATCAGGAATTGGAGCAAGCCCTGTGCTGTGTGACGTCCGCCCACCCGACAGCCTGGAGTGAACATCTGGCCTGGATCGAGTACGCACATAACAGCCAGGTGTCCTCTGCCACCGGCCTCTCCCCATTTGAGGTGTGTTTGGGGTATCAGCCCCGTTGTTTCCCGTGGTGGAGGGAGAGGTCGGTGTGCCCTCAGTCCAGGCCCACCTGCGGAAGTGCCGTCGGGTGTGGTGCTCCACCTGTTCTGCCTTGTTAAAGGCCTGGACGAGGGCGAAGACCCATGCAGACCGCCGGCGGTCCCCGGCCCCTGCTTACCAGCCTGGGCAGGAGGTGTGGCTTTCCACGAAGGACATCCCCCTCCAGGTGGACTCTCCAAAGCTCAAGGACAGGTACATTGGACCGTATGAAATCCTCAAAATCCTCAGTCCTGCCGCAGTGAAGCTCCGACTCCCAGCTTCACTGCGGATCCACCCGGTTTTTCACGTGTCAAGAATCAAACCACACCGCACCTCACCTCTCTGTGCTCCCGGACCGGCGCCGCCTCCTGCCCGGATCATCGACGGGAAGCCGGCTTGGACAGTGCGCCGGCTCCTGGACGTCCGTCAGATGGGCCGGGGGTTCCAGTATTTGGTGGACTGGGAGGGGTATGGACCCGAAGAACGCTCCTGGGTGAAGAGGAGCTTCATCCTGGACCCGGCCCTCCTGGCCGATTTCTACCGCCGTCACCCGGACAAGCCTGGTCGGGCGCCAGGAGGCGCCCGTGAGGGGGGGGGTCCTGTTGTGTGGGCCGCCAGAAGAGGAGGTACTGCTGGCCCACCACCAGAAGGCGCCCTGCCTGAAGTGCGGGCTTCAGGCACGAGAGGGCGCTGCCGCCACGGACACAGCCGGGGGTGACAGCTGTCACTCATTATCTCTTGACAGCTGTCACCCATCTACACTTCATCATCCCACTCCATAAAGACCGTACGTCATCTCCACCTCGTTGCCGAGATATCGTCTACCTTAGGAGGTAACCCTCTCAGCCTGCATATTCAGATAAGTGGTTACTCAGACACTGCACGAGTGTGTGTTAGAGGTGGAGGTGGAATTCCCACTGTTGTTGTTACTGGGTGTTCACACACCCACATCTGATTGTCTCTGCTCCTCGCCAGCAGTACCAGATCCGACACGCGGCGACAGTGGCCACCTGGGGTGTTCGGGATTTGGCGGCTCCAGTATTCTCCGGGTTCGGCGGCAGAGGAAATCGTGTGGTTCCGGTTCTTCTCAGGACAGACGTCCTCTATCCTCGAGCCTGCCCACACGTCACCTTTGCTAATTGACTATTGTACATATTCTGTAATCTGCTGTTTGGTTGTGCTTTTCACAACAGTAAAGTGTTCATATTTGACTCCGTTCATTTCATTTACGCCCCTGTTGTGGGTCCGTGTCACTCACACTTTCACAACAGTCCCTACAACATTCTGATAACATTACAAAAAAACTAGAATTTTGCAGTGAGTTATCATCTGGATTTTACAAAATAAAAAGAAGCGCTAATTACAGACAATGCTTGTAAATTATTAAGTTCCTTTTCCCATTTGATTTACTTCAGAAAATTTAAGGATCGATCCGAACGTTCTGACAACGTTAAAAACCACTGATATTCATGACCTTGTGAGAACCATAGGGTAATGTTATGATAACGTTAGCTGGGATGACAGATGAACTTGTATCCCAAATATTTAAGGTCTTCAAGCATTTGGGGTCAAGTAATCGCCAATTTGTCTCCAAGCGAGAAGGTTCCCAGTTCTGTGCCACCTACGTGCACCATTGTCCTTGCACATGTGGAGCAGTAAGGATAACTGGTGTAAACCTGTTGCCAAACCAACATGCAGATCCACACCAGATTTACTGTATAACAAGATTGAATTATTATTACGCTATGAGGCCCACAGATGGAGCTCATTTCTTCAGTTGCCACACCGTGGCAATAGATGTCTGGGATGAGAGTGGAGCAAGTTGTTTTTATGTAACCTGATGGAGTCATGATGCCAGTAGCTCAGTGGTTCCTGTCCTCTGGTAGTGGAACCTTGGACCTGCATGAGGTTTCAGGGTATGTGATGTTTGTCTTATAAAGATGAATCACAGGACACAGGTTCAAAATTATCTTTGAGATCCAACAGCTCTTAATAAGGTATTCTGCTGTGCAGCAGGTAAGTTGATTGTCGTTCTGTATAGAGCGAAACACCACTGGAAAAATGCAGAATTCTTTAAAGAAAGCACTGCGACTGACACAGGACCGCAAACTATATCAGATTCCAAATTTACACACAGTCATCAGACAGCGGTGGCACGTAACGGAATATTTGGGCAACTACCCAACATGATAAAAGGCTCTTCTTCTCTTTCTGTGCAGTGACACCAAAATCCAAACTTTTTTTTTTTTTTTTTAATCCTTGCAGCTCCAAACGATCACCTCCATCCTTTCATCCCTCTTGCTTTCTTCGTTCATACAAATCAGCCACTCAATTCCATGCACATGTTTTATTTGAACTCTGCCAGAGAACTTCAAATAGCTTTCAAGAGTTTTCCTCTTTTGCCCTCTTTCACTTTTTTTTTTTTTTGTAAAATCGTACGATTCCAATGGACCCGATCGGAAACCTGACACACAGTGATGATGATATGCAGTGAGGCTTTGTCACCAGCAATGACGTTCGTTAGATAAATGAACAGGTTACCTGAAAAGGTGGTTAAGTCAGGGGCCCGCTCGAGTCTTTAACAATAACTCGTCTCTCTCACACATCGGTCCTCCAAAGCCCAGGGTTTTTTTTTCCATTCCTTCATTAGATCAAAAGGTTACAGACACCAAAGAGATGGCTGTGAAAAAAGAAAAAGGACCTTATGTGCACTTTTCTGTACTTTTCCAGAGTTTAAAATGCTGATCATTCAGCTACCTAAACCTGTTCACACACATACGGTTAAACCGGGCATGTGCATTTGATTGTCACAATGTCTTTTTTAGGGGATCCAAATCTTTTTTTATAGGCATGAAATTACCATTTCAAAATAAACAAATAATATATCTTCTTGAAGAAACTAAATTGTTCAAATGCTAGTTTTCAACATTCCACAGTAAATACTCACGGGCCACTTTATTAAGGTACACCTGTTCAATTGCTTGTTAACACACATAGCTAATCATCCAATCACATTGGCAGCATTCAATGCATTGAGACATCCAGAGGACTTGCTGAAGTTCAGACTGAGCATCAGAATGGGGAAGAAAGAAGATTTAAGTGACTTTGAATGTGGAATGGTTGTTGGAGCCAGCGGACTGGTCTGAGTATTTCAGAAACTGCTGATCTACTGGGATTTTCACACACAACCATCTCTCAGGTTTACAGAGAATGATCTAAAACAGAGAAGATATCCAGTAAGCAACAATTGTGGAGGAAAATGCTTTGTTGACATCAGAGGTCAGAAGAGAATGGACAGGCTGATTGAATGAGCGACTGCGTTATGCTATCATGTCAATATACGAGGTCTGTCAATAAAGTAACAGTCCTTTTTATTTTTTTCAAAAACTATATGGATTTCATTCATATGTTTTTACGTCAGACATGCTTGAACCCTCGTGCGCATGCGTGAGTTTTTCCATGTCTGTCAGTGACCTCATTCGCCTGTGAGCATGCCTTGGGAAGGAGTGGTCCCGCCCCCTCGTTGGATTTTCATTGTCTGGAAATGGCGGAATGAAAAGGACTTTTTTTTCCATCAGAATTTTTTCAGAAGCTGTTAGAAACTGGCACCTGGAAACCATTCGAAAAATTTATCTGGCTTTTGGTGAAAATTTTACGGGCTTCATAGAGAATAAGGACTGTTATTACAGCTTTAAGGACCCCTTTAAGGACCCCTTTAAGGACGCTCGGCGCGCCGCGCTCCGAGCTGCGACGACGCGGCACAAGCCACCAGACCATTTCTAAACGGATGGCTATGTGGTATATGAGACCATCGTGTGCTCTTTCTCTGGTTATCACAAGAGCTGGACATCAGCCATTTTCCGGCAGATTTCACTTTTAACAAGAGATTTTGTCATGGAAAGCCGCGTGGAGGCTTCGCACGTCACGACCGATTTGCTTTGGAAGCGAGACAAAGGAACACCTCCGTTTCGGCGTGTCATGGGAGGTGTTCCTTTGTCTCGCTTCCAAAGCAAATCGGTCTTTACACGCGAAGCCTCCGCGTGGCTTTCCATGACAAAATCTCTTGTTAAAAGTGAAATCTGCCGGAAAATGGCTGATGTCCAGCTCTTGTGATAACAAGAGAAAGAGCACACAACGGTCTCGTATCCACAGAGCCATCCGTTTAGAAATGGTCCGGTGGCTTGTGCCGCATCATCGCAGCTCGGAGAGCGGGCGCCGCCGAGCGTCCTTAAAGGGGTCCTTAAAGCTGTAATAACAGTCCTTATTCTCTGTGAAGCCCGTAAAATTTTCACCGAAAGCCAGATAATTTTTCGAATGGTTTCCAGGTGCCAGTCTCTAACAGCTTCTGAAAAAATTTCTGATGGAAAAAAAGTCCTTTCATTTCCGCCATTTCCAGACAATGAAAATCCGACGAGGGGGGCTGGGACCACTCCTTCCACAAGGCATGCTCACAGGCGAATGACGTCACCGACAGGCGTGGAAAAACTCACGCATGCGCACGAGGGTTCAAGCACGTCTGACGTACAAACATATGAATGAAATCCATATAGTTTTTGAAAAAATAAAAAGGACCGTTACTTATTGACAGATCTCGTAGACCAACATCTCTTGAGGAATGTTTCCAAACACCTTGTTGAATCTATGCCACAAAGAATTAAGGCAGTTCTGAAGGGAAAAAAGACGGTCCAACTCAGGACTAAAAGGTGTACCTAATAAAGTGGCCAGTGAGTGTATAATCAAGGTTTTCACATTAAAGAACAACAATTCTCAAAAGTTATAATAATAACTTTTATAATAATAACTGTACAAGCAGTTTGTGGCTGAGTTTTAGAAATAAAAATATAACGCAATGCTAAAATTCCCTCGCCATATGAGCACTGTGTCTGTATAATTTACAGTTGTTTAAGTATCAGGTTTCAAAAACTGCAGCTAGCAACCAGACTGTGATGTCATGGTGCAGCTCTACTCTGATTGGCTGTCACCCCACCACTTCAAAAACTAAAACTGAACGCTAACATCTGCTAAATGTCTTTTAAATCACTTCAGAAGTAATAGGTCTCTAAAAGAGTTTTAGTTTTAGAAGTGTTTATTTCTCACTAGCTTTCACATAATATAAGACAAAGAGGTTTATTTACACACAAGCGAAACAGAGTTTCCACCTATCTATCAGCATGTGACATCACCACGCTAACGTCCGCGAGATCATGCCATAAAATTAGGTACAGAATGTGACTTTTTAACCTCTTAAAATATGTCAAGGTTAGCCATCTTCGAACTTGTCCAAGGTCTGTGTCCTAAGAATGTTCCCTGTAAATTTGAAGACTGTGGCAGTAATAAGAACTGGACTTATGCTGAACACAGACAGAAAGACGTATGGACGCCAGGTCTTCGCAAGACCCAATGGCCATATGTTGTCATTTCTACATGATCATTTCTACATGATGCATCAAAACCAAACCTGGTCCTAATTTCCATGATGTCATGATGTTAGAAGGAAAGGTGATATAACACAGTGGTAAACATACCACTGTCCCAGCTTTTTTGAAACGTGTTGCAGGCATCCATTTCAAAATGAGCAAATATTTGCACAAAAACAATAAAGTTTATCAGTTTGAACATTAAATATCTTGTCTTTGTGGTGTATTCAATTGAATATAGGTTGAAGAGGAATTGCAAATCATTGTATTCTGTTTTTATTTACATTTTACACAACGTCCCAACTTCATTGGAATTGGGGTTGTATGTATATTTATACATATATATATACATATATATATATATATATGTAGATATTGCTGGAATCCACCGAATCATTGACTCTCCCAAAATTAATTCTTGAAGCAACCTTTTGACATCAACTTTCGTTGAGATACCAAGTTTGGTTGAAATCAGCAAACGGACCTTACAGGAATAGACCAACAATCAGACGAATGCGAACCTCAATCCCAGAGATCAACCTTGGGCCAAGATGACCTTGCAAAGCAATTCGATAATCCACCTCCATGTGTGTGCCAAGTCTGGTGCAAAACGGAGTGAAAAAAAAATTGAATTTTGACTTTTGACCCCCGTGATTAACCTTTGGAAAATCTGTCCTCACCTGGACAATTCCACAGCCCACCTACATTATGTTTACCAAGTTTGGTGGTGTTGGGGATTTTTTTGCCTGAGATCCCCACACGGTAATTTAATGTGGTGAGTGAACTTAAGACTCAAATATTGACAGGAGATGGATTTGGAAAACCAGATGCTGTATTAAAGAGATGACCCCATTAAATAAAATGCCTTTTTTAACAAATAAAATAAATTACATATTTTACAAAAGCACATTTATTTGTAAACACTGACACACACATTACATTAACTTCAAGGATTCAATTCAAGGATTCAAAAGAATTTTATTGTCATATGCACAAAGGAACATGTTCCCTGCACAATGAAATGTGATTACTGCATTTAACCCATCCTAATTGCCAGTTAGGAGCAGAAGTCGCCTTTAGGCGCCCGGGGACCAGCTCCCAGATGTATATCCCTGCCTTATGGTCATCAGCAGGGCTGAGCAAACCTTGACCGGCCTCATAACGAAGCCGGCCCGGTACATGAACACATATAAAAAAAGCACACACAAGGTAAAACTTGGGAAGATAAACCTTCATTGCTGCTGCATTAAATCACGCAGGAGCAAAGCAGGAAAAAACCCATCAGCACATAAATAATGATCACACACAACAACAGGATGAGAGACGACGGCCAAGATTTGTAAGAGTCCAGTTATCAGACAGAACACCCGGAGGCCGCCTTTAGGCGCCATCAATGGCCTTGTTGACCAATCTGGAGGGAGTAGGGGGTCCAGCCCTGAACAGTCCACTGTCCACAGTCAACGTCAGAGCTGGAGAAGCTAGAGGGCGGGGGGAGACGAGGAGGTTTTTATCACAGCGGCCTTGAAGTACAGCTGTGTTTTGGGAAGCGAATGAAAATCCAGATTAGCAGACGCCTGAAAGATTCCACAGTCTGAGACAGACAGAGTGGCTTCTAATACATCTGAATTAAGAGAGATGTGGTCATCACTGACGATCAATGCGGTTTCCCAGCGCAGCAATCTTCTCTGAGATGGTATCGAACGCGTGGTTAACACCTGCTGACTGAGCTGACACTGCCCTTCCAATCGAATCAATCATGTGGGGCAGCCTGGATGGGCCAATTATTGCGGCTTCCACTTTCTTAATTTTCCGGTAAACCAGCGCTATGCCTGCTCCACACAGCAGAAACCCGGTCACCACCATGCCAAATATATACACATCTTCGACGTCCTCCACAGACAGCGTGTAAAGGCACATGACCTGCCATTTCCTCCAACTGTCCATCACGTAGCCCATCACATGTGTCCCGGGAGGACAGGTCGGGTCCTCGGCTCCTGAGTGTCTTGTAGAAAAAATAGTGTCAATTGCGTTCAGAGACCACTTAAATCCATTTTTGCTGTTTCCAGAAGAGCAAAGCTGCAGCCTCACAGACAACACGCCACAGAAGCAGGAAAGATAAGGAGGGAGGGAGAAGAGAAAAATGCGACCGTCTCAGCCGAGATCAAGAAGGCAAAAAAAAAAAAAACTTGCCCTTCTTCAACTTGCCTTCAAAAAAAACTTGTGTTGGTTTTTGCATAGAATGAATTACAATCAGTATGAGCGGAGGCTCAGTTTACCCATAATCCCTTTGGGCATCTGTGTGTTAATGTTCAAATCTTCAGAATTAGTGCAATATTTTAAAATGAACAGATATGTGTTATATTTTCACTTTGTACATTTTAAGAGTTGACATTAATGTAGTTATTCTATCCGGATTCATTTGATTTATACACAACAAAAATATAAACGCAACACTTTTGGTTTTGCTCCCATTTTATATGAGATGAACTCAAAGATCTAAAACTTTTTCCACATACACAATATCACCATTTCTGTTGTGGGCTGGGGTGTTTGGCTGGCTTGGTTTTTGTTTTCTGTTTCTCCCACCAGGTGGTATGCATTCAGGACTGAGTGGCTGAGCATTAGGACCTCACCCTGAACACCTGAGGCTTGTTATCACGTGCAGGTCATCAGGACTCACAGCTGTGGTGTATTTTGTCTTAATCAGAGATTGCTGCATTTAAACTTTGAATGCACAGTGTGTGATGGCCAGAGACTCGAACTTGTGAGCAGACGTGTGAGATCGACGTCAGGAGAACAATCTCACCATCACGGACGCAGAGACCGCTCCAGGTTTGACGCCACAGTCTGTGAAGGAGGATTGGGTGAGGTCTCACGCTGTTCAGCACACTTCCTGAGGTAATTTGGTTTTGGTGACTTTATGAAGTAATGACAGTGGATTTGGTGTCCCTCACACCTTGTGTTAGTGAGCTGTTATGTTATGCTAATTGTCTAATCAGCTTCTGCTGCAGTGGAGATTTGAACTGAGTTGTTCCGTCCCTGCAGGGTGAGAAGCTGATATATAGATTAAGCCAGGAAGTTTTTGCTGATTGTGTGCACCTTTGAGTTGTGTCTCTCTGTGGGAGTTGGACTCACCTCAGTTTTCTTTCTTCACAGACTCGGTTTGTCGCGGCCCCTGGGGGGTGTCGGCGGGGTCCCTGGGTCCGAACTGCTGTGGCTCCGGACCGTTTGCGCTGTTGAGAGCGCGCCGTGTTTCCACCTCACCAGACCGCGGACTTTTTAGTTGTTTAGCACGTCACACACTGTTATGTTTATTAAATTCTGTTATCTTTTGAAACGTGCTCTGCTTATTTTATGCTGGGTCCTTTCAAACGCTGGGTCGGTGCTCCGACCGCATCCGAAACATAACAATTTCCCTCAAATATTGTTCACAAACCAGTCTAAATCTGTGATAGTGAGCACTTCTCCTTTGCTGAGATAATCCATCCCACCTCACAGGTGTGCCATATCAAGATGCTGATTAGACACCATGATTAGTGCACAGGTGTGCCTTAGACTGCCCACAATAAAAGGCCACTCTGAAAGGTGCAGTTTTATCACACAGCACAATACCACAGATGTCGCAAGATTTGAGGGAGCGTGCAATTGGCATGCTGACAGCAGGAATGTCAACCAGAGCTGTTGCTCGTGTATTGAATGTTCATTTCTCTACCATAAGCCATCTCCAAAGGCGTTTCAGAGAATATGGCAGTACATCCAACCAGCCTCACAACCGCAGACCACATGTAACCACACCAGCCCAGGACCTCCACATCCAGCATGTTCACCTCCAAGATCGTCTCTGAGACCAGCCACTCGGACAGCTGCTGAACAATACGGGTTGCATACAACCCAAATGAATTTCTGCACAAACTGTCAGAACCGGTCTCAGGGAAGCTCATCTGACATGTCGTCATCCTAATCTGGCCGGTCCTGACCTGACTCCAGTTCGCGTTGTAACCGACTCTCTTGAGTGGGCAACACTGCTCACATTCGCTGGGCGTTTGGCCGTTGCGAGAGGTGTCTCTTCACGGATGATATCCCGTTTCACGCTGTTCCGGGCAGATGGTCCGGAACAGCCCTGTGTGTGGTTCTGTTGTGTGGTTATGCGCTTTTTCTGACTGTCCCAATGTTGTGGATCGAACGTGGGCCTCATAGTGGCAGTGGGCCCGGTTATTGCAGGGTGTGGCATCTATGTCGCCATCGAAGGGCCGAAGCACTGCAGGTTTTCCTTGCTACCAATCACCTCAGCAGGTTATTGCATAATGTTCAAGGTGTTTGCAGCAGTCGTGATTTCATTGACAACCAGGTGTTTATGTTCAAGGGAGAAGCTCATCAGCAACCCACCTGCTGAGGTGATTGGTTGCAAGGAAAACACGCAGTGTCTCGGCCCTCGTTGCCCACCCCTGGGTTATGGTATGGGCAGGCGTCTGTTATGGGTGAAGAACACAGGTGCATTTTATTGATGGCATTTTGAATGCACAGAGATACCGTGACGAGATCCTGAGGCCCATTGTTGTGCCATACATCCAAGAACATCACCTCGTGTTGCAGCAGGATAATGCACAGCCCCATGTTGCAAGGATCTGTACACAATTCTTGGAAGCTGAAAATGTCCCAGTTCTTGCATGGCCAACATACTCACCAGACATGTCACCCATTGAGCATGTTTGGGATCCTCTGTACCGGCGTATACGACAGCGTGTACCAGTTCCTGCCAATATCCAGCAACTTCGCACAGCCATTGAAGAGGAGTGGACCAACATTGACCTCTACTGGTGGTTGGCTCTCACTGCGGTATTGTATCACTTCCTGTTCGGAGACCAGCGGGGTTTTTTCTGTATCTGTGTAGCTGTTTTACCTGCGCAGTTAGATGATTAGTTATCTAGATTACGCATTGTTTCCAGTGTAATCTTACGTGCCTTAACTAAAGCACTCCTTCTGCTGAATCACCCTCTAAATTATTACACATATTCACTTGCGTGTTTTTAGGAATCCGCTAGCTTAGCGTAGCTACTAGCTCTTAGCCGATTTAGCATGGCGGCTTCTCCTGTCTCTCACGCACTTTTCTGCTCTGGGTGTGAATGTTCTAGTTATTCATCGGCTCCTTTAGCAGTAAAGGTACTTGTAATAAGTGTAGCTTATTCGTAGCTTTGGAGGCCAGGCTGGGCGAATTGGAGACTCGGCTCCGACCGTGGAAAATTCTACAGCTAGCCAGGCCCCTGTAGTCGGTGCGGACAAGGTAGCTTAGCCGCCGTAGTTACCCCCTGGCAGATCCCGAGCAGCCGGGAAAGCAGGCTGACTGGGTGACTGTGAGGAGGAAGCGTAGTCCTAAACAGAAGCCCCGTGTACACCGCCAACCCGTTCACATCTCTAACCGTTTTTCCCCACTCGACGACACACCCGCCGAGGATCAAACTCTGGTATTGGCGACTCTGTTTTGCGAAATGTGAAGTTAGCGACACCAGCAACCATAGTCAATTGTCTTCCGGGGCCAGAGCAGGCGACATTGAAGGAAATTTGAAACTGCTGGCTAAGGCTAAGCGTAAATTTGGTAAGATTGTAATTCACGTCGGCAGTAATGACACCCGGTTACGCCAATCGGAGGTCACTAAATTAACATTAATCGGTGTGTAACTTTGCAAAAACAATGTCGGACTCTGTAGTTTTCTCTGGGCCCCTCCCCAATCAGACCGGGGAGTGACATGTTTAGCCGCATGTTCTCCTTGAATTGCTGGCTGTCTGAGTGGTGTCCAAAAATGAGGTGGGCTTCATAGATAATTGGCAAAGCTTCTGGGGAAACCTGGTCTGTTAGGAGAGACGGCATCCATCCCAATTTGGATGGAGCAGCTCTCATATTCTAGAAATCGGCCAATTTTCTTAAATCCTTCCAACCGGTGACTATCAGGTGTGGGACCAGGAGCAGAGTTGTAGTCTTACACACCTCTCTGCAGCTTCTCTCCCTGCCCGCCCCTCATTACCCCATCCCCGTAGAGACGGTGCCTGCTCCCAGCCACCAATAACCAGCAAAAATCTATTTAAGCATAAAAATGCAAAAAGAAAAAATAATATAGCACCTTCAACTGCACCACAGACTAAAACAGTTAAATGTGGTCTATTAAACATTAGGTCTCATCTCTTCTAAGTCCTGTTGGTAAATGATATAACAATTGATCAACATATTGATGTTTATTCTGCCTTACCAGCAACCTGGTTACAGCAGGCTGAATTGTTAGTTTTAAATGCGTCAACACCCCCGAGTCACACTACACTGTCAGAATGCTCGTAGCACGGGCCGGGGCGGAGGATTAGCAGCAATCTTCCATTCCAGCTTATTAATTAATCAAAAACCCAGACAGAGCTTTAATTCATTTGAAAGCTTGACTCTTAGTCTTGTCCATCCAAATTGGAAGTCCCAAAACCCAGTTTTATTTGTTATTATCTATCGTCCACCTGGTCGTTACTGTGAGTTTCTCTGTGAATTTTCAGACCTTTTGTCTGACTTAGTGCTTAGCTCAGATATTATAGTGGGCGATTTTAACATCCACACAGATGCTGAGAATGACAGCCTCAACACTGCCTTTAATCTATTATTAGACTCTATTGGCTTTGCTCAAAAAGTAAATGAGTCCACCCACCACTTTAATCATATCTTAGATCTTGTTCTGACTTATGGTATGGAAATAGAAGACTTAACAGTATTCCCTGAAAACTCCCTTCTGTCTGATCATTTCTTAATAACATTTACATTTACTCTGATGGACTACCCAGCAGTGGGGAATAAGTTTCATTACACTAGAAGTCTTTCAGAAAGCACTGTAACTAGGTTTAAGGATATGATTCCTTCTTTATGTTCTCTAATGCCATATACCAACACAGTGCAGAGTAGCTACCTAAACTCTGTAAGTGAGATAGAGTATCTCGTCAATAGTTTTACATCCTCATTGAAGACAACTTTGGATGCTGTAGCTCCTCTAAAAAAGAGAGCTTTAAATCAGAAGTGCCTGACTCCGTGGTATAACTCACAAACTCGTAGCTTAAAGCAGATAACCCGTAAGTTGGAGAGGAAATGGCGTCTCACTAATTTAGAAGATCTTCACTTAGCCTGGAAAAAGAGTCTGTTGCTCTATAAAAAAAGCCCTCCGTAAAGCTAGGACATCTTTCTACTCATCACTAATTGAAGAAAATAAGAACAACCCCAGGTTTCTTTCAGCACTGTAGCCAGGCTGACAAAGAGTCAGAGCTCTATTGAGCTGAGTATTCCATTAACTTTAACTAGTAATGACTTCATGACTTTCTTTGCTAACAAATTTTAACTATTAGAGAAAAAATTACTCATAACCATCCCAAAGACGTATCGTTATCTTTGGCTGCTTTCAGTGATGCCGGTATTTGGTTAGACTCTTTCTCTCCGATTGTTCTGTCTGAGTTATTTTCATTAGTTACTTCATCCAAACCATCAACATGTTTATTAGACCCCATTCCTACCAGGCTGCTCAAGGAAGCCCTACCATTATTTAATGCTTCGATCTTAAATATGATCAATCTATCTTTGTTAGTTGGCTATGTACCACAGGCTTTTAAGGTGGCAGTAATTAAACCATTACTTAAAAAGCCATCACTTGACCCAGCTATCTTAGCTAATTATAGGCCAATCTCCAACCTTCCTTTTCTCTCAAAAATTCTTGAAAGGGTAGTTGTAAAACAGCTAACTGATCATCTGCAGAGGAATGGTCTATTTGAAGAGTTTCAGTCAGGTTTTAGAATTCATCATAGTACAGAAACAGCGTTAGTGAAGGTTACAAATGATCTTCTTATGGCCTCGGACAGTGGACTCATCTCTGTGCTTGTTCTGTTAGACCTCAGTGCTGCTTTTGATACAGTTGACCATAAAATTTTATTACAGAGATTAGAGCATGCCATAGGTATTAAAGGCACTGCGCTGCGGTGGTTTGAATCATATTTGTCTAATAGATTACAATTTGTTCATGTAAATGGGGAATCTTCTTCACAGACTAAAGTTAATTATGGAGTTCCACAAGGTTCTGTGCTAGGACCAATTTTATTCACTTTATACATGCTTACCTTAGGCAGTATTATTACACGGTATTGCTTAAATTTTCATTGTTACGCAGATGATACCCAGCTTTATCTATCCATGAAGCCAGAGGACACATACCAATTAGCTAAACTGCAGGATTGTCTTACAGACATAAAGACATGGATGACCTCTAATTTCCTGCTTTTAAACTCAGATAAAACTGAAGTTATTGTACTTGGCCCCACAAATCTTAGAAACATGGTGTCTAACCAGATCCTTACTCTGGATGGCATTACCCTGACCTCTAGTAATACTGTGAGAAATCTTGGAGTCATTTTTGATCAGGATATGTCATTCAAAGTGCATATTAAACAAATATGTAGGACTGCTTTTTTGCATTTACGCAATATCTCTAAAATCAGAAAGGTCTTGTCTCAGAGTGATGCTGAAAAACTAATTCATGCATTTATTTCCTCTAGGCTGGACTATTGTAATTCATTATTATCAGGTTGTCCTAAAAGTTCCCTAAAAAGCCTTCAGTTAATTCAAAATGCTGCAGCTAGAGTACTGACGGGGACTAGAAGGAGAGAGCATATCTCACCCATATTGGCCTCTCTTCATTGGCTTCCTGTTAATTCTAGAATAGAATTTAAAATTCTTCTTCTTACTTATAAGGTTTTGAATAATCAGGTCCCATCTTATCTTAGGGACCTCGTAGTACCATATCACCCCAATAGAGCGCTTCGCTCTCAGACTGCAGGCTTACTTGTAGTTCCTAGGGTTTGTAAGAGTAGAATGGGAGGCAGAGCCTTCAGCTTTCAGGCTCCTCTCCTGTGGAACCAGCTCCCAATTCAGATCAGGGAGACAGACACCCTCTCTACTTTTAAGATTAGGCTTAAAACTTTCCTTTTTGCTAAAGCTTATAGTTAGGGCTGGATCAGGTGACCCTGAACCATCCCTTAGTTATGCTGCTATAGACGTAGACTGCTGGGGGGTTCCCATGATGCACTGTTTCTTTCTCTTTTTGCTCTGTATGCACCACTCTGCATTTAATCATTAGTGATCGATCTCTGCTCCCCTCCACAGCATGTCTTTTTCCTGGTTCTCTCCCTCAGCCCCAAACCAGTCCCAGCAGAAGACTGCCCCTCCCTGAGCCTGGTTCTGCTGGAGGTTTCTTCCTGTTAAAAGGGAGTTTTTCCTTTCCACTGTAGCCAAGTGCTTGCTCACAGGGGGTCGTTTGATGTCGTTTTTGTATGGCCTTGCCTTGCAATATAAAGCGCCTTGGGGCAACTGTTTGTTGTGATTTGGCGCTATATAAAAAATTGATTGATTGATTGATTGACATTCCACAGGCCACAATTGACAACCTGATCAACTCTATGCGAAGGAGATGTGTTGCACTGCATGAGGCAAAATGGTGGTCACACCAGATACTGACTGGTATCCCCCCCCAATAAAACAAAACTGCACCTTTCAGAGTGGCCTTTATTGTGGACAGTCTAAGGCACACCTGTACACTAATCATGGTGTCTAATCAGCATCTTGATATGGCACACCTGTGAGGTGGGATGGATTATCTCAGCAAAGGAGAAGTGCTTACTATCACAGGTTTAGACTGGTTTGTGAACAATATTTGAGGGAAATGGTGATATTGTGTATGTGGAAAAAGTTTTAGATCTTTGCGTTCATCTCATACAAAATGGGAGCAAAACCAAAAGTGTTGCGTTTATATTTTTGTTGAGTGTAAATCAAAACCATAAGTCAAATTTGCTTTCCTTTTCAAGACATCTGCCTCACGGCTGGACCGCTGTATGCTGTCAAGGGTAATGACTTTTGTTTTTTTGCTTTTTGGTGGCCAGGTCCCTTTTGCTGGGGTAGAGTTGAGCTCAGCTCCTCTCAGCTGTCTCACTGCTGTAAAATATGTAGCAGACAGGAGCCAACAGGGTTTCTAAATGTTTTTCACCATTACTAACTATGTAAAAAAATGTTAGCAGTCTAAAAGTTATGGGAACTAAATTTATTGGAAGCTAATTGGTTCGGTGATGGTTTCTGAAGTTATCTGAAAAGCTAATCTGCTAACAGAGAGTTAGCGTGGCTAATTAGTGGTTAGCAGATTAGCTGAACTGTGACCACCACTAACTAGCCCACAAGCCATTGTCTCATGTCTTTGGTAATTTCTGAATTTTACAAAAAAGGATGCCAGCAAATACATTTAATTTTATGGATCTACATTTAATTGAGCAAACAGCACAGTTCTCTTTTCAACAGTTTCACTTTTCCCATTCAGGGCAAACACATTATTAGATTTCTTCTTTGAAAATATACAAACATAACAATCCTCTGCTTTATCTAAAGGTTTTAGTTCCAGAGGAGTCCAAAGGAGGCAGTACTCGCGTCTGTCTTTAGTCTGTATTAGCTGGTCCCTCCATCTGCAGTGATACAGTGAGGCAGCATCCTCCCTGTAGAGAGGGCCAGTCTGGCCTTTGAGTTTAGCAGCAGGGGGCCACGAAGCTTTGACGTGAGTCATAATGTTAAATAACTTCAGGGAGGCAGATAAAGCTGTTGGAAAACCTGCAGATCAGATATATACTTGGCGTGTTCTTTCTATACTGTGTTTGTTACACCTACAAAAGAAGCCTGAAGATCTGATGTGAGGTGTATTTTTAACATGTAGTGTTATTCTCCTGAACTGTCTCTAAAGTGAGGTATAGGGGCATAGCCATTTTACACTCACCAGCCACTTTATTAGGTACACCTATTCATCCGCTTGTTAGCACAAATAGCTAATCAGCCAATCACATGCCAGCAACCTAATGCATTTAGACATCTAAAACATAGTGAAGATAACTTACTGAAGTTCAAACCGAAAACCAGAATAGGGAAGAAAGCGATTTTAAGTTGCTTTGAACATGAGATGATTGTTGGATCCAGACGGGCTGGTCTGAGTATGTCAATAACTGATCTACTGGGATTTTCAACACACAACCATTTCTAAGGTTTACAGAGAATAATCCAAAAAGAGAAGACAGCCAGTGAGCGGCAGTTGTCTGAATGAAAATACCTTGATGGTGTCAGAGGTCAGAGGAGAATGGGCAGAGTGGTTGAATGGGCGACTGTGTGATGCTATCATGTCAATATGGACCAACATCTCTGAGGGATGTTTCCAACACCTTCTTGAATGTGCATCACAAAGAATTAAGGCAGTTCCGAAGGCAAAAGGGGTCCAACCCGGTACTAGCAAGGTGTACCTAATAAAGTGTCCATGGGTGCATATGTATGTGGTATGTGTGTTCATCAAGCTTGGGTTCTCTACTAGAGGCCTGGGAGTTTGAGGGTTCTGCACAGTATCTTAGATGTTCCTAGGATTGCACTCTTTGTCTTGATGTGGGGTTGTGGGTTATCTGTGTGCTTTATTTGGAGTTAATGTGTAGGGTTTTTTTTCTGTGCCGGTTTTGGTTGGTGTTTTTGTTGGCACTCTCGTCTCTCACTGTTTCTTGGTGTGGGTGTGTCTGGTTCCCTCTTGTTTGGCCACGCCTTCTTCCTGGTCACTCTCCCCCACCTGCATCTGATTACTTCTGTTCTTTAGCCCGTTCTTTCCCTGCACTTCTCTGCCTGATCGTTTTTCCTCTATGCCTCCTTTTCTAGCTTTCATGTCCCAGTGTCCTTGTCCCTTGTTTTTGTCACATTGTGTACCAACCTCTCGCCTGTCTACCGACCTCGCTACTTGTCTCATGTTTTGGATACTTTTGGTTTGTTCTACCTGTTATGCCGCATACCAACTCCAGCCTGAACAACGACTAAAGCCTTTTGAACAATCCTTCCTGTGTGTGAGTCCTGCATTTGTGTCCTGCTTTGTTCAGTCTGTAACCATGACACTCTTTTGGACTGAGACCTCTGATGTTACACCTGGACTCTGCTGGAGCCAATCTTCCAGTTTTGAGTTACAGCTCCCAGTGCTCCTGTTACCACTGGGACCAACTTGGACTTTACTTTCCACATCTGCTCCAGTTGTTACTTCAGCTCCTGGTACTTCTCAGTTTTCTTGTGCTGCTTCTTTCTGATGTTATATATACAGTACATCCGGAAAATATTCACAGCGTTTCACTTTTTCCACATTTTGTTATGTTATAGCCTTATTGCAGAATGGAATAAATAAATTTTTCCCTCAAAATTCTACTCACAACACCCCATAATGACAACATGAAGAAAACCTGGGGTTTTTTGTTTGTTTTTTTGCAAATGTATTAAAAATAAAAATAAAAATAAGAAATGACCTATACATAAGTATTCACACCCTTTGCTCAATACTTTGTTGATGCACCTTGGCAGCAATATGATGTCACAGCTCGGCACACCTATCTTATGGACAGTTTTACTCATTCCTCTTTGCAGCACCTCTCAAGCTCCCATCAGGTTGGATGGGGAGTGTCGGTGCACAGCCATTTCAGATCTCTGCAGAGATGTTCAATTGGATTCAGGTCTGGGCTCTGGCTGGACCATCAAGGACATTCACAGAGTTGTCCTGAAGCCACTCCTATGATATCTTGGCTGTGTGCTTAGGGTCATTGCCATGCTGAGGTCAAGAGCGCTCTGGAGCAGGTTTTCATCCAGGATGTCTCTGTACATTACTGCATTCATCTTTCCCTCAATCCTGAGTAGTCTCCAGTTCTGCCACTGAAAAAACATACCCACAGCATGAAGCTGCCACCACCATGCTTCACTGTAGGGATGGTGCCTGTTTTCCTCCAAACATGTCACCTGGCATTCACACCAAAGAATTCAATCTTTGTCTCATCAAACCAGAACATTTTGTTTCTCGTGGTCTGAGAGTCCTTCAGGTGCCTTTTGGCACACTCCAGGTGGGCTACCATGTGCATTTTACTAAGGAGTGGATTCTTTCTGCATGGCAGCACGATGACTTAGTGGTTCGCCCTGTTTCTCACAGGAATAAATGGGATCGATTCCCAACTTTGAACTTTGCTCTGGCTTCTTCCCACATCCAAAGACATGCAAGCTGGGTGGACTGGACACTTTAAATTGTCCTTAGCTGTGCGCATGGGTGTTAATGTGTTTGTTTGTCTATATGTGGTTCTGTGACAGACTGGCAATCTGTCCATGGTGTACCCCACCTCACCCAAATGACTGCTGGGATAGGCACCCCCCCCCCCCCCCCCCCCATGACCCTGAATTGGAGCGGTTGAAGATGAGTAATTGAGTGGACTTCTGTCTTGCCAATCTATCATAGAGGCCTGATTGGATTCTAGCAGAGATGGTTGTCCTTCTGGAAAGTTCTCCTTTCTCCACAGAAGAATGCTGGAGCTCTGACAGAATGACCATCGGGTTCTTGGTCACCACAATGACTAAGGCCCTTCTTCCCCGATCGCTCAGTTTAGACAGGTGGCCAGCTCTAGGAAGAGTCTTGGTGGATCCAATTGTCTTCCATTTATGGATGATGGAGGGCACTGTGCTCATTGGAACCTTCAACGCAGTAGAAATGTTTCTTCCTCAGATTTCTGCCTCGAGACAATCCTGTCTCAGAGGTCATGCTCAAACTTTGTGCTCTGACATGCACTGTCAACTGTGGGACCTTATATGTAGACAACTGTGGGACCTTATATGTAGACAGGTGTGTGTCTTTCCATATCAAGTACATAGCATATGTACTTACATATGTACGTACATATATACATGCATGTGTGTGTATATATATATTACACACACACACGAGGTCTGTCAATAAAGCATAGGTCCTTTTTATTTTTTTCAAAAACTATATGGATTTCATTCATATGTTTTTACGTCAGACATGCTTGAACCCTCATGCGCATGCGTGAGTTTTTCCACGCCTGTCGGTGACGTCATTCGCCTGTGAGCACTCCTTGTGGGAGGAGTCGTCCAGCCCCTCGTCGGAATTCCTTTGTCTGAGAAGTTGCTGAGAGACTGGCGCTTTGTTTGATCAAAATTTTTTCTAAACCTGTGAGGCACATCGAAGTGGACATGGGTCGAAAAATTAAGCTGGGTTTCGGTGAAATTTTAACGGCTGATGAGAGATTTTGAGGTGATACTGTCGCTTTAAGGACTTCCCACAGTGCGAGACGTCGCGCAGCGCTCTCAGGCGCCGTCGTCAGCCTGTTTCAAGCTGAAAACCTCCACATTTCAGGCTCTATTGATCCAGGACGTCGTGAGAGAACAGAGAAGTTTCAGAAGAAGTCGGTTTCAGCATTTTATCTGGATATTCCACTGTTAAAGGAGATTTTTTTTAATGAAAGACGTGCGGACGGATTGCAGCGTCGGCTCGCAGCCGCCACGACGCTCCGCCACAGGAAAAACACCTCCGTTGGAAGCCTTAAGGACAAGTTGGAACATGTCCAGCTGTTAAACAATTTCTCATATACTCACTCCACTGAAATCCATCAAAAGCCGCCTGGATTTACAAATGGTACAACACGGAGGATAAATTGTTTAACAGCTTGGACATGTTCCAACTTGTCCTTAAGGCTTCCAACGGAGGTGTTTTTCCTGTGGCGGAGCGTCGTGGCGGCTGCGAGCCGACGCTGCAATCCGTCCGCACGTCTTTCATTAAAAAAAATCTCCTTTAACAGTGGAATATCCGGATAAAATGCTGAAACCGACTTCTTCTGAAACTTCTCTGACGTAAAAACATATGAATGAAATCCATATAGTTTTTGAAAAAAATAAAAACCTCATTTTGTTATGTCCTGTACTGTTACAAGTATTATTATTGCTTATCCTTGCACACGCTGTTAAATGAACATTTTCCTCTACTTGTACCCATCTTGTGTGTTTTTTAAGAGCTGACGTAACATGTGAATTTCTCCTTTGTGAGATCAATAAAGTTTTATCTTATCTTATGATTTCATAGTTTTTAATAAATTTGCTCTAAAGAAAAAAGTTTTTCCACTTTGTCATTATGGGATATTGTGTGTAGAATTTTAAGGAAAACATGAATTTCATCCATTTTGGAAAAAAGGCTGTACATAAAATGTGCATAAATTGAAGCACTGTGAATACTTTCTGTATACGCTGTATATATTAGGGTTGTCAATGCCAGCATGACAATAACATGGGAACGCAAATTGCTTTTAATCCAACTCATTTTTTAAAAGTGCTGATTAGCATACACATCCTCTGTACCTCTTAGCTTGTGCCATAGTTTGGGACATCAGGAAGCCATGCATCAGCATGTGGATGGCAACACAGAAGCATATCTTCTTGGGCAGAAATGCTTAATCAAGGCATTTTTGATTGATATGGGATTAGTTAAACCAGAGTCACCAAATAAGTGAATGTACGTTGTCTGCTTTGCTATAAGATGGGTGTCTGCTCTGTAAACATTGAGGGTCTCGCTCTATTTTTTTTAAACATATTTTATTAGTTTTTTTTCCCAGTGCAATAGTATATAGTTCAACAACAACAAAAAGCTTTTACAAAACTTCAGTATTTCACATTTTACAAATATTACTTAATAAGAAAGCAAGAAAGAAAAAGAAAAAAGAAAAGAAAAATAAACTTGGGCCTTCCATGAACAAAGCTTCTTTCTGAATGGAAAGTATGCGATTAAATCAACACAATACTTACACTGAAACTGTTTAATGTATTTCAATTGGTCACATCATCAGAAAAGTTCAAGTCCTTAACAAAATCTATAATGGTCTCCAAATCTGTTCAAATATGTGTTGTTTTAATTTTCGAATATATGTTATTCTTTCCAAAGCTAAACTGGATAACATTTGTTTTAACCACTGAGAGATGACTGGTCCTTTAACATTTTTCCAATTCAAAGCCATACACCTTTTGGCAATCAGCATACTAAAATCAATAAAGGTACATTCTGCTTTACTGAATTTATGGTTATCTGGGTATAAAGCCATTACTAACATTTTGGATCCAACAAAATCTGCTTTCCAGTTATTTCAATTATTCTTTTATTTCAACCCAAAAACCCTTTATTTGACCGCATTATACAATGTATCAACATTTCTTTTGAACCACATTTTATACATATATCTGGCATATTTCTATTGTACCTATTCAATATCACTGGTGTTGTATAAATGCGCATGAGCCATTTAAATTGCAAGATTCTTAGACGACTGTTGATTGACATTGTATGAACTTTACTGCATACTCTTTCCCAGTCCAATTCGCTAATATTAGTAAGTAGGTCTTCACTCCAGGAAGTCAATTTCTTTCTGGAATTATCTGTTGCATTACTCAACAAAAGAGTATAGAATTCTGAAATGATACCCTTCCTTGAGATATTTTTTAGAAGCATCTTTTCAATTTGTGTATGGGGGATCTTATTAAGATTGCCTTGATTTGTCTTCACAAAACTTCTTAATTGTAAAAATTTGAAATAATGTTTTTTTCTCCAAATTGAATTTCAATTGTAGTTCCCCACAAGACATAAAAACATCTGACTTTGGTGGATACAGGTTACTTATTGTTTTTAATCCCTTTGATGCCCATATTTTGAAAGTGCCATCTGCCCTTCCTGGAGTGAAGAGCTGATTTCCCCAAATTGGGCTAAACTGTGAGAAAACGCTTGTCTCTTTCAAATATTTTCTGACTGCCATCCAGATTCTCACCGTGTTTTTCAGAATTGGATTTTTTATCTAAGTATTTTTTTTTTGCTGTATCAGAATATAGAAACAGAGTTAGTGATAATTTTAGATTTTGTGATTCCATCTCTACCCAGTGTGGTTTCTCCTTTTCTGAGAAGTAAAATGCCAGCGAGCGCAGCTGTGTGGCCCAGTAGTACAATAGGAAGTTGGGGCTTTTTAACCCCCCACGATCAAATGGTAGGTAAAGCAAAGACAGTCGGATTTTTGGTTTACCATTGTTCCAAATAAAATTTACTGTAGTTTTTTTATCCACTTAAATTTGGAGGAGGCGGCAAGGGAATATTTTGAAATAGATACAGCAGCTTTGGTAGCATAAGCATTTTTAGGATATTTACTCTTCCTATCACCGATATAGGTAACTTCACCCACCTATCTATTAAATTATTAATTTCGTGGTTTTTTTGCTTCATAATTAATTTTAATGATTTTTTTCAACATTTGGCAGTATTTCTATCCCTAAATATTCAAACTGATCAACTACTTTAAAATTAGAATTTGTTATTTGTGGTGCAGGATTTGTTCGTTCCAGAGTGTTTAGTAGTAAAATGGAGGATTTAGCGTGGTTCACTTTGTAACCTTATATGTTTCCAAATAGCTGAATTACTTCCAGAACTGCTGGAATTGAAGAGTGAAGCTTTGATAAAAATAGAATCACATCATCAGCAAATAAAGAAATCTTATGTTCTGTGGGGCCAATTGAGATTCCACTTATCTGCATATTTTCACGAATAGCTATTGCAAATGGCTCTATTGCTAAAGAGAAGAGGAGGGGAGAGAGGGGGCAACCTTGTCGACAACCTCTTCTGATTTCAATTGGTGAGGAAAGGACTCTATTTGTTAAAATTTCTGCTGTAGAGTTACTGTATAATATCTTGACCCATTTTATGAAGTTGTCTCCTATCCCAAATATCTTTAATACCCGAAAAAGATAGGGCCATTCGACCCTGTCGAAGGTTTTTTCAGCGTCTAAAGTCAGGAGCGCTGTGACTTTTTCCTCATTTTTAGAATAAAGAACACTGAGAACCCTTCTTACATTGTGGAACCCTTGTCTTCCACTTATGAATCCATTTTGATCTTTATGTATCAATCAATCAATCAATCAATTTTTTTATATAGCGCCAAATCACAACAAACAGTTGCCCCAAGGCGCTTTATATTGTAAGGCAAGGCCATACAATAATTATGTAAAACCCCAACGGTCAAAACGACCCCCTGTGAGCAAGCACTTGGCTACAGTGGGAAGGAAAAACTCCCTTTTAACAGGAAGAAACCTCCAGCAGAACCAGGCTCAGGGAGGGGCAGTCTTCTGCTGGGACTGGTTGGGGCTGAGGGAGAGAACCAGGAAAAAGACATGCTGTGGAGGGGAGCAGAGATCGATCACTAATGATTAAATGCAGAGTGGTGCATACAGAGCAAAAAGAGAAAGAAACAGTGCATCATGGGAACCCCCCAGCAGTCTACGTCTATAGCAGCATAACTAAGGGATGGTTCAGGGTCACCTGATCCAGCCCTAACTATAAGCTTTAGCAAAAAGGAAAGTTTTAAGCCTAATCTTAAAGTAGAGAGGGTGTCTGTCTCCCTGATCTGAATTGGGAGCTGGTTCCACAGGAGAGGAGCCTGAAAGCTGAAGGCTCTGCCTCCCATTCTACTCTTACAAACCCTAGGAACTACAAGTAAGCCTGCAGTCTGAGAGCGAAGCGCTCTATTGGGGTGATATGGTACTACGAGGTCCCTAAGATAAGATGGGACCTGATTATTCAAAACCTTATAAGTAAGAAGAATTTTAAATTCTATTCTAGAATTAACAGGAAGCCAATGAAGAGAGGCCAATATGGGTGAGATATGCTCTCTCCTTCTAGTCCCCATCAGTACTCTAGCTGCAGCATGTATCAAATCGGGAAGAATTTTTTGCATCCGTTTCGCTAGTACTTTGCAGATTATTTTAAGATCAGAATTGAGAAGACTAATAGGCCTCAAATTCTCACACCTGTTGGGTAGTTTACCTGGTTTTGGAAGCAGAATTATTAGTGCTTGATTTAGTGAAGGGGGAAGGGCCTCTTTCTCAAATGTTTCATTTATCATATCCAATAATGGTATTAGCAATTTGTTTTTAAATTTTTTATAAATATCTATTGGAATACCATCTGGTCCCGCTTGTTTACCTGGTTTGAGTCCATCTATGGCTTGTGCAATTTCCTCTTTACTCATTTTTAAGTCTAAATCTGCTTTATCTTCATTTGGAATGGTTGGTATGTCTAGTTTAAGTGTAGTATCTATTTCCTGAAAACTACTTTTTGTTCCTGTTTCATATAATTTCTGATAGTAATCCCTGAAGGTCTCATTGATATATTTTGGGTTCACTATTGTTTTATTTTTGTCTAAAATTGAAGTAATTGGTATTTTAGTTTCTAATTGTTTAATTTGCCATGCTAATAATTTTCCTGCTTTGTCACCTTGTTCATAGAATATCTGTTTTAGCCTTAAAAGGCTGGCAGCTGCTTTGAAGCTTGACAGTTTCTCGTATTCTGCTCTCAAAAGCAATAGCTCCCTTTCACCTTCAGGATCATTGTTTTCATAAACTTTCTTCTGGGTGTTTTTTATTTTATTTTCCAAATTAGACATATCTTGCCTTGTTTTTTTAGATTTAAAACTTATGTAACTAATAATATGTCCTCTAAGAAATGCTCTGAATGAATCCCATTTTGTACTTGCTGATGTCTGATTTGTGTTTATTTGAAAGAACTCATCTATCTGCCTCCCTACGTAGTTGACAAAATCCTCATCTTGGAGCCACTTATGTTGAAATTTCCATCTAGGATGAACACTGTGTGATTCATCCAAGTATTCTAAACAACATGGTGCATGGTCTGATATTACAATATTATCGTATGAGCAATTTTTGATTTTTTATAGCAAATCAGATGAGATTAGGAAATAATCAATTCTTGAATATGTCTGGAATGTTGCTGAGTAACAGGAGTAAGCTTTTGTTTGTTGGTTCTCTCCAAATATCTAGTAGTTTCAGATCTAACATAAATCTTTTAATAGTCATTCTGCAAGATTGATGAGAGTGATCCATACCTGTTGATCTGTCAAAACTCGGTACTAGAGTACAGTTAAAATCCCCAGCTATTACATATTGCCCCGGTAATGTTACTAACAAGAGAAATAATTCTTCATAGAATGTTGCATCGTCTGAATTTGGGCCATATACGTTTACCAAATTCAAGTTTTCTTTCAGCATTGATCCTTGGATTATCAAGTATCTACCTCTCTTATCTTTAATAACATTTTTTACATTAAATGGAACTGATTCATGAATCAGAGTCATAACTCCTCTAGCCCGTGAAGTAAATGCTGCTGTGAATACTCTGCCCTGCCATCTTCTCATGATCTTTTTTTCATCCTCCTCTATTAAATGTGTCTCTTGTAGAAATACGAGGTCTGTTAGAAAAGTATCCAACCTTATTATTTTTTTCAAAAACCATATATGGATTTGAATCACGTGTGATTGCATCAGACATGCTTGAACCCTCGTGGGCATGCGAGAGTTTTTTCACGCCTGTCGGTTACGTCATTCGCCTGTGGGCAGTCTTTGAGTGAGGAGTCGCCCACCCTCTCGTCGATTTTTCATTGTTTAGGAATGGCTCAGAGACTGCTGCTTTGTTTGATAAAAAAATTTTCAAAAGCTGTAAGGCACAACTGAGTGGACACCATTCGATAAATTCAGCTGGTTTTCAGTAAAAATTTTAACGGCTGATGAGAGATTTTGGTCTGGTAGTGTCGCTTTAAGGATGGCCCACGGCGCCTGACGGCGATCTGCGCTTCGAGGCGGCAGCGTCTCGCCATTTCAAGTTGAAAACTTCCACATTTCAGGCTCTGTTGACCCAGTAAGTCGTCAGAGAACAGAGAACTTTCAGAAGAAGTCGGCATAAGGAGTTTATTCGGACATTCCATTGTTAACGGACATTTTGTCCGTTAACAATGGAATGTCCTGTCGCGACCCCCCCATGTCGGTCTGGACCCGACCGTGGGGGGTCGCGACAGGAAAAACACCTCCGTTGGAAACCTTAACGGGCAAGTTGGAACATGCCCAAGCTGTTAAACAATTTCTCAGTTACTCACTTGTTGAAAGCCATCAAAAGCCGCCTGAATTTTACAAATGGTTTTCAACACGGAGGTGTTTTTCCTGTCGCGGCGCACACAGATTCGCCAAGTCGTTACGGAAACGACTCGGCGAATTTGTGCGCAAGTCTTTCATTACAAAATGTCCTTAAAACTGTTGTGTGGGCCGCCAGAAGAGGAGGTACTGCTGGCCCACCACCAGAGGGCGCCCTGCCTGAAGTGCGGGCTTCAGGCACAAGAGGGCGCTGCCGCCACGGACACAGCCGGGAGTGACAGCTGTTACTCATTATTTCCTGACAGCTGTCACTCATTCTTCATCATCTCACTCCATAAAACCCAGACGTCATCTCCACCTCATCGCCGAGATATCATACTTCATTGGAGGTAATATCCTCAGCCATTTGTGTTTATCTATATCTGTATATTGTGAGTGTTTGCAGGAGTACCGGTCCCTCTTCCTGTGGAGGCTGAGTGAGTGCAGGACGGCACTCTTTTCCTCTGAGGGATCACTGTACATTCATCAGCGTATTGAGTGAGAGGTGGAGGTGGCATTCCCACCGTTATTGTTACTGGGTGTGCACACACCTACACTTGACTGTCTTTGTTCTCGCCAGCAGTACCAGATCCAACAGTCGGGGACGGTGATCACCTGGGAATTCGGGACTTGGCAGCTCCAGTATTCACCAGGTTCGGTGGTGGCGGAAATCGTGTGGTTCCGGCTCTTCTCAGGACAGACGTCTTCTATCCTCGAGCCTGCCCACACATCACCTTTGTGATTTGACTGTAATTATATTCTGAGATTGTCTGTATTTCGTTGTGCACATTTCACAACATTAAATTGTTACTTTTTGGCTCATCTATTGACCGTTCATTTGCGCCCCCTGTTGTGGGTCCGTGTCACTACACTTTCACAACAAAAACAGTATAATGTCCGCATAAAGTCCACATGCCGGCCTCTTCTGAATCTTCTCTGTTCTCTCACGACGTCCTGGGTGAATTAAGTCTTAAATTAGGATGTTTTCAGGTCGAAACAGGCCGACAACGGCGCCTGGAAGTGCTGCGCGACATCCCGCTCCGTGGGAAGTCCTTACAGCGACAGAAACACCCCATAATCTCTCATCAGCCGTTAAACTTTTCACCGAAAACCAGCTAAATTTCTCGAATAATGTCCACTCGGATATTCCTCACAGGTCCAGAAAAAATTTTGATAAAGCAACACGCGCCGTCTTGAGCAGCGTGTGAAACAAAGGAATTCAGCCGAGAGGGCTGGACCACATCTCACTCAAGGCCTGCCCACAGGGAAATGACGTCACCGACACATGTGAAAAAACTCACGCATGCGCACGAGGGTTCAAGCATGATTGGTGTAATCTCACGTCATTCAAAACCATATAGTTAAAAAAAAAAAAAGTGTTGGTTTCTTATCTAATACACCTCGTATAATTTTAGATTCCATATCCTTCAGCTTAGTCATGACTTGTTTTACCTTTCTGAAACATTGGAGCCCCCTACAGTTCCAGGTAACAATTTTAATAACATTTCCACGTCATTTTAAACTTTCACAATTCATTTACTGACTTTCCTTGAGACTGTATCAAAATACAAAAAAACATTTTTGAAGCTTAACCTGGCCCAACACAAACTTAGAAAAGTGAACAAAATACGAGGTCTGTGATAAAACTAACGTACCTTTTTATTTTTTTCAAAAACTATATGGATTTGAATCACGTGCGATTACATCAGACAACCTTGAACCCTCGTGCGCATGCGTGAGTTTTTTCACGCCTGTCGGTTACGTCATTCGCCTGTGGGCTGGCTTTGAGTGAGGAGTGGTCCACCCCTCCCGTCAGAATCTCTTTGTCTGACAACTTCTAGAGAGACTGGCGCTTTGCTTGATCAAACTTTTTTCAAAAACTGTGAGGCACATTGAAGTGGACACCATTCGAGAAATTCAGCTGGTTTTCTGTGAAAATTTTAACGGCTGATGAGAGATTATGGACTGTTGCTGTCACTTTAAGGACTGCCCACGGAGCGGGATGTCGCGACGCGCCCTGAGCCGCCGCTGTCTGCCTGTTTCGAGCTGAAAGCTTCCAAATTTAAGCCTCTGTTGACCCAGGACGTCGTGAGAGAACAGAGAACTTTCAGAAGAGGTCGGAATCAGCAGTTTATCTGGACATTCCACTGTTAAAGGAGATTTTATTAATGAAGAAAGTGCGGCCGGGACTGTGCGTCGGGACGCAGCCGGCGCGGTGCGGCGGCACAGGAAAAACACCTCCGTGTTGATAACCATTTGTATAAACCAGGCGGCTTTTGATGGCTTTCAGTTGAGTGAGTATCTGAGAAATTGTTTAACAGCTGGACATGTTCCAACTTGTCCTTAAGGCTTCCCACGGAGGTGTTTTTCCTGTGGTGGCGCGCGGCGCTGGCTGCGTCCCGACACGCGGACCCGTCCGCACTTTCTTTCATACAAAATCTCCTTTAACAGTGGAATGTCCGGATAAACTGCTGATCCCGACCTCTTCTGAAAGTTCTCTGTTCTCTCACAATGTCCTGGGTCAACAGAGGCTTAAATTTGGAAGCTTTCAGCTCGAAACAGGCAGACAGCGGCGGCTCAGGGCGCGTCGCAACGTCCCGCTCCGTGGGCAGTCCTTAAAGCGACAGCAACAGTCCATAATCTCTCATCAGCCGTTAAAATTTTCACAGAAAACCAGCTGAATTTCTCGAATGGTGTCCACTTCAATCTGCCTCACAGTTTATGAAAAAATTTTGATCAAGCAAAGCGCCAGTCTCTCAGGAAGTTCTCAGACAAAGAGATTCCGACGGGAGGGGTGGACCACTCCTCACTCAAAGCCAGCCCACAGGCGAATGATGTAACCGACAGGCGTGAAAAAACTCTCGCATGCCCACGAGGGTTCAAGCTTGTCTGATGTAATCGCACGTCATTCAAATCCATATAGTTTTTGAAAAAATAAAAAGGTCCGATACTTTTCTAACAGACCTCGTATATAAAATGAACAGAACCCCCTCCCAATTCCACTTCTGTGAAGCTCCCACCCCCCTCTTTGCATTTCCTGCTACTGCGCTGACTGCTCCACATTGTGGGATGAGCAGTCTAACCACTTAGTTCTAACTAAAAAAAAAAACAACAACAAAACTGCTGCCGATCGCACTCTTGTAGCAGTATTTATCGATTCTTTGCCGTTTGTACATTTTTCCATTGCTGAAGCTGTATAGTTCTTGTTTACACCAGTAGTTTGTCTTCCCTTTTGATTTAACCAACAACGAGAGTTGCTAAATACAGTCTTATTTTCCAAATTAAAATAATTTGGAATACCCATTCTTGAAAAGGATATCAAAAAAAAAATCCGCTGTTCTTTTTTTTTTTTTTTTTTTTACTTATCCTGTAGCTTGTTGACACACGCGCCTCCGCTGGGGACGTAAAAACATGCGTCTTTTCTTCATAAGTCACCAGGAGCTTTCCTTGGTGTGACACGCCGTGTCTCAGTCCAAATTTACGTAAATCTTCACGGACAGCGTCAAATCGTTTCCGGAGCTGTTGCATACCCGTGGCGAGGTCTGGGTAGAAGCGGATCCACTGCCCCTCGTAGCGAATGTCTCCTTTAGCTTTTGCTGCTTTTAAAATAGCTTCCTTGCCCCTGTAGTTGAGGATTTTCATTATCAGAGTGCGGGGTGCTGCGTTTTCTCCTCTTCGTGGTCCTATTTGATGTGCTCTTTCAATAAACACCGGATTTGAGAGAGTAATGTCCAGGACCTCTGGTAACCATTTCTCCAAAAATCCACATGGTTCTCTTCCCTCCGTGCCTTCAGGCAAGTTAACAAGTCTGATATTGCTGCGTCTTGCTCTCGACTCCAAGTCCATTACTTTGTCCTCCAGTGATTTTTGTTTGGGTTCCATCGTATTAATTTTTACACGTACAATTTCAACTTCGTCTTCATTAGTAGAAATACGTATTTCTGCTTGCGTTATTCGTTCAGTGCAGGCTTTAACTTCTTGGCATATGTTGTCCAGATCGCTTTTAATGGCAGTAACGATGGATAATATTGCATCCACTTTGTTGCTCTGAGTTCTGTCCTCTTCAGAAACCATCATTCCTGGTAGCATGCTGTCGTTAGCATCGTTAGCTTTCTGAGTCTTGTTGCGCAGTCCATACTCCGTTAACTTTGGTTGTTTTGCCTTGTCAGGGGCTTCTTGATTAGTTTTAGCCTTTGTAGGCATTCTTGCGTCCACTTGAGTAATCCTGTGCGGCAAAGAATTCGAATTAAGACGACAATTATATCACGATGAGCAGAGCGGTCTTAGGCATGTCTCCTTACGCGGTCGCCATAACCGGAAGTCAGGTCTCACTCTATTTACTAAGAATGGAGTGGTCAAAGGCTGAGAAAGTTTAAAAACACACCGCTTCTCGTGGCCGGTCAGTTAGCAGGTTCTTTTGGTTTCTCTCTTTTATGTCAGGTTTGCCATAGCAGATCCAATATAAATCTGCATGTTGATTTGGCACTAATTTTACACTAGATGCCTTTCCTGACGCAACTCCACATTAGATGGAAAATGGTAACAGGTACACTTAACTCTTGGCCGCCACCACTGCCAGGCCAATCAGCTCACAATTTCTACAAAAAATAAACTTTTTTTCCCTTCACTGCTGCACAGGCAGTGTGTTGTGGTTTGCCCCTGTGTTGATTGTCATTGTGTTCTGTCCATGTCTTTCTGTTGGTTGTCTTTGTGATCTGTCCCCTGTCTGAGTCCTTGGTTTGTGGTCATTGTATGTCAGTTCCATGTCCTCATGGTAATTGTCATTGTATATCCTCGTCTGTCCATTATTGGGTTTCCCTGTTTGCCACAGGTGTGCCTTAACTGGGGATTGTTCTTTCACCAAAACATCAAATCTAGGCTTGCATCTCAGATGCACCTTCAGGCAAATTGTAGTTGAACTTTCAGGTCTTCTTTTTAAGAACATCCTCCTCTATACCACTTCATCATGAAGCTGTATAACTGGGGATACAAAATGCAAAACATCCACTATGCACAGTTTCTCTGATTATAGCCACTGAAGCCTATAACTTCTTTGGGGTTGTCTGGGTGTCTTGATGGCTTTCCTCATTTTTCTCCTTCTTGCACCATCACTCAGTTTTTGAGAACTGTCTACTCCACAGAGATTTACCATAGAGTGCGATACTGGTTTTATTTCTTTGTAATTGATGTAAATAAAGTCCAAGACATATTCAGTGACTTGGAAATGTGCATGTATCCATCCCCTGACTTGTCTGAAGAAAACTGGCAATAAAACTTATTATTTACAGGTATTATACCAAAAGGGGCTGATTACTTATGCAACCCATCATCTTGGCTTTTATATTTTTAATTAATTTGTATCAAGTTGTAGAGATTTGCTTTGAGTTTAACTATGACAATTTTAGATTTTTTTTTTTTGATAGTTTTTCTTTTTGAAATGGCATAAACAAGTTAAAATGTGTGAAATACCATGGGGCCAAATACTTTTGGACTGAGCTGTATCTGTGTGTGTATATGTCTGTATTTGGCCTGTATGTACAGGAGCGTAGCACCAAATTCTGGGCCCTAGGTACTAGCCATATTGAAGACCCCCCCCACACACACACTGTTATGTTCTTTTTTATTAACGCAAACACCAAATTTCTAATGTGTAGTCAAACCAGGTCTAAATCATGTATACCTTAGATCATACCTGGGAGTCAGAACCCTTTTTAAAGTTGGGGGAGCAATACTGAGTTGGGGGTCTGGGGGGACCAAACTGCACCATTTTCTAGAAAAATGGTGCAATTTGGTGCATTCCCGTCTGTTAAAATGCACAGGAATGCACCAAATTGCACCATTTTTTCTAGAAAATGGTGCAATTTGGTCCCCCAGATCCCCCAACTCAATATAGCTAGCTTTCAAGCTCACCTCTTTTCAAAGAATTTGGTTAGCAGCTGTGTTCCCTCATTTAGTTTTCTTTCCCTTTTTTTCTCTTCTTTTTTGAAATCTGGACTTTGATTTTTTTAGGAAAGACATTTATTTCAGCCTAAACACTAGGGCTGCAACTAACGATTATTTCAGTAATCAATTCATCGGTCGATTATTTTTTCGATTAATCATTTTGGTTTTTTTTTACTTACATGTGAGTTTTACTATTATTTCTTGAAGTGAATTATTATTAAAAGGCTTTGTCACACAATATCAACATTTGACCTTGTAACAAAGTTATGATGTTATATTCTCGTCAAAAACATACCTGGAGTAGTGTTTTGTTTTATTTTGCACATACATACATCACTGACACACCACAAAGAGATTTCTATCAGGTTTCACCCAATTATGAGCATTTTTAGATGCCTACAACATATTACAGCAAGAGTCCACAAAACTATTTTAAAAGGTGCAAGTTGCAATAAACTGTGATGCCAAGCGCTAAGGATACATGCTATCCAGTCACAGCAGATGAAACTTTTTTACTACTGAGCAAACATCATTTAGACGTTTTTAGGTTCAATGATTCCACGGCGTGTAGATGTTATGGCATCAGTGACCCCATGGCCTTGTTGGAGGTTTGCACTCTCTGAGTGCTTCTAGTTTCTATATTTATTTATTTATGTTCATTGTTAGTTGGCTTTATCTTTTCTGTTGTGTTTAATCAGGTTCTTTTGTTTCTTTCTCTAAAATTGTATTGTAGCATTACTGGTTATTATTACTATTATTGTTGTTGTTATTATTACTAATATACAAATAAAAAATAATTTAAAAAATTACAATTTGTAATACATTTGACTGTTTTACGACAACAAACGCTGAGCCACGAATTATTATACAGAAAAATGTGCTGACAGCTGCAACAGCTTAATGCTAATTTTAACACTGAAAACGCCATAGACATGCTAACGCATTAGCATCGGTCCCGTTATTAAGTTATAAAATACATCTATCAACTACTGTTTCAGAAGACCCTAACAGGTCAGATTAACAGAAAAAGGTAAATATTACTCACAGACATATGCTCTTTAGGGCTTTAGTGGGGAAAAATTAAGATAAAGCGAAATAAAACAATGGATCAACAAAGCAAAGATCGAAGCACTGCTTCGATCTGCGAATCACTGCTTCGATTGGTTCAAGGTTCAAAGCCGCGCTGCAGAAACGGTTGATTTATATGGAAGAAACGAAACATTTGTGGTAAAACAAACCTATTTAACAACTAATCGATGACAAAATTAGTTGACAACTATTTTAATAATCGATTGAATCTATTAGTTGTTCCAGCTCTAAACACCTCCCTTTTCTGTCAGATCCCGTTTGGGACGTGTGTGTGTGTGTGGGGGGGGGGGGTTGGGGTGTCGCCTGTGCGTCTGGACTAAACCATTGTACAACTGTGCAGGGGTAGGAAGGGCCCTCAGAGAGCGTTCAATATTATTGTTATAGCAGAATTATGTTTTGCAACATTTATACATTCATTCAAATTATATTCTTTTACAACATGAATTGTATGGATATTAATAATATGCAACACAAAAATTTATTTAATGCCAGTTTTTTTGTGGGCCCCCCCATGCTCTGTGCCCTGGGCACATAGTACCCTTTACCCCCCCCCCCCCCCCCCCCATTCCGACGCCCCTGTGTATGTATAATTTTGACTGTGTGGATCACAGAAGATCCAAAATAAATTCAAACTTGTGTACCCCAGTTCTTGTCTTTTAAAGCCATTAAAGATGTATGCTGTACAGTCATTCCACCCTGGCAAAAAACAAACAAACAACAACAAAAACAAACAGTTCAAAGACATCATTAAAAGCCCAAAATTACCATGACATTCATGATTGTGGCTTTAGGGTTGTGTCTAACTGTAATAAGGATGGGTTAAACGCAGAGGGCAAAATTAATGTATGTATGTAGAATGACAAAGAAATTATTATTTTTATTAATTATTATTATTCCTGCCCTTGATGAGTATATGCAAACCTCTGACCACAGATGTACGCGTATATATCTAGCCCTGTAAAGCCATTTGTATCACATTTGCTACTCAAGTTTCTGAGTATTTTTTATTTATTTTTTGCCTATTTTTTAATTTAGAATTGATGTAGAATTGTTTGATATAGAATTGACACTGATTAGAAGTTGACTGCACTGGTCCGGCCATGTTTGCAGATTAGATGATGACAGACCTGTGAAAGCACTTCTGTATGGCGAACAAGCTCAGGGAACTCGACCTGTTGGCTGACCGAAACTGAGGTTTAAAGACTCGTGTAAAAAAAGCCTTGAAGAATGCTCACGTACTGAGTCAATGGGACACTGCTGTGAATGATAGATTAGGATGGAGAGAGCTTATACATAATGTGTTTAACAGTCACAATGTCAAAAGGATACAAAGTTATGAGGAAAGGAGAAAGAAAAGACAAAAGTGAACAAAACATCTGTGGTTTCACAAGGCGTAGGAGGAGGCGTTATGGCTATGTGGGTGATTCTTAGACTACGGGCACTTATTATGTCCTTTGATCATATTGTATGAAAAACAGAAAAAAGGGGAAATTTCACACTTTTATAGTTATCTTTACAATGAAAGTGTGTTAAGAAATTTGTTCTAGTAGTCTATGATGACTTTTTCACCTTTTTTCAGCATCATTATATGCAAATATTGCCGTTTTGTGCTTGTCCCACACCCAGACTTTTGATCTTCAAAGATAAAAATGAATGGTAAAGAAACGTTTTTTCTAATGTTTTAAAATATCTCTGAATAAAATATCAGTAAAATAATCAAAACGTAATTGGGGTATTCAATGTCATACAACTGTTGTGATTTTTTTAAACAAAATGTAGTTGTCCCACACTATTGCTGTAATTTCCACCACAACACTGTAATGTCCCTTTAAACAGTTTGTATGAAAGATTGTTTGGGTAGTTTCTATGGAGATAAACAGTGACATCAGAGCACATGTATATAGCGCCAAATCACAACAAACAGTTGCCCCAAGGCGCTTTATATTGTAAGGCAATGGTTTGGTGGAAATTACATTTATAAGGCCAATAGTGCCCGTAGTTAAAGAATCACCCATTTATGGATGTGCCAGGCTTTACAGGGATAGATTGATATATATAAAATGGCTATTTCGGGGAATTGGTGAAATGGTTACAGATACACCTGTGGTTAGGACAAAAATATTAATGTGAAGTCATCCATCACCATTCTATTGGCTCTCTCACCTTTGACCTTAGGTGAGCTTAAAAGGTCAAACTGAATTTCATTTATAACAACCTTACAGCCAGTCTGGATTACGCATGGTGGAATATTTCTGATCACATATCTATATTATGATATTACTGACTAAAATAATAATAATTATTATTATTATTAATAATGCTAACCATTAATAATAATAATAATAATAATAATCATTATTATTCATAATAATGATTATCATTATTATGAATAATTATCATTATTATGAATAATAATGATGATTATTAATATTTATCTGTGTCAAATGTAAGTCTGCGTACCCATTTTTGTTTAAAATGTAGTTAGTGAAATTATTATTAACTGTAATGCACTCATGCTGAAAGGATCACACAGATTTGATCACAGATTTTTAAAAGGCAACATTAAAATCCACGTTGTCATTTTCACCTCCGGCCACTAGATATCAGCCTTCTCAAGCAAGTAAAAATTTAATAATCTTTCAGGATTACCGCAGAAACCGAGAACACTCTTGTCCAGGGATTTTCATGTTTTTTTTCCTGTTCCCCTTTTAAAAACTACGTCATTTAAAAATAATATAATCCGTCGTGTTTTCACTGTTGTTTATTCTGTTGTCGCTTGTGGAGGGAAATCCGACTTCTGCAAAGTCATGACGCAATTTGCTCTGTGGTGCTGCAACACGATAAAATATGAAACATCTTAATTACGTGGCTGGCGGAGGGGGGGCGTGGCGCCGCACGCGCCCCCTACACCCAAACAGTACACGCCCAGCGCTCGTGCACCGCGCGCCGTAAAACCCGCACCCCGGTCGGGTTTGGTCCCCGCGCGCTGGGGGCGCGTGGACAGGCCGCTGTGCTGCAGACGATCCACGCGCGGATCCGAATTGGCGCTGCGCACATTCGGAACGGAACAACAACATGACTGCGGTAAGGTTAAAGATGGTTCAGTTTTTTTTTTCCCTCCCCCTACATCATTTATTTGCGGTCTGCCAGACCGGATCATATCGGGACTAAATGCGAGAACAAAGGGGCGTCTGCAGCTTTAATATTTTGGATTAGTTTAATCCTGTCTGCAGAAACGTTTAAATGATGCTACAGCGGGGTGAAACTGAATTCAAATGAAATCAGGTTTATAACCTGACTTTCAGCTGTTGTGTGAAACGTATGAACTGATAGATCAGATGTGCTTTGATCGGAGTGGACTCGGCACCAGCAGTGATGGATCAGATCAGGCAAACCTTCATCCCTGGATCACCGATTTAAACCAAGTCCCTCCTGTAGTCTGGGGTGACAACATGACATGCATGCGGTGTCTGGATCATTCTGTGGGAGCAGTTTGTGTTGCGTGTCCTTATGTGAACTGGACTCAAGAGCTACTAATCAGTGGTGGCTCCAGAGGAGTTTTCTTGGTGGGGCTGGGTGGGTGCACGATGAGTTAGAATTTGCAGATGTATTCTGCACAGTTAATGAATCAGAAATATTCTATAATTGCTACAGTACAAGTTCCAGAAGTGTGTAAAGCTGTGGTCTGGAGCAGAATTATTGTTCAAATTTCCAGACTTCACATACATTTCAGCAAGATTAAATCCTAATAGATTTGGAAAATGGAATCAATAAAATATTTAGGAGTAGAAATAACAAGACTTTCAAGATATAAACAAAATAAATTATTTGCAAGTTCAAGATAAAATACAAAAAGACATTGAAAGGTGGGCCACCTTACCCCTGGACCTGAGTTCCAGAGTTGAAATTGTGAAAATGACTATATTACCTTGTTTCCTATATTTATTCCAAGCTTTGCCAGAAGAAGTCACTCAAACTCAATTCACAACATGGGGTAGAATAATATCCAGGTTTATTTGGGAAAGTAAGAGGCCCAGGGTGAAGAATGGAACTCTCCAGCTTCCCATAGAGAAAGGAGGAATGGCACTGTCCAAGTTGAAAGAATACGAGGTCTCTTAGATAATAAACCGACCCTTTTATTTATTTATTTTTAACTATATGGATTTGAATGACATGCGATTACACCAATCATGCTTGAACCCTCGTGCGCATGCGTGAGTTTTTTCACGCGTGTCGGTGACGTCATTTCCCTGTGGGCAGGCCTCGAGTGAGATGTGGTCCCGCCCTCTCGGCTGAATTCCTTTGTTTCACACGCTGCTCGAGACGGCGCGCCTTGCTTTATCAAAATTTTTTCTGGACCTGTGAGGAATATCCGAGTGGACACTATTCAAGAAATTAAGCTGGTTTTCTGTGAAAAGTTTAACGGCTGATGAGAGATTATGGGGTGTTTCTGTCGGTGTAAGGACTTCCCACGGAGCGGGACGTCCTGCAGCGCTTCCAGGCGCTGTCGTCGGCCTGTTTCGAGCTGAAAACATCCTAATTTAAGGCTTAATTCACCCAGGACATCGTGAGAGAACAGAGAAGATTCAGAAGAGGCCGGCATGAGGAATTTATGCGGACATTCCACTGTTTAAGGACATTTTTTTAATGAAAGACGTACGCGCAAATTCGCCGAGTCGTTTCCGTTACGACTCGGCAAATCTGTGTGCGCCGCGACAGGAAAAACACCTCCGTGTTGAAAACCATTTGTAGAATTCAGGCAGCTTTTAATGGCTTTCAACAAGTGAGTAACTGAGAAATTGTTTAACAGCTTGGGCATGTTCCAACTTGCCCGTTAAGATTTCCAACGGAGGTGTTTTTCCTGCCGCGACCCCCCGCGGTCGGGTCCAGCCCGACATGCGACTCTGCCCGCACGTTCTTTCATTACAAAATGACCGTTAACAATGGAATGTCCGAATAAACTCCTCATGCCGACTTCTTCTGAAAGTTCTCTGTTCTCTGACGACTTACTGCGTCAACAGAGCCTGAAATGTGGAAGTTTTCAACTTGAAACGGCGAGACGCTGCCGCCTCGAAGCGCAGATCGCCGTCAGGCGCCGTGGACCGTCCTTAAAGCGACACTACCAGACCAAAATCTCTCATCAGCCGTTAAAATTTTTACCGAAAACCAGCTGAATTTATTGAATGGTGTCCACTCAGTTGTGCCTTACAGTTTTGAAAAATTTTTTATCAAACAAAGCAACAGTCTCTGAGCCATTCCTAAACAATGAAAAAAATCGACGAGCTGGTGGACGACTCCTTACTCAAAGACTGCCCACAGGCGAATGACGTAACCGACAGGCGTGAAAAAACTCTCGCATGCCCACGAGGGTTCAAGCATGTCTGATGTAATCACACGTGATTCAAATCCATATGGTTTTTGAAAAAAATAATAAGGTCGGATACTTTTCTAATAGACCTCGTATTATTATGCGGCACAATTCAAATATATATATTGTTGGTGTAACCCATATTACTATAGTAAATGGAAAAAAAACAGAAATTGGAACATTTGAACAGCCAATTCAAAATTTTCTTGGTGATAAAGAGACTTACGAACAAAAAAGTGTGGTTTGGATGTAATAACAAAACATACATTAAGTAATTGGTATAGAATGCTTCAGATATATGAAATTCAAAAACATACAACAAAGTTAAAATGGATGGCATATGACAACAAATTTATGCCATCAAATTAGATCAAAGCCACAAACACTGGATAAGCAAAGGAGCCACAGCTTGGTGTGTTTTAGAGATTAATGGGAAGCTGGAGAGTTTCCAAACACTGACACAAAATATCAACTTGATAATCATGATTTTTTAGTTATCTCCAAATGAGAGATGATTATAATAGAGAAATAAAGGTGGATCCCTCTATGAACGGAACCGAAGTTGTTCAAATATTAGCTAAATAAAGGTAGTAGTATTAGGATAATCTCAGCGATATATAAAGCCCTAGTAAACACAGATAAACACACAACTCTAAAAGTAAAAGCAAAATGGGAAACAGAATTTGACATTTGATCGATGATAAGGATTGGCTAAAAATGTGTAAATTCCACCATACAGCTACCGGCTCCCGGACATGGAGGGAGGTTGCCTGGGAAAATCTGATACTTTTTTTTTTTTTTTTTTTTTTACACCTTTGATAAAAAGTAAACAGTTAAAAAGACACCAGATTTGTTGGAGGGAATGTGGGGCAGTAGATGTTGACCACTCACATATATTTTGGAAATGTCCAAAACTTTTAAACTTTTGGGAAACTGTTTGTCGTGTCCTGTGTCAAGTATTGGGATACACAATCCCATTGAAACCCGAACTGTTATATCTGTAATTTCTGTGATGACACAATCCATAAATGTGATGAATATCTGATAAAGATAAATGTTGATAGCAGCTAAAAAGTGTATAACAATGAAATGGAGGAAGACTAACGTGCCAGCAAAAGACCAATGGATAGCAACTATAGAAGACATCATTTTAATAGAAAAACTCACACAGACTCAGACTGCAGGAGCCACAAATGGTTAAAAAACTGGAAAAATGGCACTCTTATAAGAAAAACAATTAGCAATGTGTTACCCAGACATGTTCACTTATAGTTTGTTCTGTACAAAATCTGTATAAAGCTTAATAAATAAGTGACAAAAAATAAATCCTAATAGATTTAAAATAAAGCTATTTCCAGTGTTGCTAAGGCATCTGAGAGACTTCAGTTTTAAAGGCTTGTTAAGACACTGGAATCGGGCAGCACCCTTTCAGAAATGGTCTGATTTGGGAGTGCAAATAAATCTGAGTTTGTCCTGGTTTACATACTGGGCGGAATATATCCTGTGAAACAGCTTTTGAATCATGGATGGAGTTTGATCGATTAATATTTTTAATCATGCTGGCATCCCACAGAAAACTGAGTGAGGAAAATCTTGAATCGGGTGAACTTTGTCATGTTGACCTGGTTATGACCCACAAGTCTGTAAAGATCAGTTCTGTCTGAACTCGTGTAGATGGTCGTGATATGAATTTATACTAAATATTTTGGGTCACAACAGTTTGGTGTCAAGTAGTGTCACAGCGAAGACCTACCTGTTTATACATGTTTTCACTTACTTAAAGAGTTCTGAAGAAGTAATCGTAAAAAAGGTTGCACAACACCACGAGGCCTTAACCGAACGGACCTCAATCACTAAACTGGCAAAAAATTTTGGCGGAGAACTTCTACAAGAGAGAAAAAGCAACAGTCTCATGCCTGCAACAAAACTTGCAAGACAGACCAGAGAACAATACAGCAAAAGAGAAGGAAAACATCGAGTGGAAAGATGGAAACAGCACAAAAGAGCCGGGCGTTTCCAAGAAGAACTCGAAAAGGAATACATCGACAAAGTTGGATCAATGCAGTGGCTAAAAAAAATGGAAAACTTGGTTTTGATGGAGAAAGAATTCTGATTGGAGCACAAGATCAGGGACTTCTAACAAATGGCTTCAAAAAATGGCAGGGATCTCACAGAATGATAAATGCCAATTCTGTCATACAGCTGTTGAGGGTGTAAACCATCTAACTTCAGCATGCCAGATCCTCATGGCAGATGGGCATTATACATCCAGACACAACAAGATCTGTCAATATCTCTACTGGAAGGTCTGCAAGGAACTGGAGATGGAAGTCAAAGAGCATGTCTGGGAGCACGAGCCAGCACCAGTCTCATCCAATGGAAAAGTAAGAAGACACATCGAAGGAGGTGCAATCAAACCTGATATTGTCATCTGGAACAAGAAAGAGAAAACAGCCAAAATCATCGATGTGACAGTCCCTAATGACTATGGCCTGAATCGAGTGGAAAGGGGAAAGATCTCGAAATACCAAGACCTGAAAAATGACCTACGAACAACATGGTCATTGAAAGACATCAATAACATCCCAGTTGTGGTGGGAGCAACAGGCCTGATGAAGAAGAACCTGAAGAAATACCTTGAGGCAATCCCCGGTCACCCAAGTGCACATGAGGTGCAGTTGTCTACAATTAAGGGAACGATCACCATCTTGAAGAGAGCCCTCGGATACAATGCCAGCTCTGGTTAGGATAACTATAGAGCCTAGGGTGCAACTTTAGGCCCCAGGTTTGGGGCCCATTGCATTCTACTAAAAAGACATCAAAGATAAATGAAAAAAACAAAGATAAATTGGGTCGATGCTTTCTGAACTCTCACAATAAGGTTGTGAGATTAACATTTACATTATAAATAATGATTATTGTGGGTTGGAGACAACTTGGTGTCAAGTAAGGTCACAATAAAGGTATATTTTCACACCAGAAAAAGTAGGCCCTCTAAATCCATGTTACATGGTAGTGAGATGAACTTGCGTCTTGGGTCTGCAAAGATTTGGTGTCAGGTGCCTGCCGATGGTGTGCATTTCTGCATTGATTTGGTTCATATCCATAAATTGTAGGTTAAAGTCAGTGCCCTCAGCACTGGTGTGAGAGGGAACTTATATCCCAAATATCTTGGGTGTGCAACGATTTGGTGGTGAGTAATCATGCAGCAAAGACCGACCCTCCCCATTGTGACCACAGTCAATATTATATTTGTCCAAGTAGTTCATTTGGCAAATAAAGGAAATCTTGCAGAACAAGCTGAAAATTTCAGGATATTTCCAGAAAGTACTTGAAAATCCCCCGTTAACTTTTTCAAAATCCAAGATGGTGTCCAAAATGGTCACCACTTCAGTTTTTCTTTGTATTATTTTTTAAATATCTTGCTTCTGGAAAGGTTAGGAACATGATATAATATACCGATTTTAACGTATTAGATCTCAATGCTTTGTCATAGTTGGGTCTCATTCTGTCTGCTGTTGATCAGTGAAATCACCTGGTGGAGTTGGTGGTTACAAAGAAACTTGCACCCTCTTTGCCCTTTCTAGAGTCGGCGCTCACCAGGAGCAACTCGGGGATTAAGGGCCCAATAGTGATTGTGTGGTCTGGTGGGGGTTTGAACCGAGGGTCCTGTGGTCTCAAGCCCAATGTTTAACCTCACCTAGAAATTATCTAAATGGGAAGTTATATGAAAGAGAGAATTAAATAAAATAAAAAAATACATAGTTGCAGATACTTTGGATTCCAATGTGGCTACTGTCTTAGTTTATGACATTTGTAATCCTTGAAACCTCCAGATAATCATTGTAAAGCATTTAATGCACCTTAATACATATATTTAGACATATTAATTAGGTGTTTAATCTTTGCAGAAGCAAAGATATGCGAAAACAAATTAAATAGTGGCCATTTTGGAGGCCATCTTGTATTATGTAAAAGCCACAGGGGGGGTTTTGGAGAACTTTTACTGTGTGATTCTGCATTTTACATTGGCAAAGTATGGCTACAGTATAAGTATGTTTTTGTAATTGCTTGTTTGTTTGTTTTTAGGCGTGTTGGTCCCGTTAGCCATGGCTGTACTGTGCGCATCAGGACATAATGGTTTGCAGGCGGAGATCAAATGCCTCTAATATCTCAAGGTACGACTTGTTGTTGTTAATCTGAGACATCCCAAAGCTTCCCGGTGCCTCTGTTTAGATGACAGCAGAGGTGATTACAGACACCAAAGGTTGCCAGATCCTGCAATCAGGCTCTCAAAACCAAGCCTATATTAAGAACCCCCCTTTGGTTTTTAAAAAATAAAATAAAAACTCAGCAAGTCACTTGATTAGCTTGAGACCACCACGTTGTTCTTTGTGGAGCTTGTGTTTCATCTCTGTGCTAGTTAAAAGTAAAGGAGGCGTCCTTCACGGCCGTTACAACCGCCTCAAACAGGAAGCTGGTAGTGGAGATAAAGGCGGAAGGAAGCCTGACTAGATGATGAGATTTCACCTGCAATGTGCACTAAGCTGGTGCAGAAATTTACATCATCACTGGGATCAAAGTGCATGTTGTAAATTTTATTCATTTACAAATTTAAAGGCTGTTGCAGCATTAAATTCATCTTTACATTGTGGGTATTTGCATGTAAAATTCAGTTGAACATCATGCAGCATGTTTTCTTTGTGTTCTGTGTCTTGTCTTTTTAAAACAGTAATAATCAGATAAACATCATCATTAATTTTTCTAAACAATTCTGGAGATTGCAGTCTCATTGCCCATTTGTAGGCTCAGTTTCTGTCACAATTTCAAAGTGGAGGAAATCAGGCCCGTTTTTTTTTTTTTTTTTTGGATAATAGGCAAAATTTATATTTCCTAATATTTTATATCCGTTTATGTACAAGTATAACTGATTATTGCTGAATATACCTCAGTATGTACCATTCCCATTACGCGATTAAACACTAATTCCCCATTTCTTCAAAATTTTCAGGAAACCTAACAGATCTTTGGTAATATCTCAAAATTATCATCTGTAGAATCGTGCAATACGCTTTTTGTAGCGTTCATGTTCCCGGGTGGGGGGGGTGGAGGGTGTGGATCAAATGGAGGCTTCTGCTCAGACAACAGTCAGTCCTGATTACTGCATATTGTACCTGATTATACACTTTCACCTATTTTACACAAGATCACCCCCAGCCTGCACCAATTATTCAAGGGTTTTCGCTATGTCACAAATTTTTTTTTTAAACTTCTTTAAGGCCCTGTCTGTCCACATGCAGACAAATTTAGGCACATCTGCAAAAGTTTTATATCATATTGCCATTTCGTCCACATGGAACCGGTGGTTTTGGGAGCTGAAAATGCTACTTTTTGAAAACGGGTCCCAGAGTGGTCTGAAAACACTGCCAGTGCTTTTTTGTCTGTACAAGCAAAATGGAATTTTTTTGTGAAACGGCGATGTCATAGCCCCACCTCTCTAACCTGAGCTGGCCGCAAGACGTCACGTAACAACAAGAAAAAATGTTTTTATATTTAATTCTCTCACTGAGTGTACTGATGTCTCCCTCTCATAATGGATGACATGTTGTTGTTGTTGTTAACAGTATACGAGGTCTGTTAGAAAAGTATCGTACCTTTTTATTTTTTTCAAAAACTATATGGATTTGATTCATATGTTTTTACGTCAGCCAAGCTTGAACCTTCGTGCGCATGCGTGAGTTTTTCCACGCATGTCGGTTGCGTCATTCGCCTGTGGGCAGGCTTTGAGTGAGCACTGGTCCACCCGTCTCGTCGTCGTTTCATTGCGAGGAAATGGCGGAATGATTTTGGCTTTTTTTCCATCAGAATTTTTTCAGAAACTGTTAGAGACAAACAGCTGGAAACCATTCGAAAAATTTATCTGGCTTTCGGTGAAAATTTTACGGGCTTCACAGAGAATAAGGAGTGTTACTACAGCTTTAAGGACGGCCCACAATGGCGCACAGCGTGCCGCGCTCCGAGCTGCCAGCGAGAGGCAGAAACCACCACATCATTTCTAAACGGATGGCTGTGTGGAGCCGGGACCGTCGTGTGCAATTTCTCTGGTTATCACAAGAGCTGGACATCAGCCATTTTCCGGCAGATTTCACTTTTAACAAGAGATTTTGTCATGGAAAGCCGCACGGAGGCTTTGCGCGTCACAACCGATTCGCTGATGAAGCGAGACAAAGGAACACCTCCGTTTCGGAGTGTTAGAGGACAAGTTGGGACATGCCTATCTCGGCTTTCAGTGCTTACCAGTCGAGTGAGTATAAGAGGAATTGTGGAGAGCTGGGCTTGTCCTCTGGCACTCCGAAACGGAGGTGTTCCTTTGTCTCGATTCATCAACGATTCGGTCGTGACGCGCGAAGCCTCTGCGCAGCTTTCCATGATAAAATCTCTTGTTAAAAGTGAAATCTGCCAGAAAATGGCTGATGTCCAGCTCTTGTGATAACCAGAGAAATTGCACACGACAGTCCCGGCTCCACACAACCATCCGTTTAGAAATTATGTGGTGGTTTCTGCCTCTCGATGGTGGCTCGGAGCGCGGCGCGCCGTGCGCCATTGTGGGCCATCCTTAAAGCTGTAGTAACACTCATTCTCTGTGAAGCCCGTAAAATTTTCACCGAAAGCCAGATAAATTTTTCGAATGGTTTCCAGCTGCGTGTCTCTAACAGTTTCTGAAAAAATTCTGATGGAAAAAAAGCCCAAATCATTCCGCCATTTCCTCGCAATGAAACAATGACGAGAGGGGTGGGGTGGACCAGTGCTCACTCAAAGCCTGCCCACAGGCGAATGACGCAACCGACAGGCGTGGAAAAACTCACGCATGCGCACGAAGGTTCAAGCTTGGCTGATGTAAAAACATATGAATCAAATCCATATAGTTTTTGAAAAAAATAAAAAGGTACGATACTTTTCTAACAGAGCTCGTATTTAACATACTTTTTATCTTGGTGGATCCTGAATGGGATTTATTTTCATCGCAAGTAGAATACTGAAGAGATGAACAATGGCAGTGGTGAATGCTGGCATGAATAAAGGAACTGTTGTAAGACTAATAAATTAATTGCAGAAAGGACTTTCAGCTTTTAAAATAAGGTATTTTTTTTCTTATTGGTGGCGGAACAAGCATGGGCGTCTTTGCACCTGGAGCAGAAGGCTCGCTGTCGGACTCCAGTCTGCAAAAATCAACAGGAAAATAAACACAGAGGGACATCTTTAAAACACGTTCACTCTCCGTTTATTCACAAGCAGTTTCCATGATAAGGAATTAAAGTATTTCGAGATGTTGTCTTCAAGAACAAGGGCGTCTTATGTGGAACAGTTTTCTGCAGGCTGTGATGATGAATATGGCTGAAAGAATGCAAAAGATCAGATTAAAAGACTATATATTTACTCAGTATGCTGCTTTGTAAAGTTCTCACTTCTGCTGTGACATTGTAACTTGGTGGGTTTGTTTCATAGACTATAGGTTTGTTTACAGCTTTATGTGCATGCTCCACATCTTCTTCTGCCTTTTTTGTGGGAGCGTTACAGCACCACATACAGCTCTGGCATATAAAGTACAACCGGAAAGTGTTCACAGCGCTTCACTTTTTCCACCTTTTATGTTACAGTATTATTCCAAAATGGAGTAAATTAATTTTTCCCTCAAACTTCTACTCACAACACCCAATAATGACAATAATTACATTTTTTTTGAATTTTTTACAAATGTATTAAAAATTAAAAACATGTATGTAACTATTTACACCCTTTACTCAATGCTTTGTTGAAGCACCTTTGACAGTAATTACAACCCCAAGTCTTCTTGAATATGATGCTACAAGCTTGGCGCACTTATCTTTGGGCAGTTTTGCCCATTCCTCTTTGCAGCACCTCTCAAGTTCCATCAGGTTGGATGGGGTGCATTGGTGCATAGCCATTTTCAGATCTCTCCAGAGATGTTCAATCAGATTCAGGTCTGGCCTAGGTGTGGGCCACTCAAGGACATCCCCAGAGTTGTCCTGAAGTCACTCCTTTAATATCTTGGCTGTGTGCTTTGGGTCATTGTCCTGCTGAAAGATGAACCGTAGGCCCAGTCTGAGGTCAAGAGGGCTCTGGAGCAGGTTTTCATCCAGGATGTCTCTGTACATTGATGCCTTCATCTTTCCCTCAATCCTGACTAGTCTCCCAGTTCCTGCTGCTAAAAAATATCCTCACAGCATAATGCTGCCACCACCATTTTGTTTCTCATGGTCTGAGGTGCCTTTTGGCAAACTCCAGACGGGCTGCCATGTGCCTTTTACTAAGGAGTGACTTCCGTCTGGCCACTCTATCATACAGGCCTGATTGGTGGATTGTTGCAGAGATGGTTCTGGAAGGTTGTCCTCTCTCCACAGAAGAATGCTGGAGTTCTGACAGCGTGACCATCGAGTGACCTGATTGCTAAGTTTAGATGGGCAGCCAGCTCTAGGAAGAGTCCTGGTGGATCTGACCTTTCTCCATTTACAGATGATGGAGGGCTCTGTGTCCATTGGGAGCTTCAAATCAGCAGAAATTGTGATTTCTGCTGCTTAGAGGATGATTTCTCGATGTGTGCCTTGAGAGAATCATATCTTGGAGGAATACAGACAATTCCTTTGACTTCATGCTTGGTGTGTGCTCTGACATGCACTGTCAACTGTGGGACCTTATATGTAGATAGGTGTGTGTCTTTCCAAATTATGTCCAATCAACTGAATTTATCCCAGGTGGACTCCAATTAACCTGTAGAAACATCTCAAGTTTTCTTGAGGCACTGAATATGTCTTGGACTTCATTAAGCAACACAAGCAGGATTATACTGCATGGTCAATCTTTCTGGAGTAGGCAGTTCTGAAAAACTGAGTAGCCATGTATGAGAGAAACTAGTGAGGGAAGCCACCAAGACACCTGACAACTCTGAAGGAGTTATAGGCTTCTGTGACTGGAGAAACTATGCAGACTGCAACTGTTGCATGTTACATCACCAGCTACACTTTCATTCACCCTATTGAGATATCCCGTGCACGCCAGAGTCGCAGCAGTCTAAACAACAGAGAAATCACATGATAACATTTGCAAATGAACATTATACGACCAAAATGTAATTTTTTATGCTTCTCATCACATTAAGAGACTGCATGCATTAGACCCTGAAAACTTGCTAAAACAAATATTCTAAATATTCTGTGTCTGCTACGTTTAACCTGCGTGGATCTTCATGAACACAAACCGAATTTCAGACATCTTATATGTCTTACTCTGGAACAAACAGTACAAACGGTGTTGTAAAGGACAATAAGCAGTGAGTAAAGAGAGCAAACTTCACTTTCCCCCAGAACGACATGAACAGGAAGTGATCGCGGCTCACAGCGATTCCCATTGAAAATAACGGAGAAACAACCTGAGCTTCTCGCATGTTTACATAAAACAAACACAATAACACCATCTAAAAACCCAGATAATATATTCACTGTCATGATGCGAGGTGGCGAGACACAGATGATGGTTGGACACAAATGCTGACTCACAGACAGAATGTAGGGTTAGTAGAAAAGGCTTTATCAAAAATACTAGCAAGGATTCGGTACACAGTGTATCAGTCAGCGAGGCGGAGGTACAGACAGACGTAGTGCTAAGGCGCGGGCCAACAAAACAAGCAGGTTTCAGGGACACGGCATCGAGGAGTTCAAAGGCAAGGCAGAGGCAAGGTAAAAAATGAGCGAAGTCAAAATATAGGCAAGCAATCAAACCTGGTCAAAACAAGGCTGTGAGAAGGGCTGGAACGACGACAAAAACTGCGACGAACTGGCAGGGAAGTGGTGAACTGAAGCTACTTAAATAAGGGGGGAGGTGATTAGAGGAACTAGACACAGGTGTGGGAAACATTCTGGAAGGAGGTGTGGCTGGTTGAAACAAAGATGAGGGAAGCAGGTGCAAGATGGTGCAGTGGAGACAACACAAAGTGGAGTGATGTAAAATGCAGAGACACATGAGCCAGAGTAAAGAGCGTGAGTGGATGAATACACTAAACAGACAGAATGAGAGTGAGAGACAAAGATATGAGGTAGGTCCAGTGAGAACAGAAGCAAATGGAAATGAGGGAAAACAGAGAACAAAGGTCAAACAGAAACTGAGGACTATGAACAGAACCAGATCAGAGCATGAACATAAGAACTAAAAAGCAAACCATCAGATAAGTAAAGAAGAAATGCTACATGGGAACTGATCAGAGAATAACAAGAAAATAAATATTAAGACAAAACTAGACTGGAACTGGCTTATGACTGAAGTAAAGATAACCAGATGACAAAACAAAGACAAAATCATAAACAGAAAACAAAACCCGATACTATAGCATAACTGATAAAATCAGAAATGAGATGAACAAAATAAACCAGTGATCATCTGATGATAAACAATGAAAACAGCCTGGCAGAACAAACTAGAATGGAACTAAACTATGGCAAGAGTATTGAAAGTAACAAAGAAACAAAGTGACAAAGCAAAACAGCACAGAAAATAAACAAGTGACCAAACACAACTAATAAATCAAAGCTGGAGTGTTATGTGTCGGACGCAGCTCGGAGAACCGACCAGCGTTTGAAGGACCCAGTATGAAATAAGCAGAGCACGGTACAAAGGCTAACTGAATTTAATACATAACAGTGATAATATAATAACAAAAAGGTGTGGCCTGGCGTGGTGCGCTCCCAGCAGCGCTAACGGTCCGGAGCCAGAAGCTGTTTCGGACCCAAGGACCCCGCCGACACCCCCCAGGTGGCCGCAACAACCGAGTCTGTGAAAGAAGGAACCATTATGTGAGTCCACACTCTACACACAGAACACTTAAAGGTGTACAAACAGCAAACACTTCCTGGCTTGATTACTGATCAGCTTCCCAACCTGCAGGCATGGAACATCCAGTTCACAAAACTCCACTGCAGTGGAAGCTGATACATGACTAACAAACAGCTCAATACAATAAGGTGTGAGGGACACCACATTTACTGACTGTATAACTGTTAGTCACAAAATCTAATGTACCTCAGGAAGTGTGCTGACGAGCGTGAAACCTCACCCCCTCCTCTTTCACAGACTGTGCATCAAACCTGGACGTTCTCAGCATCCGCTGCTGATGAGATGGCTCCCGAGACGACGATCTCACCCGTCTGGTCACAAGGTCGAGTCTCTGGCAAATACACACTGTGCACTCCAGTCTTAAATGCCAACATGTTCCAATCCATCCAGATGCACCACAGCTGTGAGTCCTGACGAGTCGCAGGTGATCAGGGTGAGGTCCTGACAGCCTCAGCAACACAGCCACTCAGTCCCAAACGCACGCCACCTGGGAGGAAAACCAAAAAACAGAAACAAACCGGCAGCCAGGCCCCCCCAGCCATATAACAGTACCCCACCCTCACGGGAAGCCTCCCGGCGACCACACACACCTGGCCCAGGAGAAACACCCCCCTCCAGGGACCATGGCTGGAAACCGCGTCTGCGTTCATCCTCCAACAGACTGGTTGAACTGGCTGCATCTTTGCCCTTGTTTCTGACAGTCTCTTAGCACAGGTGTGGCCAGGAGTTCTTACACCTGTGCGGTCAGCCTTTATCCAAACATGTGTAATTAGTCATAAAACAAAACACAAACAACCAAAACACCCCCCCCCCTCCCCAGGGGACCGTCCCATCAAACCCCAGGGAAGGGGAGAAAGGAAAAACAACCCAAACCCAAGCCTACAAACAAAAATACTAAAACACCCCCCCCCCCCCAGAGGACCGTTCCATCAAACCCCAGGGAAGGGGAGAAAAGAAAAACCCAAACTTGAGCTCACAAACAAAAATGCTACAACACCCCCCCCTCCTCCCCCCCAAACGACATGTAGGGACCAACACCCCCCAGAGGGCCTCCCGCCAGCTCCAGGAGTAATAACCACGACCGAGGTCCCTCTGGGATCCAACGTCACCCACGGGGACTACCAGCGCCTCCCAGAGGACCACTCGTCAACCCCAGGAGACGTCTCCCCTCATGACCAATGGACCCAGCCCCGGCCGTCCATGGCTAGATGGGCCTACAGCCCTTTCCCCCCCAGAGGACACCACAGTCAAACCCTGAGGGCGGAAACTGGGGGGGGGGAAAACAAAAAGATACCCCAAACCCCCCCCTCCCCTCCCGGGTGCAGAGGCTACCTGGGAAACGCCCAGCACAACCCAACTGCACCCCTCCAGCAATGCCGACACCACGGCACACCCGGCTGGAGTCAGAGGAGAAGAGAGGGCATAACAAAAAACAAAAAGAGAAAAAAACAACCCAAGTACCACCCCATCACCCCCCAGGGGACCGTTCCATCTAACCCTGGGGAAGTGAAACAAAAAAAAAATAAAAGGAAAAACAAACAGACCAACACACAGTTGTTTGGGTCCCCCTTTTTTTTTTTTTTTTGTCTTGTTTTGTTCGTTTTCAGACAGGCTGCAGGGTCACAACCCCAGACAAATAGTGGAAAACAAAAAATAAAATCCCACACAAAAACCAACTCAAAAAACACCCACACAAAATGAACTAACACAAAACAAATCAGTGAGTTATACCGTCAAGCTCAACCAAATGGAACACACCTGTTCCTACTCAAGAGCTTGACGGTAACGTGATTCAGTCACCACAAGGGGGAGCCAAAGTGCTAAAAATGAAAAAACCCCTTTGGCGACAGAAAAAACAAACGAGCTGCTTTTATGTGCGCAGCTGAGTGCAACACACAACCAAAATGTGCTCAACTAAATAACGCCGGAGCTGATACAACAGACGCAGTAGTTACCTTTATCTGGGGAAACGGGGCTACGACTGTAACACAGGAAGCCCAGCGACCCGTGCTAACAGAGCTCCGCCGTGCGCGTGAACCCATTACAAACGCACTCTTGCAGCTCCCGTTTACACCTCTTATCCGGTCGGAGCGTGACGCGAAGCCGTCGCCAGTCACACTCCACCACGACCCACAGATAAGGCACAACACAGGAACACGGCCAAACACAACTAATAAATCAAAGCTGGAGTGTTATGTGTCGGACGCAGCTCGGAGAACCGACCAGCGTTTGAAGGACCCAGTATGAAATAAGCAGAGCACGGTACAAAGGCTAACTGAATTTAATACATAACAGTGATAATATAATAACAAAAAGGTGTGGCCTGGCGTGGTGCGCTCCCAGCAGCGCTAACGGTCCGGAGCCAGAAGCTGTTTCGGACCCAAGGACCCCGCCGACACCCCCCAGGTGGCCGCAACAACCGAGTCTGTGAAAGAAGGAACCATTATGTGAGTCCACACTCTACACACAGAACACTTAAAGGTGTACAAACAGCAAACACTTCCTGGCTTGATTACTGATCAGCTTCCCAACCTGCAGGCATGGAACATCCAGTTCACAAAACTCCACTGCAGTGGAAGCTGATACATGACTAACAAACAGCTCAATACAATAAGGTGTGAGGGACACCACATTTACTGACTGTATAACTGTTAGTCACAAAATCTAACGTACCTCAGGAAGTGTGCTGACGAGCGTGAAACCTCACCCCCTCCTCTTTCACAGACTGTGCATCAAACCTGGACGTTCTCAGCATCCGCTGCTGATGAGATGGCTCCCGAGACGACGATCTCACCCGTCTGGTCACAAGGTCGAGTCTCTGGCAAATACACACTGTGCACTCCAGTCTTAAATGCCAACATGTTCCAATCCATCCAGATGCACCACAGCTGTGAGTCCTGACGAGTCGCAGGTGATCAGGGTGAGGTCCTGACAGCCTCAGCAACACAGCCACTCAGTCCCAAACGCACGCCACCTGGGAGGAAAACCAAAAAACAGAAACAAACCGGCAGCCAGGCCCCCCCAGCCATATAACATGGAGCATACAATGAGAAAAACAAAGGAGGCAAAAATGGGATCAAAACCCCAGATCCGGGCTGAAACCTGACAATACCCCCCTCCCAGGCGGACGTCCCCCAACGGTCGCATAACGCCAGAAATGGCACTCCGACACTGGGCGGAAGGTGGGGGACCCAGGACGGGGGTAAACAGAGACATAGGTAGCAAAAAAAAAAAAAAAAACTCTACAAGACTGTAGGGTGACTTACTACCCGACCGAAAAGAGATAAGGGACCCACCAAGCGGTAAACAGGGTGCAAAACACTCGGCGGAGGTAGGCCACAAGGTGTGACCTGGTGCATGAATAAGTCGGGGGACCGGCCACAAGACCAATTCAGGGTCACGTGCATGTCCGGAGGACGGCCGTGAGACCTACTACGGTTCGAGGATGAGTCCGGGGGACGGCCATGAAACTGACTGGGCAATGTGACAGAGTCATGACGAGGACAGTGGTCAGACACAAGAAGTAAAAATCTGCAAAAACCAAACCAACATAGGGCAACAGAGGAATGAAGTGAATTAAGAAACCTGACCACTGAACTAAAAAAAGAGGTGAACCAGAGTCAAAATGCGACACCTAGCCTGGGGGAACAAGCAAAAAAGTATCAAAAACCCGACGACCCAAAAAAAACAACCGGGAGGGAGACAAAAAAGCGGACGAAATGACAAACAAAAGCCAACTCAAACCAAAACACAAAATGCGGAAGAACCAAAAACATAACCCACTATGGTGACAACCACAAACAATCAAACCCAAAAAACTATGAGGGGCGCAAATAGAGAAAAAATATGTGGCACAAATTTGATGAAAAAGCGAGTGCACAAATGGAATAAACCAACTAAACATATCTTGAGCCTGGCAACACACGAGCTCACAAAGAAGTTCCATGACAGACTAAGCAATTCAACAAAAGCACGCAAATGGTGAGCCACCCAGCAAAAGGAACTTTGTAAGACCCTCAAAACACAAAAAACAGATAAGGACTTACATGGAGGGACCACAAAATAAATATGTGGGGAATTTAATTTCTTGAGCCCAGAACACCAAAAATGGGGAGGCCACTGACCCAAAAAAACATTGAGTTACATTGCACATGACTAACCTAACAAAAGCTCTGCATGGGATGAGAAGCTGTTCACAAAACAGATGTTTAACCTGAAAAATCCCCAAAAAGAAATGCAAGGTAAACTCTGAGACGGATAATTCAATAATGGGCCTGAGAGTGTGAGCAACCAAATCACAAAACAGACAATATGCCTGCTGGATCTTAACAAACGAGACATGAGGTGGCCGACAAAAGAATAAAAAATACCAGGAAAACAAAAAAAAAAAAAGAAAAGAAATGAATGCTACTGACTTAATGTGGGGATTCTGAGGGATCAAAACTGGACCATACTCTTCACTCCACAGAAAGTAACCGAGCCAGTAATGCAACAAAAACTCACAGTTCTGCTAGTCATGGATTCAAAGGTCTCTTTCGGGGTGGGTTCTGACGACTGGATGAGACGATGGAGGCAGACGTGCCGGTACGGCTTCCGTCTGCGTGGCAGATGATGGTGGAGGCGGACGTGCTGGTGTGGCTTCAATCTCTGCAGCTGATGACGGTGGAGATGGGCGTACCGGAACATCTTCGTTGGGCATTTCAGATGACTGAAATGGAGAGTGCATTGGAACTTCTGTAGGGGAACCAGAAGGTTTGGGTAGCTCTAATGGCGACCCCAGAAGCATGAGCAGCTCCGCTTGAATCTGAAGCGTGCGCGTTGAGTGTGGGTGTCGCTGAGCACCGTGGTGATGTCAGCTTTCCCGATGGGCCTGCGAGCTCCTTGGGAGGCGTGGCCTTTACAGGGGAGTCAGGCATCGAAAAAATTTCCTCTTCCTTAGATGTGGTGAGCATAGAAGCCGTGAGCAGTTACCAAGGTGCACAAAGCTTTCGGGGTGCCGGCACAGGGAGCCCACGGGGCATGGCCAGAGCTGGAGTGGCGCATGGCTGCGTAGTCGGCCCTCCTGGCAAATTCTGCTCAAATGGCCTCTGTGTTGATAAATGCCGAGGAGCTGGTACTGGTGGCAGGCTGGGTGTGATTGGTGCGAATAGCTGAGGATGCGTGACGGCTGCATCAGATAGGGTTATTGTGTGGGGCGTGTCGAGGCAGGCATCGTAGATCTCAGATACCACCAGGAAATCCATGGGATCTTCAGCACATGGGGGATCTGACCTTGCTTGAACAGTGACTTGCCACGATGTCCTGAAACACTGACTCGTCTGTCTCTGATGATGAATCCTCATCCAGGTCAGTCCAGTCAGCGTCGTCATCAGAAGGCGGAGTAATAGACAGTTGGTGGTATTCCGGTTGCTTAACCCAGTCTGGAAGCCTCTCCTCAGTAAAAAGATTGTCCAGGTCTTCCAACTCGGGGTAGAAGTTATATAACCAAGTGTTGGCTTCGACTAACTCCCAAGCTTGATCTAGGTAATCAAATTTTTCCCTCGGAGAGTAGGTGTGGTGAAAACAAGTGTGAAAAAACCTTAAGTCAGAAAAAATCTCCTTGACAGCATTCAGCTTCAAGTGCATATCAGACTCTGAGTCTGCTGTGTCCTGGTTCTAGCCAGTTCGTTCTGTCATGATGCGAGGTGGCGAGACACAGATGATGGTTGGACACAAACAAATGGAAGTGAGGGAAAACAGAGAACAAAGGTCAAACAGAAACTGAGGACTATGAACAGAACCAGATCAGAGCATGAATGTGAGAACTAAAAAGCGAACCATCTGATAATAAGTGAAGAAAAGCTACATGGGAACTGATCAGAGAATAACAAGAAAATAAATATTAATAAAAAACTAGACTGGAACTGGCTTATGACTGAAGTAAGATAACCAGATGGCAAAACAAAAAGACAAAATCATAAACAGAAAACAAAACCCGATACTACAGCATAACTGATAAAATCAGAAATGAGATGAACAAAATAAACCAGTGATCAACTGATGATAAACAATGAAAACAACCTGGCAGAACAAACTAGAATGGAACTAAACTATGGTAAGAGTATTGAAAGTAACAAAGAAACAAAGTGACAAAGCAAAACAGCACAGAAAATAAACAAGTGACAAAACAACTAATAAATCAAAGCTGGAGCAGACAATGAGAAAAAGAAAGGAGGCAAAAATTGGATCAAAACCCCAGATCCGGGCTGAAACCTGACATTCACGAGAGTTTTAGGCCCAATATATAAAGAGTTTTATGTTGCGATGTTAATGCTGTTGTCCGTGTGCAACAGTTAAATTGCAGCCTGATCAGAGCGTCTCACTGCAGTTTTCAGTGTTAATGATATCTCACAGAGTGGCGAACTCTCCAAAGTTTTTATGGGATTTGAAACCTCAATAGGGTGAATGGTGGAGAGGAACAGAGAAGGTGTTTTCTTAAGATTTGAAATTTCAGCTGTAGTTTGCCAGAAGGCACATGGGAGACTCAAGTAGTGATTTGATCCGTTTTCTTGTGTCAGTCATTCTTGTTGACTCATTTGGTTCACGTTTGTCTTTCGCTGTCTGTATCTATCTCTGTCCATTTTTGTATCTTTACAGCTATCTCTATCTAGAGGTCAATTTTTCTGTCTCCACATCCATCTACGAGGTCTGTCAATAAAGTATAGGTCCTTTTTATTTTTTTCAAAAACTATATGGATTTCATTCATATGTTTTTACGTCAGACATGCTTGACCCCTCGTGCGCATGCGTGAGTTTTTCCACGCCTGTCGGTGATGTCATTTGCCTGTGAGCACTCCTTGTGGGAGGAGTCGTCCAGCCCCTCGTCGGAATTCCTTTGTCTGAGAAGTTGCTGAGAGACTGGCGCTTTGTTTGATCAAAATTTTTTCTAAACCTGTGAGGCACATCGAAGTGGACACCATTCGAAAAATTAAGCTGGTTTTCAGTGAAAATTTTAACAGCTGATGAGAGATTTTGAGGTGATACTGTCGCTTTAAGGACTTCCCACGGTGCGAGACATCGCGCAGCGCTCTCAGGCGCCGTCGTCAGCCTGTTTCAAGCTGAAAACCTCCACATTTCAGGTTCTGTTGATCCAGGACGTCGTGAGAGAACAGAGAAGTTTCAGAAGAAGTCGGTTTCAGCATTTTATCCGGATATTCCACTGTTAAAGGAGATTTTTTTAATGAAAGACGTGCGGACGGATTGCAGCGTTGGCTCGCAGCCGCTGCGACACTCCGCCACAGGAAAAACACCTCCGTTGGAAGCCTTAAGGACAAGTTGGAACATGTCCAGCTGTTAAACAATTTCTCATATACTCACTCCACTGAAAGCCATCAAAAGCCACCTGGATTTTACAAATGGTTATCAACACGGAGGTGTTTTTCCTGTGCCGCCGCACCGCGCCGGCTGCGTCCCGACCTGAAACCGACTTCTTCTGAAACTTCTCTGTTCTCTCACGATGTCCTGGATCAATAGAGCCTGAAATGTGGAGGTTTTCAGCTTGAAACAGGCTGACGACGGCGCCTGAGGGCGCTGCGCGACGTCTTGCACCGTGGGAAGTCCTTAAAGCGACAGTATCACCTCAAAATCTCTCATCAGCCGTTAAAATTTTCACCGAAAACCAGCTTAATTTTTCGAACCGTCCACTTCGATGTGCCTCACAGATTTAGAAAAAATTTTGATCAAACAAAGCGGCAGTCTCTCAGCAACTTCTCAGACAAAGGAATTCCGACGAGGGGCTGGACGACTCCTCCCACAAGGAGTGCTCACAGGCGAATGACGTCACCGACAGGCGTGGAAAAAACTCACGCATGCACACGAGGGTTCAAGCATGTCTGACGTAAAAACATATGAATGAAATCCATATAGTTTTTGAAAAAAATAAAAAGGACCTATTCTTTATTGACAGCCCTCGTATATCTGTATTTATACATCTATCTTTCTTTTTCTCTATCTCTATATCTATCTCTATTGATTTTTATCATTCTTTGTCATTCTTTATTATCTGTATCATTCTGAGACCACCGAGGTGCACCACAGAACGCCACAGGAGGTCTTTCCTGCCTGTGGCAATCAGGCTGTATAATTCCTCCCCCATCTGCAGGATGAAAACATAATGAACAGAGTTATTGAGAGTTTAATTTGGAATTCATTTAACCAGGTTAGTCCCATTGAGATAGAGATCTCTTTTGTAAGGGAGACCTGGACAATTATAAAGTTTGCAATTCACCTAACTTGCATGTCTTTAAATATGGGAGAAAACCAGAGTACACAGAGGAAACTCATGCAAACATGGGGAGAACATGCAAACTCCACGCAAGAAAGGCCACAGGTGGCAATCAATCCCATGACCTTCTTGCTGTGAGGCAACAGTGCTAAATGATAAATGGACTGCATTTATACCGCGCTTTTACATCTGCATCAGATGCTCGAAGCACTTTACAATAATGCCTCACATTCACCCCCACGTCAGGGTGCTGCCAACTAGCAGATTAAGGCCGTTACTCAAGGGCCCTTAATGATTTTCCGGTCAGGCTGGGATTTGAACCAAGGATCCCCCCTTTTCAAGCCCAACACTTAACCACTAGACCATCACCTCCCCTAACCACTAAGCCATCGTGCTGCCCAGAGTTATTCAGAGTTATGTGCAATTTTTTCAAACATCTTGTACAAATGTCTTCTAGTGATTTTGTATAAGATTGTTGTACTTGTAAAAAACAAAAACAAAACAAATTAAACATTTACTGTTTCGGTACAAAATAAACAATATGGTATTAATTTAAAATGTGATATTTTACCAATATGCTCATGGACCACTAGGGGTTACTCACGCAACATCAGTGGTCCGCAAACCACTCTTTGATAAAGGCTGTTTTCTATTTAGCTCTCTAGCTCTCCTCTATCATTTCACTGTAACCCTTTTTGACGATGTAGTAAATTGGAGAAAACTAAGGCAGATCTCAATCAGTGCAAAACTGTAACCAGAGAGATGTTTGAGATTTTAATTTATATGGAGTCTGTGAGAAAAGTAACGTACCTTTTTATTTTTTCCAAAAACTATATGGATTTGAATCACGTGCGATTACATCAGCCAACCTTGAACCCTCGTGCGCATGCGTGAGTTTTTTCACGCCTGTCGGTTACGTCATTTGCCTGTGGGCAGGCTTTGAGTGAGGAGTGGTCCACCCCTCCCATCGGAATTCCTTTGTCTAACAACTTGCTGAGAGACTGGCGCTTTGCTTTATCAAAATTTTTTCAGAACCTGTGAGGCAGATCGAACTGGACACCATTCGAGAAATTCAGCTGGTTTTCGGTGAAAATTTTAACGGCTGATGAGAGATTATGGAGTGTTACTGTCGCTTTAAGGACTTCCCACGGTGCGGGACGTCGCGCCGCGCTCTGAGGCGCCGTCGTCAGCCTGTTTCGAGCTGAAAACCTCCAAATTTAAGCCTCTGTTGACCCAGGGCGTCGTGAGAGAACAGAGAACTTTCAGAAGAGGTCGGGATCAGCTGTTTATCCGGACATTCCACTGTTTAAAGGAGATTTTGTAATGAAAGACGTGCGGATGGATTGGCGCGTCACTAGGTAGCCGGCGCGGCGCCACAGGAAAAAAACCTCCGTGTTGATAACATTTGTAAAAACCAGGCGGCTTTTGATGGCTTTCAGTAGAGTGAGTATCTGAGAAATTGTTTAACAGCTGGACATGTTCCAACTTGTCCTTAAGGCTTCCAACGGAGGTGTTTTTCCTGTGGCGGCGCGCCAATCCGTCCGCACATCTTTCATTACAAAATCTCCTTTAACAGTGGAATGTCCGGATAAACTGCTGATCCCGACCTCTTCTGAAAGTTCTCTGTTCTCTCACGACGTCCTGGGTCAACAGAGGCTTAAATTTGGAGGTTTTCAGCTCGAAACAGGCTGATGACGGCGCCTCAGAGCGCGGCGCGACGTCCCGCTCCGTGGGAAGTCCTTAAAGCAACAGTAACACTCCATAATCTCTCATCAGCCGTTAAAATTTTCACCGAAAACCAGCTGAATTTCTCAAATGGTGTTCACTTCGATCTGCCTCACAGGTTCTGAAAAAAGTTTGATAAAGCAACGCGCCAGTCTCTCAGCCAGTTGTTAGACAAAGGAATTCCGACGGGAGGGGTGGACCACTCCTCACTCAAAGCCTGCCCACAGGCGACTGACGTAACCGACAGGCGTGAAAAAACTCTTGCATGCCCACGAGGGTTCAAGCTTGTCTGATGTAATTGCACGTGATTCAAATCCATATAGTTTTTGAAAAAAATAAAAAGGTCCGATACTTTTCTCACAGACCTCATAGTTATAGCAAAAATTATGGAGGCCACTGCCAAAAAGGCTGTAGAAACGTGTGTAATTAAAATAAATAACCAAAGCTTTTTTTCTTTCTTGTTTTTTTGTGTGTTCTAGTAATGGCCCCTTCACACACAGTGCGAAGTTTGGACGGCCTTTGGACAAAAACAGCGCGAAACAGTTCAAAATTACCGCATGAAATATTGCGCCAACAGGCAAGCGTGCACAAACCCTGTGTGAGAGTTTGTGCACGTGCCGGTGTCCGTCGAACGGGAACAGTGCCAGGTGCACCACATGGCACCACTTATGTGGAAGAAATAAAAACCAGCTGGTACATGTGGAACCACATCGAGCCGCTTATGTGGATCCACATGGCGCCGCTTATGTGGAAGAAATAAAAACCAGCTTGTACATGTGGAACCACATCGAGCCGCTTATGTGGAGTAAATAAAAAAAATAAAAACCAGTCTGTACCTTTGGGACCACATCGTGCTGTTTATGTGGAGTAAATAAAAAAATAAAAACCAGCCGGTGCCTCTGGGACCACATCGCTCCGTTTATGTGGAGTAAATAAAAAAAATAAAAACCAGCCGGTACCTGTGGGACCACATCGTGCCACAATTAAAAAAGAAGGAGGAAAAAAAAAACACACCACCCGGGACGTGAACTCGCACCTTTCAAAAGCTCTGATTCCCAGTCAGTGACATTACCACTGAGCTACAGAGCTGTTCTTTGAAAGCTGCGGGAAGCTGCCTCATATCAGGAAGGACATGGGAGTATTACAAATAAATTAAAATCCCACACCATATAAAAACCTCATTTATCAGGCGAGCAATACAAATATGATCCATCTGTTCCTCTGGTGATGACCCATGGTCACTGACATACAGTCATGAAATGACATGAATTGAGAAGCAGTGTGCTCTGATGTCCACATCTACTGGTCAGGTGTGTCCAGTCGGCCACACGTTCTGCCTGACACGCGTGTCTTGTGGACGGCGCGCCGCAGCACAGACACCAGGTCATGTCAGGTACAGAGCTCACATGGGTGAGGTGACGGTCAGATCGCCCGCTGCGTGTTCTGATCTGATGGTCCGTTTCAACCTGGGGGGGCTGTCATTTTCCGCTCTGTGCACTCGCTCTCTCACTGCAGCTTGTCGCCACCACGGCGATATATGTTTATTATTTATTTATGTTCATGTAAATACAGCAATCAGACACATGCACCTCACAGTGGACAGTTGTTAGTCCATGAGTACACAGTAGGTGTTGTGTAGCTGGAATGTCCAGAATGACAGATCACCACAGCTGCTTCTGTTGGAAGCCATGCCTCCTATGAGTGGAGCGCACACACGCACGTGTCAGTATGTGTTTACAAAGACACACTCATGGGGATCTTAGACAAATTTCACAGCAGTACAACAGTGCTTGTCTGCAGTCTGTTGTTGTGCCAAGAGTGCTGTTGTTGTGCCAAGAGTGCGACTGGCCACACATTTTCTAAGTGCCATGCGAGCGGTGTTAGATGTCCGTGCTTGTCACCTGTAATTTGGCCGACACCTGCCGCGAGAGGGTGCGATGGGCTCTCACAGCGCACACTTTGTATTTCAGGCGGTTGTGTGTGCAAATAGTTAGCAACAGGTGCACGAGGCATTGGCGGCACGGATGACATTACACGTTTGCACACAATACCTGCGTCATGCTCACTAAGTGTGCACTTTGTTCAGACTTCGCACTATACAGTAGTGTTCAGAATAATAGTAGTGCTATGTGACTAAAAAGATTAATCCAGGTTTTGAGTATATTTCTTATTGTTACATGGGAAACAAGGTACCAGTAGATTCAGTAGATTCTCACAAATTCAACAAGACCAAGCATTCATGATATGCACACTCTTAAGGCTATGAAATTGGGCTATTAGTAAAAAAAGTAGAAAAGGGGGTGTTCACAATAATAGTAGCATCTGCTGTTGACGCTACAAACTCAAAACTATTATGTTCAAACTGCTTTTTCAGCAATCCTGTGAATCACTAAACTAGTATTTAGTTGTATAACCACAGTTTTTCATGATTTCTTCACATCTGCGAGGCATTAATTTTGTTGGTTTGGAACCAAGATTTTGCTCGTTTACTAGTGTGCTTGGGGTCATTGTCTTGTTGGAACACCCATTTCAAGGGCATGTCCTCTTCAGCATGGCTGAAGAGGACATGACCTCTTCAAGTATTTTGACATATCCAAGCTGATCCATGATACCTGGTATGCGATATACAACCCCTGGCAAAAATTATGGAATCACCGGCCTCGGAGGATGTTCATTCTGTTTAATTTTGTAGAAAAAAAGCAGATCACAGACATGACACAAAACTAAAGTCATTTCAAATGGCAACTTTCTGGCTTTAAGAAACACTATAAGAAATCAAGAAAAAAAGATTGTGGCAGTCAGTAACGGTTACTTTTTTAGACCAAGCAGAGGAAAAAAATATGGACTCACTCAATTCTGAGGAATAAATTATGGATTCACCCTGTAAATTTCCATCCCCAAAACTAACGGCTCTAACTGATGGCTCCCATATTTCTTGAGTTAAAGTAAAGAAATTAACTGCTTTGATGCACGCAAAAGGTTTATTTCCCTCAAATTTTGTTCACAGATGTGTTAGTAGACCCTTCTCCTGCAGTGTTTACTCTAGAATTTATTTATTTTTTCATATTTTGTGGTACTCACTGAACAAGAGCCCCTCAAATCGCAGGGTGAATAGTAGGGAAATATACTCTCAGAAATGCAAATGGTAAAGTGATGTGCTTATTATTTATGTATACACTGGGGCAGTGCATCGTTGCATCCATAACACCACGGAACTGCCATGGATCCTGGATAGCAACAAACCAGGTAGACAAAGGGTCTTTCCTCACATTTCTAAGATAATCTATCTGCCACAGCTAGGTGAAAGATGGATGTCCCCTTGGCTTTTTCCAGCTACTGGGGTCCTCAAAAGTCAGGCATCTGTGTGGTGGATCATCCTCAGAGAAATGCACCACATGGACAACATGCCAAAGCTAACACTCCCTCACAATGCAAGTGATAGTCCTTATCTTGTCTCTCTAAGTAACTGCTTGTTTGATACAAAGTCATTCCAACAGTACCCAAGGATCCTCAAAAGAGGCCTGGTACCAAAGCCATCTAGTGGTTACCTTAGCTTGCTTTAATATCCAAATCTCACAATTGTATTGCAAGATGGGTAGCACCAGGACCCTAAAGACTTTTAGAACTTTGTTCTCCTGCAAGGATATTGGTATCACCAGACACCTCTGTCCAGCGACCTCATGTTTCCTTAAGCTCTTCCCAAGTGCTTCTCAATCTCAAAGGGTAGGGACCCAGAGACGTGTGTCACTACCAAGATAAGTCACTGTCTGCACAAGCTCAACACTTTGACCACATAACCAGGAAGTTGTGAAAAGCCTGAATTTTAGTCTTCTTGCAGGACAATCACAAACCTAGACACTCTTATTCCTCGCTCAGCTTCTCAAGCACTGTAATCAGACTATTCATTGATCCCGCAAAGGTCACAGCAACAGCGAAGTCAAGGTCAGTAAACCTTTCTTTGTCCACAAAAGCACCCAAGTTACTGATTTCCCCAACCCTAGTCAACACCCAGTCCATGCAAGCATTGAACAGTGTAGGAGCCAAAACACACCCCTGATGAACACCAGTTTCACTGGCAAAAACTCGGTCTCTGCCTCCACTGTGCACAGCACTCATAGTGTCTATGTGTAAGCTGGCTGTGATGTTCAGTACGTTTTCAGGATGCCCCAGAGTGCAGTCCAGTCAACTGAATTAATTGCTTTATAAAAATTAACATAGGCTGCAAAGAAGTACCACTAATATTCATGCTCCCAGGGCTAGAATGAAGTTGATGGTTGACTTCTTGGGCATGAAGCCAAACTGTTCCGGTCACTAAACAGCAAGTAGCTGGAACTGGATCTTATAAAGAATGATCTTTGTAACTACCTTCCTTGGCACAGAGAGCAGTGTGATACCCTCATAGCTGTTAGGGACCATACAATCACCCTTTCCTTTCCAGACTGGGGCACCAGGTCCTTTCTAACAATTTATAGGGATGACATGTCGCGGCTCGTCTTTAGTCTTCTCGGGATGTCTTCATTTAGATAACACAAACTAATTGCAAGTGATATGCTAGAAAAAGGATACACTTTAGAATAATTCAGCCTTAAGCAAGATAAAATGCACAGAGTTTTTAAGTTTATTTAAGCCTTCGACACAGAGCTTAGAGAAACTGAGTCCTCTAGAGAGACTGAATAGGTGACAACCGCGCTCATCTATTTATTGGAGACCCGCGGGCATCGCTCCTCCTTCGACTTTTTTATTTATTTCATTCCCAAGACATGGTTTTCTATTGGAAGCGTCCTCTAGTGAACCCTAAGCAGGTGTTAGGCCATTATTTCAATGTGACAAACGCTCCCATTAAAACATGAAGGATTTACAACTGATTTTTTTAAAAGACCTTCAGCCACAGGTGCAGCTGGCCTGAGGCCCCCTCTGCACGTGGCCTCAGCCACACGTGCAGCTGGCCTGAGGCCCCTGCACGTGGCCTGCGGGAAAGCACCTAAAAGGCCTTGGAAAGCCCCTGACAGACTGAATGACTAATAGAGCCCTTTTTTTTGGGTTGAACACCTGCTAGTTCAACCAGAGGACATACAGTTCGGATCAGGACACTTGATAGTTCATCACAGTTCAAATATGGACCTAAAAATTCTTCTACAGTCCCTCCTCTGGGACTCGAAAGAGTTCCATTACATCAACTATACTCTTGGGTTGTTTACTGACAAGACATCCTCATTTGTGCATTGCAATAAAAAAGAAAAACACATCACTCGACTTACTGATAACTCTGGTGCGGATATGACTATAAGTGATTCTTCACACAGTAAATATATTTAAGTGTAAGTGCAGGTGAACCTACATACTAAGGCACAAGGTGATCAATTAGCTGGATTATATCAACGCAAGGTGACATTCAAACATTGAGTTTTAGTGTAATTCAAGGCACTTAAAATGGCCACATAAAACAAGTTACAGCAACTTCGTAATCATGGCAAAGTAAAGGCTTTACATTGACATCAGTGCAACCAATCATCTTCTGGCATCTATTGTCTCACTCGACCAGAGGCTCCAACCCATTATACTTGGTTCTACATATTATTTTGTTAAAGAGTCACACATGTATTACTTAAATGCATCAAATAACACCTACGTTACCACTATTTAGTCGACCAATCAAGAAACTATTCTAAGGTTAGCGCAGCTATGACTAATTAAATGATAAAACACAATAAATGGTTTCCCTTCATGTCCGTCCTTAAGTCATTTGCCTTAGTCAATCATATAATGGTTTTCATTATAGGCCATTTCTCAACATTTCCACTTTGTTTTTCTTCTTTTTTCAGCTTGTTTTCTAATGCCCTTTTTGGCCAGACGCCAAATTTAGGCGATGCATGTCTCTTGAGGCATGCTATAATTTAAGAAAAAGGGGTCCCTATGGTGCATCTTTACTACTAAATCTACAAACACGCCGTGTAAGGGTCCCCTTTTTATAACTTTGCAATGTGATATCTATGTGTATGCATTTAGCTTTATCTGTGTTACGCAGATGATGGTAAGGACAGACATTTACCCAACCTTCGTTACTAACATATATCCTTCTTTGTTTTATTTACACTCAGATTTCTGAAACCAGTCCGCAATTCAAACTCAAGAACCAAGATCATAGTCCGTGTTCAGTGCCATTACGTCAGTCCGCACTCCTCAGCATTTACTCAGCATCTGAAGTTTTGGGAGAAGTTGGGGAACATGGGGAGGTTGGCCTTTCAGGGGTAGTGGGGGGAGGATCAGGAATTCTGGCTTTCAGACAGTCGTGCAGTTCTCTGATGGATCTTTCCAGCTCCTTGTGCTGCTTGGCCAGGTTGTACAGGGCCCCCAGAGAATTCTTGCCCACATTCAGGGTGGTGGTGGCCAGCCCTAGCTGTTCCCTTTCCATATGCTCCATCATGCAGGCTAGCATGTCCATACTAGACTGAAGACCACACAGTTGAGTATGGAGGCCCTCCTGAGCACAAGAGATGTTGGCATTGTCACGGTGTATCCTGAACAGGTATGCAGCTGTCTGACTTAGTTGTGGCATGATTTCCTCAAATAGCTCATGGGGAATGTGATTTGTGAGGGGCAGGAGCTGCTCCAAGGTTTTTGGAACAGACTCTTGTGGAAGACGAAGCTCTCGAACCAAGATTGCCATGTCCTGTGGGGTGACCATGACCAGATTAAGGTTGTGCAGTCCAGGGGACAGGAAGTACAAGGGGGAAGGCATTTCGTGTGTGGGGGGAGTATTGTTGATGTCGCACAGGCAAGTGGGTGGGACACTCTGGGCATTTAGCAGCCTGTACAAAGCTCCCCTCTGTCCTGGTGGGTGAGTTCGGCTAAGGTCTACCCCTGCTGATCCTCCTCCAGAGGTACTGGGCTGATCAGAATATCTCTCCTGCCTTGGGGGTGGAAAGTTGGGGACAGGTCCTAGCAGTGAATTGGGTCTAGGATGCACTCGGGCGGTTGCTGCATATGGCCGACCTTGGCTGCCTCCCCTGGAGGGTATCGTTGCCACTGGCACATGTGACTGTCTCCATGGCATCTGCGGAAGGGGTGTGTTCCTGAGTCCAAAGGGTCCTTCAGGTGATGGTGGAGTCCTCGGGCCGACTCTTGCTGCAGGCAGATTCTGTGAAGCCGTCATCGCCAGGTGCTGGAACGATGAAGATCCTTCTGTTGCCAACTGGTTTAGCTGCTGGATGGATGGCGGCTGTGTGCGACCAATCATGTCTCGACCATCCCTCCTGTATATCCTCTTCTCCAAACAGTTCTGAGAGTCCAATCAGACTTGATAGAGGCAGATCAGGCATAGGTCCCTGATCAGGGGAGTCTGGTCTCTCAGCCATACTCCTGTGTCCTAGTAATATACATATACGTTCATTATTACAGCTCCATGTCATTCTTTCAGATATTGTCTATCCTATCCCTCATTTTTGTGGGTGCATGTGCGTGCATGTCTTCTTCCTCGTCTACAATATCACCAAGCACGGTCCATCCCAGTCCTCCCTATCTGGGGTGTACGCCACAATATTAGGGAGCTGGGGGCTGTCGGGGAGGATAATTGGTATTTCATCCATTTCCATATATTCTGGTTCTCTGTCTGTTTCGTTTGTGCTTTCTTCCAGGGCTCGGATGGCTAACAGTGGGAGCTGTCCTACTGTGGATGAAATCAATTTATTGACCAGAAATTTTATCAAGGGAATACCACAACATATTACCAGCAAGACCGCCACCCCTGTTAGTGCCAAGATTACACCTATCTGGTATAACCAGTCTTTCCATGATATCCACCCTCTCCTTAGAGTCCCAAACAGTGAAAACAGTGGGCCAATATTCATTCCATTCCCTACAATGTATCCAGAATCGTCAGTTTCATTTCTCCCTCCTATGGAGTTACTTAACAGTTCCTGTTGCATCTCTTCAAGTGTGATTAAGAGCTCTGTCAAATTTCCGTCTTCCCCTGTACGCATGGGAATAGCTGTGCAACATTCGGTGGCTTTGATCATAATACAAACTCCTTGTTCATCAGCCATCATCATCTCGATAGCTAATCTATTTTGCATTGTCATTAGCGAGGTGGCGTGCAGTTGTTCGGTTAAGGCTCCTACAGCTGCCAATGTCCAATTCAAATATCTTTGTTGATTATACCACAAGTAATTAATCCACTGCACCTCCTGGAACCTAGAACGGATTTTTGGAGTAACCCCGAACAGAGCCAATGCCCATCCCCATTTATCCGCGTCTTCATCTGCTTTAACTCTGCTACTGTCTATGGCTTCTAACTGTCGGGGTATCCCTTCTGGTATCCCATTTCTTACTGTGATGTTGTAGTCCGTTTTAAACGTCATTATTCCTCTTTTCTTACGAAGTTTCTGTGGCATGGGTTGTATTGAATTTGGCATTTCAATTACTGTTATAGCTCCTGTGAGCATCACAGGAGCACAAAGGCCCTTCCAATTAGGGGACAGCGATGACAGGAGTTTCCTTCTTTGTCCGCATATCCAAAAGATGTCAGCTAAGGGTACCGTTCCCTTAGCTAAATTTGGAGTAGATACCCATGAAGCATGGGTGAGATTCAGTCCAATTACAGACCCCCCTGTGGCCGGTACTATTTGTTCACACTGTATGCCTGCTGCTGGCAGGGTGTGACAGACGGTAATGTTCCATGCTGTTTTGGCCGGTTTGTATTCTTGCTGCTTTTGCATACACTGTATGTGGTGTTTTGGCTGGGTCGTCCCTACCTGCCAATCGCTTATGTATTGTGCTACTAAGCCTTTAGCTATACAGAATGGGTGTATCATCCCTTTCTCTATTTTAATCATAGGTGGAACGGTTCCTTCTGTACTTAGGGGCACTGGACAAAGTTTACTGTCGGCAGCATATTTTTCATCACCTACTGCCATTTTCATAACACATTGTGTATAGCATTCTGCTTGGTCTGAGTTATGTTGGGGACTCCTATAACAGTTGTTGATATCAGGTAGGGGTTTAGCCTGAGGTATCACACCTTTCCGGTGACAGGCTATGCAAGGCTTTTTACTGATCTGCCTAGCCGAAAATTTCAACCATTGGTAAAATAAATTGGTCTTCAACCCTTGTGTGCGGGCTAGGTCTGTACTGGGATCCCATCTCCCTAAGTGACTGCTTGTTTCTAGGCTTCTAATTGTCCTCTTTTTCCTTGGTTTGATTTTTACCCATTTTGTGGCTTCATGTACTGTAACAGTTACGTCTTGCTTGGTTTCCCTGCATCCTCTTTTATCACAAATTACCTCTATGTTGAGTGTTCCCTCCTCTTCACATTTGATGCTAATGGCTTCGCCTAATATGTAATCCCCCAGCTTTCCCTGTATTCCTATGTTCTTGTAGGCTTTTGATTTAATGTATACCAAATTATATGTTTTTCCTGTGTTTAGAATGCCTTGTTTAGCTGCTATTGCGGCCATGGCCACGGCACAGTCCGTTGTATGTTTTGAATATCTATTTTCTCCCATACTGACCACCAGTAGTATTGTCAATCCCTTGAATAATTCCTTAATCATTGCTCTGATGACTGTTGAGATGTGCTACTAGATGTGCTACTAAGTGAGCCGTCACTAGATGAGCTGTCACTAGGGATGTGTGGTGTATCTGTGCTTTGTCTGGGTTGTACTTCCTGCGGTTCTTCTGTCGGTAAATCTACTGAGTTGCTGTCTAAGTCTGATGTCTCCTGTGGCCTGTCTATCTGTCGGTCTGTATTTCTGTCTGTCTGTTGGCCTGCGTCTCCAGTTGTTTCTGAGTCTGCATCTGAGTCTGTCGCTGCTCTATCTGGCAGGGATCCACTACTCTCTGAAGCTGTGCGTCGTCTTTGTTCAATCAGTCTCTGTGAGCGCCTTGGCCAGTGTTCGCCTGGCTGCAGGGAGGCGTGGCCTTCCCTCTGTGCTTCTTCTGGCTGCAGGGAGGCGTGGCCGTCCCTCGGTGCTGCTGTAGGGTCTCTGGCTTCTCTTGCTTCCCCCCTTGGCCCGGCGGCTCTGCCAAGACGAGCTTGCCGAGGCCGCAGGGGCGCTGGGCCACCAACCCTACAGCAGTGGTTTAAATGAAACCAAGTGTCCTTACCGTCTACTTTGACTGCTGTACGTGAGGCAAGAATAACTTTAAAAGGACCTTCTCGGCGGGGCCTGTCCCACTTCTTTTTGAACACCTTGACGTAAACCAGATCACCAGGCTGGATGCTCTGATTTTCGAGTGGAATCTCTGCTTCTCTGTCTTCTGTAGCACCTTTGACCTGCAAAAAGATAGTTTTGTGTATTTGGGTTAACTGTCTCAGATAATTATGCCATTCGTCTTGTAGCTGCTCCAGCGATGGTCCTTCGTAGGGTCCTCTCAGGTATGGAATAGGCATCGGCCGACCTGTAAGAGCTTCAAATGGTGTCAAATGGGTTAGTCGGTTAGTTTGTGAGCGCATTGACAATAAAGCAAGCGGCAACGCATCCAGCCAGGTTAGTTTGCCATTGCTGTCTGCTATGATTTTTGCTAGTTTGTTCTTTAAAATGCCATTAGCCCGTTCCACCGCCCCATTTGATTGGGGGTGATAAACACATCCAAACTTCTGTTTGATACCCAATTGTTTGAATGTTTCTTGTGTAACCTTGGCTACAAAAGCCCTACCGTTGTCAGATGAGATAGTATCTGGAATGCCAAATCTTGGAAAGACGTCTCGGCACAAGAATTTGGCTACCGTTTTATGGTCTTGATTTGCAGAGGCTACTGCCTCAATCCATCGGCTGAATCTGCATATCACTACCAAAACATATCTCATTCGTTTAACTCGGTTTTCAGCTCCCATGTCTATGAAATCCATCATAAGATGTCTGAATGGCCCATCACGGACCGGAATGTGGGCTAAAGGGGCTGTGAATGATTTCCGGACATTGTACTGTGCACATACCTCACACTCATTCAACAAACGGTCCACTGTTGCTGCCATATATGGTGACCACCAGACAGCTTTTAGTTTGTTCATAATTTGGACTCGCGAACAATGGTCGGGTCCGTGGGCCCAAATGATTGCATGTCGTAATAAATTGGTGGGTAACACAAAATGTCCATGACTACTGCGCCACAGCTTGTCCGCTGGCCCCTGACTGCGTGTCTCAATAGCGCCTCGTTTAACCCACATTCGTTTTTCTTCTCCACTGGCCCTACTTTGAGCCACTATCAGTGCGTCAAGTGAAACCAGTGGGGCACAATCTTGGATGGTTAGCAGGGGAAACATATTTTCTCCTTGTGCTCCTTTGCGAGCTGCGTCATCTGCTAGATTGTTACCTTGAGCTATGATGTTATTATTCTTTTGATGACCTGCACATTTAATGATGGCTACCTCAGACGGTAATTGGAGAGCTTGTAACAGTTGGGAAATCGCTTCTCCATGAGTGACAGGGGTGCCATCTGCTCTCAGGAATCCCCTTTGTTTCCAAATGTTTGCATGTACATGACATACGCCATAAGCGTAGGCTGAGTCTGTGTAGATATTAACACGTTGATCTTTAGCTGTCTGGCAAGCCATAGTTAAGGCTTTGATTTCTGCCAGTTGGGCTGAACAAGGCTGATCAATTCCTTGGGACTCCAGTAATTCAAAGGTCTCGCCATCCGTGTTTAGTTTAACAATCCCCATACCCGCATGCAATCCCGCGGCATCCCGAAAGCATGAGCCATCCACGAACAGGGTTAGATCTGCATCTATGGCGTGATTATACAAATGTTCTCTGGCTCTCAAAAATTTCTCTGTCTCTGCCACACAGTTATGTGGAGTACCATCTAACGGTGTGGTCAATTTGGTGGCGGGATTCACCGTGTGACAACGTTGTATTGTTATTTCTGGGGCGGACAACACAACTTCATATCCAGTGCGTCTAGCTTGTGTTAAGACAAAACGTTGACTGGTTAGCAGGGCATGTAACTGATGCGACGTGTACAACGTTACTGCATGTCCCATGATTATGGATGATGCTTTTTGAAATGCAAAGGCAGCTGCTGCTAGACCCTGATAGCATGGTGGCAATCCTGTTTCAATGTTGTCAAGCTTTGTACTATAATAGGCCAATGGTTGTTTTCCTTCATTTGTTTCCTGCATTAGTACAGCACTAGCATATCCAGTTTTTTCAGTAACATACAAATGGAAAGGTTTCCCATAATCTGGGTTACCTAACGCGGGAGCAGATTGCATGTCTGTTTTTAGGGCCTCAAAAGCTCCCGTTGCCTGATCTGTCCAGACGAGGAGAGCTGCATTGCTTGTTTGCCCCACTGCTCTAATCATGGCACGCAAAGGTGCAGTTTTATAGCATAATCACAAATCCACGGCCGACTGTACCCTGCCATCCCAAGGAATGAAAGCATCTGTCCCACTGTTTGGGGTTTGGGAGCCTTGATTATAGCCTCCACTTGGCTTGGGGCTATACATCGCGTGGTCCCACACAACTGTCTTCCCAAGTATTCTACTTGTTGTTTGCAGAACTGCAATTTGTCCTTACTTACTTTATGACCTCCATCTGCCAATGCATGCAATACAATTAATGAATCTTTTTCACACTGTTCTTGAGTCTCTGATGCAATAAGGAGATCATCCATATATTGCACCAATGTACTGGGTATGTCAAGGTGTTGTAAATCTTCAGCCAGGACTTTGTTAAAGATGGCTGGGGACAGGTTCAGTCCCTGAGGTAGCCGTGTATACGTTAGCTGTTGTCCCAGAAATGTGAATGCAAACAAATGTTGTGAGTCTGGGTGCACAGGCACACTGAAATAGGCTGAACACAGATCGATTACTGTGTACCATTTTGCTCCAGCAGGGATGCTTGATAGTATAGTATGCGGATCAGGTACTATAGGTGCATCCATTTCTATAATTGCATTGATAGGACGCAGATCATGTACCAGCCGATACTCTTTGGTATTGTTTTTAGGGATAGGATAGATAGGAGTATTGCATGGGCTTGCAGTTTTTATTAAAACTCCAGCTGCCATTAGTCCCTTAATTACTGGTTTTATGCCTTCAATAGCCTGAGGTTTTAATGGATACTGCCTTTGGTGAGGCAGTTTTGCTCCCGGTTTTACCTTTATTTTTTACTGGTAAGGCTGTTTTTACTAGTCCTACATCCGTTTTGCTTTTGGACCACACCACTGGTGGTATTTGCTCTAACAATTTCTCTTGTTGGGCCGATAACACCATCTGTCCCTCTGGTCTAGGATTGAGCTCCACTTTTTGAGCTATAGCCTCATCATTTACTTTTAAATTAATTTGTTGTGTGGGCCGCTGAAGAGGAGGTACTGCTGGCCCACCACCTCCAGAGGGCGCCCTGCCTGGAGTGCGGGCTCCAGGCACCAGAGGGCGCTGCCGCCTTATGGGAGCAGCCTGGGTGACAGCTGTCACCCATCACCGGACACAGCTGTTCCACTCAGCACAGAGGTATATCAGGAGGACGGCGTCTCCACCTCAGTGCCGAGATATCGCCTTTAGACGAAGGTAACGTTCTCTGCATTTTCTGACTAAATAGCTAACAGATTTGTTAAACCTTTTCAGGACAGCTGAATTGCTTAGATAAGTACTCACCTGCCTGTCATACTGTAACTGGAGGTGGAGGCGGCTTCTCCCCTCTCCGTTGCTGGGTGCTGTCGCATCCACGCCTGTGTTGTTGCTCTCTCCCGCCAGCAGTACCGGATCCGACGAGCGGAGGCAGTGGCCACCTGGGACTTCGGGACTTGGCGGTTCCAGTATTTCCAGGGTTCGGTGGCAGAGGAGATCTGGGTGGTTTCGGTTCGACTGAGACGGACGTCTCCTACCTTCGAGCCTGCCCACACGACACCAGCGGATTCGACCCCAAATTGTGATTGTTGTATTCATTGTGCTCGTTTCACAATAGTAAACCTTGTTATTCACCTTCCTCCATTGTCCGTTCATTGCGCCCCCTGTTGTGGGTCCGTGTTCCTACACTTTCACAACATAATTCGTACAAACTGCTGGTCTTTTGACAGATGTACTTGTGGACTTTCCATGTTTTGCCATTCTTCAACTTCTGAGGCTGTCTTTACCATTGGACCTAGGTCATGGGATTCATACTTTTCTGAGACTAAAAGGGTCACATGAGGCATGGCATTCGGCACTTGATACCATTGTTGTTCAGCTGAAGTTAGCTTGACAGAAGCTGCGGCCCCTTGGGGGCCTAAATAAATTTCTGTGGTGGTTATGTGAAACAGCCGTTGATTCATCAATGCATCCCAGCAGCATGCATAGTCAGTTTGTTCTTGTTTGGCATCGAACATCAGGGTGACATGTAAAGGTAAACTAGATGTACATACTGCTTCATAGTGTTGTTCTGCCCAGGGCTTCCATTTTTCCCATTCCAGTTGAAGATTTGAATTTTCTGGTTGTAACTTCAGCCAGTATACCATGGGTTGCACAGGTCGGACCTTGTTTTCCATGTCCATAAGCACCATAATGTTGGCTAGTGCTTCGTCAGGAAAGTGTATTTGCAGTCCTTGATGGGTACACACTATCTGGGTTTGTAGCTTACATAAAATGTCTCTTCCCAGCAAATTCACAGGTGTATTTTGTGAGTATAACAGGGGTGCTTCAATTGTTTTTCCTGCAATCGTTACAGGAAGTGGGCGTGTAAAAGGTATTATTTGAGTTTTCCCAGAGAAGCCGATGGTCTTAATTACAGACCCAGAGAGGGGGAGATGAGCGCCCATTTTCCCTATGCAAGAGTATGTTGCCCCTGTATCCACCATGAAAGGGAAATCTCTGTTTTGTATATTAACGGTGACGGTTGGCTCTTCCTTAGGTATCATCGAAATAGCCAATGCCACCGTTTCCCCCTCTGTCTTCTCTAGGCCTCCCTATTGCCAATAGGCAGAGGGTCCAACCCAAGGTCGGGCCGGACAATTTCTCATTCGATGTCCAGGTTGTCCACAGCTCCAACACTCATTAGAGGGTTGATCCCCTATTGGGGGTGTTGGTCCCATAGGCGGTCCCGCTTGACTGTTCCTGGGAGCTGAGTTCTGGAATCTGCTTCCAAATGAAGGTTGGCGAGATCCTCTTCGCCACCCTCCTCTTTGACCTTGAAAGTTCCGTGACTCTCCTCTCCACCCATGACTGTAGGTGGGTCCATTTCCGGGTGTGCCAGTGCTATGGTAGTGATAGTGATGCTCCACTGGTGCCGAGACTTCTCCTGTAGGAGTGCTCCCTGCTGCTCCTTGGGGGCTCTGTGCGGCTGTTACCACAGGTGCCTGTATGGTGGCAGCAGTGTTTGCCGTAGGGCCTGTGCTTGCCGACTCAGAAGGAACAGGGGTCATCATTGGTGCCTGGGTCTTTGTTTTTTCTTTCTTGACTTTGGTTAGCTCTCCCAACTGCATCTGCACCAATTTTTTCGTCAGGGATTTTGCTGCATCTTCTTCTTTTTGTTTTTCTTTCTTGTAGATTTCAAGATGGTGACAAATATGCTCAGAGTATAAAGCCCAATTCATTTTTGATAGTCCCACGACTCCATCTAGGGCTTTCTGAACCTCATCTGGTAGAGCCTTTTTTACAGTTATTTTAAACAGGATTTCTGTTGCTGGAGAATGGTTCCATGCATTTCCTGTTTCCTCCGCCCATCTCTTCTGGAATCGGTGCAGGAACTTCTTTGGGCACTCTTCAGGTGTCCACTCCTCATCATCCAATTTAGAGGGATCCAAGACCTCAGGGTACTTTCTTCTCAGTCCTTCCCACATGGAGTTTCTATAGCGATTAAAGGGGACTTCATCATGTTGATTAGTGCCCATCATTTGTGTTAGTCCAACCTTTCCTGCTAATTCTTCAGTGTCATGTTTTCCCATGACATGCATTAGCAAGGCTTTTATGTCACCTAAAGACAAGGTTACCCCTGCAGTGCCTTCTTCTAAGGCAGTTATCCATCTCCCAGCTCCTTGGGTGATGTCTGGCAGTCTGTTGGCCAGCCCCACCATGTCTATCCAGCTCCATGGGGTATACACATGATGACCATTTCTAACCACCAATGGGCATATGAGGTCTTCGTCCTCCTCTTCTTCTGTGCGGGCTCCATACTGTCTTCCAGATCAAGTGCGACTGACTGGTTCCAGGCAGTCCATCCAGTCGGTTATATTCTGTTCTAAAGCCGCTATGTCTTTGGCTACACATTGTTGTCTTTGCCTGAGTCGGGCCTCTTTTGCACTCTCAATGATGATCTCACCAGAAATTTTTCGGGTGGGTGGCTCTATAATGTGATTCCCTTGATTGGGCGTCGATTGTTGTAATATTCTTCTTTCCTCGGCGTCCCTATGTCTTTGTATTCTTTCCTTCGCTAGCCGAAGTTGCTCAGCTAGTTCTTCATTATCTCTTCTGGCCAGATCCAGTGTGTCACAGAAGCTCTTGTGCCACTCTTCGGAGCCTCTATAGCCTGTGAAGGTCCAGTCGGCTGACTTATGGTGGGAGGGGACGGTTTTCAGTGGACCTCGATGTGCAGGCGGAGCCTTCAGGTCTCTCTCTTTATCCTCGTCTGCCTCCGTGTCACTGTTATTTGTGGCCCCCCCTGCTGGTCGTGGTGAGCGACCACTTACTTTCGGACTTGGAGACCTTGTATGATCCATTTGACAGACTGAGGACCTGTCTCCTTGTGGCTCTCGAGCTTTTAGTGTCAGTGTGAATTTGCCCTCCACATCCATGCCTTGGTCCTCTTCATGAGTTCCTAATACAAATTGTCCAGCTGTCTTCCCCATATCATGACATTTATATGGGGGTGGCTCTGCTTCCCAGCTCGGTGCACTGGCTTTAGTCTCTTTGGATCTTTCCTCTGTCATTTTTTCTCTTTTCTGCTGTAGCCTCTGTGCTTCCTGCTTGAACAAGGCCAAAACTTCTTTTTCTTCAGTGCGTTTTTTGTTGTTTTTTACGTTCTTCTGCTGGTCTTTAATTTCTTTTTTCTGTATTTCTACCGCAACTGCTTCACACATCACCGGATCAAATGATCCCACCAAAGGCCATTGCCTGCCCCCATGTGACCTTTTGTGCCACTTTCTCATACATTGGTTGGCCTTAGTGCGTTTTCCTGGATATTTTCTTAGTACTAAGTCTAGCGGGGTACTTTCCCGACCTTGACCTTGAGAGTTACCCATGTAACCCTGACAAACGCTATGTGAGGTGTTTCTATGGTGTTCTGGTAGTCCCTCAGGGGCTGTCCTGATCCAGACCAATAACTTGCTGGCTGTAACACCTGTTTTGTATTTTAAACCCTTAAAAGGATTAAATTTCCAACTGCTATGCCCGTCTTCTTTTCTTTAACTAAATATGAAAATTTACCTGTTTCCCACCGAACCTTCCTTGGGACCACAGTCAGAGTCAACCTAGGAAACAGTTCTTCACCTGGATCGGTTGGTAGTGTTACTAAATGATTTAATGGTATGCTAAGTTCTTTATTAGGGTCAGCACAAAGCAGCTCCAGCCACGGGGTTAAACCCTGATGCCACAGACGTCTTATCAGCAGCTCCCAATTAATTAGAGGGAATTGTTCTTTCTTTTGCTTCAGATTGATTACCTTAGTAATCTGCCATAATTTCTGATTGATCTCTTGTTCGTCCTGCCAATGTTCTGCTCCTACCCTGTCAAAATAGGTCCTTTCCAGCCAAAAATGTGTCCTGATTCCCTGGGTTTCGATGTCTCCGTCAGTCAAGTAATGTTCTGGGAGTATTATTTCATCATCACTTAAGTCTCCCATCAATGACTGTCCCAAGCATTGATCAGTCTGTCAACTTTTTCACTATAATCTAAGCTTTATCTCTTTTGATTTATAACCAATTTTATTTATTTAATCCTCTTACAACCCTAACACTTCCTAATGTCTTTGCTCCCAACTTTCTATTTTCCTTCTAATTTTTTTTTTTTTTAACTTTCTGCTTCTCGTCTTTTTCTGCTATGTTTGTTTATTAGTTTTCTCTCTTTGAAATAATATATTTACATAGCACTCTTCTCCTGTCTTTTTCTTCACTGTCTCTGTTTCACACTTTCCTCTCTGCCTGTCATGCACCTCCCAAGTCCTCCTGTTGGGTCTAAATACCTCCCCCTCGTACTCTTTCACATTAATCTTGTATGTCAGCCAGCCTGCAAGTTCTCACAGCTTTACACAGATTACTCTCCACTCTCCCACACACCAATCTTCAAAAGCTTTATACACAAAAATTATTAAAAACAACTTTCTATATATCTCTATCTAGACTTCTGCCACTTTTCACTCCGCGGCTTTAAACAACCTTTTTATTCACTTAACACCAATGTGTTCTGTTTAAGCATGTATCTCTTCTTCACGTTAGACAGCTTCTCCGGCGCTGTCAGCAACTTCATATATTACTTTTTTACAAGCCCTCTTTGAGCGTACAATATTTCATTTACTTCTACGCCTTACCGCGCCTCGCGTGCGTATCCTGTGCTTAATATATTATTTTTCACCAGCTCCTTTCTGAGCATACAATATTTCATTTACTTCTACGCCTTACCGCGCCTCGCGTGCGTATCCTGTGCTTACTATATTATTTTCACAAGCTCCTTTCTGAGCATACAATATTTCATTTATTTCTACGCCTTACCGCGCCTCGCGTGCGTATCCTGTGCCTTTCTGCACTTTCTTCTACCTTTTTTTTTTTCACTTACTGAGCTCCTCGTGAGCTTAATGTGCCTTTGCACTGAAAATATTCTCTTTTTCTTTTCTTATAAAAAAACTCATATTACTGTGTACTTAATTACTTATTCTTCTCCCACGCCCCACAAGCGTGTATCTGGTGCCTTACTGCACTATTTTCTGCTTCATTAATTCTCATGTATTCTGCACTAACTCTTCATTCATTTTATTTATTTTTTTTATAGTTTTTCTCTTTTCTTAAAAAATGACGTCCTTTATTGAGCTCTTTTACTTACTGTCAGCTGTGCCACTTTGCACTTTTAAATCTCTTTATCACGTACGGTATTTCTACTGCGCCCCCTCAGGCGCTTATCTTGTGCTTCCTCTGCACGTATTCTCTGTTAAACTCTTTTTCTCACTTATTTCACTTCAGTCTCTGTTAAACTCTTTAAACAACCTTGTATTACCTTGTATCTATTTGTATACTCCCCTAAATTAACCCCTACAGCGCATGCTATCAGCCGGCACGTTAGTAACGAATTTCAACACCAATTATTCCCCAAGCATCCAGGTTAGTTCTTCACGCACTCTTTCCGCACCAGAGTTCATGAACATTCCTGACCTTTCACTCACACAGACATTCTTTTTCCCGGGAACACACACACCTTCTGAGCATTTTATCTACAAGGCCTGATAATTTTCAATCTTATCTTTTTTAGTCTCTTATCAATTTTCTTAGTCCAGGTTCTTTTGGGTAAGAGGCAATTAAAAATATCACCTGTCAACTTGGGCGGAAATCCCGACTCACTCCTCCAGATCGTGCAGAAGTTATAAAAGGTTTCTGCTTACCTTTTAGTCGTGATCACTGTTATTTACGGTCTGGAGGGATGAGCTGGACTGCCCCAGGCTGCCGGAATGCCCCTGGACCCTCCTGGCTGGCTCGCCAAGTTCTGTCGCGGCTCGTCTTTAGTCTTCTCAGGATGTCTTCATTTAGATAACACAAACTAATTGCAAGTGATATGCTAGAAAAAGGATACAACACTTTAGAATAATTCAGCCTTAAGCAAGATAAAATGCACAGAGTTTTTAAGTTTATTTAAGCCTTCGACACAGAGCTTAGAGAAACTGAGTCCTCTAGAGAGACTGAATAGGTGACAACCGCGCTCATCTATTTATTGGAGACCCGCGGGCATCGCTCCTCCTTCGACTTTTTTATTTATTTCATTCCCAAGACATGGTTTTCTATTGGAAGCGTCCTCTAGTGAACCCTAAGCAGGTGTTAGGCCATTATTTCAATGTGACAAACGCTCCCATTAAAACGTGAAGGATTTACAACTGATTTTTTTAAAAGACCTTCAGCCACAGGTGCAGCTGGCCTGAGGCCCCCTCCGCACGTGGCCTCAGCCACACGTGCAGCTGGCCTGAGGCCCCTGTACGTGGCCTGCGGGAAAGCACCTAAAAGGCCTTGGAAAGCCCCTGACAGACTGAATGACTAATAGAGCCCTTTTTTTGGGTTGAACACCTGCTAGGTCAACCAGAGGACATACAGTTCGGATCAGGACACTTGATAGTTCATCACAGTTCAAATATGGACCTAAAAATTCTTCTACAGACACCTGTCTCCAGGATTGAAACAAAGATTGCTTACAATACCAAAAGAACAGCATCTCCATTCACATGGAGGAGCTCAGCTCCAGTGCCACAGATCCTTGGAGCTCTTCCGTCTTCACTTGTTTCATGGCCTTTGACAGAACCATCTTCTGCCATAACTGTAGTGGGATAAGGTGTAGGCAGTGGTGGGCACAGTTCTGCTAATCTGCTAACTGCTAATTATCGAAGATAATCTTTTCAGTATCGGATTAGCTTTTCAGATAGCTATGAAAACCATCATCAGACTAATTATCTTCCGATAAGTTTTGGTCCAATAATTTTTAGACTGCTAATGTATTTTTGCAGACGTGGTAAACAAAGTTGAATAGTTACAAACATCTATGAAATCTAAAATCAGTTAAATAGCTACGTGTTAAATGTTTTATAGTAAATGCACAGTTTTATCCTCCGTAAACAGAGGAGAGCTGGTTCTAGAAGAAACCGCTCAATCCTCTGCAGGCAAAGGAGAACTGGTCACAAAAAAGAAAAAAGCTAATTTCTTTTGACCCCATACTGATTTGCTAGCAATATCACCCAAGTCATCCAGAGGCATACAGTTTCAACTTATGGTTAAAATTTTTAACCAAACTAATTTCAGACAAGTTATTTAAATTACCGTCACGCCTGAAGTTTTATAAAGTGAAATATCAGATATATGTTTTAGTTTTAAAGTAATGCACTAATTGTGAAGGTTTTAGTGTGTACATGCTGTGCCCAGCAGTGCATTATGGGTACCTCAGTACATTCACGACAGAAGAAATGCATTTGAGAAGCTCTGATCAGGCTCCACACGGACAACAGCATTAACCTCTTTGTATATTGTGCCTAAAAGTCTCGTGAATATATTCTCAGGGTTTATAGACATTGATATTGTGTTTGTTTTATGTAAAAATGCCAGAAGCAGCTCAGGTTGCTTATGCATTATTTTCAATTAGAATCATAGCAATCGATTCCTGTTTGCTATTAGAGTCCTGCTTATGTCAAACACTGTCTGTTGTCTTTGTTCCAGAGTAATATATATAAGATGTCTGAAATTCAGTTTGCATTTATTAAATTCCACGCATCTTAAACGTAGCAGACAGGGATTATCTGAAATTTTGTTTTGGCAAGATTTCACGGTCTCTACTGCAACCTACTGGCCAGTAGTGTCCGTGGCAGTATTCGCCCTAGTACTGAGCGTCCAGTAGTTGGCAGTGTTCTATTTATTTTGACACCTTATATCAGACGGTTATCTAATTACAACTTGGCTTTTTTTTTTTTTTTGAAAATGCCTATTTTTTACAAATAAAAAATGGCATATTTTACAAAAGCACATTTATCTGTAAACACCAACACACGACACACCTCACATTAATGTGTTGGTTTACATAGAATGAATGAGTAAACCAATCAGTGTTAGCGGAGGCACATTTTACCCATAATCCTTTGCCATCTGTCTGTGTTTGTTACAAAACTTCAGAATTAATGCATTATTCAACATTAAAAGATATATGTAATATTTTAACTTTGTACAAATGACAGAATTGACATTAATGGAGTTATTCTATCAGTATTAATTTTATTTATAAACCAAACTATAAGTCAGCACTGCTTTATTTTCCAAGACCTCCACCTCACAGCAACGCTGTTATTGTGTAGAGAGTTGAGCTTTGCTGAGGGCAGCAGAGGGCAGGGCACTCAAAGACAGAAGTGCTGAGTCACTGTTTGGGTCTGTAGTCGCCTTTGATGCTACCAGAAGCGATTGTGGTGTTAAAACTCAAAATCAGCTTATTAGTAGTTGCAAGTGTACCGGAGATTATACTGGAAGTTATCGGTTATCTGTAGCTTCCGATAAATTTGTGGGCCCCCTGGACGCCTCGCTGGAGAGGTGTTCCGGGCACGTCCCACTGGGAGGAGGCCCCGGGGAAGACTCAGGACACGCTGGAGGGACTACATCTCTCAGCTGGCTTGGGAACGCCTTGGGGTTCACCCAGAGGAGCTGGGGGAGGTGTGTGTGGATCGGGAGGTCTGGGCGGCTTTGCTTGAGCTGCTGCCCCCGCGACCCGACTCCGGATAAATCGGAAGAAAATGGATGGATGGATGGACTATTAAAGAATATCCAAAGACTAGGATGACTAACCTTGCCATCATCAACTGCATTGGTGTAAATTATATATTTGGGTAGAAAGCAAAATTTAATGTGCATATATATTATCAGAATCCCACCAGTCAGCACTGGCAGATCTCAAGGTGCAAGTACATTCACTTTTTTCTTGAACGTTTAACTACAAGAACCCTGGTGAAACAGGTCAACACAAAAGGGGGGGGTGCATGTTTGGCTCATGATCTACAAATTAGTACCCCGGATTCACAGCGATTGACTTAAGCCGCTGTCCTACCAAACAATCATGTGGATCACATTACAGAATCAGTTTTTTTTTTGTTTTTTTTTGCTGTCTTTTTTTAACTGATCGCACAAATGTCGAGAGAGTTTCCTGAAAAACACATCTGGAGAGCAAAATATATTCCAGGAGGGAGAAGGTAGGAGGCAATGTCTGTCTTTTGTTATGCCGATGGGAGTCCAAATCTGTCAGGTAGACGTCAGATTCTGATGTCTGATTCCATTTATTGAAAGCTCTGAATGGTTCTGACACAAATGCTGCGGTTTTGCCACACAATTATAGATTTATAAGTTAACGGATATTTGGCTTTTCATCATTGTGTTGGCCTTTTTTTCAGTGGCGTCATTAAAAAATTCAAGTCTGGAAATGGTTTTTGTTTCCCAGGCCCTACTGTTATCAGGGAAATACTGCACCTGGCTGCTGTGGTATGCCAAGATTTTGATTAAAGAGCACGAAAATTGCACAGCAATACAGTTAATGTTGGAAGAAAGATCTTTATAAGGCGAAGAAGTCAGATGTGACGCTCTTGGGCTGGTGTGGATACAGGTGGTCTGCAGTTGTAAGATTTATTTATTTATGCATAATAGTAGAAAGTTTGTAATCTAAAAAGTAGGGCTCTTGATCCGAAGTTGATGTTTACTCTACAAATGGGTTCTTCTCATACTGCCAATGAAAAGACTGGTTAATTGTTATGGTTGACCCAGGATCTGAATGATAAGACCCAAAATACAGACAACCTGGAGACAGAGAGGGTTTTTACAGTTTATTTTGATGAGATGTAGGCAGGGTTGGCTGGAGTGGTCTGGCAGCAGAGAACAGGAACAGCCAGTGGTGGGCACAGTTCCGCTAATCTGCTAACTGCTAATTATCAAAGCTAATGTTTTCATTAGCAGATGAGCTTTCCAGATAACTTTGAAAACCATCAGCGGACCAATTAGCTCCCGATAAATTTAGTTCTGATAACCCAGTATCTCCAAAACCATAAATTTTTTGTTGAGGCCAACATGTACTTGGCTGTCAAGTGGACCATCAGTGTGCAAAATATGAAAGAATTTGAACAAACTGTTTTCATTTTATTGATGAAAGACTGTGCATTTCCGAATATGGTTTCCTTTAAATCTTCATTTTCAACTGCATTTTTCTCCATTTAAAAAAAGAAATACTTACTGGATAGATATATATATATATATATATATATACACTCAACAAAAATATAAACGCAACACTTTTGGTTTTGCTAATTTTGAAAAATTAAGTGTATAACTGCGTAATCTGGGCATGAATGACTCACTTCTGTTGTTTTTGTATGAAGTTTTCATTCAAGTTTTCAAACCAGAAGGATTTAAAAAACCTTCAAATTTGCAAAAATTCCACGGGAGAAGGACTGAGTTTTTTCCCGGTCAGTGGAAAAAAAAGTAGTATACAAGTATAAAATCCATCCATTTAATTTTTTGCATAATCTCTGTCCAGGTGACAGCTCAACAGAAAACAACATGCCTAAGTAGCTTCGCTTCATGTTCGATCCCAGATCTGAGGATGAACGTACACCACACACCATCACCCAAATGAATTTGGAGTGCTTGCATGGAGTTACAAATGGACAGGCAGGTGTACTAACATTTTTTCCACCAGACGAACATCCAAGTCATCAAATTGCAGACTGCAGTGACTACAATGTTGCCTTGTGAAGATGTCACAGGTGTAATACATAGTGAAGCTTTACTACCCACAATGAAAGAGCTGGCTTCTGATCACCAATCATACACTGCACTTTTTGTCAGCTGCAACAAGTCCTTTGGAGCACAACTGTGTATAGCATTTGTCAATCACCACAAGAGATCAGACGGTGTGCTGAATGGTTGAAGTACAGAGTGGGTCGTATAACTGCAAGCAACCTGTATACGGCAACACACAAAATGAAGGGATCATCGCCAGACTATTCTATCAGTCAACAAAATACCTCCATCGAGTCTGTGATGAATTATGGCCCAACAGCCTTTTCACCTGCCATCCACTGGGCTCAGTACAAAGAGGGAAGTGCACTTAGGTCATTCAAGAAGATCATACGAGAACAGCACACCAAGGTCGAGGTACATGGATGTGGACTCTGTATGACTGCCGAAACCATAATTACTGCTTCACCAGATGCAATGGTCACCTGTCATCATGGCACCTCATCAGTGGAAGTTCAACATCCACACAAGTACAGGAAGAATTTTCCTTGATCCGATGCATCCATATTACACCCACGTTCAGGCACAGATACTAGTTACCAACAGTAAAAAGATTTTTTTTGATGTAAAAACTCTTTCCCCACATAATAAGTTCCACTTCGAAGAAGCTTCATTCAATCCATTGTTCATGGAAGGAGTTGTTGAAAAGGCGACACGCATTCAAGAACATCATCATCCCAGAACTCCTGGAAGGCTCTGTTAGGAAAAGTATCACTGATGATCCCAACAACAATGTTGCTTCTAGTGACCCAACAATAAATGAAGGCATTGCATCTAGTGAAAGTAAACAGACTCCTATATCGACCACAGAATATCCTTGCCAAGTTTGCAAGCAGGAATGCAGTGAGGAACTACCCTCACATGAATATGAGCATTTGTTGTGACAAGTGTGACAACTGGTATCACAGGGTGTGTGTTGGCATTAAGGGACAGAACGTTTCCTCAAAACTTAAGACTTTCTTTATTGTCATTGCACAAAAACACACAGTGAGTGTTTGCTTAGCTACCAGTGCACACACCAAAAACAAACAAGTTATAAATACCTATAAGACATAGCTATACTCAACAAAATATAAACGCAACACTTTTGGTTTTGCTCCCATTTTGTATGAGATGAACTCAAAGATCTAAAACTTTTTCCACATACACAATATCACCATTTCCCTCAAATATTGTTCACAAACCAGTCTAAATCTGTAATAGTGAGCACTTCTCCTTTGCTGAGATAATCCATCCCACCTCACAGGTGTGCCATATCAAAATGCTGATTAGACACCATGATTAGTGCACAGGTGTGCCTTAGACTGCCCAATTTTGTGAACAATATTTGAGGGAAATGGTGATATTGTGTATGTGGAAAAAGTTTTAGATCGTTGAGTTCATCTCATACAAAATGGGAGCAAAACCAAAAGTGTTGCGTTTATATTTTTGTTGAGTGTATATATATATATATATATATATATATATATATAGTGTTTACATATATATATAACTTTTTATGGTGCCATCTTGAAAAATGCTTTTTCCAAGACTTTTTGTTAACAAATAGTTTCTAAAACCTTCTCATTAAACATGTACCTGTAGTACTTTACTTGAACCATTGTTCGTAAAATTAATGAATTTTGGGGGTCTTGGAGTGCTCGGATCATGTGTGTTGTCATCATCCTGTCAAAAAGAGCACCCAAAAATCGACAAGGAACCAAATTTTGTTGAACTCCTCAAAAAGTGTATGATTCCCAACCCCCACTCCTTTATCCATCAGCGGCAGAAAATAAATGACTTAAAAAGGTCTTTGTGTATTTTCAAGCCCAGACTCGAGACATATTCATTTTCTGCTGTTTACATTTAATGATGATGTATAATTGCACAAAATTGTTTGAGGGTTTGGTTTTTATTAGCTTTTTAATGATTTTTTTTTTTTTATTTTATATGTGAAATGTTGTATTGTAGTTTTACTTCTTGTGTTTACCTTCTTCAGTGCTTTGATTTTTTTGAAAGCACTACATAAAATTATTATTATTATTATTATTATTAATATGCATATCTCACAGTCATGAATGAGTGAAGCTCGTCAGCATCTCACCATGTCATTTAGGTTCATCAGACTTTATTTTGAGTAAACGCTTCAGGGGAGCATTAGCATGGCAAAAACCTTTCAGCATCGCCCCCCCCCCCCCGATCCCCACGTTTTTAAGCTTTTTTTTTTTTATTTGCCTCTCACATACTTGGAAAAGCTCCTCACCATCTAACCATGTCCTTTAGGTCCTTCAGACTTTTTTCAGTAAAATGGTTTCTTGGGAGCATGAGCATGACTAAAACCTTTTAGCTTCTGGGGAGCTCCGCCCCACCTTTTTAAGCATTTTCTTTATTTTGCCTTTCAGCTTCTGGAGGGGCTCTGCCTCTCATACTCTCCACCATTTTAAGCATTTTTCTTTTCTTGCTTTTCAGCTGATCCCCCCCCCCCCTAATTACAGTCCTCTTAACCCCCTGCCACATTAAGCATTTTTTTTTAATTGTAGATGTAAATTAATATTCAAAGTTTTCAGCTAGTTGACAGTAGGGCTATAAAATATGGCCAAATTATCGTATCTCAATATTGTCATATAAATTGTCATGTAAATGTCACTTATATCCATGCTGTCCATATTCGTGAGTCGCTTAGGTGGGTAGGGAGAGTTCCCATGGGATAAAAAAGCTTTTCAACCTACCATCCCTGGTTCTCAAGACCAGGCACCTAAGTGGCTCGACTCTCTCTCTCTCTTTTTTAAAGATATTTAGGTGTACCTTAGTAAACACTAGTAGAGTTCCACCTTATATTTGGAATGTATAATAGAAGATATACCTTAATGAATTTTCATATCAATATGATTATGATATATGATATGACTATGAACTGACACAAAGTGCAGCAACAGTGAAAATTAAACATTCTTAAACTAAACAGTAACAATACCACACTCATTTTGCACTCATCATAAGGTTAGGATACTGTGCCCTCCAAAAGTATTGGAACATTTGGAATTTCACACATTTTAATTTGTTTATGCCATTTTAAATACAAAAAATACAAAAAAAATAAAGAATTAAAATTTATAAAATTATCTACCTCAAACTCAAACTGAAAGCAAATCTCTAAAACGTGATAAAACCTGTAAATAATAATCAGTTTTATTGCTAGTTTTCTTTAGACAAGTCAGGGGATTGAAACATGAACATTTCCATGTCCCTGAATGTGTCTTGGACTTTATTTACATCAGTTATGAAGAAATACAAAAGTTTTTTTTGTTTGTTTTTTTTTTTTCACCAAAACATCAAATCTAGGCTTTCATCTCAAATGTACTTTCTGTCAAATTGTAGCTGAAGTTTCAGGTCTTCTTTTTAAGAAAATTCTCCTCTGCACCACTTCATCAGGAAGCTGGATTTTATTTTTAATTCATTTATATCAAGTTGTAGAGATTTGCTTTCAGTTTGAGTTAAGGAAGATGATTTTAGAAAAAAAATATCTTTGAAATGGAATAGTGAAATACCAAGTGTTCCAATACTTTTGAGGGCAACTGAGAAACACTGAGGAGCAGCATCTTACATCTCATATATACTGCAGCAGATAAGAGAATATTTAGAGTGGAATCCTGCAAATGGTGATACAAACATCAAATTTGGCACAAATAATCCATAGACATTAACTCTTTAAAAAAAAAAATCTGATTGGACACTTGAATTTTCAAGAGGCAGCCAGGTAGGGGTCAAATGAAGAATTACCAGGGGTCTAAATCAGGAGTGGGCAACTTGTTCCAGAAAGGGCCAAGAGGGTGCAGGTTTTCTTTGCAGCCACTGATTCCACCAGGTGATTTTACTGATTAACTGATTCCATCTGCTCAAAGTGATATTAATCAGTGAAAGTTGCCCACCCCTGGTCTAAATTAAAAGATGCCCCAATCATATTAAAAACTACACCACATCATTTGCCTGATCATGATTCCAAAAAGGTACAGTTTGGACAATCTGTGCCTGAATGTTATGCAGTTATGAGGTAAAAGCAGCAAGAATGGTGACAAAGGTCAGTTTCAGTTTGTAAGGGGTCAAAAGTTAAAGTTCCTCCATTAATTTAGCTCCAGCTGTATTTGTGCAGACTTTGATGCTTGTATCACCATTTGAAGGATTGTTTCAGTTATCTGCTGCACTAATAAGCCAACAGAACCAGCTGCTGTCTGTTAGTTTAAAGATGTGTATATAAGCCACCCGAATTAAAGGAGAAATGCTGCTTTTAACAACCTGGAACTCATTTCTGGCATAAAATACGGTCATTTACTCACCAGTATAAGTTTGGTTTCATTAGAAGTCCATAGTTCAAACAATGTGTTCAGTTCAAATCTGGAGCAAACATTTTTCTTCTTCTACTAAGTTGGATTAGAACTTTTTGTTTTACACAGCACCAACTACTGGACATGAGGAACCTAGCAGTCAATGTGACACTGATTTGAAAATGCAGGTCTTTCAACCAGACGTGTGGTGTTGTGACACGTCAGTCATCTGTGTCCAATCAGATTTCAGGAGAGTCCAGTGAAACCCCGGCCTCCGCTCTAGCTCCACCCATGCCAGCAAGTGTTTGACATTTGAACATTTCCTTTTTCACTGTGAGTGAGAATTCAGCACTTCCTGTTTGAGTGTGAGCTGCCACTGAGTTCCCATGAGATTCCATGGGATCTTGTCTGTCAATCCAGGAAATGTTTGATATTTGAACATTTCCTGTTTTACTGTGGATTTGAAAATTGACACTTCCTGTTTAGGATGCCCTGTACCATGAGTGAGCTTTGCGCCGCTGCGCGATGCTTCGCTCATATTATTATTATTATTATTATTATTATTATTATCATTGTTGTTATTATTATCAAATTTTAGATTTTTTTTTTTTTTATTCAATGCATGAAGAATGGGAATGAAAATTAAAATGTTGCATTTATATTTTTGTTTTGTTGAGGAGACCACAGAATTAAAATCAGCGGCAGCTTAGCAGCTTGTAATGTAGACAAATGATCATGTTTCATTATTTCTGCTCTGAGAGACGTTCAGACAGCAAATGATGTCAGTTAGTAATTTTGACATCCATAATTATAGCTTAATTGATCATGTTTTGAGAAAGCAGCACCCCTATAATTTAAAAAATAAAAATAAAATAAAAAAAGATGTACATGAGTGACAGGAGGGAAGAGGAATAATAATAGTAGAAAAGATGAATGCTTCACTGTTGGCATGGTAACCAACAGATCATCTGCATGGACAGGTTTGATGTGTAGATTCTGACTTAGTGAGGTGAGGAAAACCGGTTTGATCCGGTGTAACTGCGTGAGCGCTTTTTATCTTCATGGCTGTATATTTTTTTTATTTTATTTCATTCTCTTTCCTGTGAGAGAGCTGCACGATGCAGAATTCTGATTCTGATCGCAGACGCTCTTCTCTTTGATGCTGCCGGATTTTTCTGTCAGCTTGTGATTTTAAAACCCTGTAGCTGTGCAGTGGGAGGTTTGAGCACATGTCTGAGATAGAAGGGCACAAAGAGTGCAAACCTCCATCATCTTGCAAAGGTAAAAAGAGCTCCATGGAAAGGGCTCACCATGACGCCACGCCCACATTTCAAAGTATCAGGCATGTAGTGAAAAATGCAAACCACCTCACTAACAATAAAATATCTAATCTCATTTGTCATTCTATAAAATTACCATTTTTCCTGCATATTAACAGCAATCAAATCACTTCTTCCCATCTTTCAGCCCAGTGTCCTTACCAAATTGGATCACAATTGGAGTAGGTGTCCCATAATATATCTTATGTGCATAGTTTGCTTGGAGTCCAAAGCGATCACAAGCACATACACCCCCAGCAGGATTGCTAATTACAGGTTTGATTAAATGTACAAGGTGATGACACAATACGTCCACTCCGGCTCAATAGCGACAGCTAATAACTAATAACAAAGCTCAGTCCTTTTCAGGTCCTGAGCTGAGGCCCATTTAGTGTCATTGATATTTGGACCTGAGGGTACAAATACACCGTGTTACAAAAACTGTATTTTTTACAACTTTAAATGCCATAAAACCAGAATCAATGGAGAATGTCTTAGCCATGCTTTATAATCTCATATTACACTTTTTAAATTTTATTTTTGGAGAGAACAAACACAGTGTCAAATCAAAACAACATTAGATTCTTAAATTTTTCTTTTTTACAGAAGAGAACATACAGTGTCTCTGCACAAAATGGACAAATGAATAAAAAGAGAGGAAAAAATAATTAAAAAATTTTTTAAAGTACAAAATTAACATAATCCATTGAGTATAGGAATCATAAACTGGTGTGTTAACTGAACTCTTGTGATGACTTGAAGCATTCAATGAAATGATTTTGATTTGTGGGAAAAAACCTTACCTTTAATAGTTTAAAGACATATTTCCGACATAAAGAAATGACATAAGATCCTTAAGCCATAAAGAAACAGGTGGAGATTGGGTGACTTCCAGAGGAGTAAGATACGACCTTCTCGCCAAAAGGGAAGTCAAAGCAAGTATCATATACCTATAAATGATACACCAACGTTGATTGGATAAAACACTAAAGAATAAATAGCAATACACCCTTTTCGCGGACGGGTAATATTTTTCATACCACCTGAGTAATCAGCCAATCAGAAAACAGCGGTTGGAACTTGAGGTGGATGGATGATGAAAGAAGCAAAAACACATTCGCAATTTATTCGATATTTTGATTAATTTCTTCATTTACAGCAGCTTCATCAAACAGATGTACTTGAATGATTATCAGCACGACGGCGAGCTTACAGGCTAACCTCCGCTAACACTAGAAGACAGTTGCCAGTTATTTGAGTGCATTTGTTTAATAAAGCTGCTGTAAATGAAGAAATCATCAAAAACTCATCAAAATATCGCTGTAAATTGCGAACGTGTTTTGCTTCTTGCATCATCCATCCACCTCAAGTTCCAAGTGCTGTTTCCTAAGCGAGGCGGAAAAGAATTGTACGTGACACCGGTCGGCAACACCGCGATTGCTCTCACTGCCCTCCGATGCGCTTACTGAGTCTGCGGGCTCGGTAAGCGCCACAGCGGGCCACTCACACCGCCCCCTGTCTGCTGTACCGAGCTGCATGCAGCAACAGGTCCAGAGACTACGCTCGCTGTTTTGATACGCAGCGCCCGCTGCATGGCCTCGGTAACCGCAGCCGCAGAGCTCCGTGGCCATGATTTGGATTCTTTGCGGGTCCCGCATCCATACCCCCAGAGGCAGTGAGCGAAGGGAGAGCATGCGCATTGTGTTCTGCGTGCATTTATTATTTATAGGTATATGATAAAATCGTTATCAAGTTGTTTTACCTCGGCCTCAGGATGTATGGTTTTCTTCAGGGTGTATAAAGCCATATTCATTGGTGAACAACTTGATAACTGATAGTATTTCATATTGTAAGGAAGGTATCTTGAGGGGAACAAATGGAACCCCAGATATATTAATGATAGACTATATTACCCGTTTTAAAATTGTTCTTCAATGGGATAATAAAGCAAGTTTAGGATTAGGGTACATATACATCGGGACATGATGCAAGGTGTGATACATAACAGACATGTAATAAGATGTTTATCACATATTACAACAAAAATAAAGAACAAGAACCATATAATTATCATCAACTCCATTTGTCAAGTTCCACCGGAGAAAGAACAAGGAGCCCCTCTTCTCCTTCTTGGTTCCACTCAGCCATTTAGTGAACAAGTTTACATCCCTCTCTGTTTTCCTGGTGGTGTTCTTGTTCTTATGTCTCTTTATAAAGTCATGACTGTCCTCTTCACCAACTTCTTGGTGTCTCACAACTTCAATGTGAGACTCAAGCTGTAGAATTCTCTCTGATAAGAAGGCTCCTGTTTGGATGAAAAGCGGGGCGATACAAAGCCTGGTATTTTCAATGTCTTTTTTTGTATGGCCCTGTTTTAACGTTTGTATCGCCCTGATTTTATGCCACAGTTTCCAGGACAGTAAAATTGATAGTAAAAATGTATGATTTATCAGCCCTATTTTATCTTGTATTTCATGAGGGCTGGTTTTTGAGTATAGGGCATATTTTTGTTGTAATATGTGATAAGAAACTGATACATGTAAGTTGACCTAACAGAGGGCAAAATAACATTAGCTAATAACAAAAATGGGTAAGTGACAAATACATTAAGAATCTTATCGCTATGATATTTTAACCTCTGGGTCCAAATATCGTCCATGCCCCAATCTCATCCAATACCAGTGATTAGCCCCAGATACTATAGCATGAAGTGGATCAGAGTCTACAATTCCTCCTGCCTCCACATCCAACGTTGGTTCCCGTTTACAGCTGCGTGGACTGGGACAATACAGATGAAATGACTTGTGTCCAAGGACACAGACTAGTAGCATGAAGGACACACCTGGAACTGAACCCTGGTCTTTAGGTTGCTCCAATCCCACAGAGCCACTTACTCTGCCTCATATATATTGCAAAGAATAAAGACTGTAAAGAAGAAGAAAGAGGGGAAAATTGCCGAAGCAACTGAGCAAAACTTGAACTGCATGACAAGCTGGCTACAGAAGACATACAAAGACAAGTGCAGTGGACCAGAAGCTGTGAGGCAGACACTAACAATTACACATGTAGTTGTCTAGAATACAGCATCGGTAGAGTTCTCAGTTGCTAACAGGAAACAGGTGAGGAGCAGACCAGCTCTTGGTTGCCAAGGCGACCAGTGGAAGAGACTGAAATCCAAACAGTGGTTTGGAACATGACGTGTTTGATTTTATGCGGACCAGCCTCCGAATGTCATATTTAGACATCAAAACCTCTTTTGCACTCGCACTGAAAGCCGTGTTTCCTCTTGTGTTATTCTGTTCTGGTTTTATGTGGCAACAGAGGACTGAGGCATTGAAAAAAGAAAATCGGTCTGTGGAGGTCGTAAATATTTTGAACATGCAGTAACATTAGTATTGATGATGCAGCTTTCTGACAGCCAAGTAAGCAGTATGTAAAGTCAGTTTTATGGCCTAATTTACAGATTAAAGGCTTCCTATTTAAAGAGACTATAACACGGAATAATGTGTGGACATCACTCACAACTGGCATTTGTTTTTGACTTATTGGAAAATGGTCAACAGCATGTCCTTTTCCTCTATGACTGTCTGCCTGTCCTCCAGCTCGGGCTTTAAGCCATCTGACTGGTGTTATGGAACTAATGACTCGACACCTCAGAGCTATTTCAAGACCTGTGCTGATGTGGCTTCCTGGTTGTCAGTGGGGTTGGAGTTTGCGTCACTACTGCTGTGGGTCGGTGAAAGTGGATGTAGGTGTGTAGAGGTGGCCTAAAACCTGAACCGCCGCCATCCACATCTTACTTCTTATTTTTCATGTAGTATTTGTTTTAAAGGTGGACTATATTTCTATAGTACTTTTCCATCTGATGCAGAGGCTCAAAGTGCTTTAAAATGATGCCTCACATTCCCCCATTCTCACTCTCTCTCTCATTCATACACACACACACACACACTAAGGGTGCCCTGATACTTGCACGACTTTGATTTGCACACTTGCACGCACTCTGCCGTGCAGGAGAGTAAACGTCGCAAACCATTGTAAACTGTGTGCGGCTTTGTGCAAGTGCCCAAAGAAAATTTTGAAATGTTCAAAATCTCTGTCATGCATTAATTATGTGAACTTCACGTAAACATTGCGCAAACAATTAAAAACACTGCGTATGAATGTGAATGATTGCGTCAGTGCACTGCATCCCAGCGCAGCTCATCTGATTATGACGAGATGTTAAATCATAAAATCAAAAACATACTTTTACGGCTGCTCATAAGAAGGAATGAACATGCAACTGTTATACCAAGCCATTACAATATAAACATTACAAATAATTACCTTTTAGACGGTTCCAAATGTGTTCTCCACCTTATGAAGCAGGAAAAAGAGAGAAAAACCTCCAGCTGAAATGGTCCTCTGTGATTCCGGAAGCGATTAGACGTGTTTTCAACATCCAAACTCTGAGAGAAGATGATTAATGCGCTACAGAATAATTATTTTATATATGCAGCATCCAGCGGAACAATGCACGGCATCCAGCTGGGAACACAGCAGGTGGGATTGTGCACAAGAGTGAGGAGCCCAAATCCGTGCAAGTGTCAAGGCACCTTAATGCCAGCGTGCTGCCATGGAAGGCACTCAACTGCAGCCTGGAACCACCTTGAGACAAAGGACCTGGCTCAAGGATAGTGAGTTTCCTGTGTGACTGGATTTCAAACTAGGGATGGGTTGTAATCGTCAACTACAATGAGCTAACATCCGACAAGCTGTAGTGGGCACAGTTCCGCTAATCCCCTAACCACTAATTAGCGAAGTTAACGTTTTTGTTAGCTGATTAGCTTTTCAGATAACTTTGAAAACCACTCATATGTTTTTATACCTAAATGATAGCAAATCAATACTCACACTCATCCAGCAGCATCTTCACATGTTGGCAAATTCAGTGCTGTGTCAGGCGAAAGTAGTCTGGCGAGTTATCCCACAATACTAAAATAGCAGAGATGTCGCTCCAATGAGAGCGACATGCTGAGCATTGTGACCGACCAACCACTGATGACAGGAAGCTCCATTTTCCCATAATGCCTTTTGGCATGTGTGTCTGTAAATGCTAAAACCTTCAAAATTAGTGCATTACTTTAAAACTAAAACATATAGCTGATATTTTCACTTTGTAAAAACGACAGAAGTGATGTTAATTTCTATAACCTGTCTGGAATTAGTGTGTTTCAAATTTTAACCATAAGTCAAAACTGCCTTGCTGTGCGTGACTCTGCTGACACGTCTGCACAACTGTTAAGGCTCGTGGATGCATGGCACAGAATGTGGGCGGGCACAAAATGCAGACTCGAGGACAGGGTGTTATAAGTAGAAAATAATCTTTATCGTTTTCACAGGCAGGAGTATGGTACACGGGAAGGCTGGCAGTGAAGCAGAGGTACAGATAAGAGCTAGGCAAAAATGTGGTCGAGAGACAGGCTGGGTTCAAAAACACGGTGAGATACTGTATCAAAGTCAGAGGCCAAAACAAGGTATGGTAAACAATGCAAGGTCGTAACACACTGAAGCAAAAACAAGACAGAAACAAGAGGCTGGAATGTGGATACATGGGTCGCAACGAACTGGCAGGGGAGTGGAGAAAGTGAAGGCCTTAAATACACAGGTGAAGTAATTAGGTTAACAAGGTGCATGTGTGGATGAAAGTTCCAGAAGGGAGGTGTGGTCGGGTGAATCCAAGAGGAAGGAAGAGATGCAAGAGAGTGAGGTAGTGATTCAGGAAGACTGTGACAAAGATAAAACAGACAAGTGCAAGAGAGTAAGTGAACGTAAGGGGAAAACACACAAAGATGAAACAAGCATGTGCAAGAGTGTAAGTGAACACACGGGTGAACAAAGAAGAAACAGACAGGTGCAAGAGTGTATGTGAAGGACATACAAATGGAGAACAAAATCAGAGACTACTAAGGTAACAAACTAAACACATGGCTGAAGTCTAAAAGATAATAACCATAACAAAGAAACCTAGAGATAAACGGCATAATAGCATAACAGAAAACAAAACCCAAGACAACTGAATAAACTGTAACACAGAAAAGGAATGAACCAAATAAAGACTACATAATAAGAAGCAAAAAATAAAACCAAAAACAAAAGCATAATATAATGGAAAAACAATAACTGGACAGAGACTACAACTGAATAAACCACGTGACTAAAGTAAGAAAACAGAACATACAAAATACACAGGAAACAAAATCAAAGACTACTGAATACTGAACAGAAAATAAATGAACTCAGAATGAAACTAATAACAGAAAATTGAGCTGTGGAAATGGGAAATAAGTGAGCTTACCCCACCCCGGAGCTGGACCCTGACAACGACCGTATGGCTATGAAAATAAATGATCTTTTTTAAAATGGTAAATGGACTGCATTAATATACTGCTTTTCCATCTGCATCATACGCTCAAAGTGCGTTACATATCAATGCCTCACATTCACCCCAATATGAGGCTGCTGCCATGCAAGGCGCCCACTACACACCGGGAGCAACTAGGGGATTAAGGACCTGAGTGATTTCCTAGTCAGGCTGAGATTTGAACCGGGGATCCTCTGGTCTCAAGCCCAACGCTTTAACCACGAGACCATCACATTTTTTTTCAAATATTATGAAAGTTGTTGTTTTACCCTTTTGTTTTTTAAATTAGGAAAACAAGAATGCACACGTGTGTGATGAGCATCCCATGCCAGCAGTTTATATCACGATATTCAGTTGGCTTTGTGTTAGTTTGATCAATTATGAATTCTGACACATCCAGTGAAGCCTGTCTGTTGTCTTCTAATACTACATTTGGAAACAAAAACAACCATCTGTGTTGCTAATGTAACCATGCTATAATATTGGCAGTTCTGATTTCAAAATTTCAAGGTCCATAAACCATATAGTACCACTAGATGTTGCACTAACACCAGAATCTCAGAACAACCAACATCTTCCCTTTGGCCACTCCCCCCAATGTCACTTGGAACCCTTTAACAATTCAAAGGGTTTTCCCATCTGTGAAAAATACAGACTTATGTTGATTGTAGATAATTGCATTCTTGGTCACAGGCCTTTTTAGCTTTTCCAGAATTCCTCAGCTCAAGGAAACCATGTTCGTCTCTTACTATCCCCCTACTATAGCTTGTTTACATATCAGCTATATGTTTTAGTTTTAAAGTAATGCACTAATTAGAAGGTTTTAGCATTTATAGGCACACATGCCAAAAGACATTATGGAAAAATGGAGCTTCCTGTCATCAGTGGTTGGTTGGTTTTTACACGTTACAGTAACTTGTGTGTTGGTTTTTACAAATAAATCTGTATTTGTAAATATGCACGAGAAGGAGAGTGCATAGACATTATAAAGAGTAGACGTCGCACTGGTTGCTGAGGTGCAAGAAATGCGGCCACCATCTTGGACCGGTCATCATAGTGATTCCATCACAAGGTACGTGAAGGTTTGATTTTATAATCTTGTTTATTTTTTTATCTCTCTAATTGTTTCTTTGTTCTTTATGTTCTCTGTTCTGTAAAGTGTGTTTTAGCACTGTGTAAAGTGCTATATAATGATGAAATTATATGATTTCCTCTGATATATTGATCATATTATCATATTGATACTCCACATATATATATATATATATATATATATATATATATATATATATATATATATAGTTATATATATATATTATATATATATATATATATATATATATATATATACACTCAACAAAATATAAACACAACACTTTTGGTTTTGCTCCCATTTTGTATGAGATGAACTCAAAGATCTAAAACATTTTCCACATACACAATATCACCATTTCCCTCAAATATTGTTCACAAACCAGTCTAAATCTGTGATAGTGAGCACTTCTCCTTTGCTGAGATAATCCATCCCACCTCACAGGTGTGCCATATCAAGATTGCTGATTAGACACCATGATTAGTGCACAGGTGTGCCTTAGACTGTCCACAATAAAAGGCCACTCTGAAAGGTGCAGTTTTGTTTTATGGGGGGGGGGGGGGGGGGGGGGGATACCAGTCAGTATCTGGTGTGAACACCATTTGCCTCATGCAGTGCAACACATCTCCTTCGCATAGAGTTGATCAGGTTGTCAGTTGTGGAATGTTGGTCCACTCCTCTTCAATGGCTGTGTGAAGTTGCTGGATATTGGCAGGAACTGGTACACACTGTCGTATACGCCGGTCCAGAGCATCCCAAACATGCTCAATGGGTGACATGTCCGGTGAGTATGCCAGCCATACAAGAACTGGGACATTTTCAGCTTCCAAGAATTGTGTACAGATCCTTGCAACATGGGGTCGTGCATTATCCTGCTGCAACATAAGGTGATGTTCTTGGATGTATGGCACAACAATGGGCCTCGGGATCTCGTCATGGTATCTCTGTGCATTCAAAATGCCATCAATAAAATGTACCTGTGTTCTTCATCCATAACAGACGCCTGCCCATACCATAACCCCACCGCCACCATGGGCCACTCGATGCACAACATTGACATCAGAAAACCGCTCACCCACACGATGCCACACACGCTGTCTGCCATCTGCCCTGGACAGTGTGAACCGGTATTCATCCATGAAGAGAACACCTCTCCAACGTGCCAAACGCCAGCGAATGTGAGCATTTGCCCACTCAAGTCGGTTACGACGACGAACTGGCGTCAGGTCGAGACCCAGATGAGGACGACGAGCATGCAGATGAGCTTCCCTGAGACGGTTTCTGACAGTTTGTGCAGAAATTCTTTGGTTATGCAAACCGATTGTTTTCAGCAGCTTTCCGAGTGTGCTGGTCTCAGACGATCTTGGAGGGTGAACATGCTGGATGTGGAGGTCCTGGGCTGGTGTGGTTACACGTGGTCTGCGGTTGTGAGGCTGGTTGGATGTACTGCCAAATTCTCTGAAACGCCTTTGGAGACGGCTTATGGTAGAGAAATGAACATTCAATACATGAGCAACAGCTCTGGTTGACATTTCTGCTGTCAGCATGCCAATTGCACGCTCCCTCAAATCTTGCGACATCTGTGGCATTGTGCTGTGTGATAAAACTGCACCTTTCAGAGTGGCCTTTTATTGTGGGCAGTCTAAGGCACACCTGTGCACTAATCATGGTGTCTAATCAGCATCTTGATATGGCACACCTGTGAGGTGGGATGGATTATCTCAGCAAAGGAGAAGTGCTCACTATCACAGATTTAGACTGGTTTGTGACAATATTTGAGGGAAATGGTGATATTGTGTATGTGGAAAAGTTTTAGATCTTTGAGTTCATCTTCATACAAAATGGGAGCAAAACCAAAAGTGTTGCGTTTATATTTTTGTTGAGTGTATATATATATATATATATATATATATATATATATATATATATACACACATACATCAGTTTAGTATTCAGAGAATTAGGATGGATTAAATGTACTGCGCCTGCCAAACAGCACTGAGTGGAGCGGGTCGGATGACCGGTCTAAGATGGCGGCCCCACGGCTCGTCAGCGCCAATAGGCAGTAGCGGTCGACGTGTTGACTATTCTTTATAATGTCTATGGTTCTCTATCCCCCTTCCGACCTTTACGGCAAGTTGGGGAAATAAAATATTTGTATTGGCATCATTATGAATATATTTTTTAAAACACTTGTGTTGGGAAGGTGTCGTAGCACGGACCCACAACAGGGGGCGCAAATGAACGGACAATGAATAAGCCAAAAAGGTAACAATTTAATGTTGTGATAATACACAACGAAACGTACTGTAATCTGCACAGTCAATTTAACACCAGGTGACGTGTGGGCAGGCTCAAAGATAGAAGACCCCCGACGAGAGAGAAGCTGCGTCCCACACAGCTTCCACCACCAACGGTCTGAAGAACACCGGAGCCGCCAAGTCCCAAGTCCCCAGGTGGCCTCTGTCTTCGGCTGTCGACCCTGGTACTGCTGGCAGAAAGCAGAAATATGATGAGTGAGTGTGAGTCTGCACACTCAGTAAATCCACAGTTAGAGAGGGAGGAAGCACCTCTACCTCCAATCACACACTCGTGCAGCTCCTGTTTGAACACTTATCTGGGTGGGAGGTGTTGCGAAGCCGTCGCTGAACACCTCAAACGCCACCTCCACAGACGAGTCTCACCGACAGGAAAACGGCTGCAAAGAAGAGTTTAGACAGATACACAGTCTTAAGTTCACAGAGAAATTACCTTGGTAATGGTAGTCGATTTCTCGGCGGGGAGGTGGAGTTGCAGTCCGGCTTTTATGGTGGTGCTGATGAACGAGTGACAGCTGGTGCAGAGGATGAGTGACAGCTGTCACTTCTTCTGGGTCTGGCGCCCTCTCGTGCTTGGAGCCCGCACTCCAAGCAGGGTGCCCTCTGGTGGTGGTGGGGCCAGCAGTACCTCCTCTTCAGCGGCCCACACAACAACTTGTTGAATTAGTTGGTCTCAGCCTGTAATATAATCAGAGGCAGGTTTGGGTCAAGAAGACGATGGATCCAGAAATATTTTGTAAATTGTATGCATTACACCTTGACTGAAGTTCTTTTCAAGTTGCTTATGTTTCAACACAATTATTGTGATTATTGTGCAACTTGAACAACCCGTTTTATCATGTTCATTGAAGCTCTCAATGCATTTTCCAAATAATTCTGTTTGTATTTTGTGCACACTTGTGTCTAATTGGTTTGTAAAACTCGCGGGAGGGGTTTTCTATTGTGCCAAAGATTTCTTTGTGCAGTTTATGCTGTGTTGTTTTTTAATGTAACACTCACTGAGTGGTAAAATGTGAGAGCATGAAACCAGTTGTTCTGTCTGTATTTTGGACGTACTTCAGTCATGAGCCTCCTCGTCACCTCCTTTCTCCTCTGCTGGTGCTTCTGTCCTTGTACCCTGCTGTTCTAACCTCCCTCCCTTCTTCCTCGCTCCTCGTCTCAGACAGTGCTGGCGATGGCTAATTAGAGTGGCTCCGTTAGCTTTGATTAAGTGGCTGTTTTTTGTCACTGTGCCAAACCAGTTTCCTCATCTCAAAGTCACTGGATGTAAGTGAAATCAGCTTTTAAAATTGCCACAGGATCTTACAAGGCGGACATGCTGGCAAACATCAGTCATGTTGGACAACTTTCCCCTTTTGTTTGTTTTTGTGGTGTTTGTGTGTGTGTGGTGTGTTGGTGTGTGTGTGTGTGTGTGTGTGTGGTGTGTGTGTGTGGTGTGTGTGTGTGTGTGTGTGTGTGTGTGTGTGTGTGTTGTGTGTGTGTTTAAAATCATTTAGTCATTAAAGGATTTTCTTCAACACTTTAATTAGAATAAAGGTTTTAGAATAAGGGTTATAACATGAGAATAACAGTTTAACACTCTTGCATGACCAAAATGATCAAAATTCACTTTTTCTGGGATGCAGTTTAGCCACGTGGGTTAATATACAAATAATGAATGTTTATGAGTTCAATGGTATGAATATTTCATGAGGTGAAAGCTGGAACATACCATTCAACGAGGCTCGTTGAATGGTATGTTCCAGCTTTCACCTCATGAAATATTCGTACCATTGAAAGAATATAAAAACATTCATTATTTGTTTAATATATCGGCTAAAATAGATCCTTGTCATTTGATATTTTATTAATTTATAAACAACAGAAAAGGGACTTACATCTTGGTGTTCCACTGCTGCTAAAGTCCAATACGAACTTTAAATGGGAGTCCAAATTGTGACGTATAGCTCTTCATGCCTCCAGACGGCTTACAGCGGAGTGGATTTTGTGTGTGTGTGTGTATATGTGTTAGAAGAAATCGTCGTTCGTCAGGAACACAAACTCCGCCGTTTGTTTTAAAACTAAATGGTGTCCCACTTGTGTGAGCACGCTTGCACCGCGTGAAAAAAATCACGTCAGAAATTAGTCAAGCTTTTCATTAGCAGCAGTGTATTTGTTTTGTGTGTGTGCGTGTGTGTGCGCAGAGTGCAGTGGTACCAAACATATGGAACCAGATTTGCACAGTAAATGCAATGCAACACAAATGAGATGAATAATCCATGTCACGTGACATACAAAGCACCAATCAAATGACAAGGATCCACTCAGCCGTTATACAAAAATACACTTATATACACAGGGACAATACACAATATACTCCGGGAGACTCAAATTCAAGTCCAAATACACGCTTCACTCAACAAGATATTATAGGAAGACCATATGGCTGTTTCACCAATTGTGAACAGTAGATTAAGCTGGAATTTTCCAATTATTAATGTGTGTCGGTAGCATCAATTTGAGTCTGGTCTGCTTGTGTTTCTTCCTCAAGTCATCAGATGGAGGGTTTCCTTTCCACTGTTGCCTGTGTGCTTGCTCTAGGGGTTGGTAAGATTACACCTTACTTGTGTGAAGCACAAGTAAGGTCACATGAGGCCACACTTGAGGCAGCTTTGTTGTGATTTGGCATTCTAAATAAAATAAATTATCATGAAAGTAGATATGTTGCTATGGAGATGCATTCTATGCAGTTAGCTTGCTCCAGGCCATTCTAACAGCTTAGCACCTTGGCTTGGCCAACATGAGACATATATAGCCATGACAAACTGACAAGGCTATGCTAAGTTTATCTTTTCTTGTTATTCTGGATTTCTGAGTTCTGTCTCTGTGATACAAATGTGGCAAAGAAAAGAAACAAAAGTACAGACAGTTACCCAGTTCCAGATCACCTTTTTTAAAGTCCCGCTATACGGAGCCATAACACAACTGAATATCCTTTATTGGGTATTGTTGTATTGGGTATTTGGATGTTATCTAGCTGAAAAAGTCAGGATGGTGTAGCCCTTCTGCTTAAAGTGTGAAGCCACATTATGTGTGGTGCAAATATTTGCCAGAAATGGATCACTTTGCCCGGTTCTGGATCACGACACTCTGTGTCACTTTGGGGGCATTCCTGGCATCTGGCTGGAGCCCTTCTAATGCAAAATGATACACACTGTGCCCGAGAATGTGTTTTGAACATAAAATGATATTACTTGGTTTCGAAGGCACTGCTATACGTTTTTACGAGCAAAAAGGAAGTGTGGAGGTGAGATTTCTCCCGAATTAAAAAGTAAAAGCCCCCACATTCATGTCCATTCGTGATGTTGAGATGACCCCCAAAGTCCACATGGCTCACAACTACAGACACGAGGCTGCTGCTTCAGTGATCCACAACTGGCAAATTTTCACGTCAGAGATAAATGCGTGCAGCAATTAAACAGCAGTAACACACTGACATTTTCTACCCAAGTAAGTAAGTATTTTCCCACTCTAGAACATAAAACACCGAATGGCTAACTCACAGTGCTTAATTTGTAAAGTGGGAGGTCCCGGAGCACAAAGGATAGGTGGTTCCGGTGCAGGAAAAAAAAAGAAGGGGGGGGGCTTGCGAACAACGCTGTGCGCCACACCGAAAATAAACTAGGCATGTATTGTAGGCCTAATAACACTAGTCACACCAAATCCGGATAGAGTACAAATTCCTGTTTAATGATGTACAGTGGTCCCTTAAACGAAATCCTCGAAGTAGTCAGTGCTATTTTTTACAATTACTATAGATGTTTTAAGGCTGTAAAACCCCTCACTACACACTTTTCTCAAACAGGCATTAACATTTTCTCACTTTTCTCTCTTGTGTAAACACTCTCTTTTTTCTTCTGTGTGAGAAGATTATAAACAGACACACGCAGAACACAATGCACGGCTCTCCCTTCGCTCACTGCCTCCGGGGGTAGGGATACGGGACCCGCAAAGAATCCAAGTCCTCTCTCGGTGGCCAAGGAGCTCTGCGGCTACGGTCAAAATCCGGATCAAAACAGCGAGCATAGCCTCTGGACCTGTTGCCAGATTTGGCGCAATTCCGCACAGCAGACAGGAGGGCAGTGTGAGTGTCAGTGAGAGCAATCGCAGTGATTTTTTTTATATTTTGTTAGTCAAGAGAGGTGGCGGATCACCGGATCCAGTATAAATAGTTGGCGAAGCCAACATCAGGGATTCCGGAGCGCGCGTCCGAGGTTCCGGAGTGCGCTCCGGCTTGCTCCCCCTCAAATTAAGCCCTGCTAACTCACCTTTGTCTTAGAGATCGTTACTTTCAAACTTGCAGGAATGAGTCAGTGAGAAAAAGCGCGCACACCGCAGACACCAGATGTTTTGATTCCTCTGCTGATCACAAGGATGGCTGGATCCGGTCGAGCTTGTGGTCATTTGTAGACAAAACATCAGTCTTTCCATTGGTACCAAGTATTAGCTTATTCGTGCTGATTACGAGAAACGGTGGTGCAAATACTACAGCAGTGATCTGGAACCGGCAATGATCCGGAACTGGGCAAGTGACTGTACTGAATGAAGGAGGAAAAAATCTCAGATATGTTAAACTTGGCAGGCTCAAAAAATCTGTATGAAAGAAAAATGTTAAAAGGGAACTTGAAGGTAAGAGCAGACAATCATTGAAAACCAACAAAACGAGTGAAGGTGTGAAGGTGCATACATGCAGAGTGTGATGGGGCTGATGCAGCACAAGTGTGTGTGACTGCAGTTTCTCGAATCAAATCAGTGTGAAAGAGGAAGTGCTTGAATGTGAGATAGACAACTTGTTTGATGTCTGTGCTTTGAGTGTATTTACACAAATTGACAAATTCAGAATAAAACCAAAGCTTAACCCAGCAAAGCTTTGGTTTGACATTAAAGTGGCAATTTCTCTCATTTCTACTTTTGCGTGCTGTAGCTCTTCTAAAACCTGTGTAAGCTAAAACATTTTCCCCTAACGCTGTTGGCCTCTAGTTTTTGATCTGTCCTTCAACCTGGGTTTTTTTTTTTTTTTACATTTTTATGTGTGTACTACAACCCCTGGCAAAAACTATGGAATCACTGGCCTCGGAGGATGTTCATTCAGTTGTTTAATTTTGTAGAAAAAAAGCAGATCACAGACATGACACAAAACTAAAGTCATTTCAAATGGCAACATTCTGGCTTTAAGAAACACTATAAGAAATCAGGAAAAAAAATTGTGGCAGTCAGTAACGGTTACTTTTTTAGACCAAGCAGAGGGAAAAAAATATGGAATCACTCAATTCTGAGGAAAAAATTATGGAATCAAGAAAAACAAAAGAACGCTCCAACACATCACTAGTATTTTGTTGCACCACCTCTGGCTTTTACAACAGCTTGCAATCTCTGAGGCATGGACTTAATGAGTGACAAACAGTACTCTTCATCAATCTGGCTCCAACCTTCTCTCATTGCTGTTGCCAGATCAGCTTTGCAGGTTGGAGCCTTGTCATGGACCATTTTCTTCAACTTCCACCAAAGATTTTCAATTGGATCCGGACTATTTGCAGGCCATGACATTGACCCTGTGTGTCTTTTTGCAAGGAATGTTTTCACAGTTTTTGCTCTATGGCAAGATGCATTATCATCTTGAAAAATGATTTCATCATCCCCATGTTGGGAAAGTGTAGTGACACGGACCCACAACAGGGGGCGTAAATGAACGGACAATGGAAGGAGTTAAATTAGAACACTTTACTGTTGTGAATGTCACAACCAAACACAGCAGATTACAGAATGTACACAAGTCAATTAATAAAGGTGTCGTGTGGGCAGGCTCGACGATAGGAGACGCCCGTCTGGAGACGAACCGGAACCACACGATTTCCACTGCCACCGAACCCGAGGGATACTGGAGCCGCCAAGTCCCGAAGTCCCCAGGTGGCCACCGTCACGGCATGTCGGATCTGGTACTGCTGGCAGAAAGCAAAGACAGTCAAGGGTGGGTGTGTGAACACCCAGTAACAATCCTGGTGGGAATTCCACCTCCACCCTCTCACTCTATAACTTGCAGAGTACTGTAGTGATTCCTCAGGGAAAAAGAGTGCCTTCTAGCGCTCTCTCAGCTTCCACCGACAGAGGTACCGGTACTCCTGCAAACACTCACAATATACAAATAATATTATAACACAAAACGGCTGAGGATATTACCTCTTGTAGAAGATGATATCTCGGCAATGTGGTGGAGGTGTCTTCCTGCTTTTATTCCAGATGTGAGTAGATGATTAGTGACAGCTGTCATGGATGATGAGTGACAGCTGTCACCACGGCTTGTTCCTGGAGGCGGCAGCGCCCTCTCGTGCCTGAAGCCCGCACCTCAGGCAGGGCGCCCTCTGGTGGTGGGCCAGCAGTACCTCCTCTTCTGGCGGCCCACACAACACCCCAAACATCCTTTCAATTGATGGGATAAGAAAAGGGTCCAAAATATCAACGTAAACTTGTACATTTATTGATGATGTAATGACAGCCATCTCCCCAGTGCCTTTAACTGACATGCAGCCCCATATCATCAATGACTGTGGAAATTTACATGTTCTCTTCAGGCAGTCATCTTTATAAATCTCATTGGAACGGCACCAAACAAAAGTTCCAGCATCATCACCTTGCCCAATGCAGATTTGAGATTCATCACTGAATATAACTTTCATCCAGTCATCCACAGTCCACGATTGCTTTTCCTTAGCCCATTGTAACCTTGTTTTTTTCTGTTTAGGTGTTAATGATGGCTTTCATTTAGCTTTTCTGTATGTAAATCCCATTTCCTTTAGGCGGTTTCTTACAGTTCGGTCACAGACGTTGACTCCAGTTTCCTCCCATTCGTTCCTCATTTGTTTTGTTGTGCATTTTCGATTTTTGAACCATATTGCTTTAAGTTTTCTGTCTTGACGCTTTGATGTCTTCCTTGGTCTGCCAGTATGTTTGCCTTTAACAACCTTCCCATGTTATTTGTATTTGGTCCAGAGTTTAGACACAGCTGACTGTGAACAACCAACATCTTTTTCAACATTGTGTGATGATTTACCCTCTTTTAAGAGTTTGATCATCCTCTCCTTTGTTTCAATTGACATCTCTCGTGTTGGAGCCATGATTCATGTCAGTCCACTTTGGTGCAACAGCTCTCCAAGGTGTGATCACTCCTTTTTAGATGCAGACTAACGAGCAGATCTGATTTGATGCAGGTGTTAGTTTTGGTGATGAAAATTTACAGGGTGATTCCATCATTTATTCCTCAGAATTGAGTGAGTCCATATTTTTTTCCCTCTGGAAAAAAATCCCAGGAAGTTGACATTTCAAATGACTTTAGTTTTGTGTCATGTCTGTGATCTGCTTTTTTCTACAAAATTAAACAACTGAATGAACATCCTCAGAGGCCGGTGATTCCATAATTATTGCCAGGGGTTGTATATGTACTCTTTCCTTCCTAAAGTTCTCTCTAAAAAACGGTTTGCACATCATCTGCGACTCCCTGTGGCTCGTCATCATTCTCTCTTCCTGGTTCCATCTTTCTTTTATTGTGTCTTCTCAGTCTGCTGCACCCAGAGCTTAACTGCCGCTGACATATACTCAGAGTGGCGCACACAAAAGCCAATGTAGCATACCCGAGTGAGAGGCAAACGCTTTATTTCATCCCAGAAAATACAATTTCTGGGGACACCGTGCCAAGCAGAGAGCCTCAAGGGATGCTGCTTTCTCAGAAATGCAGAAAATCACACTCGTTAACTGTGGTGTTTTGCTCGTTTGTCCATTACATGCTGTTAAGCCACCTGAAAGCCATAAAGGTGTTTGTTGTCACATTCAGACTGATGGAGGCTATACAATGTGGAGGAGTAACTCAATAAGAAAGCACTGTCTTGTTTAGTGAAATCACTGAGTGATGAATGACCGCTGGCTGCACAGTGTCGAGATGATACAGTCGATGCCTTATTCACGGGATCACTGGAGTCAAACACCTACAGTAGTGTTCAGAATAATAGTAGTGTTATGTGACTAAAAAGATTAATCCAGGTTTTGCGTATATTTCTTATTGTTACATGGGAAACAAGGTACCAGTAGATTCAGTAGATTCTCACAAATCCAACAAGACCAAGCATTCATGATATGCACACTCTTAAGGCTATGAAATTGGGCTATTAGTAAAAAAAAAGTAGAAAAGGGGGTGTTCACAATAATAGTAGCATCTGCTGTTGACGCTACAAACTCAAAACTGTTATGTTCAAACTGCTTTTTTAGCAATCCCGTGAATCACTAAACTAGTATTTAGTTGTATGACCACAGTTGGCGAGGCATGGAGTCAACCAACTTGTGGCACCTTTCAGCTGTTATTCCACTCCAAGATTCTTTAACAACATTCCACAATTCATTCACATTTCTTGGTTTTGCTTCAGAAACAGCTTTTTCAATGTCACCCCACAAGTTCTCAATTGGATTTAGGTCGGGGGATTGGACAGGCCACTCCAAAACATTAATTTTGTTGGTTTGGAACCAATATTTTACTCGTTTACTAGTGTGCTTGGGGTCATTGTCTTGTTGAAACACCCAATTCAAGGGCATGTCCTCTTCAGCATAAGGCAACATGACCTCTTCAAGTATTTTGACATATCCAAACTGATCCATGATACCTGGTATGCAATATATAGGCCCAACACCATAGTAGGAGAAACATGCCCATATCATGATGCTTGCACCACCATGCTTCACTGTCTTCACTATGAACTGTGGCTTGAATTTAGAGTTTGGGGGTCGTCTCACAAACTGTCTGCGGCCCTTGGACCCAAAAAGAACAATTTTACTCTCATCAGTCCACAAAATATTCTTGCATTTCTCTTTAGGCCAGTTGATGTGTTCTTTGGCAAATTGTAACCTCTTCTGCACGTCTTTTATTTAACAGAGGGACTTTGCGGGGGATTCTTGCAAATAAATTAGCTTCACACATGCGTCTTCTAACTGTCACAGCACTTGCAGGTAACTCCAGACTGTCTTTGATCATCCTGGAGCTGATCAATGGGTGAGCTATTGCCATTCTGGTTATTCTTCTATCCATTTTGATGGTTGTTTTCCATTTTCTTCCATGCGTCTCTGTTTTTTTTTTTCCATTTTAAAGCATTGGAGATCATTGTAGATGAACAGCCTATAATTTTTTGCAACTTTTTAATCAAACTACGCTGTTCTTCTGAACAATGTCTTGAATGTCCCATTTTCCTCAGGCTTTCAAAGAGAAAAGCATGTTCAACAGGTGCTGACTTCATCCTTAAATAGGGGACACCTGATTCACACCTGTTTGTTCCACAAAATTGACGAACTCACTGACTGAATGCCACACTACTATTATTGTGAACACCCCCTTTTCTACTTTTTTTACTAATAGCCCAATTTCATAGCCTTAAGAGTGTGCATATCATGAATGCTTCGTCTTGTTGGATTTGTGAGAATCTACTGAATGTACTGGTACCTTGTTTCCCATATAACAATAAGAAATATACTCAAAACCTGGATTAATCTTTTAGTCACATAGCACTACCATTATTCTGAACACTACTGTACTTTGATGTGTGATTATGGCTGGCATAGGGCATAGTTACACAGCGACATGGTTTTGGTCATTTTAGTTTTGTACCACAACACAGTAGCATTGAACAAAAATAATTTTGATTAAACTTTTATTTAACCAGGTTCTTTAGACAATAATGTGTATCTATATTTATTTGCTTTTTGTTTGTTTTTTTGGGGGGAGTGGGGAGTAGCTACACTATTGACAAAAATGGTAAGTTATAAACAATATGTGAAGACATAGCGCAAGGAACGAGATTAATCCAAATGAAAATACAGTGGTAATGGTAAAGCATAACTTGAAAAAAATTGGTACACAAAACTAAACATTCGCAAGCACATTTGTATCAAACATGTAACTTTTAATATTGACATTTGCCTATATCCCAAAAATAGATTGTGGTAAGATACTGCTGTGACTTAAGTGCAGCATCTTATTACAATATCATCAGCATAGAAAAGAACACTGGCCTTTACCTATACACATACCTATAAATAAATGTTTTGTGACGTAAGCACAGCAATGAATTGGTCATCCACAAACAACAAGAAATACTGTGAAACATTCACATTTACCTATATCATGAAATAAAATCTGCAGCTTTATAGCATTATATGACTGTATCATCAACATAGAAAAGAACAGTGACATATAATGACTAGAAGGGCATCCCTCTACCACAGATTAACAATCCTGAAATTTTGCATTGGAATTTTAATGACATTATTTTATTGGGAACTTTATCATGCATGTTGAACTGTTTTATCGCAATACAGCAACTTTCTTATTATCAGTTTATTATATCAAATTTTTCCTCATCTTTCATCACAGGATACATGTAATTGATACGTTTCATCGACATCAGCATTAATTTGGAGAAAGTGACAAAAGTCTCAAAAAAGTTGGAAAATTTTAGATCCAAATGTGGAACCTGAACATTACCCAGATATAATGGGTAAAATATCGCACACATCTTTTAAAGTAATGCACTAATTCTGAAGGTTTGAGCACTAACTTCTCTCCCCTCAGCCCCAACCAGTCCCAGCAGAAGATTGCCCCTCCCTGAGCCTGGTTCTGCTGGAGGTTTCTTCCTGTTAAAAGGGAGTTTTTCCTTCCCACTGTCGCCAAGTGCTTGCTCACAGGGGGTCCTTTTGACCGTTGGGGTTTTTCTGTAATTATTGTATGGCTTTTGCCTTACAATATAAAGCGCCTTGGGGCAACTGTTTGTTGTGATTTGGCGCTATATAAATAAAATTGATTTGATTTGACTAACCGACACACGCACCAAAAGGCATTATGGGAAATGAGTCTCCTCTTATCCCCCCCGTCAAAATGCATAGAATACTGCCATCTACTGAATGGGAGTGTGAGTGACCAACGTGTGATCGGTAATCTACAAATGTTGAATCACACTTCACAAACAGAAATTTCATTTTTGTTGTAAATGCATTTTTTTACAAATAAAAAATGACATTTACAAATACACATTTACTTGTAAAAACCAACGCACGAGTTACAAAACAAATGTTTGTGGATCGCAAAACACGTGTGGAAATCAAGGAGTATTTGTAGATCACCCTTTGTGCATTTGCAGGTATTAATTAGACAAATTTAACTCCATAAATAAGTGTGTTTTCAATTTTTAAAAAAGCAAATATTTGCATGTACATGCTGTCTTTAAAGCAGACACAGTGTTGATTGCTGCTGCCATGCATTAAGGGAGTTCGGGTTTGTTTGTTACCTCCGCCAAGGAGGTTATGTTTTTGGTCGTGTTTGTTTGTCTGATTGTCAGCAGTATAACTCAAAACGTTTTGAATGGATTTTGATGAAATTTTGTGGAGTGGTTGGAAATGACAAGAGGAACAAGTGATTAAATTTTAGTGGTGATCCGGATCACGATCCGGATCCCGATGCTAACGTGTTAGCATGTATGTGGCATTTTCAATGTTAAACGTTAGCATTAAGCAGTTGCAGCTGTCATCACGTTCGGGTGAATTTGTTTTCAAATTGTAATATTTCTTGAATTTATTTTTGTTTATATATTAATAATCTAATTATTATTATATACAATTTTAGAGAAAGAGACAAAAAGAAATAGATCACTGTGCCAAGGAGGGAATCTCTTTAGGGTCAGTGACCCTATGGCCTTGTTTAGAGAAGTGTTTCATAAATGTTAAAAAATTTATATATTTGCAGTTTAGTTGAATAATAAATTGAATTTTGTCTCTTATTTGTTTTTGTCTATAAGCACATGCAATATCAATATCAGTGCTCAGATGACAGTAGCTTCTGGGAAAGGTGCAAGTTGCAATAAACTGTGATGCCAAGCGCTAAGGAAGCTAATTGGTCCACTGATGGTGTTCAGAGTTAGCTGAAAAGCAAATCCGCTAACGAAAAAGTTAGCTTCACTAATCAGCGGTTAGCAGATAAGCGGAACTGTGCCCACCACTGACTCTCTGTTACTGTCCACTTTACAATAATAATATATTGATTTGTTTCAGTGACACTTTATGCTGTTTTTGCTCACTTGCGACAAACACTGCCATTGGAACTACACAAAGTCGTTAACATTCGCATCCACTACTTTGTAACTGCTTTGTGTACTTTCTGAAGGCCTGTCATCTGTGATGGCTGCTGTTAATAGTGTACTATTAATTTTGGATTCTCTCTTTTCCAGGCTGTAAGTCCTGTGCACGGTGGTGATGAGCAGTCAGGGCAGTAGCAGCCGGGGCAGCGGCTGGCACGCAAACACTCCTCCACCATGTCACACTCCTGGACCAAAGCTCCAGGTGCAGCGCTCTCTTTCTCGTGACACCATTACCATCCACTTCTCTGCTTTAGGGAAGGAAGAAGATGATGAGGAAGATGAGCTCTTTGGGGGACCTGCTGGAACTAAAGCTGGGCTTGATGGATCAGGTGGTCTTCAATGTCCAGAAGCATTAGGGGCTGATAGTCAGGCTGTCATCACTGGCCTGGAGGCAAAAGAGGAGCTGTTATTTGAATCTGCTGGTGCAGAGTCCTCCTCAGGAGCTGCCATGCTGCCTGTGTCACCCACCATCCTGCATGTGCTGCCCTCAGAAGCTCAAACACACCATCACACAATGTCTGCAGCTATGACTATTATCCCGTGTGCTACATACTCCCACCTGAGCTCCACTCCTCCTGCCAGTTCATCCTGGCCCTCTGATCGGACCTCAGCCAGCCCCCAATTCACAAGCTCAAGTTCCTCCTCCCCTTGTAAGTCTTCAGCTCTTTCATCCTCAAAGCCTTTCCTCAGCCTGGTCAGGTCTTTGTCCAATGATGTTGACTCTCGGGAAACTACAACTACATCCACTGGTGTTGCACCACCACATGCACGCCATCGCCACTTAATGAAATCTTTTGTTAAATCTTTGTCCACGGACACTTCAAAAACTGAACCCCAAGAAGGGACTCAGCATCACTACCTTCATCATCATCCTCCTCCTCCTCAGCAGCAGCAGATGCAGCCATCCCAACGGCCTCTGGTTGAGTCACGTCGCAACATGCAGCTCTTCAAGCAGTTCTCACAGCCTCGCTTATCAACCAGCACCATCACTGTCAGTCAAGCAGGTGGTGACTCCAAAACGGCCCCCTCCTCCCCAGTCATGTCCCCAGATGGGAGGTCTTTCTTCAAGGTTCAAGAGGTGGAAGCAAAGATAGAAGACACCAAGCGACGGCTGTCCGAGGTGATATCAGACCCCCTGCAGCTTTTCAGTAAGATCATGGGGGATGAATCTGGAACAGCGGCTGTGGGAACTGCCACGCTTCGTGCCAAATCCCTGTCATCCAGTGCATCGGAGCTCAGTGCGATGACAGTTATGAATGGACATGCTGAAGGCAGTAACAACTACAGCATCAGGGAGGAGGAGAGCCAAGAAGGAGAAGAGGAGGAAGCAACCCCCACTGGCAAAGGCCCTGACTCTGTGTTTTTCTCATTCCCACCACTGGGAACACCTCTAGCCCAAACCCAGGCCCCCTCATCCACTCTGTCCAAATCTCCATCTCTAACCCTGGGCCGCTGCTCCATGTCGGCTTTGGTAGCTCGACAGGAAGATGAGGACTTCTGCGAGCTGTACAGCGAAGATTTTGAGTTATGTACTGACACAGAAACCCCAGACGGGGATGGTCCTGGGTCCCTGCAGCCCCATACTGATAGTACTGGTATGTGCAGTGAACATAATACAGAAGAAGAAGAAAAAACTGAGGAAGAGTTGGAGACTGTGCCTGTAGCTGGGCTCATTTTCCTCACACAGTTGGTGTACTGGTATCTAGTCCTTCCTATGCCGCCGTATGTATGTGCGGTGGTGCATGGGATGGTAGGAGGTTTCATGTTGGCTGTCCTGGTCCTTTGGCTGTCCTCCTCTACGGGCTCCTCCTCGGGATTGAGCAGAGGGAAGCGAAACGTTCAGCACTGGAATCTTTCTCAGTTGGATATTAAAGAACCAGATATATACAAGGTGAGACACATTATAAAACTGGGCTCGTCACAATTCATGATTGAAGACTATAAAACCACAGTAACTTGCTCACTATATCACGGTTTTGGGTTCGATGTTGATTATTGTCAAATATTATGGTTTTGATCTGTTAAAACGCTATAAACCTGATGTAAGCATTTGGAGAATCCATACCTCTCTAAATCTGAGCAGCCTCTAATTTATTGTAAAACTCGTCTAAACCGTCATCGTATAAACTGGATACTTGCACTCACCGGACAAAAGCAGAAGTCCCAGTGCTTTTGTATGGATTTCCATGTATATACCAGATTTTGTATAACATATTTTTGCTCACATCGGACAAAACCTGAATGATGTATTTCCATTAAAAACCCCTCACATGTACTGGACAGAGCATGTCTGGGTGTGTCCAGACGCAACAGAGGTACGAAATGAAGTTCAGCATTGACACTAGCTGATTTGAGGAAAGTGAGTACTCTATTTCCTTGATTAAAAGCCCAGGCGTTTATTTTTTCAAACTGTGCTCAGACCCAGTGACTAAACAGAGAAGCATTATATAGCGATACTTCTTGTTTACAAACATTGACACCACAAATTGATACCACGAAAGAGAGAAAGTATGGCGTCTTCGAGTTCAGGAAGTGATTCCACGGCCTCCGAATACATTCAAAACCTTACACTAACCTACAACAAAGGTCTTTGTATGCTTCCAGATCCGTCAATAAACCCACCTGACCATATTCATGACATCACGGGACGTAGCATTCTGCATATTATAGATAGAACAATCAGGCCCAGCAGAGAGATATGAAGTCAAGTCTACCTTATGAATTGCAATACAAATTTTAGCTTCATATGAAATCCACTTTTTGCTATAGATAGGCATACATGAAACGTGTTGAATGTCGGAAGTGTTCAGTAGTGCTGCTTGTTACCAAAAATGAAACCTAATATCTGTTTTCTGTATAAAATTGACTTTTCACTGTGTGGATTCGGTTTTTCATTATAGGTGAACTTGTTGAAGGTCTGAATTATTCAGCATGGCAGACAGAGAAAATGTTCAATGCTATACCTTCCGGAAATATTTTATTGTGCTGATGCCCTTGATATGACTGACGCGGGACCAGATCGTATACAGAAAATAATAAATTCAAGTGAACAGAGAGATGACCAGTATCATGTATTGTGATTTAGCACAAGACCTAAGATTTAACCCTAATCTGCACATACAATGTCACAGATACTTTGTATCAACATAAACATCCAAAATACATGTCAGCAGATATTTGAAAAAAGGGGGATATCAAGGTAATCTAAAAGTAAACCTCCTGCAAAAAGGTATTCTTAGTCAAGGTCATTTGAATTTAGAAACCACTGCATATTTTGGTGGTGAAGTGTCTACCAAGGGATCCAAAAAAAAAAAAACATCTCATTGGCGGCCAGTTAGCCAGTGCAGTACCAATGATGTACCTGGTAAAAAGGCCATGAAAGATCAGATACTAGACATCTGTGATGAAAGAGGGGATGAAAAGGCTGATCTTGTATGTTTGCGGATACTGGGAGCCCCATCAGATCTGCATGGAGCAGATGCCCAGTATCACAGAGACGGTTTGAAGGAGTTCAAAGGTGCAAGAAGTAAACAGCTATCTGAAATCAGAAGAGGTCAGGACAAGAATTTGGCCCTAACAAAACTGATCACAAAAATGAAGGATGATCCTACACACATATGGACATCCATTGACTTACATGAAACATTTCTAGAATTTCCAGGAAACCCATCTGATGCATACACCAGAAAACACCTGATCGCCTGTCTTTGTGAAGACTTAGGTGATGTTACGTAAGTTTAATGATGAAGGTGAAGTGTTGTGCGAGATTGGTTGGTTTGCTTTAAAAGGCACCATCCAGAAAAGGTCAAGTTGGTCTGTGCTGCACCTTCTGCAGTTGACTGTAAAATATATGATGGTAATGAACACCTGTACCACTTCGTTTGGCCAAAGATAGGTACAGTTGCAGGGCTGGATCCAGAGAGAAAATCTGACAGATGCATTTTTGCCCAAGGATAAAATAAAAATCATACGCATCTTGTTATTCAATAATCTTCATTCTTTTATTTGTGTGCAACATACACTGTCACACTTCTTTTAATATATTTTTTATACTTCATGGACCATAGTGAACACTTCTTATTTGTATAAATATGATGTCCTAAAAACAACAACACTATAACAAAAATTGACATGGTGGATCCTTGATCTCTGGACATAAATAGGAATAAACAAAATCTGTAGTTTTTGTCAAAAGCATTTCCTTTCAGACATTATTGGCATGAATGTCTTTCCATATATCTGAGCTGAGCTCTTGCAGTTGCTGTACTGCACGTCAGGATGTAATTTGTAAAGAAATACAGCACGTCTCATTTTGGGAGGAAAAAAAACGTTTTAGTCGATTGTAGTTTCTTGTCTATATTACAACGTTTGTAAGGTTCAAGGTTCAAAGAGTCTTTATTATCCCCAAAGGGGCAATTTGGTTTGCAGCAGCAGCAAAATTACACACCAATTCACACATCCAGTAAAACAATAACACAAAAAATAGACAATTAAAAAGATGAACAACAATTACAGTTACAAAGACTGGTTTAAAACACCAACTGCAACCGGAATAAAAGAATAAGAGGTGTCATTTTATTTAAAGCGGCAATTCATTTTGAAGTTATTAATACCGACTGGACTCTGTCTCGGCAGAGAGCCACGCAGCGTTTGGAGCTGTGCCAACGGAACGGAGGACGATTCTCGTTTCTTGACTGCAACAAGACAAGAGTCCTAGTTAGTGACTTTAATCCACACAAAAGTGACTCATGGTATTTTAATGGCTTTGAGAGGGGTTAAGAAGCAGACTTGCCATTTCTGAAGCGAATCAAAGAACCAACGAGCTAGTGGATCGAAGCATTGCTTCAAGGGTTCATGCTTCAAAGTGGAGTCGCGCTGCAGAAACGGTTCGTTACAGACCCGCTGCAGACCAAACCCTGAACATCCGACTTTATTTGTACGTCCGTATGACTCTGAAACTCGGAAAAATCTGTATAATTTACGGACAATCCGTATAGGTTGACATGTATGGTCAGAAAACCACTGAAAATGTAATTTCAATCATCATAGAATGCCTTTCAAACACACTATTGTCTGAAAACTATTTATAAACCACTCACCGTTTCTTGCTGAAATAAGCGCCCAATTTTCTTTGCACAACTTTTTTTCCTGGATGCCATGATCATCGACTCGACTGGACTGACGCTATTTTTGTTTGATCTGGTTTGAATTTTCCTGTGTACACCTGCGTGGTGCATTGTGGGATCAAATCAAAAGCTGTGTTCACCGCAGGGACACGTTCGGCACTATTTGGGATTATTCAAGATTTTTTTTTTTTTTTACCAATGACGAACAATGCGTAAAAAAATCTGACCGATGCAACTGCATTGGTCCAAACCGGTCTGGATCCGGGCCTGAGTTGGTGACCTCATTGAACGATTTGTGAAATCTGTGAGGGGGGAAGCAGCATGAGGTGGTGGTCATATTCCATCCCTACAATATGAATTCTGTCAAAACACATGAGCGATCACGTTGGAATGATCCCAACAGAGCATGACTTGCAGCAGAATACTGCTTTGTCCTCAAGGGAGGTAATCACGAAATCCAGCAGAAACAAGGAGAAGCTGATCAACTTGATTTGTCGAGCAGAGACTGAAAGCAGGCTGCATCTTATTGGAGACAAAAAAAAACACAGGTTTGGACACGAGGAAGCAGATGTGAATATCATTGCTTACATGTTGACATCCAGAGACAATGGAGCCAAGAACATTCAAATCACAGCAGATGATGCTGACATATTTGTGTTGCTCCTCCATTTCTACTGGAAGCACAAGCTGATTGTTCCTGTGAACATGAAGCAAAGCAATGGAAACTTCATTGATGTAAAGGTGACTGCTGAGCAGTGATGCCAGTAATGTGTTACTTAGTAATGCGTTACTCTAATCTGACCGCTTTTTTTCAGTAAGGAGTAATCTAACACGTTAATTTTTCCAAATGAGCCATCAGATTAAAGTTACTTCTCCAAGTCACTGTGCGTTAGTATTATTTTTGCATTGCGGGTCAATCGCAGCATTAAACTGGCCCATGGGCAGGGGTCGGGGTTTGACTGAACTGCCCACTTCACCCACTTTCAGCAAGCTGTGAGCTTTTCATCCGCAGTTTTCTGCAGCAGTTCTGAAGTGAAGAAACAGTTGGCGTCTCTCAAAGCGCAGTGATGACTGCACACCTGCATTGAGCTTTGCAAAGACATTTTTATGCTTTTTTCCCCTTTATTTAAAACTCTGAGGCGCTCCGTGTGTCCTCGGTAAAAACAGCTGATCTGCGGCGCATTAACAACTAACACTTTTTTTTCCCACCCGACGGCACCTAAACTCTCTTTCTTAGGATGACATGATATAAAAAACACTGAGGAAACTTTCTTCCCTGCCAGTCTGGTCATGTTTTCTGCATAAATAAACATTATCCATTCTTCTGCTCAAAAGCCAAAGCAGGGACAAATCCAGATGGAAAGGGGGGCGTGGAGAGGGGCAGGGACGCACCCCCCTCCCCCCAAAACACCCCTAGAATAAAGGTCCACTTTTGAAGCCTTTTTTTTGCTACTACTACTACTACTACTGCTGCTGCTGCTTATAATAATAATTTCATCAACTAAAATGTTTAGAGAGAATTTGAATGTTAGAATTTAATAATTACATTTATAAATAATGTAAGTTAGAAATGGCAAGTTTTACTGTTATAGTGCTGTCGACAGTTAAATATGAGGTCAAGAAAGAAAGACTGACTTTATTTTTTATAAAACAAGTATTTATGTTCATTGAAGTCAAGAAAGGGTGACTATAAATGGTAAAATGGTAAATGGACTGCATTTATATAGCGCTTTTCCATCTGCATCAGACGCTCAAAGCGCTTTACAATTATGCCTTACATTCACCCCGATGTCAGGGTGCTGCCATACAAGGCGCTCACTACACACCGGGAGCAATAGGGGATTAAAGGCCTTGCCCAAGGGCCCTTAGTGATTTTCCAGTCAAGTGGGGATTTGAACCCATGATCTTCTAGTCTCAAGCCCAACACCTTAACCACTAGACCATCACCTCCCCAGAGTGAGTACTAGCAAAATGGGTTATCATTTTCATGTTGAAGTGGCGGGGGGGGGGGGGGGGGGGGGGGGGGGGTTAGGGTTAGGGTTACTCACTTTTAAAATTGAGTAATCAGTAAAGTATCTACAGTGACCTGCAAAAGTATTCATACCCCTTGAACCATTCCACATTTTGTCACATTACAACCACAAACATAAATATATTTGATTGAAATTTTATGTGAAAGACACATAAACAGAAAGTGATATACAAGTGTGAAGTAGAAAGGAAATTATACATGATTTAAAACATTTTTTACAAATAAAAACTGAAAAGTGCAGTGTGGAAAAATATTCAGCCCCCTTTTTTCTGAGTGCAACCAATTCCCTTCAGAAGTTGCCTGATGATTGCTGAATGATCGAATGTTGACCTGATGACTAAATAGAGTCCACCTGTGTGTAATCTAATCTCAGTACAAATACAGCTGCTCTGTGACGGCCTCAGAGGTTGGTTAAGAGAATATTGGGGAACAAACAGCATCATGAAGTCCAAGGAACACACCAGCCAGGTCAGGGATAAAGATGTGGAGAAGTTTAAAGCAGGCTTAGGCTATAGACAGATTTCCCAAGCTTTGAACATCTCACGGAGCACTGTTCAATCCATCATCCCGAAATGGAAAGAGTATGGCACAACGGTAAACCTACCAAGACAAGGCCGTTCACCTAAACTTACAGGCCGAACAAGATGCAGCCAAGACGCCCATGGTGACTCTGGACGAACTGCAGAGATCCATAGCTCAGGTGGTGGAATCTGTCCACAGGACAACTATTAGTTGTGCACTGCACAAATCTGGCCTGTATGGAAGAGTGGCAAGAAAAAAGAAACATTGTTAAAAGAAAACCTCTCGAAGTCCTGTTTGCAGTTTGCCAGAAGACATGTTGGGGACACAGCAAATATGTGGAAGAAGGTGTGTTGGTCAGATGAGACCAAAATTGAACTTTTTGGTCAAAATGCAAAACGCTATGTGTGGCGGGAAACTAACACTGCGCATCACTCTGAACACACCATCCTCACTGTCAAATATGGTGGTGGCAGCATCATGCCCTGGAGGTGCTTCTCTTCAGCAGGGACAGGGAAGAGTTGATGGGAAGATGGAGCCAAATACAGGGCAGTCTTAGAAGAAAACCTGTTGGAGTCTGCAAAAGACTTGAGACTGGGACGGAGGTTCACCTTCCAGCAGGACAATGACTCTAAACATAAAGCCAAAGCTACAATGGAATGGTTTAAAACAGAACATACTTGTGTGTTAGAATGGCCCAGTCAAAGTCCAGACCTAAACCCAATCGAGGTTCTGTGGCAAGATCTGACAACTGCTGTTCACAAACACTCTTCATATAATCTGACTGAGCTTGAGCTGTTTTGCAACGAAGAATGGGGAAAACTTTCAGTCTCTAGATGTGCAAAGTTAGTACTAGAGACATACCCTAAAAGACTTGCAGCTGTAATTGCAGCAAAAGGTGGTTCCACAAAGTATTGACTCAGGGGGGCTGAATACTTTTGCACATTGCACTTTTCAGTTTTTTATTTGTAAAAAATGTTTTAAATCATGTATATTTTCTTTCTACTTCACAATTATATACCACTTTCTGTTGGTCTTTCACATAAAATTCCATAAAATATACGAGGTCTATTAGAAAAGTATCCGACCTTATTATTTTTTCAAAAACCATATGGATTTGAATCACGTGTGATTACATCAGACATGCTTGAACCCTCGTGGGCATGCGAGAGTTTTTTCATGCCTGTCGGTTACGTCATTCGCCTGTGGGCAGTCTTTGAGTGAGGAGTCGTCCACCCGCTCGTCGATTTTTTTCATTGTTTAGGAATGGCTCAGAGACTGTTGCTTTGTTTGGTAAAAATTTTTTCAAAACTGTAAGGCACAACTGAGTGGACACCATTCAATAAATTCAGCTGGTTTTCGGTAAAAATTTTAACGGCTGATGAGAGATTTTGGTCTGGTAGTGTCGCTTTAAGGACGGTCCACGGCGCCTGACGGCGATCTGCGCTTCGAGGCGGCAGCGTCTCGCCGTTTCAAGTTGAAAACTTCCACATTTCAGGCTCTGTTGACGCAGTAAGTCGTCAGAGAACAGAGAACTTTCAGAAGAAGTCGGCATGAGGAGTTTATTCGGACATTCCATTGTTAACGGTCATTTTGTAATGAAAGAACGTGCGGGCAGAGTCACACGTCGGACCGGACCCGACCGCGGGGGGTCGCGGCAGGAAAAACACCTCCGTTGGAAATCTTAACGGGCAAGTTGGAACATGCCCAAGCTGTTAAACAATTTCTCAGTTACTCACTTGTTGAAAGCCATTAAAAGCCGCCTGAATTCTACAAATGGTTTTCAACACGGAGGTGTTTTTCCTGTCGCGGCACACACAGATTCACCGAGTCGTCACGGAAACGACTCGGCGAATTTGCGCGCACGTCTTTCATTAAAAAAATGTCCTTAAACAGTGGAATGTCCGCATAAATTCCTCATGCCGGCCTCTTCTGAATCTTCTCTGTTCTCTCACGATGTCCTGGGTGAATTAAGCCTTAAATTAGGATGTTTTAAGCTCGAAACAGGCCGACGACAGCGCCTGGAAGCGCTGCAGGACGTCCCGCTCCGTGGGAAGTCCTTACACCGACAGAAACACCCCATAATCTCTCATCAGCCGTTAAACTTTTCACAGAAAACCATCTTAATTTCTCGAATAGTGTCCACTCGGATATTCCTCACAGGTCCAGAAAAAATGTTGATAAAGCAACGCGCGCCGTCTGGAGCAGCGTGTGAAACAAAGGAATTCAGCCGAGAGGGCGGGACCACATCTCACTCAAGGCCTGCCCACAGGGAAATGACGTCACCGACACGTGTGAAAAAACTCACGCATGCGCACGAGGGTTCAAGCATGATTGGTGTAATCGCATGTCATTCAAATCCATATAGTTAAAAAAAAAATAAAAGGGTCGGTTTATTATCTAAGAGACCTCGTATTTATGTTTGTGGTTGTAATGTGACAAAATATGGAAAAAGTTCAAGGGGTATGAATACTCTTGCAAGCCACTGTAAGTTAATTTTTCAATGAGCAGTCAGTAATCAGTAATTGGATTACTTTTTCAAAGTAACTGGCAACACTACTGCTGAGGCACTGTCAGAAAAAAAAACGTGGATCTACTGTCACTTCATGCCATTACTGGGTGTGACTCTGTGTCATATCCTTTCAGAAAAGGAAAAATCACAGCACTCGGTGTTTTGATGGAAACTATAGATATTCAGTTGCAAACAAAGTGAGAGAAAGGATGTGCAAACAGCAGGGAAAATCTTCTTTGTCTGGCTTTAATGTGGTAAACAAACTAGGGACCTGAATATGAAGCAACTCAGGTTGAAGATTTTCACCTCCAAAAAGGTGAAAACACCCCGAATCAACATGTTGCCTCCCACAGAGGATTCCCTTAGCATCATGTCCTCCGGGCTCACCTCCAGGCTATGACATGGGAGTTACTGATGGTTGTTTCATGCTCTTGTGCGGCAAATATGCTTTGCTTTACAAAAAAGTGCTCTTTTGTATCTTCAGCATTGTCATGCACAAGATATTACAGATGTGAGTCTACAAATAAGTGAAAAACATTCATACTAAAGATACTGTTGATGATGAAAATGATGATGATGATGAAGATGTAGCCTAGGAGTAGGAATGTCAAAGTTTTTCTTAGTTACCATGTACAATGAATACTTAGTATGTTATTGTGACCAAACACAACATGCACATACAGATAAGGTATTAATCCCAAGATTAACAATCCATCCACATTCTAAACAATACGGATCGTTATGACTATAGTTGATGCAGAAATTACATGTGAAATTTGCTTCTCTATGTATCTGACCCCTATTAATATAACTGATGTTACTAATTGCATGCTGAGTCTTCAAGAGTTGACCAGTTGCTTCAAGGATTTGATTATCTTTGATCAGACAGCCACTTAAGAAATATTCATGTATACTTAGATAAGTCTTGAAACATATGTTTTAGTTTTATTTGAAAATGTAAAAAAGAAAAAAAAATTAAAACTAAAAACCAAACAAAGAACTGGAATCTCTAGCTGGCCTCATCATGGCTCAAGAGCTTACAAAGAAGCTGTGACTTTCATTAACTAGCTAGAAAATAACTCAAAATATTAGTTTTAATTATTCAAAATTCAATGAAAAAAGCTAGTAATGCAATCGAAAATTAGCTTTATATGTGAAATAAATCAAAATTTTGTGTTCATGTTACATTATGTTGAAATAGAAATACTGAAATACATTGCAAAAAGGAAGACTTGAGCCCGTAATTTTATTCCAGAATAAAGCATTGATTATCATGTTTGAAAATGTGCAAATTAGCTAATACCTAATTCAGCGGATATTTTATAAATAATTCCGTCCATCCATCCATCCATTTTCTTCCACTTTATCCGGAGTCGGGTCGCGGGGGCAGCAGCTCAAGCAAAGCGTATTTATAAATAATATCATGCAAAATAGACATTGGAGGATATTTGCAGTACAATATTACATATAATTGATTGAAAATGTGGAACAAGATTTATACTATATCTGTAAAAGTGAAGAAAACAATTTTGCTGATGACAATTTGGAAAATATGCAACTTTACAAAAATGCTCAAAGATGACAGAGTGTCATCATTCAGTTTCCTATAACCACTGCTATACGCTGCTTCTAGGTTCAGCCTCTCTGCTGCCTGACTATTACAGTGGTGTAGCAGTTCAAGATATACCACTTGCCCAGACTATATTCTGGTTTAAAGTGGGTCAGCACGTTTTATTCCACCGGGTGTATTCTGGGCTAGTCCAGTTTGTACCACAGGGTAGTGGCATAGCCCGAAATGGAACCTGGGGTATAAACTAGACCGGGCTGCTTTGTATTCCAGGGTATATTTTGCCATTGGTACAGTCTAGCCTGCTACACTGGGTTGGACCCATGGCATAGATTCCAGAAGGTGCTAAAAACATTCCTCAGAGATTTTGGTACATATTAGAATTGTAGCATCACATGGTTGCCACACCTTTACACCACTACCACTAGCCTAAATTGCTGTATTGCTTGTTAAATTCTGACTCTACCCTCTGAATGGTGTTGTGTGGGCCGCTGAAGAGGAGGTACTGCTGGCCCACCACCACCAGATGGCGCCCTGCTTGAAGTGCGGGCTTCAAGCAGGAGAGGGCGTCATAGCAACCGGGAGTGACAGCTGTCACTCGTCATCAGCACCAGCTGTCACTCATCCACATCACCACCACCTTAAAGGCCGGACTGCAACTCCACCTCCCCGCCGAGAAATCAGCTACCTTGGAGGTAATTTCTCTGCTGTATTTAACGCTGACTAATAGTCTGAACTTCTTTGCAGCCGTTTTCCTGTGGTGTTGCCTTATCTGTGGGATTGGCGTTTGGTGTGATCAGCGACGACTTCGCTTCACACCCCAACCAGATAAGTGGTTAGACAGGAGCTGCACGAGTGTGTGACTGGAGGTGGAGGTGCTCCCTCCCAAAAGAACACAGACTGTGGGATTACTGAGTGTGCGTACTCACACTCACCTGTGCTGTTTCTGTTCTCTGCCAGCAGTGCCAGGTCTGACAGCTGGAGATGGTGACCACCTGGGGACTCGGGACTTGGCGGCTCCGGTGTGTTCTTCAGATCCGTTGGCGGCGAGGGCCGTGTGGGATCCGGCTCGGTTCTGGACGGGCGTCTCCTATCCTCAAGCCTGCCCACACGTCACCCAACATGTAATTGACTGTAGTTCCAAACTTGTCTGTATTCTGTTGTGCACAATTTACAACATTAAATTGTTACTGTTTGGCTTATCCATTGCCCGTTCTTTTACGCCCCCTGTTGTGGGTCCGTGTTCCTACACTTTCACAACAAATGGCACCACAGATTTCGAGTCACATCATATTAGGTAACGTTTATATAGTCTTGTGTTGTCCACTTTTGGTGAGCCTATATCCATAGTAGCCTTTGTTTCTTGTTCTTGACTGACACTAGTGACACCTGGTGTGGTCTTCTGCTGCTGTTGGTCATCTATTTCAGGGATCAAACTTGTGACGTCAAAGACGTTCTGGTGCATGAGTTGATTGTAACAAGTGTTTGCGTTTTTATCAGCTTGAACCAGTCTGGCCATTCATCTGTAGGGTTGCATATCAAGAACCGTTTCTTTTCGGTTATCGTTAAGAATTGATTCGATCCACCGACATCAATAGCCTTTTTGCTTAACGATTCCCTTATTGGTCCTTCAGAGCGGCCGCTGTTTTTGAGGGTGTTTGTCGGGAAAATGATCATGTCTCTACCTTGATTACAGACCCTACAGCGGCTCTGTAATCAACCGCATCTGCAGCACAACTCCACTTTGAAGCGTGAACCAATGAAGCAGTGCTTCGATCCACTGGCTCATTGGTTCTTTGATTTGCTGCTCTTTAGAAGCGGCAAGTCCCCTTCTTAACCCCTCTCAGAGCCATTAAAATATGTCAATCATGAGTCACTTTTGTGTGGATTAAAGTCACTAACTGAGACGCTTGTCTTGTTGCAGTCAAGAAACGAGAATAATCCTCCATTCCGTTGGCACAGCTCCAAACACTGCGCGGCTCTCTGCCGAGACAGAGTCCGGTTGGAATTAATAGCTTCAAAACAAATTGCCACTTTAAATAAAATGACACCTCTTTCCAAACGCTGTAATACAGACGATAAACTACAATCGCCTAAAACTTTTTTTTTTCTTCCCAAAATGAGACATCCTGCATTCTTTATGAATTACATCCTGATGTGCACAAAGCGAGTTGCAAGAGCTCAGCTCAGATGTATGGAAAGACATTCATGCCAATAATGTCTGAAAGGAAATGCTTTTGACAAAACTACAGATTTTGTTTATTTCTATTTATGTCCAGAGATCAAGGATCCACCATGTAGAGTTTATTTATGTCCAGAGTTTAAGGATCCAGTGACCAATTTCATATTTATTTACTTTAAGACTCAATAAAATGTTGTTGACATAGAAAACCTGTAAAGCCTACTTTTAGTACACAGAAAATTCACAAGAGGTATTGATAAGGGAATCAGTAAGGAATCGGATTGATAAGTGGAATCGATAATGGTCTCAATATCAATAAAATCTTTTCACTACCCATCCCTATTCATCTCTGACCTCTGCCATTAACAAGGCACTTTTGCTTCATGGATGGGTCTTCTTTTTGGACCATTCTCTGTTGCTGAAAGTCCCAGTCGATCAGCAGTTTGTGAAATCCTCAAACCGCTATGCCTGGCACCAAAAATAGAACTTTGAAAGTCACTTAAATCATCTTGTTTCCCCATTCCGATGCTTGTTTTGAACTTCAGCAGGTCTTCTCTGTCTACATTGCCAAAATGCATCAAGCTTCTGCCACATGATTGGCTGATAAACTGTGTGCTTCAATGGGCAGATGAGTAGGTGTCCTAACAAAGTGGCCAAGGAGTGTGTACAGTATATGTATGATGTTTCATTAAACAAATATCCTGTGTCGTTTTAATGTTAGAACTGTCACAGTATCTTGAACTTTGCATTCTTGGCAAGCACATTCTAAACGCAAATACTGAAAGCACTTTTATCTGCATTTCCTGGGTGCCATTGACTTGTATTTATTGTGGTGCTCCGTTAAACTTCAGTTTATTGATCAGGTATTTTTTTTTTCCCCGGTATTTAATTGACTGCAGTGGAAGGTGCCATAAAACACTATAAAAGTGTTGCATTCAGTGCTGCTGTAAAAATGCACCAAAACACTTTAGCATTCAACAGACTTTAAAGCTTTTAATGTGCATAAAATTTTTGAAAAACAAGGAAAAACTGCTAAATATCTAATGTGATCCATAAATGTATACAACATACAAGACAAAATACAGAATTTTGACAGTATTTTTCGGAGTTCTGTGTGTTTCTGTTGTTTTATGTTCATGCAGAAACTGTACTAAGGTAATATTGTTGTTCCCCAGTAAACAAAACACATTTCTATGCTATTGTTTTGTACCCTACATTTATTTTATTGTCTTCATACACTAAAATTTCTCCTGCTGTTCAAATAAATTGGCTTTGCTCAGAGTGCCTCCTTTGGGACTGATAAGGCAGCGGTCTGAATGAGAACAACTGTAAAACCCCTCAGGGACCAGGAACAACACAGTGAAGTTAGGTTACTTTTTCTCGTGTGTTGGCTGGAGGTTGTTTTAAAACAAAGAATCAGACAAAAAAGATCTGTTCCCCTTGTTCTCAATTAAACTTGCTCAGTGTTTTGGAAACTTCCAGGCAAGTGTCCGATTTCCGAAACAAAGGCCCTAGATCACTTGGTATACACAAGCAAGACCACTAATCCAGTTTCTTTCTTTCTTTCTTTGTTGTTTTGTTGTTGTTGTTTTGTTTTGTTTTTTTTGTCTGCATAGAAAAGGTTACATTGTTTTTTCAGTTCTTGTCTAAAGCCAGACAATCCAACGTCCAAATAGTCATTTCAATTTTTAACTATTTTTCTCTCCAAGTTTCAAAACAACTATTTATTGTTGTATATAAGCAATGACCTTGGCTGGCAGAGTAACCTGTGATGGACTGGTGTCCCATCCAGGGGCAGTCATAGACTCTCATAAATTCATGCTAAAGAATCCTGGGATGAGTACAGGCACCAATGGGCCTCACACCCTATACAGGACTTACCTTTTTCAGGGAAGGGCATGTAGATGCAGTGAGAGAGAAGAAAGGATAAAATTGTGGAGAAGACAGTCATAAATTTGGATGTTGGCAGTATGACTGGTAAAGGGAGAGAGCTGCTGACCTGATGAAGAACAGATTGGTAGACATACTAAACGTCCTCGCATCAAGCAACCCAGTCCAGTCGAAGATTCAAGCTTCTCTACTATAAAAAGATAAGAGCTGGAAGTGGAGGTGGAGGTAACTGTAAAGCAAACATAGGGAATTGCTGCAAGAGAGAGCAGGCATAGACCCAAAAACAATATGGCAGAGAGCAGACGTCAAAGTAAAAGCACGAAGGATAACTAACACAGAGAGAGCACAAGGAGAATATGAGTAAATGGACTGTATTTTATATAGCGCTCATCCATCTGCACCAGAAACTCAAAGCGCTTTACAATTATGCCTCGCATTCACCCATTCACACAGACATACACCGATGTCAGGGTGATGCCATGCAAGGCACTCGCTACACACTCTGGGATTAAAGACCTTGCCCAAAGGCCCTTAGCAACTTTTCCGGTCTGGCTGGGTTTTGAATTGAGGACCCTCTAGTCAGAAGCCCAGTGCTTCACCACTAAACCATCACCTCCCCAGTATAAATTACAAAGGCAGAATCAGAATCCCAAGAGGCAAAATATGAACTCCAAACAATGACAGTACAGAGATGAAATGAAGGGTATATAGGGAGAAAGATGCTGAGGATGAAGCTACCAGACACGAGGAAAGGAAAAAGGCATGTTGTCATTGAAAGTTGTAATTTTTCCTTCACAATCAACCAGGGTTGGATGAATGAGATCCACAGCTATGACCCAGAGACGTACCACGCCACCTTGACTCATTCAGTCTTCATCCGTCTGGAGGGGTCTGTCCTGCGTCTGTCTAAACCCAACAGGAACATCTCCCGTCGGGCCACCCACAATGAACCCAAACCTGATGTCACCTATATCAGTCAGAAGATCTATGACCTGACCAACAGCAAGGTGCGGTGGCTCAACACATTTCTTTGTGTATATTGAGTGTTGATCCCATAGGTCTGCATATTTGAAGGAAAGTCTGAACCATTTGTCACTTCATTGTGTCATAGAGAAAAGCTCATTCTCGTACAACTACCCTTTATTTTCTGCAAAGAAGAGGACGGTTTTTCAAAAAGTCACCTGCCTTGAGCAAAATTTATACTAGAATGCCCTTCTTTTGGATTTCACTGACGGCCCTGTCTTCAATTCAATTAGTGCCAAATCACAACAGAAGTCATCCTAAGGTACTACAAATGAGTAAGGTCTTGCCTTACCTACCCCCTCAGCATTTGAGGCATGTCCGACCACACATTATTGTCTATGCAACACAAAATATGAGCACAAACGTGGGCGCTACTCTCAAAGGGGTTGGTTAAAGTCACCTACTTAATTGTGGGCATAACATTAACCAGAGTGTCACATGTCACTTCTTTTAAAACTGAGTGTGCAAGACACTCAGCAACCTGGTATTGAGAATGCAAACACAAGAGGCTTTCTGGCAAGGTAACAGATCATCACCAACCTCAGAGAGCATCAGCACACAGTGGCCATCAAAGCTCCCTGAGGTGAAGCAGGAAGGTGATGATTTGTTTGTTCTATGACATTTATTCCATTTGGTATTTGTTTTTAATTTCGTTTTTTGTGTATGCAAGCACATTTTGCATGTTTTCCCCGTGTTGGTGTGGGTTTTCTCTGGGTGCTCTGGCTCTTGCTCCCACATCCAAATTGTCCGTAGGTGTGCATGTGTCCCTGCAACAGACTGACATGCTGTCCAGGGTGTACTCCGCCTCACGCCTTATGACTGCTGGGATAGGCTGCAGCCTCCCCCTCCCCCCATGACCCTTAAATGGAGTAAGTGGTTGAAGATGAGTGAGTGTATACAAGCAAGATTATGTGCTTCGTGAACCTGCTTAAGGGTCGCTTCACAGATAGTACGAATACGTACGAGGGTAGGCTGAAAAGTTCTAAGGCTGACTATGATGCAGTTGTCGAATTGAACAAATTCAGGGTTATTTTTCTACATAGTCTCCCTGTAACTCCACACACTTCTTCCAGCGGTGCTTGAGTGCTTCGATTCCCTTGACATAGAAGCTTTCATCTTGAGAGTCAAAATAGTCCTCAACGGCAGCCATCACCTCATCATTGCTCCGATAGTGCTTCCCAGCCAAGTTTTTTTTCAGGTTTGGGAACAGATGAAAGTCCAAGGGTGCCAAGTCAGGGGAGTATGGTGGGTGATCTACCAGTTCGAATCCACACTCGTGGATAGTGGCCATGGCCACTGTTGACTTGTGAGCTGGGGCATTGTCTTGATGGAACACCACCCCTTCTTTTTGATAGCCTCACGTAACTGTCTCAGTAGGTTAGAATAGTACTGTCCATTTATCTTTTGTCCCTTTTCAAGATAGTCCACAAACACAATGCCCTTGGCATCCCAGAAAACTGAAATCATGACCTTCCCCGCAGACAAAACAACCTTGGCCTTCTTTGGATGTGGTGACCTTGGGTGTTTCCACTGCATTGATTGTTTTTTTGTCTCTGGTTCAAAGTGGTGAACCCAACACTCATCATGGGTAAGAAAACATTCTATGTAATTGGCTGGATCCTCTTCAAATTGCGCCAAGTTTGCCTTCGACATGACTAGTCTGGTGCGTTTCTAATCAGGCGTCAGAAGACGTGGCACCCACCGAGCTGACACCTTTGACATGATCAGAATTTTGGCTCTCTGTTGGGACTGTTTACACAGAGACTGCTACCTGCTGCTTTGGACTTGAATTAACAGTCTTTTTCAAGACTTTTTTACTTTTTTACCTTTTTACTTTTTTTTTTACTTTTTTACTGTGCTCCAACGCCTAAGGAAGACCTCTAACGGTCAAAACATCGCGACGGAGCACTTTTATCAGCTAACTTTCATCAGCGTTGGCAAGCTAACTAGCTTGCTAACGCTTTCGTTTTTATTTATTTTTATTTTTTATTTTTTTTTTATTTTTTTTTTTTCTCTTTTAGCACTGTTGTCGTGCATTATCTGTGCTGCTCCACAGCGTGTTTAGTTGATTTTTATTTTATTTTAGCACCGTTGTCGTGCGTTGCCTGTGCTGCTTCATGGCCTGTCTGGTGCCTTAACTAAAGCACTCCTTCTGCTGAATCACCTTTAAATTATTTACACATTATTCACTTTGTGTGTTTTTAGGAATCCGCTAGGTTGCGTAGCTACTAGCTCTTAGCCGATTTAGCATGGCGGCTTCTCCTGTCTCTCCCGTACTTTTCTGCTCTGGGTGTGAAATGTTTAGTTATTCCTCGGCCTCCTTTAGCAGTAACGGTACTTGTAATAAGTGCAGCTTATTCGTAGCTTTGGAGGCCTTGCTGGGCGAATTGGAGACTCGGCTCCGCACCGTGGAAAATTCTACAGCTAGCCAGGCCCCTGTAGTCGGTGCGGACCAAGGTAGGTTAGCCGCCGCTAGTTCCCCCCTGGCAGATCCCGGGCAGTCGGGAAAGCAGGCTGACTGGGTGACTGTGAGGAGGAAGCGTAGCCCTAAACAGAAGCCCCGTGTACACCGTCAACCCGTTCACATCTCTAACCGTTTTTCCCCACTCGACGATACACTCGCCGAGGATCAAACTCTGGTTATTGGCGACTCTGTTTTGAGAAATGTGAAGTTAGCGACACCAGCAACCATTGTCAATTGTCTTCCGGGGGCCAGAGCAGGCGACATCGAAGGACATTTGAAATTGCTGGCTAAGGCTAAGCGTAAATTTGGTAAGATTGTAATTCACGTCGGCAGTAATGACACTCGGTTACGCCAATCGGAGGTCACTAAAATTAACATTAAATCGGTGTGTAACTTTGCAAAAACAATGTCGGACTCTGTAGTTTTCTCTGGGCCCCTCCCCAATCGGACCGGGAGTGACATGTTTAGCCGCATGTTCTCCTTGAATTGCTGGCTGTCTGAGTGATGTCCAAAAAATGAGGTGGGCTTCATTGATAATTGGCAAAGCTTCTGGGGAAAACCTGGTCTTGTTAGGAGAGACGGCATCCATTCCACTTTGGATGGAGCAGCTCTCATTTCTAGAAATCTGGCCAATTTTCTTGGATCCTCCAAACTGTGACTGTCCAGCGTTGGGACCAGGAGGCAGAGCTGTGGTCTTATACACCTCTCTGCAGCTTCTCTCCCCCTGCCATCCCCTCGTTGCCCCATCCCCGTAGAGACGGTGCCTGCTCCCAGACTACCAATAACCAGCAAAAATCTATTTAAGCATAAAAATTCAAAAAGAAAAAATAATATAGCACCTTCAATTGCACCACAGACTAAAACAGTTAAATGTGGTCTATTAAACATTAGGTCTCTCTCTTCTAAGTCCCTGTTGGTAAATGATATAATAATTGATCAACGTATTGATTTATTCTGCCTAACAGAAACCTGGTTACAGCAGGATGAATATGTTAGTTTAAATGAGTCAACACCCCGAGTCACACTAACTGTCAGAATGCTCGTAGCACGGGCCGGGGCGGAAGATTAGCAGCAATCTTCCATTCCAGCTTATTAATTAATCAAAAACCTAGACAGAGCTTTAATTCATTTGAAAGCTTGTCTCTTAGTCTTGTCCATCCAAATTGGAAGTCCCAAAAACCAGTTTTATTTGTTATTATCTATCGTCCACCTGGTCGTTACTGTGAGTTTCTCTGTGAATTTTCAGACTTTTGTCTGACTTAGTGCTTAGCTCAGATAAGATAATTATAGTGGGCGATTTAATATCCACACAGATGCTGAGAATGACAGCCTCAACACTGCATTTAATCTATTATTAGACTCTATCGGCTTTGCTCAAAAAGTAAATGAGTCCACCCACCACTTTAATCATATCTTAGATCTTGTTCTGACTTATGGTATGGAAATAGAAGACTTAACAGTATTCCCTGAAAACTCCCTTCTGTCTGATCATTTTTTAATAACATTTACATTTACCCTGATGGACTACCCTGCAGTGGGGAATAAGTTTCATTACACTAGAAGTCTTTCAGAAAGCGCTGTAACTAGGTTTAAGGATATGATTCCTTCGTTATGTTCTCTAATGTCATATACCAACACAGAGCAGAGTAGCTACCTAAACTCTGTAAGGGAGTTAGAGTATCTCGTCAATAGTTTTACATCCTCTTTGAAGACAACTTTGGATGCTGTAGCTCCTCTGAAAAAGAGAGCTTTAAATCAGAAGTGTCTGACTCCGTGGTATAACTCACAAACTCGTAGCTTAAAGCAGATAACCCGTAAGTTGGAGAGGAAATGGCGTCTCACTAATTTAGAAGATCTTCACTTAGCCTGGAAAAAGAGTTTGTTGCTCTATAAAAAAGCCCTCCGTAAAGCTAGGGACATCTTTCTACTCATCACTAATTGAAGAAAATAAGAATAACCTCAGGTTTCTTTTCAGCACTGTAGCTAGGCTGACAAAGAGTCAGAGCTCTATTGAGCTGAGTATTCCATTAACTTTAACTAGTAATGACTTCATGACTTTCTTTGCTAACAAAATTTTGACTATTAGAGAAAAAATTACTCATAACCATCCCAAAGATGTATCGTTATCTTTGGCTGCTTTCAGTGATGCCGGTATTTGGTTAGACTCTTTCTCTCCGGTTGTTCTGTCTGAGTTATTTTCATTGGTTGCTTCATCCAAACCATCGGCATGTTTATTGGACCCCATTCCTGCCAGGCTGCTCAAGGAAGTCCTACCATTATTTAATGCTTCAATCTTAAATATGATCAATCTATCTTTGTTAGTTGGTTATGTACCACAGGCCTTTAAGGTGGCAGTAATTAAACCATTACTTAAAAAGCCATCACTTGACCCAGCTATCTTAGCTAATTATAGGCCAATTTCCAACCTTCCTTTTCTCTCAAAGATTCTTGAAAGGGTAGTTGTAAAACAGCTAACTGATCACCTGCAGAGGAATGGTCTATTTGAAGAGTTTCAGTCAGGTTTTAGAATTCATCATAGTACAGAAACAGCATTAGTGAAGGGTTACAAATGATCTTCTTATGGCTTCGGACAGTGGACTTATCTCTGTGCTTGTTCTGTTGGACCTCAGTGCTGCTTTTGATACTGTTGACCATAAAATTTTATTACAGAGATTAGAGCATGTCATAGGTATTAAAGGCACTGCGCTGCGGTGGTTTGAATCATATTTGTCTAATAGATTACAGTTTGTTCATGTAAATGGGGAATCTTCTTCACAGACTAAAGTTAATTATGGAGTTCCACAAGGTTCTGTGCTAGGACCAATTTTATTCACTTTATACATGCTTCCCTTAGGCAGTATTATTAGACGGTATTGCTTAAATTTTCATTGTTACGCAGATGATACCCAGCTTTATCTATCCATGAAGCCAGAGGATACACACCAATTAGCTAAACTGCAGGATTGTCTTACAGACATAAAGACATGGATGACCTCAGATAAAACCGAAGTTATTGTACTTGGCCCCACAAATCTTAGAAGCATGGTGTCTAACCAGATCGTTACTCTGGATGGCATTTCCCTGATCTCTAGTAATACTGTGAGAAATCTTGGAGTCATTTTTGATCAGGATATGTCATTCAAAGCGCATATTAAACAAATATGTAGGACTGCCTTTTGCATTTACGCAATATCTCTAAAATCAGAAAGGTCTTGTCTCAGAGTGATGCTGAAAAACTAATTCATGCATTTATTTCCTCTAGGCTGGACTATTGTAATTCATTATTATCAGGTTGTCCTAAAAGTTCCCTAAAAAGCTTTCAGTTGGTTCAGAATGCTGCAGCTAGAGTACTGACGGGGACTAGCAGGAGAGAGCATATCTCACCCGTGTTGGCCTCTCTTCATTGGCTTCCTGTTAATTCTAGAATAGAATTTAAAATTCTTCTTCTTACTTATAAGGTTTTGAATAATCAGGTCCCATCTTATCTTAGGGACCTCGTAGTACCATATTACCCATTAGAGCGCTTCGTTCTCAGACTGCGGGCTTACTTGTAGTTCCTAGGGTTTGTAAGAGTAGAATGGGAGGCAGAGCCTTCAGCTTTCAGGCTCCTCTCCTGTGGAACCAGCTCCCAATTCAGATCAGGGAGACAGATACCCTCTCTACTTTTAAGATTAGGCTTAAAACTTTCCTTTTCGCTAAGGCTTATAGTTAGGGCTGGATCGGGTGACCCTGGACCATCCCTTGGTTATGCTGCTTTAGACGTAGATTGTGGGGGGGTTCCCATGATGCACTGTTTCTTTCTCTTTTTGCTCCGTATGCATCACTCTGCATTTAATCATTAGTGATCAATCTCTGCCCCCCTTCACGGCATGTTTTTTCCCTCAGCCCCAACCAGTCTCAGCAGAAGACTGCCCCTCCCTGAGCCTGGTTCTGCTGGAGGTTTCTTCCTGTTAAAAGGGAGTTTTTCCTTCCAACTGTTGCCAAGTGCTTGCTCATAGGGGGTCGTTTTGACCGTTGGGGTTTTTCATAATTATTGTATGGCCTTGCCTTACAATATGGAGCGCCTTGGGGCAACTGTTTGTTGTGATTTGGCGCTATATAAGAAAAAAGTTGATTGATTGATTGATTGATTCTAAGTTCTTCATGCAGAATGTGTTCAATTCTCTCACGGAATATTCCCACAACATCTGCTAGCTGATTAATCGTCGATCGTCTGTCGTCCATCACCATTTCATGAACAAGGTCAATGTTTTTCTGGGTTGTGGCTGTCGCAGGCCGCCCAGACCTTGGGTCATCTTCAAGGCTCTCTCTGCCCTCTTAAATTCAGCTGCCCACTTCTGCACTGTAGATATGGAGGGAGCTTCATCCCCTAATGCAGCAACCATATCCGCATGCATGTCCTTGGGCTTTAACCCCTTCTTATGCAGGTACTTAATCACACCGGGATGCCAGATTTTGTCCATTTTTGCCATTTCCCCTCTACCATGAACTTTCAAACTTGGCTATGAACCACAGACTACCTCACAACCTGGAAGAAAATAACACAGTTAGTCATCAGAAGAGTTGAACGTTATGCATGCCAGGTTTTATTGAAATGGCATTTCTCCTTCTTGGTGAGCCTTAGAACTTTTCAGCCTACCCTTGTACAAATCAGGGCGTATCACAGCAGAACAGCTCGTATGAGCAAACCACGAAAACATCAAGCCGACGGGCAGGCGTGAACGAACCCACTGCGACGGTTTTGTGCACACAACAGTGTTGTGCACGAACATGCATGAAACCATCACAGCAGGAACACAGTGCAAGCAGCTGGAGTATGTGTAACCACATCGCGCAGCTACTGTGAAAAATAATACATGCCACGGGATTCTAACTTGCAATGTACAAAAGCTCTGGTTGCCAGCCAGAAACTTTACCACTGCACTACCATTGCTGGCCTGTAAATGGTGCGGAAAATGCCTGAAATTTAAAAAGGACATGGATGAGGTGCGCTGCATGCAGCCGCTTGCAGCCTGGTGCAAAGGCCAAAGATGTTTTACGTATTTCCACGTGAGGACAGCAGGCAGGGACACACACCTCATGGAGGAATGTTGTAAGTTCATGTCCTTCAGAACACGGTACGTGTTCTCCAGCTGGGATGTCCAGGAGCAGAGATCACAACAACAGCGGCTGTGGGTGGACATTCACCCCCTGTCCATTCAGTGCCCAGACCAGTGTGTCACTCTGTATTATGTGGTCATTCATTTTCGTTACTTGTTATGTAATTGCGTATGTAGGTAATGTAATTATTTATATACCTGTCCTGGCGGTGGTTTCTGTGTTTTTAATGTGTGAACTGAGCCATCATCCAGCTGTCAGTGTGCTGTGATCAGCTGACAGGCCCCTCCCCATGCTGTGTGCGATCAGACCTTACTGTACGGGCCCCATGTGATCAGATCTGTACATACATATAAGAATTTTATGCAAGTGTGCCCCCCAAGCACACCACATGTGTTGGCGGGAAGGGGGGGAGCGCGACACACGCGCACACGTGCGAGACACATGCACCACATGTGTGTTGCTTTTTGCAACTCCACAGTAGTGGGGGCACTTAGACAGATTTCACCGCCAGCTCAAACGTGATCGTCTGCTCACCCTTTTTGTGTTAATAGTGTGAATGGCCACACATTTTCTCAGTGCTAAGTGAGCAGTGTTAGATGTTCTTGTGTATCACCTGGAATTTGGCCGACACCTGCCGCAAGAGTGTTTGATGGGCTCTCACAGCGCACTCTCTTTCAGCCGCTGGTGTGTGCAAATAGTTGTTGCAGCAGGTGTACGAGGCGTTGATACAGCTCTGATTTTACACGTATTGCATATGACTCCTGCTTCATGCGCAATTCGACCACATTCGTACTATGTGTGAAGGTGCCCTAAGCAAGGCATATCTGAGTATTACACCCTCTATAGCACAAACACAACAAGAGCAGCATGGTGGTTTCGTGGTTAGCACTGTTGCCTCACAGCAAGAAGATCATGGGTTTGATTCCCACCTGTGGCCTTTGTCTGAGGAGTTTGTATGCTCTCCCCGTGTTTGCGTGGGTTCCCTCCGGGTTCTCTGGTTTCCTCCCACATTTAAAGACATGCAGGTTAAGTGAATTGGAAACTTTAGAATTTTCCAGGTCTCCCTTGCAGAAAAGGTCTTGATCTCAATGACACTAACCTGGTTAAATAAAGGTTAAATTAAAAACACACTGCACTGAACTTTAGACCAGATTTCTATTGGTCTACAGTGCAAATGCATCTTGCTGCGAGATGATATTGACATGCTAGCAATGAGCCTGACCACACCTTACTTTTAGACCAACACAGCCACAAGAGCACAAATTAATGCACTACTACTAGATAATTAGACAAAGTCTAAATCTGTCAGTGGTGGACTGGCATCTCATAAAGCATATTATAACGTCTGCTTTCTGGCGAGCTAACGTGTGTAAGCAGATTTCCAGCTACACGTGTATTGAATGCCTGTTGAAACTTTTGTCCTTTAGATCTATCTGATGCCCCAGAGTCTGGCACGGAAGAGAGTTTGGAACAAGAAGTACCCCATTTGCATTGAGCTGGCAAAGCAGGACGACTTTATGTCCAAGACGCACGGAGAGCAGGCTGAAGCCACGGAGGAGAGAACAGCAGGGCTGAGTGAGAAACTGGAGCGATCAGATAAGAGCGAGAAAGTGGATGAACCGGGATCAGGAGAGGAACCCAAAAAACAAACGTTCCGAGGAGGTGATCTGACTATCTACCTGTTTGGGAGGACAGGCCGGGAAAAGGAGGAATGGTTTCGAAGATTTCTCCTGGCATCTCAGATTAAATCAGTCGGGCGAAGTGTCACTCTGTCCGCCGCCTGCAAGAGTGGTAAGTTTGAGGTTGATCTACAAACACAAAATACAAAGAAACAAAAGTGTCTTTATATCATCCATCACTCTCCATGATCAGTATACAAGGCATTCTTCTAAGCAAAAAATGTAACTTTCCAACCACAAACTATTCTAACATTTTTTTGGACAGACAAAAACACATTGCTTGTTACATTCCCAGTATCATGTCCCACTGACTGGTCTGGAGAATTGCCTACAACCAATAATTTGCACCACTTTTTCTCAAAATTGGAGCAACTTTAACTTTTGACCCCTAGACAAACTGAAATGGACCTTTGTCAACCAATGACCAATGATGCTATTTTAGACTATAAGCATGCATTTTTGGCTACAAAGCGGATCTATTACTCTGATTTGATCAACAAAAACAAGCATAACTCAAAGTTCTTGTTCGACACGTTGGCAACACTTATTCATTGACAACCACCTGTAGTTTGCTCTCCTTTTGCAGCACAAGATTTCCTGAATTACTTTGAGAAGAAAATAGAAGACATTAGGTTAAACATATCCCAGCATGCCTTATCCCAGCCACTACACCCTGCTATTGAGGTGGGCTCCATTACTGAGGTATTACCTAGATTTACAGAAATTGATAGTATCTCACTTGGCATGCTGACAAAACTCATAACGTCAACAAAAAGCACAACCTAAGGACCTGTGGCCCACTCTTGGGCCGACTGTGCTGGAAATTATTAATCTTTCTTTAACTTCTGGATCTGTTCCTAAATGTTTCAAATCTGCAGTGATTAAACCATTACTTAAGAAACCTAATCTTAACCCTAGTGTATTGAAAAACTATCGGCTGATATCAAATCTATCATTTTGCTCTAAAATTCTGGAAAAAGTGGTGTCACGGCAGCTCGTGGACTATCTTACTGAGAATAATCTCTTTGAGCCACTGCAGTCTGCTTTTAGAAAATATCATTCCACAGAGATGGCTCTCACTAAAGGGGTGAATGATCTTCTGCTTACAGTGGATTCGGACACCACTACGGTTCTGGTGCTGTTGGATCTCACTGCTGCATTTGATACAGTGGATCATCATAGTCTACTTGATAGGCTGGAAATCATTTTGGGATTACTGGGAGTGCCCTTGCATGGCTGACGTCATACTTGACCAGTCATTCTCAGTGTGTTTTGTACAGGAACACTACCTCTAACCGTAGTGACATGAAATTTGGGGTTCCACAGGGGTCCGTCTTAGGCCCCCTGCTTTTCTCCCTTTATATAGCGCCCCTTGGGCACATGTTACGGCATTTTGGGATTACCTTTCACTGCTATGCTGATGATACTCAGTTATACATGCCGATAACTGCTGGTAATCCCGTTCACATAAAATTCTTAGAAGATTGGCTGGCATCAGTGAGAAGCTGGATGTATAGAAACTTCCTACATTTAAACTCTGATAAGACTGAAATGATGGTTCTTGGTCCAGTGAGACATCTGCATCAATTTGACCAGTTAACACTCAGCCTCGGCTCGTGTGTCATACATCACACTGACAAAGTGATGAACCTTGGGGTAATTTTTGATCCTACATTGTCCTTTGACATCCACATTAGAAATATTACGAGGACTGCTTTCTTCCACCTGTGAAATATAGCGAAGATTCGTCCCATCCTGTCTATGGCTGATGCTGACACCCTGATCCATGCATTTATCTCTTCTAGATAGGACTACTGCAATGTTCTATTTTCTGGTTTACCGCAGTCTAGCATTAGGGCTCTCCAGTTGGTTCAAAATGCTGCAGCCAGACTTTTGACATGAAGCAGAAAGTTCGATCACATTACACCCATTTTGGCATCTCTTCACTGGCTTCCTGTCCCTGTGAGATCAGATTTTAAGGTTCTGCTACTCGTCTATAAAATTGTTCACAGACTGGCACCTCCCTACTTAGCTGACCTAATTAAACCTTACGTACCGGCCCGGGCTTTGCGTTCTCAGGGTGCAGGACTACTTTGTGTCCCTAGGGTGAATAAGAAGTCTGCAGGTTATAGAGCTTTCTCTTATCATGCCCCTGTTCTGTGGCATGATCTCCCTGCGTCAATAAAACAGTCACATTCTGTGGAGACTTTCAAGTCCAGACTTAAGACACACTTATTTTCCCTTTCATATGGCTAGCATATGGGTATAGTTTTGTTTTACGCTTTTTACTCTTTTAATTTATTTTATTAGTAAACAGAGCGTGCCGCGGCCTCAACTTTACCTAAATTGTGGTTCTTTTAGAGAAGCTTAGGGCTAGTAGCCAGTGATCACCTTAGTATTTGCTGTTTTTCTTGTTGATTAATGTTGGCAAATTATACAGTATTTCTTGTCTTTCTCATGCCTGATTCTGTTTTTTCTCTCTGTTTAAGGTGCAGCTCCATCCAGAGATGAAAGTTGTATTTGTGCTGGCGACCCTCATGTCCTGTGCACCAACAGCATTTCCTGTATATTCGTTTTGTGAATTGTTCTGTAATTTATGTCTGTAGCATGGCCCAAGCAGAAGATCACCCCTTTGAGTCTCGTCTGCTTGAGGTTTCTTCTTCAGAGGGAGTTTTTTCTTACCAGTGTTGCTTCGTGGGTTAGTAAGGTTAGACTTGTGTGAAGCACCTTGAGGCAACTCTGTTGTGATTTGGCGCTATATAAATGAAAATAAATTGAAATTGAAAATTGAAATTGTCACCATTCTTGCTGTTTTTACCCTATAACTCCATAACATTCAGTCACGGGTAGTCCAGTCTATACCCTTTTGGAATCTTTATGATCAGACAAATAATGTGGTACAGTTTTCAATTTGATTGAAGCATTTTCAAAGTTTGACCCCTGTGTAATACTTCAGTTGACCCCTACCTGGCTACCTATTGAAAATTCAAGTGGGCAGTCGGTTTTTCAAAAGAGTAATGTCTAAAGAGTATTTGTGTCAAATTTGGTGCTTGTATCACCATTTGAAGGATTGTTTCAGTTATCTGCTGCACTATTAGTCTTTAGTCATCAACATGGGTGTGGTCGCCTTGTTTAGGATAAAATTTCCTGGTAAACAACACAATTCACTGTGGAGGAACCCAATTACCTTGACCTTCACCTGAATGTCTCACTATTCACTGACCTTGCCAGGACAATTTGGGAATCCACTTACATATGGATCCACCTACATATGATTTGGACCATATTTGGTGCAAATCAGGTTGAAATTCAAATGACCATTTCCCAAATGAACCCTTTAAGGGTGACTCTGGAGTCAAACTTCATCTACATACCATGTTTGGTGTAAACCATACAAAGGACCTAGGAAGACTAGGCCATCGAACAGACAGCAAGACCTTGATGCCAGTGATTCATCTTTGGCAAATTTCACCTTGTCTGGGTAATACAGGAACTAACCAACATATGTGTGACGAGTCTGGTGCAAACTGGAGTGAATGTTCAAATTTTGACCTTTAACCCCAGTGATTGACCCTTCGCAAATTTGACCCCATGTGGGTAATTCAAAAACACACCTACACGTGAAGCAAACATGAATGAAACCAACCCATTGAAGGGCAACTCCAGGATAGAATATATGTATTTTTAATTAGCCGTGTCAGTAAATGTTGATTAGTGTGTTTCAGCCCACTGTGCCTAAGACTTTTGCACAATATTGTGTGTATCCAAAAATGGACTTGGAGAACTCTTAAATAATAGTTGTAATTGTTGATATTGTTATCACAGTGGTCTGAAGTAATTCCAGGCAACCAGACTGCGATCTTAAATTGTGGACTTGTTTTTATTTGTGGAAACATCTTGTGATAAACTGCATGGACATTCAGTCTGCGCATGAACTTAGGGACAGTTGTCCCCCTGAGGAGAGCCGGCAGAGGAGTGTGAACGTGTCAGAGAGATTACACGCACAGAGGAGCAGTGGATTGTCTCGCTGAGCTCCACTGTGGGTGTGCGCGGCGTGCAGAGAGCCCAATTATTAACATGCACATTGCTGGACCATGAGCACAGTGAGCAGACTCACTGAGAAGATGATTAATAATATCTGGCTGTTTTGTGGTTGAACATGACTATTGCAGTGATGATACTGTGAGGCACAGAAGATCTCAGTCAGGCTGATTCACAGAATCTTGTTCGAAAAAGTATTTGTGCATAAGGACATTTTGCATATTAAATTTCTTCATTTTTCCTGCACTTTGTAGCCTTCTTGCCCTCAAACAGCCGCAGCAGCAGCAGCAGCACTCAATCTGGGGGCGCTTTGGATCCTGACAGCAGGAGCAGCAGCCGGGGAAGCCTGGAGGAGTCGTGTCAGACCCGCCTCAGAGATGCAGCCACCATCTCAGGTTCTACTGGAGGCACCAAGCAGAAAATGCTTTTGGACTATAACGTCTATATGGCCAAATATGTCAATGCAGAGACACCGGTGAGGAGTCCAGTCGACACGGACAGCCCTGGTCACAGCCCCGAGGGCAGCCGGAAATCCACCACAAAGGTAAGAGACTGACCGGGGTTCTACCAACATCTCAGCTTGTTGGTTTTATGTTGAGAGTTCATCTGTGTCCTTCAGGAACCCAAGAGCTCAGCGGAAACTGTGGAACCTGAAGCCTGGGTAAATGCTTTTCTGGGACGGATATTCTGGGATTTCCTGGGAGAGAAGTACTGGGCAAATGTCGTCTCCAAGAAGATCCAAATGAAGCTCAGTAAGATCAGGGTGTGTACTGACCCTACCGTGCACAAATCCATGTCTTCTACTAAAGCCCCTTTCACACTGCGCCTGTTTCAAGTTGCATATGCTGTTTATCTAATAATACAGGAATGTCTGCCTCAGTTGCGCGAAGCGGGGGGAGACGCTTGAGGAGGTACGAGCGCCAAGGAGCTACAGCCAGACTGTTATGAGCAGGTGTGCGTTGTGATTTCTCTTCATTTATATTTCTTCTTGTGCAGTGCTGCAGGTGTGCGCTCTGATTTCTCTTCTCATTTTATTCGTCTGTGCAGCGTTGCAGGTGCGCGCTCCGATTTCGCTTCGTTTATATTTCTTCTTGTGCAGCACTGCACGTGTGCGCTCTGATTTCTCTTTATTTATCTTTCTTCTTGTGCAGCGCTGCACGTGTGCGCTCTGATTTCTCTTTTTTTTTTTTGTAATTCAAGTTTTTATTTATTTTTTCATTTTTTCATTTTTAACATTTAAACATAACAGACAGCAACCCAAATTATACATTTCCTACTGGGCCCAAGGGAATTAAAGAAAAGTAAAATAAAAATCAATAATAATAGTAAAAAAAATTTTTAAAAACTATATAAAATAAAATTTATGCCATAAGTGTACAATACTCATACAAAGTCCCCCCAGTAGTACTGAAAAAAGAGGTACTGCAGGCAAAATTGACACAACCTTGAACAATACGTGTCCCCTTCATAAAATAAACAAACTGCAAAATATAAATATATATATTTATAATAGTTACTGCCTAATAGTTCAGTTTGGTCAATAGAATTTAGAATTGCCTCTATTGATTTTCTCCAAAATTACCACAACTCAAAAAGGAAAAAGTTTTGCCTCAAGTATCTCCTCTCAAACCAACCCCACTATTTAATCAAAAATACATCCCCATGATTTAGAATAAATGTCTGAATTGTCATTTAACCTTGCCAATAACTTCTCATATGAAACTACCTTCATTGTGATATCCATCCATCTATCAAAAGTTGGAGGAGAGGGATCCTTCCACACCGTTAAAATTACCCGTGCTGCTGTCATGACTCCTGTCTTCAAGACCACATATTCATATTTTGTAATTCCTGGAATTAATGACTGATCTCCTAATAAACATAATCTTGGTGACCTGGGTATTGTTTTGCCAATCCACCTTTCCAAACATTCTAAAACCTTTTCCCAAAAGGGGTAAACTTTTCCACATTCCCAAATCATATGCAAGAAGGTTCCAGGGGCTAAGTGACACTTCCAGCATTTATCATTCACCATAATCCCCATTCTTTTGAGTTTAGATGGTGTGTAGTACCATCTGTGCAAAAGTTTATATTGAGTAAACTGGCCTCTAGCCTCCTTTATATATTTATAAGAATGCAAAAGTATCCTATCCCATTCTTCTTTATTTATATTACTACCCAGGTCCCTTTGCCAAACAACTCTCAAATTATCACATATGTCCTTTCCTAACTTAATAAAAACTTTGTAAAACAGAGCTGCTTTTTGCACTCCAGTAGTTAGTTTACAATACTCCACTACAGGGTTTATTTCATGAGTAAATTTGCCTTTGATAATGCAGTCTCTCAATTGTAAATACTTCCAAAGATTCACTCTCCTTTCCAACCTATATTTTTGAATGATTCCCTCAAAAGACATTATCACACCATGTTCATGAAGTTGACCAACTTTAGTAATTCCCTTTTCAATCCATTCCTTCCAACTGACAGTTTTTTTTTCCCAATTCGTATAGCAGTATTATTCCACAAAGATGCATAATGTTGTCTTAAATGAGATACCCCACAATATTTATGTACCTCACTCCAAACATGTTTTGAATATGTGAGGACTGGGTTGTCATGTAATCCCAAACAATTAGTATTTGACTCTTGAGATAAAATGTCCAGAAACGTGAATGGTTCAGCCAACTCCTGCTCAATCTTGATTCCAGCTCATATCCAAGTCCGTTTTTGTCCAGTGTTTTGCCAACCTTGACATTTCAAAAGCCAGATTATAAAGTTTTACATTTGGAAGTGCAAGACCTCCAATTTCTTTTGGGGAACACATCTTTTTTATATTTATTCTTGGTCTTTTTTTCTCCCATAAAAAGTCTTTTATCATCCTCTCAAATTTAACAAATATATCTGGTGGAATTTTCACAGGTAACATCATGGAAACATAATTGAATTGCGGAGAAATTATCATTTTAATCACATTTATTTTTCCCACATAATGTAAGTTTTAATTTCCCCCATTTATCTAAATTTGTTTTTATTTTGAGGAGGGAGAGGTTCCATATTTGATCTGCATTATTTCTTCTAATTAGGGTTCAAAAGAAGACCTAAATATTTCATACCTAACGGCAACCATCTAGAGTTAAAAGGAGAGACATATCCAGACAAGCATGTAGGTGAAAGAGGCATGCATTCCGACTTACTCCAGTTTATTTTATATCCCTATATATTTGAGTAAGAATCAACACATTGAAGTAAAGCTGGTAGAGACTGTACTGGGTCATTTAACACTGCTAAGATGTCGTCCGCATACAGGAACAACTTATGTTCTCTGCCCCCAGCCATCACCCCTTTAATTCTTGAATCTGCACGTATTTTTAAAGCTAAAGGTTCCAGAAATATTGTGAAAAGTAACGGAGATAAGCTACATCCCTGTCTCATTCCTTTAGAGAGAGAGAAAAAACCTGAAATCAACCCATTGGTAAGAACTGCGGCTTTAGGATCTGAATATATGGTCCTCACCCAGGTACAAAATGCTGGCCCAAAACCAAACCTAGACAAGACTGCCGTGAGAAAACCCCACTCCACCCGGTCGAAAGCCTTCTCCGCATCAAGGGAGAAGGCCGTGACCGGATCCAGGCATGTTCCCACTTTTGTGCATTATATGAATAAGTCTCCTCACATTGTCTCCAGAACATCTGTTCTTGATGAAGCCAACCTGATTGCCATCAATGATCGTAGGCAGTATTTTTTCCAGCCGTGATGCCAGTATCTTTGTTAGAATTTTACAGTCCACTCCCAGAAGGCTTACCGGACGATAATTTGCTGGGTCAGAGGAATCTCGATCTTTTTTAGGAATTAGAGATATTAGTGCCTCATTAAATGAGCCTGGTAGGGACTCCAAATCAAATGCTTCTAAATAAACTTTTTGTAATATTGGGCTCAGAATGTCTATATATTTCTTGTAATATTCGATCGGATATCCATCCACACCAGGTGACCGTCCGTTCTTCATGGATGATATTGCTGCTCTTATTTCTACTTCTGTTATAGGCGCATCTAACTTTTCCCTTTGATCAGTGGTTAGTTTTGGCAATTCCAAATCTTTCCTGCGGATGTATATAGATTCTGATAGAACGATTTAAAAATGTCATTTATTTCCTTTGATGAAGTTATACTTGTTCATCCTTTTTGATTATTGGTATATTGGAAAGATTATCCTGTTGTTTTAGTTGTCTTGCTAATATCTTACCATTTTTTCCCCTCCCTCATAAAATTTAGATCTTAGTCTAAACAATGCATATTCAGCTTTCCTGTTGTATATATCATTTGGTTGAAATTTCTTCTTACAAAGTTCCTTATATTTATCATCTGAAAATTGTTTAGCTGATTTTTTCTCTAATGTTTGTATTTCCTTCTCCATAATCTTTTCTTTTTCCAACTTTTCTCTTTTTAATTTTGTGGCATGTGCAATTATCTTACCCCTTAAATAAGCTTTGGATGCTTCCCATTGTTGGGTATTTTCTCCTCCAAACATTCTTAAAACTTTTAACAAGACAAACAGAGTCAAAAAACACCAGTGAGACAGAAAGTCAATTTTAGCTCGCGAGAAGTGCAAGTCAGGCTGTACACCAAAGCTACACTAAAGTCTGGCCTGCGCTCCTGCTCTTTTATTTAGGACTTCCCTACATACATGGGCGGTACAGCTCCTAAGGGGAGGAGTGATAGCGCGTGAGCTGTTGCCGCAGAACCGCTGATTGCACAATACATTCAGGACTTTCAGAACCTTTTTAATCTTGGGCTTGATTAAGATGTGTTTAAGACATCTAACGATTAATCACACTTCTTCTGACACAAGGACTAATGTATCATAATCACACTGTGGTTGGAACATTCAATTCTCTATTCTTTATCTCACTGCTCCGCTTATGGCTGCATTCTGCCTGGGTCATCTTCACATGTCCTGAAAAAGAGCTTAGCGTGCACACAGAGATACCACAACTTGCAGAAGCACGTCATGTCACATATCTTAAGTAACCTTCACCCATCACCTCAGTACAGTACACTTTATCAGAGCAGAGAGAACTACATTCTACCAGAGCAGAGAACACAAAACATGCATGATAAAATAAACAGTGTATCTACAGAATAACTCCAACATTCCCCTCTGTTTATCATGCATTCCAACGGTATTACATCTTCACCTAAAAGTAAACAATTGTTACTAAGCAACCACTTCTTATTCAGATTTTCAGCTGCAATTTTCAGGCACCACAGACTTTAGGTGCGTCAACAAGTCCTTGGCTAAATGGGAATGGCTTTTACTGGGAGGAGTAGGGACACTAAAGCACAGTAGGCACTCCTTTGGGGACTCCTATCGCATCAATATATGTTGGATCTCCCACTCCTTTCCAATCTCTTTTTACTCTATGTCTGGTTATGCCTTTCTGCCAGTCTTCAGGAATGAGAGAGGCTGTATATGTCATGACTTCTTCAGGTGTCATGGGCATGGCTTTAACTGGTAACAATAATGATATAAATGCACAATAACCTGACACATTTCTTGGCAGTCTGTCAAAGATTCTGTTATCACCACACCACACGTCACTTCGGCGGACTGGTATAAATGAACCGTTTTTCTGTATTATTCGACTACACCACTTGTCTTATTACTTTTTCAGCTAAAGCTTCATAGGCTAAGAGTGTGTTAACTCATCACGTCAACAGTTCAAGCTTGAACTGGAGTTGTGAGCTTTTCAATATCATCATAATTCTCAGTACAGTCATTATAGTTTTCTCCACTAAGGTCTGACTGTTTCAATGCTTGATATTTTGGCATAGTTTGTTGGAAGGCCAGATTACACTGTACAAATGTATTTGACACCATTTTGCCAACCATTGTTTTGATATAAGGGATCACACAACACATGCAAAGTCCAATCAGAATTAGGACTATAATAACTGGTGTCACCATTTTCAATAGTAACTGCCAACATGGTCATGAAGTCAACCAGGACCAGGGATTCCACCGGTTCACGGCTAGGGTGTCTTTATGCATTGCATCACGAAGTTTATTCAGCTCTTCCAATGCGTCCTGCATATCCACTGAATGAATGGAGTCTGGGATGAAAGTACAGCATGTTGTGTTCAGCAGAACACAAACCTCCTCCCTGTGAACCAGTAAGCAAGTCTAAAACCATGCGATTTTGCATCACCATGGTACGTAAAGCATCTATTTCAGTGTTTTGAGCTGCTACTATTTTTTCAGTTACATTCATGAACAGACCCAATCGATAATTCAGAGTTTCAATCATTAATGAATTTTTTCCCACTCCTATCCAGAGGAACAATGAATGTGCTATTTTATCTCCTACAGACCACAATTTTTGGTCCTTTGGTACATCCGAGCCCCACATGTGATTATGTGGTAACACATCTGGGTATATCAATCTCCTCCGTCTGGTGCTGCCATTCTTCTCTGTGGAGGTCCTTGGCACTACCACATATGTATGGTCAGTCACCTGGGTAGGTGCACACACACCACCCCAATTTGGTGGGAGACTCATGTACAGTCTGGAACCACAAAGCCAATAGATGTCATCATACACCGGAGTACCATTTACAGGTGGTAGCAAAAACTTACTAACATAAGCACATGATTCATCCGTTCCCCATGGACAGGAGCCTGTATAATTACATCCCCGTCCAATGTGATGAAGATAAGTACCATCCACATATTATGTTTTGGTTAGGCTTAAATTATTTGATAAAACATACGTTTGGGTACACAGACGTTTCTTAATTTACCTACAGTTTTATTCCCTGTCCCGTAAAAGCAAATTGGGAATGGCCGTTGTGATGACAATTTAACGTGATGATATTTTTGCGTTTCCCTTCAGTCTAGTCAATGGAGCAGCACTTGGGCACGCTTGTACGTCCTCTGTTGAAATCCCTATCATATAAGTGGTTGCACTGAGGCAAGTGGTGTTAGAACTGCCCCCGAAATACAGTTTGATTATGCATCCGTATGATAAGACATTCTGTCACCCTAGCAGGGTACGGTTTAGCCGTCAGAGCTGGGTGTGTTGAGGATATAGGTATTTGCGAACAAACATAACAATTGGTAACGTAATTCCATAGCCAATAAATGAACATATCTGTACCACATATTAGTATGGTATATATGAGGGTGTCCATCTGTCTCATTCACATTATGAATAAACCTCTTCTGACGTTGCTTGCGTTGTTCTCTGGCTCGGTCCACAGTGAGCTGCAATTCTTGGGTCAACCACCAGGCCAGGAATCCGAGGAGCACGAAACACACTAAGATCACAACGCAACCGGCTGCCCTACCAACAGTCCGGCAGCGGCGGTGCTGAGCACGCCGCTCCGGGGTCTGCTGTAGTTCAGTCATGATTGCTAGGATACAGTGTTGTTAACCAACCTCACCTAATAGTGCAAGGATCTCCCTGCTTCACTGGCATTGAGACAATCTATTGCTAATTAAATAGACTCCCTTTGTAGCCAGACTTCCCCTTACACTGTGGAGGCAGCCAACACACGCTGTATCTTACAGTGATGTATCCACGTTGATCTCTCCGCTATCTTTACTGCAGTTGGTGTTGTTAACAGCACTTGGTATAGACCTTCCCAACGAGGACTGGACCAGTTCTTCCTCTTAATCACTCTGATGAACACCCAGTCTCCTGGCTAGACTACTGGAAGGCCGTCCTGTGGAAGATCAAAATTATTCGGCAGTAAATGTGTTTAAGTTATCTCTTTCTGTGTTAATGTCTTTTTCATAAAATTTGCTAATGTTTGTTCCTCATCTGCTGTTTTAGTATCCATGTCAAAATTGGTAGACGATATGGTCATCCATAAAGTATCTCAAATGGTGTTAACCCTGATGGTGTTGGTGTTATTCTCATATACAATTTTACTAGGTCCAAACATTCAATCCAGGTTCGTTTTGTCTCTTCTATACATTTCCTTAATCTTATTTTTATTGTGCCCTTTGTCCTTTCCACTAATCCTGCACTGTGTGGATGATAAGCACAATGATTTTTGAGATTAATCTGTAGCGCTTCTCCTACGTATTGCACTATTGTATTAACAAAATGCGCTCCATTATCTGAATAGACTGTTTCTGGTATTCCAAATCGTGGAATGATGTCTTTGCACAATGCTTTAGCCACTGTAAGTGCATCTGCATGTTTTGTGGGGAACAATTCTACCCATTTTGAGAAGGCATCAATTATGACTAAACAAAATTCCTTCCCTTCATGTTTACTCAACTGTATATAATCCATATGAATCACTTGAAAGGGATATTGTGGTGTGGGGAATTTGCCTCTTTGGGGTCTCAAATTGCCTTGTGAATTGTGTTTTGCACATGTCATGCATGCTCTACAATGCTGTTTTGCATATGCATCGAACCCATAAAGACAAAAAATAGATTGTAATTGCGATATCATACCCCCTGATGAGACATGCGTCATGCCATGGCTCATGATAGCTGCCCATTTAAACATATTTTTTGGCAATATGGGTTTCTTTTGTGGTCATAAGTACAAATCATTTGCATATGTAGCTCCTTTATTTAACCACATTTGTTTTTCTTTTTCAGTTGCCTGCTGTTGCATGTCAGCAAGCAGTGTATGACCTAAATGCAAATCCGGAGGGGTTTTGTGTAGGAGAAAAATAGAAAAAGCTGCTGCTGCCTTTGCGGTTTTGTCAGCAAAATCATTTCCTTTTGAAACACTGTCAGAGCCTTTGGTGTGAGCCGCACATTTGCATATAGCAATTTGTTTAGGCAATTTTACAGCTTTCAGTAGTGCAGTTAGGAGAGTGGCATGAGTCACTGGCTTTCCAGATGATGTCACCATTCCACGCTCTTCCCACAGTTCTGCAAACACATGCACTGTGCTGAAAGCGTACTGGCTGTCCGTATAGATTGTCACAGCTTTTCCTTTAAACAAATGACAAGCTGCAGTTAAAGCAACTAATTCAGCTGCTTGCGCTGAGAATGACGATGGCAATGAAGTAGAATCCAATACTTCTGAATTTGTGACAACAGCATATCCAGATTGTGTTTGTCCATAAGCATTTTTAGTGGAGGATCCATCCACATACACAATTGTACTGTGTGGGATGGGCGTATCCAAAAGATCAACACGGGCCTTCATACAAACTATGCCAAAATATCAAGCATTGAAACAGTCAGACCTTAGTGGAGAAAACTATAATGACTGTACTGAGAATTATGATGATATTGAAAAGCTCACAACTCCAGTTCAAGCTTGAACTGTTGACGTGATGAGTTAACACACTCTTAGCCTATGAAGCTTTAGCTGAAAAAGTAATAAGACAAGTGGTGTAGTCGAATAATACAGAAAACGGTTCATTTATACCAGTCAGCCGAAGTGACGTGTGGTGGTGGTGTGGTGATAACAGAATCTTTGACAGACTGCCAAGAAATGTGTCAGGTTATTGTGCATTTATATCATTATTGTTACCAGTTAAAGCCATGCCCATGACACCTGAAGAAGTCATGACATATACAGCCTCTCTCATTCCTGAAGACTGGCAGAAAGGCATAACCAGACATAGAGTAAAAAGAGATTGGAAAGGAGTGGGAGATCCAACATATATTGATGCGATAGGAGTCCCCAAAGGAGTGCCTACTGTGCTTTAGTGTCCCTACTCCTCCCAGTAAAAGCCATTCCCATTTTAGCCAAGGACTTGTTGACGCACCTAAAGTCTGTGGTGCCTGAAAATTGCAGCTGAAAATCTGAATAAGAAGTGGTTGCTTAGTAACAATTGTTTACTTTTAGGTGAAGATGTAATACCGTTGGAATGCATGATAAACAGAGGGGAATGTTGGAGTTATTCTGTAGATACACTGTTTTATTTTATCATGCATGTTTTGTGTTCTCTGCTCTGGTAGAATGTAGTTCTCTCTGCTCTGATAAAGTGTACTGTACTGATGTGATGGGTGAAGGTTACTTAAGATATGTGACATGACGTGCTTCTGCAAGTTGTGGTATCTCTGTGTGCACGCTAAGCTCTTTTTCAGGACATGTGAAGATGACCCAGGCAGAATGCAGCCATAAGCGGAGCAGTGAGATAAAGAATAGAGAATTGAATGTTCCAACCACAGTGTGATTATGATACATTAGTCCTTGTGTCAGAAGAAGTGTGATTAATCGTTAGATGTCTTAAACACATCTTAATCGAGCCCAAGATTAAAAAGGTTCTGAAAGTCCTGAATGTATTGTGCAATCAGCGGTTCTGCGGCAACAGCTCACGCGCTATCACTCCTCCCCTTAGGAGCTGTACCGCCCATGTATGTAGGGAAGTCCTAAATAAAAGAGCAGGAGCGCAGGCCAGACTTTAGTGTAGCTTTGGTGTACAGCCTGACTTGCACTCCTCGCGAGCTAAAATTGACTTTCTGTCTCACTGGTGTTTTTTGACTCTGTTTGTCTTGTTAAAAGTTTTAAGAATGTTTGGAGGAGAAAATACCCAACATTGACTATCTGGATGTACTGGCACAGAGAAAAATGCATTACTTATGTCAATTACTGAGAAACTATTAGAATTTGGTCTCAGCGAATTTAACAAGGTGTGTGGATCTGGGACACATGGTGCTCTTTTAATCACAGCAGCATTTACTGCCTGCAGATCTTGAATCATTCTCCATCCCACTGAGGGCGGAGCCTTTTTTACAGGAAATATGGGTGTGTTACATGGTGAATCTGGGCATGGCACTATTACTCCTGCTGTTAACAAATCCTCTATTACTGGCCTGATTCCTTCAATTGCATCAGGTTTCAATGGATACTGTCTTACACATGGTCTGTATTCTGTTTTTGGTCTTATAACTACAGGTGAAATGTCTTTCAATTTGTTTTCATAGTCACCATCCGGACCTGGAGGATCTTTATGCCACATTGTGACATGCAGGTCAGGTGGTGACATCTTTTGTTCAGGATGTTTCAGTAGGGCTGTTGCTTGCAAGACGACATCTTTACCCCATCCTGCAGCATCTTCTTCAGAAATGTCAAATGTATAGTAATAGTGGAATGTGGGGTCATCGCTTTCTTCTCTCACCATGTTAACACCACCTGTGCGCTGAAATATGGGCGTGTTTCTTCCAATGTGCCTGTAGGCAGTCCAATCCAATGTTTCTGTATCCAAGCTTTTATATCCTTGTTGGATTGCTGGATCAGAGCGTTTTTCAATTGTTGTTCATACACTGGTGTTCCTGGCATTATGCCACTGTGGACCTTAAATACACTCTCAAATCTGCATCTAAACTCTGTCCATGGCTCTCCTTCTTTCTGAGCTGTCCTGGTAATTTCAGTATAATTTATTAGAATTTAAATTATTTAGAGAACACAAAACATGCATGATAAAATAAAACAGTGTATCTACAGAATAACTCCAACACCCATACTGAAGCAGCTTTATCTGTGGAACCCATATTAATTTCATAAAACTTTTTAAGATCCTCTGAAATCTCCTCACTAAATAATTTGTCTTGTAATAACATAGTATTGAGCCTCCATTGACCCCTCTTTGATCTATCCACGTTCAGATCTACAAGTAATTCTACTGTAGCGTGATCACTAATAAGAATTGTTCCAATGTCACATCCCACCACCGAGTCGACTAAAGCTCTAGATATCAAAAAGAAATCTGTTCTTGAATATGTGTTATGACAATGTGAATAAAAGGTGTACTCTCTCTCAGATGGGTTAACCAGCCTCCATATGTCCACCAAGCCCATTTCCTCCGCTAACAAATGTAATGCCTCTCTGTCCCTGGGTGAAGACCTTCCACTTAATTTGCTTTTATCAGTAATGCCATCCATAACCTGGTTAAAATCTCCAGCTAAAATTATTTGACCCTCCATGTTACCTATTACACTATTGATTGAATGAAAAAAATTTGGATCCTCTGTGTTAGGAACATAAATATTACACAAAATTATCCTAATTCCATTAATTAGGGCTTCTACACAAATGAAACGGCCCTCCCCATCCTTATACATCTTTGATAATACAAAACTTAAACTTTTATTTACCAGTATCATGACACCATTTCGTTTCTTTGAGTATGAACTATGCAATACAGTACCCACCCAATCCCTTTTAAATTTCTGTGCCTCTTCCTCCCCTGCCATATGTGACTCCTGAATGAACGCTATATCTGTGTTCTTTGTTTTTAAGTATGAAAGAACCTTCCTCCTCTTAATTGGATCTCCGCAACCCTTTATATTCCAAGATGTGATTTTAATATACTTAGACATTACCATGAATTAGAATATATACCGTGAGCAGTAGCTTTGAATGTATAGGCATTTAACAAAATACTTTGCAATAAAAATCTCTTGGCCCATATAGAATGTTGTCTGAACGAACAACTTAAGAAAGAACAAAAAGTGTAGCGTAACCACACTGAACAAACAAAACTCCCGTGACCCCCCTCCCCGGCCCCCCGAGCCATCCCCAACATTAGCTCGAGTTCCCTCAGTTTACTTGGTCCGTGAGACTAGCACTTGTCGACTGCCTGCTCCTTGTGAACACCCCCCGCCCATCCTTACTGACCTTGCAATGTTATATTTACATACACTTCTTTCTTCGTTCAATCCTTATGACCCGTGCAGCAGAAACCTCTTCGCCTCTTCTCCATCAGTAAAAGTTTTGTTCTGGCCGTTCCATTCAAACACGAGCCGGGTAGACCAATCGATGCTTCACCTGGAGCTCTCTGAGGTGTTTCCTAGCAGGGCCGAATGCCTTCCTCTTCTCCGCCAGCTCTTTCGAGACATCCTCAAAGATAGAAAGCCGTGTGCCCTCCCAGTCGCATCTGCGCCTCTCTCTGGCTATGCGTAAAATCTTCTCTCTCGCCGAGGAGTGTAGAAAACGCACCAGCACCATCCTCGGGGGTTTATTCAGGTCAGGCATGGGTGTGCTCGGGACTCTGTGGGCACGTTCCACTTCAAATTCAGCATCCTTGCAGCCAAAAGCGTCTGCTAGTATCTTCTCCACATACTGTGCCATCTTCCCGGATGGCTCGAGTCCCTCTTTTAGATTCACCACACGCACATTATTTCGTCGGCTTCTGATTTCTCTTTATTTATATTTCTTCTTGTGCAGTGCTGCAGGTGTGCGCTCTGATTTCTCTTCCGTTTATATTTCATCTTGAGCAGCGCTGCAGGTGTGCGCTCTGATTTCTCTTCTAGTTTCTTCCTGTGACCGCGGAGCTGCAGCCGGTGATCGCGTGTGCGATCCATCCGTGGGTGGATGTGGAGATGTCCTCCGTGAGGACACTGGATGTAGACTTGTCCTCTACATGGCGATTGGTCTGTGAGCAAGAGTTGATGGACTTTATTTCACACAATTGTGAGAGAACTCATGAGGAGGTGAGAGTGCCGAGGAGCTGCAGCCAAGCTGTGTGATTTATAGCTTGACAACAATGGAGCACAGCAGGAATCATAAGTTGGCGTCAGGTAGCGTTATATTGTGTGGGTGTGGCATCCAGTCACGTTAAGTACCGTTACGTTGCCTCAACTTGTGTGAAAACTGCTTCCTTTCTACATCCAGTGCTCTACGCTGAACATCCGTGAAAAAATTTAACATGTTTAAACATGTTTAATTTTTTGCATCCGTTTTGCGTCGCCCTTTGCATCCCCTCACAGTAATGTGGGATTAGGCTGCATTAACTCGGTGCTAGGTTGCATAAACTTGGGATCATCATGACGCCACATGACGCAACTCGAAGCAGGCCCGGTGTGAAAGGGGCTTAAGATGCATTGTGGTACGAGTCTGAGAGCTAAAGTGTCATTGTTGTCAGATGTAGGAAAACAAATTACTATTCTAAAACACCTTTTGTATTTGAACAAGTGTTCACAAATTCAAAAATAAATTGTGATAACGGTAAACAAATTTTAAATATATTTAAGTTGCTCCAGTTTTAGTAAAACATGATGCAAATTATTGGTTAGGCTAACAGAGTTACTAAATGGAATAGTTTTGACTGTTTTGAATACTCCACTTTCAGTCACATATCAGCAGAAATAGCTGTAACAAACACCATTTGGTCAGTTATCACGGTGCTTTTTTCTCTTTTTTTAAAAATACATTTATCTCCTTGTTGATTTTATCCATTTCAGCTCCTGCTATACAACCCCAATTCCAATGAAGTTGGGACATTGTTAATATTCAAACTGATAGAGTTTTTTGTTTTTGTGCAAATATTTGCTCATTTTACATTAGATTAGATTAGATATACTTTATAGATCTCACAATGGAGAAATTATGTTTACACTCCAGTTACCTCAGACAGCAATTAGTCCACAATTATTACTTGTTTACCGTAATAATGGCACACATCAGAATTAAAGGAAACACATACACATTTGACATTGTTTATGTGCACTAAGTTTGAAGAAGTCCGTTATCCGAATTGAGGCAAGTGGGTGAAGGTCATGCAGCAACCTGAGATGCTCCGCCCACAGCTTGGGGGGAGACGTGGGCTGCAGTGAAAACTGCACTGCCCCCACCAAAGGGGGAAAGAATGACATTGGTGGGCTCCGGAAAGGGGAGCTGTTGATGGGGAGGGAGGGGGTGGGGGAAGGGAATGAAACATGCTTCAGTCCTGAGAAAAACAGTTTATTGTCTTTGTGAGATGAGATAAGAAACAGACAATGTTCCCCAGGCTGAAACAAATTCCTCTGGAGGAAACAGTCGGGCAATTTGACCTCCAGGCTTGATAAGCCTGTAATGTTATTATTACAGCAGTGAAATCACTTTTAACAGTTCCACTTCCAACCAAATCCCAATTATGAATTAAGAATATTCACCAGCCTCTGAAATCTTCAGGTTCAACTGCAAGGCACGCATCTGCTCCAAGATGTCATCCAATTTGCGTCTGAGTTCAAGAGTCATCGCATTCTGAGAATGCACTGCCTTGCCAACCTCGTTAATCATGACTGACAAGCGAGGGGCCCTTGTTCTTGATGCCGCCGTCTTGCCAATTTTCCGGTAGATCAGGGCAGCACATAAGCCAAAAAGTACCAGGCCTGCTACCATGAGATCAAAAATGAATAAATCCTTGATGTCCTTAACGGAGAAAGGCGGCAAGCATGCAACACGCCAAGACCCCCAGGAGTCAAGAACATAGCCCGCAGGATACGTTCCATCTGGGCAGGTAGGATCCCCCGGTCCTGACCTTCTTGTAGAAAAAATGGTGTCAATAGCATTCAGAGACCAGCTGATCAATTCCATGGTTAATCCAATAGTAGTCCAATAGATCCAGAATCTAATATAATTTGAGGAATTCACAGTCTGGTGAAGTAGGGACTTGAAGGTCAAAGGCAGAGAACAGAGATAAGGGAGAGTGGAGGAGATGTGACTGCCTTTGTGGGAGTCCCAAGCTGAACTGGAGCTTTTTGAAATGGATGCCTGCAACACATTTTAAAAAAGCTGGAACAGGGGCAACAAAAGACTGGGAAAGTTGATGAATGCTCAAAGAACACCTGTTTGGAACATTCCACAGGTGAACAGGTTAATTGGAAACAGGTGAGTGTCATGATTGGGTATAAAAGGAGCATCCCCAAAAGGCTCAGCCGTTCACAAGCAAAGATGGGGTGAGGATCCCCACTTTATGAACAGCTGCATGAACAAATAGCCCAAAACAGTTTAAGAACAATGTTTCTCAACGTTCAGTTGCAAAGAATTTAGGGATTCCATCATCTACAGTCCATAATATAATCAGAAGATTCAGAGAATCTGGAGAACTTTCTACATGAAAGCAGCAAGGCCAAAAACCAACATTGAATGCCCGTGACCTTCGATCCCTCAGGCGGCACTGCATTAAAAACCGACATCATTGTGTAAAGGATCTTACCATGTGGGCTCAGGAACACTTCAGAAAACCATTGATCAGTTAACACAGTTACATCTACAAGTGCAAGTTAAAACTCTACCATGCAAAGCGAAAGTCATACATCAACAACATCCAGAAATGCCGCCGCCTTCTCTGGGCCCGTGCTTATTTGAAATGGACAGACGCAAAGTGGAAAAGTGTGCTGTGGTCTGATGACTCCACATTTCAAATTGTTTTTGGAAATCATGGACGTCGTGTCCTCCAAACAAAAGAAGAGAAAGACCATCCAGATGTTACCAGTGCAAAGTTCAAAAGCCAGCATCTGTGATGGTTTGGGGGTGTGTTAGTGCCCATGGCATGGGCAACTTACACATCTGTGATGGCACCATCAATGCTGAAAGGTACATCCAGGTTTTGGCGCAACACATGCTGCCATCCAAGCAATGTCTTTTTCAGGGACGTCCCTGCTTATTTTAGCAAGACAATACCAAGCCGCATTCTGCACGTGTTAGAACACCGTGGCTTCATAGTAAAAGAGTGCGAGTACGAGACTGGCCTGCCTGCAGTCCAGACCTGTCGCCCATTGAAAATGTGTGGTGCGTTATGAAGTGCAAAATACGACAATGGAGACCCCGGACTGTTGAACAACTGAAGACGTATATCAAGCAAGAATGGGAAAGAATTCTACCTACAAAGCTTCAACAATTAGTGTCCTCAGTTCCCAAACGCTTATTGAGTGTTGTTAGAAGGAAAGGTGATGTAACACAGTGGTAAACATACCACTGTCCCAGCTTTTTTGAAACATGTTGCAGGCATCCATTTCAAAATGAGCAAAAAACAACAAATTTTTTTGTACAAAAAAATTTGTACAAAAACAGTAAAGTTTATCAGCTTGAACATTAAATATCTTGTCTTTGTGGTGTATTCAACTGAATATACCGGTAGGTTGAAGAGGATTTGCAAATCATTGAATTCTGTTTTTATTTACATTTTACACAACGTCCCAACTCCATTGGAATTGGGGTTGTAAGACAGTGATTGTAGCGCAGTGGTAAAGATTCTGTCTCGTGATCAGAGTTTTGTAAATTGCATGTTCAAATCCCGTGAGTGGCATTATTTTTTTTAATTAACCAGGGTTATTTAACCACGGGGTTCTGTATTGAGTCCCCTTTTATTTATTATTTATATCAACCCAGTGATATTCACTAATTATACAGCTGGTTTTTATTTTATTTTTCTCCACATCAGCAGTGCGATGTGGCGCACCACGTCCCAGCTGCTTGCACTGTGTTCCTGCTCACATGATACCGTCGCGTGCATGACACCATCACAGCGGGTTAGATTTTTCGTGGTTCACTCATACGAGCTGTTCCGCTGTGATTCGCCCTGATTTGTACTTATTCATACTATGTGTGAAGGGGCCCTAACACATGGTCCAAACTATTCCTCTTTAAAGTCATATTAGCTCAACCAATAATTAGCCTCTGTTTTTTGTTTACCAAAACTTTGACTGATTTTACCCCATAATTCCATAAATTTCAGCCCAAACACTCCTTATGATCAGACAAATAATCTTATATACTTTTCAAGATGTTTGGACTATCTTAAAGATTTGACCACTATGTAGTCTTTCTCCACAACCTGATCCCGGATATGCCTTTGAGGATGTATGTCGTCTTTGCTATAGATGTGAGAGACCCATTGATTAACATTTTTGCTTCTGCAGTTGGAAAATGGAAAAAACATAATTTTGAGATCAGAACTCTTAAGAATGTTTTTGGATTAAAACAATGATTGAAATCTTTGACATCATTGAAGAAAACATGAAAGCGGATTATTGATAACTCGTACTATTTATACTGTCTTGTAGGATTATTGATCAGATAGACTTGACAGTCCACATAACTTCCTGTGAAAGATGGTTATTTTTTAAATGCCTGTTCTGATTAGATTTATTTCTTAAATGAGGCGTCATCACCTGAGATCTTTTTGTCTTTCAGCTGCCGTACGTTATGAATGAACTGACTCTGACAGAACTTGACATGGGCTTTTCCATTCCTAAGATACTCCGTGCCTCCAAACCTTCTGTGGACCACCAAGGTAGGAAGATGAGCCTGACACCCTGTTAAACCAGAGGCATTTTACATGTTGGGTGTCTTAGAAATCATGGAGGGGTCTGAAATTTTCATCTTGTGAGACACATAATCTAAAAAGAAAAATCCGGAAACCACAATGTATGATTTTTTTAAATAAATTATTTGTATGTTACTGCTGCAAATAAGTATTTGAACACCTGTGAAAATCAATGTTAATATTTGGTACAGTAGCTTTTGTTTGCAATTACAGAGGTCAAACATTTCCTGTAGTTTTTCACCAGGTTTGCACACACTGCAGCAGGGATTTTGGTCCACTCCTCCATACAGATCTTCTTGAAATCTTTCAGGTTTGGAGTTTCAGCTCCCTCCAAAGATTTTCTATTGAGTTCAGGTCTGGAGACTGGCCAGGCCACTCCAAGACCTTGAAATACTCCTTACAGCGCCCCTCCTTAGTTGCCCTGGCTGTGTGTTTGGGGTCATTGTCATGCTGGAAGACCCAGCCATGACCCATCTTCAATGCTCTTACTGAGGGAAGGAAGTTGTTTGCCAAAATCTTGCAATACATGACTCCATCCATCCTCCCTTCAATACACTGCAGTGGTCCTGTCCCCTTTGCAGAAGAGCATCCCCAGAGTATGATGTTTCCACCCCCATGCTTCACAGTTGGGATGTCTCAGAGTGATGCTGAAAAACTAATTCATGCATTTATTTCCTCTAGGCTGGACTATTGTAATTCATTATTATCAGGTTGTCCTAAAAGTTCCCTAAAAAGCCTTCAGTTAATTCAAAATGCTGCAACTAGAGTACTGACGGGGACTAGAAGGAGAGAGCATATCTCACCCATATTGGCCTCTCTTCATTGGCTTCCTGTTAATTCTAGAATAGAATTTAAAATTCTTCTTCTTACTTATAAGGTTTTGAAAAATCAGGTCCCATCTTATCTTAGGGACCTCGTAGTACCATATCACCCCAATAGAGCGCTTCGCTCTCAGACTGCAGGCTTACTTGTAGTTCCTAGGGTTTGTAAGAGTAGAATGGGAGGCAGAGCCTTCAGCTTTCAGGCTCCTCTCCTGTGGAACCAGCTCCCAATTCAGATCAGGGAGACAGACACCCTCTCTACTTTTAAGATTAGGCTTAAAACTTTCCTTTTTGCTAAAGCTTATAGTTAGGGCTGGATCAGGTGACCCTGAACCATCCCTTAGTTATGCTGCTATAGACGTAGACTGCTGGGGGGTTCCCATGATGCATTGTTTCTTTCTCTTTTTGCTCTGTATGCACCACTCTGCATTTAATCATTAGTGATCGATCTCTGCTCCCCTCCACAGCATGTCTTTTTCCTGGTTCTCTCCCTCAGCCCCAACCAGTCCCAGCAGAAGACTGCCCCTCCCTGAGCCTGGTTCTGCTGGAGGTTTCTTCCTGTTAAAAGGGAGTTTTTCCTTCCCACTGTAGCCAAGTGCTTGCTCACAGGGGGTCGTTTTGACTGTTGGGGTTTTACATAATTATTGTATGGCCTTGCCTTACAATATAAAGCGCCTTGGGGCAACTGTTTGTTGTGATTTGGCGCTATATAAAAAAATTGATTGATTGATTGATTGATCCTCTAAACATGGTAAGTGGAGTTGATTCCAAAAAGCTCTATTCTGGTCTCATCTGACCACATGACCTTCTCCCATGCCTCCTCATCCAGATGGTCACTGGTGAACTTCAGACGGGCCTGGACATGTGCTGGCATCATGTGTTACTAATGTAATCTTTGTGACTGTGGTCCCAGCTCTCTTCAGGTCATTGACAAGGTCCTCCTGTGTAGTTCTGAGCTTTCTCAGAATCATCCTTACCCCACAAAGTGAGATCTTACATAAATCCCAGACCGAGGGAGAATGACAGTCATCTTGTGTTTCTTCCACTTTCTAATAAATAATCATAACAGTTGTTGTTTTCTACCAAACTGCTTGCCTGTTGTCCTGTAGTCCATCCCAGCCTTGTGCAGGTCTACAGTTTTGTCCCTGGTGTCCTTAGACAGCTCTTTGGTCTTGGCTATGGTGGACAGGTTGGAGTGTGATTGATTGAGTGTGTGAACAGGTGTCTTTTATACAGGTAACAAGTTCAAACAGGTACAATTAATACAGGTAAAGAGTGCAGAATAAGAGGGCTTCTTAAACAAAAATTAACAGGTCTGTGTGAGCCAGAATTCTTGCTGGTTGGTAGGTGTTCAAATACTTATTTGCAGCAGTAACATACGAATAAATGATTAAAAAATCATACATTGTGATTTCTGGATTTTTTTTTTTTTAAGATTATGTCTCTCACAGTGGACATGCACCTAAGATGAAAATTTCAGACCCCTCCATGATTTCTAAGTGGGAGAACTTGAAAAACCGCAGGGTGTTCAAATACTTATTTTCCTCACTATACACACACACACACACACACAGTTTAGGTTAAAATCCAACACTTTACATTTTAAATGTGGAATAAAAACATCACACAGTTAACAAAACATTGCAAATTACAACCTGCAGCTCACTGTAACTTGCAAGATCTGAGATGGTGTGATTCCCATAGACATTATATACGTAGACGCCTCATGGACTGCCACAGCCCGACAGCCGGCCTGAATTGGGCCGGATACTGGCTGCCATTTAGGAGTAGGAGTTCCCACTCCTTGTGACCTGACACCTGCTTGGCCTGGCGCTGGTCACGTGACACGCGATAATGATATGGCGCAATAGTTGAGGCTGACGGACTGTTTGCTGTGCATTACTTCAGAAGCTCATGCAGTTTCGTTGTAAAAGTATGCGGTTGCGTTCGTTTCTGTTGAAAGTTTGAGAAATTAGGTCGGGGAATCCCTTTTGCAAACGATCAATAGGAGAGCAGCACTCGCACCACACCCCCAGACTTGACCAAATTGAGGCTGACAACACATCTCGGATCAGCATCAGCATCTCGGTTGCCAACCAATCACAGGCTACGAGAGAGAGATAGGTTTCTGACCTAATTCAGGCCGGTTGTCGGGCTAAGACTGCTGCTGCCTATTGGAGCTGATGTATCAGCACGGCCCGCCATCTTGGATGGGTCCCTATTTCACCCCCAGTGCATTTATTTGTACTGTGGAAAGTGTATCCCCAACAACAACAATCCGTAACTCCCGGACGTTTTACCTGATTTTTCATTGGTTTGGTTTGTTAAAACAGCAGAGATTCACTTACGATACAGGATGCTGTCACACATTAAAAATACATACTTTCATGCTGAAAGACTTTGTCTCAATGTCTTTAACAAAGACATATGGTATGGCATATTGGTAAATATATAAATGAATTAATTTTAGAATTGAGTAAAGAAACAAGTTTAGATTGTTCATTTGAATTTATTTCTCTCTCTCTCACACACACACATCACTTTCCTTTGCTTCGCTCACCAGGTGTTGTGAAAGTGTAGGAACACAGACCCACAACAGGGGGCGTAAAAGAACGGGCAATGGATAAGCCAAACAGTAACAATTTAATGTTGTAAATTGTGCACAACGGAATACAGACAACAACAAGTTTGGAACTACAGTCAATTACACGTTGGGTGACGTGTGGGCAGGCTTGAGGATAGGAGACGCCCGTCCAGAACCGAGCCGGATCCCACACGGCCCTCACCGCCAACGGATCTGAAGAACACCGGAGCCGCCAAGTCCTGAGTCCCCAGGTGGTCACCGTCTCCAGCTGTCAGACCTGGCACTGCTGGCAGAGAACAGAAACAGCACAGGTGAGTGTGAGTACGCACACTCAGTAATCCCACAGTCTGTGTTCTTTTGGGAGGGAGCACCTCCACCTCCAGTCACACACTCATGCAGCTCCTGTCTAACCACTTATCTGGTTGGGGTGTGAAGCGAAGCCGTCGCTGATCACACCAAACGCCAATCCCACAGATAAGGCATCACCACAGGAAAACGGCTGCAAAGACGTTCAGACTATTAGTCAGCGTTAAGTGTAGCAGAGAAATTACCTCCAAGGTAGCTGATTTCTCGGCGGGGAGGTGGAGTTGCAGTCCGGCCTTTAAGGTGGTGGTGATGTGGATGAGTGACAGCTGGGGCTGATGACGAGTAACAGCTGTCACTTCCGGTTGCTATGACGCCCTCTCGTGCTTGAAGCCCACACTTCAAGCAGGGCACCATCTGGTGGTGGTGGGCCAGCAGTACCTCCTCTTCAGCGGCCCACACAACAGGACCTCCCCCCTCAACGGGCGCCTCCTGGCGCCCGACCAGGCTTGTCCGGGTGCTGCCGGTAGAAGTCGGCCAGGAGGGCCGGGTCCAGGATGAAGCTCCTCTTCACCCAGGAGCGTTCTTCGGGTCCATACCCCTCCCAGTCCACCAAATACTGGAACCCCCGGGCCTTCCGACGGACGTCCAGGAGCCGGTGCACGGTCCATGCCGGCTCCCCGTCGATGGTCCGGGCAGGAGGCGGCGCCAGTCCGGGGGTACAGAGGGGTGAAACGTGGTGAGGTTTGATGCATGACACATGGAAAACCGGGTGGATCCGCAGCGAAGCTGGCAGCTTCAGCTTCACTGCGGCTGGACTGAGAATCTTGAGTATGGTGAAAGGTCCAATGTATCTGTCCTTTAACTTCTGGGATTCCACTTGCAGGGGAATGTCTTTTGTGGAAAGCCAAACCTCCTGCCCAGGCTGATACGTAGGGGCCGGGGCACGCCGGCGGTCTGCATGGTTCTTGGCCCTCGTCCGGGCTTTGTGCAGGGCAGAGCGGGCGGTACGCCACACCCGACGGCACCTTCTCAGATGGGCCTGGACTGAGGGCACCCCGACCTCTCCTTCCACTAGCGGGAACAATGGGGGCTGGTACCCCAAACACACCTCAAATGGGGAGAGGCTGGTAGCAGACGATACTTGGCTATTATGAGCGTACTCGATCCAGGCCAGATGGTTACTCCAGGCCGTCGGGTGCGCAGAGGTCACGCAGCGGAGGGCCTGCTCCAATTCGTACAATTTGTCCTTCAGACCTGTCCCCGGGTCCGGGCTCCGTGTCAGGGCCTCCCAGACGGTCTTCTCCACGTCCCAGGTGAGGGTGGCCACGACAGTGGACTCTGGGATGATAGTTTCCGTCGGGTCTGACAGCTCGGTCTTGACCTCCTCTTCGTGCACCCGGGACAGGGCGTCAGATCGTTGGTTCTTCGTCCCGGGGCGGTAGGTGATCCGAAAGTCAAAACGCCCGAAGAACAGTGACCAGCGGGCTTGCCTGGGGTTCAGACGCCTGGCGGTCTGAATGTACTCCAGGTTCCGATGGTCCGTGAAAACCATAAATGGTACCGATGCTCCCTCCAACAGGTGTCTCCACTCCTCAAAAGCCTCCTTCACCGCAAGAAGTTCCCGATTGCCGACGTCATAGTTCCTTTCAGCCGGGGTCAACCTGCGGGAAAAGTAGGCACATGGATGGAGAACCTTGTCGGACTCCCCGCTCTGGGATAGCACGGCTCCTATCCCTGAGTCAGAGGCGTCCACTTCAACTACAAACTGGCGATTGGGATTGGGCTGCACCAGAACTGGTGCAGTCGAGAACTGGCGTTTCAACTCCCTAAACGCGGCTTCGCACCGATCCGACGAGGTGAAGGGGACTTTTGTGGAGGTCAGGGCTGTCAGGGGGCTAACTACCTGACTGTAGCCCTTGATGAACCTCCGGTAGAAATTTGCAAAACTGAGGAACTGTTGCAGTTTCCTACGGTTTGTTGGTTGGGGCCAATCTCTCACCGCCGCAACCTTGGCCGGATCAGGGGCGACGGAGTTGGAGAAGATTATGAACCCCAGGAAGGACAAAGAAGTGCGGTGGAACTCACACTTCTCGCCCTTCACAAACAGCCGGTTCTCCAACAACCGCTGTAGGACCTGACGTACATGCTTGACATGGGTTTCAGGATCCGGAGAAAAGATGAGTATATCGTCTAGATATACGAAGACAAACCGATGCAGGAAGTCCCGCAAGATGTCATTAACCAACGCTTGGAATGTTGCGGGCGCATTGGTGAGGCCGAACGGCATGACCAGGTACTCAAAGTGACCTAACGGGGTGTTAAATGCCGTCTTCCACTTGTCTCCCTCCCGGATCCGAACCAGGTGATAAGCATTCCTAAGATCCAATTTTGTGAAAATTTGGGCTCCATGCAAGGGCGTGAACACTGAATCCAACAGAGGTAACGGGTATCGGTTGCGAACCGTGATCTCGTTCAGCCCTCTGTAATCAATGCATGGACGGAGTCCGCCGTCCTTCTTGCCCACAAAAAAGAAACCAGCACCCATCGGGGAGGTGGAGTTCCGGATCAACCCGGCAGCTAACGAGTCCCGGATGTAGGTCTCCATTGATTCGCGTTCCGGACGTGAGAGGTTGTACAACCTGCTGGACGGGTACTCAGCGCCCGGTATCAAATCAATGGCACAATCGTACGGACGGTGCGGGGGCAGCGTGAGTGCCAGATCCTTGCTGAAGACGTCAGCAAGGTCATGGTACTCGGCTGGCACCGCCGCCAGATTGGGGGGGACTAAAACCTCCTCCTTAGCTGTCACACCGGGTGGAACCGAGGATCCTAAACACTCCCGGTGGCAGGTTTCGCTCCACTGAACCATAACCCCAGACGGCCAATCAATCCGGGGATTGTGTTTTAATACCCATGGAAAACCCAAAATCACTCTGGAGGTAGAAGGTGTTGCATAAAACACAATCTCCTCCCTGTGATTTCCAGACACAACCAATGTCACTGGCTGTGTCTGGTGTGTGATTAGTGGAAGAAGGGTGCCATCTAGTGCCCGCACCAACAATGGTGACGGTAAGGCCACTAGAGGGAGCCCAACCTCCTTTGCCCATCTGCTATCCAGCAGATTCCCCTCCGACCCCGTGTCCACCAGTGCTGGGTCGTGAAGGGTTAGATCCCCACTCAGGATCGTGACTGGGATACGTGCAGATTTTCGGGGATCCCTGCGTGGGTATTGTGACCCACCCTTAGCCCAGTCTCTAAGGATGAGTGCTGCTGTTTTGACCATTTGGGGCATTCTTTCTGTGTGTGCTCGGTTGAGCTGCAGAGAAAACACTCCCCACGGATCAGCCTCCTTTGTCTCTGATCGCCTTTTGGCCCTGCTCGTTTCCATAGCAACGTCAGCAGGGGGAGCTGTTGTCATGTGGAGTGCCCTGGCTGTGGAGCATGGGGAAGTCGGCTCCCTTTCGGACCCGGGATGAAGAGGAACGGCTGGTGCCTGACCACGCCCTTCGTCTCGCTCCCGTCGGTGTTCTGTTAATCGGTTGTCTAACCGTATAACCAGGTCGATAAGCCTGTCTAAATCCTGCGGCTTGTCCTTCGCCACCAGGTGCTCCTTAAGGACCGGGGACAGTCCGTTTACAAAGGCGGCACGGAGCGCAACAGCATTCCAGCCGGCTCGCGCTGCCGCGATGCGGAAGTCGACTGCATACTTCGCTGCGCTCCGACACCCCTGTCTTATCGACAGCAGCACGCTTGAAGCGGTCTCGCCTCTATGAGGGTGGTCGAACACCTGTCGGAACTCCCTCACAAACCCAGTGTAAGTCATTAGGAGCTGTGAATTCTGCTCCCAGAGCGCCGTAGCCCAGGCGCGTGCCTCTCCTCGAAGCAAATTTATAACGTAAGCCACCCGGCTAGCGTCTGACGCGTACATGACAGGACGCTGTGAAAAGACGAGCGAGCACTGCATCAAGAAGTCCGCGCACGTCTCAACACAGCCTCCGTACGGCTCCGGAGGGCTTATGTATGCTTCAGGGGAAGGTGGGGGGTTCGTTGAACGACCAGTGGAATGTCTGTCTCTGGCATTTGGTCAGCAGGAGGAGGTGCTGCAGCAGCGCCCTGAGCATGCGCTTCCACCTGGGCGGTGAGAGCCTCCATCCTTCGATTGAGAACAATGCTCTGCTCGGTAACTAAGTCCAACCGAGCAGTAAAAGCGGTTAAGATGTGCTGCAGCTTACCTAACACGCCTCCTGCTGGCGCCTGTGCACCTCGCTCTTCCATTGGCTGTTCAAGCGATGGTTGACGCCCCTCGGGATCCATGACGCTGGCCGAGAAATCCTGTTGTGAAAGTGTAGGAACACGGACCCACAACAGGGGGTGTAAAAGAACGGGCAATGGATAAGCCAAACAGTAACAATTTAATGTTGTAAATTGTGCACAACGGAATACAGACAACAACAAGTTTGGAACTACAGTCAATTACACATTGGGTGACGTGTGGGCAGGCTTGAGGATAGGAGACGCCCGTCCAGAACCGAGCCGGATCCCACATGGCCCTCACCGCCAACGGATCTGAAGAACACCGGAGCCGCCAAGTCCTGAGTCCCCAGGTGGTCACCGTTTCCAGCTGTCAGACCTGGCACTGCTGGCAGAGAACAGAAACAGCACAGGTGAGTGTGAGTACGCACACGCAGTAATCCCACAGTCTGTGTTCTTTTGGGAGGGAGCACCTCCACCTCCAGTCACACACTCGTGCAGCTCCTGTCTAACCACTTATCTGGTTGGGGTGTGAAGCGAAGCCGTCGCTGATCACACCAAATGCCAATCCCACAGATAAGGCATCACCACAGGAAAACGGCTGCAAAGAAGTTCAGACTATTAGTCAGCGTTAAGTGTAGCAGAGAAATTACCTCCAAGGTATCTGATTTCTCGGCGGGGAGGTGGAGTTGCAGTCCGGCCTTTAAGGTGGTGGTGATGTGGATGAGTGACAGCTGGTGCTGATGACGAGTAACAGCTGTTACTCCCGGTTGCTATGACGCCCTCTCGTGCTTGAAGCCCGCACTTCAAGCAGGGCGCCATCTGGTGGTGGTGGGCCAGTAGTACCTCCTCTTCAGCGGCCCACACAACACCAGGTTTTGTTACAAAGATGAACATTTTTTATAAGGCTGGGAAAAGAAAGCAAAAAATTTCAGGTCATTCCAGGGTCTTAAACTACCTTGTTAGGCTTGCAACAGGGGCTAGAGAGCTAAACCCTTGAGAAAGAACTGTTCTGCACAGCTTCTTGTGTGTGCTGGCACTCTGTAACTCCAATGTAGTTAATTTTGCGATGTGGTGCAGCCTTACTTTGTGAAATACAGACACCACAAATGACTGAAGCATGAAATTATGGTTCTCAATTTCAAATAGGGTTTCTGTAATGTGCTCCCCAAGTAAGTACACATCCTCTGTACCAATCTCCCCCCGAACGAAATGGTTAACGAAGGATACACTGATACCTTGTTCTCTTTGCGTGTTTTGGTGAATCACGCTCTCTGCTGCTCTGACCACCTTCACTGTTCCCTGTGAGGGGATATTATATTATAATATTATATTATATTATAATATTACAAATGGTAAAATAGCCAAAATTATTGTTCAGTCTTAATTGTACAAGGTAATCTAACACGATCTGGTTTCTATACTGCGCAGTTATTGCAGCCGTAAGCAGCACAAAATACCGGCATCTTTGCTCACTCTCCATTGTCTCCGGCTGACTCTGGTGCTAACCTATTGTGAAGAGACCCATCCAATATGGCGGAGACGCTGGATTATGTTGCAGCAAGGCCTCTATGTATATAGTGTCTATGGTGATTCCTACTATCTTAGCTTCACTTTGACACTGATTCTTACCCGAGGCCATCATGTATGGTCTTCAAATTCACAGGGAACATTCTTCGGACACAGACCTTGGACAAGTTCAAAGATGGCTAATCTTGACCTATTTCAAGAGGTATTTTAAGAGACTAAAAAGCTGCATTCTGTTTTAATCTTTTTTTTTTTTTTTTTGAGCGGCGGGGTGACAGACAATCAGAGTAGAGCGGCACCGTGACGTCAGTGGCAGGTCTCTGTAAAACCGCTTCATTTATGTGTTTACAACATATTTCTCATATATTATTTAAAGGTTAACGAGAAATAAACACTTCTAAAACTGAAAACTTACAAGATTTACAAGACATTTTGCGAACATTAGCATGATGATGTCACAGGCTACCTGCAAACCATTTCGTTTGTGTGTAAACATAACCTCATTGTCATATATTATGTAAAAGCTAGCAAGAAATAAACACTTCTAAAACTGAAAATTCTGTTTTTGTAACCTAATAACACCTCTATTTATCTGTCTATTTACAAGACATTTGTGGATGTCAGCGTGCACGCTAACTTCCGCTAACTCAGAGCTATCTTCCGCTCTTGTCAAAACCTCTTAAACCTAAACATTGTCTATGATTGACTGATTGATAGAGGGGCTTCATTGACCATGTACAAATTGTAAGTAAGACAGTAGGATTTTAATAATTGTAAAGAAGACAGTGCTCATACAGCCGAGGGTATTTTAGCATTGTGTTATATTACTAAATTACAAATCGAAGATCAGTCATAGAGAGTGCCAAACAAAGAGGATGAAGGACGGCAAGCATTTGAAGGAATGAAGGACACTCATGTCAGTCTTTCCATTGTTGTCTCCTGAGAAGTGCAGTGTGTAAGCAGGTCATAGCTTGATCTCAGCCACTGAGGAGACCCCACTGGCCTCAGCTTGACCTTTTCCATGTTTTCTGCAGAACAGCTCCTCTTCCTGACAGCTCTGTGGGAGATCGCAGTAATTAGTCAGAATGCTGCTACAGTGATGAGGGCGCAAAACATGTAGCACAGTCTTCCATGTGTTTCTTTTACTTTGTCTCCAGGTCTGTGGTTTGATCTCGAAGTCTCCTACACGGGTTCCTTCCTCATGACGCTAGAGACCAAGATGAATCTGGCCCGTCTGGGAAAAGAGGGCAAGAGTCTCGGGGAACATGGCAAAGAGTGGTAAGGATTTCAGAACTGTTAAGTATTTACTATCCAATGGGTGTTCATTTTATAAAATGTAAAAGATTTCAACATGGAACTGAAAACAAGGGAAGTTTTGATCTCTGATGGAAAAAAGTTTAACCTTTGAAGGGGTGGGGCATGACTGATCTCATAATTGAAGTACAGCAACTAAAGAAAATCCTAAACAGTGCAGACAAAAGCACCACCTCATCAATAAGGCTGTGTTGTACTTTCTCCAGGGTCAAATTCAAAGGTCAAGGTTGTTTTTTTTTTCATTTTTTTAATTATAATTGGGCTTTTCAAGGACATAGAAACAGGTACCAGTAGCATTAGATTAGATTAGATTAGCTAGAACTTTATTGATCCCTTGGGAAGACTGCCTCAGGGAAATTGATGTTCCAGCAGCATTGTATAGCAGCACACAGGGTAAGAAGCACACACAGTCTGTATATCTATATTATAATAGTTAAGTGGCCTCTGTGTGCGTGTGTATTTGCCGTTTGGTATGCTTATGTATTCTTGGTCAAGGATGAATGCAGCAAAAACAGAAAGTTGATAGGACTAATATTTTTGGAGAAGCTGACAATGAGAACACTGACAATGGATGCTGCTAACTACATTCTCTACTCACACGGCATTCCAGCAGGGAGCAGTAAATCATCTTTATAATAAAAGCGTGAGAGTGTGCGTGATTTTATTTAGTAAGTTCAATGTAAGTACATAATATAATTATAAATCGGTTAAAATACATGGATGACACAAGAAAGTGAAAACACTTATTTCTATTGTGGTCCATTTGAAAATCAAATGCCAAAATAGAAGTAATAATAAAATAAAATAATAATACTGATAATAATAATAGTGTGTATATGATAACAAGAACCTAAACAATTTATAAATACATTAAGACAGTCAATTAACATCAAAAAAGACATAATTAACAGGAAATAAAAGGGCTGAGTTCTTCTTCAAAGAACTTTTAAGGTCTAACGGTCTAAAAACATTCTGGACTTGCACACCATTCCAAGTCATTATAGAAACTTTGCATAATTTATTACCATCCTTAAAAAAATGTCAGCTACCTATTTTAGAAACACTACCCAATCTAGAGCCCATGGATCCCCACGGGCAACATGCTAGTTAATATCACAGAGTAGAAAAGACATCTTAAAGAAACAAAAAAGTAATAATATTTTAAGAAAATGAAGTCAGAGAATTTAGCATTTTAAGAAAGATAAAATGATTAATTCTCACAATAGTTGGTGTTTTAATAATAAATTGTTGCATCTTAAAATTAGATATTTTTCTTTTTTTTTTCTTTTTTTTTTTTTTAATAATTATAGTTTTTAATCGTTTAAAGTTTTGGGTGAAGGTCAAGTTGACCCTTGACCGTGAAAAAGCAGTTTAATATTGCTAAGCTCCAGCTTTCAAAAAGGCTTCATGCGATTTCAGCTTCAGCGATTTACTGTTTAAAAAAGGAGCCTGATTTTAAAATGTTTTGTCATGTTTAAATATATTGAACAGCTTCTTTTAGTCTTTGCGTTCTCAGCGACTGACCCCAAAGAAACTGACATTAGTTTAATTTGAAAATCCCTGAGATAAATGTTTAATCTGGTTGGTTTGCATTTGGAGAAATGTTACTCGTCACAGCTGATTTTTCATAATTCCTCCCCCTTTTTCCCCTCTGGCTGACACTAATCCTCCCCTCTGGACCCTCGCCACTTTGGGTGAGTTTGGGAATAGACACTTGTCACTCAAACAGTACTTTTGATCAGGATTAGAGTTTAATTTTTAAACTGATTAGGATTAATTCTTCATTGTAGCTGCTTAAAGTGATTTAGTGTTTAGCTGCTGCGGCCTGACTTTGTGCCACAGGTCCAGGCCAAAGACATACTGTCTGGCAGACAGCGATGAGGAATCGTCCAGCGCCGGCTCGTCGGATGAGGAGGATCCTCCAGAACTCTTCAGTGACAAAGCCGTTGTTCCTGGAGGTGAAGGGTGAGTGAGAACGTGCATGAATCTGCTCATCCACTCAGTCACCACAACCTCAAATGTCACTGCTGATTTATCACAGCGTGTTTGAAAACCTGACTGGCATAACTCTCTGCTCACGTAGCTTTGTGGGAGGCCACAGGCCCAGCAAGATCATGCGCTTTGTGGACAAGATAGCCAAGTCAAAGTACTTCCAGAAAGCCACCGAGACGGAATTCATTAAGAAGAAGATGGAGGAGGTATCGAACACGCCTCTGCTGCTCACCGTGGAGGTGCAAGAGTGCCGCGGGACGTTGGCAGTCAACATCCCCCCTCCGCCCACAGACAGGATCTGGTAGGTTCACCTCCAAACAAGCTGCAGGAGCTTGTCATTGCACATACAGAACATCAGTGCTCCCTCTGCTGGCCGAGTACCTTCATTATTGTAGTAACATAACTACAAATATGCACATGTACTTCAGAGTATAATTTGTCCAATTTCCACTAAACTTGCTATGTAGATGATGGGCAAGCCCAAAATTGCCCTTTAAAGGGTTTGTTGGGAAAAAAGGTTTAAATCTAAGTTTCTGATTCTGCAGTGTACCAACAAACTCTCATTCTGTCTGCACATTCTGGGGTCAAGGTCATTGGTGTCGAAGGTCAAAATTTTATTTATCGCTCTGATTTGTACCAAACTTGGCACACATATGGAGATAGGCTCGAAAATTGCCCAGCAAGGTCAAATTTGTCAAAGGTCAATCATTGGGGTCGAGATCACGTCTGCCAGTGTGTTTGTTGTGCATCCGGCTCCTTCCTGGTCCTCTTGCTGATTTTAACCAAATGCATTATGGCAATGAAGGTTGACCCCAAAACTGCATTAAAGAAATCATCTTGGCAAAAGTCTAGACCAAGGAATTAGATTTTCAACCCAGTTTGGACCTAGTGTAGCACAAACAACACACACACAAAGCTTCATGGGGATAGTTTTTATAACTTTTTATAACTTCAATTGAACACTATTTTCAGCAAGGAAAAAACATTTATTTATTTATTTATTTTAAGTACATTCACATTTTAGTGAGTTCATACGAAACTTACAAGACATTGTCACAGAATTGTTCATCTTAAAAACAACTGTTAGACATCAGTTTTGCTCTTAAAGCTGAAATTGCAGCATGTAAATTATTTTGATTCAAGTGACATAAGTTCCCAAAAACTTAAAAAAAAAAACACACACACAAAATTAAGATAACACTTTACATAGATATTTTTTAGTAGATTGGAAGACTTAGAATAACTTAAATTAAATAATTTAGCCACCTAATAACTCCAAAACCATTTAATTAAGTTTCTTCAGCTTCATTGGCCTTGTAGAGGACTAATCATTTAAAGTGTACCTTACTACTTAAGTACATGCTTTAATTTAGTCTGACTGTAAAGGTTATGTGACATTACTTAAAAAAGATCCATGCAAAACGTTAAGTTAATTTTTTAAGTTGAGCTGTGCAGTTTTTATTTATTTATTTATTCTTATTTTTATTTTTATCATGTGGGTGAATTCCAAAATTGCCAAAACTATAATCTGTCAAATGTAAGATTGTCATAGCTCTCATTGTATTTATGTTCACAGGTAGTATTACCTAGTAAGTAATACTGATGTGGTATGTTAACATTAACTTATCTACTACAGAGGCCTCTGAATGTTTTGTAGAATTTAATTGTAAGTGAGTATGTGCAGCACGATTAAATGAAAGCATAAAACAAATGAAAAGTTTAGGAGCGGCGTTGCATACGTTGTGCATCAATCACCCACATAATAAATGTGTTTTTCAGATTATACTGATGTCGTCATTATCACGTCACTGAAACCACATAATAATACAATAACATGCTTTTGGAGGGCGGTATGCATTTAACTCGGGTGAATATCTGTAATTTTGGGCGACTGGCCATGAACGTCGGGCCTCTGAAAATGCATACCGCCCTCCAAAAGCATGTTATTTGCATTATTATCACTTTAATGAGCTACACAACACGTAACGCGTACATAACAAGTTGGCTCACTTTAACTTTTGTCGTGACGGCTGGCGCACGCTGCTCTCCAAATTCAGCAGTGCGTCCTCATCAAGCTGGCTGCTTTGGCTGCGCTGTTCATTGTCGTACTGTCCATGAGAAAATCATCCGGAATATCCATATTGGGACCAACACACACACAATTCTCGCCTTTTTATGTTTTCCTCTGCGGACAGTTCTTGGGCTGTGCGCACTATGACGTCATTTGTCTATGCACAGCGGGTGGGTATAGCCAGATAGCATTGACGTAAATCTACGATACCAGCCTAGCAACGCCTCGGTAAAGTGATAATAATGACCGATATCAGCTTTAGATCACCTCTGCAGCTCAATTGGCTGTGGAGATATCCTGGAAAATGTATTTTTCGGGGTATATTTCTGATGTACTCGACCTTTGACTGGTTTATTCCAAAAGATACAACATCTATAGAGTCTTGGTTAAGGAAAAGCCCAACCACTTTTGGTGACAGTCTGCTGACCTGTTTCTGAGTTATTTTGTACAGTCTCTCTCTCTCACACACACACGCACATGATTATAATATGCTCCGCTACAAGTGGCAATACTGTGTGCATATTTACTCACACCCTTTAATGCAACACAACTCATCGCTGTTGTCAAAATGCAATCATCAAAAATGGAGTCAGTGTGCAACCAGTGAGCGACTGAGGAAAGCCACCAAGACAACTCTGAAGGAGCATCAGTGACTTTGATTGGAGAAGCTACAAGCTTTAGATTGCATTTGTCAGAAGCCATGTGGTTGAAGCTTTTACACAATCTTTTGGGCATGAAATGTTAAATCTAAAAAAAAAAATAGCCTGGTAAATTAAATGAGTGGCCGCAAGAGGGAGATATTACACAAGATAAACTGTATGAACACTGATTTACAGCTGTGACAGAACAGCTTATATTTTGCATCTAACATTGATTGGTCTACATATAGCACCCTGGCAAACCTTCCACCCTAGTACACACAGTAAATATTATCTTTCAAATGTGGGGTTGCAAAAGGCTGTATGTATTATGGTTTATGAGTATTAAGCATCCTCCCCTCATATGTATGTATCAGTTAATGTATGTCCAGTGCATCCGGAAAGTTAGCAAATTTATTTATTTATTTTTGCAGAAATCAAAAAAAAAAAAAAAAAAAAATCACATTGTCATTATAGAATTTTGAGGAAAAATGAATTTCATCCATTTTGGAATATGGATGTGACATAACAAAATGTGGAAAAAGTGAAGTGCTGCAAATACTTTTTTGTGATACTTTGTAAACATCAAATGTTCTCTTGGTATTTAGGTATGGTTTTCGGAGCCCCCCTCACCTGGAACTGAAAGCTCGACCTAAACTTGGCGAGAGAGAAGTCACCCTCGGTCATGTGACGGAGTGGATTGAGAAGAAACTGGATCAGGAGTTTCAGGTACATGATGAGAAATAGAAGAATGCACAAACTGAAAACCAACCAGGTCTTTTAGGGACATCTTTGGGATTTATTTATGGTTTGCCACATAAGTCTAATCAGCATTCCTGTGGCTCTGGCCCTCATCATAATTATAGAGCTGTAGTCAGATGAGCACCCAGAGGCTGAGCCTCAAACGACGGCCCTGTCAGGTCGAGCACGGAGCTACATTTATCCTCCTCAAGAGCTTATTATTATGTGCTTTTGATGCGTACTTGTAGCCATGGACAAGCATGAAGATTAGATGTCACATGAACAGTTCAACAATGATGAATATGTTCCACTGTGGGTTCTTTGTACAGTAAAATTTTTTTGAAGAAATAAATAATATATTTCCCAAAGCAAAAGTAAAGCTAATAAAATGAGGCAGTTTACTCAAATCTAACAAAGATGTAACCAGTAAAGTTCCAGGATGGTGAAGTTGTCTGGGAATGGGGGAGGGTGTACACCGGGGTCATAGTCATCAGTGGTGTGAGAGTGAAGAAAGCTATTACCTGTAATATCTTTTTTTTTAATTAACAAAAACAAACATTTGCATCACGTGAAGCAGTCCTGTTGGCTACCCCAGTCCACAGAGTAAATAAAGTCTTTTAATCTGACCTGCTGTGTTCTTTCAGCTGGATTCATCATCACAGCCTGATGAAAACTGTTATCCACATAAGACAGCCTTATTTTGGAAGATGACATCTGGAAATACTTTAATTCCTTATAGTGGAAATTGCTTATGAATAAATGCAGTATTTTTAAAGAAGTCCCTTTATGTTATAATACAGGGATCCGGGGGCATTTCTCAGCCTGAGCCAAAGGAAGCCACCACTTTGTTCCACCACCAACAAGAAGTAAAAATCACTTATTTTAAAAGCTGAAAGTCCTTTATGCAGTTATTTTAGTAGTATCACAGCGCTCCATTTATTCACTGTCAGCATTCACCACAGCCATCCGTTGTGTTTTCAGCATTTTGCTAGCGACGAAAATAAATCCCATTAATGATCCACCAAGACAAAAAAAAAAGTTAAATGACACTGTTAACAACAACGTCATTCATTATGAGCTGCTTAGCCTAGAGAGGCAGGGCTATGGGATAATCGTTTCAGAAAAGTTCCGTACATTCACTGTTGTGCTGACGTGACTGAACCTGGCCTGAACCCGAGCATCATTTGGAAACATTTGTCTGTCAGGCCCGGGTTGGGTATCCACACACTACAGGACTATTTTCATAGTAGAAATGACGACACAACCAATTTTATAGTGCAAGTAATCTCATAGGTAGTATATAGTTGTAGCTGCCAACGTCCGGGTCCGCACTGGCCGTAAGTGGGATGCCCAGGCTGAAGTTGCCAAGACAATAAGCAGGCTGCAGCACAAAGAAATAATCGGCCGAGTGCAAGTAGGGAGAGCTGGCCTTGGATATGGAGAAGCCCCAAAGTTCTGGTCAAAGGCAACTAGGAAAGAGAGGAAGGAGCTGATTGTGGCTGAGGTGACAGGTATGGAGAGTGATCGTCTCAAGATCAAGGCCATTGCTCAGGGACGCCAGGGGGAATGGACTACATGGGAGTGCGTGGTTGGAAAAACCATTAATGCGGCTGACCTATGGAAGATCCAGCAGGCTAGGCTCAGCTTTCTGGTGAGAGCCACATATGACTCCCTCCCCTGCCCACAGAATCTAGAACTCTGGTTGAGCAAAGAGGAATGCTGCCCTCTCTGTGGCACCAGGAGTGCAAGCCTCAACCATATCCTGTCAGGCTGCAAGACTGCACTCTCTCAAGGACGCTACAGATGGCGGCATGATCAGGTTCTTAGAAAGCTGGCGGAGGTCCTAGAGGGGCAGAGGCAGGAGGCAAGCAAAAGGCACCCTTCACTAAGGGACCGGCACATTGACTTTGTTCATGAAGGGGAGACAGGAGCAAAGACCACTCTGTAGGCTCCTCGGAGGCTTCCACAGTCATCACTGCTTGCGACCCAGGACTGCAATATGAGAGTCGACCTGGGCAGGAAGCTGCAGTTTCCTGCCAAGATCATCACCACTAGCCTGCGTCCAGATATTGTGCTGTGGTCCAGCAGCACCAAGACAGTGCTTCTCATAGTCCCATGGGAAGCAGGCGTGGAGGCGGCATGGGAGCGGAAGAGGATCAAATACTCTGACCTTGCAGAAGAGTGCAGGGAGGCAGGCTGGAGGACCACTATTTACACTGTGGAGGTTGGCTGCCGTGGCTTCGTTGGAACATCAGTCATCCACCTCCTGAGGGAGGTGGGTGTGTGCGGGGCAGGTCTCCGAAAAGCAATGAAAGACCTGGCAGAGGAGGCGGAGAGAAGTAGCTTTTGGCTTTGGCTCAAAAGGAGGGATACATGCTGGGGCAAAACCTAGCTCAAGGGCAGGCTGCAGGGGGCGTCTGGGAGACGTCACTGCCCCGCCACCAGGGGATGTTCCGGGTTCAAAGGGGCGAAACATCAAGGCTCGGTGGTACCCGGCTGACGACCCTGCAGCAGGCCAACCCATAGGCACTGGAGGAGGTGCGTTAGGGAGCATATACCATAGCAGGCGAACACCTACCTGTGATCATGTACTGCTTAGCCTAGAGAGGCAGGGCTATGGGATAATCATTCAGAAAAGTTAAGTACATTCACTGTTGTGCTGACGTGACTGAACCTGACCTGAACCCGAGCATCATTTGGAAACATTTGTCTGTTAGGCCCGGGTTGGGTAGCCACACACTACAGGACTATTTTCATAGTAGAAATGATGACACAACTAATTTTATAGTGCAAGTAATTGTCGTGGCTCGTCTTTAGTCTTCTCAGGATGTCGTCTTTTAGATAACACAAACTAATTGCAAGTGATATGCTAGAAAAGGACACAACACTTTAGAATAATTCAGCCTTAAGCAAGATAAAATGCACAGAGTTTTTAAGTTTATTTAAGCCTTTGACACAGAGCTTAGACAAACTGAGTCCTCTAGAGAGACTGAATATGACAACCGCGCTCGTCTATTTATTGGAGACCCGCGGGCATCGCTCCTCCTTCAACTTTTTTATTTATTTCATTCCCAAGACATGGTTTTCTATTGGAAGCGTCCTCTAGTGAACCCTAAGCAGGTGTTAGGCCATTATTTCAATGTGACAAACGCTCCCTTTAAAACGTGAAGGATTTACAACTGATTTTTTTAAAAGACCTTCAGCCACAGGTGCAGCTGGCCTGAGGCCCCCCCCGCACTATACTACTATACTCTTGGGTTGTTTACTGACAAGACATCTTCATTTGTGCATTGCAATAATAAAAAAGAAAAACACATCACTCGACTTACTGATAACTCTGGTGCGGATATGAATATCAGTGATACTTCACACGGTAAATATATTGAAGTGCAGGTGAACCTACATACTAAGGCACAAGGTGAGCAATTAGCCGGATTATATCAACGCAAGGTGACATTCAAACATTGAGTTTTGGTGTAATTCAAGGCACTTAAAATGGCCACATAAAACAAGTTACAGCAACTTCTTAATCATGGCAAAGTAAAGGCATTACATTGACATTAGTGCAACCAATCATCTTCTGGCATCTATTGTCTCACTCAACCAGAGGCTCCAACCCATTATACTTGGTTCTACATATTATTTTGTTAAAGAGTCACACATTTATTACTTAAATGCATCAAATAACCCCTACGTTACCACTATTTAGTCAACCAATCAAGAAACTATTCTAAGGTTAGCGCAGCTATATCTAGTTAAATGATAAACACAATAAATGGTTTCCCTTCATGTCCGTCCTTAAGTCATTTGCCTTAGTCAATCATATAATGGTTTTCATTATAGGCCATTTCTCAACATTCTTCACTTTGTTTTTCTTCTTTTTCAGCTTGTTTTCTAATGCCCTTTTTGGCCAGACGCCAAATTTAGGCGATGCATGTCTCTTGAGGCATGCTATAATTTAAGAAAAAGGGGTCCCTATGGTGCATCTTTACTACTAAATCTACAAACACGCCGTGTAAGGGTCCCCTTTTTATAACTTTGCAATGTGATATCTATGTGTATGCATTTAGCTTTATCTGTGTTACGCAGATGATGGTAAGGACAGACATTTACCCAACCTTCGTTACTAACATATATCCTTCTTTGTTTTTTTTTTTATTTACACTCAGATTTCTGAAACCAGTCCGTAATTCAAACTCACGAACCAAGGTCATCGTCCGTTTTCAGTGCCATTACGTCAGTCCGCGCTCCTCAGCATTTACTCAGCGTCTGAAGTTTTGGGAGAAGTTGGGGAATATGGGGAGGTTGGCCTTTCAGGGGTAGTGGGGGAAGGATCAGGAATTCTGGCTTTCAGACAGTCGTGCAGTTCTCTGATGGATCTTTCCAGCTCCTTGTGCTGCTTGGCCAGGTTGTACAGGGCCCCCAGAGAATTCTTGCCCACATTCAGGGTGGTGGTGGCCAGTCCTAGCTGCTCCCTTTCCATATGCTCCATCATGCTGGCTAGCATGTCCATACTAGACTGAAGACCACACAGTTGAGTATGGAGGCCCTCCTGAGCACAAGAGATGTTGGCATTGTCACGGTGTATCCTTAACAGGTATGCAGCTGTCTGACTCAGTTGTGGCATGATTTCCTCAAATAGCTCATGGGGAATGTGATTTGTGAGGGGCAGGAGCTGCTCCAAGGTTTTTGGAACAGACTCTTGTGGAAGACGAAGCTCTCGAACCAAGATTGCCATGTCCTGTGGGGTGACCATGACCAGATTAAGGTTGTGCAGTCCAGGGGACAGGAAGTACAAGGGGGAAGGCATTTCGTGTGTGGGGGGAGTATTGTTGATGTTGCACAGGCAAGTGGTTGGGACACTCTGGGCATTTAGCAGCCTGTACAAAGCTCCCCTCTGTCCTGGTGGGTGAGTTCGACTAAGGTCCACCCCTGCTGATCCTCCTCCAGAGGTACTGGGCTGATCAGAATATCTCTCCTGCCTTGGGGGTGGAAAGCTGGGGACAGGTCCTAGCAGTGAATTGGGTCTAGGATGCACTCGGGCGGTTGCTGCATATGGCCGACCTTGGCTGCCTCCCCTGGAGGGTATCGTTGCCACTGGCACATGTGACTGTCTCCATGGCATCTGCGGAAGGGGTGTGTTCCTGAGTCCAAAGGGTCCTTCAGGTGATGGTGGAGTCCTTGGGCCGACTCTTGCTGCAGGCAGATTCTGTGAAGCCGTCATCGCCAGGTGCTGGACGATGAAGATCCTTCTGTTGCCAACTGGTTTAGCTGCTGGATGGATGGCGGCTGTGGCGACCAATCATGTCTCGACCATCCCTCCTGTATATCCTCTTCTCCAAACAGTTCTGAGAGTCCAATCAGACTTGATAGAGGCAGATCAGGCATAGGTCCCTGATCAGGGGAGTCTGGTCTCTCAGCCATACTCCTGTGTCCTAGTAATATACATATACGTTCATTATTACAGCTCCATGTCATTCTTTCAGATATTGTCTATCCTATCCCTCATTTTTGTGGGTGCATGTGTGTGAATGTAAATGTGCGTGCATGTCTTCTTCCTCGTCTACAATATCACCAAGCACGGTCCATCCCAGTCCTCCCTATCTGGGGTGTACGCCACAATATTAGGGAGCTGGGGGCTGTCGGGGAGGATAATTGGTATTTCATCCATTTCCATATATTCTGGTTCTCTGTCTGTTTCGTTTGTGCTTTCTTCCAGGGCTCGGATGGCTAACAGTGGGAGCTGTCCTACTGTGGATGAAATCAATTTATTGACCAGAAATTTTATCAAGGGAATACCACAACATATTACCAGCAAGACCGCCACCCCTGTTAGTGCCAAGATTACACCTATCTGGTATAACCAGTCTTTCCATGATATCCACCCTCTCCTTAGAGTCCCAAACAGTGAAAATAGTGGGCCAATATTCATTCCATTCCCTACAATGTATCCAGAATCGTCAGTTTCATTTCTCCCTCCTATGGAGTTACTTAACAGTTCCTGTTGCATCTCCTCAAGTGTGATTAAGAGCTCTGTCAAATTTCCGTCTTCCCCTGTACGCATGGGAATAGCTGTGCAACATTCGGTGGCTTTGATCATAATACAAACTCCTTGTTCATCAGCCATCATCATCTCGATAGCTAATCTATTTTGCATTGTCATTAGCGAGGTGGCGTGCAGTTGTTCGGTTAAGGCTCCTACTGCTGCCAATGTCCAGTTCAGGTATCTTTGCTGATTATACCACAAGTAATTAATCCACTGCACCTCCTGGAACCTAGAACGGATTTTTGGAGTAACCCCGAACAGAGCCAATGCCCATCCCCATTTATCCGCGTCTTCATCTGCTTTAACTCTGCTACTGTCTATGGCTTCTAACTGTCGGGGTATCCCTTCTGGTATCCCGTTTCTTACTGTGATGTTGTAGTCTGTTTTAAACGTCATTATTCCTCTTTTCTTACGAAGTTTCTGTGGCATGGGTTGTATTGAATTTGGCATTTCAATTACTGTTATAGCTCCTGTGAGCATCACAGGAGCACAAAGGCCTTTCCAATTAGGGGACAGCGATGACAGGAGTTTCCTTCTTTGTCCGCATATCCAAAAGATGTCAGCTAAGGGTACCGTTCCCTTAGCTAAATTTGGAGTAGATACCCATGAAGCATGAGTGAGATTCAGTCCAATTACAGACCCCCCTGTGGCCGGTACTATTTGTTCACACTGTATGCCTGCTGCTGGCAGGGTGTGACAGACGGTAATGTTCCATGCTGTTTTGGCCGGTTTGTATTCTTGCTGCTTTTGCATACACTGTATATGGTGTTTTGGCTGGGTCGTCCCTACCTGCCAATCGCTTATGTATTGTGCTACTAAGCCTTTAGCTATACAGAATGGGTGTATCATCCCTTTCTCTATTTTAATCATAGGTGGAACGGTTCCTTCTGTACTTAGGGGCACTGGACAAAGTTTACTGTCGGCAGCATATTTTTCATCACCTACTGCCATTTTCATAACACATTGTGTATAGCATTCTGCTTGGTCTGAGTTATGTTGGGGACTCCTATAACAGTTGTTGATATCAGGTAGGGGTTTAGCCTGAGGTATCACACCTTTCCGGTGACAGGCTATGCAAGGCTTTTCACTGATCTGCCTAGCCGAAAATTTCAACCATTGGTAAAATAAATTGGTCTTCAACCCTTGTGTGCGGGCTAGGTCTGTACTGGGATCCCATCTCCCTAAGTGACTGCTTGTTTCTAGGCTTCTAATTGTCCTCTTTTTCCTTGGTTTGATTTTTACCCATTTTGTGGCTTCATGTACTGTAACAGTTACGTCTTGCTTGGTTTCCCTGCATCCTCTTTTATCACAAATTACCTCTATGTTGAGTGTTCCCTCCTCTTCACATTTGATGCTAATGGCTTCGCCTAATATGTAATCCCCCAGCTTTCCCTGTATTCCTATGTTCTTGTAGGCTTTTGATTTAATGTATACCAAATTATATGTTTTTCCTGTGTTTAGAATGCCTTGTTTAGCTGCTATTGCGGCCATGGCCACGGCACATTCCGTTGTATGTTTTGGATGTCTATTTTCTCCCATACTGACCACCAGTAGTATTGTCAATCCCTTGAATAATTCCTTAATCATTGCTCTGATGACTGTTGAGATGTGCTACTAGATGTGCTACTGAGTGAGCCGTCACTAGATGAGCTGTCACTAGGGATGTGTGGTGTATCTGTGCTTTGTCTGGGTTGTACTTCCTGTGGTTCTTCTGTCGGTAAATCTACTAAGTTGCTGTCCGAGTCTGATGTCTCCTGTGGCCTGTCTATCTGTCGGTCTGTATTTCTGTCTGTCTGTTGGCCTGCATCTCCAGTTGTTTCTGAGTCTGCATCTGAGTCTGTCACTGCTCTATCTGGCAGGGATCCACTACTCTCTGAAGCTGTGCGTCGTCTTTGTTCAATCAGTCTCTGTGAGCGCCTTGGCCGGTGTTCGCCTGGCTGCAGGGAGGTGTGGCCTTCCCTCGGTGCTTCTTCTGGCTGCAGGGAGGCGTGGCCGTCCCTCGGTGCTGCTGTAGGGTCTCTGGCTTCTCCTGCTTCCCCCCTTGGCCCGGCGGCTCTGCCAAGACGAGCTTGCCGAGGCCGCAGGGGCGCTGGGCCACCAACCCTACAGCAGTGGTTTAAATGAAACCAAGTGTCCTTACCGTCTACTTTGACTGCTGTACGTGAGGCAAGAATAACTTTAAAAGGACCTTCTCGGCGGGGCCTGTCCCACTTCTTTTTGAACACCTTGACGTAAACCAGATCACCAGGCTGGATGCTCTGATTTTCGAGTGGAATCTCTGCTTCTCTGTCTTCTGTAGCACCTTTGACCTGCAAAAAGATAGTTTTGTGTATTTGGGTTAACTGTCTCAGATAATTATGCCATTCGTCTTGTAGCTGCTCCAGCGATGGTCCTTCGTAGGGTCCTCTCAGGTATGGAATAGGCATCGGCCGACCTGTAAGAGCTTCAAATGGTGTCAAATGGGTTAGTCGGTTAGTTTGTGAGCGCATTGACAATAAAGCAAGCGGCAACGCATCCAGCCAGGTTAGTTTGCCATTGCTGTCTGCTATGATTTTTGCTAGTTTGTTCTTTAAAATGCCATTAGCCCGTTCCACCGCCCCATTTGATTGGGGGTGATAAACACACCCAAACTTCTGTTTGATACCCAATTGTTTGAATGTTTCTTGTGTAACCTTGGCTACAAAAGCCCTACCGTTGTCAGATGAGATAGTATCTGGAATGCCAAATCTTGGAAAGACATCTCGGCACAAGAATTTGGCTACCGTTTTATGGTCTTGATTTGCAGAGGCTACTGCCTCAATCCATCGGCTGAATCTGCATATCACTACCAAAACATATCTCATTCGTTTAACTCGATTTTCAGCTCCCATGTCTATGAAATCCATCATAAGATGTCTGAATGGCCCATCAGGGACCGGAATGTGGGCTAAAGGGGCTGTGAATGATTTCCGGACATTGTACTGTGCACATACCTCACACTCATTCAACAAACGGTCCACTGTAGCTGCCATATATGGTGACCACCAGACAGCTTTTAGTTTGTTCATAATTTGGACTCGCGAACAATGATCGGGTCCGTGGGCCCAAATGATTGCATGTCGTAATAAATTGGTGGGTAACACAAAATGTCCATGACTACTGCGACTTCTGCGCTTGTCCGCTGGCCCCTGACTACGTGTCTCAATAGCGCCTCGTTTAACCCACATTTGTTTTTCTTCTCCACTGGCCCTACTTTGAGCCACTATCAGTGCGTCAAGTGAAACCAGTGGGGCACAATCTTGGATGGTTAGCAGGGGAAACATATTTTCCCCTTGTACTCCTTTGCGAGCTGCGTCATCTGCTAGGTTGTTACCTTGAGCTATGATGTTATTATTCTTTTGATGACCTGCACATTTAATGATGGCTACCTCAGACGGTAACTGGAGAGCTTGTAACAGTTGGGAAATTGCTTCTCCATGAGTGACAGGGGTGCCATCTGCTCTCAGGAATCCCCTTTGTTTCCAAATGTTTGCATGTACATGACATACGCCATAAGCGTAGGCTGAGTCTGTGTAGATATTAACACGTTGATCTTTAGCTATCTGGCAAGCCATAGTTAAGGCTTTGATTTCTGCCAGTTGGGCTGAACAAGGCTGATCAATTCCTTGGGACTCCAGTAATTCAAAGGTCTCGCCATCCGTGTTTAGTTTAACAATCCCCATACCCGCATGCAATCCCGCGGCATCCCGAAAGCATGAGCCGTCCACGAACAGGGTTAGATCTGCATCTATGGCGTGATTATACAAATGTTCTCTGGCTCTCAAAAATTTCTCTGTCTCTGCCACACAGTTATGTGGAGTACCATCTAACGGTGTGGTCAATTTGGTGGCAGGATTCACCGTGTGACAACGTTGTATTGTTATTTCTGGGGCGGACAACACAACTTCATATCCAGTGCGTCTAGCTTGTGTTAAGACAAAACGTTGACTGGTTAGCAGGGCATGTAACTGATGCGACGTGTACAACGTTACTGCATGTCCCATGATTATGGATGATGCTTTTTGAAATGCAAAGGCAGCTGCTGCTAGACCCTGATAGCATGGTGGCAATCCTGTTTCAATGTTGTCAAGCTTTGTACTATAATAGGCCAATGGTTGTTTTCCTTCATTTGTTTCCTGCATTAGTACAGCACAAGCATAACCAGCTTTTTCAGTAACATACAAATGGAAAGGTTTCCCATAATCTGGGTTACCTAACGCGGGAGCAGATTGCATGTCTGTTTTTAGGGCCTCAAAAGCTCCCGTTGCCTGATCTGTCCAGACGAGGAGAGCTGCATTGCTTGTTTGCCCCACTGCTCTAATCATGGCACGCAAAGGTGCAGTTTTTATAGCATAATCACAAATCCACGGCCGACTGTACCCTGCCATCCCAAGGAATGAAAGCATCTGTCCCACTGTTTGGGGTTTGGGAGCCTTGATTATAGCCTCCACTTGGCTTGGGGCTATACATCGCGTGGTCCCACACAACTGTCTTCCCAAGTATTCTACTTGTTGTTTGCAGAACTGCAATTTGTCCTTACTTACTTTATGACCTCCATCTGCCAATGCATGCAATACAATTAATGAATCTTTTTCACACTGTTCTTGAGTCTCTGATGCAATAAGGAGATCATCCATATATTGCACCAATGTACTGGGTATGTCAAGGTGTTGTAAATCTTCAGCCAGGACTTTGTTAAAGATGGCTGGGGACAGGTTCAGTCCCTGAGGTAGCCGTGTATACGTTAGCTGTTGTCCCAGAAATGTGAATGCAAACAAATGTTGTGAGTCTGGGTGCACAGGCACACTGAAATAGGCTGAACACAGATCGATTACTGTGTACCATTTTGCTCCAGCAGGGATGCTTGATAGTATAGTATGCGGATCAGGTACTATAGGTGCATCCATTTCTATTATTGCATTGATAGGACGCAGATCATGTACCAGCCGATACTCTTTGGTATTGTTTTTAGGGATAGGGTAGATAGGAGTATTGCATGGGCTTGCAGTTTTTATTAAAACTCCAGCTGCCATTAGTCCCTTAATTACTGGTTTTATGCCTTCAATAGCCTGAGGTTTTAATGGATACTGCCTTTGGTGAGGCAGTTTTGCTCCCGGTTTTACTTTTATTTTTACTGGTAAGGCTGTTTTTACTAGTCCTACATCCGTTTTGCTTTTGGACCACACCACTGGTGGTATTTGCTCTAACAATTTCTCTTGTTGGGCCGATAACACCATCTGTCCCTCTGGTCTAGGATTGAGCTCCACTTTTTGAGCTATAGCCTCATCATTTACTTTTAAATTAATTCGTATAAACTGCTGGTCTTTTGACAGATGTACTTGTGGACTTTCCATGTTTTGCCATTCTTCAACTTCTGAGGCTGTCTTTACCATTGGACCTAGTTCATGGGATTCGTGCTTTTCAGAGACTAAAAGGGTCACATGAGGCGTGGCATTCGGCACTTGATGCCATTGTTGTTCAGCTGAAGTTAGCTTGACAGAAGCTGCGGCCCCTTGGGGGCCTAAATAAATTTCTGTGGTGGTTATGTGAAACAGCCGTTGATTCATCAATGCATCCCAGCAGCATGCATAGTTAGTTTGTTCTTGTTTGGCATTGAACATCAGGGTGACATGTAAAGGTAAACTAGGTGTACATACTGCTTCATAGTGTTGTTCTGCCCAGGGCTTCCATTTTTCCCATTCCAGTTGAAGATTTGAATTTTCTGGTTGTAACTTCAGCCAGTATACCATGGGTTGCACAGGTCGGACCTTGTTTTCCATGTCCATAAGCACCATAATGTTGGCGAGTGCTTCGTCAGGAAAGTGTATTTGCAGTCCTTGATGGGTGTTTGCCGTAGGGCCTGTGCTTGCCGACTCAGAAGGAACAGGGGTCATCATTGGTGCCTGGGTCTTTGTTTTTTCTTTCTTGACTTTGGTTAGCTCTCCCAACTGCATCTGCACCAATTTTTTCGTCAGGGATTTTGCTGCATCTTCTTCTTTTTGTTTTTCTTTCTTGTAGATTTCAAGATGGTGACAAATATGCTCAGAGTATAAAGCCCAATTCATTTTTGATAGTCCCACGACTCCATCTAGGGCTTTCTGAACCTCATCTGGTAGAGCCTTTTTTACAGTTATTTTAAACAGGATTTCAGTTGCTGGAGAATGGTTCCATGCATTTCCTGTTTCCTCCGCCCATCTCTTCTGGAATCGGTGCAGGAACTTCTTTGGGCACTCTTCAGGTGTCCACTCCTCATCATCCAATTTAGAGGGATCCAAGACGTCAGGGTACTTGTTGATTAGTGCCCATCATTTGTGTTAGTCCAACCTTTCCTGCTAATTCTTCAGTGTCATGTTTTCCCATGACATGCATTAGCAAGGCTTTTATGTCACCTAAAGACAAGGTTACCCCTGCAGTGCCCTCTTCTAAGGCAGTTATCCATCTCCCAGCTCCTTGGGTGATGTCTGGCAGCCTGTTGGCCAGCCCCACCATGTCTGTCCAGCTCCATGGGGTATACACATGATGACCATTTCTAACCACCAATGGGCATATGAGGTCTTCGTCCTCCTCTTCTTCTGTGGGGGCTCCATACTGTCTTCCAGATCGAGTGCGACTGACTGGTTCCAGGCAGTCCATCCAGTTGGTTATATTCTGTTCTAAAGCCGCTATGTCTTTGGCTACACATTGTTGTCTTTGCCTGAGTCGGGCCTCTTTTGCACTCTCAATGACAATCTCACCAGAAATTTTTTCGGGTGGGTGGCTGTATAATGTGATTCCCTTGATTGGGCGTCGATTGTTGTAATATTCTTCTTTCCTCGGCGTCCCTATGTCTTTGTATTCTTTCCTTCGCTAGCCGAAGCTGCTCAGCTAGTTCTTCATTATCTCTTCTGGCCAGATCCAGTGTGTCACAGAAGCTCTTGTGCCACTCTTCGGAGCCTCTATAGCCTGTGAAGGTCCAGTCAGCTGACTTATGGTGGGAGGGGACGGTTTTCAGTGGACCTCGATGTGCAGGCGGAGCCTTCAGGTCTCTCTCTTTATCCTCGTCTGCCTCCGTGTCACTGTTATTTGTGGCCCCCCCTGCTGGTCGTGGTGAGCGACCACCTACTTTCGGACTTGGAGACCTTGTACGATCCATTTGACAGACTGAGGACCTGTCTCCTTGTGGCTCTCGAGCTTTTAGTGTCAGTGTGAATTTGCCCTCCACATCCATGCCTTGGTCCTCTTCACGAGTTCCTAATACAAATTGTCCAGCTGTCTTTCCCATATCATGACGTTTATATGGGGGTGGCTCTGCTTCCCAGCTCGGTGCACTGGCTTTAGTGTCTTTGGATCTTTCCTCTGTCATTTTTTCTCTTTTCTGCTGTAGCCTCTGTGCTTCCTGCTTGAACAAGGCCAAAACTTCTTTTTCTTCAGTGCGTTTTTTGTTGTTATTCACGTTCTTCTGCTGATCTTTAATTTCTTTTTTCTGTATTTCTACCGCAACTGCTTCACACATCACCGGATCAAATGATCCCTCCAAAGGCCATTGCCTGCCCCCATGTGACCTTTTGTGCCACTTTCTCATACATTGGTTGGCCTTAGTGCGTTTTCCTGGATATTTTCTTAGTACTAAGTCTAGCGGGGTACTTTCCCGACCTTGACCTTGAGAGTTACCCATGTAACCCTGACAAACGCTATGTGAGGTGTTTCTATGGTGTTCTGGTAGTCCCTCAGGGGCTGTCCTGATCCAGACCAATAACTTGCTGGCTGTAACACCTGTTTTGTATTTTAAACCCTTAAAAAGATTAAATTTCCAACTGTTATGCCCGTCTTCTTTTTCTTTAACTAAATACGAAAATTTACCTGTTTCCCACCGAACCTTCCTTGGGACCACAGTCAGAGTCAACCTAGGAAACAGTTCTTCACCTGGATCGGTTGGCAGTGTTATTAAATGATTTAATGGTATGCTAAGTTCTTTATTAGGATCAGCACAAAGCAGCTCCAGCCATGGGGTTAAACCCTGATGCCACAGACGTCTTATCAGCAGCTCCCAATTAATTAGAGGGAATTGTTCTTTCTTGTGCTTCAGATTGATTACCTTAGTAATCTGCCATAATTTCTGATTGATCTCTTGTTCGTCCTGCCAATGTTCTGCTCCTACCCTGTCAAAATAGGTCCTTTCCAGCCAAAAATGTGTCCTGATTCCCTGGGTTTCGATGTCTCCGTCTGTCAAGTAATGTTCTGGGAGTATTATTTCATCATCACTTAAGTCTCCCATCAATGACTGTCCCAAGCATTGATCAGTCTGTCAGCTTTTTCACTATAATCTAAGCTTTAACTCTTTTGATTTATAACCAACTTTATTTATTTAATCCTCTTACAACCCTAACGCTTCCTAATGTCTTTGCTCCCGACTTTCTATTTTCCTTCTAATTTTTTAACTTTCTGCTTCTCGTCTTTTTCTGCTATGTTTGTTTATTAGTTTTCTTTCTTTGAAATAATATCTACCTTCTCTGTATTTACATAGCAGTCTCTTATCCTGTCTTTTTCTTCACTGTCTCTGTTTCACACTTTCCTCTCTGCCTGTCATGCTCCTCCCAAGTCCTTCTGTTGGGTCTAAACACCTCCTCCTCGTACTCTTTCACATTAATCTTGTATGTCAGCCAGCCTGCAAGCCCTCACAGCTTTACACAGATTACTCTCCACTCTCCCACACACCAATCTTCAAAAGCTTTATACACAAAAATTATTAAAAACAACTTTCTATATATCTCTATCTAGACTTCTGCCACTTTTCACTCCGCGGCTTTAAACAACCTTTTTATTCACTTAACACCAATGTGTTCTGTTTAAGCATGTATCTCTTCTTCACGTTAGACAGCTTCTCCGGCGCTGCCAGCAACTTCATATATTATTTTTTTACAAGCCCTCTTTGAGCGTACAATATTTCATTTACTTCTACGCCTTACCGCGCCTCGCGTGCGTATCCTGTGCTTAATATATTATTTTTCACCAGCTCCTCTCTGAGCATACAATATTTCATTTATTTCTACGCCTTACCGCGCCTCGCGTGCGTATCCTGTGCCTTTCTGCACTTTCTTCTACTTTTTTTTTTCACTTACTGAGCTCCTCGTGAGCTTAATGTGCCTTTGCACTGAAAATACTCTCTTTTTCTTTTCTTATAAAAAACTCATATTACTGTGTACTTAATTACTTAGTCTTCTCCCACGCCCCACAAGCGTGTATTTGGTGCCTTACTGCACTATTTTCTGCTTCATTAATTCTCATGTATTCTGCACTAACTCTTCATTCATTTTTTTATTTTTTTATAGTTTTTCTCTTTTCTTAAAAAATGACGTCCTTTATTGAGCTCTTTTACTTACTGTCAGCTGTGCTACTTTGCACTTTTCTCTTTAAATCTCTTTATCACGTACGGTATTTCTACTGCGCCCCCTCAGGTGCTTATCTTGTGCTTCCTCTGCACGTATTCTCTGTTAAACTCTTTTTCTCACTTATTTCACTTCAGTCTCTGTTAAACTCTTTAAATAACCTTGTATTACCTTGTATCTATTTGTCAGTATACTCCCCTAAATTAACCCCTACAGCGCATGCTATCAGCCGGCACGTTAGTAATGAATTTCAACACCAATTATTCCCCAAGCATCCAGGTTAATTCTCCACGCACTCTTTTCCGCACCAGAGTTCATGAACATTCCTGACCTTTCACTCACACAGACATTCTTTTTCCCGGGAACACACACACCTTCTGAGCATTTTATCTACAAGGCCTGATAATTTTCAGTCTTATCTTTTTTTGGTCTCTTATAAATTTTGGGTAAGAGGCAATTAAAAATATCACCTGTCAACTTGGGCGGAAATCCCGACTCACTCCTCCAGATCGTGCAGAAGTTATAAAAGGTTTCTGCTTACCTTTTAGTCGTGATCACTGTTATTTACGGTCTGGAGGGATGAGCTGGACTGCCCCAGGCTGCCGGAATGCCCCTGGACCCTCCTGGCTGGCTCGCCAAGTTCTGTCGTGGCTCGTCTTTAGTCTTCTCAGGATGTCGTCTTTTAGATAACACAAACTAATTGCAAGTGATATGCTAGAAAAGGACACAACACTTTAGAATAATTCAGCCTTAAGCAAGATAAAATGCACAGAGTTTTTAAGTTTATTTAAGCCTTTGACACAGAGCTTAGACAAACTGAGTCCTCTAGAGAGACTGAATATGACAACCGCGCTCGTCTATTTATTGGAGACCCGCGGGCATCGCTCCTCCTTCAACTTTTTTATTTATTTCATTCCCAAGACATGGTTTTCTATTGGAAGCGTCCTCTAGTGAACCCTAAGCAGGTGTTAGGCCATTATTTCAATGTGACAAACGCTCCCTTTAAAACGTGAAGGATTTACAACTGATTTTTTTAAAAGACCTTCAGCCACAGGTGCAGCTGGCCTGAGGCCCCCCCCGCACGTGGCCTCAGTCACACGTGCAGCTGGCCTGAGGCCCCTGCACGTGGCCTGCGGGAAAGCACCTAAAAGGCCTTGGAAAGCCCCTGACAGACTGAATGACTAATAGAGCCCTTTTGTTTGGGTTGAACACCTGCTAGTTCAACCAGAGGACATACAGTTCGGATCAGGACACTTGATAGTTCATCACAGTTCAAATATGGACCTAAAAATTCTTCTACATAATCTCATAGGTAGTATATAGTTGTAGCCCACTTTTTAGTTCATGAAAGTACACTTAGCCAAGGGACTTTAGTGTTTTTGAAGTCATTGGGATTTGATCCTGTGATCACAATCTCATCTCCATAACATTCTCTCCATCAGTAGACTCTTCTATAGCAATGGTGCTTGACCAGATGCCTAATGCTCAACCACCCAGTGTTCTTATTAAATTTGGGGACACGTCAAACAAGCCTCCCTTGTCATGCTTCAGTTGGTACATATGATTCAACAAGCGCAGTCATGTAGACCATTCAGTGCAGGACTTTGAAGTTCTGTTGGTTCAGCTACATTCTGAACCACCTCTAAAGCAGGTAGCTTAATAAGATAATGAGTTGGGCTACCGATATGTAGACCTGGGTTCCATTTCTGGTCATGTTACCTGTCTTTGTCAGAGTATAAGACACTTCTTCGTCATCCCAGCTGTAAATGGGTAGATTGCCTTGAGAAAGTAACCTGTGTGGGGATTGGCATCTCCTAGACTCTCATGCACTTCACGTGAGGGGTTTGAAGATGAGCACAGACACCAATGGGCCTCAGGGCCTGTATAGCACACTGTTAAACTGAACATTTTAATACAGTAATTAAGTTAATGTAACTCAAACTTTGAAAAAAGTTATAGTGACTCATTTCCATTAATTAAACTAACTCAAAAATGAATTGTCATAACAACTCAGTTCCTTTAAGTGCATTTAAAGTTTTGGGGCATTTAAGTGTTGGTGATGTATTTCCAGTGCATTCCATTCACTCATTTTAATTGAGTTTATGTAACGGAGACCAGCAGGTGGCGCTGTGCAGATGTAGTTAGTAAACCTCACTCCCAACAGCTCAAAAGAATTCTCTGGTCACAAGGCCAGAGCCCTGGGTTTTAGCCTTCTGGTTAGAGAGTCCGACTTCCATGCCGGAGATCGTGAGTTCATGTCCCGAGGGGAGCGAATGGGCAGAGTCGTAACAGCACAACGCAGAGTCAACAAGTAAAGCAAAGAATGCATCAAAAAATCTAATCCAAAATGTAATGCAATTTTTTTATGGAGAAATTTATGTCACTTTTTTTATTGAAAAACATAAACTAGATTTACATAAGTTGAATTAACTATAAATTGTTAAGTTACTAAAACTTTAACAATTAAATTTGTGAAAATTATTTTAAGTTGGCAAACTCAAATGGTTTAAGGCAATTGGTTTCCTCAAATGGTTTGAGTTCAACTAACTCATTGAGTTGAGTTAGTTGAGTTTTTTTTGTTTGTTTGTTTGTTTGTTTGTTTGTTTTTTACAGTGCACTTAAATTTTCTTTTCCATGAGGAAATTCTTGATGAAACCTGTTCCATGAGGGGAAAAAGTATAGTTTGCTGGACAGTGTCCAGACTCTGGGTGCAACAAGAAACTGTAAAACTGAACAATCACAATGTTCCAACCACATTGCAGAATGAGAAGTATGTTCCTTGTCATTTACTGTATCAACATTGCGATGCAACATGGTGGCCCACTCCCATGTGGGGCTCATCCTGAGCTTATGAAAACACACAGGTGTGTTAATGTAAGTAATTACACACCAATGAACAGATGGTTATGAATGCTTTAGTCCGTTCATGTTAATAAGCAAACCTAAATTATCCACACTGCAGCTTCAAATAATTCTAGGATGTTCAATGTGACAAATCAGATATAAATCATAAGCAGCAGTTTGTGTCCGTTAAAAACATGCAATAAACTGAATGTTCTGCTGCTTTCTTCATACGTTCACTAAAATCTTATTACATGATTTTGATAATGTGCTGTTTTTTTGTGTTTTTGTTTGTCCTTTTACAGAAAATATTTGTGATGCCAAACATGGATGATGTGTGGCTACCCATAATGCACTCTGCCATGGACACCCGTTCAAATGCCAACTTGGTTACTGTGACAAACGATGCCTTGAAGGACTCAGAACATTTGGAATCGGACGCGTCTGACATATAAAGACTGCTCATGTTTCAGACCATTTCGTCACGGTGCCAATATGACAGCGCAGCAGTGACCAGGACCAACTCAAACGTGTCAGTCACACTGCTGCACCAACTGCACGCCAGTGGAAGAGAACGGTGACCCCGTGATCGCCATCTAGCAAGAGTTTTGTGTGATATTAAACACTAAGGTTGGTTCTGTGATGGAACACACGGGGCGTGTTGAGGCATTTTCAAAATGTGACGAATAGCCATCTGATTCTGAAGAACCATAATACCTGTGATGTACAGCTGCGCCAAACCTTTGTTGTACAGTGTGTACTTTAGTGTAACCTTCCCAAATGAGTGCTTTATCGTTGACATTCACTGATTCTGAGGCTGCAGTTTAAACATTTCGTTGTGGTTCGTGAACAGGTTGTGATTTGCAGCAAACAAAAGACTCGTATCCAGTAACGCTGCCTGTGTCCGAGCTAATCTGGCTACACATTGAGTGACGGCGATGCTGTGGACACTGTTTGTTGTGCTTTTAGGAGGTTTGTTTGACCAATAATGAGTCTGCAAACACAGCAGCTCAACATGTTCCATCTCATGAACGTACAAATACATTTCTGTCTCCCTCGTGATATTGGGAACAACAGCTTTTTCTTGCCCATGCATAATTTTTTATGAAAATGTGGCTACACTTCCCAAATTTGTTACTTTAGCAAAAATAGGGGCATCTTTTTTTTTCTTTACTACAACAAGGCCATGCTATATCAATTTTGAGGAGTATAGCGATCAGCATGTCCGTCCGTCTGTCCGTTTTCACTTGTTAGCGCGATATCTCAAGAAGCAGTTGACCAATTTCATTCACATTTAGCATAAGGATGTACTTGGGTGATCCCCCAGCATTTTGTATTACTGATTTGTGGGGACCAGGGGGACATGTCATCTCCTGATGACTCTTGTTTTATGTAAAGTCAGGGTCCTGCGGATTTTTTAAAAGCAGTAGCATTTAATTTATTAATGTAAAAATAAGGCCTTAATTGGTTTTAAAATGTCTCAAAATTGTCTTTCAAAAGTCTTAAATGTCAAGACATGGGAAAGACTTTAATCATTCCGTGAAACCCTCTAGTATTGCTACCCATAGTGAGGCATGTTGATACATACAGTAGTGTTCAGAATAATAGTAGTGCTATGTGACTAAAAAGATTAATCCAGGTTTTGAGTGTATTTCTTATTGTTACATGGGAAACAAGGTACCAGTAGATTCTCACAAATCCAACAAGACCAAGCATTCATGATATGCACACTCTTAAGGCTATGAAATTGGGCTATTAGTAAAAAAAAAAAAAAAAAAAAAGTAGAAAGGGGAGTTTTCACAATAATAGTAGCATCTGCTATTGACGCTACAAACTCAAAACTATTATTTTCAAACTGCTTTTTTAGAAATCCTGTGAATCACTAAACTAGTATTTAGTTGTATAACCACAGTTTTTCATGATTTCTTCACATCTACGAGGCATTAATTTTGTTGGTTTGGAACCAAGATTTTGCTCGTTTACTAGTGTGCTTGGGGTCATTGTCTTGTTGAAACACCCATTTCAAGGGCATGTCCTCTTCAGCATAAGGCAACATGACCTCTTCAAGTATTTTGACATATCCAAACTGATCCATGATACCTGGTATGAGATATGTAGGCCCAACACCATAGTAGGAGAAACATGCCCATATCATGATGCTTGCACCACCATGCTTCACTGTCTTCACTGTGAACTGTGGCTTGAATTCAGAGTTTGGCGGTCGTCTCACAAACTGTCTGCGGCCCTTGGACCCAAAAAGAACAATTTTACTCTCATCAGTCCACAAAATATTCCTCCATTTCTCTTTAGGCCAGTTGATGTGTTCTTTGGCAAATTATAACCTCTTCTGTACGTCTTTTATTTAACAAGGGGACTTTGCAGGGGATTCTTTCAAATAACCTAGCTTCACACAGGTGTCTTCTAACTGTCACAGCACTTACAGGTAACTCCAGACTGTCTTTGATCATCCTGGAGCTGATCAGTGGGTGAGCCTTTGCCATTCTGGTTATTCTTCTATCCATTTTGATGGTTGTTTTCCATTTTCTTCCATGCGTCTCTGGGTTTTTTTTTTGTCCATTTTAAAGCATTGGAGATCATTGTAGATGAACAGCCTATAATGTTTTGCACCTGACTATAAGTTTTCCCCTCTCCAATCAACTTTTTAATCAAACTACGCTGTTCTTCTGAACAATGTCTTGAACGTCCCATTTTCCTCAGGCTTTCAAAGAGAAAAGCATGTTCAACAGGTGCTGGCTTCATCCTTAAATAGGGACACCTGATTCACACCTGTTTGTTCCACAAAATTGACAAACTCACTGACTGAATGCCACACTACTATTATTGTGAAAACCCCCTTTTCTACTTTTTTTTTTTTTACTAATAGCCCAATTTCATAGCCTTAAGAGTGTGTATATCATGAATGCTTGGTCTTGTTGGATTTGTGAGAATCTACTGGTACCTTGTTTCCCATGTAACAATAAGAAATATACTCAAAACCTGGATTAATCTTTTTAGTCACATAGCACTACTATTATTCTGAACACTACTGTACACGTACACACACACATATATATATATATATATATATATATGCACACACACGTTTCCAATTATTTTTTGTAATGTTGGTCTTAAATTTAATTCTGACTGAAATAAAAAAAGAAATTCTCAAATTTATCTTTCCTTAAGCTATTGGAACTCTGAAAATATGGCTTCATTTTCTCATGTTACTTAAAATATGAACGCACACAATTTACGAATTCATTTTCAAATTTTTCCTAAAACGTGGCCAAGCTTTGCAAATTGGGAGTGTTTTGAGAACCGATCCTAAATGCATACATTTATAGACTAAAGAATCAAATCCAGAACCGTAGCCTGGGACCAGCTGTAACTGGACAAAGTAGTTAGGTCTCGCAGGTATCTGGCATGAACATTTTAAACTTCTAGAAATTGTTTGACAGCATAGTTGTACAAGTGGCTACAGTACCTGCTGTTAGTTAGCTGTTGCCTTGCAATTTTTTTTTCTCATAGCTTTAATAAAAACAGCCACACTTTCCAAATTTGGTTTAGTCAAAATATAGCCAGGCTTACGTTTTACCAAAACATGTTATAAATTTGTTTTACATAAAGCACGGCTATATTTTGTAATTTTTGTTATTAGTTTAAAATGTGTTTAATTAGTTTGTTTTAGAGAAATTGAATAAAACACACAATTCTTTAACTAATTTCTAGACTTTTTCGAACTGGCCACGTTTTACAAATATTGAGGTTTTGTTTCAGAAAAACTGCTCGTTCCAATTTTTTCCCGAAAATATTACCATATTTTGAACATTTCTGCCCTTGTTTTAATTCATACTTGGCTGTTACTTCTGTTGCTATAAGTTGGTCACATGTAACCAGATAAAATATGCCCCCTGTTGTTCCAATAATTTGTTCCATTCTTATTTGTTAAAACAATGCTGCATTTTACACTTTTGTTTGTGATTAAGTCACATGACCTGCAGCTGCTGTTTTGGACAAAATATTTCCATTTTATTTCAGGTGGCCAACTGACAATAAGAAGCCTCAAGTAGTCTTCATTAGACACCTTTAAATAAAGGATTGTCTCACATTTGACAGCCAAGAGTTGAAAATAAGCCAAAATATTTATTTTTTTTCCGGTATGAGGGATTTGTATTTCTCGACTTGTCTCATTCTGTTGAGTTGAAGAAAACAAGTTTATATTTGCCAAAGCAATCTGTTGTTCTTGTTTATATATGGCATTACATAAAAAAACATCGATTCCACTGCTAAGATGTAGTTGAATAGTGATCATAAATGACATACTGGATATTAGCCATATACTTTCTTATCAGGACATGTCCAGCTGATGAATGCTTCTTTTTAAGTTGCTGTTTTTAATTGTATCTGTTGTGGGGGGGGGGGGGGGGGGGGGTCTGTTAATTCATCTGCCAGGAAACTCGGCTACTTTACAGACGACAATATGTTTTATGTACATGTGTAGAAAAGTGTACGAGGCAGAAAGTGCCTTGGAAATAGTCAAACATTCCTTCATAGTGAGCGAACACATTTGCTGCTTCACTTGATGGAAAATATTTTATGTGCCATCACACCGTTTGGTTTCACTCATGTTTGGTGCCAAGACAGAAATACGAAACTTTGCTGTTGTGTTCAGTGATGTCACAGGATGTTATGGTTCTAATCATTGTAGATCAATAAAACATTTTGCTTCGGGTAAAGAAAGTCTCATGATACCGAAAGGAAGAAAAACTGAAGAAGAAATCCAGATTTTAATCAAAAGGGGTTTAATTATATTTACTGAAACAATCAACTGAACTGAGCAAAAGAAAAATAACTTTTTGCCATCACAGACCTAACGTGGTCAGTTACGCAGGGCACGTGGTACATCCTCTTGGACTTAATATGTTGATTTTCAAAAATTAATATGCATATGTCGCAGACATGAATGAGCGAAGCTCGTCAGCATCTCACCATGTCATTTAGGTCCTTCAGACTTTATTTTGAGTAAATGCTTCAGGGAAGCATTAGCATGGCAAAAAACCTTTCAGCCCCCCCCCGGCCTTTTTAAGCATTTTTCATTATTTGCCTCTCACATGCGTGGAAAAGCTCCTTGCAATCTAACCAAATTGTTCTTGGGAGCATGAGCATGAATAAAACCTTTCAGCTTCGGGGGGGGAGCTCCACCCACCCAGACCCCCCACCTTTTTAAGCATTTTCCATATTTTGCCTTTCAGCTTCTGGAGGGGCTCTGCCCCCCATACTCCCCACCTTTTTAAGCATTTTTATTTTTGCTTTTCAGCTGACCCCCCCCCCCCCCCCCAGTTACAGCCCTCTTAACCCCCTGCTGCTTTAAGCATTTTTTTTTTAATGTAGATGTAAATTAATATTCAAAGTTTTCAGCTAGTTGACAGTAGGGCTGTAAAATATGGCCAAATTATCATATCTCAGTATTGTCATATAAATTGTCATGTAAATGTTGCTACATGCTGTCCATATTCTTGAGCCACTTAGGTGGGTAGGGAGAGTTCCAATGGGATAAAAAAAGGTTTTCAACCTACCATCCCTGGTTCTCGAGACTTAGGTGTACCTTAGTAAACACTTGTGGAGTTCCACCTTAGAGTTGTAATGTATAATAGAAGATATACCTTACTGAATTTTCATATCAATATGATATACGATATGACTATGATCTGACAAAGTGCAGCAACAGTGAAAATTAAATATTCTTAAAACAGTAATAATACCACACTCATTTTGCACTCATCATAAGGTTAAGATACTGTGCTACCCCACAAGCATTGGAACAGTTGGAATTTCACACATTTTCATTTGTTTAAGCCATTTTAAGTACAAGAAATACAAAATAAATAAATAAAATTTTCTAAAATTATCTTCCTCAAACTCAAACTGAAAGCAAATCTCTAAAACTTGATAAAACCTGTAAATCAGTTTTATTGCCAGTTTTCTTTAGACAAGTCAGGGGATGGAAACATGAACATTTCCAAGTCACTGAATATGTCTTGGACTTTATTTACATCAATTATTAAGAAATACAAAGGTTTCTTTCACCAAAACATCAAATCTAGTCTTTCATCTCAAATATACTTTCTGTCAAATTGTAGCTGATCTTTCAGGTCTTCTTTTTAAGAAAATCCTCCTCTACACCACTTCATCAGGAAGCTGGATTTTATATTTTTAATTAATTTATATCAAGTTGTAGAGATTTGCTTTCAGTTTGAGTTAAGGAAGATAAATTTAGAAAAAAAAATGTATTTGAAATGGAATAAACAAATTAAAATGTGTGAAATACCAAGTGTTCCAATACTTTTGAGGGCAACTGAGAAACACTGAGGAGCAGCATCTTACATCTCATATATAGTGCAGCAGATAAGAGAATATTTAGAGTGGATTCCTGCAAATGGTGATACAAGCATCAAATTAGACACAAATAACCCATAGACATGAACTCTTTAAAAAAAACTGATTGGCCACTTGAACTTTCAATAGGCAGCCAGGTAGGGGTCAATTTAAGAATTACACAGGGGTCAAAATTAAAATGCTCCAAAACACCACCACATTATTTGCCTGATCATAAAGATTCCAAAAAAGGTATAGTTTGGACAATCTGTGACTAAATGTTCTGGAGTTACGAGGTAAAAGCAAGAATGGTGACAAAGGTTAATTTCAGTTTGTACAGGGATCAAAAGTTAAAGTTGCTCCATTAATTTTGCTCCAGCTGTATTTGTGCTGAATTTGATGCAGGTATCACCATTTGAAGGATTGTTTGAGTTATCTGCTGCACTAATAAGGCAACAGAGTATGAACCAGCTGCTGTCTGTTAGCTTAAACATGTACATAAGGCAACCAGAATTAAAGGAGAAATGCTTTTAACAACCTGGACCTCATGTCTGGCATACATAAAATATGGTCTATTGACGTGTAGTTCAAACCTGAGGCAAACATTTTTCTTCTACTTAAGGTGGATTAGAACTTTTTGTGGTACACAGAACCAACTACTGCACAGGAGGAACCTAGCAGTCAATGTGACTCGATTTCAAAATGCAGGTCTTTCAACTAGTGTGGTGCCATGACATGTCAATCATCTGTGTCCAATCAGATTTCAGGGGAGTCCAGTGAAACCCTGGCCTCCGCTCTAGACCCACCCATGCCAGGAAGTGTTCAACATTTGACATTTCCTGTTTCACTGTGACTGAGAATTCTGCACTTCTCGTTTGAGTGTGAGCTTGCCACTGACTTCCCGCGAGATTCCATAGAATCTCGTCTGTCAATCCAGGAAGTGTTTGACATTTGATCTTTCCTGTTTTACTGCAGATTTGAATAGGACGCCCTGTACCATGAGTGAGCTTTGCGACACTTCGCTCATATAATCATCTTTTAAGGACTTTACAAATACCAAAATTTAACTTATTTTGTGCAAGTTGCAATCGGAGCTATAATCAGATTTTGTAACTGGCTTAAAAAAGGAGAGACTTGGTGAAAACTGCCAAGAAACTCCAGTCCAAACAAGTCGTGACTTGATGTTGCACTACTCTTGACCTGCATGACCACAGAGAATGACACTCAGGTTCAGTTGATAGTGCATTTAATTAAACACGAGAATGTTAATCATTTAGCAAATCAAATAAATCATCACGACTCCAAGTGTGAAGAAACATTCTTTATTTGCATGAGTCAGTGTTAACCTTCCAGTGCAAAATTACACAAATAACGTTACCTCACACGTCCATTTACAGAGAACATCTGTCCAACACCTGCAGGACAAAACTGTATTCAATTAGTGCAGTAAAAGTAAAAAAAAAAAAAAAAAAATCCCAAAACAAATTATGGTACTTGGGTCATGCCAGACCAATATTTTCATCAGTACCGAATCAAATATCTAACGTGTCACGATCATCACTTCTGACCACAGAAACCATCTTCAGATCATCATCAGGACACTTGCGGTTCACATGGTCCAGGAATCACAGCGTCTGCAGAGAAAAGTCAGAGTGAGGCTGTCGACTGGAACACGTTTACACTAACAGGTTAAAGTGTTCAAATCAGACGGAATGTTGACTTCATTTACATATCAGAAGTCTAACGCATCAACATCATCATTTTAAAGCACAAGGAGGAATTTTAATTGACAGGAAATATACAGCGTGCTCACCTTCACGGTGGCGCCACCATCCATGAACACGCACCACGACCATTAACCAATCAGCAACTCTATCAGAGAGAGGGAAAAAAAGAAAGATGAAATAAGTTTCTTTGTGGTTGGATGAAAAATTTACCATTTTCATAATTTATGATGCAAAGACATCAAATGTTCTTTGGATCCAGCAGCTCGTTACTGTGCTTATTTTATTATTTATCCAAACACACAAAATAATTTCTCACATTTTTCTGAATTTGCTACTCTTTTTTTTAACGCTCATGCAAATTTAATATTTCGGTTTTGGATATGACTCAAACCCTCCGTGTTTTACACGTAGTTTATAACTGTGTTTTGAAACATCAGGCAAATGAGTGACATCCAGTGCAGCTCGGCCAAGTTTTGACAAAGGGGGCGAGGAACAAAGTCAAAAACCTCAGCGAATTAGCATGGCATCTTATCTCCTACAGTTATAAGTGAGTCAAATTAACAGTAAGTGAACAAACTGTTCCAAAAACATAACAGGCCAAGACGGGGTCACAACAAATCCAGACTGAGGATTCTACATAATCCATCGTAGCTGTCGAAGTCTATTATGCTTCCATGGACTCGTGCGTAATTTCGAGCCCCAGCCAAGTAAGTCGTACGTGGCCTTAAATAATGCTCTGTGTCAGCCTGATCCAATCAGATCTCAGAAGCTAAGCAGAGCAGCATCTGGTTAGTACTTGGATGGGAGACCTCTTTGGAACACTGTGTGTGTTTCTCCAGGTAAAACTGGAGTTGCATCAGGAAGGGCATCCGGCGTAAAACTTGTGCCAATTACCAATGCGGATCTGGTTGTATCCGCTGTGACGACCCCGAACAAAACCGGGAGCAGCCGAATGAACAGCAGTGTACTTTCGAGATATAATGTGTTGGGATCACAGACATTAACACGGCAAAGGAATATAATAATGCTCTGAAGTTTTAGGTCCACCCTTGCCCATTTCACGACATAATGTGGAGCTGCATCAGTAAGGGCATCCAACATAAAACTTGTGCCAAATCAAAATGCAGATGCACCTTGGATCTGCTGTGGGGGCCCTGAAAACAAGGGAGAAGATGAAGGGGCGTACTTAGTGATGGGATGAACAACACTGGTGCGTCAACACTGTGCCGAGCACACAAGAGTGAAATCCCGTATTGGTGCGTGTATCGCTTTAAGACAAAATCATGTGACCGATACAGTAACTGTCGTTCGACTGCACCGCGCCAAATTGTTTATAAGGAAACAAACTGTATCGACATGTTGCGGATTTGTTGGACGGAGTTCTGTTTGCCCTCACCTTGTTCCACTGACTTCATGGATCGTTCAAAGACGTTTCTCCCGTCTGGAATAATTTTGATCTTTTGACGCCAAACAAGGTAAATCTGTTTCTCCTTTTGGCATTGTTTACTGTTATTTTTCCAATTAGATATGTTTGTACTCCTTTACAATACTGGAAGAATAACCAGAAAACATATCCACACCTTTATCAACTCGTACTGAAATTTTTATGCTCACCATCTTCATCTGTACCCTGTGAAAGAGTTTTTTCTAAGGCAGGGGAACTGGTATGTAAGAGGAGAAATCGCCTTGGAGCAAAGACACTTCAGAAACCTTTGTTCCTCAATAAAAATGCATAAATTAATCTATTTTTAGTCTTTTATTTCATATGCTTTAACACTTGAGTTAACAAATTTCCATACATACGTTACATTTTAACTCTGAATTTTATTACAAATTTGCTGTATTTTACAAACCAACTCAGTTTAGCATTTAAACAAGGTTTTAAGCAAATTTTAAACTCTTCTCATGAACAGCTTAACTCAACACACAAATTGAGCACATGAAATTATGCAATGATGAGATCATATTTTAAATAAGAGGACTGGCGATTAACTATTTCACAGGCTGATGTTGCGTTTGCAGCAGGTTAGCTTTTCGATCTTATTTTCATTTTATTTACCTGCAATGATTTTATAACTACTGCAGGGGTCACTATTGAGCGACCAACACAGTGTCAATACAGTGCCTACACAGTTTGTGTAGTGTGTCAATACACTCCTTGAGGTATCATCATCCCATCACTAGACGTACTTGCTAGTACTCACAGGCGTAGCATGCTTCTATGTGTGCATATAGTTGACTAGAAAATGCATTCAAGCATTGCACAGATCATGGTATGTGTAAAGTTACCGTGAATGCACTTTTTTTGTTCAGTTGAAAAATAATTACTGCCCCAGCTTACTCCTTGAGGCCGGACAATACAGAGGCCGAGACAGAGTCATTACAGGGCGAGGCAGAGGCATTAAAGAAGGGGAGAGAGAAGAAATAAATAGCCTTGAGACTGCCACTTCCAGGATGGTGTGTGCAGCTCTGGATTAAGGCTGTAAACTGATGCTTCAGCTACACAACAATCTCACAAACTTTCTCTAAATACTTTAGGCTGAGAGTTTAATTTTCTCAAACACATAAAACGGCTGGAAATTTGAACGATGGAGCTTGCAGAATTGCCCCTTTTTTTTCGCACCACATTATCAAGACGACCTCCTACATGATAGGATGACGCTGTTCTGTTACCATAGTGATTCCCGTTCAGATTGGAGCACACAGGGACAACAGTTTGCAGCTAAAGTCAGATTTTGGATGGAAAAAGGAAGAGATGAGGGAAAAGAAAATAGAGCGTAATTTGAGAAGTTAAATGGCAGTTCTAAGCAGTGGGATGTTGCGGAGACGTGGACGATCTGCAGCTTGTGAATGGATGAAGGATGCTTATAAAAGGAGAAACTCCAGTCATAAGTCCTGGTTTGATGCTGCACTACAACAGAGAACGACAGGTTTAAAGTTTTTCAGCTTCTCCTTTTTTGCTCACGATCGAAGATCACACATGGATCTGCACGTTGATTAGACACACGTTTTATGCTGGATGCCCTAACTGATGCAACACCACATTACATGTAGAACGGGCACAGGTGGTCTTGTACTGGGAACCTTTTGATTTCGAAGCAAGCTCACCAACAGCTTGGCTACCACTCAGGTTGATGACAGTGCACCTAATTTAAGAAGAGAACATTAAGTACTTCACCAAATCCAACGAATGAAACAGACTAACTATATGCATGTGTAACTGTTAACCTTCCAGTGCAAAATTACACAAATAATGTTACCTCACATGTCCATTTACAGAGAACATCTGTCCAACACCTGCAGAACAAAACTGCATTCAATTAGTGCAGTATAAAAAAAAAAACAAAAAAACAAATTCACTATGATGGTCACATCAGATCAATATTTTCATCAGTGCCGAATCAAATATCTAACGTATCACAATCATCACTTATGACCATAGAAACCATCTTCAGATCATCATGAGCACACTTACGGTTCACATCGTCCAGGAATCCATCAACGGTGAATCACAGCGTCTGCAGAGAAATGTCTGAGTGAGGCCGTCGAGTGGAACACGTTTACACCAACAGGTTAAAGTGTTCAAATCAGAGGGAATGTTGACTTCATTTACATATCAGAAGTCTAACGCATCAACATCATTTTAAAGCACAAGGAGGAATTTTAACTGACAGGAAATATACAGCGCGCTCACCTTCACGTGGGCGCCGCCATGTGTGAAAACGCACCACGATCATCAACCAATCAGCAACTCTGGATAAGAAAAACAATAAAAAGAAAGAAAAAAACACGACCTAGACAAAAATAAAAATAAACAAAACCGTTTCCTGTGTACTGAAATCAAATTTAACACAAAATTTAATAAAAGTAATAAAATAAAATAAAAAAATACAAAGGAAATGATTTCTTGCTTAAAATATGTACATGTCTTGACTGAGTAATTAAAACATTATGCGTTACAACATTGGGTTTATGATTTTGTAAATGAAAAAACAAATACAACTTTACTGTCAGGTTTTCCACGAGACCGACTGATAATCAAACGCTACATCAAAACACCAAATATTTGATTTCCTACTGAAACATCCTGCCAGCACGTATCAGCAACAATTCAAAATCTAAACTCCAAACAGCACAAACCGAAATTAACCAACAAAAAAAGAAGAAGAAGAAGAAAAAAAAAACGCTTCTACAGCAGAAAATGCCCTCGTGTAGTATTTCGGACCACATCCGCTCTGTGAGCCTCTGCTTCCTCACAGTGTTGCCAGATTTCAATACAGCACCACAAAAGCAAGCCCAGAAAAAACTAAATTAACAACATCCTAAAAATTGTCAATAACTTCACAAATGTATTACTGGATAAATAGATATTGTGGATACACATTATTATTACTATTATTATGTAAATGTTGCGGACATGAACGAGCGAAGCTCTTCAACATCTCACCATGTCATTTCTGGTTTGGGGCTTCATTCTTTAGAGGTGGGCGGATCGATCCTAATATCAATAATATCGATACCAACGCTGGTATTGATACTGAACGATCCTCGTGTAAAAAGATCGATACTCAAGCTTTTTTTCTCTCCCGCACGCACTGACTGCTGCGCACGCAGATTCATCAAAGTCTACTCTCTGTCTGTAAGAGCAGCCCTGCGCTGTGTCACACAACACGGAGCAGTGCACCCTCCCCCCTTTGGTGTTTTGTTGTGCCGTCACGTGGATCAGCAGTGCCAGTCAACAGCCTGGCCTGCCCACTCAGCGCTCTCCTCGAGTTAGCCCTCTACCTCAGGAAATTTTGTTTTAAGTTGTTTTGACTGATATTTTTTAAAGAAAAATGTTGATTGTGACAGTAAAGTATTTTGTTGTCATGTACAATGTTTGGCTAAATTCTATCCTAACAATGCAGAGGGAACATGACCCGGCCCAGACGAAACCGGGGGCCTGTCGGGAGCCAGGTCTGGACGGAGGGCCCGTCAGCAAGTTGCTAGCAACTGGGCTTGCCACAGAGCCCAGCTGGTCTCAGCCTGAAGAGGCAATGTGGGCTTTCCATCTCCAACCTGTGGGCTCACCACCTGTAGGGGGAACCGCTGGGGTCAGTTGTGTGCTGACCCATGGGTGGCAGTGAAAGTGAAAGTCAAGAACCTCGACAGACCAGACCGGGGCGGCAGAAGCTAGCTCTGGGTGTATCAACATCACCATTCATTTGTGTTTTTTGTTTTAATTTCCAAGAGTGTGTATATATATATATATATATATATATATATATATATATATATATATATATATATATATATATATATATAAGGCTAATCTGTGATTGATATATATATATATATATATATATGTTCTCCACTCAGATTGCAATAGCCAATCACAGATTAGCCTTTCTGTCCATCATTTACCTGTATTTTGGCATGCTTGGCACCAGAAAGTTATGTTGGATCCAAAAGGATCCAAAAAGGCTAGAACCAAAAGTTATATTGGATTGGTTCCCACTGACCAATAGCGTAAGAGCTTACTGCCAACAGCTAGCCAATCAGAGCGCAGCATACAAAGGTCAGAAACTAGCTGACAGACGCTGGTTGAAAAAATGGCAACAAACATGTCAACAGCAGCAGAAAATCGTCTGCCAGCGAGGTTTGCTGAGTTCTGTTATATTGGACTCGGCTACGCCTCGTCCAATATAACTTTTCTTCATCCAGTATTTCCCTATGTTCGACTCCTTACCATCCATTATTTGTATATATATATATATATATATATATATATATATATATATATATATATATATATATATATGGATGTTTCAGTTTAGCATTAAAAATAAATTTACACTTTCCCCAAGTAACTTTAAACATGTCAATATTAAATTCTGTTAGTTTACATGATTTAAGTATGCAATGGACTCTCTTTGATTATTTCACATACATATTTTATCCAGACTGGCAGATTCTGCAAAGTCAAACATTTGACGTTCATGCTGTGACTACTTTTGTTGTTGTTATATGCTGTTAACTATCCCGTGATCTCTCTTTATTAATTTTGTTATTTATTTAAATTACTTTTTTATTTAACAGAAAATTAAAAAAAAATGTAAATAAAGAAAAAGATCGCTTGTAGTGGACGTATTTGGCAACAGAGCGTCCCTTTTCTTCTTCTTTTTTTTATTTCCGTTTCCTTTTCTCCTCCTCCACTAGTGAGGAAATCTTTCCGAAGTCCCGCCCACACGGTTTTCATTCCAGGAAGAAGCAGCTGGAGTGTTGTCTCACCGCAGCTGTCTTCATGCCTTTGTCGTTTTATTCTACGTGACATTTTTTTTAATGTATTTGGGAGACAAACTATGTTTTTTTTCTCTGTAATCTGAAGCCGCCATGAGACCTGCCACTATGATCCGGATAGTCAGCTTTCGGGCCCTGATGTGTTTTCTGACCATGATTTTCTGCGCTGGGCAAAAGGTAAATGTGATATAAACTACTACCCAAGTAAAAACAAACAAACAACAACAAAACAAACAAACAAACAAAAAAAAAAACAGGGAAAAAAGGCCTTGATATATATATATATATATATATATATATATATGTGTGTGTGTGTGTGTCATTCAGTGAAACTCCATCCTACAGACAAGAAACATGATTCTTAACTGTCCAGTCTTACGTTTCTGCCTTAGCTCACCAAAACTTAAACTTCTGTAGATGATCACCAATATTCCATCTCCTACCTCGTGGTAAACTTATTCGGTTTGTCTTTAAACCTGCAATTAGTGATAATTTCAATTGCTGATTATTTTTAACCTTCATTTGAGTTATTAGAAAATGTCTGATTTTTGTTTCTGTCTTTATATGTTTTAAAAGTTGTTGCTAATGGTATGGTCCTGGATGGATCATATACTGGCTATTCCTCTGGCACTTGCGTTTGCAGAAGTGTGTTGGATCGGTGTCTGGAGACCTCAGAACCACACAACTTCAATATCAGTGGTACCGATGTGATCCCGGAACCACTACAATCTCGGTACATGTATTAATATACGTTTTGGTCCATATCTCCCTTAATATTTGTCCTATCGAGCTAATGTTTTTTAATGTGCTCCTCATGTAATTCTCTTCAAAAATTATACGTTGAATTTTACAGAGTCCCAAAATTTTGTTTTAACTGAGTCAGCCTGGTATACATCACTGAATTTGATATTCACTGTACAGTGAATGTTACCATGTAGATGGTATGTACACTACATTGATTGCAGGATCTAGACTTTATATATCAGGACATAATGTCAAATCACACTGTTCTGGCAGCTGGACGGCCCCCGCTGCTCAGCGACACCTCTGCAATGCCTCTGAGAGCACAAATTTACCCCTTTTTTTCAAGGCTGTTGGTAAAATTGTATGTGACCAAAATGTATGACATAGTACATGTGATACCGAGATCGTTGTGGTTTCGAGGTTGTGTTGGTTCTTAGATTGTCTTCCCACTGCTGGTTCTGAGGTTGCGTAGTTCAGAGGTCTCCAGGAACCACTGGATCCAGTACAGCATGTTTCCTAATCCTCCACCACTTCAGTTTAAAGAAATGTGTGGTGTCAAGTACAAGTCTGGAACTCTCGGACTTCTGTGACATACCGGCTATTCTTCCGGTGCATTCAGATCCCAGTCATGTTGTCAGGTGCTGTCTGCTGCACTGTGCTGAGCGGTGGTTGTGCTGTTACCTGGGATGAGCCATGTACCTCCTGATGAAAACTGGCTGAACTATGTAATGCTTTCGGTAATTGGTCGGCCCACATATTGACCGTATTGTTGCCAAGTGTTGTTCTATACTCTGTCAAATAATGAAAGGGTTGGAAAGTGAAATTGGGCAATACATCTGAGATCTCACGTAGTTTGGCTGACCGAATACCACCTTCCACTTCATGCTACGGCAAGTATGTGCACAGCAACGCTTTGTGGTACTTTGCTCAGTGAAGCAGGTGGTGCCCAACAGACTAGCACAAAGTTGCTGTTTCAGTAATGAACCGCCCAAGCTGCTGATGAACTAGTATCATTAACTCTGAACCAAACCTACAATATATCAGCACTAGGACTAAGCCACACACAAGTATGGGGCCATATAGGTGGTTGTATCACCAGTTTAAAGAAAAAAAAAAAGACAAAAGCAAAAGTACCCATATTTAAGAAGTTGTAACCAGTCAAAATTAGCCATTTTTTCTTTATGTGTGACTTTAAATGAGTGATTGTCAAAATCCATGGAATGTTTCTCCACAATGCAAGCCTTTTTTGTCAGGGGTTAAAAAACTCCCTTATGTGTCTATTGATACAGGACTGGATTCCTTTTTATCCCACGGTTATGAAATACGGGGGATCTAGCGATCAGCATGTCCATCCATTTTCGCTTATTAGTGTGATATCTCAAGAACCATCTGACCAATTTCATTCATATTTAGCAAAAGGGTGTACTTGGGTGATCCCCCAGCACTATTCGATTGGGGTCAGTTTCAAGGTCACAGTGAGATATTCAAGATATTGTCAGTGCCACCATTGTTAGTGCAATATCTCAAGAACCAGTTGACCAATTTCATTCATATTTAGCATAAGCGTGTACTTTGGTGATACTCCAACACTTTCTATTACTGATTTGTGAGACCCGGGGAAGATATGTCATTTCCCAATGGCTCTGGTTCTTGTACGATATCCAGTAACAAACCACTGTGATCGTACGGCGATTATCATGAGATAAAGAGGGATGTAATGGTATCAAAGCTGTACAGGAGAAAATGAATGAATTTCAAACTCAAAACTTGGGTTTAGGATTAGGATTGTGCATGAAACATGACATTTGTGAGTTTAAATAGCACTGTGGGTTGTACTAATAGAAATTTGCAAATTACGTATGGTACAATATCAATAGCAGTGGCCTATAAAAAAAAAAAAAAAAAAAAAAAAGAGGTGCACCCCACTGTTCCCACAGTCAGGCTACTAGGAATGTGCACATTTGTATTGAAATAATGTATAGTCATTGATCAAATATAGGAGCAGGTGATGTATAGATGCACATGATTATTTGCATGCTTAAATAATAAATTAAACATTTTCAAATGTGTTCTCCTCAATCTAAATTTAGCCCTATTGGGTGACGATAAGACTGCTATGACCGTGGAGTTATCATGTACCTTATCTGTGCTTCGGAACACCAGAGGATTCTGAGCAAAAAACTGCCTGAATAGGGGGTGGATGCACAAGCACACAGCTATTATTGCTTTTGTCGGAACGCCCACCCCTCCATATAGTCCAATGAAATGTCTGATTTCATCACAAATGCCCATTTCGTGCCAGACTGTGCCAGATCTGCTCCACCTTGCACAGAACTCTTGTACTGCAAACTCTCAAAGTGGCGTTATTGTCATGTGACGACTACTGATTAAAAAAAAACATTGAATGCATGTATAAAATAATTAATGAATTTAAAAAAGTATTAATTCCCCATGCAAAACAAAAGTTATTGTGGGTCACCTGGTATATTTAGAGAACTTTGGGAAGACCAAGACACATTGATGATGTCACAGGTAAGACATGTAAGTGATGGGAACAACTTCAGGAAAACTCATTATTTTTTGCTTTTTACACTGTGTTGGGGTCAGGAAATTTATTTCATTTAAGGTGATGTTTTAGCCAACTTTTATTATAAAAGTGGGTGGGCTGATGTTCGGGGTAGAGCATTCCAGCGCACAGATAAAACTCAGTGAATGCAGTGTGCAACAGATCGAGGTCGAAAACAATATGGCTTCAAATCGCTAGTTGTGAACACTCTAGGGCAGTGGGGTCCAAAGTATTCCAGAAAGGACCAAGAGGGTGCAGGTTTTCTTTGCAGCCAGTGACTCCAGCAGATGTCGAGTATATATATTCCCCTCCCTACCCATACACATCATTCTGTCCATCAGTCTCTCTTGTAATTGCAACTCCTCCTAACTCCTTCCACAGAGCACCGTTCCTTCCCATTTAATCCTGAAAGGCAAATCGGGGCACATTTCGAAGCATCATCTTGATCCATCTGTGTCAATCTTGAACAAACTTGGTATATGTTGTAGTTACAGCCATCATCGGCACCGGATGTGAAATCAGCATCCAGTCGGTTTAAAAATGTCATCTCGATTCTTGAAATTGTTGATAGTACGTGGTAACTGCCAGGTATTCATACTTGTAGTTGTAAAGATTTCATTTACGGTCAAACTTCTTTACACGGGGAGTTCATAGTGACTGTGGCTTGAAACCTGTTTAATTGTGATCCATTGGGGTAAAAATTTGAAGCCAAAGTAGCGTTCGTTGCAGTTTTGTTCATGACTGGGAATCTGGCTAAGGGCGCAGCTCCTTTATTTAGTTTTCGGGCGGGTTGCCAGGTCTGCACTTTATAAGCAGACCTGTTAGGAGGCAAGTTGGTTAAACTGTTTCATCCCTTTTTCTGCACTTTTTTGGTCCATGGGTCATCATAATGGAACGGCGCCGTGTGGAATAGCCCTGTAAAGCACACTTCACACAATGGTAGCGCACCGTGGGAAGATGTGCGTGAAGAAAAATTATTACAGTTCAAAATTTTAATCGGAAAATTGTTGGATTTCATTTACAATACGGGCAAGCAATTAGTATGTCATTGAACTTAATGGTTTGTGTTGGGGTCACATGGTTCAGTGTGTGGCCTGTTTTTACTTTTTCCAGTCATTGTGATTTTCTATCTGCTGTTAAACAACTTTTTTTCACCAGCCTAAAATCTTGAGAATTGTTTAATAATTAGGCTTTACTGTTTGTTCTGAACAGCTGTTTCTTTAATTGCACAGCTACCTTATTTGACTACATTCTCTTTTCTCTCACAACCTCTGTCGTTTGGTGCTCCTCGTGATGAGCTTATTGAACTATTTGTTACTTGTCGTCTTTGTGAGACAGTCTTATTTGCTGATGAAAAGTTGTGGTTTCTCACCGTCTTATCAGAACGGTAGATGTCGTTTGACTGTGTGCTCGACTACGTGACATCCTTCCCGCTGAGCAGAACCACGCAGAGAGCAGCTGAACGGACACATTCTGGGCCACGACGCTCACTTTAAAAAGTGCGAACCTGATGTGTATTCTTGTGTCTTTTGTGAAATTTAATTTGGCATTTGTTGAGCGTCACTGGGAGGAACCTCAAACATCTCCAAGCCTGTGTCATCTTTCACGTTTGCAGAGCCCTGAAGGCAAACGTGCAAACAGCTGCGTCTGTCTCAAACCTTCTGACTGACAGCATTTCTCATGTTTGATCAAGTAAAAAAAGTTTATCAGTTGACTTTCAAATGCGTTGATTGAGGACTTGTCTATGGCTGTCCCGTCTCCACTACACGTGATCAGTTTTTCACAGTTCCTGTCATGGTTTCTGCAATCATACATGTAGGCTGCACAGTCATTAATGCTTTCTAGCAAGTTGGTGTGTTTTAGAAAAGTGTTTGCCTTTTAAGAAAAAAAAGGTACAATTTTAAAAATAAATAAATAAATTGTGAAATGTTTTTTTTTTTGCTGTTTGAGCCCAGTATGTATTGTGCACACTGTAACAATTGTACAAAATATCCAACTGGAACACTGAAGGTAAAACAGGTTTTTTCCTTACTTTTTGAGAACTTATGCCTCTTTCAGGTATTTAGTAAAATGGTAAATGGACTGCATTGCGCTTTATACTTATGCCTCACATTCATCCATTCACACAAACACACTCACACACCGATATCGGGGTGCTGCCATGCAAGGCGCCCACTACACAGCGGGAGCAACTTGGGGATTAAGGACCTTGCCCAAGGGTCCTTTAGTGATTTTTATGGTCAGGCTGAGGTTTGAACCGAGGATCCTCTGGTCTCAAGCCCAACGCTTAACCACTAGACAATCACCTCCCATATCAAAGAGGTCTGTCTGTTCATCCAAAAACAATTTTTAATGCATGCAGTATTATAATGCATGCAAAAACTATTTATTTAAGGAATTTCTGTGTCACTAAGAATGGTGCAGCATTACATTTAATTTGATGACTTGTTTTAACACTTTTTTTTTTTAATGTGCCATACTATGAGAGATGTAGTGTATAATTTCTTTTCATGTGAATCTTCTTTTGTGTACACTTGCCTTAAATTATCAATGGATAAATTATATTCATTCATTCATTTTCTATACCTCCTTACTGCAGTTAAGTGTCGTATGGGACTGGAGCCTATCCCAGAGATCAGAGGGTGTGACCTACTACATCCTGAACAGGGCGCCAGTCCATCACATGGCTGCATATAGACAGACACACACACACACACACCTACTGTAGAGTCACCAGTTCACCTAACCTGCATGTTTTTGGAAGTGGGAAGAAGCCGGAGCACCCAGAGGGAACCCACGCCAACATGGGGGCAACGTGCAAACTCCCCACAGACAAGAGTAGGTGGGAAGTGATCCCACGACCTTCTTGCTGTAAGGAAACAGTGCTAACCACTAATCCACCGTGCTGCCCCTAAATTATTGTTTACCAAATTAAATTGGTCTTATTATGTTAAGACTTCATTATAGTTTTTTTATTTAATAGAAATGCATGCATTTAATTCACACAAGATAAATATGTTTTTAGCCTGTGCGCATTCATTCACATTAATCTATAGTCAAAGTAAAGAATATGGTCACAGGTGGGGCTTTTTTTTTTCTGTGTCTGTGTGGGGTTTTTTGGGGGGGGTTTTTGGGGGGGTTTGGGGTGGGGGGGGCTGTGGGGCATTTCAGACCTCGTGCTACTTCCTCATGCTCTTGAGAAACTCCCTGATTCCACACTTTTGTCCAGTTACACATATGTTGATCTGAGAGGTTTCATCATGACAGCATGCATTTGAAAACCGTTTTGTAAAATGACCATAAATGATGTGTTTAAAACGGTAACTTTGTAAAAACATCCATCAGTTGTTTAATATCGGTTTGTCTTTAAAATTAGGGGGCTGACAGATGTCAGGAGCAATATTTGTTTGTGAAACCAAAAGTGCTGACAGAAGTTATGAGAGACCCAAAAACGGCTCCGTTATGATTTCCATAGAACAGCTGAGTGACACTTTTGGTGGGAACGGTCACAGATGTACACTATTGACAGTGCGTGACGTGAGATTACAGCAGGGCATTTCAAGGCAAGTGTTTAATGACCTGTTTTTTTTTTGTTTTGTTTTTTTTCCTTTTTTTTTTTACATTGGAGATTTTGTGAAACTATGAAAAGGGAAATTAAACCTGCTTGTTTTGTTTCGGTTAGGTCAACTGAAACCCTGTAGTACTCCAGATTTGACCACTTGAAGTCGGGGTTGAACAGCGCACAGAAACTGAACACTGTTAAATCTTGGACTTGCACCACTGACCATGTGTGAAAGGTCTGGTAATTTTAATGACTTGGGTTTTAGAACAAAATGCATGCTGGGTAAAGCACAGCGTAACAACACAACACCTCTGCGTGGTTCTGATGGTTGTATTTGTACAGCATGATACATGCTCAGGCCTGAATTACTGACTGCTGATTTCTCTGTGTGTGTCTTGAGCAATTTCACCCCCACCTTTTATCCTTGTCATACCCAGACGAATACTGTGTGTATTTCAAACGTGCTCTGCACCCAAACCCGCCTGGACGTTATGTGGATGAGCTATATGTGAGAACACAAACGTCCAAACTTGTTGGACTGGCCGTTATACTTGTCAAATACCCTAGTAAAGTCCTTGTGATGTCTGTCTGAGCTGATTGAGCACCGTCTGCCCCAGTGTGCTGGGTACCAGTTGTGTTGCTAATTTTGGCTGAGCTGTATACTTCATGAGGTGTATGCACCGAGCAACGATGGCTGTAATTTGTTAGGCCTAATGACATAATGGACCATAGTGTATCTGGATGGACCGTCCCCCGTAGTTCAGCATGCATATGAGCCGTGGATTTATTGCAAAGTTTGCATAATGTGTGAAATACACATTTATAGTCAGAGTGGATTAATTTTAAAGTAATAGTTGTGTAATTCTTGATGCATAGTTGCAGTGAAATCAAAGCCATTGTGCATTTTTTGCATGTGTGACATTCTCAGGGCCTTGCGCTTTGCTCGAGACAGCCTAGCAGATGCTTGACTCACAATAGCACCCAAACACGGAACTAATCCTTTTGATATATCAGGAGTTGAGTGTTTTCTGTTTGGTGTCATTTTTCATTGGTGCTATTGAAAATATATATATATTACTGGCATGGTATTTGTGAGATTTTTCACTTTAAACTTTTTTGACATCATCAACTTCATAATTAATGTAAATTAACGTTTTAGTTTTACAGTCATAATTACAATGAAGCCTGAAGGGTACAGCCTACACACTATGTATAAGTTTGGACATGAACTTGCCTGACAGACATGAGCTGGATGTTGCTTTATCATATATATTTTTTGTCCTTTCTGTATGTGCAGAAAATCTATACATTTTGCATCCATATGCACAGCTTGTCATTTTTGAAAGCTTTTGGAGAGTAAAACCACGTGTCCGACAACCTGCTGTGTTGATATGTGTGTCATTTACAATGTGATCAATGCCAGATCACTCTAGTGCTGGAAATAATAAGTCAAAACCCCAGTGTCACCACTATCACCAATTTCATGAAATATTGTCTCTATTTTCAGGTGAAATCAAAAGTTTTGTTGCAGCTGAAAAATGTGTCTTCATCAGATATTCTGAATTTATCCAGAGATTTTATTACTCCTTTCTTATTAACACTGACAAATGATGCCATCCTAAATATTATTTCAGAAGTATTCCACAGGAGGCGTCTTCTTTCCAACCAACTTCACCTTTTTCTCTGACATAATACATTTTTATCACATTTCATCATAATATAACTCCAAAGTTCTAACTGGTTTATGGAGATTTGGCTATTTATCAATGATATATTGATTGGAAAAATGTTTAAAAGCTCTGATTTTCAGATTTACAGTATCAAGAAATAACACACCGAAATTGTCCAAAGTGTTATGTATTGTCCATAGACAATTCCTTCTGAGTTTCATGAACATATTTTTGTCAGCAAATGTTTGGTTAACTGGTTGAAGATATTTTACAGCAACAAAATATATTGAATACTTGGAGAATTCATGACGTTTGGTGCTTTGGTTCCATAGTTGGATCTCTGTCATAAGGCCCACAGTTTAGTTGCAGAGCAGCAGCTTTTTACAAATCCACACAGGGTGAGTGAAATACACATCGCCACTTTGTTGGTAATTCTGCCGCAAGCCTCGTCATGAAGGTTTGCGTCTGTTGTGGTTATGATTCAGCTGTGTGTTTTTTTTTTTTTGTTTGTTTTTTTTTTAACTGGGTGAGTCTTAATTTAGGCTTTTCTTTTTGTGTAAGTTTTGGTCTTTATGCAATCTTTCTCTCACCGTCATTTTTTTTTCCTATTATGTGTCATGGGTCCACTGTTACATGTCGATTTGTTATCACTGTTGCCTCATAGCATGCAGGTTGTGGATTTGGTTCCCTGATAGTTCTTTTCTTTGAGAGTTTATGTCTGTGTGGGTTTGCTGCAGGCTGTCTGGTTTCTTGTCACCATCAAAAATGATACTTAAGTTTCATGCCACTGCCCAAAACTAGGGTAGCATCTGTGGACCTGAGGTTGGGTCCTGAGGAACTTGATGTGCCCCCACTCATTAGATTGTCTCTAAATGTAAATTGGCTAAATAAAATTCACACAACAGATTTGTAGTGTGTGTGTGTGATGTTCAATGACAAAGTGCCTTCGTGTGTTCTCGAGATACCCCTCACCCCGTTTTTTTGTTGGCCTAAACTAGAAGTCAGCTACTCCATTTTTATGTAACCACTGTGTACAGTTGCCGTGTTGTCATTGGCCAGTGTGACACAGCAGCCAGCCAGTCTGTTTTATTCCTATGGATCAACAGTACATGCATCAGTCTGACTTTGTTTAATGAGCTCCGTGCCAATGCAGCGATAAACTATTTTGTGCTCCTTTTGCTTTAAATATGCATCACGTGTGTGATGCATGTGATACTCTCCTCTTACCGGCCAATCAGGTAGTGATTTTGACATAAGTAAATAAGATTTCCTACTCATTGTACTTGTTTTCCTCTTGGTGAAAGAAATGCTGCAGGTGCGTAGCCAGAGAGGCAAGGGGACGAACCCCCCTGTGCCACCACCACCTTAAAGGTCCACTTTTGAAGACATTTAAAAAGAGTTTTTACATAACAATAATAATAATGATACTCATGATAATGACAATTTATGCATTTTTGTCCCCCCAGTATGAAGTTTGGGGAGATATAGCGATCAGCATGTCTGTCCGCCTTTGTCAGTTTTCACTTGTTAGCGCAATATCTCAAGAACCAGTTGACCAATTTCATTCATATTTAGCACAAGTGTGTACTTGGGTGATCCCACTACACTTTGTATTACAGATGGCTCTTGTTAACATTAAAAACTTTGTTCAATTATGACTCTTGTGTGTCCCAGTTTTGCTACTACAATTCTGCACTAAGTGGAATTGATGACCCATGATAAATAAGCTGCTTTTTATGCCAGGATTGCATACTTTCTAGATAACACCCTGATGGGAGCTTGTGTCTACACACTTTCTGAATGTGCAAATAAACTGTTCTGGCTGTGTACCGTCTCAGCCCAGCATACAAATGTCACTCATGTTCGAGCTCGTGGGTGAGAAAGAGCTATATGTTGCTCCTGTGCAAGGCCTTGAGGTGACTTATGTTTGGTAGTTTGGAGCTTCATAAATAAATAAATTGAAGAAAACTGATGCATTTCTTTCCTTCGCTGCAAGCCCAATTATAAAAGCCACCAGTACAGAATTAAGCTCTCTTTCTCTAATCTGTTATTTAAAATATGCACAAGGTTGACCTTCACTTTTATCCGTGTCCCTCTAAATGAGAAACCAGATGATTATTTGATTAGAAAGAAAAGTAACTATTTTGGTGATCAAATAGGATTTAGTAAGTTTTCAAGAAGTAGAAGTAAGTCCTGTCCAGCCACTGAGGCCCGTCAGGGTGATACTGATCCCCAGATACCATAATGTGAAGTGGATGAGAGTGGGACTGGCCCTGGAGAGGACTCTGTCAAGATGTCACAGATTAATTCCCCAAAGGAAAAATACCCATGTTTAACTGGTTCCAGTTGACCTGAAATCTGATTTTAAAATTCACAGATTTTCTTGTATTATTCAACAAGTCAAGATTGAGATTGTGCACTGGTGTCACATCCACCAGACCACAGAACCATCCCGGGTCCTGGATGGCAACCACCCAGGCAGACACCTGATGCTTCCCCACCCTTATTGTTATTATTGGTGAAAAATTAATACCGTTGGTAACATGACTGCACAGTATGTTTGATAAATCTAATTCTGTTTCAGTTTATTTTCTTTATAATTAATACCATTGGTAACATGACTGCACAGTATGTTTGATACATCTAATTCTGTTTCAGTTTATTTTCTTTATAGAGTGCCAATCTGAAGATGTCTCATTAGGCTTTGGGAAATGTTGATTTATTTATTTTTTTTAATTAAGTTATCTATGAAGATAGAATAATAATAAAAAATCATTAGAATACTTTATAACTTAGATGATAGTGCTGTACAACATACTGCCAACTGCAGCCTGTAACCCAGCCTGTAACTGTCATAAGATTTTTGCATTGTGTTAATTTCTCCTTAATGCAGCAGTCCAACTTGCCACCCCATCCAGAGAGAGTCTATAAAAAATGGGCTCTGCCTCTGTGTGTGCGTGCCCATCAGTTACTCAACACCAACTCATTGCAGACCCAAAATATTTGAGGTGCAAGTTCATCTTACAACTACCTGGTGTGACACCAGAGGGAGTTGACCTAGATGTACTTTTTCTGGGTAAAATCAGTAGAGATTCAAATATCTGTCACTTGTATCAGTTTAGCAGTCGCTACTTGTGCTTCAGGTCAGAGCTGATCACCCTTCTGCCACAATCGTTCAGATCAGTGTGCACGTTCATTAGTATGTTAATATATTACCTCTGAGGGATCCGTGTCCATGTTGAGAGGAATAATAATTATTCATGAAGATCAGACATATTGATGTGGCTGGGTTTAGGCCCATGCCTGCTTGTTGGTGATTAAGGGTTTTTTGGTTTTGTATTAGTGGTGAAAATAACTGGCTGATTACTTGATCAATAACAAAATAAGTGTTTGCAATTTTGTTTATTTTTCATGCTTTTATTTCTTTTTCTCTAAAGGAAATATGTTGTTTTGGACCATTAATCAAGACAATTTCAACATCATGTCCTTTTTCTTTGCTTTTTGCAGTCCTTCTGTGATGCCAGCACAGTCTCCCTACCAGAAAACCTGCTCTTTGTGTCGACTTTGGACGGAAACCTTCATGCTGTTAGCAAGAAGTCGGGCTCCATAAAGTGGACTCTGAAAGAAGGTAAGAGGACTCTAGTCCAGTGTTCCTCACTGTCAGCTTTTTGTTTGGGGACCTTAATCCTAATTCAGGTTACACTTGGAAAAGACATTATCATCCTTCTGAATGGTTCAGCCAACAAGTTAAAAATTAAAATAAAGATTGGTATCATTTTGGCTAAGTAAGAGTAACAAAATATTCTTATTTTTCCAAAAGGGAATAAAGGAATCACATTCACAGGTTCAACAGCACATATTTTCCTGATTTCATGAGGGCGTCAAAACTGTTCTAAAGAAGTTGTTTGAAGGTTTTCTGACTCGGCCTGATTTTACACGCTGGAGGTTTTTTATTCAACCAACTCGATATGTATGGATGTTTCAGTGCAAGTGTTTATATTTGGTCTTTTTTATTTTATACAGTGAAGTTTTGATTTTTTTTTCATCTTTTACTCAATTTGATTTGAATATACCTGCAATTTGTTGATTTGGTGTTAGTTTATGTGTAGATTTATCGCCGGCTGGCAATGGGATTCATTTTATCTCTGATTCTATAAATGCAGGGAAACGTCCGGTTAAGCCTGGAAACAGATTAATTATTAAGCGAGAGTGGGCAAATATAGCCTGTAAACAAGGCTGGAGAAAGAGTGAGTATGTTTGCTGCCGTATCGCCTACAGACGTGTTCATGTTGCCACTGTTCAGTCTGTTGACACTAAATACAACTGACTGATCGGCGACTGTTAAACTTCAGTTTGTCTTCAGTTTGTCTTTGTTGTTTCTTTAAGCTCCAATAGCCTACAGACCTTTTGCTCTCAAACAGGGTTTTAAGATTCCGTAAATGGCTAAATGTTTGGATAAGATTGACACTGTTGATTGTGTGAGCCTCTCTCTATGTAAAATGACTTTTGCCTTACTTGTGTGAAGCACCTTGAGGCAGCTTTGTTGCAGTTTGGTGCTATATAAATGAAATAAATTGAATTCTAATCCAGTTACATTTGTTGCACAAATCTGATTGATTAATCATGTGAGATTTCAGATTTCAGCAATAACATCCGCAAATCATCAGACACAACAGGGTTATTTCCTAAATAAATGAAATAAATTGAATGACATCAACTTGACCCGCACATCTTAAATACAGCCAAACTAGGCAGAGAGTTGGACAACAGAACTTTATTTTAGCTTTTCTGGCAAAATAAAAAGAAAGGAAAGAGAAATATGAACACATTTAATGCAAAGACCGTATTTAAATTTGTAATAAGTATCTTCATTCATTTATTTTCCAACCCTGTTTTTCCAATCAAGGGTCACCTTTGTAGTTTTTGTCAAAGTAATTACCTGGCTACTCTCCACATGCTGAGCGCAAGTGTGCTTTGCGTAGGTGTATAGGTGTGCAGTTTACACAAGCAGCAGCCGTTTTACTGACTTACTGAGGGGTCAGATCAGGTTTTTTTTTTTTGGTCATCACTAGATCCATTGTTTGGATACAAGTCTGGATGGCTCAGTTTGAAATCTCTGGACAGTAGCTGCAGAGGCTGGAAGTTCCAAGTAGTGTTTGCCTCTGGATATTGGGAGTGTTTAACATTTTTAATTTGTGGCTTCATATCCTCTCTGTGACTCAGAGATATTCCTTTCGGCAATGTGCTTACTACAAGAACATTTTTTTGCCTTTTGTGCTTTATGAAACAAGCAGGGGTGGTGGCAACATTTCTCCATGTAATGTGGATTTATGTCAGGAAGGGCATCTGGCATAAAACTTGTGCCACATCAACTCTGGTGACCGCCAGTGGGGGGGCGAAGGGACTTATTTACTTTTGTGCATTATGAATTTTCAAAAAAACAAAACAAAACAAAAAACAACACATTTGTAGGAATGTATGTTTCTGCCCTATATTGCCACCAGGGGTGTGTGATATGGACAAAAAAATATAATTTTTTTTTCTGACTTTGAGGATAATGATAGTTGGATGATATTCTTCAAAATTGTGTTTGTAAACATCTAAGTACTAGTAGACGTCAATTGTCTACTAATGACGTTGACGGACAGTGTGTAACAAAAACAGCTCTTATTTATTTTCTTAAAACTTAAGAAATGAAGTAAAAATAATAGAAAAATGTTAATCATAAATATTAGTGAAATTATATCACGTTTGCAGAGTGTGTTGTGCAAACACTTGCTGATTTAGTGTTTTGTTTTTGTTTTGTTTTGTTTTTTGCAGGATTTTCAGATTCTTCATCTATATATGAAAAGCGAAGCTGTGTGTGTGTGTGTGTGTGTATACCCTTGGTCATGGAGAAACTGGGAGAGCTGACATTTGCTGTTTGGTATGCTTATGTATTTTGGGTGAAGTATGAACGCCGCAAAAACAAAGTTGATGGGACTATTTTTTATGGATAAATTACAAAAAAAAAGTGAACAGTGGATGTTGATGTCACCATTAATCAGTTCCTGGTAACCAGACAACCTCTGAACAAAGAAAATATCTCAACCTTGCCAGTTGTAACACATGACATCAACTAAATGTGCCAAATCATAAATACAATTGTTCACAAAACTTTCTTATTTTAATTTCCTGCACTTTCAGTTAAAAATCATAATAGAAACTTTGCATAATTCATTACCACCCTTGAAAAATGTCAGCTACCTATTTTATAAACGCTACCCAGTCTCAATCCCCACGGGCAACACGCTAGTATTCCTTAATTCGCAGGTGGGGAAACAAGTTCACTGTTGAGCTGTTTTTAACAGCAACATCATTCTGACGTCTGTATTTTGAGCATCATCTGTGTTTTCAAATCCAAACCACCTCTACAAGTGAGGTATATCCATGTCGAGGAACTAAATCTTCCATGAAAATTCAGTAAGGTATATCTTATATATTATATTCCAATTCTAAGGTGGAACTATGCCAGTATACAAAGGTATATCTAAATATCTAAAAAGGAAGAGTAAAATAGGAGAGTAGAAAAGAGTAGAGTAGAGCCACTTAGGTAGAAAGAGAAGGCGACCACACAATCAGACCCATGTGGCGTGGGTGGGCTGTGATCAAACACACATGGGGTTAGTGACTTCTGATTGGTGGAAAATTCACAAGCCAGCCAACCAATGAGGAAGAAGGAGTCATATTTCTTCCCACCGCTGTTGCTGCTGCAGTAGAGAAGGAAATGATCCTTGTGGCTGCGTGTGTGTACATAAACGCGCAGCGAAAAATGACAATAATATTCATGAAAACGCATGGCGTAAAAAAATACTCGTAAGTTATACTAGGACTATTAACAAAAAAAAAAAGTGCTGTAAAGGTTGAAGTTGCTACGTTCAACACGCATTTAAAGGGAGCCTCAGAGTGCAGCAGATTGAGTGTTCCATCCACTTAATTAGGTCATGTGACTTTTTACGCGAGGGCACGTCATTTGACTCCAGAGGGGTAATCTTCACTCAGATTACACATCATTCAAACAACAATTACAGTATTCTTGTTGATGATGTTCTGCACCCTTCTATTCTCCACAAGCTCACTGGGAACTTCATGCATTTCCTTTTAGAGCCTAAAACCATTTTGAGAACACTGGAAGCTTCATTTTGCTGAGGTGAACATGACTGTTCAATTTTCCTTGGCCCTAACTCACTTTTTTATTTATTTAACTAGGAAAATCCCATTGAGATTAAGAACCTCTTTTTGAAGGGAGACCTGGCCAAGATAGGCAGCAGCAAATAAAAAACATAGTTACACAATTACACAGACACAAAGAAAAGACAATTAAAAAGATTAAAATTACAAGAATATTATAAAAAACAAGTGCATGATGTGGAGTTGGCCTCGAGTAGTCTGAATTTGGATTTAAAAGCGCTCTGTGAACTTAATGCTGTTAATTTCCACTCCTCTTGCAACTTATTCACAGCAAAAGATGCGGAGTAGACAAAAGCCCTTTTACCCAGTTCAGTATGGGCATATGGAACAGAAAAGAAAAAGTAATCTTGTGAGCGGAAAGAGTAAGGACCAGCACTTAGACTTACATTTAAGGTACAAATGTAGGAAGGCAACAGTCCGAGTATTACTTTATATGTAAAAGTATACCAATGACTGGTCCGTCAGAAGGCCATGAATAATATTTGCCAGCTCTGGAGAAAACCAGAGATTATCTTGCCCTTTACCCTGAATCGCCTTAATAGGGCATGTTTATTTATGTTTATTTACTATTTGCATAAAACCGTCCCTAAATTAATGATGCAAGGGTTTGATTTGGGTACCTTAGTGTTTCTGAAAGCAACAACAACACAGTGATCACTTTTATCATTGCAGAAAACACCAAGAGATGAGAATTTATGAGGAACATTTGTCAAAATCAAATCAATCAAGGTAGACGTCGCAGGGCTTTTGAGGTTTGCCCGAGTGAGTAAATTTACCAACTGGGTAAGATACATTTAAAAATCCTCAGATACTGCTTTAAGCCAATCCCAATTTAAATCACCAACTAAAACAAGTTCATTATAATTCAGTCTAGACAACAGATGCTTCAAAGATTGTAATACTTCTGTACGTCTGTAGCACCCAACGACAGTTATACAAAGGCCCTTAGCAATTTCCACACTCAGTGCCAGGAATTCCAGTTATTTACAGATGGATTCAGACAGAACTATCGAGGCATCAAATTTTGATTTAACATAAGTAACAGCACTGTCATCGTTGTATCCAACCACATTAATGTCTTCATCAGCAATAGATTTTGTCAGCCAGGTTTCAGAAATTACAACAATATCAGCATCTGTTGATTTAACCCAAATCCTGACCCTATCCATCTTAGATAACAAGCTGTGCACATTCAATTGAACAATTTTAAGACCAGACAAGGATTTAAAATCAAATGGTGTCTGAATACACTGCAGCTCAGGGCCAGGGTTTGGTTGTACATTACCTGATAAGAGTAATAATTAAGCAAACAACAGTCACTGCTTCATAACATTACATATTAAATTTGACATCTAGTATTTTGGAACCAAGCATGATCTCTTTCTAAGCGTGGGGTAATTATGGAGAGCTTCAAGGCTTTTAAATTGAGGTAAATCTCTGGGAAGATCAGATGATAAGTTCATGTCCTTGATCATTTGGATTGGTGGGTTGCACAGCTTGTAGTGTATCCATAGTGCAAGTGTAGCTATGAGCCATGTCCCACAGGCTAAACACATTGTTAGATGTACTCTCCCAGGATCAATCCTTTGCCCCAAAGTCCCATGCAGTCAATAGACATAATAAAATCATAAGAATTGCCATTGTCCACAACTCTCAGCACTTGGCATTGCAGAGTAAATACAAGGTCTATTAGAAAAGTATCCAACCTTTATTATTTTTTTCAAAAACCATATGGATTTGAATCACGTGTGATTGCGTCAGACAAGCTTGAACCCTCGTGCGCATGCGTGAGTTTTTCCACGCCTGTCGTTGCGTCATTCGCCTGTGAGCAGGCTTTGAGTGAGGAGTGGTCCACCCCCCTCGTCGTTGTTTCATTGTCAGGAAATGGCGGAATGATTTGGGCTTTTTTCCATCAGAATTTTTTCAGAAATTGTTAGAGACTGGCAGCTGGAAACCATTAGAAAAATTTATCTGGCTTTCGGTGAAAATGTTACGGGCTTGGTAGATAATGAGTGTTACTGTCACTTTAAGGACGGCCCCCAGCGGCTGTGGGGCGCGCCGCGCTCCGAAGCTGCCATCGACAGGCTGAACGACCATTTCATTTCTAAATGGATGGCTGTCTGGATCCGTGACCATCGTGTGCCATTTCTCTGGTTATCACAAGAGCTGGACATCAACCATTTTCCGGCAGATTTCACTTTTAACAAGAGATTTTGTCATGGAAAGCCGAGCGGAGGCTTCGCGCGTCACGATGGATTAGCTACTAGAGCGAGACAAAACCACCTCCGTTTTGGTCTCACAGGATGGCTTTGAGATGGCGTTCAGACAGCTGTTGGTGGTTTTTCCATCGAGTGATTATCCGAGAAATTGTGGTTGTGCCTGGACATGCCAGAACATGTCCCGTGAGGCTTCATCAGGGCGTTGCTGTGCGCCATGCGGCACCGCCGCGAAGCGCGAAGCCTCCGCTCCTCTTTCCATGACAAAAACTCCTGTAACAGTGGAATGTGCCGTTCATTTCCAAACTGGACGCTGTGTTTTATCCGGGACGTCGTCTGACTAGCACAGGAATTGTGAAAAGACGTGGACATCAGCACTTTTTCGGCACATTGAGACAGACGTGCGGAGGAATTCCGCGTGTCGCGGCAGTGCCGCATGGCGCAAAGCAACGCCGTGATGAAGCCTCATGGGACATGTTCTGGCATGGCAAACACTGGTCACGGATCCAGACAGCCATCCGTTTAGAAATGAAATGGTCGTTCAGCCTGTCGATGGCAGCTTCGGAGCGCGGCGCGCCCCACAGCCGCTGGGGGCCGTCCTTAAAGCGACAGTAACACTCCTTATTCTCTACCAAGCCCGTAACATTTTCACCGAAAGCCAGATAAATTTTTCTAATGGTTTCCAGCAGCAAGTCTCTAACAGTTTCTGAAAAAATTCTGATGGAAAAAAAAAAGCCCAAATCATTCCGCCATTTCCTGACAATGAAAATCCGACGAGGGAGCTGGACCACTCCTCAGTCAAAGTCTGCTCACAGGTGAATGACGCAACCGACAGGCCTTGGAAAAACTCACGCATGCGCACGAGGGTTCAAGCTTGTCTGACGCAATCACACGTGATTCAAATCCATATGGTTTTTGAAAAAAATAATAAGGTTGGATACTTTTCTAATAGACCTCATATGTATTAATTAGCCGCACAGACCGCAGAATGATGAAGATGACCTCAGCAGAGCAGCACAGACCCCAGCATGGAGTAGATGCCTTCAGCAACCAGCACAGGCCCCAGCAAAACAGCACTAGCCTCAGTGCGGGGTAGATGGCACCCAGATCAAGCCAACCTGGCCACTATAGCTGAGTTGACACTACAATTCAGGGTATAAGCAAACCACACTGCAGGGGATAGGTCTATGTGTTGCTGATTTGCAGTGTGTGTTGCTGTATTGTTGCTACAGCTTTAGGCTAAAGATGAGCCACACCCTGATCAGAGTGCCACTGTCATTGAACCGACATCTCTGCTATGTTAGCATTGTGGGATAGTTTGCGCCCACAGATTGAGCTTACCGAACTACTTTCACCACCCTGCTCAGCATGCCGCTCTTGGAGCGACAACACACAGAATGTGTCTCTTCCCAGAAAGATCTCTTTCAGTGCAGCTTCTTGTTCTGACTTTAACACAAAGTTAACACCCAAGTCTTTCATCGCCAACTGTAAATGGTAATTAAAACATTCCAATCGTATCTTTCTGAACTCTTTGCATCAAACTCCATCGTGTCAATGTTAAGAATGCTCATAAATGAGCGATAGGTGAAGTTGCTCATAAACTTTAGGTTTCTTAAATATTTATTACGGCCACTCTTAAAACTTCAGTTATCTTTATATTTTTATTACTGGTACATTTTAGAATTGGTTTAGATGAGATATACTCATTATCTCACAGGAATATATCACAATTATCTGGGAACTACTTTTGAGCAGGAATTCATCAAGTACGTCGGCCGCGGGCGTATACTAACACCTAATACCCAGAAACTGGACAGTTATTTGGCCATACCGAGAGCGTCCACTTTTAGCTTGTCATAAGCTAAGCTAATGGCGCTCGTGAGAGTGTGGACAAGCCACACTATAGCACAGTGTTGTCCAAAGTATTCCAGAAAGGGCCAAGATGGTGCAGGGTTTTTTGCAGCCACTGATGGCAGCAGGTGATTTCACTGATGAACTCATCCCATCTGCTCAAAGCACCCTTTCATCATCAATGCACCCTCTAGACCCTTTCTGGAATACATTGGACACCACTGCTGTAGCAGATCCCTAGATCTCTGAGTAGATGCAACAAGAGGACAGGCCTCAGAACAGCTCACAAAAATAACAGGGTAAATAGGCCACAGTCCCAAAAATGTCCAAAATACCTCAAATAAATTAAGTACAGCAAAGTAAAAACCTTTTTCAGAAGTGAAAAAATGCAATAAAATCCATAGAAAACAGTAAAAACAGACAAACACTGAGCAAACAAAAACAAGCTGCCATCTTGAAAAAAATGGGTCTTTGATGCTTGTTGTGGTCTAATGTGATGGAGGTGAGACTAAAGCAGACTTACTGTCTTAATCTTCTTCACCAGATGAAAAATGAACATCTGGTTCTTCACTTGTACCATCCTCTGCCTCTGAACCACTTCCCCCATGTCAGCTCAGTCAAAAATAATTTCAAGAGTTTTGGCAGTTGGCATTTAGAGTAGGGAGGGGTGTTATTTCCAAAAATTTGGAAATCTATAAATGTTTGCATGGAATATGGAAATATACACAGAATAAACCATAGCAGGATAAATTTTGGGTCATTTGGTTCCAAAAACCCATATGGATGGAGCGTTTGAAAATTTCAAGTAACGTGCTGTTATATGTGCTGTTATGTGCTGTATATGTGCTGTTGACGTAGAAAACCACTCTGTTGCTTATAATTAGGTCATTGTGGCCATGTCATTCTTTACATGTGATGATTATACTCAACTGATGTTCCTGAAATAAAAACTACATAGATTTTGTTTGTTACAATTGGTCATAACATATGTACTGAAATTAGTTTTTTTGTCAATTACTCTTAAAAAACACCAGATAGGCTTATGTTACTATAGAAGTTCAATAGAAACTTGGAGTCAAGCAACATTTGGAGCCAAATTTGAAGTCTCTAGGTGCAGCAGTTCTCAAGATATGACATTTTCGGGGATATTTTTTGGCGATGTTTGAACCCGATACCTTCACTGGCGCCGTCCATATGGGTTTTTGGAACCAAATGACCCAAAATTTATCCTGCTATGGTTTATTCCATGTATATTTCCATATTCCATGCAAACATTTATAGATTTCCAAATTTTTTGAAATAGCACCCCTCCCTATTTAGAGCCCATTTGGGTTCATCTACCTCAGAGCAGGTAGATCTGTGGTATAACCTGCCTTGGTTTGATTGCAGGTGTATGCTTCATGCTGCCTTCTTGTATCTTTGGTCAGACCACTTCATCTGTATTGTCCCAATGCACCCTGCTGTAAATGGGTACTGTCTTTGAATGGGGATGAACCTGTGATGGACTAGTGTCCATGTGGAGCCGTAGACTCAGGTAGGTATCAGGGATAAGCACCGGCCTGATCGGCCTAAGGGCCTGCATAGGACTTATTCATCTTGCTCTACCTCTGACAAAGTCTATTACAGGTTTGAACAAAAGTGTGGTGAGGCTTCTCTTTGACCCTACAGGGTAATCAGAACAAGTTATAACAGTGCACATCAAACATGTTTTTATTTTCTCTCTGCAAATCTCTTTGAATGCTGTTGTGGTCAAAATGACCCTCAACATTATCTTTGTGTACAGACCCTGTACAAATGTTCCACAACATATCAGTCTATCTACTTTTGTACTTATGTAAGATTATGATCATTCAAGCCAATTTTAAGCAAAGTGCATGAGGGTTTTATCAAACTCAGAAGTGGAATTGGGTCAAATGGACTCACAGCATAATAGGAGCCACCCAATGCCCACGAGATCAGACAAAAGTAGAGCCTGTTTCCTTTGCAACACCTGTTTTTCTGGATCACCTACTGAATATAGATCTCATTCTCAACAGGACCATACCAGGCTTAAACAGGTTGGGCTCCAGTCAGATAAATGTCACCCAATTAGAGAGAAGCATGCAGCTTTTCTTTAAACAGTGTACAACCCAGACAACCGGTGTCGGACACATCTATCTCCTGATCGGGTGTGTCTGCCCTCTTCAGCTTTCCAAACACACATTTCGAGCTCTGCTTGGTCGACAATCCGTCTATTTAACACCTCCCACTGTGCAATTACACCTAAAGCACACTGATGCCTGTTGAACACAGCATTCATTGTCCACCTTTGGATAATTCCTATGGTCTCATGCTGCTGCTGTTGACCTTTCAGGCACCTTCACAGAGATAAACACCATCTGTTCCACACCCTGTATATTCACACTGCACAGAAAAGTGTGTTCAACTGTTTGGATTAAAGGTGGGGGGGTTGGTGTCTGGAAGAAAAATATTGTCTTTGGTTAAGTACAGTGCTTTTAAAATGGAATTAGTTGCGTTGTTAACTGTTTTTGACAGGTCTGTAGTAAACTGTCAGGGTGCAGGTGTTCCAGCTGATCACTTTTCTTGTTGTGTGAGTGGTGTTTAGTATTAATAGGCTCAGAATAACAACCACACAACAGTAACTAACAGAAGATTCAGCATAATTAATGTTGATGGCCCTTTAGGCAGGCTTATTTTAAAAAAAAGTACATCTTAAGACAAAATTAAATTTTTTCAATAGTTTCACACGGTATAATAATATAGAACCTTGTCTGTAATGAATAATATAAGGCAATGCTAAAATAGCGTCGGCCGTATGAGCCTTGTGTTCTTTATAATTTGTAGTTGTTTAATTAATTATTAAGATCCTGTTGTCTTACATACAATTTGTACATGTTTAATGAAGCCCCTCTATTAATCAGTCAATCAGAAACAATATTTATGTTTTAACAGCGTCTGCAGGAGGCTTTGCGTGTGCATGTACATGACCTTTTGACAAAAGCAGAAGTTATGCAAATCAAGGAATATTTGTAGATCACCCTCTGTGCATTTGCTAGTATTAATGAGACAAATTTAATTCCGTAGGAAGCTAGCTTTGAGTTGGCGTAAGTTAGCGTGCACCTGTTATCAGGTTACAAAAAGAGTGCTTTCAGTTTTAGAAGTGTTTATTTCTTGCTATCTTTTACATAATATATGACAAAGAGGACATATTTACACACAAACGAAACTTAGTTTTGCAGCTAGCTAACAGCCTGTGACATCACTATGCTAACATCTGCAAAATAAGTTCAGAGGTATTATTAGCTTCTAAAAATGGCGTTTTAGATTTTTAGAAGTGTTTATTTCTCGCTAGCTTTTACAACCCCTGGCAAAAATTATGGAATCACCGGTCTCGGAGGATGTTCATTCAGTTGTTTAATTTTGTAGAAAAAAAGCAGATCACAGACATGACACAAAAAAGTCATTTCAAATGGCAACTTTCTGGCTTTAAGAAACACTATAAGAAATCAGGAAAAAAATTGTGGCAGTCAGTAACGGTTACTTTTTTAGACCAAGCAGAGGGAAAAAAATATGGAATCACTCAATTCTGAGGAAAAAATTATGGAATCATGAAAAACAAAAGAACGCTCCAACACATCACTAGTATTTTGTTGCACCACCTCTGGCTTTTATAACAGCTTGCAGTCTCTGAGGCATGGACTTAATGAGTGACAAACAGTACTCTTCATCAATCTGGCTCCAACTTTCTCTGATTGCTGTTGCCAGATCAGCTTTGCAGGTTGGAGCCTTGTCATGGACCATTTTCTTCAACTTCCACCAAAGATTTTCAATTGGATTAAGATCCGGACTATTTGCAGGCCATAACATTGACCCTATGTGTCTTTTTGCAAGGAATGTTTTCACAGTTTTTGCTCTATGGAAAGATACATTATCATCTTGAAAAATGATATCATCATCCCCAAACATCCTTTCAGTTGATGGGATAAGAAAAGTGTCCAAAATATCAACGTAAACTTGTGCATTTATTGATGATGTAATGACAGCCATCTCCCCAGTGCCTTTACCTGACATGCAGCCCCATATCATCAATGACTGTGGAAATTTACATGTTCTCTTCAGGCCGTCATCTTTATAAATCTCATTGGAACGGCACCAAACAAAAGTTCCAGCATCATCACCTTGCCCAATGCAGATTCGAGATTCATCACTGAATATGACTTTCATCCTGTCATCCACAGTCCACGATTGCTTTTCCTTAGCCCATTGTAACCTTGTTTTTTTCTGTTTAGGTGTTAATGATGGCTTTCATTTAGCTTTTCTGTATGTAAATCCCATTTCCTTTAGGCGGTTTCTTACAGTTCAGTCACAGACGTTGACTCGAGTTTCCTCCCATTCGTTCCTCATTTGTTTTGTTGTGCATTTTTGATTTTTGAGACATATTGCTTTAAGTTTTCTGTCTTGACGCTTTGATGTCTTCCTTGGTCTACCAGTATGTTTGCCTTTAACAACCTTCCCATGTTGTTTGTATTTGGTCCAGAGTTTTAGACACAGCTGACTGTGAACAACCAACATCTTTTGCAACACTGCGTGATGATTTACCCACTTTTAAGAGTTTGATAATCCTCTCCGTTGTTTCAATTGACATCTCTCGTGTTGGAGCCATGATTCATGTCAGTCTACTTGGTGCAACAGCTCTCCAAGGTGTGATCACTCCTTTTTAGATGCAGACTAACGAGCAGATCTGATTTGATGCAGGTGTTAGTTTTGGGGATGAAAATTTAAAGGGTGATTCCATAATTTATTCCTCAGAATTGAGTGATTCCATATTTTTTTCCCTCTGCTTGGTCTAAAAAAGTAACCGTTACTGACTGCCACAATTTTTTTTCCTGATTTCTTATAGTGTTTCTTAAAGCCAGAAAGTTCCCATTTGAAATGACTTTAGTTTTGTGTCATGTCTGTGATCTGCTTTTTTACTACAAAATTAAACAACTGAATGAACATCCTCCAAGGGTGGTGATTCCATAATTTTTGCCAGGGGTTGTACATAATATATGAGAGACATGCATATAAACACAAAGCAAAGCGGTTTTGAAGAGACCATCCACTGACGTCACGGTGCAGCTCTACTCTTGGCTGTCATCCCCCGCCACTCAAAAACGATGTAGAACAGATTCAAACAGAATGTGACATTTTAACCTCTTAAAATATGTCAAAGTTAGCCATCATTGAACTTCTCCAAGGTCTGTGTCCCAAGAATGTTCTCTGTGAATTTGAATACTGTGGCAGTAACAAAACTGGACTTATGTTGAACACAGACAGGCAGACGGACAGGCGGACGCCAGGTCTTCGCAATACCCGATGGCCATATGTTGGCCTTGGGTAAAAATGGTTTTCTACAAGGTGAAATATGTGTATTTATTTATTTATTTATTTGCAAACCAAATAACACTGAAGGCAAAAATAGCATGATGAATTGCTAAAACTTCGTTCTTACTTTGATAGATTTGTAGCCCGGAAGGTCACTGCCTTCTTGAAATTCTTGAAAGGGTAGTTGTAAAACAGCTAACTGATCATCTGCAGAGGAATGGTCTATTTGAGGAGTTTCAGTCAGGTTTTAGTATTCATCATAGTACAGAAACAGCATTAGTGAAGGTTACAAATGATCTTCTTATGGCCTCAGACAGTGGACTCATCTCTGTGCTTGTTCTGTTAGACCTCAGTGCTGCTTTTGATACTGTTGACCATAAAATTTTATTACAGAGATTAGAGCATGCCATAGGTATTAAAGGCACTGCGCTGCGGTGGTTTGAATCATATTTATCTAATAGATTACAATTTGTTCATGTAAATGGGGAATCTTCTTCACAGACTAAGGTTAATTATGGAGTTCCACAAGGTTCTGTGCTAGGACCAATTTTATTCACTTTATACATGCTTCCCTTAGGCAGTATTATTAGACGGCATTGCTTAAATTTTCATTGTTACGCAGATGATACCCAGCTTTATCTATCCATGAAGCCAGAGGACACACACCAGTTAGCTAAACTGCAGGATTGTCTTACAGATATAAAGACATGGATGACCTCTAATTTCCTGCTTTTAAACTCAGATAAAACTGAAGTTATTGTACTTGGCCCCACAAATCTTAGAAACATGGTGTCTAACCAGATCCTTACTCTGGATGGCATTACCCTGACCTCTAGTAATACTGTGAGAAATCTTGGAGTCATTTTTGATCAGGATATGTCATTCAAAGCGCATATTAAACAAATATGTAGGACTGCTTTTTTGCATTTACGCAATATCTCTAAAATTAGAAAGGTCTTGTCTCAGAGTGATGCTGAAAAACTAATTCATGCATTTATTTCCTGTAGGCTGGACTATTGTAATTCATTATTATCAGGTTGTCCTAAAAGTTCCCTGAAAAGCCTTCAGTTAATTCAAAATGCTGCAGCTAGAGTACTAACGGGGACTAGAAGGAGAGAGCATATCTCACCCATATTGGCCTCTCTTCATTGGCTTCCTGTTAATTCTAGAATAGAATTTAAAATTCTTCTTCTTACTTATAAGGTTTTGAATAATCAGGTCCCATCTTATCTTAGGGACCTCATAGTACCATATCACCCCAATAGAGCGCTTCGCTCTCAGACTGCAGGCTTACTTGTAGTTCCTAGGGTTTGTAAGAGTAGAATGGGAGGCAGAGCCTTCAGCTTTCAGGCTCCTCTCCTGTGGAACCAGCTCCCAATTCGGATCAGGGAGACAGACATCCTCTCTACTTTTAAGATTAGGCTTAAAACTTTCCTTTTTGCTAAAGCTTATAGTTAGGGCTGGATCAGGTGACCCTGAACCATCCCTTAGTTATGCTGCTATAGACTTAGACTGCTGGGGGGTTCCCATGATGCACTGAGTGTTTCTTTCTCTTTTTGCTCTGTATGCACCACTCTGCATTTAATCATTAGTGATTGATCCCTGCTCTCTTCCACAGCATGTCTTTTTCCTGGTTCTCTCCCTCAGCCCCAACCAGTCCCAGCAGAAGACTGCCCCTCCCTGAGCCTGGTTCTGCTGGAGGTTTCTTCCTGTTAAAAGGGAGTTTTTCCTTCCCACTGTCGCCAAGTGCTTGCTCACAGGGGGTCATTTTGACCGTTGGGGTTTTTACGTAATTATTGTATGGCCTTGCCTTACAATATAAAGCGCCTTGGGGCAACTGTTTGTTGTGATTTGGCGCTATATAAATAAAATTGATTGATTGATTGATTGACTGCCTTGCAAAACTTCACAGCATGTGGGAGAGTGTCCGTGATACACCGAGATATTCTGTAATTTTGTCATGGAATTTTCAAGGTGATTGAAAATGAATCTTTTTCCATCCCAAACTTTGTCATACTTTGCTAATTCCTGCATTTTCTATGGCGGTGGTAATATCATGCAAGTTAGATGGTACAAGTCTAGTGAATGGGGCCCATCTTGACCCTGCTTGATTAATTCTTGCCTCAATACGTGGTCTGTCCAAAAAGTATCGTACCTTTTTATTTTTTTCAAAAACTATATGGATTTGAATCACGTGTGATTACATCAGCCAAGCTTGAACCTTCGTGCGCATGCATGAGTTTTTCCACGCCTGTCGGTTGCGTCATTCGCCTGTGGGCAGGCTTTGAGTGAGCACTGGTCCACTCCTCCCGTCGGATTTCTTTTGTCTGAGAGCTTGCTGAGAGGCTGCTGCTTTGCTCCACAAAATTTTTTTCAGAAACTGTTAGAGACAGGCAGTTGGAAACCATTCGATAGATTCAGTTGGATACCGGTGAAGATTCTGTCGGCGTCACGCGGATTATGGACTGTTAAAACCTTTTTAAAGACCGCCCACAGTGGCCGAGCGGCCATTCGACAGGCTGGATCGACCAGATCATTTCTAAACTGAACGCTGTGTTGATCTGGGACATCATGTGACTACCACAGAAATGGCAACAGAGCTGGACATAGCACTTTTGCGGCACATTCCACTGTTACAGGAGATTCAGCAAGTTCTCAGACAAAATAAATCCGACGGGAGGGGTGGACCAGTGCTCACTCAAAGCCTGCCCACAAGCGAATGACGCAACTGACAGACGTGGAAAAACTCACGCATGCGCACGAAGGTTCAAGCTTGGCTGATGTAATCACACGTGATTCAAATCCATATAGTTTTTGAAAAAAATAAAAAGGTATGATACTTTTTGGACAAACCTCGTACATGTCAGATTTGGTGGTGGTTCGTTCGTTCGTTCGTTTTCTATACCCACTTATTCCAAATAACGGTCACAGGACTGTTGTAGCCTAACACTACACTCATAGGGAAAGAGGCGGGGTACACCCTGGACAGGACGTTAGTCTGTCTCAGGGACACACATAGACAAACACATTCATACTCACACACCTACAGTCAATTTAGAGTCACCAATTCACCTCAGCTGCATATCTTTGGAAGTGGAAAGAAACTAGAGGGAACATGCAAACTCCACTTAGAAAGGACCAGGTGAGAAGTGATCCCAGGACCTTCTTGCCGTGAGGCAACCATGGTAACCACTAAGCCCCCATGCTGCCTCTTATTATTATTTAAATTACAAAATGTCTTCTTTCTCATCGAGAGAGCATATCTTAGGGGGTGTATAAATGTTTTAACCTCATTAAGTGGGATTTTATTGCAGCAGATAACAGAATATTTACAGAGGAATCCTTCAAATGGTGATACAAGCACCAAATTTGTCATAAGTACACCTTAGATACTACTCTTTTGAAAAAAACCAACAGGCCACTTGAATTTTCAATAGGCAGCCACGTAGGGGGTCAATTGAAGAATTACATAGGGGTCAAAATATAAAAATGCTCCAATCATATTGAAAATTATACCACATTATTTGTCTGATTGTAAAGATTCCAAAAAGGTATAGTTTGGACTATCTATGACTGAATTCTATAGAGTTATGGGGTAAAAACAACAAGAATGGTGACAAAGTTCAGTTTCAGTTTGTACAGGGGTCAAAAGTTAGAGTTGCTCCAGTTTTGTTCAAAGGTGATGCAACTTATTGGTTGAGTTAATAGGGTTTCAAAAAGGAATAGTTTGCACCATGTATCATGCTTAATTATTACATTACAGGGTAAAATATGTCACATGTCATAGAATTCAATGGACGTCAACATTATTTAACCGGTACTTTACAGACCAAGCATTCAACACAGTCAAAACTATTCCTGTTGTGAAAGTGTAGTGACACGGACCCACAACAGGGGGCGCAAATGAACGGTCAATAGATGAGCCAAAAAGTAACAATTTAATGTTGTGAAGGTGCACAACGAATACACAGACAATCTCAGAATCTGATAACAGTCAATTCACAAAGGTGACGTGTGGGCAGGCTCGAGGATAGAAGACGTCTGTCCTGAGAAGAGCCGGAACCACACGATTTCTGCCGCCACCGAACCTGGTGAATACTGGAGCCGCCAAGTCCCGAATTCCCAGGTGATCACCGTCCCCGATGTCGGATCTGGTACTGCTGGCGAAGAACAAAGACAGTCAAGTGTGGGTGTGTGTACACCTCGTAACAACAACGGTGGGAATGCCACCTCCACCTTTAACACACACTCGTGCACCGTCTGTTTAACCACTTATCTGACGAGACGAAGGACGAAACAGTCGTGACCCACGCCGGTCCTCTGGTTGACAGCTGCAACACAATAGCTCTGGAAATCACTGAATGCTGGCAGAGAATATTACCTCCATAGAAGTACGATATCTCGGCGATGAGGTGGAGATGACGTCTGGGTTTTATGGAGTGAGATGATGAAGAATGAGTGACAGCTGTCAGGAATTAATGAGTGACAGCTGTCAGGAATTAATGAGTGACAGCTGTCACTCACGGCTGTGTCCGTGGCGGCAGCGCCCTCTCGTGCCTGAAGCCCGCACTTCAGGCAGGGCGCCCTCTGGTGGTGGGCCCGCAGTACCTCCTCTTCTGGCGGCCCACACAACATATTCCATTTATTAATCCAAGTAGGTCAAACAACAATTTGCACCATTTTTTAGTAAAATTGGAGCAACTTTAACTTTTGACCCCTGTACAAACTGAAATTGACCTTTGTCACCATTCTTAAGGTTTTTACCCCATAACATTCAGTCATAGATAGTCCAAACTATACCTTTTTGGAATCTTTATGATCAGACAAATAATGCAGTATAGTTTTCAATATGATTGGAGCATTTTTATATTTTAACCCCTGTGTAATTCTTCAATTGACCCCTACGTGGCCGCCTATTGAAAATGCAAGTGGCTCCTCAGTTTTTTCAAAAGAGCAACATCTAAGGAAAATTTTTGCTGGATTGGTGCTTGTATCATCATGTGAATTATTGTTTCAGTTATTTGCTGCACTATTTGTGTGAACAGTTGAGCCCCGACCTGTGTGGTACCTTGTCGGTTCTAATTCCTCTCAAATTACAAAGTACAAGCCGGCTGTGTGTTTTTTGGAAGTTGATTGACAATTTATTCCATTTGCCGACATGTGGTTGTGTAAAGTGGTTGAATTTGTTGAAGTAGAGGAGGTTGGTCAGATAGTGGAGCCGAAGGAGTGAGTGCACAGGCGAGCTATTGCTAATTCTCCACGGGTGGTATCTGTATATGTTGTGTCTTGTCCCGTTTCACAAATTCACTCAAATCTGCAACAATAGAAATGTCGCACTGTAAAAGCTGGAAACATCAAAGTATATTTCTACAGTGTCACTAGCATGCATTTCCACTGAAACAGTAACCCTTTGACTAAAAATCTGCTTGGCAAGTTTTCCTTGGGTAACTGGTTGGAAGCAGCATTTAACAGCAGCTCGTTTGAAGGCTCACAAGTACATTTTTTGACTCAAGCTAATGTGAACTCATTAGACTGTATTTGTGTTCCCAAAGTTATTGCCTGACTCGTTCACGAAAAACCTTTAACACGATTGTTTGACTTTCCTGTTTGCCGCAAGGGAATCTGTTTGCATGTGGACTTTGGTCTGTGTGATCGAGTACGTCACTCCTGCTGGTGGCCATATTTTCCATTGCAGGTTAATATTCCTGTTAATCCTGACTTGCATCTTTTCACGTTGTCTCTGCTCACAGATCCAGTTCTTCAGGTCCCAACACATGTGGCAGAGTAAGTATCTTTCAGCTGCTAAAGTGACCTCGTGGCTATGATGGTCGTGCAATGTCATGCCGTTTCCGCTTTTTACTTTCCAGGCCAGCCTTTTTGCCTGACCCAAATGATGGCAGCCTGTACTCTCTGGGAGGAAAGAACAACGAAGGCCTGACTGTAAGAGGAAATAACTTTATCACAAATAATCTCACTTCTCAGTTCTGTGCTTCAGGTGAAAACGGTCTTTTTCACCGCATATGTACATTTCACTCACTCACTCATCTTCAACCGCTTATCTGGGATCAAGTTGTGGGGCCTGTGTACATCAGTCTGAAATTAATACATGCTCGTTCTGAAGTTGCTTCATTGTCTGTGAATGCAACGTTTTGTTATAAGATAAGCAGCAGTGGCATTTATGGCACCCAGAACCCTGTGACTAGAAGCAAGCATTCAGTTGCATGCAAACAAGCCCAGATATGTCCCACTGTACCAACATTCTTATTAAAATTTATATATGAAAGAATACTGCAAATGATAAGATGCCAATGTGGCTCAAAATAACAGGTGCACCGGTTCTTACCTGTAGCTTTCAGAATCCAATATTTCAAAGCTGAATATGCAGTAGTTTCTAATCCAGTTACTGACAGAAATTTTGCAGACCCACTGAATTCCAATTCCAGTTTATTTCATTCATCTAGTACCAAATCACAACAAAGCTGCCTCAAGGCACTTCAAACGAGTAGTTGTCGAAATGTTCCGTGACGCACACCCAAATGTCTTCAGACCACTTAATGTTACAGGCTGGATTTAACTTGGCTGCTTTGCGTGCAGTCTAATTGATTAAAAACAAGTCCAGAGCAAGCACTGAGGTCTAGAGCAAGCACACAGGCGACAGTGGTAAGGAAAAACTCCCTCTGATGATACTGAGGAAGAAACCTCAAGCAGACCAGACTCAGAGGGGTGACCCACTGCTTAGGCCATTCTAACAGTTACAAGGTTTTTACAAAGTTTTACAAACACTGACTGAGTAACATTATGCCTGTGCATGATCTGGTAGTCTCAGGGAGCCCATCTTAAGCTTTCTATTTTTTTTTCCTCTCCCCACCCCCCCACCAAAAAAAAACAAAAAAAAAAACAGAAATTGCCCTTCACTATTCCTGAACTGGTCCAAGCCTCTCCCTGTCGAACATCTGATGGCGTCCTTTACATGGGTAAGGCTGAAAACGTGATTGTGTTTGCTGAATTGTCCTTTTTTACTGACCGCTGTGACATTAAGCACTATGATGGTGAGGATGAATATAGTTTTTGTGAAATGCTCATCATATATGAATGGATCCAGCATCCCTGGGTGACTCCTCGGGCTGTTCATGTTATATAGTGAAAAAATATAAGTTGTAAGAGACTTCAGGTCACATGTTGTTTTTGTTCCAGTTGGGGTTTTATAGGTGCAGACCAATTTTGAGCTCAATCAGATAAGATTTAGAGGTCCCCCAGAGTGACACATTTTCCTCTCCCTCCACTGGCAAGGCAACGTCACCCTAATGGGAGAAGACTCTGATGCCATTATTTTTCTTTTACAGGCACATGTGATGGCTTCTATTCGCAAAAAGTGGTGGTTGATTGGTCACCCAGAGGAGAACATTATTGGAATTACTGGATTTCTTCATTGCTTCTTTGGGGAAAATTATTGCTTTGTGGGGGACCACTAAACAACATCCGATTACAGTAAAATTTGGCACAGATCTTTTATTTTATTAGTGGAACAAGAACAACATGTGGTCCAAAAGATTTTGTAACATTTGACATTTTGAACAGGTCTAAAAGATAATCATCCTGAGTGACTGGGTAATGTTGAAGGGGAAGCAGGTGCCATTTCCCTCATTATCAGTGACGCTTTTATTTTTATACAAGTGAATGTCTTGATACAAAGCACATTGCAGGTGCAAATGTCTGAAAACGCTGGAGGCTGAAATTCTCTTCTGTCACATCGGTCCGTGTGAGGTTTTCAAAGTAGAGTGTGACAGACCTGAACTGCTGGCTAAATAAGCCAATGCCATTGGCCACGCCCTGCATTGAGCTTCAGGTACAGAGACGCTTTGTCAGGATTAATACCTCCACCAAGAACATTATGGTAACCTTTAATAGTTGAATGGTGACACCCAGTACTGTGTGTACGTTAATAAATGTCTAATAGCTGTTCTTACTTGATTGGACTTGGCTACCATGTATGATTTTTGATGAGTTTTCACAGTACAGTGTAAATGTTTAACTTAAAAAAAAAACAAAAAACTGCTGTGCCAAAGTTGTAGTCACGGTACAATAAAGGTTGTCCATGTATCCTTTTAGAAAATGAATCCATGTTTTGAGATACCTGGTTTTAATTTATAATTAGAGGGGTGGCACGGTGTCTTAATGCTTAGCTCTGTTGCCTCACAGTGAGAAGGTACTGGGATCGCTTCCCACCTGGACCGCAACCTTTTGTGTAGAGTTTGCATGTTCTTCTCATGTTTGCGTGGGTTCCCTCTGGGTGCTCCGGCTTCCTCCCACTTCCAAAGTGGGCCATGTTAAGTGAATTGGAAACTTGAAATTGGCTGTAGGTGTAAGTGAGAGTGTGAATGTGTTTGTCTGTCCATATGTGGCACTGGTGTCCCATCCAGGGTGTACCCCACCACTTGCCCAATGACTGCTGCGTTGGCTCCAACTCCCCTGTGAATGAATTTATAGCTTGTCAGATTAAAAAAAACAAAACAAAACAAAAACAAAAAACATATATTGTGGTTGTCTGGTTTTAGTATGTGCAGGCTTGAGAAGTTTCAATATTTTTTCAGAATTCTGGATTTTTAGGACTATCTGGACCATTCCTGAGATCAATGCAAATTCGAGAGAAAATGTTTTGGGGTTTTTTGGCTGCTCGTAGTGGTGTAACATCACAGTTGATGTGTGGTTCATATGGACCACACACACATTGGAACATGTGAACTGTAGCTTAATTGCAGAGTTTCCTTAAGTGTGATTCATGTCATGATGACTTGTTTTAAAAGTGATAACTGCTTTAACTTCAATGCAGTTGTGGTAAAAATCACACTGTGAAAGGAGGGGCTGTAGCTGCATGTGCATGTTGTTTATTTGTGAACACAGCCTGTTAAAAACAACCTTATACTCTGCTGTTGAGACACCTTGGTGCACACTCATGAGTGTCTGTCATCCATACAGTAACTGACAGGTATGAGTGGAAGAAATACAGCTGTGTGTACAAGCAGCGTCTGAAAAATGGCCTTGTGGGGATTTTCAGCTGTGCGTGTATGCAGCCTGTTAACTGGGCTAAAACGGCCTCATGCTCGCCTACAGATGGCAGCCTCTGCGCATGTCTGGATGCAGAAATCAACAAAATCTCTCAAAAAATTAACAGAGTTGAAGGAAGTGTCCATTGTTTCTACCCTGTACGGTCTTGAGCTCACTGGGCCAAGCGTTGTGTTCAAAGTGTGTGCACAGCCAAGTTGGCAAAAGTCCACAGTTTCGAAAAATAACTGAATAAGTACTGTAACTTTTCCAAGCATCTGTTAGGCAAGACCACTGATGGTAGGACTAATGACAAATGATTTCCATCTTACTGACAATTTAGTTTGTGGGCATTTAACATACTGAGGCCTAAACACACCAAAATAATGCTTGAAAGGGTGTCCAATTTTGCCTAAAACCCAGGAGGTTCTGGGGGCTTCACTCCCTGGCAGGTCTTTGCCATGGATCTGGCAGGAGCCCTAGGGGGCCCCCAGACCCTGGACAAATTTGAGGATTTCTCATGCCTGTATGTATGAGGTGCATCATTTTTATTAATGTATTTACATTGTAGGTATTCCAAAAATACTCCAACTGTATTTGTATTCAGTAACTAATTACGTTTCGCAGTAATCCTACTCAAGTCTGGTTGGCTGAGCACCTGAATTCCCTAATCAGTTTTTAGCAGAGAAAGGAAAGGTGAAAAATGTGCAGGTTAGATGTCCCTGAGGACTGGGGTTGGGAGCCATCACTCTTACTGACTGACATATGACTGGATGTTGGGACAAACACTTGTCCATGTGGCAAAGAAACGCTTCTCCCTGTCAACATGCAGGAAAGCAATGACTCTAAGCCCCAACCTGAAAAGGGATTTTTCAACTGATATTCTTGAATCTGGGCCACACCAGTAATATACTGGGACAATCTGTAATCTGATTTGTACTTGTCACGGAAGCAAGTGGAACAAGTCCAAAGTTTGTAGCGTTAGATGTCCAGCATTTGCAGATTTTCCATTTTCCTCTTATTAGAAATGTGGGAACATCTCATTTACATCTGCTGCTTGCCACCAGCATGTTGATGCAGTATCAGAAGTACTTTTTGAGCACCATCCATGTCATATTTTCTGGATGGAAGAGTAAAAAAACAAAAAACATATAGATGTCATACCCCTCTTGATGACCTTTGCCCTCTGTGTTGGTAATCTTTTGATGTTTGTGCACAGGAAAGAAGCAGGACTTGTGGTACGTGGTGGACCTCCTGACTGGTGAGAAACAGCAAACCCTGACATCTTCATTCGCTGAGATGCTGTGCCCGTCGTCGTCTCTACTTTATCTGGGGCGCACGGGTAAAAAGTGAAGCAGCAACAAAACATCCAAAACAGTATCATTTCTTTGCAGTTTACTTTTATGTTTAACTGTTGAATGAAGCTAACTTGTCTTCCATTCTGTTAAATCCAAATTCTTTATTTATTCTTCTTCGTCCTCATCCTTCTTCTTGTTCAGTATACATGCCTGAGCATCAACAACAAAACAGTGCATGCTTTGTTTTTGTAGATCATAATGCCCGAGGAAGCTGGCATGATAAACATTACAGTGAACTTGATACCAAAGCTTGTTCAGGTTGCTCTCATTTTGGTGCCAAAAAGCGCAGTGGGCTCAGATTTTTGTAGCTTTCTGTTGCAACACTTTGATTGCGGCAACAGCCACATGCATCGATGGGCCAAATGTGCATTTATATTAGTAGATCATGTGCAGTTTTTCCTCATTCAGGCCTACATTGAGCCATTATTATTATTATTATTATTATTTCTGCACATGAGACAAACAAACCGACCTGCATGTAAGGTTTAGCTTTGCACAGTCTGCTCACTTATATTCTCTGTATTTCATCCTTAGAAAGAGAGGAAATTTAATCCTGCAAAGCAGCGTTTTTACACCCAAAAACAAATTCTCTGCAGAGTTTCAGTGTCCAGTGTGGTCCATGTGGGCTTGTCATAACTATTGCACTTGGAAATCTTGGCTTATGAACAATCCGTCATTGTGAACACAAGACGGAACAATTGGGTGTACAAGCCCTGGCAAAAATTATGGAATCACCGGCCTCGGAGGATGTTCATTCAGTTGTTTAATTTTGTAGAAAAAAAGCAGATCACAGACATGACACAAAACTAAAGTCATTTCAAATGGCAACTTTCTGGCTTTAAGAAACACTATAAGAAATCAAGAAAAAAGATTGTGGCAGTCAGTAACGGTTACTTTTTTAGACCAAGCAGAGGAAAAAAATATGGAATCACTCAATTCTGAGGAAAAAATTATGGAATCACCCTGTAAATTTTCATCCCCAAAACTAACACCTGCATCATATCAGATCTGCTCGTTAGTCTGCATCTAAAAAGGAGTGAACACACCTTGGAGAGCTGTTGCACCAAGTGGACTGACATGAATCATGGCTCCAACACGAGAGATGTCAATTGAACCAAAGGAGAGGATTATCAAACTCTTAAAAGAGAGTAAATCATCACGCAATGTTGCAAAAGATGTTGGTTGTTCACAGTCAGCTGTGTCTAAACTCTGGACCAAATACAAACAACATGGGAAGGTTGTTAAAGGCAAACATACTGGTAGACCAAGGAAGACATCAAAGCGTCAAGACAGAAAACTTAAAGCAATATGTCTCAAAAATCGAAAAATGTACAACAAAACAAATGAGGAACGAATGGGAGGAAACTGGAGTCAACGTCTGTGACCGAACTGTAAGAAACCGCCTAAAGGAAATGGTATTTACATACAGAAAAGCTAAACGAAAGGCATCATTAACACCTAAACAGAAAAAAACAAGGTTACAATGGGCTAAGGAAAAGCAATTGTGGACTGTGGATGACTGGATGAAAGTCATATTCAGTGATGAATCTCGAATCTACATTGGGCAAGGTGATGATGCTGGAACTTTTGTTTGGTGCCTTTCCAATGAGATTTATAAAGATGACTGCCTGAAGAGAACATGTAAATTTCCAGTCATTGATGATATGGGGCTGCATGTCAGGTAAAGGCACTGGGGAGATGGCTGTCATTACATCATCAATAAATGCACAAGTTTATGTTGATATTTTGGACAATTGAAAGGATGTTTGGGGATGATGAAATCATTTTTCAAGATGATAATGCATCTTGCCATAGAGCAAAAACTGCAAAAACATTCCTTGCAAAAAGACACATAGGGTCAATGTCAATCAATCAATCAATCAATCAATCAATCAATTTTTTTATATAGCGCCAAATCACAACAAACAGTTGCCCCAAGGCGCTTTATATTGTAAGGCAAGGCCATACAATAATTATGTAAAACCCCAACGGTCAAAACGACCCCCTGTGAGCAAGCACTTGGCTACAGTGAGAAGGAAAAAATCCCTTTTAACAGGAAGAAACCTCCAGCAGAACCAGGCTCAGGGAGGGGCAGTCTTCTGCTGGGACTGGTTGGGGCTGAGGGAGAGAACCAGGAAAAAGACATGCTGTGGAGGGGAGCAGAGATCGATCACTAATGATTAAATGCAGAGTGGTGCATACAGAGCAAAAAGAGAAAGAAACAGTGCATCATGGGAACCCCCCAGCAGTCTACGTCTATAGCAGCATAACTAAGGGATGGTTCAGGGTCACCTGATCCAGCCCTAACTATAAGCTTTAGCAAAAAGGAAAGTTTTAAGCCTAATCTTAAAAGTAGAGAGGGTGTCTGTCTCCCTGATCTGAATTGGGAGCTGGTTCCACAGGAGAGGAGCCTGAAAGCTGAAGGCTCTGCCTCCCATTCTACTCTTACAAACCCTAGGAACTACAAGTAAGCCTGCAGTCTGAGAGCGAAGCGCTCTATTGGGGTGATATGGTACTACGAGGTCCCTAAGATAAGATGGGACCTGATTATTCAAAACCTTATAAGTAAGAAGAAGAATTTTAAATTCTATTCTAGAATTAACAGGAAGCCAATGAAGAGAGGCCAATATGGGTGAGATATGCTCTCTCCTTCTAGTCCCCGTCAGTACTCTAGCTGCACCATTTTGAATTAACTGAAGGCTTTTTAGGGAACTTTTAGGACAACCTGATAATAATGAATTACAATAGTCCAGCCTAGAGGAAATAAATGCATGAATTAGTTTTTCAGCATCACTCTGAGACAAGACCTTTCTGATTTTAGAGATATTGCGTAAATGCAAAAAAGCAGTCCTACATATTTGTTTAATATGCGCTTTGAATGACATATCCTGATCAAAAATGACTCCAAGATTTCTCACAGTATTACTAGAGGTCAGGGTAATGCCATCCAGAGTAAGGATCTGGTTAGACACCATGTTTCTAAGATTTGTGGGGCCAAGTACAATAACTTCAGTTTTATCTGAGTTTAAAAGCAGGAAATTAGAGGTCATCCATGTCTTTATGTCTGTAAGACAATCCTGCAGTTTAGCTAATTGGTGTGTGTCCTCTGGCTTCATGGATAGATAAAGCTGGGTATCATCTGCGTAACAATGAAAATTTAAGCAATACCGTCTAATAATACTACCTAAGGGAAGCATGTATAAAGTAAATAAAATTGGTCCTAGCACAGAACCTTGTGGAACTCCATAATTAACTTTAGTCTGTGAAGAAGATTCCCCATTTACATGAACAAATTGTAATCTATTAGACAAATATGATTCAAACCACCGCAGCGCAGTGCCTTTAATACCTATGGCATGCTCTAATCTCTGTAATAAAATTTTATGGTCAACAGTATCAAAAGCAGCACTGAGGTCTAACAGAACAAGCACAGAGATGAGTCCACTGTCCGAGGCCATAAGAAGATCATTTGTAACCTTCACTAATGCTGTTTCTGTACTATGATGAATTCTAAAACCTGACTGAAACTCTTCAAATAGACCATTCCTCTGCAGATGATCAGTTAGCTGTTTTACAACTACCCTTTCAAGAATTTTTGAGAGAAAAGGAAGGTTGGAGATTGGCCTGTAATTAGCTAAGATAGCTGGGTCAAGTGATGGCTTTTTAAGTAATGGTTTAATTACTGCCACCGATCATATTTAAGATCGAAGCATTAAATAATGGTAGGGCTTCCTTGAGCAGCCTGGTAGGAATGGGGTCTAATAAACATGTTGATGGTTTGGATGAAGTAACTAATGAAAATAACTCAGACAGAACAATCGGAGAGAAAGAGTCTAACCAAATACCGGCATCACTGAAAGCAGCCAAAGATAACGATACGTCTTTGGGATGGTTATGAGTAATTTTTTCTCTAATAGTTAAAATTTTGTTAGCAAAGAAAGTCATGAAGTCATTACTAGTTAAAGTTAATGGAATACTCAGCTCAATAGAGCTCTGACTCTTTGTCAGCCTGGCTACAGTGCTGAAAAGAAACCTGGGGTTGTTCTTATTTTCTTCAATTAGTGATGAGTAGAAAGATGTCCTAGCTTTACAGAGAGCTTTTTTATAGAGCAACAAACTCTTTTTCCAGGCTAAGTGAAGATCTTCTAAATTAGTGAGACGCCATTTCCTCTCCAACTTACGGGTTATCTGCTTTAAGCTACGAGTTTGTGAGTTATACCACGGAGTCAGGCACTTCTGATTTAAAGCTCTCTTTTTCAGAGGAGCTACAGCATCCAAAGTTGTCTTCAATGAGGATGTAAAACTATTGACGAGATACTCTATCTCACTTACAGAGTTTAGGTAGCTACTCTGCACTGTGTTGGTATATGGCATTAGAGAACATAAAGAAGGAATCATATCCTTAAACCTAGTTACAGCGCTTTCTGAAAGACTTCTAGTGTAATGAAACTTATTCCCCACTGCTGGGTAGTCCATCAGAGTAAATGTAAATGTTATTAAGAAATGATCAGACAGAAGGGAGTTTTCAGGGAATACTGTTAAGTCTTCTATTTCCATACCATAAGTCAGAACAAGATCTAAGATATGATTAAAGTGGTGGGTGGACTCATTTACTTTTTGAGCAAAGCCAATAGAGTCTAATAATAGATTAAATGCAGTGTTGAGGCTGTCATTCTCAGCATCTGTGTGGATGTTAAAATCGCCCACTATAATTATCTGAGCTAAGCACTAAGTCAGACAAAAGGTCTGAAAATTCACAGAGAAACTCACAGTAACGACCAGGTGGACGATAGATAATAACAAATAAAACTGTTTTTTGGGACTTCCAATTTGGATGGACAAGACTAAGAGTCAAGCTTTCAAATGAATTAAAGCTCTGTCTGGGTTTTTGATTAATTAATAAGCTGGAATGGAAGATTGCTGCTAATCCTCCGCCCCGGCCCGTGCTACGAGCATTCTGACAGTTAGTGTGACTCGGGGGTGTTGACTCATTTAAACTAACATATTCATCCTGCTGTAACCAGGTTTCTGTAAGGCAGAATAAATCAATATGTTGATCAATTATTATATCATTTACCAACAGGGACTTAGAAGAGAGAGACCTAATGTTTAATAGACCACATTTAACTGTTTTAGTCTGTGGTGCAGTTGAAGGTGCTATATTATTTTTTCTTTTTGAATTTTTATGCTTAAATAGATTTTTGCTGGTTATTGGTGGTCTAGGAGCAGGCACCGTCTCTACGGGGATGGGGTAATGAGGGGATGGCAGGGGGAGAGAAGCTGCAGAGAGGTGTGTAAGACCTCTCTGCAGCTTCTCTCAATGAGCAGATCTGATTTGATGCAGGTGTTAATTTGGGGGATGAAAATTTACAGGGTGATTCCATAATTTTTTCCTCAGAATTGAGTGATTCCATATTTTTTTTCCTCTGCTTGGTCTAAAAAAGTAACCGTTACTGACTGCCACAATCTTTTTTTCTTGATTTCTTATAGTGTTTCTTAAAGCCAGAAAGTTGCCATTTGAAATGACTTTAGTTTTGTGTCATGTCTGTGATCTGCTTTTTTTCTACAAAATTAAACAACTGAATGAACATCCTCTGAGGCCGGTGATTCCATAATTTTTGCCAGGGTTGTATAACAGATCAGACTTTTTATAAGTCATCTGAAGCTCAGACATCGACAGCATGTGTTGACAACAGCAGCAATATAGTGGCTAAAAATGTCAGAAAAATAAATGATTATTAACCGAGTGAGAGGTCTGTACAGGGAAATATCAGACCGAGGTGTTGACGGTGCGAAAAACAGAGGTCTGATATCCCCGTACAGACTGAGTAAGCGAGGTTAATAATTCATTTATTATATGGGTAATATGGCCAAGTGGTTAATGTGCTTGGTTTCAGTGCAGAAGGTACCCACCCCTGCCACATTTCTCCATGTAATGTGGAGTTGCATCAGGAAGGGCATCCAGCGTAAAACCTGTGCCAATTCAACATGCAGATCCACCTTGGATTTGCCGTGGCGACCCCGAGTGCAAACAAGGGAGCAGCTGAACGGACTTACTACGAGGGTTAGGGTTAGAAAAGTATCCGACCTTTTTATTTTTTTCAAAAACCTGATGGATTTGAATCACGTGTGCTTGCATGAGCCACCCTTAAACCTTCGTGCGCATGAAAAGAGTGGCGGCAAAATTCATTGGCATGAAGCTGATGGCGCAGCAAATGCGCCTCCATGTTGAAGTCTCACGGGACATGTTGTGACATGCCCAGCTTGTCAACCATTCGGAAGATTCAGACGGCTTTCGGTGGCTTTTCAGTCGTGTGACTATCCGAGAAATTGTGGACAAGCTGGACGTCACAGCATGTCCTGTGAGGCTTCATCACGGAGGCGCTGTTGCTGCGCGTTCAGCTTCGTGCCGATGAATTTCGCCGCCACTCTTTTCATGGCAAAATCTTCTTTCACAGTGGAATGTGCCGAAAAAGTGCTGATGTCCACCTCTTTCGTAATTTCTCGGATAGTCACATGACGGTCCCACATCACCACAGTGTTCACTTTGGAAATGATCCGGTCGTTTCAGCGTGTTGTTGCCAATCGGAGCTCGGCGCGCTCTCCACCGTTGTGCGGACGTCTTTAAACCGGTTGTACCGCTCCTTAATCTGTGTGATGCCCAGAGGATCGTCACCGAAAGCCGTATGAATAATCCAAATGGTTTCCACCTGGCTATTGCCCAGTTTGTGGCAAAATTTGATGCAGTCGCGCTGCTCCAGTCATTCCGCCATTTCCTTGTAAAGAAAAAAACGACGAGAGACTCCACCCATCCTCACACAAAGGCTGCTTACAAGCAAATGATGCAACCAACAGGCGTGAAAAAAATCACGCATGCGCACGAAGGTTCGAGGTTGGCTCATGCAAGCACACGTGATTCAAATCCATCAGGTTTTTGAAAAAAATAAAAAGGTTGGATACTTTTCTAACAGACCTCGTATATATAGCAGTGGTCTCCAAACTATTCCAGAAAGGGCCGAGAGGGTGCAGGTTTTCTTTGCAGCCACTGACTCCAGCAGGTGATTTCACTGATGAACTCATCCCACCTGCTCCAAGTGATGTTAATCAGTGAAATCACCCGCTGGAGTCAGTGGCTGCAAAGAAAACCTGCACCCTCTTGGCCCTTTCTGGAATAGTTTGGAGACCACTGCTATATATATATAAACACAAAAACTTAGTGTCACTTGAATATGCTGCTTACGGTGTTGGGCTCATTCACCTTCTTCACCTCCACTATCTTAACAGATGGTCCAGTCGTTAGCTGGTAAGCTTCCAATCTGTGTGTTTTTTCCAGTGCTGTTTAGATATTTGAGTACGTTCATGTCTGACTTGGTTTTTCTCATCATGTTTTTAGCTTGCTGGTTTGTAATGAAAATATACGTTGTGGACCGATTGTCATGGTAACTGGTCAAATATGAGAAAATATCAGACCGGTAATCAGCCAATCAGAGCGCAAATAAATACATTCTGTTAATTTAGCGTAGGTGCTGTGGTGGGCGACACTCAGATGCTGCACTACAGTTGTAAAAACCATGCTGTTTATTCTGCCGTCATGTTGGCAACATTCTATTGAAAACAATTGCACATGTGAACACAACAGGCAACATACGTACAAGTGACAAAAATTATCGAGGTTCTGCCGACATAATAACTATCATGAGATGCCATGTCAGTGCAGGGCATCTGATTTCATCTTTCTGTGTGGGCATGTCTTCTTTATCCTCATATTAGAATACACCATCACCATGTATGACACCAAGAGCCGAGAGCTGCGCTGGAATGCCACCTACTCTGACTATGCCTCCACCCTTCCTGATGATGACACCAAATACAGTAAGATAGCTGGAAACACCTCCAGTGTGCTCTAAAGTTAGAAATCTGTGCCATCATGTTTATGCTCTTTGGTCCTCCAGAGATGGCTCATTTTGTGTCCAATGGGGATGGTCTGGTGGTGACTGTGGACAGTGAGTCTGGAGATGTTCAGTGGGTCCAGAACTATAACTCTCCAGTGGTGGCTCTGTATGTTTGGCAACGTGAAGGCCTCTGCAAGGTTCCACATACTAATGTGGCCGTGGAAACCCTGCGTTACCTCACTTTTATGTCTGGAGAGGTCGGCCGCATTACTCAGTGGAAGTATCCATTTCCCAGGGAGAAGAAGCCCAAGAATAAATTCATGTAAGATGATGACTGGAAGTAACACTTTTGTTTAATTTTTCTTTTTCAAAGTTTCCTGTTATAGATAGATTTTTGAGGGGGGGTTGGTCTTCTTTTCTGATTGTTACATTGTTGCACTTTATTTGTAGGGTGAATCTTACATGGTGTAAATGTGTAGTAAACTTTTTTTTCTGTAGTCATGAGGATTATTTTTACTTTTAAAGTACGAGATGTACATACTAACACATTTATTCGTACTGGTGCAAGCCGCATTTGATATTCTTTCTCATGTACTGTCATTTTAATGAGCACTTATTAACATCATAAGTAATGAGTTTGACTAGAATTTACTCACACCTTCTGAGACTATTGTTTGAAGTCTGCTGTCGCAAGTACCTGCCATCATTTTAAATGAAATGTGGGTGTTTGTAATTGCTTCTTGTAGTAAGCCTGTATGTAGTCCTATCAACTTGAGAGCATTGCTGCCCAACTTGGGGTACCTCTGGCCACATTTGACCCACATTCCCCTTGTTTTTCATAATTATTAATAATTTACTGTTAGACTGGTTTATTATTTTGAAATTATATTTTTCATTTAGAATGTTAATGTTCTGCAAAATATAATGCAGGTTATTGTGTGTACAACCCCAATTCCAGTGAAGTTGGGATGTTATGTAAAATGTAAATAAAAACAGAATGCAATGATTTGCAAATCCTCTTCAACCTATATTCAATTGAATACACCACAAAGACAAGATATTCAGTGTTCAAACTGATAAACCTTATTGTTTTTGTGCAAATATTTGCTCATTTTGAAATGGATGCCTGCAACACGTTTCAAAAAAAGCTGGGACAGTGGTATGTTTACCACTGTGTTACATCACCTTTCCTTCTAACAACACTCAATAAGTGTTTGGGAACTGAGAACAAAGCTTTGTAGGTAGAATTCTTTCCCATTCTTGGTTGATGTACGACTTCAGATGTTCAACAGTCCAGGGTCTCCGTTGTCATATTTTGTGCTTCATAATGTGCCACACATTTTCAGCGGGCGACAGGACTGCAGGCAGCCCAGTCTAGTATCCGCACTCTTTTACTCCGAAGCCATTCTGTTGTAACACGTGCAGAATGTGGCTTGGCATCGTCTCACTGAAATAAGCAGGGACGTCCCTGAAAAGACGTTGCTTGGCTGGCAGCATGTGTTGCTCCAAAACCTGGATGTACCTTTCAGCATTGATGGTGCCATCACAGAGGTGTACGTTGCCCATCCCATGGACACTAACACACCCCCATACCATCACACATGCTGGGTTTTGAACTTTGCGCAGGTAACAATCTGAATGGTCTTTTTCCTCTTTGGTCCGGAGTACACGACGTCCATGATTTCCAAAAACAATTTGAAATGTGGACTCATCAGACCACAGCATGCTTTTCCACTTTGAGTCTGTCCATTTCAAATGAGCTCGGGCCCAGAGAAGGCGGCAGCGTTTCTGGATGTTGTTGATGTATGGCTTTCGCTTTGCATGGTAGAGTTTTAACTTTCACTTGTCGATGTAGCGACAAACTGTGTTAATTGACAATGGTTTTCTGAAGTGTTCGAGCCCACGTGGTAAGATCCTTTACACAATGATGTCAGTTTTTAATGCAGTGCCGCCTGAGGGATCGAAGGACACAGGCATTCAATGTTGGTTTTCGGCCTTGCCGCTTATGTATAGAAAGTTCTCCAGATTCTCTGAATCTTCTGATTATATTATGGACTGTAGATGATGAAATCCCTAAATTCCTTGCAATTGAACATTGAGAAACATTGTTCTTAAACTGTTGGTCTATTTTTTCACACAGTTGTTCACAAAGTGGTGATCTTCACCCCATCTTTGCTTGTGAATGGCTGAGCCTTTGCGGATGCTCCTTTTATACCCAGTCATGACACTCACCTGTTTCCAATTAACCTGTTCACCTGTGGAATGTTCCAAACAGGTGTTCTTTGAGCATTCATCAACTTCCCAGTCTCTGGTTACCACTGTCTCAACTTTTTTGAAATGTGTTGCAGGCATCCATTTCAAAATGAGAAAATATTTGCACAAAACAATAAAGTTTATCAGTTTGAACATTAAATATCTTGTCTTTGTGGTGTATTCAATTGAATATAGGTTGAAGAAGATTTGCAAATCATTGTATTCTGTTTTTATTTACATTTCACACAATGTCCCAACTTCATTAGAATTGGGGTTGTATGTTGTTCGCACAACATCAAGGTTTAGTTTTGGCCTGTGGCCCTGCATCCAGTTTAATTTGTTGATTTTCAGAAAAAACGATTTGAGCACCTGTGATGGAATCTAATATTTTATGCAAATATATCTGATTGGTAACCACAACGTCAGACACCTTTTTTATACCTATATCAGAATTGGTATCAGGAGAAAAATAAAATTTGGTCATTGGATTCTTGCTTTTACATAAATCTGCCAAATATTTGAAAATGAATGTCAGCCTTCAGCCATTAGTTGGATTGAATGCTATCCAAAGAACAAGTATTAGCAAACACACACGAAACGTGTTGAAACTTTGATGCCTATGAATCATTGGAAAATATTAAATGAAGGTATGGTGATGAGAGATTGGTTGGTGTGACACAGGAAATGCAGCAGTTCTGGTTTTATACTGCAGTATCATTTTATATTTATATGCTTTGTTTATATGGGGTCTAGGTGGAATAGACAAAAGGGATTTTTCGAGTTTGACGACTTGGTGACTATTATTTAAAAAATTTTGCTTAATGAGAACTCAATTGAATTTGTTACTGATATTCTGTCACTTTATTTCATGTATAAAACTATAATATTGTAGTTTATTGACTCACATGCAATACAATGTGAGTCTATATAATGAATGATCCATCTGTGGTCATCGTTGTTGTCGTTGTTATGCGCGTGGACCCTACGTCAAAGTTTTTTCCAGGCACTATAGTTGTCAGAAGTGCCATTCATCAGGAGGCCTGGTAGTTAGAAAATCAGTTGGATTTCAGTAGAAAAACCTCTGAACAATAACCGTGAAAAGTAGAAAATGTCTTCAGCTTTATTTAAAATTAATTCAAAAATAAAAAATAAACACCAGCCCAAATGAATAGCATGCATATGAACATGTACTTAGCTCAACACTGCAAGCAGAGGAACTGCACATAAATCGACAAACAAACCATGAAAAACAGCTGCATTAGCCAACAAAATATATCCTCTAACACCTTTTGTATAACATTATTACTGTAAATTGTTGCACAAAGTTCAGTGTCAAAAATAAAGTCTCTGAAAACATACACATGTATGGAATCCCCAAAAGACACATTTTCTGACAACTGGGCCTTCTGAAAATGGGGCAGACCCCCTTTGGGCATATCATTCTGTGGAAGACAATTTACAGTCCAGTTGTATCAATAACCATCCATAGCCGTCCATGATTCAGTTTCTCCCAGATGTGTCACCAGTTTTAAATGATTACTAGAAAATACTCTTTTTGGATTATTTTGACAATTTCTGTGTTATTGAGAACTTTGATTGCAAGTACTATGTCACATTTTATGTCATAGAGTCTTTGAACTGTGAGTGAGTGAGTGTGCTGGTTGCATGTGAGTCACACAAGTTTCTACCCGCTGTATTTCACATAAGTGAGGAAGCAAATGTGCTTTTTCTCTTTCAGGGCCACGTTGTATGTGGGTAGATACTCCACTAGTCTCTATGCCTCACCCTCCCTGGTGCATGATGGAGTCACAGTGGTGGTGAGTGAAGTTTCATGTTTCTGTTTCACATCTGTCCATTCAACTGTCAAACCATCCTTTACATCACTATATTACCTGTACCTACATAGCATTTTACACATTAGTATCCTCCTGACTACCTACCAGATACTTAGGAGGATATAGCCACTAGTAACTATTTTTGATGTATTGACTTAGTGGCTTAAGGGCATCCTGTGCAGAGAATGACACAACGCACCCTCTGTGCTCTGCGTTTTTCTGTCCCGTTTACATTCTTAAGGTGCTTTGACACATTTAATCCCCACACTGTCGCGCAATTTCGTTGTGACATGCCATCATGGCATCAAGACATCTGTTGTGATGCCGTTGTGACATCCTGGATGAATATCTGCCACCTGCTGTGTTCCCAGCTGGATGCCACACTTTGTGCGGCTGGACACTGCGTATATAAATGAATTATTTCATAGCAGATTAATCATTTTCTCTGAGTTTGGCTGATGAAATCACCTCTAATTGCTTCCGGAATTACAGAGGACCGTTTCAGCTGCAGCTTTTTTCTCTTTCCCTCCCTCTCGTGGGCTTTGTGAGGTGGAGAACGCATTTGGAATAGTCTAAAAGGTCATTATTTGTAATGCTTATATTGTAATGGCTTGGTAAACAGTTCTATTTTCATAACTTCTTATGAGTATCTGTAAAATTATGTTTATGATAGATTTAACATCTCGTTATAATCATTCAGATGAGCTGCGCTGTGATGCGGTGCACTGACACGATGCCTAGCACTGACACTCAGTGTTTTTTAATTGTTTGCACAATGTTTGTGTGAAGTTCACATAATTAATGCATGACAGAGATTTTGAACATTTCAAAACTTCTTTGCGCACTTGCACAAAGCCGTGCACAGTTTACAACGAGTTTACTCTCCTGCACGGCAGATTGCGTACCAGTGCGCAGATTAAATTTGTGCAAGTGTCAAGGCAGCTTCAGTCTGGCTGCAGATGAACGTTTCATGTGAGATTTCTGCATGTGTACATTTTGTGCAAATGAGACCTACCCTGTCAAACTGTTGCCTGTCCTTATGTTTATAAAGAGACAGCTGTACTCATTACATAGTTGTTGAACTTTTTTAAGATACCAGGTGGCAGCTGCTTCCCAGAGATGTCCAAAAAACACATTTAGAGGCTAAAAATGCTTCTGGGATCAAGAAGGTAGTCAGACTATAATCCACATACTGTTTGTTAGGTGTGTTAAAAGCCTCCAACAGATGTTTTTTTTTCTGTTCGGTGGGGGTGCAGGGGGGAGGGGCAGGGAAGAGTAGAGTGCCTTGAATGGAGAGTGGCGTCAACTCAGAACATGGCTCCATTTTGAGTTCAAGTGCGCTGAACTACTGAATGGACCTTTATTGTTTTCAACATTTTTAAAAATAATTTAAGCACATACAGCAACACATCCAGGTACAGGTGCTATCAAAATACATATAAAAATAGTTAAGCTATCAAATTTACAATTAATGATTTTATTTAATTAATTTAAAGCCTGATTTGTGCAGCTGCTTCTCTGTAACTCCATGTCATACAATGACGTGCGTGACAGTTTTAAAGATCTCCGTCTCTGAATTATGCTTTATTATGGACTAATGTGACCCTCGAAAAGCTTTTCTTTCTACAATCATCACCTCCATATCAAAGGTAAGCTGTATATTTTTCTCTTTTACCAACTTCCTGCTGTAAATGTGCAGACTTATCTGATCCATTTATCAGCGTGCGTGCTATATAATATGATGGATAATATGAAGGATTAAAAGCAGAAAAGTGTCAAATCATAGCCTTTTGTGTCTGATTTAAGAGATGCATGTCAGACTTCAGGTCCCAGTCTGAACACGGTTTGAAAAACTAAACGGTCGGACTTTTAATCACAGAAATGACTCCTCTCCTACTTTCCACAAATCGGCGAGTGTTACAGCTGAACTTTAATGTGTACCTCTGCACGTCCAGACTGCTCAGGGTTTTTAATGAAAATACATTGTGATCGGAGGCACCGAACATCTACAGGAATCCTGCCTCGGGATGTACGCCTCATTAATGACTGGGGAAAAATTTCCTCTGAATTTTTTTTTTCTACCAAATGTATTTGATCCATTATCAAAATGTTATCTGCGAAAACTATTAAAATGTGATGAGAGAAGAAGGATTGAAAGCAGAAAAGTGTCAAATCACAGCCTTTTGTTGTGTTTGAGGATTTAACAGGTGCACGTCAGGCTGTGGCTCCAACTTTGAGCACAGTGTGAAAAAAATAAACGGTCGGACTTTTAATCACGTAAATGCCTCTGGTCCCACATGCGAGGGGTTAAATGGAAATACATTGTGATCGGACGGGAATTTTATCAGATGTGAGCGAAAAATCCACTGTACAAAATCAGTTATATACGATGTTTACACACACACACACTCATCTTCAAGCACTTAGTCCAATCAAGGGTCGTGGGGGGCTGGAGCCTATCCCAGCAGTCATAGAGCGCGAGGCGTGGTACACCTGTCACAGGGCCACAAACAGACAATCAAACACATTCACACCCACTCGCTCACCTACGGACAATTTAACGATTCCAATCCACCTAACCCGCCTGTCTGTTGGGAAAGTGTAGGTACACGGACCCACAACAGGGGGCGCAAATGAACGGACAATGGAGGAGGTCAAATAACAACACTTTACTGTTGTGAATGGGCACAACAAATACAACAGATTACAACAATAGACAAAAGCCAAATCACAAAAGGTGTCGTGTGGGCAGGCTTGAAGATAGGAGACGTCTGTCCAAAGCAGAACCGGAACCACACGATTTCCTCCGCCACCAGACCCCGGGAATACTGGAGCCGCCAAGTCCCGAACTCCCAGGTGGCCACTGCCTCTGCGTGTCGGACCTGGTACTGCTGGCGAGGAACAAAAAACAATTAAATGTGGGCGCGTTTGCACCCAGAAATCCGCACGGCAGGAAAACTACCTCCACCTCTCGTTGGAAAAGGAGTCGCACAAAAGTCACAAAAGATCACTGTCAAACAGTCAGCTGAGTACGTTACCTTCCAGGTAGAACGATATCTCGGCAAAGAGGTGGAGACGTCGTCCTGCTGATGTACCCCTGCCGATCAGATGATTGGTAACAGCTGTTGCAGGTGATGCGTGACAGCTGTCACCCTGGCTGCTCCTGTGAGGCACCTGCGCCCTCTGGTGCCTGGAGCCCGCACTCCAGACAGGGCACCCTCTGGTGGTGGGCCAGCAGTACCTCCTCTTCTGGCGGCCCACACAACAGGACCCCCCCCTCAACGGGTGCCTCCTGGCGCCCGACCAGGCTTGTCCGGGTGGCGGCGGTAGAAATCGGCCAGGAGGGCCGGGTCCAGGATGAAGCTCCTCTTCACCCAGGAGCGTTCTTCGGGACCGTATCCCTCCCAGTCCACCAAATACTGGAAGCCCCGGCCCATCCTACGGACATCCAAGAGCCGGCGTACTGTCCAAGCCGGCTCGCTATCGATGATCCGGGCAGGAGGCGGCGCCGGACCCGGAGTACAGAGGGGTGAGGTGTGATGTGGTTTGATTCGGGACACATGAAACACAGGATGGATCCGCAGTGAGGTCGGAAGCTGAAGCCTCACTGCGGCTGGACTGATGACCTTACGGATTTTGAAAGGGCCGATGTAACGGTCCTGTAACTTGGGGGAGTCCACTTTGAGGGGAATGTCCTTTGTGGATAACCACACCTCCTGCCCTGGCCGATACGCAGGGGCCGGGGTCCGCCGACGGTCTGCATGGGCTTTTGCCCTCGTCCGGGCCTTTAGCAAAGCAGAACGGGCGGCACGCCACACCCGACGGCACGTCCGTAGGTGGGCCTGGACCGAGGGCACACCGACCTCTCCCTCAACCACCAGAAACAACGGGGGCTGATACCCCAGACACACCTCAAAAGGGGAGAGGCCGGTGGCTGAAGACACCTGGCTGTTATGGGCATACTCGATCCAGGCCAAATGGGTACTCCAGGCCGCCGGGTGCGCGGCAGTCACGCAGCGCAAGGCCTGTTCCACCTCCTGGTTTACCCGTTCTGCTTGCCCGTTGGTCTGAGGGTGGTACCCGGATGAGAGACTCACCGTGGCCCCCAGTTCCCGGCAGAAGCTCCTCCAGACTTGCGAGGAGAACTGGGGACCGCGATCGGAGACGATGTCTGTTGGAATCCCATGCAGCCGGACGACGTGGTGGACCAGGAGGTCCGCTGTCTCCTGGGCTGTTGGGAGCTTCGGGAGGGCCACGAAGTGGGCCGCCTTGGAGAATCGGTCCACTATCGTGAGGATGGTGGTGTTACCCTGGGACGGCGGGAGGCCCGTGACAAAATCCAGGCCGATGTGGGACCAGGGGTGATGAGGCACAGGCAGCGGCTGGAGTAGTCCTGATGCCCTGCGATGGTCAGCCTTGCCCCTGGCGCAGGTGGTGCAGGCCTGGATATAATCCCGGACGTCGGCCTCTAGGGACGCCCACCAGAAGCGCTGCCGGACAACTGCCACGGTTCTTCGCACCCCTGGATGACAGGAGAGCTTGGAGCCGTGACAGAAGTCCAGGACTGCAGCCCTAGCTTCTGGTGGGACGTATAGTTTGTTCTTCGGCCCAGTTCCGGGGTCCGGGCTTCGTGCCAGGGCCTCCCGGACGGTTCTCTCTACGTCCCAGGTGAGGGTGGCCACGATAGTGGACTCCGGGATGATGGGTTCCGGTGGATCCGACAACTCCGCTTTGACTTCATCTTCATGTACCCGGGACAAGGCATCCGATCTCTGGTTTTTGGTCCCGGGACGGTAGGTGATCCGGAAGTCAAAACGGCCGAAGAACAGTGACCAGCGGGCTTGCCTGGGGTTCAGCCGCTTGGCCGTCCTGATATACTCCAGGTTCCGGTGGTCAGTGAAAACCGTGAATGGCACGGACGTTCCCTCCAACAGATGTCTCCACTCTTCAAGAGCCTCTTTCACCGCAAGGAGTTCTTGATTGCCGACGTCATAGTTCCGTTCGGCCGGGGTCAACCTGCGGGAAAAATAGGCACACGGGTGAAGGACCTTATCGGTCTTCCCGCTCTGGGAAACGACAGCTCCTATCCCTGAGTCCGAGGCGTCCACTTCAACCACTAACTGGCGACTAGGATCGGGCTGCACCAGAACGGGTGCAGACGAGAAGCGTCGTTTCAACTCCTTGAACGCGGCATCGCAACGATCCGACCAGGTGAAGGGGACTTTTGGTGAGGTCAGGGCTGTCAGGGGGCTAACTACCTGACTGTAGCCCTTAATGAACCTCCTGTAGAAATTTGCAAAGCCGAGGAACTGTTGCAGCTTCTTATGGCTAGTGGGTTGGGGCCAGTCTCTCACTGCCGCAACCTTGGCCGGATCAGGAGCGACGGAGTTCGGGGAGATGATAAACCCCAGGAAGGACAAAGAAGTGCGGTGAAACTCGCACTTCTCGCCCTTCACAAACAGCCGGTTCTCCAACAACCGCTGCAGGACCTGACGTACATGCCGGACATGAGTCTCAGGATCCGGAGAAAAGATGAGTATATCGTCTAGATATACGAAGACGAATCGGTGCAGGAAATCCCGCAAGACATCATTAACCAATGCTTGGAACGTCGCGGGGGCGTTTGTGAGGCCGAACGGCATGACCAGGTACTCAAAGTGACCTAAGGGGGTGTTAAATGCCGTCTTCCACTCGTCTCCCTTCCGGATCCGAACCAGGTGATACGCATTTCTAAGATCTAGCTTCGTGAATATTTGGGCTCCATGCAGGGGCGTGAACACTGAATCCAACAAGGGCAACGGGTATCGATTACGAACCGTGATTTCGTTCAGTCCCCTATAATCAATGCATGGACGAAGTCCGCCGTCTTTTTTACCCACAAAAAAGAAACCTGCACCCATCGGGGAGGTGGAATTCCGGATCAACCCGGCGGCTAAAGAGTCCCGGATGTAGGTCTCCATTGATTCACGCTCCGGTCGTGAGAGGTTGTACAGCCTGCTGGACGGAAACTCAACGCCTGGAACCAAATCAATGGCACAATCATACGGACGGTGGGGGGGAAGGGTGAGCGCCAGATCCTTACTGAACACATCCACAAGGTCATGGTACTCCACCGGCACCGTCCCCAGATTGGGCGGCACTCTGACCTCCTCCTTAGCCTGGGAACCGGGAGGAACCGAGGAACCTAAACATACCTGATGGCAGGTCTCGCTCCACTGAACCACTACCCCGGACGGCCAGTCGATCCGGGGATTGTGTTTTAACATCCAGGGGAACCCTAGAATCATGCGGGAGGTGGCAGGAGTCACAAAAAACTCGATCTCCTCCCGGTGATTTCCTGACACCACCAGAGTTACTGGTGGTGTCTTATGTGTGATTAGAGGGAGTAGGGAGCCATCTAGTGCCCGCACCTGCACAGGCGAGGTAAGCGCCACCAGAGGGAGCCCTACCTCCCTGGCCCATCTGCTGTCTAACAGATTCCCTTCAGAGCCCGTGTCCACCAGTGCTGGGGCCTTCAGGGTTAAATCCTCATAAAGGATTGTCACTGGGAGTCGTGTGGCAATATGGGTGTGTCCTACATGAATGTTTTGGCCCACCCCTAACCCAGTGTCTAGGGGCGGGCGTTGGTGTTTTAACCGCTCGGGGCAGTCCCTTACTTGATGCTCTATTGAGCCACAAACAAAGCACGCTCCGTGGGCCAGCCTCCTCTGTCTATCTGGTGCCCTAAATGTGGCCCTGCTCGTGTCCATAGCTTCGTCAACAGGGGGAGCCGTCACCACACGGAGCGTAGAGGGCGTGGGGAGGGCGGAACTCAGTCGGAACCGGAAGGGAGAGGGACGGCGCGTGCCCGGCCACGCCCTTCGTCTCGTTCCCGACGGCGTTCTTCTAACCGATTGTCTAATCGTATAACGAGATCAATAAGCCCGTCTAAATCCCGCGGTTCGTCCTTGGCCACCAGGAGCTCCTTCAGGACCAATGACAGTCCGTTTACGAAGGCGGCGCGGAGGGCAGTGTTATTCCAGCCGGACCTCGCGGCCGCGATGCGGAAGTCGACTGCATAAGCAGCTGCGCTCCGGCGCCCCTGTCTCATTGACAGCAGCACAGCTGAAGCGGTCTCTCCTCTATTTGGGTGATCGAACACTGTTCTGAACTCCCTCACAAACCCATCATATGTCAGAAGGAGCCGTGAATTTTGCTCCCAGAGCGCTGTAGCCTAAGCGCGTGCCTTGCCGCGAAGCAAATTAATCACATAAGCTATCTTACTAGCATCAGTCGCGTACATGACGGGACGTTGTGCGAAGACGAGCGAACACTGCATAAGAAAGTCCGCGCATGTCTCCACACAACCCCCGTACGGCTCTGGAGGGCTTATGTATGCTTCAGGGGAAGGTGGGAGGGGTCGTTGAACGACCTGTGGAACGTCACTGTTGCGCACAGGATCGACAGGAGGGGGAGCCGCAGCAGCACCCTGAGGGCGCACCTCCACCTGCGCGGCGAGCGCCTCCACCCTGCGGTTAAGGAGGACGTTCTGCTCGGTCATCAGATCCAGCCGAGCCGTAAAAGCGGTGAGGATTCGCTGCAACTCACCGACCATTCCTCCTGCAGACGCCTGTGCGCCCTGCTCTTCCATTGGCCGTTCAACAGCCGGTTGACGCCCCTCGGGGTCCATGACGTTGGCCGAGATATCCTGTTGGGAAAGTGTAGGTACACGGACCCACAACAGGGGGCGCAAATGAACGGACAATGGAGGAGGTCAAATAACAACACTTTACTGTTGTGAATGGGCACAACAAATACAACAGATTACAACAATAGACAAAAGCCAAATCACAAAAGGTGTCGTGTGGGCAGGCTCGAAGATAGGAGACGTCTGTCCAAAGCAGAACCGGAACCACACGATTTCCTCCGCCACCAGACCCCGGGAATACTGGAGCCGCCAAGTCCCGAACTCCCAGGTGGCCACTGCCTCCGCGTGTCGGACCTGGTACTGCTGGCAAGGAACAAAAAACAATTAAATGTGGGCGCGTTTGCACCCAGCAATCCGCACGGCAGGAAAACTACCTCCACCTCTCGTTGGAAAAGGAGTCGCACAAAAGTCACAAAAGATCACTGTCAAACAGTCAGCTGAGTACGTTACCTTCCAGGTAGAACGATATCTCGGCAAAGAGGTGGAGACGTCGTCCTGCTGATGTACCCCTGCCGATCAGATGATTGGTAACAGCTGTTGCAGGTGATGCGTGACAGCTGTCACCCTGGCTGCTCCTGTGAGGCGGCTGCGCCCTCTGGTGCCTGGAGCCCGCACTCCAGACAGGGCGCCCTCTGGTGGTGGGCCAGCAGTACCTCCTCTTCTGGCGGCCCACACAACACTGTCTTTGGATATCGGAGGAAATCGGAGTACCCGGAGGGAGAACATGCACTCCACACAGAAAGGCCACAGGCGGGAATTGAACCCATGACCTTCTCATTGTGAGGCAACAGTGCTAACCACTAAGCCACCGTGCTGCCCTATACGATGTTTATTACATGGAAAATATAAAAACTTAGGGACTGTTTTATCCGGTGACTGCAAATATCTGGTTTATACGACAACAGTTTAGGTGAGTTTTACTGTACATGGGACTGAACAATAAATTTACCTCTCAAAGCTTTGATGATGAAGTCTGCTTCCATCCCACACAGCTGACTTTATTTTCCCAAATTTTTCTTCTGTTCGGATCTGATGGGAATCTGTACATCTTGAAGCCCTTGCTGTGACTGTGAATCCAAATGCTCAACAACCCTCATTTTCAGCAAATAAATAATAGCTGGATTTACATGCAGACACATTAACAGCTAACGTTACTTTGAACCCAAGAAGGCACCATGAGTCACGTGACCGATTTTTTTTCGATTCCTCATGTCGCCACTCTCTCTAATCAAGGCACTCTAGGAAAGAGTGGCTGAGAAAGGAATTATTATTTTATCCCTCTAGGATCTATGGATTCGTAGACCAGCGACAGAATGTCAGAGAGATTTCATTCTACCACTTCCTGAAACTACACAGTGTCACATTTTGTTGCAATCCCCATGGTAGACCATCTTTCATTCCCACCCCATCCTAGAGCTCAGATTAGGTCACATGGGTCTCTCTTGCTCTCTCTCTCACTAAAGATTTAAAGAATTTTCTAAAAATTAATTTCTGTGTACGGGTGATTCTTAGACTATGGACACTTATGTCCTTTGATCATATTGTATGAAAAACAGAAAAAAGGGGAAATTTCACACTTAGTTATCTTTATCTTATAGTTATCTTTACAATGAAAGTGTGTTAAGAACTTTGTTTTAGTAGTCTATGATGACTTTTTCACCTTTTTTCAGCATCATTATATGCAAATATTGCCATTTTATGCTTGTCCCACACCCAGATCTTCAATGATAAAAATGAATGGTAAAGAAATGTTTTTTTTAATGTTTTAAAATATCTCTGAATAAAATATCAGTAAAATAATCAAAACATAATTGGGGTAGTCAATGTCATACAACTGTTGTGATTTTTTTTTAAACAAAATGTAGTTGTCCCATACTATTGCCGTAATTTCCACCACAACACTGTAATGTCCCTTTAAACAGTTTGTATGAAAGATTGTTTGGGTAGTTTCTATGGAGATAAACAGTGACATCAGAGCACATGTATATAGCGCCAAATCACAACAAACAGTTGCCCCAAGGCGCTTTATATTGTAAGGCAATGGTGTGGTGGAAATTACATTTACAAGGCCAATAGTGCCCGTAGTTAAAGAATCACCCGTACATTGTTCTTGACAAATATTTGTCATGTTTTCTAAAAACTGAGATTTTTCATTTCCCAATGCTTTGAAGTTAAGCATGTGAGCCTGTGTGCCTTCATTCTGTTCCAGTGGTTTTATCTTGCCCCATCTCTGGTCACTTTGCCCCACTGGTTCATCTCTTTGAAATACATGTTTACTTTTCCCAGAGTGTATTTGGTTGTTTTGCTTATGCAATCATACACTGAGAGTATTGTGCCCTTCATTCGAGTTTGATCCAAGTGTAGATGTTTGTGTACATTTGCAGCCTCGTGGCAGCACCTTCCCCATGTTAGAGGGTCCTGACAGCCAGGAGACTGAAGAGGACAATGGGTGCTTCATCACACCGAGCACTAATGTAAAGTTTAACGCAGTGCTCCGCGAGCGGCATCACATCAATTTCATGAGGAACTACCTGCTTATCATAGGTACACACACAAAAAAAAGTCTAAACTAGTCTAAACTTTCATATGTTAAGGCTTACAAAGTCATTTCCAAAATAGAATAATGTCATAATTTCCAGGAACATTTGATAGACTTGTTATTGCATCATGAAGTCTACAAGTTGATAGACTGCTGCTGGAATAGATAGTGTGCAGGTGACGCCATGGATCACGTGATATGTGGTCACACAGCCATACTGGATGGCAACTTCCGCATTGCATGAACGGCAAATGTGCTCTTTTGTTTTATTTGTGACAAATTATACCAACATGGTGTTTCATTGCTGTGCATATGATTACAGGAGGCGTCAAAAGAAGGGCTCCGTGATACTTTTTAAAATCGTTTTCCGGCCTGATATAAGAGCGTGGGAAATGTGACAGTTGTAAAGTTCTCCGTCACATCTTTAGATTCAGATTCAGACAACTTTATTGATCCCTAAAAGAGCAATTCGTTTCACACCTAGTTACCTCAGACAAAAATACAGCAATTAATCCACAATTATTACTAGTTGAACGTAATAATGGCACACATCAGAATTAAAACAACCGCATGTACATTTGATTGTTTATGTATGCTAAACTTTGAAACAGTCTGTCATCCGAATTGAGGAAATGTGAGTGTGGGGAGCCGCAGCAGCACGTGGCCGCGCAGCCAAGCTTTGGGGGGAAACGGGGAGCTGCCGCAGCTAAAGCAGCACTGCCCCCAAAGGGGGAAGGGAGTTGCATGAGCAGGGGCGGGGAGGGGGGTGGGGGTGGGCACAGAAACACACAGAAGGAGAGGAGAGGAGAAGGAGATGCGGCTGTCCTCGCCAGAGTCCCGAAGCTTTATGCAATTTCTGGATTCATTTGGCCCTCAATGAGGTAAAGTGTACAATTTCCTCCCATGAACTGCGGGGTCATTTGACTTTGTAGTTTTTGACTACTTAACCACTTGTTGTGAAGTTGGTCATATTGTGGACTTTTCTGCCAAATGTAGTTGATCCATAATCGAAATATAATCAGTATGCGTACTGCAAAAGCTATTTAAACATGTCGTGAAGAGGAAGGAGTGAAACCATAAAGTAAATCACGCCCTTTTGCGATGTTCGATGCAGACTGTGGGTCCCAGGTCTGAGCAGAGTTTGAAAAAAAAAAATAAACATCTGGGCTTTTAATAAAGGAAATACAGTATCCGCTTTCCTTGAATTGGCGAGTGTCAGTGCTGAATTTCATTTCGTACCTCTGTTACTGCGCACGTCCAGACTGCTCTGTCCGGTACATACGAGGGGTTTTTAATGGAAATGCATTGCAGTTGGACAGGACGTTTTGTCCCGATGTGAGTGAATATCCGTTATAAAAATCTGTTATATAAGGTGTTTATTACATGGAAAACCATATTAAAAACACTGGGACTTTTAACCAGTGCGTGTGAGTTTATACAGGCGAGTTTTACTACTCGGGCTTATATTACAGAGATGTCATCAACAGTAACCCGACTGATGACCACATTCTGCACCCATCCAGCTGCGAAGAAGCTGTAGGCATGCAAACGTTTATATGGCTGCAGGGCTTCTCCTGTGTAGGGTGATGTGTGTTGATAAAGTAGTTGAAAATGACATATGGATATCGCACATCTGGCTTCGCAAATCGATAAATCGATAAAACTGGTGAACTTCTCGAGGGAAATATTGTAGGGATCCATGTTGATTTTCTGTATTTTCTATAACTACCTCTTCTGACGTTCAGGATAGCGTGCTTTAGCTATATCGGACAAATTAGCTTGGCTGTCCACCAACGATCCAGTATCGGCCACGCTGTATATACACAGAGTTGGCCACTTTGGACACAAAACCACGTGATGCTTGTGACATCATTGCACACTATGTCTTGTTGTATCGTGTGGACACTACCCTGTGCTTGAGGATGGACTACTGTATAAGTTTGACAAAGTTAATGTTTCCTCATCATTTCATACTAAATTCTCCAAAATTTGAAACGTGAGCTTTTGGTTGCACAGGTATAGGTAGTTGTGTCAAGAATGATAAAGTTCTCACTGTAGTTTATGTTCTTTTATTGTTCTATGAGTTTAAGTCTATATCGCCAACAACTGCTGGTCATATAATTAGAATATCATGAAAAAGCTGATTTTATTTCAGTAATTCCATTCAAAAAGTGAAACTTATATATTTATTAATTACACACAGACTGATATATTTCAAAAGTTTATTTCATTTAATTTTGATGATTATAACTGACAACTAATGAAAACCCCAAATTCAGTATCTCAGAAAATTAGAATATTAATTAAGACCAATACAAAAAAGAATTTTTAGAAATGTTGGCCAACTGAAAAGTATGAGCATGTACAGCACTCAATACGTAGTTGGGGCTCCTTTGGCCTGAATTCCTGCAGCAATGCGGTGTGGAATGGAGTCGTCTGTGGCACTGCTCAGGTGGTATGAGAGCCCAGGTTGCTCTGATAGTGGCCTTCAGCTCTTCTGCATTGTTGGGTCTGGCGTGTGGCATCTTCCTCTTCACAATACCCCAGAGATTTTCTATGGGGTTAAGGTCAGGCAAGTTTGCTGGCCAGTTAAGAACAGGGATACAGTGGTCCTTAAACCAGGTACTGGTAGCTTTAGCACTGTGTGCAGGTGCCAAGTCCTGTTAGAAAATTAAATCTGCATCTCCATGAAGTTGGTCAGCAGCAGGAAGCATGAAGTGCTCTACAACTTCCTGGTAGGCGGTTGTGTGGACCTTGGACCTCAAAAAACACAGTGGGCCAACACCAGCAGATGACATGGCACCCCAAACCATCACTGACTGTGGAAACTTTACACTGGACCTCAAGCAACGTGGAGGGAACATAACTTTGGACCACTCAGCAGCAGTCCAGTCCTTTTTGTCTTTAGCCCATGCAAGACATCAAGACAGCAGTCTTCCCCATGATTCTGTAGCCTACAGAACTAGACTGAGACCAGTTAAAGGCCTTTGCAGGTGTTTTGAGTTAATTAGCTGATTAGAGTGAGCCACCAGGTGTCTTCAATATTGAAACTTTTCACAATATTCTAATTTTCTGAGATACTGAATTTGTATGTTCACTGATGCTTCTTCATATTTTTGCTGAAAATACAATAAACATATTTGTCCTGTAATTTCAATTTTACTTCATGGATAAACATTAATTGCCCGTCTGTTGTCATGTCTAATCATGCCCACCAAGATGATCATAGGTTTGCCTGTTGTCGTGTTTGTTTGTTCTTTTAATTATGCCTGAGTTCATTTTCAGGTCATCATGAGACCCCACCTGAAGCTCACACCAAAATCTTGGAGAAGTTCCCTGACTGTTTTCCTCGTAATCACGGCAACGTCATCCCTCCTACGACTGATAAGAAAGTAGAGGAGGTCTGTCTCATTATCTGAGCCATAAAATACTCTTTCATAGATCACATTGCTCACTGCTTTGCCTCCTTATTACAGAAGGTGAATGACAGTGGCGGTATGGATGATAGTGCCCCTTCTCCTGTGCCTGGAACATCGATCCAGGAACCTGGGGTTGGTGGTCGCCCTTTGCGTCCAGAGGCTCCTGTGGACTCTATGCTGAAAGACATGGCTACCATTATTTTCTCCACCTTCCTCCTGGCTGGCTGGGTGGCCTTTGTAATTATTTACCCTAAGGCAAGTCAACATCACCACCTAGTGGTGTGTTGAAGTGACACCAGGTTTGTATGTTTTTGGAAGATTTAGAGGTTTTGTTGTTTCCTACTATAGAGTGTGCGCAAGCAGCAACTATTGCAGCACCAGGAGTTCCAGAGGCAGATGGAGGAGAAGTTGGAGCTCCTCCAGAGGCAGCAGCCCTTCCCATCTACAGACGTGAGCCTGGGCTTGGCCCAAGAGAGTGACTACTTAGAAGTTGCCCGAAATCGTCTTGATTGCTCAGACCACAGCAGTCCTAATGTCACCCCACGTGCCTCCAACCACTCCAACCTGTCGTTGTCTGAGTTGGTGAGCTCTACCAATGAGCACGAAGACAGAGGTAAAAAAAACAAACAAAAAAAACTTGCATTGCTTCTTGGATGATACATGAGCTACTAAATCAACAGCATTACCACGGTTACCTTTTCCAACCCATTACAGTAATTCATTTAGTAAACTAGCTTGTATTATAAGTCACCACAAATGTCTGAAATGCAGTGATATTGATAGTATATCATGCTGATGTGAATTAATTTCTCATATCAGATGAAGAATCTGCTGTTGTCAGAGTGGGAAACATAATGTTCCATCCCAAAGAGGTTTTAGGTCACGGTGCTGAGGGCACCATTGTGTACAGGTAAGGCTGATGATTTTCATGTAATGGGTAATGAAGTAGTCACGCTGTATGTAAGATGTAACATCCAAGCACTTTTATTTCTGCTGCTGTAAGGGGTCAGTTTGACAACCGCCGAGTGGCTGTGAAGCGAATTCTCCCAGAATGCTTCAGCTTTGCAGACAGAGAAGTTCAGCTGTTGAGGGAGTCAGATGAACACCCAAATGTCATACGTTACTTCTGCACTGAGAGGGACCGTCAGTTCCAATACATCGCCATCGAGCTGTGTGCCGCAACTCTTCAGGAGGTAATTACTGGTTTAATGGTTACCTAACGGCAAAGCTACTGTCCTATTTTTGCCTATCTGGTGGGGGTGTAAACAACCTGGAAGCTAGTATACAACAGTTATTGTACTTGAATAAGCAGAGTCTGAGTTGTCATGTCTGTCTTCAGTATGTGGAGAGGAAGGATTTTGACCGTCATGGATTAGAGCCTGTAATGCTCCTTCAGCAGGCCATGTCAGGGCTGGCCCATCTGCACTCACTGAACATAGGTATCTGTTACTTAAAACAGTCCATTCTCATTATTCTTTATTCAATGTTATTGCCATTATGTGTGCAGTTGAAGTAAATCATCTTGGCTTGTTTTTCTTCTTACCCTCCTGCTTGGTCTCCAGTCCACAGAGATCTAAAACCCCACAACATCTTGGTGTCCATGCCCAATGCTCATGGTCGGGTGCAGGCCATGATCTCTGACTTTGGCTTGTGTAAGAAGCTAGGAGTGGGCCGCAACAGTTTCAGTAGAAGGTCTGGTGTGCCAGGCACTGAGGGCTGGATCGCCCCCGAGGTCCTCAGTGAGGACTGCAAAGACAACCCGGTGAGGTTTTTTTTTTTTTTTTTTTTTTTTTTTTTATTTATTTTTTTAGTTTAGTTTTAAGAAAGGGCCTTCACAGATACAGACTGTAAAATCCTAAATATCAGATGAGATCATTGGCAATTAAGTCGTGGCCCTCTAGGGTTGGGTATTGAGAACTGGTTCTTTTCGAGAATCGTTAAGAAATGATTCGATTCACTGACATCAATAGCCTTTTTGCTTCAGTTAACGATTCCCTTATCGGTCCTTCAGAGCGGCCGTTGTTTTTGAGGGTGTTTGTCAGGAAAATGATCATTTCTCTATGTTGATTACAGACCCTGCAGCGGGTCTGTAATCAACCACTTCTGTAACGGCTCCGCTTTGAAGCTTGAAGTAACGAAGCAGTCTTCTGACCCGCTGTTTTGGTGGTTCTTTGCTTCGCAGCTTTTCAGAAGCAGCAAGTCTGCTTCTTAACCCCTCTCAAAGCCATTTAAATATGTCAATCGTGAGTCACTTTTGTGTGTATTAAGTCACTAACTGGGACACTAGTCTTGTTGCGGGCAAGAAACGAGAATTGTCCTTCGTTCCATTCACACAGCTCCAACCACTGCGCCGCTCTCTGCTGAGTCAAGTTAGAGTCCAGTCGGAATTAATAACTTCAAAGCGAATCAGCATTTTAAATGAAATGACACCTCTTTCCAAATGCGGTAATACGAGCAATAAACTACAATTGACCAAAATGTTTTTTTTGCTGCCAAAATGATCCTCTGTTTTTAATGAATTGCATTGATGCTCATGTGCAGCGCAGCCGGCTGTAAGAGCTCAGCTCGGAGCTATGGAGTTACATCTGTGCCATTAATGTCTGAAAAGAAATGCTTTTGACAAAAACCACAGATTTTGTTTATTTCTATTTATATCCAGAGATCAAGGATGTACCATGTAGATTTTATTTAAGTCCAGAGATCAAGGATCCAGTGACCAATTTCATATTTATTTACTTTAAGACTCAAGATTTAAAGCTTTTATTGTCATATGCACAGTAAAGAAACATGTTTCCCTGTGCAATGAAATTCTTACTTTGCTGCCCACACTGGATGCCCAAATATATATATATAAATAACTAAGTATAAAATATCTAAATATAAGTGGAGGGAAAAAATGAAATAACATAAAATAAGCATGCTGGTAAGAACAACAGAATATAACAAGCAATGTAATAAAAATGTAATAATGTAATAAAAAGAAATATACACTGTAAGAAGGGAAATATAAAATATGCTTGTGTAATGGCCTACATGATATGTACATGATCAATCAACTCAATCAATCAACTTTTTTTTTATATAGCGCCAAATCACAACAAACAGTTGCCCCAAGGCGCTTTATATTGTAAGGCAAGGCCATACAATAATATGAAAAACCCCAACGGTCAAACGACCCCCTGTGAGCAAGCACTTGGCAAACAGTGGAAAGGAAAAACTCCCTCTTAACAGGAAGAAACCTCCAGACAGAACCAGGCTCAGGGAGGGGCAGTCTTCTGCTGGGACTGGTTGGGGCTGAGGGAAAGAACCAGGAAAAAGACATGCTGTGGAGGGGGCAGAGATCGATCACTAATGATTAAATGCGGAGTGATGCATACAGAGCAAAAAGAGAAAGAAACAGTGCATCATGGGAACCCCCCCACAGTCTACGTCTAAAGCAGCATAACCAAGGGATAGTCCAGGGTCACCCGATCCAGCCCTAACTATAAGCCTTAGCGAAAAGGAAAGTTTTAAGCCTAATCTTAAAAGTAGAGAGGGTATCTGTCTCCCTGATCTGAATTGGGAGCTGGTTCCACAGGAGAGGAGCCTGAAAGCTGAAGGCTCTGCCTCCCATTCTACTCTTACAAACCCTAGGAACTACAAGTAAGCCTGCAGTCTGAGAGCGAAGCGCTCTATTAGGGTGATATGGTACTACGAGGTCCCTAAGATAAGATGGGACCTGATTATTCAAAACCTTATAAGTAAGAAGAAGAATTTTAAATTCTATTCTAGAATTAACAGGAAGCCAATGAAGAGAGGCCAACACGGGTGAGATATGCTCTCTCCTGCTAGTCCCCGTCAGTACTCCAGCTGCAGCATTTTGAATTAACTGAAGGCTTTTTAGGGAACTTTTAGGACAACCTGATAATAAAGAATTACAATAGTCCAGCCTAGAGGAATAAATGCATGAATTAGTTTTTTCAGCATCACTCTGAGACAAGACCTTTCTGATTTTAGAGATATTGCGGTAAATGCAAAAAGGCAGTCCTACATATTTGTTTAATATGCGCTTTGAATGACATATCCTGATCAAAAATGACTCCAAGATTTCTCACAGTATTACTAGAGGTCAGGGAAATGCCATCCAGAGTAAAGATCTGGTTAGACACCATGCTTCTAAGATTTGTGGGGCCAAGTACAATAACTTCAGTTTTATCTGAGTTAAAAGCAGGAAATTAGAGGTCATCCATGTCTTTATGTCTGTAAGACAATCCTGCAGTTTAGCTAATTGGTGTGTGTCCTCTGGCTTCATGGATAGATAAAGCTGGGTATCATCTGCGTAACAATGAAAATTTAAGCAATACCGTCTAATAATACTGCCTAAGGGAAGCATGTATAAGTGAATAAAATTGGTCCTAGCACAGAACCTTGTGGAACTCCATAATTAACTTTAGTCTGTGAAGAAGATTCCCATTTACATGAACAAACTGTAATCTATTAGACAAATATGATTCAAACCACCGCAGCGCAGTGCCTTTAATACCTATGACATGCTCTAATCTCTGTAATAAAATTTTATGGTCAACAGTATCAAAAGCAGCACTGAGGTCCAACAGAACAAGCACAGAGATAAGTCCACTGTCCGAAGCCATAAGAAGATCATTTGTAACCTTCACTAATGCTGTTTCTGTACTATGATGAATTCTAAAACCTGACTGAACCTCTTCAAATAGACCATTCCTCTGCAGGTGATCAGTTAGCTGTTTACAACTACCCTCTCAAGAATCTTTTGAGAGAAAAGGAAGGTTGGAGATTGGCCTATAATTAGCTAAAATAGCTGGGTCAAGTGATGGCTTTTTAAGTAATGGTTTATTTACTGCCACCTTAAAAGCCTGTGGTACATAGCCAACTAACAAAGATAAGTTGATCATATTTAAGATTGAAGCATTAAATAATGGTAGGACTTCCTTAAGCAGCCTGGCAGGAATGGGGTCTAATAAACATGTTGATGGTTTGGATGAAGTACTAATGAAAATAACTCAGACAGAACAATCGGAGAGGAAAGAGTCTAACCAAATACCGGCATCACTGAAAGCAGCCAAAGATACGATACATCTTTGGGATGGTTATGAGTAATTTTTTCTCTAATAGTCAAAATTTTGTTAGCAAAGAAAGTCATGAAGTCATTACTAGTTAAAGTTAATGGAATACTCAGCTCAATAGAGCTCTGACTCTTTGTCAGCCTGGCTACAGTGCTGAAAAGAAACCTGAGGTTGTTCTTATTTTCTTCAATTAGTGATGAGTAGAAAGATGTCCTAGCTTTACGGAGGGCTTTTTTATTAGAGCAACAACTCTTTTTCCAGGCTAAGTGAAGATCTTCTAAATTAGTGAGACGCCATTTCCTCTCCAACTTACGGGTTATCTGCTTTAAGCTACGAGTTTGTGAGTTATACCACGGAGTCAGACACTTCTGATTTAAAGCTCTCTTTTTCAGAGGAGCTACAGCATCCAAAGTTGTCTTCAATGAGGATGTAAAACTATTGACGGAGATACTCTAACTCTCTTACAGAGTTTAGGTAGCTACTCTGCTCTGTGTTTGGTATATGACAATAGAGAACATAAAGAAGGAATCATATCCGTAAACCTAGTTACAGCGCTTTCTGAAAGACTTCTAGTGTAATGAAACTTATTCCCCACTGCAGGGTAGTCCATCAGGGTTAAATGTAAATGTTATTAAAAATGATCAGACAGAAGGGAGGTTTTCAGGGAATACTGTAGTCTTCTATTCCATACCATAAGTCAAAACAAGATCTAAGATATGATTAAAGTGGTGGGTGGACTCATTACTTTTTGAGCCAAGCCAATAGAGTCTAATAATAGATTAAATGCAGTGTTGAGGCTGTCATTCCTCAGCATCTGTGTGGATGTTAAATCGCCCACTATAAGTATCTTATCTGAGCTAAGCACTAAGTCAGAAAGAAGGTCTGAAAATTCACAGAGAACTCACAGTAACGACCAGGTGGACGATAGCTAATAACAAATAAAACTGGTTTTTGGGACTTCCAATTTGGATGGAAAAGACTAAGAGACAAGCTTTCAAATGAATTAAAGCTCTGTCTAGGTTTTTGATTAATTAATAAGCTTGGAATGGAAGATTGCTGCTAATCCTCCGCCCCCGGCCCGTGCTACGAGCATTCTGACAGTAGTGTGACATCGGGGGTGTTGACTCATTTAAACTAACATATTCATCCTGCTGTAACCAGGTTTCTGTTAGGCAGAATAAATCAATACGTGATCAATTATTATATCATTTACCAACAGGGACTTAGAAGAGAGAGACCTAATGTTTAATAGACCACATTTAACTGTTTAGTCTGTGGTGCAGTTGAAGGTGCTATATTATTTTTTCTTTTTGAATTTTTTTGCTTAAATAGATTTTTGCTGGTTATTGGTGGTCTGGAAGCAGGCACCCGTCTCTACGGGGATGGGGTACTGAGGGGATGGCAGGGGGAGAGAAGCTGCAGAAAGGTGTATAAGACCACAGCTCTGCCTCCTGGTCCCAACGCTAGACAGTCACAGTTTGGAGGATCCAAGAAAATGGCCAGATTTCTAGAAATGAGAGCTGCTCCATCTAAAGTGGGATGGATGCCGTCTCTCCTAACAAGACCAGGTTTTTCCCCAGAAGGCTTTGCCAATTATCAATGAAGCCCACCTCATTTTTTGGACACCACTCAGACAGCCAGCAATTCAAGGAGAACATGCGGCTAAACATGTCACTCCCGGTCCGATTGGGGAGGGGCCCAGAGAAAACAACAGAGTCCGACATTGTTTTGCAAAGTTACACACCGATTTAATGTTAATTTTAGTGACCTCCGATTAGCGTAACCGAGTGTCATTACTGCGACGTGAATTACAATCTTACCAATTTACGCTTAGCCTTAGCCAGCAATTTCAAATTTCCTTCAATGTCGCCTGCTCTGGCCCCCGGAAGACAATTGACAATGGTTGCTGGTGTCGCTAACTTCACATTTCTCAAAACAGAGTCGCCAATAACCAGAGTTTGATCCTCGGCGAGTGTGTCGTCGAGTGGGGAAAAACGGTTAGAAATGTGAAGGGGTTGACGGTGTACACGGGGCTTCTGTTTAGGGCTACGCTTCCTCCTCACAGTCACCCAGTCAGCCTGCTTTCCCGACTGCCCGGGATCTGCCAGGAGGGAACTAACGGTGGCTAAGCCACCTTGGTCCGCACCGACTACAGGGCCTGGCTAGCTGGTAGAATTTTCCACGGTGCGGAGCCGAGTCTCCAATTCGCCCAGCCTGGCCTCCAAGCTACGAATAAGCTGCACTTATTACAAGTACCGTTACTGCTAAAGGAAGCCGAGGAACAACTAAACATTTCACAACCAGAGCAGAAAAGTGCGGGAGAGACAGGAGAAGCCGCCATGCTAAATCGGCTAAAAGCTAGTAGCTACGCAACCTAGTGGATTCCTAAAAAACACGCAAAGTGAATAATGTGTAAATAATTTAGAGGTGATTCAGCAGAAGGAGTGCTTTAGTTAAGGCACCAGACAGGCCATGAAGCAGCACAAGTAACGCACGGCAACAGCGAACGCACGACAACGGTGCAAAAATAAAATAAAAAATCCACTAGACAGGCTGTGGAGCAGCACAGGTAACGCACGACAATTGGCGGCAAAAAAATAAAATAAAAATCCACTAGACAGGCTGTGGAGCAGCACAGGTAACGCACGACAATGGCGGCAAAAAATAAATAAAAAATCCACTAGAACAGGCTGTGGAGCAGCACAGGAACGCACGACAACGGTGGCAAAAAATAAATAAAAATCCACTAGACAGGCTGTGGAGCGCACAGGTAACGCACGACAACGGTGGTAAAAAATAAAAATAAAAATCCACTAGACAGGCTGTGGAGCAGCACAGGTAACGCACGACACGGTGGTAAAAATAAAATAAAAATCCACTGAGACAGGCTGTGGAGCAGCACAGGTAACGCACGACAACAGTGGTAAAAAATAAAATAAAAATCCACTAGACAGGCTGCGGAGCAGCACAGGTAACGCACGACAACGGTGGTAAAAAAATAAAAAAGATAGTGAATGTTGCACACTGTTGACATAGAAAACCTGTAAAGCCTACTTTTAATACACAGAAAATTCACAAGAGGTATCGATAAGGAAATTGATAAGGAATTGGATCGATAAGTGGAATCGATAATGGCATTGATAACGATCAAATCTCATCAATACCCATCCCTATGGCCCACTAAAGATATCAGAGGATCTTACACCGAAAAGTTTTGTCGGCTTCCCTAATAACTGTCTACAGGAATTTAGATCTCATATAAGAAAAAGCTCTATCAGAGATAAAAATTGGAAGGTATAAAACATTGTAGTGATGCTTGTGAGAAGACTTCAGTGCACATAATGTTGTTTTTTTTTTTTTTAGGGACAGTAACTTGGAGCCTCTTTCACACATGACCCCAAGAGATAACCTATTTCATGCAACACACACCCACAAAGCATAGGAACCGCTGCGTAATTTTAACAGATAACACAGTAAATCACAATTATTTACAGCCAGCCAGAGTCCCAGTGCTGCAGGGTCCCATGTCAGAATGAACTTCTCCTCTGACTGCTGCAATATTTAATCTTCAGCTCACAAGCTAATGTAAAGGACACCCATTTAGAAAATGTTTTTCACATATTTGCTTGATGTTATAAAATTTCAAAGTTATGCACTAAGGGGCAGATGAGTGCCAACTGGCTGATGGCACTCATCTTCCTCCAGCTTCACTGACATATTTGACCAGACCTGGTCAGTGTACGGCCCTCAGGGCACATCCGGCCCTTTGGCCATCTCTGACTGGTCTGTGTGAAATCATTTAGAAATTAGAAATTAAACATGAATACGTTTACACATCATCCATGAAATACAACTGTGTTGTTTTTTGAAGGCGTCTTTCATTCTCAGTTTAGGTATATTGTGCGTGTGTACAACTTTACTGTTTCAGTTTACTATTCAAGGACATGATCGCAAGAGGGTTTCTTGAAAAAGGTAGTGTGAAAAGCTTACGATTAGGTGGTAAAATAAATTTAGTCAGAAGATTTTTTGTTTATTTATTTATTTTTGCTTTAAATCCCTGCTGTTTATGAGCAATGCATTAGCTGTTAGCCCCCCCAAAATCAGATCATGCTGATATAAGAAAGAATTATGCAGAATTTGTATTTTTTTTTTAATAAAACTTGGACTACTGCGCATTTATTTACTGAAGTCAAAAGTAAAACTGTGTGTTTAGTTAGTGGAGAACAGATTGCTGTGTTTAAAGAATACAATTTGATTTGCCATTATGAGACTAAATGTGCAAGTAAATACAAAAACCTGATTGCTGATGAGCTTGCCTGGACATGTGAAGCTCTGCACATCCAGGGATGCAGTGGCCAAGACCATCTTTCTAATATCCTACAAAAATCACAAAAAAACAGTAAGTCTCTGGGGAAAAAGCATTCAAGAACGTGCCCCCCTCCCGCCAAAACGTAATGAAAAAGATCGAGCTCATCATGGGGAATGAGAACTTCAGCTGCAAAACAGAGCGGACAATTTCAAACTTTTCCCGTTGGCTCTGGACAAGAGCTATGATGTGTGCGAGTGTGACACAGCCCAGTGTAAATGCAAACTCGGCCTGAAATTGGACGGATCAGAATGCATTACAACTGATCGTTCTCCAAATCTGACAAGCAAAAACGTTGAACTTTTGAAGTGAATGCAAGTTAAAACAATTAAAATGACCCCAGAACTGAAATGGATATTTTCTGTTGTATTATATATACATCAGAGTGTGTTGTGATGTCAGTGTACTTATTCAGGCCCGCCCAACAGAGACAAAATCGCTCACTGAATAATAATAAAGTGAAATGTAAGAATGGCAAATTAAGTGGTTAGACTAAAAGCAGAATGTAATAGCATTTTGTATGAAGCTGATTGAATGCTGATCTTTGAGAAATGGTTTGTTTTCTATTGTTTTTGGGAATTTTGATAGAATTAATTATATAATGTTGGTGTGTTTACTAAGCCTGTTTTTCATTGCTTAATCATAATCACAACTTTTTAAAACAATACAATTGACTGCTTTTTATAAAGAGATAAAATGAATATGAGCAGAATTGAGTTCAGTTTCTTGGTCCGGCCCGCCACAGTATTTTCTGTTACTCACGTGGCTCAGTGGGAAAACTAATTGCCCACCACTGTATTTTACACTGTGGCTGCATGATGACATCATCATGGACAGAGTCAAAATGTTTTACAAAATTTTATGCCATTTTTGTTTTAATTCTTATCTTTTTATTTCTTCACTTCTAATTGTTTTATTGAAGCTGTTAAATTTTGGTGTTATCTATCAACGTGTGCATGTGTTTCTCTGCAGACATGTGCGGTGGATATCTTCTCGGCTGGTTGCGTATTTTATTACGTGGTGTCGCAGGGCAGTCACCCCTTTGGCAAATCTCTGCAGAGACAAGCAAACATCCTGCTCGGGGCGTACAGTCTGGACTATCTGCAAACTGACAAACACGGTGAGGAATAACATGAACTATTGTTAGTAATGTGCCGGTTTAATGCTGATCATTAAGGGCCCTGTCCCACTGGCGTTTAGGAGGATTTGCGGATGGAATGCGCACAAAAGTGACCCACATCCGCCAAACAACCGCAATAACCGTGTAACATTCCTGTATGAGTCGGCCGCCATCCGAACACGTCCATGATCATCCACAGAGGCACACATGTCCGCAGCCAGGATTTTTGAGCGGCTCAAAAATCCTGCTGCGGATGAGATCTGCATCACTGCCTGAACACATACTGAAGACATACGCAGGACATACACAACCAACGCGCCGCATATCCCCAGTCATCCGCTGATATCCGCAACCGATGGGTTGGCGCGGCTTGGCGGCGGACCGGGACAGCGTGCAAAACGGATATGACGCGTGCCCAGCACGGCCACATCACGGTCGCAAATGGTATGTCGCGCATGCAGACAGAGTGGGCACGGATGAAGCGAGTGCATCACCGCCGCTGTGCCCCTCATGGGGGCGCCTCCGCGGTCGCCTTCACTTCTGTTCCCTGTTATATCCGCTTTTCTTCCTCATGTATTCGCTGATCCACCCCGGGACATTTGTCATTTCCGCCCACCTTTGTTGCGGATGCTCAGCTTTTGTCTCCTCATTTCATGCGCAAATCCTCCTAAACACCAGTGGGACAGGGCCCTAAAATGGGGTGGTGTGGATAGTAGGTGTCACAGTTTGGAACACCTAGGGAAGGCCGTGTAATTTAATAACAAATGTTCTAAAAGGTTTGCTTGTGTTTATTCTTTCAGGGGACATTGTAGCCAGAGATTTAGTGGACCAGATGCTGAGCATGGAGCCGTGTAAGAGGCCTTCAGCTGAGTGCGTTCTCAAACATCCGTTTTTCTGGAGCCTAGAGAAAGAGCTGCGTTTCTTCCAGGTGATTTTGGTGGCGGGGGGGGAGCATCCCTGAAAATCTACTTTTCAAAATGCAGTAACAACAGCTATTGCCTCTTTTTATATATACAGTAAAACTTGCATTCATTGGATTTCGGTAGACCAGCGAATGTTGTCTGTTGCAATCAAAACCGGTATATGTATAAAATGGACAAAATCCGTTATACGTATAAAACAATTATCGACCTCCAATCCAAATGACACGGTATGCACAATTTTCTCCATGAATTGTGGGTCATTTGAGTGTCTTTTTCTGACTCCTTGTTAAAAAGTTGGTCATATTTGCAGACTTTTCTGCCAAACATATTTGATCTATGATCAAAATGTAATATTTTAAACTATTAATATAGGACAGGAGAGGAAAGAGTGAAAACGTAAAAGTGACAAATCACAGTCCTCTGTGGTCTCCAATTTAGCAGGTGCAGAGGTTTGCAGCGATGCAGAGGGCTCTGATCTAAAGTAGTTTGGTTCATCACACCCAGGGATATCTGTGTGAAACTTAACACCATATTACAGGTCAGGCAACAAGCAACATTTTGTTAATAGTCACCAGCTTTGAATTACGCCCTGCCTACTTTCCTTGAATCGGCGCGTGTCAGTGCTGAACCTCATTTCGTACCTCTGTTACTGGGCACGTCCAGACTGCTCTGTCCAGTACATGTGAGGGGTTTTTAATGTAAATACATTACAATGGGTTGGGACATTTTGTCCCATGTGAGCAAAAATCTGTTATACAAAATCCATTGTATAAGGTGTTTATTATATGGAAAACCATACAAAAACATTGGGTCTTTTGCTTTTGTCCAGTGAGTGCGAATATCCAGTTTATACGATGACGGTTTTACTGTATACGTTTTCCTTTTTTGGTGAAAGTGTATTTAAAGCCCATAGCAGGGTGTAATGTAGAGTACCACAAATGCAGTGAACCAGAAGCTGCTTAGAAGTCGCAGAAATTTGTCTTGACCCCTTACTTTCACGCCTTGTTTCTACATACCTCTGCACTGTAAAACTCAATAAGTTAGTTGAACTCAAACCATTTGAGGAAACTGATTGCCTTAAACCATTTGAGTTTGCCAACTTAAATAAAATAATTTTCAAAAATTTAATTGTTAAAGTTTTAGTAACTTAACAATTTATAGTTAATTAAACTTATGTAAATCTAGTTATTTTCAATAAAAAGTGACAAATTTCTGACTAAAAAATTATCATATTTTGGGATAAAATTTTTTATGCATTCTTTGGTTTACTTGTTGACAATAATCTGCTTTATTAAAAAACAGCAACAACAAAAAACAATGAAAAATGCTAAATGGCAGCCTATGAACAGAACTTGCAGTTTTTCATAATGGTATAAATGTAGCGGCTACACTCTGCGTTGTGTTGTTATGACTCCGCCCAGTCACTCCCCTCGGAACGCGAACTCACGATCTCTGGCATGGAAGTCGGACTCTCTAACAGAAGGGCTAAAACCCAGAGCTCTGGCCTTGTGACCAGAGAATTCTTTGCGCTGTTGAGAGTGAGGCTTACTAACTACCTATGCACAGCGACACCTGCTGGCCTCCGTTACATAAACTCAGTGGTGGGCACAGTTCCGATAATCCAGTAACCGATAATTATCGAAGATAATGTTTTCATTATCTTTTCAGATAACTTTGAAAACCATTATCAGACTAATTATCTTCCGATAAATTTTTGTCCGATAATTTTTTAGACCGTTAGTGTGGTAAACAAAGCTGAACAGCTACAAACACTTATAAAATTTAAAATCAGTTGAGCACCTACAAGTACCTGTTAAATGTTTTGTAGCAGATATGTAGTTCTACACTCTGCAAACAGAGGAGAGCTGCTTCCAGTAGAAACCGCTCCATCCTCTGCAGGCAAAGGAAAACTGGTCACCAAAAAAAAAAAAAAAAAATCATTTCTTTTAACCCCATACTGATACGATGGCAATATCACCCAAGTCATCCAGAGGCATACATTTTTAACTTATGGTTCAAATTTTAACTAAACTAATTTCGGACAGGTTATTTAATTTAATTGATTGATGTTTTATAAAGTGAAAATATCAGATATATGTTTTAGTTTTAAAGTAATGCGCTAATTTTTAAGGGTTTAGTGTCGACATGCTGTGTCCAGGTGCATTATCAATCAATCAATCAATTTTATTTATATAGCGCCAAATCACAACAAACAGTTGCCCCAAGGCGCTTTATATTGTAAGGCAAGGCCATACAATAATTACGTAAAAACCCCAACGGTCAAAACGACCCCCCTGTTGTGCAAGCACTTGGTACAGTGGGAAGGAAAAACTCCCTTTTAACAGGAAGAAACCTCCAGCAGAACCAGGCTCAGGGAGGGGCAGTCATCTGCTGGGACTGGTTGGGGCTGAGGGAGAGAACCAGGAAAAAGACATGCTGTGGAGGGGAGCAGAGATCAATCACTAATGATTAAATGCAGAGTGGTGCATACAGAGCAAAAAGAGAAAGAAACACTCAGTGCATCATGGGAACCCCTCAGCAGTCTAAGTCTATAGCAGCATAACTAAGGGATGGTTCAGGGTCACCTGATCCAGCCCTAACTATAAGCTTAGCAAAAAGGAAAGTTTTAAGCCTAATCTTAAAAGTAGAGAGGGTGTCTGTCTCCCTGATCTGAATTAGGAGCTGGTTCCACAGGAGAGGAGCCTGAAAGCTGAAGGCTCTGCCTCCCATTCTACTCTTACAAACCCCTAGGAACTACAAGTAAGCCTGCAGTCTGAGAGCAAAGCGCTCTATTGGGGTGATATGGTACTATGAGGTCCCTAAGATAGATGGGACCTGATATTCAAACCTTATAAGTAAGAAGAAGAATTTTAAATTCTGTTCTAGAATTAACAGGAAGCCAATGAAGAGAGGCCAATATGGGTGAGATATGCTCTCTCCTTCTAGTCCCCGTTAGTACTCTAGCTGCAGCATTTTGAATTAACTGAAGGCTTTTCAGGGAACTTTTAGGACAACCTGATAATAATGAATTACAGTAGTCCAGCCTAGAGGAAATAAATGCATGAATTAGTTTTTCAGCATCACTCTGAGACAAGACCTTTCTAATTTTAGAGATATTGCGTAAATGCAAAAAAGCAGTCCTACATATTTGCTTAATATGCGCTTTGAATGACATATCCTGATCAAAAATGACTCCAAGATTTCTCACAGTATTACTAGAGGTCAGGGTAATGCCATCCAGAGTAAGGATCTGGTTAGACACCATGTTTCTAAGATTTGTGGGGCCAAGTACAATAACTTCAGTTTTATCTGAGTTTAAAAGCAGGAAATTAGAGGTCATCCATGTCTTTATGTCTGTAAGACAATCCTGCAGTTTAGCTAATGGTGTGTGTCCTCTGGCTTCATGGATAGATAAAGCTGGGTATCATCTGCGTAACAATGAAAATTTAAGCAATGCCGTCTAATAATACTGCCTAAGGGAAGCATGTATAAAGTGAATAAAATTGGTCCTAGCACAGAACCTTGTGGAACTCCATAATTAACCTTAGTCTGTGAAGACGATTCCCCATTTACATGAACAAATTGTAATCTATTAGATAAATATGACTCAAACCACCACAGTGCAGTGCCTTTAATACCTATGGCATGCTCTAATCTCTGTAATAAAATTTTATGGTCAACAGTATCAAAAGCAGCACTGAGGTCTAACAGAACAAGCACAGAGATGAGTCCACTGTCTGAGGCCATAAGAAGATCATTTGTAACCTTCACTAATGCTGTTTCTGTACTATGATGAATTCTAAAACCTGACTGAAACTCTTCAAATAGACCATATGGGTAGGATAGGGTAATCTCAGTAGGTTCACTACATAAGAAATGCATTTGAGACACCCTGATCAGGCTCCACGGGCAACAGCATTAAACTCTAGTGCCTAAAACTCTTGTGAATATATTCTCTGGGTTTATAGATGTTGTTATTGTGTTTACATTTATTAAATTCCACGCATCTTAAACGCAGCAACACAGATTATGTGGAATTTTGTTTTGGCAAGTTTTCAAGGTCTCTACTGCCATCTACTGGCCAGTAGTGTTCATGGCAGTATTCGCCCTGAAGCTGGGCTATTTTCAATCACTGTACTCAGTTCCAGCTCCAAAGTGTACCACAGAACCGCACGGTGTAAAAGTTCAGAGAACACGATTTACAGTAGTGTTCAGAATAATAGTAGTGCTATGTGACTAAAAGATTAATCCAGGTTTGAGTATATTTTTTATTGTTACATGGAAAACAAGGTACCAGTAGATTCAGTAGATTCTCACAAATTCAACAAGACCAAGCATTCATGATATGCACACTCTTAAGGCTATGAAATTGGGCTATTAGTAAAAAAAAGTAGAAAAGGGGGTGTTCACAATAATAGTAGCATCTGCTGTTGACGCTACAAACTCAAAACTATTATGTTCAAACTGCTTTTTTAGCAATCCTGTGAATCTCTGAACTAGTATTTAGTTGTATGACCACAGTTTTTCATGATTTCTTCACATCTGCAAGGCATTCATTTTGTTGGTTTGGAACCAAGATTTTGCTCGTGTACTAATGTGCTTGGGGTCATTGTCTTGTTGAAACACCCATTTCAAGGGCATGTCCTCTTCAGCATAAGGCAACATGACCTCTTCTAGTATTTTGACATATCCAAAGTGATCCATGATACCTGGTATGCGATATATAGGCCCAACACCATAGTAGGAGAAACATGCCCATATCATGATGCTTGCACCACTATGCTTCACTGTCTTCACTGTGAACTGTGGCTTGAATTCAGAGTTTGGGGGTCATCTCACAAACTGTCTGCGGCCCTTGGACCCAAAAAGAACAATTTTACTCTCATCAGTCCACAAAATATTCCTCCATTTCTCTTTAGGTCACCTGTTTGTTCCACAAAATTGACGAACTCACTGACTGAATGCCACACTACTATTATTGTGAACACCCCGTTTTCTACTTTTTTTTTTACTAATAGCCCAATTTCATAGCCTTAAGAGTGTGCATATCATGAATGCTTGGTCTTGTTGGATTTGTGAGAATCTACTGAATCTAGTGGTACCTTGTTTCCCATGTAACAATAAGAAATATACTCAAAACCTGTATTAGTCACATAGCACTACTATTACTCTGAACACTACTGTATGTTTTATAGCTATGCTAAATAAAAGTGAAAGTTCCTTAACCAATAATCTAAAGCAACTAGATGGTGAAAAACAGATAAAATTAGCATGTTGGCTGCTGTGATCTCTTTAAATAAATGCATGTCTTTGATTTTGAACAATAGATATATTAGACATTACCTTAACTTTCTCCCTTTCAGTTTTAACTAACACGATAATGTAAAATAACTGAGACTGCAGACGTCTGGTGCATGCAGTGAGGTCTTCTGTGGCTTATTGCAGGATGTGAGTGACAGAATAGAAAAGGAACTGTTAGACGGATCAGTTGTGAGGCAGCTGGAGAGAGGAGGTAGAGCTGTTGTCAAGTGCGACTGGAGAAAACACATCACAGTGCCATTGCAGACAGGTATGATGCCGGATCTTTGCACACACACAGTCAGACTCTGGAACAAAGTACTTTTTCTGATCAGTTCTCATGTTGTTGTAAAATTCACAGGTGATCCAGTTCTGTTTTTGACCCCAACTTTGTTCACTGGTTATGTTCACCAAGGATCTAATAATCATTAGTCCAGGAGCCAATAATCAATTTTGACCTGATTGGTACCACTGAAGGTGACCAAACGACACTTAGAATCCAGCCTCAGTGTACCATGACCTACACAAAAATGTATGATAACCATCACAGGGTGGTAGCTGTAGCCACCTAGGGGTCAATGAAGAATTACACAGAGGTCAAAATGTAAAAATGCTTCAGTCATGTTGAAAACTATATCGCATTATTTGTCTGATCATAGCGATTCCAAAAAGGTATTGTTTGGACTATCTGTGCTGGAATGTTCTGGAGTTAAGGGGTAAAAACAGTAAGAATGGCAACACGGATCAGTTTCAGTTTGTACAGGGGTCAAAAGTTAAAGTTGCTCCAATTTCAGTAGAAAAATGATGCACACGACCCCGAGCAAAAACGGGAGCAGCCGAATGGACAACAACAACATTTGTTGAAATAAAAGGATTAATAAATGGAATAGTTTTGAATGTGTTGAATGTTTGGTCTCCAAAGTAAAGGTCAAACAAGGTTGATGTCCATTGGATTCGATGACTTGAGACCTATTTTACCCTGTAATGTGATAACTAAGCAAAGGTGTCAAATCCAGCTTCAGAAAGTAAAAACCCTCCCATGTGTGGCTTCTACCTGTGCACCTAAAACAGGTGATCTCAATAATTAGCTCATCCACCTGCCTGAAGAGCTGAACTAATTACAATCAGCTGGTTTATTGGGAAGATGGAACAAATATGTGGCTGGACTTTTACTTTCTGAAGCTGGATTTGACACCTCTGTAACTAAGCATGACAAATGATGCAAACTATTCCTTATTAGAACCCTATTAACCCAAACAATAATTTGCATCATTTTTTACTGAAATTGGAGCAACTTTAACTTTTGACCCCTGTACAAACTGAAACTGACCTTTTGTCACCATTTTTGCTGTTTTTACCCCATAACTCCATAACATTCGGTCACAGATAGTCCAAACTATACCTTTTTAGAATAGCTTTGATCAGACAAATAATGTGATATAGTTTTCAACATGATTGGAGCATTTTTACATTTTGACCTCTGTGTAATTCTTCATTGACTTGTAGCTGGTTACAGCTCCCACCCAGTGATGGTTATCATACATTTTTGTGTAGGCTATGGTACACTGAGGCTGGATTCTAAGTGTCGTTTGGTCACCTTCAGTGGTACTGAAAACCTGCTTTGCCCATGGACTAGATTGGCGTATATTTCTGTTAGCAGGATTTCGTCAAAACGTCTGTACAGATTTTGACAAAATTTTCACCACAGATAGATATTAGGCCATAAAAGACTTCATTAAATTTTGGAGGTGATCTGGATTCTGGATCATGATCTTGCTTTATGTGGGCTTTGAAAGATTACGTCAAAACGGAACAGATTTTCACCACACATTGGTGTTTGGCCTGGGAAGACATCATTGAATTTTGGAGGTGATCTGGATCCAGATTCTGGATCAGGATTTCACTTTGTAGATTTTAAGGATTATGTCAAAAGTACTGCTCTGATTTTTATGAAATTTTCACCACAGATAGATAGTAGGCCATGGAAGACTCCATTGAATTTTGGAGGTGAACTGGATACAAATCCTTTCTCACGATTTGTTGGGAGTGATCCAGATCACTATGCAGATTCTGCAGCAGAAAGGTACAACATCACGTTGTAAAACCAAGATCAGGAAGACACTATTTTTTTTTTTTCAGCTTGTGAATTAAATATCAGATTGCAACAACTCAATCAGTCAGACCATTCTGGATCAGTATTCAATTATTGCATTGTGTTGTGGCATCCAGATCCAGGTAAAGCCCAGGTCACCATGTGAATCACATATCTTTTATTTTGAGTCCTTGTCAACTCTTGGTGGATGTCAGAAATCTCTGATTGTTCTTGGTTATTTTGTTTTTAAACTGCACTGATTAAATGTTGGCACTTTATTGATAGGTTTGCTTTTAAAAAATGTTATAAAATGTTTGGTTCTTGTTTTGATGGATGGATGGCATTTGGTGTCTTTGTTCGGCAGATCTCCGTAAATTTCGCTCCTATAAAGGAGGCTCAGTAAGAGACCTGCTTCGTGCAATGAGAAACAAGGTAAGAATTTGTCCTGGTAACTGTGACAGTGAGTTATTTAAATGTTTGGTTTTGTTCTTCATTGTCAGACTTAGAGCTTTGCTTTGCTCAACAGAAACATCATTACCGAGAGCTGCCTGCTGAGGTCCAGGAGACGCTGGGCTCCATCCCTGATGACTTTGTCTCCTATTTCACATCCCGTTTCCCCCACTTGCTGATGCACACCTACCGAGCCATGCGGTCTTGTGCGGCAGAGCGGCCATTCCTGCCATATTACTCTACTGCAGAGCGGCTTGTACAATCACAAATCCAGGACATGGAAGAACAAAAGGAGACGCACAGTCAACATTTACAAACACTCACACCATCACCTTCCTCACATACACAGTTACTGTTGTCTGCAGAACCTTCACAGCAGCTGCAGGTCTCCGATACCATATGGACTGAATCGGAGGCTCCTCCTGCACCAGAAGAACCTACAGCTTCAAATTTACAAGTTCAGACAGTACCAGAACTATCCACACAGACTGAGAACCATGCCTCAGAATCTGCTTCCATTCCACTGACACAGACAGGATCCAGTCAGTCTGACGTGCACACAGTGTCAGACTCTGCTACATCACACGGTGAGCCACTGTGAACTGAACCAGGGTCCAGTGGAGCCAATGCACGCAGAAGTATAGAGGGACACTGAATGAGTGCTGCCCTCTGGTGGTGACCAGTTTGCAGTGCCTGGAACCTCCTGCAAGGTGGAGCAGCTGCACCCCAAAATAAGTGCCTTCTGCCCAGTATGTATTAAGTAATCCCCAACAGAACCGTTCATGGGTCTGCTGCCTTCACTTTGAAGAAGTGTGTTAAACCAACAGTGTTTTGTTGGATGCTTTCATGTAGCAAAGACAATCTATTTTATTTTACATGTTCAAAAATCCATTTGTTGTGCAGAAACGTGTCTGGATGTTGTTGAACGGTCGTGCAGTGTTGCATTTCTCAGTGAGCCTGCTCACTGCACAGATATGTATATTTTTCTAGAGATTGGATCATTAATGATAAATGGTTTAATTCTACCAATGTGCCTTTAAAAAAAAATAGCACTTTGCTTTCAGGCATTGTTAAAGTGCATTACCCTAAATGTGCTTTATTTTAGATAATGCTGCTAAACTGCTTCTTCTCTCAAGACTTACCGTGCTGACTGAGCAAACGGTTCCAAAGGGTGTTCAGAAACTTTAATTTTGTGATTATTTTGCTCAGCTGTGAGTTTAGAGGTCAGGCTGCAGAACGTTTAATGTTGTAGATAAATTTTTCAAGGGGATGAGAATGAAGTTATTGACGTGCACATAAAATTCTAGTTTTTTTTTATACTAAAGTTGTGCTTGTTCATTGACACATGAGCATTTGGGTTCATTGGTATTCATCCAGTTGTCTTAAAAGATGATTCATACAGTCTGGATCATTTCAGACTGACATTTATTACAAGATTTTTTTTTTTTTAAGTCACTGCAACAAAGCTTGTTGAACAACCAGTCCGACCTTTTAGTTAAAGGGTTTCCTCCCTTTTCAGACTTAACCGCTTTAGAGAACAAGTCTGAAGCTGCAAGTCTTGACATCAGAGTTTATTTCTATTTTTACATGCAATCATTGGTTTGGCCACAGCTTACAGTAGTTTTTCATTTTTCCAGTACATTTTCCCCCCAAGTTATGTTGTTAAACTTAAATAAAATTTTAATTTCTACAAATCCATCAAGCGTACCTGCAGAACAAATGTCAATTCACAACACTTCACAATTCTTTTATGCTGATATCATGAAAATGTAGTTTTATATGAAACATTTTTGTAATTTGTTATTTTATAGTAGTCTTAAATAGGAGAACTGGTCCAGGGAACAACTTTCCCAGCAATTACTTTGATATTCAAATTATATTGCCTATCAGGAAATTGCAGTGCTCTTTGTACTAATGTGGTCCAACAACAGCCGTAATAGCTGTACTTTATACCTAAGTGTACTTACAGTGCATCCAGAAGGAATTCACAGCGCTTCACTGTTTCTACATTTTATGTTGCAGCCTTATTCCAAAATGGAGTAAATTCATTTTCCCCCCTCAAAATTCTACTCACAGCACCCCATAATGACAACATGAAAGTTTTTTTTTTTGAAAATGTATTTAAACAACAACAAAGCTAAGAAAGCATATGTACATAGGTATTCACACCCTTTGCGCAATACTTTGTTGATGCACCTTTGGTGGCAATTACAGCCTCAAGTCTTCTTGAATATGATGCCACAAGCTTGGCACACCTGTCTTTGGGCAGTTTTGCCCATTCCTCTTTGCAGCACCTCTCAAGTGCCATCAGGTTGGATGGGGAGTGTCAGTGCACAGCCATTTTCAGATTTCTCCAGAGATGTTCATTTGGATTCAGGTCTGGGCTCTGACTGGACCACTCAGTGACATTCACAGAGTTGTCCTGAAGCCACTCCTTTGATATCTTGGCTATGTGCTTTGGGTCATTGTCCTGTTGAAAGATAAACCTAGTCTGAGGTCAAGAGCGCTCTGGAGCAGGTTTTCATCCAGGATGTCTCTGTACATTGCTGCATTCATCTTTCACTCAATCCTGACTAGTTTCCCAGTTCCTGCTGTTGAAAAACATCCCCACAACATGATGCTGCCACCACCATGCTTCACTGTAGGGATGGTGCCTGTGTCCTCCAAACATGACACCTGGCATTCACAACAAAGAGTTCAATCTTTATCTGATCAGTCCAGAGAATTTTGTTTCTTATGGTGTGAGAGTCCATCAGGTGCCTTTTGGCAAACTCCAGGTGGGCTGCCATGTGCCTTTTACTAAGGAGTGGCTTCTGTCTGGCCACTCTACCATACAGGCCTGATTGGTGGATTGCTGCAGAGATGGTTGTTCTTCTGGAAGGTTCTCTTCTCTTCCACAGAGGAATGCTGGAGCTCTGACAGAGTGACCATTGGGTTCTTGGTCACCTCCCTGAATAAGGCCCTTCTTCCCTGATCACTTACTTTAGACGGGCGGCCACCTCTAGGAAGAATCCTGGTGGATCCGAACTTCTTCCATTTATGGATGATGGCGGCCACTGTGCTCCCTGGGAATTTCAAAGCTGCAGAAATATTTCTGTTCCCTTCCTCAGATTTGTGCCTCGACAATCCTGTCTCGGAGATCGACAGACAATTCCTTTGACTTCATGCTTGATTTGTGCTCTATCATGCACTGTCAACTGTGGGAACTTGTATGTAGACAGGTGTATGTCTTTCCAAATCATGTCCAATCAACTGAATTCGCTCCAGGTGGACTCCAATTAAGCTGTAGAAACATCTCAAGGATGATCAGTGGAAACAGGATGCACCTGACCTCAATTTTGAGCTTCATGGCAAAGGCTGTGAATACTTACGTGCATGGGTGATCCTTTAACTACGGGCACTATTGGCCTTGTAAATGTAATTTCCACCACACCATTGCCTTACAATATAAAGCGCCTTGGGGCAACTGTTTGTTGTGATTTGGCGCTATATACATGTGCTCTGATGTCACTGTTTATCTCCATAGAAACTACCCAAACAATCTTTCATAGAAACTGTTTAAAGGGACATTAGTGTTGTGGTGGAAATTACGGCAATAGTGTGGGACAACTACATTTTGTTTAAAAAAATCACAACAGTTGTATGACATTGAATACTCCAATTATGTTTTGATTATTTTACTGATATTTTATTCAGAGATATTTTAAAACATTAGAAAAATGTTTCTTTACCATTCATTTTATCATTGAAGATCAAAAGTCTGGGTGTGGGACAAGCACAAAACGGCAATATTTGCATATAATGATGCTGAAAAAAGGTGAAAAAGTCATCATAGACTACTAGAACAACTTTCTTAACACACTTTCATTGCAAAGATAACTATAAAAGTGTGAAATTTCCCCCTTTTTTCTGTCTTTCATACAATATGATCAAAGGACATAAGTGCCCGTAGTCTAAGAATCACCCACATGTGATTTCTTAGTGTTTTTTTTTTTAACAAATTTGCAAAAATCTCAAAACTTTTTTCACATTGTCATTATGGGGTAGTGTGTGTAGAATTTTGAGGAAAAAAATTTCATCCATTTTGGAATAAGGCTGTGACATAAACTCTGTAAAAAGTGTGTAGCACTGAATACTTTGTGTATTTATGTTACTCTCAACTATCTCCACTACTGCTCAAAACGTATTTCTATTTGAGATTTTAGTTGCGAAAATGGGCAGTGATAGCAACAGTTGGATTTTTCCTAAGTTGCTCATTTTAATGCTGAGACACGGTGGCATTCGACGTTTGATTTGGCACGAGTTTCTGTGACACGGGGTGGCTTCCTGCTGTTTCCATTGCGTTTCTCCAAAAACGAAACCTCAAGAAAGCGGCTCGTGTCGCCGCAGATGATTGGAGCAGCGGGGAGGGGCGGGGCAGCTCTCCAGAAACTAAACCAACTGACTGTGTCCGATCCCGCTCTGTGTCCTAAAATACTGAGCAGGTAGGTAAGTAACGCGCCATCTTTTTCATTTTCTCTTTTAACATGTGTGCTTATATTATATTATAAGCGAGTGCAGAATATAAATTAATATTTGTGTTGTCGCTCTTACGTTTTTCTGCTGACTCACTGGATCTCCAGTCGACAAACGGAATCCTATTCGGTGACGGAAATGCGTAAGCTCGTTAAGAATACGAGTAAATCTAGTAGTCATTCTACAAAACGTCTTTACCATATAAACTAGAATTATATAGGTCAATATCAGGTTAATATTTACTGTTGTTTCAGTAAGGTTTTGGAGATTTGATACTTCCGGCCCCCTCGTTCAGCGCCTGCTGTAGGTATTCTGTATTAGGTATTCTGGGGGCGACAGCAACTCGTTTGCCATCTCGCTCGTTTCGTGTTAAAATTATATGCTGCATCTGTATCACCTATCGTTACAGACACGGAATATCTTTCCATCCATTTCCAGCAAAAACAGTAAGGAGGAATGCTTGGATTTAGTGACAGAACCTGGACAAATCTCCCTGGATCACAGGAAAGAGCCATTATGTGGGGTTCACGTTAGCGGCAGACTGACCCAGGCTGACTCCAAATACAGTCATTTGCCTAGTTCTGGATCACGTTTTTGAAAGTCCCACTATCCGGTTGTTAAGACGTGACGCAACGCATCATGTGATTTTCAACTTCCGGCTCCAAACAAAAAAGGCGCGCTGCTGCGGTTACATGGACCAAAAGTAATCTGATTGAACAATCAGATTGAACAATCAGATCAAAATCACGCCATGTAAACAGCTCCATCTGATTAGAATAGCCCAATCCAATCGAAATTATGATCGGGTTAGAGGAGGTGGTGTAACCCTGTTTTAACCCGATCGCGTTCCATGTAAACGGCACATCGGATTGTCCGCCTGTGTGAAGCCTTATTGCGCATGTCTGTTACGTCACATCACCACGTGACGCTTCCTGCTCTATGTTCCCGGAAATAATACAGCTGGACTTACAAGATCCGACACTCGTCAACTTTTTTAAATAATTTAAAATAAGTGGAAAAGCTTGACGGACGTAAGTTGGCAGCATAGACTTGTTGTGTCCCGAGTCAGCAGGTCAGTAGAGCAAATTAAAAACCGCTGGGAAGCAACGAGCGCTTTGTACAAGCAGCTAAAAACGAGCAGAAGCGGCGTGGCTCCAACCAGCTTCACTTATTATGTATTAATGGAGTAATAATCGGAGGTCGACTGCTTTCCAAGGAGCACACTGGAGTAGAAGTCGGTTTTCCACCCGAGGAAAGTTCACCGAAGACACCGGAAAGCCTGGAGGTAACTCCTGATAATATCACGCTAACTCAGCATTTCTTTTTTTTTTTTTACTAGATGTACTTTGAGCCAAATGTGTGGCTTTAGTTCAAGTTAATATTGGGGATTCATGTTAAGTTATCCCATAAGCTTATTTGCGGAGTAAAGTGCATGACCACAGTCTGGCATCGAGTTAACCAACACTCTTTATCCTCGTTCACTTTAGTACATCACGTTATTTTCTGCTCTTATATACAGATGATGATGGAAACAGCACGTCGGAGGAGATTGATGACAGCAGCTTAACAACCTGAAGACCACACAGAGGAGGCTCCAGACAAAAAAAGTGAGCTTTTTTAAAGAGTAATATGCTGCAAAATAAGACCCCAGTGAGTTATTGAAATTTCCTGTAGAGCTTGTTGAAAAAAAAAAATGTTCAAGTCATTGCATATTTATTTATTTGCAGTGCTTTATTTTTTAGAAATGGTAATATTACAAAGTTCCAGCAGAATATGACAGTTAATATCCTTTAGACAGTTGAGACACAAACATTTTCATTTCAATTTTGTTTTCCTGTTTTGAGCTTTGTGAAGTCAAAAGCCGTGTGGATAAGTTACAACATATTTGAATATAGAAGCAGGATGATTCTTTGGTATAATACATGACTGAGAGATCCACAAAGAGAAAAACAAACCTTTTTTTCTTTGCTATCTGCAATTATACATTCTTTCTAGATCGAAAGTCATCATCTGGTGATGCCAAGCTCCTGAGTGATCGGTCAGCCCAGCAGAGATCTTTCCTGGACAGTATACAACAGCAGCACGAGAGGAATCTGGAAAGAGAAGAGAGGCTTCGTTCCAGGTTTATGGAAGAAAGTACCCGCTCAACTGAAAGCATTATAGGGCAATTGTTTGATGGTCTTCAGGCTCTCCTTTCTCAATCCTACTCATCAGCTCCACATTTACATGAACAAAATTAGTCTGGGACCTCGCTGAGACAAGCATGTAACAGCCCGAAAATGACCACTCATCCCAAGTGTTACTTCAAATACAGCTGGATTTTCTAAACTGCAGCAGCTGAAGGTTTTCCAAGGTACTTGGTATGCTCAGAATGACCAGTACATGTTTAGAAGGGTCATAGAGTGTAAAATTTCAAATTTTTATATTTTACGAAAAAAACATCAGGTCAAATGACCTACATACAGTCTGGAATTGCCACATATTTAATATCTTAAACTTTCTGTTGTGGATGTTCCCTGATAATCTTTAAAACATTTAAGATCTCTAGATAGTGCTGTCTGCCAAAGATACAAAGTTTTTGTATTTTCACTTTAAATGCATATTCCATTGATAACAGTAGGACTGAAAATAAAAATTAAATATTTGGAAAATGTTCATTTTCTTTGGATGTGTGGTAATACGTTGACCCACTTATTTTAGTCATTTTCTCTTAAAATATCAAAATAGAAATTTTACACTTTTCTTTGACCCTCCCAAAAATGTACTGGTCATTTTCAACATGTTCAACACCTTGGAAAATCTGTAGCTGCTGCTGTTTAGAAAATACATCTGTATTTGAAGTAACACTTGGGATGAAAAAGGGTGTGGGCATTTTGGGCTGTTTGTCTTTGATAGAGATTTTGGCACATATCTCAAGTTGTTCATTGGGGTCATATTAGTCTGGAACAGGTGAGTTAACCTCTCCTAAATGATGTGCAAGCATCTCAGCTTGGTCCTCTACTAAGTCCACTATTTCATCAGCAATCACAGCGAGCCACCTGACCACCCAACCCAAGTTACCACCTGCCAAATCAGAATAATCAAAAAACAGTGGAAACTTTGACTACAGCCCACACAACATGTAGAAATTGAATATAAGAAACTGGCCCTGATGTTTAGTTTCTTCAAATTTTTCCTGGTAGTATGTTATTTTGCTGACAAAGAGCTGCCTTTAGGGTTTGGTTTTATGATCTGACATCACAGTAATGCCAGTTTAAGAAGTAATGCCAAGCTCTGTAAGTGAATAAGTTTTTAGCACTATGTTTTATTTTTAACCAAATTGTTGTGGTGCTGCCAGGTTTTTATTTTATATATGTGTATGGAAGAAAGTTGTATTCACTTTAATAAAAAAAGAGAAAATGTTTGTCAGTTTTTTTTATTATTATTATTTTGTTAATGGAGATGAAATTGAATTTGATTATTCGGAGCAGAGGCGTCATGCACTGTCCCAATCTGTTAACACGCATTCCGATTAATGGCACAAATTGCTGGCGATTCATTAGGAATCATTACACATGGTCATGGATATTGTCTCTCGCTGTGGCGCCCCATTGAGAATAGTCATGTCCTGCCTCAAAACTGTCGTGAATATTGCGAATCGGGCAAATAAGTATTTGATCCACTGTGGGTTTTGCAAGTTTTCCCACCTACAACGAATGGAGAGGTCTGTAATTTTTATCGTAGGTACACTTCAACTGTGAGACAGAATCTAAAAACAAAAACCAAAATTGAGAAAATCACATTGTATGATTTTTTTTTATTATTATTATTAATTTCATTTTATTGCATGAAATAAGTATTTGATCACCTACCAACCAGCAAGAATTCTGGCTCTCACAGGCCTGATCATTCATTTTCATTGTTTTTATTGGGATTTTCTTTTTTTTTTTCTCTCTCTCCATTTAACATAAACAAGAGGGGTCCAATCCAATATAGTCCAAAAAAGGACACCATGTTTTGTAAAACTGGTCTTCATTATCGGGTATTCCAAAGAAAGATCAAAAAAATGTTTTTACGTCAGCCACAGACAGGAGACTTATCACTAACCCATTGCAAAAGAATATTTTTCATTACTGCAAATGTTAAAATATTCAGTCTTTTAACAGTCTTAAACATTCTTTTATCAGTTACTTTTTTAACATATTTGCTTGGCAGCCCCAGAGTCAGTCATAGGGTCCACTGCTATATTGATATTAAATATTTTCTCAATTTCACTGTTAATTTTCAGCCAATATCTTTGAAGCTCATGACAAGACCATAAACGGGGAGTTTCCCACTTCAGTTTTACACTTCAGACACAAAGGGTATAGAATTTGGTTAAAGAGGTGCCTGCAATGAAGAGATATCTGCAGTCTGTAAAATTTAAAATTTTATTGCTCTTGTCACAGTACAAATTGAAATCTTTTTTGCAAAAGACCAAATAGCATCCCATATTTCTTTATCTATAGTCACAGACAGCTCCTTCCACACACCTCTACCCCCTGTGTATCTGTAATATGTAAACCATTCCGTACTCGATAAAATTAACTCAAAAATACTTTCGATTGTTGTCCAAACAGGATTTTCTTCACTGCAGATATTTCAGGGTGATCAATAAGAGTTGTACTATGAATAATCTAATGTCTTATTTGCAAAAATGAAAAAGAAAGTCCTGTTTCAGGAACCTATATTAATTAGTTGTTCAAATGGCAAAAGTTCATCCTCTAAAAACAGATCATTGAGAGATTTGATATTCCTAGTAAGCCATGAATGAAAACAAGAATCTGAAGAGCCTGATGGAAAAGCAGGGTTATTTATTATTGGAGTAAACCTAAAGGTAATATTCGCGCTTCCCTCAAAACGACACACAAGTCGCCAGGCTTTTAAAGCGTTGCATGTTACAGGATTTGTACAATGAACTTTAAGTTCCTTAAACTTATCAAAAAACAATAAGTCCTTAAGTCTGCACTGTGACAATGCCGCCTCAGTAGTCATCCAAATTGAATCTTGACCCTTAACCCAGTCATTTTATAAACCTTAAGTGGGCGCACAATTGGTATATTGTAATATTAAGCAAATTCAAACCCCCCTTCCAACTTGGTAAATGTAGTACTGTCATCTTTAACCTGGGTCTACGCTTGTTCCAAATAAGACCTGAGCCCACCATTTACTCGTATATCTTCAACACCCTTTTGGCGAATAAGACAGGGACCATTTGAATAGGATGAATAGGATACAGCAACCTGGGCAACACATTAATTTTAACCAGGGCTATATGGTCTAACGCAGAGATCGGTAAAGACATCCAACCTTCTAAGTCCTGCTTAATTTTTCAAAAATAAAGGTATGAAGTTAGCTCTATATAATTGATTTCCCAGATACTCAAACCCATTAGGAGACATTAAGGAAAGGGAAGCTCTATAGTTGGTATCATTGAAAGAGAACCAAGGGCATAGCCTCTGGCCAAGTTAATCTTACAACCAGAAAATCTATTAAATCTGTCAATCACATCAATAAGTCCTCATATAGCTGGTTCAGGGTTGGTCAGGAGAATTAAAACATCATCTGCATACAATGTTATTTTGACACAACTGTCTGATCTCTTAATTACGTATTGTAGTTGTCACACTTATAGCCCCAGCAAGTAGCTCTATAGCTAATGGTAAGTTTACACATAAGCAAGACGCGTTACGAATGTCATTTTTCTGTCATTTGTGACACATTCCTGACATTCTTAAAGTGACAACACATCTGAACAGGTTTCTTAATAGTGCGTGTTGGTGCGTGATACTCTTGATATTCGTGGAGCATGTTTTTGGCTGTCAAAAAATCTTCCACGAATGTCACACGCCACCCTCATTTCGCCTTACGTAGTAGAGGTCGCAACTGAGCGTGTTGATCCGTCTTGATGAGTAGTGATCCTTAATAGAACATGGCAACGTTCGTAGTGGTTCCTGTGATGGTTCTTGGAGCCCAAACTCACGCGTTATTACGAAGTGACACGAAACTGTCCAGTTTTGACATGACTTGTAACGCAGCGTCACATTTCACTGCGCGCCACGACGAATAAGTTTTCTGTCACGTGCACACAATTAAACTCGGCTCCACAACATTCAGTCTGATGCAGTATGCCGAAGAGGAACAGTGACGCGAAGTCAGCCACGTGTTATTCCACAGTTCCTGCTGAAGCTCCTCGGGACGCTCCTGCAGGTGTTCCACCTGCTGTTGTAACCGATGAGCGGGAGAACGAGCCTGAGCCAGAGGAACCAGAGGAGCGAGAGGAGACTTACGGCGGAGGAAGAAGCGTGCGCACAATTAAACCCTCCTGCACCGCATTCAGTTTGATTGCTGACACCAAGTCGGCTAAAAGTCGCATTTCAGTTCTCCTCAGCACGCTCCTGCAGGTGTTCCACCTGCTGCATGTGCCTGATGTTTGGGAAAACGCACGAGAGGAGAGCCGTATGAAGCCACACATCTGGCTCTGTCCATCTCCTCCTCCTCCTCTCTGCACCACTCCATGGCATAGAGCCCAACTACGCATGCAGTCACAAAGTTCTTCTGAAAAACTGGAGCGATCTGAATTATTAGCAACAGTTGGATGAATATGGGTGTGTGTGTGTGGAGACAATTCACCTCGTTCACAACGTGACAGAACTTAACCATGCACTGTTACGTGCAACAGCGCGCAACAACGCGGAACACTATTCTTGACCGTGCGTAATGGTTCCTGATAATTCTCCAGCAACATGTGCCATTAATCGTAAAGCATGGTACCAGGTTGCAGCAGTTCCTGAGGGCACCTGATGCCTCTGCCCCGAATCATCACATTCGTGATCAGCGGCCAAGAATGTGTACTTCGTGGCATTTGTGACTTGTCGTTATGTGTAAACGCAGCTTAAAGCAAATAAAAGGGGCGATAAAGGACAACCCTGCATCACACCTCTGTAAGTGTTAAAGTAGTCAGACTGGATTCTGTTAGTCAAAACTGCTACTTGTGCTCTAGTATATATAATTTTAACCCATTTTTCTAAATTGTCCCCATCCCAAATTTACCCAGTGTAGATAATAAGAATGACCACTCAATTCGGTCAAATGCTTTCTCTGCATCGAGGAAAAGCACCAGACCACAAATAGAATTTTTTGTTTAAAAACATGAATGGCGTTCAACAGAGTTCCAGACCTTAATAACACCTGTCTGGTCTTCCTTTACCAATATTGGTACAAGATTCTCCAAACAGAAGACTACGATTTTAGAAAGCATCTATCTACATTTAAAAGGGCTACAGGCCTATAAGATGTGCAAAATTCAGGACACTTCCCTTTTTTCAAAATTAAAATATACTAGCCTCCTTCAGTGTTTTTGGGAATTCACCTACAGCTAAAGAGTGATTGAACATATCCCACAGAGGTTGTACCAGAATATTTTGAAACTGTTAATAAAATTCACAAGAGAAACTATCGGGCCCTGGCGACTTTCCATTTTGTAATGTAATAGCTCTGATCACTTCAGTTTTTGTTACAGGAGCATTAAGGGCAACTTCTGCTATTCTGACAAAGTTGGGAAATTAAATTGAGTAAAAAAGTTATCCACTTGTTCTGAGGAATAAAAATTTTTTTTAATATACAAATTCTTAAAACAGTCATTTATCAGTCTATTTTTGTAAATCTTATGGCCTTCTTTGTCAGATACAGCCACAATAGTATCAGATTCCGCACTCTTCTTAACAAAATAGGACAGACATTTCCCCGCTTTGTCTTCATACTAATAAAACCTCTATCTAGCATACTTAATTTTCTTCTCTGCATCCCTAGTAAGAAGGCAATTTAAAGTAGACCTAAGTGTAGTAATTTCCTGCCACAGTGATGGAGAAAGAATATAGACTTTTTCTTTATCCGTTATCTCACTCTCTCAAAAAAAATTTTCTCCCCTCTTTGACGCTTCTTTGTTGCAGAATATGAAATAATTAGCCCTCTTGCACAAGCCCTACATGTTTCTCAGGCATTGCTGGCCGAGGGAATATTAATTTTCAGAAATACTTTAAATTCTGTAGAAAAGTAAGATATAAGTTTCTCATCTTTAAGAATTGTATTATTAAATCTCCAGTGACAAGACTGATACAATACTAATAATAATAATTAAGATTTAAGTCCATAATCACTCCAGCATCATCAGAAATAATTATACTTTTTATATCACATGATGAAACTAAATGTAAGTCCATTCTTGATAAAAGTAATCAGTTCTGGTTTGACACTTATGCAGTGTAGAAAAAAAGGTGTATGTTTATCCAAAGGGTGTATGCACCTCCAAACATAAGTCAGCCCAACCTCCTCAAATAAAGCAGAAGGTGTATTAGCCTGAAGAGAGGGAGTCATACTACTATGTGGAAATCTATCTATAATCGGATTAAATACTAAATTAAAATCCCCATCAACAATAACAGTAGAATTAGAAAGAAATGGAGCTAAATCCAGAAACAATTTAGTGAGGAAAGTAACTGAATAAGCAGGTGGAGCATACTTGTTCATCATTACGATGTTTCGACCTTGCAGAGTTCCTTTGACTATTACATGGCAACCCTGTGGGTCCTTGACACTTAGATATATTAAAAGGTACACTTTTCTTTATTAGAATTGCTACTCCTTTACTTCTTAATGTAAAATATGAAGCAAAATGCTTGTCCAAATGCACTTTGCTGCAACTTTGAATGCTCTTTATCGTCAAATTGTGCCTCTTGTAGCATAGCAACATCTATACCATCCTTCTTTAAACATGCAAGTATTGTTGTCCACCTAATAGGATTGTGAATACCCCTTACATTCCAGGTACAGAGACACAACTTATTCATAACTAGTATTATCAATTTTATAATGATGGGTCTGGTACGTTGAGTAACGCCTGGCCTCAATGCTGAGTATCGGTTAGCACGATCCAGCTTAAGAAGGCGTACCTACTAAGAAGAGGCAATAAATACAGTGAAAAGAGCAAAGGCCTCAAAATAGAGCCCTGTGGAACGCCACATGACAAAGGGACTACAGAACATTTGAAGCCACCAATATTCACAGAAAGCATCCTGTCTGTCAAATAAGACTGGAACCACTCAAGCACAGTACCACCAATGCCCACCAAATTATGAAGTCGAAATAATAAAATACTGTCATTAACAGTATAGAAAGCAGCAGTTAAATTGAGTAAAACCAAAATAACACAGTTCCCAGCGTCACATGCCAGAAAATGTCATTAAAGACCTAAGTAACACAGACTCTGTGCTATGAAACGGCTTAAAACCTGACGGAAATGCTTCCAAAATCCCATTTTCATTCAAAAGCTGACTTAATTGGCAATAAATATTTTTCTCTGAAACCTTAGATGAAAAAGGCAGATTAGAGATGGGCCTATAATTAGCCAAGACTGTATGATCAATGCTGGGCTTCTTAATCAAAGGCTGGACCACTGCATGTTTAAATTTTGCCAGAAGCACCCCAGAAGACAAACTACGATTCCTGGGAAAGTCCTATAAAAATAATTATTATTAATAATGAATGCGTGATTTCCTGTATATCTATCAAACTGTAGTACAAGTCGCAGGACCTCCCAAACTAAAAAAACTTTTTTGAAACTTTTTTACTACTGAGCAAACATCATTGTTGGACTTTTTTAGGTTCAGTGATTCCACGGCGTGTAGATGTTATGGCGTCAGTGACCCCATGGCCTTGGCGGAGGTTTGCACTCTTGAGTGCTTCAAGTTAAGGAAATAAATTTAATTTATTTTATTTTTCAGTCACGTTATGAATTTACAGCTGGGCTGTTGCTGGAAATGAGACAAAATATTTTAAACTGCAAAAATAAATAAAGTTAATTTATTTAATTTAGGACCACTTTAGGGAAATGGAAATCTTTTTCATTGCTTCTTTATTTAGCAATGCGGCTCTGTTCTGGGAGGGCACCTCCTTGCCTCTTCATGTGCCTTAGCTACAGCAGGGAGACAGAAAAAAGACCCCAGACATGTGGAACAGAACAGAGGAAGCAGCAACCACAATGAAATGACAATAGTCACCTTCCATGACCTTCCAAATTGTGCAAAATGAAGCAGCGAATTGAAAATATGTTTCATGTAAACATGTTTTTGGTGATAGTCACATGTTGGAAAAAAGTTTTTATGCTCGAATGAGTTGATTTTTCAGGCCATTCAAATAAGCCTTGTTTCAAAAAACAGTAATAGAAATAGTTTTTCTGCTGTTACAGGTTATATGACGGACAGAAAGCATCACATGACATTCTGAAATACATGAAGGTGCAAGTGTGGACAGAGTAACAGATGAAGAGCCTGTTAACCAAAATAAAAGATTTTACAGCAGTATTAGATGAAAAAACAAAAAGGAATATTTGGTGGATCTCACCATGTCTACAGGATTTACAGTTCCCTCACTGGAATGACATTTATCTTTAGAACACACAACCCAGCAGCTACATTCCATCAGTTAATGGAAATGGTCATTTTGTTATTCTGCTTTGTTTGCATTCTGACAACTTGCTAAATGCGTTTAGTTTTTCTGTCTAGTGTGAGCATTTTCAAGCTTACTGCATCTATGGCATTTTTTAAAGAATATTTTATTTTTGTTACTGTTTATGTTACATAGAAGGTTATGACCAAGTGATTCATGCTGTGAGCTTGAGGCCAGAGGATCCTTGGTTCAAATCCCCATCAAACCAGAAAAATCACTAAGGACTCTTGGGCAAGGCCATTAATCCCCAAGTTGCTCCTGGTGTGTAGTTGAGCACCTTGCATGGTAAGCACCCTGACATTTTTGTGTGAATGGGTGAATGTGAGGCATCGCTGTTAGATCATTTTCAAATGTACCTCGCAGTGTAGTGGGACCGAGAGTAGTACCATATCGGCTCACCCTCCAACTTCAGCAGCCCTGCAGCACCCTTGGGGACCCTGATGTGTTACGTGGATGCAGGCATACGGGGCACCCCCACTAAGTCAACAACAAACATAGCTACTGGGAAACCAACCTTGGTAAGCCACAGTGGGAAACGCATCATACAGCCCATGTTGCTTCAACACATCTGTATAGCATAGACAAAGGATGAAAGCAAAAGTTTGAATCGGACTAACTTTGCATTTTTGCCTGTAAAATTTGATCTAACTTGTTTTCTGCTGAATTATTTAGAAAAACAAATGTGAAGTTAGTGAAAAATCTAAAGTGGACATCACAAAAACATTCACATCAGTTTATTTATATGGCACCAAATTACAAGATAAACACACACACAAACAAGGTTTAAACCTTACCCTTGCCATGAGTAAGCACATTAGCAACAATGGCTAGGAAAAACACTCTGGCATTTCTTGATGACAGGAAGAAACCTCAAGCAGACCAGACTCGATGGGTGACCATCTGCTTTGGACATACTAACAAATAAAACAACACACACTTGTCAGATCATGGACAACCAGGAGGCAAAGATCAGAGTTCCAGCCAAGTAGACCACATTAGTAAATTACTGATTTCATCTTTGAAATAAGTCATTCCTGCTCTCACCTCAATCCAATTTGACATTTTTCTTAAACATTGGTATGAATGATAAAGCAAATTGTACCTCACACCTCACACCAGTTTACATCTGAAATTTAGTGAGATGTCTATTTTTATTTGTCCTTAACAGCAATGCTCTAACTGTAAATGCTTGTGCTTTTTGTGTTTCAGACTTCGTAAGAACACGCTGATGTAAGAAAAAAGAAACTATGGGTGAGTGCATGAATAACTGTTTTACTCCTCCCACCCACACACACAATTTTATTTTCTTTCTTTTACAAAGCACATACTACAACCCCAATTCCAATGAAGTTGGGGACATTGTGTGAAATGTAAATAAAAACAGAATACAATGATTTGCAAATCCTCTTCAACCTATATTCAATTGAATACACCACAAAGACAAGATATTTAATATTCAAACTGATAGACTTTTGTTTTTGTGCAAATATTTGCTCATTTTGAAATGGGTGCCTGCAACACATTTCAAAAAAGCTGGGACAGTGGCAACAAAAGACTGGGAAAGTTGATCAATGCTCAAAGCACACCTGTTTGGGACATTCCACAGGTGAACAGGTTAATTGGAAACAGGTGAGTATCATGATTGGGTATAAAAGGAGCATTCCCAAAAGGCTCAACTGTTCACAAGCAAAGATGGGGTGAGGATCACAACTTTGTGAACAACTGCGTGAAAAAAATTGTCCAACAGTTTAAGAACAATGTTCTCAACGTTCATTTGCAAGGAATTTAGGGATTCCATCATCTACAGTCCATAATATAATCAGAAGATTCAGAGAATCTGGAGAACTTTCTACACATAATAGTATATCGGCTAATGTTAAAAAAAAATAATAAAGGTTTTAAAAATTTTGGGTAGAATTTTGGCAACCATGCTAAAACTAATATTTGGACTATATTGAATACAAAAAGTGATGTTGCCAATTTTTCTATAATGGTTTAGGTAGTTTTTGAAACCATATTTAAACGTGTTAAAAACCCTAATTTTCCAAATGCTGTTTCTATGTAATGCTGCGTTTACACATAACGACGACAAGTCATGAATGCCACGAAGTACACATTCTTGGCCGCTGATCACAAATGTGATGATTCGGGGAAGAGGCGTCAGGTGTCCTCAGGAACTGTTGCAACCTGTTACCACATGTTATGATTAATGACACGTGTTGCTGGAGAATTATCAGGAACCATTACGCGCGGTCAAGAATACAACGCGAAACACTATTCTTAATGATTAATGACGCGTGTTGCTGGAGAATTATCAGGAACCATTACGCGCGGTCAAGAATAGTGTTTCGCGCTATTGCGCGTAACAGCGCATCGTTAAGTTCTGTCATGTTGTGAATGAGGTGAATTGTCTCCACACACACACACACACACACCCATATTCATCCAACCAAATTCAGATCGCTCCAGTTTTTCAGAAGAACTTTGTGACTGCACGTGTAGTTGGGCTCTGTGCCATGGAGTGGCGCAGAGAGGAGGAGGAGGACAGAGCCAGATGTGTGGCTTCATGCGGCTCTCGTCTCGCGCATTTTCCCAAACAACAGGCACATGCAGCAGGTGGAACACCTGCAGGAGCGCACTGAGGAGCACTGAAATTAGACTTTTAGCCGACTTGGTGTCAGCAATCAAACTGAATGCAGTGCAGCAGGGTTTAATTGTGCGCACGATTCTTCCTCCGCCGGACTGGAGGAGGTGCAGAGATGTCTGGCTGCACGTGAGTCTCCTCTCGCTCCTCTGGTTCCTCTGGCTCAGACTCGTTCTCCCGCTCATCGGTTACAACAGCAGGTGGAACACCTGCAGGAGCGTCCTGAGGAGCTTCAGCAGGAACTGTGGAACGACATTTGGAGCTGAGTTTAATTGTCGTGTCAAAACTTGACAGTTTCCGTGTCACTTCGTAATAATGCGTGACAGTTTGGGCTCCAAGAACCATCACAGGAACCACTACGAACGTTGTCACGTTCTATTAAGGATCACTACTCATCAAGACGGATCAATACACTCAGTTGCGACCTCCACGACATGAGACGAAATGAGGGTGGTGTGTGACATTCGTGGAAGATTTTTTTGACAGGCAAAAACATCCTCCACGAATATCAAGAATATCACGCACCAACACGCACTATTAAGAAACCTATTCAGATGCGTTAAGTCACATTAAGAATGTCAGGAATGTGTCACGAATGACAGAAAAATGACATTTGTAACGCGTCTTGGTTATGTGTAAATGCACCTTAAGAAGATTACTTTAACAAAGTGCTCTTAAAATATAATTTTAAGATATTATATTTTAACAATAGTGTTCATACTAACCAAAAATAAATATTTATAGAGAAATATGTAAAAACATATCAGGAATCACAACATACCCTCAGACTTTGCTCAAGTTTTGTCTCACAGGACCTGAGCTAGCAAGGCTCTCTGAAGAGATTGAGCAGCTGGTTACAATTTCTGACAGAGCTACAGCACAGCAGCATCACTGCCTCTCCCAGGCCAAGGTTGTATGCTAGGACCAGGCAATCACCAAACTGAAGGCTGTACTAAAAGAGTGCCATCTCTTTGGTCCCAGGGACGATGCTGACAAGACATTTCATGATTGCATGTTTAAAGTGGATATGACACCTAAAAAATTAGGTCAAACTGATATAAATATCAAAAATATACATACAATATAGTATGTTGAAAGTGATTTTAATCATCACTGAGAAATAAAGTTTGTACAACTTCTCAAAAGTGTGTTTCTTGGAAAGCGCGCTGGCAGCGTTCCATCAGCAGGGCATGTGATGCTGTGATGTCACAGCGTGTAGAGTCCCGTCTTTGTCTGTTAGATTGACAACAGGAACAGATGGACCTCAGCATGGACAGTGACAAGATTGCGAACTTTTCTGATTCCTCTTCAAGTGTGGATTATTTCTGTGAGGAAATCGAGACTGACTCGGATCCTGAGGATGTTGCAGCAGTGATTAGACCCTACAGATTGGAGCCGTATCTTTCGGACGAACATTCAAACCAGGAGCATTCTGGCAGCGAAAATAATGCAGACGGTGCTTATGGCGGAGCTGAAGCAGATGCAAGAGACGTGCCAATTCCAGTGGATTTTGAAAGGCTGCAGAATACGGAATGGTAAGGGAGGCTTTGATTTTTGTTGCTGCTGTTTCTAATACTATAATTATAGCATTTTTGATTCTAGCGTCTGTTTATCGCCTTTGTTATTTTTCCGGAGCAGCGATAGTGTAGCTACTACTTGCGGACCACCTTCATTAACTTCGGGTTTTTGCCATTTTTGAGTGCCTGGCATTGCATTCATCCGTGTTTAGTTAGGTTATTTTCACGAAAGAATAGGAAATAAATGGTGAAAGTTTTGAAAAAGATCGCCGAAAACAGTGAACATGCCGCCGCCGTGTTTACTACGTATTGCACTGGTATTTTTACCAAGTTCCTTGACCATTTCAAGATTATTGTGAACATATTATTTGGGGTTGACATTTTAGGTGTTCCTGTGCAGGCATTGACATTAAGCTTTTTAGTGTACTTGTCCATAGGACAAGTAACCCTGGTGGTTTACTTGTTCTATAGGAAAAGCTGGTTGTCCGGACAACCAGCCGCATGAAGCGTGCCAAAGGCACTCGATACATACGCCAATGGCGCGTGTCACCTAGGGGTGTCTGGGGGCATGCTACTGTGGAAGTCCTGAAATTACACTTTTTCAGAAATTGCTTCTCTCCTGTGTGGGTAATAAAATTGAATTTCCAAAAAACTATTTTTTTTTTACATATTGCATGCATAGCCTCGAGCCTTTTAATCTGTTAACCAAGACATAGCTCATAATGTTTCTCTCCTGCGATTGTTCATAATTGGGGAAAATTTTTAAATAATTGGTAGATGCCAATATGCATCTGCTTCTCTCCTTGTGTTTTCTGAATTCATCACTGTTCAATGCATGATCATTTGCCAGTATGTTTTTTGATAAAGCAAATCAAATTATTTTATTTCAACATTTAAAAATGACTTACTGGTCCGCAATTGAAGGAAAATCCCGACAGACATGGCAGTATATTGTGTTGTCCTCTTCCTTCTGCCCCAGCCACGGATAAACCTGTGTCCAGCTACTCACAAACTTCCTCTCTCTTCCTTTCTCTTCATACCTCTTCTTTGAAGCTTCTGCACTTGCAGGGGTTGATGCTTTGCGTTTGACTGGCGCTTTCCCTGGTATCTGGCCCGGTTTTGGAGGTTTTAGAAAGGACATTCTGTTCAATATATTCTTCAAAAGGCATGTTAATTGATGCGATGTTTGTTATCTAATGTTTCCCGCCACAGTATCTTGCAAGAAGATGCTATGAACGCACTCTCCATACAGTGGTCTCGTGCACACGATACAGGGTTCTCCCCAGAAATTTTTAGTATGGGGGTGCTGTTGGCAATTATCACCCGAGGCGGTACGTTGCGAGTCATTTTGACTGGTTTTAGATGCATTTAAAGCAAGAATAAGAGACAAAAAAATTTACACTTATGTTGTAATATCAAAATACGTTCTTTTTTGTATTTTTCTGTCTGTTAAGAAAATACGTATATGACATCGAAAAGTTTAAAAACACATTAATATTTGATGGACATAACATTTGCTGTCTTCTTTAAAAAAAATGACACACTGTACCTTTAGTCCAGTAAGAGTCCAGGCAGAGTTTTTCTGTCATGTTGACAGTTTAGCTTTTTTTTTTTTTTTTTTTTTTTCAACATTTTTGAGTGGAATTGCATACTTATTAATTAATATATATATATATATATATATATATATATATATATATATATATATATAAAAAAACCCTAATTGTCTTGTTTGAACAAGAGCTAAATCTGGATTGATTTGATTGTCAAATCAGAATCAAATTTATTGCCAAGTAAGTTCTCACATACAAGTAATTTGATCTGGTGTCATTGGTGCATAAACAACAATAATAAAAAGAAAATGAAAAAAAAAATTCTGGAAGAAGTAAAGGAGTAAATCTGCTCTTTTAAAGATGAAATCCTGGATTAAAAAAACTTTCTGAATCAGTTTTTCACACTTCACTGTTTCACTGAGGCTGTGTGGTGAAGCTGATCGTTTATTAAAATTGCTTCCCTGCTTTTTTACATCTAATAACACTTTTTCCTCCTCCTTCCCTCCCTCTCTCTCTCCCCCTCTCTCCTCTCTCCTCTCTCTCTCTCTCTTTCTCTCTCTCTCTCTCTGTGTGTGTCTGAGGGAACCAGAGACTCTTCACTCTCACACTGTATATGAGCAAACTTTGGAAACATGAAGGGTTTCAACTGTAAAATAAAGCCTATAAATGAATTTCTGGAGCTATGCATGCAGAAGGAGCTCGTTTTATGTGAAGACTTTGAGTTTTTTTTCTGCTGCAGCGCTGCTCGGCTCTCTGTCTGCGGGGGAGGGGGGAGTAGCCAGTGTCACTGTCCACATCTATTCAGAGGACACAGATGTTCTTCTGTTGGCTCTCCGTAGAGTGCCTCAACTTGACAGAAATGCTGCACTCATCATGGGTACTGGAGACTGCTGCCGCACACTTCTATTGCAGCCTATCTCTGATGCTCTTGGACCTAGAAAGGCAGCTGCCCTCATCAACTGGCATGCACTTACAGGGTGTGACACCACAGGGCATATCAGAGGAAAAGGCAAGGTGACATCTTTCAACACCTTTATGGCTGCTGTCCCCAAGGTGATTTCTGCCCTCATAAACCTGGGTGTTGGCGATGAGCCATCAACAGAGGTTGCTGGTGGCTGTGAAGCATTTGTGTGCCCTCTTCTGCCCAAAAAGAGTAAAAGTTACACAAGCCAAAGATCTGAGGTGGGTATTGTTCAAGCAATTGAAACCAGACCAGGGAGTGGACAAACTTCCACCAACACCAGGAGCCTGGGCCGAACACATTCGACGGGCTCATCTGCAAGGGAACATCTGGACTCAGGATATCATTCTGGAACCAGTCAACCCTGATCCACTCACTCTAGGTTGGAATGAAGAAGATGGTAAACTGATGCCTGTGCTGTCCAGAGAGTCTCTAGCACCAGACTGTATGCTAAAGCTAGTGAAGTGTGCCTGTGGTGCAAGCAGCCAATATTCAATGAAGTGTACCAGACAGTGCTCCTGTAAGAAGAACAAGCTTGCACAGAACTCCGTCACTGCAGAGGAGAAGAGGACATTTGTGCCAATAGATCATCTCTGCCACCAGACGACGATGAGGAAGTTGATGACGATGTGAAGTAGCCCTAATGCATATGGTCAAAAGAATCAACAAGGAAAGACACTTAAAGCTAAATAAAAAGATGAAAAAAACGACATAAAGAACATTTCTGTTGTGTTTGAAATACTTTCTTAATTTGCTATTATAATAAAAAACTAGAGAACAATATTTTTTAGAAATTGCATTCGATATAATTATTATTACAGCCAAATGATTTAGCTTTCTGGGCCACCTCCCCCATTTTTCACGCTTAAATACATTTCCTTTCTCAAAATACCCGAAACCCCTCATAAAAATTGGCAACATGCCTTTTGTTACTTTATGGAGTATTTAGAATAAATTAACTGCATTTTTGAAAATTCTTCCCAGAAGTTTTAAAAAATTACCTACGCCGATAGACTATAAGCAGAAAGGCCGAAAACCAACATTGAATGCCCGTGACCTTCGATCCCTCAGGCAGCACTGCATTAAAAACCGTCATCATTGTATAAAGGATTGTACCATGTGGGTTCAGGAACACTACAGAAAACCATTGTCAGCTAACACAGTTCGTCGCTACATCTATAAGTGCAAGTTAAAACTCTACCATGCAAAGCAAAAGCCATACATCAACAACATCCAGAAATGCTGCCGACTTCTCTGGGCCTGAGCTCATTTGAAATGGACAGACACAAAGTGAAAAAGTGCTGTGGTTTGATGAGTCCACATTTCAGATTGATTTTGGAAATCATGGACGTCGTGTCCTCCGGACAAAAGAGGAAAGAGACCATCCAGATTGTTACCAGTGAAAGTTCAAAACCCAGCATCTGTGATGATATGGGGGTGTGTTTGCCCATGGCATGGGCAACTTACATCTGTGATCACACCATCAATGCTGAAAGGTATATCCAGGTTTTGGAGCAACACATGCTGCCATCCAAGCAATGTCTTTTTCAGGGACGATTACAGCAAGACAATGCCAAGCCACATTCTGCATGTGTTACAACAGCGTGGCTGCGTAGTAAAATAGTGCGGGTACTAGACTGGCCTGCCTGCAGTCCAGACCTGAAAATTGAAAATGTGTGGTGCATTATGATGCGCAAAATACAACAATGGAGACCCTGGACTGTTGAACTGAAGTCCTACATAAAACACAAATGGGAAAGAATTCCATCTACAAAGCTTCAGCAATTAGTGTCTTCAGTTCCCAAAAGTTTGAGTGTTGTTAGAAGGAAAGGTGATGTAACACAGTGCTAAACATACCACTGTCCCAGCTTTTTTGAAACGTGTTGCAGGCATCCATTTCAAAATGAGCAAATATTTGCACAAAAACAATAAAGTTTATCAGTTTGAACATTAAATATCTTGTCTTTGTGGTGGATTCAATTGAACATAGGTTGAAGAGGATTTGCAAATCATTGTATTCTGTTTTTATTTACATTTTTACATCCCAACGTCATTGGAATTTGGGTTGCACTTAGACAATACAAAAAAGGATTTTTAGAAATGTTGGCCAACTGAAAAGTATGAACATGAAAAGTATGAGCATGTACAGCACTCAATACGTAGTTGGGGCTCCTTTTGCCTGAATTACTACAGCAATGTGGTGTTGCATGGAGTCGATTAGTTTGTGGCACTGCTCAAGTGGTATGAGAGCCCAGGTTGCTCTGATAGTGGCCTTCAGCTCTTCTGTATTTTTGGGTCTGGTGTGTCGCATCTTCCTCTTCACAATACCCCATAGATTTTCTATGGGATTAAGGTCAGGCGAGTTTGCTGGCCAATAAGAACAGGGATACCATGGTCCTTACCCAGGTACTGGTAGCTTTGGCACTGTGTGCAGATGCCAAGTCCTGTTGGAAAATGAAATCTGCATCTCCGTAAAGTTGGTCAGCAACAGCAAGCTTTTTTTAAAATCAACAACTCTTAAATAACATTGGAAATGAGGATTAGATTGTGGTATTTTTTTACATTAGATTTATTTCATTATTTTTTATGTTGTAATAATAATAGGAATAATATTTTTCATATCGACACCCGCGGAGCAACGTCACATTCGGCAACAACGCGACCACAATGTATGAGGCCTGCCAGCGGCTCTTCACCAGCAGCCAACAAGGAGGGAAGCCCCGGGCCTCTCGTGTAGCAATGTCTAGCCTCCCTCGGGGGTCCACATACAAGCAAACAAAAATAAATAAAGACCACATTACTAGTCCTGCATTCAAGAAAAAAAGGAAAGTTACATGATCTGAGTGGAAGCTTCCCCTTTCAATGTCTTAAACTATCATCAGCAGTTAGCTGGTAATTCTTGTTAGCCGTCAATACGGTGTTAAGGCTTTAGATTCTTCCGAATAATGTCAGTCGCTACAGATGGGTCCTTGAATCGTGTTTCTTGGCCTGTTGACATGGTAATACAAAGAACTGTGGGAAAGACGAGCCCAAACTTGATCCCCTGACAGTTCCTCAGGTGCCACTTAGCCTCCGTGAAATCCGTTCTCCTCTACACCACAGCGGTGTAGTCGGGGAAGATACCCATTTTTTATCCACGGAGGGTCAGTGAGGTTGTGCGGGCAGCTTTACGGAACACCATCTCTCTCACTTGAAAATAGTGAAATTTCACCACAATAGCTCTCGGGGGTTCTCCTTCGCTGGGTGGTGGCTGCAGGCCATGGTGGACTTGTCCAAAGTCGGAGCAAAGTCGAGGTCCAGCAGCTCTTGAAGTACCTTTAAAAAAAAATATCTGTAGGTCGCTGGCCTCTGCTGTTCTCAGTTCCCTCTTTTATCCCGATAATGCGAGCATTGCCTCGGTGCTGCCGTCCTTCCAGGTCATCTAGCTTTAGGTGTAGCATAGCAACCTCTGACTTTAGCCAGTTGACATCCCCCTCCATATTCGTCATCTTATCCAAGTACATGTTCAGTCTGCCTTCCAGATCCTTCAGACGAGTTTCTTGTTTCGCCATATTGTCCCGTGCAGAGCCTATTTTGGCATTTAAATCATGCGTGCATGAGTCTTTATGAGACAGTATCCAGCCATCACCTCAGATACGTCCACAGCCTTGTCGCTCAAGGCTCTAGCAGAGCCCAGGGCTTTAGCGGCGTGGACTTTATAGGATTTATTTTTGCTCATGGCAGCTTCTGATCTGTCATAATTGGTGTGCAAAATTGGGAACCAAAAGCTTTGATGGATCAGTATACTGTGAGTTGGTCAGCTCTATTTGGGGTTGACCGAAAAAAGTAAAATATTTATAAAAAAGTTTGCCCTCGTCAGGAGCGCCGCAAAAACATGACTCCATGTTATCACTCACCAGCGCCCAACAATTTGAGATTTTCTGGATCAGTCTGAAAACTGCTACAAATGTCCTGTGCATCTTCACCTATCATATGAAGAAAGATTTGAGCTTGCACTTTCTCATCTTTCTCCTGCTCCACTTGCAGCCATATATAAAGATTCAAATCTCTGCTTGAAATGTTTTCAGTTATCAGCAAGATTTCCAGTGAAGTGCGTGGGTGAGGGTGTACTTAGACCTAGCTTATCCGTAGTGGAGTTTTGCTGTGGACTTTGCCCTGACGCTAGCTCTGGCATGTTGCTGCTCTCGCTGCCATTGCCGCTAGCTTCCGCCATTAGCATTGATTAGCCTGCTTGTAACCTTTGGTAGCTCACCTTGTTGCTTAGCTACAAGTCGCTCTGTGGTCTGCAGTCATCTGTCGCTCTACAGCAGGGGTAGGCAACCTGTTCCAGAAAGAGCCATGAGGGTGCAGGTTTTCTTTGCAGCCACTGACTCCACCAGGTGATTTCACTGATTAACTGATTACATCTGCTCAAAGTGATATTAATCAGTAAAATCACCTGGTGGAGTCAGTGGCTGCAAAGAAAACCTGCACCCTCATGGCTCTTTCTGGAACAGGTTGCCTACCCCTGCTCTACAGACTCCTTTGTCTGACACCACGTTATGCTGGGTAGTGCATTTTAAAAGAAGGCTTGGAGATGGTCAGCATGGGTTTCTCTCTGAACTTTTACTGAGTGACATGTTCATCCTGCAACTCCCACCTCGGTACTGCTGAGGATTCTGGGTAATGTAGCTCGCTATATCTCTTATCAGCACGTAACACAGTTAGGACACTGACATTTTGAGCAAAAGTGGGATTTCGGCCTTGTCCACTCGGTAAAGGCATGCTTCAGTCTGGAAAACACTGCCTCCGTGACTACACCAAAACAGTGAAACACAGAGCCCGAAAGTCTGTGCAGTGAATGCAATACCTTCCAGCGACATTTCTCGCCAGCAGTAAGGCAGGTTTTTGTAACAAAAAAAAAATTTCCTGAGTTTTTTTTTATTTTTTTTATGAAGTGATGTTTTCCCGTTGACTCTGGATTTTTGTTGAAAGACGCATCGTGTTGATTGTGTTTAAAAAGCCAGTTGCCCACTCGCTTAATGCAACCTGATTTTACTTTGACCAACCTGGAAATGGCTGAATGACTTAAAATGACAATGAAATGGTTAATTTCAATGTGTTTATTCGGGTCCCCAGTGATTCAGGTGTGTTGCCTCAATAATACCTTAGTTCAATCACTGATACATGATAAAGCAGCACTGACATGCAGTTTTACAATTGATTATTGAACCTCATTGTTTTGAATCTGCACAGCTGTGAATGACATTTATTCCACTATTGAATATCAGTTCAAATAATTATTAATCGGAAAGATATTTGCATTAATGGGCTTTTAAAGTGTCATTGGCATAAAGGATAACGTAATTCCATAGATTCATATGACCTGTTCAAGATGTACTATATAAAATGAAAATAACAAACGACTTAGAACAGCACCTTGGGATGCCCCATATTTGCAACAGACGATTGGAAAATACTTTTATTATGTAAAACGTATTGTTTGAATGGATAAATATGATTTCAAACAAGAAACAATATTAAAGCACAAACCTTTTAGTAGATGACTATGTTGGATTTCTAATTTGAATAGTAAATTTCGTATTCTTGTTTTCTGTCATTATGTAGCTGACAACCTTCAGCAGCCACTCCAGGACTGGACAGAATCAGAAGTGAGCATCTGGCTCAAATCTATCGGGGTGAAGGAACAGTATGTAAAAAATCTCTATGACGAAGAAGTAAATGGACAAATCCTTTGTTCTGTGGATGAGGACTACCTCAAGAAAGAGTTTTGCATGAAATCAGGACCTGCTCACTTGATTATTAAAAGGAGGGATGAGCTTATTAACTCTCAGAAAAAGTCTCAGGAGAAGAAAAAGTCCAATAGTGCGGGAAAAAATGAGGTGGAGAAGAAATCAGTTCAGATTGTTCCAACTTGTGGAAGTTCCCCAGCTCAAACTCAGAATGTTTTGGAGGAGAAACAAACTGCTCAGGGACTGTGTGTTTTGCCCTCAAAGGAAGATTGCAAACCACGACCATTTGATACAGAAGGTATTGATTTCTTATATGTAAAGCACAGGGTCCTCCAGCCCGAGTCAGGTGCCTTTGATTTGATATCTCCATGCCATGAATTTAAATCTTTAGCTGAAGCTGCAAAATTGGATCGTGCAAGACTGCAAGCAAAATTTGCCAAAGAGGTCCTGAAATTTGCCACTGGCTGTATGAATATCAGAACAAACGGCACAATACACTTTGGGGTGATGGACAGTAAGGATAATAATCAATATACACATGGTGAGATTATTGGTGTCCCTGTAAAAGAGACAGACATTTATATTGATGCCTTGGACTACATTGAGAGAAGTTTCTCCTCTAATGAGGAGCATGTACGCCAATGTGTGCGGCCACCTCGGTTCATTGAGGTAGTAGATCGAGAAGGTAAAGAAAAGAGGTATGTGGTAGAGGTTGATATTGTTCCCTCAATAAATATTGTTAAGAATAAAGTATACTCTGTTAAGTTGCCAAACTTCAAAGACTCTACGAACAAAGTCGAATTTGAGAAAGCAACAATTTACCGAAGGGTAGGGGCGAAAACGGAGCCAGTGAGTGAACAAGACAGAAGTGACTTCTACGAGCGAGTCAGAGATCGAGATGTCCAAAGAGAAGAAGCAGAAAGATACCAGTTCCTCAATGCACCACACATCTGCCAAGACCTTGGAAGGAAACTGATGATGCTGATGACTAGTGGGAAGAAATTCATCGAAAAGGAGAAATGGTTCATATTTGTCACCAACAAATTCAAGCCTGAAGACCTCTGTCACATTGAATGGCTGCATAACATGAACATATTCTGTGTATTTGACTTTGACCCTGACTCAAAGACATCAGGCCTTTGCAGTAAATACCTTCTGCATCATGCTGCAAACATGCACTTTCTGCAGAGCTACAGGATGCCCAGTGGCACAGGCATCAAAGAATTCACACGCCAGTTGCATTTGTTTGAGCAAACTAGCTGGATCTTTTGTAATGGCCGGACTGACTTTAAAGGAAATGAAATTGAATGTGATGACATGACTTGGATCAAGACAAAAATGACACTCTTGCGGGAATCGGTGTCCTTGATTTCAAAACAAATTCTTCCAAAAGGGACATTTCAGGTCATTTTCCTTCTCACATCACCAGTTGAGAAACCAGTCTTGCACACCTTTTATGAGTTTTTCACAGACATGGAAGGCCACGAAGACATCATTTGCATTTGTGAATCAGAGAAAAACTTTCAGAAGTGGAAAAGCTTTGCAGAGGGTTCATGTGGAACACAAATGGTTGACAATTCCAGTGTTGTCGGGATGAAAATGAGTCACATTAATGCAACTATGCAGCAAATACAGCCAACAAATCCACATGCCACCAAAAAACTAGCAGTCTTCTCAAAGGGGACATGTCTCCTCAAAACAAACAAAGAGGAACAGATGTATTCGCTTGAGATTCTGACAGTTGATCATTGCGATGAAACTACAGAAGAGTTCATCACTGAGGAGAAAAAAAGTATTGAGCATCAGTTCTACCGTGGAGGGCGAGTGACCTGGCTGAATTTCTGGCTTGCTGAGCATAAGCATGTCGGCGAGGTCATTAAAAGAGATGCTTATCGTGATGTGTCCAAACTCCTCAAAAACGCTTTGGAAGTGAATGCAGATCAGACTCATGTAAACCATATTAACATCTACCATCATCCAGGAAGTGGTGGAAGCACTGTGGCAAGACAAGTGCTGTGGAACAACAGGAAAAATCTCAGGTGCGCCATCCTGAAGCCATCATACTCTGCTGCGGTTGTGGCACAGCACGCCGTTGAGTTCAGAGAATATGAAGAAGAAGAACCACAGAGGTGTGTTCCTGTGCTTCTTCTCATTGAAGACTCCGATAAAGAATACATCGATGACATCAGAAATGAGCTAGAGGTTGCCATTAACACCAAGAGAATGCCAAATGGAATGCTGTGTTTCATTCTTTTGAGCTGTAGAAGATCCCATGATCCAGAAAAAAGATGCAAGGAGTCTCCCTTACAGAACGTGTCTGTCACTCACAAACTGTCAGCTCAAGAGAAAAAGATGTTTGCTGGGAAGCGAGAGGTACTTGAAGAAGATTATGAGCCACAGTTCATCCTTACTTTTGTTTTGATGTGTGAGGGATTTGATGAGAAATATGTTAAAGGATTTGTGGAACATCTGCTCCAAGACATCAATCACGAATCCGTTGACACCCGCCTCATTCAGTATGTTGCACTGCTGAATACATATGTCCAGGACTCTTTTATCTCTCAGTCACATTGTGAAGCTTTGCTTTCGTTAAGAATCCACCTGGAAAGGTTTCGCCAACATGAGTTTAAGAACTCTCTCAGTGATCCGGCCAAACTAGTCTTCTTGCATCTTAAAGATGACACGACACACATCGACTCAGTCCGAATCATCCATCCACTTATTGCAAAGGAAATTCTCCAACAGCTTCTGGGCAACAAGTGGACTCACAGCAGTTTGGCACAAGATTTGCTCCATCAGGATGTGCTTTTTGAGCACAGGTTTGGAAGGGAGGAGTATCTGTCCTTTTTGAGAGCTCTCTTCATAAGGCGATCCAGGATAAGCCGAGGGGACGCGTATGACAGTTTTTTCTCTCCTCTGATTGAGCATGTGTGTAAATATGAACACCCAGACAAAGCAATTGAAGTACTTGAGGAGGCCTGCTATCGTTTTCAGAGAGATCCATTCTTTGCACAACAGCTTGCTCGTATTCACTATACATATGAGAAGTTTGAAGAAGCAAAATACTGGGCAGAGACTGCAGCCAAAGACCTGCCCCACAACTCCTACATTCTCGACACCAAAGGTCAGGTGTACAGGAAATGGTTCCAAGCAAAGTGCAAAGCTATTGATAGTGACAACAAACTAAAAACAGCAGAAAATACATCAGATGCTGTTGAGACTGCTCTGAAAGCCTTGGAGTGTTTTCAAGAGTCCGAGAAAGCAGCTCTTGCAGATATGGAATCTGTAAACAATTCATGCTTTTTTGCTGAGGCTGAGGTTGGATGCAGCCTACTCAAACTCATTTCTTCATTGGACGTGTTTTCAAACAAAGCCAATGGCCTTTCTGAATGTACAAAGTACTTGCTTACAGATTACATTCCTGAGGAAGTCAATGAACCATGGGAAAGGTTTCATGGCTCTTTGAAGAACCTTAAGAACACAGTGCAGTATGCCTTAGAATGGATTTCAGAAGATCTGAGTTACTTCCAGACAGATGTTGATGCAGATGAAGGAGAAAGAACCATGGTAAGTCCAGAGGAAAAGATAAGCCATCCATTAGCATGGCTAGCAAAAAAATCATCTGAGTATGGGAAGTACTTCAGTGAAGGTTATAATACTCCACTTCAACCAGGGCAGTCAAACCCATCCAGTCTGACACCTTTTCAGAAGCGCATGGTCATTTGTCGCCTTGGTGGGGGTAATGTAACATCCCTTCTTTCCAAGTTGACTGACCCAAAGAATCCAGCAGATGTGCTGGAGTGCATTCTGTCACTCTACCCTCAAAATCCTTTAGAGGCTAGATTAACACAACGGGATATTGTCAATTACATCGTGGCCCATATCGCTCGGAACTGCCTTTCACCTAGTCCTGCAAAGGCAGTTCCGCTGAGAGAGATGCAGGCACTTTGTCGCCAGTTCCCAGTTGATAAAAGAAAATGTTTACCCAGTGCTCTGTTTTTGCTGACTTTACTATTCTGGCCAGAAGATGATGATACAGACCATGAGAAAGAAATCAAATATGAAACTGTACAAACAGCCATCGAACACCTGGAAAAGAGCTACTGGACCAAGATGAAAGATATTCCACAGCGGAAGAGGAGGATTTACACACACTTTTTTCTGGGCAATGGAAGTGGATTGAATAAGTTTGTCCACAAGAGTAAGTTTGAAAGTGTTACCAAGGGTTTCTCTGTCTCTGAGAAACGCATAAAATGGTTTAGCGGGAAAGCGTGGAGAATGCCTGAAATTGCCAAGATGCTGAAACGTGTTTCTGGATGGACTGAAGATGGAGCCGTTTATCTTGAGGGCCCACAGAAAAAGAAGTTCAATATCCTTCCTCTTTATGTACCTTCAGTGCCTCATGGTAATGAAAACATTCATTTCTACCTTGGATTTACATTCCGAGGCCCAGTTGCTTATGACATCATGGTGAAAGACCTGGCTTCTTCTTGAACAATAGTCATGTGATAACGGGCTCCGTCAACTTGCATATCCGTGGGCCAAAAAGTGAGCGTCGACTTTCTGTCTGAGAACAGCTTTACAATTATGCCTCACATTTACTAATTAACACTTGGTTCATCCAGACGAAATGCAATATGGAACAAAGAAGGCTGAGAAAGTACAAGAAAAAGAGCCAAAAATAAAGGAATGCAAAATTAAATACAGAGATACAGAACTAAACCTCCTGACTTCTCCAGTGTCACAAACACACTTCCTGTAGCCAAATTTCTGCTTTGCACGATGTACAGAAGTTTTTAATATAATAGCTTCAGCAGTATATTATCAAGTTAAGAAAACATGTTTATAAATCATGAAAATATTTCATAATGTTTTTATATTTTGCATTAGTTTTCTCCCCCTTATTTTCCTTATTTATTTTTACTGCTGATAAGCATTAAATTATTCATTTGATGATTCACGTGAGTTGTTGGTTCTGATGATCATTTTCAGTTTCAAGTACAATTTCTTTCTCATGCTTCTTAAGAATAGAATGATTTTTAGGAGCAAATTTAACATTGCATTTTAATTTTTTAATACATCAATTTATATTTCTTAACATATCTTATGGTGTTTTAACATGTTTTGATTTAAATTTTTAGAAAACATTCCTCAAACTTAATTTGTTTGAATATTGCTTACGTAAGATGTGGATGTACAATGCTATAAGAAAAACGATGTTATGATGGCGTTGAACCAATGAGAAATGTTTGTCTCTTTCTTCTTTGTGACTCAAAATTTAAAGAACAGCTATGATGAATATGAGTCAAGAAGAATGAAGATGTTGAGTTGGAGTAAGTGCTGCTGTAATAGTGCTTTTTTTCTGTAATAAAACTTTTAAGACCTCATTTCGCCTTAAAATCTTTAATTAGTTTCAAAATGGTCTTTTTCGTGCCTTGATGGAGTACTGGGGCAATTATGTTCTATTTTAAGGTAGAACAAGGGTAGAAAGTGAGCTGAATAGAAATACCACGTCAAAGATGGGTCAATTTATAGAAAATGATAAAACATACTAATAATATTGACAATTTCTCAAAACAAGCTAAAATCCCTCTCGAAGAGATGATCTCACATGGGCCAACATTTGAAATGGAAGATGTTTTCTGACAATTGATGAAGTCTGACAATCAGGCCTGTTTGTTTATTTATTGAATAATTTGGAGCCATAGTTCTCAAACTGGTATGCATACCACTGGTGGTATGTGGGCTCCCTCTAGTGGTACACCGAGTCAACCAAACACTAATTTTTCATGGCGCAATCAAGTCAGCTGTTAACTTTTCATTGAATCAACACAAACAGAGCAGATTATTCATAATGAAGGATTTTTCATCTTCGACACTTAAGTGAAACCGATCTGACACCACCATAGAAGTATATTACAGAAATGCCAGAAGACACGCTCACTACATAGTAAAACCTGCCGAAACTGTCATCGTATAAACCAGATACTCGCACTCACCGGACAAAAGCAAACTTCTTCCCAATGCTTTTGTAAGGTTTTCTAGGTAATAAACACCATATACGTATACTAGATTTTTGCTTGCATCGGACAAAACGTCCCGCCCAATCGCAATGCATTTCCGTTAAAAACCCCTCGCATATACCGGACAGAGCAGTCTAGATGTGCCCAGTAACAGAGGTATGAAATGAAGTTCAGCACTGACACTTGCCGATTCGAGAAAAGTGGGTACTGTATTTCCTTGATTAAAAGCTCAAGTGTATTTTGTTTTTTTTAAACCGTGCTCAGACCGGGCGCCTAAACGAGGCAGGTGATTATTAACAAAATACTGCTTCCTGCCTGCACTGTAATGTTTCACACATATCCCTGGGTGTGGTGAACCAAAGACAACTGCTTTAGATCAGAGCCCTCTGCGTGGCTACGAGCCATCCCCGTAGCCTGCTAAAGGACTAAGACCGCAAAGGCTGTGATTTGTCACTTTTACATTTTCACTTCTTCCTCTCCTGTCATATTTTAATAATTTTTGCAATACACCCACCAGTTACATTTTGATCATAGATCAAACACATTTGGCAGAAAAGTTCAGAGATATTTCTGACTCTATGTTGTAACTTTACAACACAGAGTCCTTCCTGTAGAGTCCTTCCTCCTATAGTTAGTTTGCATGATCCTGTGAAAGGTAAAGAAAATATTCACCATGCAATTCCCATCAGATAAATATGGTCTCTTCTGTAGTGAGATGTCAGTTTTGTGTGTGTTACACAGCACTGTGGTTGCGCTGATGACATCATTAGGCAGTGCCTTGGGTTGTTGTTACACAGATCTAACATTGTGTAATCTAGCATTGTGTAATGGAAAGCAGCCTTATATGTGAAGGAAATGATCTGCACTGAATGAGGCAAATGATGGTCACACCAGATACTTACCGGTTTTTTGACCCCAGACACCCCCTCCCCCCAAATAAAGCACAACTGAACATTTCAGAGTGGCCTTTTATTGTGGCCAGCCTAAGGCACACCTGTGCAATAATCATGCTGTCTAATCGGCATCTTGATATGCCACATCTGTGAGGTTGGATGGATTATCTCGACAAAGGAGAAGTGCTCATTTGGACAGATTTGTGAACAGTATTTGAGAGAAATAGGTCTTTTGTGTATGTAGAAAATGTTTTAGATGTTCATGAAATTCAGCTCACGAAAAATGGCAGCAAAAGTGTTGCGTTTATACTTTTGTTCCGTGTACATGCACTTAAAGCTACAGAATGGAGGATTATGAGTGCAGAAATGGAATATAGCTTTCACAAGCAAATGTTCATTTGCATATAAAACAAGGATTCAGTGTGTTTTTTAAGGTAACAAAGAGCCCTTCATATTGACATGGGAGCAGGCCCCTTCATGGACGCCGCCATGGTATGCACCGCCATATTGATACAGCAACCCAAAAGGGACAGAATTACTCCACCATTTGCATTTCACAGCATGGCCAAAAGACTGGACAAGAAAGAAAAGGAATCAGTGGTTGCTCCCCTGCACACTGATGACTGGCTGCTAGTGCAGGCTAATATGTTTGTAATGGACGCTCAGAAGTCAATGGAGCATGAATTGCCAAAAAACAAAAACGTAAAGGAAAGCAAAATCATGATGGGCGACGACATGATCCAACGTGCAACCTTACCTTTAAGTGTCACTAAATCCATACATAATGTAGCTTTGAAATGATTTCATGGATTCATGTGACTCAGGTAATACATCCCAAACTGCTTGTTTTAATGGATGCACCATGTTTCTGTTCTGCAAAACAGGCACTTCTTGCATGTGCTGTTTCATAGCGTAAATTTTCCATCTGCTGTTCTTTTATTAAACTACATGGTTTAAAAGCCTTACTGAAAAAGTGTTTGCACAGAGAGAGCGAGAATACAGATTGTGAAATTTCTCCAAATTCATTTTTCACTGGTTGGTGAAATCTGGTTTACAAAAGACATCTGTTCAAAGCATTTAATGTTTGACATAAAATGCCATAAATAGAGGGCTGTAGGTGGCCAGAAAGAAGCCTCCAGCAGATCAGAACTCTGTAATCTGAATAGATTTAGGGATTATTTTTAAATCAGAATTTACATTTGGACAGACCTGGTAAGACCAAAGGGGTAGTGCGGGCGAACTGGGAACGTCTAGAGGAGCTCACTCTCTGACAGATCTTCATCTCGCACCTCTGGCAGAGCTTTTCTAGCATTCCTGTGGAGGTTGGGAGAATTTAACCATAATGGGCAATGTTCAAAGCTTCCATTGCTGAAGCTGCAGCGGGGAGCTATGGCCTGAAGGTTTTAGGTGCCTCAAAGGGCGGCAACACTCGAACACCCTGGTGGACACCGGTGGTCAGGGAAGCCGTCTGACTGAAGGAGGAGTCCTTCCAGGATATGTTATCTCAGAGGACTCCGGAGGCAGTTGCAAGGTACCAAAGGGCAGCAGCCTCTGCTGTGGGAGGGGCAAAGCAGCGGGTGTGGGAGGAGTTTGGAGCAGCCATGGAGAAGGACTTTCGGTCGGCACAAAGGTGCTTCTGGCAGACTATGAGGCACCTCAGGAGGGGAAAACGGGGAACCATCCAAGCTGTCTACAGTAAGGATGGGACTCTGTTGACCTCAACTGGCAATGTTAGCCGACGCTGGAAGGAATACTTTGAGGAACTCCTGCATCAGACCGGAGCGTCCTCTATAGTAGGGGCAGAGCTGGAACCTGATGGAGGATTTTCATCAATTTCCTTGATGGAAGTAACAGGTATTCAAACAACTCGGGGGTTGATAAGATCTATACAGAAATGCTGAAGGCTCTGGGTGTGGAGGGATTGTCTTGGATGAGACGTCTCCTCAACATTGTGTTGAGGTCTGGGACAGTGCCTAAGGAGTGGCAAACTGGGGTGGTGGTCTCCATACTTAAAAAGGGCGACCAGAGAGTGTGTGCCAACTACAGAGGCATCACACTACTCAGCCTCCCTGCTAAGGGCCCTGTCCCACTGGCGTTTAGGAGGATTTGCGCATGAAATGAGGAGACAAAAGCTGAGCGTCTGCAACAAAGGTGGGCGGAAATGACAAATGTCCCGGGGTGGATCAGCGAATACATGAGGAAGAAAAGCGGATATTACAGGGAACAGAAGCGAAGACGACCACGGAGGCGCCCCCATGAGGGGCACAGCGGCCGTGTTGCACTCGCTTCATCCATGCCCACTCTGTCTGCATGCACGACATACCATTTGCGACCGTGATGTGGCCGTACTGGGCACACGTCATATCTGTTTTACACGCTGTCCCGGTCCGCCGCCAACCCGTCGGTTGCGGATATCAGAGGATGACAGGGGATATGCGGCGCGTTGGTTGTGTATGTCCTGCGTATGTCTTCAGTATGTGTTCAGGCAGTGATGCGGATCTCATCCGCAGCAGGATTTGCTGCTGCGGACATGCGTGCCTCTGCGGATGATCACGGATGTGTTCGGATGGCGGCCGACTCATACAGGAATGTTACACGGTTATTGCGGTTGTTTGGCAGATGTGGGCCACTTTTGTGCGCATTCCATCCGCAAGTCCTCCTAAATGCCAGTGGGACAGGGCCCTAAAGTCTACTCTGGGGTGCAGGAAAGGAGCGTTGAGTCGATATTCGAACCTCTGATTGAAGAGGAACAATGCGGCTTCTGTCCTGGTCGTGTAACAACCGACCAGCAATTCCCTCTCACAAGGATCCTGGAGGGGGCCTGGGAGTATGCCCACCCAGTCTACATTTTTAGCATCAAAATATTCAGCCTCAAAACTTCAACCAAAAAAATAAAAATAAAATTAAAATTCAACCTAAAAAAAATTTACCTAAAAAAATAGAAAAGCAGAGAGAAGCAATTGAGCCCTGCCTCAATCATCCAATGTTCAGCAATTTATCACGTCTTCTTTCGATTTGGTCTCGTTGTCACATATGGAAGTAAATCTGTGCCATCAGAGTTTGAATTTGAATTTCTATGGTTGAATTTGTTTAACATCAAAAATATTTAGCCTCAAAAACGTCAACCTAAAAAAAAAAATTCTACCTAAACAAAAAAACTGAACCTCAAAAAAATAGAAAAGCAGGGAGAAGCAATCGTTCCCTTCTTAATCATCCAGCGTCACCAGTTTACTTGATATTTAAACAATTTGTACCTATTGTAATCTTGACTTTTAGTTTTATAAATAAATATTTTATGACAAAGGTTATTTTGCCATTTATTATTCTGTAAAATTCAAGTTTTGATTCCTATTGGTATCAAACTTATTATTGTAATCAAATACACAAATATAAACAACTTGCAGTTGGACAGCTCCATCATTAAGTGAACTCCATCATTCTCAGTATTGCTGAATATTATATGATGTGTACACACTATTGATTCATAATTTTTAATGCTAAAGGATTCATCTTTTAAGCTGTAAATATGATAGTGCTCTGATGAAGGTTAGTCAGAACTTAATTGTGGGGTGAAAATTGAGTTTAAAAATCACATTTTATTACAAAATAAAAGCAGCTATATTAATTGAATGCTCACACTGATATACATGTACGTATATGCATTATTACAAAACAAGATGGCCAGAAACAATTGATACTGCATAACATAATAACGTGGACTGTTGCAGTAATTAGCAAAGTATTTACAAAATGGCATGGTATACTGGACTAATAATATAGAATTACAATTTAATTATAACAATTACTTTTAATTACCATGACTTCTTTTTTGTATTTATGAGTGAGTGTGTGTGTGTGTGTGTGTGTGTGTGTGTGTGTGTGTGTGTGTGTGTGTGTGTGTGTGTGTGTGTGTGTGTGTGTGTGTGTGTGTGTGTGTGTGTGTGTGTGTGTGTATACACACATATAAATAAGTAAATTATATGTATATGTACACAGTTGTATGCAAATGTTTGGGCACCCATGATAATTTTCATGATTTTCCCTTATAAATCATTGGTTGTCAGAAATTTCAAATATATCGTATAGCAAACGAACACACCGATATTTGAGAAGTGAAATGAAGTTCATGCAGAGGAACACGTACAACGTTCTGGAATGGCCATCTCAGTCCCCAGACCTGAATATTATTAAAAATATGTGGTGTGATTTTAAAGCAGGCTGTCCGTGCTCGGAAACCAACAACCCTGAGATGTTTTGTAAAGAAGAATGGCCCAAAATATCTTCAACCAGAATCCAGACTCTCATTGGAAGCTATAGGAAGCGTGTAGAGGCTGTTATTACTGCAAAAGGAGGATCTACTAAATATTGATTTTTTTTTTTTTTTTCTGTTGGGGTGCCCAAATTTATGCACCTGCCTAATTTTGTTTAAAGAATTATTGCACACTTTCTGTGAATCGTATAAACTTCATTTCACTTCTCAAATATTACTGTTTGTTTTATATATATATATATATATATATATAAAATATACACTCAACAAAAATATAAACGCAGCACTTTTGGTTTTGCTCCCATTTTGTATGAGATGAACTCAGTTCTAAAACTTTTTCCACATACACAATATCAACATTTCCCTCAAATATTGTTCACAAACCAGTCTAAATCTGTGATAGTGAGCACTTCTCCTTTGCTGAGATAATCCATCCCACCTCACAGGTGTGCCATGCCAAGATGCTGATTAGACACCATGATTAGTGCACAGGTGTGCCTTAGACTGCCCACAATAAAAGACCACTCTGAAAGGAGCAGTTTTATCACACAGCACAATGCCACAGATGTCGCAAGATTTGAGGGAGCGTGCAGTTGGCATGCTGACAGCAGGAATGTCAACCAGAGCTGTTGTTTGTGTATTGAATGTTCATTTCACTACCATAAGCCGTCTCCAAAGGCGTTTCAGAGAATTTGGCAGTACATCCAACCAGCCTCATAACTGCAGACCACGTGTAACCACACCAGCCCAGGACCTCCACATCCAGCATGTTCACCTCCAAGATCGTCTGAGACCAGCCACTCGGACAGCTGCTGAAACAATCGGTTTGCATAACCAAAGAATTTCTGCACAAACTGTCAGAAACCGTCTCAGGGAAGCTCATCTGCATGCTCGTCAACCTCAACGGGGTCTTGACCTGACTCCAGTTCATCGTCGTAACCGACTTGAGTGGGCAAATGCTCACATTCGCTGGCGTTTGGCACGTTGGAGAGGTGTTCTCTTCACGGATGAATCCCGGTTCACACTGTCCAGGGCAGATGGCAGACAGCGTGTGTGGCGTCGTGTGGGTGAGCGGTTTTCTGATGTCATTGTTGTGGATCGAGTGGCCCATGGTGGCGGTGGGGTTATGGTATGGGCAGGCGTCTGTTATGGACGAAGAACACAGGTGCATTTTATTGATGGCATTTTGAATGTACAGAGATACCGTGACGAGATCCTGAGGCTCGTTGTGCCATACATCCAAGAACATCACCTCATGTTGCAGCAGGATAATGCACGGCTCATGTTGCAAGGATCTGTACACAATTCTTGGAAGCTGAAAATGTACCAGTTCTTGTATGGCCGGCATACTCACCGGACATGTTACCCATTGAGCATGTTTGGGATGCTCTGGACTAGCGTATACGACAGCGTGTACCAGTTCCTGCCAATATCCAGCAACTTCGCACAGCCATTGAAGAGGAGTGGACCAACATTCCACAGGCCACAATTGACAACCTGATCAACTCTATGCGAAGGAGATGTGTTGCACTGCATGAGGCAAATGGTGGTCACACCAGATACTGACTGGTATCACCCCCCCCAATAAAACAAAACTGCACCTTTCAGAGTGGCCTTTTATTGTGGACAGTCTAAGGCACACCTGTGCACTAATCATGGTGTCTTAATCAGCATCTTGATATGGCACACCTGTGAGGTGGGATGGATTATCTCAGCAAAGAAGTGCTCACTATCACAGATTTAGACTGGTTTGTGAACAATATTTGAGGGAAATGGTGATATTGTGTATGTGGAAAAAGTTTTAGATCTTTGAGTTCATCTCATACAAAATGGGAGCAAAACCAAAAGTGTTGCGTTTATATTTTTGTTGAGTATAGCTATGTCTTATAGGTATTTATAACTTGTTTGTTTTTGGTGTGTGCACTGGTAGCTAAGCAAAGACTCACTGTGTGTTTTTGTGCAATGACAATAAAGAAAGTCTTAAGTTTTGAGGAAACGTTCTGTCCCTTAATGCCAACACACACCCTGTGATACCAGTTGTCACACTTGTCACAACAAATGCTCATATTCATGTGAGGGTAGTTCCTCACTGCATTCCTGCTTGCAAACTTGGCAAGGATATTCTGTGGTCGATATAGGAGTCTGTTTACTTTCACTGGATGCAATGCCTTCATTTATTGTTGGGTCACTAGAAGCAACATTGTTGTTGGGATCATCAGTGATACTTTTCCTAACAGAGCCTTCCAGGAGTTCTGGGATGATGATGTTCTTGAATGCGTGTCGCCTTTTCAACAACTCCTTCCATGAACAATGGATTGAATGAAACTTCTTCAAACTGGAACTTATTATGTGGGGAAACAGTTTTTACATAAAAAAAAAAATCTTTTTACTGTTGGTAACTAGTATCTGTGCCTGAACGTGGGTGTAATATGGATGCATCGGATCAAGGAAAATTCTTCCTGTACTTGTGTGGATGTTGAACTTCCACTGATGAGGTGCCATGACGACAGGTGACCATTGCATCTGGTGAAGCAGTAATTATGGTTTCAGCAGTCATACACAGAGTCCACATCCATGTACCTCGACCTTGGTGTGCTGTTCTCGTATGATCTTCTTGAATGACCTAAGTGCACTTCCCTCTTTGTACTGAGCCCAGTGGATGGCAGGTGAAAAGGCTGTTGGGCCATAATTCATCACAGACTCGGAGGTATTTTGTTGACTGATAGAATAGTCTGGCAATGATCCCTTCACTTTGTGTGTTGCCATATACAGGTTGCTTGCAGTTATACAACCCACTCTGTACTTCAACCATTCAGCACACCGTCTGATCTCTTGTGGTGATTGACAAATGCTATACACAGTTGTGCTCCAAAGGACTTGTTGCAGCTGACAAAAAGTGCAGTGTATGATTGGTGATCAGAAGCCAGCTCTTTCATTGTGGGTAGTAAAGCTTCACTATGTATTACACCTGTGACATCTTCACAAGGCAACATTGTAGTCACTGCAGTTTGATGATTTGGATGTTCGTCTGGTGGAAAAAATGTTAGTACACCTGCCTGTCCATTTGTAACTCCATGCAAGCACTCCAAATTCATTTGGGTGATGGTGTGTGGTGTACGTTCATCCTCAGATCTGGGATCGAACATGAAGCGAAGCTACTTAGGCATGTTATTTTCTGTTGAGCTGTCACTTGGACAGAGATTATGCAAAAAATTAAATGGAAGGATTTTTATACTTTTATACTACTTGTTTTTCCATTGACCGGGAAAAAACTCAGTCCTTCTCCCGTGGAATTTTTGCAAATTTGAAGGTTTTTTAAATCCTTCTGGTTTGAAAACTTGAATGAAAACTTCATACAAAAACAACAGAAGTGAGTCATTCATGCCCAGATTACGCAGTTATACACTTAATTTTTCAAAATTTCTCATGTTTTGTAATGCAGTCTAACTTTAAATGCCAAATCCCACCCCCCACCCCCGCCAGCTCTCTTTCTGAAAACATAACCCCTGCATATGACACTCAACATAATGCTGTTAGGGACTGAAACCCAAATGAAAGAGTTATTAGGACCCAAATGGCATGAACAGACCAAGTAGAAAATATGGCAGTTTATTGTAAAGAGAATAATGAATAGTGCAGGTTGTAGAGCCAGTTCCCAGAAACAAGGAAACAGGATCAGGCGGCCAAGACGGAGCTGACGGTCGGCAGGTGATATGAGGAAGAACAAAATAACTGGTTAACCAGAACTCTGAACCACAGCGTCAGAGGAGTACAGAGATCACGGACTGGGGTCAGGTACCCTGCAGGACAACTGAGTTTTTGTTATCTGTTGAGTGGAAGAGCCAGGGTTTAAATGCAGGTGCATAAAAATGCCACCTGTGATTTCTGTGTCATTTTCACAAAGTTGGTGTATAATGGCATGGTTTCCTTGCAGTTCCAACGCAACATATTTCCCAAATGAAAAAGTGACAACAGTTTGTGATAACTGAAAGTTTCTATGATAAAACCTGAATGTTTCATGGCACATTTGCAGGCAAAACAACGTTAAAAAAAATTTCACAACTATCTCACCCCTAACAGTAATAGTAGTATTCCATGATTGTCCACAATCAGGAGAGAGAAACTTTCAATTTATTTATCTCATTTGAATGGTAGTTTTACAAACTCTAAGAACAACTTCACATATACTTTGAGCAATTTGTAAGAATGATGTTCATAATTTTATAGTAGCTAAGCATATCAACCTTTTATACAATACAGTGTTAATGGTGTTGACAATTTTAAGATCAGTTAATTAACAATTTCAGTTTTCTTTCTTTCAAAGGTCTTTTTAGTTGAAGGGAAAAAAATCCGTAGTGATACAGAAGGAAAAGTTTGGTTATGCAATGACAAATTTTTCCCCCTCATTCCTCAAGAGGGGAAAACCCCCCACCAAAGTGTAATGCTAAAAATAAAACATAGTTATTCTGGTAAGGTAACCCCCCACCCATCCACTCAAAGGTAGTGTGAGGTGAAGCACTATAAATAAACTAGTCAATAAATAAATTATAAATTACAAGAAGGTGAACAAAGCTGACAGAGCTATATTGAAAGAAAGTAGATGCACTAATAATAACCATGCATTTCTAACTGTACAATCACACGTGGAAAAAAATAATAGAAAAATTTAAACTGTCACCCAAAGGGTGATGAGTATCTTACAAAAAGATGAACAAGAGAGACGACCACCATGAAGAGGGACTGATGGGCAAGGCCATTCACTATATTTATTTCAAATTTGGAGTCAAAAAGCACAAATTTGGCAGTTTTTTCATGATGACATCATCAAATGACATCATACCTTAAAACTTTTGACATGTTCTGGATCCTCTCGTCAAGCCCTTTAACTTGATGTATTACACAACATGTTTTACTGAAATCTGAAATTTGACTGACTTTAGCTCACATTTGACCTCAAGGTAAACCCTGAAGGTCAAGGTCAATCACTTATCCCAGCTAATGGCTTATGGGCACGGCCAATCACTATATGCATGTCACATTTTGGGCCACAATTTCAAAAATTGTGACCAGGAAAGTTGTTTTTTTTTTTTTTATTTAGTGTTTGACCTTTCTGTGATTTTGACCTTTTACCCTGAGCTTGATCCTTTTGTGTGCTGAAAAGTATCTCCATAGAACTGTATTACAGGACATGTTTTACTGTAATATGAAATTTGACCTAATTTAGTTTACCTCTGACCTCAAGGTAAACCCTGAAGGTCAAGGTTTATTGCTTATCCCAGGTAATGGCTTATGGGCAAAGCCAATCACTATGTTCATGCCAAATTTGGAGGCAAAATTTCAAAAATTGCGACCAGGAAAGTTGTTTTGTTGAATTTCGCTTGTTTGACCTTGCTGTGACCTTGACCTTTGACCTTGAGGTTGCTCATTTGGTGTGCTGAAAGGTACCATGCTATGGCTGCTATATGTGAAGTTGCAAGAGTCTGCGATGTAAACTGTGCTACACAGTGAGTTAAAGGTGAAAAATGCAATATTACAAAAAAACAAAATACAAACATACATACTGACTAAAATATCTTGAAAAACTTTGTTTTGGCAAGATAAAAAGTCTGCATGTTAATGGCACTGTGCACAGAACACAGACTGCAGCACACAGACTGCAATGCACTCTCATTGCAGTACAGTACAATCTTTACAGACTATGTACATGAAGGACACAAGTGAGGGAAGCCACTAAGACACTCATTGGCTGCAATGCTGCAGGTTTTGGCAACATGCCCTTGACCTTGGGTGACCTTGAAAGGTCAAACTAAGGGTTATAACTGATTAACTCAAACAGTTTGGAACCAATATGGATTTATCATGAATTAACCCTTTCTAAGCCTGTATATCCCATCAATGGCAAATTTCACTTTTTCTTTGAGATACTGACAAGCCAAAATGAGGCGGATGGTAGGGGGTTAAAAACTTTCTGATCATACAGTCTATGGTTCTGATTAGTCCTCCGGATCAGGTGGTGGCGGTAATGCACCAAAGGCTGGTTTTCTATCAATCAAAAAATCAAAAGAAGAAGATCTTATGCATGTACGTCACATTCTTGTCTAAACAAAGATATTAGTTCATTTTAGACATATTAATATCTATGTTGCCCGCTGATTTTTTGAAAGAAAAGCCTTGTTTCTTTCTGCTTCTGCTCATATGTAATTGGTTTGATATTCGTTGCACATTTGAACGAGCGCTTCGTGTTAGCTAACTGCTAGCTAAAGCTATAAGAAGGTGTAGTTTAAAAACCTTTTAAAATTAATTGTTTCTATAAAGATTAACGGAGCAGAAAGTCGATATGAATGTGTTAAATATAATGTCGTGGTGCCTTTCTCTTTTGACGACCATTTAAGCCACGCTTGTGTTAACTTCAAAGTTCTCATCTTGTATGACGACAGCACACCTTGGTGTCCGAATGTTGTACTGCAGCTGTTTTAAAATTAGTTGAAACTAGAAAAGCTTGACATTTTAAATCAGGGGTTGGCAACTTGTTCCAGAAAGATCCAAGAGGGTGCAGGTTTTCTTTGCAGCCACTGATTCCACCAGATGATTTCGCTGATTAACTTATTCCATCTGCTCAAAGTGATATTAATCAGCGAAATCACCTGGTGGAATCAGTGGCTGCAAAGAAAACCTGCACCCTCTTGGATCTTTCTGGAACAATTTGCCAACCCCTGTTTTAAATGAACAAAATGTATACAACCCCTGGCAAAAATTATGGAATCACCGGCCTTGGAGGATGTTCATTCAGTTGTTTAATTTTGTAGAAAAAAAGCAGATCACAGACATGACACAAAACTAAAGTCATTTCAAATGGCAACTTTCTGGCTTTAAGAAACACTATAAGAAATCAGGAAAAAAAAAATTGTGGCAGTCAGTAACAGTTACTTTTTTAGACCAAGCAGAGGGAAAAAATATGGAATCACTCAATTCTGAGGAAAAAATTATGGAATAATGAAAAACAAAAGAACGCTCCAACACATCACTAGTATTTTGTTGCACCACCTCTGGCTTTTATTGTTATGTGTCGGACGCAGCCCGGAGAACCGACCAGCGTTTGAAGGACCCAGTATAAAATAAGCAGAGCACGGTACAAAGGATAACAGAGTTTAATGAACATAACAGTGCTGTGAAAAATATAAAAGTGCGCGGTCTGGCGTGGTGGATTGCGGTGCGCTCCCAGCAGCGCTAACGGTCCGGAGCCAGAACTGGTTCGGACCCAAGGACCCCGCCGACACCCCCCAGGTGGCCGCGACAAACCGAGTCTGTGAAAGAAGGAATCATTATGTGAGTCCACACTCAACACACAGAGAGAACGCTCAAAGGTGTACAAACAGCAAACACTTCCTGGCTTAATTACTAATCAGCTTCCCACCCTGCAGGCATGGAACATCCAGTTCACAAAACTCCACAGCAGTGGAAGCTGATTAAACGACTACATACAGCTCAATATAATAAGGTGTGAGGGATACCATATTTACTGACTGTATAAATGTTAGTCACAAAATCTAACGTACCTCAGGAAGTGTGCTGACGAGCGTGAGACCTCACCCCCTCCTCTTTCACAGACCATGCATCAAACCTGGACGTTCTCTGCATCCACTGATGATGAGATGGCTCTCGAGACGACGATCTCACCCGTCTGGTCACAAGGTCGAGTCTCTGGCAAATACACACTGTGTACTCCAGTCTTAAATGCCACCATGTTCCAATCCATGTAGATGCACCACAGCTGTGAGTCCTGACGAGCCGCAGGTGATCAGGATGAGGTCCTGATAAACTCAGCTACACAGCCACTCAGTCCCAAATGCAAGCCACCTGGAAGGAAAAACAAAAGACAGAAACAAAAAGGCAGCCAGGCCCCCCAGCCATACAACAGTACCCCACCCTCACGGGAAGCCTCCCGGCGACCACACAAACCTGGCCCAGGAGAAACACCCCCCTCCAGGGACCATGGCTGGAAACCGTATCCGCATTCATCTTCCAACAGAATCTTCATCTACAGAACGGTAGGTGTCTTCTCCTCTGGCTGCATCTTTGCCCTTGTTTCTATCAGTCAATTAGCACAGGTGTGGCCAGGAGTTCTTGAACCTGTGCGGTCAGCCTTTGTCCAACCATGTTCACAGTCTGATTAGTCATAAAACAAAAAAGACAAACACAAACAACCAAAACACCCCCCCCCCCCTCCCCAGAGGCCCGTTCCATCAAACCCCGGGAAGGGGAGAAAAGAAAAACAACCCAAACTTAAGTTTGCAAATAAAACTGCTAACACCCCCCCCCCCCCAACGACATGTAGGGACCAACACCCCCCAGAGGACATCCCGCCAGCTCCAGGAGTAATAACCACAGCTGAGGTCCCTCTGGGATCCAACGTCACCCACGGGGACTCCCAGCGCCTCCCAGAGGACCATTCCATCAACCCCAGGAGACGCCTCCCCTCATTACCAACGGACCCAGCCCTGGCCATCTATGGCTAGATGGACCCACAGCCCTTTCCCCCCCAGAGGACACCACAGTCAAACCCTGAGGGCGGAAACTGGGGGGAAAAACAAAAGGAGAAAAAAAAAAACATACAAACAAAACAACCCCAACCCCACCCCCTTGGCGCAGTGGAAACTGGAAGCACGTCCAGTGTCACCAACCGTGACTATACCCCAGAAGCCAACCGGGAGGAGTGGAACAGCGGTTATGGCAGACAGCACAAAACGGCGCCACTCCTCCGACTTCTAAACCAGCCACCAGCTGCGGGTATAGCCCACTGCCCCAAACCTCAGCCACGCCGATGGCAGACGGCTCAAAGGCGTGCTGAAGCCGGAGGTGGAACAGGGAAACAACAAACAAAAACATCCCCCCCAGGTGCAGAGGTTACCTGGGAAACGCCCAGCATAACCAAATTGCACCACTCCAGCAACGCCGACACTACGGCTCACACGGCTGGAGTCAGAGGAGAAGAGAGGGCATAACAAAAAACAAAAAAAAAAGAAAAAACAACCCAAATACCCCCCCATGATCCCCCAGGGGACCGTCCCATCAAACCCCGGGAGGCGAAACCGAAAGAAACAAAAAGAAAGACCAACAGACTAACACAAAGTTGCTTGGGTCCTTTTTTTTTCCAGACAGACTGCAGGGTCACAACCCCAGACCCTAATAGTGAAAAACAAAAAATAAAATCCCACACAAAAACCAACTCAAAAAACACCCACACAAAATGAACTAACACAAAACAAATAAGTGATTTATACCGTCAAGCTCAAACAAATGGAACACACCTGTTCCAACTTAAGAGCTTGACGGTAATGTGACTCAGTCACCAAAAGAGGGAGCCAAAGTGCTAAAAATGAAAAAACCCCTTTGGTAACTGAGAAAACAAACTCATGCTGCTTTTCCTGTGAGCAGCACACAACCAAAAATGTGATTCAACTAAATAACACCGGAGCTGACACAACAGACGCAGTAGTTATCTTCATCCGGGGAAATGGGGCTACAACTGTCACATGGGAAGCACAGCGACCCGTGCCACAGAGCTCCGCCGTGCGCGTGCACCCATTACAGACACACTCTTGCAGCTCCCGTTTAAACCTCTTATCCGGTCGGAGCGTGACGCGAAGCCGTCGCCAGTCACACTCCACCACGACCCTCGGATAAGGCACACACAGGAACACGGCTGCATGAGCGCTCAAATCAGTATTCGGTAATGGGTTCTCCAACGCGCACCATCCGGGCGGAGAGCACCCGCAACTGATCCGGATAACTTCTGAACGTCTGCTGCCGCCTTCCCGGCGCGTTACCGTCTCTGCTACCGCTGGGTCCGTGATGTTTGGCCAGAGACTACTGTTATGTGTCAGACGCAGCCCGGAGAACCGACCAGCGTTTGAAGGACCCAGTATAAAATAAGCAGAGCACGGTACAAAGGATAACAGAGTTTAATGAACATAAGAGTGCTGTGAAAAATATAAAAGTGCGCGGTCTGGCGTGGTGGATTGCGGTGCGCTCCCAGCAGCGCTAACGGTCCGGAGCCAGAACTGGTTCGGACCCAAGGACCCCGCCGACACCCCCCAGGTGGCCGCGACAAACCGAGTCTGTGAAAGAAGGAATCATTATGAGTCCACACTCAACACACAGAGAGAACGCTCAAAGGTGTACAAACAGCAAACACTTCCTGGCTTAATTACTAATCAGCTTCCCACCCTGCAGGCATGGAACATCCAGTTCACAAAACTCCACAGCAGTGGAAGCTGATTAAACGACTACATACAGCTCAATATAATAAGGTGTGAGGGATACCATATTTACTGACTGTATAAATGTTAGTCACAAAATCTAACGTACCTCAGGAAGTGTGCTGACGAGCGTGAGACCTCACCCCCTCCTCTTTCACAGACCATGCATCAAACCTGGACGTTCTCTGCATCCACTGATGATGAGATGGCTCTCGAGACGACGATCTCACCCGTCTGGTCACAAGGTCGAGTCTCTGGCAAATACACACTGTGTACTCCAGTCTTAAATGCCACCATGTTCCAATCCATGTAGATGCACCACAGCTGTGAGTCCTGACGAGCCGCAGGTGATCAGGGTGAGGTCCTGATAAACTCAGCTACACAGCCACTCAGTCCCAAATGCAAGCCACCTGGAAGGAAAAACAAAAGACAGAAACAAAAAGGCAGCCAGGCCCCCCAGCCATACAACATTTGTAACAGCTTGCAGTCTCTGAGGCATGGACTTAATGAGTGACAAACAGTACTCTTCATCAATCTGGCTCCAACTTTCTCTGATTGCTGTTGCCAGATCAGCTTTGCAGGTTGGAGCCTTGTCATGGACCATTTTCTTCAACTTCCACCAAAGTTTTTCAATTGGCTTAAGATCCGGACTAATTGCAGGCCATGACATTGACCCTATGTGTCTTTTTGCAAGGAATGTTTTCACAGTTTTTGCTCTATGGCAAGATGCATTATCATCTTGAAAAATGATTTCATCATCCCCAAACATCCTTTCAATCAATGGGATAAGAAAAGTGTCCAAAATATCAACGTAAACTTGTGCATTTATTGATGATGTAATGACAGCCATCTCCCCAGTGCTTTTACCTGACATGCAGCCCCATATCATCAATGACTGTGGAAATATACATGTTCTCTTCAGGTAGTCATCTTTATAAATCTCATTGGAACGGCACCAAACAAAAGTTCCAGCATCATCACCTTGCCCAATGCAGATTCGAGATTCATCACTGAATATGACTTTCATCCAGTCATCCACAGTCCACGATTGCTTTTTCTTAGCCCATTGTAACCTTGTTTTTTCTGTTTAGGTGTTAATGATGGCTTTCATTTAGCTTTTCTGTATGTAAATCCCATTTCCTTTAGGTGGTTTCTTACAGTTTGGTCACAGACGTTGACTCCAGTTTCCTCCCATTCATTCCTCATTTGTTTTGTTGTGCATTTTCGATTTTTGAGACATATTGCTTTGTTTTCTGTCTTGACGCTTTGATGTCTTCCTTGGTCTACCAGTATGTTTGCCTTTAACAACCTTCCCATGTTGTTTGTATTTGGTCCAGAGTTTAGACACAGCTGACTGTGAACAACCAACATCTTTTGCAACACTGCGTGATGATTTACCCTCTTTTAAGAGTTTGATAATCCTCTCCTTTGTTTCATTTGTCATCTCTCGTGTTGGAGCCATGATTCATGTCAGTCCACTTGGTGCAACAGCTCTCCAAGGTGTGATCACGCCTTTTTAGATGCAGACTAACGAGCAGATCTGATTTGATGCAGGTGTTAGTTTTGGGGATGAAAATTTACAGGGTGATTGCATAATTTATTCCTCAGAATTGAGTGAGTCCATATTTTTTTCCCTCTGCTTGGTCTAAAAAGTAACCGTTACTGACTGCCACAATTTTTTTTCCTGATTTCTTATAGTGTTTCTTAAAGCCAGAAAGTTGCCATTTGAAATGACTTTAGTTTTGTGTCATGTCTGTGATCTGCTTTTTTTCTACAAAGTTAAACAACTGAATGAGTATCCTCCAAGGCCGGTGATTCCATAATTTTTGCCAGGGTTGTATAAACGGGAACGTTTATATGCGCCATTATTTCTTGTAAAGTGCTTGTCTTGTAAATTATAATGTCATAATTTCTTTAGTATTGATAGTTTGCGGAAGTACCTTTAAATATTCTTTATCTCAAGTAATTATAGTGCACCAACATTATACCAATTATGTCTTTGCAGTACGTCATTGTGTGTTTTATTCATATATAAAGCTTATGATTAGAGCTAATCAGTTTACATGAGTTGGCAAGAAAAAATTGACTTATTAAAACTAAGGTTTGTGTCATGATTTCACTGAGATTTTGTTTTGTACACTTTGCAAACATGACTAAATGTCCTAGAAGTTTCATCTGATTAAATTCCAGATGATCTACTTTAATCTGCTTCTAAACGTCTGTAAGATAGACAGTTTTAAACTTATTAAGCCATTTTGAACTAAAACGTAGTGTCTTCCTGATCTTGGTTTTACATCATGATGTTGAATCCATGAAGTAGTTTTGACATAATCCATAAAAGTCTACAAAGTGAAATCCTGATCCAGAATCCAGATCCAGATCACCTCCAAAATTTAATGGAGTCTTCCCAGGCCTAATACCAGCATGGGGGGTGGAAATTTGGTGAAAATCCATTAAGTAGTTTTGACATAATTCTTCAAAGCCTATATAAAGTGAAATGTTGATTCTGGATCACCTCCAAAATCCAGTAGAGTCTTCCATGGCCTCATATATATCTGTGGTGAAAATTTGGTGAGAATCTGTGAAGTTTTTTGTTTTTTTTAACCTAATCCTTCAAAGCCTGTACAAAGTGAAATCTTGATGTGAACCGGATCACCTCCAAAATTCAGTTGACTCTTCCATGCTCTAATATCTATCTGTGGTGAAAATTTCACCAAAATGAGTGCGGTAGTTTTTTTTTTTTTTTTTTGTAATTTAAATTTTTATTGATTTTTAACTTAGCGAAAATACACAAAAAATGTACAACAATGTGCAGGATAAAAAAACAATGATAATAATAATAAAAAAAAATGGCTGGCGCATGTCCCTCCCCCCTCCCCTATTTCACAGTCTTACATGGGACAGGTTTATGACATCACTGAATTTTAATCTCATACATGAATATATAAAGATCCTGACCTTTACCTGAAGTCCAATTACTATATAAATGTTACCTGTAGTGTCCTGCGATTTTAAATGATTCCAAAAGTTGTCCCAATCTGTGTCCTTGTCTTCTGTGTTGTCGCTCAGTCTGTTAAGCATAGTCTCTTAAGAAGCAGTTTCTGCCATTGCTGTTAACCAATCTTTCAATTTGGGATGAGTGGCAGTCCTCCAGTGTCTCAAAATTATTCTTGATGCTGTTACAAGTCCAACCATGAGCACAGAGAAAGCTGTCTTGGGGATGTTGGGAACTTGCGACCTGTCTCCTAGTAAGCACAGTTCTGGTGTTAAAGGTACCTCCGATCCGCACCACCTTTTCAGAATAGCAATGATTTTAGTCCAAAATGGAGAAACAGAAGAACATTTCCAAAAGCAATGTATAAACGTCCCAACTTCAATTTTACATTTCCAACAAAGATTATCAGGCATAAGTTTCATGCTACAACCCCTGGCAAAAATTATGGAATCACTGGCCTCGGAGGATGTTCATTCAGTTGTTTAATTTTGTAGAAAAAAAAGCAGATCACAGACATGACACAAAACAAGTCATTTCAAATGGCAACTTTCTGGCTTTAAGAAACACTATAAGAAATCAAGAAAAAAAGATTGTGGCAGTCAGTAACGGTTACTTTTTTAGACCAAGCAGAGGGAAAAAATATGGAATCACTCAATTCTGAGGAAAAAATTATGGAATCACCCTGTAAATTTTCATCCCCAAAACTAACACCTGCATCATATCAGATCTGCTCGTTAGTCTGCATCTAAAAAGGAGTGAACACACCTTGGAGAGCTGTTGCACCAAGTGGACTGACATGAATCATGGCTCCAACACGAGAGATGTCAGTTGAAACAAAGGAGAGGATTATCAAACTCTTAAAAGAGAGTAAATCATCACGCAATGTTGCAAAAGATGTTGGTTGTTCACAGTCAGCTGTGTCTAAACTCTGGACCAAATACAAACAACATGGGAAGGTTGTTAAAGGCAAACATACTGGTAGACCAAGGAAGACAAAGCGTCAAGACAGAAAACTTAAAGCAATATGTCTCAAAAATCGAAAAATGTACAACAAAACAAATGAGGAACGAATGGGAGGAAACTGGAGTCAACGTCTGTGACTGAACTGTAAGAAACCGCCTAAAGGAAATGGGATTTACATACAGAAAAGCTAAACGAAAGGCATCATTAACACCTAAACAGAAAAAAACAAGGTTACAATGGGCTAAGGAAAAGCAGTTGTGGACTGTGGATGACTGGATGAAAGTCATATTCAGTGATGAATCTCGAATCTGCATTGGGCAAGGTGATGATGCTGGAACTTTTGTTTGGTGCCTTTCCAATGAGATTTATAAAGATGACTGCCTGAAGAGAACATGTAAATTTCCACAGTCATTGATGATATGGGGCTGCATGTCAGGTAAAGGCACTGGGGAGATGGCTGTCATTACATCATCAATAAATACACAAGTTTATGTTGATATTTTGGACAATTGAAAGGATGTTTGGGGATGATGAAATCATTTTTCAAGATGATAATGCATCTTGCCATAGAGCAAAAACTGCAAAAACATTCCTTGCAAAAAGACACATAGGGTCAATGTCATGGCATAGAGTCAATGTCAATGAGCAGATCTGATTTGATGCAGGTGTTAATTTGGGGGGTGAAAATTTACAGGGTGATTCCATAATTTTTCCTCAGAATTGAGTGATTCCATATTTTTTTCCTCTGCTTGGTCTAAAAAAGTAACCGTTACTGACTGCTACAATCTTTTTTTCTTGATTTCTTATAGTGTTTCTTAAAGCCAGAAAGTTGCCATTTGAAATGACTTTAGTTTTGTGTCATGTCTGTGATCTGCTTTTTTTCTACAAAATTAAACAACTGAATGAACATCCTCTGAGGCCGGTAATTCCATAATTTTTGCCAGGGGTTGTATGTAGCCTAGATGGAGTGTGATAGTACCTATTTAAATTTTTATACTGTATGCATTTACTTCTGGCTTCCTTCACATATTTACCATTTTTTGACATATCCAACCATTTGTCTTGTGAGATTTCCATGTCAAGATCCCTCTGCCATAGCATTTTGATATTTGAAGAATCACCACTTCTATCATTATTCAGCAACATGTAGAATTGAGAGGCAGTGTGACGTTCTCGTGGCAACTTAATAAAATCTAGAATGAGATTCTCACCACCCTCTTTAAATTTGGATGTCACACAATGTCTCATTTGTAGATATTTCCAAAAATTTTCCTTCCCTTCCAGTTTAAAATTGCAAACAAGTTCTGCATAGGACATAAAATGCCCATCTCTGTATAAATCTCCGATGGTATGAATACCACAGGAATGCCACTTTCCCCAAAACACAGGTTTCTTATCAGTACAAATATAAGGATTGTTCCAAAGTGATGCATATTTTTGAACAGAATGGGATTGTTTAATTATTTTATGTACTTTCAGCCAAACCTGACCAGAATGTATAAGAACTCGGTTTGTGGAGTCCTTTTTTTTTGCGATAATTTATGTTTTGGCTCAAAAGGAGTGCAGATATCAGCTTCTAACTTCAACCAATCGAGTCCTCCCCCAGTCTGCTCCCAGTATTTCACTAATTTGACCATTTCAAATGATAAGTAGTATAAAATTGGGTCGGGCAGTCCCAGGCCACCCTTCTCCCTTGGTGCATACAGTTTGGTCATTTTAATTCTGGCTTTTTTACCCTCCCATAAAAACTGTTTAAGTAAGTTTTCATACTGTTTAAAGATAGTCAATGGTATTACAATGGGCAGCATCATTAATACATAGTTGAACTGAGGGGATATAATCATTTTAATTATATTGATCTTACCCCAGAGTGAAATTGGTAGTTTTTCCCATTTTTCTAAATTTGTCATAATTTTAAGCAACACTGGATCAAAGTTAAACTGAGGCATGTCTTCCATATTTTGACAAAGTTTGATTCCCAAATACTTCATTCCCTTTGGTACCCATTTGAATTTAAATCTCTCTACCATGTATGGATGACAGACGAAAGACAAAGGCATTGCCTCGGACTTGTCCCAATTAACTGTATATCCCGATACCCTTGAGAAAGACTCTATGGTGCTCATCAGATACGGTAAGGAAGAAAGAGGTTCAGCGATGATAGCTAAAATATCATCAGCATAGATAAGCATCTTGTTTTCCTGTTGCCCACAAACACACCCTTAATATTCTCATTTGCTCTAATGCTCACAGCTAAAGTTTCTATAAATATGAGAAACAAGAAGGGACTCAGTGAACAGCATTGGTGGGCCCCACGTGATAATTCAAAGAAGGATGAGGTAGTACCATTGGATATTACTGCAGCCTTTGAGTGCGGTAGTTTTGACGTAATCCTGCTAACAGTCAGAGAGGCAAATAAGTGCAGATGATTTTATTACATCCTTGGGGGAGGTTAAAAAAAACTATTTTCAACAGTTTTCCATGAACTCTACACTAAACATCAGCATTGTTTATTAAAACCAACTGAATTTGATTTTGGACTCTTCAGCAAACATCAATTTACTGACACCTCCATGATGCCTGAAAAATATAATCGTGGTTTTTATCTTTTTCTATAATTTCCTGTCAGTCACTTTGGGTCTTCGGCACACCTCGGGCATGGAGCTGCAGTCTGTCCTCATCGTCTTCCTGATGGGGTTTGCTTTGTCGATTTGTTTGCACTTGAGCTACTTGTCTGACAGTGACATCAGGATCTTAAGGTCAGCCCGTGCTGAACAGACTGTTAATGGACGTGTTAATCGTCCATCAGAACCCCAGAGCGGTTCTGTTGGTAGTTGGCTTATCCCACCCACAGAGGAGGAAATTGCTTCCAGAAATGAGCAATGCACAGTGGATCCAGAGAGCCGCTTTGACTGTGCCAGAGACAGAGCCCTGAGCCGGTCACAGTGTGAAGACAGAGGGTGCTGCTACGCGCCTCTGCCGGACTCTACAGGTCCACCATGGTGCTTCTACCCAAGTACTTACCCCGGCTATAAAATGGGTCCGCTCACTCCCACCTGGCAAGGCCAGACTGCCACACTGGTGCGGACCAACCCATCCTATCTCCCCAGAGATATCGCCACTCTCCGTTTAGACGTGGTAGAGGAGGATGCAGGGTGCCTACACATCACTGTGAGTACTTGTCCTTCTGTTATTTCATAGATTCTCCAGTAGGAAAGAAATATCCAGAGGGAAATATATTAAAAAAATTGCACAGTATAAACATGGTTAAACTAACTTGACACAATTCAATGCATAACTCATTCTGTTAACTATGTTTTCTGTAGTTTAAGGACCCGTCATCTCAGCGATATGAAGTACAGCTTCCTGCTGGTCATTCCCACAGGAATCTTGACACCCAGGATCCTCTCTATACAACGGAATTCCACCCTGATCCATTTGGCTTTATTGTGCGTCGTAAATCCAATGGAAGAGTGATGTGAGTAGCTTTTCACACTTCCGCATATTTTGTTTGATGCTGTTACCAGTAGGGAATGCGGGCAGTGCCTGGCTGTCAGAGCATAAACATTTGTAATTGGTGGCAGTTGCCTGAATTAATGTACATAATCAGTATTAACTGCACTGAGGCAAAATAGTAGAACTGAGCCATTTCTTTTCTCCAACCATTGCTATGGTGAATTGTCTTACTGTTGTCTTTCTTTTTTTTATGGCGACTTAGGCCATAATGGCATTGAGTGAGATTTAATCCAGCTTTCATCATGCTCACTGATCTTGAGCATGACTAATCAGTACTGTTGTCGCTGTAACATTAGCTCCTAATGTTGTGATGTCATCAACAAGATTTTCACGTGCACGTGATGCTCTGGACAGATGGACCGATACACAGACTCCATAAGTCTGTTACAACATAGATTCTGTATGATTGTTTCAGCAAGAGGCTTTTAGATGGTTGTCATGTTAACCAAGGAGAACTTTATATACTGTGTCACTGAAATGCCCCTGGTGGCGATTGCAATGACTGAGGTCCATAAGTATTTGGACATTGCCCTATCCCACTCTGCTTAATAGTTGTATACTCAGGTCCACAAACATATTCTGCCTTTTATACTATATGAGACGGGCACCAGTGATTTGTGTACAACATTATATTTTGTCATGTCTAGTGTTACATTAATTGTTAGTAGAAGGGTGATGCCATTTATGGTATTTGTATCATTTTGCAATTTGCAACAAAATTTACCTTTTTTTGATTAATGCAAAATTCTGTCAGTCAAAATCTAAACCTTTGCAGCTCTCCACTTGTGTCATGGGTGCAATTAATTTCCCCATGTTTAATCAAAAAGCTAATGCTGCTTTACTTCATATTGTCTTCACTGGGTCGCCACTGCTGATGAAGTGTCGTGGCTCACAGTTAAAGTCTTTACCGCTCAGCCTCCACTCTACCTCATAGTGACATTGTTATGTTGATGACATGACATAGTTCATGTTCTCCACCTCTTTCCTGTCCAGTGTGAATACCACAGTCGCTCCTCTGTTGTTCGCTGATCAGTACCTGCAGATCTCCACCGCACTCGCCTCCTCTCTTGTGTCAGGTCTTGGAGAACATTACACTGCCCTCCTCCTGGACCTTAACTGGACCTCTCTGACTCTCTGGAACAGAGACATGGCACCTCATGATGTGAGTTACAGTACTGTAGCAAGCCCTCCTTTAAGCCTCAATCGACGAAGCTATTTGTGCGACAAATATAAGATAGCATCAAATATAAAAGAACCGGTGACTAGCAGATATGCCAATACTTTAACACAAATCTCAATGAACCCATTGTTCATCCTTTGTGACAATCATGAGCTATTTTCATCCTCACTCTGGGCATCAAGAGTCAGTCTTAAAGCTTATGCAGCTGTAAATCTTGCTATTCTAGGTCTGTTAGCCATGATCCCTGCAGAACAGTAAAATATAATGATTAGAGTTGGCACATTACAACACCATCTGAAGTACAATGTTGCACATCTCACAGATCTTCCCGTGGGGCCAAAACTGACCCCGCACAAGTTTGGATTATACGTGCCACACGGATCAGGCGATCCTTGCAAAATTCTATGAACAAATGCAGGATAAATAGATTGAGAAATTCATGGTAAGAAACCCATTAAAATGGTGCACAAGAATGCCCGGGATCATAAATGACCCCACCCGGTAACTTGAGTGTTAAGCATAGTGGGGGAAAATTTTGGGGGTCAAGATGTCTGTTATTAGGGGTAATTTAATTGATTTATATTTTTATTTTATCAGGCTGGGTGGTCTGGAATGGCTCGACACAAATGCAGGACTCGGACAAACAGCTCTGGCTTTTAAAAGAGTTTACTTGCAGGATACGCTGGGGTTGGTACATGAGAAGGCAGTCCAAAAAATACAACAGTACAATAATCATCAGGCTAAAGGCGTGGTCTAGAAAACAGGCAGGAGGTCAAAGAACACGATGAGGCAGGCAGGACGAGGAAAAATACAAAAAGAGCTGGAAAGAAGGCACAAGGTGCATCGATCTGGCAAGGGACTAGAGAACCAAGTGAAGCTTATATACGCCCAGGTGATGAGCTACAGATTAGAAGCAGGTGTGTGTGTGTGTGTGTGTGTGTGTGTGTGTATGTGTGTGTGTGTGTGTGTGCGTGTGCGTGTGCGTGTGTGTGTGTAAAAAGCACCAGAACAAGGGTGTGGCCAGACAGAGTGAAACACCCACCACCAGGCACCAAGAGCCAGACAAGAGAGATAGAGACAAAAAACCAGCAAGAGAACTAATATCAAAAGAAAACAGTAAAACAAAGTAACTAAACAGAAGACCCACACATATGAGAATACAAAAGTCCAAATCCTACCAGACGTAATTTATTGATTATTGAAGTTTCGCATTTGAAGGAGTGATTTTGTGGATGCGTCAGATTAAAATGCAGGTTTTAGATTAATAAAGTATTCATTATAATTGAGATAATATGGCCATTCATTCATTCATTCATTCTTTTTCTTCCAACTCATTTGCCACATTTGCTGCTTTTTAAAGGCTTCTTACATCATATTTGTGACATTTTGGCCCATCTCACTGATGAAATGCCTCCAAATGATTGAAAATTTTCTTACACAAGCTACATTGTCAGAATTAAGTGTTAATCTAAGGTCAGCCAGATCTTGATTAGGATCTGGATTCCAGAAGTTAGGTTCTGCAATTTGCAGAGATATTTCCACTTTCAACATTTTGGTTACACCTAAACCTGAAATTGTCATGATCTGGCCCATTTGGGCCAGCTTTTCTGATTCTGGTCTTTGTTTTTTCCTCTTTCATGTTCTGAGCCTTTTGTCTTTTAGTCATGTACAGTCCCGCTTAGGTTATGTCTGGTCTTGTTTCATGTTCATGTCAGGTTGTCATGCTTATGTTATCATTAGTTTTGTTTCTGTTATCCTGGTATTTGTCATTCATGTTCACTTAGTCACTTCAGTCCTAGTTTGTTTCTGTTCATTTATGCTTTGGTCTACAGTTCGGTTTATCACATTTTTGGTATTTTGCTTTTGTCACAGGTATTGGTCATTATTTATCTCTGATTATGTTCCATTTATTATTTATCTGTTAAGTCCTTTTATTTATATCTTATCGTCACTGGCTGTTGTCATTCTGTTCATTATTTAGTCATAGTTTATACTGTCATCTCACCATTGTTTATTGCATTCACTTTTATATTTTTATCCATCTCACTCCGGTTATAGTTTTAAGATAATTCATTTCTTTGTTTACTGCCATCTTCTTAGTTCTGTCAGGTCTGGTTTATATATGATTCTGTTTTAGCTCTGTTCATTGTTCTATGTTTCTTTCACACCCGCCCAAATATATTCGCACTCCATATCACTGCACCAGCCATTGTGTTTGTGTCTCACACTTTGTTTCTGTCTGCTTTGTATTTTCACTCACTCCCGCTCTTGCACTTGCTCACGTGTCTTTGTTACTTTCATCACTCCACTGTGTTTTCCTGCCTTCACGCTCTTGCACTTACCTTTGTCTTCCCTGGTCATGCCCCCTTCCAGAACCTTCCCTGACACCTGTGTCTTGTTCCACTAATTACATCACCAGTTATTTAAGCCCTCACAGTCTCACAGTCCCTTGCTCAATTGTTGAATGATTTCACTTTCCAGCACTCACGTCCTTGCCTTGTTTTGCCTTGTATTCAGCCTGCCGGTATCTGACCTTGTTTTGCCCTCGACCTTGTACTTGTCTTTGCCTCTGATTACCTCCACACCATGTTTTTTGACCACAGCCTGTTTTTTGGACCAAGCCTCAGCCTCACATCTGTCTGTACCTTTGCTGTCGCTACTGGATCTCCTGTGTACCGAATCCCAGCTTGTAATTAAACCTTTTTCTTACACCAGTCTATTTGTGAGTTTTGCATTTGTGTCCTGCTCGGTTTGTGCCATGCCTGACAGAACAATCGAGCCAATCATGGACACAGCAAACTCTCTTCCTGCTGTCTCAGCTGCAGATTTTGCCACCATCTGTGACACTTTTTCAGAAATTGACATCTTTTTTGACTGTTTCCACTCCTGCTTCACACCCAAGAAGAAGTTTGATTATCTCCCTGGACCTGGTAGAGGTGAACACTTGGCTGTGTAAGTATTTCCCAGACCTTGAAAAGCTGGATGAATTTTTTGCTGCGGGAAAATTCCCAGCCTGGATTAAATCAGCCCGAATGCCACCTGTCATCCAGCCTCTCACTCACAGACAGCGACTCCGAGTGGGAGGACATTGAGGATGAGATGACATCTGAGGCTGAAGGTCAGAGGCTTTAAGAAATCGCCACGGTATTTTTTAAAATTCTGGACTTGTTTTTTTGAGTTTTTGGGCAGTTCAGATCGTTGGCGCAGACAACGTATTTTTTCAGCTTGAGATGAAATACTGCAGGCTGAGCCTGACATTATGTCTGCGTACCCAGACTTAAATAATATCAAGGTGCTGTTTGATCAAGGTCAAATCCCACTATATATTGAAGATCCCATGTATTTTTGTTTGTGTCTGAACTATATGAACCCGGTTTGAGTCCGCCTCCTTCCATCACCCTCTCTGACGCTGCTATCACACTTCCGCCTTCATCCACATCAGATCCCCGGCTGTCACCTGCAGCGATGCTAACCACGCCCAGCCCACGCCCTACCCCAGCTCCACAACGCTTAGTCACGCAGACGCCACCCGGACCGCAGCAGCCAGGAGGACAGGCACATGGCCCGGCAGCCGCAGTGATGCCACAAATGCCTCGCCAAGCTCCAATCCCAGCACCAAGGAGGAAGCGCTCGCCTCAGCTCCAGGCCTCGGCTCCTTCATACTCCTCTGTCACCAGCGCAGAAGAGCAATTTTTGCCTGACCCTTCGGAAGGGATGACGTCAGTGAGTTCATCCTCAGAGCCATCGGGAAAGTCTACGTCATCATTGCGCATATCTGCACTTCCCGGGGCTTCCCCTGTGTCCCCGCCTCCTTTCCAAGCTGAACCGTTCATGTATTTTGAAGCACCTGCTGGAAATGTCATATCTCCTCAGCATTCGGAAGGAGAGCTCTCACCACCTGAACCCTCAGCCATGAATCGCGTGGAGCACGCGTCACCAGACGCAGAGCAACTGACCACACCAGCGCCTACTGTCGGCTCATCGTCTTCGCAGATGCTCTCGTCTTCTCGGCTCGCAGCAGCTCTGTCACCCTCTCCCTCGTCTTCAGTGATGGATCCAGGGAGGAACTCCATGCCTCAGCAGTCCACGGCCCTCATACCGCTGGGAACCTGTAGCAGGCATTCACCTCCAGAGCCGTCAGCACCGCTCACGCGGTCTGAACTGCCAGAGCTACTGGAAAACATCACGGCTCCTTGTGAGGCATCTCCCGCAACGTGCCCTCTTCCGGAATCGTCAGCATTGTTGGGAGAACCTGCGTCACGCCCATCTTCAGGCGATCTCATCAGATCTGCTGCACCAGCACTTCCACCCTACGCCAAAGTTTCGGTACCGTTCTCGAAGAAGAATGAAGACGATTCTGCTGGTAGGACTGTTTGCTTGTTTTTTGACATAATTCAAAGGATTCAAGGATTCAAAAGAAGTTTATTGTCATATGCACATAGGAACATGTTCCCTACACAATGAAATGTGTTTACTGCAGTTTACCCATTCTAATTGCCAGTTAGGAGCAGAGGTCGCCTTTTTGGCGCCCGAGGACCAGCTCCAGATGTATATCCCTGCCCTAGGTCACGAGCAGGGCTGAGCAAACCTTGACCGGCCTCATGACACACTTAACATCAACAACACACATAAGCCGGTCCGGTACATGAACACACATAAAAGCACACACAAGGAAAGAAAAACCTCCATTGCTGCTGAGTTGAACTCCCGCAGCACCACTGGAGAGCAAAAAAAAAAAACCCATAGCACAGAAAACAGTCAAAACAAAAACAAAAAAACACGACAGACAACAGCCGAGACTTGGATGTGTCCAGTGTCCAGACAGCCCGGAAAGGCCGCCCTTGAGGCGCCATCAGGCCTTATCTGTCCATCCTGGGGGAGGGGGGATCCCAGTCCTGAATCAGTCCACCAGAGTCTCATGGTCCCACAGTCAACATCTCAGGACTGGGATGGGAGGGGCAGGGGAAGACAAGGAGGCGGGGGAGACGAGGAGCGAGGCTATCAGGAGTGTTCTTTGGTGGGAGGATTTTATCCCAGCGACCTTGAAGGACAGCTGGTGTTTGGAAACCAAATAGATATCCAGATTAACAGATGCCTGGCAGATTCCACTGTCTGAAACTTCAGAGTGGCTCCCAAATACATTTGAATAGAGGAGAGATGTGGTCTTACAGACGATCAAAGCGGTTTTCCAGTGCAGCCATTCTCCCCGAGATGGATTCCAACGTGCGGTTGACCCCCGCCGACTGAGCTGACACTGTCCTTCCAATCAAATCAATCATGTGGGGCAGCCTGGACGGGCCAATTAATGCTGCCTCCACCTTCTTAATTTTCCGGTAAACTAGTGCTGTGGCTGCTCCACACAGCAGAAACCCGGTCACCACAGCTCCAAATAAGTAAACATCTTCAACGTCCTCCACAGACAACGTGTATAGGCACATGACTTGCCACCTCCGCCAGCTGTCCATCACGTAACCCGCAACATGTGTCCCGGCAGGACAGGTTGGGTCCTCCGCTCCCGAATGCCTTGTGGAAAAAATAGTATCAATTGCGTTCAGAAACCACTTGATCAGATCCATATTGCCGTTTTCCAGAGCAGCAGGGCTGGCAGCCTCTCAGACAAAACACGCTACAGTAGCAGGAAAGTTGGGGAGGGAGGAGGAGAGAAAAATGCAACCGTCCCGATTGAGAGCAAGAATCCAAAAAAAAAAAAAAAATGGATTTTGAAATAATATTCCACCTGTTGTGTCCACCAGGAAAACATTATTTTCTTTCCAGTCAGTACCTTTTTGGTTGGTCTAAGGACTTCGCCTCTAAGAGTTTAACAATGTTTTTTTCTATTTTGTTTTTCTGTGTGCCTTTATGTTTCTGGACCGTGCAATGTTTACATTTTTGTTTGAAATGGCTCCATCTCCCTAATTGCAGTTTTGCTAAGTTTTCAGCGAGGTCTTTTTGTAAATTCTCTGTTTTTGGTAACCCCCTGAGTACGTGTCACTGGATTTTCTTCCGAATGTAAGCCTTGGTTAAATGGACTGCATTTATATAGCACTTTTCCATCTGTATCAGACGCTCAAAGTGCTTTACAATTATGCCTCACATTCACCCCGATGTCAGGGTGCTGCCATACAAGGCGCTCACTACACACCGGGAGCAATAGGGGATTAAAGGCCTTGCCCAAGGGCCCTTAGTGATTTTTCCAGTCAGGCAGGGATCCCCTTGGTTAAGCAGTTCTCTCGTGCACATTTTTTTTGTTTGTTTGTCCTGTTTTGTCAGCTCAGTCAGTCCATTTCAAAGGTTTTTTTTCGTGTATTAAGGTCCATGGTTACTCAGTTTTGCTCCACTAGGGGTTGTGCTGTTGATTTATTAATTTCTCTTGACCCTCATAGCATTTCTTTTCATTGGATTCTCCCATTTTTATGTTTCTTATGTAAGAAAGATTTTCCCTCAGGCTGTTTACTGGTTTCTTTTTTGCTCTGTTCCGTGATTGGGTTAGCTATTTTTGGTTACATCCAGTGCGGGTCTTTATATTTGTTTCTCCACATGTTACTTTCAGATATTGCATGGGTTTTGTTTCCAGTGTCTTTCAGCAGTTTCGCTTTTCCTCAGTTACTTCTGTGGGTTGTCTGTTTTTCTTTAATGGGTTTTTGTTTTACCAGGTTCCCCCTCTTAAACATCTCGTTCATGAGAAAGTTCCTCTCTCTCTGTGCATTTGTCAAGTTCATAAAGTCAGTGTGTCCACTACGGCTGCTTAGGTTGGTTACCCTAGGGAGTGTTGATCAAGTTGCCATTTTGTGCCCTAAGGTTGACCCAGGGCCTCTTACTTTTCCTGCCACCTGTCCTGGGTGTTCCCCTGTAGCTCAAGTTACCCATGAGGACCGACTTCCCAACTCACCTGGGGTTGTTCGGGGTTCTTCTATCCGTCATCTTGGGCCTGCTGTATCATGTAGCCGGCCTCCGGCCTCTCCGTTTCACTGTTGCCCGCCTCATGGTTGTCCTCCGGATGCCACGTTTGCCCATTTATCCGCCTGCACGGTTCTTCCCTCATTTGTACCAGATTGGCCCCTAGTGGGGGTTGGTTTTTCCCGGTTAGTTGTTCGGCCCGGCTTGCTGTTTCTGTTTATAGGCAGTTCTGTTGAATTCCAGCCCGTTATCTTGGTTGTTTGTGCCCTCCTGCCGTTCCCCCATCTCCCCACCCGTAGTCATCTTGCGGGTGTGGTTCTCTGGGGACTGCCAGTGGCGATCCATTGGGAGGGGGTACTGTCATGATCTGGCCCATTTGGGCCAGCTGTTTTGATTCTGGACTTTGTTTTTTCCTCTTTCATGTTCTGAGCCTTTTGTCTTTTAGTCATGTATAGTCCCACTTAGGGTATGTCTGGTCTTGTTTCATGTTCATGTCAGGTTGTCATGCTTATGTTATCATTAGTTTTGTTTTTGTTATCCTGGTATTTGTCATTCATGTTCACTTAGTCACTTCAGTCCTAGTTTGTTTCTGTTCATTTATGCTTTGATCTACAGTTCGGTTTATCACATTTTTGGTATTTTGCTTTTGTCACAGGTATTGGTCATTATTTATCTCTGATTATGTTCCATTTATTATTTATCTGTTAAGTCCTTTTATTTATATCTTATAGTCACTGGCTGTTGTCATTCTGTTTCTGTTCTGCCCAAATATATTCCCACTCCATATCACTGCACCAGCCATTGTGTTTGTGTCTCACACTTTGTTTCTGTCTGCTTTGTATTTTCACTCACTCCCGCTCTTGCACTTGCTCACGTGTCTTTGTTACTTTCATCACTCCACTGTGTTTTCCTGCCTTCACTCTCTTGCACTTACCTTTATCTTCCCTGGTCATGCCCCATTCCAGAACCTTCCCTGACACCTGTGTCTTGTTCCACTAATTACATCACCAGTTATTTAAACCCTCACAGCCTTACAGTCCCTTGCTCGATTGTTGAATGATTTCACTTTCCAACACTCACGTCTTGTATTCAGCCTGCCGGTATCTGACCTTGTTTTGCCCTCGACCTTGTACTTGTCTTTGCCTCTGATTACCTCCACGCCGTGTTTTTGACCACAGCCTGTTTTTGGACCAAGCCTCAGCCTCACATCTGTAACTTTGCCTTCGCTCCTGGACCTCCTGTGTACCGAATCCCAGCTTGTAATTAAACTTTTTTCTTACACCAGTCTGTTTGTGAGAGTTTTGCATTTGTGTCCTGCTCGGTTTGTGCCATGCCTGACAGAAATAAAAACAGAGTGAGCACATGCTGAACTCGATATGACCAAACTGACTGAAGTGTTCCCGATTATGACTTAGAGTCATGTTGTTTTTAAGTGGCGAGCCGAGTGGCCATTTTTATGTTTCCTCATGTACTGTATATTAATTGTTGTTTCTGTTGCTCCTCCCACTGTAAATGCTGTTCTGCTCCACAGGCTCATGCTAACTCCTATGGTTCCCACCCGTTCTACATCGTACAGGAAGAGGACGGCATGGCAAATGGAGTTTTTCTTCTGAACAGCAATGCTGTTGGTAGGCCAGACCATTTTTACCTCTGCCAAGGAAGTAATGTGTGGATTTCAATTCAACGTGGTCCGCAAATAGATAATATTCCAGGAAACAAGTTATTCAATTTGGGAGGGGAACTGGAATATATTCTGGAACTGAGATCCACATAGCAGCATTTAACTCAAAACACTGTGAGAGCATGTTCATGAAATCTAGTGAGCAGATGGATAATGTTGTAGAAAGTTAGGGATTTTATTTTCATTTTGATCTGGTAAATATTGTGAGTCCAGGATCCAGAAGTCGTTTATGTGGCCTTGGCAAAGGTGTGGACTCTCTTGAGTGTCTTAGTATTCATATGGTACTTTTTATTGAAGTAACCTTGTTGTACATGAAAAACCAAGCATTAAAGGAATATTGCATTAAAAGCAAACAAAAACAAAGAATGATATAAATTAGGTCACAGAAAATAAAAAAAATACCCTCACTTGTACACAAATCACAAAGAGCCACGCATACACGTGCACACAAACACACCTTTATTGGTCTCAGATCACCAACAGAGTTAGAGATGTAAAACTGAGTGTCGTCGGCAAAACAATAAAATACTTAGAGTTTTTGTGTATTTTTTCCTAGTGAAAATGTGTAAAAAATAAAATTTCAAAGATAATAATTTCTTTGTTCAATGATTGCGAATACGAAACATTTGTTGTCTACAGAGTGGACATTCATCTTTGGTTTTACCATTGACATATCTCAAGACAGTAGGACATGCAGGACATAATACGTAAAACATTGCAGAGTAGAAATATAACAAAATTATAGTCAATATATATATATAAAATATAACAAAAAATTATAACTGCATTTAAAATACAGTAACTATCCAGTCATCACACATTCAAAAACATACCAATATGGTATGTTTGGTATGTATGGTATGTTCTATAATGATTCTATAATGAACACACCTTTTGTAATTAACCTAATGACACTTATCACTTTGTTTTTACATCTCTTATAGTTATTTTCTGAAGCTTATTGTATGAAGAAGCTATTTGTGTTCTCAGAGGTGTCACTGCAACCAACGCCGGCTCTTACCTGGGTGGCCATTGGTGGAATCCTGGATCTTTACATTTTCTTAGGTCCGGACCCTCAGAGTGTCATCCGACAGTACCTACAGGTCATTGGTATGTGTGGTCCATTTTTATCGTCACTTCTTAGTTGTCAGTCTAAGTATATTTGAGGGTGACAGAAGCAAACTGTACAAAATGTTTCCATTTATCCATCTGCAGGTTATCCCATGATGCCTCCGTACTGGTCTTTGGGCTTTCACCTGTGTCGTTGGGGCTACACCACCACTAATGCAACACGGGAGGTGGTCCAACGCATGCACGACGCCCAGTTTCCTCTGGTAACTGAACACAGAGAGGAAAAACCCACACTCTTAAAAGCAATTCCATAACAGTTCTTTCATACTGAACATTTTAAAAAAATTGGTTAAAGTACACATGGGCATGAAGATAGTAACTGGTATTTGACCCCAATGACCTTGAACTTTGTAGAAGTGATTGACTTCTGGCTGATTGTGCTATAACAATTATGGAAATATTCTGAAAGTACAGTGCATATGGAATGTATTCACAGCTCTTCACTTTTTCAACATTTTGTTATGTTACAGCCTTATTACAAAATTGTCTAAATTAATTTTTTTTCCTCAAAATTCCACTCACAACAACCCATAATGACAACATGATACGTTTTTTTTAATGTTTGCAAATTTATTAAAAATAAATAAAAAAAAAACTAAGGAAACACATGTACATAAGTATTCACACCCTTTGTCTCAAGGCACAAATCTGGGGAAGGGTGCTTGGCCTCCATCATCCGTAAATGGAAGAAGTTTGGATCCACCAGGAGTCTTCCTATTGGCTGGCCCACCATCTAAAGTGAGCGATCGGGGGAGAAGGGCCTTAGCCATGAGAAACAAAATTCTCTGGTCTGATGAGACAATGCTTGAACGCTTTGGCATGAATGCCAGGCATCATGCTTGGAGGAAACCAGGCACCATCTCTACAGTGAAGCATGGTGGTGTCAGCATCATGCTGTGGGGATGTTTTTCAGCAGCAGGAACTGTGAGACTAGTCACGATTGAGGGAAAGATGAATGCAGCAATGTACAGAGACATCCTGGATGAAAACCTGCTCCAGGCTGGAGTGATGGTTCATCTTTCAGCAGGACAATGATCTAAAACACACAGCCATGATATGAAATGAGTGGCTTCAGGACAACTCTGTGAATGTCCTTGAGTGGCTCAGCCAGACCCCAGAATCTGATTGAACATCTCTGGAGAGATCTGAAAATGGCTATGCACCAATGCACCCCATCCAACCTGATGACGCTTGAGACGTGCTGCAAAGAGGAATGGGCAAAACTGCCCAAAGATAGGTGCGCCAAGCTTGTGGCATCATATTCAAGAAAACTTGAGGCTGCAATTGCTGCCAAAAGTGCATCAACAAAGTACCGAGCAAAGGGTGTGAATACTTATGTACATGTGATTTTTTTTTTTTTATAAATTTGCAAACATTTAAAAAAAAACTGTTCATGTTGTCATTATGGGTTGTTGTGAGTGGAATTTTGAGGAAAAAAATGAATGTAGTCAATTTGGAATAAAGCTGTAACATAAAATGTGAAAAAAGTGAAGCTCTGTGAATACTTTGCAGATGCACTGTATGTGCCACATTTAGTCCAACTCCTTATGAAAATCAGATCCTTCAAATGTCAAAATTGATTATTTAAGGACATTTTTTGGGGTAAACTTTGTTTGTCATTACATGTTTGGCAGAAATCGGCAAAAACCTACATACTAAGAGTGGCGACATTGTGTCTCTGTGTTTTGATTGACAAGTTCCATATTTTTTCCAATTTCTAGAGTGCTTGCAAATTTATCACATTGGATGCATGGTTTTACTCTCCAGAAAGTTTAAAATGAGAGTGTGTAGTTCATATGGATGCAAACATTGATCTGAAAACTAATATAAAATATGCAAATTTCCAGATACAGAAAGGACAAAAATATGATAAAATACAGCAACACGCAGCTCATGCTTACAGGACATAGTGTGAAGGCAGGCTCTGTCTTTCAGGCTTTTGTATTAGAATTATGGGTGGAAAAAATAACACGGTATTTTAGATTAGTTAATAATTCTAGAGCTAATAACCTCACAAATATGTTAACTTGATTGACCTCAGTGTCAGGCCAGAAATATGTATTTTTTAACAGCACCAATGAAAAATACCACCAAATATTATTCTGAAAATCAATCATGATTTAAGCACATCAGAAAGGTGAAGCATAAAGAGCTGTGTTTATTTTGCACATATATGTCAAACATTAATTACATTACACTCTTAATTAATTTCTTATGGAAGTAACTCGCTTTAATAACTGTCATGGAGTTATCTAAAATGTGTCTTTCGTGCGCGTTTGTATGTCGAGTAGTGGATTTTTGTACTAAAACACTCATTAATTTAACACAGCCACAGATTTCTTATGTGAGTAAAATGTCTAAAAATGTTTGATTCCTATTGTTTTTCATTCATACGCGTATTTAAGTGTTCAAGGATCAGATGTAAGAGCAGGCGATGTTTAGATTTGGATGGTTGTTCATATGCTTAAATAAAAGAACTTAGCAAAAGCAATGTTTTTCAGTGTTAAAAGTCAGATTATGTAAATAAGTTTTCAGATGTGTTTTCTAGATCTAAATGAACCGCATTAGGTAACAATAACACATGCATGACTCTGGATTTGCCATGCATCAAGAGCAAATGCAGTGTGCAATGTTAATCTAGCTAGGAAAGAGTGCTGCCACATATCGCCAATTGTCTCTGCTCTCAGTATGTCGGCGCTCTGTATGTGTGTGTGTGTGTGTGTGTGTGTGGGGGGGGGGGCTCATAATTTTGGCTTTGACCACAGTGACTTTTGCTAAAACAGAACCTGAAGGGCAATTTTGTGGTCAGCATACATATGACTGAATTTATTTAGTAAACTAATGCACAAAATACATACATAATTGCCTGTTAAAATACACGGATAGTGCAACAAAGTGAAAAAAAACACTTGTTTCCATTGTGGTCTGGAAATACACATAAAGTTTCTGGGAAATTTGCCCAAGTACCTCAGAGGGGAGTACACACATATTTCAGGTATAGAGATAAAATCCACTTTGCCACAATTGACATTTGTCAGTACATGTAAAATTGCTCAGGTGATCATTTTTTTTCCTTCAGGATGTGCAGTGGAACGATCTAGACTATGCAGAAAATCGCACTGTTTTCACCTTTGACCCCTGGCGATTCGGGGATCTCCCAGAGATGGTGGAGGAATTCCACAGCAGAGGCATGAAGTACATCCTGATTCTGGTGTGACATCTTTGATTTTTGACATCTTACCAAGTAATAAGCACATGTTAGCCTGTTTGGGCATTTTCTGCAGTCAAAACAAAAAGCCACACAGACAACACATAAATGTTTAACTTGTTCATAGTATCATTGCTTTAATCAGGCTGCAGTTAATTATTATTTTAAGTTAATCTGTTGATTGTATTTACATAAAAAAAAACTGTCCAAAGAACAAACTACATTTCTCATTGAAGCCCCAATCAATCAAAACCACTTTCTGTAATGTAATTAGTTCACTCCAGCTTTACAATCATGTAATTTATTTTATAAAGGGTTTAAAAACTCAGCTAATATATGGTTAAGTGTTTTAATTCCTGTTAAACAATTGGAAATGAAAGCACTGCCAACCAGGCTATATTACACCTAAAATAAAACTAGACTAAGCGGTTAGTGCACTTGTTTCTTTAATTCAATTTTTTACTAATTTTCAATTTTATTAATTTATATAGCACCATCTCGCGACAGTTGCCTCACGGCGCTTCACACAACACACAATTCATAGCAGTACAAAGTGAATTAAAATCGAAAAGGGCACAGTAAAAAGGTAAAAACATAGTAGAATAAAAAGAAATTACAAAGCAAACATAAAAACATAATAAATTAACGATAAGACAGTCTAAAAAAGTGGGTTTTCAATCTTGATTTAAAAGTCTCCACCATGTCGGACTGCCTTATAGATACAGGTAGATCGTTCGAGAGATCAGGGCCACGGTAAGAGAAAGCTCTATACCCCACTGACTTTTTATTCACCCTTGGAACACACAGAAGTCCTGCGCCTTGCAAAAGCAAGGGCCTCGCCGGTACGTAGGGCTTGACCAAGTCCGCCAGGTAGGAAGGAGCCAGTCCATGAACAGTTTTATAGACCAGCAACAGGACTTTAAAATCCGATCTGGCAGAAACCGGAAGCCAATGAAGGGACGCCAGAATGGGTGTAATGTCGTCAAACATTCTGTTTTGTGTCAAAAGTCTGGCAGCAGCATTCTGCACTAATTGCAGACTCCTAATGCTGGACTGTGGCAGACCAGGAAATAAAGCATTGCAATAATCCAATCTAGAAGAGATAAATACATGTATCAGAATCTCAGCATCAGCCATAGATAAGATGGGACAAATCTTCACTATGTTTCGCAGATGGAAGAAGGCAGTCCTCATAATATCTCTAATGTGGAGGTCAAAGGACAACGTACGATCAAAAAGTACCCCAAGATTCCTCACTTTGTCCGTATGATGTATAACACACGAACCCAAACTAAGCGCCAGCTGGTAAAATTGATGCTGATGTCGGGCTGGACCAAGAACCATCATTTCAGTCTTATCAGAGTTTAAAAGTACGAAGTTACTAGACAACCAACCTCTCACTGATACAAGGCAATATTCTAATGATTTTATGTGGATAAGATTACCTGCAGTTATCTGCATGTACAATTGAGTATCATCAGCATAGCAATGAAAGGCAATCCCAAAATGCTGCAGAATATGCCAAAGGGGCGCTATATAAAGGGAGAAAAGCAAGAGGCCCAGCACAGACCCCTGTGGAACCCCAAATTTTACGTCACCAAGGCCAGAGGTAGTGTTAGTATACACAACACAATGAGAATGACTGGACAAGTATGACATCAACCAAGCAAGGACACTTCCAGTAATCCCAAAATCATTTTCCAGCCTATCAAGTAAAACACGATGATCCACGATATCAAATGTAGCACTGAGATCTTAAAGCACCAAAACCATAGTGGTGTCTGAATCCATTGCGCACAGAAAATCATTCACTACTCTGGTTCTTAGAGCAGAAGGTTTCGGTGTCGCAGACCGAACGGTCCGCCCCTGAAAATCGGTCCGCCTTTTGCATCTGCGCATGCATCATTTTGGACCACAGCAGCACGTCTGAGATGGAGTCTCTTCACCCAAAGCAATCAAATGGATTAATGGGATTATTAACAATCAGATGATAAAGGTAAAACCTCTTAAATCATTCTAAAGTCAGTTTTAAGCAGAAACAAGGCCATTTTAAGCAGAAACCTGGCGAAATTCCGTGACGCTTTAAAATGACGCAGTGAACGCATCAGTTAGCAGCTCGTTTAGCCGCAGCACTGTGATCGCTTCATCTGTCTTTTTGATTAAATAATGCTGAATTTATGTGGAAATGATTGTTGTACAAAACCTTTAGTTATCGGTTGCTGAGATAAATGATGACTGGAGTGCACTTTTAAACAGAAACGAGGTTTTAATCAGTGAACCGCGGCTAATGACGCATGTGCAGATGCAAAAGGCAGACCGATTTTTAGCGGGGACTGTTCGGTCGGTGACACCGGTTCAAGACTACCCTTGCCTATTCTCCATGTAATGTGGAGTTGCGTTAAACTTGTACCAAATGAACATGCAGATCCATGTCTGAAGTGAGACCAAAATTGGGGTAATATGGTCAAACTTCCTGATTTTGACTGGAATTCATACAGCTCCATTCCGAACCAATTAATGACCTCTAATTTTAGTGTGTGGCAAACCACAAGACAAAAAGTTACTATGTTCTAGTCTAGATTAAACAAAAGCATATACCATTAACTCCACTGTAACACATTTTAACGTTGATGCAAACCTGATGAATCCATTTCAAATTGAAGTATAATATCTGTTTAAAGCAGTTCAGCCGTTAGTACACAGCTTGTAAAAGTCAAATTCCATTCATTTCAAAGCAGAAAATAATAAATCCTCATGTTTAAGTCAAGTCTTTTCCCTGCGCTGGTGCTGTGCTTCACCACATCCACGACACCAAGTATCTATCTGCATTGGGTACTAAATGGCAACCACCCAATCAAGAGGACCGGTCCATTCCCATATCTTTAAAATAACCATCTATCTGGAACAGCCAGGCGAAACGCAGTCATGACGTTTAATGGGGTGAAATAAATGATTAATGTAATAAAGGATTAATAGTTTAATTGTTTTATTGAATAACTTTCTGTCTATCTGGTGGTAGTGAGTATTAGTTAACCTGCTGACACCTGGTTTGTGGTTCAGGACCCTGGGATCAGCAGCACCAGTCCTCCTGGAACTTATGCCCCCTTTGATGACGGACTGAAACGAGACGTCTTCATTAAAAATGCTACCGGACACGTCCTGATAGGGAAGGTCAGACGTCTTGTTTTTGTGGGGTGAATTTGACCTGTGTTGCATGTCAGTGTTTGTATAGATGTCACCTTACCCGTCCTCTCTTAATCCAGGTCTGGCCTGGACCCACAGCCTTTCCTGACTTCACCAACCCTGAAACGAGATGCTGGTGGGACGACTGCATCAGAACTTTTCACTCTAAAGTTCCTGTGGATGGTCTGTGGATTGTGAGTTTGTTTCACTCACAGAGTAAAGTCTTTAATTTGCTCACTGTATTATGGTCATGATGTTGTCTTTAATTATTTAGAGATTTTCTGTTTTCAGTTTTCAAACTTTTGTCTCCCATTTATCACCCAGGACATGAATGAACCAGCCAGTTTTGTCCAGGGTTCAGTGGATGGTTGTCCTGACAATGACTTCGAGAACCCCCCTTATACACCACGTAATCACATCTCTATTCTGCTTCAGCGGCCTCATGTAATATAATATAATATAAACTTTTTATGCTCAAGCTGAAAGTGGTGCTGATGTGAATGGTTTAATTTTTTCTTTGTGTATCTTTGTTTGATTTGTCATTCAAATTGTTCTTTCACTGTGAAGTTTTTGAAAAGTTCAAACACATTCTATTTATGTACAAGTGTTCAAGAGAAATCCCAAATATTGAGCAATATGTCTTCTAAAACATTTATCTATTTATTGTGAGATACTTTCTGTGGTCGGTTAACAAACAGACTTGAGGAAAATGTGTCCAAGAGCAGTTTCTCGATGATAACTTCTGAACGAGGTACACTATGTCCTCTATAAAGTCCAGTCACCAAAATGGCACCTGTTTGAGTAGGTTTGAGCTGTTTGTCAGCTTGGTCAGACTGTAGTTGATTCATACATATAAAAATGAGCAGATACCCTCGTCATTGATTATTGTTTGAATTGATCTTTTGTTGTATGTGACTGTTGTGTGTGCAGCGGTCGTTGGCGGACGGCTGAACTCGGGAACTCTTTGTGTGTCGGCTCAGCAGAATGTGTCCACTCACTACAACCTGCACAACGTTTATGGACTGACGGAAGCTGCCGCCACTCACAGGTTGTTAGATCATGTAGCCATCAGACTTCCAACTCACAGTCAGTGTTTTTACTGCGTTTTAACAAATGACTTCATTGGTGATCACTGAGGGGAAAACAAACATGAGCTTTGTTGTGGGGCGTTATAAGTGACAACACGCTGTTATAATTAATTCATCATGTCTACTTGTTGTCCTGAATCAGCAAACTGTTTATGTTCTTTGACTTTATTTAAAATATGGCTAATGATGTACAGTCAATTTCACTAAGTTGACTGTATACAACAATTAAAGTTTAAATTTGTTCACACATTTTCAGTCAAAAAACACAAACTTCATATTTTGCTTTTGATTACAACACGTGCACAGTGCTCCAGTCAGTTCTTCACTAATTGCTGACGTGTATTCGGCTGCAGGGTACCGTATTTGTGTCCGTAAGCCCTGGTGCCACCGAATAATGAAGGATGAATAATGAGCCACATAGCATGTTTTCTTTGGTATGAGTCGAGTTATTCAACAATCGTGGGAGAATAGAGGCTCTTAGAGGCAGAATATTTGACTAACGAGGCTCATCTCTGAGCGTGGTGCTAATTTAGAGAAGTTCAAAATTTATCAAAAACAGCGTGGTGCAGTTTGTGTACAGGGTACTACGAGGACAAACAAGGATGTTTGTGGTGAGTGCAGGGCTGTTAGAAGCCCATTATCCGAGAACCTGGCAGCTACGAGGAGAGGACATGCTATTTTGGACAGGATATTTTGCCTCCACACTCGCGCGCACTTCGTCATTACTATATATATATATATATATATATATATATATATATATATGACTGTTAAAATTAAACCAGAGCAAATTCTCCAAAATGTAGCGTTTTTAAATATATTTCTCAGACAGTTACATTAATCACACTGATTATTATTATTATTATTATTATTATTATTATTAGGGTTTGAAGAACAGAGACCACATTAAGGTCACAGTAAGTAGAGTTTTCTGTGAGATGTATTTATTTGTTTGTACTGGGTGTGGTTTCAGTGCCCTTATAAATACCCGTGGTAAGAGACCCTTTGTCCTGTCGCGTTCCTCATACTCCGGCATTGGTCGTTTCTCCGGAGTGTGGACAGGAGATGTCCAAAGTGACTGGGAACAGCTTCGATACTCCATCCCTGGTGAGGACACAAGGTCTTTGAAAAATCCATGTATATTTTCCATCATAGAACAGTGCTGTTTTGTTAATAATTTCCCTCCTGTAGGTTTTAGAAGTCATGTGATTTTGTTTAAAGCTACAGTGTTGTAGGCTTTAGGAGCAAGTATCGGCAGAAATGGAATACAGCAGTCATAACTGTTTGTTCATTTATATATAATTAACTGCAAAATCAATGTCTTTTCATGAGGTTAGATTCAGGCTGTCATATCTCCATGGGAGTGGGCCCTCGCTTCAAGACCAACATGTTGCAGCCCCATGTTGGATACATAATTACATTGCTATTTACACTAATTATGTCGACGGTAATTTGTGGTAAATATTTAACTTTAAAGAAACAAATATTCTTAAGTATAAAATGTAATGTTGTTTGTATATTTTATAAACCATATATAATTCTTCGGTAAGAAGTCTTTATTTGTTCTATACAATAGTAGACTTTTCATGGCATCAGGATGTTCATTTAAAGAAATAGGTATGATCTGATCCAGGTCCCTGATACTATTATTACAATACTGGATGTTTCCTTTCACCTCTACAGTAGCACAAAAGGGGAGTACTTACTCAGGCTTTCACATTTTGCATTGCACCCAAAAGACTGAAGAAAAAGTAGAGGATTCAGTTTCTACTGGTTGCTAAGTGCAAGCTTACAATTTTTAAACTTTTTTTTTTAAACGGGGATCATACATATTGCTTATGCAGTTGGTCTGCTCTGTGTCAGTCTGATCCCATCAGATCTCAGTAGCTAAGCAGTGCGAGACCTGGTTAGTACTTGGATGGGAGATCTCTTTGGAACATCAGCGGCTGTGTGTGTTTCTCCAGGTCAAACTGGAGTTGCATCAGGAAGGGCAGTTGGCGTAAAACTTGTGCCAAATACCAATACGGATCTGGCTGTGTCGCTGTGGCGACCCCGAACAAAACGGGAGCAGCCGTATTGCTTATAATAAGAGAAGGCAAGTGAGCATGAATCCCCATCACAAGGAGCACAAGAAAGAAAGAAGCAAAACTGTGAGTCCAAACAATATCATGACTGGCAACAGCATATCCAGCTAAAAAAATAAAGGTTTTGCTCTAAAGTTCTCGAATGTTACAGTAATGTTAGCACAAATGTTTTGAGAACGTTAGGCCTAACATTCTGGAAATGTTTTTAAGGAAAGTTTCTTTTTGGTTCCCAGAACATTCTGGTAACGTTGAGTAAAGTCATAGTATAGTCACTGAAAGAAATTTGGAGTAAGAAAGACTGTGACACTAGAATTAATATATTTGTGAAATTTCCCTCAACTAGAAACATGACTTGTCAATAAAAGGAAGTAATAACATTAGGAAAACGTTGTAGAAACATTTCTGATAACCATAACCTAAATATAACCAATATATAATGTTACCAAAATGTTATGTGTTAGCTGGGTAATGAACCACTAACTTCACCACTAGATGATGCTAAATCCCACACACTGAAGCTTTAAACATATCTCATCTTTTTAAATTCTGTTAAACTAATTTTGTTTTTATATTGATACCATTTAGTTTACTTACATAAACATAAACCAGTGGGCCAACTATTCTGAAACTTGTTGAAAGTACATAATGATGGCGATCATATGACAAAACCAGAAATTGATTTTATGAAAGCTGTCCTCGAATTGATATTTACACAAAGGGGTAGGACTAAGAAATGATAATTATTTTATTTATTTTTTGCAATATATGATGAAACACTACAACTGACCTTCATGGAAACCTTTTAATATAGCCCATGATTTTTTTTTTTATCTGAATTTGGATAAAGGACTGTAACAGATATGTTTGACGTGGGGTGGCGTGTTTTGGAGCTCGGTAGTCTTCTACACTCTAACGAGTGCTTTACTCTTGTACAATGTACACTGTGATGTTAGCCTCCGATGATTTCAGTTGCAGATCAAAAGGTTCAGCAGAACATCAGAAACTGTTTTTGGTCATTTCTCTGTGGAGAACACAGACTTTATTGTTCTGTACATGTTGTGTCCAGCGGTGCTGCAGTTCAGTCTGTTCGGGGTTCCCCTGGTCGGAGCTGACATCTGTGGCTTTGGTGGCAACACCACTGAGGAGTTGTGTGTGCGCTGGATGCAGCTGGGGGCCTTCTACCCATTTATGAGGAACCACAACGGCAAGCCCAATGCTGTGAGAGCTGCAGCCTCCAACATTGTCTGAGAATTTTACGTTGAAGTAACTGTCTGCACTGCCTGTGCTGTTTATGTTTTAGTGTTCATTATCAGTGTCTGTGATCTTCAGCCTCAGGAGCCGTATGTTTTTGGGAAGAAGGCCCAGGCTGCCATGAGGACGGCAGTGAATCTCCGTTACTCCCTCCTTCCATTTCTCTACACACTCTTTCATCATGCTCACACATCTGCTGAGACTGTGGCCAGACCTCTCTTCATGGAGTATGTGTCTTCTGTTCTCTGCATACAGGGGAGAGTGGGTGTGACGAACAGTTATCGAATAATGGCGAAAAGACAAACATGTAGACAAAACTATGAGACACTAAGTCAAAAGCTAAACTTTCCATGTCGTAATAGGGCAGCGCAGTCTCGTTTGAAAGCTACGTGATATCGCGGGATTTGACCACTTATGAGTATAGCCGGTCCCATTGTCCCATATATACACAGTATAACTTCACGCGGAAGAATGGTGTACTGTTTTGTTTTCAGCTGCAATCACCGAAGCAGTCGTGAAAGTGTTTTTTGTTTTTGTTTTGTTTTTTTCCGGTTCCCAGTGGAGAAGGGAAGACGAGGCAAATGGGAGAGGTCGTGTCGGTAAGTATTAGCCTACACAACTAACCAGATTAGCTCCGTTCTCTCGCCTGCAAAACCACCTTGACATGTTTGAGCTCCAGGTCATAAACATACGTAACACGTCCACTTTCCCACCGCATCGTCACTTTGTCTTTGTATTTTCACTTTGTGTGTAATTTGCCCAAAAACTCAGAGAAAATGCTGTGTTTTTGTCCACGGAAGTAGAGGAATTACATCATATGCGTCCTATTTTACCCCTTTAGTGCCCACCCTCAAAAACGAAACTGCGCTGCCCAATTATGAGATTAAAACATTAATCTTTTGACTTTTCTTCTATGATTATGAAAAACTAATTTATTATTTTTTTTAATTCATGCTTATGAGACACAAAATTTTCTACATTATAATCAGGGGTGCACATAACTGGTACTCATGGTGCTCGTGTGCTAAAAATCATTGATGCACAGCAGACAGAGGGAAACATTTTTTCTACATTTTTTCTACAATCTGTCATTGCTTTCCTCCTATGAAATACTTCCTTTGTGTTTTCTGCTGCACATCATTTGTTTTTAGCACGCACAAGCACCATGAGTACCAGTTACGTGCATGCCTGATTATAATTCACATGTGCTCAAGTTGAACCTGCTTTCTTTGAAAAGCACAGGGCACCAGTGGTGGACCTGCCAATTCTGGTGTTCTATGGCAAATGCCAGTCAAGCTCCATGCTGCCAGCAAGTGAGCACAGGGCCTGCTATAGGACGCCGGGCCCTCAGGTCCCCTCATGAAGTCTGTTTCTGAGTGTTTGGTCAGGTACATTCACACCAGTGGCCTGCTGGAGGTCATTTTGTAGGACTCTGGCAGGGCTCATCCTGTTACTCCTTGCACAAAGAGATACTGGTCCTGTTGATGGGTTGAGGACCTTCTGTCCAGTTCTCCTAGAGTAAGTGCCTGTATCCTGGAATCTCCTCCATGGTCTTGAGACTGTGCTGGGAGACACAGCAAACCTTCTGTCCATGGCACATATTGATGTGCCATCCTGGAGGAGTTGGACTAGCGGTGACACCTCTGTAGGGTCCAGGTATCACACCACCATGCTACCAGTGGTGACACTGACCTTAGCCAAATGAAAAACTAGTGTAAAATCAGTCAGAAAAGATGAGGAGGGAAAAAAATGTCAGTACCTCCACCTGTAAAACCATTCCTGTTTTGGATGTTGTCTCATTGTTGCCCCTCTAATGCGCCTGTTGTTAATTTCCTTAACACCAAAGCAGTTGAAACTGATTACTCCCCCCCCACGCTAATTAACTGACCAGATCAATATCCCAGAAGCTGAATTGACGTGATGCAGTATTCTGATTAAAAGGTGCTGTGTGTGTGTGTGGTGTGTTGTGTGTGTGTGTGTGTGTGTGTGTGTGTGTGTGTGTGTGTGTGTGTGTGTGTATGTATGTATGTATGTATATATATATATATATATATATATATATATATATATATATATATATATATATATATATACACAGTAGTGTTCAGAATAATAATAGTGCTATGTGACTAAAAAGATTAATCCAGGTTTTGAGTATATTTCTTATGGGAAACAAGGTACCAGTAGATTCAGTAGACTTTCACAAATCCAACAAAATCAAGCATTCATGATATGCACACTCTTAAGGCTATGAAATTGGGCTATTAGTAAAAAAAAAAAAAAAGTAGAAAGGGGGTGTTCACAATAATAGTAGTGTGGCATTCAGTCAGCAAGTTTATCAGTTTTAGGAACAAACAGGTGTGAATCAGGTGTCCCCTATGTAAGGATGAAGCCAGCACCTGTTGAACATGCTTTTCTCTTTGAAAGCCTGAGGAAAATGGGACATTCAAGACATTGTTCAGAAGAACAGCGTAGTTTGATTAAAAAGTTGATTGGAGAGGAGAAACTTATACGCAGGTGCAAAAAATTATAGGCTGTTCATCTACAATGATCTCCCATGTTTTAAAATGGACAAAAAAAAACAGAGATGCGTGGAAGAAAATGGAAAACGACCATCAAAATGGATCGAAGAATAACGAATAGCAAAGGCTCACCCATTGATCAGCTCTAGGATGATCAAAGACAGTCTGGAGTTACCTGTAAGTGCTGTGACAGTTAGAAGATGCCTGTGTGAAGCTAATTTATTTGCAAGAATCCCCCACAAAGTCCCTCTGTTAAATAAAAGACGTGCAGAAGAGGTTACAATTTGCCAAAGAACACATCAACTGGCCTAAAGAGAAATGGAGGAATATTTTGTGGACTGATGAGAGTAAAATTGTTCTTTTTGGGTCCAAGGGCTGCAGACAGTTTGTGAGACGACCCCCAAACTCTGAATTCAAGCCACAGTTCACAGTGAAGACAGTGAAGCATGGTGGTGCAAGCATCATGATATGGGCATGTTTCTCCTACTATGGTGTTGGGCCTATATATCGCATACCAGGTATCATGGATCAGTTTGGATATGTCAAAATGCTTGAAGAGGTCATGTTGCCTTGTGCTGAAGAGGACATGCCCTTGAAATGGGTGTTTCAACAAGACAATGACCCCAAGCACACTAGTAAACGAGCAAAATCGTGGTTCCAAACCAACAAAATTAATGCCTCGCAGATGTGAAGAAATCATGAAAAACAGTGGTTATACAACTAATTACTAGTTTAGTGATTCACAGGATTGATAAAAAAGCAGTTTGAACATAATAGTTTTGAGTTTGTAGCGTCAACAGCAGATGCTACTATTATTGTGAACACCCCCTTTTCTACTTTTTTGTTTTACTAATAGCCCAATTTCATAGCCTTAAGAGTGTGCATATCATGAATGCTTGGTCTTGTTGGATTTGTGAGAATCTACTGAATCTACTGGTACCTTGTTTCCCATGTAACAATAAGAAATATACTCAAAACCTGGATTAATCTTTTTAGTCACATAGCACTACTATTATTCTGAACACTACTGTGTGTGTTTATATATATATATATATATATATATATATATATTCAAAGTGACTGTTTCATGCCAGTATAAACAGAATAGGTGACTCAGTAGTTAAGGACCCAAAGATCAGTGGCCCAGTTCCAGGCATTCCAGTTTATTCTGTCCTAATGAACTGCCTGTTTTCTCCTGTGTTTGTGGCTTAGGTTTCCTGCTGACCCTAACTGTCAGACCATAGACCAACAGTTCCTGTGGGGGAGTTCTCTTCTCATTAGCCCAGTTTTAGAACAGGGAGCAGTGGAAGTGTCTGCTTACCTTCCCCCTGGAACCTGGTACAGTCTGCACAATGTGAGTCTGTATGTAAGCATATTACCAGCAAAAGATAATTCTCAACAAAACTAATATCATTTACTTTAATGCTGTTGCATGCTGCAAGATCTTTTGTATTTTCTTTTTGCACTTAGATATTTGAGGAATCATGTGAGATATTCTCAAATTTGAAAAGTTCTTATTGGAAAAAACATTTAGGCCAAGAAGGACTCGTATGTTTCTGTCCATATCAAGACTCCTGCTTGATTTGGACATGCCGGCTGTGCTATCTGTGTGCTACAAAACACACCCACATGGTCAATAGGAGAGCAATGGTGATACCCAATTTTTAAAGGGAGAGGGAGCGTGGCAAAAAGCAGCTTATTTTCATTTCATGCAACAGACACATCAGCAGCATGTTTTTCCAGAAATGGATTTGTGTTTTTGTTTTTTTTGTGTGTTGTTTTTTTGTTTTCTTGTTTCATGCAACAGAAACATCAGCAGCATGTTTATTCCAGAACTGGATTTGTGTATTTATTGTTGTTGTTTTAGGAATGAATCACCACAACTTCTATAGAATATTAACAGCTACAAACTTAAGGCACCTGCTGATTACTGTATTATTGGGAGTACGGTGCATCCAGAAAGAATTCACAGCGCTTCACTTTTTCCGCATTGTGTTATGTTACAGCCTTTTTCCAAAATGGAGTAAATTCTTTTGTTTCCCCTCAAAATTCTAGTCACAACACCCTATAACGACAACATGAAACATGAACATGAAGTTTTTCTTTTTAATAAATTTGCAAAAATAAAAAAAAAATAAACTAGGAAATCACATGTACATAAGTATTTACACCCTTTGTTCACTACTTTGTTGATGCACCTTTGGTATCAATTACAGCCTCAAGTCTTCTTGAATATGATGCCACAAGCTTGGTGCACCTATCTTTGGGCAGTTTTGCCCATTCCTCTTTGCAGCAACTCTCAAGCTCCATCAGGTTGGATGGGGACCATCAGATCTCTCCAGAGATGTTCAATCAGATTCAGGTCTGGGCTCTGGCTGGGCCACTCAAGGACGTTCACAGAGTTGTCCTGAAGCCACTCATTTGATATCTTGGCTGTGTGCTTAGGGTCATTGTCCTGCTGAAATATGAGCCGTCGTCCCAGTCTGAGATCAAGAGCGCTCTGGAGCAGGTTTTCATCCAAGATTTCTCTGTACATTGCTGCATTCATCGTTTCCTCAATCCTGACTAGTCTCCCAGTTCCTGCTGCTGAAGAACATCCCCACAGCATGATGCTGCCACCACCATGCTTCACTGTAGGGATGAGATTGCTAGTTGATGAGAGCTAAACATAACAAAATGTGGAAAATTGAATGCTGTAAATATTTTCCAAATGCGCTGTATCTATATATTCTACCTAACCAGGTGTGTGCATAATGCAAACTCTTTAAAGGTTTGCTTCATGTTTGGTGCCTCTCAGGGCCAGCCCTTCTACAGTAAAGGCCAGTACCTCCTCCTTCCAGCTCCTTTGGACATCATTAACGTCCATGTGAGGGAGGGACACATTATCCCCCAGCAGGTAGGTGTCAACTGTAGAAACACTCCCTCAACATGCACCATTTTGTTTTTGTCTTTTATTTGTGATAAAAACAAGTTTTTTGCAAACAATCCACGGTTTGTCTCTCACCCATGTGGTCCTGCTGCGACTCTGATGCTCAATAAGGCATTGGGTGCTAACAAGTTAAGATAGTTTGTGCTCATCCCGGTGTCGCAGACCAAACGGTCCACCCTGCCTCCACTGCGCATGCGTCATTTCGGAGCTCAGCAGCTCTTCTGAGACAGACTCTCTTCACCCAAGTGGATTAATGGGATTATTAACCATCAGATGACAAGGTAAACCTCTTAACTGAAATGACCGACGCGCAGTGAACGCATCAGCTAGCAGCTCATGTAGCTGCGGCGCTCTGATCGCTTCCTCCGTCTTTTATGATGAAATAATGCTGAATTTAAGCTTCAGATATCTACCAATTTTTAGAGTGATTCGATCTATGACACTGAGTTAGTGACCTCCCGCTTCGTGACCTCAGTGTCTCTCTGACTATAACGTCTGACACGGGAAGCAGCTATACATAAAAATAGAGGTTAAGCCCATATGTCTGAGGCTTTCTCACCCTCCTGTTTTTAAGGTAGTGACTCCATCTAGTGGTAAGATATAACTCATGAACTCAACTTTTTTCTTTAAAAAGTCATCCTGTGATTTTGTAGAAAAATGGGCCTTTTCGATGATTCTCTAAATGTTCTCTCTGCTTCCTGTGCAGGCGCCTGCTTTGACAACCACAGCTTCACGCAGAAATGCCTTCTTCCTGACGGTGGCGCTGTCAGCAGGAGGCTGGGCCTGGGGTGACTTGTTCTGGGACGATGGGGACAGCCTTGACACATTTGAGACAGGAAACTACTGCTACCTTTTCTTCAGTGCGGGGCAGGTAGATAAGAGCTGAGCAATACCTTAGCACGGATTTGGACGTCTGAGTTCTTGTTTTCAAACCTTCACTTCTCTCCTCTGCTTTAGTCGCAGGTCGTGAGTGACCCTCTGCGGCTGAATGGGATGCTTGATGGTCTGGTTTTAGGGGGCCTGCAGGTGTTAGGGGTGATGTCCCCGCCGCAGTCTGTGTGGGCCAATGGGGAGAAAGTGCGTGACTTCAGCTATCGCAGCGACACCAACGTGAGTAGTGACACGGCATTTCCGCTGTGCACGCACACTGTGCTGCTCTGACTCTTGTCACCTCTTCACACAGGTGTTGACAGTGACAGATCTGGCGTTGTCCATGTCAGAGGCCTTTACAGTCCAGTGGACTCTGTGAGGGCTTACTCATGAACCTTTGGGAGCTGTGTACTTTCTGGGCTGCCAACAGCTGATGTTCCTGAGCCACCCTACAGCTCGCTGTGTACTTTTATGCTGCATTTACACATAACGACGACAAGTCACGAATGCCACGAAGTACACATTCTTGGCCGCTGATCACGAATGTGTTGATTTGAGGCAGAGGCATCAGGTGTCCTCAGGAACTGCTGCAACCTGTTACCACGCGTTACGATTAATGGCACATGTTGCTGGCAAATTATCAGGAACCATTACGTACGGTCAAGAATAATGTTCCGCGCTGCTCTGCGCTATTGCACGTAACAGCGCATCGTTACGTTCTGTCACGTTGTCAGTGAGGCAGATTGTCTCCACACACACCTCCATATTCATCCATCAGATGCTGATCAGTTCAGATCGCTCCAGTTTGCTCCTCAAAATCCACAGCACAAGAACTTTGTAATTGCATGCTTAGTTGGGCTCTGTGCCATGGAGTGGAGCAGAAAGGAGGAGGAGACAGAGAGCCATATGTGTGGCTTCACGCGGCTCTCGTCTTGCTTGTTTTCCCAAACATCAGGCACAGCAGCAGTAGCGAGTGGAACACCTGCAGGAGCACGCTGAGGAGCATTGGAACAAAACTTTTAGCCGACTTGGCGTCACTGTCCTTCAGCATACTGCAGCAATGAAACTGAATGCGGTGCAGCAGGGTTTAATTGGGCACACGTCAGAGAAGAACGCTGTCACACTCTATTAAGGATCATCACTAATCAAGATGGATCAACACGCTCAGTTATGACCACTACGACATGAGGCAGAATGAGGGTGGTGCGTGACATTCGTGGAAGATTTTTTTGACAGCCAAAAACATGCTCCACGAAAATCACGAATATCACGCACCAACACGTACTATTAAGAAACCTATTCAGATGCGTTAAGTCACGTTAAGAATGTCAGGAATGTACCAAGAATGATGCAGATTTGACATTCGTAACACGTCCTGCCTATGTGTAAATGCAGCATTATGTTTACAATCTCACTGTTACAACGTGCCTCTGTGATGATGGCAAACTGAAGGAGTCACTGCTGTTTTCATAGCGAAGTTCCTAAATGTTCATTTTATAACTTTGCTTCTTTTTGCACTTTGAAATGCTTCAATACGTTAATAAACATTAAAATCCAGCACTCTGTTTGGTAGGATGATGTAATACAGCTTTTTATGGCGATGTTTTGGGTTACATAAAATTACTAACTCTTCAACAGCAAAATAATTCAAAATTTTGTCTTTTTCAGCTTCTCATATATAAGAAATTTCTTAATTTGTTATAAGACAGAACATTTTAAAGGCATTACTTGGAGACATTACAATAAACAGCTTAATTATTTTCTCATGTAATTGTAAAAAAAGACAGCTGTCTGCATCTGTGTGTATGTCCATGAAAAACTTTTACTGGCCAAAAAAGGGACATTATAACATTTATTTTATCCTCCCGAATATGTGGAATACCTTCATTATGTGCATACTGTAAGTTGAGAATAATTTCATAAAAACACAGAATTCAAATAGTTACATATGAATTCTGTGTCAAGTCTCTACTTTATGACACAAATGGCCCATAATGGCACTATAAGGATGTGACATATGTACGTCACTCTTGCCGTAGGGTTTCACTCTACATGTGGTTACATAATGTTGCATAGTAGGTCTACCACACTGGACACCACACTTGTGTAATGTATACATGAAAAATAAAAAAAAATGTCCAGAAGACATGCAATACCTTGATTATGTGCACTAATTTATGCAATCACCACCAGGGGGCCTTCATGTCATACAAAAGTACTGCATATCATTATCTCTGCAAGTACATGAATTCAGTGTTTTTATTAAATTATCCTCAAACCCTTTCACGCCGTTGACTCCAGGGACCTATCATCTAAAACCTGGACAGTCAAAGGTGAAGAAAATCACAAATATCTACAAAATATCACACCTAGCCGTTGCCTGGGTACCCTGTTAGTTACAGTGAGGAAAATGGTTTTTCAAGTTCTCCCACTTAGAAATCATGGAGGGTTCTGAAATTTTCATCTTAGGTGCATGTCCACTGTGAGAGACATAATCTAAAAAAACATCTGGAAATCACAATGTATGATTTTTTAATCATTTATTTGCATGTTACTGCTGCAAATAAGTATTTGATCACCTACCAACCAGCAAGAATTCTGGCTCATACAGACCTGTTAATTTTTCTTTAAGAAGCCCTCTTGTTCTGCACTCTTTACCTGTATTAATTGCACCTGTTTGAACTTGTTACCTGTATAAAAGACACCTGTTCACACACTCACTCAATCACACTCCAACCTGTCCACCATAGCCAAGACCAAAGAGCTGTCTAAGGACACCAGGGACAAAACTGTAGACCTGCACAAGGCTGGGATGGACTACAGGACAACAGGGAAGCAGCTTGGTAGAAGACAACAACTGTTATGATTATTTATTAGAAAGTGGAAGAAACACAAGATGACTGTCAATTTCCCTCGGTCTGGGATTCCATGCAAGATCTCACTTTGTGGGGTAAGGATGATTCTGACAAAAGCTTAGAACTACACAGGAGGAGCTGGTCAATGACCTGAAGACAGCTGGGACCACAGTCACAAAGATTACATTAGTAACACATGATGCTGTCATGGTTTAAAATCCTGCAGGGCAGCAAGGTCCCCCTGCTCAAGCCAGCACATGTCCAGGCCTGTTTGAAGTTCACCAGTAACCATCTGGATGATCCAGGGGAGGCATGGAAGAAGGTCATGTGGTCAGATGAGACCAGAATAGAGCTTTTTGGAATCAACTCCACTTACCATGTTTAGAGGATGTGTTGTGTGGGCCACCAGAAGAGGAGGTACTGCTGGCCCACCACCAGAGGGCGCCCTGCCTGAAGTGCGGGCTTCAGGCACGAGAGGGCGCTGCCGCCACGGACACAGCCGGGGGTGACAGCTGTCACTCATTATCTCTTGACAGCTGTTGACAGCTGTCACCCATCTACTCTACAGCATCTCACTCTATAAAGACCAGACGTCATCTCCACCTCGTTGCCGAGATATCGTACTTCTATGGAGGTAACTGTCACTGTCAGTATTAATTGATTCTAAGAGCTATTGTTTTGCAGCTGTCAACCAGAGGACCGGTGTGGGTCGCGACTGTTTCGTCCTACGTCCGTCAGATAAGTGGTTAAACAGACGCTGCACGAGTGTGTGTTAGAGGTGGAGGTGGCATTCCCACCGTTGTTGTTACGGGGTGTACACACACCCACACTTGACTGTCTGTTCTTCGCCAGCAGTACCAGATCCGACAGTCGGGGACGGTGATCACCTGGTTATTCGGGACTTGGCGGCTCCAGTATTCACCAGGTTCAGTGGCGGCGGAAATCGTATGGTTCCGGCTCTTCTCAGGACAGACGTCTTCTATCCTCAAGCCTGCCCACACGTCACCTTTGTGGATTGACTGTTATCAGATTCTGAGATTGTCTGTGTATTCGTTGTGCACCTTCACAACATTAAATTGTTACTTTTTGGCTCATCTATTGACCGTTCATTTGCGCCCCCTGTTGTGGGTCCGTGTCACTACACTTTCACAACAGGATGAGAACAACCCCAAGAAAACCATCCCAACCGTGAAGCATGGGGGTGGAAACATCATACTCTGGGGGTGCTCTTCTGCAAAGGGGACAGGACGACTGCACCGTATTGAAGGGAGGATGGATGGGGTCATGTATTGCGAGATTTTGGCAAACAACCTCCTTCCCCCAGTAAGAGCACTGAAGATGGGTCATGGCTGGGTCTTCCAGCATGACATTGACCCCAAACACACAGCCAGGGCAACTAAGGAGGGGCTCCATAAGAAGCATTTCAAGGTCCTGGAGTGGCCTGGCAAGTCTCCAGACCTGAACTCAATAGAAAATCTTTGGAGGGAGATGAAACTCCAAACCTGAAAGATTTGGAGAAGATCTGTGGGGAGGAGTGGACCAAAATCCCTGCTGCAGTGTGTGCCAACCTGGTGAAAAACTACAGGAAACGTTTGACCTCTGTAATTGCAAACAAAGACTACTCTATTAACATTGATTTTCACAGGTGTTCAAATACTTATTTGCAGCAGTAACATACAAATAAATTATTTAAAAAAAATCATACATTGTGATTTCCAGATTATTTTTTATTTATTTTTTTTTAATGTCTCTCACAGTGGACATGCACCTAAGATGAAAATTTCAGACCCCTCCATGATTTCTTAGTGGGAGAACTTGCAAAATTGCAGGGTGTTCAAATACTTATTTTTCCTCACAGTATTTCTAAAAAAGATCTTAACTATAGTCCTGTCAAATGTTTTGTGATAAAAAGTAATGTTTTTTTGAACAAAAGATCCCTATGTGTTTCTAAGCCAGCTGGGAAATATCCCTCTAGCATGTCCTGGGTCTTCTCCGGGGCCTCCTTCTAGTTGCACATGCCTGGAAGACCTCCCTAGGGAGACAACTGGGGGGCATCCTCACCCGGTGCCTGAACCACCTCAGCTGGCTCCTTTCAACACAAAGAAGCAGGGACTTTACTTTGACTCCCTCTCGGATAGCTGAGCTTCTCGTCCTGTCCACGAGTGTGAGTCCAGATACCTGACTGAAGAATCTCATTTCCGCCGCTTGTATCTGTGATCTTGTTCTTTCAGTCATTACCCAACCATAGGTGAGCATAGGAGTATAAAACTACTGGTAAATTGAGAGTCCAGTCAAGTTATTCGATTTAAGGTTCCAACCCACCACTAATTGCAAAAACAATGTTTCATGTGGGATTCTCCTCTGATTTACCCCAGGAATAACATATTTAAAAAATAGAGAACAGTAGAAGGGATGAAAGGGCCCAAAATATGCTAATTCATGTTAATTAGGTATGAACATGAAAGGAACCAGGCAGAACAACTGGAAATCTTGTATCTGTCATCAAAAGGAGGACTGAAATGCTGTCCAAATTTACTTGGTGTGTTGTTAGAAATACTAGAAACTGAAATTGAGGGCACTTTTGGATAATTATGTTGCTCAGTGAAATGTGCAGAAATCCCCAGCTCCTCAACAGAGGACATGACAGTACATAGGATTGAGGAGCTCCTCAAAGTGTTCTTTCCACCACCTGACAATATCCTCAGTCCAGTTTAGCAGCTCTCCTCTTCTGCTGAACACAGAGCAAAGAACTGCTTCTCCTTCCTGAGGCACCTGACAGTTTGCCATAACCATTTTGAGGCTGACCGAAAGTCATTTTCCATGGCCTCTCCAAACTTCTCCCATGCATGCGTTTTTGCCTCAGTCACCACTGAGGCTGCAGTTCTTCTGGCCTACCAGTACCTTTACGCTGATTCTGGAGACCTCTGTGACAACCAGGCATGACAGGTCTCCTTCTTCAGCCAAACGGCTTCCCTTACTGCTAGTGTCCACTAGCAGGTTCTTGGGATGCCGCAATGACAAACACTAGAGTGTTCGTGATTATATCATCATTTATTAAATTTTTTGTCGTCTGACTAAAATTAGTTTGTGCATCCTTTTGTTTTCAATATAAATCTCATGCCTATCAGAATTATCCTGGCAAGCTGCCCACATCTTTTCCCCCCAAAAGTGGTCACGCCATTATGGTCAAAGGTCAAAGAGGGACAGCTGCATCACTGCGTAATTTAAGGTCAAAATCTGCTCTGTAGCCTCAGCAGTTACTGACGTGTGTAATGAGCAGAATTTAGTGGCTTTTGATTGTTACCGTAGCAACACTTCATTTTTTGACAGTCTCCCTTTCGGGATGATAGAAACTATGATGATCAGATTTGGCGCAGACAGAACATCATACATTCATGTTTGTATTTAAGGTTGTATGATTTTATTTTCATAGCACAGCTACATAAGAATACCTTATAACATTTATAATAAAGTGCAGTGATAGAAATGTCTGGGGGAAATGTTTTTTTTTTTTTACTCAGAAGAGTGACTTGTTTGCATAGATGTAGGAAAAAAAAGAGAATTAGAATGTGCACCAGGGGAAAAAAGGTGAATAAACGTTAGAATCTGTCACGTGACCGTGACGCTCTGAGTCCAGCTATGGTGCACGAGCGCTTCAAAACGTCAGTCATGACGTTGTAAACTGGATCAGGCCATGATTTTTGTTGCCGTAAAATAATTTATTTTTTTCCCAAATTATCATTTATTATTTTTATTTTATATTATTTATATTATTTATTATTATTTTCCAAACACAAACAGGATATTTGTTCGCGCGTGTGTTAAAGTCCCGGTTTGTGAAGCGGGGGGCTTTCCTCGTACCGGAAACAGCGACATTTGTTTTGGAGGCGTGTCAAGCAAAAAGTTTAACGGAAATAATAGCAAGTTAGCGAACCAAACTAATAAATGTGTCCAGAGAGAATTAAATTTAGATCAGCAATTAATGGCTGTCGTCATTATTTATTTGCCTGTCAGCTCATTAATAAGCCAAAATAATTTATTTTGTAGTTTAAAAAAAAAAATCTCGTGCAAATAATAGAAAACAACTTCCACTAATTCGCCAGAGCTGAAGCGGGCAGCTTATTAGTTTTGTACAAATAATAATGAAACCCAAAATATATTTGATTATAGGAACCTAAAATAGCTTTATATTTCAAAAAATGCAATAGAGATTTTTTTTTTTTTTTTTTTTTTACTTTGATCAATTAGAAAAGTTTGTTTTGGGCGCATACACATCAAAGCACCCAGGGAGGCTTCTTGAGCTGATTCAGAGAATGCCGCAGAGAAAATGGGTAGAAAATAATATGTCCTCAGAATAATTTTGTTGTGAAACATCAACCTAAGAGGAGAGGGCCTGATAATGAACACTTACAGCACCTTCAGGTCAAGTGAACTCCATCTAAAGAGATTAAAAAGAAAAGGAGCATACCCATGTATCATATCAACAAGCTGTTACAATGATTGAATAGGCTGACAAAAGACAAGCAAGTAAAAAGATTCCCAAAGCATTGCTGTTTATTTTCTTGGAGGACTAATTGACATTAAAATAAACTTTTAAAGCTTGAATTCTGAGTGAGCAATATGTACGATATTTATGATGTCATAAAGATAGTGAGTGTGTGTGTGCTGTGATTTATTCTTTCATTTTCTATACTGATTATTCCACTGTAGGGTCACAGAGTAGCTGGAGCCTAGGCCAGCAGTCATGGGTGTGTTTGATTATAAAACTAATCATCTTTGGTTGATACTGAAATAGTACAATTGTGTGGTCATGAATGGCGATCTCACTGGACATCAGAGAACTTAGCTCTGTATGTTTTTGTGACACCATGAAACAGGCTGAGAATAAAGCAAAAAATCTTGGCCACATATATGATCTTTATGATGTCCTTAAGTTGTGTGTTTATTTTTAAACCTAAAAATCTGTTGTTCCTGACGAAGTACAGTGATGTGGTTTGGAAAAGGAGGCATCACTAGGCACCAGAGAACTTGGATATGTCTTTATGACACCACTTGGGGCGGGGGGGAGTAGGAGGAGTAACATGAAGACAGGGGACGGGAAGGAGAGGAACAGTAGTAGCCCATAAGACAGTAGTGAGCAGTATTTCTGGTATTTATATTTGTATTTACATTTTGCAAATTGTTTTATACTTCTACTTTTGATACTCTGTGTGCTTCTTACCCTGTGTGCTGCTATACAATGCTGCTGGAACCTCAATTTCCCTGAGGGAGTCTTCCAAAGGGATTAATATAATTCTATCTAATCTAATTGAATCTAATAAAACAGGCTGAGATGAAACCAGATATTTTTTTTAATCAGCAACATGTATGCTCTTTGTGATATAAAGTTGATGTGTGGCACAGCAGGTGTGGATTCAACTCTGGAACTGCCCCTGTGATCGTGGTTGCATTATAAAATTTTGCTCCTCTGTATATTTTAAAATGCTGTCCATAAAAATGAAAAGTTTGAAATATAATTAATTTAATTTAATTTAATTAGCCTTTATTTAACCAGGTTAGTCCCATTGAGATCAAATCTCTTTTGCAAGGGATAATACAGTATAATATAAATATTCTGCGAGGTAAAGCTTAAATTTGTTTTCTAAAACTGGGGTCAACAGATACAAGTGCAAACATTTGAACTAAGGCGCTGTTTTATTTATTATTTTTCTGTTAAGAGACTTTATTTTGAAAGGCACGACAGGAACTGTATATTTTTGCCGTGGATATTGCAGCAACAGACAGTCAGCGTTTGATGTGACTGTCAGAAAAGCACAGACGCTAATAGAAGAACACTTTAAACTAAAGTTAATCGTAAAGAGAGGAGCCGAGAGGCCTCCTGTGGGTACTGCACGTCCTCGGTGCTCCGCTCTGATGCTGAACGTCGCGGGCTGCAGGCTGCCGGGCTGAAGGTGAGGGCTGAGCCGCTGCTCATTCATTTTCTGCTTCTCACACACAATCCACAAAAATGTCAAATTACTGCACATTTTCATCAACGTATGGCTTTATCATGTGGGGATGGACTTCAGGCATTTTGTTGACGGCTAAAGAAATTTTTCATTCAATATTTATTTATTTTTCTTCTTCATAATAATAATAAAAACTACTAAAATCCGTTAACAACACTTTGAAGCGTTCAGTCCGAAGAATGTAAAGGAACAAATGCAGAAAACATTAGGTGTATTTATGGGGGTAGATGTAAGTGGGCTTAGAGCCCCCCCCCCAGGATTTATTTCACACAGTGATGGAGCAGAAATGAAGCTTTTTGAAACTTCGAACCACAACAACGATTTGCTTCAGAAAACGTGATGTTTTGAAATGCTCAACATACTACATGAAGTACTTGATTCAGAAAATGATCTATGATTTTAACATGCCTGAAATAGTATGGTGACCTATAGTGGATAGAAAGGGCTCTTTGGTTCATAAAACAGTTATTCAAAACGTTTAATCAGTAAATGAAACAGTTGCTTCAGATACTGTTGTCGTGGTTTGACAATGCCTTAAATAGCAAACAGGTGGACAGTGATTTTTTTTTTTAATGAAAACTTCACTACTTTTAAAAGTTCAAAGTGTTCATGAAACAGTTGATTCAGGAAAATGATCATGGTTTTGACAAGCCTGAAATAATGCCCATGAACTGGAATGAAAAGTGGGGTTTCCTTGGTTCCTATATATACTTAAATAATTCAAAATAGTAAATGAAACAATTGCTTCAGAAAAAGGATCAATGTCTTTGACAAGAATATACAAGTGCTCTTTAGTTTAGAAAATACTTAAGTGATTCAAAACATTTAAACATTATAGTGCAGAAGGTTCAATCAATCAATCAATCAACTTTTTTCTTATATAGCGCCAAATCACAACAAACAGTTGCCCCAAGGCGCTCCATATTGTAAGGCAAGGCCATACAATAATTATGAAAAACCCCAACGGTCAAAACGACCCCCTATGAGCAAGCACTTGGCCACAGTGGGAAGGAAAAACTCCCTTTTAACAGGAAGAAACCTCCAGCATAACCAGGCTCAGGGAGGGGCAGTCTTCTGCTGAGACTGGTTGGGGCTGAGGGAAAGAACCAGGAAAAAGACATGCTGAGAAGGGGGGCAGAGATCGATCACTAATGATTAAATGCAGAGTGATGCATACGGAGCAAAAAGAGAAAGAAACAGTGCATCATGGGGAACCCCCCCACAGTTACGTCTAAAGCAACATAACCAAGGGATGGTCCAGGGTCACCCGATCCAGCCCTAACTATAAGCCTTAGCGAAAAGGAAAGTTTTAAGCCTAATCTTAAAGTAGAGAGGGTATCTGTCTCCCTGATCTGAATTGGGAGCTGGTTCCACAGGAGAGGAGCCCTGAAAGCTGAAGGCTCTGCCTCCCATTCTACTCTTACAAACCCTAGGAACTACAAGTAAGCCCGCAGTCTGAGAGCGAAGCGCTCTAATGGGGTAATATGGTACTACGAGGTTCCCTAAGATAAGATGGGACCTGATTATTCAAAACCTTATAAGTAAGAAGAAGAATTTTAAATTCTATTCTAGAATTAACAGGAAGCCAATGAAGAGAGGCCAATATGGGTGAGATATGCTCTCTCCTGCTAGTCCCCGTCAGTACTCTAGCTGCAGCATTCTGAACCAACTGAAGGCTTTTTAGGGAACTTTTAGGACAACCTGATAATAATGAATTACAATAGTCCAGCCTAGAGGAAATAAATGCATGAATTAGTTTTTCAGCATCCACTCTGAGACAAGACCTTTCTGATTTTAGAGATATTGCGTAAATGCAAAAAGGCAGTCCTACATATTTGTTAATATGCGCTTTGAATGACATATCCTGATCAAAAATGACTCCAAGATTTCTCACAGTATTACTAGAGATCAGGGAAATGCCATCCAGAGTAACGATCTGGTTAGACACCATGCTAGGTTAGGTTAGGTTCCTGGTTCAAATCCCACCCCTGCCACATTTCTCCATGTAATGTGGAGTTGCATCAGGAAGGGCATCCGGCGTAAAAAAAAAACTTGTGCTAAATCAACATGTGGCGAACCCGAGTGAAAACAAGGGAGCAGCAGAAGGGACTGACTATCAAACAATTGCTTCAGATAATGTTTCATGGTTTTGACCAGGGTTGCGAGGGTTACTTTAAAAATGTATTCCGCTACAGTTACTAGTTACCTGTTGAAAAATGTAATCAGTAATGTAATCCAAGTACCAATATATTAAAGTAATGTAATTTGATTACTTTCAATTACTTCTGGATTACTCCAATATCAAATATGCTAATACAGACAAAAGAAACTAAATATAAATAGTCTTGACCACATAGTACAGTTTAAGCAAAAACTGTTTCTTTTACATGGCATGCTCTGTTTTACTTCACATTATGAATTAAGAGCACCACAATATTGTTTTAAACACACCCAGTGTTCACCTGCTAAATTTTCAACAAAAAATGCCAAACAAATGAAGGATATGAAACTCAGGCGGTGCTGTGCGGATTAATTTGTAATTAAAAGTGGCTTACAGAACAATACACAAACGAAAAAAAAAGAAGTCTACTGCTTGTTCAGTAAATTCGCACCATGTTGAACATATCAGTACACTCAAACTTTCAAAATAAGAACAACAGCATAATGAAAACCATTAAGTAAATACTGTCAGTAAGGAGGTGTGATCCCCATTTTAATTCCGGGCAAGTTAGTGATTTGCGCACATAGAAGTTCAAGAAACAGGTGGAATATGTCGGAAAGCTGTGCATGTTGGCAAAGCCACAAACGGAGGAACAAGGGAGACAATATTTCCTTCCATAAGTAAGTGGTTTTGGTTCTTCTTGTCACTTTGTCTGTGATATTTGGTTGATAAACAGCTGTATGTCTCCTGCCGTACCTGTGTCACCCGATGACTCGGACCATTAACTCTTCACTTATGTCTAGTTAAAATACTTGTCGTTAGTGATTAAAATTGTTCAACAAGACGCAGGATTTTTTTATTTGCACCTTTAAAATAATGAGATTATAATGACTCGCGCTGTGCCGCTCACAGTCACACCCACACAGTGAGATGTGTATCCACACCACTGACTTCATGAATGAAACTCAGTCAATAAAGGATAATTGTGTAAAATAGAATATGTATATAAATGTATTGTAATGGTTTTAGGAGCTGCGCTGCGCTGAATAGCAGCTGCACCAGGACGTCTCAGCTCAGCAGCTTGAACAGTGCAGATCCGTGTAACGTTCAACACTAATATTTGGGAATGTGTGAGTGTCAGAGTAAGTTTAATACTTTCCTGACATAATTTAATGTAATTTAATTTTACTGGCTCAATATCCAGGTCAAAATGGCATTTTTTAACATGTATTTTGCGAGCATTTTTCTGAGTGTGTCCAGTCACGGATCTCCATTGAAAATGCATTAACATCTGGGAACTTCATCAATATTTTGCCCGGTTAGGAGACGTCATGTCGCTGTCCATGAAGGGATGTTTTCATTTCAAAGAAAAAAAAATTATATACAGATAACGGGGTTCTAGCAAGGATAAAATTTTAGCGTAGTGGTAATGTCGAGGGAGCGAAGCGGAAGGGGGGAAGCTTTTGAAAATTCAAGCTAAAAATTGGCCATTCTAGGGGTACCCAAAGGGGAAAAGCCAGGTCCATGTTCAGTCCCTTCATCATGTCCAGAAGGCTGGGGAAGATTCAAGATTCAAAGATTCAAAGAAATTTATTGTCATATGCACAATATAGAACATGAACATGTTCCCTGCACAATGAAATGTGTCTACTGCATTTAACCCAATCCTAATTGCCAGTAGGAGCAGAAGTCGCCATTAGGCGCCCGGGGACCAGCTCCAGATGTACATCCCTGCCTTGGTCAACAGCAGGGCTGAGTAAACCAACACCGATCCATAACAAACAACACACACACACACAACACATGGGCCGGCCCGGTACATAAAACATATATATGAAAGCAAAACACGAGGGAAAAGGAGAAAAAAAAAAAAAAAACCTCATAGCTGCTGCATTACACCAGCAGCAATGAGGAAAAAAAATCCCCATCAGCACAGAAAAAACAATAATCACAGAGACAAAACAGGACACAGGACGACAACCGAGATTTGAAAGGACCAGTTATCAGAACACTCCGGAGGCAGCCTGTTTGGTGCCGTCAACGGCCTTGTCCGACAATCCTGGAGGGGAAGGGACGCAGCCCTGCGCAGTCTGAGCAGTCCTGAACAGTTCTAACAGAGCTGGAGAAGCTGAGGGGAGGGGGAAGACCAGGGAGCGAGGCTTAAGTGTTGATCTTCTGAGGAGGTTTGTCACAGCGACCTTGAAGTGCAGCTGTATTTGGGGAAGCCAAATGAATAACCAGATTAGCAGACGCCTGAAAGATTCCACAGTTCTGAGAACAGAGTGGCTCTCAATGCATCTGAATGTAGAATGTGGTCTTCACAGACGGTCATAGCAGGTTTCCAGGGCCGCAATCCTGCTCGAGATGTTTTCCAACGTGCGGTTAACCCCCGCCGATTGCGCAGCCACTGCCTTCCCAATCAAATCAATCATGTAGGGCAGCCTGGAAGGACCAATCAAAGCTGCTTCCACTTTCTTGATTTTCCGGTAAACCAGCAAAGTGCCCGCTCCACACATCAGAAAGCCGGTCAACCACCAAGCCGAATATGTACACATCTTCAACGTCCTCCACAGAAAGCATGTAAAGGCACATGACCTGCCATCTCCTCCACGAGTCCATCACGTAACCCATCACATAAAAAAAAAAAATAAAAAAAAGTTTGTTGAGTGGGCAGTCTCATTCTGGGTTAGCCAGTACATGGCCCTCAGTGAGGCAGTCGGAGTCCGTGGACATTTTTAAGTCAAGACTTAAAACCTATTTTTATTCTCTTTCTTATGAGTAGTTTTTATTTTGTTATGTTTATTCTTTTACTTCTGTTTTTAATTAGATATTTGCATTTTTTATTTATTTATATTTTTCATGTTGAACTGTTCTGTGTGAGGCACTTTGAGACGGCTTTGTTGTATTTGGCGCTTTAGAAGCTGATTAAATTGAAATTGAACAACATTTTATTGAGTCTTAAAGTAAATAAATATGAAATTGATTACTGGATCCTTAAACTCTGGACATAATAAACGCTACATGGTGGATCCTTGATCTCTGGACATAAACAGAAATAAAATCTGTTAGTGTTTGTCAAAAGCATTTCCTTTCAGACATTATTATTGGCATGAACTGTCTTTCCATACCTTTGAGCTGAGTTCTGTGCTGCAGGTCAGGTTTATAAAGAATGCAAGACGTCTCATTTTGGGAGGAAAAACGTTTTAGTCGATTGAAGTTTATTGTCTGTATTGCAATGTTTGTAAGAGGTGTCATTTTATTTAAAGCGACGATTGATTTAAAGTTATTAGCGGGCTCTCAACAGAGAGCCGTGCAGCATTGAAGCTGTGACAAAACGGAGGACGATTTTCGTTTCTCGACTGCAACAAGACCAGAGTCCCAGTTAATAACTTTAATCCACACAAAAGTGACTCATGATATTTTAATGGCTTTCAGAGGGGTGAAGAAGCGGACTTACCGCTTCTGAAGAGCAGCGAATCAAAGAGCCACGAGCCATTGAATCGAAGCATTGCTTCGATTCACGCTTCAAACTGGAGTCGCGCTGCAGAAATGGTTGATTACAGACGCTGTATTGAAATCGTTAACGGTCCAAAATTATAGCGTAACGGGCCGTAACGCAAGTTTGCGCTAGCTAGAACCCTGGATGATAATATAAAATGCATTAAAATTGTAATCCTGCGAAGTAATCCCCATTGTTACTAAATATACCTGTAATCTGAATACGTCTTTTTTTTTCTGTAACTGTAGCGGAATACAGTTACCTTTTTTTGGTATCCTAATTACGTAATGCCGTTACATGTATTCCGTTACTCCCCAAGCCTGTCTAGGAGATATGATCCCTCCATTATGTCCTGACTCTTCCCTGGGGCCTCCTCCAGTTGGACATTCCTGAAAGACATCCCTAGAGAAATGACCAAGGGCATCCTCACTTGATGGCTGAACCACCTCAACTGGCTCCTTTCAGTGCAAAGAAATAGAGGCTTTATGTCCAAATCCCTCATGGATATTAATGCTTCTCGCCCTGTCCAGGAATGTAAGGCCAGATACCAAACATAGAAATGTCATTTGCGTCACTTGTATGCATGACTGTTGTTTTGGTCATTAACCACAGTTCATAACAATAGGCGAGGATGGGAGCCACGATGGTCTTGTACAGCATCCGCAGAACATCAGACACGGCCACAATCGGTCTATTGATGTCACGCTTCAACTTAACCCCACTCATTAACAAGACCAGAGACACTTGAAGTCTTCTGCTTGGGGCAACAGCTCTCCCCTGACCCAGCGGGACAGTCCACCCTTTCTGACAGGGGACTGTGGTCTTCATATTTGGAGGTACTAATCTCATCCCAGTCAGTTCACACTCTGCCTCAAACCTCCCCAGTGTGCACTGGAGTAGGAAGAATTAAGCAACAGAACACATCATCTCGCAAAAAGCAGACGATGTAATTCTGAATCACCAAACTGTACTCCTTCCAGTCCATGACTGCACCCTGAAATTGTGTCCATGAGCATCATGAACAAGATTGGTGACAGGGACACCCTAGAAGAGCCCTGACACCCACCATGTATGCCAGGAATATGGACACAGCTACTACCTTTGGTTAACTACTTTGGGCTTTTGTGTCTTGATGGCACAGACGTCTGTGGAGTCAGCAGGTGCCTAACTCTGGTGTGGGAGGAATTTGGCGAGACCACAGAGAATGAATTTAGGTCAGCTTCAAAGTGGTTCTATCTGGTGTCTCAGAAGAATGAGGCAATGGATGTGTATTTTCAGCAATGGAGGAGATCTACCAGGGGTTGGAAGAACACTTTGAGGATCTTCTCAACTTCACTGCCTTGCATCCATTGATGAGGCAAGGATGGAAGAGTCAGGTGGATCTGGTCTGGTGCCATCTCCCTAGCAGAAGTCACTGAAGTAGTCAGAAATTTCCTCAATGGCAAGTTGCTGGGAGCAGATGAGATTTGCCCTTGGATTCTGAAGTGTCTGGATGTTGTTGGGTTGTCATGGCTGACATGCCTGTACAATATTGCATGGAAGTTGGGGACAGTACCTCTGGGATTGGTAAACTGGGATGGTGGTCACCATTTTTAAAAAAGGGCTGGAGAATGTGTTCCAGTTATAGAGGAATCAAGCCCTGGTCCCACCGAATAATGAAGGATGATTAATGAGCCACGGAGCTTTTTTTTTGTAGGAGTCCAGTTATTCAACAATCGTGGGAGAATAGTGGCTGTTAGAGGCAGAATATTCGGCTAACGAGGCTCATCTTTAAGTGTGGCCCTAATTTCAAGAAGTTCAAAATTTAGGAACAATAGTGTGGGGCAGTTTTGTACAAGGTACTACGAGGACAAACAAGGATTTTTAGAGGCATGTTTGTGGTGAGGCGAGGCTGTTAACAAGCCCGTTATCCAGAACCTGGCGGCTACGAGGACAGGACAGGCTATTTTTGGCTCTGCCCTCTTGCACGCTACAATTCCAACCTGCTTTTGCGCTGGACGCTGTATATAAAATAATTACTTTGTAGCGGATTAATCATTTTCTGTTACAGTTGGGCATTGAAAACCACCTTTAATCACTTCTGGAATCACAGAGGACTGTTTCATCTAGAGCTTTTTTTTTCCTCTCTCTGTCTCATGTGCTGAGGTGGAGAATGTATTTGGAACAGCCTAAAAAGGTAAGTATTTGTAATGTTTATATTGTAATAGCTTGATACAACAGTTACATGTTCATTCTTTCTTATAAGCAACTGTAAAGTATGTTTATGATAGATTTAACATCTTGTTATACAACCCCTGGCAAAAATTATGGAATCACCGGCCTCGGAGGATGTTCATTCAGTTGTTTAATTTTGTAGAAAAAAAAGCAGATCACAGACATGACACAAAACTAAAGTCATTTCAAATGGCAACTTTCTGGCTTTAAGAAACACTATAAGAAATCAGGAAAAAAATTGTGGCAGTCAGTAACGGTTACTTTTTTAGACCAAGCAGAGGGAAAAAATATGGAATCACTCAATTCTGAGGAAAAAATTATGGAATCATGAAAAACAAAAGAACACTCCAACACATCACTAGTATTTTGTTGCACCATCTCTGGCTTTTATAACAGCTTGCAGTCTCTGAGGCATAGACTTAATGAGTGACAAACAGTACTCTTCATCAATCTGGCTCCAACTTTCTCTGATTGCTGTTGCCAGATCAGCTTTGCAGGTTGAAGCCTTGTCATGTGTCCAAAATATCAATGTAAACTTGTGCATTTATTGATGATGTAATGACAGCCATCTCCCCAGTGCCTTTACCTGACATACAGCCCCATATCATCAATGACTGTGGAAATTTACATGTTCTCTTCAGGCAGTCATCTTTATAAATCTCATTGGAACGGTACCATACAAAAGTTCCAGCATCATCACTTTGCCCAATGCAGATTCGAGATTCATCACTGAATATGACTTTCATCCAGTCATCCACAGTCCACGATTGCTTTTCCTTAGCCCATTGTAACCTTGTTTTTTTCTGTTTAGGTGTTAATGATGGCTTTCGTTTAGCTTTTCTGTATGTAAATCCCATTTCCTTTAGGTGGTTTCTTACAGTTAGGTCACAGACGTTGACTCCAGTTTCCTCCCATTCGTTCCTCATTTGTTTTGTTGTGCATTTTCAATTTTTGAGACATTGCTTTAAGTTTTCTGTCTTGACGCTTTGATGTCTTCCTTGGTCTAGCAGTATGTTTGCCTTTAACAACCTTCCCATGTTGTTTGTATTTGGTCCAGAGTTTAGACACAGCTGACTGTGAACAACCAACATCTTTTGCAACATTGCGTGATGATTTACCCTCTTTTAAGAGTTTGATAATCCTCTCCTTTGTTTCAATTGACATCTCTCGTGTTGGAGCCATGATTCATGTCAGTCCACTTGGTGCAACAGCTCTCCAAGGTGTAATCACTCCTTTTTAGATGCAGACTAACGAGCAGATCTGATTTGATGCAGGTGTTAGTTTTGGGGATGAAAATTTACATGGTGATTCCATAATTTATTCCTCAGAATTGAGTGAGTCCATATTTTTTTTTCTCTGCTTGGTCTAAAAAAGTAACCGTTACTGACTGCCACAATTTTTTTCTTGATTTCTTATATGTGTTTCTTAAAGCCAGAAAGTTGCCATTTGAAATGACTTTAGTTTTGTGTCATGTCTGTGATCTGCTTTTTTTCTACAAAATTAAGCAACTGAATGAACATCCTCCGAGGCTGGTGATTCCATAATTATTGGCAGGGGTTGTAATTGATCAGATGAGGTGCACTCTGTGCATGCTGACGCAATGACTTGCACTCAAGATGAGCATTTACACAGAATGCAAGCCTGCAATGGAGCAATTTTGCAGACAATAACCGACGAACACAAAGTTAAAAGGGGAGATGATGGTCTAGCCTAGTGGTGAAGCATTGGGCTTGAGACCAGAGGATCCTCAGTTCAGATCCCAGCCTGACCGGAAAACCACTAAGGGCCCTTGGGCAAGGTCCTTAATCACCTAGTTCCTCCCGGTGTGAAGTCAGCACCTTGTATGGCAGCACCCTCACATCGGGGTGAATGTGAGGCATTATTGTAAAGAGCTTTGAGCGTCTGATGCAGATGGAAAAGCGTTATATAAATGCAGTCTATTTAAAAGTTTTATCACAGTGTCAAAATGAATGTAAAGCTGTGGAAGAAATAAAGCCAGCGAGAAGAAGTGCACAGGCGACTGTCCAGGAATGCAGAACACGAGTGCGCAGGATAGCGATTTTGCAGACAAAAACACAAACACAAATTTAAAAGTTGGATCACAGTGTCAAAATGGCTGTAAAGCTGCGGAAGAAATAAAGCCAGTGAGAGGAAGCGCAGAGGCGACTGTCCAGGAACCCGTGGATCGGTTCAAGCTGGTCTGGTTATGGATGTGTGTGTGTGGTTTTTTTATTATTTTTGGTGGGGGTGGCGGGAGTGATTCACACAGTTGCGGGTGTATGTAATTAAAGCGGCCACCTCACTGTGGTCTTTTTTTTTTTTTTTTTTTTTTTTTGGTCACAGAGAGCTGTGCACACGCAGAACTGCTGCATTTATGACTCTGAAACACAGGTGAAGTGCAACCTGACGCAGGGATGCGCACACTGGCGGTACGGTGCAGGAGCGTCTTTTTTTTGGGCTGCCTTTAAAAAATGTGACATCATCTTGAATGGATGCCGTGAATTGAAAATCCACACTTTAAAGGGACCACTGTGGGAGGGCCGGAGGTTTGGACAAAACCCATGCCTAAACGTGGACCAATGTCATGTTACATGGCGCTGTATGGATCATATATGGCTTGACGTGGATCATATGCGGCGACACGAGCCATTGGGGCTGGACGGGGCTCAAATGACAGGTCAGATGTGGCTCATTAGAGGCTGATACCTGAAACATGCGAGGTACTTCAACGCAGATAGAGGCTTCATAGTGGATACGTGATAGATTTATACGTGGATCATTATTCGAATAATCACTGACACGTGGCTCATTATTCATGGCTTTATTATTTGGTGGACTGAGGCTTCACACTTCTTAGCTTCCCTGGAGAGAAGGCATAGACCATTCGTCGAACCTCAGATTCCGAGATTCAGATATTGACAAGCTTGAAGTAATGTTGTGACCTGGAATGGAAAGTGGGGATTCCTTGATTCAATATTTAATGTTTGACGTAGGTGACTTTGTTAGTGAAGAAAGGTTTACTGTGGCCTCGCCTGGTGCACAGCAACACAAACACAGTTGTTGGTGATTGCTCTATAATAAACTAGAAGCACTCAGAGTGCAAACCTCCGCCAAGCCCATGGGGTAACTGACGCCATACCATCTACACGCCGTGGAATCATTGAACCTAAAAAAGTCTAACAAGGATGTTTGCTCAGTAGTAAAAAAAGTTTCATCTGCTGTGACTGGATAGCATGTATCCTTAGCACTTGGCATGACAGTTTATTGCAACTTGCACCTTTCCCAGAAGCTACTGTCATCTGAGCACTGATATTGATATTGCATGTGCTTATAGACAAAACAAATAAGAGACAAAATTCAATTTATTATTCAACTAAACTGCAAATATATGAATTTTTTTTAACATTTATGAAACACTTCTCTAAACAAGGCCATAGGGTCACTGACCCTAAAGAGATTTCTTTCTTTCTAACCTTTATTTAACCAGAAAATATCCCATTGAGATTAAAAACCTCTTTTTCAAGGGAGTCCTGGCCAAAATGGCACCGGCAAACACAAAATACAGTTACATATTTATACAATAAAAACACAGAAGTTATAACACATTATGAGAAACAAGTGCATATAGTACAATTGGCGTCAGTAACTCTTTGTTTGGATTTAAAAGTGCTCAAAGAAATTAATTCAGTTAGTTTCCAGTCTTTCTGTAGCATGTTCCACGCATAAGGTGCAGAATAAACAAAGGCTCTTTTGCCCAATTCCGTCCGAGCAAAGGGGACAGAAAGCAACAAATACTCTTTCGAACGAAGAGAATAGGATTCAACATTTCTCAGAGTAATTAACGAGCAAATGTATGAAGGCAGCAATCCCAAAATTGCCTTATAAATAAAAGTGTAGAGATGACTAGCCCTTTGAGTGGCCAGAGCAGACCATCCTACTCGAGTGTATAATTCACAGTGGTGAGTAGACATTTTACAGTTCGTAATGAACCTCAAGGCAGCATGATAAACAGTATCGTTTGTAAATATTGAGCACCAGCATTCATGTACAGAAGATCTCCATAATCCAACACAGATACAAATGTTGCAGCAACAAGACGCTTTTTCACATTAAAAGAAAAACACAACTTACTACGAAAATAAAAACCAATTTTTAGATTAGATTCCCTCCTTGGCACAGTGATCTATTTCTTTTTGTCTCTTTCTCTAAAATTGTATATAATAATCATTACATTATTAATATAAACAAAAATAAATTTAAGAAATATTACAATTTGAAAACAAATGCACCCGAACGTAATGACAGCTGCAATTGCTTAATGCGAACTTTTAACATTGAAAATGCCATAGACATGCTAACGCGTTAGCATCGGGATCCGGATCGTGATCCGGATCACCACTAAAATTTAATCACTTGTTCCTCTTGTCATTTCCAACCACTCCACAAAATTTCATCAAAATCCGTTCAAAACCTTTTGAGTTATCCTGCTGACAAACAGACAGACAAACAAACAAACGCGACCGAAAACATAACCTCCTTGGCGGAGGTAATAATTATTGCAAAACATTGCTTAACTACAACCAGATTTTCTTGTAAATTGCGGGAGACCATGAACAATAAATTATCTAGTAATTCTCAGCCCCCAAATCTAATATTAAAGGTGAGAAATGGTCACACATCCATTCATTTTTCAGCAAATGCTTACTCCAATAAGAACAGTCAAATCAAATCACTATTTATTGTCACATGACGTTACTTGTACATGTGAGTGAAGTGCTTGTGTGCAGGCCTCTCATGCAGCAGTAGTACAACATTTAACAAATCTACATATACACAGAAACAACAATAATAATGAAAAAAAAACAGACTACATAATAACCTACAGATAGCTGTACAAATAGCTGCTGTGCAAATGTGTGGATAAAGTGACATTGGGATTAGCGATGTTGGTCAATGTTCAGCCGTCTGATAGCCTGGTGGAAGAAACTGTCCCTCAGTCTGCTGGTTTTGGACCAGATACTCCAGTACCTTCTGACTGACGGGAGTAGCTTAAACAGTTTGTGGCGGGGGCTACTGGGGTACTCTGTGATCTTCCCCACTTTCCTCAGGCACCGCTTTCTGTAGATGTCTTGGAGGGAGGGACGCTCGCCTCCAATTATCCTTTCACCGTTTGCTACTTTAACGTTTCCCATAATCTCCCTGGCGGCCCCCTGCGCTTCCCAGAATGCACCGTGGTGTAAGCAGAGTTCCAGCGTTTCAAAGCCATGTAATGGATAGCGAGGATGTGGATGGCGTCAATTCAGTGAGTTCATGAGCAATTATGATGATGACACGTTGACAGGGTTATCTTGAAGAGGTGCAGCACCTGTGGTGATCTTCTGCTGTGCCCCGATGTTGTCTTGTTGTTCATACGTCACGAGGTGTGTTTACATAGTGCCCTAAACTGGTGTCGCAGACTGACCAGTCCCCCTTAAAAATCGGACCCCCTGCCTTCACTGTGCATCCGTCATTTTGGAGCGTCAGCATTATCATTTCTAACAGTGAGCTGCAATCAAGCGATTATCACCTCGTTTCTGCTCAAATTTGCACTCCAGTCATCATCTGTCTCAGCAACAGATATCTAAAGCTTTTGTAGAACAATCATTTCCACATGAATTCAGCATTATTTTGTAATCAAAGATGGAGGAAGTGATCAGAGCGCAGCAGCAGTCCTGCTGTGCCTACGTCATTTCCATGCGTCAGTCGCAAAATTAGGTGATTATCGCCAGGTTTCTGCTTAAAACAGCCTCATTTCTGCTTAAAACTGACTTTAGAATGATTTAAGAGCTTTTAATTTGTCATCTGATGGTTAATAATCACATTATTCCCTTTGATTGCTTTGGGTGTGGAGAGTCAGTCTCAGATGTGCTGCTGTGGTCCCAAATGACGCATGCACAGTGAAGGCAGGGCGGACCAGTTTTTAAGGGGGAGGGTTTGGTCGACAACACCTGCACTCTGCTGAAACCAACCTTTTGCATAAGTCACGGACCGCCGGACGGCGTGAGATTCACAGCTGTGAGACAGCGAATTCTTGCCAGGGCTTTGTGGTTGTAGGTGGTGCTGTTGTCGTACCAGGTGGTGATACATCTGATGAGGATGCTCTCAATGGCACGGTTGTCGAACGTCCTGAGGATGTGGAGGCGCACGCCAAACCTCTTCATTCTCCTGAGAATGAAGGGGTGATGCTGCGCCTTCTTCACTGTTTTGTCTATGTGAAGTCATCCACCAAGTACACACCAAGCAACCGGTCACTGCTGACTCTCTCCACAGCAGCACCGTTAATGTGTGCTCCTTTATGCCTCCTGAAGTCCACTATCAGTTCCTTGGTCTTTGCAATGTTGGAAGTGAAATGGTTTTCTGGCACCAGTGTGTCAGGGCACTGACCTCCTCCCAATATGCAGTCTTGTCACCATTGGTGATGAGACCCACCACTGTTTTTATTCACAAACTTCATGGTGTAGTTGAAGCTGTTAGTGGCCATACAGTTGTAGGCGTAGAGTGAGTACAGGAGAGGACACAGTACACACCCCTGAGGAGCACCGGTGTTCAGTGTGACTGAGGATGATGTGATACCGCCAGGTGTCTGCCTGACAGGAAGTTGAGGATCTAGGTGCACAGTCCGAGGTCACATAGCTCCCTGTCCAGTATCGAGGGAATGATGGTGTTGAACGGGTGATAGAAATAACATTTTGAGGATTCCCTCAACCTTACTGACATGTCCTCTGTTGAGGAGACAGGCATAGAAGACTCGGGTGGATCTGGTGCCATCTCTCTAGCAGAAGTCACTGAGGTACTCAGAAAATCCGCTGGGAGGGGATGAGATTGATGCTGTGACTGTTGTCAAAGTTCACTTTTACCCACGTTGGTGAACAAATCTGCATTAGTCAAGTGTGTGTGACTTATTTATATGGAGCCCTTAAAGTTAAATTAGCATTTTTTTAGCAGTGTTAAAGCAGCATTCCAGGTTCACATTGTTGCATGGCTAGTTGTCGCAAAGGTATACATGGGTTTGCAAAAGTGGAAAAAAAGCACATTTGCCCAGTGCACAAGTGGACTAAATTAGTAAGTTATTATTTTTACTTTTACGTGTTACATATCCAAATAAACCCAGCCAAATATTTGATAATGCAATATTTATAGAATATTATCAGTTATCAAGTTGTTCACCAATGAATATGGCTTTATACACCCTGAAGGAAACATACACCCTGAGGCCTAACGATTTTATCATATACCTATAAATGATAAATGTTGTATGGTTTTCTGAAGGGTGTAAAAAGCCATATTAATTGGTGAACAACTTGATAACTGATAATATTCTATAAATATTGCATTATCAAATATTTGGCTGGGTTTTTATCATATACAGTGGTCCCTCGTTTATCGTGGGAGTTACGTTCTAAAAATAACCCGCGATAGACGAAATCCGTGAAGTAGTCAGCATTATTTTTTACAATTATTATGGATGTTTTAAGGCTGGAAAACCCCTCACTACACACTTTATACACTTTTCTCAAACAGGCATTAACATTTTCTCACTTTTCTCTCCTGTAAACACTCAAAGTTCAAACCTTAGTAGAAAAAAAAGAGCGTTTTCCTATAATAATTATGATGGCTTTTAGAACAAACTAATTTAATTTTAACGAACAACCTATGAGGTTGGACACGTAAGAAATTGTTAATAGTGACTCACCAGTATTTCACAGTTCCTCTGACCGTGCCTCTTAGTCGTGGCGCCGCTCCGCTGTCCAGATTGGCTGATTATTCGGGTGGTATGAAAAATGTTACCGTCCGCGAAAAGGGTGTATTGCTATTTATTCTTTAGTGTTTATCCAGTCATATTGGCGTCATTTATAGGTATATGATAATACCGCATACAACTGCATAGACCTGATGACACTAATTCTGCAACAGCTAATCTGAATTCTATTTTTTTTTTTTCCAGACATCAAGATATATATGAGGAATTTCTTTTGCTGTAGTTTGAGACCGATCCAATGAGGATGTCACTTACAATCGAGCAAAAACAGAAACTGGTGAAATTCTACTTTGAGACCAAATCGATCGCGCAAACCCAGCGACAATATCAATGTCACTTTGCAGTTAGAAAAGCACCAGACAAAAAAACAATATGGAGGATTTCAAACTGATAGAACTGTTCAGTGTTTAAAAAGGGAGATCTGGCCGAACCAGAGGAGCGGTGCACATATTGAGCACATCTTGTGAATGCCAAAACTCTTACAAACTGAGGTGATATTAGAAATGAACACCAGAGATAAAACTCCTTGAGATATGCTTCAAGATGATATATATGACAGATATCAGCATCCAAAAGTGCATCAATTTTCTATGGCTATGTTTGTGGCACTTTTTGGGACATCCTGTACATAATATATATATGCACAGACAGAATATGGACACTATATAAAAACCTACAACCCCATTTCCAGTGAAGTTGGGACGTTGTGTAAAATGTAAATAAAAGCAGAATACAATGATATGCAAATCCTCTTCAACCTATATTCAATTGAATACACCACAAAGACAAGATATATAATGTTCAAACTGATAAACTTTGTTTTTGTGCAAATATTTGCTCATTTTCAAATGGATGTCTGCAACACGTTTCAAGAAAGTTGGGACAGTGGTTTTTTTAACACTGTGTTACATCACCTTTCCTTCTAACAACACTCAATAAGCGTTTGGGAACTGAGGACACTAATTGTTGAAGCTTTGTAGGTGGAATTCTTTCCCATTCTTGCTTGATGTAGGACTTTAGTTGTTCAACAGTCCGGGGTCTCCGTTGTCGTATTTTGCGCTTCATAATGCACCACACATTTTCAATGGGCGACAGGTCTGGACTGCAGGCAGGCCAGTCTAGTACCCGCACTCTTTGAAGCCACACTGTTGTAACACGTGCAGAATGTGGCTTGGCATTGTCTTGCTGAAATAAGCAGGCACATCCCTGAAAAAGATGTTGCTTGGAAGGCAGCATGTGTTGCTCCAAAACCTGGATGTACCTTTCAGCTTTGATGGTGCCATCACAGATGTGTTAGTTGCCCATGTCATTGGCACTAACACACCCCATACCATCACAGATGCTGGCTTTTGAACTTAGCGCTGGTAACAATCTGGATGGTCTTTTTCCTTTTTTGTCCAGAGGACACGGCGTCCATGATTTCCAAAAACAATTTGAAATGTGGGCTCATCAGACCACAGCACACTTTTCCACTTTGCATCTGTCCATTTTAAGTGAGCTCAGGCCCAGAGAGGCGGTGGCGTTTCTGGATGTTGCTGATGTATGTCTTTGCTTTGCATGATAGAGTTTTAACTTGCACTTGCCGATGTAGCGATGAACTGTGTTAACTGACAATGGTTTTCTGAAGAGTTCCTGAGCCCACGCGGTAAGATCCTTTACACAGTGATGTCGGTTTTTAATGCAGTGCTGCCTGAGGGATCGAAGGTCAAGGGCATTCAGTGTTGGTTTTCGGCCTTGCCGCTTGAAAGTGCTGAAAGTTCTCTGGATTCTCTGAATCTTCTGATTATATTATGGACTGTAGATGATGGAATCCCTAAATTCCTTGCAAGTGAACATTGAGAAACATTGTTCTTAAACTGTTGGGCTTTTTTTCATGCAGTTGTTCAGAAAGTGGTGATCCTCGCCCCATTTTTGCTTGTGAACGGCTGAGCCTTTTGGGGATGCTCCTTTTATTCCCAATCATGACACACAGTTATGTCCTCAGTTCCCAAACGCTTATTGAGTGTTGTTAGAAGGAAAGGTTTCATTGTTCTGTGGTTGGTTGTACAAATAACAATCAATTTGTACCAAATACTACAAATATTTAAATTAATTACCGTAAATGAAAGCTACAGTGTAGCCACAGGCTCTTTCTTTACCGTAATGTTTTGAAAAATGTGCCTGATGACTTGGTAGGGACCTGAAAATATTAATGTTTTGTGAATAAGTGCACCTTTTTTAAAGTTTCACTTTCAGAAACAATTAATCATGTGATGTGTATCATATTTAATGATAGTTGATGAGTCATCCTTGCTGAGCAGCCAGTTAGAGATGTGCAGTGGTGGGCACAGCTAACCAAATCGTTAGCTTTGATAACACTTAATTCGCTAACTGAAAAGTTATCTTTTTTAAAGCTAAACTTCTAAAAAAAAATTAGCGGACGTTACAGATAAAAGCTATAAACTGTTAAACTTTCAGTATTGATTTCAGAACACTACGAGCTACTGACACAACAACGAGCCAGTGCTTCTGTGTCAGATTAGCTTTCTCTCAGCAAAAGAGACCTAGTGACTGAGGAGGAAGAGAAGAAATAAAGACAATTTCTCTTTACACCATAATGACTCACCAGCATATCATGCAAGTCATCAACAGGCATACAGATTTAACTTATGGTTAAAATGTAACCAAACTAATTCCAGACAAGTTATTTGAATTAACGTCACGTCTGGGTTTTATAAAGTGAAAATATCTGCTATATGTTTTAGTTTTAAAGTAATGCACTAATTTTGAAGGTTTTAGTGTTTGGACCACACATGCTGTAGTGCATTATGGGTAAAGTTTTCACGACAGGAGAAATGCATTGAGACACTCTGATGAGGCCGCACTTTTCTCTTCCTTTCTTTTCTGTAACCAGCTCTCCTCTGCCTGCAGAGGATAGAGCTGTCTGTCTGCTCGGAAACATTTAACAGGTAGGTACTAAAGTCTTTGAATTCAGACTTCACAAATGTTTTAACTGCTAAGCTTTATTCACTATGCCTACAAAAATATGTTAGCGGTCTAAAAATATCAGACTTAAATTTATCGGAAGCTAATTGGTCCGCTGATGGTTTTCAGAGTTATCTGAAAAGCTAATCCGATAATGAAAATATTAGCTTTGATAGTTAGCGGTTAGCAGATTAGTGGAACTGTGCCCACCACTGGAGATGTGTCGTAAAGAGTTGCCTGTGGGAATCCACAGGCCTTGGTCTTTTTTTTAGCTGCCTCAGGTGATATAGTGTCAAGTTCTGATGAAAAGGTTGCTGTATTCAAATGTCAGCTTGACATCTTAATTATTGTCACCCATAGATGACACAGTGTCTTGTGCTTCAGTTTTTGCTCCTAAACCAGTTGGGGCTTTGGCTTCTCATTAAAGTTGTTCTTAGCAGGCAGTCTGTTAAGTGTTTGCTGCAGGGGGACCAGGCTGGCGTCAGGGTGGTGTTGCATGTGAGTCATTGAATAAAACAGAGGCAGTCAGGTCAGAGGTGCTATGTGAGCACACTGAGGTGTCAACACCATAAACGATGAAGTGAGAAGAAAAAAACGTGCATAACTGTCCGTTATCGGCCTCAGAGGCAAAACTGACCAACCGCTGACAGTGGCACAGACAACGAATATCTTAATGCTGAAGTGAGACCCCTGAAAATAGACATCATGTTTATGATCCAAATATGACCTGTCATTATGTGAATTATGTCCAGAAAGAATGTGTGATCAATAATATGTGTGTCTGTTAATGTGCGAAATGAAAGATCTGATAATTATTATTAAAAAAAAAAACAAAACGGTGTAATTTGTATTCCAGTGCAACTTATACTCCTGTGTGACTTATATATGGGTTTTCCTCTTTAAGAGGCATTTTTTTTTTTTTAACAGTTGCGACTTTTGTACTCCAGAAAATTGTTAATCCTATTAAAGAAAAACTAACAAGCACAAAAAAAAAACCAACTACCAAAACCGGACCCACTGACCAAAAATAAGCACAGACTGACCAAACAATCAGAAAACCACCAGCTGGCTGAACAGCTGACCAAAAGTTACTATGGGCTCACCAATCAACTAATTGACCTATCCTAAAACACCCACTGATCGACCAACAGTCATTGGCTGATTCACAGACCATCCAATAATAAAAATGCTGGCCAACTGAATGACTAACAATAATATTTACTCGCTGACTGACCGAAAAACTAGTTAAAAAAAAAAAAAAAACTCCTCTTACTGTCCAAAATAACCACGGGCACACTGACTAACTAACCAAATAATCTATGGCCAAAAATAACAATTGACTAACTGGCTGAACAACCAACCAACTGATTAACACCAGTCAACTGAATGACTGGCCAAAAATAGCCACTGGCTTACTGACTGACCAGTCAACAAACCACCAACTTACTGACCTGACTCACTGACCAAGAATAACTGTAGACCAACCAAACATTTGGAAAACCGCCATTAAACAGCAACAAAAACAGGTCACCATTGACCAAAAACTATACGGCCAACCAGTCAACAGACTAACAAACTAACCATTGATCTACCAATTGAAATTAACCACTGGCTGACTTACCACTTGACCACAAATCAACACTGGCTGAATGACCAACTAACCAAAAATAACTCATAACCAATTAATCAAAAATATGAGTTGACTGACTGACTGACCAAACAACTGACCTCCAATAACTGCTGGTTGGCAGAACAACTGACCACCAATAACTGCTGGGTAACTAAAAGACTAACTGTTGGATGAAAGAACAGTTGATTTAAAAATAACCCATTGGCCGCTGGCTGAAAACCTGATCAGCAATATCCTCTGGCTGACTGACTCAGGGATGAACCAAAAACAGCCACTGGCTAGCTGAACAACTGACCAAAAGTAACTCCTGGCTCACCAGCCAATTAATTGAGTGACTGACTACAAATAAACCATTGACTGACCAAAAATAACCACTGGTTTATAGACCAGAATTAATCACGGGCCAACCAACTGAGTTACTGATATTGTTAAAATCAACTGACTTTGTGATGGTTAAGTTGACATAATCTAAATTTTCAGAGATGAGTATTACTTTCTTTGTCATTGTAAGATTGGCAGTTTTTTAAAGCATTTTTGCCAAAACTTCAACAACTAGTGGACTTATAACATTTTTGGGAGTGGGGTGGTGAATGTAGATTAGGCACCACGAGTATTGTACTCTAGTGTTATTGTGGAGTGCAGTGTGTCCTGTCTGGGTCCTGGCATCAGGAAGTGGCATTCCTGCTAATCAAAGAGGTCAACATGGCCTGTGGGGGGGAAAAGGAGGGAGCATTGGTTCGACAGAGCGGAACATTAAGAAAAGGACCTTCCAGTGATTCGATACACATTTCAAAACTCAGTGCAGGGAAACGAAACTTCAAGCCTTATGTGATCTAATGGAACAAAGGATGTGAAAATGCAGATGTAACCCCTTTCAGTGACTTCTGAGCCTGAAAAGTAAGATCACTTCAAAGTATTTTCCATGCTGATTTAGCAGACCGAACGGTCCGCCCCTAAAAATCGGTCCGCGTTTTGCATCTGCGCATGCGCCATTTCGAACCACAGCAGCACGTCTGAGACGGAGTCTCTTTGCCAAAAGCAATCAAATGGATTAATGGGATTATTAACCATCAGATGATAAAAGTGATGATGAAGATGGTAAAACCTCTTAAATCATTCTAAAGTCAATTTTAAGCAGAAACAAGGCAAAATTCTGTGACACTTTGAAATGGCCGATGTGCAGTGAACGCATCAGCTAGCAGCTCTTTTAGCCGCGGTGCTCTGATTGCTTCTGCCGCCTTTTATGATGAATGTCCAGGCCTGTTTGAAGTTCACCAGTAACCATCTGGATGATCCAGGGGAGGCATGGAAGAAGGTCATGTGGTCAGATGAGACCAGAATAGAGCTTTTTGGAATCAACTCCACTTACCATGTTTAGAGGATGTGTTGTGTGGGCCGCCAGAAGAGGAGGTACTGCTGGCCCACCACCAGAGGGCGCCCTGCCTGAAGTGCGGGCTTCAGGCACGAGAGGGCGCTGCCGCCACGGACACAGCCGGGGGTGACAGCTGTCACTCATTATCTCTTGACAGCTGTTGACAGCTGTCACCCATCTACTCTACAGCATCTCACTCCATAAAGACCAGACGTCATCTCCACCTCGTTGCCGAGATATCGTACTTCTATGGAGGTAACTGTCACTGTCTGTATTAATTGATTCTAAGAGCTATTGTTTTGCAGCTGTCAACCAGAGGACCGGTGTGGGTCGCGACTGTTTCGTCCTACGTCCGTCAGATAAGTGGTTAAACAGACGCTGCACGAGTGTGTGTTAGAGGTGGAGGTGGCATTCCCACCGTTGTTGTTACGGGGTGTACACACACCCACACTTGACTGTCTGTTCTTCGCCAGCAGTACCAGATCCGACAGTCGGGGACGGTGATCACCTGGTTATTCGGGACTTGGCGGCTCCAGTATTCACCAGGTTCGGTGGCGGCGGAAATCGTATGGTTCCGGCTCTTCTCAGGACAGACGTCTTCTATCCTCGAGCCTGCCCACACGTCACCTTTGTGGATTGACTGTTATCAGATTCTGAGATTGTCTGTGTATTCGTTGTGCACCTTCACAACATTAAATTGTTACTTTTTGGCTCATCTATTGACCGTTCATTTGCGCCCCCTGTTGTGGGTCCGTGTCACTACACTTTCACAACAGGATGAGAACAACCCCAAGAAAACCATCCCAACCGTGAAGCATGGGGTGGAAACATCATACTCTGGGGTGCTCTTCTGCAAAGGGGACAGGACGACTGCACCGTATTGAAGGGAGGATGGATGGGGTCATGTATTGCGAGATTTTGGCAAACAACCTCCTTCCCCCAGTAAGAGCACTGAAGATGGGTCATGGCTGGGTCTTCCAGCATGACATTGACCCCAAACACACAGCCAGGGCAACTAAGGAGGGGCTCCATAAGAAGCATTTCAAGGTCCTGGAGTGGCCTGGCAAGTCTCCAGACCTGAACTCAATAGAAAATCTTTGGAGGGAGATGAAACTCCAAACCTGAAAGATTTGGAGAAGATCTGTGGGGAGGAGTGGACCAAAATCCCTGCTGCAGTGTGTGCCAACCTGGTGAAAAACTACAGGAAACGTTTGACCTCTGTAATTGCAAACAAAGACTACTCTATTAACATTGATTTTCACAGGTGTTCAAATACTTATTTGCAGCAGTAACATACAAATAAATTATTTAAAAAAAAATCATACATTGTGATTTCCAGATTATTTTTTTATTTTTTTTTTAATGTCTCTCACAGTGGACATGCACCTAAGATGAAAATTTCAGACCCCTCCATGATTTCTTAGTGGGAGAACTTGCAAAATTGCAGGGTGTTCAAATACTTATTTTCCTCACAGTATTTCTAAAAAAGATCTTAACTATAGTCCTGTCAAATGTTTTGTGATAAAAAGTAATGTTTTTTTGAACAAAAGATCCCTATGTGTTTCTAAGCCAGCTGGGAAATATCCCTCTAGCATGTCCTGGGTCTTCTCCGGGGCCTCCTTCTAGTTGCACATGCCTGGAAGACCTCCCTAGGGAGACAACTGGGGGGCATCCTCACCCGGTGCCTGAACCACCTCAGCTGGCTCCTTTCAACACAAAGAAGCAGGGACTTTACTTTGACTCCCTCTCGGATAGCTGAGCTTCTCGTCCTGTCCACGAGTGTGAGTCCAGATACCTGACTGAAGAATCTCATTTCCGCCGCTTGTATCTGTGATCTTGTTCTTTCAGTCATTACCCAACCATAGGTGAGCATAGGAGTATAAAACTACTGGTAAATTGAGAGTCCAGTCAAGTTATTCGATTTAAGGTTCCAACCCACCACTAATTGCAAAAACAAATGTTTCATGTGGGATTCTCCTCTGATTTACCCCAGGAATAACATATTTAAAAAATAGAGAACAGTAGAAGGGATGAAAGGGCCCAAATATGCTAATTCATGTTAATTAGGTATGAACATGAAAGGAACCAGGCAGAACAACTGGAAATCTTGTATCTGTCATCAAAAGGAGGACTGAAATGCTGTCCAAATTTACTTGGTGTGTTGTTAGAAATACTAGAAACTGAAATTGAGGGCACTTTTGGATAATTATGTTGCTCAGTGAAATGTGCAGAAATCCCCAGCTCCTCAACAGAGGACATGACAGTACATAGGATTGAGGAGCTCCTCAAAGTGTTCTTTCCACCACCTGACAATATCCTCAGTCCAGTTTAGCAGCTCTCCTCTTCTGCTGAACACAGAGCAAAGAACTGCTTCTCCTTCCTGAGGCACCTGACAGTTTGCCATAACCATTTTGAGGCTGACCGAAAGTCATTTTCCATGGCCTCTCCAAACTTCTCCCATGCATGCGTTTTTGCCTCAGTCACCACTGAGGCTGCAGTTCTTCTGGCCTACCAGTACCTTTACGCTGATTCTGGAGACCTCTGTGACAACCAGGCATGACAGGTCTCCTTCTTCAGCCAAACGGCTTCCCTTACTGCTAGTGTCCACTAGCAGGTTCTTGGGATGCCGCAATGACAAACACTAGAGTGTTCGTGATTATATCATCATTTATTAAATTTTTTGTCGTCTGACTAAAATTAGTTTGTGCATCCTTTTGTTTTCAATATAAATCTCATGCCTATCAGAATTATCCTGGCAAGCTGCCCACATCTTTTCCCCCCAAAAGTGGTCACGCCATTATGGTCAAAGGTCAAAGAGGGACAGCTGCATCACTGCGTAATTTAAGGTCAAAATCTGCTCTGTAGCCTCAGCAGTTACTGACGTGTGTAATGAGCAGAATTTAGTGGCTTTTGATTGTTACCGTAGCAACACTTCATTTTTTGACAGTCTCCCTTTCGGGATGATAGAAACTATGATGATCAGATTTGGCGCAGACAGAACATCATACATTCATGTTTGTATTTAAGGTTGTATGATTTTATTTTCATAGCACAGCTACATAAGAATACCTTATAACATTATAATAAAGTGCAGTGATAGAAATGTCTGGGGGAAATGTTTTTTTTTTTTACTCAGAAGAGTGACTTGTTTGCATAGATGTAGGAAAAAAAAGAGAATTAGAATGTGCACCAGGGGAAAAAGGTGAATAAACGTTAGAATCTGTCACGTGACCGTGACGCTCTGAGTCCAGCTATGGTGCACGAGCGCTTCAAAACGTCAGTCATGACGTTGTAAACTGGATCAGGCCATGATTTTTGTTGCCGTAAAATAATTTATTTTTTTCCCAAATTATCATTTATTATTTTTATTTTATATTATTTATATTATTTATTATTATTTTCCAAACACAAACAGGATATTTGTTCGCGCGTGTGTTAAAGTCCCGGTTTGTGAAGCGGGGGGCTTTCCTCGTACCGGAAACAGCGACATTTGTTTTGGAGGCGTGTCAAGCAAAAAGTTTAACGGAAATAATAGCAAGTTAGCGAACCAAACTAATAAATGTGTCCAGAGAGAATTAAATTTAGATCAGCAATTAATGGCTGTCGTCATTATTTATTTGCCTGTCAGCTCATTAATAAGCCAAAATAATTTATTTTGTAGTTTAAAAAAAAAATCTCGTGCAAATAATAGAAAACCTTCCACTAATTCGCCAGAGCTGAAGCGGGCAGCTTATTAGTTTTGTACAAATAATGAAACCCAAAATATTTGATATATAGGAACTAAAATAAGCTTTATATTTCAAAAAATGCAATAGAGATTTTTTTTTATTTTTTTTTTTTACTTTGATCAATTAGAAAAGTTTGTTTTGGGCGCATACACATCAAAGCACCCAGGGAGGCTTCTTGAGCTGATTCAGAGAATGCCGCAGAGAAAATGGGTAGAAAATAATATGTCCTCAGAATAATTTTGTTGTGAAACATCAACCTAAGAGGAGAGGGCCTGATAATGAACACTTACAGCACCTTCAGGTCAAGTGAACTCCATCTAAAGAGATTAAAAAGAAAAGGAGCATACCCATGTATCATATCAACAAGCTGTTACAATGATTGAATAGGCTGACAAAAGACAAGCAAGTAAAAAGATTCCCAAAAGCATTGCTGTTTATTTTCTTGGAGGACTAATTGACATTAAAATAAACTTTTAAAGCTTGAATTCTGAGTGAGCAATATGTACGATTTATGATGTCATAAAGATATAGGGTGTGTGTGTGCTGTGATTTATCTTTCATTTTCTATACTGATTATTCACTGTAGGGTCCAGAGTACTGGAGCCTAGGCCAGCAGTCATGGGTGTGTTTGATTATAAACTAATCATCTTTGGTTGATACTGAAATAGTACAATTGTGTGGTCATGAATGGCGATCTCACTGGACATCAGAGAACTTAGCTCTGTATGTTTTTGTGACCCATGAAACAGGCTGAGAATAAAGCAAAAAATCTTGGCCACATATATGATCTTTATGGTCCTTAAGTTGTGTGTTTATTTTTAAACCTAAAAATCTGTTGTTCCTGACGAAGTACAGTGATGTGGTTTGGAAAAGGAGGCATCACTAGCACCAGAGAACTTGGATATGTCTTTATGACACCACTTGGGGCGGGGGGGAGTAGGAGGAGTAACATGAAGACAGGGGACGGGAAGGAGAGGAACAGTAGTAGCCCATAAGACAGTAGTGAGCAGTATTTCTGGTATTTATTTGTATTTACATTTTGCAAATTGTTTTATACTTCTACTTTGATACTCTGTGTGCTTCTTACCCTGTGTGCTGCTATACAATGCTGCTGGAACCTCAATTTCCCTGAGGGAGTCTTCCAAAGGGATTAATATAATTCTATCTAATCTAATTGAATCTAATAAAACAGGCTGAGATGAAACCCAGATATTTTTTTTAATCAGCAACATGTATGCTCTTTGTGATATAAAGTTGATGTGTGGCACAGCAGGTGTGGATTCAACTCTGGAACTGCCCCTGTGATCGTGGTTGCATTATAAAATTTTGCTCCTCTGTATATTTTAAAATGCTGTCCATAAAAATGAAAAGTTTGAAATATAATTAATTTAATTTAATTTAATTTAGCCTTTATTTAACCAGGTTAGTCCCATTGAGATCAAAATCTCTTTTGCAAGGGATAATACAGTATAATATAAATATTCTGCGAGTAAAGCTTAAATTTGTTTTCTAAAACTGGGTCAACAGATACAAGTGCAAACATTTGAACTAAGGCGCTGTTTTATTTATTATTTTTCTGTTAAGAGACTTTATTTTGAAAGGCACGACAGGAACTGTATATTTTTGCCGTGGATATTGCAGCAACAGACAGTCAGCGTTTGATGTGACTGTCAGAAAAGCACAGACGCTAATAGAAGAACACTTTAAACTAAAGTTAATCGTAAAGAGAGGAGCCGAGAGGCCTCCTGTGGGTACTGCACGTCCTCGGTGCTCCGCTCTGATGCTGAACGTCGCGGGCTGCAGGCTGCCGGGCTGAAGGTGAGGGCTGAGCCGCTGCTCATTCATTTTCTGCTTCTCACACACAATCCACAAAAAATGTCAAATTACTGCACATTTTCATCAACGTATGGCTTTATCATGTGGGGATGGACTTCAGGCATTTTGTTGATGGCTAAAGAAATTTTTCATTCAATATTTATTTATTTTTCTTCTTCATAATAATAATAAAAACTACTAAAATCCGTTAACAACACTTTGAAGCGTTCAGTCCGAAGAATGTAAAGGAACAAATGCAGAAAACATTAGGTGTATTTATGGGGGTAGATGTAAGTGGGCTTAGAGCCCCCCCCCCAGGATTTATTTCACACAGTGATGGAGCAGAAATGAAGCTTTTTGAAACTTCGAACCACAACAACGATTTGCTTCAGAAAACGTGATGTTTTGAAATGCTCAACATACTACATGAAGTACTTGATTCATAAAATGATCTATGATTTTAACATGCCTGAAATAGTATGGTGACCTATAGTGGATAGAAAGGGCTCTTTGTTCATAAAACAGTTATTCAAAACGTTAATCAGTAAATGAAACAGTTGCTTCAGATACTGTGTCGTGGTTTTGACAATGCCTTAAATAGCAAACAGGTGGACAGTGATTTTTTTTTTTTAATGAAAACTTCACTACTTTTAAAAAAGTTCAAAGTGTTCATGAACAGTTTGATTCAGAAAATGATTCATGGTTTGACAAAGCCTGAAATAATGCCATGAACTGGAATGAAAAGTGGGGTTTCCTTGGTTCCTATATAATACTTAAATAATCAAAATAGTAAAGAAACATTGCTTCAGAAAAAGGATCAATGTCTTTGACAAGAATATACAAGTGCTCTTTAGTTTAGAAAATACTTAAGTGATTCAAAACCATTTAAAACATTATAGTGCAGAAGGTTCAATCAATCAATCAATCAACTTTTTCTTATATAGCGCCAAATCACAACAAACAGTTGCCCCAAGGCGCTCCATATTGTAAGGCAAGGCCATACAATAATTATGAAAACCCCAACGTCAAAACGACCCCCTATGAGCAAGCACTTGGCCACAGTGGGAAGGAAAAACTCCCTTTTAACAGGAAGAAACCTCCAGCATAAACCAGGCTCAGGGAGGGGCAGTCTTCTGCTGAGACTGGTTGGGGCTGAGGGAAAGAACCAGGAAAAAGACATGCTGAGAAGGGGGCAGAGATCGATCACTAATGATAAATGCAGAGTGATGCATACGGAGCAAAAAGAGAAAGAAACAGTGCATCATGGGAACCCCCCCACAGTCTACGTCTAAAGCAACATAACCAAGGGATGGTCCAGGGTCACCCGATCCAGCCCTAACTATAAGCCTTAGCGAAAAGGAAAGTTTTAAGCCTAATCTTAAAAGTAGAGAGGGTATCTGTCTCCCTGATCTGAATTGGGAGCTGGTTCCACAGGAGAGGAGCCTGAAAGCTGAAGGCTCTGCCTCCCATTCTACTCTTACAAACCCTAGGAACTACAAGTAAGCCCGCAGTCTGAGAGCGAAGCGCTCTAATGGGGTAATATGGTACTACGAGGTCCCTAAGATAAGATGGGACCTGATTATTCAAAACCTTATAAGTAAGAAGAAGAATTTTAAATTCTATTCTAGAATTAACAGGAAGCCAATGAAGAGAGGCCAATATGGGTGAGATATGCTCTCTCCTGCTAGTCCCCGTCAGTACTCTAGCTGCAGCATTCTGAACCAACTGAAGGCTTTTTAGGGAACTTTTAGGACAACCTGATAATAATGAATTACAATAGTCCAGCCTAGAGGAAATAAATGCATGAATTAGTTTTTCAGCATCACTCTGAGACAAGACCTTTCTGATTTTAGAGATATTGCGTAAATGCAAAAAGGCAGTCCTACATATTTGTTTAATATGCGCTTTGAATGACATATCCTGATCAAAAATGACTCCAAGATTTCTCACAGTATTACTAGAGATCAGGGAAATGCCATCCAGAGTAACGATCTGGTTAGACACCATGCTAGGTTAGGTTAGGTTCCTGGTTCAAATCCCACCCCTGCCACATTTCTCCATGTAATGTGGAGTTGCATCAGGAAGGGCATCCGGCGTAAAAAAAAACTTGTGCTAAATCAACATGTGGCGAACCCGAGTGAAAACAAGGGAGCAGCAGAAGGGACTGACTATCAAACAATTGCTTCAGATAATGTTTCATGGTTTTGACCAGGGTTGCGAGGGTTACTTTAAAAATGTATTCCGCTACAGTTACTAGTTACCTGTTGAAAAATGTAATCAGTAATGTAATCCAAGTACCATAATATTAAAGTAATGTAATTTGATTACTTTCAATTACTTCTGGATTACTCCAATATCAAATATGCTAATACAGACAAAAGAAACTAAATATAAATAGTCTTGACCACATAGTACAGTTTAAGCAAAAACTGTTTCTTTTACATGGCATGCTCTGTTTTACTTCACATTATGAATTAAGAGCACCACAATATTGTTTTAAACACACCCAGTGTTCACCTGCTAAATTTTCAACAAAAAATGCCAAACAAATGAAGGATAATGAAAACTCAGGCGGTGTGCGGATTAATTTGTAATTAAAAGTGGCTTACAGAACAATACACAAAACGAAAAAAAAAGAAGTCTACTGCTTGTTCAGTAAATTCGCACCATGTTGAACATATCAGTACACTCAAACTTTCAAAATAAGAACAACAGCATAATGAAAACCATTAAGTAAATACTGTCAGTAAGGAGGTGTGATCCCCATTTTAATTCCGGGCAAGTTAGTGATTTGCGCACATAGAAGTTCAAGAAACAGGTGGAATATGTCGGAAAGCTGTGCATGTTGGCAAAGCCACAAACGGAGGAACAAGGGAGACAATATTTCCTTCCATAAGTAAGTGGTTTTGGTTCTTCTTGTCACTTTGTCTGTGATATTTGGTTGATAAACAGCTGTATGTCTCCTGCCGTACCTGTGTCACCCGATGACTCGGACCATTAACTCTTCACTTATGTCTAGTTAAAATACTTGTCGTTAGTGATTAAAATTGTTCAACAAGACGCAGGATTTTTTTATTTGCACCTTTAAAATAATGAGATTATAATGACTCGCGCTGTGCCGCTCACAGTCACACCCACACAGTGAGATGTGTATCCACACCACTGACTTCATGAATGAAACTCAGTCAATAAAGGATAATTGTGTAAAAATAGAATATGTATATAAATGTATTGTAATGGTTTTAGGAGCTGCGCTGCGCTGAATAGCAGCTGCACCAGGACGTCTCAGCTCAGCAGCTTGAACAGTGCAGATCCGTGTAACGTTCAACACTAATATTTGGGAATGTGTGAGTGTCAGAGTAAGTTTAATACTTTCCTGACATAATTTAATGTAATTTAATTTTACTGGCTCAATATCCAGGTCAAAATGGCATTTTTTAACATGTATTTTGCGAGCATTTTTCTGAGTGTGTCCAGTCACGGATCTCCATTGAAAATGCATTAACATCTGGGAACTTCATCAATATTTTGCCCGGTTAGGAGACGTCATGTCGCTGTCCATGAAGGGATGTTTTCATTTCAAAGAAAAAAAAATTATATACAGATAACGGGGTTCTAGCAAGGATAAAATTTTAGCGTAGTGGTAATGTCGAGGGAGCGAAGCGGAAGGGGGGAAGCTTTTGAAAATTCAAGCTAAAAATTGGCCATTCTAGGGGTACCCAAAGGGGAAAAGCCAGGTCCATGTTCAGTCCCTTCATCATGTCCAGAAGGCTGGGGAAGATTCAAGATTCAAAGATTCAAAGAAATTTATTGTCATATGCACAATATAGAACATGAACATGTTCCCTGCACAATGAAATGTGTCTACTGCATTTAACCCAATCCTAATTGCCAGTAGGAGCAGAAGTCGCCATTAGGCGCCCGGGGACCAGCTCCAGATGTACATCCCTGCCTTGGTCAACAGCAGGGCTGAGTAAACCAACACCGATCCATAACAAACAACACACACACACACAACACATGGGCCGGCCCGGTACATAAAACATATATATGAAAGCAAAACACGAGGGAAAAGGAGAAAAAAAAAAAAAAAAACCTCATAGCTGCTGCATTACACAGCAGCAATGAGGAAAAAAAATCCCCATCAGCACAGAAAAACAATAATCACAGAGACAAAAACAAGGACACAGGACGACAACCGAGATTTGAAAGGACCAGTTTATCAGAACACTCCGGAGGCAGCCTGTTTGGTGCCGTCAACGGCCTTGTCCGACAATCCTGGAGGGGAAGGGAGCAGCCCTGCGCAGTCTGAGCAGTCCTGAACAGTTCTAACAGAGCTGGAGAAGCTGAGGGGAGGGGGGAAGACCAGGGAGCGAGGCTTAAGTGTTGATCTTCTGAGGAGGTTTGTCACAGCGACCTTGAAGTGCAGCTGTATTTGGGGAAGCCAAATGAATAACCAGATTAGCAGACGCCTGAAAGATTCCACAGTTCTGAGAACAGAGTGGCTCTCAATGCATCTGAATGTAGAATGTGGTCTTCACAGACGGTCATAGCAGGTTTCCAGGGCCGCAATCCTGCTCGAGATGTTTTCCAACGTGCGGTTAACCCCCGCCGATTGCGCAGCCACTGCCTTCCCAATCAAATCAATCATGTAGGGCAGCCTGGAAGGACCAATCAAAGCTGCTTCCACTTTCTTGATTTTCCGGTAAACCAGCAAAGTGCCCGCTCCACACATCAGAAAGCCGGTCACCACCAAGCCGAATATGTACACATCTTCAACGTCCTCCACAGAAAGCATGTAAAGGCACATGACCTGCCATCTCCTCCACGAGTCCATCACGTAACCCATCACATAAAAAAAAAAAAATAAAAAAAAGTTTGTTGAGTGGGCAGTCTCATTCTGGGTTAGCCAGTACATGGCCCTCAGTGAGGCAGTCGGAGTCCGTGGACATTTTTAAGTCAAGACTTAAAACCTATTTTATTCTCTTTCTTATGAGTAGTTTTTATTTTGTTATGTTTATTCTTTTACTTCTGTTTTTAATTAGATATTTGCATTTTTTATTTATTTATATTTTTCATGTTGAACTGTTCTGTGTGAGGCACTTTGAGACGGCTTTTGTTGTAATTTGGCGCTTTAGAAGCTGATTAAATTGAAATTGAACAACATTTTATTGAGTCTTAAAGTAAATAAATATGAAATTGATTACTGGATCCTTAAACTCTGGACATAATAAACGCTACATGGTGGATCCTTGATCTCTGGACATAAACAGAAATAAAATCTGTTAGTGTTTGTCAAAAGCATTTCCTTTCAGACATTATTATTGGCATGAATGTCTTTCCATACCTTTGAGCTGAGTTCTGTGCTGCAGGTCAGGTTTATAAAGAATGCAAGACGTCTCATTTTGGGAGGAAAAACGTTTTAGTCGATTGAAGTTTATTGTCTGTATTGCAATGTTTGTAAGAGGTGTCATTTTATTTAAAGCGACGATTTGATTTAAAGTTATTAGCGGGCTCTCAACAGAGAGCCGTGCAGCATTTGAAGCTGTGACAAAACGGAGGACGATTTTCGTTTCTCGACTGCAACAAGACCAGAGTCCCAGTTAATAACTTTAATCCACACAAAAGTGACTCATGATATTTTAATGGCTTTCAGAGGGGTGAAGAAGCGGACTTACCGCTTCTGAAGAGCAGCGAATCAAAGAGCCACGAGCCATTGAATCGAAGCATTGCTTCGATTCACGCTTCAAACTGGAGTCGCGCTGCAGAAATGGTTGATTACAGACGCTGTATTGAAAATCGTTAACGGTCCAAAATTATAGCGTAACGGGCCGTAACGCAAGTTTGCGCTAGCTAGAACCCTGGATGATAATATAAAATGCATTAAAATTGTAATCCTGCGAAGTAATCCCCATTTTTACTAAATATACCTGTAATCTGAATACGTCTTTTTTTTTCTGTAACTGTAGCGGAATACAGTTACCTTTTTTTGGTATCCTAATTACGTAATGCCGTTACATGTATTCCGTTACTCCCCAAGCCTGTCTAGGAGATATGATCCCTCCATTATGTCCTGACTCTTCCCTGGGGCCTCCTCCCAGTTGGACATTCCTGAAAGACCTCCCTAGAGAAATGACCAAGGGCATCCTCACTTGATGGCTGAACCACCTCAACTGGCTCCTTTCAGTGCAAAGAAATAGAGGCTTTATGTCCAAATCCCTCATGGATATTAATGCTTCTCGCCCTGTCCAGGAATGTAAGGCCAGATACCAAACATAGAAATGTCATTTGCGTCACTTGTATGCATGACTGTTGTTTTGGTCATTAACCACAGTTCATAACAATAGGCGAGGATGGGAGCCACGATGGTCTTGTACAGCATCCGCAGAACATCAGACACGGCCACAATCGGTCTATTGATGTCACGCTTCAACTTAACCCCACTCATTAACAAGACCAGAGACACTTGAAGTCTTCTGCTTGGGGCAACAGCTCTCCCCTGACCCAGCGGGGACAGTCCACCCTTTTCTGACAGGGGACTGTGGTCTCATATTTGGAGGTACTAATCTCATCCCAGTCAGTTCACACTCTGCCTCAAACCTCCCCAGTGTGCACTGGAGTAGGAAGAATTAAGCCAACAGAACCACATCATCTGCAAAAAGCAGAGATGTAATTCTGAGATCACCAAACTGTACTCCTTCCAGTACATGACTGCACCCTGAAATTGTGTCCATGAGCATCATGAACAAGATTGGTGACAAGGGACACCCTAGAAGAGCCTGACACCCACCATGTATGCCAGGAATATGGACACAGCTACTACTTTGGTTAACTACTTTGGGCTTTTGTGTCTTGATGGCACAGACGTCTGTGGAGTCAGCAGGTGCCTAACTCTGGTGTGGGAGGAATTTGGCGAGACCACAGAGAATGAATTTAGGTCAGCTTCAAAGTGGTTCTATCTGGTGTCTCAGAAGAATGAGGCAATGGATGTGTATTTTCAGCAATGGAGGAGATCTACTCAGGGGTTGGAAAGAACACTTTGAGGATCTTCTCAACTTCACTGCCTTGCCATCCATTGATGAGGCAAGGATGGAAGAGTCAGGTGGATCTGGTCTGGTGCCATCTCCCTAGCAGAAGTCACTGAAGTAGTCAGAAATTTCCTCAATGGCAAGTTGCTGGGAGCAGATGAGATTTGCCCTTGGATTCTGAAGTGTCTGGATGTTGTTGGGTTGTCATGGCTGACATGCCTGTACAATATTGCATGGAAGTTGGGGACAGTACCTCTGGGATTGGTAAACTGGGATGGTGGTCACCATTTTTAAAAAAGGGCTGGAGAATGTGTTCCAGTTATAGAGGAATCAAGCCCTGGTCCCACCGAATAATGAAGGATGATTAATGAGCCACGGAGCTTTTTTTTTTGTAGGAGTCCAGTTATTCAACAATCGTGGGAGAATAGTGGCTGTTAGAGGCAGAATATTCGGCTAACGAGGCTCATCTTTAAGTGTGGCCCTAATTTCAAGAAGTTCAAAATTTAGGAACAATAGTGTGGGGCAGTTTATGTACAAGGTACTACGAGGACAAACAAGGATTTTAGAGGCATGTTTGTGGTGAGGACGAGGCTGTTAAAAGCCCGTTATCCAAGAACCTGGCGGCTACGAGGACAGGACAGGCTATTTTGGCTCTGCCCTCTTGCACGCTACAATTCCACCTGCTTTGTGCGCTGGACGCTGTATATAAAATAATTACTTTGTAGCGGATTAATCATTTTCTGTTACAGTTGGGCAGTTGAAAACACCTTTAATCACTTCTGGAATCACAGAGGACTGTTTCATCTAGAGCTTTTTTTTTCCTCTCTCTGTCTCATGTGCTGAGGTGGAGAATGTATTTGGAACAGCCTAAAAGGTAAGTATTTGTAATGTTTATATTGTAATAGCTTGATAAAACAGTTACATGTTCATTCTTTCTTATAAGCAACTGTAAAAGTATGTTTATGATAGATTTAACATCTTGTTATACAACCCCTGGCAAAAATTATGGAATCACCGGCCTCGGAGGATGTTCATTCAGTTGTTTAATTTTGTAGAAAAAAAAGCAGATCACAGACATGACACAAAACTAAAGTCATTTCAAATGGCAACTTTCTGGCTTTAAGAAACACTATAAGAAATCAGGAAAAAAAATTGTGGCAGTCAGTAACGGTTACTTTTTTAGACCAAGCAGAGGGAAAAAAATATGGAATCACTCAATTCTGAGGAAAAAATTATGGAATCATGAAAAACAAAAGAACACTCCAACACATCACTAATATTTTGTTGCACCATCTCTGGCTTTTATAACAGCTTGCAGTCTCTGAGGCATAGACTTAATGAGTGACAAACAGTACTCTTCATCAATCTGGCTCCAACTTTCTCTGATTGCTGTTGCCAGATCAGCTTTGCAGGTTGAAGCCTTGTCATGTGTCCAAAATATCAATGTAAACTTGTGCATTTATTGATGATGTAATGACAGCCATCTCCCCAGTGCCTTTACCTGACATACAGCCCCATATCATCAATGACTGTGGAAATTTACATGTTCTCTTCAGGCAGTCATCTTTATAAATCTCATTGGAACGGTACCATACAAAAGTTCCAGCATCATCACTTTGCCCAATGCAGATTCGAGATTCATCACTGAATATGACTTTCATCCAGTCATCCACAGTCCACGATTGCTTTTCCTTAGCCCATTGTAACCTTGTTTTTTTCTGTTTAGGTGTTAATGATGGCTTTCGTTTAGCTTTTCTGTATGTAAATCCCATTTCCTTTAGGCGGTTTCTTACAGTTAGGTCACAGACGTTGACTCCAGTTTCCTCCCATTCGTTCCTCATTTGTTTTGTTGTGCATTTTCAATTTTTGAGACATTGCTTTAAGTTTTCTGTCTTGACGCTTTGATGTCTTCCTTGGTCTAGCAGTATGTTTGCCTTTGCCAGTATGTTTACCTTCCCATGTTGTTTGTATTTGGTCCAGAGTTTAGACACAGCTGACTGTGAACAACCAACATCTTTTGCAACATTGTGTGATGATTTACCCTCTTTTAAGAGTTTGATAATCCTCTCCTTTGTTTCAATTGACATCTCTCGTGTTGGAGCCATGATTCATGTCAGTCCACTTGGTGCAACAGCTCTCCAAGGTGTAATCACTCCTTTTTAGATGCAGACTAACGAGCAGATCTGATTTGATGCAGGTGTTAGTTTTGGGGATGAAAATTTACATGGTGATTCCATAATTTATTCCTCAGAATTGAGTGAGTCCATATTTTTTTTTTCTCTGCTTGGTCTAAAAAAGTAACCGTTACTGACTGCCACAATTTTTTTTCTTGATTTCTTATAGTGTTTCTTAAAGCCAGAAAGTTGCCATTTGAAATGACTTTAGTTTTGTGTCATGTCTGTGATCTGCTTTTTTTCTACAAAATTAAACAACTGAATGAACATCCTCCGAGGCTGGTGATTCCATAATTATTGGCAGGGGTTGTAATTGATCAGATGAGGTGCACTCTGTGCATGCTGACGCAATGACTTGCACTCAAGATGAGCATTTACACAGAATGCAAGCCTGCAATGGAGCAATTTTGCAGACAATAACCGACGAACACAAAGTTAAAAGGGGAGATGATGATCTAGCCTAGTGGTGAAGCATTGGGCTTGAGACCAGAGGATCCTCAGTTCAGATCCCAGCCTGACCGGAAAACCACTAAGGGCCCTTGGGCAAGGTCCTTAATCACCTAGTTCCTCCCGGTGTGAAGTCAGCACCTTGTATGGAAGCACCCTCACATCGGGGTGAATGTGAGGCATTATTGTAAAGAGCTTTGAGCGTCTGATGCAGATGGAAAAGCGTTATATAAATGCAGTCTATTTAAAAGTTTTATCACAGTGTCAAAATGAATGTAAAGCTGTGGAAGAAATAAAGCCAGTGAGAAGAAGTGCACAGGCGACTGTCCAGGAATGCAGAACACGAGTGCGCAGGATAGCGATTTTGCAGACAAAAACACAAACACAAATTTAAAAGTTGGATCACAGTGTCAAAATGGCTGTAAAGCTGCGGAAGAAATAAAGCCAGTGAGAGGAAGCGCAGAGGCGACTGTCCAGGAACCCGTGGATCGGTTCAAGCTGGTCTGGTTATGGATGTGTGTGTGTGTGGTTTTTTATTTATTTTTGGTGGGGGTGGCGGGAGTGATTCACACAGTTGCGGGTGTATGTAATTAAAGCGGCCACCTCACTGTGGTCTTTTTTTTTTTTTTTTTTTTTTTTGGTCACAGAGAGCTGTGTGCACACGCAGAACTGCTGCATTTATGACTCTGAAACACAGGTGAAGTGCAACCTGACGCAGGGATGCGCACACTGGCGGTACGGTGCAGGAGCGTCTTTTTTTTGGGCTGCCTTTAAAAAATGTGACATCATCTTGAATGGATGCCGTGAATTGAAAATCCACACTTTAAAGGGACCACTGTGGGAGGGCCGGAGGTTTGGACAAAACCCATGCCTAAACGTGGACCAATGTCATGTTACATGGCGCTGTATGGATCATATATGGCTTGACGTGGATCATATGCGGCGACACGAGCCATTGGAGGCTGGACGGGGCTCAAATGACAGGTCAGATGTGGCTCATTAGAGGCTGATACCTGAAACATGCGAGGTACTTCAACGCAGATAGAGGCTTCTTCATAGTGGATACGTGATAGATTTATACGTGGATCATTATTCGAATAATCACTGACACGTGGCTCATTATTCATGGCTTTATTATTTGGTGGACTGAGGCTTCACACTTCTTAGCTTCCCTGGAGAGAAGGCATAGACCATTCGTCGAACCTCAGATTCCGAGATTCAGATATTGACAAGCTTGAAGTAATGTTGTGACCTGGAATGGAAAGTGGGGATTCCTTGATTCATAAAATTATTTAATGTTTGACGTAGGTGACTTTGTTAGTGAAGAAAGGTTTACTGTGGCCTCGCCTGGTGCACAGCAACACAAACACAGTTGTTGGTGATTGCTCTATAATAAACTAGAAGCACTCAGAGTGCAAACCTCCGCCAAGCCCATGGGGTAACTGACGCCATACCATCTACACGCCGTGGAATCATTGAACCTAAAAAAGTCTAACAAGGATGTTTGCTCAGTAGTAAAAAAAAGTTTCATCTGCTGTGACTGGATAGCATGTATCCTTAGCACTTGGCATGACAGTTTATTGCAACTTGCACCTTTCCCAGAAGCTACTGTCATCTGAGCACTGATATTGATATTGCATGTGCTTATAGACAAAACAAATAAGAGACAAAATTCAATTTATTATTCAACTAAACTGCAAATATATGAATTTTTTTTAACATTTATGAAACACTTCTCTAAACAAGGCCATAGGGTCACTGACCCTAAAGAGATTTCTTTCTTTCTAACCTTTATTTAACCAGAAAATATCCCATTGAGATTAAAAACCTCTTTTTCAAGGGAGTCCTGGCCAAAATGGCACCGGCAAACACAAAATACAGTTACATATTTATACAATAAAAACACAGAAGTTATGAACACATTATGAGAAACAAGTGCATATAGTACAATTGGCGTCAGTAACTCTTTGTTTGGATTTAAAAGTGCTCAAAGAAATTAATTCAGTTAGTTTCCAGTCTTTCTGTAGCATGTTCCACGCATAAGGTGCAGAATAAACAAAGGCTCTTTTGCCCAATTCCGTCCGAGCAAAGGGGACAGAAAGCAACAAATACTCTTTCGAACGAAGAGAATAGGATTCAACATTTCTCAGAGTAATTAACGAGCAAATGTATGAAGGCAGCAATCCCAAAATTGCCTTATAAATAAAAGTGTAGAGATGACTAGCCCTTTGAGTGGCCAGAGCAGACCATCCTACTCGAGTGTATAATTCACAGTGGTGAGTAGACATTTTACAGTTCGTAATGAACCTCAAGGCAGCATGATAAACAGTATCGTTTGTAAATATTGAGCACCAGCATTCATGTACAGAAGATCTCCATAATCCAACACAGATACAAATGTTGCAGCAACAAGACGCTTTTTCACATTAAAAGAAAAACACAACTTATTACGAAAATAAAAACCAATTTTTAGATTAGATTCCCTCCTTGGCACAGTGATCTATTTCTTTTTGTCTCTTTCTCTAAAATTGTATATAATAATCATTACATTATTAATATATAAACAAAAATAAATTTAAGAAATATTACAATTTGAAAACAAATGCACCCGAACGTAATGACAGCTGCAATTGCTTAATGCAAACTTTTAACATTGAAAATGCCATAGACATGCTAACGCGTTAGCATCGGGATCCGGATCGTGATCCGGATCACCACTAAAATTTAATCACTTGTTCCTCTTGTCATTTCCAACCACTCCACAAAATTTCATCAAAATCCGTTCAAAACCTTTTGAGTTATCCTGCTGACAAACAGACAGACAAACAAACAAACGCGACCGAAAACATAACCTCCTTGGCGGAGGTAATAATTATTGCAAAACATTGCTTAACTACAACCAGATTTTCTTGTAAATTGCGGGAGACCATGAACAATAAATTATCTAGTAATTCTCAGCCCCCAACATCTAATATTAAAGGTGAGAAATGGTCACACATCCATTCATTTTTCAGCAAATGCTTACTCCAATAAGAACAGTCAAATCAAATCACTATTTATTGTCACATGACGTTACTTGTACATGTGAGTGAAGTGCTTGTGTGCAGGCCTCTCATGCAGCAGTAGTACAACATTTAACAAATCTACATATACACAGAAACAACAATAATAATGAAAAAACAAACAGACTACAATAATAACCTACAGATAGCTGTACAAATAGCTGCTGTGCAAATGTGTGGATAAAGTGACATTGGGATTAGCGATGTTGGTCAATGTTCAGCCGTCTGATAGCCTGGTGGAAGAAACTGTCCCTCAGTCTGCTGGTTTTGGACCAGATACTCCAGTACCTTCTGACTGACGGGAGTAGCTTAAACAGTTTGTGGCGGGGGCTACTGGGGTACTCTGTGATCTTCCCCACTTTCCTCAGGCACCGCTTTCTGTAGATGTCTTGGAGGGAGGGACGCTCGCCTCCAATTATCCTTTCACCATTTGCTACTTTAACGTTTCCCATAATCTCCCTGGCGGCCCCCTGCGCTTCCCAGAATGCACCGTGGTGTAAGCAGAGTTCCAGCGTTTCAAAGCCATGTAATGGATAGCGAGGATGTGGATGGCGTCAATTCAGTGAGTTCATGAGCAATTATGATGATGACACGTTGACAGGGTTATCTTGAAGAGGTGCAGCACCTGTGGTGATCTTCTGCTGTGCCCCGATGTTGTCTTGTTGTTCATACGTCACGAGGTGTGTTTACATAGTGCCCTAAACTGGTGTCGCAGACTGACCAGTCCCCCTTAAAAATCGGACCCCCTGCCTTCACTGTGCATCCGTCATTTTGGAGCGTCAGCATTATCATTTCTAACAGTGAGCTGCAATCAAGCGATTATCACCTCGTTTCTGCTCAAATTTGCACTCCAGTCATCATCTGTCTCAGCAACAGATATCTAAAGCTTTTGTAGAACAATCATTTCCACATGAATTCAGCATTATTTTGTAATCAAAGATGGAGGAAGTGATCAGAGCGCAGCAGCAGCAGCACGTCCTGCTGTGCCTACGTCATTTCCATGCGTCAGTCGCAAAATTAGGTGATTATCGCCAGGTTTCTGCTTAAAACAGCCTCATTTCTGCTTAAAACTGACTTTAGAATGATTTAAGAGCTTTTAATTTGTCATCTGATGGTTAATAATCACATTATTCCCTTTGATTGCTTTGGGTGTGGAGAGTCAGTCTCAGATGTGCTGCTGTGGTCCCAAATGACGCATGCACAGTGAAGGCAGGGCGGACCAGTTTTTAAGGGGGAGGGTTTGGTCGACAACACCTGCACTCTGCTGAAACCAACCTTTTGCATAAGTCACGGACCGCCGGACGGCGTGAGATTCACAGCTGTGAGACAGCGAATTCTTGCCAGGGCTTTGTGGTTGTAGGTGGTGCTGTTGTCGTACCAGGTGGTGATACATCTGATGAGGATGCTCTCAATGGCACGGTTGTCGAACGTCCTGAGGATGTGGAGGCGCACGCCAAACCTCTTCATTCTCCTGAGAATGAAGGGGTGATGCTGCGCCTTCTTCACTGTTTTGTCTATGTGAAGTCATCCACCAAGTACACACCAAGCAACCGGTCACTGCTGACTCTCTCCACAGCAGCACCGTTAATGTGTGCTCCTTTATGCCTCCTGAAGTCCACTATCAGTTCCTTGGTCTTTGCAATGTTGGAAGTGAAATGGTTCTTCTGGCACCAGTGTGTCAGGGCACTGACCTCCTCCCAATATGCAGTCTTGTCACCATTGGTGATGAGACCCACCACTGTTTTCTTATTCACAAACTTCATGGTGTAGTTGAAGCTGTTAGTGGCCATACAGTTGTAGGCGTAGAGTGAGTACAGGAGAGGACACAGTACACACCCCTGAGGAGCACCGGTGTTCAGTGTGACTGAGGATGATGTGATACCGCCAGGTGTCTGCCTGACAGGAAGTTGAGGATCTAGGTGCACAGTCCGAGGTCACATAGCTCCCTGTCCAGTATCGAGGGAATGATGGTGTTGAACGGGTGATAGAAATAACATTTTGAGGATTCCCTCAACCTTACTGACATGTCCTCTGTTGAGGAGACAGGCATAGAAGACTCGGGTGGATCTGGTGCCATCTCTCTAGCAGAAGTCACTGAGGTACTCAGAAAATCCGCTGGGAGGGGATGAGATTGATGCTGTGACTGTTGTCAAAGTTCACTTTTACCCACGTTGGTGAACAAATCTGCATTAGTCAAGTGTGTGTGACTTATTTATATGGAGCCCTTAAAGTTAAATTAGCATTTTTTTAGCAGTGTTAAAGCAGCATTCCAGGTTCACATTGTTGCATGGCTAGTTGTCGCAAAGGTATACATGGGTTTGCAAAAGTGGGGAAAAAAAGCACATTTGCCCAGTGCACAAGTGGACTAAATTAGTAAGTTATTATTTTTACTTTTACGTGTTACATATCCAAATAAACCCAGCCAAATATTTGATAATGCAATATTTATAGAATATTATCAGTTATCAAGTTGTTCACCAATGAATATGGCTTTATACACCCTGAAGAAAACATACACCCTGAGGCCTAACGATTTTATCATATACCTATAAATGATAAATGTTGTATGGTTTTCTGAAGGGTGTAAAAAGCCATATTAATTGGTGAACAACTTGATAACTGATAATATTCTATAAATATTGCATTATCAAATATTTGGCTGGGTTTTTATCATATACAGTGGTCCCTCGTTTATCGTGGGAGTTACGTTCTAAAAATAACCCGCGATAGACGAAATCCGTGAAGTAGTCAGCATTATTTTTTACAATTATTATGGATGTTTTAAGGCTGGAAAACCCCTCACTACACACTTTATACACTTTTCTCAAACAGGCATTAACATTTTCTCACTTTTCTCTCCTGTGTAAACACTCAAAGTTCAAACCTTAGTAGAAAAAAAAAGAGCGTTTTCCTATAAATAATTATGATGGCTTTTAGAACAAACTAATTTAATTTTAACGAACAACCTATGAGGTTGGACACGTAAGAAATTGTTAATAGTGACTCACCAGTATTTCACAGTTCCTCTGACCGTGCCTCTTAGTCGTGGCGCCGCTCCGCTGTCCAGATTGGCTGATTATTCGGGTGGTATGAAAAATGTTACCGTCCGCGAAAAGGGTGTATTGCTATTTATTCTTTAGTGTTTATCCAGTCATATTGGCGTATCATTTATAGGTATATGATAATACCGCATACAACTGCATAGACCTGATGACACTAATTCTGCAACAGCTAATCTGAATTCTATTTTTTTTTTTTTTCCAGACATCAAGATATATATGAGGAATTTCTTTTGCTGTAGTTTGAGACCGATCCAATGAGGATGTCACTTACAATCGAGCAAAAACAGAAACTGGTGAAATTCTACTTTGAGACCAAATCGATCGCGCAAACCCAGCGACAATATCAATGTCACTTTGCAGTTAGAAAAGCACCAGGCAAAAAAACAATATGGAGGATTTCAAACTGATAGAACTGTTCAGTGTTTAAAAAGGGAGATCTGGCCGAACCAGAGGAGCGGTGCACATATTGAGTACATCTTGTGAATGCCAAAACTCTTACAAACTGAGGTGATATTAGAAATGAACACCAGAGATAAAACTCCTTGAGATATGCTTCAAGATGATATATATGACAGATATCAGCATCCAAAAGTGCATCAATTTTCTATGGCTATGTTTGTGGCACTTTTTGGGACATCCTGTACATATAATATATATATGCACAGACAGAATATGGACACTATATAAAAACCTACAACCCCATTTCCAGTGAAGTTGGGACGTTGTGTAAAATGTAAATAAAAGCAGAATACAATGATATGCAAATCCTCTTCAACCTATATTCAATTGAATACACCACAAAGACAAGATATATAATGTTCAAACTGATAAACTTTGTTTTTGTGCAAATATTTGCTCATTTTCAAATGGATGTCTGCAACACGTTTCAAGAAAGTTGGGACAGTGGTTTTTTTAACACTGTGTTACATCACCTTTCCTTCTAACAACACTCAATAAGCGTTTGGGAACTGAGGACACTAATTGTTGAAGCTTTGTAGGTGGAATTCTTTCCCATTCTTGCTTGATGTAGGACTTTAGTTGTTCAACAGTCCGGGGTCTCCGTTGTCGTATTTTGCGCTTCATAATGCACCACACATTTTCAATGGGCGACAGGTCTGGACTGCAGGCAGGCCAGTCTAGTACCCGCACTCTTTGAAGCCACACTGTTGTAACACGTGCAGAATGTGGCTTGGCATTGTCTTGCTGAAATAAGCAGGCACATCCCTGAAAAAGATGTTGCTTGGAAGGCAGCATGTGTTGCTCCAAAACCTGGATGTACCTTTCAGCTTTGATGGTGCCATCACAGATGTGTTAGTTGCCCATGTCATTGGCACTAACACACCCCCATACCATCACAGATGCTGGCTTTTGAACTTAGCGCTGGTAACAATCTGGATGGTCTTTTTCCTTTTTTGTCCAGAGGACACGGCGTCCATGATTTCCAAAAACAATTTGAAATGTGGGCTCATCAGACCACAGCACACTTTTCCACTTTGCATCTGTCCATTTTAAGTGAGCTCAGGCCCAGAGAAGGCGGTGGCGTTTCTGGATGTTGCTGATGTATGTCTTTCGCTTTGCATGATAGAGTTTTAACTTGCACTTGCCGATGTAGCGATGAACTGTGTTAACTGACAATGGTTTTCTGAAGAGTTCCTGAGCCCACGCGGTAAGATCCTTTACACAGTGATGTCGGTTTTTAATGCAGTGCTGCCTGAGGGATCGAAGGTCAAGGGCATTCAGTGTTGGTTTTCGGCCTTGCCGCTTGAAAGTGCTGAAAGTTCTCTGGATTCTCTGAATCTTCTGATTATATTATGGACTGTAGATGATGGAATCCCTAAATTCCTTGCAAGTGAACATTGAGAAACATTGTTCTTAAACTGTTGGGCTATTTTTTTCATGCAGTTGTTCAGAAAGTGGTGATCCTCGCCCCATTTTTGCTTGTGAACGGCTGAGCCTTTTGGGGATGCTCCTTTTATTCCCAATCATGACACACAGTTAGTGTCCTCAGTTCCCAAACGCTTATTGAGTGTTGTTAGAAGGAAAGGTTTCATTGTTCTGTGGTTGGTTGTACAAATAACAATCAATTTGTACCAAATACTACAAATATTTAAATTAATTACCGTAAATGAAAGCTACAGTGTAGCCACAGGCTCTTTCTTTACCGTAATGTTTTGAAAAATGTGCCTGATGACTTGGTAGGGACCTGAAAATATTAATGTTTTGTGAATAAGTGCACCTTTTTTAAAGTTTCACTTTCAGAAACAATTAATCATGTGATGTGTATCATATTTAATGATAGTTGATGAGTCATCCTTGCTGAGCAGCCAGTTAGAGATGTGCAGTGGTGGGCACAGCTAACCAAATCGTTAGCTTTGATAACACTTAATTCGCTAACTGAAAAGTTATCTTTTTTAAAGCTAAACTTCTAAAAAAAAATTAGCGGACGTTACAGATAAAAGCTATAAACTGTTAAACTTTCAGTATTGATTTCAGAACACTACGAGCTACTGACACAACAACGAGCCAGTGCTTCTGTGTCAGATTAGCTTTCTCTCAGCAAAAGAGACCTAGTGACTGAGGAGGAAGAGAAGAAATAAAGACAATTTCTCTTTACACCATAATGACTCACCAGCATATCATGCAAGTCATCAACAGGCATACAGATTTAACTTATGGTTAAAATGTAACCAAACTAATTCCAGACAAGTTATTTGAATTAACGTCACGTCTGGGTTTTATAAAGTGAAAATATCTGCTATATGTTTTAGTTTTAAAGTAATGCACTAATTTTGAAGGTTTTAGTGTTTGGACCACACATGCTGTAGTGCATTATGGGTAAAGTTTTCACGACAGGAGAAATGCATTGAGACACTCTGATGAGGCCGCACTTTTCTCTTCCTTTCTTTTCTGTAACCAGCTCTCCTCTGCCTGCAGAGGATAGAGCTGTCTGTCTGCTCGGAAACATTTAACAGGTAGGTACTAAAGTCTTTGAATTCAGACTTCACAAATGTTTTAACTGCTAAGCTTTATTCACTATGCCTACAAAAATATGTTAGCGGTCTAAAAATTATCAGACTTAAATTTATCGGAAGCTAATTGGTCCGCTGATGGTTTTCAGAGTTATCTGAAAAGCTAATCCGATAATGAAAATATTAGCTTTGATAGTTAGCGGTTAGCAGATTAGTGGAACTGTGCCCACCACTGGAGATGTGTCGTAAAGAGTTGCCTGTGGGAATCCACAGGCCTTGGTCTTTTTTTTAGCTGCCTCAGGTGATATAGTGTCAAGTTCTGATGAAAAGGTTGCTGTATTCAAATGTCAGCTTGACATCTTAATTATTGTCACCCATAGATGACACAGTGTCTTGTGCTTCAGTTTTTGCTCCTAAACCAGTTGGGGCTTTGGCTTCTCATTAAAGTTGTTCTTAGCAGGCAGTCTGTTAAGTGTTTGCTGCAGGGGGACCAGGCTGGCGTCAGGGTGGTGTTGCATGTGAGTCATTGAATAAAACAGAGGCAGTCAGGTCAGAGGTGCTATGTGAGCACACTGAGGTGTCAACACCATAAACGATGAAGTGAGAAGAAAAAAACGTGCATAACTCTGTCCGTTATCGGCCTCAGAGGCAAAACTGACCAACCGCTGACAGTGGCACAGACAACGAATATCTTAATGCTGAAGTGAGACCCCTGAAAATAGACATCATGTTTATGATCCAAATATGACCTGTCATTATGTGAATTATGTCCAGAAAGAATGTGTGATCAATAATATGTGTGTCTGTTAATGTGCGAAATGAAAGATCTGATAATTATTATTTAAAAAAAAACAAAACGGTGTAATTTGTATTCCAGTGCAACTTATACTCCTGTGTGACTTATATATGGGTTTTCCTCTTTAAGAGGCATTTTTTTTTTTTTAACAGTTGCGACTTTTGTACTCCAGAAAATTGTTAATCCTATTAAAAGAAAAACTAACAAGCACAAAAAAAAAACCAACTACCAAAACCGGACCCACTGACCAAAAATAAGCACAGACTGACCAAACAATCAGAAAACCACCAGCTGGCTGAACAGCTGACCAAAAGTTACTATGGGCTCACCAATCAACTAATTGACCTATCCTAAATACACCCACTGATCGACCAACAGTCATTGGCTGATTCACAGACCATCCAATAATAAAAATGCTGGCCAACTGAATGACTAACAATAATATTTACTCGCTGACTGACCGAAAAACTAGTTAAAAAAAAAAAAAAAACTCCTCTTACTGTCCAAAAATAACCACGGGCACACTGACTAACTAACCAAATAATCTATGGCCAAAAATAACAATTGACTAACTGGCTGAACAACCAACCAACTGATTAACACCAGTCAACTGAATGACTGGCCAAAAATAGCCACTGGCTTACTGACTGACCAGTCAACAAACCACCAACTTACTGACCTGACTCACTGACCAAGAATAACTGTAGACCAACCAAACATTTGGAAAACCGCCATTAAACAGCAACAAAAACAGGTCACCATTGACCAAAAACTAATACTGGCCAACCAGTCAACAGACTAACAAACTAACCATTGATCTACCAATTGAAATTAACCACTGGCTGACTTACCACTTGACCACAAATCAACACTGGCTGAATGACCAACTAACCAAAAATAACTCATAACCAATTAATCAAAAATATGAGTTGACTGACTGACTGACCAAACAACTGACCTCCAATAACTGCTGGTTGGCAGAACAACTGACCACCAATAACTGCTGGGTAACTAAAAGACTAACTGTTGGATGAAAGAACAGTTGATTTAAAAATAACCCATTGGCCGCTGGCTGAAAACCTGATCAGCAATATCCTCTGGCTGACTGACTCAGGGATGAACCAAAAACAGCCACTGGCTAGCTGAACAACTGACCAAAAGTAACTCCTGGCTCACCAGCCAATTAATTGAGTGACTGACTACAAATAACCATTGACTGACCAAAAATAACCACTGGTTTATAGACCAGAATTAATCACGGGCCAACCAACTGAGTTACTGATATTGTTAAAATCAACTGACTTTGTGATGGTTAAGTTGACATAATCTAAATTTTCAGAGATGAGTATTACTTTCTTTGTCATTGTAAGATTGGCAGTTTTTTAAAGCATTTTTGCCAAAACTTCAACAACTAGTGGACTTATAACATTTTTGGGAGTGGGGTGGTGAATGTAGATTAGGCACCACGAGTATTGTACTCTAGTGTTATTGTGGAGTGCAGTGTGTCCTGTCTGGGTCCTGGCATCAGGAAGTGGCATTCCTGCGTAATCAAAGAGGTCAACATGGCCTGTGATGGGGGGGAAAAGGAGGGAGCATTGGTTCGACAGAGCGGAACATTAAGAAAAGGACCTTCCAGTGATTCGATACACATTTCAAAACTCAGTGCAGGGAAACGAAACTTCAAGCCTTATGTGATCTAATGGAACAAAGGATGTGAAAATGCAGATGTAACCCCTTTCAGTGACTTCTGAGCCTGAAAAGTAAGATCACTTCAAAGTATTTTCCATGCTGATTTAGCAGACCGAACGGTCCGCCCCTAAAAATCGGTCCGCGTTTTGCATCTGCGCATGCGCCATTTCGAACCACAGCAGCACGTCTGAGACGGAGTCTCTTTGCCAAAAGCAATCAAATGGATTAATGGGATTATTAACCATCAGATGATAAAAGTGATGATGAAGATGGTAAAACCTCTTAAATCATTCTAAAGTCAATTTTAAGCAGAAACAAGGCAAAATTCTGTGACACTTTGAAATGGCCGATGTGCAGTGAACGCATCAGCTAGCAGCTCTTTTAGCCGCGGTGCTCTGATTGCTTCTGCCGCCTTTTATGATGAAATAATGCTGAATTTAAGTGGAAATGATTGTTGTACAAAAGCTTCAGATACCTGTCACTGAGATAGATGATGACTGGTGTGCAATTTGGAACAGAAACGAGGTGTTAATCAGTGAACCTCGTCATCGGGGGGACCGATTTTTAGGGTGACCATTCGGTCTTTGACACCGGCAACATGTTGCAGAGCTGCAGCATGAGACAAGCAGTCCCACTCAAAGTTTGTGTCATCAAAAGGGGTTTAGACGCACAGTCGGAGTGACAGTTCAGTGCAGATGTTTGACACTTGCTGGCTTCTGCTAGCTGCTTAGAATTTTACTCGGCTCGAGTGTGTTTACACATGCCTTTGTGTGTGTACTTACCTGGATGAGTGTGCCGTGTTTACATAAGGTGGGACACAATTACAACGAAGCATGATTAACAGATGACGTGCACACTCCGATACGTTTAGATTCTAAATTTGTGCTCAAAGTGCTGCCTTTCAGCTTTAATTTGAGAGGATTTACCTCCCAATCAGGTGAGTAGTTTAGTAATTACAGCACATTTTACACATGGTCTGTCAGACCAAACTAACAAAGGCATAAATGGTTGTTTTAGGACTTTGTTTTGAATCTCTTTCTTGCCTGGTGATGCTCTGCTTGGTTTCCCTGCAGCTTACTTGAGCTCCCGCTGCTTCTTGATGTGTTTTGCTTTCAGCACGTTCATTTGAATTCAGGTCAGGTGATCGACTTGACTTCAGCAGAATATTTCACGTTTTTGCCTTTTAAAAATCTTTAGTTGCTTTCACAGTATGTTTGAGGTAAGTGCTCGTCTGCATTCAGCTGTTTTGCAGTAGTAGCCTCATTCACACTTTAATTGGTTGTTTTGGTCAATCTGTTAACTCATGCTTAACGATTCAGAATCAATTCAAAACTTTCAAAAATCGATTTAAAAAAAAAAAAAAACATTGTCTCTATTTTGTTCGTTTCTCCTCATTGCCAGTCAGCGACTTGCTTCTGCCCCTTTTTGCTGCTGTCTGTAGGAGGCGGGGTCAGTCTGCTCCATGTGTGAGCATACATGACTGTCAGGGCGCTTAGAGCGGACAGCATACAACACCGAACCAGCCTGCATCACTCCATCCAGAAAGTTTGGAAAAATAAATGGAATTTGTTTACTTACTGTTTTATTACAAACTAGTAACAGTAAAGCAAAAGTGTAGCGATCGACGTGTGTTGAATCACTGTCTCTGTATGAGATCAGACCGCACTGCGCCCGAGTTTAGCCAGACGTTACCAGTTTATTACAAAGTTGATGTTTTTTTTTTTTATCGTGGTGTAAGATTTTATGGAAGTAATACCTATAATGACTTTTAATTTGTATAGAGAGATGCGCGAAAATGGTTTTGAATCAAATCGTGACCCCATGAGTCAGAATCAAATTGTGAGATGTTGAAAGATGCAACATCTCACAACCATACATGCCCACATCATATTAGGTCTAGTAGTTTTTTCCTCTTTCCATATTCTTGCAGGATTTTATAACCCTGTGCACCAGTGAAGCAGGGTGTTGTAATCAGTTGTGAGTGAGTGAGTGAGTGAGTGAGTGAATAAGATGACTTCAAAACCAGCTGGTTGGATTTTTACCAAACTTGGTGAGAATGTTACTTGGGCAGAGATCTCAAGATGATTAAGTTTTGGAGGGGCTCAGACAAGGTACAAAGTAAAAAAAAAAAAACATGGTGTAAAAAGCATATTTAGGCTATTTCTTAGTAACAAGCAGGGTTAGAGAGATGATACAAAGTTATTATTGATTGGGATAAGTGGCGTCGTGATGAGTCGTTTGTTTAGAGGATGCAGAGGTTACATCAGCCCTCTGATGCCTTTTTATTTGTCGCCCTATGGATGAAGGTCCACAGGACTAATTCCCATCAAGATTCAAGTGTAGGATGTGTGATGCGCAATGCGCATGAATTTCTGAAAAACTTTTCAGTTTTGTGACCTTTGGTACAAACAATGTTTTGGTGACTGTCTGGTCATAGTAAGTAGGACTTTCTGATTGAATCCTTGTAGGCACCCCAAAAAACAATTTCAGGCAAATTCATACACATGAGTTAAGCCCCTGTCACACATAGCAAGAATATGGAGGAGCCATTCCAACACGGCAAATATTGCCATAATCTGACACAGTCGCGAGGAAAAGAGGCATGGTCAGCCATGGTCCAAACGTATCCAGACTGCCTTGTGCACACCTGCAGGATGCAGCCCAAATTTATTTCAAACAACAGTCAGATGACACACTGCTGTCAGACAGCGTCGACATGGGAGCTGTCACTCAGCCATGCTATCAAATCTCTGCTTGTCCTCACAATCCCAGTGCTAAACTGACCCCTCAATGTGTTTCTCACATGAATGAGTGCATGCGTGTACGTGGGTAGAACAGATGAGTGAGTGTCCACTCAGCTGAAGTGTGTTCATAAATGCTGTACCAGCCACTCCACGTGTGCATGTGAGTACAGGAGCTGTGCATCCAGAGAGACGCACAAACAGGTTGACAGCTGTCAGTGATCACCTGCTGTTAGTCCAGTGAAAAATCCCTTTAGGTGTTTGATCAGTACATACTTGCTTTGCTAGATTTTATTTGTCCGGCTGGACTCCGTAACTGCTGTTAAACTGTGCTGGCAGTGTGTCAACTTCCCACATGTGCGCAACTTTCAGATGCAGCCAGTGGACTTTCTCTTTTCTGTTTTTTAAACTCTTGTTTTTGTTGTCATTTTGCTTTATACGTATCTTAACACAACTGCAGTTAGATTATCGTTGTGGGATGGCACTTCACATGGGATTTATTCATACCAGAGGTGGATTATGAATTTGTGAGCCGATGGATGTTGCCAGCACACAGCGCAGGTGGTTGAAAGGGACTTGACTGTCTGACTTGTCTGTGCTGTGCTGTGGAGTGAGAGGTACCGGAGGTGAGTTACATGTTTATTTATGTTGTCATACATGTCTTGTGCAAACATTTCCACATCATATCTGCTACAGACTTAGGAGGTGAACGTGTAATAATACGTGTGTTGCAGCGGTGACATACCATCCAGCTGCATTGCTGGGCGCTGCACTGAGCCTCTGATGCGTGCACAGTGCCACATACATGTTATTACATAACATTTCCTTCGCCCTCCCTGGCCGGGGTCCAATGGAGGTGGACAAACGTGGCACAACATGTCGGCAGGCTTTGCTGTGACTGATCGATCTCAGAGCTCAATCAAAAGCGATCAGATAATTTCAAATGCTGTTTTGATGCTGTCAGAATATGTAAATTGCTGTCGGATGGTCGTCATATTACGCATGGACCGCCGTTGGATAGGTGTCCCATCTCGACGTCACCCAGAGAGTTTTGAACATGTGCGTCACACTCGGGGCCACCGGCCGATTTTGACCGTGTCGACTTCTGCAGATGGCTGTCAGAACATTTTGGAACTGAAATCTGACTCTTTTGTATGTGCGCCAATTCAAACGTCCAGCGCCACTCTGCGTGATTCCGGCTATGTGTGACGGGGGTATTAATGCCACTTTCACAAATTACTCTTAGTCCAAAGGGTCTGCTGACCCTATATTTATTTCAGTGTTTTACAGCACTAAGTTACATATTGCAGTCTTGTAATCATCAGCACCTTCTGTGTTGAAAGACGATGGATTTGCACATGGGAGGTTGAGCTCCATCTTGGTTTTGTGTAGGGCAGTGGCGACTGTGGCTGTAGCTAATTCTGGAACGACCATCCCTCCCTGGTGCGGTTGTTGCACGGCTGATTGGTGGCTGCTGTTGGCCGTGCACTACTCCAGCAGTAAACCCACTATATTGTATTGAAACCTATTTTTTATGATTTAGACACAGATATTCCTACATCCAGCAAGGCGGTCTTGCTCTGCCCAACTGCTTTGAAGGGTTTTAATCTTCAGTAAGTAATTTTATAAATAAAAAAATGATGACAAAAATGATAACATTCAAAAAATAAATCTGAAAATTTCACAAGCTGGAAATTCTTTTTTTTTTGTCTCCTCTGTCTTTCTCATGGACTGCCCTCCCTTCAGGTTCTAAACCACCTTTCTCTCCTCTGTGTCCAGAGGATGGGCCCAGTGTCTCCTCCACTGAGATGTCTCTGGGTCGGCTCCTGCGGCGTGCCTCCTCCAAAGCATCTGACCTCCTGACCTTTAATCCCGGAGTGGGGAGCTCATCGTTACGTTCAAGCCTGGACGGCGAGATCATTTTCTCCAAAAACAATGTTTGTGTGCACCCTGTGGAGCCGCTGCCGGGCCTGGCGGAGCACCACCCAGGTTAGAGTGGAGGTTAATGGACGGACTTTGACCTGTTTTTGTGAAACTTAGTGGAAATAGTGTTTAGTGTAAGAGGAAGAATCTGTTAGTTTGATGATGACCAGGATAAAAATTCAGCAGTTGGCAAAGAGTATTTACAACATCTTGCAATTGTTAAGGCATTCTGTGCTATTTTATAGCACAAATATAAAAATTCTCTACTTTTGTCAGCCTGTGACATTTCTGCTGCTTTTCACACAGAGACGAGAATGTGAAGAGGTGCAAATGGACCCCCCACCCCAAAAACAAACAAACAAAAATAAAACCATGGCTGAAAAGCACCTGAATACACATTTTCTCCTTAACAAATTAAGCAAGTGTTTATTTTGTGGGGATTCTATGGCAAATGCACTGAGTTTGTGTCTTGAGATTTTGGAGATGACATGAAGGAGGAAGCACTTGCACAAGGTTCAAAGTTCATGTTGTATTTATTGGAAACTGGGACCTTGGAATTGCTGATTAGGAAACATGCTGGGGCTGCAGCTAATGATTATTTTCATAATAAATAAATAAATATGAAATTGGTCACTGGATCCTTGATCTTTGGACATAAATAAAAAATAATAAAATCTGTACATAGTCACTGGACATGATAAATCCTTGATCTCTGGACATAAACAGAAATAAACAAAATCTGTAGTTTTTGTCAAAGGCATTTCCTTTCAGCTATTAATGAGACAAATAACGCCATAGGCTCTGAGCTGAGCTCTTACAGCCGGCTGCACTGCAAGTCAACATCAGTGTAATTCATAAAGAACGGAAGACGTCTCATTTTGGGCGAAAAAACTGTTTTGGTCGGTTGTAGTTTGTCTGTATTACAACGTTTGGAAAGAGATGTCATTTGATTGTAAAACGGCGATTCACTTTGAAGTTATTAATTCCAACCGAAATCTGTGCGGCAGAGAGCCGTGGATCATGTGGAGCTGTGCACTTAGTCCCACAAAACAAGAACGGAACAGAGGATAATTTTCGTTTTTCGCCCGCAACAAGACAAGAGTCCCAGTTAGTGATTTAATCTTTGCTTTAAATGAATAAAAAGAACAGGTTCACAAAATCCCTCATGATGGAGACTTTTCCATCCACATTCAACCACTTAGTCCAATTAAGGGTTGCGGGGGGCTAGAGCCTATCCCAGCACTCATAGAGTCATGAAGTGTGAGGCGGGGTACACCCTGGACAGGTCGCCAGTTTGTCACGAGGCCACATATAGACAAACAAACACATTCATACCTACGGACAATTTAAAGTTTCCAGTCCACCTAACCAGTGCATCTTTGGATGTGGGAGGAAGCCAGAGCACCTGGAGGGAACACACGCAAACACGGGGAGAAAATGCAAACTCCACACAGAAAGGCCACAGGTGGGAATTGAGCCCATGACCTTCTTGCTGTGAGGCAAAAGTGCTAACCACTAAGCCACCATGCTGCCCCCTTTGATTTTTAATGCATTATAAAAAAAATGATCACAACTGTTTTTGCAGTTTTCACCTGTTCATGCAGTTTAATAAAAAACAAACAAACAAGCAAGCAAGCAAACAACAAAAAAAAAAAAACGCCTAAAAGCATCACAACCTGTAATGCAACTTTTTAGAAAAACTGCCACATCATAAAATACCAAGACATTGTAGCAGCTTATTACAAAGACTAAAGTGAAAAAAAATGGTAATATAAGCTGTGCATACCACCAAAAAAGCTAAATGGATTGTATTCAATTATACATCACATTTAAACAGAAACATTCATTGAATGGAAACTTCATCAAATGACAAGGGAACTCCAAGTTTTATACCTCCTACGGGATCACATTGACTTATTGACACTTTTGACTGTTTTTAATCATCTGGCATTTTCAATCACTTCTCAGATTCCCAGTGTAAATGTAAATTTAACTGTAGTTTGTGCTGCCCCCTGCAGGCTACCTGTGTGTGCACATGGAGAAAGATGAGAGCTTGGGCACCACTTTGATTCTGACCTGGGTGCCCAACTCTCGCATCCAGAGGCAGGACGAGGAAGCTCTGCGCTACATCACACCTGATAGCTCCCCTGTACGCCGGAACGGACGTCATCGAGGCAGACGGTATGACACGTTCGTGCAGAACATGATGCGTTCATGTAGTCACTTTACTCGTTTACTTACTAGTGAAAAATGGCTGAAGAACACGCCTCTGGAAAATCAACAAGTAGGCACTTTACTAACAGGCAGTACGAGTCAAATCAAAGGCCAAACCTGCAGCCGTACCTCTTCTGATATTCAAAGCATTTTTTTTGTAATCTGTGCAGCGCTGTTTCAATACTGCACTACACTACCTCCTTCCGCCTTCAGACTCCACTCCCGCACCCGAACAGCCCCGGAGGAGGACGAGGATGAGGAGAGGAACGCGGCCAGTACCACTTCTGCAGAGACCCACAGCCTGGCGGTAGAGCTTGGAGCAGAGCCGCCTTCACACCAGCAGCAGCTGCCCTCAGGAGGGGAGGAGGGCGACGAAGGCTCCTGTGAGCTGTCGGATGAAGTGAGCCGGGACAGCACCATGGGTTCGGACTCGGACACCTTTTCCTCACCGTTCTGCCTTTCCCCCGTCAGTGAGGCCCTCTGTGAGAGCAGTGGGTCTGTCTTTCTGGACAGTGAAAGCAGGTCAGCACCCACGATTGAAACATATTTTTTTTCTATCCACAAGCTCATTTTCAAAACAGATCTGGGCACCGAACAAACCTTAACTCCAAAAACAATGGGGCAATATATGGTTGTAAAAGCTGCATCCAGGAAAAGCCTCTTCCTTTGAGACATTTCATTTTTTCTACAAAATGGGTTGAGTTCAGTAATTTACCTTAATACACGTAATGACACATAATGTCATCAAACGCTTCAAGGAATCAGGAGAAATTTGTGTAAAGGACAAAAAACCTGTATGTTTGTTTCCTTTGATGCTCCAGATGTCACCAAATTGAAATGGGCATTATTCTTTGTCCATGTCACTCCAGGTATTTGGTAAACATTTGTCAAATTGAGGCTCTTTCACAGCACAAACAAAGAAGTTTTATTAATATTTGCTGATTCTTTTTGTTTCGGCTGCTCCCTTTATTCGTCGCTACAGATCACTGGTCAACATGATTTTTCTTGCATGGAGTTTTGCAATGGATTTTGGGTAATTTTGGGGCACTGAATCCAAATCTGGTGTTAGTTTTTGCCAATCACATCACATTTTTGAGATATGAAAACATATTTTTCGTATCAAGCATTGAATCAAAAGCTGCAGTCTCGCACACCTCTTCGGTCCCATAAATGATATTTCGGCTCTTGTTCACATTTCGCAAACCTGACTTAAAAAACATGCTTTTGAAGCTGCTTTTTTGCATCATTAGTGGCATCAAACTCGTGAGTGAATGACCAACTTTTGCGTAATCCATCAATATGGAACATGCAGATTGCAAAAAAAAACGTGACGTGATATAGGAAATCTGAGCTCGGATTTGGATTCAGCACCCTAAAATTACCCTAAATCAGTTCTCAAAGTCCATGTAAGGACAAAACTAAATTTTGTTGACCAGGGTAATCTGTGTCCAGCTCACCTTGCCCTTTGCATCTTCTTCTGTCATACCAACCACCTGCATGTCCTCCCTCACCACGTCCATAAACGGCCTCCTTCTTCTCCTCCTACCTGGCTGCTGCGTCATCTGCATCCTTCTCCCTATATACACTGCTTTCCTCTTCTGCACATACTGTACCCAAACCATCTGTTTTTTTTCTGTTTGTACAACTGCGCTTTGTTTTTGCTACTGCCATGTAACATAGCAAGTCAGTTAAACCAAATGTAGCTCAATTCATCTACAGTACCTTCACCTTCTCTACTACTTGGAACCACACTATTCCCTCTCATTCACACACATGTAAATGACCTGCATTTCTGTAGCACTTTTCCATTTGATACAGAAGCTCAAAGCACTTTACAGTGATGCCTCACATTCTCTGATGTATTCACACACCCATGCCAGCCTCCTCCCATTCAAAACACTGAACTCTATACTGGTAGCAACTTGGGATTAAGGGTCTTACTTAAAGGCAGCTTTGAATTTCCTGACTGACAGGGAATCAAACCAAGAATCCCAAGCTCTGCCTCTCTTATGGCCTAGTCACGTGGCACTTAACGAAGGGCAGCGAAGCCCTGACGAAACAAGAAATCTGGACTTTCGTTGGCATCGTTTAACCTATACGCAGCTTCATTCCTGCAGCTGGCACTTCATCAGGATTTTTAAACTGTTGAAAAATTTGAACGAAGGGCAACAAAAACCTCAATCTGTGTTTCGTTTTGCTGTCGTTCTTGATGTTTTTTAATCGTTTGTTTAGTTTTTGTAACATTATTGTTTAATTTTGACTTCGTTGGAGCAGCTGAGTGTTTTCATGCCGTGCAGAAGCTGGTTTGTGAGTGCTGAGGCTGCCGCTGCTTCATGTTCCTTTGGAAATTACAGGGCAAACTCAGCCTGTTTGCTTGGATTTTTTTTTAATCTGTGGGGGGGGGGGGCAGCTTCAAAGGGCTCAGGCACCTTACATAGGCCAGAATTAATCTTTTGTGTGGATACAATTAATTATTTTGCCACAAGCAACTGTTGAATTTGAAACAACAAAAAAGTTGTGTACTTTCCGATGGTACTTGAATGCAGCATTAGCAGCAGCAGCTCCTGCGTGCGCTTATTATTTTGCATTAAATTTAATAATATGAGTGTAGGAATGACAATCCAGTCCTTCTGTACATGTGGCAACAGGTAGATGAATCAAAATGATTATATAAAGATCTGTTCTGGAAGGAAGAATTCACATTGTGGATCAGTGATCCGCTGGTGGGAATAACCGCACATGTGAGTCGATGCGCGTTCACACGCACTGATTAATTTACTGCTCTGATATATTCAGTCATCTTTACACTTATATTTATATTTATTCCCCCTTTTGACAGTTTTCTGTTATAAATCAATATATATGGCTTAGAACATAATACAGTGATACAGCAGTGACCACAGCACACTTTTATATTATAAAATTGGATGGAGGTTCCAATTGTATGCCTGTTTGTCTATCTTCCAGTTATCAGTCATAAACCAAATGCCAAAAAGCAATGACAAATTGTACATATCAAAGATAACCTATGATCTATGAAAATTATCTGAAAAAGAATTAAGAAATCGAAAAAGATGGTTAAAAAAAAAAACTACAAAAGAAAACTTTGATTCAAATGCATGAACTAAATACATACTCCTGACATTTGATCACATCTTTTTACCTTCTAAGGTAAAAAAAAAATTTGTGGATTTGGAAACAAGTCAAGTTGTCTTTATTAGCCCCTCAGGGGCAATTTGTTGTGCATCCAGCAGTAGAGCACATTCACACATACATAAACATAACATGATCTTAAATATGGCATGAAACTCACCAAACGGTAAACATAACACAATAATAAGAAAACCTAGTTAAAAACCACTCATGATGGTGTTTAAAAATCTAGTAACAGTGGCAATAAAAAGTTCTTGTACCTATTGGTCTTAAATCTCTTGTGTAAGTGTTGGTGGAAGTTTGTGCTCTGCGAGTGTGGTGCTATAATTATTATTATTTTTATGAAGAATGATTGTACCTCCTCATTTGTTGTTGTTGCCAGTGCAGCTGCTCCTGTTATTGTTCGGGGTCACCACAGCAGATACGGTCAGATCTGTATAGGTATTTGGCACAAGTTTTTCGCTGGATGCTCTTCCTGACACAACTCCAGTTTTTACCAGGAGAAACACACACAGCCGCTGGTGTTCCAAAGAGGTCTCCCATCCAAGTACCAACCAGACACTGCACTGCTTAGCTAAAGAGATCTAACGGGATCAGGCTCACACAGGGTAGACCGGCTGCCAGGACCTCCTCGTTTAATTAAAAAAAAAAAAGGAACTTGTACTCTAGAAAATGAGAAGCGACTTGCTGTCAATGATTGCATGCCCCAAGATGGTTTCAAGTGTCATTTAATATGTTTCCAGAATGAACTATAACCAGTGTTACACAGGGAGAAAAAAGTTGTAATTGAATGTTTTGGAACATTTTCACAAAATGCACGTATTGGGTTCAGATATGCAAAATGGCTGTTATGGTCCTTTTTAAAAATGTTTCTTCAGTTATCCTTAGCTGCCAGAAGGTGGAGCCAAAGAGAAAAGAATTAATGACCAAATTTGCAGGTTACAGTTGAAGGCCACATGGTGGCTCACTGCACAGGCGGGAGAGAAAGACGAGTACAGTGGAGCTTATAAAATATTATCAATTCACCGTCCGTTCAAGACAAGTGGAGGAGCTCGGCTGTCTAAACCTTAAATGGCTGCGTCCCAGAATCCTCGTCTTTGTATACAGATTCGGTGCTCGATCCAGACCCTGGTCTCTAATCAACAGTTCCCATCTGGACTGTGATTGTGTTGCATTCAGACCTCGGAGCCATTTGACTTATGATTCCCTTCATGGTCGTTTCCTCACACAGTTATTTGGCCTGACACGTTGCCCAGAGCGTGCGAGCCTCCGACGACACAGCGAGTTAGTGTGTCCAGTTTGCTGTCAGTGTGGGACTTGGCAGCTCGTTCTGCTTCACAGCTTCTAACCTTTACTCTTCCTCACTCTTTTTAGCATCCTGGCACTGAAATCCATCCCTGTGTGGGCCTCCTTTGCTTGATTTTTCTCTTTTCTTGGATTCTAGCTATCATCCCATCCCTTTATCTTCTCCATTTGCATCTTTCTCTTAATATTGTTTCTTTCAGAGATTTCTCCCCCACCTCTCAAATATCTTGCCCCTCCTTCCCTTTCTAAAGTCTGTGTGAAGCCCTTTGATTCCCAGTGCTCCCAGGGTTGTTGTGCTGGGCTGAATGTCAGCTCTCCGGATTAGACGACTGGAGAGAGTGAAGCAGCAGCCAAAACGCTGGAACCCACTCACTCTCTCTCTTTCTCTCGCACTTTAATTGACACTGTTAAGGGGCCAGGAACTGGAAACATGTCACTTGGAATCATTCAAAGAGAAAGAACTGTAGATGAAAGGAAGGAGGAAGAGAGCAAAGGAAAAATCCACGACAGTCTCATAATAGGTTCCTTTAGGGAGCAGGTCTTAAAGGCTACATATTAAAACACATTCATTATTTTGGAGTTTGTGCACTTTGAAATCTCTGCGTGGTCATAAAAAGGTTGAAATAACTTGACGAAACAAAGTTTTGGTTCTGCTATAGAAACACAAAATAAAAGAGGAAGACACCAGCCGGTAACAAGAAGCTCAAGCTACCATCTTCTTAAAGGCATTGAATAGAGATATACAATGTAAACAAAGCAAAGACCGGGAAGAGGTTCAGCCAGTCATCTGGTCTACTGGCGAACTACTCAACGCTTCAGAATCACGTCACAGGTGCTGCCTGGGTGGCAAAAGAGGCAGCTGAAAAATTGACACGATCGTAGCGATAAATATTCAGTGTCAGCGCTCAAGAACACATTCATAATAATCACTTGGTTAATGTAGAATTGGCGTCCATTTACAATAAACACTTTTCACCCAAAAACATCAACATCATCTGCCATCTCATACAAGGTGGCAGATAAAAATATCACAGAAAGAAATCTGTGTGAGTTCAACATTGTTTTCTTTAACATAAAATCTCATATTTTCATCATCACTGCGTTCGGTTACATTTCCTCCCCATAAGCTCCAACTCTCAAAAGTCTCTTAACAATTTAGAAGAGCAGGGAAAGCCTTTAGAGGGTCCCAAGCAGAATTGCTGGGGGTGGAGGTGGGGGGGAGTTTTTTCTTTCAGCACCACCATAAATAGTAAAGGAAGCCCCTTTGGCTGCTCCCTTGTTTTTCTGTATGTATTTTTTTTTTTTTTTTACTTGGGGTCACCACAGCAGGTCCAAGGTGGGTCTGTATGTTGAATTGGCACAGGTTTTATGCCGGATGCCCTTCTGGAAACATCTCCACATTACAAGGAGAAATGTGGCAGGAGTGGGATTTGAACCAGGAACCTTCTGCACTGAAACCAAGCGCACTCACCACCATAAATTTTAACTGTTTTTTGTTTTTTTTACACTTGATCATTGACACACACTGTAAATCTACCAGTTTCATTCGCTGTAGTTGTGTCTTGTAATTCTGTTTCTCCAGTTATCAAAGGTTAATTGAGAAAGAGCATTTTAACACTGATTTAGCAACTCAAAAGTCCAAAACAAATTGGGAGTATTGCTGCATGATGTAGCAATCTTCATTTTGCATATCAAGTTTTTATTACCTCCGCCAAGGAGGTTATGTTTTTGGTCGCGTTTGTTTGTTTGTTTGTCTGTCTGTCAGCAGGATAATCAAAAAGTTTTGAACGGATTTTGATGAAATTTTGTGGAGCGGTTGGAAATGACAAGAGGAACAAGTGATTAAATTTTAGTGGTGATCCAGATAATGATCCGGATCCCGATGCTAACACGTTAGCATGTCTATGGCATTTTCAATGTTAAAAGTTAGCATTAAGCAGTTGCAGCTGTCATCACGTTCGGGTACATTTATTTTCAGATTGTAATATTTCTTAAATTTATTTTTGTTTATATATTAATAATCTAATGATTATTATATCAATTTTAGAGAAAGACAAAAATAAATAGATCACTGTGCCAAGGAGGGAATCTCTTTAGGGTCAGTGGCCCTATGGCCTTGTTTAGAGAAGTGTTTCATAAATGTTAAAAAATTCATATATTTACAGTTTAGTTGAATAATAAATTGAATTTTGTCTCTTATTTGTTTTTGTCTATAAGCACATGCAATATCAATATCAGTGCTCAGATGACAGTAGCTTCTGGGAAATGTGCAAGTTGCAATAAACTGTATGCCAAGTGCTAAGGATACATGCTATCCAGTTGCAGCAGATGAAACTTATTTTACTACTGAGCAAACATCATTGTTAGACTTTTTTAGGTTCAATGATTCCACGGCGTGTAGACGTTATGGCGTCAGTGACCCCATGGCCTTGGCGGAGGTTTGCACTCTCTGAGTGCTTCTAGTTTATTTGTTTTTTTTTTTTGTTTTTTTTGTTTTTTTGTAGGACTTGAGCTTTTAGATTTTTCACAGAAGCAGCTGAAAAAAAAACAAAAAACGACAATGACAATTTTGGAATAGCGTGGTAATCTTGAGCCATTACATTTGGGTCGTCTTTTAATAACACTAAGGCATTTGAGGGTATTTTTGTTAAATATGTCACAGGAGTGTAAAAGGAGCTGTGTCAGGCCTAAATTATGTTTATAGCAGGATAGTGTATGTTAGCACAGGTATGGAATTGTGGGATTTTGGAGATGTTTAAAATGAAACCTCAAATGCAAACAAATATAAACAGCTAAAAACTGGTTTTGCACAATAATTATTTTATCAAGTTTGATGTGGGTTATTATTAGCTTCAGATTTCACCAGTGAAAGTTAAACTCTGAATTTAAACAAAACTCCATGAATCATCTTTGAAAGTATTAGCTTGGAGTAACTGTGAAATTATAATAACTGCTCTTTGTCAGAGCTACTTTTCACATTATATTACTTTATTCACAGCTCCGAATTAAGTAACTTAAAATGTTATTAAACACATTAAACTGTGCAAATAAAATCTTGCTTTTATGGCAAAGGTTTTACATCAGGAAGGGTATCCAGTGTAAATCTTGTGCCATATACACATGCCGATCCACCTCAGATCTGCTGTGGCAACCTCCGAGTGAAAATAAGGGAGAAGCTGAAAGGACATACTTTTTTATTTATTTATTTATTTTATGTGTTTTAATAAATAGTAAGCCCCGTGTTAACACATGCTGTGCACATGTCAGCATGACACACACACAGTCACATTTAACACCATGTTTCCATGACACTAACCTGCCTTCACGTGAATGCCATCATGTCTACATATTGTCTGATTTCTGCTCCTCACAGCAGTTTCTGTCATTTCATTATCAAACTCTTATGAGAAAGAAATACAGTTGAAGCTTGCTTACTCTACAAAACATGTACGTCTTGCTGCCTTTCCTTGGACTGCTAGTCATTGTGTCACACTGCTTAGCATTTGTGTAAAACAGACTTCTCGTCTATTTTGGCACTGCCTAGCTCTTAGCATATTGACCATTGTCTCTTGTGGCTGCAAAACGCCCACTGTGATTTAAAGTGAGTGACAGCTGGTCGCTTGCCTGTCTCTTGTAGCTAATATGATCAGGGGTGATGGGAGTCCCAACCATGCTTGACAGCATTGTAAACAATGCCATTGGCACGCCCTCTGCTGGACAAACTGTTGTGACACACTTTCCAACCCAGCACAGTTTTTAAAAAACTGTGCTGGGTTGGATTATTAAATGTATGGGTTAATCTTATTCCAGAAATTTTAAAATTTTTGGAATAAGACCAGGCACACAATTTACACTAAAATATCTGGAAGCCTGCAGGATCTGCTCAGGTGTTCCATGACGTTATCATGCTAAGTCCAATACATAGAGTAATTCAAAAATCATTTAAAGACATTAGCGTTAATCGTGCAAGGAAAATGAAGCAAACTGCTGCTTTAAATGGGCTCATGCACAATCTTGACGGCTATTAGAATTATAGAAAAAGGCAGTGCAGTGCTCCTTCCTTTACAGACTCCATATTTCAGATAAGTTGAGTCACTTAGCGGAGCTCGGGTGGCCTCTTTCCCAGTCTCCTAGTATTCTGTGTCTGGTTTGTGATGTGATACACGAGATGCTGAGCAGTAAATCACCAGAAAGCAGAGGAAACGGTGCAGCTTGAATTGATCAGCCTTGTTATTTTCTCATCTGCTAACAGGGAAATGATTAGCCAGACATGATTGATTCAGTGTGTAATAGATTAGGTGTGGCCTTCCAGGTCTTGTATGTCCAATATGTCACTTGTTTGTAAGATTGATATTAGTCTGAAAACTAGTAAAACTATACAAGATGGTTGTGATGTTTTCAAGTAGATTTATTGCTGATGATTAATCTGTTTTTGAGAAATTTTAAATGGTCACAAATGACAAACTTTTAAATGGTGACGTTGAGTTTTTAAGTTCCTTCAGGTAAATGCCACTGGCGTTTGTGTTGGTCTGTTTCCCAGTGTTGGTTACATTTAAGACATGTTTGAGTGCACCTTATGGCCATCAGCTATGGTCCATTCACCTTTAGTGTGTGTGTGTGTGTGTGTGTGTGTGTGTGTGTGTGTGTGTGTGTGTGTGTGTGTGTGTGTGTGTGAGAAACAGAGAATGTGTGTCAACAACGTTATAGTAAAAAATAAATAAAAAAAAAATCTTGTTTATTTGGTGTGGTGCTGAGTGAAGATGCATATGAATTTGTGTGTATGCTTGATTTCACTCTTTTCTTATGTGTACTTATATTGTGGCTGCACTGGTGCAGTAGAGGAACCCTAAGCTCAGGTTTCAGTGCCGGGAACAACATGCCAGCCATGGGGGGAATGACAGGGGAAATTAGAAGGCGTGATTTGTGTGTGTACAGATTTCTTGGTGACGTGTGTGTGTGTGTGTGTGTGTGTGTGTGTGTGTGTGTGTGTGTGTGTGTGTGTGTGTGTGTGTGTGTGTGTGTTTCCTCAGAAGCCTCCATGCATTCCTCCCATTCTCTGCTTCTTAGCAGACCCATATTGAAACACAAAGCAACAGTGCAGGACTGAAGTGGTGGATTAGCCTGTATGTCTGCACAGTTATCACTGCCCACAGTCTTCATGGTGACATGCTTAAAACATTGTTTATGCAGACATGCATAACATACGGATATCCAAAATCATTTGACATCTCAAATCATGTTCACACTTGCAAGGATACAGTACTTATTTGTTGAGAATGAAATGGGAACGTTTAAGGTTTTACTCTCTGAATTGTGAATGCCAGATGCATCCAAGTCATCTTGTCACAAGTGGAAATTCAAGATAAATTCACTGTGCTTCTGTCTAGTCACTGTTCTAAACAGTAATGTCTTTAATTCTTCAATGTCTTCTTGGATATCTAAAACAATCGGGACCATATTCTGACAGACTGCACTACAGACTAACATGCATGTTGCAAGTGCATTTGTGCCATCTCCAATGCCACTTTGCTATTTCTAGGGTGTGTAATCTGTGCACAACACTAGGCACAGGGTGAAAAGCGGTTGTATTTAGCCATCAGTGTGTTTTGGGCATAACAGGAAATAAGTCACATTATCATGTGTCACTCTCTTTAAGAGTTTGAGTGTGCCAGATCCTGGTGCAATGCTGCTAAGACAGGAAGAGGTTTTCTGGTGAATTCATGGTTCTTTGTGCACTTCATCAAAACATAAGCAGAGAACAGCCACCAAAGCTCCCTGAGGTGAAGTTTTGTATTTTTCCATGAGTGTTTACTTTTATTTTGTTGAATTGTTGTTTTCACTTCTGTTTTAATATCTGTATGAGCAGCATGTTCATACAGTGTGAGCCCACCCATGGAAGCATAACTAAATATTGTACCATATCACTACAGAACAACCCTGCTCTCGACTTGAGACCAGGTTTTAGGTGGCCTATAGTAGTGGTTCCCAATCTTGGTTCACGGGACCCAAAGAGCTGCACATTTTCCATTGCCCCCTGCTCTACCCGCACATGGTATACTATATCAGGTGTGTTCCGTTGTTCAGCCAGCAGATGATTGAATGAGCTGATCTGATCTGAGCAGATTGGTCAAATGGAAAATGTGCAACACTTTGGGTCCTGAGCACCAGGACTGGAAAATGCTGAGCTTTGGTGCACTCGTTTTAATCTACCTCACGATAGCAATGCTCCAACGCCATGCCTGACCACATCTCATTTTAAAACCAACATGCATATGGGTGCAAGTAAAGTTGCTATTTATAACAAAATAATTGTTGGCAGCTCGCAATGACACTTTCACTGTGATGCATGCTGCATTTTGGTTGGAGGAATAGAACATCAGAAACTGGAATTATAATTACTGAAAACTAAAATTGTGTAGTTTTACAATTAAATTGATATCTGTAATTATGATTAATTGAGCCACAGATAATTTTGTCAAACAGAATCGTACCTACTTTACAATGTTCCTGATTTTAGTTGCTTAATTCTCAATACCTTCCATCTTCAAATACACCTTGTATTCTGTTGCAGTGCTTTTGAAGACTGAATCTCTTCCTCTATATTGAGGTTGATGTTTTCTGGTGGGCTTGAACCTAAATTGTGAAGGTCTGTGTGACCCAAACAATGATTTGACACTGAGAATTGTTGGGTACTCAACATGTTAGTAGATAATAAAAGCTCATCATTTGATTTAGTTATTTATTGAATCTTACTCATATTGATTGGTAATACATTGGTTATGATCCCTTTCACGTTTACTGGATTTTCAGTTTTTTCCCCGTTTTTTTTTTTTAAATGCCTTTGTCTCGTTTTCCTCAGGGAGCTGGGTGAGGAATCCATGACCCCTTCAATAAGCTCCACCTCCAGCCTTGATAGCCACGCCCCCTCAGACAGTAGCAGCCAATCACAGGGCATGCGGTGGGAGGAGCAACAGAAGATTCTGGCTCTGGAGCAGTTGTGCGGAGTGTTTCGTGTTGACCTTGGTCACATGAGGTCACTGAGGCTCTTTTTCAGGTCAGCTAGTAGTGGAGGGGTTATGAGGAGGTCATCTTGTTACTGTGCAACACTTTGCTGCTTTAATCCAGTCTGTCATATGATCTCAGTCTTTTAACTAAAGCTGTGTACATTATGTTACTTACATGACATATGTTGTACATTCATATTTTTAAAGGGAAGTAATTGTTTTATGTTTTTCCCATGGAGCAGTCATTGGGCTAGACGTCGCTCTTTGCGGGCGGCCAGTCAGTCATGCAATATTTTCACCATTGGCTCGATTGTCACCATATTTGGTATGCACATTATGCATAGCAACCCAAAGAAGTCTATTGATTTTTGGGTCAAAGGTCAAGGTCACTCGAGTGTTGTTTGTATAATATATATATATATATATATATATATATATATATTGAGTGCACCAAACCTGTGTGTTTGGTATATTGACCCCAAAAAGCCTATTGACTTTGGGGCTAGAAGGTTAAAGGTCAAGGTCAGTGGAGCATACTTTGGGGAAAAAAAAAATCTTGTGAGTGGAATAGCTTCTTTCCTGATTGTCACCAACCTTGATATGTGCGATAGGTATGGTGACCACAGCAAGCCTTTTGATTTTGGGGTCAATGGACAAAACTGATCTATTTTGTAAAAACCTTCTTTTGAAATGCATCGCTTGTCTATGGTAAGCTTATCAATGTTTGCCTAGTGAGTGCACCTAGGGTTAGTTCAAACTACCGTTTTGTGTGTGTGTGTGTGTGTGTATGTATGTATATATATATATATATATATATATGTATATATATATATATATATATATATATATATATATATATATAAAACCCCTGGCAAAAATTATGGAATCACCGGCCTCGGAGGATGTTCATTCAGTTGTTTAATTTTGTAGAAAAAAAGCAGATCACAGACATGACACAAAACTAAAGTCATTTCAAATGGCAACTTTCTGGCTTTAAGAAACACTATAAGAAATCAAGAAAAAAAGATTGTGGCAGTCAGTAACGGTTACTTTTTTAGACCAAGCAGAGAAAAAAAAATATGGACTCACTCAATTCTGAGGAATAAATTATGGAATCACCATGTAAATTTTCATCCCCAAAACTAACACCTGCATCAAATCAGATCTGCTCGTTAGTCTGCATCTAAAAAGGAGTGATTACACCTTGGAGAGCTGTTGCACCAAGTGGACTGACATGAATCATGGCTCCAACACGAGAGATGTCAATTGAAACAAAGGAGAGGATTATCAAACTCTTAAAAGAGAGTAAATCATCACGCAATATTGCAAAAGATGTTGGTTCACAGTCAGCTGTGTCTAAACTCTGGACCAAATACAAACAACATGGGAAGGTTGTTAAAGGCAAACATACTGGTAGACCAAGGAAGACATCAAAGCGTCAAGACAGAAAACCTAATGCAATATGTCTCAAAAATCAAAAAATGTACAACAAAACAAATGAGGAACGAATGGGAGGAAACTGGAGTCAACGTCTGTGACCGAACTGTAAGAAACCGCCTAAAGGAAATGGGATTTACATACAGAAAAGCTAAACGAAAGGCATCATTAACACCTAAACAGAAAAAAACAAGGTTACAATGGGCTAAGGAAAAGCAATTGTGGACTGTGGATGACTGGACGAAAGTCATATTCAATGACTCTCGAATCTGCATTGGGCAAGGTGATGATGCTGGAACTTTTGTTTGGTGCCTTTCGAATGACATTTATAAAGATGACTGCCTGAAGAGAACATGTAAATTTCCACAGTCATTGATGATATGGGACTGCATGTCAGGTAAAGGCACTGGGGAGATGGCTGTCATTACATCATCAATAAATGCACAAGTTTATGTTGATATTTTGGACAATTGAAAGGATGTTTGGGGATGATGAAATCATTTTTCAAGATGATAATGCATCTTGCCATAGAGCAAAAACTGCAAAAACATTCCTTGCAAAAAGACACATAGGGTCAATGTCATGGCATAGGGTCAATGTCAATGAGCAGATCTGATTTGATGCAGGTGTTAATTTGGGGGATGAAAATTTACAGGGTGATTCCATAATTTTTCCTCAGAATTGAGTGATTCCATATTTTTTTCCTCTGCTTGGTCTAAAAAAGTAACCGTTACTGACTGCCACAATCTTTTTTTCTTGATTTCTTATAGTGTTTCTTAAAGCCAGAAAGTTGCCATTTGAAATGACTTTAGTTTTGTGTCATGTCTGTGATCTGCTTTTTTTCTACAAAATTAAACAACTGAATGAACATCCTCTGAGGCCGGTGATTCCATAATTTTTGCCAGGGGTTGTATATATATATTTGTTACTCCATCTTGTGTTGTTGCAGTGATGAAGCTTGTACCAGTGGCCAGCTGGTGATAGCCAGCAGAGAGAGCCAATATAAGATCCTCCATTTCCATCACGCTGGTCTCGACAAACTGGCTGAAGTTTTCCATCAGTGGAAGTGCTGCAGGGAAACGCAGCTTAAAGACCAGGTTAGGTCTTCACAGTCGTATGTGGAAATACAAAATGACTTTCACCCACCTTTTCTTCTCTTCATACTACTTCTGGATACATGTTTTTTTTCCTGTATTGTCTTGTAGAAGTACAGAGAAGGCCAGAAAGAGTTACATTGTGTGTTTGTGGACTTGGAAAAAGCTTATGATAGGGTGCCAAGAGAAGAGCTGTGGTATTGTATGAGGAAGTCTGGAGTGGCAGAGAAGTATGTTAGGGTAGTGCAGGACATGTACAAGAATAGTGTGACAGCTGTGAGATGCACAGTAGGAATGACAGGTTCATTCAAGGTGGAGGTGGGATTACACTAAGGATTGGCTCTGAGTCCTTTCTTGTTCAAAGTGGTGATGGACAGGTTGACGGATTAAATCAGACAGGAGTCCCCATGGACTATGATGTTTGCAGATGACATTGTGATCTGTAGTGAGAGTAGAGACCAAGTTGAGTCTAGTCTGGAGAGGTGGAGATATGCTCTGGAGAGCAGGGGAATGAAAGTCAGTAGGAGCAATGAATGAGAGGGAGCCCAGTGGAATTGTGCAGTTACAAGGAGTAGAAGTGGTGAAAGTAGATGAGTTTAAATACTTGGGGTCAGCTGTTCAAAGTAATGGAGAGTGTGGTACAGAGGTGAAGAAGAGAGTGCAGGCAGGGTGGAGTGGGTGGAGAAAGGTGGCAGGAGTGATTTATGACTGAAGAATATCAGCAAGAGTGAAGGGCAAAGTTTACAAGACAGCAGTGAGACCAGCTATGCGTACGGCTTAGAGATGGTGCACTAACAAAAAGACAGGAGACAGAGCTGAAGATTTTGTGATTCTTTTTGGGAGTGATGAGAATGGACAAGATTAGGAATGAACATATCAGAGGGACAGCTCAGGTGGGACGGTTTGGAGACAAAGTCAGAGAGGTGAGATCGAGATGGTTTAGACATCTGCAGAGGAGGGACCCAGGGTATATAGAGAGAAGGATGCTCAGGATGGATCCACCAGGTAGGAGGAGAAGAGGGAGGCCAAAGAGGAGGTGTATGGATGTGCTGAGGGAGGACATGCACGTGGTTGATGTGACAGAGGAGGATTCAGAGGACAGGGTGAGATGGAAACGATTGATCTGCTGTGGCGACCCCTAACGGAAACAGCCGAAAGAAAAAGTTGTCTTTTTGTTTGACACCCGCTCTGTCTGCTCACATTTCTCCATCATTTTCTTTTGGTATTAGGTTGCAGATGAGAAGTCGTGCATGCAGTTTTCCATCCAGCGGCCCACCCTGCCCTCAGCTGAGACACATCCAGAAGAGAAGCTTTATCGGAGGCTGGATGTCACCACGTGGCTACGACACCTCAACCACAATGGGCAGGTGGAGGAGGAATATAAGCTACGCAAGGTAATTGTGATTTTAGGTATTTTAGGTTTAAAGCGCAAGGTAATTGCGCTTTATATGCCTTACAATATAAAGCGCCTTGGGGCAACTGTTGTGATTTGGTGCTATATAAATAAAATTGATTTGATTTTAAAATGCTTTGAAATCAAGAAGGCAGAGCCCTTTTTTTTGGTATGTATGAATAGGTAAAGATTCCTACATAGCTGCAGGGGATTATGGGTAGGTCTCCTTATGCAGAGGTTTCTAGTTGTACAGCACTTCTAAAGCCAAACATGGTTTTGTGTATTTTTGCATGTAGATGCAAAATAATTAAATTCTCTCATCCCAAATTCCTGTTCAGCAATACAATGAGCATTCCATATGTCTCCTCCACTTCTGCTGATCACGTTATTTGAAAGTTTTGTTTTAAAATCTGTGCATGACACTCTCTCTAAACATTTGCATCTGATACAGATTTGCTAAGTGTTTTGACATAACATAGCAAGCCTGCGTTTGTTGCCAGGATTGGAGATTATTTAGAAATGCCACAAAAGAGTTTTTTCCATATTAACTGCATAAATATTATACCGTATTTGCACATTGGGGTGTCCTGGGTGTTCCCAACAAAATTCTGCCTGAAGAGAGGGTTGGGCAAATACATGTTTGTCAGAATGCCCATTTCAATAAAAAGTCTTATTTCATCACAAATAAAAATATAAATGACAAATAACTCACCCGATTGTGTCCGTCTTTGTCCTGTACAAATCCTTTTCTCATTCTTTAAATGTGTTCCTTGTCAGCTGATGTCTGGCAAGTCTTTTGGAAAGTTTTGTGCATCCAGTTTGTCCTCATCGCTGCAGTAAGCAGCAGTGTTGACAACTAAATGATCAATCTCTTGCTGGCTGTTTCTTCTTCCTTAAAGATAAAAACAGTATCCAGTTTGTCTTGTCACATTGTGCAGCTACTGCTGCCACAGCCAGAGGTTGAAGATTTTTTTAAATCAAATTTCTCACTGAAAATAATGGACCATTGAGTTTTTCATCTCAAATAACTCCATTTAATGTCAGACAGTGACATCTATTCCACCTTGTGTGAAACTCTCGTATTCACACTTGGCATCATTCATGCAAACTACTACTGATTTTTTTTTTTTTTTTTGGTGGGTGGGCATTGTGTGCTGGAGTCTCTTTATTCAGAGAGTAGCGACATTACGAGCAAAAAAAAAAAAAAAAAAAAAAAAGGAAAAACGGGTCCCGTGACTCATGGTGCCATCTTGGGGTCAAAATAGCGTTGGCTGTTAAACAATCTGCATGCAAATTCAGCTATTTTATTTATTTAGTCCTTGACTGAGAATGCCCGGTTGTTGTGCATTTGGATGCAGAAATAGACGCAACAAGGGCTTCAAGATGTACAGATTCCCTTTAGATCTGAACAGAAGAAAAAATTTTGGAAAATAAAGTCAGCTGTGTGGGATGGAAGCGACTTCATCGTCAAAGTTTTAAGAGGTAAATTTAGTGTTCAGTCCCATTTACAGTCAAGCTTGCCTAAACCGTCATCATATAAACCAGATGTAATAAACACCATGTATAACGGCTTTTGTATGACGGATTTTCACTCACATTGGATAAAATGTCCTGTCCAGTCGCAATGTATTTCCATTAAAATCCCCTCGCATGTACCAGACAGAGCAATCTGGACGTGCACAGTAACAGAGGTACAAAAATTTAAGTTCAGCACTCTGACACTCGCTGATTCGAGGAAAGTGGGACCGAAGTCATTTCCCTGATTAAAAGCCCGACCATTTACTTATTTTTTACAACATGCTGTAGCGTGACGTGCACCTGTTCAAACGGACAAAGCAAAATGCTGTGATTTGACACTTTTCACTCTTTCCTCTCATACCCCTATCACACATATGCCGATTGAGTCCGAGTGGCGTCAGAATGACACATCCGGCCACAATCGGGAAGTATAAATAAACATGCAACTCACCCCCGGTACCTCGCGTTCTGTATCGCAGACAGCTGGTGAAGTCCTTTTCACCCGGCTGCGCTGTGTGCTGGCAATGTCGATCATCTGAAAAATGCATAATCCACCTCTGGTATAAATAAATCCCGTGTACCGCCCCAAGTGCTGTCCCACAATGATAATCCAACTACTTTTTGTGCGCTCTCTGGATGGACAGCTCCTGTGCTCGCACGTGCACCCCACGTGTGCACATGGTGCAGCTGGTACAGCCATTATGAACACATACACACAGCTGAGCGAACATTTTGGCCACACACTTGCACGCATTTTGGCCACACACTTGCACGCATCACCTGTTCTACGTACGGTGGCACACACACGCGCATAGCGGCTCGTTCAGCCATTATGAACACATAGGCGCAGCTGTGCGAACATTTTACGTGCGGCTGAGTGAATGTTTCATCTGGCCACACACTCTCACACTGTTTGGATCACTTGTTCTATGCACGTACATGCGCGCACTTCGCCATGTGAGAGACACACACACACTTACACACTCCTGCCAGTGCACCCTCCTCCTGATGAGAGGTCAGTTTAGCGCTGTGTATGTGAGGACAAGCTAAGATTTGAGTGAGTGAGTGAGTGAGTGACGGCTCCAATGTTGGTGGGGTCTCCCCCCCCGTCTGCATATATAATGATGGTAAATGCCACACTGGCATAACCATTTATGAACATTAATACACATATATGCAATTTATTCTTGCAAGACAGAAGGTATGTAGTGCGTGAGTGAACGTGGTGTGTGTTTGTGTGAGAGACCCCCATCCACCTTTCCCGATCAGCCTACAACATCCTACTCAAAGCCAACCGACACCTTCTATCAGGAAGGGCCGACCACCAAAACAACACAAAAACAGACAAGATGAAAGACAAGTGATGAAGGCAGTAACTGAAGTGAGACACCGAGGAGACGGGGCCCCAACCATACAACATACCAGGACAAACAACCACACATGAACAAACAGTGACAGCAACAGTCTGTTGTCTTATTAGTGTGCATCCATACTTTCATCTAGGACACCAGAGTCTTGATCCCCTTGAGAGCAGCCAAAACCAAATTGTGATGACGGCCACAAACATGCAACCATCCACACACAGAGACCCAGATCACTGCTAAATATCCGATCACTACTGTGGCTGGTGTGTTGGGCCAAGACAAAAGTACAGAACCTTACCATATGACATGGACCACTCCGGCACATCAGAAGCCATATGGCTGACCGCAAGCAATGACAGAAATGGGTCCAGGACGCAGGGCCCCAGGAGAAAAAGGGCAGCGGAAGGGCAGCCCCCAGAGCCACGGGGGCAGCACGACGAACCAACAGGGGAGTGGCGTCTGACAGCAGTCTGTGTCATCTGACTGTTGTCTGAAATATGTTTGGGCTACATCCTGCAGGTGTGCACAAGGCAGTCTGGCTGCGTTCTAACACGGCTGACCACGCCTCTTTCCCTCTCGACTGACCATATTTGCCTTGTCAGCCTGGTTCCTGCACATACTTGCTATGTGTGATGGGGGCTTCATACAACCCCAGTTCCAATGAATTTGGGACGTTGTGTGAAGTGTAAATAAAAACAACACAATGATTTGCAAATCCTCTTCAACCTATATTCAATTGAATACACCACAAAGACAAGATATTCAATGTTCAAACTGATACACTTTTTTGTTTTTGTGCAAATATTTGGTCTTTTTTATAATGGATGCCTGCAACACATTTCAAAAACGCTGGGACAGGGGCAACAAAAGACTGAGAAAATTGATGAATGCTCAAAGAACACCTGTTTGAAACATTCCACAGGTCAACACGTTAATTGGAAACAGGTGAGTGTCATGATTGGGTATAAAAGGAGCATCCCCAAAAGGCTCAGCCATTCATAAGCAAAGATGGGGCAAGGATCACCACTTTGTGAATAACTGTGTGAAAAAATAGTCCAGCAGTTTAAGAACAATGTTTCTCAATGTTCAATTGCAATGAATTTAGGGATTCCATCATCTACAGTCCATAATATAATCAGAAGATTCAGAGAATCTGGAGAACTTTATACACGTAAGCGGCAATGCCGAAAACCAACATTTAATGCCCGTGACCTTCGATCCCTCAGGCGGCACTGCATTAAAAACCGACATCATTACAGGATCTTACTGCGTGGGCTCAGGAACACTTCAGAAAATCATTGTCAGCTAACACAGTTCGTCGCTACATCTACAAGTGCAAGTTAAAACTCTACCATGCAAAGCGAAAGCCATGCATCAACATCATCCAGAAATGCCGTCGCCTTCTCTTGGCCGGAGGTCATTTGAAATGGACAGACTCAAAGTGGACAAGTGTGCTGTGGTGTGAGTCCACATTTCAAATTGTTTTTTGGAAATCATGGATGTCCTGTCCCCTGGACAAAAGATGCAAAAAAAAAAAAAACCCATCCAGATTGTTACCAGCGCAAAGTTCAAAAGACAGCATCTGTGATGGTATGGGGGTGTGTTAGTGCCCATGGCATGGGCAACTTACACATCTGTGATGGCACCATCAATGCTGAAAGGTACATCCAGGTTTTGGAGCAAAACATGCTGCCATCCAAGCAACGTCTTTTTCAGGGATGTCCCTGCTTTTTTTAGTAAGACAGTGCCAAGCCACATTCTGCACATGTTACAACAGCATGGCTTCGTAGTAAAATTCCAACTACAGAGCTTCAACAGTTAGTGTTCTTAGTTCCCAAACAATTATTGAGTGTTGTTAGAAGGAAAGGTGATGTAACACAGTGGTAAACATGCCACTGTCCCAGCTTTTTTGAAATGTGTTGCACGCATCCATTTGATCAGTTTAAACATTAAATACCTTGTCTTTGTGGTGTATTCAACTTGAATATAGGTTGAAGAGGATTTGCATTGTATTAATTCCCAACTTCATTGGAAATGGGATTGTATTTTAATAGTTTTTGCAGTGCACACACTGATTACAAATCAGAAAAGTCTGCAAATTTACAACACGGAGTTGGATAAAGAGAAAATTGTACACCTTACCATTGATTTGGAGGTGATGATTGTAGAAAGAAAAGCTTGATGAGGAACAAATTAATCCAAAATAAAAAAGCATAATCCAGTGATGGAGAACTTTAAAACTGTCATGCACGTCAGATACGTGACACGGAGTTACGGAGTTGCAGAAATATAAATTGGCTTAAAATTAATTAAATAAATCATTATAAATTGTAATTTTATGTAAATTTGATAGCTTAACTATTTTTATATGTATTTTGATAGTACCTGTACTTGGATGTGTTGCTGTATGTGGTTAACTGTAAAAAAAAAAAAAAGTTGAAAACATAAAGGGTTTATTCAGTAGTTCAGCACAATTGGCTCCAAAATGGCACCATGTTCTCAGTTGTCGCTACTCTTTGAATAAAGGGACTCTTGTGTGCTGGTGCATCAAATTGACATCGTCATCTGACTACTAGCAATAAAATAAAGCCATTGCATGAATGTATGAATTAATTAATTAATCAAAAAAATAATAATTCCCAATGCAAAACAAAAGTGTTGAGTTATTTTCTTTACAGTTTTTCTTTAATCTCCTAAAAGACCGGTGCACAGTGATGACATCATCACAGGTAAGATGCAGAAGCAAAGAGGAAAAACATTAGTGAAAACTCTTTATTTATTTATTTTTGTATTTATTTATTTATTTAATTGTTTGCTTCTTTATCCACGTGTTGGTCACGAAATTATTTAATTATAGTTGCCTATAACATGTTTTTGTCTTTGCAGGTGAAAGAGGATATTCGATTTTACAGTTTTAGGAAGTTTAACAGTCAACAGTGCCACCTAGTGGACATATTAACACCCACATAAGAGAAAAGCTATTTGACTGTCTGAGAACAACGCCTGTGCATGTCAGCATGCAGTATGTGCACACGGCAAAGCTTGTAAACCCAAACGGACGTTTTATCACTGTTATATCAGTGAAAAAAGCTGCCATAATACATAATACTAGTAGCTGCTAGAGGTATCTTATTATAATGATAGATGGCATTTGGAAAGTTGACCTCAGGGTGTCAAGCTTTCAGTTTTAATCAGCACCTCGGTTCTGCTGCTTGCCTGTAAATAATTAGAGGGTTAGTTTTGGCCAATGTCCCGCTATGAGTCATTCGAGTTCTCTGGGATTGACTCAGTATAGGTTTTTCACCATCATGCTGAAATGAGTCAGTGACAGTTAGACGATGACAAAGATATTTTTGCAGTACACACAAATACTGCACCAGCATTACCTCTCTGGACATATAACTTATGCAGTGTGTCTGTGTCTGTGTTTTTTTTTTTTGTTTTTTTTTAACATTCATCATCTCAACATATTGTTAAACAATGCAGTCAAATTGATTTTAATTGTAACAGATGAAATCTCAAACACCTCAGTGGACATCAACATTCTTGACAACTTGGTTGACGTGAGTGTCTACAAGGATCACAGGTTTCCTTGAATCTGGAAATAATGTCATCCTGTTTGTTTTAAATAACTATAAGGCAGTCTTGTAGGTTTCCAACAGGTACATACAGCCTCATGTCATCAGCAGAGTAATAAACTAATATGACCAACCAGAGGTGTTAGAGTGCAAGCAACAAGTGATCAAGAACAGATCTCTGAGGTATTCCATCGTTCATCTCATAAAGCTTAACACCAATTCAAGTCAAAAGTTATTTGTATTGTATAGTTAAAAAGACTACCATTGACCAAAGTGCTGTTTAAGGCCCTGTCACACATCGCAAGAATGTGGAGGAACCACGCCCGACACGGCAAATATTGCCATAATCCGACACAGTTGGGAGGAAAAGAGGTCTGCCGTGTCAGAACGCATCCGGACTGCCTTGTGCACACCTGCACGAGGCAGTCCAAACATATTTCAGACAACAGTCAGATGACACAGACTGCTGTCAGACGGCACTGACATTAGTGCTGTCAGTCACCCACTCACTCACCCACACAATCAAATCTCCGCTTGTCCTCACATTCCCAGCCCTAAACTGACCTCTCATCAGTGTGTGTCTCACATGATAGAGTATGCGCATGTATGCGTGTAGAACAGGTGAGCCAAACAGCATGCGAGTGTGTGGCCACATGAAGTGTCCACTCAGCTGCGCACGTGTGTTCACAGTGGCTGAACGAGCTGCTATCGTTGATTATCGTATAATTATTGTTGTGGGATGGCAACTTCACATGGGATTTGTTTATACCAGAGGTGGAGTATGTATTTGTCAGCTGATCGACGTTGCCAGCACACTGCGCAGCCGGGTGAAAGGGACTTGACCATCTGTCCGCGCTGCGCTGTGGAATGCAAAGTACCGGAGTTGAGTTGCATGTAGGGTTGGGTATTGGGATGCGGTTCTTTTCGAGAATTGTTACGAAATGATGTGATCAACTGACATCAACAGCCTTTTTGCTAAACGATTCCCTTATCGGTCCTTCAGAGTGGCCGTTTTTGAGGGTGTTTGTCGGGAAAATGTTCATTTCTCTACATTAATTGCAGACCCTGCAACGTGTCTGTAATCAACCGCTTCTGCATCGTGGCTCTGCTTCGAAGCTTGAACCAATGAAGCAGTGCTCCAACCCACTGCTTCATTGGTTCTTTGCTTTGCTGCTTTTCAGAAGCAGCAAGTCCGCTTCTTAACCCCTGTCAAAGCCATGTCATATGTCAATCGTGAGTCACTTTTGTGCAGATTAGTCAGTAACTGAGACTCCTGCCTTATTGCGAGAAAGAAATGAGAATCGTCCTCCGTTCTGTTCGCACAGCGCCGGGAGAGTTTTGAACATGTGCGTCACACTCGGGGCCACCGGCCGATTTTGACCAACTGTGTGGACTTCTGCAGATGGCTGTCAGAACGTTTTTGGAAGTGAAATCCGACACTTTTCGGATGTGCTCCGATTAGTCGTTCTGACGCCATTCTGCGTGATTCCGGCTGTGTGTGATGGGGATATTAAGAGTAACAAATGACAGAAATGAGATTAAAAAGCATTATTTGTATTGCATAAATAAGCCTGCATATTTTTTGCATTTTCATTTCATGCAGTCAAACAATTTAAAATAAGTAAATGCAGAAGAGGGTGAATTAGTGTTGTATATGTACAGTGACCCCCCAGGCCTTTTTCCTGTGCTCATCACATTTATTCACCTCGCTCTGTCAATAGGCCATCTTCTTCGGTGGTATTGACCCGTCCATCCGCGGTGAGGTGTGGCCCTTCCTGCTCCACTATTACAACTATGAGTCCACCTCTCAGGAGAGGGAAGCCTGGAGGCTGCAGAAGCGTGGTGACTACCATGACATTCAACATAAGAGGTGGGCAACTGGAGGACTGAGTACATTTGTACTTCAGGAGCATGCAGAGTGCCGATGTCGTCACGCAGTTATGAAAGGCCTATTCGCACATTCAAACTGACATAATGGAAATCAGTTTTTTCAAACGTCTGACACGGGTGCAGTGGCATGTTGACACATTGTAACGGCAGCTAAACTGTCACATGGCTGCAGTGTCGGCTGCCAAATGCTCAGTCAGTCAAACATTAAACCATATGTGAGCCTTTTGTGAGCAATCAATAGGCACAATCAGGGAAGTGCTAAGGGAGGTGCTGGGTGTGAAATAAAAGGTCTCTGGAGAAAAAAACATGCCAGCATTTATCAGATCAGTCTGCCTCTCCACAAGATAAAAACAGCTGTGGCGCGCACAGACACATGCGTGCACACTCATGAAGTATACAGTTTCATTTCTGAGACTTTTTTTTAATTCCCTGTTTCTAAAGGACACATTTTCTCCCGGAGTATTGTCTGCAGTGGAAACGATAATTGGGAGAGTTTCAGCTACATATGGCCTTTTGAGTACATCAGAAAGTCTTATCGAAGTCAGCCAATTAGAGCTGCTGCTCTGACTGATGTGAATTCCTTTAAAAGGCCATTTGATTTCACCCTCTGAGGATGTACAGTGATAATTAGTAGTAAAGATACTGTGATTTACACTCCCAGATTCCCTAATCTTATCTTTTTTTTCCCCCTTGTTCTCATAACTATACAGCTGCATATACAGTTAGGTCTATAAATATTTGGACACTGACAGGTTGTGTTATTTTAACTGTATGTTGCCGGTGTGTTGAAGGTGAAAGCAAATAAATATGAATTTGTAGTGCAGACTGGAAACCTTTACATAACGGGATAAACAGTGGAGTAATTCCAGCAGTTTTTTGTGTGTGGTTTCCTCTTGTGGAAAAGACCTAAAGTAATTGGACAATTGGCTGCTGAGATGTTCTATGGCAATTTGTGTTTCTGTTATCAGTCCATCGAGAAGTCGCATTGTGTGAAGTGGCATTCAAGTGTTGCATTACTTAAAGTGCAACTGGAAAGTATTCACAGTGCTTCACGTTTTCCACATTTTATGTTACAGCCTTATTCCAAAATGGATGAAATTTTTTTTTTTCCCCCTCAAAATTCTACTCACAACCCCCATAATGACATGAAAATTTTTTTTTTTTTGCAAATTTATTTAAAAAAAAACACACAAAAACTAAGAAATCACCTGTACATAAGTATTCACACCCTTTGCTCAATACTTTGTTGATGCACCTTTGGCAGCAATTACAGCCTCAAATCTTCTTGAATATGATGCCACAAGCTTGGCACACCTATCTTTGAGCAGTTTTGCCCATTCCTCTTTGCAGCACCTCTTAAGCTCCATCAGACTGGATGGGGAGCGTCGGTGCACAGCCATTCTCAGATCTCTCCAGAGATGTTCAATCGGATTCAGGTCTGGGCTCTGGCTGGACCACTCAAGGACATTCACAGAGTTGTCCTGAAGCCACTCTTTTGATATCTTGACTCAGTTGGCTGTGTAGTTAGGGTCATTGTCCTGCTGAAAGATGAACCAGTCGCCCCAGACTGAGGTCAAGAGTGGTCTGGAGCAGGTTTTCATCCAGGATGTCTCTGTACATTGCTGGATTTATCTTTTCCTCAATCCTGACCAGTCTCCCAGTTCTTGCTGCTGGAAAAAAAAAAAAAACCCACAGCATGATGCTGCCACCACCATGCTTCACTCTGGAGAGGATGCCTGGTTTCTGTCAAACATGACGCCTGGCATTCACATGAAAGAGTTCAATCTTTGTCTGATCAGACCAGAGAATTTTGTTTCTCATGGTCTGAGAGTCCTTCAGGTGCCTTTTGGCAAACTCCATGTGGGCTGCCATGTGCCTTTTACTAAGGAGTGGCTTCTGTCTGTCCACTCTACCATACAGGCCTGATTGGTGAATTGCTGCAGAGATGGTTGTCCTTCTGGAAATTTCATCTTTTTCCACAGAAGAATGCTGGAGCTCTGATAGAGTGACCATCAGGTTCTTGGTCACCTCCCTGACTAAGGTCCTTCTCCCCTGATTGCTAAGTTTAGACGGGCAGCCAGCTCTAGGAAGAGTCCTGGTGGATCTGAACTTCTTCCAGTTATGGAAGAAGGCCACTGTGCTCATTGGGACCTTCAAAGCAGTACCCTTCTTCATATTTGGGCCTAAAGACAATCCTATCTTGGTCTACACACAATTTCATTGACTTCATGCTTGGTTTATGCTCTGACATGCACTGTCAACTGTGGGACCTTATATATAGACAGGTGTGTATCTTTCCAAATCATATCCAATCAATTGAATTTACCACAGGTGGACTCTAATTAAGTTGTAGAAACATTTCAAGAATGATCTGTGGAAACAGGATGCACCTGAGGTCAATTTTGAGCTTGGGCTGTGAATACTTATGTACATGTGTTTTCTTAGTTTATTTTTAATAAATTTGCAAAAATCTAAAAACAAAGGTTTTTTCACATTGTCATTTTGGGGTATTGTGTGTATAATTTTGAGGAAAAAAATTAATTTCATCCACTTTGGAATAAGGCTGTAACATAAAATGTAGAAAAAGTGATACCCGAGCTCTGTTTGCTTTAATATTATCATTATTTGTGGTTTTATATGAGTATATTTTGTATTCCCAGTTATACAGCTTCATGATGAAGTGTTTAGAGGAGGATTTTCTTAATAAGAAGACCTGAAAGTTCAGCTACAATTTGCCATAAGTTACATCTAAGATGCAAATCTAGATTTATGTTTTGGTGAAAGAATTAAGTACTTTTATTTATAGACTTAAAAGAGAAAAGACAGCACTCTTCCTCTCTGTCTCTTTCTCCTTCTTAATTTCAGTGGCGCTTTATTGACGTGGAAAACATGTTTTCATTGTCAAAACAAGTGTTACATGAAAAATTAAGTTCTCTCTCTCTCGCTCTCTCATGCTTGCTCTCTCTCGTGTTCGTGTGTGCATTCTCTTGCTTGCCGTTTTGCTGCTGAGCAAACTTGGAACTTTTTGGAAACACAAAGCCTTTCAACTGTAAACTAAACCATAAATTTCTAAATACATCATCAGTGACGCTCACATGAGGCACTCTGGATTAATACTGAAGGATTTTGATGGCGTTTTTTCCCCACTCAGCGGAGAGAAACTCTGTCTGCTACTGTGCTACACGCTGAGCTGCTGTTTCATAGCGTTTCACAGCCTCGGGATGCTGAAGTGGCTGATTTTTTTAATTTTTTTTTCCCAGCAACAATTCCATTAATTTTTCTTAAAATGCATGCTCGGCGACGCAGACAATTTGAACCTGAGAGCCGGGCGGAAATTTACCTCTAACCGTGGCTTAAAACCCTCAATTGCATTGCGGAAGAAACAGCTCGGCTTCAGCTCAGACACCTCCCTCTCCCCCCTTGCCTCCTCACCCTCAGCAGTGAGCAGTTTTTCCAGCTTTCCTCCCTAAACACATCTATCATTTGTATGAAACACATTTGAATCAAGACATTAAATGTAGTTTCCACACAAGCTATTTTTACTGTTGTAATACTGAATGATTTTTATGAATAAAGCTGTGGAAACAATGTACGCACATTGTGTACAGGATTACAGCCAGTCTCATCTATTAAATATTGTCTTATTGCTCTGATTGTCACATCTAGGACATGATGAAGGGACTGTGTCCACCTTTTTTGGGCAGGTTTCAGGCATTTGTCAGTGTTATCCACAGATTCAGTCATGTCTTTGTATTTACACAGAGGATGCAAGCCCACATCGAAGCTCTGCATGGCATCCTACATTAGGGGCTTGCGGAGCCAAACATTGTAACAACGGTCTATTAGAGAAGTGTTTCTTCTCTGCGTAAGAAATTGAAGGCAGCGGGACCCAGCAGTTCACCATGCCAGCAGGCAACAGCCGACATACTACTGGGCAGAGAGAACCAAAGGAACTTTCTGTGGTGTGTATGTGTGTGTATAAACACCCTTTCTCAAATTCAGTGAAAATTCGCGATAAGTACTTGTCCAGTTCTTCTAAAGACGTACCCGCCAGCACTGCGGCTGCTGGATTTAGCTTCCTCATATCATGGATGCATTTTTTTCATGAAGCTAATAGAGCCATGCAATAGCAAGATGGATGGGAGAAAAAGGCATGGAAAATGGTCTACAAAATACACGCTAATGGCATCACGCATACAGTCAGACAAATAAGTATCACATCCCATACAATCCATCAATCAAATGACAAGGAGTTATTGACAAGCATGTTATGTAGGTGTCATATAGCATGCAATATGTTGTCCAACACATTTATTTGTGCATCTTGCTTATTTTTGAAATTTAAAAGTCCTTATGTTAACTAACAGCACAGGCTGTGCACTGACTTCCTCTCCATTTTTAATCTCACCCCCATGGAAGCACTGTGTTGCAAAGTGGGTTTCACGTACTGAAAAGGTGCGACATAGATATGTTTTTTTTCTCTTCACAATGCATTTTTTGACAGGTGCAACATACGTCAGTAAATGCAGTAATCACAAGCAGTCCTAAATTTCTGCTAGTCTGTTTTTGCTCATATTTACATGTTGTATATTACAATTACGCACCTTCTTATATTAATTGATGTGCACTGCAGACAACAGATTATACCTTTTAAAAAAAATGTTTTCTGGCCCACTTGTAATGTCTTAAGTGACTGCATTCTGATTTGATTACGCAAACATAGCTGATATAAATTCATACATTTTAATCTGAGAAATATAAAGTGATGAACACATGCACTGAAGTGGTGAGTACCGTCCTCGAGAGGGAGAATGTAACGGGGCCTGAGAGGGTCCAAACAGCACAAACACGGCCCACTGAAAGTAAACAGTTACGTGGCGTTGCATCAGGCGTGTGCTCGTTATTCCTGACGGGGCTACATGGAAAACAAACAGTGTTAATTAAATCCCTTCTGCTTGTTAGGACTTGAGTCCATTAGTGCCATGCACAGAGACTGTTGCTAATTTTGTCCCTAACATTTACAGGGTTAGATGGTGTTTTATGGCTGTTGAATCACCTTCAGTGGATGTTTGATAATGAAATGCCGCACAAGTCCCGTCCTTACTCACCTCTATGCTTTTTGATGTTTGGCTGTCATAGTTTTTACCACAGAGTAACATTTGGGATGAATTATGCTGACCTGATTAAAGTCTGTCCCTTGGATTTGTATGTCAGATCTGTCCTAAGCGTGTGTACTGGCTCCCTCTGCTTTCCCGTCTCTTTATCTCTTCCCACGTCAACGTGGAATTGATATTTCTCATCAGTTTTCTCCACACAGTTCAATTCTCAGCCTTCTCTACACTTACAGTAGTGTTCAGAATAATAGTAGTGCTATGTGACTAAAAAGATTAATCCAGGTTTTGAGTATATTTCTTATTGTTACATGGGAAACAAGGTACTAGTAGATTCAGTAGATTCTCACAAATCCAACAAGACCAAGCATTCATGATATGCACACTCTTAAGGCTATGAAATTGGGCTATTAGTAAAAAAAGTAGAAAAGGGGGTGTTCACAATAATAGTAGCATCTGCTGTTGACACTACGAACTCAAAACTATTATGTTCAAACTGCTTTTTTAGCAATCCTGTGAATCACTAAACTAGTATTTAGTTGTATAACCACAGGTTTTCATGATTTCTTTACATCTGCGAGGCATTAATTTTGTTGGTTTGGAACCAAGATTTTGCTCGTTTACTAGTGTGCTTGGGGTCATTGTCTTGTTGAAACACCCATTTCAAGGGCATGTCCTCTTCAGCATAAGGCAACATGACCTCTTCAAGTATTTTGACATATCCAAACTGATCCATGATACCTGGTATGCGATATATAGGCCCAACACCATAGTAGGAGAAACATGCCCATATCATGATGCTTGCACCACCATGCTTCACTGTCTTCACTGTGAACTGTGGCTTGAATTCAGAGTTTGGGGGTCGCCTCACAAAATGTCTGCGTCTCTTGGACCCAGAAAGAGCAATTTTACTCTCATCAGTCCACAAAATATTCCTCCATTTCTCTTTAGGCTAGTTGATGTGTTCTTTGGCAAATTGTAACCTCTTCTGCACATGTCTTTTATTTAACAGAGGGACTTTGCAGGGGATTCTTGCAAATAAATTAGCTTCACACAGGCGTCTTCTAACTGTCACAGCACTTACAGGTAACTCCAGACTGTCATTGATCATCCTGGAGCTGATCAATTGGTGAGCCTTTGCCATTCTGGTTATTCTTCTATCCATTTTGATGGTTGTTTTCCGTTTTCTTCCACACGTCTCTGTTTTTTTTGTCCATTTTAAAACATTGGAGATCATTGTAGATGAACAGCCTATAATTTTTTGCACCTGTGTATAAGTTTTCCCCTCTCCAATCAACTTTTTAATCAAACTATGCTGTTCTTCTGAACAATGTCTTGAACGTCACATTTTCCTCAGGCTTTCGAAGAGAAAAGCATGTTCAACAGGTGCTGGCTTCATCCTTAAATAGGGGACACCTGATTCACACCTGTTTGTTCCACAAAATTGACAAACTCACTGACTGAATGCCACACTACTATTATTGTGAACATCCCCTTTTCTACTGGTACCTTGTTTCCCATGTAACAATAAGAAATATACTCAAAACCTGGATTAATCTTTTTAGTCACATAGCACTACTATTATTCTGAACACTACTGTACCTCTTGTTCCTTCGTCTTCCTTTACTCAACCATCTACCTCCACTTCAGCCTTCTTCTCTTTCTTGATATATTAATGATTTCTTCTCATCACACACCTCAACCTATGTTCCTGTTCTTTTTTTTTTTTTACTGTTGATCCTTTTGTTTGTCCAGTTATCTCATTTGTTATTCTGTCAAGCTTCCTAACTCCACACATCTGTCTCACTATTCTCTTGTCTGACACATCAACTTCTTTCTCTACACTTCCTTCGCTGCCCACATACGTCATTGTCGCTCTTGCTACTGTCTTGTAAGCCTGACCTTTAGTCCTTACCTTAATTCTTTGCTCACACAGCAATCCTGATCCTCCCTCCCAGTTGTTCCATGTAGACTGCACCCTGTTGCGTATTTGTCCACTCAGTTCACTATCTTCAGGTCATGCTGATTTGATGGATTTTTACTTATTGCCCTATCTCCTGGAGCATAAGCCACACACTTTTTCTTTATGTGAAACATGTTTTAACACAGAATTTCCCAAGGGGGCAAGTTTAACACCAGACAAGGAGTTAGTGTAGCACCTGAGCACACCACAGTGTGTGCTGTTACTTAACAGTAGGACTTTTAAATTCCATGAATAAGCAAGATATAAATAAATGTGCATAGTACAACAAATTGGATGTTATTTGATGCAGATGAACACTGATTGCTAATGCAACACATTGAAAACACTACAATAAAAAATGTTGTTTTTTTTCATCAAGTCTTAGAGTTATTTTGTTTATTGTGTTGCTTATTGGTTAAGCCCTATATGAGTTATTGCTGCTGTTGTTATTACGACTACTACTACTACTACTACTAAGGGGCAGCATGATGGCCCAAGTGGTTCTTGCGGATCCATTTCAAAATCCTTCTCCTCACATACAAAACCCTCCACAATCAGGCTTTCTTCTAGCTTACTAGCATGTCACTGCCAAACTCCTTCCTGTTGCCAACCTCCTGTCAGTGCCACTCAGGACCAAGCTCCGGACCTGGGGGGACAGAGCCTTTTCCATAGCTGCTCCCTTCCTCTGGAACTCTCTCCCCAAACAGATTTGTGACTGTATCAATCTGTCTACCTTCAAGACTCAAGTTAAAACCCATCTTTTCAGATCTGCTTTTAATTTCTGATTATTTTATTTTTTTATTGCTTTGTTTTTAAACCTGTAAAGTGTCTTTGAGCATTGTTAAAAGCGCTATACAAATCAAATGTGCTATTATTGTTGTTGTTGTTATTATTATTATTACTGCGCTTACTTCGAGATCAGAAGGTTTCTGGTTTAAGAGCACATTTGCCCATTCTTCATGTAATGCGGAGTTGTGTCAGGAAGGGTGTAATAAGTGCAAAACTTGTGCCAAATCAACATGCAGAGCCATATCGACCCCAAGTAGGAAAAAAGAGAGAAGCCAAGAGAACTATTATTATTATTATTATTATTATTATAGAACACATGATTTTTGAGTATATAAGTGGCACAAGAGTATAAATTGCAGGACATCCCAAAATAGTTAAAAAAAAAAAAAAAAAAAAAAAAAAAAAAAACCCTTCTCATCTTCTTTTCTAGATAATATATTTCTTTTCAGTTGCACATCCCAACACCTTAATGCAATAGATAACCTGCTAGTATTGGGAGATGCTGATTGACCTCAAGCCTGACATGGCAGCTGCTCGTCTGTAAAGTGGTGGGCGTGGTAATAGGCAGCACCTGTGCATGCAGATCTTCCATGGTCCTTTTTCTGGTGCTACAAAATACAGTGTCATCTGCAAAAAAGCACACACTAGATTTAATGATCTTTAATCCTTACACTCAAAAGGTGTGCAGGCCACACTCCAAATTGGTGACAGACACAAGATAAATAGAAAGGTTTTGTGTCAGGAAGGGAATCCAACTGTAAAAGCATAACTGAAGAGATTGATCTGTTCAGGTTCTGAAAAAAAAAAATGTCTTCCTGGTCACCACTTTTCCTTTTTTGCTTGTTATTTCAGGCTGTCCATGAGCACGGAGGAGCACAGTGAGTTCTGGAGAAAGGTCCAGTTCACTGTGGATAAAGACGTGGTGAGAACAGACCGCAGCAACCAGTTCTTCAGAGGAGAGAATAACCCCAATGTGGAGATTATGAGGTCTTTTAACACTGTTCTCTTCCTCATCTGTCACCTTCTCTCAGACTATCCTCATCACTCAGCAGCCCAACACACAGGGGCACCTGTTCATTTCATATTCTGTACCCTGGGGGAGCAGCAAATGAGTTTCATGCTTTATTGACTCTAAGCCGTTGAAGTACTTTTGATGCATACTCATAGTTAATGGCTTTCTAAACGAGGAGCAGGAGGATTTAAATAGCGTATTAGTTTAGTGACTCTCATCAAGGCTCCTGATATGTGTTGAGATATTACCGTATGTCTTCTGCTGAGACTGGGCGGTGTGATCCCAGCACAGTCCACAGGCAGAACATGTATTTGACTTTTTCCTCAGTTGTATATCATCTTTATTGTTCTGACATGCAGGGGTCAAATTCCCCTGGCTCGTTCTGTAAAAACAGGTCATTTGAACTAAAAACACTGGCAACCTCTTGACATTTTTCTTTATCATAGTCCAACAAAAAGAAACCACTGAGGGGGAAAAAACTAAACAAAACATCTCTTAAATTCAGCCTCAGAGAGGCAAAAACAATTAGTTTGTCTTGATCATACTCGCTCTTTTATCCTGTTTGAATTTTGCATTAGTTAAAAAAAAAAAAGCCTCAAGATTTTACATGAGAGAGCATTCATATCTAAGACTATTAAAATGAAAGATTCTTAATTTTTGAAAAGCAACCAATGCAAGACTTTGTCATGTTTTTTAGGCATCACCAGAACTGCTGAAACATTTAGAATGTTATGGGAGCATTTATCCTTTCCAGTGGTTCAGCTTAGCTCGAAAGTCATAAACATTTCTGCACAAGAGGCTATCAATAATAATGATAATAATAATTTAAAAAAAGCCTAAAGCAGAAATTTTCCAGATTTTTTTCCCACAGCACAGCCAGTAGGAGAGACATCAATATGTGTAGGCAGTCAGTCAGTCATGCAGCTTTTCACTTGTGAGCAAGCTTACTTCAGTTGTACTGGCCTATTTGTCAGGTGTTTGCATTCCACATGGTGACCCAAGAAGGCAAGGTCATGAAGCATACCTTATGAAAATCTTGTGAGTGCAATAACTTATTTCCTAGTTGCCTGATTATCGTCAGACATGGTATGTGTGTTAGGCATGGTGACCCTAAGGGCCCCCTCATACATAGTGCGAATTGTCTGCAAACCGTGTAAAATTTTCCCTGCCTCTAATGCCCCGTATACCTGTTGCTACAATTATTTGTGCACACCAGCGGCTGAAAGACAGAGTGTGCGCTGTGCGAGCCCATCGAACCCTTTTGCGGCAGGTGTTGGCCAAATTCCAGTTGACACGCATGAACATCTAACACTGCTCGTTTGGCACTTAGAAAATGTGTGGCCATTCGCACTCTTGGGCACGACAACAGTCTGCAGACAATCACTTTTGTGCTGGCGGTGAAATTTGTCTAAGTTCCCCACAAGTGTGGCTTTGGTGTGGTGCTGAACTGACAAGAGGTGTGTCCGCCCACTGAAGCGGCTGTGGAGATCTGTGGATCTGGACATCCAAGCTGAACAACATGTACTGTGTTTGGACAGACATGGACTAACAACTGTCCACTTTGACGCGCGTGTGTCTGTTTGCTGTCATCATGTGCGCGCTCCCTCGCTACAGCCCATTGACAGGCTGCCCCAGGCTGAAACGGACCATCAGATCAGAACACGCAGCGGGCTGTCTGACTTTTATGTCACCCATGTGAGCCCTGTTCCATATGACGCAGTGTCAGTTCTGGCGCGCCGTACACAAGACGTGTTGGGCAGGATGCGCATGGGCTGGCTGGACATGCACCAGCATATGTGGACATGAGAAGAGCAAATTGCTTCTCATTCATGTCATTTCATGACTGTATGTCTGTGACCATGGGTTATCTACAGAGGAACAGACAGATCATATTTGTATTGCCCACTTGATAAGAGGGATTCAATATAAAATGCTCTGTTTTTATGGTGTATGGTTGTATTTTTTTTAAGTATGTCCATCTCTTTGTTGATTTCAGGCTTTTTCCCCGCACCGTTTACAGGCCAGTGATGGTAGCTGTGGTAAAGTTTTGGGCTGGCAATCAGTAAAGTGCAGGTACGAATCCCATGGGTGGTATGTTTATTTTTTTTTCTTTATTCCACATCAGTGGCGCGATGTGGTTCCACAGGTACCAGCTGGTTTTTATGTTTTATTTATTCCACATCAACGGCGCAATGTGGTGCGCCTCACAGTGTGTTTCTGCTCGAAAGACACTGTCGTGTGCACAAACTCTCGCACCGGGATCATGTACGCCTGCCCATCGGTGCAATGTTTCGTGGTGCACTAATTCGAACTGTTTCACGCTGTTTCTCCGTATTTGACCAAACTTTGCACTATGTGTGAAGGGGCCTTAAGAAGCAAATTGATTTTGGAGTAAAAAGGTAAAAATCAATGAGCTGTACTTAATAAAAAAAAAAAAGCCTTCTGCAGAAAACTGTCCCTTTTCAATGGTAATCTTATGAACATTTGCCCAGGGAGCCGTGGGTTAGTACAGATTATGTGCTTGTTGTACAACCCCAATTCCAACGAAGTTGGGACATTGTGTAAAATGTAAATAAAAACAGAATGCAGTGGTTTGCAAATCCTCTTCAACCTATATTCAGTTGAATACACCACAAAGACAAGATATTTAATGTTCAAACTGATAAACTTTGTTTTTGTGCAAATATTTGCTTATTTTGAAATGGATGCCTGCAACACGTTTCAAAAAAGTTGGGACAGTGGTATGTTTACCACTGTGTTACATCACCTTTCCTTCTAACAACACTCAATAAGTGTTTGGGAACTGAGGACACTAATTGTTGAAGCTTTGTAGGTTTAATTATTTTCCATTCTTGCTTGATGTATGACTTTAGTTGTTCAACAGTCTCCGTTGTATTTTGCACTTCATAATGTGCCACACATTTTCAATGGGCGACAGGTCTGGACTGCAGGCAGGCCAGTCTAGTACCCGCACTCTTTTACTATGAAGCCACGCTGTTGTAACACGTACAGAATGTGGCTTGGCATTGTTTTGCTGAAATAAGCAGGGATGTCCCTGAAAAAGACGTTGCATGGATGGCAGCATGTGTTGCTCCAAAACCTGGATGTACCATTCAGCATTGATGGTGCCATCACAGATGCTGGCTTTTGAACTTTGCGCTGCTAACAATCTGGATGGTCTATTTCCTCTTCTGTCTGGAGGACACGATATGTCTTTAGTACAGCACTGTAAACAGCTGATGAGGAACTGCTTCTTTCAACTAAGAAACATCTCTAAGCTCAGGAAAATGGTGTCACGAAATGATTTAGAGCTTATTATTCATGCTTTTGTGTCAACACGTTTAGACTATTGTAACAGTTTGTTTTCATGTCTAAACAAGGATTTGCGTTGACTGCAGTTGGTACAGAACTCTGCAGCGAGAATTCTGACACAAGCCAAAAGGAGGACTCACATTTCCCCAATTTTAAAGGAGCTTCATTGGCTGCCAGTGTCCTACAGGATCAATTTTAAAATTTTGGTTTTAACCTTTAGAGCTCTACATAGTCAGGCGCCTTCCTATATCTGTGGCCTCATCCAGCCTTATGCCCCTGCCAGGGCGTTGAGGTCTGTGGATCAAAATTTGTTGATTGTTCCACGCACCCGTTTTTCAACCAGAGGAGAGCGATCCTTCCAGGCTGTTGCTCCCAGGCTGTTGCTCCCAGGCTTTGGAATGGTCTCCCGCTCTCTCTGTGCTCACTGGACTCTGTTGACACTTTTAAAAGCCAACTTAAGACCTTCGTTTTTACACAAGCTTTTGCTTAGGTTTTGGGCTGCTATGCTATGTTTTTAAACGTCTTGGCCACTGTGTGGTGTATTGTGTGGTGTATTGTGCTTTTTATGTTGTGAAGCACCTTGTGGCTCTTGTCTGTGAAAGGTGCTATACAAATAAAATTTACTTACTTACTTACTTACACGACATCCATGATTTCTAAAAACAATTTGAAATGCACCGATCCACAATTTTTCACTTCTGCTCCGATCCCGATACCTGAATTTGGATATCTGCTGATACCGATACTTTTCCGTTCTGATACCAGAGCTCTGTTTGCTTTAATATTATTATCATTATTGTTGATTTTATATGAGGTCTTTCTTAAAAAGGAGACCTGAAAGTTCGGCTACAATTTGCCAGAAGGTGCATCTAAGATGAAAGCCGAGATTTGATGTTTTGGTGAAAGAATCAAGTACTTAATTTTTTTTATAGACTTTTATAGACTTGAAGAGAAAAGACAGCACTCTGCCTATCTGTCTCTCCTCAATTTTCAATTTCAGTGGAGCTTTATTGACATGGGAGACATATGTTTACATTGTCAAAGCAAGTGTTAGAGTAAAAATAAAAAATTAAGGCCTGTCTCTGTCTCTCTCTCTCTCTCTCTGTCTCTGTCCTGAGCCCATGTGGTAAGATCCTTTACACAATGATGTCTATTTTAATGCAGTGCCACCTGAGGGATCGAAGGTCACGGGCATTCAATGTTGGTTTTCGGACTTGCAGCTTATGTGTAGAAAGTTCTCCAGATTTTCTGAATCTTCTGATTATATTATGTACTGTAGATGATGGAATCCATAAATTCCTTGCAGTTGAATGTTGAGAAACATTGTTCTTAAACTGTTGGACTATTTTTTCATGCAGTTGTTCACAAAGTGGTGATCCTCATCCCATCTTTGCTTGTGAACGGCTGAGCCTTTTGAGGATGCTCCTTTTATACCCAATCATGACACTCACCTGTTTCCAATTAACCTGTTCATCTGTGGAATGTTTCAAACAGATGTTCTTTGAGCATTCATCAACTGTCCCAGTCTTTCGTTGCTCCTGTCCCAGCTTTTTTTAAATGTGTTGCAGGCATCCATTTCAAAATGAGCAAATATTTGCATAAAAACAAAAAAGTCTATCAGTTTGAACATTAAATATCTTGTTTTTGTAGTGTATTAAATTGAATATAGGTTGAAGAGGATTTGCAAATCATTGTATTATGTTTTTATTTACATTTCACACAACATCCCAACTTCATTGGAATTCGGGTTGTACAGAGATGTTCCAATGGCACTAAAAGTTTTGTATGTTTTTGCCTCAGGCGAATTCTTCTCAACTATGCAGTTTTTAATCCAGACATGGGCTACTGCCAGGGCATGTCTGACCTGGTGGCCCCCCTGCTCACTGAGATCCAGGATGAAAGTGACACCTTCTGGTGCTTTGTAGGCCTCATGGAGAACACCATTTTTATAAGCTCACCACGTGATGAAGACATGGAGAGGCAGTTGGTAAGATGACATAATCTAAAGCCCCCTTTGATTTTTAAAATCTGTTTAACATAAAGAGCTCTTTGTCCTTCATAATGAATAAGACAGCCATTAAAAATAATAAAAAGTGTAATAATACAAAGTGTTTCCATTAAAAGAAAACAAAACAACAACAAAAAAGTCCATACCAGTCCAAATTGTATCAGTCTTTGGATCAATTTGCAATTGCAGAGTGCTTGTCCAACACTTTCTCTTGTATGTTTGGTGTTTTTGGGTTAATGATGAAACCAACCACACCTTATTTTGCAATGTTAAATAAATTATTAATTGCACCAGGGTTTAGTTGTCCCCTGCATGTTTTGTTTTGTGTTGTTTCTTTGGCAGAATGAATCAAAAGCCAAAGATTAAATCTTATATATATTTTTACACACAAAACTTGACGACGTGGTTGAGTCTAATAGGGGAATTACACACCTGCCATATTGAATTTTGGTCATGCAGGGGATTGTGGGAAATGTGTGCCTGCTGTGGCTGCACAGACATGCTCAGAAAGTAAACAAAAGGCTCAGAATGTCAGTGTTGGACCGAAGGGTCCCCCCTAAAAATCTGTCCGCCTGCCTTTACTGCACATGCGTCATTTGGGACCACAGCAGCTTGTCTGAGTCTGACTCTCTTCACCCAAAGCTATCAAAGGGAATAATGTTTTTAAATAATGTAATTATTAACCATCAGATGACAAATTAAAACCTCTTAAATCATTGTAAAAGTTTTAAGCAAAAATGAGGCAAACTCTGACGCTTTTCAATGACGCGAAGTGAACGAACGCATCAGCTAGCAGCTTGTGTAGCCGCGACGCTCTGATCGCTTCTTCCATCTTTCTTGATGAAATAATGCTGATTTTATGTGGAAATGATTGTTGTACAAAAGCTTCAGGTATCTGTCACTTAAACAGATGATGACTGGAGTGCAGTTTAAAGCAGAAACGAGGTGATAATCTGTGAACCGCGGCTAATGACGCACGCGTAGTGAAGGCAGGGCGGACCGATTTTTAGGGGGGAACTTTCGGTCGGCGACACCGGGGATTACTTTTTGTGTCCCTGGATGCTTCAATAACAATCTCAGGGATAAACACGTGAACTTCTGTGTTTTTCCTAAGAATACAACGCTTAGAAACGAGTGGATTCACAATATCGGAAGAGCTGTAAATAAGAGAAAGTTAAGTTTAGTAAGTTCAAGCCAGGATCAGCCTACTGAGTCTGCAGCAGTCAGAAAACTTATACATCCATCATACTTCCATCAAAACCACCAATATAGTAGTTTTGTCCACAAGCGAAATTATAGCAGCCATTTGGCACGTAACGTAGTAAATCCCTCCTGAAATCACCACCCACCCCCATTTTCGCCCGATCAGCTTTCTCCTGCTGCGTTTTAGTGCAGAAACAACTCTCTTTCTTTCTGTCTCTCTTTCCCCTGATGTTTGGAGTCCCATCCACCAAGAAATGCGTGTGCTTGGCTCAGCACAGAGACAATGCAGCGCACACTTACTGATCTGAATGATCTCAAAGATGGATAGGCAGTATTATCTCCATTGCAAGGGCGCAATTTAGAACTAGAAATTGGGGGGGACAAAGTGCGAGGCCCGCAGGGCAGAAGCCCATAGGCCGTGGGTCTGGGGGCCGCTTTAGGCCCCCAGAAGCCAATGGTTTCGAAATAAGCTCAGATGCATTCTGAGCGTCCAGAACAGTCATTTTAATGTTTTGAGAAGACCATAAAGTGGACACCATTTGACTTATGCAATTTGAAACTGTGGATATAAGTACTTTATTCTGAGAATAGCCAGCATTGATTTTATTAACATCCTGGTGTAAATAAGGTATCACCACATGTGTAGAACTCAAAAAGAATGATAGGTTGCGTTCTCATTAAAAAAACAATTGCAATGTGGTAAAATGTATTCATAAATATGAAAGAACAGGCTCTTAATAATTACTATCACATTCTGTATTTTTTTTTTCTCAAGATTTGTTTTTGCATAAGTTTGAAAAAACAACAGATCATAAGTTTAGGATAAATTACTTATGAATTTAATTTTCAAAGTGGCACTAATGACAACACTCATACTGAACATAATTTCACTTGCATAGACTGATTTTGGAGATCAAGCAATAATTGCAGATGGGCTTTCTGAGGTCACAGATAGCTTTTCTGATTTCCTTTTCTAACTTTCAGAATATAGTAAATTAGCATATGGTTCATTGATACTTATGTGTGGACACTAGTCCCTAGAGGCAACTGTTTTTGGTTTCAAATCTGGGCAAATGCAGTCCCAGAAAATTCTGAATGTGACAAACAAGAAACAGGTGTTGTAAACAAGTCAATGCTGCTAAAAATACAAACTTGCAGAAACAAAGATACTATTCTGACATGGTTTGCACATAAGACTGACAAAGCATGTTTCAAGTACACACATATATGTCAGAAGGTGGGGGGGGCATACCATATTCTGTCCCCCCTGGTTGAAAAGGTGAGGGGGACATGTCCCCCCTATCCCCCACCAAATTGCGCCCATGTCTGAAAGCACTTTGTGAAAATCTTATAGCTAACTGGGAATAGAAACAATAACATTTTGTGAAGTCTGGAAAAGAAAAAAATTTTCAACGGTGCAAGAATGGATTGCTGTTGGTTTATGTCAGGAATAGATGCTTTTACATTTCAGGCTGGGTTTAAATTAAGGATTGGAGCCTGGATTAAAAAGAAAAGAGAAAGATTTTTTTGTATTGAAAGAAAGCAGTAAAAAAAAAAAAAAAATACGCAGGACCAGGAACTTTTGCAAGATGTCCATCAAAGACACCCATACCCCACTATTTAGGTGGAGTGATATTTTTTGTGTTTAGCACTTTTAGTATCTGTTGGTAGTTTGATCCGTTTGGTCCAGTTAATCCATGATTATTGATAAAATAAAGCTGGTCATAAATTGTAATGCCTACATCGAAGCAACCTATTATAACAACAAACACATTGTCCCCAAAAATATGATTCAGTAAATACCCAAACCGAGGTTAGTCTGTTAAGTTAGCTTGTTGGTAACTCTAAGGTGGGGGTGGGTGTTCAGGCCCCATTCATCCCACCCAGGTCATCCATGGGGTCACTGATGCTCCACTTCTTCATCCAAATGGGCAAGTCATTAAGTAAGCAGAAGAACCGCTGCCAACACGGCGACATTCAGAGCAGCAAATTTTAGGGATCATATCTGCTTTTCCGTGTCTCTATTGAAAACCTGTGGGTGATGTCACACACAGTTTGTCTGGTATATACTGTATGGGTTATGGTCTACGCTGTTACATTAGCACAGCTAAAGTAACAGCGGCGTTGCTGTCTCATCACATATGAGTACATAAAAAGAAAAACAAATTATCATGTAACACAATGCTAAAATACCCCTGGCTGTATGAGCATTGTCTTCTTTATAATTTTCAGTACTTAATTAATTTCACAAGAACCACAATGGAAATAAGCGTTTATGCTTTATTGTGTTATCAGTGTATCATTGATACATTCAGCTTTGTATGTTTGTATTGATGTTGCAGAATAAACTCAATCAATCAATCATAAAGCGTGCATGCTGACGTCCGCGAAATGTCTTGTAAAGTGTTATCAGGTTACAGTAACGGCATTTTCAGGTTTGGAAGTGTTTATTTCTCATTAGCTTCTACATTATATATGACAAAGAGGTTATATTTTCACACAAACGAAGCGCAGTTAGCAGCTAGCTCAACCAGCCAGTGACATCACCACGCTAACGCCCACAAATGTCTTGTAAATCACTCCAGAGGTGTTATCAGGTTACAGAAACAGCATTTTCAGTTTTAAAAGTGTTTATTTCTCGTTATCTTTTACGTAATATATGAGAAATATGTTATATTTACACATAAATTAGACCGTTTTGGAGCACAAGAGAGACCAGCCACTGATGTCACAGTACCGCTCTATTTTGATTCACCCCCGCCCATCAAAAACTAACAAAAAAAATGAACTTGCATAATTTATAGTGTAACTAGAAGCACTCAGAGAGTGCAAACCTCCGCCAAGGCCATGGGATCACTGACGCCATAACATCTACACGGCGTGGAATCATTGAACCTAAAAAAGTCTAACAGTGATGTTTGCTCAGTAGTAAAAAAAAAAAGTTTCATCTGCTGTGACTGGATAAATTAATTAAACCTCTGCTAAAAAAAAAACCTACTCTCACCCCTGCACTACTTTCAAACTTCCGGCCCATTTCAAATCTTCCATTCCTCTCAAAAATCATAGAAAAAGTTGTTTCCACCCAAATCCATGATCACCTGCAATCTTCCAGCCTCTATGAGAAGTTTCAGTCAGGGTAGCACTGAGACAGCCCTGGTCAGGGTCACCAATGACTTGCTGATGGCTTCTGACCAGGGCTCTCCATCCCTTCTCTTGCTCCTGGACCTCTCGGCCGCCTTTGACACTGTAGACCATACCATCCTTCTTCACCAAGTCCAGCATTTCGTTGGTCTTTCAGATACAGCACTCCAGTGGTTTCGGTCCTACCTGACTGATAGAGCTGAGTATGTGGCCCTTGGGGAAGCCAGGTCGAGGCCCCACATTGCAACCTGTGGGGTCCCCCACGGGTCAGTCCTTGGACCAACCTTATTTTCCATCTATATGCTCCCCTTGGGCCACATCATCAGCAGGCATAGAATATCCTTCCATTGCTATGCTGATGATACTCAGCTCTATGTCAGACTAGACCACGCTTCCTCATTTTCCATTCACACTCTCACTGCCTGCCTGGAGGAGACAAGGGCGTGGATGAATGACAATTTTCTCCAGCTAAACAGCACAAAAACTGAAGCCATTCTCATTGGCACTCCACATCAACTGAAATCATCCCCTCAAAGTATTTTCATTTTCTGGCCACAACATTCCATTATCAACATCTGTTACAAACTTGGGAGTCCGTTTTGACCCCAACCTTTCATTTGACATCCATATCCAGCATATCTGTAAGACAGGATTCTTTCATCTTAGGAACATTTCCAAACTCCGCCCCTCCTTGTCGTTGTCTGATGCTGAGAGGCTGGTCCACGCCTTTGTCTCCTCCAGGCTGGACTATTGTAATGCACTCCTCATCGGGATCTCTGGCAGAAATTTACAACGTCTCCAGTCCATTCAAAACTGTGCTGCCAGGATCCTGATGGGGGGTGCCAAAAACTCAACACATTACTCCCATCCTCAACAAACTCCACTGGCTTCCTGTTAGGTTCAGGGTGGAATATAAGCTCTGCCTCCTGACCTATCAGTGTGTCTACGGCGGTGCACCAGCGTACCTCAAAGAACTTCTGTCCCCCCATGAGCCCATGAGATGCCTCCGCTCAAACAGTCACCTCCTCCAGGTCCCCAAACCAAGCTCCACACAATGGGGGACAGAGCCTTTCAGGCAGCAGCACCATGCCTGTGGAATGCCCTGCCCATCCACCTGAGGGCGCCACAGTCAGTGGACTCTTTTAAATCAAATCTTAAAACGTTTTTATTTCAGAAAGCTTATGAATTATAGTTGCTAATTTTAACTGATTTTTAATTGATCTTGTTTTATTTTTATTGTTGTTGATTGTTGTTTTATGCTTTTTGTTTAACCTCTGTGGCACTTTGAGATTTGTTTACAAATGTAAAGTGCAATATAAATAAATGTAGTATTATTATTATTATAGCATGTATCCTTAGTACTTGGCATCACAGTTTATTGCAACTTGCACCTTTCCCAGAGGCTACTGTCATCTGAGCACTGATATTGATATTGCATGTGCTTATAGACAAAAACAAATAAGAGACAAAATTCTATTTATTATTCAACTAAACTGCAAATATATGAATTTTTTAACATTTATGAAACACTTCTCTAAACAAGGCCATAGGGTCACTGACCCTAAAGAGATTCCCTCCTTGGCACAGTGATCTGTTCAACAATTCAGTGTTACAACCAAAACTATGATACATACACTTTTCTTTCCTTTATATTTGACATCCTTGACCATGAAAACATACCACTAGAACTTGGAATCACTTTTATGTCTTTATTAGTTCAAAGGTTATTGTATAAAAACGATTTTTCGGTAATGGCAGTTTTCTTCTGGATCTAGCTCCATAACATTTGAAGCTACATTAAATCTGATGACACCTTACTGAATCAGTACAGATTCAACTACAATTTGGTGTTAGTTGTGCATCTCTAGCTTCATTTGTCACCTCACACTGACACATTTTCTATGTTCCCTATATTTTTGCATATTCTGGATCACCAGATCCGGAATCCAGATCCGATCATCACCAAACTTTTTGTTTGATAGAACATTTGACTGTGTTACACCCTAATTTTTTTCAAGCCTTTCTGCCTTGTTTTTGTGGAGTTAGAAACTAGAATGTCAAAATTCCCCCTATCCCGCAGTGGTGAAGAATCCTTTAAAAAATTCCTGGATCTGGATCGTGATCCTGATCACCACTATAATTTAATCACTTGTTCCTCTTTTCATTTCCAACCACTCCACAAAATTTCATCAAAATCCGTTCAAAACCTTTTGAGTTATCCTGCTGACAACGAGACAAACAAACAAACGCGACCGAAAACATAACCTCCTTGGCAGAGGTAAAAATATTAAACAGTTTGTGAAATTTTAACCTCTTCAAATAGGTCATCCATGAACTTGTCCAAGGTCGGTGTCCCAAGAATGTTCCCTGTGAATTTGGAGACTCTAGAATAGGACTGGATTTATGCTGAACACAGTCGGACGGACTGATAGACGCAAACCTTCGTAGTACCCAGTGGCCATATTTGATGGCCCCGGGTGAAAATAGTAAAAAAGTGCTCCTGGATCCAGATCTGGATCAACCTGCAAATCTATTCATCTTTGACCCAAAGCATACTTGTCATTAAAATCCAACCACATCAGAGAGATAGAAGGCCTGAGCCAAAAACACTAGCCCCCTGGCAGAAGTAGTAAAGACAAAATAGATCAGGTTAATGTATCTAAATGCATACCCCTGTTATGTTTTGCAGTGTTTAAAAAAAACAAAAATAATACAAAAAAATTGAATCCTCTCCAATTTTTTGGAATCTCCTCGAGCGTCGTGAGAATTAAATTTTTGGCTAAATTTGTTATCAACCATGGGGAAAGGTGTGTGTGTGTGTGTGTGTGCGCGCACGTGCAATAGAGTCAGACAGAGTGACAGGCAGTGGCACTCTAACCATATCACAGAAAATGTCAACATGTAGTTAGTTGTGTTTGCACTTGAACGTGTCCCTCATGCTACATGATTGTGCGTCTTTCTCCTGTCAACTGTGTCTAGATGTACCTGCGGGAGCTGCTGCGTCTGATGTTTCCGCGTTTCCACCAGCACTTGACCAGGCTGGGTGAGGACGGCCTTCAGCTGCTTTTCTGCCACCGCTGGATCCTGCTCTGCTTCAAACGAGAGTTCCCAGACACCGAGGCCCTGCGCATGTGGGAGGCGTGCTGGGCGCACTACCAGGTCAGCACCAAGTGCAAATGCGTGCATATGGAGATTGATAAAAGGGACTCGAGCGGCAGTGTATGTTTGGTGGGCCTCTGCCTCACACTTTGGTGACAAGTGCAGTTAGTAGAGGAACATTTCACACAAAGAGTCTGTGTTATTCCTCTCAAGCTCGTCACCAAAAACAAACAATTGCTAATCATATTAATGATTACTTTATAAGCAAACTAGATAAATTGAGAGAAAATATGCCTAATCTGAGTAATGTTAAATCCTATCTTTTGATTATAAATAAAAATATGAACAATTAAAACATCAGGTTTAAATTTGAAGTAGTAAGTATAAATAAGGTAAAGGAATATTTGAAATCCTCGGACTCGGACAGTGTTTTTTAATGGCAGCTTTTCTGGTACCAGGAGTGTAGCATGTGGTGCGCCACAAGGGAGTTGCCTCAGTCCACTATTATTTACAATTTTCACAAATGATTTACCATATATCTTTGATAAAGTTAGTATAGTAATGTATGCAGATGATTCAACCATTTATAAATCAGCACGCTCACACAATAGCTTGGAAGCTGTTTTAAATATGGAATTGCACAAGGTAGTTGACTGAGTAGCATCCAGTAAGCTAGTGTTAAACATAGTAAAGACTAACTGCATGATTATTGGTTCCAGTCATGTTATTTTGAAAAATTTAACATTAAAATGATTAAACATTAAAATAAATAATATGAGAATAAATCAAGTACATGAGACTAAGCTGCTGGGTGTAATGGTAGACTCAAAAGTATCATGGAAAAAACATATAAATGATATTTCTGTAAAAATGGGCAGGGGTTTATTGATTATGAGAAGACATGCAAGGCTTTTAAGTTGTTCAACTTTGAATTATGCTATTAAAGCACTGTTATTAATATACCTGGATCATTGCCCAACAGTTTGGTCAATTCCTCTGGGGAAATGATAAATAGATTATAGATTATTCAAAATGAGGCTGCTCGTATAGCACTCAACTGCAGTGATTAATTTGATTGGAACTTGATTGTTTTTGTTTCATGTGTTTTCCCTTTTTATTATTTCGTATTTTATATATTTTTGAATGCATTTTTAATTTCTGTATATTGTGTTTGTTGATTTGTGTGGACCTCAGGGAGAATAGCTGCAGCTCAGCTGTAGCTAATGGGAATCCAAATAAATAAGCAATAAACCACACGGTATTGTAGTTTGATTAATGTTCTTCATACCCCTGAAGAGATTTAAGGATTAAATTCAACAGTGTTTAGATTTGATTTCTGCTTTAAAGTATCATAAAACCTCACATTCCTGTCAAAGTTATATTTAACACTTCATAAAATCCTGCGCTCAACGGGTTTTGGGTAACATGATTGACTCTTTCTCTGCATTTCCTGTGACAGTGTTACATCCCCTCTAAGCCTCGATGGACACCAACAAACCAGAAAATTCACACTGATTAGCTTGTTTGGGATAGCATTCTTCATTTCTCAACACAGGCTCATCAAATGAGGGAAGAAGCAGGATTTTTTTCTGCTTTTAACCTTCTGTGATGGTCTTGTTGCAGTTTTAAAGCAGAAATTCATGGCATTTTGCTGTAATTGGTGAATATCGTTGTGTTCTAGTGTTTAATGTCCATGCAGTTTTTGTATTTTATGCATTATGGTGGATCTCCATGGAAATAACTGGCGAGTGCAGCACCAACAGTCTATAGCAGTCTGAATGGAAATAGCAGAAATAAAAACATGTCTACATTACCTAACCTGTCTGAGTTCATAAAATTCTGTCCTATCACAGCATAAACTGTTCTTAAGAACAGATCAATGTAATGTAAGTCAGTTGTAATATGTTGGTGAAGTATAACGACACTCCCTTCGTATAATTTTTGAGTTATTGCTGTCATTGGTGTGAAAACAGGGTGCTTTTCATGACGCGTTTATTTTATATTACTATTTGTAATCCTCCCCCTTCCCCTAACCATAACTCCTTCAGACCCCCCCCATTACCCTGCATTTTGTGCCCCCGTCACGAAATGAATTTGTGCCCCCATCACGAAAAGCCCTCTATTTTCATGACGATATGACATACCCATACATTAATTGACTTTTACAATGCCATCACAAACTGCCATGAGACTGGGTTGGAAATATCACACAGATAATTCCTACCTGTTTAAGACCAGGTGACTCTCTGCACTTCCGTCTTAAAGATAAAACATCCAGTTTGTCTTGTCGCGGTCACAGCTAGAGGTGGTACAGTTTTCTCATCAGCTTCTCACCAAAAGTAATGGAACATCCACTTTGTCCTTGTTGCTGCTTGCTGACATGTGAAGACACTATCCTTGAGTTATCTTTCATCTTCTGTTTGCGTCCAGAAGCTCTGCACCCCAGCATTCGATGGCTGTCCATTCATTCCATGAAATTTATCGAAGACAGACCCATTAGACTGTTTTTGCTGTCGGATAAATGATTAATTAAATGTGTTCTAATCAGCCTACTCAGTCCGTCACAGTGTGTGACTATTGCTACAAGTCTCCGAGCGTAATATTTCAAATTGACATCGTTGTCATGTGACTACTACCCGTACACACTGTTGACATCCTCACAGGTAAGACCCAGAGGAGACGAGAAAAACATCACAACAACTCATTGTTTTTTGCATTTTTTATGTGTTGGGGTCATAATTCATTTGTTTTAGGGTGGGCGTTTAATAAACTTGAAGAGTAAATGATTTAACTTGGGGTGGGTGTTTAACAGACTTTCTTCAGAAAAAAAAGGGGTGTGGGTTGATGCTCGGCCAGGGGCAGTCCAGTATGTGGATACAGTATAAATATTGTGAAAAGGGTACATTTTTAATCTATAGTTTAATGTCACCCAAATTTAACTGTCTAGTCTCATAAATCACATTATTCCAAAAAGCCTATATATTTCTAAATCCTACCAACTCACTATAAACTAGCACCCTGATACTGCAAAGTATGTGCTGGCACATACAACTCAGCCACTTACATAAGAAACAGTCATTCATTCATTCATTCATTCATTTTCTATACCCGCTTATTCCAGTTCAGTGTCACTGGGAAGCTGGAGCCGACTGAACAGGATGCCAGTCTGTCACAGACACACAAACACATTCACACGCACTCGCACCTATGGTCAGTTTAAAGTTTTCAATCCACCTAACCTGTTTGTCTTTGGAAATTGGAGGAAGCAAACCTGGATCATGATTAAATTGATCTCCTTTTCATTGATAAGCCTTGTACAATTTTACTCGATCTAACAGCCCTGTGTCCACACACCTGCCCCCCCCCCAAATCTTTTTTCAGTTCTTCTAAATGACAACAGAGCATTTGTAGTCACCAAGAGGAAAAAACTGTTTTCTTTTTTTCAGTGTGTTTTGTCTTTTCTGTGCCATTCTTCCGAGCACTTTTAGAAAGACATTTGCTGCTTTTCCACTGGTGTGCAATCAGAGGAATCACACTGTTTAACATACTGCACAGGTGCTTTACTCCTGCAGACTGCTTTTATCACTGTACACATTATAACAGTCGTTAGCTGTTTGTACAAAACCTCAAACAAAGACTCAGCACAATTGTTGGAAGAAGAAAAAGCAGCATTCTTTCATTGACTGTTTGAGGTTGGTGCTAAAAGTGAGTAGTCAATGTTAAAATGATCAAATTCAGAGCAGAAATAAACATGTTTACACCCTGGTCTCTATGGGTAGTTTCCCCCTCCATGATGACAACTATGGGGGGATGGCAGATGGGTGAATTTTTTTTTTTTTTTTTTACTTATTAGTTGAAGATGGTTTACACCATGAAGTTATGCATCGCTACAACATAAATTATTTTCAGTCTGATGTATTTTTCATTCAGACACTGTTTCTTCAGGCTTCAGTCATTATCCTCTTCAAACTGGTGGCATTATAAATTAAATATAAATATCAAAATTGATCAACATGGGCAAAAAAATCATGAGTATAATTTTATTATATCACTCAGCCCATAGCTCTAAGCCCGGTTTTATAGTGGTCTAATCTTGTTTAGTCGACTAAGCTCACTTAGTTGACTAATCTTTTGATGTTAGTTGTTGCACAAAGCGCATAGTCGGCTAACCCTAAACGTTAGCCGACTAAAATTTTTAGCCTGGTACAGAGGACGCTAATCTTATTTTAGTCGGCAAAACTTCAGTGTCTTACCCAAAAATAAATAAATGGCGGCTATTATGTACCACCGATTGATAGAGCAGGAAGGAAGGAGCGGGAGTTCTGGGACTGGAATAATCCATTGGACATGTTTACGGACGCTGAGGCTAGAAGTGCTTCTCTTCCAGTGCAGCAGACTCACCCATGTTTGTAGAAGACGACCAACCCAGAAGTAAACAAAACTCTTGATCATTAGAGGTGTTTCTTGGCAACGGCACTGGCTAGGCCACTTATGCCCGTGAAAATTGTTGACTAACTTTAGATGGCTAATCTGCAAGTTTATCTGTCGACGTGAAATGGAGATTAGATGGCTAATGTTGGGTGACTAACCTTAGTCGACTAAGTAAGTTTAGTAGAATAAAAGATTAGACTGCTTTATGAATCTGGGCCTTTGTCAAATTTTCAACAGCTGTATTTTCAATCTTTTAAGACATCTTAAATTCATTTGTGATAAACCAGTAATTAAAACATTGCAGTAGAAGACATGAGTAATACTAAAATTTCACTCAATGGAAATATTAGATCACAGATAAATTAGATACTCTGTCAGTACAATTAACTGCACATCAACCCATATTACTGTACCGTACTCTAATAAATGCCCCAGAGGGTGTGAAATTTTCAAGAAAGGGGGCATTTATCGTTTGCATACACGTGTATTCATGCATGCTGTACGCAGTACGGCCTTCCGGTACATATGTGTACATGTGTACTGCATGCAAGAGAAGCAGCGCAGACTTGAAATGAATGTTGTTTTTCTGAATGCAGTAGCTGCTAAATAATTACATAATATGGCTCCACACAAACGTCTTTACTCCGCAAAGTTCAAGTTAAAAGTTGTGAAAGAAGGGGAAGAGAAGGGGAAGCACCATGCCACTCGGATTTTCCTCGGTGATAGAAAACACGTCTGGGAGTGGTGTAGGAACAAGGATAAGCTTGCAACCCTGGCTAAAACAGCAAAATGGCTGCCTGATGGGGGGAGCGGCAGGCATTCACGTGACAAGGGAGTGTCTGAAATATGAGGCACTGCGGCTGCATAAGCAACATGGAAACCAGAACAGACTTGATGAGATTTTGTGACAATGAGGTAGGACTATTTCATTTTCATTTGACTCTGTTCTCTCAAGAATTTTCACAGTTTCACTCAATGCAGTGTGATGAAAAAATTGGGGGTGGCAGGGATATTTATTTGAGAGGGAGTGTTTATTAGAGTAAATACGGTATCTCTGATGCTTGTGAAGACACCGCTAGCAATCAGTGCTAGCGAGGCCTTCAACCCAACAGTAAACAAGCGCTCAGTCAAAGCGGCCACACCTCTAATTATTCTTAGTTGTACAGTTTAAAATGGCATAAACTGATGAGTTAGCAAAAAATAAAAAATCACCCCCTACAGTTGTACAAACTGTTTTTGTGCCAGGCTGTAAACACTTTTATTTCTCTTGTAAAGTTGGAGAATTTAACAAGGGGATCTAATCACTTTTGGAGGCAGCCTCAAGTGGCCATTTAAGGAACTGGAGGTTTTGGCACTTCTATGTTGGGTTCCTTTCTCAGCACTGGATTTTGCTGCTTGACGATTACTGACAACTCATTTGGCCCTGCATACTTAGGGAAACCAAGGGAATAAAATTGATTTTGTTTATCCTTAATGTTAACTAAAAATACAGTACTAATGTTATTCTCAGCATGATTCTAAGACTGAAAGTACTGCAGAAATACGAGGTCTGTTAGAAAAGTAACGGACCTTTTTATTTTTTGCAAAAACTATATGGATTTGAATCATGTGTGATTGCATCAGCCAAGCTTGAACCTTCGTGCGCATGCATGAGTTTTTTCACGCCTGTCGGTTGCGTCATTCGCCTGTAAGGACACCTTGTGGGAGGAGTGGTCCAGCCCCCTCTTCGGATTTTCATTGTCAGGAAATTGGCTGATCGACTGCCGCTTTGCTTCATCAAAATTTTTTCAGAAAGTGTGAGAGACAGCCAATTGGAAACCATTTGGAAAATTCAGATGGCTTTCGGTGAAGATTTTATGGGGATCACACAGATTAAGGACAATTACAACTGGATTAAAGACGGCCCACAGCGGCGGATGGCGCACCGAGTGGCGATCGACAGGCTCAAACGACCAGATCATTTCCAAAGTGAACGCTTTGTTGATCTGGGACGTCGTCTGACTACCAAAGAAATGGCAAGACAGCTGGACATAGCACTTTTTCGGCACATTCCACTGTTACAGGAGTTTTTGTAATGGAAAGAGGAGCGGAGAAATTCGCCACGGAGCCGCTCATGGCGCGGGACGAAAGCACCTCCGTGTTGGTCTCACAGGACAAGCCCTAACATGCCCAGCTCTTGCACCATTCGGAAAATTCAGATGGCTTTCGGTGGCTTTTCAGTCATGTGACTATCCGAGAAATTGTGGACGAGCTGGACATGCCAACATGTCCTGTGAGGCTTCATCACGGTGTTACTTTTTGTTCTGTGCCTTGCGCCTCCGTCCCAACGCGCAAATTCCTCCGCACGTCTTTTCATGACAAAACTCCTGTAACAGTGGAATGTGTCGAAAAAGTGCTATGTCCAGCCGTCTTGCCATTTCTCTGGTAGTCAGACGACGTCCCAGATCAACAAAGCGCTCACTTTGGAAATGATCTGGTTGTTTGAGCCTGTCGATCACCGCTCGGTGCGCGGCGCGCCATCTGCCGCTGTGGGCCGTCTTTAATCCAGTTGTAATTGTCCTTAATCTGTGTGATCCCCATAAGATCTTCACCGAAAGCCATCTGAATTTTCCAAATGGTTTCCACTTGGCTGTCTCTCACACTTTTTGAAAAAAGTTTGATGAAGCAAAGCGGCAGTCGGTCAGCCAATTTCCTGACAATGAAACTCTGACGAGGGGGCTAGACCACTCCTCCCACAAGGCGTGCTCACAGGCAAATGACGCAACCGACGGGTGTGAAAAAACTCACGCATGTGCACGAAGGTTCAAGCGTGGCTGATGCAATCACACATGATTCAAATCCATATAGCATAACTGTAAAGCGCTTTGAGCATCTGAAGCAGATGGAAAAGCGCTATATAAATGCAGTCCATTTACCATTTACCATTTATAGTTTTTGCAAAAAATAAAAAGGTCCGTTACTTTTCTAACAGACCTCGTATGGTTGAAAATGCCTCAACAAATGATTTTACAAACAGGTTTATCAGTTTTATTATTTCTAAATTCAAATGGATACTATGAATACCATACTGAATGATGCCGTGCATTTCTGGTAACTGCTTTGCAATTGCAAATTTGTGAAAGTAAATAAACTTTTCCAGTTAATTGTCGTGAAGCACATGTGAGTCTGACATGAAGCAGGCTGTTGTTTAAAGAATAATATTTACTTTCAGCTTCAGAATGTACCCTCAGTAAACAGGTCAGTAGAAGGTGCTGCCTCAATCCACCCGGCTGTCTTCCTGATCTGCAATAAATGAGGGTTTCTTTTTTTTCTTTTTCTTTCACTGCTTCTTTCGTGTACAGAGGTCCAAATAACTGTGACATGTTCTCTGCCATGAAACCGAGCTTAACACGTTTTGTTGCTGAGGCAGAGTCAAATATCACCGTTTCTGCTTTATACCATCTGTTTAGAGGTGCTGCTCTTCAGGTCCACCGTGGGGACGGGAAAATGAAACCTTGGTTTAGACAAGTGGTCTCACGCTCAAATTACTCGAGGGCCGCTGGCCAGGTTTGGTCCTCCAGGGAGTCCTCTCCAAGTTAACACCTTCTCACAGGCCTGTGTGTGTAACCATGCATCAGCCGCCACAAAATAAAGAAGCTGTTCATTGCCTCCCATATTTTTCTTATACTTTGCTCACAAACCAAACCTTCTGTTGTCTGTTTTGCCAGCTCTGTTTTATGTCTCTCTGCAGACAGACTACTTCCACCTGTTCCTTTGTGTGGCCATCATCATTCTGTACGGGGACGATGTGACGGAGCAGCAGCTCGCCACTGACCAGATGTTGCTCCACTTCAGCAACCTCTCCATGCACATGAACGGAGAACTAGTGCTGCGCAAGGTGATGTATTAACACGAAGTTTTAAAACATTTTATTCAGAAAGTTAAAATGCTGAATGGCTGCAATGCCTGGCTGCTCCCACAAATACAAGTATGTAAACCAGAGTTTAGCTGTGCTTAAAAAACAAAAAAAAAACAATACAACAAAGAACAGCCTGAAGCAGGTTACTAGGGCTGGGTGATATGGACCCCAAGCCATATCCTGTTATTTTTAGGTTTAATGGTGTTATATGATATGTATCTGTATTTTTTACGGAATGGCCTAAATATTCTGTCTTAACTTGATGTCATGCATATGTCAGAAGTACTTTTCTTGACATACTAATCAAATGAGAAACCTTCCAGGTTTTCTTTTCCTGTTCAACAAAGCACAGCTGCGCAAAGAATAAAAATGTAAGTAAGAGCGGATCAATTGTTTTTAAAAGCTTTGTAAAGAATTCTTGTTCCACTCTTACAATAAGGACCATATATTTATTTATTTGAAAGGCCACCACTTTTCTTTTGGTGTGAGGGAGGTAGAGGAAGAGTGCTATGTATATGGAGAGCGGAACTGGGTGCGTAAGCCTGCCTGCTTTCTGTGGAGTTGGAGAGGAGAAAAGCAAATGGCTTGTATTTAAAGAAAAAAAAATAGTCAACACGCAACATCAAAGCTATATTGGAATTATGGTATTCTCCTGTTTACATACTAAAATATAAAATACATGTATCTGTATAACTCATAATACTGATATATTGCCCAGCTCCACTGATTGCAAATGGTAACCTAGTTGCCATGATGCCCTTAAAGAAAGCAGGTCACCCTGAGTAAATAGCTGAGATCAAATTTCTGTATAATTTGTTTTTTTGTTTGGGAAATCCAGTTCAGTCTGGGCCCAAAATCCACCACCACCAACAACAAAAAAGTACATTTTAAAATTTTTTAAATTCCAAAAAGTTTGCCAAGGCTCCATTTTTACATGTTTTTGGGGATGATTGTTTTACTCAGGACAAAAATTTATTTAATTATTGATTGATAATATAAAACCACCTCGAGCAAACAGGAGCTAACCTGGGAATTGTTACTGAATGGGGCAGAAATAACTTGTCGTTACCGAACAGGGCAATTTTGTAGCTATTTTAAGTTTTTTAGATTGCATTTTAATAATCTAATTTATTTCACTGTTATTTTATTACAGTTGACAGTAAAGCTACTCATCTTATACCTACATATTATGTTTTAGTGAAGCAAATTGACACTTTTTTATCTGTACATATTGCTTATCTATCTGGATCTACATTATTGTTTTTTTTTTTTTTTTGTCATTTATTTAAAATTTTTAGTTGAAGTGATTCAGGGATACGAGGTCTGTTAGAAAAGTATCCGACCTTTTTATTTTTTGCAAAAACCAGATGGATTTGAATCACGTGTGATTGCATCAGCCAAGCTTGAACCTTTGTGCGCATGCGTGAGTTTTTTCACGCCTGTCGGTTGCGTCATTCGCCTGTGAACAGGCTTTGTGTGAGCAGTGGTCCACTCCTCTTGTCAGATTTTTATTGCGAATAAATGTTTGAATGATTTGGAGCTTTGCTGCATCAATTTTTTCCAGAAACTGTGAGAGACCTCCAGGTGGACACCATTCGGGAAATTGAAATGGCTTTCAGGGACGATTTTATGGGGATTACACAGATTAAGGAGGGCTCCAGCCGGTTTAAAGACCACCCACAGCTGCTGAGAGCGCGCCGCGGTCCGAGCGCCGATCGACAGGCTCAAACCCCGCTGAAACAACCAGATCATTTCCAACGTGAAGGCTTTGTTGATCCGGGACGTCGTCGACTTACACAAAAATGGCAGGAGACGTGGACATCAGTACTTTTTCAGCACATTCCACTGTTACAGGAGTTTTTTTCATGGAAAGAAAAGCGGACGGATGCGCCACGGAGCCGTTCATGGCGCGGCACAAAACCACCTCCGTGTTGGTCTCACAGGACGGCTTTCAGATGGCTTTCAGACGGCTGTCGGTGGGTTTTCAGTCGTGTGACTAACCGAGAAATTGTGGATGAGCTGGACATGCCAGAACATGTCCTGTGAGGCTTCATCACAGCGTTGCTTTGCACCATGCGGCTCCACTGCGATGCACGGAATTCCTCCGCTCCTCTTTCCATGACAGAAACTCCTGTAACAGTGGAATGTGCTGTTAATTTCCAAACTGGACGCTGTGTTTTATCCGGGACGTCCTCGCACAGGAATTGCGGAAGACGTGGACATCAGCACTTTTTCGGCACATTGAGACAGACGTGCGGAGGAATTCCGCGCGTCGCGGTGGAGCCGCATGGCGCAAAGCAACGCCGTGATGAAGCCTCACAGGACATGTTCTGGCATGTCCAGGGTCATCCACACTTTCTCGGTTAGTCACACGACTGAAAACCCACCGACACCCATCTGAAAGCCATCTCAAAGCCGTCCTGTGAGACCAACACGGAGGTGGTTTTGTGCTGCGCCATGAACGGCTCCGTGGCGCATCCCTCCGCTTCTCTTTCCATGAAAATAACTCCTGTAACAGTGGAATGTGCCGAAAAAGTTCTGATGTCCACGTCTCCTGCCATTTTTGTGTAAGTCAGACGACGTCCCGGATCAACAAAGCCTTCACGTTGGAAATGATCTGGTTGTTTCAGCGGGGTTTCAGCCTGTCGATCGGCGCTTGGAGTGCGGCGCGCTCTCAGCAGCTGTGGGCGGTTTTTAAACCGGCTGGAGCACTCCTTAATCTGTGTAATCCCCATAAAATCGTCCCTGAAAGCCATTTGAATTTTCCGAATGGTGTCCACCTGGAGGTCTCTCACAGTTTCTGGAAAAAATTGATGCAGCAAAGCTCCAAATCGTTCAGACATTTATTCGCAATAAAAATCAGCCGAGAGGGGTGGACCACTGCTCACACAAAGCCTGCTCACAGGCGAATGACGCAACCGACAGGCGTGAAAAAACTCACGCATGCGCACGAAGGTTCAAGCTTGGCTGATGCAATCACACGTGATTCAAATCCATATGGTTTTTGCAAAAAATAAAAAGGTCGGATACTTTTCTAACAGACCTCGTATGTTTAAAAAAATAGAACACAGGTTGAAAAATGTCAAATGTTTCCTTGAAGATAGGTTTTGCGCTGCAGAACCAAGCTGCCACATGGTGTTGGTTTGAATGGTTGAATTTAAAAAAAAAAAAAAAAAAAAAAGTGAAAAAAGAACAGTATATTGGGAAAACTCCCTAAAGGCAAAAAGGTCAACAGAGTGGCTATTTATACAAAATAGCATATACATAAGAACCATGTTCCAAAGAAGACCATAAAAACAGATCTACATTGCTGCATTGCTGTTTTTTTCCGCAAAGTGTTGCAGTAGTTTTCATCCACTGTAGTCGGCCCACAGAGGCCTTGAGGTGCTAAATGGGATGCTGGCATGCCGTGCAGAGGATTTATGATCTGCATCCCCGCTACTGAGCCGCTGCCTGCTTCCTCATGTTTATGGATGTTTTGTTGTTGCTGCTGCACCCACAGGCAGCGAGTTCATGTTAGCATGCAGCTGCTGTAACTGCTTTTGTTGTTGTCTGAGATTTTGCATCCCGTGTTCCAAGAGCAGACAGGCCTGCTTTGGCTTTAGATAACACGGTGCAAAGCTGACCTTGACTTTGTTTCAACATATTCTACCTGGGAGTAAAAGGTATTGATTTATTTCTGTGCTTTCATCTCCTAAGTCTGATATCTGCAATTAACTGTTTTGCATCCCTTTGATTGCCTTTGTTTCTCATCACTCCACAAATCCTTTCACATTTAAAGCAGGGTTTTACTTCATGTAGGTGCCAGTGTGTCGCTGCACCAGATTCCGTTAATATTTGAGCCACTGGCTCAGGTAGCGGAACAGACAGCTCGCTGCAGTTGTCGATTTTTCATACATTAAAACTGATTTCTGTGAAAATCATCCAGTGAGTGCACAAAAAACATCTGCATTACATATTGGTGTGTGGCAAGGAGGAGCTGCTTTATCTATTTCAAAGTTCGTTTCAGAGCATTTTGCACCACAGTACCACTAAAATTTTCTTCTTTAAATTGCAGATTTCCTGTATAGTTGTTATTAAAGAATTATAGATTCCCATGAAGTGAGTCACATCTGCATGAAGTAACACCCAGACTTTTGTTTTAACCATCTTGACCTGAGTTGACCTTCAGATTCTCTGCACTCTTTCAGTGTCTCTCATCCTGCTCTTCCAGGCCAGAAGCCTTCTCTACCAGTTCCGCCTCCTACCCAGAATCCCGTGTAGCCTACATGACCTTTGTAAACTATGCGGCACAGGGATGTGGGACAGTCGCTACATCCCCACTGTGGAATGTTCTGGCGAACACCCAGGTTCACAGAGTTGCCCCTATGGAGGCACCTCCACCCCTCAGCCATCTTCGCCCTCCCCGTCAGTCACGTCCTCGCCCTCGCCAAGCTCCACCCCCACCCCTCCTCCAGAGGGCAAGAAAGGCTCCAAGGCGCGAGACATATTCACCTTCAGGAAGCAGTCTTGATACAGACGTGCGGAGCTTCTGCTGGTCTTTGGCTCACGTTAGTCCATTTGTTGGATCCATGAAGTGTTGCTGCCTTCTGACGCTGATGAGGAACTCTTTCATATGATGGAATGTGTGGCTGTGTTTAACATGAATGTATTCAAAGTGTCCAGTATCACGCGGCAGGCCGAGGACGGTCCACTGTTTGAAGAAATGGGCCGGATGCACAAAAAGCTGGAGAAGGGACAATCATCCGTCCGTGTTGGTCTGCACAAACTTCAGGTTCAATCTACTGCCGGTTCGGCACATATCCACACGTTCTGTCAGCGGGAAGGGCTCACATCAGGGTCTGGCGCAACTGGACTGAATCTGTGCAGGACTCTGATCTCGGGTCAAATCAAACTGTGGATTCATTCACAGGACAAGAACTTGAAGTTTAAAAAGAAATGTTTCTGTGCTCACGATGGAATGATTAATCGTACTGAAATCTGAGCACGGAACTGATGTTTTAGACACAAAGTCTGAACCACACATTAAAGAGAAGTTCACTTTCAAATAGGATTATAATAATTTTTGGACACTTTTTTAAGTTAGAATTTTTTTTTTAAATCTTATATATCAGCAGTTACAATATTTAGCAATATTATATCCTTGCATGAGCGATCGTGTACGTGTAGCAGGCACAACGTGTTTGTTGAAAAACATCTAAGCCCAAAGCAAAGGTAAAAAATGTGTTTACATGACACACTCATATCATGATAGGGCTCAGCAGACTTCCTTATCAGGTAAAGAACATTCTCATATTTTCTTACCGTATCGAATGGTTCCCCATCAGGCAGCCAGAGACCGCTGAATGTTTCCTTCTGATAAAGTGGGACGCAGACGTTCACAATATTTGTTGAACAATCAGGTCTTTATTTACACATCAAACATGCTGCGGAGCGGACTAAAGTATCGATCATGGTTTTAGCCTGTTGGACAAATCGACACCGTTACGCTTTACTTGAAATCTCATCTTCTGTTTTGAACCGCGTTTCCACAAGGTTGTGAAAAATTGTCAGCAGCGTTGTTTTGCCCAAAATGAATGGTAATGTCAGTATCGCGCTATCAACGATAAGAATCACTCCACATGAAAGTGTCTGGTCCGTTTTCACTCAGCTGTGTGTGACTCTGATGTGTGCTTAAACTGGAGTAACCTCCAAACATCTGGTAATGAGCTGCAGTGCAAGGCCTCCCTCTGACCAATCTCTTTAATTATACCAGTCGTTATTGAAGAGAACGTGGGAGGGAAAGAAGAAAGAAAAGCCAACAGTTTGGACTCTTCAGTTCTGCTTTGCAGAAGAAAAAAAATCTACATGGATGAAGTAAAGGTTATGTCACTGGGTAAGATTGAAAATTTAAAGTAACTACGAACCTCGCCTGCCCGAGGCTACGAGTGCAGCCCGACTGCATCAGAAACACAACTGCGTCTGTCCTTCGATCAACTGCTCGTGCTCTGAGGCGGGTGCGTCTTTGTGGTCCAGGCGAGACGACTCACACACTTTAAATGAGGATCCAGCTGTTTACTCTCGCATCGATCCTGGAGGGGGTCTGGGAGTTTGTCCATCCAGCCCAAATGTGGTCTGTTGACTTGGAGAAGGCCAATGACTGTGTCGCTTGAGGCATTTTGTATGTGGTACTGCAGGAGTATGTGGGGGTGGAACCCTTGTTGAGGTCAGTTTTTACTAACGTGCTGCTGCACCTATGCAGCATGTAAACCAGAGCTTGGCGCGAGTTGTGTGTTTTTTTTTTTTGTTTTTTTTTTGCCTTTACGATTCTAAATCACCGCTGGGTGCAGTGCAACGTGCCCAAAGCCTGAAGTGGAAGCAGTTTTCACTGTTTGGCTAACATGATGGTATGTTATGTGTCACGGGGGGATAATGTATCATTAAAACCCAGGGATCCTGCGTGCAGAAATTTGTTTATTTTGATGTGTGATATAAAATCTGCTCCATTATTTTGTTATAGTGTAACCCGTCACTTGACCACAGCTGTGAATTCAAAGAATCATGAGCAACTCCTTCAAAGTTTTATCTCGTCACCAATTCTGTTTGCTGTTTCTATGATTAAATCTCAAGGCACCACCAAAGGTGAGACTGTCTGTGGACTAGCTGATTAACTCATTATGGTGTCTGTACTTGATTGGTTGCACACCTGAATGAGCTAATTAGCTTGTTGCAGAGCAAGGAGAGATGGGAAATGTGTAGGTTATGTGTCCTTGAGTACCTGCCTTTGGAGACTGTTTGAGGTGCTTGGAGTAGTACTGTTACTTCTTTGCATTGAAAGGGGTCAGGTCAGTTTGGCATTTTATTATAAAGGTTTTATTATTATTATTATTATTGTTATTATTAAAATTTGGAGGTATTCCATTCAACTGAGATGAGACACCAGTCCAAACCCAGAACACACTGGAGAGATTATATATCCAATCTGGCCTTGGTGCATCTTGAGGCCCTTCGGGTAAAATGTATGGATCTCAGTGATGAAAGTTTTCCAGAAATTCACATTCATTATTTTTGATAACATTTGTCATGAATGGATATTCATGTTCCATGTCCAAACAGTTGGTGGCAGTAATGCACTCTGTTGGTCGAAAGAAGGATTATTTTTGTTTTGCTGACTGAAAGATTTTTTCGTGACATTATGTACCCTTCTCAGCCAATCAGAAAATCCAAACTCATTAATACATAAAGGGGTGGAGTGTGCGTGGCTCTGTGTGTGACGAAAGATGTCCGAACCACCTAATCTGGGTTCGGGTGTTTATTAGATCATATTTTTGGGGGACTGTGCAGTGGTTCTCTTAACGGTTTACTTTGTTGTGGACATTACAAGTTATGAGACGTGTATTTTTCCTAGTAAACATACATTAAGTGGAGCTAATGGGTGAAGCTATTGACAGTTGCTAAAAGTGCTAATGCCATTAGCATACAAAATTAAATTCGGCAGGCCGATATATTGGTCAGGCTCTACTCACCTCTATTATTACATGAAATCAAAAAGTGAATAAATTAATTTAATACCTTTCAATATGAGCAATATTTGTATTTTAAATTAAAGAAATGGGCCAAAGCCAAAGAAAAGGATGAACACAGACTGAAACTGGGATTGTCTCAGGGAAAACTGAAAATCCAGACATCTATACACAAGGTTGGCAAGAATTTGGAAAAAAATAAAATAAAAAAGATTATCAATAGCTCCAAAGCTCCTGCCAAAACTAGGAACAGGTTTAACAAGTTGATGCATTAATGTGCAATAAACACTTCTATTGTTCCATTTGAATTGATACTGAGAATTATTATTTTTGAGCTCTTTGAATTGTCATTTCCGGTACTGTGTATTTTCCTGAGCCACAGTGTATGTTTTTGTATTAAAGACTGGTACCACAATACAAGTTGTGTGAAAAGCCAGGTGGAAAAATTGACCTGACCCAGCAAAAAAAATTGTAATTTTTTTGCAGGTTTTTTTTTGGGGGGGGGGATGGACATGAAAATGCACCAGCATGCATCTGAGACTTCAATTTTTTGGTGGGGAGAACACCCAGACCCAGACAAGACTTTTCCGTTTTTTTTTTCTTTTTTTCCATGGTCCACTTTTATCACTGGGATCTGGTTAAAGGTACGGACAGCTGATATAAGTGATGATAAATGGATGAAAATTCAGAATGTAACTTGTCTTTGTCCCATTTTTCATTGCAGTTTGTCGTGCATTAAACATGAAGTCTGTTTGAACACATCTTTAAAGAATAGGGGGACGGATACCAAAATAATAAATTCCAGATCCATATTCGGGTTATTGTTGAGGAAATTGCAGCCCTGGAAGTACAGTTTATGTAACTCTCCAAGTTGAAAAAAGACTTCTGTGCTTTGAAAATGATAATTGATGATTATTGTTGAAAGCATTGCAGACTCTGGGACCAGACCTGGATCTTGCTGAGCTGTGGTGACTTCTCTGTTGTACAAAATTTTAAACTCGATTGAAGGTGCTTCAAGGCAGCTGGAAACTAAAATGCTGAAAAAAAAAATTTTTTTCTTCTCCTTTAAAGAAGTATGTCCAATATAGGCCCTGAAAGCCTGTGGATTCCACAGTCTGAGTTGAATGAGAGTCTACGACTCCGTTTGGGCTGGACACCTGTCCATCTCAGGTTACTTTCCCAGCCAGAGCTGGAACCCATGTTCGGCTGGGTGGACTGGGACGATACAGATGAAGCATCTTGTGCAAGACTGGTAGCATGACCAAGAATCGACCCCAAGCCTACATATTGGTCGCTCAACTTCTGTCTCAAGTGCAGTTAGTACTTTTCTAAAGGACTGTTATAAAAATAAAGACTCCAGACATGGATTGTCACCAAATTATAATCACTTGTTGCCCAAAAATGTTTACAGGTTATTCTGTGCATGAACAGAACATCTGATTGCATGTAATCCTTTTGCATGTTGAGGGTCAGATACAGTGATGGTGTGTAATTCTGTGATTTGGGTCCCACGTGTAAAGATCATTCCACTGTGAGATGTTCCCGTGGTAGCTGCTGAGTCACACTCTTGAAGGGAAAGTGCACTGAAATTGGTGCTACACAATCAACCCAGTCTCACAACAGTTTGCGGGACTGCGTGGTTTGTGATGGGGCACAAAATGTGGGGTGAAGGGGGGGGGCCGGTCCACCCCTACACTATGGTTATGGTTACAGTTAGGAGAAGGGGAAAACATAGCAAATAAAAAGACGGGCACGAGAAAAAGTGAGACCGGTGTTGCAGACCAAACAGTCTCCCCCTAAAAATCAGTCCACCCTGCCTACACTGCGCATGCGTAATTTCGGACCACAGCAGCATATCTGAGACGAAGTCTCTTCACCCAAAGCGATCAAAGGGATTAATGGGATTAGTAACCATCAGATGACAAGGTAAAACCTCTTAAATCATTCAAAAGTCAGTTTTAAGCAAAAACAAGGCAACAGTCGGCGAGTCGTTACTGACACTCTGAAATGACGTAGGCGCCGCAGCAGCTGCTATTGCGCTCTGATCACTTCCTCCGTCTTTTATGATGAAATAATGCTGAATTCATGTGGAAATGATTGTTGTACAAAAGCTTCAGATATCTGTCTGTGAGATAGATGATGACTGGAGCGCAGTTTTAAGCAGAATCGAGGTGATGATCAGTGAGTTGCTGGTGACTATTTGAAATTACCCTGCTGAGCTCTGAAATGACACACACAGTGAAGGCAGGGTGGACTGATTTTTAGGGGAGGACTGTTCAGTCTGTGACACTGGGCTGATACAGTGCACTGTTGAGACGATGATTTAGCCTCTGTCGCGCTGTTGCTTCAGGTCCACATTCTCAGCAAGCAGTTTCTGCAGATGACATAACTGCAACTTTTCTCCATTACTTATCATGTGCAGCTGCTTGTTCAAATGTCAGGAGAGTTTTGAAGATTTGGCAGCTGCTTTAGAGTCACATGCACAATTGGTAACAAAATATTGCAGGTGTGTGTGTGTGTGTTGACTATGCAAACATATATTAATTTTATTATTAAAATTATAACTGAAATCACATTGCAGACCCACTATATGTCACTGGTTACCACAGAGTGGTGAAAAGTCATCACTGAATGTACAATATTGCTGTTAATTACCTATGACACCTTGATATGTTACTGTACCCAATTGGTATTATTGTTGGTATGAATAAAAATGCAGTCGATTTTTTTTTTTTTTTCCCCCCCCCTCAATCTTTTTCTGTAAGAGCAAAATATGCCTGGCATGGTGTTGGTGTGTGTATATGTATGTATGTATGTATATAATATGTGTGTGTGCACCCAAAAGATATAGCGTCACAATTGAAAGTAAAATAATGCTATAAGAAACCAATAACGCTCATGAAGAAATTGTCACCTTATCTACGCACTGCTCGAAAATTCAGATTACAAAACAGTCACCATAGGCATTTTGTCATCTCAGGGAAGCTAAGTGAACAATACAAGAAAGAAAATAGGAGATCCTGATCTAATCCAAAGCATTGGTTTAATGCAGAGCAGATTGGATTGACTTCAACAGTGATGATGTCCAAAGCTGAAATGTGATCCCTGATGAAGTTAGAAACCACAATGTCATTGCATTTCTTCATCCACTGAATGTTTTTAAATATTTGTGCACATTTGTAGTTGTGTGGGTTCTTCAGGTCATTTTGTCTTTCCGTCATTGTTTTCTCTTTGACAAGTTGCTGTTTCTGTCCTTTCTATCAACTTTTTTGTGCTTGTTTTATTCTTGTTTTTGTAACTCAAAACAATCCCTTATATACCACAAACAGCCATTCCTCTCATCCGTTCCATCTGGCCCCTGGTGTCGCAGACCAAACGGTCGCCCCTAAAAATTGGTCCTCCCTGCCTTCACTGCGCATGCGTCATTTCTGAGCGTCACCAGGGTTTCGCCGATTATCGCCTCGTTTCTGCTTCAAACTGCACTCCAGTCATCATCTATCTCAGCGGCAGATATTTGAAGCTTTTGTACAACAATCATTTTCACATAAATTCAGCGTTATTTAATAATAAAGACAAAGGAAGCGATCAAAGCGCCGCAGCAGCACGACCTGCGAGTTGCTGCGTTCACTGTGCCTCCATCATTTCAAAGCGCCAATTATCGCGTTGTTTCTGCTTAAAACTGACTTTTGAATGATGAGGTTTTACATTGTCATCTGTTGGTTAATAATCCCATTAATCCCTTTGATCGCTTTGGGTGAAGTGACTCCGTCTTAGATGAGCTGCTGTGGTTGCACAGTGGAGGCAGGGTGGACCAATTTTTTTTGGCGGGGGGGTGACTGTTTGGTTTGGTGGCCACCACTTGGAGACCTTTTAATCTAGTGGTATATGTTTCAGTGGATAATCAATAATTAGAGATCAATTTACCAATATGTAACCGCTTGAATTGTTTCTAAAATAAAATTATAGACTTTTTTCAAAGTTGCACCTTAAATCTGAGCCTCACTTGGTATCAGTTCCAACTTTAGTTAGAGCTTCTATTTCAAACATGCTTCACAATAATGCCTAACATTATATTTTCATAAGGGCTTGGATTTTCTTCCAGCTTTATTGGAAGCTGGAGGGAAGCTGTGTTCGTGTCCAACTTCTTGAAATTGTTGACATGGTTTTTCCAGCAGCTCGAGGCCACTCGAGACCAGAGAAGAGAAAAACAATGTTACGTAAGAACAAATGAGGCATACCCCGACGAGCTTTGGAACAGGTGGCAGGAAGTTCTAATTAAGCAGACAAGAAAGAGAATACCATCTAAACAAGCTGAAGACTCTTCTGAGATACTGGAGGGCTTCTTTCTTATATGCCTTTAAATTTGTACACGTGGGAAGGAAGGAACAAATCACTCGTGACTGAACTTGATGTTGGTGTTCTTCGATGTTAAAAGTCTAAAGCAGCTGCCTTTCTTTTTTGAGGCTTTGAGATGTTTTACCATTTATTAAAGTGGCTTCTTCTGTCTAAAACACTTTGAGGATTCATTGTACTTTAGACTGAAGAAGCCACTTGGACGTTATATGAACCTCGATACTCTACCGAATGTGGCATCATCCTGTGCAATAACAAGACGATATGTTATTTTTTTGTTGTTGTTGTAAATGGTTTCACCCGGTTTTGTACTGCATCTGTCCAAGCCTGTGCGTATTGTCCATTTGTCTTATTTCTTCTGACAACTCAAGGTGATGCAGACTGTCCTGGAAAGGATCCTAAACTTTGAAGACTTATTTGGAAATTTTAAAAAAGGGGGCGGCATGGCGTCTACATGATGCCATGGTGTATATAAAGTGCTGCTGTCAGAATTATTCTCCAGTTTTGTCAATGAAATGAGAGCTTTCGGTTTTGTCACTCAGTTGCAGCGCTAAACTGATTACTGCAAGAGATTAGCACTGTTGAGATTTGGCTGTAATCACAGGGGTGGGCAGCATAGGCCAAGACAGCAGGTGGTGGTACTCATGAACTCCTCCCCTCAACTTAAAGTCCTGATCATTCCTGAAATTGTCTGCTGAGGTGATCAGTAACAAGGCAGACTTGCACCGTCTTGACCCTTCATTGCCTACCACTGCCCACTTCAGGTCTAAACAGGCCTCATGAGGACGTACAGTTTTTTTCAGTGGCAAGGATGGAAAGACCTCAACAAGACCAGACCCTGTCTGGTGGCCATTGTCCTGTGTGACACTCAGTGAGTAGGGTGATCAGATGATGATCTGGTGTAAGATCTGCAACTTCCAAGCGCATTATGGTCGAATGTGTACCTGAAATTTATTTTTTAATTAGTATACTAGCAGGAATCATCTGGCAGGATTTTGGGGAGTTAGAGCTGAGAAAAGACTATTAGAGAAGACCCCAAGCTCTCTTAATATCAAAATGGCAATATGCATGTCAATTATTTGATATGACAGCAAAAAATATCCTAAATCACGGATCAAACCATGATTAAAAGTCTGGTTCTTAGCTGAGATTAATAATGAGTCAAATTTTTCACAACAATCAAGAAGTGACACCTGACTAGTAATTTATGTTCCTTCGGCTTTGAAATGAGATGCTTTGCAGCAACGCCTCTTTCAGCCTGTGCAAACTGTTAAAGATGCGGTGTAAATGCGGTATCACGGGGGATTTCCATCCCAGGTTTCTCACAAAGGATATGAGCTGCCACGAGAGAACAGCCTGGGCTGTGCTTTGTTGTGGTGCACGACGCTGATCGACTGACTTCCACGGCCAGCTGTTGAGATCAAACACCGTCGTCACCACAGGTATTCTGGTTTCGTTGTTTTTCAGAGTTATTCCAAGAAAAGAAAATGTGAGGTTCTCTGATAAATCCAAACCTGACTGTTTTCTAGGTTTGTGCACCATGAGTGAATATTCAGATGTAATGCTTTTTCAACAAGTGATGTTCAGGATTTCTTGCTCTCATATATTTAGTTTGAACCCCTCAGCACTGTAATGCCTGATGCTCTGGGGGTAATTGGTTACAAAAGGAACAGGAAGTAGAAATGATGTCAACCTGCACCCTGAGGTCACCCGGGGACTAATCCACAGTAAGCAATTCTCTACTGTATGTGTGATTACTGTTCTATCCAGAGACCCCGCTGCCTCTGGTGTGGGGCCCCGACTCCCTGCAATTACAGCCCATTAGCCCGTTTGATAGCTTCTCTGAGGGCTAATGCCTTTCTATTGCAGAAAACAAGATAAAAGGAAAATGGCAATGAATAAATGGATAAGATGCCACTTTTCATTACTCAATTTGCCTTTATGTGATGCGGGTTTTATATAGACAAGAAAAAAACATGCATGTTTGTCCTTGTGCAAGATTGACAATGTAGTTGACGAACTCACTGAATGTCTTACAAAAGTTGAAGCGTTTGACTTTGGATGACACATTATGCCCCAACTCCATATAAAAACTGTCACTTGTTTCACCCACACATCTGTACAAATGCTTATCTGGGGATTCTACTAGAAGTCAAAACAGCTACAGTTTTGGATTATTATAAACAGTTGTGCTCAGATGTTTACGTCCACTCATCATGTACATGACTGTTATGGTCATTTTGGGCTTTTAATTATGTCCTTGAACTGTTCTTTTGTCAGGGTGGAATTATTGTACAGCATACATAAAGAATGACTTTGAAAAACAAGAATTGGGTGCACAGGATTGAATTGATTTTGGATCTTCTATAATCCACACAGGGTCAAAATTATACATACAGTCTCAAATATATACATATACCCCTACTAATATTTGATTAAATGTCCTTTAGCAACCTCGCGACCCGACTCCAGATAAAGTGGAAGAAAATGGATGGATGGATGTCCTTTAGCAATCTGCACCTTGGCTAGATGTGTTTGGCATAATTTCTGGCTGGATTTTGCAGAATTTCATTTAAATTGGTTGGTTTCCTGGCACAGACCCAGCATTTAAACTAAGTCCACAGATTTTCAATAAGGTTGAGGTCAGGGCTTTGGGAAGGCCATTCCAGGAGCTTAATGTTAGTCTGCTTTAGTTGACTTGAGGTGACGCTGATCAGTTTGGAGGTAGTCCTAAAGACCTATTGGCCGTACAGGTTTAAGCTTTGTGTGCACTTCTACTTTTTTCATACGGCATTTGACAAGTTGTTACATAATTTACTGTACCCATAATGTAGCTACAATTACAAAGTTGCATTATTTCTTTGCGGCAGCACGGTGGCTTAGTGGCTAGCACTGTTGCCTCACAGCAAGAAGGTCGTGGGTTCAATTCCCGTGGCCTTTCTGTATGGAGTTTGCATGTTCTCCCCGTGTTTGTGTGGGTTTCCTCCGGGTGCTCCGGTTTCCTCCCACATCCAAAGACATGCGGGTTAGGTGGATTGGAATCTTTAATATTGTCCATTGGTGTGTGTGTGTGTGTTTCTGTGTTTGTTTGTGGCCCTGCGACAGACTGGCGTCCTGTCCTGGATGTACCCCGCCTCGCACCCTATGACTGCTGGGATAGGCTCCAGCCCCCCGCGACCCTTAATTGGACTAAGTGGTAGAAAGAGAATGAATTATTTCTTTGCACCATTTGAACATACGGTGGAGTTTTAACTCGCAGTACAGTTACCCTCGATCACTGTCATGGAATAATTCTTAAGATAAGTTTTAATTTGTTGTTGTTATTACGTATTTCTCTCAAAAGAAGCAGTTAAGTGAGTACAGCACTTTCAGTGTGACTAAAGTTAAAAAAAAAGAAACGTCTTTTAGATCTTATATTTTACTTCCTGTATTTCCACAGATGACACCCACAAAGTGCTCTGATCTGTGGCTGTAGTATTTCTGTACTAATGTTCACTTTGTCACGTGTTGCCGGTGCATGTTGCATTGAAGGTGCTCTGCATCTACACGTTACTGTCTTACAGGAAACTAACCCCTTTCCTCAGCCCCCTACCAGCGGCTCCCCTTGTCGAATTACAGCTCTTTCCTTCGTCACTTCTCTGGCGTTGCCTGTTTCAGTGTGACAGTGTGGGGCCGTGGTTCTGACTTGCCGCTGAACGCGCTGCCTTATTGCCCCCTAATTATCAATTACAAGGCTCAGCTTCCACACCTGCAGCAGGCCAGGCTGGGAATGAGCTTTAGTCCATTAGGCTGGACCTCTGACCGGGCTGTGCGGAGTGGGGGGCTGGGTTTTACCTTTTTGGAGGTCTTAATGACCTTCCTGAGCTCATCTAGCTGATGCTTTTAACAACACAAACATGGCTTCGTTTTTATCTTGTTTTGGGATTTTAGTATAGGTAAATCTCGTTACTTGCGTCCACGTAAGTCGTGTTTTGGCTTTACTCGTGGCCGATTTGTGGACCCCAAAGATTTTGACCACTGTATAAAAGTCCGTATTGATTTGACCATTTTTGGGAGGGATTGTTAGTGCGAACAATTCTGGATGATGATTTCTTCTTCCTCTTCAGGCTGCTGCACATCAGTGATGAGGGCAGTCAGTTTTGTGCGAATGATTTGAGGTTTTTGGATGCGACCTTCCTCTTTAGATCCTTACTGCCGGTTCAGATTGGGCCAGAATCTCTACACGCATGTAGAAAGTCTGGCCCAATCTGAACCGGCAGTAAGGATTTAAAGAATCGCATCCAAAAACTTCTTCACTGTGAAGGTGTGTTCATATTATTGCAGCAAAACATTTTGTGTGTAGGTCCTCTGTTAAGTCTTGCATGGACGTACTCATGCATCACATCCAATGTACTTTTTTTTTCTTCCCACTGTTAAAGTTTGCCCACTTCCCGCGCTGACGTTTCTGCACATTGTTTGGAGATGACCAGCTGAAACAAATGTGCACCCACAGAGCAGTTGACGTGTGCTGACTAATACTACACGACTGTGTAACCACGATCTTGTGAACAAACCACAATATACAAATTTGCACAACGACTCACCTGTGAATTGTTTGCAAATGCAGTATGCACGTCAAGTTTTTTTATGAACATGCAAACTTTTGTCATGTGACATATTACAATTTTACAGCAATATTAATGTTCTAACAGAGATATGGCTTGCAGTTAGTTATAAAATGATAAAACAGTATTTCATCTTATTTTTTTTGCAATAACTAGTTTGTCATGTTAACGTGTGGCAAACGTCCACTGACCTTTCAAGGATTTGCGTGAAGTTGAGATGGATATTTCAGTTGCTGAAATACTGAATGGGAGCAGTCAGGAAAAAAAAGAAGCTGCATCCCTTTTAAAGGACCAAACTTCTAAAACAACCTGTCAAAATAAGCAAATGTCCAGAGGTTTTTCTGACCTCAGTCAGTGGTGTTTATACAAGCTTGTCCCAGATGCCTTTTAGGCATTTGTAGATTTAGTTTGAGTGTTTGGGGGATTTTTGGTTTGAGTTCTGTTTTGGTCACTTGTTGCTTCTGGGATGTTCTTGATTTTTTCCTCGTGTTTTTATTAAATGTCCTGAATGCTTGTTCCTTGTTTTATTTTGGTAGTTTTTACGTGTTTTGTGGTATCTGAGTTTTATTTTTTAATTTTGTCTATTTCTATTTTCTCTGTCTTCCTCTGGTGTCCATGGGTAGAGTTACACTCTTTTATTGCACACCTGTTTTTCTCACCTACCTTCATTTTAACCACCTTACAATATTTTCGTTCCCTGTTTGTTTGTATGTTCTGTTTAGTCCGTCACGTGTATTCTCCGTGTTTGTTTTCCCCTCATCTGCTCTGTGACCGTCACTTTTGCACATCTGTTTGCTGCATTTGTCTGTATGTCTGTTGGAACACTGGTAATAAATCACTGTTTCACTCTATCCTTGGTGGGCTCGTTTTACAAATTAAGTTAAAGTTTGCCTCATCGTAATGGCTTGCTCAGTGGAATGATATCGCTGCTGTTTCATGTGTAATGTGAGGTTGGGTTGTGTTTGGTCTGTATTATAAATCTATATTTTCCCAAAACCATCATTTATTATGCGCCGCTACTTGCAGCATGATAAGAGGGAATTTTAACATACGTAAATGCTAGTCTTTTTGTAAATTTTATTTAAAATGGTTTGAAAGAACAGAGTGAGTTCACAGATGAGGCGTTGCATGTTGAATGAAAACCATGTACTTCCACACCCAGGGTCCAATAACATTAATTAAATAAATGATGAATTATTCTTTATTCTGCACTGAAATTACCTTTAATGTAATACTTGTAAAAAAGGACTGAAGAAAATTATTTTTACTGAATGTGCTGTTCATGCAGTAAGTCATCTTCATGCCTTCTTCACAAACTATGATCATGTACGACATATACCATTCATTGGTCTTTGCTTTTCTTGTTGCTGCAGTCATCCTTCAGTTGCTTTGCTCAGTTCATGTGGAGACGTGCACAAAAATAGATCAGTTCACCTCTGAATGGGAATAGATTGCCTGAGTCTCTTACCATTACAATACTTGCTTTTTTAGACCCGTCTCATCTCATTCAGGTGTTGGTGGTGTTTAGGTGAAGGAGTCGGCGTACGGCAGCCGTGTACTAAATCAGACAGAGATTGAAATGAAAATGAGGTGTTTCTCAAAATAGCTGCAGGTAAAAGGGGGAAGCTGGTTGGTGGAGGTTGGAGGGCGACGGGGGTGAAGATATGCGTTATGACATTCTGTGTGTTTTATAGATCACAGGTCGTATTGAGTCTTTGTCATGTTGAATTCTTCTCCCATGTCACAGGTGTTAGGATGAATTTGTGATCATGCTGTGTGCAGCGTTCACTCTGCAGCTAGTTTATACTGTATGAGGGAGAGAGAGTAAAGTTGGGCCTGCATGTCATTATATACTCATCTGTCAATGCTCTTCAAGCTGTAATTCATTCGTAGAGAGATGTATATTCTCGTACTCACAAGCATTCTTCTCGCATACATATGTCAGTTTTACATTCAAATATTCCCACTGGTATGCTTACAAATGCGCACATCCATACACATACATATATGTGTCTGTGTGCATGTGTGTGTGTGTAAGACCAAGAATAAAGGCAAATGAGTTTAATATTCATATGATACTGAGATTGCATGTACGAGATCTGTGATTAAAAAAAAGCGGTCCTTTTTATTTTTTTCAAAAAATAAATGGATTTGATTCATATGTTTTTACGTCAGACAAGCTTGAACCCTCGTGCGCATGCGTGAGTTTTGTCATGCCTGTCGGTGACGTCATTCGCCTGTGGACAGGCTTTGAGTGAGGTGTGGACTCCCCCTCCTGTCGGAATCTCTTTGAGACGCTGCAGGGAGACGGCACGCGTTGCTTTATCAAATTTTTTGAGGACCGGTGAGGGATATCCGTGTGGACACTATTCAAGAAATTCAGCTGGTTTTCGGTGAAAAGTTTAACGGCTGATGAGAGATTGTGGAGTTTCTTTCGCTTTAAGCATAGCCCACAAAGCGGATCGGCGTGGCGCAGTCGGAGGTGGTGTCCGTCTGGCTGTTTCGAGCTAAAAACATCCTAATTTAAAGCTCTGTTCACCCAGGACGTCGTCAGAGAACAGAGAAGTTTCAGAAGAAGCCGGCATCAGGAGTTTACGCGGACATTCCACTGTTAAAGGAGATTTTGTAATAAAAGAACGTGCGGACGAGTTTGCCGAGTCGGGTCCATGACGACGCCCCAAATCCGTTTGCGCCGCCACAGGAAAAACACCTCCGTGTTGAAAACCATTTGTAAAATTCAGGCGGCTTTTGATGGCTTTCAACAAGTGAGTATCTGAGAAATTGTTTAACAGCTGGGCATGTTCCAACTTGTCCGTTAAGGTTTCCAACGGAGGTGTTTTTCCTGTGGCGACCCCCCGCGGTCGTGTCCGGCCCGACATGCGAATCTGCCCGCACGTTCTTTCATTACAAAATCTCCTTTAACAGCGGAATTTCTGGATAAACTCCTGATCCCGAATTCTTCTGAAAGTTCTCTGTTATCTCACGACGTCTTGGGTCCACAGAGCCTGAAATTAGGAAGTTTTCAGCTTGAAACAGCGAGACGATGCTGCCTTGGAGCGCAGACCGCCGTCAGGCGCCGTGGGCCGTCCTTACGATGACAGTAAAACTCCAAAATCTCTCATCAGCCGTTAAAATTTTCACCGAAAACCAGCTGAATTTATCGAATGGTGTCCACTCAGTTGTGCCTTACAGTTTTTGAAAAATTTTTTATCAAACAAAGCAGCAGTCTCTGAGCCATTCCTAAACAATGAAAAAATCGACGAGAAGGTGGGACACTCCTCACTCAAAGACTGCCCACAGGCGAATGACGTAACCGACAGGCGTGAAAAAACTCTCGCATGCCCACGAGGGTTCAAGCATGTCTGATGTAATCACACGTGATTCAAATCCATATGGTTTTTGAAAAAAATAATAAGGTCCGTTACTTTTCTCACAGGCCTCGTATGTGACAAGATAACTGAAAATATCTGAAAAAATATTGATGACTGGAAGAACTGGAAGAATGTACTACAAACCTAATTCCAATGAAGTTGGGACATTGTGTAAAAAGTAAATAAAAACAGAATACAATGATTTGCAAATCCTCTTCAACCACAAAGACAAGATATTCAATGTTCAAACTGATAAGCTTTATTGTTTTTGTGCAAATATTTGCTTATTTTGAAATGGATGCCTGCAACACATTTAAAAAAAGCTGGGACAGTGGTGTTTACCACAGTGTTTCCAAAAACAATTTGAAATGTGGACTCATCAGACCACAGCACACTTTTCCACTTTGCATCTGTCCATTTCAAATGAGCTCAGGGCTCAGAGAAGGCGGCAGCATTTCTGGATGTTGTTGATGTATGGCTTTCGCTTTGCATGGTAGAGTTTTAACTTGCACTTATAGATGTAGCGACGAACTGTGTTAACTGACAATGGTTTTCTGAAGTGTTTCTGAGCCCATATGCAGTAAGATCCTTTACACAATGATGTTGGTTTTTAATGTAAGAGATCGAAAGTCACGAGCATCCAATGTTGGTTTTCGGCCTTGCCACTTACATGTAGAAAGTTCTCCAGATTCTCTGAATATTCTGATTATGTTATGGACTGTAGATGATGGAATCCCTAAATTACTTGCAGTTGAACATTGAGAAACATTGTTCTTAAACTGTACTGGACTATTTTTTCACGCAATTGTTAACAAAGTGGTGATCCTCGCCCCATCTTTGCTTGTGAACGGCTGAGTCTTTTGGGGATGCTCCTTTTATACCAAATCATGACACTCACCTGTTGCCAATTAACCTGTTTACCTGTGGAATATTCCAAACAGGTGTTCTCTGAGCATTCATCAACTTTCCCAGTCTCTTGTTGCCACTGTCCCAGCTTTTTTGAAATATGTTGCAGGTATCCATTTCAAAATGAGCAAATATTTGCACAAAAACAAAAAAGTCTATCAGTTGGAACATTAAATATCTTGTCTTTGTGGTGTATTCAATTGAATATAGGTTGAAGAGGATTTGAAAATCATTGTATTCTGTTTTTATTTACATTTCACACAACGTCCCAACCTCATTGGAATTGGGGTTGTATGTATGTGAGGGAAATTATATGTGACTATGTGAATGCATGCATTTGAGAAGAAAAATTACTCTGTAAGGCAGACTGAGTATATCTATACTGTCCCCTTATCCTACCGCTTCACCCTTTCCCTTCATTTTGCACATTCACGTGAATGTGCAAAATGAAGAGAATGCATGTGTGACAAAGTGAATATACTGTATGTAAGATAAAACTACAAGAATACATGCATGTGATGTAAAATGGAGCAAGAACACGTGCATGTGAGAAAGTGAATATAGTGTATATGAGATAAAATGGATCAAGAATACATGCATGTGAGAAAGTGAATATAGTGTAAGTGAGATAAAATGGAGAAAGAATACATGCATGTGAGAAAGTGAATATTGTATATGAGATAAAATGGAGCAAGAACACACGCATGTGAGAAAGTGAATATAGTGTATGTGAGAAAAAACTGCAAGAATACATGCGTTGTGAAAAAGTGAACATAGTATATGTGAGATAAAATGGAGCAAGAATACATGCATGTGAGAAAGTGAATATAGTGTATGTGAGATAAAATGGAACAAGAATACACGCATGTGAGAAAGTGAATATAGTGTATGTGAGATAAAATACACATGAGAAAGTGAATATACTATATGTGAGATAAAATGGAGCAAGAACACACGCATGTGAGAAAGTGAATATAGTGTATGTGAGATAAAATGGAACAAGAATACACGCATGTGAGAAAGTGAATATAGTGTATGTGAGATAAAATGGAACAAGAATACACGCATGTGAGAAAATGAATATAGTGTATGTGAGATAAAATACACATGAGAAAGTGAATATACTATATGTGAGATAAAATGGAGCAAGAACACACGCATGTGAGAAAGTGAATATACTATATGTGAGATAAAACTGCAAGAATACACACGTGAGAAAATGAATATAATGTATGTGAGATAAAATACACATGAGAAAGTGAATATACTATATGTGAGATAAAATGGAGCAAGAACACACGCATGTGAGAAAGTGAATATACTGTATGTGAGATAAAACTGCAAGAATACACACGTGAGAAAGTGAATATACTGTTGTTGTCCATTCAGCTGCTCCCGTTTTGTCCAGGGTCGCCACAGTGGATACAGCCAGATCCGCATAGGCATTTGGCACAAGTTTTACGCCGGATGCCCTTCCTGGCACAACTCCAATGTAACCTGGAGAAACACACAACCGCTGGTATTCCAAAGACGTCTCCCATCCAAGTAATAGCCAGGCCCTGCACTGCTTAGCTTCTGAAATCTCACGGGATCAGGCTTACACAGAGCAGATCAGCTGCAAGAAAGTGAATATACTGTATGTGAGATAAAATGGAGCAAGAATACACACGTGAGAAAGTGAATATACTGTATGTGAGATAAACTGCAAGAAACATCCATGTGAAAGTGAATGTAGTGTATGTGAGATAAAATGGAGCAAGAATACACACGTGAGGAAGTGAATATACTATATGTGAGATAATACAGAGCAAGAATACACACATGACAGAGCAAGTGAATATAGTGTACAGTATGTGAGGTAAAACTGAGTAAGAATACATCCATGTGAGAGCAGGTGAATATAGTGTATGTGAGATAAAATGGAACAAGAATACATGCATGTGAGAAAGTGAACATACTGTATGTGAGATAAAATAGAGCAAGAATACACGCATGTGTATTCAAGTGAATATACTTTATGTGAAGTAAAACGGCGAGAATGCATGCATGTGAGAACAAGTAAATATGCTGTAGTTGAGGTAAAACGACGAGAATGCATGCATGTTAGAGCAACTGGATATACTGTATGTGAGGTAAAATGGTGAAAATGCATGTTAGAGCAACTGAATATATTGTAAGTGAGGTAAAATGGCGAAAATGCATGCATGTGAGAACAAATGAACATATAGGATTTGAGGGGAAACAGTGAGAATGCATGCATGTGAGAGCAAGTGAATATACTGTATGTGAGGCAAAACAGAGCAAGAATGCATGTGTGTGTGAGACAAAGTGAATATACTGTATGAGACAAAACTGTAAGAACGCATGCATGTGAGAAGAAACTAAGAATGCATCCATGCAGGAAAGTGATTACACTGTATGTGAGATAAACCAACAAGAATGCAAGCATGTGAGAGAAAGTGAATCTAGTGTATGTAAGGTAAAACTAAGATAAATGCATGTAAGAAAGTGACTATATTGTTGTGAGGGTAACCGTGTGTGTGCGAGTAGAGGAAAAACTACAATGAATTATCGCTTGCACTGGTTCATACATATCTGCATTGTTCTTGATATCACCTTCTTTGCCACATCAGCGTTCCTGCTGCTGCATCTGTTTTTGTGCTTATTTGCATGGAAACCAGACAAAATGACACTGCTTTGCCTTTATTGACTCAAAAGCTTTTGATTCCATAGATGATTGAAAATATGCTTTTTGCATTCAGTTTATCCACATGAAAATCTCTTTTGAATATGTTTTGCTTTTGCATAATTGACTTTGATGATCTGTCCTAGAAAATCCATTATGACCAACAATGGCTCACCTGTTCATCAGTGTTTTGTTTTTGACCACAAAGTCATTACGGATGTCTGCCTTTTATCTATCTCTACTTTAGAGTCTGAGAGTGGGTACCAACAACACATGGCTTGTGTCAATAAACATGACTCAAATTATATAGAACACAGTAAAATCATATTTCCCAGTTTCATGCAAAGTAGATGTGAACCTGTAAGCTGTCTTGGCAAAGTTTAATGATGTTATCGTGACATGTCCCCGCAGACGTACAGCATTAAGGTTCCCTGCTTCCCCTTGTTGTGCTTCACTGGCGCTGAGGGATTTTGTACACTGACGCAAACTCGAGTCTCTCATGGGGGAAACGAGCAGATAAATAAAGTGGTGACTGTGTGCTGAGTGCTGGAAAGACTGACTCAGAACTACAAAAATGTAATGTAAAGTTCTATATTACGATATCAGCAACAGAATGATTTATTTTCTGTGGGTAGTTTTGGTGTGACTCGCACAGCTGTCACACTTTGATCAGTTAATAAGCAGTTAAGGCAGGTCACCAGTGGTGGGCACAACTAACTGAAAAGTTAGCTTTGAAAAGTTAACTTTTATAATGCTAAACCGATAAACAGCTATCCCACACATTGTCATTATCTTTATCAAAAGCAGTAAATCACCTTATTAGAAGTCACACTTTATCTCTATATTACATATTTATAAACTGTTAATGGAGCTACGGCTCACCCGTATTCGCCCTATTGACGTTTCAAATCCCGGAAAACCTCAGAGAGGTCGCTGCGCTGTGAGATCTCAGTAACATTGAGAACTGCATTGAGACGCTCTGATCGGGCTGCACTTTAACCGCTGCACACGGACAACACCATTAACATCGCAACATAAAACTATTTTTATATTGTGCCTAAAACTCTCATGAATATATTCTCTGGGTTTATAGACGTTGTTATTGCGTTTGTTTTATGCAAACATGGGAGAATCACAGGCTGTCTCTCTGTTATTTTCAATGGGAGCTGCTGTGAGCTACAATCGCTTCCTGATTGTTGTTCTGGGGGAAAGTGAAGTTTGCTCTTTAACGTCTTGATTATTGTTCTTTACAACACTGTTTGTCCTCTTTGTTCCAGACTAATATATATAATATGTCTGAAATTCGGTTTGCGTTTATTAAATTCCACAATTAAACATAGCAGACACGGATTATTTGTTATAATTGTTTTAGCAAGTTTTCAGGGTATCATGCATGCAGTTTCTTATTAACGTGACGGAAAGCATAAAAAAATTACATTTTTGTAGGATAATATTCATTTAAAATTGTCATCATGTGGATTCTCTATATGTTGTTTGACTGCAGTGACTCTCCGGCATGCAAGGGATTATGGGATACGTCAACAGGGCGAATTGTGTTTACAAACAGAAAACAAAAGCATGAAAAATTAATAAATGGAAATATTTGAGCTGCTTACATACCGTTTTTGTGCACAATGTAACTTCTTTTGGCTCTATGTGGCAACAACAGCAGTGCTTATGTACTTTGACCTATGAACCGGAAGTGTTAGCTAGCTCTCTGCATTCATGAGCAGGCACTAATGTACAATTTTAGGGTTTACAAATGTTTTTGACCATTAATTTACTCACTTTACCAGCAACAAAATGTGAGTGGACTGAAAGTTGGCGGAACTAAGTTTAGCGGAAGCTAATTGGTCCACTGATGGTTTTCAAAGTTAGCTGAAAAGCTAAAATGTTAGCTTAGCTACTTAGCAATTAGTGGAACTGTGCCCACCACTGCAGGTTGCCATGGTAGATGTTTGTTAGAGTCCCTTGATTGAGAGCGTAAATGGTGCCATGTTCTAAGTTGACGTTACTCTCCTCAATCAAGGTACTTTGTTTGTATGGTTTCTTTTTTCATGCAGCTCAAAGTTAACAGCTGCAAGAAAAAGTATGTGAACCCTTGAGGTACTACACTTCTGTATGTTGGAATGATATCAGAAGAAAAAAAAAAATCACGCTTCTGTACTTAAAAATTTCTAAAATGTTGTCCTTTAAACTCGCAGTGAAAACTAAACTCTATAACATGATGGAGATGAAATACAAATATAAAAGCCAAGCTGATGGGTTGCGTTAGTAATGGCACCTTTTAGCGTAAGCCACCCTGCTCAGAGTGCCGCTCTCATTGGACTGACATCTCTGCTATTTTAGCATTGTGGGATAGCTCGCGCCCACAAGTTGAGCTCGCCGGACTACTTTTCAGCGTGTCGCTCTCGATGGAGCAACAACACAGAGAATGTCTCTTCCCAGATAGATCTCTTTCAGTGCAGCTTCTTGTTCTGCCTTTAACACGAAGTTAACACCCAAGTCTTTCATCGCCAATTGTACGAGGTCTATTAGATAATAAACCGACCCTTTTATTTATTTTTTTAACTATATGGATTTGAATGACGTGCGATTACACCAATCATGCTTGAACCCTCGTGCGCATGCGTGAGTTTTTTCACGCGTGTCGGTGACATCATTTCCCTGTGGGCAGGCCTTGAGTGAGATGTGGTCCCGCCCTCTCGGCTGAATTCCTTTGTTTCACACGCTGCTCGAGACGGCGTGCGTTGCTTTATCAGAATTTTTTCTGGACCTGTGAGGAATATCCGAGTGGACACTATTCGAGAACTTAAGCTGGTTTTCGGTGAAAAGTTTAACGGCTGATGAGAGATTATGGGGTGTTTCTGTTGGTGTAAGGACTTCCCACGGAGCGTGACGTCGTGCAGCACTTCCAGGCGCCGTCGTCGGCCTGTTTCGACCTGAAAACATCCTAATTTAAGGCTTAATTAACCCAGGACGTCGTGAGAGAACAGAGAAGATTCAGAAGAGGCCGGCATGAGGACTTTATGCGGACATTCCACTGTTTAAGGACATTTTCTAATGAAAGACGTGTGTGCAAATTCGCCGAGTCGTTTCCGTGACGACTCGGCGAATCTGTGTGCGCCGCGACAGGAAAAACACCTCCGTGTTGAAAACCATTTGTAAAATTGAGGTGGCTTTTGATGGCTTTCAACAAGTGAGTAACTGAGAAATTGTTTAACAGCTTGGGCATGTTCCAACTTGTCCGTTAAGGTTTCCAACGGAGGTGTTTTTCCTGTCGCGACCCCCCGCGGTCGGGTCTGGCCCGACATGCGACTCTGCCCGCACGTTCTTTCATTACAAAATGTCTGTTAACAATGGAATGTCCGAATAAACTCCTCATGCCGACTTCTTCTGAAAGTTCTCTGTTCTCTGACGACTTCCTGGGTCGACAGAGCCTGAAATGTGGAAGTTTTCAACTTGAAACGGCGAGACGCTGCCGCCTCGAAGCGCAGATCGCCGTCAGGCACTGTGGGCCGTCCTTACGGCAACACTACCAGACCAAAATCTCTCATCAGCCGTTAAAATTTTTACCGAAAACCAGCTGAATTTATCGAATGGTGTCCACTCAGTTGTGCCTTACAGTTTTGAAAAAATTTTTATCAAACAAAGCAACAGTCTCTGAGCCATTCCTAAACAATGAAAAAATCGACGAGAGGGTGGACGACTCCTCACTCAAAGACTGCCCACAGGCAAATGACGTAACCGACAGGCGTGAAAAAACTCTCGCATGCCCACGAGGGTTCAAGCATGTCTGATGTAATCACACGTGATTCAAATCCATATGGTTTTTGAAAAAAATAATAAGGTCGGATACTTTTCTAATAGACCTCGTAAATGGTAATCAAAACATTCCAATCGTATCTTTCTGAACCCTTCTGCATCAAACTCCATCGTGTCAGTGTTTACAGTGCTCATAAACTTTTAAGTTTCTTAAATATTTATTATGGCCACTCTTAAAACTTAAGTTCTCTTTATAATTTTATTACTGGTAAATTTGAGAATTGATTTAGATGAAATATACTCATGATCTCACAGGAATATATCACAATTATCTGGGAACTACTTTTTGCACAGGAATTTATCAAGCATATCAGCTGCAGGTGCGTACTAACACAGAATCCCCAGAAACTGTGGAAAGTTGTTCGGCCAAAACAAGAGCGTCCACTTTTAGCTTGTCATAAGCTAAGCTAGTGGCACTCATAAAGAGTGTGGCGTAACGCAAGTAAATCATCACTTGTAAGGCCAGTTTGGTTCAGACAAATCGGGATGAATACATGAATATTTCCAAGTCACTGAATATGTCTTGGTCTTCATTTACATCAGTTATTAAGAAATACAAACAGTATGGTACTATGCCAAATCTGTCTGGAGGAGGCATGTCTGAAGAAGTTAGATTCTTCTGTGGCTGTGGTTGGAGAAATTGTGCACAGTGCAAGTTTTGCATTTTGAATCACCAGTTGTACAGCTTCATGATGAAGTGGTATAGAGGAGGATTTTCTTCAAAAGAAGACCTTAAAGTTCAACTATTCATGGTTTTAGAGTATCCCAGAGTCCTTTGCGCGCTGGAGAGCGAGACTTGATAATGCCTCAGCTTAATGCTAACTTTAAACATTGAAAATGCCATAGACATGCTAATGCGTTAGCATCGGTCCCGTTTTTAAGTTATAAAATACATCTGTCAACTATTTCAGAAGACCATAACAGGTCGGTTTAACATAAAAAAGGTAAATATTACTCAGACATGCTCTTTAGGTTTTAGTGGGGGAAAAATTAAGATAAACCGAAATAAAATAAAGAACCAACAAAGCAGATCAAAGATCGAAGCACTGCTTCACTGGTTCAAGGTTCAAAGCAAAGCCGCACTGCAGAAATGGTTGATTACAGACTTGCTGCAGGGTCTGCAGTCAATGTAAAGAAATGATCATTTTCCTGACAAACACCCCCCAAAACAACGGCCACTCTGAAAGACTGATAAGGGAATCGTTAAGCCATAATGCTATTGATGCCGATGGATCCAATCATTTCTTAAGGATACCGGAAATAAAGAACCGGTTCATGACATGCGACCCTAATACCAACATGCTTTTTTTTTTTTTTTTAAAGTTGCTTGTTACTTGTCCATTCCACCACCCACATATGCTTGTTTACACTAACAATGAAATCTCGGCCTCCCCAGCGAGAATGTAATTATGCGCGAGATTTGACACTGTAAAGGTGTCAATACTCAAATTTTTTATATGCAGAAGCTGGATTTTTCTGTTTTGATTTGATGCCATTTAAACATTCAGATGTGTCATAGCTGAAGGGTTCACATCCTTTTTCTTGCCACTGTAGAATCACAAAGCTGAAGAATTAATGAGTGAACATTACATTCACGCAAATTACTATTATTCTGAGTAAACCATTCTCTGTCACACCTCCACACAACCCTGCAGAAAGGATATTTGTATGAAAAGCAGACCGAAGCACTTCTTACTTGAGAATCAGTTCTGAATTTTTCAGTCCGTTGGAATCGTACGCCTTATCAATCCCTCTTACCTATGTTTTCTGGCAGTTCCATCATAACATCAAGCTTTCAGCTGGAAACCTGGCTGCAGCGACACTGAACACCTTTGTAGGCCTTCATTTTTCCACACAGAAAAGAAATAAAGAATTGATAAGGGAACTGAAAAAGAATCCGACCAATGGGCAGAATCAATAAAGGTATATATTGATAAAATCTTATCAGCTCCCTTCCCCAGTGTTCACCTTGTAATCAGCCTTTATATGGTCGATAAAATCATTGAGGTCACAGACTTTTATTGCACAACCATCACAAAAGCTGGAGATCCCAGATGTGATGAAACTATTGATTTGTAGACAAATTCACATGTACATAAAACAATTATCACATCAAATTACTGATTAATATGAAGGAAACTAGAGCACCGCGCTCACAGAGTGCAAACCTCCGCTACTTTCCAACACTAGTTTTTAATTCCACAAATTTGTACCTTGGAAAACATTTTGAAGGTCAAAGTCCTGTTAGGATTGACTTTTCATAACCTAAAATATAATTCAAAATATAGATCAAAAGGGCTTTTCAATGTTAAAATCAAATATCTGATAAATCCACAATATGGATCAGACGTGGATCAGATCTATTCACTGAGAGTGCTAGTCTGCATTTTTTTTGCATTTTTGAGATATTTGATTTCGGTGTACCCGTGATTATGCGGACCTGGTCAGGATAGGGTTCACCGAGGCAAACCCTATCCTGTAATGTAAAATGTACATTAAATGGGTTTTCAATGTTAAATTTAAATGTCTACAAAATCCACCATCTGCATCATATCGGGATCAAACTTCAATAGTGATAGTGAGGCGATAGTGAGTGCCAGTCTGCACCTCATCTTCAATATGAGAGTAATTGGGAGATGTTTGATTAACATATAATGTAAAATATACATTAAATCAGGTTTTCAATGTTTAAACGTCTGCAAAATCCACAATCCGGATCAGATCCAGATCAAACTTTGTCAGGTGATAGTGAGTGCCAGTCTGCACCTCACCTTCAAATATGAGAGTAATTGGGGCATGTTTGATTAAGATATAATGTAAAATATACATTAAATGGGGTTTTCAATGTTAAATTTAAATGTCTACAAAATCCACAGTCTGCATCATATCGGGATCAAACTTTGTCAGGCGATAGTGAGTGCCAGTCTGCACCTCATCTTCAATATGAAAGTGATTGGGACATGTTTGATTAAGATACCTGTATAATGTAAAATATACATTAAATGGGGTTTTCAATGTTTAAATGTCTGCAAAATCCACAATCCGGATCAGATCCGGATCAAACTTTGTCAGGTGATAGTGAGTGCCAGTCTGCACCTCACCTTCAAATATGAGAGTAATTGGGGCATGTTTGATTAAGATATAATGTAAAATATACATTAAATGGGGTTTTCAATGTTAAATTTAAATGTCTACAAAATCCACAGTCTGCATCATATCGGGATCAAACTTTGTCAGGCGATAGTGAGTGCCAGTCTGCACCTCATCTTCAATATGAAAGTGATTGGGACATGTTTGATTAAGATACCTGTATAATGTAAAATATACATTAAATGGGGTTTTCAATGTTTAAATGTCTGCAAAATCCACAATCCGGATCAGATCCGGATCAAACTTTGTCAGGTGATAGTGAGTGCCAGTCTGCACCTCACCTTCAAATATGAGAGTAATTGGGGCATGTTTGATTAAGATATAATGTAAAATATACATTAAATGGGGTTTTCAATGTTAAATTTAAATGGCCACAAAATCTGCAATCTGGATCAAATCCGGATCAAACATTGTCAGTCCATAAAGGATACCGTCCTACATAATGCTCTCAAATATGAAATAAATTTCATCTTTTTTGACAGTTATGAGTTTTTGAAAATGATAGGGATTTTTCCCAATTTTCCAGGATTTTTCCTGACTTTGCTCTTTGACCTTGAAAATGGAATCAGTTCTTGCCTATCAAGATATGAATCTTCGGTAAAAAGGTCATAACAATATTTGAAAAATTGTGAGCTCCAGGCTGTTCACAAACAGGCAAACAAACAAACATGGCCGATAATACAACCTCCTCTAACTTCGTCGGTGGAGGAAATAAAGGTCACGCTTGCCACAGTGTCGTGACCTCCCTGTTCTGAGCAGACGTTTTGCTCTGATGTGTTGCTCCGTCACATTTCTCGTGTGTTTGGTCGACCTCAGTGCGGCGTGAATAATTTCTCACTCTTTATGAATCTCTTAAGAATCTCCGCGGCTTTGACTCACACACTTTGTAGTCGGCCCCCGACTGTGAGTAACTCAGCTGTTGTCTTTAACATTCTTGCATATTTGGGAAGCGGTTACACCGCTACTTTAAATGACTTAAAACTGAAATATTTGTATGAAAGGTTTTTTTTTATTTAATGTGTATGGCTGCTGATTAATTTGAATGTTTTCTGTGTTTTGTGCAGTTACAGTGTGAGTATTATAATTAGTGTGTGTGGCTTTCATTCTTTATGTGCGGCCTTCGTAATTTTTTTTTTTATGTCCGTCTGTCAATTTTTTGTGTTCAAGTGGAGCAAACGCTTTACGCTTCTCATTAGCTTCCATTTCCAACAACGGAACATTTAAAGTGTATCCTGCACTGATGAGGTGCGTCGTTGGGGGCCAAATTTGTTGCATTGTGTAAGTCAAATGTTAAAGAAAAGCACTTGTAACATGATAAGGCCGACCCGGCGTTATCCCTCTTTACCATTATTCATCTCCTCAGAAGATTGCGACTTCCCTCAGGCTGACACGCCGGCGTTTGATGCAATTCAGTCCTAATCAGACACTGTTTGCCTGTTTGTGGAACCTCTCTCATCATGTTAAAGGAGCGGCGCCTCAGGCACCGCTGACTGCGACGGGCCCCCACATGGGACCCCATGGCTGCTCCATAGGGAGGAGCTCTAATCCAGGATTATTCTCTCAGACCCGCAGCCAGCTGGATTATGGGAGAGCGGAAAAGGCCGTCGTCAGCACTCTTTCCTGAGCAGCTCAGTGGATTAGAGCCGAGCAGACATGGAGCTGCGTGTGAAGGAGCAGCGAAGCTCGCCGGTCCCCTCACATCCAAACAGCAGCACCATACATGGAGATGGAAAAAAACAGCATGGCTGAGCGCACACCCATGCACATCTGAGAGTTGATTTTTCCACTCTTGACCTGGGGGGTGTTCAAATATGGTGTCAGGAGATAATATCCTGCTTAACGAAATGAGGGAAGGGGAAATTTAATTAAAGGCTGGGTTCATACTGCTACAAACTAGAAGGCACTCAGAGAGAACATACCTCAGCCAATTCTGGATCCAGAATATGTTCTGGATCAAATCCAAATTCAAATCCCTCCTTTTTATAACACATTGTCCATCTGCTCACTAAATTTCAACAACATCCTCACAACTTTTTCCACTTAAATGTTCCTATTTGCCAAACATTATTCTGGATTTTAGTTTCAGAATAGATTCTGGATTATCTCCACAATTATTTCTTGGAACATTATCTATCTGCTTGCCAAAATTTATTGAACTCTGTTCATTGCTTTTTGAGTTATCCTGCGCAGAGACAAATGGACAAATGCTGGTAAAACATTATACCTCACAAACTGATTAGCCCACTTTCAAGAAACGTGACTAAACCCTCCTTTATAACTGTGAGTATAAACCAAAATGTTTAGGGGCAGACCTGAAAAAGGGGTGGAGCAAAGAGAAGACAAGACATCCTGGACTCTGTTCCAATTTTCTGGCATTGCAAGAGAGATCATTTGACTGATTTACATTTTCAAACAAAACTTTTTAATGAGAGCGTGCTTATTCTGGAATAAATTCCATTACAATGGGAAAAAACAAACAAAAAAAAGGTGTTGAGGTGGTGGTGGTGGTGGGGGGGTGTTCCTACGAGAAACTGCCAATTTTGTGCAAAACAACTATCCAATGAATATTTGCAGCCTCAGGCCAATTAAATTAAGTTATAATACATGTATGTTATTTGCTGACTCACATGCGATGCTGTGTGAGTCTATGTAATGAATGATCCGTCTGTCATCGTTGTTATGCACGAGGACCCTACGTCAAAGTTTTTTCCAGGTACTATAGTTTTACTAAGTGTGGACACGGAGATTCTATATGCGGCAGCATCTGCTGTCCAGATGATTACTACATGATGCATTATTATCCTATACCCATGTGTATTTTTGGCATAAAAAACTGACTTTTGACCAAAAAAAAAAAAAATTGACATTGGCTATAACTTTAATGCTTTAAGGAATACAGTTTTCATATTCACTGACAATATATTATTCAATTACGGCCCTGTGATGAGGGCAAACAAAACAAACTTCTGTTGATGTTTAAAAATGTTTTTTTCATAAAAGTCTATTATAATAGGGACTGAGCAAGCTAGGCGGCAGGCGAGACCATACTGTGCTTCTGGTTATAGTTTTTGACATGATACTAATAGGGATGATACATAGTAACACGTTTGTTACATGATATGAGACGACTTGTGACATGGTGGTCACGGATTAGTGATTTTGGGGGGGAAATATATTTTGAGAACTTTGATTTCACACTTTGAGTATATAATTCTGGGGAAGACTAGTTAGAATTCAATTGTATCAATAACCGTCCATAACCATCCATGATTCAGTTTCTCCCAGATGTGTTACCAAGGATTTAAATGATTACTTGAAAATATTTTCATAATGTCTGTGTTTTTGAGAACTTTGATTTCAGACTTCGATTGCGAGTACTATGTCACTTTTTATGTCATAGATTCTTTGCTGGTTGCATGTGAGTCACATGAGTTTCTACCTGCTATATTTTGTGTTGGGAGTGTTTGGTTATTGGATGGACATCTTTCCCAAAACACACACACACACACACACACTTTTCTTTTCTTTTTTTATATTGCATAATGGGATCTTCTTGGTCATGCGAAAGGTATGCACTCTACGGGATGCTTTTGTAGTTACTGTTGCTACTGTCATCGCCACCATCTGTCTGGAAAAAAGTAGACTATGGATTTAAATTCAGTTTTTGTGGAGAGATTCATTTTGGAAGAGTTGAGTAACTTTGGTGGTGAAGTTGTCTGTTTGATTTTGATCTCATTCTTAAAAGTTGTCTTTCCTTATGATACTGTGTTGATGTAAAGTCCAGAATTCCAGCGTCCGTTCTCTGACACCTTGGCGGTCATGCTGGTTGGTTATTATTAACCTGGCAGAGACCTGCACTTGCAGAGTTCCCTCCTAGTTCCTGCAGTAAACAGTATTTCATCTTTGACTGTTTAAGCTGTCGCGTGTGCGTGCAACCGTGCCGTAACCGGATACAGACAGCCTCCCTCGTTAATTACAGATTGTCTCCGTCGCAGTTTGCGTGCATAGTTTTCATGCATTTTACAGCATGTTTTGTGTGCATGTTTTGTGTGCACAAGGCTGGCGGCAGCTTGTGAGCGTTTTTGTGGTGCAGCTGAAACTCGCTGTTTGATTGTAGCAGCAGAGAGGCGTCGCACATCCTAGCTATAGTTTCTCCAGCGGTAATCAGCAACTATTGATTGTGAAGTAGTCGATGAGGGTAAAGTCTCAATGCGGCCTCGGAGCATCGATCATCCGGGCCTGCTGCTGAGCCTCTGTGTGACCACAATAATGGAATGTGCAACATTTGCAGAAGATTTGGCTACGACGCTCACATGCACAAAACCACGGTGACGCTCTGTCAAAACCACATCCTATCAAAAGTAATGGGGAGGAAAAAAGAGGCCATATTGAAATTGCCAGGTGCCTAATTTGGTCGTTGTCGTCCATAATTGAAAGCAATCATCCCTCCCCCTGCAACGGGGGGAGGCAGAGCCTGAGAGATGATTTCCTTATAAGGCAGCAGGCTGTTCGGAGTGTGACGTCTCATTCCCAGCAGCCTGCTGGCAGATGATACGGTAAAGCCCACATTTCAAATCCATCCGAAGCGCGCCGGCTCTCCCAGGCTTTGGTTAGATAGCTCCAGCTGTCTCGGTCAGGACTGTGCGGTGGGGGTGCCGTCGGTGTAGGTGCACCATGTTATTGACTCCTCAATTACGTCTCTGCAGGGGCATTTTGTTGGGAATTTGTCTTTGTGGGGAAGGACGGAGGGATGCTGACTCAGTGCAGGTGGAGGCGACATTGTTTTCCTCCGCCTCTTTTGTTCTTTCCATCCTTCTCCGCAGTGCCGTCTTCTCGCCGCATCCTTTTCTCTTCGCTGCTCATCTCGCTCCCTCTCACCATCACTATCCTTCAGTGTCTCCCTGCATCCCGGCGTTCCCCTCCCCCAACCAGACAGCAGGGCGGGATGCATACGCGTGCACGTGAATGTGTGCATGCACTCCCAGCTGGGGGCAGCAGTAGGGAGGGATGTTCTTTGGGGAAATGGAGGACAGTTTGCAGTCTGCTCTTCTTGGAAAACAGTCAGCCTCTCCTCATCTGTTCTGCTCTTCCTCACTGTTTTCAAGTTTGTACATTCTCTTTTTAAATGTCACCATTTATTCAGTCTGATTTTGCCAACCTTCCAAAATGAGCTATTGGAGGTTGCAGAGCAGATCAGTCTACCCCCGTGGTTATTTATGAAAATGTTTATCTCTGCACATAAGGTCCAGATAAGTCAGACAGAGTGGTCAGTACACTCATCTGGGAGAGTGCACATTTTATTTCGCCATGGTAGTGTATGTGCATGGAAGGCGCTCGTGGCACTGTCCACATTAGTGTAACCGAAGGACCTGTCTTTGTGGCTCAGATGGCAGTGGGATTTGAACACCGGACTGCTCAAACTGAAGACCAAAACTGCCAAAATTCAACCAGGTCAGCCAAAAGGGAATTCCCCTTTGGCTGACCTGGTCAAGTTTTAGTCTTCAGTTCAAGCAGTCCGGTCGGCAGGATGTGGGTAGTCACAGAACATGCTTAAATGCACCTGTGACTTCGGGACAAAGTCAAAAAAGGTGGGGAAATGTATAGCAAGGTGAAGTCCGGATTGAAAAGATGTTCCTGCTAGCTTGGCTAGCGGGGAATTCCCCCTTGGTCTTCCGTTTGAGCAGTCTGGTGTTTCAATCCCGCCGCCGTCCTGGCAACAAAGATAGTTCCTCCGGTTACATTAGCAAAAAATATATTTGTGAATGGCATTAAAACTTTAAAGTCCTAATCCTGACATTAATCCTTACTGTACGTTGAGGGTAGATCTTGACAATTTATAGCACACGGTCTGAAGCAATGACAGTTTGCATGGTGCATAATCTGGGTGCCAACTAAGTAAGAAGCCAATCAACACCTTCAAGATAGACCTTCAACTGCTCACATGGGCAAGGTTCTATGGTCAGACAAGGCAAAGATTGAGCTATTTAGCCACAATGACAAGAGGTGTGTTTGGAGGAGTAAAGGTGAGGCTTTCAAATCTAAGAACACTGTACTAACTGTCAAGCATGGTGGTGGTAGTGTCATGCTCTGGGGCTGTTTTGCTGTCAGTGGTACTGGTGCATTGCATCAAGTAGATGGAATAACAAAGAAGGACTACCTCCAAATTCTTCACTGTCACCTCAGATCAACAACTAGACGGTTGAAATTTGACCACAATTGGGTGTTCCAACAGGACAATGATCCTAAACACACATCAAAACTGGTTGTGGGTTAGATAAAGCTAAACAAGCTGCGTTCACTAAGCTTCTGGAATGGCCTTCCCCAAAGTCCCGACCTCAACCCTAATGAAAATTCGTGGGCTATGCTGAAAAGCTGGTTTTATTTCAGGAAACCACAACCGATTTGAATGAACTCTACCAAGTCTGCCAAGAAGAGCAGTCAAATATCCATCCATAATTATGTCAGAAGCTTACTGATGGCTAATAAGAGTCTGGTCAAGGTGCAGCTTGCTAAGGGGCGTATTAGTAGGAGTGTATGCATGTATATATATATATGCACTTGTATGTATAGTTTTGACCCTGTGTAGATGAGAGAGGATCCAAAATAAATTCAAACTTGTGCACCCAATTCTTGTTTCATTCCATCCTGACAAAAGTGCAGTTCAAAGACATCAATAAAAGCCCAAAACTACCATGACAGTCATGCCCACGATGAGTGGATGTAAACATCAGATCACAACTGATGATAATGTGTCTTGTCCAAGCGCATGGACAAGTAGCCTGAAACACACCTGGAATGGCATTTTGGTCTATATATTGATAGTCCATCACCAGTCTCAAAGAGCCACACACCTTTTGAGAGTGACAGATATTAAACCAACCAGACTGTCATTAACTTTAAGATTGATGTTTGCTGAAACCTGGGACATTGCTATGTACATGGGGAAACAGAAGTGAGAGGTTTTCTGGCAAGGAAGCATATCATTTATGGCAGCAGCCACCAAAACTCACTGAGCTGAAACAGTTGAGCACCTTGCTCCTGCAGCATCTCCTCCTCCATATTGTTGGTGGAGACAGAAAAAAACAATAACTGTTTTTATCTTGTAATTCTCCAAACTAAAAGGGTGAATAAAGAGGATAATCTGCTTAAAATTTAACTTTGATGCGCCGGATCAATCGTGATGGTAAGCTTGTTTTACTTATTGAATATACAATACACCTGTCTGCTGTCTGCTGGAATTGTCCAGGATTGTTGCAGTAAATAATCTTTTCATCACAGGCATAATGGAAATTAGGAGCAGGTGTGGTTGAAATCTGGGGTTCTTTCACTTCCAAAGCGTGGGTCTGAGGGCCACCCAGGCTGCTGCTGCTTGTGTATCAATCAGTCTGAGCAACAGCAGTTTATGACTAAATATTTTACCCCTCACCTTTTCTCCCTTTTCTTTTTCTGATGGTTTTTTTGTTGTTTGTTGGTGTTGCTTGATGCCCTCTCAGCGTGCGCAGCTGTCCCCCCACAGAGTGGGTTTTCTCCTGTCACTACACACAGCTCACACTGTTCTCTCTCCACCAACAGTCTCTTTAAAGCTCAGCCCCGCCATTTATTTCTTATCTCTCCCTCTTTTTTTAATCTCACCTCTTTTTAAAGATGTGCCGCAAGCTCCTTTCAATTATCTTGCACTTTGTCTTTGTAGTCGCTGGGAGACAGATTTTCTCTGCAAATATTTGTTTTTCATGAATGTGCCGTCGTTAAGCATCCTGCTATAGGTGTGGGTGCAGCACTGTGGAAATGTTAATTACGGCTCGGCGAGGGTCTCTCATGCATTCCTCCCTGTGCTGGAATCTGGCAGGAGCTCAGACATGGAACAGACCGTCTGGGTCAGGGCAGGCTAAGGCAGAGAGACTGTAATCGAGGCTGAGACTGAGGGAAGGAAGGAGAGCAAAAAGACGTGATTGTTACAATTCAAAGCTCTTCTTGTGTTCTTTCCTAAACACTGCACTTCACCTGTGGATCTTACGGTGGCACTGTAGTGCAAAGCTATTCTAACACTCATCTGTAAGATGCTTCCTGCAGTATGGGAAGATGAACCAAACTGGATGTTTTTGTGCTTCTGACAACACTGTTGGCCCGATCTGAAGGGGCGCTGAGTGCTTCTGGAGTCAGAATGAGCCGCTTGATACCTCAGCTGCCTAGCGATCTTGCAGATCACATTGTCTTAAATAGTTTAGTGGTAGTCCAACGACTTGCCCATGTTTCACCTGGCTGCATCAAATAAATGTTAGTTTTGAGAGGTGAAGACAGACCAGCTGTCTGCCTGGATGGTTGTCATCCAGAACCCAAGGCAGTTCCATGGTGTGGCAGATGTGGCAATGCACTGGTCTGGTTAAAAAAGCACAAATAACATTTGTGGGTCACAAGTGTGCTTCTCTGGCATCTGGTGAGACAAATGCCTGATTACAATGTACATATTCTAATCCAATTACAATTTTTCAGTGAATCTGATTGGTTTATTGTGTGAGATTTCAGACCATAAAATATCACGAGGACGGTGGCAAAATATTAAAACTGTTTCACATTTGATGTGTTACTCTGCCCCCTGACCGCATTGCTGCACAGGTGTCAACAATGACGCTGTCACCTGAGACCAACAGAAACTAGTGCAGCAACGACGATCCTGAAATGCGTGGATTTAATGGATTTAACTGGATTGATTGATAGATTTAGCGTTGATTTAACTCAATACAGCTGATGAGATGGATAAATCTGTGGGTCTGCTCACAGAATTTCCAATTTGGCATCAAGAGGCACCCCAGTCTCACGACTTGTCGTGATTCAGCAGCACGAAATATACATTAATTTATTAGTTTGTCATATTGTCACGAAAAGTCCAAAATTTTCATCATGGGAGCACGAATTTATTGTAATTCATTCCGTGACGGGTGCACGGAATTAAAAGTGCAGCGGGGGGTGGTTATGATTAGGGTTAGGGGAAGGAGTAGGGTTAGGTTATGGTTAAGGTTAGGGTTGGGGGTAGGAGCAGTATTAGTAACAGTGAGTTAAAAAAAAACGTGAGTCTGGGCTGGAACACACTGTCGTGACGGTAAGTTTTGACAAGCCGACCGCATCCTTTCACAACGATTCGCCGACCGAATTTCTTACAGAATAATAAACCGTGCAAACGATGGAACTGGATTAGAATGGTCGCAAATAATGCGTCGCTGGTAAAATTCAATTTGCGACCATAAAATCCAGCATGAACGTCCACAAATTATCAGACACGATAGGGTTATTCCCTAATTACTGTCAATATAGGGTTTAGCAACAGCGCTAACTTAGCCACTTAGCTCCTGCCTCAGGCTGAAAGCACGAGGGATAAAACTTTCCCACATAGCCACAAAGACAGGCAAGACTTAAACAACAGACTACACAAGTTTGATCTGTTAAAACAGAATAACTCCTTTCATGAACACTTACCGAAGACTATAGTGAAAAGCAGCTTACCTCCGGGGCCACAGAGCTGTCACATCACCGTCCAGAGTCCAAACCAAGCGGCAAACGTCAACGATCTCAGATGAAGCCCTACCACAAGAAAAAAAAGTTGCAGTTCCTTGATTGGCTGCTTGAGGCTGGCTCCAAAATAGAGCAACTTCCCATTCAGCTCCATAGTTCTTATCAGAGTCGGCACTATTTTGTTCTCGCAATATCAGTGTGTGTGGTGCATGCTGGGATTGCCTCGGGGCAAACAACAACGGCTTCAGTCAGTTTACTGTGGAACTAATCCAAAACAGTTTTTAATTGAGCGTGCCAATGAGGTTTATGAACTGGGCGTACCCTGTCAACAGTCCTTTGAAGACTACATGAAGTAATGCCAAACAGCCATCCACAGAAAGTTGCACCTTGATTAGCTAACTTACAGTTTAGCTTCCCTTTCGAGCTACGTCATGAAGTTTACCTTCGTCAACAGAGACTGCGTTCACAACTGCACGTCAGATCATATTTATTTAAGACTCATCTATCACAGCGATATGGTGATAGAAATAACTCAAGTTTTTACAACTGTCTTTATAAACACTGTTTGCATCATCAGCATGTGCTGATAAATTATTCCACAAAGTAGTTACCATATTATTGAAATTGGAATTAATCAGCTAATATTACACCCTGCTACACTTCTCCTCCTGTGAGACCAACAGTGGGGTGGACCACTGCTCACTCAAAGCGTGCTCACAGGCGAATGACGCAACCGACAAGCGTGAAAAAACTCACGCATGCGCACGAAGGTTCAAGCTTGGCTGATGCAATCACACGTGATTCAAATCCATATAGTTTTTGAAAAAAATAAAAGGTCTGTTACTTTTTGGACAGATCTCGTAAGTGAAGACAGTGTCACATCAATGTGATGTACATTGGTTGCTTGTGCAAACAAAATATACCAAGATGGTGGATTCCGCTCAGACACAGCTGTATTTCTGTATAAATCAAATATGTTTGGCACTTTTTTCCTCATATTTTGTAAACATTAGAAATAACGAAATAAAGAAATAACATTTTCAAATCTAAAAACAGTTAATAGGTAATACCTCTGAAGTGATTTACAAGACATGTTACGTAGATGCGAGCATGCTAACTAGCAATACAGATATAAGTCACTGTGAAAGACATTGGACTGAAATGAACCAGTCGAACGTTGAGACATATGCAGAGGAAAAGCTCATAGTGACAGTGTCTGGTTTCTCCATGTTTTATAACCAAATCTGACTTGATTGTTTTTTTTGGATCTTTTTTCCTCCCTGAATGAAAAAAGGTGGATTTTCTGTCTGTCTGTCTGTCTGTCTGTCTGTCTGTCTATTTGAGTGGGATTCAATAAGGTCTGATCACACATCTGGCTTGAATCCGACTAACTCAGGGATCATGAGGTCATACTTCGTCACGATGATTGTGTGCCCACAGTATCCTCTCCACTGTGACGGTGTTCAGTGCAGCTGCACTGGCAAAGACAGCAAACACCTGTCATTATCTGTGGCGCCTTCTCACCAAAAGAATCCACTGGGTGCATTCCCTTCCACGTGTCGCACACACCCGTGCTCTCATGTCCAAATCCACATACATACACACACACACACACTCTCACGCCCAGATCTACATGCACACACCCGTGCTCTCACTTTCGAATCCTCACGTCCAGATCCACAAACACACACCCCGTGCTGTTACATCCAGATCCTTGTGTCCAGATCTACATGCACACACCCAAGCTCTCACATTCAGATCCTCACATCTAGATCCACATGCACACAGCCGTGCTCTTACAACCAGACCCGCACGCACACACCCGTGCTCTCACATTCAGATTTTCACATCCAGATCCACACACCCACACTCTCATGCCCATATCCACACGCACACACCCATGCTCTAAAGCTAGATCCACACACACCCGTGCTCTCACATTCAGATCCACACATGCATGCACCTGTGCTCTCACATTTAGATTTTCATGTCCAGATCCACACACCCACACTCTCTTGCCCATATCCACATGCACACACCCAATCTGTAACATCCAGATCCACACACACACCTGTGCGCTCACATTCAGATCCTCACATCCAGATCCATGTGCACACACCCACGCTCTAACGTCTAGATCCACACATGCACACACCTGTGCTCTCACATTCAGATCCTCACTTCCAGATTCACACACACACGCACACACGCACACACACACACACACACACACACACACTGTCATGTATAGATTAAAGAAACTCTTACCAAATTTTTTGGTGAAACTGCAAGAATTCGGCTTGAATCAGGTTGAGTTTGGACGTGTGTGAGTGTAGGATGAGCTGGATTTGAAAAACAGGTCTGAACGCTAGCCATCCAGATTGAATCCAGATTGAGCCGGTGTCGCAGGCAGAACAGTTCCCCCCTAAAAATTGGTCTGGTCTGCCTCCACCGTGCATGCGTCATTTCGGAGCCCAGCAGCTTGTCTGAGATGGACTCTCTTCACCCAAAGTGATCAAAGGCAATAATGGGATTATTAACCATCAGATGAATCATTCTAAAGTCAGTTTTAAGCAGAAACAAGGCCATTTGAAGTATAAACAGGTGATAATCTGTGCCGCTTTGAAATGACGGAGGCGCAGTGAACGCAGCAGAAGCAGCTCATGTAGCTGCGGCGCTCTGATCACTTCCTCTGTCTTTTATTATGAAACAATGCTGAATTTATGTGGAAATGATTGTTGTACAGAAGCTTCAGATATCTGTTGCTGAGATAGATGATAACTGGAGTGCAGTTTGAAGCAGAAACGAGGTGATGATCGGTGAAATACTGCCAACGCTCCGAAATGACACATGCGCAGTGAAGGCAGGGCAGACTGATTTTTAGGGAGGACCGTTCCGTCTGCAACACCAGATTGCGAACCACAGGCTGAATGGGGTCTTAATGTTTACCAATGTGTTTTTGGCATGCTAGCTCATACCATAACGTATATTACAAATCTGATCTATGTACTGGCAACACCCTCAAATGCAGTAATAGTTTATTAATGCTAGTGGTAGCACCTCTGCTAATGAATAGCAACATTTTCCTGGGTAACCGTCCATCTATATTGTAAACCTGCTTATTCTAGTTAAAGGTCAGGGGGTGAAGTCTACCACAGGGATCATAGGGTGAGAGACGGGGTTACACTTTGGACACGCTGCCAGTCTGCTACAAGCCAAACACATAGACAGACCTCGACCAGGATGGAATGACAAAATTATGTTCTTGGCTTTTCATTACTGTGAAGTTTGTAAGCAGAGAGAGGGACATTATGTAAATAGCCTCTTTTTGGAAACTTGGCTTTATTTTATGCTTTACAACCATTTTATAGACTTTTATCATAATTTATTTTCAACTTACTCCAATGTTGCAATATTACTACCCAGTAATTTTTGTCCCATAGTTTTTGATTCCCCCTGTTGTTTTACTTGCTTTTAATTACACACTAGCCTCCTATCTCGAGTCTCCTCTTTCCCTTTAGAGCTTTGCATTTAATGAAACGTGTTTTTTATCACACACATTGTCACTGATGTTATTGAAGCCAGAAAACTGACAGTGTTTATGCTGGAGGGACTTCAGTCATCAATTCTGACACAACTGGATGAGAAGCAAGAAGCCAACATGAGAAAAAGGGATTAGAGTCCATTTCAACATGGAGCTGGTATCTGTTGCAGGATCGACTTAATGTGGTGAACAGCAACGGCTTTGTTTTAGGCACGGAATGCAACCAGGTCAGAGGCGGCTATTTTTCTTTTGGCAGGAAGGCTTTTCCTATGTTGATAGACCTCCTCAACAGGGGGCGTAGTAAGACATGAAGCACAGCAGCTCCAATCAAACAGCCTGTGTGGTTTCATGCCAACGACAGAAGACATAGTTTGATATTTGTTCCAAGAACAAATGAAGGATTTATCCTTAAACTCAGCAGACAGCAACCAGTGGATCTGTTCTTTGTCAAGCTCCAGAATAAATCCACTTTGTTTCCAGTCTAGTATGATCAAATCGGTACAAATGATGACGCCTTGAGGAACCTGTGTCAAACAGGTGCACAAACAAATTGAACAACCAAGTGATGATAAAGGTAAGCACTCATGTATACAAGGTTTTTTTTCCTGCAAAATTCCAGTGGTCAAGTTGCTGTTACTCTGAGGGCATTTTTACCTTCAAATATGCATCTCTTCTCTGTGCAAGATTGACATTAAAGATCCTCCATCTTTGTTGGCACAAGTAACAGTCATTGTTACAACGGTGGACTATGGACTCTGAATTTCTTTCAAAATACCTTCATCACATCCAGATCAGTCTGTTTTTTTTGTGCCCCCACACATTTGTTACAAGGCCATCTGAGAGGTATAATCCCTCCAGTGTCTTCTGAGTCATCCCAGTTGGAGGAGCCTGGAAGACCTCCCCAAGGAGACGACCAGGAGGCCAAATACCCCAGCCACCTCAACTGGCTCATTTCGATGCAATGAAGCAGCGGCACTGCTTCAAGTCCCTCTCAGATACTTGAGCTTCTCACCCTTTCCCTGAGTGTAAGCCAAGACACCTGACGGAGGAATCTTATCTTGGCCACATATATCCGCAACCTTGTTCTCTCTGTCATTACACAAAGGTCTAGACCACTGGTGAAGACAGGAGTGTAAATCAACGAGTAAGTTGAGAACTTCATCTTGTGGCTCAGCTCTTTCTACACCAAGATGGCATAGTGTCCACGGGACATCAGATTCATCCCAATCCATCTAGTGAGCTCATGGTTCACCTTACCCCCACTAAGACCTCCATTTGAGGCAATAACTCTCCCCTGTCCAAGAGGGGATAAATCAGTCTTTTCCAACAGAGGACCATGCTCTCAGATTTGGAGATACTGCAAACCTGCTGAATGCACGTTGGAGGTTAATGTTTGATGAAGCCAAGAGAACCATACCGTCTTCAAATAGCAGAGAACTAATTCTGAGGCCATGCCAGCTGAGCTGCTTGTTCTGCTGCCACTGCAACCTAGACCTGGATTAGCAGCAGAAAATGAATGCTGAGTGAACTCTGAAGTGAGAGATTTTCTGCTATGGAAACAGATCTGCATATGAGTGGGAGCAGCCGTCATCCACCACAGCTCCCTGAGGTGAAACATTTCATCACCTCATTCTGCAACACCTCCTCCTTGTCTTCTTCCACCCTCCAAATCTCTTCCCTATCTATAAACAGAATGTGTTTTTCTATTACTTTTTACTTTAATTTTATTTTAAATGTTTGGTTTTCAGTTCGGTTTCATAGTAGTACGATTCTCCTCCCTATGTGTACGCATGATGTAAACTTGAAGCACATCTGATTATTCCTCCATGTAAAAATAACTCCGTTCAACTTTAGACCAGGTTTTTGGTGCAGTCGCTTGCTGCTGCCACATGAAAACGTGCTCTGCGCCTGACCAAACATAATTTTTAGACCAGCATGCCCATAGGCACACAAATGAGTACAATTGCCCCTTAGATGACATGGATGCCAAATGTGAAAATGATAACAGCATTGGTTGTTGTTAGGTTCTTTTATCACAGTGAGTAATCTTCAAAGAATTGGACAGGAAACGGACTTTAAAGTTTAGATGTTTTATTGTAAAGAGTTGTTATACTGATACAGAGAATCATCTCGGCGCTGGAATCTTATCATAAGGTCACATGCACCTGGGACAAAGAACCTAGATTTTCCTCCTTCACTGCCTTTTGTTCCTTCAGACTAAGGCACCCCCATATGGGGGGTCCTTAACCTGGCTTGAATCAGTGTCTGTGAGATGGCTGCAAAGTGAGGTTAATATTAGGGATGGGTACCGGGAATCTGTTCTTTTCGGGTATCGTTAAGAAATGATTCGATCCACTGACATTGACAGCCTTTTTGCTTAACGATTCCCTTATCGGTCCATCAGAGCGGCTGTTGTTTTTGAGGGTGTTTGTCGGGAAAATGATCATTTCTCTACATTGATTACAGACCCTGCAGCGGGTCTGTAATCAACCATTTCTGCAGCGTGGCTTTGCTTTGAACCTTGAACCAATGAAGCATTGCTTTAATCTGCTGCTTCGTTGGTTCATTGTTTCGCTTCTTTTCAGAAGTGGCAACTCTGCTTCTTAACCTCTCAAAGCCATTAAAATATGTTGTGGGTCACTTTTGTGCAGATTAAAGTGACTAACTGAGACTCCTGTCTTATTGCAAGAAAGAAACGAGAATCGTCCTCCGTTCCGTTGCTCCAAATGCTGTGCCGCTGTCTGCTGAGTCGAGTCCGCTCGGAATTAATAACTTCAAAGCGAATCGCCTCTTTAAATCAAATGACACCTCTTTCCAAACGTTGTCATACAAACAATAAACTACAATTGATCAAAACATTTCTTTTTTCCTCCTAAAATGAGACGTCCTATATTGATGTGCAGCAGCCCAAGAGTGTATGGCTGCAGACCTGCAGACTCCAGCAGCCAGCTGAGCTCAGTTCAGATGTATGGAGAGGCAATCATGCCATTAATGTCTGAAAGGAAATGCTTTTGACAAAAAACTACAGATTTTGTTTATTTCTATTTAAGTCCAGAGATCAAGGATCCAGTGACCAATTTCATATTTATTTACTTTAAGACTCAGTAAAATGTTGTTGACATAGAAAACCTGTAAAGCCTACTTTTAGTCCATAGAAAATTCACAAGAGGTATCGATAAGGGAATCGATAAGGAATTGGCTCGATAAGCAGAATCGATAATGGTATCGATATCGATAAAATCTTATCAATACCCAACCCTAGTGAAAATAGGCAGCTGTGGTTATGTAAAAATTTTATAGTGTGTTTATGTATGTAGTGTACTGGCACGCAATAAAACAGTGTTCCATCATGCTGATTGGTTTTAATCAGTTAAACATCTATAAAATATCAGATGGTTTTATCAATTAGACAGTTGTAAAAAGATCAATCAGATAGTTTTACCAAATACAAGGACATTTTGTGCGTCAGCCATTTTATGTTATGCTTCATGGAACTCTTACGGTTGCACACTAGCAACGACACTTAGGCTGCACTGTGTGCTGCTTTGTGTTGGATGAAAGCTCGCTTTATCTCAGAAAGTGATTGACTGATTTTGAAATTATTTTACAGAGAAATGGTCTCTGGGTGCGGGAAGAGTTGATTAAATTTTGAGCGTCTTTCTCTGACGTATTCCCTTTAATGCAGTCTTTAACATTCCTGCTTTATGACATCATAAATATGTGGTAACAGGAGTTGATCATTATGGTTTCGGCTCCTGCACCGGATAAGCAGATGCACAGTAGATAAAGGAGGGATGGAGGAGAGATGGTGCAGGAAAGATGCTCCTCCTCACGGCTCCTCCGCTGGAATGCATCTGATGTGGATTTGTACGAGTGTTTGGCTCACTTTCATCCATTTTCATTCACTTCTTTGCCATTCATGCCCTCTTATTCAACCTTTTCTGCATCGACAATCAGTTGTGAAACTGTCATGTGCTGGCAGAACAGGCGTGTGTGGGTGGAAGGATGCTTCCTCTTCCTCATTATGCTCTGATTTATTGCTTTAAAACATTCTTCCTTCCACAGCTTGTTTCTGTTCTCTTCCACAGGTGAACACTCCTGCACCTTCCCTCCTTTGTCTCTACTCTGTCGCCCTGCCCCCCTCTGCACGTCTGCTTCTTTCCCAGAGAAGTCAACCTGTTATCAGGAGGGTCTATGAATAGCGGCGGGCTGGAGCTGCGACCCACTCACCTCCCTAACGCAGCTCATGTCTTATGCATTGCTCCTGCATGCCAGAAATCCCTCCAGCCATCACAGCAGCTATTTCTGTCATTACTACAACTTCATCCCACAAACATTTTGAGGAATACGCCGCTATCCCAGAACCTTTACGCACTGCAGCGTATTAATGCATTCAGCTTACAGAAGCGATGACATTGTTCATAGTGTTGAAATAATGTAAAACATTCTGTTATCAGTTTGTTTGAACTTTGGCAGAAAAAAGTTCCATTTTATTTGTAACTTATGAGTCTTATTTGAATGCACAACAAACAGTGTATAATGCAGTGATATGCAAAACAGCACATTATGATGTCACAAAGATTTCTATTTACAAAATGATGAAGTTCTCAATTTTAATATTAAACTTGAAATTCACAAAACAATTGGCCAGTTGTGTATCAACTGGCGAACTGGTGTTGGAATAAACAGCGTGGGAACAAAAAGCCCTGAAGAATGACATTAATTTATGCAAAAAGGAAGCAAAACTGTCTTTTGTGAGTCTGAAACACAGGAAGGGTGCATAAGATTAACTTGGTCAATTGGGCAGCGCAGTCTCATTTGAGGGCGGGCGCTAAACAGGTAAAATATGACACATATGTAACCCAGTCTCACGGTATGTCGTGATTCAGCAGCACAAAATATACATTAATCTATTGGTTTGTCATATTGTCACGAAAAGTGCCAAATTTTCGTCATGGGAGCACAAAATTCATTCTAATTCTTTCTGTGACGGCTGCACAAAATTAAAAGTGCAGCGGGCAGGGGGGGTATGGTTAGGGTTGGGGTAGGATTAGGGTTAATAATAGTGAGTTAAAAAAAAAAAAACCCCGTCACGAAAATGTCAATCATTTTGTGACGGGAGCATGAAAAAAACGTGAGACTGATGTAATTTCTCTACTTCCGGGTCAGAAACACAGCATTATCTCTGATGTTTTGGGCAAATTACACACAGACAAAGTGAAAATGTAAAGAAAAAGTGACAATGCGGTGGAAAGTGGACATGTCTTGTGGTTTATTTATGACCCGGAGCTCAAACGTGTTGAGGCGGTTGTGCAGGAGAGAGAACACAGCTACTCTGGTTCATACTCTCATGTGCGCCACCAGCTTAGTTTATGGCAAGCTACCACTAGCAACAGTGGTAAGGAAAATTTCCCCCTGACTTACTTAATACACTGGGTTCTTGTCCATGTGAGATCTGATTTTAAGGTTGGCCATATGATAAATTATACCCAAGCCACCAAATAATTGCATATTCCCTCTGCTTTGATTTATAAGTGAGGTGTCAGTGAACTGAACAGAGGATCAAGGCTGCTGCTGCTGTGTGCAATGTAATACGGAGAAAAATATGAGTGTCGGATCTGGACTCTGTATTGGCAGATACTCAATATTAAAAGACTCGAATCGGGCCAAAAAAACCTGATCAGCACATAGTTAAAATTCTGGCAGCAGCAGTAGCGCAGAAGGTTCCGGGTTCAAATCCCACCCCTGCCACATTTCTCCATGTAATGTGGAGTTGCGTCAGGAAGGGCATCCGGCGTAAAATCTGTGCCAATTCAACATGCAGATCCACCTTGGATTTGCTGTGGCGACCCCGAGTGCAAACAAGGGAGCAGCCGAAGGGACTTAAGAGTTTTACCTGACATCTCCAGATATCACACAAGGTATCTAGAGAGATCTAGGGTTTGCTTTACTGCAACTGGACTTCTTGTTGGTCTTCCAGATGTGTTCCACTCATCCAAGTAGCTTCTTCAGTTTTGGGTGAGTGCAAAAACACACAATTTAAGGGCAAAAAGAAATTCAGTTTCTGTAAACTTTGAGAAAAATGACGATGGTCCCTCGGGCAAGTTACTTAATCTCTACGTTGTTCCTGGTCTGCAGATAAGCACGTTGCATAGCAATATTAGTGTGTGGGTGAATGTGAGGCATCACTGTAAAGTGCTTTGAACAAATGCATCAGATGAAAAAGTGCTATCGAAATTCAGTCCATTTACCCTTTAGACAGCTCTAAAGGCCCGGTCACACGGCACTTAACGAAGGGGAACGAAGCCCTAACGAAACAAGATATCTGGACGTTCATCTGCATCATTTATCCTTCGTTCAGCTTCGTTCTTGCAGCGGCCGCTTCGTCAGGATTTTTAAACTGTAGAAAATTTGAACAAAGGGCAACGAAAACCTCAATTCGTCCGTATTTCGTTTTGATGTCGTTCTTGACGGTTTTTTATAGTTTGCTTAGTTCTTGTAACGTTAGCCTTTTGTTTGACTTTGTTCAACCAGCTGAATGTTTTCACACAGTACAAAAGCCGTTTTTTGAGTGCTTTTGTGGAGGAGCTACAGCTCCGTCCCAGCGCCGAGTCCTGGAACGCAGAGATGCAGACACACATTGTTCCAGCAGTGGCTCCAGGCACGTTTTGTTTAAAGCACAGAGATCATTAGCTTCAGTTTCGTTTCATTCCTCTTTCATCCCTTTTGCGCTCTTGATTCACAGGCTATTCGGTGATAAAGCACGTTCATCCACCTTTTCTCAATGAATTGTGATTTTTTTTTTTTTTACTTTTTTCCCTACGTTCAGGAATCATTGTATGCCGTGTGACTATATGGAGATGTGTATCATCACCATAACAATGCATATAAACTCCTAAATTATCGTTTTAATCCTGAGAGGGAAACCAGCAAAGGACCAAGAACAGAACCTTGCGGTTTATCATATTTCACAACAGTAAATTCTGATATAGTATTGGTGATGATTTTGCCAATGAAAGAGCTACACTAGAGCCTCCAAAGTGCATGTGTAATCATTTTCGACACCCGCTTATTCCAGTTGAGGGCTACAGATGTGTTGGGGCCTACTCCAGCGGTAACTGGGCGAGAGGTGGAGTAAACCCTGGACAGGACACCAGTCTATCGCAGGTCCACATGTAGACAAACAAATATATTCCACCTACAGTGAATTTGAAGTTTCCAATTCACCTAACCTGCATGTCTTTGGATGTGGGAGGAAGCCAGAGCACCCGGCGTGAACCCACGCAAACACGGGGAGAACACGCAAACCCCACACAGTAAGGCCACAGGTGGGAATCAAACCCATGACCTTCTCGCTGTGAGGCAATAGTGCTTAACACTAATCCACCGTGCTGCCCTTATAAAGCTTATTGCATAAAATAATAATTTCCCTTCTGCACCTGCATGTTTTTCTGCTCTTCTTGCTTTGATAAACAGAAATATATACACGGCACATTCATCAAAAACTTGCACGGCAGATATACACAGATGCAAAACAAAGATAAGTTTCTGCGTCATTCTTCCTGTAGCTTCAGCTGAAAATTCATACAGCAAGATGCTTATTTCCAAATGATGAAACCTGTTAACAATGCAGCGAACGACAGCATCATCCTTCCAGTGTTTCTCCTCCATGCCAGAGCTCCAGTAATACACCAGGGACAAGGAGCTTAGCAGTGACAGCCCCAAATCCCTCGTTCCACAGCACTGATTTCTGGATTAAGGAGGGGAGATTTCCACACCTCTGAATTGTGTTGCGTTATGCGGCTCATGCATCTTTTCATGCATCGAAACAGGAGCATTTCCTTATTTGCACAGATTTGTTGTTGTGGATGAGGCATGGGGAGCTGCAACATGGAAGGTGGAGAATATGAGTGATTATTGCGGTAAACCCTTTTTTATTGGGGGGGGGGGGGATTTCTGCACCTCATAATAAACAGAACAACTGTGTATGTATATTTTTGTTCCTGGAAACAGGATCAGCTATTTATTCATGTTTTTTGGTTTAAGTTCAACTCATCATTCTCCTGTTATTTTGACAGATTAGGATGCCGGAAAAAAGTTGGGAATATTGCCATTCTAGTGCGAGAAAACATTCTTTTTTCTTAGTTCCTTCTTCTCTTCCACCTTCACCCGTCAAACACTCCTTTTTTTCCTTTCTGTCCTCTGTTCAGATCCTTCCTCTTCTTCCTTCATTTCACTGCCGAACCCTGTTTTGACTTTCCGGGTTCCGCATTCTTCTACACAACATTCCGACCTGCTTGCTGGACGGCCAGAAGAATTCCTGGCCTGTGATCATCCGCTAATATTTCATTTACACACAGGGAGGCCATAAATGAAGGAAGCGCGCTTTACGCTTTTATTGCCTCCAAACAAAGCTTTATTGTTTCTTCTCACACTGAGCTGAATTGATTTACTGACACATTCTAAAATGTCCAGACACCACCGATGTAATTTGGAGTGATTGATCTGGGTACATTTGTGTGTGTGTGTGTGTGTTTTGCACGTGCACATCAGCTGACAGTTTAGGGTGAGTGCAAACGTGCTGCTGCAGTACAATGTATCTTTTTTTATAAGCCAAGCTAAACAAAGCATTACTGCATGGTTTACTTTGCAATTAGAGACTAATTAAACTCTGACGTGCTGTAATTATGAGTCAGAAATTATAAAATATGGGATTGATCAAAAATAAATTACTATTATGATCCATCTGCAGTTATTTAGATTGTATAATTACAGCAAAACAGTTTTAAAAACAGTGATTTTGGCTTTAAAAAAATGTCAAACCTATTTATGCATATTCACACACGTGCATGCACACGTGCACAAGTCTGCCATTTGGAAGTGGGTGTTAATTGTGCTGTGCCTCGGGGCAAAAATAACACTGCAGCAAAGATAGAGTGTCAGTGTGCGCCATCATTCAGCAGGTGAGAAAAACGTGGAATAAATACAAACTATCGCTCCGTGTTTACAGCCGAAGTGATTCATCACGCAAGATGAAAAGTTCAAGATGAAAAGATCAAAGCCAAATCCAAATTTAGTATTTAGATAGAAAAAGTCGAGCTTTGATTAAGAGCAGATGAAATATGAGGATTCGTTGTGCTCCTCTGTTTTACAGTGGAATATTTTTGTTTTCTGGATGATGATTGGACAAAACTAGTCAAACTAGAAAAGGGCTTTTCTTTTTTTAGACACATAAAAACAATTTTCCAAATGATTAATAATTGCAGTCCTACTCATTAATTTTGCCCGTTCATGGAGAAGGATGGAGGTTATGTCTGTTTTTGTCTGACTGTGTGAAATATTTGTTGATAAGTAGGCAAAGATTTGGGATAAAATTTTAATGCAGAAGTGATGCTTTGGAAGACCAGGGGCCTCATGTACAAAGAAATGCGTGGATTTTCCGACTGAAACATGACATACGCCAAAACCCAGAAACTGGCGTAAGCACAAAAATATCAAGGGGACTCATGTACAAAGCATGCATACGCACAAAAATGTGGTGTACGTCCGTCTCCACGGTAACGTTCAGATGTATCAAAAGTGAAATGACTGTGGAAATGTGCGGTGCGCCACGCAAAAATCCTGGCTGGCGTACGCACGTTTCTACAGCTACTGTGCCTCTGCCGACATGTAGAGGTGACTCTGGGTGTGAAAACAAGTAGTCATCGTTACGCTGATGACTTTTTGTTTTCACACTTCTTAAAAAGAAGACTTGAAAGACTTGAAGAAGCTACAGTTTGCCAGAAGGTATGCAATATTTTATTTATTTATTTGTTTTTTTTTTTGGGTGAAAGAAAATCCTACTCTATATCACTTCATCATGAAGCTGTATAACTGGTGATACAAAATGCAAAACATGCACTGTGCACAATTTCTCCGGTCACAGCCACAGAAGCCTATTTCTTCTGGGTGTCTTGGTGGCTTTCTTCACTCTTCTCCTTCTTGCACAGTCACTCAGTTTTTGAGAACTGTCTACTGCACACAGATTTACCACAGAGTGCCAGACTGTTTGTATTTCTTCATAATTGATGAAAATAGAGTTCAAGACATATTCAGTGACTTGGAAATGTTCATGTATCCATCCCCTGACTTATCTGAAGAAAACTGGCAATAAAACGTATTATTTGATGTGCACATCACTCTGATGACTTCTTGCTTTCAGTGTCCCAGCAAGAAGTGCCTCAGCATCACCTCTACGTGTCGCCAGAGGAACAATAGCTGTCAAAACGTACATACAACAGCCAGGATTTTTGTGTGGCGCACCACACATTTCCATGGTCATTTTACTTTTGATACATCTGTACGTTAGCGTGGAGATCCGCTGCAGAAGCAGTTGATTACAGACCCGCTGCAGGGTCTGCAATCAACGCAAAGAAATGATCATTTTCCTGATAAAACACCCTCAAAAACAACGGCTGCTCTGAAGGACCAATAAGGGAATTGTTAAGCAAAAAGGCTATTGATATCAGTGGATTGAATCATTTCTTAAGGATTCTCGAAAAGAACCGGTTCTTGCTACCAATCCCTTGTGCCCCCCTGAAGAACTCTGCGCCCGCGGGGTGGGTGTGCTTCATAGTTTGAGAACCACTGATACTGTTCCATTCCAAGGAACAAAGGAATTAAACAAAAATAAATTCCAATAATAAAAGAATAAATGCCAGTAATAAAAGTACACTAATGCACAAAACTCCCAAATTAAAATGCTGATAAAATTTTTAGGTACCCTTCACCCATAACACGAAAGATGCAGAAACCGGAAGAAAATCCGGGGACCAAACAGTGCCGTGCGCTCACTCGCTGCGGCCCGTTGCAACAGTGATATATGTTTTTATGTATTTCCACGTGAGGGCAGCAATCAGACACATGCGCGTCACAATGGACAGTTGTAAGGCCCCTCAAATGAAGTCCAGAACCAGAGATCTCAACAGCTGCTGCTGTTGATCCATTTCAAAAAATTCTCCTACATTTTCCATCACTGTAACACATGTTTTCTTATCACCTCTTTATCCTTCTTGCCTTGTGATGTCACAAAGAACTGATGGGTGTGATCAGAATTCTGACTGAGCTCCTGTCAGTTGGTAGAAGTAAGGGACCCTTCACACATAGCACGAATACGTAGGGGAAACCAGGGAACAGTGGATCAGAAATGTTGTTTTGTGGCAGCTTAAACACATTATGCATAGGTTTGGGTCATTCTATTATGGATTTAATACAGCAAGTTATTGTTTATAAGGCTGTCTTATTTTTGTCTCCCCAAGTGTAATTTATAGGTGTTTAAAATCGATTTTAAGATTTTTGATTCACTGTGCCCCGGACACTAATTCACGGGGCACAGTGAATCAAGTTAGAATATAATGAAAAAACACATGATTATAAAGATTTCTTCAAAATTATTAAAAATATGCTGATGCATATACAAACTATAATCCAGCAAACCAGCTATGTAATGTGTGAGTGACTTATATAGTGATATAAGTCCTTTAGAAACTATTATAAATACAACTGTCATAATTTCTGTTCGAATGGGAAAACAGTTGTTTATATACACAAATTCTAGAAATAATTCATGGAAAAATAAATGTATAATACAAGTAATATTTGTCATCCAGTTAATACTGGGGGGGTGGGGGGTGGCAAAAGACACGCACACCACATGTGTTGCAGTGCGGGGTGCAACACACGTGCTCATGTGTGAATGGCCATTTCCTAAGTGCTCTGTGAGTGGTGTTGGATGTTCATGTGTAGCACCTGGAATTTGGCCGACACCTGCCAAGAGAGAGATTGAATGGGCTCTCACAGGGCACACTCTGTCTTTCGGCCAGTGGTGTGTGTGAATGGTTGTGGTGACAGGTGTACGAGGCGTAAGAGGTGACTCAGATTTTTCACCAATGGCATGTGATTCCTCCTCCGTGTGGCTCATTCGTGCTATGTGTGACGGGGCCCTAATATTTGACTGATATTGACCCAGTAAAGGAATGCACTCTGTGAGTGCCTTCTAATTTCATTAATACTCCAAGATATGGAATATTTAAAGGAATTCAATAAATTTGATTAAAAGTATTGTTACTTCTGTGTTTTGGCAGATATGCTCACTAAGTCATCCTCTCACTCTGTACATGCACAGAAGCTGGAAGGAAGCTTGGGGTTTTTGTGACATTTTCTCTTGGTTTAAACAGAAAAATGCTTAAAAGCGCAAACATGCAAAATGGGTAAATGTTTGGTAATATTGTTCTGAGCCAGTACGCACCATATGCACTCAGTTAGTGTCCCCGCCCCGTTACATACTGGAAAAGGTATTAACGCTTTTCTTTTTAAACACAGTTTTGGTGTTATTTACAGCAAATATCCCCCAGTGAATCCCAATAGATGGTGTTTTTGTGGCTATGTGACTGATAATTGCTAATTAGGCAAGTGTGGCAGCGACCCCTGTGTGAGGCGATAGCACTGTGTCGGCGTACACGGAATAATTACAATGAAAGGTGGTGAAGGAGCGTGTCAACATCTGCTCTCTGCTTGTAAGAAAGAACAGCCGAACGTGACAGGTTGTTAGTGCCGCCGTGATATTTGTGGAAATGTTTAAGTTGGCTAAACATTTCTTGAGTCATTTGCTTCTGCAGATTCAAAGTGGAGATTTTTAGAACAGGAATTAAATGACTTGAAATATTTTTATACACAAGAAGCATTTACCTTTCTGTCCACAGATACATGTTGAACTGGTTACTCAGTGGAGTGCAAACCTGCACCAAGACCCAGTTATGCCCCAATTTGAATTAATAATATATTCTTGAGTTAACTTTCTGCAGATACACACTTTGCATATTTGCAGCAAGTGTGCAGATTCCATCTCCTATCACCCATTATGTGCAAATATTTCATAAAATCTACACTATAAAAAGACAATTGTTGGACCAACTTGATAACATATTTTAACTGGTTGTACTCAAGTCAGTTAGGTTGACCCAATTTAATTCTGCAAATAACATTTCAGCCAACTTAATTGATTTGTGTTTTTCCAGTTGAAGCAATTTAATTACAGTAGGTGTTCTTTTTTCCTGTATATTTAAAGATACACCAATCCGTTTTGCAAGGTTCATGGATTTTTTTAAAAAATTTAATCTGTTGTAAATACATGCCATGTCTCAGAATTTTAAAAAAGGGTTCAAACACTGTGCTTCCACTCCGTTTTGTGAATCCAACCCGAAATGTCGAGGTTCCTGTTTTCTTGTCGTCAGACTCGACTGGAACAAAACAGTCAACAAATGAATATAACATTCATTCATTTTTTAAAAACCTGCTTATTCCAGTTAAGGTTATTGGGAGGATGGGAGCTGGACCCTATCCCAGGGGTCATTAGGTGAGAGGCGAGGTAAACCCTGGATAGGACGCCGGCCCATCACAGGGCCGACACACAGACGAACACATTCACTTCCACCCACACCTACAGTCAGTTCAGTGTTACTCGTTCACCTAATCTGCATGTCTGGAAATGGGAGGACGCCGGAGCCCCCATTACAGAACCCACGCGAGCATGGAGAGAACATACAAACTCCACACAGAAAGAAGAGTAGAGAACAGAACCTGGGACCTTCTCATCGTGAGGGAAACTCCAATTTTATCTGACTTGATGTCATGAAAACGACAGTTATGCTGTCCTCCATCATGTCTTTTAAGACAGTAATATTGCAAATTTATTTAGAACAAATATTTAACTTTTGTATGTGATAGTTTTTTTATTTTATGAAGTTGCCAGGTACAGTTTTTGCAAAGATGTCTGCAATAATTAATACTAGATTAGATTAGATAAGATAGAACTTGATTGGGAAGATTGAGATTCCCTCAGGGAAAATGAAGTTCCAACAGCATTGTATAGCAGCACACAGGGTAAGAAGCACACAGAGTATCAAAAGTGAAAGTAAAAAAACAAAAACAGTTTGCAAATATAAATATAAATGCCAGAAATACTGCTCTCTACTGGTTTACTGACTACTACTGTTCCTGGTCCTCTCCTTCCCGTCCTCTGTCTTCCTGTTACTCCTCCTCCCTCTGAGTTGTACAATCTGATGGCCTGAGTATCAGGTATTGACAGTCAGTCAGACAACAAATAGAAATACAGTCATCTGGGGCATTTTCCATCTTGCTCAGCAGAACAAGCAGCTCCAATAATTTTTATTTATGTTTTTTGTAAAGACAACAACAACAACAGGTGTAAATGTTAATGCAAGAACGCAAGCCTTAAGGAACCTAAAAGTTTCCATCTCGACTTTTCTGATTTTTACTGAATGCAACTTTAAATTCGGTTGTGCCAGTTTGTCAGTTCTCCTGGAACCCTCACAAATCAATAAATGTTAAATGTTGGAATATATTTGTTTCTCCAAAGATTAACAGCAGCATTTTTTTAATGCTAACATTTCCAAATTATATTTTCTTTTTTCTGGAATATTTTGAATGCATTTTCATCCCGGACCTAATGTAGTATAAAGGAACATGATGTCACCACATTTCTGACACAGTGCTGGCACATTTCTGCATTTCAGCGAGCTGAAAAACAAATAAAACGTGACAATAAAGTTGTTCTTCGTGGATGAATGAAAACCCCAGTGGACGGTGCAAACGCTGATAGTGTACGTGATGTATTTCACATTCCAGAGGCACATTTATCTTTATGTACTCTGTCTGTCTGCACATGGGAGGTGAAATGTGGCCGTCAGGAATTTTGCAGCTGCAGTCAAACAAGATTTAAAATGGCAAAGTTCCTCTCACAAAATAATTGGACTGCTTTCCAGTAGATTGTCTTTACATGCCACATTTTAGCTGCCATTTAAGATGATTAGGGGGTTTTATCGATTTTTGCTTGCTTTAAAAGTATAGAGTAGCTACCCTGTGCATTGGTAGTGATAGCAGGGTGTTGTTTTCATTAGTGTGTGTGTGTGTGTGTGTGTGTGTGTGTGTGTGTGTGTGTGTGTGTGTGTGTGTGTGTGTGTGTGTGTGTGTGTGTGTGTGTGTGTGTGTGTGTGTGTGTGTGGACATGATAACTCAGAAAGGGCTGGATGGATTTCCTTAAAATGAGGTGGGGATATTACCTGGACAGATATCTGTAGGTAATGCAATTTTTGGGTAGCTTGGTCAATTGGGAAGGTCAAGGAAATGAAAAAACAAACAAACCACACTTTTTTGGGGGGGTATCTCAACAGCCAAACAGCCTAGATGGATCAAACAGATATGGAGTAGTTTGGTTAAAGGTCAAAGAAAATATTGTCCAAAAACACATTTTATCATTATTATTATTATTGCATAGGCAGCACGGTGGCTTAGTGGTTAGCACTATTGCCTCACAGCGAGAAGGACGTGGGTTCAATTCCCGTGGCCTTTCTGTGTGGAGTTTGCATGTTCTCCCCGTGTTTGCGTGGGTTTCCTCCGGGTGCTCCGGTTTCCTCCCACATCCAAAGACATGCAGGTTAGGTGGATTGGAAACTTTAAATTGTCCATAGGTGTGCGAGTGGGTGCGTCTGTGTTTGTTTGTCTGTTTGTGGCCCTGCGACAGACTGGCGTCCTGTCCTGGATGTACCCCGCCTTGTGCCCTGTGACTGCTGGGATAGGCTCTAACCCCCCACGACCCTTAATTGGACTAAGCGGTAGAAGATGAATGAATGAATATTATTGCATAGCTCAAAAACCAATAACTCTGCATGGATGATCTAAAGCATGTAGTGATGAGCAAAATGCTTGTGACTGATTGGTATGAAATGAAGGCACACAGAAGTCATCTGATGAAGTCAGAAAACAAAATTACAAACATATTTATATTGTGTTGTGCAGAAAGCACAGGGTATGTATCAGCTCTCTGATGCCTTTCTTTTGTATAACTGCAATCATTTAACCTTAGTTGTGTTGTTTCCAGTGAAGAAACATGTTCTCGTCACATGCTTTCTTCAACACCTGACCTTGGTTTTCATTTCTGTCAGCTGTGTTATTATGATGTAGAAACTTTGACTGAAGAGATGTGCACATCCTAATGATCTGCACAACTTTTATGTTTTTTAAGATGTTTCTTTTGTCAAACTGGTGTCTGTGTGAGGCATCTGGAGGCAGGCTCCATCTTAAAGCATCAGCAGAGTGATATTTTTGACATCTTGTTATCATAATTTTGATTTTATGTTGAGGTGGTCCACAGTTCCATGCGGAGGTGTTCATGAATGTAAAACTATCCCGACATATACTAGAAGAGGCTGCATGGATGGCCAGAAAACGCTCCAAAGTCTTCATCTGGATGACAAAAAGGTGAATGAGGAGCTCATAGCAAATACTCCAACTTTTTCATTTTGTGTATTGATTGGCCAGGGGAGCGGTGGCCAAATCAAGAACACCCTCAACAAGTTAGGAAAGTTTATGCTAAGCCAAGTCTAACAGGATACGTTGGTGCTGCACATTGCTGCATCCACCACACTTTGGAACCGCAACAGGTCCTACACGGACACAATCCAGGCAGACAACTGGTCCATCCTCACCTCGCAGAAGTAACCATCTATCTGCTGTAGCCTAGTGAAACATGCACGTCATGATGGCTTTCTCCAGCCGCTGGGATCCTCAACACTAAGGCACCTGCATGTTGGATCACACCAAGAGAAACTCGCTATAACAACAAAATGTTGAAGCTGATGCTCCCTCGCAATGCAAGTGTAATTCCTCATCTGAGTCTCGCGAAGTAACTACTCATTTGACACAAAGTCATTCTATCGGTCGCCAAGGATTTTTCAAAGAGAACTGACACCAAAGACATCCAGTTATTGCCTTTGATCTCTGGTTACTGCAAAGTGTCAAAACATACAGTAAGACAGAAAACAACAGGATCTTGACTTGGACCTTCATTCTCCTGCACAGATATTTGACTCTCCAAACACTTCTATCCATCCAGTGACATCAGAATCAATAACCTCAAGAAGACTGAGATGAGCATCCGAAATGTAGAGACTTCAGGGCCTATTGCACTATATAGGAACCATGGAAGTAACCTTTACAGGAACTTAGGAACTATAAAATTGTTTAGCACAGACTAATGACAATGGTTAAATATTAAATATTTATGCCCTAATTCTAAGGACTCCAGTAACAAAGTGTTGCTGTGCCAATCCTATGGAGAATTGGATTTTTGTGATCTTTAAAAGACCAGGGGCCTCATGGACAAAGGCTGTGTGTGTACACACAAAAACATAGTGTATGTCCATCCTCACATTTATGTTCTGATGTATCAAAAGTGAAATGATGGTGGAAATGTGCAGTTCACCTGGCTGGCATATGCAAGTTTCTACAGCTATGGTTCCTCTGCCAACACGTAGAGGTGATGCTGCACTGTTAATAGTGTGAAAGCACATCAGAGACACACTTATGAACAATTAACACACCCACATGTTTGCAGTTATATGGGTGGACATAAAAGCATGTGCAAATGGCATTAACAATGGCTGCATTAGCGTTGTTAGAAGACTTTGCAAATGGTGCAATCCAACATGAGTGTGTACTGTTCAGGGAACATGAGGATTTACTTGCAAATGACGATAATTGGCTCATAAGCCAATTTTGATTACCTATGCCACTGTTCCTACAGTTGCGCACAGAATGCGGCCGGCCCAGAGGACAATATGGCAAGGAGCCATATTACTGAAACAGGTGCTGACCACGCTGGGGTTCCTGGCAACAGGGACATTCCAGCAGGAGCTGGCCGATCTGTCAGAAGTGTGCCAGTCAACTTTGAGCTGAGCCATGCCAGCTGTGTGGAACGCAATCATCCAAATGTCATCCAGGTACATCACAATCCAACATTAAAGTGCAATTTGCTGCGAGAGCCGGTTTCCCTCATGTAATTGGAGCTATTGACTGCACACATATTGCTATAAAGGCACCATCACATGATGAATTTGTTTTTGTAATTAGGGCACAGTTTCATTCCATCAGTGTACAAATCATATGTGGTGAGCAAATGCATTAGTCTGGTGTGGGAACAGGCAGGCTGGCACGGTGCACAATGGATAGCTGCTTGGTAAGGAAACAGTTTATTTGTGTAATTATTTCAAATAAAAACCAGCGGGGGCACATTTGGGCATGTGCACATTCAAATATGTCTATTTATTTAGTTTTATGTTTTGCTGGTGAAAGTAGAGCTGCAGAATGAACCCCAATACTGACCAAGAGAGGCAGAGAGTCCAACTGCATTCCCGCACTTGGACAGTAGTAAAGGGGTCAATCAGACATGGCGAGTCAGGCGGACGTCAACAGCTGCCGTGGAGTTTCACCCGTGGGTGGCACTTTGCCGGTGAATCTTCACAGGTATGTGTATTGTGAGCAGCTTATTGGATGACCAGTACAATGACAACATTTATGAGTTCAGCATGGGATGATCCGTATCACCTTCACAGGCTTCCACCACTCCAGTGAAAGCTGTGTCACCCACTATTGTGCCCACTTTTTTGTCAAAGAGGGTGAATTCCTCCACTCTGTCCCCTCCTTTGAAAACCTCTGTCTGACCTTTGTTTTGTTTTTTTATTTCAGTGTGTGTGCTCTGCTCTGAGTCCTCAGCATTTGTATAACCTCACACACACACACACGCAATAATCTTTTTTTCATTTCACATTGTGGCGAGCTGCATGGGAGAATGAAAACCGAGCCACAGCTTTTGTCTTTTCTGCACTGTACCTCTACAAGTGTTTTAACTTTACACACGACAACACAGAGACAATGGCAGACATCATGAAACACAGTACACTTCACACTTATGGTATCGTCAGCATGACACAACCAGACTATTTAAATAAATTTGCATATTCAGATGGAGGCACGGGTAGGGAGGAGTTTGGGTACTTCTGCATGTGCGCTCAATTCCATATTGATTGGGACGTACAAAAGGAACATGCTTGGATCCATGTGTATGCACATTGGGGCTGTTCGTGGTATATAGTGAAAAAATAAAAGTTGTGAGAGACTTTGGGCCACATGTTGTTTTTGTTCCAATTGGGGTTTTATAGGTGCAGACCAAATTTGAACTCAATCAGATAAGATTTAGAGGTCCCCCAGAGTGACACATTTTCCTCTCCCTCCACTGGCAAGGCAACGTCACCCTAATGGGAGAAGACTCTGATGCCATTATTTTTCTTTTACAGGTACATGTGATGGCTTCTAATCACAAAAAGTGGTGGTTGATTGGTCACCCAGAGGAGAACATTATTGGAATTACTGGATTACTACATTGCTTGTTTGGGGAAAATTGTTGCTTTGTGGGGAACCCCTAAACAACGTCCGATTACAATAAAATTTGGCACAGATCTTTTATTTTATTAGTGGAACAAGAACAACATGTGGCCCAAAATATTTAGTAAGATTTGACATTTTGAAAAGGTCTAACGCACACTTTGGTACATCTGCATATCTCTGTGCATAGGGCGGTTTCTGGGTTTTGGTGTCCGTCATGTTTTAGTACGAAATCCACACAAGTCTTTGTACATGAGGACCCAGGTGTGTCTCTATGCAAATCCAAATGGTGCATCAGCAAAGTTTTGCATTTTGAACCATTTTTTAGTTTCTACACCATATACCCGATGATTCAGTGAAGCCTAAAATCTCACATTTTGCACACGATTCACTTCAATCATATAAAATGTGTTTCCATTGATTTTGCTCAAAAGCAACTAAAGACTGTTGGTATTGAAGGGGTAGAATCTGAGTCAAATACAGTAATTAGTCAAAACAAAAGTGATTTTTCTGTCTCTACTGGATGGGATTTATCACAAAGTGGCCGGGATTCTGATCACGGACGTGGAGGGACCACCGTGACATCCTGATGCACTTGGTTTTCAAACCACTAATTGACATTGCTTCTCTGTGTGCAGATGGTTCTGCAACCCCCCACCTTCATGTTCCTCTGACTGCCTGTGGAAAAAAAAACCATTTTGAGGTTTGGGACTGCAATATGCAGAAAATCTTGTCTGTGGGCAGAAGTATTCTGAAAACACGTTGGTCTAATGGATTTAATATGGCTGTAAATTACAGAACAGACTGCCGGAGCATCAGTACCACTCACATGGAAATGAGCCCGGCTCGAGTGCCTTTTAGCATCACACTCAAAGCTTTATTAGTGTGTGTGTGTGTGTGTGTGTGTGTGTGTGCAGCATCTTCATCTTCATGCATCTTTCAGTGGATCTTTCCAAAGTCACAAGTGTTCATTGTGTTTCTGTGCTTCCTGCAACTAATAATTGTTGGATAATTGATCAATCTATAAAATATATATAAAAAACAAACTTCAGAATTCCAGTTTTGTGGAACCAGCAACTTACCACGGAAAGGATTCACAACATCATAGCACTTCACGTTTTCCACATTTTTTATGTTACAGCCTTATTCCAAAACTCAAGTGTTGCCCGGGGGGATCCACGGGCTCTAGATCGGGCAGTGTTTATAAAATAGGTAGCTGGCATTTTTCAAGGGTGGTAATAAGCAAAGTTTCTATAATGAGTTGGGATGATGTGTGAGTCCAGAATGTTTTCTGAACCTTGACCTCAACAATTTTTCAAAGAACTCAACCCTTTTATTTCCTGTCAATTATGTAATTTTTAATGTTAATTTACTGTCTTAATGTATTTATAAATTGTTTAGGTTCTTGTTATACACAATATTATTATTATCATCATTATTATTGTTTTTTTTTCAATACTACTTCTATTTTGTCATTTGATTTTTAAATGGACCACAATGGAAAAACGTGTTTTCACTTTCTTGTGTCATCCATGTATTTTTAACATATTTACAATTATATTGTGTAGTTACATTTAACTTACTAAATAAAAGCATGCACACACTCACAGCCCCTGCTGGAATTGCATGCAGGTCCAGAATGTAATTAGCAATGTTAGCTAATATCCATAGCTTCTTCAAAAATATTAGTCCCATCAATGTTCCATTTAGGCAGTGTTCATCCTTGACCCAAAATACATAAGCATACCAAACAGAAAATATCAGCGGTCCTCAGTTTCTCCGTGATCGAAGTTACGCATGCACACAGAGCCTTTTGTCTTTTCCACATTCTGCCACCAGCAGGTGCTTCTAATTCTTAGACACAAACAGAGAGGGTGGCAGAAGACATCAAGGCAATACACTTCTCACTTATGGTACTACTAGCAATTAAACTATCCAACTGACTTAATCAATTGAACTACCAAAACACAATAAATCAATAACACAAAAACTGTCAAACTAAAATGAAACACAATGACAGTATTTAATTTTCCAAAATTCCAAACTCCCATGATTCATTGTCATGTCCACTTTTGAGTGGTTAGCTAAAATTGCAAATTTCTCCAAAGACATTTGTCCTATCAACTTTTCGTTCTTGCAGCGTTCATCTGTGACCGAAAATGCATAAGAATACCAAACGGCAAATGTCAGCTCTCCCCAGTTTCTGCGTGATTGAAGCCACACACACACACACACACACACACACACACACACACACACACACACACACACACACACACACACACACACACACACACACACACACACACACACACAGAGGCCACTTGGCTATTATAATATAGATGGATGGATGAAATTCATTTTCCCCCCAAAACTGTACAAATAATACCCCATAATGATGATGTGGAAAAAAAAAAAAAAAAAAAAAAAAAATATATATATATATATATATATATATATATATATATATATATATATATATATATATATATATATATATATATATATACTCAACAAAAATATAAACGCAACACTTTTGCAAATGGTGGTCACACCAGATGCTGACTGGTTTGTGAACAATATTTGAGGGAAATGGTGATATTGTGTATGTGGAAAAAGTTTTAGATCTTTGAGTTCATCTCATACAAAATGGGAGCAAAACCAAAAGTGTTGCGTTTATATTTTTGTTGAGTGTGTGTGTGTGTGTGTATATATATATATATATATATATATATATATATATAGTCCACCTAGGGTAAATTCAGTTGATTGGACATGATTTGCAAAGACACACACCTGTCTACATATAAGGTCCCACAGTTGACAGTGCATGTCAGTGCACAAACCCAAGCATGAAGTCAAAGGAATTGACTGTAGACCTCTGAGACAAATCTGGGGAAGGGTATAGAAACATTTCTGCTGCTTTGAAGGTCCCAATGAGCACAGTGGCCTCCATCCATCCATCCATCCTTCCATCCATTTTCTTCCGCTTTATCCGAAGTCGGGTCGTGGGGGCAGCAGCTCAAGCAAAGCCGCCCAGACCTCCCGATCCACACACACCTCCCCCAGCTCCTCTGGGGGAACCCCAAGGCGTTCCCAAGCCAGCTGAGAGATGTAATCCTTCCAGCGTGTCCTGGGTCTTCCCCGGGGCCTCCTCCCAATGGGACGTGCCCGGAACACCTCTCCAGCGAGGCGTCCAGGGGGCATCCGGAAAAGATGCCCGAGCCACCTCAACTGACTCCTTTCGACGTGGAGGAGTAGCGGCTCGACTCCGAGCTCCTCCCGAGTGACCGAGCTCCTCACCCTATCTCTAAGGGAGTGCCCAGCCACCCTGCGTAGGAAACTTATCTCGGCCGCTTGTACCCGCGATCTCGTTCTTTCGGTCATGAGCCAAATCTCATGACCATAGGTGAGGATCGGAACATAGATCGATTGGTGGCCTCCATCATCTATAAATGGAAGAAGTTCAAATCCACCAGGACTCTTCCCTGAGCTGACCGCCCGTCTAAACTGAGCAATCAGGGGATAAGGGCCTTAGTCAGGGAGGTGACCAAGAACCTGATGGTCACACTGTCAGAACTCCAGCGTTCTTCTGTGGAGAGAGAAAAACCATCTCTACAGCAATCCACCAGTCAGGCCTGTATTTTAGAGTGGCCAGACAGAAGCCACTCCTGAGTAAAAGGCACATGGCAGCCCAAGGCACCTGCCAAAAGGCACCTGAAAGACTCTCAGACCATGAGAAACAAAATTCTCTGGTCTGATGAAACAAACCCTAACCCAAACAAAGATTGAACTCTTTGGTGTGAATGCCAGGTGTCATGTTTGGAGGAAACAAGGCACCATCCCAACAGTGAAGCATGGTGGTGGCAGCATCATGCTGTGAGGATGTTTTTCAGCAGCAGGAACTAGGAGACTAGTCAGGATTGAGGGAAAGATGAATGCAACAATGTACAGAGACCTCCTGGATTAAACCTGCTCCAGAGCGCACTTGACCTCAGACTGGGTAGACGGTTCATCTTTCAGCAGGACAGTGACCCTAAGCACACAGGAAAGATATCAAAGGAGTGGCTTCAGGACAACTCTGTGAATGTCCTTGAGTGGCCCAGCCAGAGCCCAGACCTGAATCTGATTGAACATCTCTGGAGAGATCTGAAAATGGCTGTGCACCGACGCTCCCCATCCAACCTGATAGAGCTTGAGAAGTGCTGCAAAGAGGAATGGACAAAAATGCCCAAAGATAGGTGCACCAATCTTGAGGCTGTAATTGCTGCCAAAGATGAATCAAGAAAGTTTTGGGCAAAGGGTGTGAACACTTATGTACATGTCATTTCTTAGTTTTTTTTTAAAAAATAGATTAAAAAAACAAAAAACAAAAAACTAAACTTTGTTTATGTTGTCATTATGGGGTGTAGAATTTTGAGGGGAAAAAATTAATTTACTTCATTTTGGAACAAGGCTGTAAAATAACAAATTGTGGAAATGGTGAATACTTTCCAGAGACAATGTAGTTATAACAAACAGAAAAAACAAAGTTGTATTATTTACACCAGCATTTGTGGCCATTTATTCAGATTATTATTTTTCCTTCTCACTCCATTTGTGGTTTCTTTTCCATCAACAACTTCATGCTTTATTTCATCAGAACACATTGGATGGATTTCATGTCAGTCTGATTAATTTCAGCCTTCATTTGAATGGATTTTTTAATTATCCACACAGTCGCTTCAACAAAAATAGCTTGAACAGGCTGCAGCTTTAAATCCGAGCAGGAATTAATCAGCATTACTACATTGTAATTCCCGTTTCATACCCAAAGAATGGCTGATTGGGCTGATTTTGATAATACAGCAAAGCAATGAGCAACAGAAGCAGAGTGATGAGTTACCATGTAAAGGGGTGCTGCTTTGCCATGCTGTTTATTCTACGTGCACACGCAGCGTGAGTGCACACACACGTGTTTGTGTAAGTGTGTGCGTGTTTAATCTGTTGATTGTGTGAGTGCTGCAGATTTTAACCTGCGCCTCTGCCTCATTAGGCTTGCCTCCGTTGCCATGGTTGTCTATTAGAGTAGTGGAGATTAAAGACTAATTTACATGTGAAAGAGGAGAGAGAAGAGAGAGAAAGAGAGCGAGAGCGAGTACTCTATTACGCTCATTTGAGTTTGTGGTGGAGATGAGGTTCAGGTCGGGTGCATGTTTGCTGAAGGTTTGGCCTACAGTTCTCCAGTTTGACCATTTATCGCTGAACGTTTTACAGACTTTGGTTCTGTCTTGCAAAATATTAGAAAATATACTGAGCATCTTGTCAGTCTTTATACATTCTGGTCCATAATTATTTGGACATGACACTTTTTGTAATTTTGCCTCCGTGCACCACCACGGTGGAGCTGAACTTATAACGCAATGCTAAAATACCCTCGGCTGTATGAGCATTGTGTTCTTCATAATTTGCAGTTGTTTAATTAATTATCATATACATATAAATGATATGCCAATATGATTGGATAAAACACTAAAGAATAAATAGAAATACACCCTTTTCGCAGACGGGTAATATTTTTCATACCACCCGAGTAATCCAGACAGCGGAGCGGCGCCACGACGAGGAGGCGCGGTCAGAGGAACTGTGAAATACTAGTTAGTCACTATTAACAATTTCTTACGTGTCCAACCTCATAGGTTGATCGTTAAAATTAAATTTGTTAGTTCTAAAAGCCATCATAATTATTTATAGGAAAACGTTCAATTTTTTTTCTACTAAGGTTTGAACTTTGAGTGTTTACACAGGAGAGAAAAGTGAGAAAATGTTAATGCCTGTTTGAGTATAAAGTGTGTAGTGAGGGGTTTTACAGCCTTAAAACATCTATAATAATTGTAAAAAATAACACTGACTACTTCGCGGATTTCGCCTATCGCAGGTTATTTTTAGAACGTAACTCCCTTTCGCAGCCTCGCAGTTTCGTGGATTTTTTTAGTGCAATTTTGCAGCTGCTTTTTTTTTTTTTTTTTTTTAACAGCGCATTGTGTTCTGCATCCTTATCAGGTGGGCCGGTCGCGGCACTGGTCGACATCACCGTGATTGCTCTCACTGCCCCAGATGCGCTTACTGAGTCTGTGGGCTCGGTATGCGCCACAGCGGGCCACTCACACCGTCCCCCTGTCTGCTCTGCCGAGCTGCATCCAACTCCAGCTGTTGTGAAAGTGTAGTGACACGGACCCACAACAGGGGGCGCAAATGAACGGTCAATAGATGAGCCAAAAAGTAACAATTTAATGTTGTGAAGGTGCACAACGAATACACAGACAATCTCAGAATCTGATAACAGTCAATCCACAAAGGTGACGTGTGGGCAGGCTTGAGGATAGAAGACGTCTGTCCTGAGAAGAGCCGGAACCACACGATTTCTGGAGCCGCCAAGTCCCGAATTCCCAGGTGATCACCGTCCCCGACTGTCGGATCTGGTACTGCTGGCGAAGAACAAAGACAGTCAAGTGTGGGTGTGTGTACGGGGGCTGATACCCCAAACACACCTCAAATGGGGAGAGGCCAGTGGCAGAGGACACCTGGCTGTTATGCGCATACTCGATCCAGGCCAGATGTTTACTCCAGGCCGTCGGGTGTGCGGACGTCACGCAGCGCAGGGCTTGCTCCAAATCCTGATTGGCCCGTTCTGCCTGTCCATTGGTCTGCAGGTGATACCCGGACGAGAGGCTCACAGTAGCCCCCAGTTCCCGGCAGAAGCTCCTCCAGACGTGTGAGGAGAACTGGGGACCACGATCAGAGACGATGTCGGTGGGTATCCCATGCAGACGGACGACGTGGTGGACCAGGACGTCTGCTGTCTCCTGGGCTGTTGGGAGCTTCGGGAGGGCCACGAAGTGGGCCGCCTTGGAGAATTGGTCCACTATCGTGAAGATGGTGGTGTTGCCCTGGGACGGCGGGAGGCCCGTGACGAAATCCAGGCCAATGTGGGACCAGGGGCGATGAGGCACAGGTAGCGGCTGGAGAAGTCCTTGGGACCTTTTATGGTCTGCCTTGCCCCTGGCACAGGTGGTGCAGGCCTGGATGTACTCCCGGACGTCGGCCTCCATAGACGCCCACCAGAAGCGCTGCCGGACAACTGCCATGGTCCTTCGCACCCCTGGATGACAGGAGAGCTTGGAACCGTGACAGAAGTCCAAGACTGCAGCTCTGGCCTCTGGTGGGACGTACAAACGGTTCTTCGGACCAGTTCCGGGGTCCGGGGTCCGGGCTCCGTGCCAGGGCCTCCCGGACGATCTTCTGCAGTTTTGACCTCCTCTTCGTGTACCCGGGACAAGGCATCCGACCTCTGGTTCTTGGTCCCGGGGCGATAGGTGATCCGGAAGTCAAAACGCCCGAAGAACAGTGACCAGCGGGCTTGCCTGGGGTTCAGCCGCTTGGCGGTCCTGATATACTCCAGGTTCCGATGGTCAGTGAAAACCGTGAACGGCACAGACGCTCCCTCCAACAGGTGTCTCCACTCCTCAAGAGCCTCTTTCACCGCAAGGAGTTCTCGATTGCCGACGTCATAGTTCCGTTCAGCCGGGGTCAACCTGCGTGAAAAGTAGGCACACGGGTGAAGAACCTTATCAGTCTCTCTGCTCTGGGATAGCACGGCTCCTATCCCTGAGTCAGTGGCGTCCACTTCAACCACGAACTGGCGGCTAGGGTCGGGCTGCACCAAAACTGGCGCAGTAGAGAACCGTTGTTTCAACTCCTTGAACGCGGCTTCGCACCGATCCGACCAGGTGAAGGGGACTTTTGGAGAGGTCAGGGCTGTCAGAGGGCTAACTACCTGACTGTAGCCCTTAATGAACCTCCTATAGAAATTAGCGAAGCCGAGGAACTGTTGCAGCTTCCTACGGCTTGTTGGTTGGGGCCAATCTCTCACTGCCGCAACCTTGGTCGGATCAGGGGCGACGGAGTTGGAGGAGATGATAAACCCCAGGAAGGACAGAGACGTGCGGTGAAACTCGCACTTCTCGCCCTTCACAAACAGTCGGTTCTCTAACAACCGCTGCAGGACCTGACGTACATGCTGGACATGGGTCTCAGGATCCGGAGAAAAGATGAGAATATCGTCCAGATATACGAAGACGAATCAGTGCAGGAAGTCCCGCAAGACGTCGTTAACCAAGGCTTGGAACGTTGCGGGGGCGTTGGTGAGGCCAAACGGCATGACCAGGTACTCAAAGTGACCTAACGGGGTGTTAAATGCCGTCTTCCATTCGTCTCCCTTCCGGATCCGAACCAGGTGATACGCATTTCTAAGATCCAGCTTAGTAAAGATTTTGGCTCCATGCAGGGGGGTGAACACGGAATCCAACAATGGCAACGGGTATCGGTTGCGAACCGTAATCTCATTCAGCCCCCTGTAATCGATGCATGGATGGAGTCCGCCATCTTTCTTGCCCACAAAAAAGAAACCTGCCCCCATCGGGGAGGTGGAGTTCCTGATCAGTCCGGCAGCTAATGAGTCCCGGATGTAGGCCTCCATTGATTCGCGCTCAGGTCGTGAGAGGTTGTACAGCCTGCTGGACGGGAACCAAATCAATGGCACAATTGTACGGACGGTGCGGGGGAAGGGTGAGTGCCAGATCCTTGCTGAAGACGTCAGTAAGATCGTGGTACTCAACCGGCACTGCCGTCAGATTGGGAGGGACTTTGACCTCCTCCTTAGCATGTAAACCGGGAGGAACCGAGGATCCTAAACACACCCGATGGCAGGTTTCGCTCCACTGAACCACCACCCCAGACAGCCAATCAATCCGGGGATTGTGCTTCAACATCCATGGGAAGCCCAAAATCACGCGGGAGGTAGAAGGAGTTACAAAAAACTCAATCTCCTCCCGATGGTTTCCAGACACTACCAGAGTTACTGGTTGTGTCTTGTGTGTGATTAAAGGGAGGAGGGTGCCATCTAGTGCCCGCACCTGCAATGGCGAAGGAAGCACCACCAGAGGGAGCCCTACCTCCCTTGCCCATCTTCTGTCTAGCAAATTCCCTTCTGACCCCGTGTCCACCAGTGCTGGGGCTTGAAGGGTTAAATCCCCGCTCAGGATTGTAACTGGGAGTCGTGTGGCAATCTGTGTGTGTGTCCCACGTGAATGCTTTGACCCCCCCTTAGCCCAGTCTCTAAGGGCGGTTGTTGTTGTGGCCGTTTGGGGCAGTTTTTCTGTATGTGCTCCTTTGAGCTGCAGAGAAAACACTCCCCGCGGACCAGCCTCCTCATTTTGGCCCTGTGCGTTTCCCTAACAACGTCAGCAGGGGGAGCTGTTGCCCCACGGAGCGCTGCGGCTGTGGAGCGTAGGGAGGGCGGCCCCTTTTCAAACCCGGAAGGGAGAGGGACGGCGCGTATCCGGCCACGTCCTTCGCCTCGCTCCCGACAGCGTTCCTCCAACCGATTGTCTAACCGTATAACGAGATCGATAAGCCCATCTAAATCCCGCGGTTCCTCCTTAGCTACCAGATGCTCCTTCAGGACCGATGACAGTCCGTTTATGAAGGCGGCGCGGAGCGCAACGTTATTCCAGCCGGACCTCGCAGCCGCGATGCGGAAGTCGACTGCATATTCGGCTGCGCACCGGCGCCCCTGTTGCATTGACAGCAGCATTGTTGAAGCGGTCTCTCCTCTGTTAGGGTGATCAAACACTGTTCTGAACTCCCCCACAAACCCAGTGTATGCTGATAACAACCGTGAGTTCTGTTCCCAGAGCACCGTAGCCCAGGAGCGTGCCTTACCCCGAAGCAAATTAATAACATAAGCCACCTTGCTGGCGTCAGACGCGTACATCACGGGTCGTTGTGCAAAGACGAGCGAACACTGCATCAGAAAGTCCGCGCACGTCTCCACACAACCCCCGTACGGCTCAGGGGGACTTATGTATGCTTCAGGGGATGGTGGGGGGGTTTGTTGAACGACCAGCGGAATGTTAATACCCGGCACCGGGTCGGCAGGAGGAGGAGCCGCAGCAGCGCTCTGATCGCGCGCTTCCACCTGTGTGGTGAGAGCCTCCATCCTGCGATTAAGGATGACGTTTTGCTCGGACATCAAATCCAGCCGAGCGGTAAAGGCGGTGAGGATTTGCTGCAACTCACCGAGCACGCCTCCTGCAGACGCCTGTGCACCCTGCTCTTCCATTGGCTGTCCAACAGATGGATGATGCCCCTCGGGATCCATGACGCTGGCCGAGATATCCTGTTGTGAAAGTGTAGTGACACGGACCCACAACAGGGGGCGCAAATGAACGGTCAATAGATGAGCCAAAAAGTAACAATTTAATGTTGTGAAGGTGCACAACGAATACACAGACAATCTCAGAATCTGATAACAGTCAATCCACAAAGGTGACATGTGGGCAGGCTCGAGGATAGAAGACGTCTGTCCTGAGAAGAGCCGGAACCACACGATTTCCGCCGCCACCGAACCTGGTGAATACTGGAGCCGCCAAGTCCCGAATTCCCAGGTGATCACCGTCCCCGACTGTCGGATCTGGTACTGCTGGCGAAGAACAAAGACAGTCAAGTGTGGGTGTGTGTACACCCCGTAACAACAACGGTGGGAATGCCACCTCCACCTCTAACACACACTCGTGCAGCGTCTGTTTAACCACTTATCTGACGGACGTAGGACGAAACAGTCACGACCCACGCCGGTCCTCTGGTTGACAGCTGCAAAACAATAGCTCTTAGAATCAATTAATACAGGCAGAGACAGTTACCTCCATAGAAGTACGATATCTCGGCAACAAGGTGGAGATGACATCTGGTCTTTATGGAGTGAGATGCTGTAGAGTAGATGGGTGAAGAGCTGTCAAGAGATAATGAGTGACAGCTGTCACCCCCGGCTGTGTCCGTGGCAGCAGCGCCCTCTCGTGCCTGAAGCCCGCACTTCAGGCAGGGCGCCCTCTGGTGGTGGGCCAGCAGTACCTCCTCTTCTGGCGGCCCACACAACACCAGCACCAGGTCCAGAGACTACGCGCGCTGTTGATGCGCAGCGCCCGCTGCATGGTCTTGGTAACTGCAGCCGCAGAGCTCCGTGGCCATGACTTGGATTCTTTGCGGGTCCCGCATCCGCACCCCCAGAGGCAGTGAGCGAAGGGAGAGCATGCGCATTGTGTTCTGCGTGCATTTATCATTTATAGGTATATGATAAAATCGTTATCAAGTTGTTCACTAATGAATATGGCTTTATACACCCTGAAGAAAACCATACACCCTGAGGCCGAACTGTTGTCTTACGTACAATTTGTACATGTTCAATAAAACCCCTCAATCAGTCAGTCAATCAATCAGAAACAATACTTACATTTTATTGGTGTCTGCATGAGGCTTTGCATGTGCATGTGCACAAGTGTTTGACAAGAGCGGAAGTTGTGCAAATCAAAGAATATTTGTAGATCACCCTCTGTGCATTTGCTGGTATTAATGAGACAAATTTAATTTTGAGTTAACAGATGCTAGTGTGCACGCTAACATAGCCTTGCAAATGACTCCAGGGGTGTTATCAGATTACAAAAACAGTGTTTTCAGTTTTAGAAGTGTTTATTTCTTTCTAGCTTTTACATAATATATGACATAGAGGATATATTTACACACAAATGAAATGGAGTTTTGGAGCTAGCTGCTAGCCTGTGATGTCACCATGCTAACATTCGTGAAATGTCTTGTAAATAAGTTCAGTAGGGCTACCAAAAGTCCTGTTTTTCCAGGACATGTCTTGTTTTTCATGTCCTGTCCTTGCCATCCTGGATTTTTGTTAGACAGTGATGAAAATGTCTTGGTGTTCATTGTTTTTCATCTTTGAGAATCTTTGAGTAAACATATCTCCTTTCCGTGCTGACTGTCCTGGCTTTCAGTGATCAAAATATGGTCACCCTAGAGTACAGAGGTGTTATTAGTTTCCAAAAGTGTTGTTTTCCGTTTTAGAAGTGCTAATTTTCTCACTAGATTGTACATAATATATGAGCGTTATGTATATAAACACACAAAACAAAGCGGTTTTGGAGAGGCCAGCCACTGACATCACAGTGCAGCTCTGCTCTGTTTGACTTTTTAACCTCTTAAAATACTTCTTACAATACGTCAAGGTTAGACATCTTTGAACTTGTCCAAGGCCTGTGTCCTAAGAATGTTCCCTGTGAATTTGAAGACTGTGGCAGTATAAGAACTGAGCACAGACAGACGGACAGTTGGATCGCCGCAACGTCTTCGGAATACCTGATGGCCATATTTGATGGCCTCTGGTAAAAATCAAGATGTGCTTGTAGTGTCTACTTTTCACTTTAATTCAAGGTTTTTTTTTTACAAAAATATCGCATTACCTATTTCACAATTATTGACAATTTTATACACAATCCCTCAGTTTTCATAGCCCATAAGCAGCTGGACACACTAAACATGAGGGATATCTTCAATTGAAAAAAATCACTTTTACAGCCAGTTTTCTTTCAAGAGGTCAGGCGATGGATGTATGAACATTTCCAAGTCGCTGAGAGACTGTGCAAGGAGAGTGGTGAGGGAAGCTACCAAGGTACCCAGACAAGTCTGGACTCATAGGCTTCTGTGGCTGTGGCTATAGAAACTGTGTACAGGGCAACCTGTCTGCTATACCACCAGTTACACAGCTTCATGGTGAAGTGTAACAGAGAATGATTATCATATAAGAAAACTGCTCAAATCTAGGTTTGAGTCTACCGTGTGGCTTTTGGGAAACTGTTGCTGAAATTTCATATCCTCATATGTTGCACTCCACCAGGAAGCCATATAACTGGTGATGAAATAAACAAAGGTTGTACAGTGCACAGTTTCTCCAATGACACAGGCACAGAAGCCTGCAGTCTGAGACATAGTGACTTGGAAGTGCATGCATCATCCCCTCGCTTCTTAAAAAAAAAAAAAAAAAACTGGCTGTAAAAGTGATGATTTGTATAAACAATAATCCTTATCTTGTCATTTACAAATGGGCTCAAAAAAAAGGAATTGTTGTGAAAAAGTTGACTACAAGAAGATCTTGATTGTTTGAGACAAAAAACTACAAAGACCATGTGTCAGGGTACACGGCTGCCCGGCAACCGTAGCAGCTGGACCCGCAATGCAAACTTAGGTGTAAGAGATAACATGGTCTTTATTCCAGGCTCTGGTTCAGTACACGTGGTCAATCAGCGGAGCAGACGTACAATCAGGATCAGACAAAAATGCAGTCATGGTTGAGCAGGGGTCAGAGGCACGAGCAAACACAGACATCCAGGATGAGACAAGAGGCATGGTCGAGGAATACAGAGCAAAAATACGGTACACGGCAAGGCAAAAATCAGGACTGAAAAAGAGAGCTGGAATGTGTACAAAGACAACAAATGCGCAGGGGTGTGGTGGCTGGGAGGAGATTAAATAAGACAGGCGTTAACAAGGTGCATGTGAGGAACAATCTAGAAAGGGGTGTGGCCTATGAACGAAGATTAAGCATGGTGTAAGACAGTGAGGGAATGCAACACAAGGTGGAGAGACGAAAAGACAAAGATGCGTGAACAGGTGCCAGGAGCGTGAGTGAATGAAAACTCAAAGCAGATAGAAACAAAGTGACAGACAAAGACATGAGGCAGGTGCAGAGATGTGGAGTGAGAACATAATCGGATGGGTGTGAGGGAAACGGAACTATGAACCGAGGAGATAAACAGATGACACAACAAATAATCACAGACTAAATAATTAACAGAAAGCAAAACCTGATAAGTAAGCATAACTGGTGACAATTATGATAACAACAAAATAAACAAGTGATAACCCAATGAAAACTACATGAGAATAAATAGAGATAAATACTAAAACTAAACTAAACAGAAACTGACTAAGAAAACAAGGTGATAAAACAAACCATGAGAAAAGCAGTGACAAAACAATAGCAGAAAACAAAACCTGACATTAAAACACAACAAATGTTACAAATGAGAGGAACGAGATAACCAAGTGATAAATTAATGAGCAACAAATGAAAACACAACTGACTGAAGAAAACTAGAACAGAACTGAACGAAAGGCCAAAGTAAAACGTAACAAAGAAAACAAATTGACAAAGCAAAATGGAACATAGAATAAACACATAATGTAAATCAACAACTTATAAATCCAAGCAGGAACAGAAGGTGAGAAAAAGAAAGAGGCAAAAATAGAATCAAAGCCCTGATCAGGGCAAAAATGTGACACCATGTCTCTGTAAAAATACTTAAGGACCTTATGCCTCGGCCTCACTGAATAATAAGCCATGAATAATGAACTACGAATGGGTGTCTCAGTGATTATTTGAAGAATGAGCCACGTTTTAAGCTATCAGGTATCCGCTACTAAGGCGCCACTATGTGCCTCTCTGTACCTCACATGTGCCACATATCAGCCTCTAGTGAACCACGTCCAACCTCGCCTGGCTCATGTCACCACATATGATTGATGTCAAGCCACATATGATCCATGCAGCGCCATGTAACGAGACATTGGTGCACGTTTAGGCATGGGTTTGGTCCAAACCTCCAGCCCTCCCACACTTGGTCCCTTTAAAGCGTGGGTTTTCAATGGCTGCAGCCAAACTGTGCACTCTGATTTCTCTGAGCAGAGGACCTGCAGGTTGCATCCTCAGCTCCTCTCTGCCCCCCTGCGCACACCTGACGCAGACATTTCTGCATCGTCATGACGCCACAGGAAGCAAATCAAGGTGGGCCTGGTGTGAAACAGGCTATAGTGCCTTGTACACAAACTGCCCCACGCTGTTGTTGCTGAATTTTGAACTTCTTGAAATTAGCACCACGCCCAGAGATGAGCCTCGTTAGCTGAATATTCTGCCTCTAAGAGCCTCTCAGAGCCACTATTCTCCCCTCGATTGTTGAATAACTGGACTCGTACCAAAAAAACATGCTGCGTAGCTCATTTTTCATCCTTCATTATTCGGTGGGACCAGGGCTTTACTTTAGTTGTAGCCTAATCCAGACACATGTAGACACTGCAAATTGTAAATTATGTGCACATGATTACCATAATCATAATCATTCATTGCTTGGAAATGGTGGGGTTTAGAAATGTAGTAACTAGTTTTTGTTGCATGGGATAAGAAAACTGTTTTCTGTCATCCGGTTCAGCGGTTCAGGCCTTGAGACCAGTTGGAGGGTTGAAGGAGATGCTCAATATGTCACAGCACGATCACGCATGTTGTCAAGGTGGAGCGTCTCAGAGGTTGACTTAATGACTGAGCATGTAATTACTGAGGCATGACTCACCTTACCCACCCTCCATCTTTAATGCTCATCGTGCACCAAAGCAGGAACAGTAAAGCGGAACACACTCTTTCACTCTGACTCAGTCTGTCACCACTGTGGGTTTGACCAAAACAAGCCACGGATCAGTGAACTGTTCATGTGCTTTTATCAGCACAAACCAAATAAATCACAAAACAATCAAAGAAAACGACAAACTTTCAGGATTTATATTTATTTTTATATTAAGAAAAGGTCTGTCAAGATTAAATTATCCCTCATATTTTACATTGTATTTTTTCTTTACAATTGAGACTTTTGTAAAAGTGACAGTAAACGATAAAAGAAGTCAAATTAACAGAAAGAATAATACTTTTTTTAAGGTGCTGGCAGGGTAAAGGTGTTAAACCTGAGTTTTTAATAATAGACACAAATGTGCTAATGAAAATACAATGTGAGTTTACATAGATTTAATAGCAGAATACCTTTTTCAGTATCAACATCACTTGTGTTATCACACAACCCTCACTGGTTCACCCCAAGAACCACATCAGTGTTCATTTGTGTCCAGATCAGGAACACTTTGACCCGCCTTCAAACCTGTTTGGCTCAAGCAGCTCCCTGGGCCACTGGGGGATTTTGGGCTGCAGCTTTTACTTACATATCTGATGCACTGCAGTTTTCAGGCATGCAAGCAAACTGAATGGGTCTCTGTGCATGTGTTTTTTTTGTGCACGAGTTGCGGATAGATGGGTCATTTGCCTGAGTGGTTGCAGTGAGGCACGGCACCAGCCTGTGCTCCTAGACCTGATCTAGGGAGTAATTGCACGTTCACTGTTGTGTGGGCCGCTGAAGAGGAGGTACTGCTGGCCCACCACCACCAGAGGGCGCCCTGCCTGGAGTGCGGGCTCCAGGCACCAGAGGGCGCCGCCGCCTCACGTGAGCAGCTACGGTGACAGCTGTCACCCATCACCTGAGACAGCTGACGGCAATCATCTGTGGGGTATATCAGCAGGACGGCACCTCCACCTCATTGCCGAGATATCGTTTCTACCTTCGAGGTAACGTATCAAAGCAGACGGAGTGTATAGCTTGTGGATTACTGTTCCAACGAGAGGTGGAGGTAACTTCCCTGCTGTTCGGAGTCTTGGGTGCAAACGCGCCCCCATCTAACTGTTCTTTGTTCCTCGCCAGCAGTACCAGGTCCGACACGTGGAGGCAGTGGCCACCTGGGAGTTCGGGACTTGGCGGCTCCAGTATTCCCGGGGTCCTGTGGCGGAGGAAGCCGTGTGGTTCGGGTCTTACCTTGGAGAGGCGTCTCCTATCTTCGAGCCTGCCCACACAACACTTTTGTGAATTGACTGTTGTCCATTTCGTGATTGGTTGTATTCGTTGTGCACGTTCACAACAGTAAAGCCTTGTTATTTGACTTTCTCCATTGTCCGTTCATTTGCGCCCCCTGTTGTGGGTCCGTGTACTGACACTTTCCCAACATTCACATTAGCCTCCAGAAATGGTGTATCAAAGTAAAACCCAACAAAAGTTTGTAAAAAAAAAATAAATAAATAAAATAAAATCAAGCCAGAATTGAAAATGCACTGTTTGGTCACATCAAGTCTGGGAGTCACATCCACCACACTGCAGAACCACCTTGGTCTATATGGATGGCAAACACCCAGGGTGCCAACTCGTATGTACCCACCTCTTCAAACTAATCATACACCTCACTCAGCCAAGTGCAACGTGGGCATCCTCTTGGCCTTCTCCAGCCACTGGCATCCACAGCACTGAGGCACCTGCTGCACTGGATCATGTCCAGAGAAATGCACTACATGCTCAAAATGTCATAGTTGACATTTCCTCACAAGGCAAGTGATTCTCCTTATCTAAGTCTCTCCAGGTAACTGCTCGTTTGACACAGACTCATTCTAGTGGTACTCAAGAGTCCTCCAAAGAGACCTAGTACCAAAGACATCTACTTGTTACCTTACCTTGTCACCACTGGTTAGCATCAAAGTCTCACAACCATACAGCAAGACTGTAAACAACCAAGACCTGAGACACTTGGGTCTAGTGTCATAAAGCAATCTAATCTTTGAGTCTACTAAACTTTCTCAGTCGACTACAGTTAGTTGCCCAACATTGTCCGTCTAATCACCATTGCACATTGACGGTTAAACTTGTAGATTAGCTGTCTCATCTTAGTCGACGGTTTTCACGGGCATTATTAACTGGCTTTATTAAAATTTACGGACCCATACGAACAGCAGAATGGCGTGCTTAGCTCTTAGCCTAGCAATTTCACTCTTCAGATTCTTCTGCTACACTTCCATCAAACCTTTTTGTGCACACTATGTTGCTCAGCAAAACAACACATCATGACAGTTGGCTTTGAGTCACTCTTGAGTCACTCTTTGGATCTTCATCAAATTGTCTTAATTTCTCAAGAATTTGGCCTTTGCTCACACCTTATTGTTGAACCCTGTTGTGCTGATGAGTTATGAAGAGAGTCTTCAGTTGTCCAGAATTTGTTTTTGAGATCCCTTTACTGATAAAGCTCTTTGATGTGGCTTTTCACTGCTTTGCAGCTCTGAGGGTTTTTCTTTTTCACTCCACTGCCGTCTCGCATGTCACACATCTGCTTCCTGAAGGTGAGCTTATTTGGCTCACTTTTGGCTTGTGCACTTATTTATGACTGTGCGCTTCAGACGTGATCATTTAGCTCATTATAGTTACTCTTGATTTATTCCATTGTTCTGTCCTGCCTCAGTAAAGAGCTGCTGCTCGATGCGTCTGTGACTGAACACAGACTCAAATGGTTTGTTTGATTTGTGAATAAAAGGGAAGATAAAGAGCTCGATCTTTAACAGAAAAGACTCTTAAAGAGCTTCTGAAGTACACAAAAGGGTTTCTCAGTTGACAGTACTTATACTAAATCCAGCAGTAATGAAGCTTCAGACTAAACTCAACGTAAGCGTCTCTGAAGATGATCAACAGGTCAAACATGTTATTGGTCAGCTGTGGTATTTAATACCAGGTCATATTCTGTTCTGTTGGGCTCAGCAGACAGTAACCTCCGACCAGTACTGGGCAGGTTTCAGGCTGAGTGTGAACCGATTGGGATAAAGATCAGCACCTCTAAATCTGAGACCATTGTCCTCTATCGGAAAAGGGTGGATTGTCCCCTCTGGGTCAGGGGAGAGTTATTGCCCCAAATTGAGGGGTTCAGGTGTCTCGGGGACTTATTCTTGATTGAGAGTAAGACAGAGTGTGATCTTAATAGACTGATTGGGGCTGGATCTGGGATCCTGCGGATGCTATACTGGACTGGTGACAATGACCCCTGGTTGAATGGGTATTGTCAGGATTTGGGTTTTGTTTGCTGTTTTCTTTGTTGTGGTTTGATTGTTCTGTTATGTTTAGTCTCTTGCTGGGGTTTTTCCTGCTTGGGTCTGTCTGTCTCTTTCTCTCTTGTCTGTGTGTTTCCCTCTCTCTGGCCACACCCTCTTTCTGGAGCATTCCACACACACCTGCTCTCAATCTACACCTCATCACCTGGGTGTTTATAAGCTCCTCAGTTTGCCTCACTCCTTCGCCAGATTGATGCACCTTGTGCCTTCTCTCCAGCTCTGTTTTTTGTATTCTCGACCTGCCTGCCTCACGTGTTATGATTACATGCCTGTATCCTGTATCAACCATGCCTTCTACCTGATGTTTCTGATTTTGTTACTCTTGTTGGACTGCCTTGCTGTGTACCGGACCCCGTTTACTGTTTCAGTAAACTGCTTTTACTTCCAGAGCTTGTTGTCTGAGTCCTGCATTTGCCAAACCCGTCACCCAGACCTGATAGGTAGGGAGATCTTCCAGACATGTCCGACTGGGAGGAGTCCCCAGGGAAGACAGAGGATGTGTGGAATGAGCTTGTTAGTCTGCTGCCACTGTGACCCCATTCTGGATAAGTAGCAGAAAATAAACAAGAGCAATCTGAGATTTCTGACATCCGCCAATTCAGATCCAGATCAGCTCCAAAATTCAGTGGACTCTTCCATGCCCTAATATCTGTCTGTAGTGCAAATGCGATCAGAATCTGTGAAACAGTTTTGGCGTAATCCTTCAAAGCCTATCTTGATCCAGGGTCTGGATCTGGATCACCTTCAAAATTCAGCGGTCTTCGGTGCCCTAATGTCTATCTGTGGTGAAACTGTTGTCAAAATCCACGCAGTAGTTCTGATATTATCCTGCTAACAGACAGACAGATAAATAAATAAATAAATAAATAAATAAATAGGTAAACACCGGTGATTTTATTATGTCCTTGGCAGATGTAATGAATGAATGAATGAATAGTATCCACTGGGGTTCCCTGGTGAGGTGTTTCCCTGTGGTCCATACATTCATGCTGTAGCCCACATGTGAAGCATCATTCACAAAGTCCTGATCTGTGGCTGCAGCCTTTTTCTCCAAATGTGCTGCCTTCACATTATCAGTACATACAGACAGTCCATGAAAATCACAATAACCCCTCTTTCAAAATAAATAAAATAAAGTCTGCTTGCCATATTTATTTATTCTTAATAAGTCTGTGCGCTACAGGCGGCAACAAACAGCAAGAGGAGAATCTTCTCTATGAATATTAATGTGTGGTAAAGGGGAGGTTGAGGGGCACGACGGGTGGAGAACCAAAGCCTCCTCCAAATCCTTTGCAGATAAACTGAGAGGAGAGAGATGATTACACGCATGGTTTTTCACAGGGCTCCACCAAATCTCATTTTCTGTAGTGCATTTTAATAGGATCCTCACATCCACCTCAGCCTGCTCAGTCTGTGGATGCCACTGTTACGGGGCCGGATAAATTCCCAGCGCCTTTGAATTTTTAATGCAGCGTTATGATGGAAGCGGTCCCTGTATTTTGGCACGGCCTTTACACACTCGAGCACAAACCAGGCCTTGTCGACCTTTTGTCTTTGTAATGTGCCGTATGTATCACTGTCATTTAAATGCAGCCTTGGACAATGGGCAGCGGCTCGAGATGGATGAGATGAGGCGCTGAAATGGGAATCAAAGTCAGTCCCGGCAGCAGATGATGGAGTAGGTCAACCACATAGAGAGGCCTGCAGGGAAAAAGATTTGGACGTATGTCTGACATGAACACATGACAGCAGAAGAACAATTGGCTGCCGCTCGTCATTTCAGGTATTAATATTCATTTCAAATTAAAAGTATTGGAGTTCTGCCGTAATTTGTATTTTCTCTTTCTGTTGCATTAATCTTTTAAGGAATTTTAATGAATTTTAGGAATTTTTCTCACAAGATTCTATTTTTGCTGACACATTTCTCAAATTTATCATTTCAAAGTTAACACAAGTTCTTGTTACATAATTAAACAAGAGCAATCAAAGATTTCTCAAATCTGCCAATCCGGATCTGGATCACCTGCAAAAGTCTTCTATCCCTTAATATCTATCTGTGGTGCAAATTTGCTGAGAATCCATGAAGTAGTTTTGAAGAAATCCTTCAAAGCCTATATAAAGGGAAATCTTGATCCAGAATCCGGATCTGGATCTGGATCACCTCCAAAATTCAGTGGTATTCCATGCCCTAATATCTATCTGTGGTGCAAATTTGGTGAGAATCTGTGAAGTAGTTTTGACGTAATTCTTCAAAGCCTATTTAAAAGGAAATCTTCATCCAGAATCTGGATTCCCCAAAATTTAATGGAGTCTTCCATGGCGACAATTTGGTGAGAATCTCTGCAGTAGTTTTGATGTAATCCTGCTAACAGTAATCCTTCAAAGCCTATATAAAGTGAAACTTGATCCAGAATCTGAAACCAGACAACCTCCAAAATTTAATGGGTTCTTCCATGGCTTGATATGTACCTTTGGTGAAAATTTAGTCAAAATCTGTGCAGTAGTTTTGATGTAATCCTGCTAAGAGACAGTCAGACAGACAGAGAGACAAATAAATAAATGCAGATGATTTTATTACTTCCTTGGCGGGCATAATTACTGACTGCAGCATGGTGGAAAGTGCAGACAAGCTCAGATCTTGGGGAGACAAACTGTTTTCTCATATGAACTCCAGACAAAATCTGGACCTGATTGTCTGGATATTTTCTGTATCAGATGTGCTCACATTAGAGATACTGTGTTTGGTTTAGTTGAGTGGTGTCACCCGGGTAGAGCGTGCAAGAAGCAGGATATGATACAAAAACTGCTCTGCAGAAATGACTTTTGTCATTGCTTGTATTTGATGATTTTGGCGTCAGCGCTAACCAAAAGTAGTTCCTGAATCTCATCACCTGTGAATAACTGCATGCTTCTAATTTCACACCAGTTACATGGTAGAAACAGTGGGCCTCATTCATGAACCATTGTTAAGAACAAATTTGTTCCTAAATCCTGCTTACAAAGTTTTTACAAAAGATTGTGGCATTCATGAATGTTCTCCTTTCCAGGATTTGTTCTTAGGTAGGAATAAATCCTACGAGCACTCAGGAGTGCTCTGACATGGTGTCACATTGGTTGCATTGACTACTTATGTGAAGTCCATTAAAATAAGATATTGCAGTGATATGTCTGTGATATCTCTGTACATTATTATATGTTACGCTTTGGTAATTTACAGAGTATTTATTTTAAAATAAATGAGATGTATGCTGTAAAATATGATAACCCCGTTAAGTTAAATGAACTTACTTCATCTCATTTACTCCACTTGTAATGGCAAGTTTAGGATATTGGACTCAAGTTTATATGTTTTCAAAATATGAACTTAAAGCTATCCCCGATGCACCGGTTTTGGGTGTCTGCTGTTACCCCCCCATTCCGCTGTATCTTCCGTTGGGATTTTGAGATAGTTTTTTTGGTGTCAGATTTTAAATCGAACCATTTCTTCTTCACCTCCTCGGTTGTGTGTCCTTCTCCGGATGCTACATTCACTGCATGTGACAGCCGCCATGCTTACTTTTTGTTGGTGTTGGTGTAACATGCACTAAGGCTCCTGAATCAAATTTTCTTCCTGTGGCTGATTTCCTGCAGCAGTACCTCCACCTCTGAACTGCCACAGTTCTTTTTTCTCTTTGCCTGCTGCACTGAAATTGATTTGCTTTTTGCTTTCAGCATTTTCTTTCTTTGTTATGAAATCTGCGTCTGCTCATGGTCATGCAGTCTCATGCCCTTTTATGGGCATTGATGGATTGTTCCTTATACTAATCATATGTTAATTAGGCTCTAGGAGATGGGATTCTTCAATTTAAGAACAGAGCTGCGAACAATTCTGTGGTTTAAGAACACGTTGATGAATCTGACATAGTGCTTTCTTAAGAACCTTCTTAGGGACAGCTTAAGAAGGACTCTAAGAAGATTTTTAAGAAGATATTGGTGAATGAGGTCCAACATTAACACACCTACAAGTATTTACTCACATTATTTTGTTGGGGTTGAACCCATCGCCTGGTCATAGCATTAAATCGAACCAATCAGCTGCTTTGATGTGCCGCAGTGACAACATGCTGTTGTGCTGGAGTCATTCTTTCATTTTCTATATCCACTTACTCCAATCAAGGGCCACAGCGGTGCTGGAGCCTATCAGAGCAGCCATAGGGTGAGAGGCAGTGTACACCCTGGACAGGATGCCAGTCGATCGCAGGGCTGCAGACAGACGACACATGCGCCCACACACACACACACACACACACACACACACACACACACACACACACACACACACACACACACACACACACACACACACACACACACACACACACACACACACACACACCTAAGTTTCCAATCCACCTAACTTGCATGTCTTTGGGAATGGGAGGAAGCCGGGGAAAACAAGCAAACTCCACACAGAAAGGACCAGGTAGGAAGTGATCCATCGGCCTTGCTGTTGTGAGGCAGTGCTAACCACTAAACCACCGTGCTGTATTTTTGTACCTGTAATGTGTATGTATGTGCAATGGTCACAACGCAATGTCACTCCATAATGCAGCTGGAGTGTAGCTGGGAGCCAACACAATTCCATCATGACGCCCCGATGTGATGTCATAGTGAACAAAAAAGTGATGGTTTCCCTTAATACCAACACAGAAATGTCTGGGGAGTATTCACCAGTTTCACAATAAGATGCACCACCCATTGGTTGGTAGAAATAGGCCAAAATATGCAGGAATCATAACAAATAAACCCAGAAGTGAATGAGCCACAGCTGCAATTCCAGCAAATTAATTCAACAATGTTGATACCTATTTGGTATATTCTATGATGGTTTTTATTTGTGAATTGATTCAGTGTTTTTCCATATGGTCTGCTCTGGTGAGGTGCTATCAACTGACCACTGGTAAAATCAGCTGTGTTGTGACTGTAAAAAACAAATGACAATAACAACAAAAAAAACAAGCCAATTAAGGGACTGAAAAATACATCCAAAAACAAGTTCCTCCTCAGAACATAGACAGGGGCATTATCAAAGACAAATGATGTGCAAAGAGGCCACGCCGTGCAACACATCTGGTGTGAAATATACGGTGGCTGGGACTTTTACAAATGGCAGAACACTTTTACAAGAAGTCCCAAAACAAATTTACAAATGACAGACTCTAACAGAAGGGGAATGTACCAAATGACAGACATTGCCCTTCCGTCACATTTGGCATTTCGTACATTCCCCTTCCATCATGTCCGGCATTTGGTACATTCCCCTTCCATCATGTCCGCCATTTGGTACATTCCCCTTCCATCATGTCCGGCATTTCGTACATTCCCCTTCCATCATGTCCGGCATTTGGTACATTCCCCTTCCATCATATTTGGCATTTGGTACATTCCCCTTCCATAATGTCCGGCATTTGGTACATTCCCCTTCTGTCAGGTTTGGCATTTGGTACATTCCCCTTCCATCAAATCTGACATTTGGCCCTTCCATCACATTTGGCATTTGGTACATTCCCCTTCCATCACATTTGGCATTTGGTACATTCCTTTTCCTTCAGAATCTGTCATTGGTAAATTTGTTTCAGGACTACTTTTAAAAGTGTTCTGGCATTTGTAAAAGTGCTTATGCACTTCCCAGCCACCGTACAAACAGACTGTTGATTTTGACACCAGATGTGCCTCTCACAAGTGCACAAGTGACCACTAGTAGCAAACTGTATAGTAAATTGCAAGTGCGATGCCGCAAGCGGTTAGAATGCTTAACTCCTGTAGAGCAGGTCCCTGGTTCAAGGCCGCCTGTGCTACATTCTCCTTGTACGTCTGGAGTTATGTCAGGAACAATATCTGGTATAGAACTTGTCACATCTTTTTAGTTTAAAAAGAGTATTCTGTTAATATGCCTTTCCTGTGCCACCCGTGTCCAAGTTTAAGTGTCCCTGATTTCCAGCGTGACTTTTCCATTGATTTCCATCTCATTTCTATCGTGTTTACGGCTCCTCACCATCAGGGTGACCTGATCACACACTGGGGACTCTTTAATTACATGCGCTCTCTCCATATGTCCATCAATAATCCAGCGTGCCATCATTCATGTGGCCATTTCAATCAATATCATGAGCAGAACTGATGTCGGACTCATGACGATGACTTCAGTTTTATGGTGTTTTTACTCTGTTCATTTTACTAGCTATTGTTCCCCAGACATTTACTGCCACATTAAACAGCCAGTCATTTGTCTTCATGCACCAACTTAACTTTCAGTTGAAGTGTAATTCAAGCATTAACTACTGTTACTAGTTACTGATTAGTTACCGATGAAAGAAAATAATAAATAACTTGAATAGAAATTGGGAGAAGTTCAAACTTGCACTCAAACGATAGTATTTGCATCTCTAATGTGTGACACACACACATACACACACACACACACACACACACACAATGGAATTGATCTGATTGGGCTTTTTGTTATGTAAAATAAATCATTTTAAGATGCTATCAAGGGCTTGAGGTACTTGGAATTTACCTTTTAGGTATGTGTTTTTAACTAACTAGTTTACTAGTTTATCCAAAAAAAAAAAAAAGAAAGAAGAAAACAAATAGCTGATCATTTGGTCATAATTCTACCTCTGATGCCTCTACTTTAGGAAACTTCCAAAGGATGTTTACTCAGAACATCACATTATCACTGATGAAAGCTGAAGTCCTAAAAGGTATCACTTAAATAAGAAACTGTAAGCTGTTAAACCCCCTTTACACAGGGGCGGGGTCTGTCCAGCGGGCCTTCTGTGGTCATGAAATCTCGTTGAATGCTGCATGATGCTAAAGAGCTGCACAGCTGCCACCAGGACCTTACAGAGTCCTTTCTGTATCGTCTCACAAACCGCCATGATTGCAGTGTTCGCCGTGAGGTATGAAGCCGCACCTGATTTCCGTAGGAGAGTCGCCAAGCCCGGAATACGCACAAATACTACACAAGCCAGGCAAAAATACCTCACAGACCACCCCATGACCGCCAGATGGGTGTGCAAAGACTGCTGTGTTTTCGCTGTGGCAACAGCAGATTGTCCACTGTAACATGATCGGCGTGTCGTGAGTTTGGATGTGAACTCAGGAAAAAAAAAAAGACTACTAAAAAGATTACTGACCACCTTACTGAGAATAATCCTTTTGAGCCACTCCAGTCTACTTTTTAGAAAATATCATTCCATAGAGATGGCTCTCACTAAAGTGGTGAATGATCTTTGCTTGCAATGGATTCGGACACCACTACGGTTCTGGTCCTGTTAGATCTCAGTGCTGCATTTGATACTGTGGTTCATCATATTCTACTAGGCTGGAGAATCATTTTAGGATTACTGGGAGTGCCCTTGCATGGTTGACATCATACCTGACCAGTCGTTCTCACTGTTTTTGTACAATAACACTACCTCTAACCTTAGGGCCCTGTCCCACTGGCATTTAGGAGGACTTGCGGATGGAATGCGCACAAAAGTGGCCCACATCCGCCAAACAACCGCAATAACCGTGTAACATTTCTGTATGAGTCGGCCGCCATCCGAACACGTCCGTGATCATCCGCAGAGGCACGCATGTCCGCAGCCAGGATTTTTGAGCGGCTCAAAAATCCTGCTGCGGATGAGATCCGCATCACTGCTTGAACACATACTGAAGACATACGCAGGACATACACAACCAATGCGCACGCATATCCCTGTCATCCGCTGATATCCGCAACCGACGGGTTGGCGCAGCTTGGCGACGGACCGGGACCAGATATGACAGATGCCCAGCATGGCCACATCACGGTCGCAAATGGTATGTCGCGCATGCAGACAGAGTGGCACGGATGAAGCGAGTGCATCACGGCCGCTGTGCCCCTCATGGGGGCGCCTCCGCGGTCACCTTCGCTTCTGTTCCCTGTTATATCTGCTTTTCTTCCTCATTTGTCATTCCGCCACCTTTGTTGCGGACGCTCAGCTTTGTCTCATTTCATGCGCAAATCCTCCTAAACGCCAGTGGGACAGGGCCCTTAGTGACATGAAATTTGTGGTTCCACAGGGGTCGATCTTAGGCCCCCTGCTTTTCTCCCTTTATATAGCACCCCTTGGGCGCATACTGCAGCGTTTTGGGATTACCTTTCACTGCTATGCTGATGATACTCAGTTATACATGCCAATAACTGCTGGTAATCTCATCCACATAAAATCCTTAGAAGATTGCCTTGTATCAGTGAAAAAGTGGATATCTCGCAATTTCCTACTGTAAACTGTGACAAGACTGAAATGATGGTTCTTGGGCCACTGAGACATCGGCATCAATTTGACCAGCTAATGTTTAGCCTAGGCTCATGTGTCATAATCAGACTGACAAAGTGAGGAACCTTGGGGTAATGTTTGATCCTACGTTGTCCTTTGACCTCCACATTAGAGATACGAGTGCTATGGTTACAGGTTTGGGCAGAACCGAACCATTGCAGGCAATGGACCCAAATGCAGGAAGTTGGACACGGAGAAGAGTACAAAGGAAAATGTATTTATTTATAATAAATAAAGTAAAGGTACTGCACTGGGGTTCCTGCAGTGTGGAGAGATGGCCCGCCTCCTGATGGTGAAATGAGGGAGCTGCAGGATCTTGAGCCAGTCTTGAAGGATAATATCAGCTAAGGTTTCAGGGTTCAGGACCAGGTGGAACGCTTGCCTCAGAGACAAGGAACTATGGGGAATAAAGACACACAGGGTGAGTGAATGCACTCATAACGCTGGAGCCTCAAAACAGTCACAGTTCATAAAAGGTTTAACACAAGCTGTTTCAGAGGTCAGGAAATAAAATTATCTTCTTAAGAGATAAAGTTCACTGTTCAGGAACTGTTCATAGTTCATACGTTGTAGCCAATGGTCAGAGGTCAAGTGCTGTGTGTTGTAATGCAGTTCCAATTAAGCAGGACTTGATACAGCTGGGTTCTCAATTATTTGACATCAGAATTCATGCGGTTCTTAGGAAGAGTTCTTGGAACAGTTCTTTATCATAGCACAGTTACAAACAGGAATGAGTGAGAACGGGATCTCACTGAGACGAGGAGGAACTTAACTGGAGTGTAGTCGAGACGTGCTCTGCGCCAAGAGCCGAGGAGTTACAAGTGACGTTGCTGTGCAGGTAGTCAGAGCCAGGTTTCCAGGTCCGCTTGGGAGCCGTACCGGAATCATTTGGAACATCAGGAAAAGACAGTTCGCTCTAATACGGGAATTAGAGGTAGGCCAGATTACCTGAGCTTTTGCTGTGGGACACTTCAGCATCTTAAGCCCACAGCTGGAAGACGCAGTCAAGGTCACAAGGTGACATTCAGGTTTGATTCTCTTGGAGACTGCCTGGATCATCGAAGGTGGCTCTGGAAGCTGGCGAGGCAAAACGAGGCAAGCAAGGCAACAGACAAACATGGCACACAAGTATCTGGCAATACATGAACAGAAAGTCAGGGTTTAAATAGTCTATCAATAATCAGTCACTCATCTGATCCTGGTGTGACACAAAACTGAGGGCACCATCTAGTGGAGAAACTAACACATGCACTGGTAAAACAAAGCGTTAAAACCAGGCTCTGAAGGAAATCCTGACAATGAGGACTGCTTTCTTCCACCTGCGAAATATAGCGAAGATTAGTCCCATCCTGTCTATGGCTGATGCTGAGGCCCTCATTTATGCATTTGTCTCTTCTAGATAGGACTACTGCAATGTTCTATTTTCTGGTTTACCGCAGTCCAGCATTAGGTGTCTCCAATTGGTTCAAAATGCTGCTGCCAGACTTTTGACAGGAAGCAGAAAGTTTACCACATTACACCCATTATGGCAACTCTTCACTGGCTTCCTGACCCTGTGAGATCAGAATTTCAGGTTCTGTTACTAACCTATAAAATTATTCACAGGACTAGCCCCTCCCTACTTAGCTGACCTACTTAAACCCTACGTACCGGCCCGGGCTCTGCGTTCTCGGGGTGCAGGACTACTTTGGTGTCCCGAGGGTGAATAAAAAGTTGCAGGTCAAGAGCTTTCTCTTATCGGGCACCTGCTTTGTGGAATGATGCCCCTGCATCATAAAACAGTCATTTTGTAGAGACTTTCAAGTCCAGACTTAAGACACACTTGTTTTCCCTTTTGTATGGCTAGCATACTGGCATAGTATGGCACTATGCCTTCTACCCTTTTAAATTAATTTTATTAGTAAACAGAGCAGGCCATGGCCTCAACTTTATTTAAAGTCTGAGTCTTTTAGTGAAGCTTAGGGCTAGTGGCCGGCAGTCACCTTAGCATTTCTTCTGTTTTTCTTGTTGCTTAATTGCTGACAAATTATCATGTATTTATTGTCTTTCTGATGCCTGATTCTGTTTTTTTCTCTCTGCCTTTTTCAGTCCTTGGTCGGTTGTTTCCAACCATAGAAATTCCAGTGAAAGGTGTTTTTTTGTCCAGTAATGCCATTTTTTCACTTAATTTATGACACTGCCTATGAATGATGCAGAAAGAACACCACATAAGATAAATCCAAACTGACGAGGGCAAAAAATTAACCATTAATATTTAGCTTGTTTTGTCTGCTCTGTCTCTCCTCTCAGTGCGCACACACAATGAGGAATATGACCGCACAAACCACTCAAAATCCAGCATATATGTCAAAAAAAGCGGCATATCTCCATAGAAATGTGATGTCATCTTAGCGCACCAATTCCATATGAGTCCAACGACATGCACAAGGGCCACGAAGCAGTTACAGGACAGGTGCTTTTGCGTCACCTCTGTGGATCAGGCACATTCTAAGCTGTACAACAGACTCATGACTGCTTCCCGTCTTGTGTAAGGGGAGCTTAGTAAAGGTAAATCCTACAATAGGCCGTGATGCCAGTTGGTGCATCGGGCTTATCCCTGGATACTGTAGTGTGAATGGGACAAGATGCCAGTCCATCACATTTAATTCCTCAGCCAGTACTCACTTATGGCTTGTTGGACTGGAACAATGCAGATAACTTGACTTGTCCAAAGACACAGACAGGTACCATGAGTAGGAATCAAACACAGGTCTACATGGGTGGCGGGAAACTCCATATCCTGCTGAGCTCTGGCCTTTCAAATTTCACAAAACTGACCAAATTTAGTTTCTTCCAAAATTCAAGAATTTTAATGTTGGTTTATTTTTGTAACAAGTTGCAAAATTACAGCTCATTAAAATGAAGGGAACATATTCATCTGGGGGGAATTCCATGGTGAATATTTTCTTACCTTTCACAGCATTGTGCAGACTCACTACAGGAGGAAGCCTGTGTGCATATGTGAGGGTTTAAGTTTATCACACTAACATCCATAAGATGTCTTGTAAATCACTTCAGAGTGTTTTCTGGTTTCAAAAACAGTGTTTTTTAGATTTAGAAGTGTTTATTTCTTGCTAACTTTTACAAAATATATGAATGATATATTACATTTATTCAGAAATAAGTTGTTTGAAGCATTTTCTGCCATCTTGGTTGATGTAACGCTGCCTTTCTTTACTCTGATGGCTGTCATGTCCTTCCCATCTTCCCACATGATCTGACCTCTCTATTAAATGTAGGTCATGGTGTCTGATCTCTTGAAATTCTCCTCTTCAGGGGGAGAAATTCCAAATTGTCTCTAAACAGTGCAAATTTAATCATATGGCAATATCATATTATGAATCCCTTATTAAATGATAAAGAGTAAAATTATAGTGGTGCTAAAAAAACCAAATTGTTCGTCTGACTTCAATGTTAAAAACCCCAGAGGCCGTACAGCTTTAATTAATAACTGAAATGCCTCACAGGACTGATGTATACACAGTGTGTAACGTGTGCCCTCCCTCGCTGCGGGGCAGGCAGCCAGTGAGCTGGAAGGTCACTTTGTGTGTGTAGTCAGACAGGCAGTCAGTCTGTCTTGCAACATTTCTCTTATGATGAGATGACTTCATTGTACTGGCCTGATTGTCGCCAACCTTTGTATATGCATTATACATAGTGACCCCAAGAAGCCCTTGGCGTTGGGGTCAAAAGGTCAAGGTTGCTGGAGCTACTTTCTAAAAATCTTGTAAGCACAATAATCTTTTTAAACTGGCCAATTGTCAACAGACTTGGTGTGTTAGGTATACTGACCCCTGAAAGCCTCTTAAATTTAGAGGCAAAGGTCAAAGTCACTGGAGCGTAAATTTTGGACTTTGTAATTGCCTGATTGTCACCAAACGTGGTATATTGACACAAGAAGACTATTGATCGTCAAATTGTTCTGTAATTTATGTTCGTAGCATGGCCCAAGCAGAGGGTCACCCCTTTCAGTCTGGTCTGCTTGAGGTTTCTTCCTCAGAGGGAGTTTTTCCTTACCACTGTTGCTCTGGGGGTGAGTAAGGTTAGACTTGTGTGAAGCGCCTTGAGGCAACTCTGTTGTGATTTAGCACTATATAAATGAAATAAATTGAAAAATTGAAAATTGAGATGGTCAGAAGTCAAAATCACTCAACTGTACTTTAAATATAACAATGCTAAAATACCCTCGGACCATATGAGCCTTGTGTTCTTTATAATTTGCAGTTGGTTTAATAAATTATTAAGATCCTGTCGTCTACATACAATTTCTACATGTTCAGTGAAGCCCCTCTATTAATTAGTCAATCAAAAACATATTCACATTTTAACAGCATCACAGGAGGCTTTGCGTGTGTGTGTGTAAATGAACTTTTGACACAAGCAGCAGTTATGCAAATAAAGGAATATTTGTAGAACACCCTCTGTGCATTTGCTGGTATAAATGAGACAAATTTCACACCCTGCTCAGCGTGTCGCTCTCGTTGGAGCGACATCTCTGCTATTTTGGCACTGTGGGCTAGTCCGTTCGGACTACTTTCGTCTGACCCAGCGCTGAATTTCCTGACATGAGAAGATGCTGCTGGATGAGTGTGAGTATATTGACTTACAATCATTTAGGTGCAAAAACACACGAGATACACAAGTTCTTGTGCCAAATATACTCCTTATGTTTTTGTTACCCATGAAAATCATCACAAATACAGCATTGTTTGGAACTACTTTTTGCACAGGATTCATCATGCATGTCAGCCGCAGGTGCGTACTAACACAGAATATACAAAAACTGTATCATTGTTCGGCAAAATGGACAGCGTACCACCTTTAGCTTGCCAGAACTAAGCTATTGGTGCTCGTGGAGAGTATGACAAAATTGACAAAATTCCATAGGAAGTTAGCTTTGAGTTATGTGTTATCAGGTTACATTTTAAGTTTTAGAAGTGTTTATTTCTTGCTAGCTTTACATAATATATGACAAAGAGGATATATTTACACACAACGAAACAGAGTTATGCAGCTAGCTACCAGCCTGTGACGTCACCATGCTAACGTCCACAAAATAAGTTCAGAGATGTTATTAGGTTCCAAAAATGGCGTTTTCTGTTTTAGAAGTGTTTATTTCTTGCTAGCTTTTACATAATATATGACAAAGAGGATATGTTTACACACAAACAAAACAGAGTTATGCAGCTAGCTACCAGCCTGTGACGTCACCATGCTAACGTCCACAAATAAGTTCAGAGATGTTATTAGGTTCCAAAAAATGGCGTTTTCCAGTTTTAGAAGTGTTTATTTCTCCTTAGCTTTTACATATATATGAGATATAAGCATATAAACACAAAGCAAGGTGGTTTTGAAGAGATCAGCCACTGACGTCACGGTGCAACTCATTCCCTGCCACTCAAAAACAAAGCAGAACAGATTGAAACAGAATGTGACTTTTTAACCTCTTAAAATATTTTAAAATATGTCAAGGTTAGCCATCCTTGAATATGTCCATGGTATGTGTCCCAAGAATGTTCTCTGTGAATTTGAAGACAAGGCAGTAATAGAACTGGACTTTATACTGAGCACAGACAGATAGACAGATGGGTGGACGTCAGGTCTTCGCAATACCCGATGGCCATATCTTGGATAAAAACCTTCTGCAGAAGGTCACGTCACTTGTCGGTGGTGAGTTTATTAAAGTTTGCCCAGGCAGACCTGTGCACAGGTTGGAACAATGATTGACTTTACATTTGACTTTGTGACTTGATCAGGAAGTCATTCATACTGTTTGATCAGAAATATTTTACTAATACAATAACCTGCTTTTGGAGGGCGGTATGCATTCTCTGAGGCCAATGTTCATGCCCAGTCACCCAAATGACTGATAGTTGTTAGACGAGGGCAAATATCTGTCATTGCGGGCTTATCAGGGCTGGCCCAACCTTTATGGGGCCTTAAGCAGAATTTCATTTGGGGCCCCCCTACCATCACCTCAGCACCAGATGCCTCATTATTCCATAGGCTACACTGTTATGTGTGTACGTACCCACAATCATTAGCATTATTGTAATTATCTTACATCATACAGGTGTCATTCTTGTTTTAACCTTAAAGGGGTAGCAAACTCATAATATGTTTTAATTACTTCTACATAGAGTGATACGTCTGGTTCATTAATTTAACTATTTGAAAGTAACATCAGCAGGCAGGAGACTGCATTTATAGTAAACACGTTAATAGTTTAATTTCTTCAGATGTGCAATGGTGTGCAAAATGTTCAATATCCAAATACAAAATAGAATCAAATGACATTCACATATCTTACAGAAAAATAAAGTTGTAATCAAAACTAAATACTTAATAATAAATACAATACATAAATAATCTCCAAAATTAACATAGAAATCCACAACATAACAGCAATGTGTGTGCATAGCGCTAGTCGTTTTTTAACAAAGAAAAATGCGCTAAGAGGATTAGGAAAGTCTCCGGTTCAACTCAGAACAGAATGAAATGCTCCCACGTATGTTTACACCAAAAGATCACTGATTCGCTCATTTCGCTGTCAATCAAAAAGGGATCAGCCCTCAGACAGATCATCCAATCATCATGCAGAAGCTGAGCCTCCGGGCCAGCCCACTGCCCCATAGACCCCCAGAGACGCTGATCGTCCGATGGGCGGGACAAGCCCAGCATTTATCCAATGACTCGTCTCGTTTCGCTGCATGCCTATGGTCACTATTGAAGTCTGTGGACGCTCACACTGTTTAAAGCACTGTGAAGCTGCGGGTTTGAGTGAGAGGAAAGCCGCGTCGTTACCAGTGATAAGAAGCTGATTCTGAACAAAAGTTGAGCGCGTTGTAGCGCATATTTAGTCAGTGACATGTACACACAACAGTATATATTTGATCACTTATTTTTGACATGTTAGGGGAAGCTGAGCTTCCCTGCAGTCTTAGAGCAATCGCCTCTGACTTTAAGACACCCTAAAGCACTTTACACTAAAGGAACGGAGGATTTCGCAAATAATGACAACAAAAATTGTAATATTGGACATGCAAACCTACCTTTGTCTTGTTGTTTTTTTCTCGTCTTCCAACTTCTTCTTTTTTCTTTTCTCCGCTCCAGAGGGATAGTTTCTTTTCTGAGACATACTTGCACTCACTTCATTCCTCACGATTAGTCATCGACCACCTGAACCAAGCGTGCATCTAAATTTGCCCAAACGGTGGCAGCAGCCAACAGGAGGCATCAGTTAACCTAGTATTGGTAGTTTGTCAAATGAATTTATTTTTTTGGGTGTAATACAATTTCGTTTAAATTATTCAATATTATTTTAATTTCATGTATATATTTACTTTTTTATCACAACGTCTCGGTGCTCTCGGGGCCCCCTGGTGGCGTAGAGGCCCTAAGCGACCGCGTAGTTGGCGTATGCCTTGGGCCGGCTCTGGGGCTTATCATATCGTAAATATGGCTTTTAGTGTTATATCGGTACAAACCACCACCACTCTGTCTATGGACTTCCTTTTTTCTGTCCGCACGCCTTCATCGCTGTCACCATGATGATCACCTTCACTTGCCTATGATCCACTCCTGTGTTTGAATTCTTCCATGAGGAACTTTAATCTTGTGTGTGCGAGCTGCAGCTCACTCTGCTTTAACAGACTGTTGACTCTTCCCATCTCACTGCCACCCCTAATATTTCTAACATTTGACAAACTGAAATGTTTTTCTTCTTGATAATTCCCAACAGGTGGTCAATTTTCAAACCATTTTTTTCTTATCTGATGAATAAGCCTGGATGTGTCTTCGGTTATTTAAATGTGAAGGTTTTTTTAAAAAAATGACATTGACGTGTGACTCCATGAGTCTGGGTCATAATTTCAAATTTTGCTCTGGCAGTTTGAGAAGCATGAAGTCTCACACGGCAGGTGCAGCGTGCAGACAAAGAGCCGGCACCGTTAACAGTGTGAAGCACACCCTGCTCGGTGGAATCCTGTCAGAAAATAACACTTCTGCTCCTCTGCAGGTACTGAGGCGTGTTTGTGGTGTGAGCTGCTCAGGGTTATATTCAGTTCACTGTTTGTTTGAAGAGAAGATTTGTTCAGTGCAACTGACATTTTATACCAGAATGACGACTAAGTCATTATTCTGTGCACCTCCTATATAACTAAGGCAAAGCCAACCGGTGAAGGTGGTTAGTTACTAGTTACTTATTCAGACACTATTCTGCATTTTTTTTTTCGGTGAATGACATCCATGGATCCCAGAGATGCAAAATAGAGGAAATTGGTCTGAAATTGAAAATATCTGTCCAGTCCAGTCCGACACTTATTCGACTGGAAAAAATTTCCTTTATTTTTTTGGTCAGAATGGCATTCTTTTGGTCCAAGGAGATGATTAATATAGGTTTTGACTGAAAAATTTGGTTACAACTGTAAATTGTTATTCCGGATTTTAACACCTTTAACAGAAACAATGAGTTTTTGCAGTAGTTCCATTCCTTAAATTTCTCAAAAATAATATTCCTCTCAAATATAACTGGAGTCCCTGAGTTTAAACAGATCCTGACATTTTGTGGCAACAGTTTATTTTTAACTTTATATGTAATTTGCACTGTGATGTAATCAACCAATCCAACTTGGCTCACAATTATGATTGTTACAAATATGCTCATAGCCTCTTTTGCAACAAAAAAACTGGATCGCGGGGGTAGCAGCTCAAGCAAAGCCGCCCAGACCTCCCGATCCACACACACTCCCCCAGCTCCTCCGGGGAACCCCGAGGTGTCCCCAAGCCAGCTGAGAGACGTAGTCCCTCCAGCATGTCCTGGGTCTTCCCTGGGGCTTCCTCCCAATGGGACGTGCCCGGAAACCAGGTGTCCAGGGGACATCCGGAAAAGATGCCTGAGCCACCTCAGCTGGCTTCTTTCGACGTGGAGGAGCAGCGGCTCGACTCCGAGCTCCTCCCGAGTGGCCGAGCTCTTCACCCTATCTCTAAGGGAGCGCCCAGCCACCCTGCAAAGGAAACACATCTCGACCGCTTGTACTCGCGATCTCGTTCTTTCGGTCATGAGCCAAATCTCATGACCATAGGTGAGGGTTGGAACGTAGATCAATCGGTAAATCGAGAGTTTTGCCCCCCCTACTCAGCTCTCTCTTCACCACGATGATCTGATGCAGCGACCGCATCACTGCAGATGCTACACCGATCCGTCTATCAATCTCACGCTCCATCCGTCCCTCACTCGTGAACAAGACCCCGAGATATTAAACTTATCCACTTGAGGCAAGGACACTCCACCGACCTGAAGAGGGCAAGGTACCTTTTTCCAGTCGAGAACCATGGCCTAGATGGGTGTTTCCCTCCCTCTGGCCATGCCCTTGTTCTGGTGCTTTGCAAACCTGTTTCTGATTTGCTGATTGTCACCTGGGGTTATATAAGCTCACTTGGTACATTTGCTCCTCGCCAAAATTGATGTGCCTTGTGCCCTCTTTCCAGCTCTGTACCTTGCATTCCATAGTCCTACCTGTTTGATCAACCATGTCTCAGCCTGATGATTTTTGTACTGCTCTTTTTTCTGGACTGCCTACTAGTGTACCGACCTCTGCCTATCCTACCAAGTAAAGCCTTTTTACAACCAGAGATGCCTGTTCGAGCCGTGCACTTGTGTCCAACAGTTTCTGACCAACCAGCCTGATAATTGAATGATCAATGTAATTTACAACACCAGTAAATGATATGTTTCTGTCACTGACATTAATGAATGAAGCTCCTCACCATCTCACCATGTTATTTAGGTCTTTCAGACTTTTTTTTCAGTAAAATGGATTTGGGGGAGCATTAGCATGCTAAAACTCTTCATCTTATTTGATTAAGCTGGCTTTTGTCAGCTTATTTAATTATTATTATTATTATTATTATTATTTGCTTAAATTTAAAATTGTTTGGGCACTACACAATACTTACTTTGAAATCTGAGACATGTTTTCGGTCAGTACCACATCTGGGTACTTCATCTGTGAGGTTTTAGCAATGTGCTTAGCACATCGGTGACTGATCTAATGTGGAAGCAAACCGGAAGTGATGATGCCGCGACAGGGTCCTCATGCTGGATGAAACAGATGGTATGCACAGTGCCTTGCATTCAAAATGGCAGTGCCCATGGGTTCTAGGAGTCCTCATGGCATTCACTCAATGTTCAGTATAATCCAGGTGTAATTTCTTACTACATCTTTATACCCAAATTTGGTGCAAAAGCAGTTAGCATGTTTACCTCTGAGCAAGAAGGTCCCGGTTCAAAGGCCAAAGTTCCCTATTCTGCTTTTATATCTGGAGTTGCTTCCAGAAGGGATCAAGCATAAAATTTGTGCCACAACAACATGTGGCTCCACACTGAATCTCCTATGGTGACCCTGACTAAAACCTGGAGAAGCTAAAAGTAAATCATCCAAATCTCCTTTGGGATCAACAAATTTGATCAGTTCCACCAAATTGCTCAATTTGATGAATTACTCAAAACATTTTTGAGTAATTCTTCCAAAAAAACAAAAACAAAACAAAAAAAACAAACAAACCAACAAAAAACCCCACAAGAAATTGAATTAACACAAGTGCAAGGTTTATTTATATATTTATTTAATTAAGATTGCAGATTTCTTTTTCGGGAAAGATGCATTACAGTGACATACATCGTATGTTCTTGAAAATATGTTCCAAATCAAATTCAAATATCTTCTGTATGTTAAAAGCAAAGTGGCCTCTTTGTATGCGTACGTGTGTGTGGAGCTTCGATCATGGTGAATCCAGGGAGAGCTTACATTTGCTGTTTGGTATGCTTCTGAGTTTTGGGTCAAGGATGAATGCTGCAAAAACAGAAAGTTGATAGATCTAATATTTTTGGAGAAATCAGGGATATTACATAACAACAGTGAACAATGGACTTTGAATTCACCATTAATCAGCCCTGGTAACCAAACAAGCTCCGAACAAAGGAAATATCTCAGTCTTGCCAGTTGTAAAACATGACATCAACTAAATGTGGCCAAATAATAAATACAATATTCACAAAACCTTCTCATTTCATGTCCTGCACTTCCAGTACAATCATTATAGAAATTTTGCATACTTATTACCACCCTTGAAGAATGACAACTACCTATTTTATACACACCACCCAATCGAGAACCTGTGGATCCACACGGGCAATGCACTAGACTATATTATAATAGTCAAGTGGCCTCTGTGTGTGTGTATATGCATGCATGCATGAGTGTGTGTCTTTGGCTTTGCTCACGGAGAAACTGGGAGAGCTGACATTTTCTGTTTGGTAAGCTTATGTATTTTGGGTCAAGGATGAACGATCAAAAACGGAAAGTTGATAGGACAAATATTTTGAAGACATTAGTGATTATTAGCTTACCAGTGAACAATGGACATTGTGCTGCATTGCACCATGGGAGTTTGGGGTATTGGGGGTTTTGAATGTTGTTAATGTGGTTCATTTAGTTTTACAGTGTTGTTAGTGTTATTCTGAAGTGCCCTGCCCAGCGGAGGGCAGGGCACTTTGGGTCTTAACTAGTACTGTGCCTGTGGTCTTCCATTTCCTCACTATGTTCCTCACAGTGGAAACTGACAGCTGAAATCTCTGAGATAGCTTTTGTATCCTTCCCCTAAACCATGATGTTGAACAGTCTTTGTTTTCAGATCATTTGAGAGTTGTTTAGAGGCTCCCATGGGATAAAAAAACTTTATAACCTGCCATCCCTGGTTCTCAAGACCAGGCACATAAGTGGCTCTACTCTACTTTTCTACTCTCCTATTTTACTCTTCCTTTTTAGATATTTAGATATACCTCTGTATACTGGGCATAATTCCACCTTAGAATTGGAATATAATATATAACATATACCTTACTGAATTTTCATGTTGCCACTCATTAGAAGGGATGCAAAGAGGGGAAACATTTGCAAATGGCCACCTTAAATACCCTTTCTCATGATTGGATTCACCCGTGTAAGGAGGTCAAGGGTCAATGAGCTTACCAAACCAATTTTGTGTTCCAATAATTAGTGCTAAATGTATTCAATCAGCAAAATGACAAGGGTACCCAAATTTATGCACCTGCCCAATTTTGCTTAAATAATTATTGCACACTTTCTGTAAATACTAGAAACTTCATTTCACTTGTGTGTTCACACGTGTGTTCATCTGCTATATGATATATTTAACTGAAATATCTGATCCAGACAACCAATGATTTATAAAAGAAAATCATGAAAATGATCAGGGGTGCCCAAACTTTTGCATACAACTGTGTGTGTGTGTGTGTATATATATATGTGTATATATATATGTGTATATATATATATATATATATATATATATATATATATATATATATATATATATATATACAGTGAGGACACTCAAAGCGCTTTACAAATAGTGCCTCACATTCACGCCCGATGTCAAGGTGCTGCCATACAAGGCTCTCACTACACACCGGAAGCAATAGGGAATTAAAGACCTTGCCCAAGGGCCCCTTGTGATTTTCCAGTCAGGCTGGGATTTGAACTGAGGATCTTCTGGTCTCAAGCCCAATGCCTTAACCATGAGACCATCACCTCCCCCAATAGTGGATTTTTTAATAGTTGCACTGAAAGAATAAATCACCACTTAACTAGTTACAGGAGAGTTAGTTTTCCCTTGCAATGACAATGATTATTACTCAGCTCTATGAGCTTCAGCCGAATATTGGTAATAAAGCTCATAGCAATAATGCCTAAAGCTCTAAAACTATGCACAAGTAGACCTAAGAAATGTCTTAAAATAGGTTGTCCAACACAAAACTCAACATGTGACTACATACAAGCCACTTAATATTATTATTATTATTATTATTAGCTATGCCTATATGTTGGAATAAGGGATTAGGGATAGAACTCTTCAAATTATTGTTCATTACTTTCCATTTCAGTCATACTCACAGATGAAATGTTTGTCCACAGCCTTTGAACTGGCGATTTGTGCAGTTTATGGCATTTATTTGGCAAGATCACAAAGAATAAAATTGCATGCCCCTGGTGAAAGATCGGTAGAAAAGGCCATTCAGGAGCGGATCATGCGAGTGGTAATATGGGGGGGCCGATTTGCTTCAAAAAATATTGGTCAATGAGCTATTTCGTGTTATATGCAGATCAGTGGGTTTTGGGGTTTTAAATGTTGTTATTGTGGTTCATGTTATTTTTACAGTGTTGTTCGTATTTTTGTCATTCAGTTGGTTTAGTTGGTTTAGTTAAGTGTCATGTTGACGTTATCATGAGTGAGAACAATTGTGCGTTTGATGTCTTCCGCCACCATTTGTGTTTGTGGGTGTGTAAAAATAAGTGTGTACAGTACATGTGTGCATGCATGTGTGCAATTTCAAACACGGACAAACTGGGGAGAGCTGACATTTGCTGTTTGGTATGCTTACGTATTTTGGGTAAAGGATGAATGTCGCCATAATGGAACATTGATAGGACTAATACTTTTGAAGAAACTATGAAAATTAGCTAATAACACAGAACAATAGATATTGAGAATTACATTCCAGACTCACACGCCAACCCAGGGAGTGTGGTAAATAATCTATATATTGCATGCGTAATTTTATTCAGTTAGTTCAATGAGAGTACATAATATGATTGTAAATAAGTTAAAATACATGGATGATACAAGAAAGTGAAAACGCTTATTTCCATTGTGGTCCATTTAAAAATGAAATGACAAAATAGAAGTTATAATAAATAAAATATAATAATAATACAGTGTTTATGATAACAAGAACCTAAACAATTTATAAATACATTAAGACAGCGAATTAACATTAAAAAATACGTAATTAACAGAAAATAAAAAGGATGAGGTCTTTTTCTAAAAACTGACTTACATGCCATTTCAACTCATTATAAAAACTTTGGATAATTTACAGTATTACCACCCTTGAAAAATGTCAGCTACCTCTTTTATAAATACTACCCACTCTAGAGCCAGTGGATCCACATGGGCAGCGTATAAGTAATACATACTTTTTCTCTGAGATTATCCATCTGCACACCAAATTTCATTAACATCATCATACAACATTTTACTTACTTACTTTGTGCCAGATATTCTGGATTTTAGTTCTAGAATATATTCCAGATCACCTCCAAAACTGAATTAGTCTATCAGTCTATCAGTTTAAAAAATAAAGACTATAAGCACATTCATGCAAGCTGGTCCAAGTCAAAGTGCAAGTCTACTCAAGAAAGAAAAATAAAACCTGCAAATGACCGGACAGGATGTACGGACTGACTTTTTTGAGCAATAGAAAATGCATATCTCGAAAGATCTGTGTCAGAAAAGAAAAAGTGGTTGTTGGCTTGGTTGTTGAAAAACGTAACATGGAACTGCAGCGGTTCTCTCTTTTATATGCTCACATTGAAAAATGCACCTGTTGTGTTACAGTAATCCAAACAAATGAGCCCTCCAGTCGCTCCCAATTATGTATTTATGTGTTTGTTTCAGCTCATCATCTATCAGCAGAAATTTAAAAATCACGAACATACTGTATACATCTTCAACTGCTTATCCAGGATTGGGTCACGGGGACAAATATATAACTATAAAAAAATAGTATCCATTTACTAACTGAAGCAACCACTGATGTCGACGTGACTTGTGTTGTAATAAGAAATTGCTTTTTGTGTTTTAGCAGTCTCACTGTGGACAGACAGATTACAATACAAGTCTCTTTCTGCTTTGCTTGATGCAATAAGGAGCCCTGCCTAGATTTAGCAAAAATAATGCTATAAGTTAATAAACATTGCCTTCTCAGCAAATTGTCTTTTTATTTTTGCTTTGACACGTGAAATGTTTGCTGATGAAATGTGTGGCAGTTTGTTTGTAGAGCTACTTTGCTGTCTCATTCTTTGATAGTTAGCTAGATACTGGTGCTATCATCGTGAAACACAGCAAACAACTGGTGAGCTGACGGCGTGTGTGAGAACAAAATATTTGGTGACATCAGCAGTGTCTAGATCTACATCTTTACCTAGATCTGGTTTGTCCATGTTCACCGTTTCACTCGAACTGTTTGCTTTTGTGTGGCGCTGCTAACGGAAATAAACCAATAAAGAGAAGAGAAGGAAAACAAATGCTGTCAGGGTTAAGAAACAAGCAAACATGATAAGAATCAGGGTCGACGTCTTGTTAGTCGTCCACTTTTGTCAGGGTGCTCTTTGAATGCAGGCCTGAACCGCAAGCCGCCAAGATTGCTCCGAGCTTTACATTAACGAGGAAGACGGCCTTCCCTTTGTGAGGAGGGAGTGTGGGTAAAACCGCGAGCTGTTTCTTCAGCTGTCACCACGTCTGGATGTGAAGTGTCACTCGTTTATTTCCCACCCACAGCATCCGTTCGTGCCCAAAGGCTATCACTATTGGGAATGATTATGCTGGATTTGCTGGCGCTCTTCCAGAAGCAGGTTCAGAGCGCGTCAGAGCGGTGAGTCACCGCGGGATCACCGGCTGTGTCACAGATAAAGGAGGAGGCTCAGAGTGACAGAATGGAAAGTGTAAACAAATACGACCTCCAGGCGACTTGTCTTTTATTCTGACGTGCCTATTTTCTCTCAGCCTTTTAAGTGGAGATTCATTTCCTTGTTTGCATTCTTTGCCTCGATTCTTTCTTTCCTTTTTCCTCCACCCTGTTCAGACTGAAGAAAACAGCATTCCACTGTGAAACCATCTGCCTGGTAGGAAGCTGCTGTCCAACCCATAAGTCATGATAACAGCCGTTTTCCTCCTTCTAACACACACTCACATTCTTATTCTTCTATCCTTGTGAAGAACCATTTGCATAATGCACCCCTGCATCAGGGCTTCCCCAAAATTTTCTTCCATTCCATCCTTGAAAGCCAAAATATCCCTGCCAACCCCACACTTCCTAAGTTCATCAATAAACTAACGCAGCCTTTACTTGCCTATTAATTATTTTGGTAAAATAACTTGAAAAATCTACCTCTATTGATTTTATTGAAGCATCAAGCACACATACAACATGTACAGCAGCTAAAATAAGTATTTAACACATCACCTTTTGTCTCAGTAAATATAGTTCTAAAGGTGCTATTGATATGAAAGTTTCACCAGATGTCGGTAACATCCCAAGTAATCCACACATGCAAAGAAATCAAACCATAGATGTCCATGAAGTAAGTTATGTGTAATAATGTGAAATGACACAAGAAAAAATATTGAACACCTAAAGAAAGGGAGGTGCAAAAAGACATGGAAAGCAAGAAACTAGCCGAAATCTGTCAGTAATTAGAAAGCAGTCCTGCCCCTTGTCAGTGCAAATTAATATCAGCTGGGTCAGTCCCAACTAATGGCTTATAAAAAAAGGTGCCTCATTACCAAGGTGTCACACAAGAAAAATCTCATGATGGGTAAAAACAAAGAGCTCTGCCAAGATTTTTGCAACCTTATTGTTGCAAAACATTCTGATGCCATTACTTACAGAATGATTTCTAAACTTCTGAAGGTTCCAGTGAGGACTGCTGTGGCCATAAGTGAAAGTGGCAAGAACATCCTTTCACCTTAAACTGGGCACAATTAGGTGAAGAGTGAAAAGAATGATCAGAAGAGTTCTCCAAGAGCCAAGGACCATTTGTGGAGAGCTTCAGAAGACCTAGATTTAGCAAGTGCAATTGTTTAAAGAAAACAATAAGTAATGCATTCAACTGCCATGGCCTGTATGCAATCTCACCACACAAGACTCCATTATTGAAGCTTGTTTAAAGTTTGCTGCACAACATTTAGACAAAACTGTGAAATTCTGGGAGAATATAGTCTAGTTAGATGAGACCAAAACTGAACTCTTTGGATGCCATAATACACAAAAATAAGTGGCACTGCTCATCACCCCAAAAACACCATACCAACAGTGAAGTTTGGAGGTGGCTCATTATGGTGTGGGGCTGTTTTTCTGCATACAACACTGGCAAACTTCATATAATTCAAGGAAGGATGAATGGAAAAATGTACCAAGACATTATTGATAAACATTTATTGCAATCTACCAGGATAACGAAGATGAAATGAAGGTGGACATTTCAGCAAGACAATGATCTCAAACACACAGCCAAGGAAACTCTCAGCTGGTTTCAGAGAATGTAAATAAAGCTGCTTGAATGTCCCAGCCAATCACCTGACTTGAATCCAATAGAAAGTTAATGGAAAGAACTAAAGATCAGAGTTCATAGAGGAGGTCCACAGAAGCTTCTGTAACCCATTCTTCTTATGTGGAAGAATTGGTCGAAACCACACCTGAGCAATGTCTGTGATGAGTTTCTCCAAACAGGAGGTGTCTTGAAGCTGTCATTAACAACAAAGGCTTTTGTAAGAAGTATTAAATAAATTTCGGTAAGCGTGTTTTTAATACTTTTCCCCTGTGTCATTCCATTGTATTACCCATAACTTAATTTCTGTACAACCCCAATTCCATTGAAGTTGGGACATTGTGTAAAATGTAAATAAAAAAGAATACAATGATTTGCAAATCTTCTTCAACCTATTTTCAACTGAATACACCACAAAGACAAGATATTTAATGTTCAAACTGATAAACTTTATTGTTTTTGTGCAAATATTTTCTCATTTTGAAATGGATGCCTGCAACATGTTTCAAAAAAGCTGGGACAGTGGTATGTTTAGCACTGTGTTAAACATTTCCTTCTGACAACACTCAATAAGCATTTGGGAACTGAGGACACTAATTGCTGAAGCTTTGTAGGTGGAATTCTTTCACATTCTTGCTTGATGTACGACTTCAGTTGTTCAACAGTCCGGGGTCTCCATTGTCGTATTTGGGCTTCATAATGCGCCACACATTTTCAAAGGGTGACGGGTCTGGACTGCAGGCAGGCCAGTCTAGTACCCGCACTCTTTTACTATGAAGCCACACTGTTGTGGACATGTACAGAATGTGGCTTGGCATTGTCTTGCTGAAATAAGCAGGGATGTCCCTGAAAAAGACGTTGCTTGGATGGCAGCATGTGTTGCTCCAAAACATGGATGTACCTTTCATCATTGATGGTGCCATCACAGATGTGTAATTTGCCCAATGGGCACTAACACACCCCCATACCATCACAGATGCTGGCTTTTGAACTTTGCGCTCATAACAGTCTGGATGGTCTTTTTCCTCTTTTGTCTGGAGGACACGGCATCCATGATTTCCAAAAACAATCTAAAATGTGGACTCATCAGACCACAGCACACTTTTCCACTTTGCGTCTGTCCATTTCAAATGAGCCCAGGCCCAGAGAAGGCAGCGGCGTTTATGGATGTTGTTGATGTATGGCTTTTGCTTTGCATGGTAGAGTTTTAACTTGCACTTGTAGATGTAGCGACGAACTGTGTTAACTGACAATGGTTTTCTGAAGTGTTCCTGAGCCCGCGTAGTAAGATCCTTTATACAATGATGTCGGTTTTTAATGCAGTGCCACCTGAGGGATCGAAGGTCACGGGCATTCAGTGTTGGTTTTCGGCCTTGCTGCTTATGTCTAGATACTTCTCCAGATTCTCTGAATCTTCTGATTATATTATATCCAATCAGGTGTTCTTTAAACATTCATCAACTTTCCCAGTCTTTTGTTGCCTCTGTCCCAGCTTTTTTGTATTGTGTTGCAGGCATCCATTTCAAAATGAGCAAATATTTGCACAAAAACCAATAAAGTCTATCAGTTTGAACATTAAATATCTTGTCTTTGTGGTGTATTCAATTGAATATAGGTTGAAGAGGATTTGCAAATCATTGTATTCTGTTTTATTTACATTTCACACAATGTCCCAACTTCATTGGAATTGGGGTTGTACTTGTTTGTTTTGATTTCTTCATATGTGTAGATTACTTGGGTTGGTATTGACATCTGGTAAAAATTTCATGTCAATAGCACCTTTATAAAATCATATATTTACCGAGAAAAATGGTGATGTGTTTAATACTTATTTTACCCACTGTACAGTTAAACTACGATTAAGCTGCTGTATTTATTTATTTATTTGTTTGTTTTTACCTATGCACATGTTGCTGTTGAATGTGAAATATACAGTTTAGGAAACTGAGTTCTCAGGCACAAAATAACACAAGTAAGACCTTGTCCTGGGCCCTGTTCTTTGTGTTATTTTGATGAAACTGTATGGTCTTTGACCGATGAGTTTTCACTATTTGCTGGAGAGATTTCATCTTTTTGAAAGCAGATGGCCTGTTCACAGTGACTACTTGTGTGATGTATTTTGACTGAACTGTGATGCTTTTAAATTTGACTTTTGCATGTTATCTGTTTGTGGATAGTTGTTTGTAATTTGGGTTTGTAGTCTCTTTCCTTTTCATATTTTACTCTTGCTGTAAACATGGCTTATAGATGCTGGCACCAGTGTCGCAGACTGAACGGTCCACCTTTTGCATCTGCGCATGCGTCATTTCGGAGCTCCGCCGCTCGTCTAAGACACAGTCTCTTCACCCAAAGTGATCAAATGGATTAATGGGATTATTAACCATCAGATAACAAGGTAAAATCATTCTAAAGTCAGTTTTAAGCAGAAACAGGGCCGTTTTAAGCAGAAACTTGGCGAAATTCCGTGATGCTTTGAAAGGCATCAGCTAGCAGCTCATTTAGCCGCAGCACTCTGATCGCTTCCGCCGCCTTTTATGATGAAATAATGCTGAATTTATGTGGAAATGACTGTTGTTCAAAAGCTTCAGATATCTGTCGCTGAGATAGATGATGACTGGAATGCAGTTTGAAGCAGAAACAAGGTTTCAATCTGTGAATCACAGCTAATGACGCATGCGCAGATGCAAAAAGCGGACCGATTTTTAGGGGTGACCGTTCAGTCGACAACACTGGCACAGCATTAAACCACTTTCACACACTGATTCACTGACTAACTCTTTGTGGATTACTGTACTAGCTGATTTTATTAAATGGACAATTTGGTGTAAAACTTGTGCCAAATCCCAATGTGGATCTGTGCTCTGTCTGCTATGGGAGCAACCAAAAGGACAACAATAATGTGTCTTTCTTCTAATTATTCCTTTCCTTTATCTTGCAGTAGTGCAGTGCCCATAGGAAGTTTTTATTCCTATAGAAAATAGGGAGCTTAAGTCGATTTTTTTATGGATGGACATATGAGGCTGTGTTTGAAGGTGGGATGTACAATGAGGTGGACTTATGTCATATTATGTTTTTATTTGAATATAGTATTTCATATTATTTTTTAAAAATCTGTTTTATTATCAATTATAGGAAAATAAAAGGATTCCTATTACACAGGTTCTCGGAAGAGAGTCAGGCAAAATTAAACAGAACATTTAGAATATTTGAAACAGCAAATCAGTGTCCCACCTCCTGAACACAGTTTATTTAAACTTGAACAAGCAAATATAAGATTTTATTCAGCTTATGTACTTAATGAAACGTTGTAAAAATTGTGGGAAAATATATTTTATTCATCTTATGTACTTCATGAAACATTGTACAAATTGTGGAAAAATATAATATTTTATTAATCTTATGTACTTACTGAAACTTTGTACAAATAGTGGGAAATTTGTTGGCATTATCAAAAAAAAAAAAAAAAAAAAAAAAACGGATTTTAGCTAACATCTCCATGTCAGGTTAAACTCAGTCACAAGGAACACTGACAGCATGCCTTTCACAGTAAACATATTTTCTGGGATGCTGGCTTTAAACATTTTATTGTGAAACAGCGTGAGCAACATGAACTATCTAGTGTTGTTTAACTTTACTACCAGTAACATCAGTGAGCCACTCCATCTTGGAAGTACGAATGTTACAATGTTAATCAAAACTAAGGTTTCAAAATAAACGTTTTGTAAATTAATCCCCAAAATTTTCATCATAAAGGATGCACATCATCGTGCTGTGAACAAACCATATCTGTAAGCTAAAGTCGATCTGACAAACAGCCCGATAGATATGCGAGTCACATACCCACACACAGACGTTTCTTGCTTTATAGATTATACACTCACCGGCCACTTTATTAGGTCAACTGCTTGTTAACACAAATAGCTAATCAGGCAATCACATTCCTGCAACTCTGCATTTAGGCATTTGGATGCGGTGAAGATGATTTGCTGAAGTTCAAACCGAACATCAGAATGTCAGGATTTGCCCCGGCCTGGGGTTCATGTCGGGTTTTCCCCTTATTTGGGTCTAGGCTTACAGTATGCTGAGGATTTTTATGGTTTTATTTTTCATATCTATTTACATTGTCAGTTAAGTCTTGTTTTGGTTCTGTTCATTTTGTTATTTTGTGTAATGCTTTTGTTACCAATTTAATTCTCTGTTTATCATTTATTTGTGGTTTAGTCATTCTTTGCATTACCTGTATTCTGTAGTCTCTGGTTTTGTTTTTGTTCATTTATTTATTTTCTATTCAGTCCATAGTTTGTTTTGTCATGTTTATTGTATTCACTTTCCCATATCAGGTCCCCTCTAGTTTTAGTTATTATCATTTGTTTTCTGGTTTTCCACTGTTTGACTCGCCACCTTAGTTCTTAGTTTTGCCCCTTTATTTTGTTCGCATTTATTATGGGTTGTCAAGTATGTCACGTTTTGCACTGTTGGGTTTTCTGTCACTTTAGTATCTTGCCCCTGTTCACTTTGCTTTTGTCCTACTCCACTCTCTTGCACTTGCCTTTGTCTTCCCCGGTCACGCCCCCTTCCAGCACCTTCTGCACACCTGTGTCTTGTTCTCTAATTTTCCACCTGCCTTATTTAAGTCTTTTGAGTTCAGCACCACCTCACCAGTATGTTGCAATCATTTGTATCCACGTCCCAGCCTTTTGTCTTGTCCTGTTTTTGCCTTGTCGTGTACCGACCTTGCTTTGTCTTTCGGATCTGCTTTTGCCTCAGCCCAAGTACTTAGTCTCTTCATGTTACTGAACCCTGCTTGTTTTTTGACCACGCCTTTTGTCTCACGCCTGCTTGTACCTCCGCTTTTGCTGTCTGCCAACTTGTGTACCGAACCACTGCTTTGCCTCCTGATAAAGTTTTTCTGATTATTCCATCAACTCTGCCTGTGGGTCTGCATTTGTGTCCTCCACCTTCTGTGCCACAAGTTCTCGCTGCCTGACACAGAATGATTTGAATGTTGTGTGGTTGTTGGTTCCAGACGATTTGGTCTGAGTATTTCAGAAAATGCTGATCTACTGGGATTTTCACACACAACCATCTCTAGGGTTTACAGATAATGATCTGAAAAGGAGGAGATATGCAGTGAGCAGCAGTTGTGTAGATGATAAAGCCTCGTTGATGTCAGAGGTCAGAGGAGAATGGACAGACTAGTTGAATTGGCGACTGTGTGATGCCATCATGTCAATATGGACCAACATCTCTGAGAGATGTTTCCAACAACTTGTTGAATCTATACCATGAAGAATTAAGGCAGTTCTGAAGGAAAAAGAGGGTCCAACCCAGGACTAGGAGGGTGTACCAAATAAAGTGGCCGGTGAGTGTATTTTGTGAGTGACTCACTGTTTGATAAGGTCTTTTAAATGATAATGATGATCAATCAATCAATCAATCAATTTTTTTATATAGCGCCAAATCACAACAAACAGCTGCCCCAAGGCGCTTTATATTGTAAGGCAAGGCCATACAATAATTATGTAAAACCCCAACGGTCAAAACGACCCCCTGTGAGCAAGCACTTGGCTACAGTGGGAAGGAAAAACTCCCTTTTAACAGGAAGAAACCTCCAGCAGAACCAGGCTCAGGGAGGGGCAGTCTTCTGCTGGGACTGGTTGGGGCTGAGGGAGAGAACCAGGAAAAAGACATGCTGTGGAGGGGAGCAGAGATCAATCACTAATGATTAAATGCAGAGTGGTGCATACAGAGCAAAAAGAGAAAGAAACAGTGCATCATGGGAACCCCCCAGCAGTCTACGTCTATAGCAGCATAACTAAGGGATGGTTCAGGGTCACCTGATCCAGCCCTAACTATAAGCTTTAGCAAAAAGGAAAGTTTTAAGCCTAATCTTAAAAGTAGAGAGGGTGTCTGTCTCCCTGATCTGAATTGGGAGCTGGTTCCACAGGAGAGGAGCCTGAAAGCTGAAGGCTCTGCCTCCCATTCTACTCTTACAAACCCTAGGAACTACAAGTAAGCCTGCAGTCTGAGAGCGAAGCGCTCTATTGGGGTGATATGGTACTACGAGGTCCCTAAGATAAGATGATAATGATTTTTAAAACATTGTTTTGATTTTAAATGATTTTCCTAAATTTTTGACTAAATTTTTGGAAGAATCTTGTTTTCCAAGGTGACTTACAGTCATTCACAAATTGCCACCGGAAGCGTCCACACAAGTGACCTGACCCACTCACCAGGAACAATGTATGGGGCTCAGTCTTCTCAAGGACACATAGCGGTTCATAGTTCTCCTCTCAGCCATCACAGCTGTTCTAAGTGGTGCAGAAATTAGTATTTTGAGCACAAACAGGCAGTTCACATATAATCTCTCTGTAAGATCAGCAGGCTGATGTGAATCTGTTGTGACTGCAAACCATGACACAGAGTGAGTCTGTGTGTGTGGCTGCTCATTCACCGCCACATACAAAAAAAGCAAAGTCAGTGATCATTAATGGGAACTTGGGGCCATGTTCGTGGAATTAGCTAATTAGTTGCATGTTTCCATTCAAAAGACGACATATGCACCTTATTTCGAGCCCCCATGAGGCTTTGCGTGAATTATGGGTGAGACTTCTGGTAAGAACCGGAACTGGTGTTTGTTTACATGTTAACTGTTCGCGTGAATCCACTTTCTACGAGGCTTAGAGACGTAAACAGCAGCTGTCACAGCTCAGACGAGACAACATTACAATCCGGTTGTCTACGAATACAGAGAGCTGGAAGGACGACATGAAGAAGTGGCCTAAGATAACATACGGTAGCATTTTTAGCTCTTTTCTTAACTCTCACTTTGAATGGGGAGGCAATGAACAATCTGAAAAGCTCTGAGGCGTATCAGGACCTGCACAGTAATAATGTTGGTCCCATTCTGCTAAAAGAGGTCTTGGGACACAACTTATTTACCTTAAGGCAGACGTAGAGGCCAACAGAAGCCTTAAAGTCCCTCATCACTGAGCCTGGGTTTGAGTTTCAGCATCAGCTGAAATAAACGGCAAGGAGTTCATGCATCGTAGGTCGAGGCAGAGCTCCAGGTGGATACGTTTTGTTAATTATAATGTATGAACTAATGTGACAGAATAGATGTGAGCCCTGGTTAAAATACACCACATTTTTACATTTTATTTTACATTCCTCCAGGTCCAGTTGACACTGATGTGCCTGCAGCTGGTTATCTGCACACCAACTGAGCACCCGGAGTTGGACATTTCATTTGACAAAGTCTTTACAGACATACACATGAAACACCTCCAGAATTTCTGCTTTTCACATCTGCTTCCAACATTAGTGGATGAATTTGTTGCAAAGAAAGTGCTGCTCTGCCCCAAATATCTGAATCTCTTAAAAATACAGTCATCAATGAATGTGTAAATGTGTGTTACAGACAACAAAAGAGCACTGTATGAAGGAAAATGATGAGGGATGTAAATAAGGCCCCTCAGCCAATGGACTAGTTGTCGGAAGTTGCAACCATAATCACTTCTACAGCAGCACCCCCAGGAATAAGGTAGATAACCTGTGTGTGTGTGGGGGGGGGGGGGGGGGGGGGGGGGTAGAATAAGTTCTCCACCATGAAACCAAGTTTTAACTGTCAGACAACCATTTGATGGTCTTTACAAATGTTAGAAGCATGGTCAAGTGTTGTCACTTTGCAACAATATCCACAGTGAAAGTGTTTCTCATAACAACAGATTCCCTCCCACTGTGAAAAAAAACCACCTGCTCAGAGCGTGACGTCAGACGTCTGCAGGCCGACAGTACCAACCCCCACTACACTGTCGCCATCACCGCAGCACACACGCACACACATGAGTGTGTGTGCGTGTGTGCGCAAAAACCACAGGGACTGTGCATGCTGCAGATATTCAAGCTTATTCAAGAAACATACTGCATAAATTACACACAGCGTTCTTTTACTTTATGAAGTGAATAAAAGCACCTGTGTGGGATTAGGTTTGTGTCACAAGTATTAACAATTTTTTTCTTAAACAACAAAGTAAAACTATTGCACATTCAATCTTTTTATTTATATTACCATATTATTTGATGTCATTGTTGGATGTATTGTTGTCTGATTGTACATGCAAATTAAATATAGTTCCTGTTCACTTTTAGCAAATAAATTCTCATACTGTTGTTTCAGTTCCACTTGGCTGAAGATTTTTTTGCTTATTATTATTATTATTATTATTTGATGATGATGATAATAATAATGGCTTATTGGTTAGCATGGTCACGTCACAGCAAGAAGGTCGTGGGATCGCTTTCCATCTGGGCCTTTCTGTGTGGACTTTGCATGTTCCCCCCATGTTTGCATGAGTGCTCTGCGGGTGCTCCGGCTTCCTATCACCTCCAAAGTCATGCAGGATAGGTGAACTGGTGACTCTAAATTGACCGTAGGTGTGACTGTGTTTGTCTGTCTGCATGTGACCCTGCGATGGAATCAAGGCCCATCCATGGTGTATCAAGCGACTGGACTAAGTGGGTATAGAAAATGAATAATAATAATCATAATAATAATAATCATGCCGTGAGCAAATAACTCACAGAAATCAGCAACAATCAGATATGGACTTCTGTCACATATGTTACAGAAATGTAAGGGGCTTGTGTGCAAGCTACCAAATCTGAAAATTCCTGAAAATTAAGACTGCCCCTCCCTGAGCCTGGTTCTGCTGGAGGTTTCTTCCTGTTAATAGGGAGTTTTTCCTTCCCACTGTCGCCAAGTGCTTGCTCACAGGGGGTCGTTTTGACCTTTGGGGTTTTTACGTAATTATTGTATGGCCTTGCCTTACAATATAAAGCGCCTTGGGGCAACTGTTTGTTGTGATTTGGCGCTATATAAATAAAATTGAATTGAATTGAATTGATTTATTTGAACAACACCTGTGCCCATTCCTTGTGTGAGGTGGAGTTGCGTCAGAAAAGGAATCCAGTGTAAAATCTGTGCCAAACCAACATTAGATATTGGACCCATAGTGGCGACCCCAACTGAAAAGGAAAAGCTAAAAGAAGAATTAACATGAAGCCTAAACCATATTTAACTAAAAACCACATAAAACTGATTGTAGACAATGTTACATTTTTAAAGTTGAGTATGTGATTTCTAATCATTCTATGTCCAGCTTATAGTGATTCTAGAATTCACACTGATCTTCTAATTGTAGCGGGATGAAAGTCCCGGGTCCCAATTGAAAAGACGTTCCCGCAAGCTTGGCTAACGGGGAGTTCCCCTTTGGCTGACCTGGTAGAGGAACGGTCTTTTGGTGTGAGCCGCGTGGGTTCGATCCCCCACCGTCGTCCCGGCCACGAAGGTCCTGCTGCTTCAATGTGGCGTCACGAACAGGATGTGGGTCACAGAGTATGCTAACATGCACCTGTGACTTCAGGACGAAGTCAAAAATGGTGGGGAGATGTGTAGCGGGATGAAAGTCCCGGGTCCCAATTGAAAAGACGTTCCCGCTAGCTTGGCTAACAGGGAGTTCCCCTTTGGCTTACCTGGTAGAGGAACGGTCTTTTGTGCGAGCCACGTGGGTTCGATCCCCACCTTCGTCCCGGCCACGAAGGTCCTGCTGCTTCAATCTAAGACCGTTCCTCTACCAGGTCAGCCAAAGGGGAACTCCCCACCGTTGTCCCGGCCACGAAGGTCCTGCTGCTTCATAATGCATCCTTATTGGTGCCCAAGAATTCAGTTATGTTTGTCTGTAGGATGCCATAGAAGGATTGATGTTTCCTTGTGATTGGACTATAGAACAGAAGCAGAATATAAAAGACAGTTTAGCTTCTTACTTCTTTGCTGATATTGTAAGACCCGAGTTCCTTAGTAGAGAAGCTTGAATCTTCGACTGGACTGGGTTGCTTGAGGCGAGGACGTTTCGCTTCAAATCGCAGAAGCTTCCTCAGCTAACATTCTTGCTCAGGAAGTCTGACTTCTGTCTGACTCTTGTAGAGAAGAATAAAACAGAAGCCAACCAAAGTTCGAGTTTTAAACCTAACCAGACCCCTCCTACTGAGAGGCAGACTGCTATAGGCTAGTGACTAAACAATAGCTCTAATTAGCAACTATTGTGCTCTAGTTAGCACACCTAATGACAGGACAGCTGTCCCTCTAATGATGGGATGGATGCCTTTCTGATGGCTCCCTTGATGACATGAATGACTGATTACCATGAACAAAAGACTGAAACTCCTTTGACCTGAGTACACCATTGTAAACAGGGGATAAAGTGTGTCTCAGACCCTTTCCCCGGTTAAGGCTGGGTTTCAAACGTTTCACAAAGAATGCCTCCTTGACCCCTCTCTCAAAGCATTTCTTCTCTCTGGCTAATATTTTAACTTCCTTGTCCTCAAACGTGTGGTTAGTGTCTTTAAGGTGGACATGAACCGCAGACTGAGGTCCACTGGCGCCCTCTCTGCGGTGCTGGTATAGCCTTTTGTGTAAAGGTTGCTTCGTTTCACCTATGTAGTGTTCGTTACAGTTTTCCTGACATCTGATAGAATACACTACATTGCTCTGTTTGTAACTAGGGATCATGTCCTTAGGGTGAACTAATTTCTGTCTCAAGGTGTTAACCGGTTTAAAGTAAACTGAGATTTTGTGCTGTCTGAAGATCCTCTGTAGTTTTCCCCCTACTCCTGCTAAATAAGGGAGAGACACTCCTCTTCTTCTTGTCTCCGTCTCCTGTCTATCTGGTCTCTTTGTTCTCTGGGACTTCTGCACTTTGTCCAGGGACCATCGTGGGTACCCACATACTGTGAGGGGTTTCTGGACACGTTGTTCTTTAGCCCTTCCCTCTGCAGTTGTGGGCACCTGTAGGGCTCTGTGTTGAAGCGTCCTGATCACCCCGAGCTTGTGTTCAAGGGGGTGGTTTGAGCCAAAGAGCAGATATTGGTCAGTGTGAGTTGGTTTTCTGTAAACCCCTGTCTGGAGCTGCCTGCCAATCGTAACATCACAGTCCAAGAAGGCTAAATGGTTGTTTCTGGCATCCTCACGTGTGAACTTGATATTGGTGTCCACCGAGTTGATGTGTTCTGTAAAGTCCTCAACTTGCTGTTGCTTGATTTTAACCCATGTGTCATCAACATATCTGAACCAGTGACTGGGAGAGATGCCCGTGAAAGACGTCAAGGCTGTCTTCTCCACTCGCTCCATGTACAGATTGGCCACAATGGGGGATACCGGAGACCCCATCGCACAACCATGAATCTGCCTGTAGTAATTCCCCCTAAACAGGAAATACGTGCTGTTGAGACAGATCTCCAAAAGTTTGCAGATGTGGTCTGGTGTGAGTTTGGTCCTTTCAAGTAGAGACACATCCTTCAGCAGTCTCTGCCTCACAGCTGAGACGGCCTCAGCAGTGGGGATGCAGGTGAACAATGATGTCACATCAAAAGACACCATAGTTTCATCTGCCTCCAGCTGTAGGTCCTTGATCTTGTTCACAAAATCTTGTGTGTTCTCCACATGGTGGTCTGAGTTACCCACTAGAGGAGCCAAAATCCACTTGAGGTACTTGGCCAAATTGTACGTGATGGAATCTGTGCTACATACAATAGGCCTGAGTGGCACGTCCTGTTTGTGGATTTTGGGCAGTCCATAGATGCACGGAGTGGCATCCCCAGGGTACAGTCTGTAGTATGTCTGCCTGTCGATGAGTCCCTCTTTCTCCAGGTTTTGGAGGTAGCTAAGGACCAAACACACACCAGACCACATCTGCCAAGTTACAAACAGAGCAATGTAGTGTATTCTATCAGATGTCAGGAAAACTGTAACGAACACTACATAGGTGAAACAAAGCAACCTTTACACAAAAGGCTATACCAGTACCGCAGACAGGGCGCCAGTGGCCCTCAGTCTGCGGTTCAATCTCCACCTTAAAGACACTAACCACACGTTTGAGGACAAGGAAGTTAAAATATTAGCCAGAGAGAAGAAATGGTTTGAGAGAGGGGTCAAGGAGGCATTCTTTGTGAAACGTTTGAAACCCAGCCTTAACCAGGGAGGGGGTCTGAGACACACTTTATCCCCTGTTTACAATGGGGTACTCAGGTCAAAGGAGATTCAGTCTTTTGTTCATGGTAATGAGTCATTCACATCATCAAGGGAGCCATCAGAAAGGCATCCATCCCATCATTAGAGGGACAGCTGTCCTGTCATTAGGTGTGCTAACTAGAGCACAATAGTTGCTAATTAGAGCTATTGTTTAGTCACTAGCCTATAGCAGTCTGCCTCTCAGTAGGAGGGGTCTGGTTAGGTTTAAAACTCCAGCTTTTGTTGGCTTCTGTTTTATTCTTCTCTACAAGAGTCAGACAGAAGTCAGACTTCCTGAGCAAGAATTTTAGCTGAGGAAGCTTCTGCAATTTGAAGCGAAACGTCCTCGCTTCAAGCAACCCAGTCCAGTCGAAGATTCAAGCTTCTCTACTATGGAAACCACCTGGACAACTGAGAGCCTACACAGAAACCTGAGTTCCTATTAAGAAATACAGTGAGGAAAATAAGTATTTGAACACCCTGCAATTTTGCAGGTTCTCCCACTTATAAATCATGGAGGGGTCTGAAATTTTTTATCTTAGGTGCATGTCCACTGTGAGAGACATAATCAAAAAAAAAAAAAAAAAAAAAAAATCTGGAAATCACAATGTATGAATTTAATAATTTATTTGTATGTTACTGCTGCAAATAAGTATTTCAACACGTGAAAATCAATGTTAATATTTTGTGCAGTAGCCTTTGTTTGCAATTACAGAGGTCACACGTTTCCTGTAGTTTCTCACCAGGTTTGCACACACTGCAGCAGGGATTTGGGTCCATTCCTCCATACAGATCTTCTCCAAATCTTTCAGGTTTGGAGTTTCAGCTCCCTCCAAACATTTTCTATTGAGTTCAGGTCGGGAGACTGGCCAGGCCACTCCAGGACCTTGAAATGCTTCTTACGGAGCCCCTCCTTAGTTGCCCTGGCTGTGTGTTTGGGGTCAATGTCATGCTGGAAGACCCAGCCATGACCCATCTTCAATGCTCTTACTGAGGGAAGGAGGTTGTTTGCCAAAGTCTAGCAATACATGACCCCATCCATCCTCCCTTCAATACTGTGGAGTTGTCCTGTCCCAGAAGAGCACCCCCAGAGTATGATGTTTCCACCCCCCTGCTTCACGGTTGGGATGGTTTTCTTGGGGTTGTTCTCATCCTCTAAACATGGTAAGTGGAGTTGATTCAAAAAAGCTCTATTCTGGTCTCATCTGACCACATGACCTTCTCCCATGCCTCCTCTGGACCATCCAGATGGTCACTGGTGAACTTCAAACAGACCTGGGCATGTGCTGGCTTGAGCAGGGGGACCTTGCTGCCCTGCAAGATTTTAAACCATGACAGCATCATGTGTCACTAATATAATCTTTGTGACTGTGGTCCCAGCTCTCTTCAGGTCATTGACCAGGTCCTCCTTTGTAGTTCTGAGCTTTCTCAGAATCACCATTACCCCACAAAGTGAGATCTTGCATGGAATCTCAGACCGAGGGAGATTGACAGTCATCTTGTGTTTCTTCCACTTTCTAATAAATAATCATAACAGTTGTTGTCTTCTACCAAGCTGCTTGCCTGCTGTCCTGTAGTCCATCCCAGCCTTGTGCAGGTCTATAGTTTTGTCCCTGGTGTCCTTAGACAGCTCTTTGGTCTTCGCTATGGTGGACAGGTTGGAATGTGATTGATTGAGTGTGTGAACAGGTGTCTTTTATACGGGTAACAAGTTCAAACAGGTGCAATTAATACAGGTAAAGAGTGCAGAATAAGAGGGCTTCTTAAAGAAAAATTAACAGGTCTGTGTGAGCCAGAATTCTTGCTGGTTGGTAGGTGTTCAAATACTTATTTGCAGCAGTAACATAGAAATAAATTATTAAAAAATCATACATTGTGATTTCCGGATTTTTATTTATTTTTTTTTATTTTTAGATTATGTCTCTCACAGTGGACATGCACCTAAGATGAAAATTTCAGACCCCTCCATGATTTCTAAGTGGGAGAACTTGCAAAATCTCAGGGTGTTCAAATACTTATTTTCCTCACTGTTGATGAAGTGATCATCTTCTGAGTATCCAGCAACTAAAAGAACATCCTTTCCAGTGTCATTGTTACAAAAGTATAGACAGGCCTTTTAAGGAAAGAGAAAAATATATAACATATTACGCTTTGACATTCAAAAAATGAAATACAAGTTCTATTTAGTATCTTTTTTGTTCTGTGTGCACGACATTTACTTAATCTAGTTATGTCAACCAATTTACAAAAGTTACTTGTTTAAATGGGAAATATAACGCACATTTCATTGAAACAATTTGTTACAATTTGGTTTTCCTATTTAAACAACCATGTTTTGTAGGTTCAGTTCAGGTAACTGGATTAATTAATTATTATTATTATTATTATTTAAATAATTTCTTAGAGTATATCACATTTATAAGATGTACATCAGATCTTTTGTGTGACTTGTAACTCACTGAATATTTAGTTTTCCTGATCTGCAAAGGAAGTTTGTAAATGGCCAGAAAAGAAGATATAGAGAAGATATAATATAAGATAAAAGAAGCTATATAGACAACCACAATGAATGAAGGCAAAACAAGTTTTACTGTACCAGAACTGGTGCTTAGCAGCAGTTTGTAATAGCAAACAAAAAAGAAAAAAAAAGTGGTTTTCAAAGCACAGGTTCAGCACATGAGTAATCAGTCCAACAAGGTAGTAGTCTATTAGATGGAAGAGGATAAAGGATTATGCAAAACAGGCAATGGTCACAGAGTGACAACATACCATGTGAACATATCCTTTAAATGGCAGCTAACTGTTAGAATGACCTAAGCAGTGGGTCACCCTCTCTGGGTCTGGTCTGCTTGAGGTTTCTTCCTCATTATCACCAGAAGGAGTTTTTCCTTACCACTGTCACCTGTGTGCTTGCTCAGGGGGGTTGGTAAGGTTAGACTTGAGGCAGCTTTGTTGTGATTTGGTGCTATATAAATAAAATTAATTTAATTAAAAAACTTGGGTGGTCCAAAAACGGCAACAAGGTCAGTAAACAGGTTATTATTAACATGGAAAAGGCACTGAGAAATGAACATGAGGCTGCTGAACGAAACCTAGACAATCTGGCCATTAGTGAGTGTTCTAAATTAGCATATAAACATGCCAGAATCATTACTTGTGAAAATGAGGAGGTACGTGAACAGAGCTCTTCTCTAACATGAGCAGATCTCACCGCTGTAATAAACATATTATTGCTTGATCACATTTAATTCTGTCGGACATATGACATGGAACTGTTTCGCCATGACAACATATGAAACATAAATCTCAGATCCAGGAGCATTTCGCAGCGCAGTGCACCAGAACCACAGCCTGTGGTGGAATGCTGGAAACAACGACACCATACATAAATCCCATGTGATAATCCAGCCAGAAATCACAATGTTGAGTTGCATTGTTGGGGAGGGAAGAAAAAAGAAATTAAAGTTTGCTTCCACGAATATAGTGGGAAAGCTCACTGCAAACTTTTAAGCAAAGGTGTCCTTTCACTCTCAGCAAAGGTTCAGTGCATGTGTGCACACACGCAGCAAACCTTTGCTGAGAGGGGTCCTTTGACTCTCAGAAAAAGGTTTGCTGCTTGTGCGCACACACAGCAAAGTTTAGCTGCCAGTAAAATTCAGCATCAAAAGCTGTCCAGTGACAGCTGAGCATGTATGCACATGTAGCGGCTTATTATGAAAACACACACACACACACACTGAGTGGTCATTTCCTCATGTCAGCACTTCTACACACACACACGCACATGAGATCAGTGAGCCTGGGAACAAGAGGATGAGTGAAGGAGTGACTGAATAAGAGTGGGTGACTGCATGGATGCCGGCTTGGACAGATATGGCGTGAGTCTGGTCCATACGTTGGTTGTTTTTTGATGTCCTGTGCATACAGACATTTGGACATCGGGCAGTCTGCAGCCCCTTTTATGGCCGTCTGACAGCAATCTGTGTCATCTACATACGTTTTGGATGTGATCTAACAGGTGTGGACGAGGCAGTCTGTCTGCGTTCTGACGCAGCTGACCATGCCTCTTTTTCTCCCGACTGCATCAGATTATGGCAATATTTGCCGTGTCGGACATGGTTCCTCCACATTCTTGCTATGTGTGATGGGGGCTTTACTTGTGACACAAATATAATTCCGTATAGTCATTCAAATATCAGTAGGAGAAGCTGAAGGTGTGACATAATAATAATGGGGAAATATACATTCTATGACCTAAATGGCATAAATGATTAAACCATTAATTTTCAGCTACATTTTGAAAACCCATGTGTTTGTTTTTTCTGGGATTCCAATTTAATTTGGCATCCCATCCTTTAGGCTGCTCTATGAAATGCTCCTTCTCCCCATATGGCCACTGTATTGATTTCCCATTATGTTGTATGGGAGAGAAAATCCATGACTCTCCCTTTAAATAACCATCACATGAAGACAAGAGAGATACATCACAGAGAAAACCATATCGAATTGGAACACATGGCACACCCAGAAGAAGCAAACCAATCTTCTCTCTGAGTCTTCTGTCACACAAAAATGAGGCTTGGGTATTATGTAAAGCTCTGATGAATCAGGCTTTTCTGCAGACTTTGATATTGTGGTGAAATCCTCTTTACAACGTAGCTCTAACAATAAAAAACTGCACACATTTATGGGAGTACTGATGGGTGTAAAGCTCTTATTAAAGTGAGAAATATAGAACAGCTGCACACGTTCAAGGAGTTACTTCACTCACTTATCCCACCAGGTCTTGATTACTCTCCAGTTTTGAACAAAATGGCATCAGATATACACCACAAACCAGTGTTGTATAAAGTACCAGAAAATCACACTTAAGTAAAAGTACAGATACCCATTAAAAAAATGACTTTGGTAGAAGTTCAAGTCACTGATTGAAATGCTACTCAAGTAAAAGTCTTAAAGTATCTAGTATTTATTGTACTTAAGTATGACAAGTAATGTACAACTAAATGTACTCAAGTATTGAAAGTAAAAGTACAAGTAAATGTTAATAATCAAAAACGGACAGATTTTTTTATATTAAAGTTTATCTAGGCTTGTAAATGACTGGTAGTATTAGTCAAAATACTTAAACTTGTGCACATCACACAAAAACACTTCAGAAACAAGGTTTCAAAACCTAAACGAGAGTAGGCTACTCACTAGGTGTTCACAGGAAACAGTTATTTCTATATATATTTATTTATTTTCATTGTTACATGGTTTTATCTTTTCTGTTGTGTTTTGTTTCATTATGTTCTTTTTGTCTCTTTCTCTAAAATTGTATTGTAACATTATTATTCTATTATTATTGACTATTATTGTCTATTTTGTAGTATTATTGTTGTTGCTATAATATATTAATAAAAATAAATTTAAAAAAATTACAATTTGACTCTTTTATGACAACGAACACTGAGCCATTAATTATACAGAAAACAAATCAACACGAACGTGCTGATGCGAACAGCTTAATCCTAACTTTAACATGGAAAACGCCATAGACATGCTAATGCGTTAGCATCGGTCATTTTTGTTATAAAATACATCTATCAACTGTTTCAGAAGACCATAACAGGTCGGTTTAACATAAAAATATTAAATATTACTCACAGACATATGTTCTTCAGGGTTTTAGAGGGAAAAATTAGGATAAAGTGAAATCAATCAATCCACGAATCGTAGATTGAAGCACTGCTTCGACCTGCGAATCACTGCTTCGATTGGTTCAAGTTTCAAAGCAAAGCCGCGCTGCAGAAAAGTTCATTACAGATCCGCTGCAGCTCTGTAATCAATGTAGAGAAATGATCCTACGGGACATGCCTCATGATAAATCGGCCTGACTTCGTTGCAGTCACTAGTAATCAGTGGTGTCTCTGGGTGAAAACACAACTTTTTTCGTGTGTGTGTGCGTGTGTGTGTGTGTGTGTGTGTGTGTGTGTGTTGTAACGAGTAACGGCATGGCGAATAGAAAATGTATCGGAGTAGAAGTATGCAATTAAGGTCGGAAATGTAATGAAGTAAAAGTGAAAGTAAGCTGAATTTAAAAAACTCAAGTAAAGTACAAAGTCTCCCAAAACGTACTTAAGTACATTAGTGAAGTATTTTTACTTTGTTACTATACAACACTGCCACAAACTGTATGCACTTCAGTATATTTCAAGATGCATACAACATGTTTTGAGTTATTTGCCAAAATGTTTGAAAACACCTTGTGACCCTGGGGTGAAGAATGTTATAAGTACATACTGTCTCTGCTTCCACATCCAGAATCATTAACAAAACTCAGTTTCTTCAGTTCACAACATGACTATCTGATAATTATGACTTAGTATATTGGAATTATGACTTAATAACTCATAGCTATGTCTTAGTATATCATAATTATGACCCAGTATCTCATAATTACGACTTAGTGTCTCATAATTACGACGTAGTATCTAACAATTATGTCTTAGTATCTCATAATTATGTATCTCATAATTATGACTTAACAACATAATTATGACTTAGTATCTCATAATTATGACTTATCACTCTTATGTCAGCATCTCATTATTGTGACTTAATTACTCATAGTTATAAGATAAGACTTTATTGATCTCACAGTGGAGAAATTCACATGCTACGTCAGCTCTTAATAAACACACAAGATGAGTGCGAGTAGAAGAAAATGTGCATCAAACAGTGTGTGCAAAGATAAGCAATAATAATAATAATACTTGTAACAATAGAATAAAATAAGAAAATGAGGTAGAAATATATATATATATATATATATATATATATATATATATATATATATATATATATATATATATATATATATATATATACAACAAAAATATAAACGCAACACTTTTGGTTTTGCTCCCATTTTGTATGAGATGAACTCAAAGATCTAAAACTTTTTCCACATACACAATATCACCATTTCCCTCAAATATTGTTCACAAACCAGTTTAAATCTGTGATAGTGAGCACTTCTCCTTTGCTGAGATAATCCATCCCACCTCACAGGTGTGCCATATCAAGATGCTGATTAGACACCATGATTAGTGCACAGGTGTGCCTTAGACTGTCCACAATAAAAGGCCACTCTGAAAGGTGCAGTTTTATCACACAGCACAATGCCACAGATGTCGCAAGATTCGAGGGAGCGTGCAATTGGCATGCTGACAGCAGGAATGTCAACCAGAGCTGTTGCTCGTGTATTGAATGTTCATGTTTCTACCATAAGCCATCTCCAAAGGCGTTTCAGAGAATTTGGCAGTACATCCAACCAGCCTCATAACCGCAGACCAGGTGTAACCACACCAGCCCAGGACCTCCACATCCAGCATGTTCACCTCCAAGATCGTCTGAGACCAGCCACTCGGACAGCTGCTGAAACAATCGGTTTGCATAACCAAAGAATTTCTGCACAAACTGTCAGAAACCGTCTCAGGGAAGCTCATCTGCATGCTTGTCGTCCTCATCGGGGTCTCGACCTGACTCCAGTTTGTCGTTGTAACCGATTTGAGTGGGCAAATGCTCACATTCGCTGGCGTTTGGCGCGATGGAGAGGTGTTCTCTTCAACTCTATGCCAAGGAGATGTGTTGCACTGCATGAGGCAAATGGTGGTCACACCAGATACTGACTGATATCCCCCCCCCCCCCCCCCCCAATAAAACAAAACTGCACCTTTCACTGTGGCCTTTTATTGTGGGCAGTCTAAGGCACACCTGTGCACTAATCATGGTGTCTAATCAGCATCTTGGTATGACACACCTGTGAGGTGGGATGGATTATCTCAGCAAAGGAGAAGTGGTCACTATCACAGATTTAAACTGGTTTGTGAACAATATTTGAGGGAAATGCTGATATTGTGTATGTGGAAAACGTTTTAGATCTTTGAGTTCATCTCATACAAAATGGGAGCAAAACCAAAAGTGTTGCGTTTATATTTTTGTTGAGTGTATATATATATATATATATATATGTGTGTGTATGTGTATATATATATATATATATATATATATATATATATATATATATATATATATATATATATATATATATATATATATATATATATATATGTGTGTGTATGTGTATATAAACATCATTGGAATAAAAAAATAGGAGCATCTTACAATATGTGAAGTGGAGTTTAGATGTGATAAGGTCACACTAGTGCTGGAATTTGTAAACAAGTTGTTATTAGACATGATTTGTAGACAGATTAATATTGCACGTGATTTGTGGACATATTATTGCATATGGTTATTTCACAGTGTTATTGTACAGTCTGACAACAGCAGGGATGAACGACCTGCGGTATCGTTCCTTCTTGCACTGAAGGTGCCTCAGTCTGTCACTGAAGGAGCTACTCAGCTCCACTACAGTCTGGTGCAGAGGGTGAGAGGAGTTGTCCATGATGGATTTGAACTTGGCTAACACCCTCCTCTCAGTCACCTCCTCCAAAGAGTCCAGGGGACAGCTCAGGACAGAGCTGGACTTCCTGACCAGCTTGTTCAGTCTCTTTCTCTCCCGTTCTGTGCTGCCCGGGGCCCAACAGATGACAGCATAGAGGAGAGCAGAGGCTACAACAGAGTCATAGAAATTCTTAAGCAGAGGCCTGCTCATGCCAAAGGATCTTAGTCTCCTCAGGAGGTGGAGGCGACTCTGGCCTTTCTTGTACAGGGCGTTTGTTGTTAGTATCTCATAATTATGACTTAGTATCTCGTAATTATGACTTAATAACTCCGGTATGATTTAGTGTCTCATAGTTACAACGTGGTATCTCATAATTACGACTTAGTGTCTCATAATTATGACTTAGTATCTCATCATTATGTTTTAGTATCTCATAATTATGTCAGTATATCATAATTGACTTAATAACATAATTATAACTTAGTAACTCATAATTATGACTTATCTCACTATTATGTCAGTATCTCATTATTGTAAATTCATTACTCATAGTTATCACTTAGTATATCATAATTATGACTTAGTATCTCATAATCGTGCCAGTCATAGTCATAAGTATGATGATGACTCAGTTATGACTTAGTATCTCATAGTTATAACTATGAGATACTAAGTCATATCTATGAGTCATAATTATGACTATGACTCATAGTTATGACTTAGTATCTCATAGTTACAACTTGGTATCTCCTAATTGTGACTCAGTATCTCCTAATTATGACTTAGTATCTCATTATTATGTCAGTTTCTCATAATTATGACTTAATAACTCATAGTTATGATTTAGTATCTCATAGTTACAGTGTGGTATCTCATAATTATGACTTAGTAACTCATTACTGACTTAATATCTCAAGATTGCAATTTATTGTCTCATTAATATGAATTCCATCACAGAATTATGATTAACTATGAGTTTCTACTATTACTATGAGTTAGTATCTCATAATTATTTTGTCTCTTTATCACAGCTAGACACATCTCAGAATGATGACTTCCTGTCACATTAGCATTTTAATATTTCATAATTATGATGTAGAATAATAGAGTCTGATTGTTATGAAATATTGTGTGTTGGTGGATTTTATTTTTTCCCTCCTGTAATTTAGAAATGGGCCTTCTTCCATATCTGACGTGCTGTTAACCTCGCCAAATCTAAGTGTTTGTGATGATGCCGTGTGTGCATACTGAATTAGAAAGCTCTTTGTAACCTTTGCAGACCCTAAAAGTGGAGCTCACAAACAGCACCGGGGGACAGTGCAGCAGACAAAGACTGTACTGTTGTGTTCAGGAAGAGGCTTGTTCCGCTATGATGTGGCAGACCACAGTACCTGTGACACTGAGTTCCTGTTTTTAGTGCGTATGATGTCTAGTGCATGTGCTGAAGTGTGGTCGGATGATGAGTGAGTGACACATGCGCACACTGCCAGCCCGGCCTGTATGGGGACTGACAGGGTGCTGCAGGCCATCAGTGTGGGAGGTGATTATAGAGACGTGCATCACTCATGAAGACAGCGACGAAGCTTTGTGGCTATTACTGCTTATTGTCTGGAAAGTTTTCTATAATGCAGCATATTTTATGCAAATGTGAATCTATGGGAGAGAGACAGCGGCAGTTAGTGCAACACATTTTTGAAGAAATAATGTTAGGAGCTCAAAAAAATTAAGCTGCAAAGTGTTTATTTTTGTTTTGTTTTATTGCAGTTAAAATTGTTGCTAATGACAGTTTTGATGACAGCGATAGTTGCCTTTGTGCAGAAAACTGTAGAAGCTGCTTCGGTACTGTAAAAGTCATGCAAATCTTAAATCCCTGTTGTGCTCTTTGCACAACTAAAGAAAGCACATTTTTATCTCGCAGCTCCTCGTGTGAAGCTTCTCTGTGCTCTTCACGTGGTCAATCAGATGCCAAGCTGAATTATGGAGAAAAAAGAAAAAGAAGCAGCCTGTGTGTCTGAATTTCCATATAGATGCACGAGCACATTAAACGTGTCTGTCTGCGAGCTCTCTGTCCACTCTTTCTCTTATTACATTTTGATGGAGAGATGGACATTTCATCTACATCATCAACTTACAACACCCCCATCCCTCTCTCTCTCTCTCATGTTTCAAGCTGCCCTGGACACTTGATTGTTTCTGGACCAGAGTTGACCTCATAAAGACAAACCTATACCTGGTTTCCAGGCACAGTTTTTGTGATCCCGAGCTTCTTATTGTTCAATTTAGCTTCTTTTTTTAACCTTTTGCAGCTGCTGGAGTTCATGTACCAACAAAACCAAAGAAAAACGTCTGATCTTATCATGCAGCTCACATGTAATTTAGATGGAGCCACCAGGCAGGAGGACGAGAAGGAGGCCAAAGAGAAGGGTTATGGATGTGCTGAGGGAGGACATGCAGACATTTAGTGTGACAGAGGAAGATTCAGAGGACAGGGTGTGATGGAGCAACATGAGGAGCAAGAAGAAGAAGAAGTAGGAGGAGGAGGAGACGTGGGTAATTACTAATTAATAAATTTGTGGGGAGTGATCCGATTACAAATACATTTGTAAAAATCTAGATTTTTACTCCCATAGTTTCTGCACACAAATACTACATAACAACAAAAAGCTTCCTCATGATGGAGACACAAAATTGTGGATGCTCACTCCTCTGAAGCCTCTTCCACTGTTTCATAATTGAACAAATTACTCCTTTTGCTGCATGGATGCAGGGATGAGTTGCATTGAGATAATAATAATAATAATAATAATGACTTGTATTTATACAGCACTTTTCAAGACAAGCTGCATTATTCGTTCACTCACACATTGGTGGTGGTAAGCTACTAGTGTAGCCACAGTTGCCCTGGGGCAAACTGATCGAGGCATGGCTGCTATTCTGTGCCTACGGTGCCTCCGAGAAGTGTCTTGGGCTAAGTGTCTTGCCTAAGGACACAACGGCAATATGCAGATTTTTTGACTGCTCGGGAGCCGGATTCAAACCACCAACCCTTTGGTCTGCTAACCAAAGATTTATCAATGACAATAATACAGACATGGAAACTAGTGGTAAAAAAAAAAAAAAAAAAAAAATTGACATTACATGAAGGATGTTGGAGTGTGAGAAGAAGTCATCTACAAGTCCTGAGGCCCATTGGGCAGGAGCTTATCCCTGGGTTCCACTGTATTATGTGAATGAGGGTCTACAAGTCCCCCAGTCCATCACAGGTTACTTCCCCAACCAGACGCTGGTACCTATTTACAGCCAGTGTGACACTGCAGATTAAGCATTTTGTCTAAAGAAAGATAGTGTGAAACACAGACTTGGAATCAAACATTGATCTACATAGCAGTAGTCCAACTTCTAGCCTTTAAAGCCACCTACTCAACTCGTTAGAGAGAAGCAAGCTTTGACCAGCTAGTGGCCAATACAAACAAAATGAGCTTCTTCTTCTGCAAACCTTTCAGACGGGTGAGTCTATAAGTGAGTGTGGTATCCGTGTTGTGGTAGACTTGTTTGTGCACGTAACAGGAAGTTACTGAAACAAAGCCATCAGAGTGATGCAAATTTTCCTTAATCAGCGACTGATCAATGAAGGTGGAGAAAATGAATGTGAATATTCTGCACGCAAGCGCTAGAAATGTGCAATTATTTTCTTTTGTGTGAGAGCAAGTTTGAGAGAAATGGACTGAAAATTTATGAGTGACAGGAAAAGGAGGTGAAAAGGTGCTGTTGATCATTTATTTTCCTATAGTGTGCTAACATAGTTACTTTAGATAGATACCAATACACATTACATCACAGCTTCTGTTTCTATAATAAAATACCAGATTTATAGCTTAGCCTACTAACTATAATTTAATTTTACTACTAGTCTACATACTAAAAATACCTATACTACAATCTTCTCCTGTATTAGGTTTTAAAACCTACTCCTGTATATTATATAGTACCATATTTATTGTATATGTTGTTACCATATGTTGTAATTTTTAGGTTTATTACCCTTATTATTTAAATATCAGTTATATATATTATGTGTTATCTTTCTTATGTCTTATTATTTATTATTATATATATCCTTTTTCTTGAGCCACTTGGGTGGGTAGGGAGAGTTACCATGGGATAAAAAAGCTTTTCAACCTACCATCCCTGGTTCTCAAGACCAGGCACCTAAGTGGCTCTACTCTAGTCTTTTCTACTCTTCTATTTTACTCTTCCTTTTTAGATATTTAGGTATACCTTAGTATACTAACATAGTTCCACCTTAGAATTGGAATATAATATATAAGATATACCTTACTGAATTTTCATGTAACAGAAAGGTCGATGGATTGATCCTTTGCTACTCATGTATGCTTGGAAAAGAGCCCTTGAGCAAGACACTCAAGCCCAAATTGGTCATAGGCCCAATCCCATTACTCTCCCTTCACCCGACCATGTCGCCCTTTCCCTACATTTTGCAGATTCACGCATTCAGGTCATCAGGTCAAGTAAAGTCTGGGAGCATGCACTATTGCTGCTCACCTCATGCACCACACCACAGAACTGCCCCATGTCCTGGATGGCAGCCACTCAGAGAGGTCATCCACTTGCATGGAAAATGTTTGGGTAACAATGAATTTCCCAATACCTCCAATGAACTCTGAGACTTTGGAAGCCAGCCATTGTATGCAAGAACCTTGAATGCTGACACACGGTGGACACGTGGATCCAAAGTAGTGCTGTGGCGCTGTGGATGTGATGAACAGTTACACAGGCCCATGCTCCCAGACTTGACTTGACGTGCATTCCATTGCATGTTAGAAGTCAATACTTCCAAGCCACTATTTCCAGCATCTGATCTAAATGCATTCCAGTGCATCTAGTTGGGAAAACATGGATGGCCATAATGTTTGTACTACTATGAACGTGGAGCTCCTTTCCAAGATATTTTTATCCACCATCTTGGAAAGGGGATTGTCACACATTTGTGGCCCACCATTGTACTGAGTGACAGCAACACCAAAATGAACAAGTCGAGTCAGCACCTGTCAGATACCTTTATAGTATTCGGTGTTTTGCAGTTGTGAATCTCGCGCCGTCTCGCGGTCCGTAACTCACGCAAGAGGTCGGTTTCAGCAGAGTTCTGGTGTTAAGAGCTCAGCACTTGCAGTGTAACACATCTTGTGAAGTATGGACAATAAATCAACATCGGGGTACAGTCACTGTTAAACCGAACACTCCATTTTAATACAATAATTAAGTTAATGTAACTTAAACTTTGAAAAAGTTATAGTCACTCATTTCCATTAATTAAACTAATTCAAAAATTAATTGTTGTCATAACAACTCAGTTTTTTTTAAGTGCATTTAAAGTTTTGGGACATTTAAGTGTCGGTGATGTATTTCCAGTGCATTCCATCCACTCATTTTAATTGAGTTGATGTTACAGAGGCCAGCAGGTGGCGCTGTGCAGATGTAGTTAGTAATTTTCACTCCCAACAGCTCAAAAGAATTCTCTGGTCACAAGGCCAGAGCCCTGGGTTTTAGCCTTCTGGTTAGAGAGTCCGACTTCCATGCCGGAGATCGTGAGTTTGCGTCCCGAGGGGAGCAAATGGGCGGAGTCATAACAACACAATGCAGAGTCAACAAGTACACCAAAGAATGCATCAAAAAAAAATCTAATCCAAAATGTAATGCAAATTTTTTAGTCAGAAATTTGCCACTTTTTTATTGAAAAACATAAACTACATTTACATAAGTTTAATTAACTATAAATTGTTAAGTTACTAAAACTTTAGCAATTAAATTTATGAAAATTATTTTATTTAAGTTGGCAAACTCAAATGGTTTGAGGCAATCGGTTTCCTCAAATGGTTTGAGTTCAACTAACTCGTGGAGTTTTACAGTGTAGAAGTCCATCACAGGTGCTACACCTCCTCTAGATAACCCTCACAACTTGGGAGAACGTATCATCATCATAATCGCCCGTGAACTCGCTACATCAACACCATCCACATCCTCGCTTTGTCATTGTTTACATGCACTGTGAGACAGCGGAACTCTGCTGGCAAATAACCGAATAAACCAAATAAACTTGCCATCAAACACTACATACAAGTAGAAATGAATGGAAAGGTAATTGTGCTTACTGCTCACTATGTGTGTGACCATATTACTGTTGCTCGGCACAGATCTTGCTCACGTTTCGGACTTGGAATTCTGACATGAATCAGTATTCCACTGCAGTCAACCCCCAACACATTCTTTTCAAGTACAGTAGAAAGCAGCACAAGTCCCAAAACCACTGGGCAGGTAGATCAGTGGGACAAGGAGTTGAGCTGTAGACCTGGGTTTGGTTCCCAGTCCTGAGAAAAGGTATTTCAACTGCATTGTCCCAGTCCACCCAGCTGTAAATGGGTTTCAGCCTTGACTGAGGGAGTAACCTGTGATGGGGGAAGTGCAGGCTCTCATCCGCTTCATGCTATGGATAAGCACCAGCCAGATGTTGCTCAGGGCCTCTGTAGGACTTATGCCATCTTCTTCTAGATCCAACAGTAGGGATGCAACACCCGTGAAAGGACACAAGAACCATGAACTAACTGGCAGCAGACATATGCCACATTTTCAGTACTCTCTGTGTGCCTGTGAAGCATGAACTGTGTTTCAAAGTAGCAGTGTCTTCTACTGTAACATTGCCACACTGATAAAATTATCCACACAGCCCGTCCAAAGAGAATCCATTCAGTGTCACATGCCAGATCTGAGGGAGGGAAAACTCCTGACAGTTGACTGTTTCATTCGCTGCCTGTGGATCCCTGAAGGATGCTGTTGTGCTTTGTGCTGCTTTCTGAATTCACATTCATAGGACGCAGAAAGGTGCAGCAGCCGAACAAGGTTTCTGGAGCTGAAGCTCAGTACAGTATTAACAAGTGCTGTAATCAGCCAGAATTCCATTGCACCTCCTCTTTCCACCAGCACCCCCCCTTGGAAGCCTCCTCTTCTCTCGCTGTCTCTCTCTCTAGGTTGGGGGATCAATGGGGGTAGCGTACGGTGGTGCTGGTGGTGGAGAGGGGGTGAACCCCACACGAAGGCAGCGCAGAGGGGGAGGAGAGCCCACCCTGGAGGAGAGGAGCAGAGCACCCTTCTCTGCAAACCTGTCGCCTCGCCGCAACAATGGCCGTGACAATGACACTGGAGGAGGAATTTCCGTTTACCCCCGCCTCCTCTTTCCAAAAAAACGACACACTCTTCCCACCCCATCCTCATAGTGCATTAAAATGTGCAGAAGATGAATGGTTTCCTAATAGCTTTCATTTGTTACCATTATCATAATTAAACATATGTCAGGAGCAGACAAAGAAAGAGATTTCTATGTTAACACCTGAAGGGGGGGAGCTTTTGTTACAACATAATTACAATGTGCTGCAGTCCACACAGTGGCTAATTAAAATCGCCATTACTTCATTAATTCACTGAGGTACTTCAATGCCTTTTTTTTTTTAAGATTTCAAGCAATTGCACGAAGCCTGCAGATTATTTTTGGTCCAGTTTGTGTGAATCAGCATGTTTGATAGCGGTACTTAATGACCGCCCGCCGGGCGCCTGGAGAGTGGCTGTAGGACACTTAACATTTTTTTGTAAACCCCCCCCGCCGTCCTCCTTGTGCTCCTCTGTCCATTAAACCAGTCAGCTCCTTTCTCCCACGTCAATGCAAAGCTTCTTCTTCTTCTTCTTCTTCTCTCACCGCATCTCTTTCAGTACCCCATCCTTTGTTTTTGTATGATTCAGTTGCACTTTTCTGACTACCCCTCCTCTTCTCCCCTCATCTCTTCTTCCCCTCACTTGGCACACTTGGCACTGTGGGTGGTGAATGCAAAGCAGAGAAGGCCTCTGGGTGTCGGTGGGTCACCATTCTGTGCACAGTTTGAGAAACAGAAGTCCTTTCAATAAGATATAGATTCGTAGGAGAAACCAAACTTGCAGATAGTCAGGGTGGTGAGAAATGGAGGGAATTTTTTGAAAATTACACTCAAAAAGGTGGAATTTTGTGCATTAAGAGGAAATTATATGTTTTCCCTGTCTGCCTCAAATATATGAGCTTATTGAGCTCATGACCAACAGACCATGACCATGATATGAGTTCATGACCAACAGACAACAGTTAAAAAAGTTTTTGAATGTATATTTTCTCTGAAATTTTGAAACATTTTCCATGATGATTTCATTCTTTGTCGCTACATTAAATTCCAATCCAAGAAATAGAATCAAAAACCGCTGATGCAAAAAACAAGCCCCCAACAGTTCAATATATTAAAGGATTGTTAACTGTGAAAATTGTAAAGAAAGTCGCAAATCTCATAGGTGATCTGCACCGATTGTCATGGTAACAGTCTAATATGGGAAAATATCAGACCAGAAATCAGCCAATCAGAGCGTGTGTACTGTCATAGCCATATAATAAAATCCCTTATTAAATGCTACATTCAAAAGCAGATGAAGTGATTTTTCCGATAAAACATTTTGATGATGTTGACATATGTTGTTTTTTTCATTCTGCTATCATTAACTCTTTCACAATAAAGCTCTTTACAGCGCAGCCACCACTGTTTTGATGTTAAAATGCTTTTACTGTGTTTATGTTAGTGGCAACTTTACACATTTCACTTGCTGCCTGCAGCAGCGAAACAAAAAGCAGCTCAGTGTCATATGCACACCAGATATACGGCTGTGCGAAATGAAACCCTGTAAGTGATGTACCCAAAATAAGTATGAGCATTTTAGAGAACAAATTCACACAAGAAAACTGGAGTACTAACATCTTCTGAGTTGATTGAATTCTTCAAGTGGTATTTAACACTCTGGATTAAACCTTGCAGAGTGGCGGAGTTGTTTCTCAGTGTTGAAGATGTTGGTGTTGAACCAACTCTCTAAGTGTTGAATCAACGCTTAGAGAGTTTATTCAATGCTTCAATGCCTGAGTCAACGCTTTGATTCAATGCAAAAATTGACTCGAGTGATACAACAGTGCTGCTACTTTATAAGTGGAAAGTTATGGATTTAATCCAATCCTCAGCCTCAAATCTGTTGCTCAAACAATACATGTTTAGGACTGAACAGAAAGTACTCTCTATAGCATTGAAAATACACTTTGATATGACACAACGTTCCACTGTGAGTATTGCAGATATAATTTTATTAACAGTTAATATTTCAACACTCAAAAGTGTAACTTTAACTTGGAATTGCAGTGTTACATCAGCTTTGGAATATAGTTAATTTTGGCACTATGAAGTCATAGATTTCCACTACAGTGACAACATTTAGTCTCACTCCAAATAGTTCTACAAACACTATCATAGAGTAAAATCAACTCTTTCACAGTGCTAAAACAATTGATCAACTCTGATACTTTTATGAGGATCGCGTTGATTTTGAAGTGTGTATAATTTTGGAGTGGGACCAAATGTAGTCCCAGCAGAGTAAATTTGACTGCGGTCAGTTTACTGTGTACAGAGAATTCAGCGTATGTTGATTTGGCACATTTTTTGTGCCGGATGCCTTTTGTGACACAGCTACAGATGCACACAGATAATGGGATGCAGACAGCCTTGAATCAAAGACCTTCTGTTTTAGATGTAAGCACACAAACTGCTTGCAACACTGTGCCACCCATTTTAGCATTGTGGGAGTTGAATTAACACTGAGGATTTTTGCTGGTTGCTGGCCAATCCTGATGAGTGGAATTATATCTTGACTGCTCTGATCGCATCGTCTACTTCAGCAAAGTCTTTTTTGCGCATTGCTGTGCATAAATATTCATCACTCAATTCAGCCTTCTGTATATGTGCTGCCTGCAGTTCATTCGTTTATCTTCATGACCTTTTTTGTATTGTTGTCCTTGTTTTTGCTTAGGAATTTGCTTTGTTGAGCAAATTGTGGTTCTGAAATGCTGCTGGATTTATGGAATATTTTGCATCTGCACCGTGTGTGTGTGTGTGTGTGTGTGTGTCAAGGAGCAAAAAGTTGAAGAATGAATAAAAATAAATTGGTGTTGCAGCAGAAAAGGTCACCAGGTTGAACTTAGAGACAAGACAGGGTTCATGACCTAACTTGACCCTCTCTCTCTCTCTCTCTCTCTCTCTCTCTCTCTCTCTCTCTCTCTCTCTCTCTCTCTCTCTCTCTCTCTCTCTCTCTCTCTCTCACACACACACACACATACACAGCATTAATCTAAAAGTCATTCCATTATATTCCATATTTGCTGCTGCTCAAAAAAACATTTTGTGAGCTGTGAAACAAAAGGCGTCTGTGTTGCTGCAGACACCAGCTCGATGGGAAAGAATCTTTTCTAACTGGAGATTAAAAAGCAGCCTGACTGACCCTGACTTTATCCCCATGTCTGAGATAACAGCTCCTGTGACCTTGACGAGCCACTGCAAGGTAAAGTGAACGTCAGAGGGTTTCTTTCATTTTAAAATAAAAACACGGTGGTTTTAACAGGCACAAAAAGAAAAAAAAACTGCCATTATGACGTTAAGTTCATTGATTGTCCTGGATCATTAGTGTGGAAAAATAAAAAGAAACAAGTGCAGTAGTTAGATCTTAATTCTTCTTCCCTCCTCAGGCTGGTTTTTATCCCTTATCATTTTTAGAATTAATGAATGCGTGCGTGACTTTTTTTTTTTTTTCATTTTATTTTAACAGTCGGAAATCGAAGCTTCCTCGGGAACTGATTGATTTAAGTTTTGTTGAAAATGAAAGCTCGCAGGTGAACGAGTGCGAAAGAGCGCATAGCACAGCAGAACGCACGGACAAGTCAGAATATAATAATTAAAAAAAGAAAATCAGATTACAGCGGATCTCAGTGCGTAATATTTCATCACATCTGGATTGGATACTTTAAAAAATAAATGGTCACAAAACACCACACTTCTGGAGGTCTGTTTGCGTCACATAGCTGAATCATCTCCATTAAACCCAAACCATTCCAACTACAAATAAAAAATATTTAATAGGAGGGAAAGGATGACATCCAGTTCCTAAAACGTGCCCACTCAATCTGTAATTTAAAAAAATGGCGTTTTGCGCGTGGCAGTTTCCACTCTGGAGCCTCATCAGGTGACTGAAGCCGCTGAGGTTCGAGTATAATTTTGGGAAGAGTCGGCGCTGTGCAGGTGACTGTTTTATCCAAAGGGATCAGACCACCCAGACGAGCTGAGTCACAAGATTTACCAAATGATCATCTGCGTTTTGGCCGCCGTGCGCGTCAGTAGCGCCACAGAATGATACATAATTTATATTTTGGGTACCTGGGAGGTAAAGTGAATAACAACGAGGCTGCGGTCGTCATGTGTGTGCGCATTTCGTTTCCATCGACAGAGACATACTTTAATATTCACGCAAAAGCGAGCTCGTTGATGCCTTTCTTCTTAATCAAGAGCTCGTTTGTAACAAAGTTAAATGCGCTCTGTCTCTCTTTCTGTCTTTCTCTCTGTCTTTCTCTCAACGCTGTTGCTAGGGAAGCAGGGCGTATGCGCTCCGTGGCTGCGGCTGAAGGGCACATGAAAAAAGAGGAATTTGGCCAGAATTCTGCGCTTTCATCGAGCATTTTTGCAACAAAACGAGTCTTAAAACCACCCTGGATGCATTTCAAAAGTCAAACCTGGGAATGAATCGGCGTAAAAGGCGAAATTTGGCCGCTTTTTGTCCATTACCTTATATGGCAGGGCAGAGATATATCGTGCCTGGATTTAATAGGCTGGCCGCTGCCGCTCTGCTTACGGGCTTCATTTTAACCCTTGTGCTGCTGAATTATTTTTTGAAACTGAAAAAGCATCTTGCTGAATATGCGATCCGCGCCACACACGCGCTCCAAGCGCGCTATTCGTCTGATAATCGACGAAAAGATGGCAAATTACGCACTGGCACTCATTTTACGCACGGCTGCGCGTTCTCTGTTGCGTTTTTAATGAAGTCCCCATAAATTTGGAGGTTTTAATGCTCTTCATATTTACACCACAGGCTCACTGTGGTGTGGTTGCATTCAGTGATTGTGAAGCAAACACGCTTTAAGCAACAAAGCAGCACATAAATGCGAAAATGCTGATTTTTTTTAATCCATTTTTTTAATAGAACCATTTCAGCTCCCCGACAGCGAATCGTTTTAAAGTTGCCACAGGTAGGATGAAGGCTGCGTAGAAAACCTCTGCTGTGCGTCAAATTCGTGGCAGTTGAGCCCAGAGGACACTGCAGGGTGACCTAGATATTTGCAGGCGCGCATCGAACTATAACCTCCCCCTGAAGAACTGTGCTCCTTTAAGGGGATCGGAAATCTAAAAAAAAAAAAAAAAAAAAAGCAAAAACGGAACTTGGCTTTTATCAGTATGTTAATGTACTACACAGTGACATTTGACAGTTGCTTTCAAGGCTCAAGAGCACTTCTGCAATGTATCATTCCAGCTGATAAAATCGATTTCTGTTTCTTTTAGAGGGAAGGCAAAATCAGCTCCTTCACATTTTCAGCCAACTGCGTTCATTTGTAAACACTTGATTTCATTTTATTAGACATTTTTTTGACTGCTGTGTGTGTCGGGAGGGGGGGGGGGGCAGCCGGCTATCCAAACAAACACCAAAAGTCTTTTTTTTTTACGCGCTGCTGCTGCAGTAACGTTATGATTGATCTGAATTTCCACGTATCCCTTCACGCAGCCGTGCAACACTCGTGGGATAAACTCAAACGATCCGTGCAAGGTTCTCCTCCTCCTCCTCCCTCCTCATCCTGACGTCATGCACGGAGCTGGAGCTCTTTGCGCGCAGAGAACTGCTGGCAGGCAGACGACGCACGGACTGTGAGTGTCTCTATGCTGCCTGCAGGACTGTGGAGCGTGCAGCGGAGCGAGAGGTCGAGGAGGGACGACGCTCGATCGCGTTTGGATACAACTGGAAAACTACCGAGCGCGCACGGCGCGGCACGCACGACCAGAGGAAGGCGCGTCGACCGGGCGACGTTTCAACCGCGATCAGGCGAGAATGGAGCTCCCCGCCGCCGGAGAGCACGTCTTTGCGGTGGAGGGCATCGAGAAGAAGCGCATCCGCAAGGTAACGTGAGGAGCAAACGTGAGGGGGTGAAATTTTTAACGTGAGCTTTATTTATTTATTTATTATTTTTGCGCCTCTTCTCCACCATCACAGGGCAAGACCGAGTACCTGGTCAAGTGGCGAGGCTGGTCTCCCAAGTAAGTAGATTATTATATTTTTTTTTTACTTTCTGAGCTCATTAAACATTGTGCAGCCTCACCTCAGGAGGTGTTGCTTAAAAAAATGCAGAATGTGAAGGGCGTGCGTGCGGTCGGTGCGTTTTGCGCCGATCCACGGATGCCTTCACTAATTTATGCGAGGGAAGGGGGCGGGGGGGCACAGACATGTAATCCCGTTTTAATTATTTCTGCTCTGCCAGTGAATTTCGGAGACAGTGCGCGCTGTTAAAATGGCCGACGACACTCAAACGCACCGTTTGGAGCGAAAGCGCATTTTATTTTTTTGTTCCTTTTTTTCCCTCGTCCTGCGCGCAGCTGGATGCGCTGTGGTTCATTCGCTGCTGCGGGAATTGTTTCTCTAAATTCAGCCATCTGGAGTTTTGGCAGCTCGGGTTTGGACCTCATCTTGTTCTGTGCTCATTGCACACACTTTGTGCAAATGTGTTCATGACATGTACATGCACATGCTTTGGGGCCTGCAGGACATTTCAGAGGAGTAAACTTCCTTTTTTTCTGACTTGTTTTCTCTTTTTTGTTGTTGTTTTTGTAGATACAACACGTGGGAGCCAGAGGAAAACATCCTCGACCCGCGTCTTCTGGTGGCTTTTCAGCACAGGTGAGAAGTGATGTGGACTTTGTACTAGGCCCCGCTGCCCTCCACTTCAGTTATGACCTTATATGGGCTTGGGAGGAGGGGCGAGGCAGTAACTCTATCAGGGATCCCCCGCCCCCTCCCGCCTTCCTTCCCACAGGAGACCTGTCTCCCGGGAAAAATGCGGGGGGGGGGGCCTTGTTGTCAGATTCCTAAATAATGCAGATGCAAACTAAATCGGCACCCGCAAGAGTTGGAGTGTGCAGACTTTCGTTGCGGGCAACCGATTATGAAATTTGGCAACATCTGAACGACAGAGTTGTTTTCACCCACATCTGTAGGCCGGTTTGTCAGGATTCATCTGGATTTTTTTCAAAAGGTTTTTGGTGGAATTTTATCAAATGTTGGTCAGGTTCAGGATGGTGCATTTTCTTTTTTTTTTTGACATTTCATTCTGTTTTAGAAAAAAAAAAGCCACTGATCTTGATGAAACATGTCTATTTCATTCAGGTTGTCATTCAATCTTTAATGTATAGCAGATCAGGATACATTACAGATCTGCATAGAACTTCACTTTTTCTTAGTCAATAATCAGTTAGATGAGTTTATGAGAACTTGACTGATTTGGAGGAAACATGGCTCATCTCCTTATGCAAAACAAAGTAGATGAGAATCGATATCTTGCTTCCACACACAGCCACCATTTCACAGGTTGTTCTTAGAGATTTCTACCACTAATCCTGCTTAAAAAAACACCAATGACTAACCAGCAGATGGTTGGGTGACCCTCATGGAACGGCATTAGCTCCTACATACTTGCATCAAACAATCCTCACATTTTTCACTCTGATCAACTACGTTAAAGTTACTGTCTGGTCCTGTGTGTCTCACTGAGAACAAGATAACTTAAAAACTGCTGGATGGATTTTTACCAAACTTGGTGGAAATATTACTTGAGCAGATATCTGAAGATACTTGCCTTTGGGAGAGGATTGGACAAAGTTCAGGGTCAATGAAAACATGGTGTGTAAAACACATTTTCTGCTATGTCTTTGCAACTGACAGTGCAAGAGAGATTATAATGATAAGCAAAATATTTGTGATATATTGGTACAATTAATGTCATGATAACATCATAAAAGGAAGTCATGTTTGTTCAGAGTGTGCAGAGTTTGCATCAGCGTTCTTATGCATTTCACTGCCATTTACATCACCCTTGTTTGAATACATAATTCAGTCTAAAACACAGTTTCCTTGTTGAGTATCATTGTTGCAATTGAGTGACAGGTTTCTTCAAGATCAGTGGGATACTTTTTGGGTAAACTGAAAAATTTAATCAACATCCGCATCCAATGGCCAAACTTAGACTTTCTTACTAGGTTAATGTTTTGGCCAAGTTTGATGGAAAACCTTGAGGGATCTCATTAACAAAAGTTGGTGATCACATGACCTTCTGAGTGGAGTAATAGTACCACGTAGTAAAGAGTCTGCATGTATAATGCAAACTGTAAAAAGCCTCGAACCTTTACAGTAATATTCATATTACTGTCGGTAAATGCAAGCGAATGCGATTGTTGCTCAGATTTTAAACCTGTGGTTGTTGCACAACAACATCTTGTCTGTCTGAAGCCGTGAGGCCTGTGAGGAGCGTTCTCTGGGTCCGGGTGACTGGGGAAAGGAATTCACATTTCTGAAAAACCTAATTGACACGCAGCGCTCGCCGGCGTCTCCAGCGTTCCGCTCTCATATTCCCCTGCAGCCTGCCCGAGTGTGTGTCTGGTTGTGTGCTGATGGTCATGGAGCGCTGCCTCTGCTTCGTGTGTGGATTCCACTCTGCTCTCAGAGGATGGGGGGAGGGGATCCAGCAAGAGAGGCTGTAATTGCCAAATCTTCTGTGAATAGAGGTCACCCCATTGGATGCTGTTTGAAATCGCACACATTATGGCATGAAAATGAAGAAGCTTTATTGTGGTGATTCTGTGGCAAAAGTCCACATAGAGACTGTTTATGTTGACTCACTGCTGTTTATTCATGAGCCGGCGATGACTTCATTTTATATTGGGACTAAAGTAGCACCCGGTAGAGTACACAGTTTCACAATCCACCAGACCTGTGTGTAGCGTCACAATAATTTATTTTACACAATGAAATGGGACGTTTTTGATACTGCAGTGACATTAGCAACATTTTTATGGACTTGCAAAATAGACAGAGCTACATGAAATGCTTAGTGACACATTGACTTCATGGGGATTAGTTGCAGCTATTGTGTACTCAGCATCAAGCTAATTATCAGCTAATAACCAGTGTCACAACTACAAGGTTAAAGTTGTGACATTGCTAGCTGTGGTGCATGATGTAACATCATGAACACTTGTTAACAGAATGCACAATTTGTTTCCAGATCATCTAAACGGGTTCATTGTTGAGACAACTATCTGTTACGAAGTTACGGAGAGCCACTGTAGGGCTACGCTAGGCTAAGTGTTTAGCTAACTTGGTTGCAACCAAATTTACAATGAAAAAAAGTTGCTTTGTACCATGGAATCTTACTGCTTACTGAAAATTGTAGCAGTTTGATTTTGGAATGCTTTATAATTTATTAGACGAGAATGATATAATATTAGATGACATGGCTAGCTAACAGCTGCTAGCATTTGGCATGTTGTTTACATCATTACCTCAAAGAAATGCAGAAGTCAGACAGGTTTTGTTCATGTTTACCAAGGTTGACCATAATGACAATAATTTTCCCAGATTACTCGAGCAAATCTGTTGCCTCCTGGGGGATAATTTGTGCAACTGCATGTATTATGGTGTCTTCCTGTTTAAGGAATGAAAATCAATTCAGAAAGGCATATCTGCTACATTGAAATACATATTTGATGTTAATGGGTTTGCTGTATTGTTAAGAAGAAATTAGGAGGCAATCACATTGCCAATCCCAATACAAACTTAAATCCAAGGTCCAACAAGCCTTTGTTTTTTCTGGCTTTCACTGAGTTGAAGTGCTAATGGTGGTGCTGTTCTGCAAAAGTACAGCTAACAAGGAAATAACAGAAACTGGTTCATGTCTTTTTGAGATATCCTGGTGGTAGACAAACAACAATGAAAACATTACTTCCTTGGCAGAGATTATTCTAAATTAGTGGTTCTCAGCTATGGTCCTCAGGGATGACCTAACCTACATATTCTCCATCTTCCCTGCTTTGCCAAAAGCTGATTTGTACTTGCAAGTATCTGTTAGCTTTTGAATGACTGATCACACCTGAATGAGGTAATCATCTTGTGGCAGAGCAGGAGGGATGGAAAACATTTGCATCAGGTAGTCCCTGAGGACCAGGGTTAAGAGCCACTGCTCTAAATCACTCAGTTACAGTTGCTCTCAAGTTACCCGGTTACCTTCACCATTACCAGTTCACCTTTACCAGTTGTTTCCTTACATTACTAGTTACTTCTACAGTTAACTTCAGTCAGTTGCCTTTGATCAAGATCTCCCTCTTATCCAAGCAAAATTTAAACTGGTCTTCCTTGGCACAAGAAGAAGAAAGAAGTAAGTCCTATACAGGCCCTGAAATCATCATGTCAGTGCTTATCCTTGGATACCACAGTGTGAAACAGATCAGTCTATAATTCCCCACCCCCCTTCCCATGAATGGGACGTCAGTCCATCACAGGTTATATAGACCAGCCAAGGCTGGTACCCATTTCCAGCTGGATGGACTGGGGTAATGCAGATGACGTGTCCAAGGACAGAGTCAGGTAGTCTGAAGCACACACTGGGAAATGAACCCAGCTCTACATTCTTAGTGCATATTTGGAGAGCGAGTAGCTCAGTGGATAAGGAGCTGGCCCGCCAATATGTAGACCTGGGTTCAAATCCCGTTCATGCTGCCTGTCTGTGTCCTTGGACTCTTAATCTGCATTGTCTCAGTCCTCCCAGCTTTAAACAGATACTGGCCTTGATTCGGGAAGTAACCTGTGTCAGCCTGGTGCCCTGTCTAGGGAGAGTTGTAGACTGTCATCTGCTACAGAATACAGAGATCAGCACTGGCGTTCTTCTTCATCTATGGATAACTGGTTAGTTAATTATTTGTTTCTGTAATGCATACAGTTGTTATCTGACAGAACTACCTGGCATGAGAGCAGATGAAAGTTTGGTATAGACTACCAACTTATGGACCAGGGTTGTTTTGTAGTTGTGTCCTCTTCTTTGGGCAAGACACTTCATCTGCTTTGTCCAGCCCACTAAGAAATACGTGGGATTAGCCTTGGCTGGAGAAGTCACAGGTGATGGACTGACATCCTGTCCAGGGGGAATTATGGACTCTCATCTGCTTTGTGCTACACTTTTGAGGGCTAAGTAATCATCCAGTGGGCCTCAGGACCTGTATAGGACTTTTTGGCTGGGGAGTAATCTGTGAAAGAGTAGCATCCAAATCGGGGGGATGATGTACTTTCATTTGCTTTTGGCTATGGGTTGTGTTGATAAGCAAAAGCCTGGTGATCTTCAGAGCCCGTATAGGATTTATTCTCTTCCTTTGTGCAAGATTGACATCTTCACCAAATTTTACTGAAATTGGTTCCTTTCTTTTTGAGATATCCAGCCCAACTGACAGGCAGACGGTCTGCAATAAAAGCATAAAATGACTGCAGGACGTCTGGTGTGGTGCTACAGCGAGATCAACGTGTGAAGATGAGCTCCTCATAGTTGGTTTCAGAACAGTACCTCCTATTGAAATAAACCTAACTGATGGGAAACAACATCAGCTAAGGCTAGCATGGAAACTAACGTTAGCCATAGTGCCCTGTTTGAAAGTGTGACACGACTCTCCGAACAGCTAAGAGACTTTAAACATGATATGAGACAGAACTTGAGTGAATTTAGAAATGATGTCAAGAATACTATGAAAGATGACCTCACAGAGTTTAAGGATGAGGTTTTGTGAGAATTGCACAGCCAGAACACTAGTATCATGATGGTGCAAACACGGATAGCAGATCTGGAATCAGCCCACTTGGACATGGAAGACGCACTGCTGACTGTAGCGAAACAGAACACGGAGATGCAGGATAAGATAAATGATTTGGAGAGCCAGTCCAGGAGAAATAATCTTTAAATCTATGGTGTCCCAGAAGGGAGGTTAGTCATGGAATTTATAGACGAGCTGCTCAACAGTCATCTTGCTCTACCTGAAAAAGTGGAGGCCCAAATCCAGTGGGTACACAGAGCACTGATCCCAAAGCCAGCCAGGACCTCCTCCCTGAGATCAAAGAACTGGTCCTTAAGAAAGCCTGGCAAAAGAAAATTGAAATTTATGGCAAGAGGCTTTACTTTGATAATGACTATGCACCATACGGACCCATTAAAGCAGCACTGAAGGAGAAGGGGATTCGGCTGCAGGTGCCCTACACAAAGATTCGAGTGCAATGGCACACGAGACTGCAGATCTACTGGAGCGCAGACGAGGCAACCTGGGACCTGAATAAACGTGGAGTCCAGGTGACTAGAATGAAAGCCTTGACAGCCGGGATGAAACGATTGAATGAGCTATTATTACCATGGAAACTCATCACTGTTTGGGATAAAATGGCTCATCGTGCAAGAGAGAGGCTCATAGAGTTTAGAAGAGATGGATGGTGTTCGAAATGAATGGGTTTAAGATAATATATGCACCTCATTTTGTAAGAAACACCTGATAAAGCAGAGGAATAATTTTGGTTCTCTGAGTTATTGTTTGAATTACGGCCTGCAGATTTCTTGTGATAATTTTAATATAAAATACTTTTACTTAAAATGAAGCAGGTGAAGGTCTTTCATTTAATATACAGTAGTGTTCAAAATAATAGTAGTGCTATATGACTAAAAAGATTAATTCAGGTTTTGAGTATATTTCTTATTGTTACATGGGAAACAAGGAACCAGTAGATTCAGTAGATTCTCACAAATACAACAAGACCAAGCATTCATGATATGCACACTCTTAAGGCTATGAAATTGGGCTATTAGTAAAAAAAAAAAAAAAAGTAGAAAAGGGGGTGTTCACAATAATAGTAGCATCTGCTGTTGACGCTACAAACTCTAAACTATTATGTTCAAACTGCTTTTTTAGCAATCCTGTGAATCACTAAACTAGTATTTAGTTGTACAACCCCTGGCAAAAATTATGGAATCACTGGCCTTGGAGGATGTTCATTCAGTTGTTTAATTTTGTAGAAAAAAAGCAGATCACAGACATGACACAAAACTAAAGTCATTTCAAATGGCAACTTTCTGGCTTTAAGAAACACTATAAGAAATCAAGAAAAAAAGATTGTGGCAGTCAGTAACGGTTACTTTTTTAGACCAAGCAGAGGAAAAAAATATGGAATCACTCAATTCTGAGGAAAAAATTATGGAATCACCCTGTAAATTTTCATCCCCAAAACTAACACCTGCATCATATCAGATCTGCTCGTTAGTCTGCATCTAAAAAGGAGTGAACACACCTTGGAGAGCTGTTGCACCAAGTGGACTGACATGAATCATGGCTCCAACACGAGAGATGTCAATTGATACAAAGGAGAGGATTATCAAACTCTTAAAAGAGAGTAAATCATCACGCAATGTTGCCAAAGATGTTGGTTGTTCACAGTCAGCTGTGTCTAAACTCTGGACCAAATACAAACAACATGGGAAGGTTGTTAAAGGCAAACATACTGGTAGACCAAGGAAGGCATCAAAGCATCAAGACAGAAACTTAAAGCAATATGTCTCAAAAATCGAAAAATGTACAACAAAACAAATGAGGAACGAATGGGAGGAAACTGGAGTCAACGTCTGTGACCGAACTGTAAGAAACCGCCTAAAGGAAATGGGATTTACATACAGAAAAGCTAAATGAAAGGCATCATTAACACCTAAACAGAAAAAAACAAGGTTACAATGGGCTAAGGAAAAGCAATTGTGGACTGTGGATGACTGGATGAAAGTCATATTCAGTGATGAATCTCGAATCTGCATTGGGCAAGGTGATGATGCTGGAACTTTTGTTTGGTGCCTTTCCAATGAGATTTATAAAGATGACTGCCTGAAGAGAACATGTAAATTTCCACAGTCACTGATGATATGGGGCTGCATGTCAGGTAAAGGCACTGGTGAGATGGCTGTCATTACATCATGTGGATATTTTGGACAATTGAAAGGATGTTTGGGGATGATGAAATCATTTTTCAAGATGATAATGCATCTTGCCCTAGAGCAAAAACTGCAAAAACATTCCTTGCAAAAAGACACATAGGGTCAATGTCATGGCATAGGGTCAATGTCAATGAGCAGATCTGATTTGATGCAGGTGTTAATTTGGGGGATGAAAATTTACAGGGTGATTCCATAATTTTTTCCTCAGAATTGAGTGATTCCATATTTTTTTCCTCTGCTTGGTCTAAAAAAGTAACCGTTACTGACTGCCACAATCTTTTTTCTTGATTTCTTATAGTGTTTCTTAAAGCCAGAAAGTTGCCATTTGAAATGACTTTAGTTTTGTGTCATGTCTGTGATCTGCTTTTTTTCTACAAAATTAAACAACTGAATGAACATCCTCTGAGGCCGGTGATTCCATAATTTTTGCCAGGGGTTGTATAACCACAGTTTTTCATGATTTCTTCACATCTGTGAGGCATTAATTTTGTTGGTTTGGAACCAAGATTTTGCTCATTTACTAGTGTGCTTGGGGTCATTGTCTTGTTGAACCACCCATTTCAAGGGCATGTCCTCTTCAGCATAAGGCAACATGACCTCTTCAAGTATTTTGACATATCCAAACTGATCCATGATACCTGGTATGCGATATATAAGGCCAACACCATAGTAGGAGAAACATGCCCATATCGTGATGCTTGCACCACCTTGCGTCACTGTCTTCACTGTGAACTGTGGCTTGAATTCAGAGTTTGGGGGTCATTTCACAAACTGTCTGCGGTCCTTGGACCCAAAAAGAACAATTTTACTCTCATCAGTCCACAAAATATTCCTTCATTTCTCTTTAGGCCAGTTGATGTGTTCTTTGGCAAATTGTAACCTCTTCTGCACATGTCTTTTATTTAACAGAGGGACTTTGCAGGGGATTCTTGCAAATAAATTAGCTTCACACAGGCGTCTTCTAACTGTCACAGCACTTACAGGTAACTCCAGACTTTCTTTGATCATCCTGGAGCTGATCAGTGGGTGAGCCTTTGCCATTCTGGTTATTCTTCTATCCATTATCAACTTTTTAATCAAACTATGCTGTTCTTCTGAACAGTGTCTTGAATGTCCCATTTTCCTCAGGCTTTCAAAGAGAAAAGCATGTTCAACAGGTGCTGGCTTCATCCTTAAGTAGGGGACACCTGATTCACACCTGTTTGTTCCACAAAATTAACGAACTTACTGACTGACTGCCACACTACTATTATTGTGAACACCCCCTTTTCTACTTTTTTTTTTACTAATAGATCAATTTCATAGCCTTAAGAATGTGCATATCATGAATGCTTGGTCTTGCTGGATTTGTGAGAATCTACTGAATCTACTGGTACCTTGTTTCCCATGTAACAATAAGAAATATACTCAAAACCTGGATTTTTAGTCACATAGCACTACTATTATTCTGAACACTACTGTATATTGATATTTGTTATCTTCGGTCTTTTGAGGTGAACTACTGATAGAAAACACCTTAACTCTGGGACACATTCCACATTTAACATTTAAAATGTGGGATTAAAAATGAAAAAAAAAAATCAAATCAAAATCAAATCAATTTTATTTATATAGCGCCAAATCACAACAAACAGTTGCCCCAAGGCACTTTATATTGTAAGGCAAAGCCATACAATAATTACAGAAAAACCCCAACGGTCAAAATGACCCCCTGTGAGCAAGCACTTGGCGACAGTGGGAAGGAAAAACTCCCTTTTAACAGGAAGAAACCTCCAGCAGAACCAGGCTCAGGGAGGGGTAGTCTTCTGCTGGGACTGGTTGGGGCTGAGGGAGAGAACCAGGAAAAAGACATGCTGTGGAGGGGAGCAGAGATCAATCACTAATGATTAAATGCAGAGTGGTGCATACAGAGCAAAAAGAGAAAGAAACACTCAGTGCATCATGGGAACCCCCCAGCAGTCTAAGTCTATGGCAGCATAACTAAGGGATGGTTCAGGGTCACCTGATCCAGCCCTAACTATAAGCTTTAGCAAAAAGGAAAGTTTTAAGCCTAATCTTAAAAGTAGAGAGGGTGTCTGTCTCCCTGATCCAAATTGGGAGCTGGTTCCAGAGGAGAGGAGCCTGAAAGCTGAAGGCTTTGCCTCCCATTCTACTCTTACAAACCCTAGGAACTACAAGTAAGCCTGCAGTCTGAGAGCGAAGCGCTCTATTGGGGTGATATGGTACTATGAGGTCCCTAAGATAAGATGGGACCTGATTATTCAAAACCTTATAAGTAAGAAGAAGAATTTTAAATTCTATTCTAGAATTAACAGGAAGCCAATGAAGAGAGGCCAATATGGGTGAGATATGCTCTCTCCTTCTAGTTCCCGTCAGTACTCTAGCTGCAGCATTTTGAATTAACTGAAGGCTTTTCAGGGAACTTTTAGGACAACCTGATAATAATGAATTACAGTAGTCCAGCCTAGAGGAAATAAATGCATGAATTAGTTTTTCAGCATCACTCTGAGACAAGACCTTTCTAATTTTAGAGATATTGCGCAAATGCAAAAAAGCAGTCCTACATATTTGTTTAATATGTGCATTGAATGACATATCCTGATCAAAAATGACTCCAAGATTTCTCACAGTATTACTAGAGGTCAGGGTAATGCCATCCAGAGTAAGGATCTGGTTAGACACCATGTTTCTAAGATTTGTGGGGCCAAGTACAATAACTTCAGTTTTATCTGAGTTTAAAAGCAGGAAATTAGAGGTCATCCATGTCTTTATGTCTGTAAGACAGTCCTGCAGTTTAGCTAATTGGGGTGTGTTCTCTGGCTTCATGGATAGATAAAGCTGGGTATCATCTGCGTAACAATGAAAATTTAAGCAATGCTGTCTAATAATACTGCCTAAGGGAAGCATGTATAAAGTGAATAAAATTGGTCCTAGCACAGAACCTTGTGGAACTCCATAATTAACCTTAGTCTGTGAAGAAGATTCTCCATTTACATGAACAAATTGTAATCTATTAGATAAATATGATTCAAACCACTGCAGCACAGTGCCTTTAATACCTATGGCATGCTCTAATCTCTGTAATAAAATTTTATGGTCAACAGTATCAAAAGCAGCACTGAGGTCTAACAGGACGAGCACAGAGATGAGTCCACTGTCTGAGGCCATAAGAAGATCATTTGTAACATTCACTAATGCTGTTTCTGTACTATGATGAATTCTAAACCCTGACTGAAACTCTTCAAATAGACCATTCCTCTGCAGATGATCAGTTAGCTGTTTTACAACTACCCTTTCATCAAAAAGAAGAAGAAAAAGGGGAGGGGAAAAAGATTTATGACGTAATTTAGTAAGTGTTAAATGTTGGATATTTCTAGTAGAAGTGGGTGTTTCTTCATTACTACGGAAGGCCCCTCTGAGGTACTTTACCCTCCTCCCATCAGCAGGGAATACAAGGGATGGCAGTATTCAAATTTGTTTTTGGAAGTCAATAGGTTCTATGTTCAAATAATGTTTTACAAGTTCATACATTGTTTTCTGTTCAGGTGGTGGTTCCATATTTTTTTCCTCTGCTTGGTCTGAAAAAGTAACCGTTACTGACTGCCACAATTTTTTTTCTTGATTTCTTATAGTGTTTCTTAAAGCCAGAAAGTTGCCATTTGAAATGACTTTAGTTTTGTGTCGTGTCTGTGATCTGCTTTTTTTCTACAAAATTAAACAACTGAATGAACATCCTCTGAGACCAGTGATTCCATAATTTTTGCCAGGGTTTGTATGAGAGTACAACAGTCAACAACAACATGGTGGTCTTGGAGAAAATTCTGCTGGAAGAATTCTTTGTTAGAATTAGGAGTAATATTTTGTTGGCAACACAGCCATATTGGAGTCTATGTGAAACATTCTAATGTCTTTTGGCTTTGGCCTGTCATGAAGAATGTTCACTCTGTAATTGTCAAGATTTTGGTCTATCATATACTTAGGTCATGCGTAATGCCGTATTTTGGTAACATGATGGGAAATATTGCGTCTTGCTGGACCCACCAATGCAAGAAGAATGGCTGAAAGTAGTGAATGAAATATATGTCATGGAACAGTTGACTCACAACATAAGAATTCAAGAGGAACAATATCAAGAGAAATGGACAACCTACATGTCAATGATAGGATGTGGTCTGTTATATAGACATGTCATAAGACTAACAACCAGACAGTCCAAAATGTTCAAGTTTTTCTTTTGCTAATCCTTATGTGAAAATGGCAAAAGTGAAGTGTTAAAAAAACCTTGCAGATTGTTCAACCTTGCAAGAGGTTTTATAAACCTTTTTTAAAATTTTCAAGTAATCAAAGAACACACAGATCTGTGGAGGTAAAAACATCACATCCTGAGAAGAGTTGATACTTTTTCTTGCTGCTCCCACTTGACTTGCGAAGGTTGTGCTTTTATTTCTATTTATCACCCTGAATTTATATATGTGAGATGTTCTCCTGCACAATGTTTTAATCCTGTTTCACGTGTGCCTCGTGACCTTCACTAGAGTCAGTAAAAGGAAGAGTGTGCTGCAGGAGGAGGAGCTTTGACAGACAACCAGAGATTCACCCCGCTGTAGCTTTAATTGAATTTGGCTTCTGTAATGAGAATACGAAACAGCCACATTACCATGGAGAGCTATGCAAATTAGGACCATCATGCTTTGCAGAAGGCCACATGCAGAAAATCATTAGTGCACCAAATCCCATTTTCATTGTAACTTTGACTTGGCCAGGGAATAATAACAAAGTAGAGCTATTTATTTATTGGTACAATGCATTAGACCATAGTTATGCAGTTAAAGCAGAAGACCCAGCCTGTAGTCTGTTCCAGTACAATCTGATCAGAGCATCTTGAAGTCAAATTAATTATCTTTTGTTTCCACAGAGAGAGACAAGAACTGTTGCTGGGATATCGTAAACGTGGGCCAAAACCAAAACATCTTTTACTGCAGGTAATTCTCATCGTCTGGGCCTTCAGTGACACATCAGCAGCATAACCAGTTCTGCTGGATGGATATATATATATATATATATATATATATATATATATATATATATATATATATATATATATATATGGACACTATATTTCAGAAATATCAATTCAGTGTAATTTGCTGCCATGTGTAAATTTTCCACAGGATGCACTATATTCCCTTTATTAATCTATATAAATAGTTTGCATCAAGTTGAAATTTACTAGTGGCTGCCACGTGCTAGTCGGAAGACCTACGAGGGGTGATTGAGAAATTTTGAGCCTGATCCAGGAAAAGTTGGGCGTGGTTCTCTGTCTTTTGTATTCTGAGAAATCGACATTTCTTTAGAATTTAACTCACTGGGTGCAATGTTGAGAAATGTTGGTTTCTCAGAATGCAAAAGATAGAGAACCATGTACTCCAAACTGTGTATAGATTAGATAGGGATACATATTATATTATAAATATTATATGGGCAATTCTACTTTAATGGACTTACAGTGGCAGCAAATCTGGCCATATTTTAGGTTAATATTAAAAATTTAATGCCCATAGACTTACCCATACATGCAAACAACAGCTAGCAATAGCTGCACTGTTAAAAATAATGAATTACACCCCCCCCGGCCCAATGACTAAACCTGTCCGCTTCTTCGCCATGTTGATCTTGTGTATCAAAATTCCTTCAGAATTTCCTTCTCAAAATTGCACCTTCTTGGGGGTGTTCGTATGCAATTTACAAGTTGATATCTTGTATTTACCATAATTGCAACAACACGTGAAGGCATCGCTAATCACAAGCTACCTTAATACAGAGACATTGGCGCAACATTCCAAATGGTGATCATATTAGCATTCCATGTCTGCAAAATGTAGTGCATGTTGTTTATTCTACATGCAATGTTTTCAGTTGAACAAAGTGTTATTCATGTACTGACGGAGCTAGCTAGCTAGCCTAGTAAGTAATACAAAGGCATGCCAGTACAACCAGCTTAGCTCATTAGCATGTAGCTAGTTAAAAAAGTGCTCTTGTTGAGATAATTTGTGAGCAAATACTGTGCTCCGGTGATTTGTGTTCCTCAGGACTGTTATGCTGCTCCCTACATTATACTTTTCCTAAACAATTAGGCTGTGTTTGCAGATGTTAAAAAGTAATTACTGTAATTACTGACAAAGACACAACAGTTATCATACTTGTTAATGAAGGAATTGAAACTGTTGTACATTCAAATACTGAATTTGACGCTTGATGCCCATGATGTCGACTCCATGATTTCCCTTAACAAGAAAAGCCAACAAGATTTGATAGGGCCTTTTCACCTCTGATGTGTTTATTACTATAAATGGTAACGTAATAACTGATTGCCTGCTTTGTACAGAGTAAACTGAAAGACCAAATTAATTTTATATTTGGAAATCTTGATTCATTGGAAATTATGTAACAAGGAAAGTTATTGTGCAGATTAAGTCATTGTTGCACATTTGTGCATGTCACCAGCTTCCAGACCCACCCATTTTGTTAAACCGCACAAATAAAATTCATGTGGCCTTTTCCTCGTGTAACTGCTGCGTTTCAGTGGCTCAGCTCGCGCTCCACACTCATCATGAAACTGGGTTTATTGCCTGAGGTTACACCAGCATTGCATGACTGCGCTCATCTGAGCTGCATGTTCATTACTTTTTTACGCTTGGTTGATGTGTAAAATGTACTATTTCCACTTAACCTTTATATATGTGTGTGTATATGTGTATATATATATATATATATATATATATATATATATATATACTATCATGCACTTCTTTTTAACAGGTCATGGCTTTACAAACCTTTTCTGGCACCTTATGTGGTTATATATTTTAAGTCACTCTGAGCTGATTATTATGCAGTGTCACATCTTAACATCCTGTTTACACCAAGTACATGATTGAGTTGCAATTGAAAAATGGCCTCTGCTCACCGTCACTCTCGCTGACTCCCACTGGGGTTGCGGGTTGGTCACAATGGGGTCGCCATCGTACGATAAAGATCCCTCTTGGTCGCCATCAATCCCCATTGGTCTCCGACAGGTGTGCGAGTGTACTGAACTGTTTAAAATGCTCGCACAAGTTGTACAACCAGTTAACAGATACATGGGTCTCGTAATCGGTCTTGATAAACTCTCACATGCCTCAACTCACTCTCAACTTGATCCTATGGGTCGTAATAGACTCTTAATCGACTCTGCATGGGGTTGCATCAGTTATCGCGGATATTAACATATTTTTCACGCACAATTCAGTCGCAGTGCAAGCTTGGTGTAAACACAAATAACAGATCACAGCAGAGACCAACCAATACTTGTGAGAGTTAACAAAATGTCATGATCTTGTAGGTCTTATATAAGTCTCGGTCCGGTGTAAACGGGGCATAAGAGGGGCAGTTCTCTGCCACCATCACATGTGGCCAGAATCTAGGGATCAAGTGTGACATATTTGCTGGCACTTCTCTGCTCTGAGGTCACAGCTCGTGCTTCATGAACATTCTAAAGCAGTGTCCTTCTGGTGGTGGATGTGGAGGGAGTACAGTTGTAGACACACTTTAGGCTTAGACCTGGGCAGTTTATTTTTTTTACTTTCTCATACACATTAGTGTGCTATATAGAAATGGACGAGAGTTTAAGTTATGCAGAAAAGTATGTTTTCCTTCTCCCAACCTGGAAACTTCTCTCCACAGCTGAGTGGGGAAAACACAAGTTGATTTCTGCAGCGTTTGATGTTACTACTTGAGAATAATAATCCAACCTGCAAGCAGGTTTTGGCAAAAGGTTTTGGCATAGGAAGAATGCAAGGTATATGTGGAGAAGGATGCTGAGGATGGAGACGTCAGGCAGGAGGAGAACAGAGAGGCCAAGAGGAGTTTGACGATTGTGGTGAGGGAAGAAAAGCAGGCGGTTGATGTGACAGAAGAAGATGTAAAGGACAAGGTGCAACGGAGCCGATGATCTACTGTGGCACCCCTAATGAGCAGCATAAAGATCAAGATTTAAATGTAGTTGCTGTTGTCTGTAAAAGCACAGGGCACAATATGAATTCCTGGTCTCATGATTTTAAGCACCACAGCCAAAATGCAGAAAGCATGTGAGATTGTCAAGTCCCTGCCTTTGCTAATACTTTGTTTTCTAGAAAAGTAAAATCTGCACGTTCATATGGATCAGTTCCCCTTAGACCTCATGTGTAATCTGGACCCAGTTTTAAACTTTCACATTGATTCCATTGGACAGTAGGGTCATTTTCAACACGTTGGCCACAATGTTTATGCCTCCAACTGAGTTAAAAACATTACACCAAGTAAAGTATCGCCATGGTTCAGGTCTCCTCAAGCAGATGTTGAACAGGCTTCTGGAATATCTTAGGTCAGGCATCTCCAACCCTGCTCCTGGAGGCAACCTGTTCTGCATATTTTCCATGTGTACGTGCTCTAGTTACACCTGGTCGATTAACATGGGTGTTTCCCAGCTTTTGACAATCTGAGCAGACCTGATTGCATTAATTAGCTGTTGTACTCCCACAGCAGGGTTGGAGGTGTGTCTTGGGTCATATTTTACTATTCAGAGAAGGGGACATTTTACCTTCATTGCTATTGATTTGAATCCAGCTGACTACAAATTAATTTCAGTTATGTCTTAGTACATAATTAAAAACTGTTTGCTCTGTTTGGTGAGAGCAGAGCAGACAGCTCAGTGGGATATGAATTAAGCTACCAGTATGTAGACGTGGGTTTGATTCCTGAAAACGCTACCTGTAACTGTCCTGGACAAGATGCTTCAATTGCACCATCCCAATTTCACCCAGCTGGAAATAGGCTCTGGCCTTAGTCGGGGAAGTAACCTGTCCCATCTAGAAGGTGTCATAGATGGTCATGCACTTCATGCTATGATATCTGGTGATAAGCATCTCTATAAATGTACAAAGGCAGGCACGGTCTGCTTGTTGGTTGTTCTTGTTAGGGGTAGCTAGGGGTAGCATTGGGTCACTGCAACAGATTGCAGTGTCTCTCACATTATGAGAAGGTGGAGAATCTTAGCAAGGGTGCTGCATGCTTCTATACTTGTAACAAAGCTCTAAGCTGATGTCTCAGTTGTCCACAGCTCTTACTTGCATACTTACTAATTGCTTTCTCTGAAATGTATAAAAAGTCTGCAAACTTAAACAGTATTTCTGGAACTGTGCAATGGCTTTGTGCACTTGTGCACAGTAGGAGAATTCGGACCTGGTTCAGCTCCAGAAGTGTCCACCTTCTCATGCGATGTGGAACACTGGCATTACAATATTTCTGGTTCTGTATTATTTTAATCTTTTTTCCTGGTTCTATAATATTTTAATCTTCTTTTTAAGGTGCCCTCATTTGCCCGAAGATCAAGTATTCCTGCAGGCTTAGAGGAAACATCTCAGGATACTGAAGAAAATCTCAAGTCAGATTCTGTCCAGATCCAGCGCACGCAGCCTCAACAGTACCAGCTAAACAGCAAGAAGCACCATCAGTACCAGCCCAGCAGCCAAGATATCCCTACTGACCAGCTAACAAATGGCAAAAAAAAGTTCATCTACCAGCTCAACAGCAAGAAACATCACCACTATGAACCAGACCCCAACATGTATGATGCACAAGCTTCTAGGCTCAAAGAGGTCATTAAAGTTCAGGAATTAGCCAGCAAGCCAACCAATCCTGGTTGGAACTTACCGCTGGCACTGCAACAGAAATGGGTTCGCGACAAAGACACGGGCTGCTTGAGCAAAGTCAAAGAGTTGGCGGTAGAAGTGAAGAAACCAACAGCCACAGTTAAAGAGGCTGAAAGTGAACACGCCCTCAAACCCAATCCTAAAGACGCAACTCTCCCCGGCGCCATCAGCAGCAAAATGAAGATCATTAAAAACAAAAACAAGAATGGGCGCATTGTTATTGTTATGAGTAAGTACATGGACAGTACCAAGGTACACGGAACGAAGGGTAAACACAGGGAGTCATCAAGTGAAGAGAAATCCCAAAGTAGCAAACCACCAGAAAACAATCCCCCACACCAAAACAAAACGGTGGAGCAGTTGCATACAGAGAATGGTGTCTTCAAAGAGACATGTCATGGCAGCTCTCTTCCTGCTGCAGAGCATCCCATAAAGTGCTCTCCAAAGGACAGGCATTTCTCCAAGCCTTCACCAAGCACAGCAGAGGAATACAACACTGAAGTGGCTCGGGGTCAGGCTGATTTGCCGGATGATCTCCCCTTACAGCTGACTGCTAGCTCACCCCCAGCATCCTGGGCTGCTGATATGAACATCCCAATCCCTACAGCCGTGGACCAAATCAGGATCCCTTCCTTTCCTGGTGACCGCAAGCGTAAGATGTCAGAGCCTGTGGAAGACAGGGGTGTTTCCAAAACCTTCCTGACTTCCAGAAGCTTTAGTGTCCCTGGCAACATGGTCACACCACCTCAGGACAAACCTATGGACCTCCACTGTAGTGGTCCACGTCACAGCTGTTCTTACTCTTACAGCACTGTGTGCAGCCAAGACGAGCCAATGGATCTAAGCTGTCCAAAAACTAAGAAGCAGTCACAATCTGAACTACAGCCTGAGCCTGAACTTGCAGTCAATAAGCCTCCTCCTGTGACGGAGGATATTCCGAAGCCCGCAGAGAAGTCCACAGAAAAACCCGCAGACAAAATCTCCCCTTTTATGGGAAACATAATCATCACTGACATTACGACAAACAGTCTCACTGTCACATTTAAAGAATATGTTTCTTTCTGAGAAACTTCAGGACTTGACTTTGGGACTGTATCAGTATGTGCATATGTAAAAAGGAGGATTGTGTACATGGAGAAATTTATAATTTATCATTCAAATCCAATATGTTTCTTATATTGTTTTATACTGTAACTACTCTGTGATGTTGTAGCCAAGAAAGTGCCCTCGAACATTTGAGCGAATGCATTCAGGTGGGTGCATTCTTCAAAAAAACGAAGAAAAAAAAATCGGTTTATATGTTGTGTGGAATTCAATGGGAAACCTTTTTGCTGTTGTTTCTTACAGTACCAAACTTATAATGTAAGATTTATGAAGGTTTATACATATTTTGTATTAATAATAGTACCTATATCAGTTCTAATGGAAAGTAGAGAGGAAATGTTGCATTTATAGTGATCAAAGATCAGATTGAGAGCACTTAATTGCTGGTGCATAAATTAATTTGTGTCAAGCACCCTTGTTGAGGAAAAAGCTGAACTCCCTCCATGAGTCTTATTTTGTTGACTTTAACCAATCTACTGCAGTCAGAAACCTTCAGTCTGACTTAAATAAATGTTTTGCCTGCAGCTTTTGTAATAAATAAGGCATTAAATGTAATCCAGATTTGCTGCATGTGACACAAAGACTGTGAATAAATATGGATGATGCACCTCAGTTCAGCTGTGGAGAAAAGTGAAGCCAAATTCAACATGATGCTGGTGCTACGATCTTAAATAGCCAACATGTAACAATGCTATTCATGTATTTGTTAGATGTCAAATTGGCAAACTGCTTAAATATTTGCTTACTGGGGCAAAAAAAACCTTCAAAGGTCATGGCATCACTCACTCACCTCTCTTCATCTTCAATGGCTTACTCAAGTTAAGGGTCACAGGGAGGCTGGCTCATTGGATGAACTTCATTCAGTTATGTGAAGTTTAGTTGGGACTACATATATTTATTAGATGAATCCAATGAGTCATATCACTCAAACAAATGACTCACTGGATGCAATTACCTCCATTATGGGCAGGATTTCCATCTAATAAATATATGTCGTCCCAACTCAAATAAAACACATCCATGCAAGACAATGTAATTTAATTTAGTTGGGATGACATATATTTATTAGATGAATCCAATGAGTCATATCACTCAAACAAATGACTCACTGGATGAAATTACTTCCATTATGGGCAGGATTTCTATCTAATAAATATATGTAGTCCCAACTAAATTACATGATCTTGCATGGATGTGCTTTATTTGAGTTGGGGCTACATGTATTTATTAGATGGAAATTCTGCTTATAATTTAATTGAGTTCATCCAATGCATCACTTTTTTGAGTGTAGGCCATGAGGCAAGAGTTCACCCTGGACAGGACGCCAGTCTGTCGTGGGGCCACATTTAGACAAACAAACACATTCACACCCGCACGCACACCTACGGACAATTTAAAGTTTCCAGTTTACCTAACGTGTGAGTCTTTGGATGTGAGAAGAAGCCGGAGCACCCAGAGAAAACCCACACAAACATGGGGAGAACACGCAAACTCCACACAGAAAGGCCACAAGTGGGAAGTGATCCCATGACCTTCTTGCTGTGAGGCAACAGTGCTAACCACTAATCCACCATGCTGCCCAAGATCGTGGCATACAAAACTTTAAAATAACTTTCATTACAGAATCAGAAATGTTAATTCAAAATGACTCATTAATTCTCCATATTTTTGAGGCATTTAGAGAGTCAGAGGTACACCAAAACTTAGATTAACAGCAGCTACACAGATTTTGCTTAGCAGTATGTAGTCAATCAATCAATCAATCAATTTTATTTATATAGCGCCATATCACAACAAACAGTTGCCCCAAGGCGCTTTATATTGTAAGGCAAGGCCATACAATAATTACGTAAAAACCCCAACGGTCAAAACGACCCCCTGTGAGCAAGCAAGCAAGAGTAGTGAATATGATTAATTTATGGCCCTAAAATAAAACTTTGAACTCAACAAATCATGGAGGAAAAAAATCTAGTTGATGCATATGTGCATGAGTAGAAAAACATAAATGGAAAAATAACAGTTCAAAATTTCATTTTTGCTTGATTATTGACCTGTACTGTAACCAGCCAGTAGAGGGAGATAGAAAGTATTTTGGCTTCACTTTTTTAGTTGGTCTGCTGTTCATATTTATTTGCAATCACATCTCTGTCCCTTCCCTCCCCCAGAGGAAGAAAAAAAAGTTAAAATACCAGGTTACTTTTTTAATGGTGTTTTTTTAAGATGTCTTCATTTGAAGTTTTTCCAGTTAAAATATGACACAACCATCAGCGATAAAGAGCTGTCCTGCTAATATGTCGACCTGGGTTCAAATCCCACTCATGCTACCTGTCTGTGTCTTTGGATAAGACACTTCATCTGTATTGTCCCAGTCCATCCAGCTGTAAATCCGTACGGGCCTTGACTGGGGAAGTAACCCGCGTAGGACTGCCATCTCATCCAGGAGAAGTCGTAGACAGTCATCCGCTTTGAGTTACAGAATACGGAGATCAGCATTGACACCAATGGGCCTCAGGGCCTATAGAGGACTTACTTCTTCATCAGTGGATAACTGGTTAACTGTCTGTTCCTGTAATGCACATATATGTAAGGACAGTAGTATAGTGACATAACTGTCTTCTGAGGTCAGCTTCCGTTAAAAAAAATTGTCATTTATTGAAGATTAATCTTCTCCGTTCAGGTGATACAGCATATTAATTTTTTTTTTTTTTTTTACCACGATTGCGTTGTGCAATCTGCAAACCCACATTAGTTATTTCCAGATTCTCTTTACACCACACAGATGAGCAATATTCATCTCATTTTGCTGTTAAAGCTTAAGAATACATGTGACTTGTACGTTGTAAAGCAGGGTTACTTACTAGTCAATAACTGTTCTATTGTACAGATTAGTTGTGAGTTGCGAAGCTGGTTTTTCTGACATGCAATCTGATGTGTATGTGTGCAAGCTGTTTTTTAACGATGCTGCTGAAAACAAGTCTGAGAGAAGCTGTTGGATACATTTGAGTCAAAAATGCCTTTTAAGCACACGTAATGCATAAGCATCTATGATAATGAAAGTGAAGAGCGCATATTTATTAACCTTTAATTTGTTGTTAAAAACAAAATGTTCTCTGCATCAGAAACTACAAATGAGGTCAAACTTATGGAAAGATTTTTTTTTTTCTTTTGAAGAATCTGTTTGCTACCTTTTCTTTTGCTTTGTCTTTCTTGCACTTACGAAGTTCAAAGTCAAAATGATTGTTATAAAGTCTGTTTTGTCTGGAGTTGGCACAGCTTACTGGATGATATGTTTGACAATAAAAAGACTTTTATTGGTACTTCGTGTTTGTTGTGATTATGCATTCAGAACAAAGTCTAGGACTTAGTTTAAACATGTATTAACATCTTTTAGGAGTGAATAACCCAACTGACTAATATGACCCCAATGAACAACGTGGGATATGTGCCAAAATCTCTATCCGGCCGAATGGTCCCCCCTAAAAATTGGTCCACCCTGCCTTCACTGCGCATGCGTCATTAGCCGCGGGTCATGGGTTAACACCTCGTTTCTGCTTAAAACTACACTGCGGTCATCATCTATCTCAGCGACAGATAACTGAAGCTTTTGTACAACAATCATTTCCACTTAAATTCAGCATTATTTCATCATAAAAGACGGATGAAGCAATCAAAGCAGCGCGGCTAAACGAGCTGCTAGCTGATGCGTTCACTGCATAGAGGTCATTTCAAAGGGTCATGGAATTTTGTCGAATTTCTGCTTAAACTGGCCTCATTTCTGCTTAGAACTGACTTTAGAATGATTTAAGAGGTTTTACCTTTATCATCTGATGGTTAATAATCCCATTAATCCATTTGATTGCTTTGGATGAGGAGACTCCATCTCAGACGTGCTGGTGTGGTCTGAAATGACTCATGCGCAGTGAAGCAAGGTGGACCAATTTTTAGGGGGTGACCGTTCGGGCTGTGACACCGGGATCAACAGCCCGAAAATGACCACGCCCTTTTTTGTCCCGGGTGTTACTTCAAATACAGCTGTATTTTCAAAACTCATCCCGGTCTCACCTTTTTTTTTTGTTGTTTTTTTTTGTGCCACCGTGACGAAAAGCACCTGCTTTTTGTGACATGGTTTTTTGTTTTGCTATTTATAATCTTCCCTTTCTCCTTGTAACCATAACCATAGCGCTAGTGTCTACCCTCCCCAAACATTAACCATAACCCCCCAGATCCCCCTTTCACCCCACATTTTGTGCACCCGTCACAAAATGAATTTGTGCCCCATTACGTAAAGCACCCCATTTCCATACCCCCGTCACGAACCCACAGATTAATGTAGTTTTGGTAACCCAGTCCCATGAACTGCTGTGAGACTGGGTTGTCTAAACTACAGCAGCTACAGATTTTCCAAAGATCACAATATGTTCAAAATGACCAGTACATGTTTCGAAGGGTCATAGATGAGTGTAAAATTTCAAATTTTGATATTTTAAGAGAAAACCGCTAGAAAACATTAGGTCAAATGTCCTCCATACAGTCCAGAATCACCACATATTTAATAACATAAATGGGCTTAAATTATACGCCTACATGTTAGGAAATTTCCCTGATAAACTTTAAAACATTTAAGATTTCTAGATACTGCTGTCTGCCAAAGAAACAAGTTTTGTTTTGTATTTTTCATTTAAATCAATATTCCATTGATAACAGTATGACTGAAAATAAAATTTCATCATATTTAGCAAATGCTGGTTTTCTTTCGATGTACGGTGATAAGTTGACCCACTTATTTGAACCATTTTCTCTTAAAATATCAACATTGAAATTTTACACTTTTCTATGATCCTCCCAAACACATACTGGTCATTTTGAATACCTTGGAAAATCTGTAGCTGCTGCAGTTTAGAAAATTCTGCTGCGTTTGAAGTATCACTCAGGATGAAAAAGGGCATGGTCATTTTCGGGTTGTTTGTCCCAGATAGAGGTTTTGGCACATATCCCAAGTTGTTCATTGGCGTCCTATTAAACAGTTGGGTTATCCTCTCCTAAATAATGTGCATGCATGTCTCAGCTACGTCCTCTATACTAACAGCAGTAGGAATAACATCTGGCATTTATGCTTCAGGGTATTTTGAAGCCTTTTTGAATACGAACAAGACATAATAAACATGATAAATGTGCTTATGACAGACAAACAACCACTTATGTTGCATAACAGCAAGCAGTTGTGCACAAAAGACACTGAAGTGCATAACTGCACTGATGGTCCGTCGTATTAAAACGTCGGCCAGGAATTATTTTTCTGCTGCGGCTCGACTCTGTGCAGGAATGTAAACATGACGTGTGCAGCGGGTGAGACTGTGGAAGACTGTGTGTGACAACACACTGCCTGTAAAAGCAGCAGGAAGGTCGGCGGTTATATGACACAATGAGTCTGCAAAGCATTTCTACAAATCATTGTTCTCTCTGCAACCAAATAATCCTGAGTCATTAATGTTGTACAGTTTGAGGCAGACACACAAACGTTATGTTTACTTCATCTGTTAGGACATTTGTGTAGCAATGACCTTTTATAACCGTCTCTCTGACAGCCAGAGGCTGCTGCCTTTTCCTACTTTCAGGTGGCTTGTTCTGAAAGCTCGGAGTCCAAACTGTGACACGAATCATATGATGACACGATGAGATAAGAGAAAGAACGAAAGCTTCAAAACATTAAGTGTTGTATAACAGAAAGGAATGTGTTTGTGTGCCCTCTTCTGCCGGGGAGTTTCCCCATCAAAGACTGTTGACAGGGAGGAAAGAAAGTAAGAAAGCGGTGGAAGGAGGGACGTCAAGAAAAAAATAAAACGATGGAAGAATGAAAGAAAGGGAGGGAGGGAGGGAGGGAGAGAAGGAATGGGAATAAAGAATCAAAGAATGGAAGAGAAGGAAGAGAAGAAAGGAACAAATTAAAAGGAAGGAAGGAAGGAAAATAAGGAAAATGATGAAGAAAGTAAAGGACAGAGGACAGAAAAAGGGAATGAAAAAAGGAAGCAATTAAGGAAGAATGAAAATGAAAGGAAAGGGAGGGAAAAGGAAGGAGAAGAAAAAGGAATGAAGAGTGGAAGAAAGGAACAAATTAAATTTTGCGGAGTGAAATTTACTCTGCCAGAATAATATTTGGTCCCAGTCTAAACAGAGTAAAATACACTCTATTATCAAGTGAAATCAGCTCAGTCTTGTCAAATCAAGTGTTTATACTGTGATAGAGTTGATTTAGCTCTGTGATGGAGTATATTTAACTCTATTTGGATTGGGACCAAATGTTATCCAGCAGAGTAAATTTTACTCTGCAAAATTTCCTGTGAAGAAATTAAAAGGAGGTAGACAAGAAAATGAAATGAAAGAAAGTGGAGGGACTAAAAGAGGCTGGAAGGACAAGAAAAAGAGAGGAAGAAAAAGAAATTAAATGGAAGAAAGGGGGAACAAGAAAAAGAATGAAAGAAGGAAGGAGGTAAAGCAAAATGAATGAGAGAATGAGGGGAGGAACGAATGAACGAATGGACAAGGAAGAAAAGATTGAGCAAAAGACGAGAGGGAAAAGATGATGAAAGGATAAACGGGGAATGAGAAACGAATGAAAAAGCAATCAAAGAAAGTGAAATAAGTAAAATAAAAGAAAAGAAAGGGAGTTAGAAGAAATGAGAAAATGAACAGAATAATGAAAGAATCAAGAAAATATGAAGGAAAGAAAGAATGCAGGGTGGAAGAAAATGAAAGAACAATGAAGAAACAAAAAACAAAGAACAAAATGAAGAAAAGAGGAAAAGGGAAATAAATCAATGGAACAAATAAGTAGCTAATTAAGTAAGGCGTAAGGAAGGAAGAAAGGAAGAAAGAAAGAAAGAAAGGGATGAATAAAAAGAAAATCTTAAAACGGACAGATTTATATTCAGGTTAAACTGTGACGTTTCTTAAAAAAACAAACTGAATCAATTCATTTTGTAAACTTTGTCAAGAGATAACCAATGAAATGAAATATTATCCGCAATTTTTAAAAGATCTGAAATCGTCAAACGGTTCAATTAAAGGGCTCACAGGCGTTACGCCTGCTGACGTCATGGGTACAGTGATGACGTCATTGGACTCGTCTCTATTTTGACATGAGGTTTTTCTCTCTTGTTTAGAATAATGGCCGTTATTGACAGGCTTATGATAAATAATCACAACATGTCAGCATCAGTTTAGAGACTGATGTCAAATAATAGATCATTATTTGTCACAACCATAGACTGTTTCACAACGAGCATAAAAAACAGACAAACAAACAACTAGGTCAGTGTTAACAGAGCTGACGTTACAGAGAACATTCTCTCTCTCTCTCTCTCTCTCTCTCTGGCCTTGTGGCAGTGTGCACGCAGAGATCAGATTATTTATAGACCTTTTGCAGTATTTCACTGTCTCTCTATCAACGTGCACGCGGACCCGGGCCGGGTTTCAGCAGCTCCAGCTGATGCCTCCTGTGTCACAAAATCATAAAGAGTAATTAGAGCAGTTTCAAGTCTGCTTAGGCCTTAATAAATGCACTTTATGACGTCACGTAACCCCCTGGGCAAAAGCATTTCATGTTGACCTGCAACATGAATCCTGACACACGGATAGTTGAGTCCCAGATCCAGACCTGGATCCACCACATCTCAGGTTGTTACCCAGTAAAAGTGTTTCTTGCGTTCTCTGATTCTGTAAATTTGAGCGGATGGAGACCAAGGAGCCTGCAGATCTTTGTCCAGCACACTCTTCATATCTGCAGATCAGGACTAAACTGCATTCACGGACCATCACTATAAAGCCCTTTGATTTTTATGGATTTGTTTTTGGATCTGCTGAGTAAAGTGATCAAAACAACGTGTAATTTGACGTCATCTCTTAATGGAATCTTCTTCTCAAAACTGATAACATTTCCATCACGTGCTGTGGACTGTTTAGTGGTTTTTGAAACAACCATCTCCTCCAGAAACCAATAATAATACACATCTGTATCATACACTGAAAATGTTTCGAGGGAACCAGATCCAGGACTCGACTATAAATTTATCATATATATATATATATATATATATATATATATATATATATATATATATATATATATATATATATATATATATATATATATATATATATATATTTACTCCATGGAGTAAATTCTTTCAATTTTTATGGATTATTTTCGGAGAACTGGAAAACTCCCGGATTCGGATCATCATCATAAAATGTATACGGTTTTGTTAGGAGATATTTCACGTTTCATGAAATTTCGATGGTTTTCAAGTAAAACAAACAAACAAATAAACAAACGGAGGTTTATTCATCTTGTTTTCCTTCAGGTATGCACAGTTTTAACCCCGCTGACCTTTCATTTTTCTGTGCAGGATTTTGTTATTTTAAATAAACGTTTGACTCCAAACGCGTAATAACGCGCGCTCGTGCGCTGGCGGGGTTCGAATCCGCGGCACAGGTCGTCGTCTGGGCTTTTCTCTGCACCTTCGCAACACCCGGCGAAGCAGGAAGGACAGGGCGCGCGCCGCGCGCGAACACGACGCGTTCCCACAGAGCTTATTGCTTTATCATGTGCACGCCGAGCGCGTGTGCAGAGAAGCAGCACCGACAGGAAATGTCGGTCTGCAGGACCGGATCAAAATGGTGGTTCATATTTGCGTCTGTTGTCCGCAGCGCGTGCGCCACGGTCTGCGCCACAATTTAAACAGACAGTGAAGATTTTGATGGGCGAGCGGAGGAGGGGGAATAAAAACGGCGCCTCACACATGTGCACCGTGACGATCCTATCGGAAGTCATCAAGCCGCGTTCTGATTGGTGCAGGGATCATAAACACGCAAACAGAAAAGCGGAAACTTTGGAGATTTTTGTCACAGGTGCAAAATTAAGCACGCGCCATCTGTCAATCATACCAAAACCTGAAGACAGCTTATTTACATTTTACTCATTGAATTAATTCTGTGTGACTCTACATTTTGATTCTGGGTTGTTATGTTGTGTTTCCTGTGCTGTCAGTCAGGACACATGAGGTGCAACATCATGACAGTCTTCATCCTGATCAAAGTCACTTCGTGCAGACTGGGGCCACAGAGGTCAAATCATTTCAATTCACCAAAACATCACCTGTTTCCACTGTGGGCTGGATCACTTGGAGAAATGAAACCTGCGCTTGTTGTTGTTGCAGTTCATTTATTTGTTTTTGTGATTAATCTAAGAGAGGTCTGAGGTGAAGCACGTTCTGGCAAATAACACAAAACTGCAAAAAAATGTCAGTGTTGTGGCTCGAGACTTTACATCACTTAAATATTTTTAAATTCACTGTATCTTCACACCCATTTGTGTAAATGAGGGACTGACACATAAAATGTAGAAAATTAGATCTTGTGTCTTTAAGCCATTTGTTTTTTCAATAAATTAATTTGAGGAAATAATATGAAGTCCCGAGACTTAATTGTTGAAAATATCATAGAAAAAATAGTAATAATAATAATAATGATGATAATAATAACAACAATAATAAATAAATAAATACATAAATAAATAAACAAATTAATTAATTAATTCAATAATAATAACAATATATGTACAGACAAAAAAAATTATACTAAAATAAGCAACCTACCAGTCATGTCAGAAACCCAAACAGTAAATAGTAACATTAATGGTAATAATAATAATAATAATAATAATAATAATAATAATAATAATAATAATAATAATAATAATAATAATAGGATTATAAGAATTGAGGTTAAATTTAGAAATAACCAAAAATTTAATTTCTAGTTTTCTCTGAGGTAACAAACGTCAGGCCTTGGTCACATTTCAGAGGGGAATAAAATCATCTTAAATAAAATCTCTATGGATGCACACTGACAAAATGTTAATTTACTACAGTGTAGAAATCAATTATCCTGACACTATTACCCATTTTAAAAAGAAATTCAGTTTGACCTAATTACACATGATTGCGTTATTTTATTTTTCATTCTCCCTCGGATTCTGAAAACTGTGACTGTGATGATGCCAAGTCTGCAAAAAGTGTGTCAACTGGACAACATCGTTCTCCCGTGGCCACGAAATATCTTAATTCCGTCTCAAAACAAAGGTGATGACGTACGATTTATTTTTTTTTTAATTATTCGGTGGCTGTTTACGAAACAACAGGTTCAATAAAATATCTGAGATAAATCCTTGCGCAACCGTCGGTTAGTGATTTGTGTTATTAGAGCGCATTCAGACTGAATTATGCGCTCAGATAAAATGGAAAAAAAAAGAGATGTTGGTTACTGTTTAACCGACAGACAACGTGTGCGTAAACCTCGAATTGTGCAACAAAGCGTCAATGTTCTTTTGCGCACTGTGGTGCCAAAACGCACGGAGTCTTTTTTTTTTTTTTTTTCTTACCGCCGGCAAAATTCTGAATAAAATGTGTTTTCACCAATTATTTAACAACAATAGAAAATAAACAACAAAGCGTCTTCCGCGCAAATCTTCTCCTGGCACTCGCCTTTACATTTTTAATTCAAGGATTTTAATGTGTTTCAGTCCAGTTCTCATTGATAGGTGTTTGTGAGACTGGACAATACCATTTTTCTCTCTCTGGCCCTCTTTTATCGTATTGTGCTGATTCGTAATTAATTCAACGAGTGTGAAATTAAATATTTCCTCCTTTTATCGCTGAAACCCCTCAGAGACCACAGCGGGGGCCCCGGACCCGCTTTGAGAGCCCCTGAGTTTACTGTGCCAAACATTCCTGTGCAGCTGCCAGTGGAGCTCCGCCTACTACAACACGTAGCAACAGCTGAGCCAATGGGCTGTGCCGCAAACCGGCCTACCGACCGCGGTGCCTGGCAACAGAAACAGACGTGATGACGTCGTCTCCACACTGCGTATTATGGGATGTGCGGAATTAAACTGCCCGATGAGGCTGCGGAGAAGCCAAAAATAACAAGGCAGGCCTAAATAAACGCAGTGCATGCCGGACCATGGAGCTGTCGGCTGTCGGTGAGAGTGTTTTCGCAGCCGAATCCATCATTAAACGCCGAATCAGACGGGTACGGCTGCGTTTTTCCGCCACAGGCTCCATCAGGCCGTTACGTAAGCGCCCGTTTGGGCAGCGGCGGCGCACCGACCTAACGTCAGTCTGTCTCGGATCTTGTTTTCGCAGGGTCGCTGGGAATATCTGGTGAAATGGAAGGGCTGGTCTCAGAAGTGAGTAGATCGAGAGAGGATGTGAAGGACAGCGCTCCATCCTGGCCGCTCGCACAACTGCACCAGCTGCACCATTTTACCTTTCTTTTATTTCCTTTAAATGTTTTTAATACTTTGGCTTGTGTTGAGGTGACCTGTCGCGAACGGGAGAGGGAATAAACACGTGCCAGGGTCGGAGACGTGTTGCAATCCGCTGGGGCGGAAGCCGCGCGGCTGCACCGACCGCGCGTCACAGTCCGCTCCGCGCGCTGGAAATGCAGCGCACGCGGCTGCGCTCCTTTGATAATATGCTGCGTTGCGTGCGTGTTGGCCTCTAAATCCCTCTCTTCTTTCTTGTCGTGCAGGTACAGCACCTGGGAGCCGGAGGAAAACATCCTGGATGCGCGTCTCTTCGCCTCCTTCGAGGAGAGGTGAGCTTTGACGCGCAGCAGCGCAGCAACGAGGCGGCACCAAAATATTTAACGTGTGTATATATATATATATATATATATATATATATATATATATATATATATATATATATCACTTAAGCCTAAGTAATGTATAGACATTCAGCTCTCTAATTAAACAATTAAAACAAACCTGTGCAGCAAATACATGAACTGTGGCTATATCACCACTTACAGATAAAGTAAAACTGCATTTATATATATATATATATATAAGTTTCCAAAGAAAGAAGTTCCCTGGATTCTGCATGTGCCCAAACCTGTCAGATTGATTTTTTTTTTTCGTATAAGCTGTGCCAAAGTGAAAAGTCGACTTTGTCATTTACTAATATCTACAGCACATACAGAATATTGACCCACGGTTGCAGCATATTAAAAAATAAATAAATAAAAAACGAATAAAAACTGCAATTATGTGCAAAATAGGAGCAGCAAGGCACATGGCAGTTTGGATGCATGAAGTTTATACAGTTGTTGTGCAAATAGTGCAGTTATGATGTGTCTGGTGTACAGAGAGCAGCAGGTTTACACATATTTACATTGTTGTTTGTATGTTTATCAACAGATTTTCTGTAAAAAGCAAAAAGAGAGTTTTCGTAAGGTTTTTATTTGGCAGGTTGGAGACACCTGTCAAAGATAAGTTACTGGATCTGGGACAAAGTGGTCCTATAGAGCCTCCGTGGTGCACACATTTTTGAAATATCTTGCAGACAATGAAACGGTTAAATCTCTGCAGATGTGTGCACTCTAATTTGTCCCACCAGCATTAATTAGCAAATTTTTGACAAAAGAGATCAAAAGAATGAATCTGGCAGAACGGCTGCATCTGGATTATCAGATAAAATTAAACCTCTCAGTTTCTGTGAAATTTTCAAAAAAGGTCAAAGTGGAGCAAAAAGATAACAGCTTGTAAAGATTTTCTTTTTCTTACCAACAAATCTAATTAGCAAAAATTGTTCCTGAGTGGGGTTTGTTTGTTTGTTTGTATTTTCTCCCACCATGCAGGGAACGAGAAAGGGAGCTGTTTGGGCCCAAAAAGAGGGGCCCCAAACCTGAGACGTTTCTCTTAAAGGTGCGTGAAGGTCAAAGACATTTATTTCTGTGAAGTGAACCATTTCTGGCATCTGACAAATTTATTTAGAAACAGCTGTACTTAATGTAGCTGTAAAATACAAAAGTATTTATATTATTATTTAATTTTTGTTCTTATTTCTCATTTGCATTGATAAGTGGTCATTTGGTCTGAAATAATTTAGTGCTTCATGTTTTTTTTTTCCTCTACAGTTTACATTCAGTTCCTCCTTAAATTTCCTGATTGGGTTTTGGATTTTATTTTAGAATATTCAATCTGTCCACAGGCCAAAGCCAAAGAGAAGACGTATGAGTTCAGGAGAGAGTCTCCCAGAGGGATCCAAGTGTCCTACCCAATCCCTGAGCCGGTGGTAACGGCTCGAGCCCGTGAGGGTTTACGCACCGTAGTCCCCACAATCTACCCTCCCAGCATCATCAACCGAGGGGAAAGTGTCCACGTCCGGACAGCAGAGCTGGATCGGAGGCCCAGGTCTGCCACGCCGGCTTCACCAGTCGTCCACGAAACCTTCTGTTTCCCCAAAAAGAGAGGGCGCAAGCCTAAGCTGCATGACAAAGATCATGGGATCATCTCCGAGGAGCCTGAGTCTAAAAGGAGCAGGCTGCTGGGAGAACCGGTTCTGTCTCAAATGGCCCTGCGGTTGCATGACTGCGGGGAGACATCAGACCAGAGCCTGATCCAGCTGACCAAGAGGTTCCAGGAGGAGACCACGATTACTCCCAAATCTAGCAGTGAGCAGAGACATGAGGGAAGGAGCGGCCTGGCCTACACGTGTGCCTTCAGGGACCAGGGGCTCCACAGGTCGAACTGCCTGATGGCTGTCAATCAAGTCAGCAAATTGCAGCAGAAACCCAAGAACCAGGAGGATTTTGAGCGAGTTTTGTCCACAGAGCCCAAGTCTGTCCACGACCCAGGAGTCGGCTGGACCCCGTGTTTGGACATCGTGGACTCTGTGACTGTGACTGATGTCACCATGAACTTCCTGACAGTCACCATCAAAGAGAGCAGCACGGACAAAGGCTTTTTCACGCACAGCAGATGAGTACACGCACGGTTCAGTGTGACGCTTATTTTTGCTAAAGGTCACAGAATGTTTCATATCCTGCTGAAAAAAAAAAAAAATTCACAGGTTCAGTGTCACTTTGGTTCTTGACTTTCTTGCTGCTTCTTTAGATCCACTCAACATTTGTAATCATTTACAACAAGTGCTTCTCAAAGCTTTTTCTTACTCCATTTAGAAGTCCCACCAAATTATTATACAACATATTTTGACTAATATTGAGGAAAACAAGACAATTTGATCAGTAAACAAGATGCTCATTAACTGTTTGTCATGACAATTTGTATAAACTGTATTCTTAAAGGCCTTTTGTCACCTGTAATTGTTATCATGAAGCTGAAATTAATTAACATTATTTTCGAGAGCCACAGGTGCTGTTTAAACATGACATCAGTTATTAACGTGTGGAATTGTTACAATCTCAACTTAATTAAAGATGTATTCACAAATAAATTGTGACTTTTATTGATTCAGTCAAGTGATTATTGATGATCTATCTGTGTTTGCTGTCTTGTCATTTGTTTCTCTGTAAACGTCACAAAGAAACCAGTGCGCACGTCACGTAGGATACTTTGAAAGCGTTACCACCTGGTATCGTGTTAGTTCATGCGTGCACGTGCATTTACAGGGCGTCAAAAGCATTTCCTACGACATCTGTTTTGCGGGCTTTGACCTTTTCTTTCATGTCCTTCAGTGTCTCACTTATAAATTACAAATATGACAAGAGGTTTTGGCGAATTCAGCTCAGTCAGTTTGGCCTAAAGAGTGCGCAGCCCAGGAACCAGAACGGGGATGGTTCTTCTTGAACTGACTGCTGCGCACGAACTGGAAAGGGGCGCAGACTATAGGCCGACTGTGACTGTTTTTATTTCTAAATTCAAGTCACATTTCATGCGCTGAACTAAATTATTTGCACAGACACGCGCTGTGATTTTTTTTCCCACGCTGCTCGTGCTCGGCTCCGGTTTTGGCCGTGACAAAGCCGCACTTCGTTTTGGTTCCTCGGTGTCCCTGCGTAATGTGAAACTGCAGTTAATTAGCGCTCTAAGTGCAGATTTGAAGTTGTAGTTTTAACTCAAATAATGTCAAAGAAGCCTAAACGCAGTCCAGAGGTCAAAGTTACACAAATCGAGGACTAATTTAGATTTTTTTTTCGCCTTCCGATAAAATCACTTTTCTCTTCGGTGCTTGATGATTTAAAAACTTTTTTTTTTTTTTTGAGTGACCGATTTTTTCATCCGATCTGCAGCCTCTGGGCCTCCAGTGTGGCGCGCACACGCACTGACCGGAGTGCGTGCCACGCAGTTAACTTCCATAAGATGGCGCTACAGCAGAATTTATTTTTATTTCATGTTATTGATTGTTTACCCTGAAGGTTAAACCGAGTAGATTAATTATTGCTGAAAGTCAGCGCGTTCCAGAGTCTCATTTGCAGCACCAGCAGTCCTGATGGCTGCCACATGTTACATCACCCTGCCACTGGATGGCGCTAGACCAATGCAGAGGCGTCAACGCCATACATGCCAAATAAATGAATATATAGATAGGTGATCATTTACATCTCTATTTGCATGTCTGCTACATTTTTTTTATTAACAGAATGCAGTGATTTTATAATCAATAATAAGGCGTTTTTAAAAACCAAAGTACTTCCAGGATTGCGCATTAAATATTCTTGAAAATATTTTCTTGTGATTTTTTTCTTTGGTATCACATGCCCAAGTATTTATTTGTTTTTTTTTCCCTCCAATTTATATTGAAAATTACTTACAACACACAACATATAAAATATGCTTCAAAGATTGTACTTAAAAAAAGTAATTTATTTAACTGGCGAATTTCCATCTAGAATCCTGAAAGAGTGTAAATGGTAAACCAGAAGTGTAGAAATGATATAAATTATTCGCATAATATGAATAAAACAAACTAGAAAGAATTGGATGTGCTACTGGAGAGAGAGAGAGACAGACAGACAGACGTTAGATCAGAGGCTGTGATGCACGCGGTGCGCCACGCTCGTGTTCCGTCTGTGCGTCATGATGTGGATTGTTTTGGTTTTTATGCTGAATCTTTATTTGCAGAACTGCGCAGCTGATATTTGCAACTGGATCGGGAGGTGAGGAGGATTCAGTTTTGTGGCACTATTCAAAATATGCAAATTTTAAAAGTGGTTTTAGTTGAATTGTGTGAAGAAATGTGTTTGTTGTTGGAACCAGCGGTTTGGCTCCTGGCGCAGACCCCAGAGCTGTTCTTCAGGTGCGACTGCGCTGCACCGAGGGTTCGGTTCGGTGGGTCTACCCGGGTCAGGCTCTCAGGGTGGTTCTGGAGCCGAACCCGTCTTTCTCACTGCGCTCCAATGTGTGCATCAAACCGCGCGGCTCCTTCCACGGAGCCAGTGTGTTCATGGAGAGGTCCGGGGCCCTGGAACTGCTCGTGACGGACGGCTGGCGGCCGGAGCAGGTGTTCTGTTTTCGGGCAGACGGACCGCAGAGGTTTGCTCTCTACATCCAGGCCAGTCCGCAGGATGAGGGGACCCAGAGGAGGCGCACGATGGGCTTCAGATACGAGCTGCTGCGCAACAGGAGCGCGTTCAGCGCGCGTCACGGCGGGCTGCAAGGTGAGGAGACGGAAAGAAAACTGCAGCATCTTCACTTTTGTTTATTGCTTTTATTGTAAAAAGAGTTTCATAGATTCTAAAGTAAAATTTAACATTAGATTGCCATTATTAAACTGAAAAAATGGCGCAAAAGATTGGCGAATATCTCCATCCGAGAAATTTCCAACTAAATCTTTGGCAGTGGCCAAATATTTATTGACCGCACGCCAAATCTTTTCATCTTCATCTCTCTAATTAAACAATTAAAAAAAACCTGTGCAGCAAATACATGAACTGTGGCTAAACAGAGACAGTAAAACTGCATTTATGTATCGCAACGATTTCTGGAGAGGCGACACGGTGGATTAGTGGTTTGCACTGCTGCCTCACAGCAAGAAGGTCGTGTGATCGCTTCCTGGCCTTTCTGCGGGGAGTTTGTTTCCTTCTTTAGGTAAATTGGAAAGTTTAAATTGACCTTAGGTGTGCTGTGACTCCTGTTCAGGTTGTACCTGCCTTTCGTCCTATGAGACAGACTCTAGTCCACTGTGAAACGTTGACTGGAATAAGTGGGTATAGAAAATGAATGACACTTTGACAAATATACAAGATGAAGATGTAAAATAATTTTTAGTTACAGGGACCCTTCCTATCTCGATAACATATTATTGAGTTGGATCGCCACAAAGTGCCGTGAGACTGGTTTGCACATTTTCCATTTGTCCCTGACGTGCTCAGACCCCATCAGCTCAGTCAGGTGTGTTCAGTCAGACAACAGCTGGCTGCTCGTTATGTGCAGTGAGGAAGAAATGAAAAAAATGTGCAGTACTTGTGGTCCAGAGGACACAGGCAGGCAGCTGCCGGTCAGTCCTATGAGCTGTCTGGTTTCTATCGAGGGACAAAGCCACAAGAACAGCACAGTCCACAGGGTGGCTGAAGGGCACCGGGCCAAGCAGGCCTGAATTCACACTGCAAATGCTTTGCAGATTCCACAGATGCCTGATCATTGTGCAGTGTTTATTAGCATTTGTCCCTGTGTGCGAGCTTGTCTCCATGCTGTGATGTCATTCTCGACCCTGAATAGACAGCTGCTGGTTTATCATCTCTGTGGGCCGCCGCTCTGGTCAAGTGATTGACTCCTGCAGCCTCCTTATTGGCATGAGGTCATTCAATTAGGCAGATATAAAAGGAGTCAAACACAGGGTCAAGATGAGCCAAAGCTTTTACTCCAGAGGCGTAGCTGAGGAGCTCAAACACACGATCAGAATTCCTTCAGACAACCTCTGGATACCTCACTGTGTACTGTGAAACACATAAGTAGAACCAGTCCTATAGGTCAGAGTGGACAAACCTTCTGTTGCTCACCATCTGGGAAATTTTGAGCTCATGACTGAATATTTCTGTCTGACTTCACATGTTTCTTCATCTCACTGGCTTGATATTGTTCTTATTTTATTATTATTTTTTTAATTCTGTCCATAGCTTCATGTCAGCCCTGCAATGATACAGAACTTCTCATGGCCGTCTGCAACAGTGATTTTGGTGAGTATAATCAAAGACAATTAATGATTAATAAAATAATAATAATAATAATAATAATAATCATTATCATCATCATCATTGTTAATGATTTGAATAGTATATCAAGTCTTAGTACATTCCTCACATACTGTACATTATAGTCTCTCTCTTTCTCTCTCTCTCTCTCACACACACACACACACACACACACACACACACACACACACACACACACACACACACACACACACACACACACACACACACACACACACACACACACACACACACACACACATACAGTGCCCTCCAAAAGTATTGGCCCACTTGATATGTCACACATTTTGATTTATTTATGCCATTTCAAATACAAAAAGTAATTCAGGATTCTCAATATAAAAATTTCTAAAGTTATCTTCCTTAGACTCAAACTGAAAGCAAATCTCTATAACTTAATATAAATAAATTAATAATATAAAAGCCAAGATGATGGGTTGCATAAGTAATCAGCCCCTTTGGTATAATACCTGTAAATAATCAGTTTTATTGCCAGTTTTCTTCAGACAAGTCAGGGGATGGATACATGAACATTTCCAAGTCGCTGAATATGTCTTGAACTTTATTTACATCAATTATGAAGAAATACAACCAGTATGGCACTCTATGGTAAATCTGTGTGGAGGACACAGTTCTCAGAAACTGAGTGACTGTGCAAGAAGAAGAGTGAGGAAAGTCACCAAGACACCCAGACAAACCAGAAGAAGTTACAGACTTCTCTAGCTGTGATTGGAGAAATTGTACATAGTGCATATTTTGCATTTTGTGTAACCAGTTATACAGCTTCACAATGAAATGAAGTGATAAGTGTTTTCACTTTCTTGTGTCATCCATGTTTTTTTTTAGCGTATTTACAATTACGTATATGCACTTACACTAGGGAAGGGTGTTATTTCAAAAAATTTGGAAATCTATAAATGTTTGCATGGAATATGGAAATATACACGGAATAAACCATAGCAGGATAAATTTTGGGTCATTTGGTTCCAAAAACCCATATGGACGGAGCCAGAGAAGATATCGGGTTCAAAAATCGCCCAGAATATCGACGAAAATGTCATATCTTGAGAACCGCTGCACCTAGAGACTTGAAATTTTGCTCCAAATGTTGCTTGACCCCAAGTTTATATTCAACTTCTATAGTAACAATAAGCCCATCTGGTGTTTTTTTTTTTAAGAGTAATTGACAAAAAACCTAATTTCAGTACATATGTTACGATCAATTGTAACAAACAAAATCTATGTAGTTTTTATTTCAGGAACATCAGTTGAGTATAATCATCACATATAAAGAATGACATGGCCACAATGACCTAATTATAACCAACAGAGTGGTTTTCTACGTCAACAGCACATATACGACACACGCATTACTTGAAATTTTCAAACGCTCCGTCCATATGGGTTTTTGGAACCAAATGACCCAAAATTTATCCTGCTATGGTTTATTCCATGTATATGTCCATATTCCATGCAAACATTTATAGATTTCCAATTTTTTTGAAATAACATCCCTCCCTAATTACACTCACGCTTTTAATATAAAGATGATTTACTGCCTCTGCTGGAAAGGTGTGTGAGTCCAAAATGTAATTAGCAACGTTAGCTAATATTCGTAGCTTCTCCAAAACTATTACTCCTATCAGTTTCCGTTTTGGTGCCATTCATAATTGACACAAAATACATATTTCACTCATGGTGTCAGTAACATGAGACTGAACTCACTGATGTAATGGCAGCATAAATTCACGAAAGTGACTAAACCAGTTGAACAACAAAATCACAATAAGTCAATAACACAAAGAACACTGTTAAACTAACATGAATCACAATAATAGCTTTTAAAACCTCAAACTCCAAAACTCCCATAGTACATTTCAGCACAACATCCATTATTTATTGGTTAGTTAAAGTTGCTAATTTCTCCAAAAATGTTTGTCCTATCAACATTCCATTCATCCTGGACTCAAAATACATAAGCATGCCAAATGACAAATGTCAGCTCTCCCTGGTTTTTGTGTGATCGAAGTCACACACACACACACACACACACACACACACACACACACACACACACACACACACACACACACACACACACACACACACACACACACACACACACACACACGCACTGGACAGGGTGAACCGATTTTTAGAGGGGGCTGTTCAGTCCGCGACACCGGATCCGGATTCTGGAGCTCGATTTCATGTTATATAGGCTTTGAAGGATTACGTCAAAACTACTCCACGGATTCTCACCAGATTTGCACCACAGATAGATATTAGGGCATGGAAGACTCCACTGAGTTTTGGAGATGATTCGCATCCGGATTGGTGGACATCAGAAATCTCTGATTGCTCTTGTCTGTTTATCTATCGTCATTCATGCACTGCATTTTATATGACACAGGCTTTGGCATTTTCCAACGCCCCCAAAATGATTGTTGTTTGTCTTTCTGCTGCCCTCTTTGTTCAGAGTCACCACAGTGGATCCAGAGCACATCCGCATTGGGATGTTTACACTGGATGCACCAACTCCAGTTTTATCTGTAGAGACAGACACAGCCCCTGGTCTTCCTAGAGGTCTCCCATTCGGGATCAGGCATAGAACAGACTGACTGTTTGTCCAAAGCCTTGGAAAATAACATTTTTTAAGTTGCTTTTGCTCAAAAATAATAAAACGTGGAGAGAATTAGCCGTTTTTTAAACTTTCCACTTTGGAGCAGGCATACCCCTGAGCAGACCGAAAACTTTTAATAATTCTTTCAGTCAAACAAAAACAGAACACACATGTAAACAAAACTGATTACAATGTTACACACACACACACACACACACACACACACACACACACACACACACACACACACACACACACACACACACACACACACACACACACACACACACACACACACACACACACACACACACAGATGTCAGGGTTGTGCTGCTCATGAGGAGCAGCTTGTGGATGTTGAGTTATAAATCAGTGAGAAGAGAACTTTCTGCATTGCTGTTTGTTTCTTCCAGTGGTTCGAGGCCACATTAAAAACGTCTCCCATGATGCCGAGCAGCAGACATCGCTAGTGGAGGTGGCAACAGGGCGACTCTACCGCCAGCGGAGTGGAGTGTTCCAGCGGGAAGTGGTTGCCATGGGGTCTGTCTCATCCTGGCGCGGACATATACGCATGCTGCTGCAGTGCCGAGTAAAGCCTGGAGGGGGAGTGTTTCTCTTCACCGGGTCAGAACACTTTGGTGAAGCCTGGTTAGGGTGTGCCCCAAGATACAAACACTTCCTGTCGGTGTACCAGGCGGCTCAGGTGGCGCACCTCAACCCCTGTGACTTCCCTTTAGACTGAGGAAGTGTGTCATAGTGATTTTAGCATCTGTGAGCTCAGCCTGTATCCACAGGCGTCACTGTGGTGCAGCTCGAAACCGTGATGCCGCTGAGGCAGCGTCACCGACAGCAGGTCAGACCTACACACTCACAAAATAAGAGTATTAGGGTGCACCGGTTTTAGTTTTCTGTCACCTGCCCTGCATGCTTTCTATGTCTACCTGCTGCAACCACAGCTGATTAGTCACATCTGGTATTTCCCAACTCTTGTTTGGCTGAGCACGCCTGAGTTGGTTCACTTGCAGCGATTGGAGCAATGAGAGTTGGAGAACATGCAGGGTGAGTGCGCCAAAGGAGCAGGATTGCAATCCTCAATTTAAAAGATCACTTTTACTTCAACTCATGCCTTATGACTGCTTGGATAGGCTCTAACACCCCAGGGCACCTGCCTCCCCCGTGACCCTTAAGTGGAGTAAGTGGGTATAGAAAATGGATGGATGGATAAAAAGTGGTTTGAGTTCACTTGAATTCCTAACAAATGTGTCATATTTGTCAATTAGCTTAAAGGGTCCCTGCCACGCCATGACGTTTTTACATATTCTTGAAGAATAAAAAAAGCTTTTTCCACATGTTGACTTTGTTTTTTTTTTACCATAAAATTACACTGAACAAGTATTTAGACATTTCGTTACCCATCTGAGAATTTGTATTTACCGCCTCTGAGTTGACCTACTTTATCGCTGCAACGGATGTGATGTCATGCGAGTAAATGTGTCGAAGCGATGCTCTGTTTATACGACTGGAGCCCCTCATTATTTTCACGGTCGTTTCGTTCATCAGAAAGTCCTCATCTTCTTCAAAAACAATCGATATGCCACTTAAATCTTCGCTATAATCGCTCACTATGCCTTCGCTGTCCGTGTCTGCCGTATTAGTAAACAGAGCATCGCTTCGACGCATTTACTCGCATGACCTCATATCCGTCGCAGCGAAAAAGTAGGTCAACTCAGAGGCGGTAAATACAAATTCTCAGATGGGTAACAAAACATCTAGATTCTTGTTCAGTGTAATTTTATGGTAAAAAATAAAGACAACATGTGAAAAAGTTTTTTTTATTCTTCAAGAATATGTAAAAACGTCATGGCGTGGCAGGGACCTTTTAAAAAATATGACTAAGGTTGAAAAAAGTGACCTTGTCCTTTAAGTTCATCCAACAGCAATACATTTTTATTTTATTTTATTTTACCCCGAGTAACATGAATGTCGATAAAATGTCAAATACTACCTGTTATTTATGTGGACACTGTAAATTATTTACCTCAGGAGAGGTTTTAATTTGAAATTTGAGACATCAAATGGGGCCGTTCACGCTAGCATCCTGGAAGCAAAATTCCAGAGGGAATTTCAACTCATTTTAACGTAATTTACTGTGTTCTGCTGATTTCTGCCCCAGGAGACAATATAATTGTTCACACAATCCACACAAATATTTCACACAGAGTTCAAGTTTGACAAACAAGACATGCTAACACTAACATTTGAAGTCCTGAGCCAGTTGAGAGTTTTAAAGAACTCTGCTTTACTGTGCATGAATTCTTCCAAAGTGAGATCAAAATATTTTTGACTTGATAGTGCAAATATATTCCCTTCATGTAGTTATTAAGCTAGTCTAGCACCCCAAGCAAGCTAGCTCAGCTAGTTAGCATGGAGCTGGTTCAAAAAACAAGGTTGTTGAGCTTCTTTAGGAGGAAATATGCTATTAGAAATTATGGTAATATGGTTTATGTCCATATGGTCTTAAAGCTGTCAACTAGATAGTGATTTTATGAAAGATTTTTTTTCCTGATATGCATATACTGATTGGCTACATTTTCAGAACACAATAGCAGAGGCCTATATCAAGACCTATAGTTTGGATTGTTCAGCTAAATTACATAAAAATTGTATTGCTAAGTCTCGCTTTGAACCCTCAAAGGTTAATTATTGTCTGATATGATATTAAACCACTGTGCTATTGGCATTTATTAAACAGATGTTTGTCTAGCTATGTCTGATGAGGTCTTTAAAGAAGGAGGCCTGTTTTTCCAACAATACCTGCACCAACTCATCATCAAAAGCTGGACTCAAGAAGAAATACTCGCAGACCTGAAGGACTCAGTGATTGTTACTATCTACAGGTAGCTGTGTGAGTAGCATGAGGGCCACACTAAATGTCTGAGCACTGGCTATTTTTATATTAAAAAGTACATTTATATCCTTGTTTCTACTCAGTTACTACAGTTCGGACTATCAGAGATTGACACTACAGACGACAACACTTTAAAATTAAGGATCAGCGCTTAACTGATTTTTATTACTTCTGGATTACTCCAATATCAAATATGCTAATACAGACAAAAGAAACTAGATATAAATAGTCTTGACCACATAGTACAGTTTATTAAGGAAAAATAAAACTGTTTCTTTTACATGGCATGCTCTGTTTTACTTCACATTATGAATTAAGAGCACCACAATATTGTTTTAAACACACCCAGTGTTCACCTGCTAAATTTTGAACAAAAAATGCCAAACAAATGAAGGATAATGAAAACTTAGGCGGTGTGCGGATGAATTTGTAATTAAAAGTGGCTTGCAGAACAATACACAAAACCAAAAAAAGTCTGCTACTTGTTCATTAAACATAAAATGATCTTACTTTAGTCTTTCACATGGCATTGGCACCATGTTTAACATATAAGTCCACTCATTGAACTTTCAAAATAAGAACAAAAGCATAATGGTTTAAGTAAATACTGTCAGTAAGGAGGTGTGATCGCCATTTTAATTACGGGCAAGTTAGTGATTTGCGCACATAGAAGTTCAAGAAACAGGTGGAATATGTCGGAAAGCTGTGCATGTTGGCAAAGCCACAAACGGAGGAACAAGGGAGACAATATTTCCTTCCATAAGTAAGTGGTTTTGGTTCTTCTTGTCACTTTGTCCGTGATATTTGGATGATAAACAGCTGTATGTTTCCTGCCGTACCTGTGTCGCCAGATGACACGGACCATTAACTCTTCACTTATGTCTAGTTGATATTTTCCACTGCTAGACCAATATCTAGTTAAAATACTTGTCGTTAGTGATTAAAATTGTTCGACAAGACTGGGGATTTTTTAAAAATTTGCACCTTAAAATAATGAGATTATAATGACCCGCGCAGTGCCGCTCACAGTCACACCCACACATAGAGATGTCTACCCACATCACTGACTTCATGAATGAAACTCAGTCAATAAAGGATAATTGTGTAAAAATATAATATGTATATAAATGTATTATAATGGTTTTAGGAGCCGTGTTGAACACAGCAGCAGCTCAGCCTAGCAGCGTAGCTTAACAGCGCAGATCCGTGTAACTTTCAACACTAATATTTGGGAATGTGTGAGTGTGTCAGAGTAAGTTTAATACTTTCCTGACATAATTTAATGTCATTTAATTTTACTGGCTCGATATCCAGGTCAAAATGGTATTTTAACATGTACGAGGTCTGTGATGAAAAAAGCGGTCCTTTTTATTTTTTTCAAAAAATAAATGGATTTGATTCATATGTTTTTACGTCAGACATGCTTGAACCCTCGTGCACATGCATGAGTTTTTTCACGCGTGTCGGTGACGTCATTCGCCTGTGGGCAGGCCTTGAGTGAGGAGTGCTCCACCCCGCCTGTCGGAATCTCTTTGTCTGAATAACCGCTGCGGACGGCGCGCGTTGCTTTATCAACATTTTTTCTGGACCTGTGAGGGATATCCGAGTGGACACTATTCGAGAAATTAAGCTGGTTTTCGGTGAAAAGTTTAACGGCTGATGAGAGATTATGGGGTGTTTCTGTCGCTGTAAGGACTTCCCACGGAGCGGGACGTCGCGCAGTGTTTCCAGGCGCCGTCGTCGGCCTGTTTCAACCTGAAAACATCCTAATTTAAGGCTTAATTCACCCAGGATATCGTGAGAGAACAGAGAAGATTCAGAAGAGGCCGGCATGAGGACTTTATGCGGACATTCCACTGTTTAAGGACATCTTTTAATGAAAGACGTGCGCGCAAATTCGCCGAGTCGTTTCCGTGACGACTTGGCAAATCTGTGTGTGCCGCGACAGGAAAAACACCTCCGTGTTGAAAACCATTTGTAAAATTCAGGCGGCTTTTGATGGCTTTCAACAAGTGAGTAACTGAGAAATTGTTTAACAGCTTGGGCATGTTCCAACTTGCCCGTTAAGGTTTCCAACGGAGGTGTTTTTCCTGTCGCGACCCCCCGCGGTCGGGTCTTGCCCGACATGCGACTCTGCCCGCATGTTCTTTCATTACAAAATGTCCGTTAACAATGGAATGTCCGAATAAACTCCTCATGCCGACTTCTTCTGAAAGTTCTCTGTTTTCTGACGACTTACTGGGTCAACAGAGCCTGAAATGTGGAAGTTTTCAACTTGAAACGGCGAGATGCTGCCGCCTCGAAGCGCAGATCGCCGTCAGGCACCGTGGGCCGTCCTTAAAGCGACACTACCAGACCAAAATCTCTCATCAGCCGTTCAAATTTTTACCGAAAACCAGCTGAATTTATCGAATGGTGTCCACTCAGTTGTGCCTTACAGTTTTGAAAAACTTTTGATCAAACAAAACAGCAGTCTCTGAGCCATTCCTAAACAATGAAAAAACGACGAGAGGGTGGGCGACTCCTCACTCAAAGACTGCCCACAGGCGAATGACGTAACCGACAGGCGTGAAAAAACTCTCACATGCCCACGAGGGTTCAAGCATGTCTGATGTAATCACGTGATTCAAATCCATATGGTTTTTGAAAAAAATAATAAGGTCCGTTACTTTTATCACAGACCTCATATTTTGCGAGCATTTTTCTGAGTGTGTTCAGTCGCAAATCTCCATTGAAAATGCATTAACATCTGGGAACTTCATCAATATTTTGCCGGTTAGGAGACGTCACGTCGCTGTCCATGAAGGGATGTTTTCGTTTCAAAGAAAAAAAAAATTATATACAGATAATATCATAAAATGCATTAAAATTGTAATCCTGCGAACTAATCCCCATTTTTACTAAATATACCTTTAATCTGAATACGTGTTTTTTTTCTGTAACTGCCGCAGAATACAGTTACCTTTTTTGTATCCTAATTATGTAACGCCATTACATGTATTCTGTTACTCCCCAAGCCTGTGTATATATATATATATATATATATATATATATATATATATATATATATATATATATATATATATATATATATATATATATATATATATATATATATATATATATATATATATACATACATACAGGGTTGGGTAGGATTACTTTGAAATGTAATCCAAAAGTAATCAGGTTACAAGTAATCCAAATGTATGTCCATACATACATGTAATCCACATGCATTCTTTCAAAGTAATCCTACCCAACCTTGTGTATATATAGATGATACATAATCACATAATCACTGATTTTGTAATCAGATTATGATAATAGTGCAGCCTGGTTATAAAATGAAATTCAAAACCTCCCTAAATGGCCAAAGCAGTGTGAAAAGTCTGTATTTTCTTTTGCTTGCAGTCACCACATCATAGTTGAAGAGGACCTTTGAGGCCCAGTGCAGGAACTGTTCCTCTCATTGGCCCCTCACACAAGGAGGGCTGGGATTAATTGACTTTATAGCAAGAGCTATTCCTGCATTGCTACTTGGTTGAGCAGGACTCACAAATTGGTGTGTTGAACTTTATATGAGGGCTAAATAGGTGCCAGTGAAAGTGTAAATGAGGGAGCAGTGAATGGGGCCTATACAATGGCCCTCCAGCAATGAGGCCTCTGACAGACATAATGACCTTTGTCACGGTTGCTGTCATCAGGAAACATCAGGTCTTATGAACCCCACAACCCAGAGGAGGGGCAGATTCCTGCCTCTTGTTCTCTCAACAAACTCTCCTTCTCCACCCTGCATTTCTATATACTTAGAGGAAGCCAGTGCACAGTAGATCAGAAATGTTGTTTTGTGGCAGCATAAACACATTATGCAAAGGTTTAGGTCATTCTGTTGTGGATTTAATACAGCAAGTTATTGTTTATAAGGCTGTGTTATTTATGTCACTCAAGGGATAGTTACAGGGTTAGTCTTCTAAATAATATTTTTTTTAACAAATAAATACTGACATCCACAAAATTTACTTTGATAGGAAAAAACTGACTTCACTTGTCACTTAGTTTTACCCTTAATATATCCAAAAGCAAAACACAAATTTATAAGGGGGATGTCTTTATGCATAAAAATATGGCATAACTGCTGCAAATATATATGTAGTTTTGCAGATAGAGCTACTGATTCACTGTGCCCCGTGGTTCACCGTGCCCCGGTTTCCCCATATGGGGCAACTGAGACGTTTTGAGCCTGACCCAGAAAAAAATAGGTGTGGTTCTCATTCTCATCTGAGAATGCAAAAGATGGAGAACCATGGAGAAAGCAAAAGATGACCACACCCTACTTTTTCTTGGTCAGCCTCAAAACCTCTCAATTGCCCCTCATATCATCTGGGATGTTTCTTTTTCCCACTTGCTTTTTTTGTATAAATATCTTTGCTAAAACAATTTTAACAAAGCTGCTTGCAAGCATAACATGTTATCAGTCATCCACATCATACGTGTGGACTTTTTCCAGCTAAAACTTGTGTTGATTAAAGGGCGTAATATTAAGACACCTCCAACAAAAGCTGAGGAATGGGAGGTGTTGGCCAACAAAGAGACAAACATTACTCAAATCACATTATGTTTATGAAAATGTCAAAGAATGCCCTGTCTCACTATGTAAAAGGTCAGGTCAGATCTGGGAGGATCCACCACAATAAAAATTCTCCCTGACTTCTGATTGGCAACCACTCAGGCAGACCACTCTGTGCCTTCCAAAGGTAGACTGAATCTGTCACATCCAGGTGCTATGTGGGTGTCCTCTTGGCCTCATGGAGTCTCTGGGGAACTCAGCAGTTGGTACATGTGTGCTGAATCATGTTCTGGGAACTGCGCCATGGTGATAGTGTCATAATTGACGTTCCCTTGCAAATGTAGTAAACCTCTTCTCACGCTCCATAAGTAGCCTCTTAAAAGAATTTCAAGAAAAAAAAATCCCAAATACTAATGAACACCAATATATTATGAGGCATCCCTATTGATAACCAAGTTTCATAAAGGTAATTTGTCGTCTTATTTTGAAATTCATCTAAATATCAAAAATCTATTAGATTCGATTGCTCCATCTACAAGATGACACACACCTTGGTTTAATGATTATCTAAGAGTCCAGAGCACAAATTGTGTAGAATGAAACTAGAAGTTTTTCATCTTGCATGGTGCAATGCTACTCTGGAATATAAGTATGCATTGCTGGCTAATCACAGAGTCCACTACTTACAACTTAATAAGAAAAAACAAGCATAATTCAAAGTTCCTGTTTGACACTGCTGCTATTTACAGGGCAGCCACCTGTAAATGTGTAAACCTAAGGGCTACGCTTGGGCCCAGTGTGCTGAGTATTATTAACCTGTCACTAACGTAGGGTCTGTTCCTACATGTTTTAAATCTGTAGTGATCAAACCTGTTCTTAAGAAACCTAACCTGGATTCAAGCTCATTCAAAAATTACAGCTCAGTCTAACTGTTGAGATAAAAAATTCTGATTCTGTGCAGATATTCAAATCCAGACTAAAGACCCATCTGTTCTCTGTTTTGTATGTATTACTAATATACGTATTAGTGTTCTACTCAATTACTTTTCCCTCCAACTTAAATTATGATACTAATAATGGAGCAGCACTCAATCTCATCATATCTGAATTTTGGGTCTGTTAGTGATGCAAAGGACTAACTGCCAGCGATACCATTACCATACCATGTGTTAAGGTGCACTGACACGTGCATGACTTTGATTCACACACTTGCACGCACGTTGTCATGATAATCCCACCCACTGTGTTCCCAGCTGGATGCCGTGCATTGTTCCACCACCTGCCACGTGCTCTACGCTGGATGCTGCATATATCAAATAATTATTTTGTAGTGGATTAATCATTTTCTCTGCAAGTTGTCTGTTGAAAATGGCTCTAATTGCTTCCTGAATGACAGAGGACTGCTCCAGCAGCGCTGTCAGCGCGTGCTAAATGAGCTGGAGAAAGCATTTGGAGCCGTAATTATTTGTAATGGTTACATTGTCATGGCTTGGTAAAACAGTTGCGTGTTCTTTCCTTCTTGTCTGCAGCCGTTAAAGTATATTCATGATAGATTTAAGATATCGTTCTAATCAATCAGATGAGCTACGCTCTGATGCGATCCGCTGACGCAACCACTCGTTTATGCATGAAGGATTTTTTGAACATTTCAAAATTCTCTTTGCACAATTGAACGCGCCGGTGCCCCTCCCATGTTCAGTCTGCGCCCGTTAAAGACGAGTTTACTCTCCTGCACAACACAGGTTGTGCAAGTGTGTGTGAATCAAAGTCATGCACGTGTCAGTGCACCTTTACTCTGTACTTTGTCATAGGTTCCTCCACTTGGTAAAAGTGATGAATTCAAGCGTTTCACTTAAAAAAACACCACATCAGTCCTTTGACTGAGATATTTGTCATTAAAGAGCTGAAATCTGAAATGTGGTAAATGCATTAGAGACCAGATGGGTGTGTGAGCCAAAATAATTCATAATAATTAAGTGTCTAATACAGAAATACTCATAAACTCTAAAAAAAAAAATGTCAGACCTAAATTCAATTTTAAGTTGATAATAGTATATCTGGTGATTTTACCACTTCTAAAAATGTAAAGGTTGACAATTAAGGCCAAAAATGAAGCCCTCCAGCAGGTTTTTTGCTGTGCAAAAGCCCAGTTTGAAGTCTTTCCCCGCTGGCATTGTCCTATGGGGCCTCCATTCAAATTTCTAAGCAAAATATAACCTCTCTGCAGGCTTTTGAGACTTCACCATTCTCATCTCTGGGAATTCCAGCAGGCTCTCATGGGGATCGAGACCAGGAGGGCTCAGCCCGGAGCCACTGCACGGTGTGCCGGCAGGAGTCCACTCAGACTGGGGGGTAATTGGTTTATCTCACCGCCTGGCCAGCTTTCCCATGTGGGCCACTGCTGTGGAGATTCCTCGGGGTACAATACGGAAACAGCATGATGCCCTCCAACATCAAGCGCGCTTTCACTGCTTCTGTTATAGAGACCAGGGAGAGTACCGGCAACACAAAGCAGAAGATGTCTGCCGGCTTTGAAAAGTTGCCATTTGGTCGGCTTTTAAAGGCAGCCACAATTTGTTCTTGAAAAGTCGTAATGGAGTTTTGGCTGAATCTGTTTTTTTTTTTCTCTGTTCATTGAAGAGGCAAATTGTTTAGCTGTTGGTTTAAAGCCGTTATCAGCTGAGCAGCTGTTATTCACCTGGTTGAACATTGATTTTCTCTCAACTCTGGTGTGAAAATGAAATATGCGCATTACAGCAACAGAACTACAATGTATTTCTGTTTCCTAGTGAGGCAAAGTGTCCTTTCTTGCATAAGGCACAGAACACTGTCTGTGCAGCATGGAAATGGGAAAATGCACCAAGATTTAATGCTTAACTGCATCCTCCAAGTCAAGTGTACCTTAACAATCATCTCCAGCTTTGTTTAACTTTATTGACTGTCCTAACTAATGCAGCCAGGCCATCATTTAAGTAAGAAACGACTGTATTCTTCTTGATAAGAAATTCTGTACAAGCAGAGTCAGGCACTCTGCTCTCAAATCGATATCATAGGCTCAAGACCTAGTTAACAATAAAATAACCCAGCTGCAATCACATCCAAGTACAACAAGAGGCTACTGCCAGCAGTGGAAACTGCAAAGAGACATGTTGCATGGGAACATGTACACTGTAGAGGTTGAGGGTCACCAATGTAGAAGTTCACGTTTCATGTCGTGGCGTGCCGATGTGGAATTTGTGGGTCGCCAGTGTGGAGCTTTGGAGCTAGGCTCGTGGTGTGCCGTTGAGCAAGACCTCTACATATCTCAGTGCTGTGGAAGGCGAGAATGAGAGAAAAATGAGTTGACACACTGAGTGAGCTTAGAAAAGAATAGAACTTTATTTATTTTCCAGATATACAACATTTATAGAAAGTTGGGTAACAATGAAGCAGGAACTGCTCTGTGCTGTTGTTCAATTGTTGTATGATTGCGAACAGGTGATCGCTGCCACCCGCGGTCCGTGGGTGACATGAAAGAGACCTTTAACGTCTGGCTGGAATACGCGTTGCATCTCTACGTGTGAACACCTGATTGGACATGAAAAGGCATTAATGTACATAAAGCACAAGTTCTGTCGACAGACATTAATTTGCATAGGATATGTTGCCGGCAGAAACAGCACAGTGAAATCACATATGACTTTGTGCTTGATGACTGGAAAGAGTTTATGGTGAATTTGTGTGTTAAATGTTGTAGCTTGGCTGCTAAAACACTCACTTATTGTTTCCTGTTACATTTTTGTACGTCACTAAACTTGCACCCCAGAGATGACATACCAATGATGCAGGGCAGCTGTTTATGGAATGTCACTAGTTAAGGTGTAGTTAACATTTAGTTACTATTTAGTCAACTGTTTCTTTGATACCAGGTCCATTAATGATACACAGACATGGTACGGCACGATTTGTGTACGTCACACTCTATTTGCCTTTTTGAGGTTTCAAATCCTGCAAAATCTTGCAAAACTTGATGTCATTAATACTGAGAACTGCATTGAGACGCTCTGATCAGACTGCAGGTTAACCGCTGCACACGGACAACAGCATTAACATTGCAACAGAAAACTCTTTGTATATTGTGCCTAAAACTCTTGTGAATATATTCTCTGTGCTTCACACAAAACAGTTCAAGAGCAATTTAAAATGAATTAAAAACAACAAATTTAAAAATCACAATTAAAAGATCAAAAAATAAAAAATAAAAGAATAAAAACATTTAAAAAGAATTAAAAAGGATGCAACACACTGTGCTAATCATAGCACTGATGAAAGAAATATGTATTTAGTATTGACTTGAATGTCTCCACAGTATCAGACTGTCTTATCAACACTGGGAGACCATTCCATAAGACTGGGGCACGATATGAGAAGACTCTTTGACCCACAGATGTTTTCTTCACCCTCGGAACACAAAGCAGTACTGCATCCTGTCAGCACAAAGCCCAGGCTGGTACATAGGGTTTAACCAAATCAGTTAGGTAGGTCAGTGCCAGTCCATGAACAAGAGACAGGTAACCAATGGAGGGATGCCAGAACAGGTGTGATGTGGTCAAACTTTCTGCTCCGTGTCAAAAGTCTGGCAGCATTCTGAACTAATTGGAGACCCCTAATGCTGGACTGCGGTAACCCTGAAAATTACAATTATCCAATTTGGAAGAAACAAAAGCATGGATCAGGGTCTCAGCATCAGCCATGGACAAAATGGAATGAATCCTTGCTATATTTCGCAAATGGAAGAAGGCGCATCTCGTAATATCCTTAATATGAAGGCAAAAAGACAACACAGGATCAAAAATCACCCCAAGGTTCCTCACCTTGTCCATATGATGTATGACACATGCAGTGTTGCCACAGTTACTTTGAAAAAGTAATCCAGTTACTGATTACTGATTACTCCTTGAAAAAGTAACTTAGTTACTTTACTGATTACTCAATTGTAAAAGTAACTAAGTTAGATTACTAGTTACTTTTTTAGTTACTTTTCCCAGCTGTCGACAACAACCCTCTGCCACCTCAACATGACAATGATACCTGTTTTGCCAAAATTCACTTTATAGTCACCCTTTCTTGACTTCAATGAAAATAAATACTTGTTTTATAAAAAGTAAAATAAAGACCTCTTTCTTGACCTAATATTTAACCGTTGACAGCACTGTAACAGTAAAACTTGCAATTTCGAACCTACATTTTTTATAAATGTAACTATTAAATTCTAACATTTTTCTAACATTTAAATTCTCTCTAAACATTTTACTTGTCGAAATTATTATTATTTTAAGCAATATTAGTTGTAGTAAAAAACGGCTTCAAAATTGCACCTTTAATCTAGGGGTGTTGTGGGGGAGGGGGCACATCCTTGCCCCACGCCCCCATTCCATCTGGATTCGCCCCTGCTTTGGCGTTTGAGCACAAAGAATGGATTACATTTATCTATGCAGAAAACATGACCAGATTTACAGGTAAGAAAGTTTTATTGCGTTTTCACATCATGTGGTCCTCAGAAAGAGAGTTTAGGTGCATTTGAGTGGAAAATAGTGTTAGTTGTTGACACGTCGCGGAGGATCAGCTGTTTTTAACGACCAGATACGGAGCGGCTCAGCTCAGAATTCTAAATAAAGGAGGAAAAAAAGTATAAAAATGTCTTTGTAAAGCTCAGTGCAGGTGTGCTGATCACCGCGCTTTAAGAGGTGAGGACGAGTCGAGCAGCTGCAAAAAAACCGCGGATTAAAAGGTCACAGCTCACTGAAAGTGGGCAGTTCAGTCGAACCCCGACCTCCTGCCCACAGACCAAGTTTAATGCTGCTATCGACCCACAATGAAAAATAATAGTAACGCACAGTGACATGGAGAAGTAACTTTAATCTGATTACTGATTTGGAAAGATTAACGCGTTAGATTACTCGTTACTAAAAAAGTGGTCAGATTAGAGTAACGCGTTACCGGCATCACTGGACACATGAACCTAGGTCAAACCCTAGCTGATCAAATTGGTGCTGATATCTTGCTTTTCTGAGAACCATCCTTTACAACACTGTTCTTCCGGTTTGTTTCAGAGCAATATATATAAAATGTCTGAAATTTGGTTTGCGTTTATGAAGCTCCACGCAGATTAAAAGTAGCAGACACAGATTATTTGGAATATTTGCAAGTTTTCAGAGTCTCATGCATGCAGTTTCTTATTAACATGATGAAAAGCATAAAAAAATTACATTTTGTTAGTATAATGGTCATTTGCAATTGTCGTCATGTGGTTTCTCCATGCTATTTAGACTGCAGTGATTCTGTGGCGCACAAGGGATTATGGGATATCTCAATAGTGCGAATAGCATTCCAGTTGTTACAGAACCAGCTTGGAACTATGCCACGAGTTAGAGTGCACCGTTGTTTGGTACTTACATCTTTTTTGAACACTTCAAGCAGTAGCTAACAGCTCCAACAAATTTCTCTTATGTCTCAGTTGCTGTATGTCACGTTTTTGTGTACAACACATTTGTTGTGTATCTTGTACTGGACCAGAAATATGGACATGACGTTGGAAGAGTATTAATTTTAAGGAAGTCGACCAGTCAAAGTGGCCGAAGAATGATCCGAATGTTGATTCAGCTGTGTCTCCACACTGAGCAGGTATTAACCTCTGAAACTTCGCAGCTTAATAGTACACCAGACAGTACCCTTTAAAATGGTCTGTTACATATTTCAAGGTACTTCATTTTCTACTCTATGGTGTCCAGAATCTCTATGTGTTCCCATGCTACGAGCCAAGAGAGAACATTCATAGAACAGTCTGCTCACAGTGATGCAGTGGAGATCCACTTCACCCAGAAGGTCTAAACTTTACATAGCTATCTCATTTGTGTCAGCAGACTGAGTAATTTTCATTGGTAGGGACCTGAAGATCTCATAAAGAGGAATTGGACAACATTTGTCCACTTGTGGTAGCTAAAGTAAGAGTGATGCTGTTGCATTTTGTTTTGTTTCCATGACTCAGTGGAGTTACATGCGACCAAATATTACACTGTGACTCTTCAAACTCAACAAATTTGTGTCTTTGTCATTTTAGTGGGGTGCTATGTCAAATCTGTGTCTGTCTAAAAACGTAAATAAATGAAAATATTGCTCTGCTTGGTTTAAAGCATTGGTGTCAAACTGATTCCAGAAAGGGGCGAGAGGGTGCAGGTTTTCTTTGTAATGCTGCATTTACATATAGTCAGGATGCGTTACGAATGTCATATTAGTGTCATTCTTGGCACATTCCTGACACTCTTAACGTGACTTAATGCATCTGAATAGGTTTCTTAATAGTGCGTGTTGGTGCCTGATATTTGTGATTTTCGTGGAGCATGTTTTTGGTTGTCAAAAAATCTTCCACGGATGTCACGCACCACCCTCATTTCATCTCATGTCATGGAGATTGCAACTGAGCATGTTGAGCCGTCTTGATTAGTGGTGATCCTTAATAGAGCGTGACAGCGCTCGTCTCTGACGTGTGCACAATTAAACCCTGCTGCACTGCATTCGGTTTCATTGCTACAGTATGCTGAAGAAGGACAGTGACGCCAAGTCAGCTAAAGTCTCGTTCCAGTGCTCATCAGTGTGCTCCTGCAGGTGTTCCACGTGCTGCTGCTGCTGTGCCTGATGTTTGGGAAAACGAGCGAGACGAGAGCGGCATGAAGCCACACATCTGGCTCTCTCCATCTCCTCCTCCTCTCTGCACCACATCATGCAAAGAGCCCAACTAAGCATGCATCACAAAGTTGCTGCTGTGGATTAATCTAGATTTTGAGGAGCAATTTGGAGCGATCTGAATTGTTCAGCAGCTGATGGATGAATATGGGTGTGTGTGTGTGTATGTGTGTGTGTGTGTGTGTGTGTGTGTGTGTGTGTGTGTGTGTGTGTGTGTGGAGACAATTCGCCTCATTCACAATGTGACAGAACATGGCGATGCGCTGTTATGCGCAATAGCGCGGAACATTATTCTTGACTGTGCGTAATGGTTCCTGCTAATTCGCCAGTAACACATGCCATTAATCGTAACATGTGGCAACAGGTTGCAGCAGTTCCTGAGGACACTTGACGCCTCTGCCTCAAGTCATCACATTCGTGATCAGCGGCCAAGAATGTATACTTTGTGGCATTAGTGAGTTGTCGTCGTTATACCAACTCAACCAGGTGATTTCACTGATTAACATCACTTTGATCAGATGGGATAAATTCATCGATAAAATCACCTGGTGAAGTTGGTGGTTACAAAGAAAACTTGCACCCTCTCTGCCCTTTCTGGAATCAGTTTCACACCTACGGTTTAAAGCGTAAACAATTAGTTTTTGTTATGTGGGCCGCTGAAGAGGAGGTACTGCTGGCCCACCACCACCAGAGGGCGCCCTGCTTGGAGTGTGGGCTCCAAGCACGAGAGGGTGCCAGACCCAGAAGAAGTGACAGCTGTCACTCATCGCACCAGCTGTCACTCATCATCATCACCATAAAGGCCGGACTGCAACTCCACCTCCTCGCCGAGAAATCGACTACCATTGAAAAGGTAATTTCTCTGCTGACAGACACTTTGTGTGTATAACCTGAACTTCTGTTGCAGCCGTTTTCCTGGAGTGTTGCCTTGTCTGAGGGATTGGCGTTTGGTGTGACAGCGACAGCTTCGCCTCACACCCCAACCCAGATAAGTGGTTAAACCAGGAGCTGCACGAGTGTGTGATTGGAGGTGGAGGAGCTCCCTCCTAACTGTGTATGGACTGTGGATTACTGAGTGTGCGGACTCACACTCATACATCTTATCTCTGCTTTCTGCCAGCAGTACCAGGGTCGACAGCCGAAGAAAGAGGCCACCTGGGGACTCGGGACTTGGCGGCTCCGGTGTTCTTCAGACCGTTGGTGGTGGAACCTGTGTGGGACGCGGCTTCTCTCTCGTCGGGGGTCTTCTATCTTCGAGCCTGCCCACACGTCACCTGGTGTTAATTGACTGTGCAAATTTCTGTAGATTTAGTTGTGTATTATCACAACATTAAATTGTTACTTTTTGGCTTACTCATTGTCCATTCATTTGCGCCCCCTGTTGTGGGTCCGTGCTACGACACCTTCCCAACAGTTTTTGTGACTTCATCTATTATAATATGAAAAATTCAGTTAAAGACTAAATAACATTTTCATTATGTTTTTATTCATTGTATAGCAAAGAAAATACATCTGTATGCAAATGAAGCAAAAGAGGCGGTAATATCGTAAATGCAGGTTGAGGGGTAGACCTCATTTCAGAATTAGTCGAATCTCACGGTCTCCAAGGAGAAGCCTGAAAACAAAAGGTCATGAATCAGGTTTAATTTGGTAATTCAGTGATAATCTAATATTCACAGATTAAACAGTTACAGCATAGTACCACTCATATATTTCTGAAGTTCTGCACCTACCGGATCAGTGCTGCTGCTAATACACCTCCAAGAATGGGTCCTACCCAATAAACCCAGTGATACAGCCAATAGTTACTAACTACTGCTGGACCAAAGGCTCTGGCTGGGTTTAGACAGGTTCCAGATACATCCCCACTAGTAAATTAATTGAAAGCAATACTTACATTTTGCATAAATGTGCTTTCAAAGTGCAAATTCATCTCATTGTACAGATCTAGTCTGAATTGATGCACCATGATATATATAATGCAGACACTGTCTTCCTAAGCTTACTCACCCAGCTAAAATGTTGATGATGACTGTTAAACCCACCAAAAATGGCACTACTGGGCTCTTGGTTTTGGAGTTGATAGCTCCCAACAGGAGCACCAGAGTAATCAGGCAGGTCATGGTGATCTCTCCAAACAGGGCTCGTCCTATTTGATTATCCGCCTGCAGCACTGCAAATGCAGCCCCGTGGGCCTTGGTGAAGTGCTCGCTTGTTGTCATTGCCTGTAGACATTCATCATTTAACTGAGATGTGTTTTAGACCACTACTACCACAAACTGAATGATTAGGCTTCACTTAGGTTCACCTTTGCCATAGCAGCTCCAATCACACTGCCAAGCAACTGACAAGCAAGGTAGGGGACCACCATGTTCGTCTCCATAGCTCCACAGATGTAGATAGCCAGCGTGAATGTGGGGTTAAAATGGGAGCCACTGGGGTGACAGACAAATCAATCAATAAATAAATAAATAAATCAGGTTCTATAAGCAAACACTTCTAAAGTTGTGTTTTTGCCATCTTTAAAACTAATGCAATTATTACCCACTCCAATGGTATGTAGATAAGGCATTTAAAAGCATGTCTATGTTTGTTGCCACAATAAAGTCAATGTGTCTGGGACACAATGAACAATGTTGATGATAGATACTAGATGGGTAGATGGATAGACAGAGTCATATTAACCTAAAGTGCGCTCTGTTACTGTGCCAGCTGTTTTTTTTTAAGTCAAGTAACCCTACCCTAACCTTAAACCCAATTGCATCCCAAATCAAAGCATAATCCTAAACCATAAACCAATCCCTGCACTAAACCTAACCCCAACCCTAACCTAAACATCAACTTATAACATATACCTATCCTCAAGATGCTTGAAGACTGGATCTGACGAACCAACCCCCCCAACCAACTGGTGCTGTTGTTAAAAAGTTTTTTTATTAGCAGTGGGTCACCCCTTTGAGTCTGGACTACTTGAGGTTTCTTCCTCAATATCATCAGAGGGAGTTTTTCCTTACCAGTCGCCTGTGTGTTTGCTCTAGGGATTAGTAAGGTTAGACCTTACTTGTGTGAAGCGCCTTGAGGCAGCTTTGCTGTGATTTGGCAGTATATAAATGAAATGAAATGAAGATCAACCCAAACCCTAAATCCATCCATATCCAAACCCAAACCTTGAAACCAACCCCAGATCTCGGCCACAAACCCTAAACCAGAGGTGGCCAAGTTCGGTCCTCGAGAGCCACCTTCCTGACACTCTTAGTTGTCTCCCTGCTCCAACACACCTGAACCCAATGAAAGACTAGTGGCTCTCGAGGACCGAACTTGGCCACCCCTGCCCTAAACCAAAACCTAACCTCAACCCTAATTTAAACCTTAGAGTGAGAGCTCTAAAGAATTACAACCATTGCATTATCTATCTATCTATCTATCTATCTATCTATCTATCTATCTATCTATCTATCTATCTATCTATCTATCTATCTATCTATCTATCTATCTATCTATCTATCTATCTATCTATCTATCTATCTATCTATCTATCTATCTATCTATCTATCTATCTATCTATCTATCTATCTATCTATCTATCTATCTATCTATCTATCTATCTATCTATCTATCTATCTATGTGATGCATGTGGCAGAATAGATGTAAACTAATGAACATTTAAAAATGCGCAGCAAAATATAGTACAACAAGTTATCAAACATACAGAAGAGAATTTTGACTGATGCTGAAGTAAAGTTTGACAAGCAGGCATTATTCTGCAAACGGCAAAATAAGATCCAGACCTGATCTCAGCCATGCAGGCCACCATGACGACTATAGTCAGACCGTGGACCAGAGCCGGCTGCAGCCTCCCTGCAGCCTCCAGGTTCTCGATGACCGAGACACAGCCGATGAACACAAAGAACATCGTTCCCACCAGCTCACCCAGACAAGGCTGCATCATCCTCTCAAATTTATTTGGAGGTCTTACTGGAGAGAGTTTGATGTGTGAAGTCATAAGAGACATCCCGGATTCAACCACCTCCATCGTCCCATCAGCCATGATGCAGCTACAGTGAGATCTGCAGGACTCTGACAGCTGGTTTACCAAAGGGTGCACGGATCACTCTGCACCAGCTACTGTCGCTCCACTCATGCTGTTTAATCCATCACAGCTTCACGTGCACTTGCATGACATGAGATCACTTGCAGAAGTAAATATTTTGCTGTTAAGAGTTTAAAAATCTGCCAGATTTGGTCAATGATTAAAACTGAACACTTTATGGAGATGTTTGTTCAAGTGGAGGAGGATCCGTCAGCACAAGGAAAGTTCAGCAGAATAAAATAATGATATTTACTGTTGGTACTCTTTTCAGTCAGCATGTGGTACTTGTAAAATATATGAAGTAGATCTGAATTATTTTGCTTTTGATGAAGATACAGCAGGAGGTGAGTGCAACACTCGAGCCTTAGTATATGTTTGACACCGAGTCGTGCAAACTGATGAACTCATCCCATCTGCTCAAAGTGATATTCATCAGTCAAATCACCTGGTGGAGTTGGTGGTTACAAAAAAATCTGCACCCTCTTGGCCCTTTCAGGAATCAGTTTGACAGCTACCATATATTGATCAGCAAAGTATTTTTAGTATTTTTGATTGATTGGTATGAATGACTTCACTTCATAGTTAAGTCACATAAGTAAAGGTGCCCTGACACTTGCACGACTTTGATCCACGCGCTTGCATGCACTCTGCTGTGCACGAGAGTAAACTCATCTCAAACTCGTAAACTGTGCGCAGCTTTGTGCAAGTGCGCAAAGAATATTTTGAAATGTTCAAAATCTCTATCATGCATTAATTACATGAACTTCACGTGAACATTACGCAAACAATTAAAAAACACTGCGTGAGTGCGAGTGATTGCGTAAGTGCACCAGTGCAGCTTGTCTGCTCGATTATAACGAGATGTTAAATCTATCATAAAGATAATTTTACAGCTACTCATAAGAAGGAATGAACATGCAACTGTTTTAACAAGCTATTACAATATAAACATGAGAAATAATTACCTTTTTAGATGGTTCCAAATGCTTTCTCCACTTCATTCAGCACACGTGTGTGTGAGAGAGAAAAAAGCTGCTGCTGGAGAGCTCCTCTGTGATTCCTGGAAGCAAATAGAGGCATTTTCAACAGTCAACTCAGTGAAAATGATTAATTTGCTAAGAAATAATTATTTTATATATGCAGCGTCCAGCGCACAATGCGTGGCGTCCAGTGGTACAAAGCACGGCGTCCAGTTGGGAACACAGTGGGTGGGATCATCACGACGATGTGCGTGCAAGTGCGCGGATCAAAGTCATGCAAGTGTCAGGGTGCCTTAAGTCATACATAGTCAAAAACACCATTACAGACATATGTCTGCTTGTACTTGTACATTTATACTGTGGGGTGTAGAGTGTGCAGGATATACTACATCAGCTCTCTGATGACTTTCATATGAGGGGAGGGAAACCTGTTCAAACCTGCCACAGGCCATTAGCTTGTGGCTCACTGACTATATCTGGCCCCCAGACTGACAGTTTGAGATCAAGACAGTGATGCATCCAAGCATGGTTTCTAAATTTACATAATTTCAGTAATGTGTGTCTGGCTAGTTTTTAAATGAATCATTACCCAAAGTTAGTTTCAATATGATGAATTTAATTTGACTTAACAATGCTGCAAAGTCCAGCTACTTATCCTGCTAATAAATTGCCACTAGAAACCTTTCATACAAACCAGGATACCGTTCAACTGCATTTAATACAAGGGCAAAGGTCACAGGGCAAAGGCCCTGGTTAGAACACAAATAAAACACACACACACACACACACACACACACACACACACACACACACACACACACACACACACACACACACACACACACACACACACACACACACACACACAATGGACAGCTTTGGATGACAGCGTGTGTACCAGCTGTTTTTTTTAAAAAACATTCCATACTTTTGCTTACCTGCAGAGCTGCTTAAAAATTAGAAATATTAAATGATGAGTCTAGTTGTCCTTTAAAATCAGCACATTATCTACTGTTTCTGTTCAAACACAAAGCTCTGCATGTTATTATGGAATGCATGATAAGGCAGAGGCGTGACTTCAGTGTAATTATTTATAGAAACGTGGACCTTTGTGAATTCTATGACAAAGTCCACAGTCTATATGATCCACAAGGAAACACACACAAGTTTTCAAGAAGGATAAGTAACACACAAGTTGCAGCTGCACTGCAGAATCTTAATATTTGTTATTAAAAACACAAGCTTTTGAAAAAGATTAATTAATTTTCCATGTTAGTTTTCCCCTGAATTACACAGCGCAATTTAATCATGATCATAATTTACTTAATTTTTTGCATGTCAGTAATTTTAAGGAGAGTATTACTTCGTTAGAAATTGTTCCAATGAAAACTTCTCATTCTGTGGGTGTGTGAAACATAAGGAATAAAAACAGCCACTGGTTTTCAGAATATATTATCATTTGGAACCATTAATAATAATAATAATAATAATAATAATAATAATAATAGCAATCAGAGATTACGGACGTACGCCAATTCAGATCTGGATTACCTCCACAATTCAGTGGGGTAATATCTATCTATCTACCCTAATATCTATCTGTGGTGGAAATTTGGTGAGAATATGTGAAGTAGTTTTGACGTAATCCTTCAAAGCGTATATAAAGTGAAATCTTGATCCAGAATCCGAATTAATTAGATCACCTCTAAAATTTAATGGAGTCTTCCTTGGCCTAATATATATCTGTGGTGAAAATGTAATGAAAATCCCTGCAGTAGTTTTGACCTAAAGACTACTGATAGCAGTATTACTAGTACTGCTAACAGTAATCTTTCTGTATAAAGTGAAACTTGAGCCAGAGTCCGGATCCGGATCACCTCCAAAATGTAATGGAGTCTTCCTTGGCCTAATATGTATCTGTGGTGAAAATTTCATCAAAATCCATGCAGTAGTTTTGACCTAAAGACTACTGATAGCAGTATTACTAGTACTGCTAACAGTAATCTTTCTGTATAAAGTGAAACTTGAACCAGAGTCCGGATCCGGATCACCTCCAAAATGTAATGGAGTCTTCCTTGGCCTAATATATATCTGTGGTGAAAATTTCATCAAAATCCATGCAGTAGTTTTGACCTAAAGACTACTGATAGCAGTATTACTAGTACTGCTAACAGTAATCTTTCTGTATAAAGTGAAACTTGATCCAGAGTCCGGATCCGGATCACCTCCAAAATTTAATGGATTCTTCCTTGGCCTAATAAGTATCTGTGGTGAAAATTTCATCAAAATCCATGCAGTAGTTTTGATGTAATCCTGCTAACAGACAGACAACTAAATAAATAAACTAGAAGCACTCGGAGAGCGCAAACCTCCGCCAAGGCCATAGGGTCACTGATGTCACATGGAATACCCTTTGGCAAACAGACTTATTCCACGTTGTTTCACGCATCTACTGTCATGTTTCAGATTCAGTGGTTAAACCCTTCAGCAAATGTATTTATAAAGAGAAACTGCATGAACTACACGTTTTTTTTTTAAATTTTCTAATAAGTTTATTCAATGAGGAGAAACAAATACAAAATAAATTATTGTTGTGTCGTAACTTAATTTTTGTTCAGAAACGCCTTTGGAGACGGCTTATGGTAGAGAAATGAACATTCAATACACGAACAACAGCTCTGGTTGACATTCCTGCTGTCAGCATGCCAATTGCACGCTCCCTCAAATCTTGCGACATCTGTGGCATTGTGCTGTGTGATAAAACTGCACCTTTCAGAGTGGCCTTTTATTGTGGACAGGCTAAAGCACACCTGTGCACTAATCATGGTGTCTAATCAGCATCTTGGTATGGCACACCTGTGAGGTGGGATGGATTATCTCAGCAAAGGAGAAGTGCTCACTATCACAGATTTAGACTGGTTTGTGAACAATATTTGAGGGAAATGGTGATATTGTGTATGTGGAAAAAGTTTTAGATCTTTGAGTTCATCTCATACAAAATGGGAGCAAAACCAAAAGTGTTGCGTTTATATTTTTGTTGAGTGTATATATATATATATATATATATATATATATATATATATATATATAAAACTCAAATGCCAGATGTAATAACGAGCAATTTGCCACAAGATGGCAGCAGATGGCTCTGAACTAAGGCATGGCGTTTCAGGTTTCTCTCTCTCTCTCTCTGTGTGTGTGTGTGTGTGTGTGTGTGTGTGTGTGTGTGTGTGTGTGTGTGTGTGTGTGTGTGTGTGTGTGTGTGTGTGTGTGTGTGTGTGTGTGTGTGTGTGTGTTGCACTCATATGATACGAGTCGGAACCACGTCATATGAAATCATTTAGCTCAATCTGAACCCTGGATTCAGTGTAACTGATTTGCCGTGTTTTGTTTGTTTATTTTTTTCAGGGAGTTGAAATGATAAAAATCACATTCTAAATATACAAACCTTTATCAGTGATTCACCATGTAACAGCAAACTCAGTGATCCATTAGATGCGATGACCTGAGTTAGAATTTTACCTTTTTATTCCTCGTATGTTTTAAGACTAAATAATTAATATAGACGAGTGTGTTGCCTGTGGGGATCCACGGGCTCTAGATTGGGTACTGTCTATAAATTAGGTAGCTGACATTTTTCAAGGGTGGTAATACATTGTGCAAAGTTTCTATAATGAGCTGGAATGGCGTGTGAGTCCAGAATGTTTTTAGAACCTTAGACCTTAGCCATCAACAGTTTTTTGAAGAAGAACTCAGCCCTTTTATTTCCTGTAAATTATGTATTTTTGATGTTAATTGTCTTAATGTATTTATCAATTGTTTAGGTTCTTGTTATCATATACACACTGTTATTATTATTATTATTATTGTTAAAATAATAATAATGATAATAATAATAGTTTTAGTTCTATTTTGTCATTTGATTTTTTAATGTACCACAATGGAAATAAGTGTTTTCACTTTCTTGTGTCATTCATGTTTTTTTTAACATATTTACAGTTATATTATGTACCTACATTGAATGCACAAAATAAAATCATGCATGCATGCTCACGCCCACACTTTTATTATATAGATGATTTACCACTCCCTACTGGATTGGTGTGTGAGTCCACAATGTAAATGTCAATGTCCATTGTTCAGTGTTGTTAGCTAATATAGTATGTAGCTAATCTAAAAGTACTAATCCTATCAATGTTCAGTTTTGGCACTGTTCATCCTTGACCGAAAGTACACAAACATGACAAGTGGCAAATGTCAGCTCTAAAGTTTGTCAGTGATTGAAACTGCACGCACAGCTTTTTTGTCTTTTCTGCAATCTGCTGTAAGTAGGTGCTTTTAATTTGACAAACAGAGATGGTGGCGAAAGACTTTAAAAGTACTACACATTTCACTCATGGTACCAACATGACATTAAAGTCACTCATGGTAACAGCACCATAACAGTTAACTAAACTGACTAAACCAATTGAACTACAAAACACAATAAATCAATAACACCAACAACACTGTTTGACATGAATCACAATAACAACATTTAAAAACTCAAAACCCCAAACTTCCATGGTGCATTGCAGCACAGTGTCCATTGTTTACTGGTTAGATAAAATCACTTATTTCTCAAAAAATATTTGTCCTATCAACTTTCTGTTTTGCAGCATTCATCCTTGATCCAAAATACATAAGCATACCAAACAGCAAATGTCAGCTCTCACCAGTTTTACCATGATCGAAGCCATACACACAGACGCACACAGAGGCCACCTGGCTATTATAATACAGATGTGCAGAAATACAGATGAATCACAAGCAAGACAACTAACATTTTTAACCAACTTTGATCAGTATCTGGGCAGCGTGGTGGCTTAGTGGTTAGCACTGTTGCCTCACAGTGAGAAGGTCGTGGGTTCAATTTCCATGGCCTTTCTGTGTGGAGTTTGCATGTTCTCCCCGTGTTTGCGTGGGTTTCCTCTGGGTGCTCCGGTTTCCTCCCACATCCAAAGACATGCGGGTTAGGTGGATTGGAATCTTTAAAATTGTCCGTAGGTGTGTGTGTGTGTGTCTGTGTTTGTTTGTCTATTTGTGGCCCTGCGACAGACTGGCGTCCTGTCCTGGGTATACCCCGCCTCGCGCTCTATGACTGCTGGGATAGGCTCCAGCCCCCTGCGACCCTTAATTGGACTAAGCGGTAGTAGATGAATGAATAAATGATAAGTATCTTTAGTGTTTTGAATTCAGAGACACAAGGAATTACAACTGGTAGTCATTTTGTGCAATGCTGTTTTTGAATTTTGAGGAACCATGTTTCCTGTAACAGCTGTCAAACAATATGTGACTTTTAAGTAAGTGATTACTTACAGTGCATCAGGAAAGTATTCACAGTGCTTCACTTTTTCCACCTTTTGTTATGTTACAGCTTTACTCCAAAATGGAGTAAATTATTTTTTCCCTCAAAATTCTACCTACAACATCCCATAATGACAACATGAAAAAGTTTTTTTATTTTTTTTATTTTTGCAAATTTCTTATAAATAAAAACTAAGAAATCACATGTATGATTACGTAAGTATTCACACCCTTTGGTCAATTATGTTGATGCACCTTTGGCAGCAATTACAGCCTCAAGTCATCTTGAATATGATGCCACAAGCTTGGTGCACCTATCTTTGGGCATTTTTGTCCATTCCTCTTTGCAGCACTTCTCAAGCTCTATCAGGTTGGATGAGAAGCATCGGTGCACACACATTTTCAAATCTCTACAGAGATGTTCAATCAGATTCAGATCTGGGCTCTGGCCCGGGCCACTGAAGGACATTCACAGAGTTGTCCTGAAACTACTTCTTTGATAACTTGGTTGTGTGCGTAGGGTCATTGTTCTGCTAAAAGATTAATCATGGCTCCAGTCTGAGATCTTGTCATCCAGGATGTCTTTGTACATTGCTGCATTCATCTTTCCCTCAATCCTGACCATGCTTCACTGTAGGGATGGTGCCTGGTTTCCTCCAAATATGACACCTGGCACTCACACCAAAGAGTTCAAGCTTTGTCTCATCAGACCAGAGAATTTTGTTTCTCATGGTCTGAGAGTCTTTCAGGTACCTTTTGGCAAACTCCAGGTGGGCTGCCATGTGCCTTTTACTGAGGAGTAGCTTACCTCTCATCACTCTACCATACAGGCCTGATTGGTGGATTGCTGCAGAGATGGTTGTCCTTCTAGAAGATTCTCCTCTTTCCACATAGGAATGCTGGAGCTCTGACAGAGTGACAGTCGGGTTCTTGGTCACCTACCTGACTAATGCCCTTCTCTCCAAATCACTCAGTTTAGACGGGCGGTCACCTCTAGGAAGAGTCTTGGTGGATCTGAACTTCTTCCAATTATGGATGACAGAGGCCACTATGCTCACTGGGACCTTCAAAGCAGCAGAAATGTTTCTGTACCCTTCCCCAGATTTGTGCATCTAGACTAGACAATCCTGTCTCTGAGGTCTACAGACAATTCCTTGGACTTCATGGTTGGTTCGTGTTCTGACATGCACTGTCAACTGTGGGACCTTATATGTAGACAGGTGTGTGTCTTTCCAAATCATGTCCAATCAATTGAATCCATCCAAGGTAGACTCCAGTTAGGCTGTAGAAACATCTCAAGGATGATCAGTGGAAACAGGATGCACCTGAGCTCAATTTTGAGCTTCATGGCAAGGCTGTGAATACTTACGTACACGTACAAGTATAGAAAGGATACGTCACTCAAATACAACAATACACCCTCCGAACCCCCCCCCCCCTTGGGGAGAAGCTCCAGCATTTTACCTTTCAAATACCAGTGGAAGCCATTTCCTGAAACTTCAGCTTTACATCTTATCTAAAATACAAACTAAGGCTTTCTCCACACGGAAATGGATACAAACTTCTTATTTGTTGTTTAGACTTATTGTGAATTTAAGGCAAAGCAAAGCCGTGCATTAGTGCATTTTTAAGAAAACACACACGATGCTGTGTGTTGTCAGCTCTCCACCTCTCAGATGAAGCAAAAGGATACGCACTTCAAGTGAATTAAGTTTAACTATATCAGGCTGATTTGATCAGAGTTTTCATCTGTTCATCAACACGGGGAACAGCAGATTTATCAATGTGACTTTTGTGGAAAAGCTGCATTCCACAGTCCAGTTTTTCCACAGGCTGGGTTCACATGCACACACAGCCACTCCACTTAACAAGTGGAGCAGATAACAGAATATTTACAGAGGAATCCTTCAAATGGTGATGATGCAAGCACCAAATTCAGCACAAATACTCAGTAGACACTGCTTTTTTTGAAAAAACGGACAGGCCACTTAAATATTCAATGAGCTGCCAGGTAGGGAACAACTGAAGAATTACACAGGGGTCAAAATTTAAAAATGCTCCAAATCGTATTGAGAACTATACCACATTATGTGTTTCAACATAAAGATTCCAAAAAGGTATAGTTTGGCGTATCTACAACTGAATGTTCTGGAGTTATGGGGTAAAAACAGCAAGAATGGTGACAAAGGTCAATTTTAGTTTGTACAGGGGTCAAACGTTAGAGTTACTTCAATTTTGATAAAAAGTGATGCAAATTATTGGTTAAGTTAATATGGTTGAAAAAAGGAATAGTTTGCATTATCTATCATGTTTAATTATCACGCTATGGAGTAACATATGTCACATGAAAATTCAGTAAGGTATATCTTATATATTATATTCCAATTCTAAGGTGGAACTATGCCAGTATACAAAGGTATATCTAAATATCTAAAAAGGAAGAGTAAAATAGGGGAGTAGAAAAGAGTAGAGTAGAGCCACTTAGGTGCCTGGTCTTGAGAACCAGGGATGGTAGGCTAAAAAGCTTTTTTTTTATCCCATGGGAACTCTCCATACCCACCCAAGCAGCTCAAGAAAAAGGTATATATGATATAATAAGTAATAAGACATAAGAAGGATAAGACATCACAGGAGAAGATTGTTATCAAACACAAAGGAACCAACTATTTTTGTCATAGAATCCAATACACATCGACATTTTTGACCTTGACTTTGGAGATCAAGCATTCAGCACAGTCAAAACTATTCCATTTATTAATCCTATTAATTCAACCAATAATTTGCACCAGTTTTTACCAAAATTGGAGGAACTTTAACTTTTGACCCCTGTACAAACTGAGATTGACCTTTGTCACCATTCTTAATGTTTTTACCCCATAACTCCATAACATTCAGTCATAAATAGTCCAACTATACCTTTTTGGAATCTTTATGATCAGTCAGATAATCTGGAATAGTTTTCAATATGATTGGAGTATTTTTAAATCTTGACTCCTGTGTAATTCCTCATTTGACCCCTACCTGGCAGCCTATTGAAAATTCAAGTGGCCAGTTGGTTTTTTGAAAAACGTAACGTCTAAGGAGTGTTTGTGCTGAATTTGGTGCCTGCATCATCATTTGAAGGCTTGTTTCAGTTACTTGCTACACTAGACTGAGGATTTTGCCAACAACCGGCACTCGTCCAGAAATCCGAAACTCAAAATGACTAAAAAAAATAAAATAATGAATTACCTGAGAAAAAAGAGAGGGGACACCCTAAATGTGAAAATCTGCACCAGTGTTCCACTGCTTAAGGAGAGCCCTGAAAATAATTGAGATACTATAATGAAAAGAATAAGTAGTTGCAGTAGCAGGGTCACTGGTTAAAAAACAGATGAAGTGGTTAAAACTCTTATTTTGGTGGGTCATAGAATGTACAGTAACGCCATCCTCAAATGTCTCTTTTAAGCCATTTTTCAAAGAAACCAGCGTTAACGGCGCTGGGAGTTCTTAGATATGACCCAGAGAAGTGATATTTTTGCTGTTATAGGAGCAGCACTGTGTCTTGGTGAATTTTGTTTTGGCATCACGTCTCCTACAGGAAGTGAAGAACTTCCTCCTTCCTTCGCGCTGCTGCTTCACTCAAACCAGTTTTCGTGGCGATGACTTCCTACCAGCCAGTCTGGCCTGATTTTCGGTGACTTTGTTGTTTTCCTTTGGCGTTTCTGGTGACGGCGAATGTCATTTAAACCCGCAGTGTTTTCAGTGCGCAAAAAGTCTTTGTGGCGCAATGGCTGCGACGTAGCGCCACTTTTGGATCCAGGGTGGACGAAGGTTTGCGCGCGGAGGTGCCGCAAACTTTTACGCACGACAACGAGACACCGAGGAGGCAACAAAAGCCAACATGAAGAAACAGTTTAATCGCATGAGGCAACTTGCCAACCAGACTGTCGGAAGGTGAGAGTGTTTTTGAGTTCTGCGCTGTGGAAATAAAATGCCATCCGTCTTTTTTAATGTGGGCGCCGTCTGAAGGGCTGAAAACTTTACCTGGATTCAAGAAGAAGAAGAAAAAAAATTATAATCTCAAAAGTTGTATTTGGGCACAACCATAATGTAAACTTAACTGCAGTTGGAATGATTATTAATTAAAATTTTGAAAGATAATGCTACAATAGCAGTATGTACTTTGAACAGTGGCGGCTCCAGGGATTCTTTTAAACTTCCCTTTTTTGGGGGGGGTGGGGGCTTTGACTAATGTCATCTAAATGTTTTATGCATTGTGACACGCATTATGGTTTCTGATGCTACTGTATAAAATTAGGAACTGATTTCGTAGCTGTTAAAGTATAATAATAATAATATATGAATGATAATATACGTCTCACAGTGAGAGCCACCGCTCTGAGATCTCGCAAGATTTTGCGGGATTTGAAACCTCAATAGGGTGAATTGATTGCCGGCTATGGAAAGCAACTCTTGCCTATAAAATTATGTATTTCTGTATTTAGCATTCTTCCAGCCATATTGTTCAAATTGCACAATTGTATGTATATTAATGCTGCGTTTACATATAGGCAGGACGCATTACAAATTTGTCATTCTTGGCACATTCCTGACATTCTTAACGTGACTTAACGCATCTGAATAGGTTGCTTAATAAGCGAAGTGTGCATCTCATCTGTGCATGTGTGGGTCAAACAGGGGCAAAAATCCCAGCTACCACACTCACACCGCTCCCATTGAATTTCGTATACAGTAGCATTAGCGGAGTGTAAAAGTTAAGGCTTTTACAGGGATTGTTTCAAAGGCTTTAAGCCTTAAGTGACACATACAATAATGACAGGGGCGCATTGTGCTGTTTTCAAATGCTCGAACGGAATTTATAGGCTTGAAAGTTGGCTGAAAACACACTATTGCAAACATCTGCCGAGTCCAAACAAAGACGGAAAGAAGAAGAAATGTGGTCATGAACCTCTGTTCATTCTACACAATTTCGCCACAGAAAAGAAAGTTCCAGACGGATGTAAAAGACAGACTAAAATTGTAAGTTTCTTGCACACATTTATTTTGTCAATATCCTGAAACCATGCTGCCGTTTTCGTGCATCGGTGTATGACTGTAATGTCACGCCATGAATGACGTGGTGCGTAATATTGTAAAATTGACATGTTCTATAAACAAACTGCATGCCTGCACATATCATTGTATGTCTGTCAATTTATCAAAACAAACGTGACACCAAAGAGGTTATATGTGAGACTCACCGTCATTGTCGTCATTATGAAGCCAGTGGAGTCGCAACTTCTCATCCCTGCTTAGCAAATATTCTGCAATATCCACAGTTTCAGTCTCTGGACTTCGTCTAACCATCCGTCAGTTGCCTTCAAGGGGTCAGAAATTTGTTTTTCTCCAACTATCAACAAGTACTGGTCATTTTCAACAGCAGCGCGCTCTTCCTCCTTTGTCGGCACTAACGGTACTTTCTGTACAGATGCAGCACACGCAAGCACAGCCAGCTCTTCTTTCCATTTCTGTCCACTGCCGTACGTAGTCCTGGTTGTAATAGGCAATCCACGGAGCTTACAAAAACGCTTTAAATTGTCAACTTTCCAGCGGTTGAAATGATCCAAATCACAGCACTCTTCGCTGCTTTCCGCCGGCATAACTTGGTTGGTAGCTGAAAACTTTAGCCTGCCCATACTGCACCGCGCGGCCTGAGATGCGCACTTTGCTTATAGTGCGTGTTGGTGCGTGATATTTGTGATTTTCGTGGAGCATGTTTTTGGCTGTCAAAAAATCTTCCACGAATGTCGCGCACCACCCTCATTTCGCCTCATGTCGTGGAGGTCGCAACTGAGCATGTTAGTGGTGATCCTTAATAGAGCGTGACAGCGTTCTTCTCTGACGTGCGCACAAATAAACCCTGCTGCACCACATTCAGTTTCATTGCTGCAGTATGCTGAAGAAGGACAGTGACAGCAAATTGGCTAAAAGTTTTGTTCCAGTGCTCATCATCGCGCTCCTGCAGGTGTTCTACCTGCTGCTGCGGTGCCTGATGTTTGGGGAAAACGAGCGAGACGAGAGCCACGTGGAGCCACACATCTGGTTCTCTCCGTCTCCTCCTCCTTTCTGTGCCACTCCATGGCACAGAGCCCAACTAAGCATGCAGTCACAAAGTTCTTCTGCTGTGGATTAATCTAGATTTTGAGGAGCAAGCTGAAGTGATCTGAATTGTTCAGCAGCTGATGGTAGGATGAATTGTGTGTGTGTGTGTGTGTGTGTGTGTGTGTGTGTGTGTGTGTGTGTGTGTGTGTGTGTGTGTGTGTGTGTGTGTGTGTGGAGACAATTCGCCTCATTCACAACGTGACAGAATATGATGATGCACTGTTACGCACAATAGCGCGGAACATTATTCTTGACCATGCGTAATGGTTCCTGATAATTCTCCAGCAACACGTGCCATTAATCATAATGTGTGGTAACAGGTTGCAACAGTTCCTGAGGACACCTGACGCCTCTGCCTCAAATCACATTCGTGATCAATGGCCAAGAATGTGTACTTCATGGCATTCGTGATTTGCCATTGTTATGTGTAAATGCAGCATAAACATTTATCCTAACCTTGGGGTACCTTGGGGTATACCATTACTCGTAATGGTATAATTACCCCATTAAATATCAAAATCCTGCCAAAATACTGATTATTATTTTTAAATTCCACACATTGTGCAATTTGCACAATGTGTAGTCCCCTTGAAAATGAGAACTTTCTATGTGTCTAGAAAAAAATTTTTGTTGCCAGTAATCACTGTATCTATAGATTAAAATGGTATAATTACCCCATTAAATGTCAAAATCCTGGCAAGTATACCATTAGATGGTTTAAACTGGGAAGTCGTAACAATAGCTGGTAAGTGACCTTGTGAAATTTGTAGCAATAGAAACTCCATTGTTTTTAACCATTTTAAACCAGGCAGTTTATTTTCATTGCTGTAGAATTATTTAGTGGTGACATTAAAAGATTGGGTTTGAATTTTGCTAGAGATGAGATCTTTACTTTTTTATATCGAAGACATACTGGTTTAAAACCACAGTGTGTAGATTTTGGGGGGATTATTTCCATAAGTGGAATATAGTATTCATAAACATCTATTTGTTAGTGTATAATTATTCGCAACAATGAATAAATGGATTTTTTTAATAAGCTCAGAATGATCCCTTCATATCTACATGAAGACAGCCATCCTGCAGCACCATATTGATACAGTAGCCCAAAAAGGACATACTTACTCTATCTTTGGCATTTTGCAGTGTGGCCCAAAGAGGAATCAGTGGTTGCTACCCTGTTAATGATGTGTGATATTGCAAGATTTCATATCGATCCAATACCAAGTAAATACAGGACCAGTATCGCAGATACCGATACTGATACGGATAGTTTTAAATAGTGATTATATTGATTGAATTTTCATGATCTTTAAATGTTTTTGTGATTTACCCCCCCACCACCCCCACCCTTTGTATAATTAATTAGTTAAAACCCAGGACAGAATCTGGAAATACTTTATTATCATAATAAAAGTTTTTGTTCAGAAACTATAACAGTAACAGTAGAACAGTAGAACAGTAACAAAACAATTTTCCCTATACATTATGTCTTGTTTCTTTTTTTTTTTTTTTTTTTTTGCTTAAATATAGTGTGCAAAATGATCACTCCAGAACAAATTAAAGCTTTCTTTTTTTTTTCCAGGTAGAGTGTTAAGAAACTACAAGACAAAAAACAATTTCTCACCTCATTGCAATTCTTTTCTGAATTTTTTTTTTTTTCTTGAATAAACAAAGTGTACAAACACACATTCAAGTGGAATGTGTGTTCAGGAAATATACAAAATAAAACAAAATTTCTCCCCTTTATTGCACTTCTTTTCTGAATGCAGCAGTGCAAACAGGTGAGAAACTGAAGCTAAAGTATCAATAGCAGTATTAATATTGATATTTGGATGGATCCGCCCACCATTATCCCTAAGACACTGTTGACTGGTTGCTGGTGCAAGCTTACAAGTTTGACAATCCTCATTTATTTGAAATGTGTGATCATACATGTTTCTTATCACAAGAGAAGGGAAGCGAGCACAAATTCCCGTCGCCAAAGATCCGGAAACTCGAAAGGGAACAAAATCACGAGCAGCGATTGCAAAATGCCATCTGCATCCTCAGGACTAGATGACACTAAACCCACATACTGTAGCTTTAAAGAGATGGAGTGAGACACCAGCTGTTTCTGAACTAGTTTGAAATGGGAAGTGGTTTCACTGGTGGATTTAAAAAAAAAAAAAAAAAAAATCAATTGATCATCTTTAGATTTTAAGATGAAGGTTCCACCTGTGTCTCTGTGCGCTTTGTAGAGACGCAAATGTTTCTAATGAGTTTGTATTTGCAGTAAACAAGCACTCACTAGAGAAATCGCTAAACCCTCGGGGTCCTTCCTATCCACGCCAACACTATCTGGACCATCTTCTGCTTCTCCTTCCCCACCCTGATGTCCCTTCATCGTTGTCCCAGTGGGGACTTCAAACAGGTTCCCAAAAGTATCCCATTCAACGACCACTGAGCGGCTGCATCAGCAGCGTTTGAAGATATTGTCAAATTAATGTTCCTAAGCGTTAGCCTTTGAACGGCGTCCTTGGTTACATTCCTTCATATGTTATGTAAGAGCAGTAAAACGGAGCAGAATGGCAGCCTGAGTAGTGATACGTTTAGCAGCGCACGCTCACCCTGGATGGAGCTTAACATGCTGGAAAAAAACCTTGGGAGCATTTGTGGTCCTGCAAGATTAAAACAAAGTGGGAGAAAAAAGAAATCCCAATTTGTGTGTGTGTGTGTGTGTGTGTGTGTGTGTGTGTGTGTGTGTGTGTGTGTGTGTGTGTGTGTGTGTGTGTGTGTGTGTGTGTGTGTGTGTGTGTGTGTGTGTGTGTGTGTGTGTGTGTGGAGGTTAATGAAACTAAACTCCTGCAGTCTTACGACCATAACAGGAAAATCCAAATGATGCATGTAGTTATAAGTTCAGACACATTTTGATGTCCAAATCTGGGAATGTGGATTTTTCAGATCCGTTGTTCTTGTGGATTACATATTCCACAATTTACTGCAAATGTGTCTTGCAGCCTTGGGACTCCCAGTGGCTCTCCAGGTCTCGACTTGGTTTCATCCTGCTCTGATCTTGGTTGTGTCTTGGTCAGAATACACTCTGGTCTTGACTTGGTTTCTGTTTAGATGGTTTTGACTGGTCAGGTGACCAATTTGTCTCTAGTTTTAGTTACTGTTTGTTAGGGTGTATTCTAGGGCTGCCACGATTAGTCAACTAGTCACGATTATGTCCACTATCAAAATAGTCAGCGACTAATTTAATCATCGGCGTAATCATTTATGTTTTTAAGCTTTGTTCTTCTCTCAAAACTGCTGCTGTACGTTCCGCTGCCTTTCTGTCCTTGTCGCACATGTGCAGTACACTAAACACTGAATAACAGTAATAAAAAGTGCAAATGAAATGTGCAATCAGAGGGGGAGGGAAAAAACGAATGTCCTGTCCGCAGACTGACGATTTCACAGACCGCCTGGGCTTATGGTTTGGCAAAGCTCCAAAACGCTTTACAATGTGAAAAAATAAATAATTACCCGGTAAAACGAAGAGAGAGGGAACACCTTGAACTTAAAAATCTGCATGATGGCACAGCAACATTATGCCATTGCTTAGGGAGAGCCCCCCCCCCTGCCGCTATTGATATTGTTTAAGAACACGAAAGTACTTTTTATCTGATTACTCGATTAATTGTTAGAATACTCGATTCCAAAAATATTTGATAGCTGCAGCCCTAATATGATGTTTTTCTGAAGGAAATGCAGGAAACACGTTTAAAAAAAGGATACAAGGGCTTTCTGAGTGGAACCTGCTCTGTTGCAGGTAGCCTGACCTGTCCTCGTAGCCGCCAGGTATTCAGATAATGGGTCTCTAACAGCCTCGTACTCACCACAAACATGCCTCTAACATCCTCGTTTGTCCTCATAGTACCTTACACACAAATTGCCCCACGCTATTTTTGCTAAATTTTGAACTTCACAAAATTAGCGCCACACTCAGAGATGAGCTTCGTTAGCTAAATAATCTGCCTCTAAGAGCCTCTATTCTCCCATGTTTCTTGAATAACTGGACTCGCACAAAAAAATTCACGCTACGTGGCTCATTATTCATCGTTCATTATTCAGTTCGGGCTTTAGCTGTAAATGTTAACATTACCAATGATGATTTCATTAGCCTTAGCACACGTGTGTTTGCTGTGATGTTACAACAGCAATTCATGTTTGAATAGGAAATGTGATAACACTAATGCTTTACAACGCTACGCTACATTGGTAAAAAATACATTCCTCTTCATTGGATGGCTTTGTTACCAAGTAAAAGTTGAATGAACTATCATCTTAATTGTCTTTATTTTTTATTTAGCACATACCTTAAACACTTCAAGCTTGAAGCTAATGATGGTTATGTAAGAGCAGCTGCATGCTGGTGCATTAAGTCGCAATTTACGTATGAGCCGATTTTAGTTGTTAAATTAGATTTTGTCTTTATTGCTTACCAAGTCTCCGCCAGCACAAATTTGTGATGACAGTTGTTTGTGTTACACAGGGTGAGATTTTGATGACTAAGCATTAATGTAGTTTTTGACTGCGACAGTGGAGGCCAGTGGGATGTCACACAGTGGTCTCTCTAAAGAAGAGGAAGCACGTTTGATTTAAATATGATTCACGAGAACAACGGCTTTAGTCACTAAATGCTGTTTGTGCAACAAAGCAGTGTACAGTGACTTTTATGAATACCTCTACAACTCCAGTGTTTCCCCACGGATTTTTTTTTTTCTTCAGACCTGGTGGTACTCACTGCAAAAACTGAAACCAGTGATAAAATAAAAGACATGGTTTATACTGTAGAGACTAGGGCTGCAACTAATGATTATTTTAATATTCATATAATGTCCACCCCCAATTAATTGATGAGTTGTTTGGTTGATATTTTTTCAGAAAGTGGTGAAAAATGTTGCTCAGTGTTTCCCAAAGCCCAAGATAACATCCCCAAATGTCTTAAGTTTGTCCACAACCCAGAAATATTCAGGTTATTGTCAGAGTAGAGAAAAGAAACTAGTGAAACTACAAAATAGCCACGTTTAAGAAGCTGAAATTAAATAATTTGGATATTTTCCCAGTAAATAAAAACATGAATAAAACAAGAGCAATCCCAGATTTCTGACATCCACCAATCCGAATCACCTACAGAATTCAATGGAGTCTTCCATGGCCTAATATCTACCTGTGGTGCAAATTTGGTGAGAATCCTTGAAGTAGTTTTTTTTTTTTTTATTATTCATAATGATTCAAAGACTATACAAAGTAAAATCTTGATCCAGAATCCAGATCCGGATCACCTCCAAAATTTCTTCTCCAAAAGTCTTCCATGGCCTAATATCTGTGGTGAAAATTTTTTAAAAATCCGTGCAATAGTTTTGATGTATTCCTGCTAACAGTTAGACAGACAAATAAATAAATGCCAGTGATTTTATTACATCCTTGGTGGACGTAATAAAGACTCAAGACAATTACTCTATTATGAAAACTAGTTGGTGATTAAGGGTATAGTGCCACTGGGTTTTTTAAGATGTACAACCCCAATTCCAATGACGCTGGGACATTATGTAAAATATAAATAAAAACAGAATACAATGATTTGCAAATCCTCTTCAACCTATATTTAATTGAAGACACCTCAAAGACAAGATATTTGGTAAACTTTATTGTTTTTGTGCAAATATTTGCTCATTTTGAAATGGATGCCTGCAACACATTTCAAAAAAGCTGGGACAGTGGTATGTTTACTACTGTGTTACATCACCTTTCCTTCTAACAACACTCAATAAACGTTTGGGAACTGAGGACACTAATTGTTGAAGCTTTGTAGGTAGAATTCTTTCCCATTCTTGCTTGATGTACGACTTCAGTTGTTCAACAGTCCGGGGTCTCCGTTGTCCTATTTTGCGCTTCATAACTGCGCCACACATTTTCAATGGGTGACAGGTCTGGACTGCAGGCAGTCCAGTCTTGTACCCACACTCTTTTACTATGAAGCCACGCTGTTGTAACATGTGCAGAATGTGGCTTGGCATTGTCTTGCTGAAATAAGCAGAGACGTCCCTGAAAAAGACGTTGCTTGGATGGCAGCATGTGTTGCTCCAAAACCTGGGTGTACCTTTCAGCATTGATGGTGCCATCACAGATGTGTAAGTTACACATGCTGTGGGCACTAACCCCCCCATACCATCACAGATGCTGGCTTTTGAACTTTGCCCTGGTAACAATCTGAATGGTCTTTTTCCTCTTTTGTCTGGAGGACACGACGTCCATGATTTCCAAAAACAATTTGAAATGTGGACTCATCAGACCACAGCACACTTTTCCACTTTGCGTCTGTCCATTTCAAATGAGCTTGGGCCCAGAGAAGGCGGCTGTGTTTCTGGATGTTGTTGATGTATGGCTTTTGCTTTGCATGGTAGAGTTTTAACTTGCACTTGTAGATGTAGCGACGAACTGTGTTAACTGACAGTGTTTTTTTAGAAGTGTTCCTGAGCCCACGCGGTAAGATCCTTTACACAGTGATGGTTTTTAACACAGTGCCGTTTGAGAGATCGAATGTATGGACTGTAGATGATGGAATTCCTAAATTCCTTGCAATTGAACATTGAGAAACATTGTTCTTAAACTGTTGGGCTATTTTTTTCCACACAGTTGTTCATAAAGTGGTGATCCTCACCCTATCTTTCCTTTTGAACAGCTGAGCCTTTTAGGAATGCTCCTTTTATACCCAATCATGACACTCACTTGTTTCCAATTAGATGTTCTTTGAGCATTCATCAACTTTCCCAGTCTTTTGTTGCCATTGTTCCAACTTTTTTGAAACGTGTTGCAGGCATCCATTTCAAAATGAGCAACTTTTTGCACAAAAAACCCCCCAAAAAAACAAACAGTCTTTCAGTTTGAACATTAAGTATCTTGCTTTTATGGTGTATTCAATTGAATATAGGTTGAAGAGGATTTGCAAATCATTGTATTGTGTTTATATTTACATTTCACACAACGTCCCAACTTCATTGGAATTGGGGTTGTAAGTCATGAAGAGAATTTTTTTTGACACCAGTATAGATTTATTTCTTAGCATTTAGATAAGGGATTTATAATGTGACATTGCCAATATGATCAAAATTTATGCTGTCTGGATGCTGTTTAGAATTTCAGCCCCATGAGGGAGAGAAATTCAATGGATCAGATGCTATGATCAACATTTGGTAGCTTTGGAAGTGATTTACAAGAAATCTTACAGTCCATGGGCCAACATAAGTATGTGTGCACCCCCCCCAAACTCGATAAACCTATATTTTTCTGAAGCCTTAGAGTGTCTCATTAATGAAATCAAATCTTAACATTGAAAATTTTGGGATCATGAATTGGTACATGCATGTTCTAGTTTGTGCACATATTATTTGAGCAGTGCACTTAATTTTATACTGCACTTGCACTGGTGCAAGTAACTTTATCCAAGTTTTATCAACTATAAGCACCAGTAGAATGAATCAATAAAGGAATAAATAAGGAAAAAAACAATTCCAGTGTGTTGTCTTTGTCTTCCCTGCTTTTTATGACTCTGGCACACGGAGCGAGTTGCTGTGCTCTATTTGTTGTGGAAAGCTGACAAACGTCGCCAGCGGTGCCGTCCCTGGGTTCACAACATCCTCATGAGACGTTCCCAATTCATGGAGTTTCATTATTTGCTGCAGGAGCAGCAGCAAATAACTGGAGCTGCAGGAGCTCCAGTTTGAGGACCTCCTGTCCCGTTTGCTCGCGCACATGTAACAAAGAACAGAAAAAAAAAAACTGGCTGCCGCTGCGGTTCCTCGCTCTCTCTCCCCTCAGACTCTGTCATAATTGTGTTATAAACCAGTCAACATTTGTTTTATTATACATCTGTGTAGTTAATAAATAAAGTAATTTTCACGGACGATTCGTTCACGCGAGCACGTGAAAAAAAAAAAAAACTGTCTGCTGCTGCAGCCGCTGCTCTCCCCTCAAACTCTCCCCAGAGAGGAAGAGTCTGACACATCAGAGGAGGAGTTTTAAGGCTGATATAACACTGACTTTTGGTTGTGCAAGTAACTTTTTTTGGTGCAAGTATTTTTTTTTTTTTTTTTACTAGCACCAGTGCAAGTAGGTTAAAAAATGTATTTTGACCCCTGACCAGTAATGCAGCTTCATCAGCTTCAGTTCAGTGAAAGTTCAGCTCCAAATTGCCACAAGGTACATCTGAGATGCAAGCCTAGATTTGATCTGTTTTGGTGAAAGAATGTCCAGGGTGTACCCCGCCTCATGCTCTGTGACTGCTGGGATAGGCTCCAGCTCCCCGCGACCTTTAATTGGAGTAAGCAGTTGAAGATGAGTGAGTGAGTGAGTGAGTGAGTGAGTGAGTGATATCCTTCTCTGCTCGACTCCACTATGAAGCAAAGAGCGGTGATGCAAAATGAAAAATTTGCACTGTGCACAGTTTCTTCAATCACAGCCACATAAGCCTATAACTTCTTCTGGGTTGTCTGGGTGTCTTGGTGGCTTTCCTCACTTTTCTCCTTCTCCTTCTTTTCTCCCTCGGTGGCATCTTTACCATCAGAGAGCCTCAGGGTCTTGATCAGGGTCATTTTGGTGGTTTCTGTTGTCATTTTGAGTTAAAAAGAGTAAATGCAGTTGTTTGGCAATAAATGGCTTCACCCAACCACTAACCATGAGTGGGGAAAAAAGTTTTTGTGTTATCATTCATATTCTTTGAAAAATGGTCAGAAAAACAAAAATTCTGCCAGGGTATGTAAACGTTTGAGCACAACTGTATATACAAATTGATTTCTTATTATAAGTTGGTTTATTCCTTGTTAAATCAACGGAAAAAGTGTGTTGTACAAAGAACAGCTGCAGTGTCTTTCTGTGCTGTTTTGCTCTATATTTTTCTTTTCATGGTCCGAGCTTCAGCACTGTACGAGTCTATTCTTGGAACAGTAGCTGTTGGCTGGAACTGAACTTTACTTAGCTAAAATCAATGCTAATTCAGTTTTGGTATGACTCTAAAAAAAATTGCACATGTAGCTTTTTTTCCCTCCCAGTGGTGAGCTCGTAGAGTTGATCTGTAATGCAACCAGATGGATCAATGTGCAGATATTCTGGCTGCAGATGCCTTCATAGACAGATAAACCTTTGTTAAATCATTACATTAACTACAGCACCACACTCGTAGAGCGCAAACTCCCGCCAACACTAGCTTCCAATTCCACAAATTTTTACTTTGGGAAAAAAATTCAAGGCCAAAGTCCTGTTAGAAGTAGCTTTTCATAAGATAAAATATAATACAAAATATAGATCAGAAGGGTTTTATCTGCTAAATCTGCAATACAAATCAGATGCGGATCAAACTTAGTGTATTCATTGAGAGTGCTGGTTTGCACCTCATTGTCAAAAATGAGAGTGATTGAGGCACTTTTGATTAAGATATAATATTAAATGAGGTTTTCAATCTTAAACTTAAATGGCCACAAAATTCACAATCTGGATCAGATCCAGATCAGACTTTGTCAGGCTCCATCTGAGTGCCAGTCTGCACCCCATTTCCAAATATGAGAGTGATTGAGGCATGTTTAAGATATAATGTAAAATCTACATTAAACTAGCTGAGTAATACGCATGGGTAATAATTTTAGCCATGCCATTGTATATTTCATGTCACTTTAGTTAAGGTGTAGTAAGTTGCATTGCATTGTGTGTATGTTGTCATCTTTAATTTTCATATAGCATTTTGTGACCAGTGATGCCGGTAACGCATTACTTAGTAACGCGTTACTCTAATCTAACCACTTTTTTTAGTAACGAGTAATCTAACGCATTAATCTTTCCAAATCAGTAATCAGATTAAAGTTACTTCTCCAAGTCACTGTGCGTTACTATTATTTTCGCATTGTGGGTCGATTAAACTTGGTCCGTGGGCAGGAGGTCGTGGTTCGACTGAACTGCCTACTTTAAGCGAGCTGTGAGCTTTTCGTCTGCGGTTTTCTGCAGCAGCTACGACTCGTCCTCACCTCTTAAAGCACAGTGACAACACACCTGCACTGAGCTTTACAAAGACTGTTATGCTTTTTATCTCCTTTATTTAGAATTCTGAGCTGAGCCGCTCCGTATCTGCTGCTAAAAACAGCTGATCCTCTGCGACGTGTCAACAACGAACACTATTTTCCACTCAAATGCACCTAAACTCTCTTTCTGTGGACCACATGATGTGAAAACGCAGTAAAACTTTCTTACCTGTAAATCTGGTCATGTTTTCTGCATAAATAAATGTAATCCATTCTTTGTGCTCAAACGCCAAAGCAGGGGCGAATCCAGATGGAATGGGGCGTGGGGCAAGGATGTGTCCCCCTACAACATAGCGAACATACACACACATGCAAGCGTGGCCATCTTTATATATTAGATTAGATTAAATAGGGTTTTCAATGTTAAAGTTAAATGGCCACAAAATTTGTAATCTGGATCAGATCCGGATCAAACTTTGACAGTCGATAAAGGATACCATCCTACATAAAGCTCTGAAATATGAAAGAATTGTGATAGAGTTATGAATTTTTGAAAAATTGTTCAATGTTAAATAGGGATTATTCCGATTTTCTCACGATTTTGCCTGGTTTTGCCCTTTGACCTGTGACCTTGAAAATTGAATCACTTGTTGCCTATCAGGATGTGAATCTTCAGTAAAAAAATTTATAATATAAATGCAAAATTGTGGGCTCCAGGCTGTTCACAAACAGACAAACAAACAAACAGGGGTGATAACATCCTCCTCCAACTTAGGTAATAAACTGACTTTTTCATTTGAATCCATGTATTTGTTGACATGTTGAACTTAGCAATGACATTTGTGTCTCTGGGTCCTCAGTCTCTGAGATTCAGACACACCAAGGAGATTTTTCAGATTCATCCAGCTGGGAATAGACACTATGGTAGGCCGAGCTTGATGTATCAACTATGTTATCTGGTCTAGTAAAGCTTTAGAGACCCTCCCATTTTGGGTTGGATGATATGGATAGTAAAGGAATGTCTGGACTGTCTTAGCTGATCTGCCGCTGGAGCAACCCAGCCTCAGATATACTGTGGAAAAAGGATGGATGGAACAATGTAACATTGCTCAGGAGCATCAGAGACTTTTTTCTTAAAGCACAACATACAAACTAGTTTTTCTGTTATTGATTAAAAAAATCTGACTTTCTTGCAGTGCTAAGGAAACAGATAATTAGCTCCTGGATCCACATCCAAATCCTCATCAACCTATATATGAAATTTCTAAACCGGTGTTGCCGACCGAACAGTCCCCCCGATGACACGATGTGGTTCACGATAGCGGTTCACGATAGCGGTTCACGGATTAACACCTCGTTTCTGCTTCAAACTGCACTCCAGTCATCATCTATCTCAGAGACATATATCTGAAGCTTTTGTACAACAATCATTTCCACATAAATTCAGCATTATTTCATCATAAAAGGCGGCGGGAGTGATCAGAGTGCCACGGCTAAACGAGCTGCAAGCTGGTGCATTCACTGCACGTCGGACATTTCAAAGCGTCACGGAATTTTGCAGAGTTCTGCTTAAAACGGCCTCCTTTCTGCTTCAAACTGACTTTAGAATGATTTAAGAGGTTTTACCTTTATCATCTGATGATTAATAATCCCATTAATCCATTTAATTGCTTTGGGTGAAGAGACGCCATCTCAGACGTGCTGCTGTGGTCTGAAATGACGCATGCGCAGATGCAAAAGGTGGACCAATTTTTAGGGGCGGACACTGGGTCTGTGACACTGGGATTCGTAAAAACGGATACATTGTTGTTGTTTTTTTTTTTTTTCAACAACAAACAAGAGGCAAAAAAATCATTTGTAGAAGTAACAAAATAGTTCAAACCAGAATGACCTTCACTGATATATAATCACAAACGAAAATCTAAATTTCATTGTAACATCCCACTCTGTAACCTGAATCTATGTGCACGAGTCCGCCGGTCACAGAGCTTTCTCCTACCGTGCCCCAGCTCTGTGGAACGATTTCCCGGCACACATTCAGTCTGATACTGTGGAGACTTTTAAGTCACGTTTAAAGACTCATTTGTTTTCCCTGTTTTTGTCATTAGTGTTATGATGTGTTTTTATTCTTGTATTCTTTTATGGTCATCTTTTTATTGTGTTTAAAATTTTTAATTCAGTTTTTTTTTTTTTTTTTTATCTTGTGTGAAGGGCCTTGAGACGATTTCATTGTGAATTGGCGCTATATAAATTAATAAATTTGATTTGAATTTTGATTTGTTTCCCTTATGCGTGTATATATTATTACTGAGTAATAGTAACTCGTGTGTGACAGAGGGTTAACTGGGCCCTGAGAGATTTGTATCTAAATTGCTGCTCTGGTATGAGTGAAGGCTTTACATGAATTCATGTGAATTCATACCTACACACGCTCACGTGTGTAGGTATCGTACGTGAGTGTATTCATTTCATCTTGATAGGGAGAGTGATGCCCTTGCTTAAAGGTCTAACTGACTCAGTAACAGTGAACCAGGAAATGGGGATTGACTGGCATCAAAATAAATTGGAGTAAATTGCTCTGAACTCGGGGTGGGGGAAAAAAAATCGATTCTTAGATGCATTGCGATAGTGATGTGGACAATTCTAACTCGATTCACAAAAGTCACTAGCTGATTATATAATCATTAATTGCAGGAGTAGAAACGTGGCTGCTGGCCACCGTTAATGAGCACTTTTCACATTCCTTATGTAAACCACTTTCTGCTTTTACTTATCATTTTAGAACTCGTAATGTACTTTTTATACATTACCATGTACATAGTACATTAGTACCAGTACATTAACATGTGGTTTTGTTACAGCTTCTATCTTGGTTAAAAACTGGAGGAGAAAGAACACGAAAGTAGCTGCTGCGATGCAAACATAAAGAAAACAGGGAACAAAAACTACCTGTTTTTGGATTATTTGCAAGACACGGCAGGACAAGAAGCATTGAGTGACAAGTTCTGAATACATTTGAACACTTTTAAAAACAAAAACAAAAAACAAACAAAAACAAATTGAACACGTAGGTGACGGAGCGCTTGTTTGCACCACAAAAGCAAATCTCCACTGTTATATTCATACTCTGTCTGCATGTTAAAGGCTCGGTTGAAGGCAGACTTTTTAAAAGTTTTAGCCCATAGACTGGAAGGCATTTTACCATCAATCATATCTGAAGAGGACACTGGTTTTATTAAAATCATTACACCTATTTCAGTATAACTCATCAAATGGATATGTTCTGGTCAACCTCCTGAGTCTGTCCTCTGCTTAGATGTGGAGAAAGCATTTGATTGGGTGGAGTGGAAGTACTGTACTTATTTGCAACTTAACAAAAAATTCAACTTTGGACCAAGTTTTATCACATGGATAGAACTGTTTTTTTCATGTCCTAATGCTTCTATTCTTACCAATTCAGAACATTTGTAACCATTCAACTTCCAGCTGTAATCCCGTCAAGGATGCCCCTTAAAGGAAAAGAAAACCCACTGATAATTTACGATTGGGTTGGTAGATTATGATATTGCGAGCCCGGATGAAAAGTTGTAGGCATGTGTGATCATTTATATTAAAGTTAACATCACTTTGATTAGATGGAATTAGTTAGTCAGTGAAATCACCTGGTGGAGTGGGTGGTTGCAAAGAAAGCCTGCATCCTCTCAACCCTTTCTGGAATGAGTTTAAGACCTCTGTACAGTTAGAAGGTTTTTTTTTAACTTTTAATTAAATACGTACTGTAAATGCTGTTTTTCTGACACGCACATTATCCAGCGCACACATGCTGTGACGCGGCTGGTCCACTCCCCATGCAGAACTGAGTACCAGTAATTGTAACTTTTTTCTTTGTGCATCAGGAGATAATGTCATTGTGCAGCCATGATCGCCTGGTGAAATTAAATCATTGATGATGGATGAATTCTGACTTTTGAAGGCAGATATTTCGGTTGTAAGGGCTCCTTATTTTCATTTATACGCATCAATCGTTAGTTTATAGCGCAGTCTATCTTCACAGCTGTATTTTATCAGTGAGTTTTCTTTTCCTTTAAGCCCATTACTTTTTGACTTGGCTATAGAGCCACTAGCCATCGCACATTGTGTCATGAGGACATCACTGGGATCTGGAGGATGGGAGTTGAGTATGAAGTGTATTTGTACGCAGATGACATGTTGATTTTTTGTATCAGACTCGGCCACTTCCATATCCTCCATGCTGTCAGTATTCACTCAGTTTTGTTCATTTTCAGGATATAAACTAAACTTGCATAAACGTGAGGTCTTCTCTGTGGATGGAGGGATGCCTGCATCTGTGTATACTAGTTTCCCATTTACGATTGTGGAGAATCAGTTTGCTTATCTTGGCATAACACTTGCAAGGAAACACAAATATCTTTTTTGAAGATTTCCAAACTCTATGAAATAATATAAAACAATTCTTATCACAGTGGTCTGCCATGGTAACATCTTTAGTGGGCAGAATGAGTTCAGTTATAATGATCATCTTCCCTAAATTTCTGTGTTTGTAACAGTCTGCCAACAGTCGTCCCAAAATCCTTTTTCGCTCCTCTAGATTCAGTGATATCATCTTATATATGGAGAGGCATACATAAAGCCCATCTCCAAAACCTTTGAAAAATTGAGGCCTGGCATTGCCTGACTTCTGCTGTTACTATTGGGCAGCTATTATACTTCATCCTACATTCTGGTTTTACTTCCAAAATGAAGATAATTGTCCTTTGTGGGTGTTAATGGAGATGAATCCTGTCAAAAATGTTTGTAAGTTCTCAATTTGACATTCAATTCTATCTTTGCCATCCATCCTGATCTGATCCTGTGTTTCAAGAACAGTACAGAAGGGGCATTCTGCACTTAAATGAGCTCTTCATCGATAATAGCTAGGGATGTCCCGATCAGGTTTTTTTGGCCCCGATCCGATTCAGAGTCATCGGATTTTGAGTATCTACCGATACCAAGTCCCGATCCGATCCTTTAAAAAACTGAATGAACAATAAACAAATGCTAAATATCTAATATTTTCATTTTAATCACCTTATTTTATTATTTATCACTTAAACAGTGCACTTCTCCTTGAGGTAGCTTGAACAAGCAAGTGATAATAGTACAACAACGTAACAGAGCACTTCTGTAAGGTAGTTTGAATAATCAAGGAACAATAGTGCAAAAATAAAAATATAAGTTTGAATTAAAGAAATAAAAACAAACAGTATCTCAACTTACAAGTGTTCTAAACTTTTTTAACAGTAATCAGAAATTTTGAGGTATCAAACAACAACAAAAAACATTTCCAAGGATCCTGTGACACGTTTCTGTTTTGTAGATATCAGTGGTTTCTGCCACTAGTCTTCTGTGTTTTGGCCCGACGCATCATTCCTATTGGACAGCTGAAGCTACGTCACAGCTCAGAGCATCGAAAGTTGGATTGGGTTGAACTTTGACCGCGTCAGCCTGCCGACAAGGGGCAATGCGCGCTCCCATCAGAAGCATCACTTTAGCTTGGCTTTTGACGCGATGCTTCTGACGCCTCTAAAAAGCAACGAGTCTCATTGAAAATAATGTTTTTTAGACCGATTCTTGACACCTCTGATGCTTCCGACGCTTTCAGTGTGAAAATCTGCAATAATGAGCTTGAAATAGCGCTGATTAAAATAATGAGGATAAAATCTATATCAGATTCCTGATCGGGATGCAATGTCCGATTTCGATCAAGTCTGAAACCACGTGATCGGGCTCAGGACATCCCTCATAATAGCTCTGCATCATCTGAGAAGTTTAATCTCCCAAATAATCATTTCTTCAGATATCTGTAGACTAGACGCTTCCTCCGGTCTCGAATACCAAATGTTCCCGAGGCACCAGACACAAATGTAATGGTCATGCTTCTGAATTTGCATCCAGTGTTATTGTCATCTAATATCTGTCATTTATGACAAATCTACCAGTTTTAAAGACCATCCTGAGCAAGATTGAAATGTTTCACTATCTGAGAACACATGGGATTCGATATTTAAGATAGTTAATTCAACATCTTTCTGTGCGCATCACTGTATTTTTATACAATTTAAGGTTGTGCACATGGCCTATATGTCCAAAGCTAAACTATCTCGTATATACTCAGAGGTGAATCCCTGTTGTCACAAATGCAAAAGTGGAGACGCTTCCCTTATCTATATGTACTGGAAGTGTCCTAGTTTTCGAAAATATTGGAGGGACATCTTCGAAACCCTATACTTAATCCTCAAATTTAATACAGGATATAATCCTTTGCCCTCTTTGGCACCACTGGAGGGAATGACACACATCTGTACCGCACACTTTCTTTGGCTTCTCTTTGGGCCAGTTGTGCACTGCTGTTGATTGAGGGATCTTATGCTGTGCTTAAGCCTTGAAAAGAATAGTTATTCATTGAACAACTCCAGTGTAACGTTTCATCAGGTGTGGGGACGCTTTCTGCAGTATTTTGAGAGCCTTGATCTTTAACATCTGACTTCCAGCTCTCTCAAGTAGGGCTCCAGACATGAGTGCCCCTTCCTATTTTTAAATCTGGTTTGGGGTTTGGGTTAATGTGAGGGCAGGAAGGTGAGGATAGGATTTCTCTGATTATAGTTTTGTTCCATTAAAAAGGACATTTTGCCAGGACTTTTCACAACATAATTAATTTGTACACTATTTTTGTTTTTGTCCAACCCTTGTGAAATTCTACACACTTTGTGTACGTTGCAATTTTGTGTGCATATAGGCTATTTTTTGTTGTTTTTAAAAATAATTAAAAAAATGTTCTTGAGAAAAAAAGAAAATATGCATGCATGAACTCAGAACAGATGCCAAATGCTGTGATTTCTGCAGTTTAGAGTGTCAGTAAATCAGCGTTCACAACATGCGTTCATCTTTAAATTATTTTGACACAAGTACAATGTGCATCAGTGCAAAGGCAAAAAGAAGCTGAAGATGTGAGCCTGGCATTATTTTGCTGGAATGGTAATAATCCAAACAAGATTCGGGCTACAAGAGTCCACACTTACACACATGGGCTTAGCAGGTGGGATGGGAGAAACAGCCCCCCTGGATTTCAGAATTTAGAAGCAGTGAATAATAGCCACATGGGTGAGGGAGGTGATGGTCTAGTGGTGAACCGTTGGGCGTGAGACCAGAGGATCCTTGGTTCAAACCCCAGCCTAACCGGAAAATCACTAAGTAGGTCCTTAATCCCCAAGGTGCTCCCGGTGTGTAGTGAGTGCCTTGCATGGCAGCACCCTGACATTGGTGTGTGAGTGTGTTTGTTTGAATGTTAGGCAAAATTGTAAAGCCCTCTGTGCATCTGATGCAGATGGAAAAGTGCTACATAAATGCAGTCCATTTATTTTATTTATGGGTGCAAATACGGCTGAGCTGTTAAAGAACATATTGGAAATAAATAAATTATGGATAATTACAATTATTTTGATTTGAAAAGTAACACGTGCAGTAAAACTGTATAATATAATGGATTCAGGTGGACCAGCGAATTTTGTCTGTTATAATCGAAATCCATTATGTATAAAACGGACAAATCCATCATACGTATACGAGGTCTATTAGAAAAGTATCCGACCTTATTATTTTTTTCAAAAACCATATGGATTTGAATCACGTGTGATTACATCAGACATGCTTGAACCCTCGTGGGCATGCGAGAGTTTTTTCACGCCTGTTGTGTGGGCCGCTGAAGAGGAGGTACTGCTGGCCCACCACCACCAGAGGGCGCCCTGCCTGGAGTGCGGGCTGCAGGCACTAGAGGGCGCTGCCGCCTTGCAGGAGCAGCCAGATGATGACAGCTGTCACCCATCACCTGCGACAGCTGTCATCAATCATCGGATCTGCAGGGGTATATCAGCAGGACGGCATCTCCACCTCATCGCCGAGATATCGTTTCTACTGAGAAGGTAACGTGCTCAGCTGACTGTTTAACAGTGATCTTTGTGACTTTTGTGTTTTGCTCTGAGTATTTTCCAACGAGAGGTGGAGGTAACTTACCTGCCGTTTGGATTCCTGGGTGCGAACGCGCCCTCCTTTAATTGTCCTTTGTTCCTCGCCAGCAGTACCAGGTCCGACACGCAGAGACAGTGGCCACCTGGGAGTTCGGGACTTGGCGGCTCCAGTATTCCCGGGGTCTGGTGGCGGAGGAAACCGTGTGGTTCCGGTTCTACTTTGGAGAGGCGTCTCCTATCTTCGAGCCTGCCCACACGACACCTGTGTGAATTTGACTTTGTCTATTATTGTAATCTGTTGTACTTGTTGTGCATATTCACAACAGTAAAGTGTGTTATTTGACCTATTCCATTGTCCATTCATTTGCGCCCCCTGTTGTGGGTCCGTGTACTTACACTTTCACAACAACGCCTGTCGGTTACGTCATTCGCCTGTGGGCAGTCTTTGAGTGAGGAGTTGCCCACCCTCTCGTCGATTTTTTCATTGTTTAGGAATGGCTCAGAGACTGCTGCTTTGTTTGATCAAATTTTTTTCAAAACTGTAAGGCACAACTGAGTGGACACCATTCGATAAATTCAGCTGGTTTTCGTTAAAAATTTTAACGGCTGATGAGAGATTTTGGTCTGTAAGTGTCGCTTTAAGGACGGCCCACGGTGCCTGACGGCGATCTGCGCTTCGAGGCGGCAGCGTCTCGCCGTTTGAAGTTGAAAACTTCCACGTTTCAGGCTCTGTTGACCCAGGAAGTCGTCAGAGAACAGAGAACTTTCAGAAGAAGTCGGCATGAGGAGTTTATTAGGACATTCCATTGTTAACGGACATTTTGTAATGAAAGAACGTGCGGGCAGAGTCGCATGTCGGGCCAGACCCGTCCGCGGGGGGTCGCGACAGGAAAAACACCTCCGTTGGAAACCTTAACGGGCAAGTTGGAACATGCCCAAGCTGTTAAACAATTTCTCAGTTACTCACTTGTTGAAAGCCATCAAAAGCCGCCTGAATTTTACAAATGGTTTTCAACACGGAGGTGTTTTTCCTGTCGCGGCGCACACAGATTTGCCGAGTCGTCACGGAAACGACTCGGCGAGTTTTTGCGTATGTCTTTCATTACAAAATGTCCTTAAACAGTGGAATGTCCGCATAAAGTCCTCATGCCGGCCTCTTCTGAATCTTATCTGTTCTCTCACAACGTCCTGGGTGAATTAAGCCTTAAATTAGGATGTTTTCAGGTCGAAACAGGCCGACGACGGCGCCTGGAAGCGCTGCGCGACGTCCTGCTGCGTGGGAAGTCTACACCGACAGAAACACCCCATAATCTCTCATCAGCCGTTAAACTTTTCACTGAAAACCAGCTTAATTTCTTGAATAGTGTCCACTCGGATATTCCTCACAGATCCAGAAAAAATTTTGATAAAGCAACGCGCGCCGTCTCGAGCAGCGTGTGAAACAAAGGAATTCAGCCGAGAGGGCGGGACCACATCTCACTCAAGGCCTGCCCACAGGGAAATGACGTCACCGACACGCGTGAAAAAACTCACGCATGTGCACGAGGGTTCAAGCATGATTGGTGTAATCGCACGTCATTCAAATCCATATAGTTAAAAAAAAAATAAAAGGGTCGGTTTATTATCTAATAGACCTCGTAAATCAATCTCACCCTCCAAACCAACAGTACGCTACATACAATTTCCTCAATGAATTTGAGCATCTTTTTCTGACTTTGTGTTGTGAAGTTGGTCATATTTGTGGACTTTTCTGCCAAATGTATTTGATCCATGATCGAAAATGCAATTAGTGTGCGCACTGCAAAAACTTTTTCAATATGATGGGAGAGGAAGGAGTGCAAACGTAAAAGTGACAAATCACAGCCCTTTGTCTCCGATTTAGCAGGTGCTTGAGTTCGCAGCCACGCAGAGGGCTGTGATCTGAAGTGGTTTGGTTCATCACACCCAGGGATAAGTGTGAATCTTAACACCGTATTACAGTGCAGGCAACAAGCAGAACTTTGTTAATAATCACCGGCCTTGAATTACGCCCTGCCTCATTTAGGTCCTGTGTCTGAGTACAGTTTGGGAACAAATAAACGGCTGGTCTTTTAATCACGGAAATATGGTACCCACTTTCCTCAAATCGGAAAGTGTCAGTGCTGAACTTTATTTCGTACTGGGAATATCCAGACTGCTTTGTCCGGTACATGTGAGGGGTTTTTAATAGAAATACATTACGACAGGGTGGAATGTTTTGTCCAGTGTGAGCAAAAACCCATTATATATGGTGTTTATTACATGGAAATCCATACAAAAGCATTTGGACTTTTGCTTTTGTCCAGTGAGTGCGAATATCCGGTTTAGACGATAACGTTTTTGGCGGGTTTGACTGTACACAGAGGGGGGAAATGAAATCCTGCATAGAAGGATTCCATCTTCTAAGGTTTAAGAAGCTCTCTGTCTCTTCCTACATTCATACCATATGATACATGTCACGTAACATTTTAGAATGTTATGTGGCTCTTTCCGTATGCTATGTGACCTATAATTATGGAAAAATGTTTCCATGGCAGTTTTGAAAATAAGCTTTTTTTTGACATTTTTTTTTAATACACGTGTTTCCATTAAGCATATTTCTCCTTCAAATTGGCCAGTTTGAAGGGTAACTTAAATTCACCTACACTCATCACCAGTGTGATCGTGCACCATTATATGGATTACGCAATATCATCAACACAGAGATAAATCAGTTTTTCCCCGTAAAAGTACATAACCTCCACCAAGCCAAAATTATTTTCATAATAATGCCAACAGAAGTCAAACTGATGAAGTAACAAAATATAACACCAAATATTCATTCATTTGGAGATCAGTAATCATTTTGGTGCAGCTCTGATCAGCAGCATTAAGGTTGCAGACGGGGGCCGTCTGTGTCGCCATTATTCATCGGTTTTTGTTTTCTTGTTCTAGTGAGTTAAAACATCTTGCATACTTTTTTAAAAAATAGCTGTAACTTGCTATAAAGTAATTTTCACAAGACAGTCATGGAAATGGTTAAACTGTGGTTGAGTTGTCAAGCAGCAGACTTTCTGCACTACAGGCTGGTTTAAGCCTTCACCACCATTAACTTAGACATATAAAACTGGGAAAGGAAAATTATCAGTCATGAAGTTTTCATACAGATTTTAACTCTGAAGACGCAGGTTTGAAAATGGAAAAAAAAAAAAATCCCATCTTAAACTCTTGCTCAAATAAGCTAATTATTAAAGCAGTCATGTCATGCAAACATTTAAAGCTGTGACTATAATATTACCTTGCTTTAAATAAAATTTGTGTTATTGATATTGTGCATTGATGCAGCTTATTCCATTTTATATAATGGCTGAGTGGATCCTTGTTATTTGATTGTTTGTAAGTCATGTGACATGGATTATTGTCCTAGTTGTGTTACATTTAGTGTACAAATTTGGTTCCATTTACCGTGCAAATTTGGTTCCATCATTTTGTACCAATGCACACTGCGACCACCACATGCGCACGCACACTAGTGGGTGTGGTGTTTGTTTTGCTGATGGACTTGATTTTGCCTCATTGAATGGAACATTCCATCTTTCACCTCATGAAATATTTGTACCATTAAACTTATAAATATTCATAATTTGTATATTATTCAGTCAGGTTTGGGGAATTTGGTGACAGGCGGATGTTTCTTCAAATTCTAGTATGACATCAAGTCTAAAGGCACCTTGACACTTCCATGAATTTTGGTCCGCTCTGCTGCGCAATTCATCGTGCCAATGCGTGTCATTTGATGGTATGCACCTTGACACTTGCATGAATTTGATCCTCACATTGGCATGAAATCTTACGTGCCAATGAGTAAACTCGTTGTAAACTGTGCACGCAATGACGCGCAGTGTTTGTGAATAGGTTGCGCAATGTTCACGGCTAGTTCAGGCAAGTTGCATGAAGTTTATGTGTGCCAGAAATTTGGAACATTTCAAAATCTTCTTTGCGCACTGGCACACAGCCGCCAACTGTTGACAGACCGTTTACGACGAGTTTACTCATTGGCACGCTAAAGTACATGCCAGTGCGCGGATCATATTTGTGCAAGTGTTGAAGCACCTTAAGTTGCCAACATTACAGCTCATCAAATCCCAAACAAAAGGCCAACAGTTCAATGAACGCCCCATCAGGCTCACTAATGGCGGCTAAAGATAGATTTGTTTTCCAGTGATACGGGAGCTGATCAGGGTGTCAAGGAATTTTAGAATGATTTCAGCATTGTGTTTTACCAAACACCTCATCACTGTGTACCTTTCAGACATCAGTGCCACTTGGCAACCAACACACACACACACACACACACACACACACACACACACACACACGCGCCTCTTCTCCTGTTGCCATAACAAACAAAGTGGAGATGACACAATAGGAAGTTTCTGTTCACATGTCGTGGAGGAATCTGACGGTTCCATCATGGAAAACAACCTTCAGCTTTAATGCAGATACACGTGGGACATTATTTCCATCACAAGTGTCCGATTTATAAATTGTAGAATTTCAATACTCAGTCATTTTATTGTGACTGTGGTGTGTTCTCACAGACGTCACAGGACTTAGGACATCATATGACTCTTTAATTGTGGATTTAAGGATATTATCTACTGTGTGACTTTGCTGTCGGCTGAGTTTTCTGCACATCAGAGACTGGTCGGGCTGGAACTGCTGTCTCACTTCAGTTTGGACATGTTGTTTGTTTTCTTGCTCATCAGTTTTTTACAGCAGGTTGAGGCTTGTGTATTGGGAATGATCACTTGAACTCCCAGATCATAACAATCAAGTTAGGTTTATTTATTATTTATTTGTTTTTTTGTGATTTATTACTTGCAGTGACTTAGCATCAGCTATAAAGTGTTCATGCTAATTAAGATTAATTTATACATTAATAATTCATACAGATACTGAGCACCATTAAAGTAGACCTGCATTGAAATAAATGTGGTCAGATTTCAGAAAGAAATAGCTGATATGTATTTATAAGACTCTTGTGAATGCAGTAAAGTAAATCTGTAAGCCCAAATTTGTAATTCAGCGGAGAAATCTTCGTTTAAAAATGACAGATTTGCAGCTAAAATTTAGCCCTCTGTGAAAACAGTTTGTACAGCCGTATCATTTCCATGACGTCAGGGACAAGACGACGCGCTCCCGCATTGAAATTGATTTTATCTGTTAGTAATGTTAGTTATACACGTCCTGGTTTCAACATCCAAAGTAAGCTGCAATGAATGTGAGATACAGATCTGTGTGCTCAGATCAGCAACGACATCGACAGCAGGCGCCGTTCTTCCTCTCCTGCTCTCTGCCTCCGCTGCGCTTATTAAGTCTGCGGGCTCGTTAACGAGCTCGTTAACCGCCGACGCGGGCCACTCACACCGCCCGTGTCTGCTTTGCAGCCGGTGTTGTGTCAGATTCAGCGCACAACACCGGCATCACCTCTCTGTCTACTGAATGGAGCTGCAGCACACTTGGCACAAGTCCTGAGATTACGCTCGCTGTTTTAATGCGAAGCGGCCGGTACACCTGTTGCTGCAAGGACAGACTTCTTGCGGAAAAATCCACAGCACCGCACGTCTCGGCAATCGGAGCCCCAGAGCTCCATGGATGCTGAGAGAGGTTTATATATTTTTAATGACTGGGATTCTTTGCGGGTCTCGCCTCCATATCCCGCGATGGTACCGGAGGCGAAAGACAGTAGATTTTCATTGCGACACCACTCAATCAAACGGGCGTATGAAAAAGTCCCCCAAAATAATTTTCAAGCACAAATAAAAGAAATGTGTACTCACCAAACATGCCGCAAGACAATATGAAGTTTTAAAAAAAGTAGATCCTTCCATATAAGACAAGAAAAAGGTGCAGATGCAAACTGACGTAAATCCACAAATTACAATTGGCGCAATGCATGCTGGGAGAGGGTCTTGTCCGTGACGTCTCGGCAGCGTCCATGATGAGAGGGACAATTTGCGGAGGGCTAAATGTTAGCTGTAAATTTGTCATTTTCAAATGAAGATTTCTCCATTGAATGACAGATCTGGGCTTGCAGATTTACTTTACTACATTCAGAAGGATCTCATGTGTAAATGTAAGTCATTTTTTGTTCAAAAAATCTGACTGCATTTTTTTCAATGCAGGTCTCCTTTAATAAATGATCCAGAAAAAAAAAAAAATCACATTATGGCCGCCCCTGTTTTCTAAAAGTTGGGATGAAATGCTGAATCTGATCAGTTGACCAGTGTCAGAGCAGGCTTATTTATCATTGTTATGGTTGCCATTATTATTACATTTTCACAGTAATACTATAAATCAGAAATATAATGCAATCCTAAAATACCTTTGGCTTTATGAGCATTGTCTTCTTTATAATTTGGAGTTGTTTGATTAATTATTAAGATGCTGTTGTCTTGCATATAATTTGTACATGTTCAATAAAGCCTATCTAGCTATCTGTCTATCCATCTGTCCATCTGTCTATCCATCCATAACAACATTTACATTTTAATGGTGTCTGTAGGAGCAAGGGCGCAGTTTAGAACTAGAAATTGGGGGAAGGGGACAAAGTGCGAGGCCCGCAGGGCCGAAGCCTATAGGCTGGGGGTCTATGGGCCGCTTTAGGCCCCCAGAAGCCAACGGTTTCTAGATAAGCTCAGATGCATTCTGAGCATCCAGAACAATAATTTTAATGTTTTGAGAAGACCATGAAGTGGACACCATTTGACTTTTGCAGTTTGAAACTGTGGATATAAGTACTTTATTCTGAGAATAGCCAGCATTGATTTTATTAACATCCTGGTGTAAATAAGGTATCACCACATGTGTAGAACGCAAAAAGAATGATAGGTTGAGTTTTCATTAAAAAAACTGGAATGTGGTAAAATGTATTCATGAATATGAAAGAACAGGCTCTTAATAATTAACTATCACATACTGTATTTTTTTTTCTCAAGATTTGTTTTTGCATAAGTTTGAAAAAACAACAGATCATAAGTTTAGGATAAATTACTTATCATGAATTTAATTTTCGAAGTGGCACTAATGACAACACTCATACTGTACATAATTTCACTTGCATAGACTCATTTTGGAGATCAAGCAATAATTGCAGATGGGCTTTCTGAGGTCCCAGATAGCTTTTCTGATTTCCTTTTCTAACTTTCAGAATTTAGTAAATTAGCATATGGTCCATTGATACTTATGTGTAGACACTAGTCCCTAGAGGCAACTATTTTTGGTTTCAAATCTGGGCAAATGCAGTCCCAGAAAATTCAGAATGTGACAAACAAGAAACAGGTGTTGTAAACAAGTCAATGCTGCTAAAAATACAAACTTGCAGAAACAAAGATACTATTCTGACATGGTTTGCACATAAGACTGACATAGCATGTTTCAAGTACACACATACATGCCAGAAGGTGGGGGGGGGGGACATGTCCCCCCCATCCCCCACCAAATTGCGCCCTTGTGTAGGAGTGTGTACATCTGCGTGTACGAGCTTTTGACAAGAGGAGAAGTTAGCATGCATGCTAATGCTGCAAAATGTCTTATAAATCACTCCAGAGGTGTTATCAGGCTACATAGATGCAGTTTTCAGTTTTAGAAGTGTTTATTTCTCGCTAGCTTTTACATAATATATGACAAAGAGGTTATATTTAGACAGAAACAAAATTGAGTTTTGCAGCTAGCTACACCAGCCTGTGATGTCACCACGCTAATGTCTGCGAAATGTGAGGTGTTAGGTTCCAAAAACAGCATTTTCAGTTTCAGAAGTGTTTATTTCTTGTTATCCTTTACATAATATATGAGAAACATGTATATAAAGACAGAAAACAAAGCGGTTTTGGAGAGACTAGCCACTGACATCACGGTGCAGCTCTACTCTGATTGGCTGTCACCCCCACCACTAAAAAATAAACTGAACAGATTCAAACAGAATGTGGCTTTTTAACTTCTTAAAATAGGTCAAGGTTATTCATCTTTGAACTTGTCTAAGGTCTGTGTCCCAGGAATGTTCCCTGTGATTTTGAAGACTGTGGCAGTAGGCAGCAGTGGACTTATGCTGGACACAGACAGACAGACAGACAGACACAAAGCCTTCTCAATACCTGATGGTCATGTTTGATGGCTTTGGGTAAAAATGCTGTAAATTGTGATAACATTGAACTGGAGAATGCTTCAGTGTTTTGTTTTTTATTTTTAATTGTCATAGATTCATTTGTTGTGAGTCTCTGACTTTTTGATCCATTATTTGTTCTTTTGTGTTTTGCAGGGCTGAGAAAACTGAGGTGCTGAGCGATGACCTCCTGCAGGTGAACATGACGTTTAACTTTTATTTCTGGTCGTGTGTGTCAAATGTCGTTGTGCTTCGGACTAAGTTGTTTCTGGTTGCACGGGGTTTCTGTGGTAAGTGTGTTTGTATTGGTGAAACATTTTCTCCTTGAGTGCGTGTTGCTTCGTTTCACTTCAGGCTGTAGCTGTGGTCAAGGTTTTTTTCTTTTTGTCACATTTTATTTATGTGATCTCGTACTCACATTGTTGTAAATAGCCACAGTGTTTGTACTTTGCTAACACAGTTGTTTGTAGAACTTTAAGAAGTTTAGACCTAAACATTTCAGTTTAAACAAAGTTTGTGTGTAATATTTTTCACCATGTTGAAGGCAGTGACTTGTGTTATACATGTTTCACCAACAGAACAAAGTCCTGCATGTATTCAAGTAAATAAGGATGTAAAAGTAAAGTTCAATCAGGATAAAAGAAAGCCACCCGAGATGGCAGTTGATTTGAAATCGGCAGTATTTCATAACTACCAGATTCTTGACCGGCTGTTTTGGAGGTTGTGTCTCACATGGGGTTTAAATTACTGTATCCGCACCATGAAACAGCCTGAGCATGAAAAGGAGGTGGGCGGCCAATACTGGATTCATTAAAAAGCCTAAATATTCCAGTAAAATGTCTGATTTCATCACAAATAACTCACCTGTGTAGTGCCAGATCTGTTCTGCCTTTTGTGCAGCTCTCGTACTCCAAACTCTGACTGATGTCATTGTCATGGAGCTACTACTGATTAAAATTAAATAAATATATACATATATCACATGCTTGTGTAAAATAATGAATTAATTCAAAGCAAATAATTCTCCATGCAAAGCTAAAGTTACTGTGGGTCACCCATTTACAGAACTTGGGAAAGACAAACGCACAGTGACGTCATTACAGTTAAGAAACGAAAGCACTTTTGCTTTTTACGATGTGTTGGAGTCACAAAATTTATTTAATTTAAGGGGCATTTAAACAACTTTAATTCAAAAATGGGGTGAGTGGATGCTTGAGGGATGGGGGTCGCGGGGTGTTTTGATGTGTGGATTTAATAAACACCACAACCGTGGTTAGCTTGTTAGCTTAGCTGGTTTGGACTTTTTAAAATTTAAATTTAACCTTTATTTATCCGGGTTAGTCCCATTGACATTGAGAGCTCTTGCAGGGGAGACCGGGACAATTATAAAGTTTATAATTCACCTAACCTGCATGTCTTTAAATGTGAAACCAGAGCACCCGGAGTAAACTCACGCAAACACAAGGAGAACATGCAAACTCCACACAGAAAGGCCACAGGTGGGAATCAAACCCATGACCTTCTTGATTGAAGATTGGGTGGGGGCGCTTCATTTGTCCCACCCAAGTCATACATGATGTCACCTATGCGCCACCTCTCTAGATGAGGTCACGTAGGGTTTCAGTGTATATACACAGTCTGTGGTTGCAGTGTGATGGGCGAAGAGGAAGGTGAAGATTGAAAGTTATTTCTATGAAATGAATATCAACTTTGAAGTATATGCCCCCCCACCCCAAGTCTTGATTCAAATTGAGTTCTGGCCTCAAAATAAATAAATAAATAATAAATAAAAATTAGGTGCAGAAATGGCTTGGTTGTGAATTACAGACCATTTTTTTGGGCATTTATTTTCAACACTGCCAGTCTCTAGTTGATGGTTTTTGTGGTAACACAATGGACAAATGTAAAGAATGATCACAAAAAAAACTCCCTCAGTGATCTGTTTGTATGGTAAAGCGAAAAAAAAAGGCAAATTATCAAATTTGGGACCAGACAGTGTGTGAAGATTTATCTTTTACCTAACTTCTGACTTGAATATTAAATGTCTTTCTTCTGTTGGGAGATAAGATTTTGGCCAATTCCTTCAGCAGTGGTATAGTGAGTCAATATATCTTCAAGCCTCAAGGCTGATGTATGGCTGGGTGATAAAACAATATCCATAAGGTATCACAATAAAATGTATGTTGATAGTGATAATAACCTTGGCTATTTATTAATAACCTTGGCCTTGGCTAAATTGGCTATTTACACTCTGTATGAGAGAGAGAGTGGGCAAATGAGGAGCATGAAAAATGACTGTTAAAGTGAACTTGCTTCATTCTCTAAAGGCCCAGTCACACGGCACTTAACAAAGGGCAATGAAGCCCAAACGAAACAAGAAATCTGGACTTTTGTTGACTTTCGTTGGCATTGTTTAACCTTCGCGCAGCTTTATTCCTGCAGCTGGGGCTTCGTCAGGATTTTTCAACTCTTGAAAAATTTGAAAGAATGCTGCCTAAAACCTCAGTTCGCTCCTATTTCCTTTTGCTGTAGTTCTTGATGCTTTTTTTATCATTTGCTTAGTTTTTGTAACGTTATCATTTAGTTTGACTTTGTTCGACCAACTGAATGTTTTCACACAGTACAGAAGCTGATTTGTGAGTGCTTTTGTGGAGGAGAGATGCAGTTCCTCTGCAGTGGAGCTGGTGTGTGCAGTGTGGGGCTTCTGCCGCTGTGTGTGACGTGGCGTGTGTTGCAGTGGTCATGCTGTGATGCTGGATGGCCAGGAAGAATTACCAGTGCACGGCAGTCTGTGATCGTGGCGTTGTTCCAGCGCTGCGCGCACCTGAGGACAGATTTGTTGCACAAGAAATCCAGCCGCAGCTGCAGCATTCTGTTCTTGAACTCTGAAGGGCTTGCTGTCCTCCAGCCCATGCAGAGAGAAATGCCTGCTGGCCCTGTCAGAGTCTGACAGATCAAAGGTTTTGAGGAAGTGATCCTTGATCACTGCGTATTTGTTCGCAGCGGGGGCTTTGCAGGAACGCAGTCAGCTTAGTTTCCGTGTAGTTGCTGACGGTCGACACGATCATGGATGGCTGTGTATTTCTTAGCAGCAGAGGGGCTTTACAAGATAACGATCAGCCTTGTTTGTTTTCGTGGCACTGAGGGCCGACATTATGTAATAATATTCTGTGTCATCTGCTGTGATCTCAGAACAAACTGCACCTCCATTTGAGCAAACCAGGTGGTAGTTTACAGAGTCATCATGTGTGAAAAACTTACAGCAGCAGTGGGCATTCACGTGTGAGCGGCTTTGATCCACAGAGGTGTAACGTGAAAACAGAAAACCCAGTGTGATCAGCTGGAGAGAAGTAAGTGTGTTTGTGCGTGTGTGCATGCGTCTGATCGCCGTACACAGCGCCTGTGCATGTGTGAAGTGATCAGAAACAGCAGGGTTTTGAAAAAAAAGCAGAGAGAGAGAGACAGCCAGTGCTCGCGATCTCTCTCTCTCGCTCTCTGTGTCTCTCGCTCTCGCTCTCTGTGTCTCTCGCTCTCTCTGTGTCTCTCGCTCTCTCTCTGTCTGTCTGTGTCTCTCTCCCTCTGTCTCATAGTCACGCATTTCGGGTGTACAGACAGTGATTAGAGTTTTGGTATTAGAGAGATTTGAGAAATATTTGGTGTTTGCAGTGTGTATTTTTTGGTGGAGCATTTAGTGTGCTGGTGTTTTTGTTTTGTAAAAATGAGGAGTCTTATGAATATTGAGCAAGCGCTGCAGTTTGTTTTTTAATTGGAGCAAGATGGAGCACACAGCATGTCAGAGTCTGAGCCAGACAATGAGGATTGTGATGATGAAGGAAATGATCCCTGTTTTGTTCTGGATGAGGAACCAGAGCAGGTGGATCCACCGACGTGCGCACAGATCTCCACAGTGGGTCGGATCACGTACTTCTGTTTGCAGCTGAGCTCCGTCCCAGTGCCGAGTCCTAGAACACAGAGATGCAGACACACACACTGCTCTATCAGTGGCTCCAGGTTCGTTTAAAGCGTCGAGATCGTTAGCTTCGGTTTCATTTTGTTCCTCTTTTGTTTCTTTTGCGCTCTTGATTCGCAGGCTATTCAGTGATAAAGCTCACTTGTCCACCTTTTCTCAATGATTTGTGACTTTTTTTACTTTTTTCCCTTCTTTCAGGAATTGTCGCATGCCGTGTGAACGTGCCTTAAAGCTGAGGAAATCCTTGACAAAAAAAGTAACAGAATAGAAACAAGTCAAGACATGGAGGCTCCATTGTGCTAACAAAGTTCTACAAAGCGTTTGCAGTAAAATCACTGTCAGACAGCATGTCAAGAGAAATGGACAAACCTCCTTTATTAACCTTTCACAATGAAAGCCCTAGATATGCACTGCTGCCCTAACAGTAATGGTAATAATAATAACAACAATAATGTTGTATTCATGGAACATGTTATATCGTCATCAGTGCTTCCCAAAATAAAATGCAACAAAACATAATTATTTAATGAATGAACTCTGTCGGGGTGTTATTTCCGACTTTCAAGATCAATAAGGAAAAAAAAATGATTCTGATTATATATTTTGCCCTTTGCTGAAGTTCTTTTCAGGACCTGGCATCTGCGTTTTAAATCACTGCATCTCGTTGCAAAAAGGGTGCATTTTAGAAGTCAGTGTTTGGCTGAAAAAAATGACGAAACAATCGTAGGTCTTGGAAGGTGAGCGGTGTGGGATCCATCATGTTTCAGCAGCATATTGATGCCAAGTGGTTTAAGACGACAACCACTGGCATTAAAAGTTGGGAGGCTTTGATTCTGAAGTGCTTTGACAGATCAGGGGTTTGGCTCTGCTGAAACCATGCCGGCAAGGTTTTCTACTCGAGGCGATTCCTGTCAGTATGATTTTTTTTTTTTTTTTTAAATTTATTTATTTTTTTAATGAAGTCACACCTGATGTAAGCTGGGGCATTACGTACGGATGTGCGGTTGGGCCGTAACTTGGCTCTCGATGCTGTGAGATCACTGCATGAAAACTGTGAAATACGGGTGAGGCTGCAGGAAAAACTCAGATTGAAGGTGAAAGAAAAATTCTCAACGCTGCTTTCAGCAGACTGTTGTAAAATCATGGAACTCAAATTTTATGGCATGCGGCAGTGAACTATGAACTCATTCTCCAGTTTCATACATGAATCGAAAATTGTAATATTTATTTAATGACTATGTGCAGGTAACTGAAACAATCCAGGTTTGAACAGTTGTAATGGTTACATTTAGTAACGTGTATTTAATCCATGAACCAGAGAACACTGGGTGAGAACGCTGGCCCGCTTTGGTTCTTGTCGTGAATATGTGCTGTGTCAGACATTCCTGTAACTCTGGATCACACTAAAGTATGTGATTGATTCACGAGCACCTACTTTAGTGTGGCTCCAAACACTTCTACACTGTGTACAATGTGCTAAAGGTGGTAATTAGTCATTTATTCAGGCCAAATGGCAAATTTAGACTTGTTAACTTCTCAGATGTGATTTTTTTTTTCTTGCATTATTTTTTTCTGCTTTATTGGGCTTAAAAATGTTTTCATTTTTACTTTGTTCTTTTTAACCGTTGTAACCACAGTTTCCTTAAAACCCCGTTTATGCAACGTACGACCACTTCTAGTTGACCTGGTTTTAACCTCTTATGAAGTGCTTCAAACATATTTTAAAATGCTTTAAGACAGTGTTAAAAAAAAAAAAATCAAAAGCATTTTATTTCCAAAGTAAAAAAGTTTGTATTCACAAATAAGTTTATTAATCTTTAAAGTTGTGCACAGTCTAATTTTAAAGGGGAAGTTCACTATTTTTAGATATTTTGGAGTTCCTCTTTTCAATGGGGACAAAAACTATTTGAACTAGTCCAGTACTTAGTTTGAATATTAAAACCACCACAGACTAAACGGCTTCCGAACACTTCTTGTCTATGCTGAATATGCATAAATGTCATTAGAGGTGTTGGGAAGCATGGCGTGTTCCCCTTTGGAGGTACACGTATGCACATTTATCTCAGTAAATGTAAAGAAGAAACCTGATTAAGCAGCTCTTTGCCTCTGTATTCGTTTGTGGTCACACTGTCCAAATGTTCTTGTTTACAGCAATTTTATTTACATAATTTTCAACATACACCTGAGCCATTTAAATATGACAAACACACTGGAAAAAAATACATATTGCTTGTTGCTACACAGAGGGTTTCAGTGAGATTAGCAAGTATTTTTGTATATACACTTTTTCCACATTTTATAAAATAGAAATATTAATCCGTGCATTATGTAGAAGAAGCTAAGAAGAAGCTAACTCAGTACAAAGGAGAGACGGTGTGAATATAAACAAGATGTATATTTTCCCATGATTTCATTGCCCATAAATCAGATTGGGGGCCCTTCTGCCCCTTTGCCCCTCTGGCTACACACCTGCACAGTCCATGTGATCAGTGTACGTGAGGAGAACAGATATGACAATGAGGAAAATAAACTTGTTTATGTGGCAAGTGTGACCTGATTGACCTGAAAGAAAGTTATATCACATGCACAATCCATTAGAAACAGACTTGCTGTGTATTTGAAGTGAAGGAAAGTGAAAGATGTTTTTAAAACCTGCACCACCACAAGACAGTGTTCTGTTATCGCTGCCTTGGGCGCCATGCTTATGAAACAGTGAGATTGACAGGCAGTGTTGATCTGTGTGGATGGAACCGGCTTGTTGTGAATATAAAGCAAAGGAGGGCATTCATGCACTTTTACAACGTGCACCACAGCTCTGCTGTGTAGCAGTCGCAACAGTGACTGTATGTTAGCTCCACTTGGCACAAGAGGAAATCTGCACTTATTTAGTGAATTGGATGTAATTTTTTCCGATTTAGGTCAATCAAAAATTACCTTGATTAGGCTCGGTGTCGCAGACCAAACAGTGACTATCAGTAATGTGAATTTAATCATTTTATCTGGAAATGTTCTTTAAAAGTTTCCATCCTGAACAGCACAATAGTTTTTCCTTTTCGTTTGTGCTCCTCCTTTCACGCTCCCACAGGCCTTCTTCTCCAAACATGAAATTTGACTCTGCGATTCCCATGGTGTTCTCGTAGTCCTACTTTTGCATTTTTCCACAATGCTTATGATTGGCTCAGACCTTTGTCTTGTGTGGACATGTCGTCCCTCTGCTGAGGAGGCTGACAGGCAGCAAGGCAAAGCCGCCGCACTCTGGAAAACAGCAGAGGACACAGAGCGGCCTGTGTGACAGTGAAGCAGCTCACAGCTGATGTTAAGCAGCATGCTGGAATTTATCCAAATGTTTTGTCATTGGGGTTAAAGGTCAAAATTTTTAATTTATTTATTGACTTTACTCAGATTTGTACCACTCTTGGCACACAGGTTAATTGTAAGTGGGTTTTGAGGAGAGATTAAATTCACCAAAGGTCAGTCATTGGAGTCAAGGTCATTGGGGGTCAGTGATTAAAATTTGTCTTCCCCTCTGATCTGGACCCAACTTGGCACACACACATAGGTGGGTTCTGGAATTACCACAGGTCAGTCACTGGAGTCGAGGTCATAGGGTCAAAAGCCATTAATGATGATGATGATGTTGATAATAATAATTCTTTGATTTATGATGATGATGATGAAACTCCAGCAGTCAGTCTGCTCTGTGTCAGCCTGATCTCAGAAGCTAAGCAATGTGGGGCCTGGTTAGTACTTGGATGGGAGACTTCTTCAGAACTGTAAGGGCTGTGTGTGTGTGTGTGTGTGTGTGTGTTGTCCAGTTAAATCTAGAGTTGCGTCAGGGAGTACATCCGGCATAAAAGCTATGCCAAATACCAGTGTGGATCTGAGTGTATCTGCTGCGGCGCCCCCGAACAAAAACAGGAGCAGTTGAATAACAACATTATTATAAAGTCTAATTTTCACCAAACCTAGCACACACTTGTAGGAGGCTTCTATAATTGTCCAGGTGAAATCAAATTTTCCAAAGGTCAAACATTGGGGTTAAGGTCATTGGGGTTAAATATCAAAATTTGGATCCTGATTTGCACCTAACATGGTACACATTTGCACTTGGGCTCTGAAATTCCCTGGGCAAGGTGAAATTGATCAAAAGCCAATCATTGGAGTCAAGGTCATTGTGGTCAAAGGTCAAAATTTATGCATTACACTCTAATTTGAACCAAACATTGCACACATGTTGGTGGGTTTCCACTTAATCATTGGTGCCAAGGTCACGTCTGCCTGTCTGGTTCCTGCCTCTGCTCCTGATAAGCCATTTAAGCTGATTTCTACCAAACTTAGTATTGAAGGTTCACCCTGAAATTGCTTTTAAAGAATTAATTTTGGCAAAGGTCAGGGTCAAGGAATTTGATTTTCAACTGGATTTGGGCCAAATGTAGCACACACGTAGGTAGATTCCAGAGAAGTGCCCTGACAAGGTCAGATGTAAATCAGTTGGGTGAAGGTCAAGGTCACTGGTGTTAAATGTCATATTGCTATAGCCCTTACGGTGTTCATTCCAAAGAGTACTATTACCTAGTTAACGTTAGGAAGGTGCTATTCAATATTCTGGATCATCTGTTCAATTTCAATTCAATTTTCAATTTATTTCCTTTATATAGTGCCAAATCACAACAGAGTTGCCTCAAGGCGCTTCACACAGGTAAGGTCTAACCTTACCAACCCCCAGAGCAACAGTGGTAAGGAAAAACTCCCTCTGAGGACGAAACCTCAAGCAGACCAGACTCAAAGGGGTGACCCTCTGCTTGGGCCATGCTACAGACTTAAATTACAGAAACAATTCAAAGAACAATTCACGGATGAATATACAAGAATTGCTGTTGGTGCACAGGACAGGAGGGTCATCAACACAAATACAACTCCCATCTCTGGAGGGAGCTGCACCTTAAACAGAGAAAAAACAGAATCAGGCATCAGAAAGACAAAAAATACTGTATAATTTACCAGCATTTGAACAACAAGAAAAACAGAAGAAATACTATAAGGTGATCTGTTGACTATTGGTCAAAATTCCTGGATGGGATATTGGAAATTTTAAAAAACAAAACAAAAATAAAGTGAATCTGAATCTAACCCAATCTGATCGGAGTCATCGTGGGTTATCTATGACTTCCTTTAGGGTAGAATATTTTTGTACATTGTGTTGATGTTTTATGAGATGACTAGGTTAGCAAAGTACATCCAGAAAAGGTATTTATTAACAGATTAGTTGTTTCATGAGCAGAAAAAAAAAAAAACTTGTTGGATTGGTGTTGGCAGATCCTGAAGTTTCTCGCATGGGTGTCGGACATGAAACGGTGGTATTGTGTGGAAGTAAATCTGTGCCATCAGAGTTTGAATTTGAATTTTTAAGGTTGAATTTTATTAGCAAAAAATCAGTTTGGAGTTGAATTTCTAAGGTTGAGTTTCTTTAGCATCAAAATATTCCACCTCAAAAACTTCAACTTAAAGAAAAATTCAACCTCAAAAAATAGAAAAGCAGGGAGACAGGGATTATTTGCTTCTGTTTTTCTGTGTTTTGAGGTTGAATTTTTTTAGGTTGATTTTTCTTTTCTTTTCTTTTTTTTCTTTTTTTTTTAGGTTGAAATTTTTGAGGCTGAATATTTTGATGCTAAAGAAATTCAACCTTAGAAATTCAACTTCATACTCTGATTTTGATGCTAAAAAAATTAAATTTTAAAAATTCAAATTCAAACTCTGATGGCACAGATTTACTTCCACCGTATTGTGCCGTATGTATTGTGAGCGCTCATAAATATCATGACTTCAGTTTCAATTTATTTTCATTTATATAGTACCAAATCACAACAGAGTTGCCTCAAGGTGCTTCACACAAGTAAGTTCTAACCTTACCAACCCCCAGAGCAGCAGTGGTAAGGAAGAACTCCCTCTGAGGAATGTTTCTGTGTAGGCTCTCAGTTGTCCAGGTGGTTTCCATAGTAGAGAAGCTTGAATCTTCGACTGGACTGGGTTGCTTGATGTGAGGACGTTTCGCTTCAAATCACAGAAGCTTCCTCAGCTAAAATTCTTGCTCTGGTAGGCTGACTTCTGTTTTGACTCTTGTAGAGAAGAATGAACCAGAAGCCAACAAAACCTGTTTTTTTTTTTAACTGCAGAGGGAAGGGCTAAAGAGCAACAACTTGTACAGAAAGCCCTCACAGTATGTGGGTACCCACGTTGGTCCCTGGACAAAGTGCAGAAGTCCCAGAAAACAAAGAGACCAGATAGACAGGAGACGGAGACAAGAAGAAGAGGAGTGTCTCTCCCTTATTTAGCAGGAGTAGGGGAAAACTACAGAGGATCTTCAGACAGCACAAAATCCCAGTTTACTTTAAACCAGTCAACACCTTGAGACAGAATTTAGTTCACCCTAAGGACAGGATCCCTAGTTACAAACAGAGCAATGTAGTGTATCATATCAGATGTCAGGAAAACTGTAATGAACACTACATAGGTGAGACGAAGCAACTTTTACACAAGAGGCTATACCAGCACCGCAGAGAGGTCGCCAGTGGACCTCAGTCTGCAGTTCATCTCCACCTGAAAGACACTAACCACACGTTTGAGGACAAGGAAGTTAAAATCTTAGCCAGAGAGAAGAAATGGTTTGAGAGAGGTGTCAAGGAGGCATTCTTTGTAAAACAGTTGAAACCCAGCCTTAACCGCGGAGCGGGTCTCAGACACACTTTGTCCCCTGTTTACAATGGGGTACTCAGGTCAAAGCAGTTTCAGTCTTTTGTTCATAGTAATGAGTCATTCACGTCATCAGGAGAGAGTCGTCAAGGGAGCCATCAGGGGAGGCTTCCGTCCTGTCATTAGGAGAGTGCTAACTAGAGCACAATAGGTGCTAATTAGAGCTATTGTTTAGTCACTAGCCTATAGCAGTCAGCCTCTTGGTAGGAGGGGTCTGATTAGGTTAAAAAACTCCAGCTTTTGTTGGCTTCTGGTTTATTCTTCTCTACAAGAGTCAAGACAGAAGTCAGACTACCAGAGCAAGAATTTTAGCTGAGGAAGCTTCTGTGATTTGAAGCGAAACGTCCTCGCGTCAAGCAACCCAGTCCAGTCGAAGATTCAAGCTTCTCTACTCCCTCTGAGGAAGAAATCTCAAGCAGACCAGACTCAAAGGGGTGACTCTCTGCTTGGGCCATGCTACAGACACAAATTACAAAACAATTCACAAAACTAATATACAGGAAATACTGTTGGTGCACAGGACAGGAGGGTCTCCAGCTGTTCGACAACGTCGAACAGCAGACAAAGTCAGCCAGTTATAAATCCATCAGCCAAAGGTCCAAACTCAGATGTTCCACTTTTGTTATTCTGGTGATCATCAGGTTTCTTTCTGTTTTCACTGTTTCATCAGGCCTGCAAACCTCACCAACCAGAAAGCTGAATCGAAGCAATAGTTTCTGTTTGAGTTCGTTTGAGATTTATATGGTTGCTTGACTCCGTGGTCTACCCCCCCGTCTGTCTCCATGGCAACAATTTGACAGCATGTATGGGCCCATGCGTTTGTTTCCTTCTCATGTATCATGAGTTTCAGGGGTAAACATAAAAAAAGAGTTTGTGATCCCTGTATAATCCATGCTGCAGTGGTTTGGGCCTCTTTGTATCCGACTTGGCTCTGTGTGCTGGAAGTCTGGATCCAGTTGAGGCTCAACTTCTGTGCGCTAATCAGAACATGGGATCAGCTGAACGCTGAGCGACTCAGTAGGCTTCAGGAAAATTCAAGTTCAGTTTAGCTGTGGTCTGGCACGTAGTAATACAGGCAGAAAAAAAAGGTGGGGGTGGGGTCTAGAGAGAACAGAAAATTAGGCGAGATTAAAGTCAGGGAAGGAGACGAGGCCAGACGGCGAATGAAGTGACAGAAGGTTGAACTGGAACAGAAAGAAGAAGTCAAGCACGTGTGTGTGTGTGTGTGTTGGACAGAGAGATATGTGCTCTAATGAGTGCTGCTGTAATTGTTATGATTTCATGTCTTATGTGTCATGCACTTATCCAGATTGAGAGACGGATGGAGTTGGTCCGTTTGGTGTCGCACAACGCACACAAGAAGCTGGTTTCTTGTCTGCAAAGTCAACTGGGCACAGACACCGAGAAGAGACACGTAAGAATCACTCACTCGTCTTCTTTGGTGCTGTTTTATTTCAGTAACTCCTCTCTGTTCAGACACTTGACTCTGATCTGTCCAAACACGTTGTTATTGGTGAATGTGCACGAGTGAAGGGAAACACGGTCCGTGGAGTAAATCAGGCTGAATTATTCCTGTCTGGATCTGCGGGGCCTCTGCTGTTTTAAGCTGTAACTGCAGATCACGTCTTCTTATGTCAGACTTGGACAGGAGACGGACTCATGAGGAAAATATTAAGCGTGGCCTCCTGCCAGATTCTGTCGCTGCACAACAGATCCACCCAGACAAAACTGACAGAAATCTGCAGTAATCACTGATACTTTAGGTCTTTTAAATCACAATATAACATCTAGTATGCGTGTGCTGCGTCACATGGTCAGCGTTGTTGTCGGATCATTGAAATGGACTCTGTGCAGGTGTCTGTCTGTCCGTGCATCACATTTTGAGAGCCTTAGATTTCCCCGTTTTGCTACTTTCTGAGACATTAGTTACCTGTATCAAGTTATAAATGTACACAAATGTGACATCTACACATATGACCTTAACCCAGATTTCCAAGGTCATCAGAGATAACGGCAGAAAACACGTGCTGTCTCACCCCTCCCCCAAAATAATTTTTTTCTCTCCAAATATCAGTTGTAGAGCTTACGTTTGTATTGAACACCTACAGCAAATCATGTATCCCGACTCCCTTTAGCACACTAATTTTGACCTTGAACCTCAGGGTCAAGGTCAAACATGGAAATGGAAAAAAATTTGAATGTTTTGGGTATACTTTGCTTTCTCAGCACCCAATTTCTCTTCTAAAGCCTAACTTTGCATTGACCACCTATAGCAAATCATTCATCCCAGCTCCCCTGAGACAACTGCATTTGACCTCAGACCTTAGGGTCAAGGTCGCACATGAAAATGTATGGAAAACTACTCTTTCCTGTATTATTTCCCCACTCATTTTTCACTGTCCCTCACAATGAAATTTACTTCATTCATCCATCTGTGCTTATTTGTTTAATTTGTCACTATGCCATATCAGCATAATAGGCAGGGGACCTCAGCCCAGTATTGGCTTGTTTATTTTACACCATCTTACAGAACTTAATCTAGTTTGTATTTTTGGCCTGCCAGCATTCCTATAGACTTCATTAGTTACATACTACCCTCTAAAATCAGTGATTTATTGAATTTTAACTGAAGTCGTGATTTAAATTAATGCCATTAGCAAACCACAAAGACTGCAATTTTTTTAAAGTTTTTTTTTTTTAGTTTTTGCACATATATTTAACACACCTTTGGTGATGATGTAATACAGGTGTAACATAGTACTAAATTTCATCCCAAATATTAACCTAAAAGTACACTGATCTACATTTGTGAACTGTTGTCGCGGTATTCCACCGGCAGCACAATGCAGCCAGGCTCGTTAAAAAATAAATTCTACTTTTTATATGAATAAGTGTAAAAATTTCAGAGATGGGATGTTTGCCAAATAGTAGCGCTACCTACGACAATTTTCAGTTTGTACAGATTGATGTTTTATGTGTTGCTGTCATTAGAGCAAAATCAAGCAAACTAATTGTTGGTAAAATATTGAATGCAGTCTGGCATCATGTTCAAAATGTGTTCATAGGATAAAAAGAAGGGAAAAAAAAACCCCGCTTACCAGGCTGTAACTTTATCCAACATGATTGAGGAGATGTACCAGTTCACGAATGTGTAATGAGAAAAGAAAGCTTACATTTGCACTCACACAGTAGAAAACCCCTGTGCCTGACGCAGCTCAACAGCTGTGTTTCTCGCTATGCATAAGATCAAATGACATGACATATAAAATAACAAAATATGAAATTTGCATCATATTTAATTTGAAATTGAACTGACTCAAGTTGTGGCTCTTACAGTAGATAAAAAATATAAATCTTGAATTTGTTTTTAAAATTCTGGTTCACATAGGCACATTATGTGGAGAAAATGGCTCCTTACTTCAGGCACTTAGGGGCCATTAGCCAATATCACCTTTTTTAAATCCTGTTTGTGATATTCATGGACAGGATATCGAGGCGTAGTCAGGGGGAGGAGGGTTTCCAGTTTGGTGGTCTCAGGGTCTCATCACTGCTTTTTGCAGATGATGATTTTTTTCCTGTTGGCTTCATCGGCCGGTGACCTCCAACACTGACTGGATCATTTCGCAAGCCAAGTGTGAAGCGGCTGAGATGAGGATCAGCACCTCTAATTCTGAGGCCATGGTTCTAAGCAGGAAACCGTTGGATTGCCTACTCTGGATAGGAAATACGGTCTTGCCCCAAGTGAAGGAGTTCAAGTACCTTGGGGTCTTGTTCACGAGTGAGGGGACGATGGAGCATGAGATTGCCCGGAGAATTGGCGCAGCAGGGGCGGTATTGCATTCGCTCTATCGTACTGTTGTGACGAAAAGAGAGCTCACCCGAAAGGTCGAAGCTCTTGATCTACTGGTCAATCTTTGTTCCTACGCTCACCTATGATCATGAGTGTTGGGTCATGACCAAAAGAACTAGATCGCGGGTACAAGCGGCCGAAATGGGCTTCCTCATGAGGGTGGCTGGCATCTCCCTTAGAGATAGGGTGAGAAGTTCTGTCATCTGTGGGGAGCTCGGAGTAGAGTCGCTGCTCCTTTGTGTTGAAAGGAACCAGCTGAGGTGGTTCAGGCATCTGGTAAGGATGCCTCCTCAGCGCCTCCCAAGGGAGGTGTTCCAGGCACGTCCATCTGGGAGGAGACCCTGGGGAAGACCCAGGACTAGGTGGAGTTATTATATCTCCACACTGGCCTGGGAGCACCTCGGGATCCCTCAGTCAGAGGTGGTCAATGTGGCACGGGAAAGGGAAGTCTGGGGTCCCCTGCTGGAGCTGTTGTCCCCGCGACCCGAACCTGGAAAAGTGGTTGAAGATGAATGATGAGTGAGTAAATCACCGTAAGACAGTCATGTTTGGCAGTCATAAGTATTGTGCTGCTCATGTCGTAAGCATGCTCACCAGTCAGACATGATTAGTATTAATGTAAGTGAGTCATATTTCAGTGTTGTCATAATGTGTATTGCACCATCACATGTTTTACATGTACATAATGAATACTGAAGTGAAGCTCAACTTTCAAAAACATATCACAAATCAGATTACAATATCTATCAGAAAAATCTCAATTAGATGTTGTTGCAAAATCATCTACTCTAAAATGTAGAAGGCTAGATTAATCCATTCCTTCTTCTTTTTTAAATGCAATAACTCAAAATAAATAAATACTGTCATTGTGCAACACACCATTTTAAAAGGGCATATAATGAGGACAAACGCATTCAAACCTGTGTAACTTTAATGTACCAGATCTCCTGTAGACGTGATGGATAGTTAGTGGATGTTGACTGATTAGGAGCAAGTGTCAATATTTAAAGCAACAGACTGTTTCCACGCAAAAATATACTAAATCAGGAGAAATAAACCATTGTTTTTTTGATGATTGAAGACAGGTGACATTCTAAAACTCAAATAACTCTAACAAATCCACGCAGCCCTGCAGAAAGGATTTTGTCTGAATGTGCCAGAAGCAGACGCTTCCTTCTATAAGCTGTCTCTCTCAACATACCTGTGACTTTAAAATGGCAGGTATCTTGGAATCAGCTTGTTTTCAGTTTCTTTGAAAGCTTAGGTCTGGTGGTCCAGTTGTTCGTAACAGTTTTTGTGCGTCCTCAGAAAAAGTTGCCGCTGACGTTGCTGTCCCAGGCCATGCAGGATGGAGGCAGTCAGCTTGGAGACGAGAGCCTGATCGGGTGAGTCGGGAACATTGACAGTGAGGATTTATAACATGAATCTACATAAATCTTGTGGATCAATAATTCAGACACTTTGGCTGAGGAGGCTGGAGCGGTAACTGTTCTGTTCTCCTGTAACCATGTGCAGGAAGATGATGGATGTGTGCGGGGAGGCGGAGAACAGATTAGCCACTGAGCTGATGCAGCATGAAGTTCAGATTGAGAGAGACATCCTGGAACCTCTGAACCAGCTCGCTGAGGTACAAACAGTACAGATTGTTTATGACCTGCGTCGTGTCACAGATCCATACAAGTTGTGTTAAATTCTTACATGAAAAAGTGTAGCCATTCAGATTTTTTTTTCCCCCACAAAATTGACTTGTTGAAATGTTATTCTAAAGTGATTTTATTGCTGATATATTACAAAATCACAACACATTTTGTTGCTGTATACAAACAGCACATATAATGACTTCAATCTGTGAGATCTTACAGATGACTAAAGTTTGAAAAAATGTATCTAAAGCTGTGATATAACCTTTGTTGACTTCGTCTTGCAAATCAAGTAAAACCCTTCGAAGCATAATGTCGGCATTGACAGTTGACACGGCACATCTGTGTGGATGTGGTCTTACCTGGTGGTTGGCTCTCACTGCGGTATTGTATCACTTCCTGTTCCGGAGCACAGCGGTGTTTTTCTGTATCTGTTAGCTGTTTAATCTGCGCAGTTAGATTGATCTAGTTACCTAGATAACGATTTGTTTCACAGTGTAATCTTCACGTGCCTTAACTAAAGCACTCCCTCTGCTGAATCACCTCTAAATTATTTACACATTATTCACTTTGTGTGTTTTTAGGAATCCGCTAGCTTAGCGCAGCTACTAGCTCTTAGCCGGTTTAGCAAGGCGGCTTCTCCTGTCTCTCCCGCACTTTTCTGCTCTGGGTGTGAAATGTTTAGTTATTCCTCGGCCTCCTTTAGCAGTAATGGTACTTGTAATAAGTGTAGCTTATTCGTAGCTTTGGAGGCCAGGCTGGGCGAATTGGAGACTCGGCTCCGCACCGTGGAAAATTCTACAGCTAGCCAGGCCCCTGTAGTCGGGGCGGACCAAGGTAGCTTAGCCACCATTAGTTTCCCTCTGGCAGATCCCGAGCAGCCGGAAAAACAGGCCGACTGGGAGACTGTGAAGAGGAAGCGTAGCCCTAAACAGAAGCCCTGTGTACACCGCCAACCCGTTCACATCTCTAACCGTTTTTCCCCACTCGGCGACACACCCGCCGAGGATCAAACTCTGGTTATTGGCGACTCTGTTTTGAGAAATGTGAAGTTAGCGACACCAGCAACCATAGTCAATTGTCTTCCGGGGGCCAGAGCAGGCGACATTGAAGGAAATTTGAAACTGCTGGCTAAGGCTAAGCGTAAATTTGGTAAGATTGTAATTCACGTCGGCAGTAATGACACCCGGTTACGCCAATCGGAGGTCACTAAAATTAACATTGAATCGGTGTGTAACTTTGCAAAAACAATGTCGGACTCTGTAGTTTTCTCTGGGCCCCTCCCCAGTCGGACCGGGAGTGACATGTTTAGCCGCATGTTCTCCTTGAATTGCTGGCTGTCTGAGTGGTGTCCAAAAAATGAGGTGGGCTTCATAGATAATTGGCAAAGCTTCTGGGGAAAACCTGGTTTTGTTAGGAGAGACGGCATCCATCCCACTTTGGATGGAGCAGCTCTCATTTCTAGAAATCTGGCCAATTTTCTTAAATCCTCCAAACCGTGACTATCCAGGGTTGGGACCAGGAAGCAGAGTTGTAGTCTTACACACCTCTCTGCAGCTTCTCTCCCCCTGCCATCCCCTCATTACCCCATCCCTGTAGAGACGGTGCCTGCTCCCAGACCACCAATAACCAGTAAAAATCTATTTAAGCATAAAAATTCAAAAAGAAAAAATAATATAGCACCTTCAACTGCACCACAGACTAAAACAGTTAAATGTGGTCTATTAAACATTAGGTCTCTCTCTTCTAAGTCCCCGTTAGTAAATGATATAATAATTGATCAACATATTGATTTATTCTGCCTTACAGGAACCTGGTTACAGCAGGATGAATATGTTAGTTTAAATGAGTCAACACCCCCGAGTCACACTAACTGCCAGAATGCTCGTAGCACAGGCCGAGGCGGAGGATTAGCAGCAATCTTCCATTCCAGCTTATTAATTAATCAAAAACCCAGACAGAGCTTTAATTCATTTGAAAGCTTGACTCTTAGTCTTGTCCATCCAAATTGGAAGTCCCAAAAACCAGTTTTATTTGTTATTATCTATCGTCCACCTGGTCGTTACTGTGAGTTTCTCTGTGAATTTTCAGACCTTTTGTCTGACTTAGTGCTTAGCTCAGATAAGATAATTATAGTGGGCGATTTTAACATCCACACAGATGCTGAGAATGACAGCCTCAACACTGCATTTAATCTATTATTAGACTCAATTGGCTTTGCTCAAAAAGTAAATGAGTCCACCCACCACTTTAATCATATCTTAGATCTTGTTCTGACTTATGGTACGGAAATTGAAGACTTAACAGTATTCCCTGAAAACTCCCTTCTGTCTGATCATTTCTTAATAACATTTACATTTACTCTGATGGACTACCCAGCAGTGGGGAATAAGTTTCAATACACTAGAAGTCTTTCAGAAAGCGCTGTAACTAGGTTTAAGGATATGATTCCTTCTTTATGTTCTCTAATGCCATATACCAACACAGTGCAGAGTAGGTACCTAAACTCTGTAAGTGAGATAGAGTATCTCGTCAATAGTTTTACATCTTCATTGAAGACAACTTTGGATGCTGTAGCTCCTCTGAAAAAGAGAGCTTTAAATCAGAAGTGCCTGACTCCGTGGTATAACTCACAAATTCGCAGCTTAAAGCAGATAACCCGTAAGTTGGAGAGGAAATGGCGTCTCACTAATTTAGAAGATCTTCACTTAGCCTGGAAAACGAGTCTGTTGCTCTATAAAAAAGCCCTCCATAAAGCTAGGACATCTTACTACTCATCACTAATTGAAGAAAATAAGAACAACCCCAGGTTTCTTTTCAGCACTGTAGCCAGGCTGACAAAGAGTCAGAGCTCTATTGAGCCGAGTATTCCTTTAACTAGTAATGACTTCATGACTTTCTTTGCTATTAAAATTTTAGCTATTAGAGAAAAAATTACTCATAACCATCCCAAAGACGTATCGTTATCTTTGGCTGCTTTCAGTGATGCCGGTATTTGGTTAGACTCTTTCTCTCAGATTGTTCTGTGTGAGTTATTTTCATTAGTTACTTCATCCAAACCATCAACATGTGTATTAGACCCCATTCCTACCAGGCTGCTCAAGGAAGCCCTACCATTATTTAATGCTTCGATCTTAAATATGATCAATCTATCTTTATTAGTTGGCTATGTACCACAGGCTTTTAAGGTGGCAGTAATTAAACCATTACTTAAAAAGCCATCACTTGACCCAGCTATCTTAGCTAATTATAGACCAATCTCCAACCTTCCTTTTCTCTCAACAATTCTTGAAAGGGTAGTTGTAAAACAGCTAACTGATCATCTGCAGAGGAATGGTCTATTTGAAGAGTTTCAGTCAGGTTTTAGAATTCATCATAGTACAGAAACAGCATTAGTGAAGGTTACAAATGATCTTCTTATGGCCTCAGACAGTGGACTCATCTCTGTGCTTGTTCTGTTAGACCTCAGTGCTGCTTTTGATACTGTTGACCATAAAATTTTCTTACAGAGATTAGAGCATGCCATAGGTATTAAAGGCACTGCGCTGCGGTGGTTTGAATCATATTTATCTAATAGATTACAATTTGTTCATGTAAATGGGGAATCGTCTTCACAGACTAAGGTTAATTATGGAGTTCCACAAGGTTCTGTGCTAGGACCAATTTTATTCACTTTATACATGCTTCCCTTAGGCAGTATTATTAGACGGCATTGCTTAAATTTTCATTGTTACGCAGATGATACCCAGCTTTATCTATCCATGAAGCCAGAGGACACACACCAATTAGCTAAACTGCAGGATTGTCTTACAGACATAAAGACATGGATGACCTCTAAATAACCAGATCCCAAGGACCCTTCGTGATTTTCCAGGCTTTCTGGGTTTTGAACCAAGGATACTCTGATCTGAAACCCAAGTGCTTAACCACTGGACCATCGTTCTTTTTTTTTATTCAAATGGTTAGTGTGCAATGATGTACAAACTCTTCATCATAGGGCAGTTGTGATTGAAATTATCTGCATGAAAAATGATACAACCACATATATATATATATATACACTCAACAAAAATATAAACGCAACACTTTTGGTTTTGCTCCCATTTTGTATGAGATGAACTCAACGATCTAAAACTTTTTCCACATACACAATATCACCATTTCTCTCAAATAATGTTCACAAACCAGTCTAAATCTGTGATAGTGAGCACTTCTCCTTTGCTGAGATAATCCATCCCACCTCACAGGTGTGCCATACCAAGATGCTGATTAGACACCATGATTAGTGCACAGATGTGCCTTAGACTGCCCACAATAAAAGGCCACTCTGAAAGGTGCAGTTTTATCACACAGCACAATGCCACAGATGTCGCAAGATTTGAGGGAGCATGCAGTTGGCATGCTGACAGCAGGAATGTCAACCAGAGCTGTTGCTCTTGTATTGAATGTTCATGTCTCTACCATAAGCCATCTCCAAAGTCGTTTCAGAGAATTTGGCAGTACATCCAACCAGCCTCACAACCGCAGACCACGTGTAACTACCCCTTGCCCAGGACCTCCACATCCAGCATGTTCACCTCCAAGATCGTCTGAGACCAGCCACTCGGACAGCTGCTGAAACAATCGGTTTGCATAACCAAAGAATTTCTGCACAAACTGTCAGAAACCGTCTCAGGGAAGCTCATCTGCATGCTCGTCGTTCTCATCGGGGTCTCGACCTGACTCCAGTTCATCGGCATAACCGACTTGAGTGGGCAAATGCTCACATTCGCTGGCGTTTGGCACGTTGGAGAGGTGTTCTCTTCACAGATGATGCGAAGGAGATGTGTTGCACTGCATGAGGCAAATGGTGGTCACACCAGATACTGACTGGTATCCCCCCCAATAAAACAAAACTGCACCTTTCAGAGTGGCCTTTTATTGTGGGCAGTCTAAGGCACACCTGTGCACTAATCATGGTGTCTAATCAGCATCTTGGTATGGCACACCTGTGAGGTGGGATGGATTATCTCAGCAAAGGAGAAGTGCTCACTATCACAGATTTCGACTGGTTTGTGAACAATATTTGAGGGAAATGGTGATATTGTGTATGTGGAAAAAGTTTGAGATCTTTGAGTACATCTCATACAAAATGGGAGCAAAACCAAAAGTGTTGCGTTTATATTTTTGTATATATATATATATATATATATATATATATATATATATATATATATATATATATATATATATATATATATATATATATATATATATTTTTTTTTTTTTTTTTTTTTTTTCCTGTTCAACATCTGCACATTCAGGAAGAACCTACTTGTGTTTAGGCTATGAATCAAATACTTTTTGATATCTACATCTGGCAGATTTGTTGAAGGTCTTTCAGGCGTGTTGGAAGTCATAATTTCATGTAACAGTCACATTTTTATGAGAAATTGTGAAAGATATCAAGATTTAAACAAAGTTTTAAGAATGGGAATTGTTGGGGTTGGTGGTGGAGTGTTAAACTTGCATTGATGCCTGAACCTTCATTTCGTATTCATGTACACTGCAAAAACGTAAAGTCTTAAGTATATTTGTCTAATTTCTAGTCAGAATTTCTTGTTTACACTGAATATAAAACCATCACTTAAGTAAAATTTCAATCTTGAAATGTGAAAGAGTCTTGGTGATGTCTTGTTTTTGGGTCATATCTGAGATGATTTTTTTTCTTGCCGTAAAATTTTAAACTACTGTGTTGTTTGTAAAAGATGTAAAACATCCTAATATGACTAAAAGAAAGGTCAAAGTAAAGGGTGGTTTTTCAGCTTCTTTCAAGACCGTACTTCTAGAAATCTTAAGTGAATTTTAACTTTTTCCATGATAAGACTGTATTTATTTATTTACTTTTAAACTTGTTACAAGTTAAAATTTACATGTTAAAAATTCTGCAACGTGAATAAAAGTGAAAATTCGCTTAAGATTTCCTGAAAGGCACTTTATTGTACTAGCATTATTAAGTGTTCCATCATTTGCAAACAGCACAACAGATTATAGATCTAATGACAAACCAAAAAAAAAAAAAGATCTCGTTTCATCTCAGACATGATTCTAATCAAGATTCTTCCCAGACTTTCACTTAATATTTTTAAGATGCATCATCTAAAAACAAGTCCTTATACCACCCTGCGATAGACTGGTGTCCTGTCCAGGACCCTGCCTCTCACCCAGTGGCTGCTGAGATAGGCTCTAGCCGCGTCCCCGTCACACTTGATTGGAGTAAGCAGGTACAGAAAATGAATGACAAGTAAGTCTGTATATCTTACTAAAATTTCACTTGTTCAGGGATTGTGTTTTATATTAAGAGTAATTAGATATTTTGGCTTGAAATTAGACAAATACACTTAGTAAAGTTTGGCCTTTTTGCAGTGTAATATATGTGTCCATTCAGTACTTTAGGTAACTCAAAGTGCTTATTGGGATTGTTGACACTTTTGTCACAGGTGGAGATCCCCAATATACTTAAACAGAGGAAGCAACTCGCCAAGCTGGTTCTAGACTATGACTCCGCCAAGACCAGGTGCAGTGTTTTTTATTTGTGTATGAGCTAAGGTCTTGTTATTCTCACAGTAAGAAGTAGTAAATGCTGAGGCCCATTAATGTTGGTGCTTATCCCCACTTCATTCCTTTAATTATCGGCATGTCTGATTTTATTTATCTTTATTTTAATTATTTTGCATTACCCTTTTGAAAATCCAAAAGTATGGATGTTATAGAATGCTGTTAGCACATTAAGCCCCCTCGTCCATATAGCATTTTTTATTTTGTTTGTTTTTGTTTTTCTGGCAAAAATGCGCTGAGAGGGTATTGAGAAATATTTCATCCCAACGCCTTCTTAAAAATAAAAAGTGTTCCTTGTGGGATTTGTTTCTATGACAACAATAAACAGCTAACGACTAGATCATAATTGTGTGGCGATTATAGTGCTCTCACCCACAGACAGAACCAAGCGTCTATCCAATCTGCTGTTACAGATTAGTTTTTTTTTTTTTTGTCTCTTGTGCTAGATTTTCTGTGACTAATCAGCTAACGGGACACAGGACCTAACTAGTTTTCTAAATATGAAAAAGTTTGTAATCTCTCCATCACAGAATAAATCTATTTTGCATAGTGCTGATAGTTTGGATTCATGAATAGAGAAAAAAAAATGGCAGCTCTTTTTGTGATTGAGTAGTTCATCACTTTGGTGTCTAGGATATTGTGGTCAGCATTATTTATTTTTCATTTTTAAGTTCTGTTCTCACCTTTACAAACATGTGTCCCGGAAGGTCACTGTGACAAACCGGCATGTGATTTGTTAACAAGCCTCACGTAATGTGCTGGATTTGCATCAGGATCAGTGCAAAAGAATGTTGAAGCCAGTGACATAGAAAAGACATTTTTGAACACCTTGAAAATCCCTCCACGGTTAAACCAAGACTACGGCCCAATGACAGAATACCCTGGTTGACCTCGGACACCTGCTTGTGCTCTCTAAGGCTTTATAACGTATAGACGCGGTTTGACATCACAAGCTTCCAGGATGCGTATATGTGTAAGTGAGAACGGGATTTTACATTAATTAATTATTAATTAATTTGTAACTAGTTGTATCTGATGCAAGTTTGAATGGAAACAAGACATTTCATGAATAATAATTTTTTGGACTCTAGATGGTACCAGGCAACGAAATCAAACAATCAGGCAGTGGCAGCTAAACTCGATTCTCTCAAAGACGAGATGGACGAGGCTCTTAACAAAGTAGAAATATGCAAGGTAGGTCATCATCGGTAAGTTTAAACCTCTTTGCCTGCAGTGCAAACTGATTCCTCAACGCAGCACTTATTAAAACGACCGCCACAGTGGTTTCATACGGTAGCTGTATATTTAATGAAGATGTGTTGACAGTGAATTTCTGTACATTCCAATCGGCCGTATTTCACAAACGGGCTGAACAGAGCAGCTGTTGTAGCGTGTTATCAGAGCGCCTTATTAAGGAGTCATTGCTCGTCATCTGGAGCTCATCTGTGTCATCATGAAGCAGTGCAGAAGAGTTCATGTTAGATTTACAATCTTTAATGATATTTTTCACCCCACAGGACCAACTTTCTGCAGATCTGTACAATTTTGCTTCCAAAGAGGGCGAATACGCTCGTTATTACGTCATGGTGGGTGTGTCACTGAGTCATGTCCTGTATGTCAGAGATTTGTGTGAGCGATGTGCGCTCATGTCTTTGTGTGTGTGTTAGTTATTAGAGGCTCAGGCTGATTACCACAGGAGGTCACTGGCAGCTCTGGAAGCAGCTATTCCAACCATCCAGCTCCAGCAAGGTGAACAAACAAACTCTGCAAACAGCAAACTTCTACCTCTTAATCTAATGATTGTAAAGGTTGTTTTAGTTGACAACAACCAAGAAAGTAAAGTATTTCACACTGTGGCTACTTTATGTGATCACTCTGAGATGTGTAGTTGACACTTTGTATGAAGTGAGACTTTAGTTCAAAGTCGGTCTGGGAGATGAACGTGTTAATGGGCATATTGATGTATTCAATTTAGTTTCAATCCTCTGAACCCAGGGTTTGAAAGGCTGGTTTTCTGAAAAAAAAGGGGCTAAAATCACACCGTTTATCACAACCAAAAACTACAAAAAGAAGAATTATCTTCAGGTTTTCTAAATTCCAACAGTCCTTGAACCTATGGGCACTGAATGCCTGTTAGGAAAAGTAATCAAACCTAAGCTGAAAATTGCGATACTTCATCAAAATCACTTTATTGAAAAACAGAGGTAGTGGCCAAGTGGTTAGTGCGCTTGGTTTCAGTGCGAACAAGTGAACTTTGAAGCAAAACCCACATTAAGCAACTATAGTTTGAATGAAGTTACATTTTATTTTGGGGAAAATAAGATCATCTTTTTGAAATATTTTTACAAAGTTACAATTCACAGTGTTGCATGAGGATCTTACCTATAACAGTGATTAATTTTTTTTAAATCTGTTATTAGTATTATTATTTCCATGGCAGCAAGCTCAGACTTTATGATCTAAGCCTAGATGATGTGGTGACCTTACTGATATTTTGTATAATTCAAAAGCACTCCTGTAAATTGATGAATGCGACTGAAATTCATACCAGAAGGGAGGTTGAACAGCTGGTTCTCTGGTGTGGTCAGAACAACCTGGACCTGAATGTGCTCAAAACTGTGATGACAGTGGATTTTATGAGAAGGCCTCATCACCATCCTCAACAATACAGTTTCCACCATGGAGAGCTTCGGCTTTCTAGGATCCCCAGCTCTCAAAACCTCAGTGGACTACCAGCATCACCTCAGTCACCAGGAAGGTCCAGCAGAGGACCGACATTCTGCATCAACTCAGGAAATTCAAACTGCCGCAACAGCTGCTCATCCATCATTGTCTGGTTTGGGTCAGCCACTAACCAAGACAGAAACGGACTATAGCAGACCATTAGTGCCACGATGAAAAAATAATTGGTGCCATCCTGCCCACACACCTCCAGACTGAGAAAACAAGCAGGTGGTCTCACTGCTGGCCCCACATCAGTGCCCTCCAAAGGTATTGGAACACTTGGTATTTCACACATTTTAATTTGTTTATGACATTTCATATACAAAAAATGGCAATAAATAAATCTGAAATTACCTTCCTTAAACTCAAACTGAAAGCAAATCTCTACAACTTGATACAAGTTAATAAAAAAACCCACAAAAACCAACATGATGGGTTGTATAAGTAGTTGCAATCTGCATGTTGAATTGGCAGAGGTTTTAGGCTGGATACCCTTCCTGATGCAACTCCACATTACATGGAGAAATGTGGCAGGGGTGGGATTTGAACCGGGAACCTGCCGCACCGAAACCAAGTGCACTAATCACTTGACCACCACCCCTGCCTAGTGGAATGCTTTGGTATAATACCTGTAAATAATCAGTTTTATTGCCAGTTTTCTTCAGACAAGTCAGGGGATGGATATATGAACATTTCCAAGTCACTGAATATGTTAATGTATCCATCTCCTAACTTACTCATATTCCATTATTTATGCAGCCCATCATCTTGGCTTTTATATTTTTAATTAATTTATATCAAGTTGTAGAGATTTGCTTTCAGTTAGACTTTAAAGAAGATAATTTTAGAATTTTTTTTTTTGTATTTGAAATGGCAGAAACAAATTAAAATGTGTAAAATACCAAGTGTTCCAATACTTTTGGAGGGCACAGTATCCCAAACAAAGTCTGTTTCAGCGTGTCTCCTGTCGAAGGCGCTACATATCACAGTACAAAAACAACACAAGAACAGTTTGCTCCCAAAGGCTGTCACCCAGATGAACACCTTAACACTGTAAATTGCTGTAAATCACACAAAAACCACACATACACATCACTCAGTAACTATCTGTGCTTCTGTAACACATATAGGGCACCGCAGTCTCGATTGAACCCTGCGTGATATCGTGGGATTTGAAACTTATGGGGACCGCCCACCCTGTTGTGCAATACAACCCCTGGCAAAAATTATGGAATCACCGGCCTCGGAGGATGTTCATTCAGTTGTTTAATTTTGTAGAAAAAAAGCAGATCACAGACACGACACAAAACTAAAGTCATTTCAAATGACAACTTTCTGGCTTTAAGAAACACTATAAGAAATCAGGAAAAAAAATTGTGGCAGTCAGTAACAGTTACTTTTTTAGACCAAGCAGAGGGAAAAAAATATGGAATCAATTCTGAGGAAAAAATTATGGAATCATGAAAAACAAAAGAACGCTCCAACACATCACTAGTATTTTGTTGCACCACCTCTGGCTTTTATAACAGCTTGCATTCTCTGAGGCATGGACTTAATGAGTGACAAACAGTACTCTTCATCAATCTGGCTCCAACTTTCTCTGATTGCTGTTGCCAGATCAGTTTTGCAGGTTGGAGCCTTGTCATGGACCATTTTCTTCAACTTCCACCAAAGATTTTCAATTGGATTAAGATCCGGACTATTTGCAGGCCATGACATTGACCCTATGTGTCTTTTTGCAAGGAATGTTTTCACAGTTTTTGCTCTATGGCAAGATGCATTAACATCTTGAAAAAATGATTTCATCATCCCCAAACATCCTTTCAATTGATGGGATAAGAAAAGTGTCCAAAATATCAATGTAAACTTGTGCATTTATTGATGATGTAATGACAGCCATCTCCCCAGTGCCTTTACCTGACATGCAGCCCCATATCATCAATGACTGTGGAAATTTACATGTTCTCTTCAGGCAGTCATCTTTATACATCTCAATGGAACAGCACCAAACAAAAGTTCCAGCATCATCACCTTGCCCAATGCAGATTCGAGATTCATCACTGAATATGACTTTCATCCAGTCATCCACAGTCCACGATTGCTTTTCCTTAGCCCATTGTAACCTTGTTTTTTTCTGTTTAGGTGTTAATGATGGCTTTCGTTTAGCTTTTCTGTATGTAAATCCCATTTCCTTTAGGCGGTTTCTTACAGTTCGGTCACAGACGTTGACTCCAGTTTCCTCCCGTTCGTTCCTCATTTGTTTTGTTGTGCATTTTCGATTTTTGAGACATATTGCTTTAAGTTTTCTGTCTTGACGCTTGATGTCTTCCTTGGTCTACCGGTATGTTTGCCTTTAACAACCTTCCCATGTTGTTTGTATTTGGTCCAGAGTTTAGACACAGCTGACTGTGAACAATCAACATCTTTTGCAACATTGCGTGATGATTTACCCTCTTTTAAGAGTTTGATAATCCTCTCCTTTGTTTCAATTGTCATCTCTCGTGTTGGAGCCATGATTCATGTCAGTCCACTTGGTGCAACAGCTCTCCAAGGTGTGATCACTCCTTTTTAGATGCAGACTAACGAGCAGATCTGATTTGATGCAGGTGTTAGTTTTGGGGATGAAAATTTACAGGGTGATTCCATAATTTATTCCTCAGAATTGAGTGAGTCCATATTTTTTTCCCTCTGCTTGGTCTAAAAAAGTAACCGTTACTGACTGCCACAATTTTTTTTCTTGATTTCTTATAGTGTTTCTTAAAGCCAGAAAGTTGCCATTTGAAATGACTTTAGTTTTGTGTCATGTCTGTGATCTGCTTTTTTTCTACAAAATGAAACAACTGAATGAACATCCTCCGAGGCCGGTGATTCCACAATTATTGCCAGGGGTTGTATATACACAGCATAACATCACACGGACAAATGGTGTACTGTTTTGTTTTCGTCTGAAATCACTGAAGCAGTCATGAAAAGTGTTTTTTTTTGGTTCCCAGTGGAGAAGGGAAGGCAAAGCGAGTGGGAGATGTTGCGTCGGTAAGTGTTAGCCTACACAGCTAACCAGAGTAGCTGCGTTCTCTCGCCCGCAAAACCGCCTTGACACGTTTGTGCTCCGGGTCAGAAACAAACCGCAACACATGTCCACTTTCCCACTGCATCATCACTTTTTCTTTGCATTTTCACTTTGTTCGCATGTAATTTGACAAAAACCCATTAAAAAAAAATGCTGTGGTTTTTTTTCCCCGAAAGTCGAGAAATTGTCATATGCGTCATATTTTACCTCTTTAGCGCCCCTGCTCATACGAGACTGCGCTGCCCAATTGCACAAACATTCAGAACAGCAAACTACACGCATACAAACACACACCTCACACATCATTGTTGTATATTGCTGCATATACTGTATATTAGATTTTGCACAGCGTCTGACTTGATGTTTACCACGTAAGTACAAGGAGAGCTGTGCTAACCCAGAGTCAGATTCTCAGTATGTACAGACATACTTTGCAAATAAGGCTGATTCTGAAAATTCCTGCAGCAACAATAAGGTTGTGAGAGCACCCGATCATCAAAACGGTGCCATGCGAGGGCGCGTGAAGTGCAGACATCACGTGCAGATCCTCCTGTAGCTGTGTGGTAGACACAGTGGCTCGCTGTTGGAAAACATTTGTAGATTTTGTAGCACCTCCTCTCGTTTTAGAGTCTCATCACTTTTGTGAAACCCATCCCGTGTCTTCGAGGCTCAGCGGGAGTTTTCACTGATTATCCACTTTACTCAGTGGTGGTTCTGAAATTAGGCAAGTCTGGTTGCAATGAAACCCTGCAGCCTCCTGGTGCTTTATGAAGTCAGTCGTAGCCCACTAGTTTAGAGGCAGAATGTGATTTTTTTTTTCTCTCTCTTTTTTTTAATTGCAGATTTTTGAAAAGTCAGCAGTTACAGCTTCTGTCATGAGTTTTCTTTCCATGATAAGCTGGATATTAAATAGAGTTAAAAAGGAGTAATGAGTAAAAAGTTGACATACTTTTTGTAGACTCATGGATGGAGAAACCGGCGTTTGGCACAGCTCTGGAGGAGCACCTGAAGAGGAGCAACCGTGAGATTGCTCTGCCCATTGAGGCCTGCGTCATGATGCTGCTGGAGACTGGGATGAAGGAGGAGGTACACACTCATACTTTAGAACATAGGAGTTGACAGGTTATTGCAGACATAGTACTATGATTATTTAGACACGGGCAGAGTTTTCCTATTTTGTGACTATTATGTGCGACTGCAGTAGAGTTAAAGGTAAATGATGAATATGAGCGTTTAGTGCAGAATTTAAGGTTTAATTTTATTGTAATTATGTCCCAATGAAATAGTCCGTGGGCTAGGGTGGGTTACCGTGCACCCCCCCCCAGGACTCATCGCCGTTGGTGTTTTTTGATGCTCTAGGGTATATAAAAGAAGACTAAAGACGTTAACAGTGAAAATTTTGGGATGCAACCACCCTTCTGATAGAAATTCTAGAGTAACCCTCAAGAGATTACCCAAAAATGCAAAAATGTGTGTTTTTTTTAAACCTAACATTGTAGCTTCCTCATACCTTTATTGTTAACAGCAGGAAAAAAAATGTTGATTTGCCTCTATGTGGACACCTTTTGGATGTACAAAACAACAAACTAAATTTAAAAATCTCATCTACTTAAGACACAGTAGCTGTTTTACAAAATACTGTCTATTCATTAACTTATAGTTGCAGTTTTGACAAAAATATAACCCAAAAGTTGTTTGGCAGCTACTTGTACCTACAATTTGGGATTTTATTGACTTTAGGTCTTGAGTACAATGTCTTGGGAACAATTTAAGCCTCAGTGACTTTCCTGTGATGTATTTTGACACATTTACAGCCAATATGCAAACCACACCCCCATTCTGGTTTTTACAGTAAACTATTATCATATCACAAATAAGCCTATTTAGGTGAATTCTGGTCTAAACTTTTTATTACTGCTGTTCTGATCACTTTATAACTGACAAAACCATTCAAATAAAAAGCATTTATCAACAAATTAAATATGGCTGCCATGTAAATACAGATTATTTATGATATTGACAATAGCTTTTAATAGACAGAGGTTCTGTGTAAGTAATATCAGATGTTTTACATCCTGACAATAGAGCATTGTGTTTGCATCTCTTACTCTAAACACTATGCTGCCCACAATTAAAGTGAATACAGCTGCATAAAAGCTTACTGAACAAAATGCTATGGTAAATATAAAAAATAGAACATAATTATTATACAGTAGTTACACATATGAATAAAAGCATGACTTGGGCAAAACTACATTAATCATAAAGTCATCATATGCCTCTTCTTGTGCCTGGTCAATATCTTCATCAGAGTCACTAGTGTGTTCATTAATATAAGCAAGTCTGCAAGACTTTTTGGCAGTATTTCCTCATCAGTCCACAGAGGCTCACTTCCTCCCTGCCAAAGTAGCCTGTGGCAGCATGTAAAGAGGGTAAACTACCAAGTTGGCATTTGGAAAAAGTCACACATTTCATTGCCTGAATTACCAACCCCTTCTGAAGCAAACAGCTGGGAGATGAAAGATGGGCATTTGGAGCCTCTGTGGACTGATGAGGAAATACTGCCAAAAAGTCTTGTAGACATTTATATTGATGAAAACACTAGTGACTCTGATGAAGATATTGACCAGGCACAAGAAGAGGCATATGATGACTTTATGATTAATGTAGTTTTGCCCAAGTCATGCTTTTATTCATATGTGTAACTACTGTATAATAATTATGTTCTATTTTTTATATTTACCATAGCATTTTGTTCAGTAAGCTTTTATGCAGCTGTATTCACTTTAATTGTGGGCAGCATAGTGTTTAGAGTAAGAGATGCAAACACAATGCTGTATTGTCAGGATGTAAAACATCTGATATTACTTACACAGAACCTCTGTCTATTAAAAGCTATTGTCAATATAATAAATAATCTGTATTTACATGGCAGCCATATTTAATTTGTTGATAAATGCTTTTTATTTGAATGGTTTTGTCATTTATAAAGTGATCAGAACAGCAGTAATAAAAAGTTTAGACCAGAATTCACCTAAATAGGCTTATTTGTGATATGATAATAGTTTACTGTAAAAACCAGAATGGGGGTGTGGTTTGCATATTGGCTGTAAATGTGTCAAAATACATCACAGGAAAGTCACTGATGGCTTAAATTGTTCCCAAGACATTGTACTCAAGACCTAAAGTCAATAAAATCCCAAATTGTAGGTACAAGTAGCTGCCAAACAACTTTTGGGTTATATTTTTGTCAAAACTGCAACTATAAGTTAATGAATAGACAGTATTTTGTAAAACAGCTACTGTGTCTTAAGTAGATGAGATTTTTAAATTTAGTTTGTTGTTTTGTACATCCAAAAGGTGTCCACATAGAGGCAAATCAACATTTTTTTTCCTGCTGTTAACAATAAAGGTATGAGGAAGCTACAATGTTGGGTTTAAAAAAAACACACATTTTTGCATTTTTGGGTAATCTCTTGAGGGTTACTCTAGAATTTCTATCAGAAGGGTGGTTGCATCCCAAAATTTTCACTGTTAACATCTTTAGTCTTCTTTTATATACCCTAGAGCATCAAAAAACACCAACGGCGATGAATCCTGTGGAGGGGTGCACGGTAACCCACCCTAGCCCACGGACTAAAATGACCTCTGCAGGAATTAAATCATCTTTTGGGTGAAGTTCCTCATTTTAAGGGTGCAAAAATAATAAGCTGGTTCACATTCAGGTGTGTTATTCCATTATTTCACTGATAAGTTTAGCAGTTCAAAGATAAGGCCTACGTCCTATATATGTAGGCCTAAGGGCCTACATACACTCAACAAAAATATAAGCGCAACACTTTTGGTTTTGCTCCCATTTTGTATGAGATGAACTCAAAGATCTAAAATTTTTTCCACATACATAATATCACCATTTCCCTCAAATATTGTTCACAAACCAGTCTAAATCTGTGATAGTGAGCACTTCTCCTTTGCTGAGATAATCCATCCCACCTCACAGGTGTGCCATATCAAGATGCTGATTAGACACCATGATTAGTGCACAGGTGTGCCTTAGACTGCCCAAAATAAAAGGCCACTCTGAAAGGTGCAGTTTTATCACACAGCACAATGCCACAGATGTCGCAAGATTTGAGGGAGCGTGCAATTGGCATGCTGACAGCAGGAATGTCAACCAGAGCTGTTGCTCGTGTATTGAATGTTCATGTCTCTACCATAAGCTGTCTCCAAAGGCGTTTCAGAGAATTTGGCAGTACATCCAACCAGCCTCACAACCGCAGACCACGTGTAACCACACCAGCCCAGGACCTCCACATGCAGCATGTTCACCTCCAAGATCGTCGGAGACCAGCCACTCGGACAGCTGCTGAAACAATCAGTTTGCATAACCAAAGAATTTCTGCGCAAACTGTCAGAAACCGTCTCAGGGAAGCTCATCTGCATGCTCGTCGTCCTCATCAGGGTCTCGACCTGACTCCAGTTCGTCGTCGTAACCGACTTGAGTGGGCAAATGCTGACATTCGCTGGCGTTTGGCACGTTGGAGAGGTGTTCTCTTCACGGATGAATCCCGATTCACACTGTGCAGGTCAGATGGCAGACAGCGTGTGTGGCGTCGTGTGGGTGAGCGGTTTTCTGATGTCAATGTTGTGGATCGAGTGGCCCATGGTGGCGGTGGGGTTATGGTATGGGCAGGCGTCTGTTATGGACGAAAAACACAGGTGCATTTTATTGATGGCATTTTGAATGCACAGAGATACCGTGACGAGATCCTGAGGCCCATTGTTGTGCCACATCCAAGAACATCACCTCATGTTGCAGCAGGATAATGCACGGCTCATGTTGCAAGGATCTGTACACAATTCTTGGAAGCTGAAAATGTCCCAGTTCTTGCATGGCCGGCATACTCACCGGACATGTCACCCATTGAGCATGTTTGGGATGCTCTGGACCGGCGTATACGACAGTGTGTACCAGTTCCTGCCAATATCCAGCAACTTCGCACAGCCATTGAAGAGGAGTGGACCAACATTCCACAGGCCACAATTGACAACCTCATCAACTCTATGCGAAGGAGATGTGTTGCACTGCATGAGGCAAATGGTTTTCACACCAGATACTGACTGGTATCCCCCCCAATAAAACAAAACTGCACCTTTCAGAGTGGCCTTTTATTGTGGGCAGTCTAAGGCACACCTGTGCACTAATCATGGTGTCTAATCAGCATCTTGATATGGCACACCTGTGAGGTGGGATGGATTATCTCAGCAAAGAAGAAGTGCTCACTATCACAGATTTAGACTGGTTTGTGAACAATATTTGAGGGAAATGGTGATATTGTGTATGTGGAAAAGGTTTTAGATCTTTGAGTTCATCTCATACAAAATAGGAGCAAAACCAAAAGTGTTGCGTTTATATTTTTGTTGAGTGTATATATAGGACTTAACAGCATAGTACAATAAATCTGACTGGAAGACAAGTGAGGGAAGCCAACAAGACTCCATGTCACCTCTGAAGGAGTGGCTGTGATTTTGCACACAGTAACGTTTTGTCTTACAGAGACTTTTTAAAAATAAAAACATGAAATCTGCTAAAATTTCTGCAATGAATCAGAACAGGGTATGTAATTGGACTACGTTTCTGTAGCACTTTTCCGTCTGATACAGTCGCTCATAGCAGTTTACAAAGATGCCTCACATTCACACACACTACCTGCCGTTCACAATGTAGGGATTAAGGATTTTGTCCAAAGGACCTTAGTTAGTTTTCTCTCTTATGGGGAATCAAACGGAGGATCCTCTGGTCAAAAGCCCTCCTCTAGACCATCATCTTTCCAAAAAAAGTAAGTCCCTTCGGCTTCTCCCTTGTTTGCACTCGGGGTCGCCACAGCAAATCCAAGGTGGCTCTGCATGTTGAATTGGCACAAGTTTTACGCCGGATGCCCTTCCTGACGCAACTCCACATTACATGGAGAAATGTGGCAGGGGTGGGATTTGAACCCGGAACCTTCTGAACTGAAACCAAGCGCATTAACCACTTGGCCACCAAAATATATACCATGATACTCTGGACATGTCTGGGAGCATGCGCTGGTGCGTACGTGTGCACACAGAGCAGAGTCTGTTGCATGTTTTGTGGACTGGAGGCCAGTCACACATTACATGTCAGCCTGGACAGAGAGGATTTTAAAGCCTTCCCACCCTCTGAGACTTTGTAGGTTACAAACCTTAGATGCAGGCTGCATCAAGTCTTTGTGTCCACATGGAGGAAAACTCACATTAAACATAAATACAAGGTTTTTTTCAGCTGTGCTCACTTCCTCCTCCTCCTCTCCCTCCTGCTATCGCTCTCTGTCTTTCACTGTGTCCATGCCTCGTGCCCGTGCCAAAGGGTTTTAGGTCAGAATTAAATGTTTCACATTCAAACAGTCCAAAAAAGCAGCCCAAATATGTTTTAAACCATTTGGTCTGATTCATGTATCTCCAGTTTTCCTTCCAGGGGTGGGATTACAACATTTTTTGTGGGGGATTTAAATAAGGTAAAAAGTAGAACAATAAAAAATGACATACCCCTGGATAAGTGAGACATTACTACAACGTATTAACCAACTAGCGTGTTGCCTGTGGGGATCCATGGGCTCTAGATTGGGTAGTGTTTATAAAATAGGTAGCTGACATTTTTCAAGGGTGTTAATAAATTAAGTAAAGCTTGTATAATGAGTTGGAATGGTGTGAGTCCACAATGTTTCTAGAACCTTAGACATCAACAATTTTTAGAAGAGGAACTCAACCCTTTTATTTCCTGTTGATTATGTAATTTTTTTATGTTAATTTACCGTTTTAATGTATTTATAAATTGCTTAGGTTGTTATGATATACACACTATTATTATTATTATTATTGTTGTTGTTGTTGTTACTTCTATTTTGTCATTTGGATTTAAATGGACCAGAATGGAAATAAGTGTTTTTACTTTCTTGTGTCATCCATGTATTTTTAATCCATTTACAGATATATTCTGCAGTTACCTTGAACTTACTAAATAAAATCACGCACGCACGCACTTTGTGGTCTTAATCTAAAGATGATTTACCCTGCTGCTATGTCGTGTTAGTCCAGAATGTAATTCGCAATGTTACCTAATATCCATAGTTTCTCCAAAAATATTAGTCCTGTCAATGTTCTGTTTTGACATCATTCATCCTTGAGTCAAAATATATACGCATCCCAAACGGCAAATGTCAGCTGTCCCAGTCGCACACACGCAAAGCTTTTTGCTTTTTTTTTCTCTGCATTCTGCTGCAAGCAGGCGCTTTTGATTTTTACACATACACAAACATAGATGGTGGCGGAAGACATCAAAAGCAGTACTCTTTTCACTCATGGTAACAACAACCACAAATGTCAGCTGTCTTCAGTTTGGCCGTTGTCAAAGTTATACACACGCACGCATACACGGAGAGGTTCTTGTCTTTTAGAATAGAATAAAATAGAACTTTATTGTCATTGTGGACACAATGAAACTTCATTGTAGCGCATCTCTTCAGCACCAAATCATCATTCTGCATTCTGCCACAAGCAGGTGCTTCTATTTTTAGACACAGAAAAGGTGGCAGAAGACGTCAAACACAGTACACATTTCATTGAAGGTACCAGCAACATGACACGTAACTAAACTGATTACACCAGTTGTGCTACAAAAACACCTAAATCAATAACACTAACACTGTTAAACTAATATGAACCACAGTAACATGTAAATGCCCAAACCCTGAATTCCCATGGTGCATTGCAGCACAGTGTCCGTTGTTTACAGATTAGCAAAAATCACTAATTTCTCTAAAAATACTTGTCCTATAACTTTCCATTTTTGCAGCGTTCGTCCTTGACCCAAAATACATAAGCATACCAAATGACAAATGTCAGCTCTCCCAGGCTTCTGCGTGATCGAAGCTGCACGCACAGAGTACAATTCTGTGCAATAGTACAATTCCCAAACCCTCTCATTGCTCACAGTTGTTGCAATTTTTTAACGTAAACTTTAGCACTGAGAAGGTGAGCTTTTGGCTAAATTTCAGCCAGTATCTTTGAGTATCAGTTGAGAACAAAGTATTGATATGTCGCGGCTCGTCTTTAGTCTTCTCAGGATGTCGTCTTTTAGATAACACAAACTAATTGCAAGTGATATGCTAGAAAATGACACAACACTTTAGAATAATTCAGCCTTAAGCAAGATAAAATGCACAGAGTTTTTAAGTTTATTTAAGCCTTCGACACAAAGCTTAGACAAACTGAGTCCTCTAGAGAGACTGAATAGGTGACAACCGCGCTCATCTATTTATTGGAGACCCGCGGGCATCGCTCCTCCTTCGACTTTTTTATTTATTTCATTCCCAAGACATGGTTTTCTATTGGAAGCGTCCTCTAGTGAACCCTAAGCAGGTGTTAGGCCATTATTTCAATGTGACAAACGCTCCCATTAAAACGTGAAGGATTTACAACTGATTTTTTTAAAAGACCTTCAGCCACAGGTGCAGCTGGCCTGAGGCCCCCTCCGCACGTGGCCTCAGCCACACGTGCAGCTGGCCTGAGGCCCCTGCACGGGGCCTGCGGGAAAGCACCTAAAAGGCCTTGGAAAGCCCCTGACAGACTGAATGACTAATAGAGCCCTTTTTTTTGGGTTGAACACCTGCTAGTTCAACCAGAGGACATACAGTTCGGATCAGGACACTTGATAGTTCATCACAGTTCAAATATGGACCTAAAAATTCTTCTACAGTCCCTCCTCTGGGACTCGAAAGAGTCCCATTACATCAACTATACTCTTGGGTTGTTTACTGACAAGACATCCTCATTTGTGCATTGCAATAAAAAAGAAAAACACATCACTCGACTTACTGATAACTCTGGTGCGGATATGAATATCAGTGATACGTCACACGGTAAATATATTGAAGTGCAGGTGAACCTACATACTAAGGCACAAGGTGATCAATTAGCTGGATTATATCAACGCAAGGTGACATTCAAACATTGAGTTTGGTGTAATTCAAGGCACTTAAAATGGCCACATAAACAAGTTACAGCAAACCTCTTAATCATGGCAAAGTAAAGGCTTTACATTGACATCAGTGCAACCAATCATATTCTGGCATCTATTGTCTCACTCGACCAGAGGCTCCAACCCATTATACCTGGTTCTACATATTATTTTGTTAAAGAGTCACACATTTATTATTTAAATGCATCAAATAACCCCTACGTTACCACTATTTAGTCAACCAATCAAGAAACTATTCTAAGGTTAGCGCAGCTATGTCTAGTTAAATGATAAACTCAATAAATGGTTTCCCTTCATGTCCGTCCTTAAGTCATTTGCCTTAGTCAATCATATAATGGTTTTCATTATAGGCCATTTCTCAACATTCTCCACTTTGTTTTTCTTCTTTTTCAGCTTGTTTTCTAATGCCCGTTTTGGCCAGACACCAAATTTAGGCAATGCATGTCTCTTGAGGCATGCTATAATTTAAGAAAAAAGGGGTCCCTATGGTGCATCTTTACTACTAAATCTACAAACACGCCGTGTAAGGGTCCCCTTTTTATAACTTTGCAATGTGATATCTATGTGTATGCATTTAGCTTTATCTGTGTTACGCAGATGATGGTAAGGACAGACATTTACCCAACCTTCGTTACTAACATATATCCTTCTTTGTTTTTATTTACACTCAGATTTCTGAAACCAGTCCGCAATTCAAACTCAAGAACCAAGATCATAGTCCGTGTTCAGTGCCATTACGTCAGTCCGCGCTCCTCAGCATTTACTCAGCATCTGAAGTTTTGGGAGAAGTTGGGGAACATGGGGAGGTTGGCCTTTCAGGGGTAGTGGGGGGAGGATCAGGAATTCTGGCTTTCAGACAGTCGTGCAGTTCTCTGATGGATCTTTCCAGCTCCTTGTGCTGCTTGGCCAGGTTGTACAGGGCCCCCAGAGAATTCTTGCCCACATTCAGGGTGGTGGTGGCCAGCCCTAGCTGTTCCCTTTCCATATGCTCCATCATGCAGGCTAGCATGTCCATACTAGACTGAAGACCACACAGTTGAGTATGGAGGCCCTCCTGAGCACAAGAGATGTTGGCATTGTCACGGTGTATCCTGAACAGGTATGCAGCTGTCTGACTTAGTTGTGGCATGATTTCCTCAAATAGCTCATGGGGAATGTGATTTGTGAGGGGCAGGAGCTGCTCCAAGGTTTTTGGAACAGACTCTTGTGGAAGATGAATCTCTCGAACCAAGATTGCCATGTCCTGTGGGGTGACCATGACCAGATTAAGGTTGTGCAATCCAGGGGACAGGAAGTACAAGGGGGAAGGCATTTTGTGTGTGGGGGAGTATTGTTGATGTCGCACAGGCAAGTGGGTGGGACACTCTGGGCATTTAGCAGCCTGTACAAAGCTCCCCTCTGTCCTGGTGGGTGAGTTCGGCTAAGGTCTACCCCTGCTGATCCTCCTCCAGAGGTACTGGGCTGATCAGAATATCTCTCCTGCCTTGGGGGTGGAAAGCTGGGGACAGGTCCTAGCAGTGAATTGGGTCTAGGATGCACTCGGGCGGTTGCTGCATATGGCCGACCTTGGCTGCCTCCCCTGGAGGGTATCGTTGCCACTGGCACATGTGACTGTCTCCATGGCTGTTCCTGAGTCCAAAGGGTGGACTCCTCGGGCCGACTCTTGCTGCAGGCAGATTCTGTGAAGCCGTCATCGCCAGGTGCTGGAACGATGAAGATCCTTCTGTTGCCAACTGGTTTAGCTGCTGGATGGAAGGCGGCTGTGGCGACCAATCATGTCTCGACCATCCCTCCTGTATATCCTCTTCTCCAAACAGTTCTGAGAGTCCAATCAGACTTGATAGAGGCAGATCAGGCATAGGTCCCTGATCAGGGGAGTCTGGTCTCTCAGCCATACTCCTGTGTCCTAGTAATATACATATACGTTCATTATTACAGCTCCATGTCATTCTTTCAGGTATTGTCTATCCTATCCCTCATTTTTGTGGGTGCATGTGTGTGAATGTAAATGTGCGTGCATGTCTTCTTCCTCGTCTACAATATCACCAAGCACGGTCCATCCCAGCCCTCCCTATCTGGGGTATACGCCACAATATTAGGGAGCTGGGGGCTGTCGGGGAGGATAATTGGTATTTCATCCATTTCCATATATTCTGGTTCTCTGTCTGTTTCGTTTGTGCTTTCTTCTAGGGCTCGGATGGCTAACAGTGGGAGCTGTCCTACTGTGGATGAAATCAATTTATTGACCAGAAATTTTATCAAGGGAATACCACAACATATTACCAGCAAGACCGCCACCCCTGTTAGTGCCAAGATTACACCTATCTGGTATAACCAGTCTTTCCATGATATCCACCCTCTCCTTAGAGTCCCAAACAGTGAAAATAGTGGGCCAATATTCATTCCATTCCCTACAATGTATCCAGAATCGTCAGTTTCATTTCTCCCTCCTATGGAGTTACTTAACAGTTCCTGTTGCATCTCCTCAAGTGTGATTAAGAGCTCTGTCAAATTTCCGTCTTCCCCTGTACGCATGGGAATAGCTGTGCAACATTCGGTGGCTTTGATCATAATACAAACTCCTTGTTCATCAGCCATCATCATCTCGATAGCTAATCTATTTTGCATTGTCATTAGCGAGGTGGCGTGCAGTTGTTCGGTTAAGGCTCCTACTGCTGCCAATGTCCAGTTCAGGTATCTTTGCTGATTATACCACAAGTAATTAATCCACTGCACCTCCTGGAACCTAGAACGGATTTTTGGAGTAACCCCGAACAGAGCCAATGCCCATCCCCATTTATCCGCATCTTCATCTGCTTTAACTCTGCTACTGTCTATGGCTTCTAACTGTCGGGGTATCCCTTCTGGTATCCCGTTTCTTACTGTGATGTTGTAGTCTGTTTTAAACGTCATTATTCCTCTTTTCTTACGAAGTTTCTGTGGCATGGGTTGTATTGAATTTGGCATTTCAATTACTGTTATAGCTCCTGTGAGCATCACAGGAGCACAAAGGCCCTTCCAATTAGGGGACAGCGATGACAGGAGTTTCCTTCTTTGTCCGCATATCCAAAAGATGTCAGCTAAGGGTACCGTTCCCTTAGCTAAATTTGGAGTAGATACCCATGAAGCATGGGTGAGATTCAGTCCAATTACAGACCCCCCTGTGGCCGGTATTATTTGTTCACACTGTATGCCTGCTGCTGGCAGGGTGTGACAGACGGTAATGTTCCATGCTGTTTTGGCCGGTTTGTATTCTTGCTGCTTTTGCATACACTGTATGTGGTGTTTTGGCTGGGTCGTCCCTACCTGCCAATCGCTTATGTATTGTGCTACTAAGCCTTTAGCTATACAGAATGGGTGTATCATCCCTTTCTCTATTTTAATCATAGGTGGAACGGTTCCTTCTGTACTTAGGGGCACTGGACAAAGTTTACTGTCGGCAGCATATTTTTCATCACCTACTGCCATTTTCATAACACATTGTGTATAGCATTCTGCTTGGTCTGAGTTATGTTGGGGACTCCTATAACAGTTGTTGATATCAGGTAGGGGTTTAGCCTGAGGTATCACACCTTTCCGGTGACAGGCTATGCAAGGCTTTTCACTGATCTGCCTAGCCGAAAATTTCAACCATTGGTAAAATAAATTGGTCTTCAACCCTTGTGTGCGGGCTAGGTCTGTACTGGGATCCCATCTCCCTAAGTGACTGCTTGTTTCTAGGCTTCTAATTGTCCTCTTTTTCCTTGGTTTGATTTTTACCCATTTTGTGGCTTCATGTACTGTAACAGTTACGTCTTGCTTGGTTTCCCTGCATCCTCTTTTATCACAAATTACCTCTATGTTGAGTGTTCCCTCCTCTTCACATTTGATGCTAATGGCTTCGCCTAATATGTAATCCCCCAGCTTTCCCTGTATTCCTATGTTCTTGTAGGCTTTTGATTTAATGTATACCAAATTATATGTTTTTCCTGTGTTTAGAATGCCTTGTTTAGCTGCTATTGCGGCCATGGCCACGGCACAGTCCGTTGTATGTTTTGGATGTCTATTTTCTCCCATACTGACCACCAGTAGTATTGTCAATCCCTTGAATAATTCCTTAATCATTGCTCTGATGACTGTTGAGATGTGCTACTAGATGTGCTACTAAGTGAGCTGTCACTAGGGATGTGTGGTGTATCTGTGCTTTGTCTGGGTTGTACTTCCTGCGGTTCTTCTGTCGGTAAATCTACTGAGTTGCTGTCCGAGTCTGATGTCTCCTGTGGCCTGTCTATCTGTCGGTCTGTATTTCTGTCTGTCTGTTGGCCTGCGTCTCCAGTTGTTTCTGAGTCTGCATCTGAGTCTGTCGCTGCTCTATCTGGCAGGGATCCACTACTCTCTGAAGCTGTGCATCGTCTTTGTTCAATCAGTCTCTGTGAGCGCCTTGGCCAGTGTTCGCCTGGCTGCAGGGAGGCGTGGCCTTCCCTCGGTGCTTCTTCTGGCTGCAGGGAGGCGTGGCCGTCCCTCGGTGCTGCTGTAGGGTCTCTGGCTTCTCCTGCTTCCCCCCTTGGCCCGGCGGCTCTGCCAAGACGAGCTTGCCGAGGCCGCAGGGGCGCTGGGCCACCAACCCTACAGCAGTGGTTTAAATGAAACCAAGTGTCCTTACCGTCTACTTTGACTGCTGTACGTGAGGCAAGAATAACTTTAAAAGGACCTTCTCGGCGGGGCCTGTCCCACTTCTTTTTGAACACCTTGACGTAAACCAGATCACCAGGCTGGATGCTCTGATTTTCGAGTGGAATCTCTGCTTCTCTGTCTTCTGTAGCACCTTTGACCTGCAAAAAGATAGTTTTGTGTATTTGGGTTAACTGTCTCAGATAATTATGCCATTCGTCTTGTAGCTGCTCCAGCGATGGTCCTTCGTAGGGTCCTCTCAGGTATGGAATAGGCATCGGCCGACCTGTAAGAGCTTCAAATGGTGTCAAATGGGTTAGTCGGTTAGTTTGTGAGCGCATTGACAATAAAGCAAGCGGCAACGCATCCAGCCAGGTTAGTTTGCCATTGCTGTCTGCTATGATTTTTGCTAGTTTGTTCTTTAAAATGCCATTAGCCCGTTCCACCGCCCCATTTGATTGGGGGTGATAAACACACCCAAACTTCTGTTTGATACCCAATTGTTTGAATGTTTCTTGTGTAACCTTGGCTACAAAAGCCCTACCGTTGTCAGATGAGATAGTATCTGGAATGCCAAATCTTGGAAAGACGTCTCGGCACAAGAATTTGGCTACCGTTTTATGGTCTTGATTTGCAGAGGCTACTGCCTCAATCCATCGGCTGAATCTGCATATCACTACCCAAACATATCTCATTCGTTTAACTCGGTTTTCAGCTCCCATGTCTATGAAATCCATCATAAGATGTCTGAATGGCCCATCAGGGACCGGAATGTGGGCTAAAGGGGCTGTGAATGATTTCCGGACATTGTACTGTGCACATACCTCACACTCATTCAACAAACGGTCCACTGTTGCTGCCATATATGGCGCCTCGTTTAACCCACATTCGTTTTTCTTCTCCACTGGCCCTACTTTGAGCCACTATCAGTGCGTCAAGTGAAACCAGTGGGGCACAATCTTGGATGGTTAGCAGGGGAAACATATTTTCTCCTTGTGCTCCTTTGCGAGCTGCGTCATCTGCTAGGTTGTTACCTTGAGCTATGATGTTATTATTCTTTTGATGACCTGCACATTTAATGATGGCTACCTCAGACGGTAATTGGAGAGCTTGTAACAGTTGGGAAATCGCTTCTCCATGAGTGACAGGGGTGCCATCTGCTCTCAGGATCCCCTTTGTTTCCAAATGTTTGCATGTACATGACATACGCCATAAGCGTAGGCTGAGTCTGTGTAGATATTAACACGTTGATCTTTAGCTATCTGGCAAGCCATAGTTAAGGCTTTGATTTCTGCCAGTTGGGCTGAACAAGGCTGATCAATTCCTTGGGACTCCAGTAATTCAAAGGTTTCGCCATCCGTGTTTAGTTTAACAATCCCCATACCCGCATGCAATCCCTCGGCATCCCGAAAGCATGAGCCATCCACGAACAGGGTTAGATCTGCATCTATGGCGTGATTATACAAATGTTCTCTGGCTCTCAAAAATTTCTCTGTCTCTGCCACACAGTTATGTGGAGTACCATCTAACGGTGTGGTCATTTTGGTGGCGGGATTCACCGTGTGACAACGTTGTTTTGTTATTTCTGGAGCGGACAACACAACTTCATATCCAGTGCGTCTAGCTTGTGTTAAGACAAAACGTTGACTGGTTAGCAGGGCATGTAACTGATGCGACGTGTACAACGTTACTGCATGTCCCATGATTATGGATGATGCTTTTTGAAATGCAAAGGCAGCTGCTGCTAGACCCTGATAGCATGGTGGCAATCCTGTTTCAATGTTGTCAAGCTTTGTACTATAATAGGCCAATGGTTGTTTTCCTTCATTTGTTTCCTGCATTAGTACAGCACAAGCATATCCAGTTTTTTCAGTAACATACAAATGGAAAGGTTTCCCATAATCTGGGTTACCTAACGCGGGAGCAGATTGCATGTCTGTTTTTAGGGCCTCAAAAGCTCCCGTTGCCTCATCTGTCCAGACGAGGAGAGCTGCATTGCTTGTTTGCCCCACTGCTCTAATCATGGCACGCAAAGGTGCAGTTTTTATAGCATAATCACAAATCCACGGCCGACTGTACCCTGCCATCCCAAGGAATGAAAGCATCTGTCCCACTGTTTGGGGGTTTGGGAGCCTTGATTATAGCCTCCACTTGGCTTGGGGCTATACATCGCGTGGTCCCACACAACTGTCTTCCCAAGTATTCTACTTGTTGTTTGCAGAACTGCAATTTGTCCTTACTTACTTTATGACCTCCATCTGCCAATGCATGCAATACAATTAATGAATCTTTTTCACACTGTTCTTGAGTCTCTGATGCAATAAGGAGATCATCCATATATTGCACCAATGTACTGGGTATGTCAAGGTGTTGTAAATCTTCAGCCAGGACTTTGTTAAAGATGGCTGGGGACAGGTTCAGTCCCTGAGGTAGCCGTGTATACGTTAGCTGTTGTCCCAGAAATGTGAATGCAAACAAATGTTGTGAGTCTGGGTGCACAGGCACACTGAAATAGGCTGAACACAGATCGATTACTGTGTACCATTTTACTCCAGCAGGGATGCTTGATAGTATAGTATGCGGATCAGGTACTATAGGTGCATCCATTTCTATTATTGCATTGATAGGACGCAGATCATGTACCAGCCGATACTCTTTGGTATTGTTTTTAGGGATAGGAATAGATAGGAGTATTGCATGGGCTTGCAGTTTTTATTAGAACTCCAGCTGCCATTAGTCCCTTAATTACTGGTTTTATGCCTTCAATAGCCTGAGGTTTTAATGGATACTGCCTTTGGTGAGGCAGTTTTGCTCCCGGTTTTACTTTTATTTTTACTGGTAAGGCTGTTTTTACTAGTCCTACATCCGTTTTGCTTTTGGACCACACCACTGGTGGTATTTGCTCTAACAATTTCTCTTGTTGGGCCGATAACACCATCTGTCCCTCTGGTCTAGGATTGAGCTCCACTTTTTGAGCTATAGCCTCATCATTTACTTTTAAATTAATTCGTATAAACTGCTGTCTTTTGACAGATGTACTTGTGGACTTTCCATGTTTGCCATTCTTCAACTTCTGAGGCTGTCTTTACCATTGGACCTAGGTCATGGGATTCGTACTTTTCTGAGACTAAAAGGGTCACATGAGGCGTGGCATTTGGCACTTGATACCATTGTTGTTCAGCTGAAGTTAGCTTGACAGAAGCTGCGGCCCTTGGGGGCCTAAATAAATTTCTGTGGTGGTTATGTGAAACAGCCGTTGATTCATCAATGCATCCCAGCAGCATGCATAGTCAGTTTGTTCTTGTTTGGCATCGAACATCAGGGTGACATGTAAAGGTAAACTAGGTGTACATACTGCTTCATAGTGTTGTTCTGCCCAGGGCTTCCATTTTTCCCATTCCAGTTGAAGATTTGAATTTTCTGGTTGTAACTTCAGCCAGTATAACCATGGGTTGCACAGGTCGGACCTTGTTTTCCATGTCCATAAGCACCATAATGTTGGCGAGTGCTTCGTCAGGAAAGTGTATTTGCAGTCCTTGGTGGGTACACACTATCTGGGTTTGTAGCTTACATAAAATGTCTCTTCCCAGCAAATTCACAGGTGTATTTTGTGAGTATAACAGGGGTGCTTCAATTGTTTTTTCCTGCAATCGTTACAGGAAGTGGGCGTGTAAAAGGTATTATTTGAGTTTTCCCAGAGAAGCCGATGGTCTTAATTACAGACCCAGAGAGGGGGAGATGAGCGCCCATTTTCCCTATGCAAGAGTATGTTGCCCCCTGTATCCACCATGAACGGGAAATCTCTGTTTTGTATATTAACAGTGACGGTTGGCTCTTCCTTAGGTATCATCGAAATAGCCAATGCCACCGTTTCCCCCTCTGTCTTCTCTAGGGCCTCCCTATTGCCAGTAGGCAGAGGGTCCAACCCAAGGTCGGGCTGGACAATTTCTCATTCGATGTCCAGGTTGTCCACAGCTCCAACACTCATTAGAGGGTTGATCCCCTATTGGGGGTGTTGGTCCCATAGGCGGTCCCGCTTGACTGTTCCTGGAGCTGAGTTTTGGAATCTGCTTCCAAATGAAGGTTGGCAAGATCCTCTTCGCCACCCTCCTCTTTGACCTTGAAAGTTCCGTGACTCTCCTCTCCACCCATGACTGTAGGTGGGTCCATTTCCGGGTGTGCCAGTGCTATGGTAGTGATAGTGATGCTCCACTGGTGCTGAGACTTCTCCTGCAGCAGTGCTCCCTGCTGCTCCTTGGGGGCTCTGTGTGGCTGTTACCACAGGTGCCTGTATGGTGGCAGCAGTGTTTGTCGTAGGGCCTGTGCTTGCCGACTCAGAAGGAACAGGGGTCATCATTGGTGCCTGGGTCTTTGTTTTTTCTTTCTTGACTTTGGTTAGCTCTCCCAACTGCATCTGCACCAATTTTTTCGTCAGGGATTTTGCTGCATCTTCTTCTTTTTGTTTTTCTTTCTTGTAGATTTCAAGATGGTGACAAATATGCTCAGAGTATAAAGCCCAATTCATTTTCGATAGTCCCACGACTCCATCTAGGGCTTTCTGTACCTCATCTGGTAGAGCCTTTTTTACAGTTATTTTAAACAGGATTTCAGTTGCTGGAGAATGGTTCCATGCATTTCCTGTTTCCTCCGCCCATCTTTTCTGGAATCGGTGCAGGAACTTCTTTGGGCACTCTTCAGGTGTCCACTCCTCATCATCCAATTTAGAGGGATCCAAAACCTCAGGGTACTTTCTTCTCAGTCCTTCCCACATGGAGTTTCTATAGCGATTAAAGGGGACTTCATCATGTTGATTAGTGCCCATCATTTGTGTTAGTCCAACCTTTCCTGCTAATTCTTCAGTGTCATGTTTTCCCATGACATGCATTAGCAAGGCTTTTATGTCACCTAAAGACAAGGTTACCCCTGCAGTGCCTTCTTCTAAGGCAGTTATCCATCTCCCAGCTCCTTGGGTGATGTCTGGCAGCCTGTTGGCCAGCCCCACCATGTCTGTCCAGCTCCATGGGGTATACACATGATGACCATTTCTAACCACCAATGGGCATATGAGGTCTTCGTCCTCCTCTTCTTCTGTGCGGGCTCCATACTGTCTTCCAGATCGAGTGCGACTGACTGGTTCCAGGCAGTCCATCCAGTCGGTTATATTCTGTTCTAAAGCCGCTATGTCTTTGGCTACACATCGTTGTCTTTGCCTGAGTCGGGCCTCTTTTGCACTCTCAATGATGATCTCACCAGAAATTTTTCGGGTGGGTGGCTGTATAATGTGATTCCCTTGATTGGCGTCGATTGTTGTAATATTCTTCTTTCCTCGGCGTCCCTATGTCTTTGTATTCTTCCTTCGCTAGCCGAAATTGCTCAGCTAGTTCTTCATTATCTCTTCTGGCCAGATCCAGTGTGTCACAGAAGCTCTTGTGCCAGTCTTCGGAGCCTCTATAGCCTGTGAAGGTCCAGTCGGCTGACTTATGGTGGGAGGGGACGGTTTTCAGTGGACCTCGATGTGCAGGCGGAGCCTTCAGGTCTCTCTCTTTATCCTCGTCTGCCTCCGTGTCACTGTTATTTGTGGCCCCCCCTGCTGGTCGTGGTGAGCGACCACTTACTTTCGGACTTGGAGACCTTGTATGATCCATTTGACAGACTGAGGACCTGTCTCCTTGTGGCTCTCGAGCTTTTAGTGTCAGTGTGAATTTGCCCTCCACATCCATGCCTTGGTCCTCTTCACGAGTTCCTAATACAAATTGTCCAGCTGTCTTTCCCATATCATGACGTTTATATGGGGGTGGCTCTGCTTCCCAGCTCGGTGCACTGGCTTTAGTCTCTTGGATCTTTCCTCCGTCATTTTTTCTCTTTTCTGCTGTAGCCTCTGTGCTTCCTGCTTGAACAAGGCCAAAACTTCTTTTTCTTCAGTGCGTTTTTTGTTGTTTTTCACGTTCTTCTGCTGATCTTTAATTTCTTTTTTCTGTATTTCTACCGCACTGCTTCACACATCACCGGATCAAATGATCCCACCAAAGGCCATTGCCTGCCCCCATGTGACCTTTTGTGCCACTTTCTCATACATTGGTTGGCCTTAGTGCGTTTTCCTGGATATTTTCTTAGTACTAAGTCTAGCGGGGTACTTTCCCGACCTTGACCTTGAGAGTTACCCATGTAACCCTGACAAACGCTATGTGAGGTGTTTCTATGGTGTTCTGGTAGTCCCTCAGGGGCTGTCCTGATCCAGACCAATAACTTGCTGGCTGTAACACCTGTTTTGTATTTTAAACCCTTAAAAAGGATTAAATTTCCAACTGTTATGCCCGTCTTCTTTTTCTTTAACTAAATACGAAAATTTACCTGTTTCCCACCGAACCTTCCTTGGGACCACAGTCAGAGTCAACCTAGGAAACAGTTCTTCACCTGGATCGGCTGGCAGTGTTATTAAATGATTTAATGGTATGCTAGTTCTTTATTAGGATCAGCACAAAGCAGCTCCAGCCACGGGGTTAAACCCTGATGCCACAGACGTCTTATCAGCAGCTCCCAATTAATTAGAGGGAATTGTTCTTTCTTTTGCTTCAGATTGATTACCTTAGTAATCTGCCATAATTTCTGATTGATCTCTTGTTCGTCCTGCCAATGTTCTGCTCCTACCCTGTCAAAATAGGTCCTTTCCAGCCAAAAATGTGTCCTGATTCCCTGGGTTTCGATGTCTCCGTCAGTCAAGTAATGTTCTGGGAGTATTATTTCATCATCACTTAAGTCTCCCATCAATGACTGTCCCAAGCATTGATCAGTCTGTCAGCTTTTTCACTATAATCTAAGCTTTATCTCTTTTGATTTATAACCAACTTTATTTATTTAATCCTCTTACAACCCTAACACTTCCTAATGTCTTTGCTCCCGACTTTCTTCTATTTTCCTTCTAATTTTTTAACTTTCTGCTTCTAGTCTTTTTCTGCTATATTTGTTTATTAGTTTTCTCTCTTTGAAATAATATCTACCTTTTCTGTATTTACATAGCACTCTTCTCCTGTCTTTTTCTTCACTGTCTCTGTTTCACACTTTACTCTCTGCCTGTCATGCCCCTCCCAAGTCCTCCTGTTGGGTCTAAATACCTCCCCCTCGTACTCTTTCACATTAATCTTGTATGTCAGCCAGCTTGCAAGCCCACAGCTTTTTGCTTGCACCTCCCCGCTTACTCTCCACTCTCCCACACACAATTTTCAACAGCTTTATACACAAAAATTATTAAAAACAACTTTCTATATATCTCTATCTAGACTTCTGCCACTTTTCACTCCGCGGCTTTAAACAACCTTTTTATTCACTTAACACCAATGTGTTCTGTTTAAGCATGTATCTCTTCTTCACATTAGACAGCTTCTCCGGCGCTGTCAGCAACTTCATATATTACTTTTTTACAAGCCCTCTTTGAGCGTACAATATTTCATTTACTTCTACGCCTTACCGCGCCTCGCGTGCGTATCCTGTGCTTAATATATTATTTTTCACCAGCTCCTTTCTGAGCATACAATATTTCATTTACTTCTACGCCTTACCGCGCCTCGCGTGCGTATCCTGTGCTTACTATATTATTTTCACAAGCTCCTTTCTGAGCATACAATATTTCATTTATTTCTACGCCTTACCGCGCCTCGCGTGCGTATCCTGTGCCTTTCTGCACTTTCTTCTACCTTTTTTTTTCACTTACTGAGCTCCTCGTGAGCTTAATGTGCCTTTGCACTGAAAATATTCTCTTTTTCTTTTCTTATAAAAAAACTCATATTACTGTGTACTTAATTACTTATTCTTCTCCCACGCCCCACAAGCGTGTATCTGGTGCCTTACTGCACTATTTTCTGCTTCATTAATTCTCATGTATTCTGCACTAACTCTTCATTCATTTTATTTTTTTTTTATAGTTTTTCTCTTTCTTAAAAAATGACGTCCTTTATTGAGCTCTTTACTTACTGTCAGCTGTGCCACTTTGCACTTTTAAATCTCTTTATCACGTACGGTATTTCTACTGCGCCCCCTCAGGCGCTTATCTTGTGCTTCCTCTGCAGTATTCTCTGTTAAACTCTTTTTCTCACTTATTTCACTTCAGTCCTCTGTTAAACTCTTTAAACAACCTTGTATTACCTTGTATCTATTTGTCAGTATACTCCCCTAAATTAACCCCTACAGCGCATGCTATCAGCCGGCACGTTAGTAACGAATTTCAACACCAATTATTCCCCAAGCATCCAGGTTAGTTCTTCACAGCACTCTTTCCGCACCAGAGTTCATGAACATTCCTGACCTTTCACTCACACAGACATTCTTTTTCCCGGGAACACACACACCTTCTGAGCATTTTATCTACAAGGCCTGATAATTTCAATCTTATCTTTTTAGTCTCTTATCAATTTTCTTAGTCCAGGTTCTTTTGGGTAAGAGGCAATTAAAAAATATCACCTGTCAACTTGGGCGGAAATCCCGACTCACTCCTCCAGATCGTGCAGAAATTATAAAAGGTTTCTGCTTACCTTTTAGTCGTGATCACTGTTATTTACGGTCTGGAGGGATGAGCTGGACTGCCCCAGGCTGCCGGAATGCCCCTGGACCCTCCTGGCTGGCTCGCCAAGTTCTGTCGCGGCTCGTCTTTAGTCTTCTCAGGATGTCGTCTTTTAGATAACACAAACTAATTGCAAGTGATATGCTAGAAAATGACACAACACTTTAGAATAATTCAGCCTTAAGCAAGATAAATGCACAGAGTTTTTAAGTTTATTTAAGCCTTCGACACAAAGCTTAGACAAACTGAGTCCTCTAGAGAGACCTGAATAGGTGACAACCGCGCTCATCTATTTATTGGAGACCCGCGGGCATCGCTCCTCCTTCGACTTTTTTATTTATTTCATTCCCAAGACATGGTTTTCTATTGGAAGCGTCCTCTAGTGAACCCTAAGCAGGTGTTAGGCCATTATTTCAATGTGACAAACGCTCCCATTAAAACGTGAAGGATTTACAACTGATTTTTTTAAAAGACCTTCAGCCACAGGTGCAGCTGGCCTGAGGCCCCCCTCCGCACGTGGCCTCAGCCACACGTGCAGCTGGCCTGAGGCCCCTGCACGCGGCCTTCGGGAAAGCACCTAAAGGCCTTGGAAAGCCCCCTGACAGACTGAATGACTAATAGAGCCCCTTTTTTTTGGGTTGAACACCTGCTAGTTCAACCAGAGGACATACAGTTCGGATCAGGACACTTGATAGTTCATCACAGTTCAAATATGGACCTAAAAATTCTTCTACAGATACTTAATCACCACTGATTCCAGTTAACTGGAATATGTGTATAACTGTATATAATGCTGTTCTTGTGAACTGAACTCCTCAGCTGTCACGTTTATGATGAAAGTACACCTTGAAGAAACTCCAGAGGTCTGCGTGTCTCAGTAGCACTGTTATGACCCACTCAGTTATCCACTAACTTAGCCATGTCAACTAGGGGGACGACTCTTGGGTCACAACTTGATGAATGTACACTCAACAAAAATATAAACGCAACACTTTTGGTTTTGCTCCCATTTTGTATGAGATGAACTCAAAGATCTAAAACTTTTTCCACATACACAATATCACCATTTCCCTCAAATATTGTTCACAAACCTTTTATATTTTTGTTGAGTGTAGTATCAGTCACGCTGAGCATTAGCCCTGCAACTTCCACTTGGACATGGTATTTAGTATTTTTCAGATGTCACAGGACATATACACTTATACACATGTAGTATCAAAGGACCTGCAAATAGTGAAAGGTTGGAGTTGTGGGACATGCCTGCAGCGGGGGTTGGGGTGAGAGGAGAGAGACGCCTGCATGAGCGGACCTATGGAAATTCTGAATACAAACAGGCGCTACACAAGTAAATGCAAGTGACACCCCCTGGGGGTAAAGCAACAAAAGCATTCTCAGTGTCCGAATATATTTGAGCCTGACTGTGAAACTCCTTCGCTCGGCTGTAGCTGGTGGGAAATTTGAGTCGTGTCAACTGGTCTCTAGAAATTACAGCACATACAGTCTGGAAACATTTGTGACCAACTTGTGGTTAGTTAGTAACCAGCATGTGTTGTGTGTGTTGTGTGTGTTGTGTGTGTCTGCCGGTCGTATCGACAGACTCCCCAAAGGAGTTTGATTTAACACAGTTTCGTAAATGCAGACAAAGCTCTTGTTGTCTGTATTTCTCTTGAGAAGAAAAATGATCCCTCTCTCAACTTTCTCAGCAGTTTGATGGATGTTACGCTTCCTTTGCATTCGTTTCTTCTTTTGTCTCACCAACTCAGACACGCTGCTCTAATAGTAGGATGGAAACCAGACGGATCCGCACGTCCAAAAAGCGCACTTCATCTTTTTCTCTGTGGTTCCTTGCAGGGTCTTTTCAGATAGCAGCAGGAGCATCAAACTAAAGATAGCTGAAGGCGGCGCTGGACTGTTCGACCTCACAGCTGGAAGAGTTCTACTCGGATCCTCACCGCTGTGGCTGGTACGTCCACCTTCTTACCAAATCCGCTGCAAGCAAAACCATATGGTCTAAAAGCCTTCTCATAACTCTCTGCTGCATGCTCTTTGCACAGGAGCCCTGAAGTCCTACCTCAGGGAACTTCCTGAACCCCTAATGTCATACGGCTTGTATGACGAATGGACTCAAGCCTCCAAGTAAGAACACCTACGCGATGCTTTTAGTTGTCTGCAAAGAATTTTCTCAGTGCTTATAAGCCCTAATAAACACCTGAAGCACTGTGAGCGCAGCCGCCTGAGAAACTTCACTTTTTCATTATTTTAACAGGCAAATATTGTGTGTGTGGTTTCAGTGTGTCTGATCCTGACAAGAGGCTTCAGGCTCTGTGGGTGACATGTGACCATTTGCCTAAATCCGAACAAGTCCAACTGAGGTAAAACTGTCTTTTGTTCTTTATGTGCTTCACCGTGTTGGGTGAGTCTGTCAGATGATGTAATAAACTCTGGTGGGGCTGCAGTACAAAACTGAAACAGGTTATGTATTCATCGAGCACACTCTTCAGAGTGTGAAAATGAGAACGGCAGCCAGTGGTTTTGGCTCTGGGGGGAGCTGGACCAATAGAACTTTCTGTCGTCAGTGGCTCAGTGTTGTAAACTGAATGTGCACGGTCAGCAGTGCATAAATTTCTTGCAACTAAGCGTGAAGTTACACTTCTGCTGTCGGCTTTGGGGCAGGTGCAAAGCATTTGATCCACTCTAGAAAACCGCCTACTGCACCCCCCCCAAAAAAAAAAAAAACATCTTTAACAACTACATATGTATTTGGGTATATTTGTGGGGGAATTCTTGATATTCCAATGAATTTTGCATCCTTCTCACCATGTGTCTATACCATCTACAACCCCAATTCCAATGAAGTTGGGACATTGTGTAAAATGTAAATAAAAACAGAATATAATAATTTGCAAATCCTCTTCAACCTAATTCAAGTGAATACACCACAAAGACAAGATATTTACTGTTCAAACTGATACACTTTATTTTTTGGCAAATATTTGCTCATTTTGAAATGGATGCCTGCATCACGTTCAACAACACTCAATAATATCTATTTTAGCCGTTATAAAACAAATATGAATGTTTTACATTCTTTCAATGGTACGATATTTAATTCGGTTGAAAGCTGGAACATACCATTCAACTCGGCTTTGCCTCGTTGAATGGTATGTTCCAGCTTTCCACGTCATGAAATATTTGTACCATTGAACTCATAAACATTCATTATTTATATAACAACGGGGAACAATGGCTGTTGATCATTACAATCTGGACTCTCACGCCATTCCAGCAGGGGGCAGTAAATCATCTATCATCTTAAAGCTATAACTATGTGCAGCTCTTTGGTCAGTTTCTATCATTTTAAGTGTGCTTTAGAAATAAAGGTTGAGTTGAGTTGGCCTCTGTGTAAATGTATCCGTGTGTGTACCTTCGAACACGGATAAACAGGGGAGAGCTGACCATTGCCGATTGGTATGTTTATGTATTTTGGGTCAAGGATGAATGCTGCCAAAATGGAATGTTGATAGGACTAATATTTTTGGAAAAGCTATAGATATTAGCTAACAATAATGAACAAAGGATGTTGATAATTACATTCTGGATTCACACACCATGCCAAATGTTTATAGAAACTTTGCATAATTTATTCCCGAGCTTGAAAAATATCAGCTACCTATTTTATAAATACCCAATCTAGAGGCCGTGGATCCCCACGGGCAACACGCTGGTCTTATTCTATTCTGCCTTAGTGCTTGTCAGAAAGATCCAGGCAAGAACCTCGGCATTTCTGACAAGATTGTGCCATTTAATATTCATTGCGAGTGTCTTGGTGATGTTCCCCAAGTTGGTTCTCTTGGAATTGTAGTCCATATTTCATAGCGATATAGGAGCACTGGTAAAACAATTTCTTGGTAGGCTGGTAACTTGATGTCCAGTTCCCTATCAAACTTGGGTTTGATAGGAAACAGCATTCTTAGTTCTTCCACTTGTTTTGTTTTGGAATATCTTTGCAATACACCAAAGAGTTGAAATACAGTTTTTCTGCTACTGATGTGGAAAAAAAAGGAAGACATTACTCGTACCTTCAGGATCTGTGGCATGTGGATGGCCATCTACAGAAATCAGAGTCCACCATTCAAAAATAATGTTGGTCGTCCTCAACCATGATATGTAGGAACACATGGATTGATCATAATCCTCTTGTTTGACATCACCTCTAATGTGGCTTATCTCTCCATCTCTCAATTGGCTAGGCCGACCAATAATCCTCATCGATAACTAAGGCACTGACAAACAGATGATCTTTTATTTCTTGACACTTTGTGCGCTCCTCCTGTGCTATTTAACTCTCAGGGTATGTTGTCAATATTATCCTTCCCATTGTCTTATGTTGACTATTTGTTGGTTTATTGCTTCTTCTCGTAGCCTTACTTGTTCATCTGAATCCCCAAAGCTTGTCTGGGACACATGGCCAATTTAGAATGATCCCACTTCCATTTACGTGCTTTAAAACATTTTTATTTTTGCATTTTTCTTGTTTATATCATATACACGTAGGCCTAACAAGCATACCCAGAGCTTTGGAAAGGATCCATTAATGCATGATTACTGAGAAAAAGAGGCTAATAGCTTTAATGCCTACACCAAAACAAATTTGTTAGGACAACCGCCACACAGTCTCCAAAAATAACACCAGATCCAATGTTAGCCAGTTAGCTTAGCTGGTTCAGACTTGAAGAGTGTTCAGGCTTCTTTTGTCACCCTTAGCCACATCTTTATGCATTAATGAGTTCATCATGACGTAGCCAGAATCAGAACTGCTGCTGCTGCCAAGTATGGCGACAGATGCCCAGACATATTGGCTCATGTTGGCTGTTCCATATCTCTATAGAAAACCTATGATGGCGTCACGTAGGCTTTGTCCCAGTATATATGTAGTCTATGTGTTCGTGTCCGCACTAACTAAAGAATGCCTCATCTGATTTGGGGGGGGATTCGGGGAAGGCTAGAGGAAGGTTCCTTTCAAAAATGGCTGTCTTTGGTTATCCATATGATTCCTGCGAACGCCATCTTGATTTTAGTTTCAACGCAATGACTAAACAACACGTGCTCTGATTATAACATTTCTTGTCTGTGAATTGGGGAGGTTACAGGAAAGTTCTTTTCAAACATGGGGTAGACTGTCGCACAATGTTTATTTGATTTTCATGCAATATGACTCATCTGATTGAAACCATTTCTTGGTAGTGTGTTGGGGGAGGCTAGAGGAAGTTTCCTTTTGAAAATGGGAGGTAATACACCACATACCACTGTGAAGGAGCAGTCCTTCGCGATACAAATACAACATATACCATCTGTAAAGCACCAGTCTCTCACAAAATTATTTCCAGACTTCATTGTAACCACTACTATAAAACGATACACCAGCTTAACACGCGAGCAGGGGCATATGCCATGCTTTTTCTTGATCTTGTTTTGGTTTGATACTGGAGCTTTATTTTTTTAGTATCGTAGGAGATGCTGTTGCAGCCTAGCTAAAAGCTACTTTGGCATCAGACGTCAGTGCTAAAGTTAGGGCCCCTTCACACATAGTACGAATAAGTACAAATCAGGGCGAATCACGGCGAAATGGCTGGTATGAGCAAACCACAAAAACATCGAGTTGATGTTGTGAGGGACACGTGGTCGGGCAGGCGCGAATGATAGCACTGCGAGAGCTTCATGCACGAAACTCTCGCAGCAGGAACACAGTGCGATCAGCTGGAGCATGTGTAACCACATTGTGCAGCTGCTGTGAAAGAAAAAATACATGCCACCCACAGGATTCGAACCTACAATTTACAGAAGCTCTGATTGCCAGCCAAAAACTTTACCACTGTGCTACCATTGCTGCCCTATAAAAAATGCGGAAGAATGGATGAAATCAACAAAGAGATGAATGTATTTAAAAAATAAAACCACACACCATAAAAACAACACTGCATTTTATTGAATCCCTCTTATCGAGTGGACAATACAAGTATGAACCGTCTGTTCGTCTGTAGATGACCCATGGTCACAGACGTACAGTCATGAAATGACATGAATGAAGCAGTTCCTGCACTCGTACCATGTCCACATCTACTGGCCTGGCGTGTTCTGTCGACAGCGCGCCACAGGACAGACACTGCATCATGTGGAACAGAGCTCACATGGGTGATGTGACATTCAGATCGCCAGCTGCGTGTTATGATCTGACAGTCCATTTCACCTGGGACAACCTGTCAATGTGTGCTCGCTCGCTGCAGCCCATTGCAACAGCGATATATGTTTTTATGTATGTCCACATGAGGACAGCAAGCAGACACACCTGCCTCAGTGGACAGTTGTAAGTTCATGTTCATCCTAACACGGTACGTGTTGCCCAGCCGTGACGTCCAGAACAAGAGATCTCAACAGCTGCGGCTGTCAGCAGACACACCCCCTATCAGTTCAGCGCACACACCAGTGTGTCATTGTGTTTCTGTGTTATGCAATCATTTCTTTTTAGTTATTTTTACTGCTAGTTATCTCCCCACCCCAACCGCCACACATCCACCACACACACACGCCACATGTGTTGCGGGGGGAGTCAACACTCTGGCAGGCCACATGTGCGTTGCTGTTTTACAGAGCCACACTCGTGGGGGCACTTAGACAAATTTCACATCCAGCTCAAAAGTGATGGTTTGCTCACTATTTTTGTGCTAACAGCGCGAACGGCACCACATTTTCTAAGTGCCAAGTGAGCGGTGTAAGATGTTCATGTGTGTCACCTGGAATTTGGCCCATACCTGCTGTGAGACGGATCAAATGGTCTCTCACAGCGCACACTCTTTCAGCCGCTCGTGTGCGCGAATAGCTGTAGCAACAGGTATACGAGGTGTTGGAGGCAGCTCCAAATTTACACGTATTGCATATGATTCCTGCTTCATTTGTAATTCAGCCACATTTGTACTGTGTGTGAAGGGGCCCTCAGCAAAACTATCCAAAGTCCACCTTTATTAAAAAACTGTTTTTAATAACAAATCTCTTCAAGGTATTTGGTGAAATTTCTGGCAAACTGGCTCAGGAAAGTGATGTAAATAAGATGACTCCCAGCAACATCGCCATAGTTCTAGGACCCAACTTGCTCTGGCCAAAGACTGAGGGGTAAGAACTACATGCACCTCATTAAGAGTGCAAAGTGAAACTTATGTTAATTAAGCTCTTTATGTTTGATGCCTTCACTGTCTCTCTGTGCATTCAGGACGCTGGCAGAGATGGCGGCAGCTACATCGGTCCACGTGGTTGCCATCGTTGAGCCAATTATCCAACATGCTGATTGGTTCTTCCCTGAAGGTTAGAAATCACTATAAAGTAGGTTTCTTTTTCTGTGTTGAGCTTAGTCTTGGAGTTCGTAAAAAAAACATCAGAATCCAAGTTTTTTTGAGAATCAACATATCTCTACATAGACCTATGTAGGAGCTGTGTCCGCATTCTCTACATTACATTGGACCTGTTCTCGGTGGGTGTTGAACTCGTTCAGGGCTGCCCCCCTTGTCAGTAATCCTGTTCCTGATGTTCATGGACAGGATTGTAAGGCATAGTCAGGGACCGGAGGGTGTCCAGTTTGGTGACCTCAGAGTTCCATTTCTTCCTTTTGCGGATGATGTGGTTCTGTCGGCTTCATCAGGCGGTGACCTCAAATCTGAGGTCATGGTCCTCTGTCGGAAAAGGGCGAATGACCCCCTCTGGTTCAGGGGAGAGTTATTGCCCCAGGTTGGAGGAGTTAAAGTATTTCGGGATCTTGTTTCACGAGTGGGGTGTAAGTGGAGCGTGATATTGATAGACGGATTGGGGCTCAATCTAATATTTTAGGGACGCTGTACTTGACCATTGTGGTGAAGACGGAGCTGAGCCAGAAGGTGAGACTCTCAATTTACCAGTCAATTTACGCTCCTATCCTCACCTATGGTCATGAACTTGGGTAATGACCAAGTTCGCAGAAACAAGTGGTGGAAATGAGATTCCTCAGTTGAGTATCTGGGCTTATACTCCTGGACAGGGTGAGAAACTGAACACTCTGAGAGGGAGACTGAGTAGAGCTGCTGCTTCTTCAAATCGAAAGGAGTCAGCTGAGGTAGTTCAGGCATCTGGTGAAGATGCCCTCTGGTCGTTTCCCTAGGGAGGTCTCCCAGGCACCTCTAACCGGGAGGAAGTCCAGGGGAAGACCCAGGACACACTGGAGTGCTTATATTTCCCAGCTGGCTTGGAAATGCTTCGGGATTCCCCTGGAAAGAGTTACAGGACTTGGCCAAGGATAGGGAAGTGTGGGATGAGTTGCTTGGTGTGCTGCCACCGCAACCCAGACCCGGATAAGCGGCAGGAAATGAATGAAAATGGAAATGGCTTTTGACAAAATATTTCAATGAGATGTGTGAATTAAGTGATTTTAAATGTGATCATATCAACTGATTTCGACCTTAGATTGTTTAATTTTCCTGATGGATGTGTTCAATGCACATGAATAGTTCAAAGACCATCAGAAATTTCAAAACATTATTTCTGTTTTTACAGTTTCTGACTTGAAAACTTGATCATTTCTGTTTTTATAGTTTCTGGCTATGGCGGATGGTATAAATTTTGGCAGTTTTATTTTAACGAAACTATGTACATTTCAAAGCCACCAACAGGTTGTGGGACTTTAAAGTCATAAACTCAGTTTGATAAGCTTGGATGCAATTTTACTCTGATACTGCCTGCATTTTTTTCCATGTGCTTTTTAGTGTAGCTAAAATGGACTCTTAAAAAACAAAACAAAACTAGAAACCTGTCCAGCGTAGAAATTACGGTGGTGGCCAAGTGGTTAATGCGCTTGGTTTCAGTTCAGAAGGCTCCGGGTTCAAATCCCACCCCTGCCACATTTCTCCATGTAATGTGGAGTTGCTTCAGGAAGGGCATCCGGCGTAAAACCTGTGCCAATTCAACATTTAGATCCAACTTGGATTTGCTGTGGCGACCCCGAGTGCAAACAAGGGAGCAGCCGAAGGGACTTACTATTAGCATTTACTCCTGAAGTTGGTGCTCTGATGCAAACCCCAGAACATAATCGCAACACATTTGACCATTGAGGGGGCAGCGTGCTCACACGTGGGTTTTATTTACACGCGTTGGCCCACTTAGAAATATTGTTGTGTGAAAGCAAACCAATCCAATCCAAGAATGTGTTTTTGAAACAGTTTATAATTTAATGTAAAATTGTATTACGCGACACAGCTAGCTAATGCGATAGCTGTCACTGTTTTGGGCAAGGATCACAGTTATTGTTATTATTCACAATTACTTTCTTTGACTTTTTCCTCCAGAGTTGGACTTTAATGTGTCAGGCATGTTTGCCATGCCCACCCATACGCCCACCCCTGACACTGAACCCAACCTGGACAGGAAGCGCCCAGGCAGCCTTGTGGGGCAGCAGGATGGGGACGGCCCCCGTAAAGACAGGTACCTGTCCCGCCCCAACCTCAACCTCAGCCTGCCCCTCTCCCTCCCGTCACGCCCCAAGACACCGAGCAAGCCAGAGTGTCGGGGCCCGGCCGTGTCGGCCTTCTATGTAGTGGCTGACGAATCCATCACAGTCACTGAAACCCCCACTGAGGACCCGCCCAGTCCAGACTTTAAAGCTGTGCAGTAGTTAAATCATTTTCTAATTACTTTAAGGATGTGTCGTGTCATTTCTTACATTTCAGTTATTCACATATTTCACTTGGTGCAAACATTTTGCATGAGACTATTATTGTCTAAAATTTTAATTCTGATTTTAGATTTGTTGTACTTTGGTTGTTTCCTTTATTTCCAATTAAAGATTAGGTCTCACTGTAGGTTTCTGGCTTTATGTTTTCTGTTTTTGTCTCATCCATCTCTGCATTAGAAGTCCAAAGTTTGTTTTTTGTGGGGGTTTTTTAATTGTGGTTTTGAAATGATGTGCTTATCACAGGAGGTGCTGTCTCTTTATGTCATTATGTCGCTCTTTAATTGGGATGCACCAATCCAATACTCTGGATCAGTATCGGCACTAATACCAAAATGCTTTGGGTGTTAGTCTGACGTGATTATCTGTGCTAGCTGAAAGAAGAGGATGCAGATTGACAGTCCTCATTCTGTTGTTTTTTTTTTTTGTGCACAGTAACACAAAAAATACTGCATTTTGCAGTCTATATGTCACACCAAGTTCCATTTATTTTTGAAACATGTTGCTACTGCTACATGCAACAAAAAGCAAAATGAATTTAATCAGCAGTAGAAAAAACACCTCATTAGTGAGCAGAATCTAATGGACAAATCAGTGTTATTGTATGAGGCACAAAGAACTTGAGTAAACTATTTGTCGCCACTGTACAGACAAAAATGTAAAGAAGCAGCTAAATTTGTGCCTCTTTACCTTTACCTCACTATTTACCTCACTATAACATAATTAGCCTTACCTTAGCCTAGCCATCCTCCTTGTTGCTGGCTATTTCACACAGTCCAGACAAGTGGAGTGATGATTAGTATGAAGGCCATTCCCTTTCTTCATTCATAAGCATGGTCTTTGCTTGAGAACACAGTTTATACATTTTGCTCACTGTGCAAGATCCAGTGCACCCTTTTCATTCAGATAATCATTTTCTTCTTCTTCTGTGGTTGACATCCTGCTTCGTGGTGCATTACGGCCACCTTCTGCTGCAGTACAGTACCTCATTCAGATCCGTATACAGGAGCAGGTTGTCTCTCATGTGGACCATACCAGCTTGTGGCAATAGATAATAATGCAGTATTTTTTCACATTTGTAGCCTCAACATTTAAGTCGCAGGTCTAGCCAGACAAAAACAAAACAAACAAACAAAAAAACTGCACAACTTATGGTCCAGAAAATATGGAAAACGTTTGTGGTGCGATAATGGTCAGGAGAAGGATTAGTCAAATTCTGACATGGATCCTGAGTGGATTCTGAATCTTCTTTTGTCTTTTTTCCTCTAATCTCTTTCCCAGTACATCAGGAACCACCCTCATCACAAAGTATTACACATATGATGCACAACCCCTCATCTGTCAGTTTGTGTAGATAGTAATTGTTAGTCAATACTAACCTCCTCGTCGTAGTTTATTTTCAGATGTAGTTTATTTTCAGAGTTATGAAATACACTATATTGAAGGGAAAACAGAAAATTGTCATCAGCATGTTTTATGTTTGTGAAGTGTTTTAGATAAAAAGCTTTATGCTTTGTGTTAAAGCATTGTGGGTTTGAAACCCACAACAAACTGAGCTTGTACATGTGAAACATTGGTCCCAGCAAAAGGAAGAGAAACATGAAGCACTCACTTGGAACTAATAAAAATCTCTTTCAAATACAATAACAAACTCAAGTGATGATGTAGTGTCATTCCCATTAAACAGCCTTTTAGCTGCCAACATGTTATGCAGTCAAGCCTTATTTTAACTGACAAAACTCCTTATTTTTTTAAAAAAGAAAAATCCTTATTTTTCCAGGAAGCTGTTCCACTTAATGGAACCAGACTTAATGGATTCATTATTTGGCTTTTGAGGTGCTTTTTTAATTTTTGTTTTTAAAGGTGCATTATGTAGTGTATAATCACATCTAGTGGTGAGGTATCAGATTACAACCAGTCCTTCCCCCTCCCTGTCCAAATGTGTGCTCGTGAGCTCATAAATGAGCAGCCTTACATTGTTGAAACAGACACAAAAAAATGAGGACAGATAATGTTATAGATAGGAGCAGATTGGACAGACTCTAAATGTTGCTGATGATTGTTGTGCTTGTACCACTAAACGCACTTTACGTTTGCTATTAGCTATGTACTGTTGTCATAGAAAAACAACCATCATGTAGTGTTTTATTTATTTATTTAATCATTAAAGTGCTGGGATAAAGTGCTCCCTAACCACTGTCAGACAAAACGGCCTCAATTCACATCTTCTAAAACAAGCCCAGAAACCAATGGCCAGGATATGTTGGTGGTTTTTGTTGTTGTTTGTTTGTTTGTTTTTTCTTTCAAGTAGAGAGCGAAGCAGCCTGACATGGCATATTATAAGCAGATGTGAACAAGACACTTGGGAGCACACATAAATGTCCCAGCCTGTGTAATCCAACCCGATTACAGGAAACCTAAAAAAAAAAGTGGAAAGTAGGTCTTTTTTTTTTTTTGGTTGTGGGGGGGTGAGGTTATAACTTGTTAATTTATAGGCATTAAAAATGTTTAAAAAAAAAAAATTCCCATGTTTTAATTTCCATGACCATACACACATCCCTCCATTGACGATATTGGATGGGTTGCAGTCTGGAACCTCACCATAAGATGTCACTGTTACACACGGGTGTAATGCCCACTGTGCTGCCCGAGCACTGTCACAGTCCTGCCCAAAAAGTACTCTAGTCATTGGCCAGACTTTAGCTGTTTGGATCGGTGCATCTCTGCTCTGACTGCTGGTTATTTCCTTCTAACTCTTGCTTTTTCTGATGGTGTGTGGTTTGCCCTCCTGAACTCTCCCCTCTCCCTCCTTCCTAGCCCCATTAACAAACAGCCGGAACCCGCTCCACGTAGAGCCAACACTGTAAATAGAAAGCAGACACAACTAACCTCACCTACCTTCCAACCCACACTGCGTCCTCTGGAAGCTGGGGGTCTGATGCAGCCTGAGCCCCAGGCTCACACCCTGATTGCAGAGGCCGTGCAGCCGGGCCTACGTGCTGCTGGTGGTATTAATGGTGGTGGGGTCCAGGTAGCCACAGCGCAACCTCAGGTTGTAACGCAACTCAGCGCAGAAGAGAGCAGGTAAGGAGGAGCGAGCTGAGGTCGTCCTTACTCAACTGTCTGCTCGCAGCCAATCAGCCGATCCACTGTTGACCAGCCTTCATGTTTTTTTTCTGTGTTGCAAATGTTCTTTCAGTTTCCAGAACAGGTGATCTTCATCTTCCCACAATGAAAGTTCTAAAATCAACATAATCACATCTGCTTAACACCCACTGCTTTTACTTAGTGCCAGTTTTCCATGAGCATGCAGCCCTCTGCCAAGGCCCAAAACACCCCAATTTGCAAAGTTGAGTCTGATCTGGAAGCTGACACTGCAAACTGTTTCTGATTCATGCATTTTTTTAAGGAAAAAAAAATGGAAAAGTGAGTCAAAATTTAGCCTTGGCAAAGGTAAAAATAAATTCATCTTTGTTTACTGTTTGCGTGTCTGTCTACTTTGTGATTTAGCATGTGGTTCATTCCTCAATTTTTTCCATGTTGCGTCCGCCACGTTTTTCTTATTTATTTTTTTGTCCTACTTGTTACTTAGTAACCTTCAGTTAGCGTAATTGCACTGAGATGAACGACTGAATGGAAATGGCAGATTTTTGATATGCATGACTTCTGATATCTTGATTGTAAATCGCAGGTGACGTGTTGAGAGTTTAACGTGTTGTATTTCCACAGCTCAGCCCGTGATATCACCTCCACACCCCCGACTCAGCGCAATGGTTTGGTCATCTGGCAGTAGGAACTCCCCATTCCCTCAGGGCGGGTCCAGGGGGCCAAGTCCACATATGGTGCGCAGAGGTGAGATAATAAACAAAAAACTGTTTACCTTACGTGTTGTATTTATTCTATTTTATATTATTTATTTTTTAGTTTTATTATCCTCCTATACTTCATTTGTTTGTGTCTCCTCTTTAAAACTAATTACTCTGTGACAAGAAGCAAAAAAAGTCAACAAACGGAATGAATGAAAATTAAGTTGGATATAATTTAACAGTTTAAAACAACAAAGAGACATTCTCAAATCTTTAACATAAAGTAGACCAAGAATGGGTCAATGAATAAGCACCAATGATGTGGAGTCCACATATCTTTAATTAAAACAATTAAGTTCTCTTTTTTATTTAAAACTTGTCGGGAATCAATGGACTATATTGACATATCTGTATATCTTGTCAATAGTGACTGTAATATTACTTGTTGGTGCATGTCCTCAGAAATTGAGCTAAGTGGCCTGAAGTGTTTAACAATATAGTAAATGTGCTATACCTGGTTTGACCAGTAGATATCACTAGTCTTGAAAGAGACTACTGGTAAGACTTTAAGTAATGAAGCTTCTGTTGAAACAGCCAGTAGTATCTCTCTGTGGCATGAAAGTAGCAGCATTCCAGACAGGAAGGCACTGGGGAGGGCTATGAGGGCAGGAGAGAAGATTATTAGTGCCAGGCTGCCAACCACTGGTGAACTGGCAGAACAGCACCGCTTGTCCAGGGCAAGAAAGATATTCAAGGACACATTGCATCCCTTTAACAATCTGTTTTCCCTCCTGACCTTAGGTAGATGGGACTGTACCCTGAGTTGCAATACATGCAGATTTGGGGACAGATTTTACCCAACTACCATAAGATGGTTAAATACAAATCGATAGAAAGCATTGTGCAATATAGAATGTAGGACATAGAATACACTGTAGCATCGGGTAGCAACTTTATGCTTGTAACATCTTCATATGTGCAATATCCCGTGTCCCTTATTTATTTATTATTTAGTTTAATTATTATTGTTTATACACAGATACAGAGACAGTTATTGACAGTTTTTAAACTTATTTATGATTATCACAGCCTTGGACTGGTATTTTGTGTTTTTATCTGTTCGAGCAGTGCATTGATATTTCATTCTGTGACAGCATCTGTGATGTTTTTTTACTGAATGACAATAAGTCTAATTGAATGGGAGCCTTGTTTAAGCGTGGAAGCAGCTTCGTCTCACTGTCACTTTGTTATGGTGTAATGTTTAATATAAAATAAATACGTCTCTTAAATATATGATACGAACACACCCCGCATCTCCATCCTTTGTAGGCATGCAACATTATCCACTTGACATGGACATGTCAAAAATTATTGGAATGTACAGTGCAGCCAGAAAGCGCTTCACTTTTTCCATATTTTGTTGTTACAGCCTTATTCCAAAATGGAGTAAATTTAATTTTTCCCCACAAAATTCAGCTCACAACACCCCATAATGACAACATGAAAAAAGTATTTACACCCTTTGTGCAATACTTTATTGATGCATCTTTGGCAGCAGTTACACCAGGGGTGGGCAACTTGTTCCAGAAAGGACCAAGAGGGTGCAGGTTTTCTTTGTAGCCACTGACTCCACCAGGTGATTTCACTGATTAACTGATTTCATCTGCTTAAAGTCATATTAATCAGTGAAATCACCAGGTGGAGTCAGTGGCTGCAAAGAAAACCTGCACCCTCTTGGCCCTTTCTGAATTACACCCTCAAGTCTTCTTGAAGCAGTTTTACTCATTCCTCTTTGCAGCACCTCTCAAGCTCCATGTTGGATGAGGAGCGTTACAGCCACTTTCAGATTTCTCCAGAGATGTTCAATGTGATTCAGGTCTGGACTCTGGCTGGGTCACTCAAGGACATTCACAGAGTTGTCCTGAAGCCAGTTTATGGATTTCAGTTTGCAGATCAATTATTGCAGGAAAGCCACAAAAATTCTGATTATTATTTTTTTTTTAATTCAAATTTTTTTTTGGCAGGGGTCACTACAACCGTTGAGGTAGGGAAGTGATCCGAGCAGCTCTCGCTTCTGGTGTCAAGCGCCCAGCCCCGCTGGGTGTGGGGGAAGGTTTCTGTCCTCTGAGTTTGACAGGTGGACCGTCCCAGTCAAACTCCTCACCTGACACTGTCGCCGGAGCGGGACACACCCAGCGGGGGTTGGGTGCTTGATAGGGGAGGTGATGGTCTAGTGGTTAAGGTGTTGGGCTTGAATCCAGAAGATCATGGGTTCAAATCCCCACCTTACTGGAAAATCATTAAGGGCCCCGGTGAATGTGAAGCATAATTGTAAAGCGCTTTGAGCATCTGATGCAGATGGAAAAGCGCTATATAAATGCAGTCCATTTACCATTTACCTCCCCACCTCACCGGCTGTAGTGACCCACCCCCACCCCCAAACAGCTGATTCACATTTTGGGAGTTAACAGGCTTCATGCTTGGTTTGTGTTGTGACATGCACTGTCAGCTGTGGAACTTTATATGTAGATGGGTCTGTGTCTTTCCAAATCATGTCCAATCAACTTAATTGACCCCGGGTGGACTCCAATTAAGTTGTAGTAAGATCTCAAGGATGATCAGTGGAAACAGGATGCACCTGAGCTCAATTTTGAGCTTCCTGGCAAAGGCTGTGAATACTTATGTACGTGTGATTTCTTAGGGTTTTTTTTTATTTTATTTTATTTTTAATAAATTTGCAAAAATAAAAATAAAAAATCTTTTTTCACATTGTCATTAGGTGGTATTATGTTTAGAATTTTGAGGGTAAAAAATAATTTTAGCCACTTTGGAATACGGCTGTAACATAACAAATTGTGAAAAAAGTGCAGCGCTGTGAATATTTTCCAGATGAATAGTATAATTATGCACACGTGCCACGTGATTTTTAGCAAGTATAGTGCAAAGCTAAGTTCCAGCACAGACTTTATTTTTTTTACCTTTGTCCACCGGAGGAGCATCTGTAACTTTACAAACATGAAGTCGCGACATGTAAACATGAGAAGTCAAGCTTTATATTGACAACATGGTACAAGAGTTAATATCAAAACCCTCTCAAATACATTAACATGGCAGGATGTTGCTTTTTTGTCTTGGCAGAGGTTTGCACACTGAGTAATCCTTCAGTTTTACATTATGGTTTATCATATTTACTAAGTGGATAAGATGTGTTGAGGTGGCAGAGCTACTCTTATAAAGTAATAACTGTTAGTCTTTAAACTGTCTCTGTTTCATTTAAAGGAACCAAGAAACAGGCTCCGGCACCGCCAAAACAGGCCAGCCCCTTTGCATCTCAGTCAGCCAATCAGACACCCGCTTCCTCCCATCACCCTCCCATCACCCCGAGACGTCACACCGTCAAAGAGAGCCCCATCCACGCCCCGTGTCACCCACCCCCACAGCCTCCTCAAGCCCCCCAATCCCAGGGGGAGACGGAGTCTCCTCCCAGCTCTCCTGGCACTCCGCCTCATGATGGACCCAACTCCAACCCGTTCTCTACCTTCCACTCCGGATCTCTTCCTCGTCCCTGTAGGCCGGCTCCCAAGCCTCGGCCCAGGCCCTCCATGCCACCACCCCCACAACCTTCAATGGATAATGACAGTAACGACAGCTTTAACTCCGCCTCCAAGATAATTACTGGTATGTCCTAATGTAACTCACTAATCCTTTTTTTTGTAGTTATTGAAAAAACATAAAGTTGTTGCTTATTCATACTGAATGTGTGTATATGTGTGCAAGAACGCCTTCTACAGACTGATCTCTGTCAAACTGTGATTACGCTCCATCAAATCCATCTCGTGAATTATATAAACTCCTGTGTGTGTGTGTGTGTGTGTGTATAGAGGGTTTTCATGTGACGTGCGGTGGCCGCTGTGATACGCTACGTGCATTTGGCGAACAGTTGAAGAAGCCTCACGGCACCGTGGTGCAGAGAGATCTGCTGCTAACAGAAATCCACTGCTCCCGGAATTTTATTTCATTTTATTCGGCAATAAAATTATATAAGAATACATAAAAATACCGCCGAGGATAACACAAGAACGCTTCCAATACGGATGCTTATTTACGTTGTGGTCCTCGAACACGGAGCTGCTGATCCGCAAGCTGCCCTTCTAGTGCCTGGTGAGAGAAATCGCTCAGGACTTCAAGACGACCTCCGCTTTCAGAGCTCCGCTGTGATGCTCTGCAGGAGGCCGGCGAGGCTGACCTGGTCGGCAGCTTCCTAGTTCACAATATCGCAGTGTGACACTGTCAGCCAGTTCGTTACATCACCACTAAATTCAGTATCTGGTATAAGATACGGATCCACTGAACCAACTGCTACACATCTGTCACGATAAATAGCTTTATCTTGAGGATTTAAAGCATCGTAATAACCGTATATTCTCTCCATTTTTCTGTCACGCACCAGTCTCCTTGTAATCCAGAATGGAGACAGCACCTGTCCTGCAGCAAATCGGTTACGTGATTGAAAGCTAGCTAGCTAGCTATCTAGCTATCTATCTATCTAATCTATCTAATCTATCTAATCTATCTATCTAATCTATCTATCTAGTTTGGGCATCCCTGATGATTTCCATGATTGTCCTTTATAAATCATTCATTGTTTGGATCAGAAATTTCAGTTAAATATATCATATAGCAGACAAACAGTGATATTTGAGAAGTGAATTGAAGTTTATAGGATTTACAGAAAGTGTGCAGTAGTTCTTTAAACAAAATTAGGCAGGTGCATAAATTTGGGCCCCCCCAACAGAAAAAAAAAACATCAATATTTAGTAGATCCTCCCTTTGCAGAAATAGTCTCTCAACGCTTCCTATAGCTTCCAGTGAGAGTCTGGATTCTGGTTGAAAGTATTGTGGACCATTCTTCTTTACAAAACATCTCAGGTTTATTGGTTTCCAAGTATGGACAGCCCGGTTAAAATCACACCACAGATTTTCAATAATATTTAGGTCCGTGGACTGAGATGTCCATTCCAGAACGTTGTACTTGTTCCTCTGCATGAATGCCTTAGTAGATTTGTTAGGGTTGTTGTCTTGTTGAAAGATCCAGCCCTGGTGCAACTTCAACTTTGTCACTGATTCATGAACACAGTTCTCAAGAATCTTCTGATATTGACTGGAATCCATGTGACCCTCAACTTTAACAAGATTCCCAGTACCTGCACTGGCCCCACAGCATGATGGAACCACCTCCAAATTTTATTGTAGGTAGCAAGTGTTTTTCTTGGAATGCTGTGTTCTTTTTCAGCCATGCATACCGCCCCTTGTTATGTCCAAATAACTCAATTTTAGTTTCATCAGTCCACAGCACCTTATTCCAAAATGAAGCTGGCTTGTCCAAATGTGCTTTAGCATACCTCAAGCAACTCCATTTGTGGTGTGTACGCAGAAAAGACTTCCTCTGCATTACAGCATCATACAGCATCTCCTTGTGCAAAGTGTGCTGTATAGTTGAACGATGCACAGAGACACTGTCTGCAGCAAGATCATGTTGTAGGTCTTTGGAGCAGGTCTGTGGGTTGCCTATGACTGTTCTCACCATCCATCGCTTCAGCTTATCTGAGATCTTTCTTGACCTGCCACTTTGAGCCTTAACTACTACTGTGCCTGCGGTCTTCCATTTCCTCACTATGTTCCTCACAGTGGAAACTGACAACTGAAATCTCTGAGATAGCTTTTTGTATCTTTCCTCCAAACAATGATATTGAACAATCTTTGTTTTCAGGTCATTTGAGAGTTGTTTAGAGGCTCCCATGTTGCCACTCATTAGAAGAGATGCAAAGAGGGGAAACATTTGCAAATGGCCACCTTAAATACCCTTTCTCATGATTGGATTCACCTGTGTAAGGAGGTCAAAGGTCAATGAGCTTACCAAACCAATTTTGTGTTCCAATAATTAGTGCTAAATGACAAAGGTGCCCAAATTTATGCACCTGCCTTATTTTGTTTAAATAATTATTGCACACTTTCTGTAAATACTAGAAACTTAATTTCACTTCTGAAATATCAGTGTGTTCATCTGCTATATGATATATTTAACTGAAATCTCTGATCCAGATAACCAATGATTTATAAAGGAAAAAGTAAGTCCCTTCGGCTGCTTCATTATTTGCACTCGGGGTCACCACAGCAAATCCAAGGTGGATCTGCATGTTGAATTGGGACGCGACGCTCTGCCACAGGAAAAACACCTCTGTTGAAAGCCTTAAGGACAAGTTGGAACATGTCCTGCCTGTTAAACAATTTCTCATATACTCACTCCACTGAAAGCCATCAAAAGCCGCCTGGATTTTACAAATGGTTATCAACACGGAGGTGTTTTTCCTGTGCCGCCACAGTGCGTCGGCTGCATCCCGACGCGCGGACCCGTCCGCACGTCTTTCATTAAAAAAAATCTCCTTTAACAGTGGAATATCCGGATAAAATGCTGAAACCGACTTCTTCTGAAACTTCTCTGTTCTCTCACGACGTCCTGGATCAATAGAGCCTGAAATGTGGAGGTTTTCAGCTTGAACAGGCTGACGACGGCGGCTGAGAGCGCTGAGCGACGTCTCGCACTGTGGGAAGTCCTTAAAGCGACAGAATCACCTCAAAATCTCTCATTAGCCGTTAAAATTTTCACTGAAAACCAGCTTAATTTTTCGAACCATGTCCACTTTGATGTGTCTCACAGGTTTAGAAAAAATTTTGATCAAACAACGCGCCAGTCTCTCAGCAACTTCTCAGACAGAGGAATTCCGATGAGGGGCTGGACGACTCCTCCCACAAGGAGTGCTCACAGGCGAATGACGTCACCGACAGGCGTGGAAAAACTCACGCATGCGCACGAGGGTTCAAGCATGTCTGACGTAAAAACATATGAATGAAATCCATATAGTTTTTGAAAAAAATAAAAAGGACCGTTACTTTATTGACAGCCCTCGTATATATAGTTTGGAAAATAAGTATTTGAGCCACTTTCGATTTTGCAAGTTTTCTGACGTACAAAGAATGCAGATGTCTGTAAAAAATTTTTATTGTAGGTACATGTCAACTGTGAAAGAATCTTAAAAAAAAAAATCAGAAAATCACATTGTATGATTTTTAAATAATTAATTTGCATTTCATTGCATGACATAACTTTTTGATACAATAGAAAAACAGACCTTAATATTTGGTACAGAAACCTTTGGTTGCAATTTCAGTTGTCAGATGTTTCCTGTAGTGCTTGACCAAGTTTGCACATTGCAACAGGGATTTTGGTCCATTTCTGCATACAGATCTTCTCCAAATCTTTCAGGTTTGAGTTCCAGCTCCCTCCAAAGATTTTCAATTGAGTTCAAGTCTGGAGACCTCCAGGACCTTGAAATGATTGTTATAGAGCCACTCCTTAGTTGGACATGCGGGGGAAGACTATTGTTGTGGTAGTCTTCCCCAGCATGTCTTGGTCAACCATGGAAAACACATTTTGCCTGGAGGCCTATTTCATCAACAAATTTTACTATTTGGAGCATAATTTTGAAAGAACATGACTTTTATGCAAAGTGACCAAGATAAATGAAACTTTGGGGTATGATCATACACAGACTGAAGACTGAAGTTTCAGACTGGATTTATTACAATTTTTATGGGTTCTGTTTTTTTTTTTTGGGTCACCCTGTATAACAAAAAGATCTATTTCAGCTGAATTAATCTGTGTGAAATGTTATGAAACCAGATACACTATAGGCTAATAATTTCCTGCAGAATGCACCAGAGAACACTCAAATTTGAAACATTTTTCCAGGGCCCCTTATTAGACTTTTGCACAATTTTCACAATCATATGATTAATTCTAGACAGGTGATGTGTACGAGGGCTGTCAATAAAGTATAGGTCCTTTTTATTTTTTTCAAAAACTATATGGATTTCATTCATATGTTTTTACGTCAGACATGCTTGAACCCTCGTGCGCATGCGTGAGTTTTTCCACGCCTGTCGGTGACGTCATTCGCCTGTGAGCACTCCTTGTGGGAGGAGTCGTCCAGCCCCTCGTCGGACTTCCCACGGTGCGAGACGTCGCACAGTGCTCTCAGGCGCCGTCGTCAGCCTGTTTCAAGCTGAAAACCTCCACATTTCAGGCTCTATTGATCCAGGACGTCGTGAGAGAACAGAGAAGTTTCAGAAGAAGTCGGTTTCAGCATTTTATCCAGATATTCCACTGTTAAAGGAGATTTTTTAATGAAAGATGTGCGGACGGGTCCGCGCGTCGGGACGCAGCTGGCGCGGTGCGGCAGCACAGGAAAAACACCTCCGTGTTGATAACCATTTGTAAAATCCAGGCGGCTTTTGATGGCTTTCAGTGGAGTGAGTATATGAGAAATTGTTTAACAGCTGGACATGTTCCAATTTGTCCTTAAGGCTTCCAACAGAGGTGTTTTTCCTGTGGCGGAGCGTCGCGGCAGCTGCGAGCCGACGCTGCAATCCGCCCGCACGTCTTTCATTAAAAAAAAATCTCCTTTAACAGTGGAATATCCAGATAAAATGCTGAAACCGACTTCTTCTGAAACTTCTCTGTTCTCTCATGATGTCCTGGATCAATAGAGCCTGAAATGTGGAGGTTTTCAGCTTGAAACAGGCTGACGACGGCGCCTGAGAGCGCTGCACGACGTCTCGTACCGTGGGAAGTCCTTAAAGCGACAGAATCACCTCAAAATCTCTCATCAGCCGTTAAAATTTTCACTGAAAACCAGCTTAATTTTTCGAACTGTGTCCACTTCGATGTGTCTCACAGGTTTAGAAAAAATTTTGATCAAACAAAGCACCAGTCTCTCAGCAACGTCTCAGACAAAGGAATTCCGACGAGGGGCTGGACGACTCCTCCCACAAGGAGTGCTCACAGGCGAATGACGTCACCGACAAGCGTGGAAAAACTCACGCATGCGCACGAGGGTTCAAGCATGTCTGATGTAAAAACATATGAATGAAATCCATATAATTTTTGAAAAAAATAAAAAGGACCTATACTTTATTGACAGACCTCGTACTTATGCTTTACTGGGAAAATGTTCAGGCAAATATATATTTTTTCTTTCACTTGCACCCATGTGTGTAATATCTGAGTATTGTGAGAGTGTTTCCTGTGGACACTCATGTTGCCCCACCCAGAGCTTGCATTTTGTAATTTTATTAGTGGAACAGTAGAGACTTTAACTGCAAAAGAATGAAGGTAATGATTTTGTCTGTGCAGAGAGAATTTTTTAAATTCCAAATTTAATTAAATATCTGATTGAAAACAAGTGGATTTTTATAAGCTACATTAGATGTGTTCAAATGTCAGGAGTATGTATTTAGTTTATGCACTTGAATCCAAGTTTTTTTTTTTGTGGTGTTGTCAGGATTTTTTTTTTTTTTTTACTTTTTCAATTTCTGAATTCCTTTTCAGATAATTTTCACAGAACATTGGTATACCTTTGCTATGGATAATTTGTTATTGGTTTTTGGCACAAACAGCATAAAACTGGAACCTCCATCCGATTTTGGTGGTGTAGGTAAATCCATAACATAAAAACAAGTATGATTGAGGCATGTTTGATTGAAACATAATGCAAAATGTACACCAAATGGGCTTTTCAATATTAAATTCAAATGTCCACAAAATCCACAATCTGGATCAGATCCGGATCAAACTTTGCTAGGCGATAGTGAGTGCCAGTCTGCACCTCATTTTCAAATATGAGAGTGATTAGGGCACATTTGATTAAGATATAATGTAAAATATACATTAAAATAGGTTTTTAATGAAAGAAAAGCATCTAGAACCATTTCAGTGATCTTCAAAGTTCAGTATAATTTCTTTCAGTAGTTTGAATGATTATTGATACTGTTCTTAGTCTCTCACAATTTCATCTTTTCAGTTCCTGTTGGTGTTGTTTAGCTTTCTGGCTCACAGTGTCACTGTCTAACACACTAAATATAACTGTGGTGACCTGAAGCATGACAGGAAATATGTAAATATTGCAGATGTGTGAGCTGCCGGCCTGCCTGTAAGAGGAGGTTTGCACGGCAGGGTAATGGTAAGAATCTGGCTGCTGCATTGCCTTTGCTTGCCTCTTCTCGCCTCTTCTCATGTTTGTCCAGGGGAAGAAAAAGTGTCGCAGTCGCCAGCATGTACGTGAATGCATGTACCGTATTTCCCTGAGTATAAGTGGCATCTGTCAAAAAAAAAATGTCCCTTGAAGAGGAGGGGTATAAAATTTGCTCCAAAATATAAATCAGGCTTCTTCTTTTTTTTCTTTGTCTTTCTGGATGTAGAACGCAGGACAATGCTTAAATTCCAGAAATCATGAAGATAAACATGCGATAGACAACATTGGATGTTATATAACAGCTGAGTGGATCCTTGTCATTTGATTGGTGCTTTGTATGTCATGTGACATGGATTATTCATCCCATTTGTGTTGTGTTGCATTTAGAGTGCAGTTTTGTTCCATTTACCGTGCAAATTTAGTTCCGTACATTTGATATCATTGCGCGCTATGTGTGTGCACACACAACACGCGCGTGCGCACACACAATACAAATCCACTGCGCTGTAGCATGAAAAGCTAGACTAATTTCTGTTTTGTTTGTTGTTTTTTGGAAGTATACAAAGTTGGTGCACAGCATCGCAGATGACATCATCAGAATTATTTTTGAACTTGTATTTAAAGTTTGTGTTGGATTGTTGATGTCAGAGCAGCAGTGTTGCACCAAAGCTGGACAAATTTCTGACATGATTTTTCGCTGGAGTGAGGAGTTACACAAACTCTTTTTCTTTTTTCTTTTTTTTCTTTTTTCTTTTTTTTTGGAAGTACACAAAGTCAGTGCAGTGATGCACCAAAATGTAAGTCCCTTTTCTGTTGTTTATAAATTAATATAATATCAAATGACAAGGATCTATTTTAGCTGTTATATAAAACAAATATGAATGTTTTTACATTCTTTCAATGGGGTGAAAGCCTTGTTGAATGGTATGTTCCAGCTTTCACCTCAAGAAATATTCGTACCATTGAACTCATAAACATTCATTATTTGTATATTATTTGGTACAGTTTGAACAACAGAAAATGAGCATTTGACGCTGTGGACATGGATTGCTGACCCACAGCGTTAAATGTTCCAATAACAATGTGAATCCTTTGGATTTTGTTTTTTAATCTGCTCATTAATTTAGGATTTTGTGCACTGTTGTAGTATAGTTTTATTTTTAGATTCTTTTGTGCATTGGTTCCCATATTGGGAAAGTCCTATATGAATAGTTATTTTCATTATTAACAAATGCATGATCCCTCAAACCAGAGTGTAAGTCACAGGACTTTCCAAACTACTTAAAAAACCTGCGATTTGTACTCCAGAAAGTACGGTATGCATTTGTGGTTGAGTGTTGCACTTTAACACTGCCGTCTCACGGAACTAACATGCATGTGGTTCCCACGCTGTCCTTGATGCCGAGGTTAGATGGCTTTTTGCTGCTAACATTGTCCTTGCCAGCTAACATGCACAAAAACAAATGTCTGCATCTTGCAGTGTGCTCACCTTCTATATACACTCCTCTCAAATAGTTTTAGAGACAAAACGGATGAGTTGTATCATTAAAAGATTCAGTACTTGGCCACGCTAGGGATTAAAAGAAGGTAATTTTATAACTGTGGTTTCCTGAAAAGGGCTGGTCATGGAAGCTTCATGAGACAGAAACATCTTGCACACCCAACAGCAACTCAGGTCTGGGAGCATGTGTTGGTGCAGTGCGTCAATGGATCCATTACACTACGGAACCACATTGGGTCTTGGTTGGCAGCAACCTAGCCAGACAACGAGTCCAATCCCAATTCCTGAATGTAACCATCCATCTGCTGTAGACAGCTGAAATTTGGGCCTTCCTTTGACCTTCTCCAGGTACTGGAGCCGTCAACACTTAGGCACATGCATGCCGATCATGTCCAGAGAAACACTCCACGTTCCCTCATTATGCAAGTGATACTCCTCATCATAGTCTCTCTAAGGAAACATTTGTTTAATACGTCATTCCAGTGGTACCCAAGGATCCTCCAAAGGGACCTGGTACCAAAGACATCCAGTCATCACCTTAGGTCACTGATTAGCAGAGGTGGGATGAAGTCACTGTCAAGTTGTGAATCGGCAAGTCTCAAGTCTCAACTCAAGTCTCAAGTCTGCTTGCACCAATTGGTTGTCATTATGACTTGAGACTTGACTTGGGACTTAACTTGTGACTTGCCAATTCATGACTTGAGAGTGACTTGCTGGTGACTTCGTCCCACCTCTGCTGATTAGCATCCAGGTGTCAGCCATACGGGAGGACAGGAAACACCAAGACCTCAAAGACTTCGATATCACCAAACACCTGTGTCCAATAACCTGACTCCATAAGCTCTTCTCGGGCATCTCAACAACGCAAAGACATTAACGTCACCTGGGAGAATCAGCTCTACAACTTAAACACTTTAACCGCACACGGATACACTTTGGATGACTGAGCCCAAGACGTCATTGAAAGACTGGCTCTTAGTCTTGATCAAGACCAACTGAAAACTACTATCCTCACTCGTCTTAATCTAGATGGAACAGGAGTTTATAAAAACTGAATGATGGAGCATGCGTAGCTAATGTGATAGGCGGCTGCAGGGTTGATGATGTTTCTCATCTCAAAAAAGCAGAGTCAAGACAGCTTTTGATTGGGTCTGGATGCAAATTGTCCAAATGTGCGCGCTTCTAGTTTGAATGCGTCTGTGGTGCTCGAGAACTCTGGGAATTAATATTTTGCAGTCCATAAAATCAAGACTCAAACACAATGACAGGAAGAGCAGTAACGATCTGAGTGTAGATGGCGTTTCAGACTCCAAATTCGAAGGCGGTTGGTCCACATTTTGTGCGTTGCACGGTCACTGTATGAAGTCCTCTGAAGACTTCAGTAAAAAATCCAAAGCAGCAAGATGGAATGTTTTAATTATTCTAGAGGTGGGGATGAACATCTGGAACGTAGTGTATTTTGTCTTTGCACACTGTTGAGAAAAACATTTCAGGAGCATATTAAGTTGTTTTATGATTTAAGCATTTACGGGAGTATAACATTGTATTTACTCAAATCAGAAAAACTGAGATGATATGGAAAATGCAAAAAGCAAAGGAAGAAACAGAAATGTTTTTTTTTTTTTTGTATTTTCCATATGGTCATTGAATTCGCATTGCTGACTGTTTTCCCTGCCAGGATTACTTGATTACCATGTGACATACAGAGGTCTAAAGTTAAAGAGCTGCTTGTAATTTTCATTCTTTTGTCATTTTTTTTTCCTGAATTCACACTTCTGAACAATGAATATGAAAAGAAATTCCATGTTTGACAAAGTTTGATGGGTAACAGCTTGCAGAAAAAAAAAGTGATTTTTGTTTTTCTTTTATTAATCTTTGTAATTTTGTGAAAATTCTACTGCACTTGAAAATGCTTTGTAAAGTTATTCTTAGTATTATTTAACACATTGTTTGAATCACTGTCTTCTTTGATGAAAAATTGTGGATTCAGGAAAAAAAATTCTTGAACCTGCCAGTTGATCTTTAAGTGTAACACTTAAATTGGGTCATCTGTGACCTAACATTTGCTCATTGTTCTCTCTGATTTCTCTGTAGACGGGGGTGTGGTCTTAAAGGGGACTGGACGAGCCCTCATTCCTGACGTGGTCATGGATCTACAAACGGAGAACTCTGCTGGTCAAGAGCCTGCCGCCATAGCCCCACCCACAGACCATGAGACAGAGACCACGCCCCTGTGAGAAATTTAAAAAACACCTTCACTCAGCTGGTCCATAGAACAGATGTCGGAACTTCACCCAAAACATTGGATTGGATTCTTTTTTTTCTCTGTCAAAAAGACCCCCCCCCCCCCCCCCCCCCAAAAAAAAAACAACTTGCTAGATGTTTGACCTTGGATTACAGACGCTCTCCAAACATGGCTGATGGCGTTAAAAACTTCACCTGGTTAATTTTACGGTTATGGAAATGTACTTAGTGCAAACTTTATTGGTCAGCTAAAATATGGCCAGACTGTTATTGGTATAATTCCGTTACCATGGAGTTGCTCGGCTGTGATGCTTCGAATGTTTTGCAGATTTCACTGTGAATCCTGTCTGCAGAAACCAGTTCTCAGAGCACAGACCTGATAAGTTGTATTCTTCTACTCAATTTGAGTGTTATCCAGAGACGTTGTTGGTTAATTTTACTTTACTGGCTAAATGTGACATTTGAGGCGCTGCAAAATTCATCTTACCAAAAACAGTGAAAAGGACCAAAGAAAAACAAACACTTATTTTCACATCATTCCGATTCAGCAAGAGTGCAATATTATAAATGATAATTCTATTTTATGTTCCGGTATTGTCGTGGGGTGAAGCTTTGCTTGGTTTTCCATCTTTATTTTCATTTGACAATGAATGTGACGTTTGAAAACTAGCTTTGGAATTATAAAATTTTCTTTGGAAAAGCATAACCTGGGGCCTCATTTATAACTGTTAACAGGACCAAAAATATGCACACAAAAATATTAAAGCATTCACTGTGGTTTATAAAAATAAACTAGATGGCAGAATGTTTGCATATGTACACATGTAAACTGTGACCCATGCATATGATTGTTTTGGAGAGGGTTACAACGTGAATAGCAGCATTATACATAAAATGATGCCATGTGCAAGTGTCACAATTTGTACGTTAAATTCCACTTCATAACACACGTTACATATACATGTAGTTTATCATTTAAAAAAATAGCAGTAAATGCAATCAAGACAACATTATTGTTTCCAGAGTGACTGTTCCATGTTTAAATATATAATGAGACATCGATTTAAACCACACATTTAATATTTCATCAGCGCACCATAGCTATTGAAATGCAAACCTATTTGTGATGGATGTGACTGGATTATCACCATCATTTTAACAATTAAGGTTCCGCCTGCTGCTACGGGCATGAAGCATTTACAAATCTTTTTCTTAATGCAGATTTATATTTAAAAGGGCCATGTAATTTTTACTAGTCAAATTTTATTCAGAGAGATTTTTCTCTAAATACAAACAGTACAGAGACATCACAGCAGCACAAAGGAATTCTGGGAACACTATTGATAAATAATTGTCCAGTTATTCTATTATTTGGAAAGTTTCATGCTGGTTCTTGTGGTAAGATTTTTATCCTTTGTTAAAGCTTCTTAAAAGTTATGCCGATAAGTGAGTGATATGAAAATTAACAAGAAACATGCTGCACCGTACGTGAACTATCCTTACAAAATGGTTTGATTTCATGAAACGATGCCCTGTTGTGGGGCATCGTCTCAGCTGTGATCACACATAAGTGCCTCAATTTGTGTTTAAGAAAGTTTTTTTGTTTTGTTTTGATTTTTTTTAATCCTGTTCTTCCTCTTGGTTCCCATAATAAGTATATTTTGAGCTCGTGTATGTTTGAATATTCATGAGGTGCTTTGCATTTACCATTTTGGGTTGAAAGTGGGCATGTAAAGGACGGGATATGAGATGGAGCCATCCATTTTCTATACCCGCTTACTCCAATTAAGGGTCACAGGGTGGGGGTGGGGGGAGCTGCTGGAGCCTCATCCAGCAATCATAGGGTGTGAGGTGGGGTTCACCCTGAACAGGACACCAGTCTTGAGACAGATCCATCTGAGCACAGTTTGAAGTCATGGTTGATTTATAAAGGTGTGTGTAGAACGGTATATGTCAGTTGTTTTTTGTTTTCCTTTTTTTATACTCCATTTTTTCTTTTTGTTCTTGCATACACTGTTAATAGGAATCCCATGTGATGTTTTGTAAATGAGGCCCCAGTTATTCCCAGTCTTAAACCAAATATGGCCAAATAATTAGAGAGTTTTGAAAATATATAATTGTATTATAGAAGAGGGTTTTTTTTTCTTATGCTGTTTTAAATTGTGCACAATTTGCATCATACAATGCATCATTACTCTGACAATAATAAACATTGTTCAGCAATAAAACCTGCTTATTTTTGTCTATTTAGTTTTTATGAATTACCTTATGTGAAGGAGACAAGTCGAACAAGGTAACAGCTTTCTTTCATAAAAATGCAAGGCTCAAATTCATTAAACTTTTTCTTTAAAAAGTTAGCAAAAATGCATTTACAGGATTTTTTTTTTTTACCACCAATTTTAATCAAAATATAGTTCTTGGCAAAAAAAAAAAAAAAAAACAAAAAAAAAACTTACTTTTTTAATGTATTTCCACCATCTTTCATAAAAATTTCAGGAATCAACAATCGAACAAAAACCTAACAGCAATGGGCCATTTTACTGAGTTGGTTCACAGATAAGAAACAGAAAATATCTTTAAAATTTAAACCCTGAGAATACAACCCCTGGCAATAATTATGGAATCACTGGCCTCAGAGGATGTTTATTCAGTTGTTTAATTTTGTAGAAAAAAAGCAGATCACAGACATGACACAAAACTAAAGTCATTTCAAATGGCAACTTTCTGGCTTTAACAAACACTAAGAAATCAGGAAAAATAATTGTGGCAGTCAGTAACGGTTACTTTTTTAGACCAAGCAGAGGGAAAAAAATATGGACTCAATTCTGAGGAAAAAAATTATAGATTCACCATGTAAATTTTCATCCCCAAAACTAACACCTGCATCAAATCAGATCTACTTGTTAGTCTGCATCTAAAAAGGAGTGATCACACCTTGGAGACCTGTTGCACCAAGTGGACTGACATGAATCATGGCTCCAACACAAGAGATGTCAATTGAAACAAAGGAGAGGATTATCAAACTTGTAAAAGAGGGTAAATCATCACACAATGTTGCAAAAGATGTTGGTTGTTCACAGTCAGCTGTGTCTAAACTCTGGACCAAATACAAACAACATGGGAAGGTTGTTAAAGGCAAACATACTGGTAGACCAAGGAAGACTTCAAAGCATCAAGACAGAAAACTTAAAGCAATATGTCTCAAAAATCGAAAATGCAAAACAAAACAAGTGAGGAACGAATGGGAGGAAACTGGAGTCAACGTCTGTGACTGAACTGTAAGAAACCGCCTAAAGGAAATGGGATTTACATACAGAAAAGCTAAACGAAAGCCATCATTAACACCTAAACAGAAAAAAACAAGGTTACAATGGGCTAAGGAAAAGCAATCGTGGACTGTGGATGACTGGGTGAAAGTCATATTCAGTGATGAATCTCGAATCTGTATTGGGAAAGGTGATGATGCTGGAACTTTTGTTTGGTGCTGTTCCAATGAGATTTATAAAGACGGCCTGAAGAGAACATGTAAATTTCCACAGTCATTGATGATATGGGGCTGCATGTCATTACATCATCAATAAATGCACAAGTTTACGTTATTTTGGACACTTTTCTTATCCCATCAATTGAAAGGATGTTTGGGGATGATGAAATCATTTTTCAAGATGATAATGCATCTTGCCATAGAGCAAAAACTGTGAAAACATTCCTTGCAAAAAGACACATAGGGTCAATGTCATGGCCTGCAAATAGTCCAGATCTTAATCCAAATTGAAAATCTTTGGTGGAAGTTGAAGAAAATGGTCCATGACAAGGCTCCAACCTGCAAAGCTGATCTGGCAACAGCAATCAGAGAAAGTTGGAGCCAGATTGATGAAGAGTACTGTTTGTCACTCATTAAGTCCATGCCTCAGAGACTGCAAGCTGTTATAAAAGCCAGAGGTGGTGCAACAAAATACTAGTGATGTGTTGGAGTGTTCTTTTGTTTTTCATGATTCCATAATTTTTTCCTCAGAATTGAGTGATTCCATATTTTTTCCCTCTGCTTGGTCTAAAAAAGTAACCGTTACTGACTGCCACAATTTTTTTTTCCTGATTTCTTATAGTGTTTCTTAAAGCCAGAAAGTTGCCATTTGAAATGACTGTAGTTTCGTGTCATGTCTGTGATCTGCTTTTTTTCTACAAAATTAAACAACTGAATGAATATCCTCCGAGGCCGGTGATTCCATAATTTTTGCCAGGGGTTGTAGAACCTGTTCACTGAGTCCATTGAGGGTCAGATCACCCATCCTTCAGCCTGATGAGTGTCTTCTTAAGCCCAGTAACCCATGATAAAAACAGCTGCACTCAGACAGATGATGAGGTTCAGGTTCATAACAAGTCGGAGGCGTGGCTTCTCCTTCAGGGATGTGAGAGCTGCTTCAGGTGTGGGAGGAGTTACAAGATCAGCCCCACTCTTTCCCCATCCCACACATCCAATAAACAGCAGTCATGAGCCTGGACTGGCGCTCGTTGCTGGACTCACCAGATTCAGCTTCTGGAAGAGTAAAGTGTTTATTTTTTACCACTGTAACATGACAAAAAAGGGTTGGCGAGGGCTCAGTATAATAGATATGTGATTCACATCGTGACCCAGACTTTACCTGGATCTGGATTTCACAACACAATGTAATAACTGCATACTGATCCAGAATGGTCCGACTGATCAAGATGTTGCAATCTAATATTTACTTCACAAGCTGAAACAAAATTGAGTCTTCCTGATCTTTGTTTTACATCGTGATGTCGTGTGTTTCTGCTTCATAACGTACATATTGATCTGGATCACTCCCAACATCCAACACTAACAGGTCTTCCTTTGTACAAAAGCCACATGTGATGTAAATTTTGTCAAGATCCATCAAGGAGATTTAAGATGATCCTCGAAATGGTGAAAATTTAAGAAATAATCCAGAATCAGGATCTTGATCCCGATCCACTCCAAAATTTAATGGAGTCTTCCAAGGCCTAATCTACCTGTGGTGAAATTTTCATCTAAATCAGTGAAGTAGTTGTGACGTAATCCTTAAAAGCTTATAAAGTGAAATCCTGAGCCAGAATCTGGATCCGGTGTCGCAGACCGAACGGTCCACCCTGCCTTCACTGTGCATGCGTCATCAGCTGCGATTCACAGATTATCACCAACTGCGTAAAACTGCACTCCAGTCATCATCTATCTCAGCAACAGATATCTGAAACTTTTGTACAACAATCATTTCCACATAAATTCAGCATTATTTTCTCAAAAAGCCAGAGAAACGATCAGAGTGACGTGGCTACATGGGCTGCTAGCTGCTGCATTCACTGCGCGTCGGTCATTTCAAAACGTCACAGTATATTGCCTCATTTCTGTTGAAAACTGACTTCAGAATGATTTTAAGAGGTTTTACCTTGTCATCTGATGGTTAATAATCCCATTAATCCAAATGATCACTTTGGGTGAAGAGAGTCAGCCTCAGACGTGCTGCTGTGGTCCGAAATGACGCATGCGCAGTGGAGGCAGGGCGGACCAATTTTTAGTGGGGGAACATTTGGTCTGTGACACCGGATCACCTCCAAAATTTAATAGGTTCTTCCATGGTCTAATATCAATCTGTGGTGAAAATTTAGTCAAAATCTGTGCAGTAGTTTTGATGTAATCCTGCTAACAGACAGACAGACAAATAAATCGACGCCTGTGATTTTATTACATCTTTGATGGATGTAAAAAGTTATGAGAACATCACTCACCATTTGTTTGATGACAGGTTTCATCGCTGCTTTGTTTTATTATCTCTGTCATCAGCTCTTTAGGTTTTTCCACAGGATCAAACCTTGTGAACCAGGTGAGCCGAGTAATCTGTAAGCAAAATATGTTTTGTCAAAACACCTGAGACCACAAAATAACACCTAACTAACTGGCAGAATTAAAGAGGACATCTCTGGTAAATGACATGCTAAATGAGGTGATTATTCCAAATAAATAATTATGAAAATATTGATGTATTTATTTTTGGTGCAATATGCCCTCAGAAATTGTCATAATCATGAGGAAATGAGCTTGATTTTATCAGCTGCTGATAAACACTCAGGTGTTTTCCTCCAAGACAAGTCGACTTCAGTATCATGTGAGGCACCACCCCCTCAGAGACATTAATGAAACGAACGGAAAAATTTATTTATTTATTTGTTTCAGCTTGAAATCTGTTCTTTGTGGACTTTAATGGTGAATACATCAAAGTGGTGAACGGGTGTATTTTGTCAGGTTCCATCATAACCAGTCGTGCTTATTAGTTGTACAGTTTTCCCAGGGTACGATTTTTGAGAGAGAAGTGGATGTGTTTTGTAAACGCCTCCCAGAAATATTGGAGAAACTGAGCACAGCGTGAGAAATATGCTTCAAAAACTACTTGGAGTCGGAGTCACAGAGAGAAAGATTTTTTTTCTCTCTGTGTTTCAAGGTGGGAACGTGAGAAATGTGCTGTGGACACCGGACCCCCCAGCTCTTTGACAGTGTTACCTGTCAGGGTTTCCCCCGGATCCTGGTTTTAATTCTGTCTTTTAACCAGTTGTCATGTGTTAGTTTTTCCAGATGGCACCCTCTGTTATTTCCCACACCTGGAGCAGATGAGTGACTGATGAATGATAGACTATTTAAATCCTGACTTTCTGATCAGTAGTTGCCAGATACTTGGGTCGCAGTTTGCATTGCATATTCCTTGAGATTGCAGATTCCATGCTCCTTGATCTAGCCATGCCAGGTTCTTCACGATCCAGGACCCAGACCGTTTTCAGGAGAACTAAGCCTGATTGCCTCTCTGTGACCTTGACCGCATCTTCCTGCTGATCCCATGCGCTTAAGACGGCAGAGCTTCCCGTAGCTAAACCTCAGGTAACCTAGCCAGCTCTCTAATTCCCACATTGGAATGAACTGTCTTTCCTGGAGTTCCAGACGATTCCTGTGTGACTCCTACGCTGCCCTGGTCCCTGGTTCTGGCTACCTGCACAGGAACATCACTTTGGAACTCCTCGGCTCTCTGCTCAGAGCGCGGCTCTGCTACATGCCAGTTAAGTTCCTCCTCGTCTTAGTGAGATCCCATTCTCACTCATTCCTGTCTGTGACTGTGCTATGATAAAGAACTGTTCCAAGAACTCTTCCTAAGAACTGCATGAACTCTGATATCAAACTGTATTGAGCCCAGCTGTCTGTAAGTCCTGCTTAACTGGAATTGCATCACAACATGCAGCACTTGACCTCTGGATACAAATTAAGAACTGTGGATACAATTTATGAACTGTGAATGATTCCTGAACAGTAAACCTTATTTCCTACGAAGAGAACATTATTTCCACGCCTCTAAAGAATCCTATTAGCCTATTATGAACAGTGACTGTTTGGTGGCTTCAGTGTTATGAGTGCATTCACTCAGCGTCTGTGTCTTCATTCCCCTAGTTCCTGGTCTCAGAGGTGGCAGGAGGCGGGTCATCTCTCCATCCTGTAGGCATCCCCAGTGCAGCATTATTTATTTTATTGTTACCAATAAATATCTTTTCCTTTGTAATCCTTCCCATGTCCTGCTCCCTAGCATTTGGGTCCATTGCCTGAAACGGCCCACCCTGCTACACTTTTAATTACGTGCAGCAATCACGGAATGTATTAGAATGAATTTGTGCTCCCATGGCAAAAATTGGGCACTTTTTGTGACAATGTGACGAACCAATAGATTAATCTATATTTCATGCTGCTGACTTATTCATTAGTCAGGTTGGGGCAGCCCAGTCTCACACTTTTTTCATGCTCCCCTCATGAAAGGAGTGACATTTCAGTGATGCTTTTTTTATTTGACTATTTCTAACCCTAATTACTTCTCCAAACTTTAACCATAACCCCCCAGACTCCTCCTGCATGTCACCCCGTATTTTGTGCCCTTGTCTGGCACATGCGCAATGAGAAAATAGTTTATATGCATAATTGTTCCAAATGAAACCAGCACAGCACATTTGGCCATGTGCACATTCAAATATGTTTTTTGTTATTATTAATGTTATTATTATTATGTTTTTTTTCTGGTTGACAGGGTACCAAATACAATATCTCTGCATATCTCAACTTCAGTACTTTATTTACTTAATTTACTCCACTTCATCTGGAGCTAACACCCAGTTAAATTCCTTTTCTTACTGTGATCATTCCGGACCGAAAGGGGAATCCCCAGGTCCCAGGGCCTACTTATATGGATTTGCATATTTAAATAGGGGCATGGACAGGGAGGAGTTTATGTGCCCAGATAAGGTGTGTCCCCGACTACTGAAGACCTGCGCAACTGAATTGGGAGAACAGCTACAATGTATCTTCAGCCTTAGCCTGCAGCTAGGGAGAGTGCCTGCCCTCTGGAAGACTTCATGCATCATTCCAGTTCCTAAGAAGAACTGGCCCAGAGAGCTGAATGAATTCAAACCAGTGGCACTCACTTCACACCTGATGAAGACGCTGAAGCAGCTCTTCCTTGCGTTCCTCAAACCCAAGGTGCAACATGCCCAGGACTGTCTGCAGTTTGCATCTTGGGCAGGTGTTGGTGTGGAGGATGCAATCTTCTACCTGCTACATTGAGCCTACTCGCACCTGGATAAGGGAAATGGCACAGTGAGGATTCTCTTCCTGGACTGTTTGAGTGCTTTCAACACAATCCAGCACCTTGTGCTCCAGGACAAACTGAACAGGATGCAAGTGGACCTCTGCCGGGTCACTTGGATCTCCAGCTACCTGACCGACAGGCTGCAGTATGTGAGGCTGAGGGACACTACGTCTGACACTGTAATCAGCAGCAGCAGAGCACCCCAGGGCACAGTGCTGGCCCCTCTTCTCTTCACCCTGTACACCTCTGATTTCTGCTACAACTCTGAGCTGTGTGTGGAGGCAAAAATGATTTTAAGTCATAGTGTCTGAGGCTGTTTGTGGAAATAAAGTCAAGAAATTGGCAGATTAAAATAAAAGACATTTAATTTGAGGCCTCAAAGACACACGCAATAGTCAAAATCAGAACAGCAGGATTTTGAATAAGTGTGTGCACAAAGCATTTCTGAGGGTGCCTTTTGTACATTCAGAGAAAAGTCGGGCTGTTGCATACAGTCACGTTTGCTGAATAATGAATGCTATCACAGTTTCTAAGGAGGAAAAAGGGAGGACATTGGCAGAAGATGTTTTTCCAGCTGCAAAGTTACATGGAGGCACTTTAATACAGGGTGCAAAAGTATTAGGCAGGCTATCTGTAAGGCACAAATGAATAATTCTGACATGACAGTTCCACCCTTTAATCATTTATGATCGAACAAATGAGTCAAAATTCTAAAACAAAACGATCACACTGTTAATAAAAAAATCAAACATTCCAATAATATCATCATTACATCATCATCTGGTTTCAATAACGTATCAGAAACAAGTTTCACAGAGATTGACTGTTTTTGTGGGCCTATAAGAGACCACCAAAGAATGGCAGAATAGGAGGAAATACAAAACATCAGCAATAGAAAATAAGGAGTCATGATTGATGGAATGGGGTTGATCAAGTCCTTCTAGGTTGTAGGGAGAAAGGCATCAAGAACAGGGGCAAGAGTTGCATGTTTGCACGTGGACCTTTCTGCGGCCTTTGTGTTGTTAGTTGAATTTGGAAAAGGCCAATCCAGTGATGATCACAAGCTTCCTTTCACACGAGACCTGCACACAGAAAGAACTTGTAAAAGCTTAATGCAAATAAGATTGTGATCAACAAACACAATGCCCTGTCAACACCCTGGGTGATAGGTTGGTTCTCTGTCGTGTGCGAAATCTCATTTGCATCAGAGGACAATTTTTCTGGCACTCCCCTACTGGGGATAATGTCTATCATTAAAGTTTTCACTACTGCTTAAGCTGGTCTTACACTGTGTGAGTTTTGGCCCTTTTTCTGCAGATTTGTCACTCATGCGGGAATGTTTTGGATCGTGCCGAGTTTCAGCTTAATTGTGCGTCCTGCATCGTGTAGTATACATGGAATAACGAGCTGCGTTTAACCTCTCACGCTCACCTCCTGTTCGGCAATCGTATGGTCGGATGAAAATCAAACCTGTTTGATATTCTGGTCGGCCGTCGTGAGGGTTCTGCGGTGTTGAAGCAGCGCTACAAGCATCTCTCGCACTGTGCCTGTGCAAATGCCGGAGAGAGCATAAACAGTGATCATCTCTTTGGGAGAGCAGCTTCTGTTTGTTTTTTGGGCTGTACAGTGTGAGAACATAAAACGTGCGCTCTGAACTTTTACATCCTGCGGTTTTGTCGCACAGTTTGAGCTGGAGCCGAGTACAATGATTGAAAATATCGTACAGCATCTACTCAGCTTTACATGGTCACTATCACAAGGCAGTACTTCTCTCCTTCTGCAGAGGTTGTTTCAAAGAAATCCATCATAAGGTGTTGAAAGGGGCCTTGAGGGGAGATGGGGGAGGAGGAGGATGCGCGCCTGCAGAGATCAATGGAGTAGTTTTGCCTGAATTGTTTTGTGCACAGATTAAACTTCTTTTACAGAAATCAGTTGCATAGTCCACAAAGCCTTTTGTAAACCAGAATTTTTGAACAAACCAGAATTTTTGAACATCAGCACACATCATCCCCCCCTTTTTGACATGTGGTCTCGACCATGTAACAGAACAGCAATAAGTGCATAAAAAGAACATGAGGTAAGCAAAGTTTAGAGGGCTCAGGAAGGGAAGGTGGACTGTACCAAATCTCATCGACCTTCTGAGCACCTGCTTTTTGCAGTGTGGGAAGTATGGGTTGAGCAGTTACAAAAACAGATGGATGAAGGAAGCAAAACGGCATCCTGTCTGCACAGAATTAAAGTAAACATCAATGAAACAAAGTAAACTAAAGTAAACATCAGTTATCGTCAGGCAGCACAGACTGACACACGTGTCTTATCCCCAGGTTCAAGACCTTTAAAATCAAAGCTCTGTATTATGTCTTTCCGCTAATCCTGCACCTTACGGGTGATAAGCACAATGCTCTTTCAAATGTATCCCTAATCTGGTTTTTCTACTAGTTATTACTGCATTGACAAAGTATGTCCCATTCTCACTATACAATGTTTTTGGTATTAATGTTTTGTTGGAAATATTTCTACCCATCAAAAAAGAGAGAGAGAAAAGAAAAGAAAAAGAATCTATAATTACTTTTCACTACAATAAAATCCATATGTATAGGTTCAAAAGATATGGAAGGTTTTAGAAATCATGCTCTTTTAAGTTTTTTGGTTGCCCCAATTACTATATTTAGCACAAATATCACAAGCCCAGCATGTTTTCCAGTAGTTTATTTGGATATTTTATCTATTTAAAATTTGTTTCCCTTCTGGTTTGTCATCCAAATGAACTGCAGGTGCCACTAAAATGCTCTTTTTTTCTTTTTTCCATGTAGAGTGTTCAGAGACTACAAAACTATAAGTTTTCCCTTCATTGGATTTCTTTTCTGGATTTTCTTCTTAAATAAACAAAGTGTACAAAATTGTCACTCCACAACAAATGTTATAAAAACAAGTAGAATTTCACTTTTTCAATTTGAGAATTGGTGGAGCAGATTTTCCCTTTTCTCTTTTTTGTTTAACTCCTGCAGCAGGAGGGTGGGGGAGGTTTTGGGAGTGTTTTGCTCCATGTATTTCCCAGTCAAAAATGTGCACATGGTAGAACTTACCCCCTTTTTTCCTCTCCTTTTTTTAAACATATGATATGGATTACAAAATTTCTCTAAGTCTGCAATGTTATTAAAACCAATTGTTGCACCTCCGGAGGGATTTTGATTGATTTTTATGCAAATAATTATTTACTTTGTCTTCAAAGCTTGTCTCTGTGTCATGTTCCACAGCGGGTGTAACAATGGTGTGTGTGTGTGTGTGTGTGTCTCTGATTCACTGTTTGCCAATCTGGCTGTGTGTCGTGGTCAGTCCACTAGGGTGTCCTGGGTCTGCTGAACTGGACCTTGTCCTCCACCACATCTGCCTTGCCCACAAGATAGGCCTCCACATCTGCGTTGTTGCCCTGGATGGCATTGTGGGCACCGAGAGGACCAGTGGTCAAACGTCCCACAAATAAAACAGCCGTCTGGATCCCAGGATGGATCTTCAGTGTCTATGGGTGGGAGGCTGTTGGTCAGCCTCCGATCGAAGGTCTGTCAGCCTCTTTCAACGGACATCATGGTGCAGCAGCGGACACTTCAAGGGCATTCATCATTGTCTGGTGATCATTGTCTCTCCTCTTGGTGGCATTCCTCACCTCTCTTGTTTCAGCGTGACATGCATGTTTCAGGATTTTTTTCACTTGGTTGTCAGCCAATCCGCCAATCAGGGTTTGTTCAACTCCCTGACGGACTTCTGACCTCAGGCCAGGGACCAGACAGGACTTTAGGACAGCTTCATACGGTGTCTCCCCATCTGCATCGTAAGCTCCGTCAGGTCTCACATTTCCACTGTGTGCAGTGCACGCTTTTTCCAGCCGGACAAAGAAGCCTGTCACAAGCTGCGGTTACATGGACCACACGTAATCTGACTGAACAATCAGATTGAACAATCAGATCAAAATCACACCATGGAAACAGCTCCATCTGATTAGATTCACCCAATCCGATCAAAATTCTGATCGGGTCAGAGGAGGTGGTGTAACCCTGTTTTAACCCGATCAGCTTCCATGTAAATGGCACGATCAGGTTGTCCGCCTGTGTGAAGCCTTGTTGCACATGTCTGTTATGTCACATCACCACATGACGCTTCCTGCTCTGTGTTTGCGAAAATGGCGGTGACAAAACAGAGCTGGACCTTACAAGCGACAACACTCCTCGTCAATGTATTAAAAGAATTTAAAATAAGTGGAAAAGCTTGACGGACATAAGTTCGCAGCACAGACTTGTTGTGTCTGGAGTCAGCAGGTCAGTAGAGCAAATTAAAAACCGCTGGGAAGCAACGAGCGCTTTTTACAAGGAGAAGCTTAAAATGAGCAGAAGCTGCATGGCTACAACCAGCTTCTCTTATTATGAAATAATGGAGAAATAATTGGAGGGTGACTGCTCTCCAAGGAGGAGACTGGAGTAGAAGTCAGTTTTCTACCGGAGGAAAGTTCACCCGAGACGCCGGAAAGCCTGGAGGTAAGTCCTGATAAAATAATGCTAACGCATTCCTCTTTTTTTTATGAGATGTACTTTTTTGCCAAATGTGTGGATTTAGTTCAAGTTAATGTTTGGGATTCATGTTAAGTTATCCCATAAGTTTATTAACGGAGTAAAGTGCATGACCGAGTTAACCAACACTCTTTATCCTCGTTCACTTTAGTGCATCACGTTAATTCCTGCTCGCATATATGCAGATGATGATGATGTAAACAGCACGTCGGAGGAGATTGATGACAGCAGCTTAACACAACCTGAAGACCACACAGAGGAGGCTCCAGACAAAAAAGTGAGCTTTTTTAAAGAGTAATATGCTGCAAAATAAAACCACAGTGAGTTATTGAAATTTCCTGTAGAGCTTGTTGAAAAAAATATTGTACAAAGTCATTGCATATTTATTTATTTATTTGGAGTGCTTTATTTATTTATTTATTTTTAGAAATGGTAATATTACAAAGTTCCAGCAGAATATGACAGTTAATATCCTTTAGACAGTTGAGACACAAACATATTTTCTTTTCAATTTTGTTTTCCTGTTTTGAGCTTTGTGAAGTCAAAAGCCGTGTGGATGAGTTACAACATATTTGAATATAGAAGCAGGATGATTCTTTGGTATAATATATGACAGAGAGGTCCACAAAGAGAAAAACATTTTTTTCTTTGCTAACTGAAATGATACATTCTTTCTAGATCAAAAGCCATCATCTGGTGATGCCAAGCTCCTGAGTAATCAGTCAGCTCGGCACAGATCTTTCCTGGATAAGATGCAACAGCAGCGTGAGATTAGTCTGGAAAGAGAAGAGAGGCTTCGTTCCAGGAAGAAAGTACCGCTCAACTGAAAGCATTATAGAGAAACTGTTTGATGGTCTTCAGGCTCTCCTTTCTCAGTCCTACTCATCAGCTCCACATTTACATGAACAAAGTTAGTCTGGGAGCTCGCTGAGACATGAGACATTATATTTGGCAAATGTTCATTTTCTTTGGATGTGTGGTAATACGTTGACCCGCTTATTTTAGCCAATTTCTCTTAAAATATCAAAATTGAAATTTTACACTTTTCTTTGACCCTCCAAAACATGTACTGGTCATTTTCAACATGTTCAACACCTTGGAAAATCTGTAGCTGCTGCTGTTTAGAAAATACATCTGTATTTGAAGTAACATTTGGGATGAAAATGGGCGTGGTCACTTTAGGCCTGTTTGTCCTGCATCGAGATTTTGGCACATATCTCAAGTTGTTCATTGGGGTCATATTAGTCTGGAACAGGTGAGTTAACCTCTCCTAAATGATGTGCAAGCATCTCAGCTTGGTCCTCTACTAAGTCCACTGTTTCATCACCAATCACAGCGAGCCACCTGACCACCCAACCCAAGTTACCACCTGCCAAATCAGCGCACTCAGGATAATCAAAATAACAGTGGAAACTTTGACTACAGCCTACACAACATGTAGAAATTGAATATAAAGAAACTGGTCCTGATGTTTAGCTTCTTCCAATTTTTCCTGGTAGTATGTTATTGTGCTGACATAAAGAGCCGCCTTTAGGGTTTTATGTTCTGACAGCACAGTAATGCCATTTTAAGAAGTAATGCCAAGGTCTGATGTAAGTGAATAAAAGTTTTTAGCACTATATTTTATTTTTAACCAGATTGTTGTGGTGCTGCCAGGTTTTTATTTTATATATGTGTACAGAAGAAAGTTGTATTCACTTTAATAAAAAAAAAAAAAAAAAAGAGAAAATGTGTTTGTCAGATTTTTTATTTTTATTTTTTTTGTTAATGGAGATGACCATTTCAGAGAGGGAAGTCATTGGGCATGTGTTCCTTCAATGCCATCGTTGTCCTGCTCCCACTGGAATGGCTCTGCATCGAGACTTGTGGTCCAGGCTGAGGAAAGATGCCATCAAAGTGACCAGCGTTCTCCAACCAGTTGTTGCTTGCGTTGTTCCTCTCATTTTGACAGAAATTATGACATGCACAGCAGGTTGCTATCACAACTGGTGAAAAGGTGAAGTGAAAATCGCTTCTCTTCAGTAGCACCCTCCACCTCGACTTCAAAATCTCTTTAGCTTGGGACTCCGAGGGCGGTTGCATCTCCTCCATTCTCCCTTATCTCTGCTCTCTGCTTTAACCTTCAAGTCCCTACTTCACCAGACTGTGAATTCCTCAAATTATATTGGATACTGGACCTATTGGACTACTATTGGATTTACCATGGAATTGATCAGCTGGTCTCTGAATGATATTGACACCATTTTTTCTACAAGAAGGTCAGGAACGGGGGATCCTAATTGCCCAGATGGAACGTATCCTGCAGGCTATGTTCTCGACTCCTGGGGGTCTTGGCGTATTGCATGCTTGATGCCTTTCTCCATTGAGGATTTATTCATTTTTGGTCTTATGGTAGCAGGGCTGGTACTTTCTGGCTCATGTGCTGCCCTGATCTACCGGAAAATTGGCAAGACGGTGGCATCAAGAACCACAGCCCCTCGCCTGTCCGTCATGATTAACGAGGTTGGCAAGGCAGTGCATTCTCAGACTGCGATGACTCTTGAACTCAGACGCAAATTGGATGACATCTTGGAGCAGATGCGTGCCTTGCAGTTGAAGATTTCGGAGGCCGGTGAATATTCTTAATTCATAATTGGAAATATTCTTAATTCATAATTGGGATTTGGTTGTTCAAGTGGAACTGTAAAAAGTGTAAAAAGTTGGGGGTGGGGTAGTTTTAGCTGCTGCTGGTTCCCGTTCCTCCCCCCAAGCTAAGGGTGGCGCATCTCAGGGTTGCTGTGTGACCTTCACCCACTTGCCTCAATTTGGATAATGGACTTCTACAAATTTAGTGCACATAAACAATGTCAAATGTGTATGTGCTGTCTTTAATTCTGATGTGTGCCATTATTACGGTAAACAAGTAATAATTGTGGACTAATTGCTGTCTGAGGTAACTGGAGTGTAAACATAATTTCTCCACTGTGAGATCACTAAAGCATATCTCATCTCATCTCATCTCAAATCACTAAAGTGTTGTCTACTGCTACACAGAGTGAGCTGAGGTTCACATTAACAGCTTTCTCCTCTGGAGTCAGATGTGTAGAATTTATGCAGCCTTTCAGCAACCAGTCGAGTGGATCTGCTGGGTCACCACTGATTTGTAGCTGTACGTCTTCTCCCTCAGTGTTTTTCACACCCTAAAAACAGAAAATGGTTATGTTTTTAAAATGCTGATGCTTAATGAGTATTTATATCCTTAAGAATAAATCAGGGGGAAATAAGCACAGGGTGTAGTGGATATGACTTTTTTCTCTTAAAAGTTCGAAAGGTACCTTTGACAGGAGATGAGCTCTGAAAAAGGTCTTAGTAGGTGATAATATTTTGTCCTATGGGTGTTTGTGTGTGTGTATTTTTTAATCTGAATCCTTCGTCAACACTTTTTTCTGTTTTTTAATCTGTTAAATCACATTCATTTGACCACACAACATATGCTAAATTTGTATTTAATATGTTCAATTGATTTCAGTTTAAGCTCCCCATTTTGCTCAGACACTAAATCAGTGTCCTACCTCAGAGTCACCTCAGTGACCCCTACACTCAGAAATAAAACTCTTATCATTTCCTACAGCTCAGAGAATCAAAATTCTCAGAGATAACACACCGCAGTGTGATCATCAGTGGTGGACACAGATAACCAAAAAACTTAACTTCGATAACAGATAATCAGATAACTGAAAAGGTATCTTTGATAAAGAAGAACCATCCAAAAATGTATCGGAAGTTACAGATAACCAATAAATTCTAGTATTGTCTCTGGTACAGTTGCAACTACTAACAAGCTGAATTTGAGTTTTAACACCATGATCACTTTTGGAAGCATCAAAAGCGACAAAAGACTCAAACAATGAGCCAGTATTTCTATGTTTGAACATGCTGCCTCCTACATGACTACAGCACAGAAGCAGGCTGAGAGCAGCCACAAAGCCAACTCTCTACCAATCACAATGCTCTGGTCAGGTGGAGGTCTTGAAAAATAATGGTTTTGTGTGAATACTGATAGAATAACTCCATTAATGTCAATTCTGTCATTTGTACTACATAGTTAAAATATAACATATATCTTTGAATGTTGAATAATGCACTAATTCTGAGGTTTTGTAACAAACACAGACAGATCGCAAAGGATTCTGGGTAAAAGTGCCTCTGCTAAACACTAATTGGTTCAGTCATTCATTATGTAAACCAACACATTAATGTGACGTGTCATGTGTTGGTGTTTGCAGATAAATGTGCCTTTGTAAAATATTCCATTTTTTATTTGTAAAAACAGGCATTTTTACGGAGCCCTGGAAGTGTCATTACAAAATGTTTTGCATGTGGAGAGAATGTGCGCACATTTTATTAGTGCCGTGCACACATCATAAAACGTGCGCACGGCACTAATAAAACGTTTTATGATGTTGTAAAATGTGCACTCAATATTGTCTTGACACATAAATGTTGGCTTTACACTGTGCGGGTTTTGGCCCTTTTTCAGATGATTTTTCATTCGTGCGAGAATTGTTTTGGACCGATTTGCAGGTTAATCACGCGTCCTGCATCGTGTAGTATACATGGAGTAACAAGTTGCGTTTAACATCTCATGACCACCTCCTGATCGCCGATTGTATGGTCGAATGAAAATCAAACCTGTTTGATATTATTCTGTATCCTGCTGCTGAAGAGCAACAAGTGTCCAACCGCTCGCATGGTACATGTGCAAACACCTCAGAGCTGTCTTGTAATGTTTTTTGTTGTTGTTGTTTTTATTTTGTTTTTAAACTTAATTTGTAAAAAAAAGAAAAGAAAAAAGAGCCATTTGCAAAGCCAAAAAGTTGATTTGACAACCATCTGATACACCCGGGGTCAAAATAAGTAGAACACTGCCATCTACTGGTGCCCAGATGCTTAGTACTTAGGGCGAATACTGCCATGAACACTACTGGCCAGTAGATGGCAGTAGAGACTGTGAAAACTTGCCAAAACAAAATTCCAGATAATCTGTGTCTGCTACATTTAAGATGCGTGGAATTTAACAAACGCAAATACAATAACGTCTATAAACCCAGAGAATATATTCACGAGAGTTTAGGCACTAGAGTTTAATGCTGCTGTCCGTGGAGCCTGAACAGAGTGTCTGAAATACATTTGTCCTGTCGTGAACGTACTGAGATTACCCTATCACCCATAATGCACTGCTGGGCACAGCATGTGCTAACAAAACCTTAAAAATTTGCACATTACTTTCAAACTAAAACACATATCTGATCATTTCATTTTATGAAACTTCAGACATGACAGCAATTTTAAATAACTTGTCCAAAATTAGTTTGGTTAAAATTTGAACCATAAGTTAAAAATGTATGCCTCTGGATGACTTGGGTGATATTGCCAGTGTATCAGTATGGTGTTAAAGAAAATTATTTTTCTTTGTGACCAGTTCTCCTTTGCCTGCAGAGGATAGAGTGGTTTCTTCTGAACGCAGCTCTCTTCTGTTTGCAGAGGGTGGAACTATACATCTGTTAGGAAACTTTTAACAGGTAAGTCTCAACTGATTTTAAAAATGTTTGCCGCTGTTCAGCTTGGTTTACTACATTTTTATCGGAAAATAGGATTATCGGAAGTGTGCCCACCACTGATGATCATCCCCTACAGGTCAGAGTCACTTTTTGTTGTGACTCCTACATAACTCGGAAACCCACAGGTCTCCTACAAAGGGCCCAAACTCAGTTAAAATAAAGTCTTATTTTAACCCACAATGACTTTTGTCAATTGGCCAATTTTAATTTCCACACCAAAAGAACAGTCTTGCTCACAGGTGCTGTGTTGTTGGCACAACACCCATTGTTCGTGGAAATTCTGCACTGGCGATCAGGAACCCAAACTGGTTGGTCCACCTTCCGTTAAGGCCGGATACGAGGCAGACCCCTACCTACCGGGTCTGTTTGGCCATCCTTCTGGTTTGGTCTGACAGTCCAGAGAGCATCCCACTTTTTGACACCAAAACTGTGAAGGCAAAAAGGACTTTTGACTGTCTGAGGCTGTTTGTGGAAATAGAAATTGACAGATTAAAATAACAAACTTTTAATTCAAGGCCTCGAAGACACACGCAAAGTCAAAAATACAACAGCAGGATTTTCAATAAGTATGTGCACAGAACATATCTGAGGGTACTCTTTTGTACATTCAGAGAAAGGCAGGTTTCTGCAAACAGTCACGTACACATGAAACTGTTCAAGTTTCCCATGAAAACTCTTCTGAATAATGAATGTTATCACAGCTTCTGCTAGGGAGGAAAGGAGTATAGTTAAAGCCCCTTTCACACCGGGCCTGCTTCGAGTTGCTTCATGCGGCGTCATGCCAATGTATGTCTGTGTCAGGTGTGGGGTCAGAGAGGAGGTGGAGGTACAGATAAAGGCACTCCAGACGCAGAGGATGTGCTGCAGACAGACTCTGCTGCAGCCGGTCTGTGTGCGCTTTGATTTCTCTTCCAGTTTCTATGTCTTGTGCTGAGCTGCAGGTCTGTGCTCTGAGTTCTATTATAGTTCATCTTTCTTCCTTTGACCGGGAGCTCCAGCTGAGTTAGAGAGTTTAGATGCAAACATTTCAGACTATAAGACATTAAATGAATAATTTTGACACTACACATCAAACCTGAGCTGGGCCAAAAACATTACTACGACACTGAAAAAGGCTCATCACCAGCTTTACTTCATCAGGCTACTAAAGAAGACCAGATTTAGCCACCGCCCCACTCCTAGGCCTACAGAGGACTTGGGTAAAGAGGAAGGCTCTCCAAAAGATCAGGACTGCAGAGAGGACCATTGGAGTTACCTCCCGTCCATGGACATGCCCACCCACACCATTACAAGGAAAAAAAGAGCACTCTCTGGGACACTATACCCCCCATCCCCAGCTCACATTCTGCTGAAGTACAAACACTCAACACACAACCTGAGACACAGCAGACCAGACACCATCATCATGCACAAGGCATGTGTTTACAACCCCAATTCCAATGAATTTGGGACATTGTGTAAAATGTAAATATAAACAGAATACAATGATTTGCAAATCCTCTTTAACCTATATTCAATTGAATACACCACAAAGACAAGCTATTTAATGTTCAAACTGATAAACTTTATTGTTTTTGTGCAAATATTTGCTCCTTTTGAAATGGATGCCTGCAACACGTTTCAAAAAAGCTGGGACAGTGTTATGTTTACCACTGTGTTACATCACCTTTTCTTCTAACAACACTCAATAAGTGTTTGGAAACTGAGGACACTAATTGTTGAAGTTTTGTAGGTGGAATTCTTACCCATTCTTGCTTGATGTATGACTTCAATTGTTCAACAGTCTGTGGTCTCCGTTGTTGTATTTTGAGCTTCATAATTAAAAAAAAAGGATTCAACAGAATTTTATTGTCATATGCACATAGGAACATGTTCCCTGCACAATGAAATGTGTTTACTGCATTTTACCCATCCTAATTGCCAGTTAGGAGCAGAGGTCGCATTTATGGCACCCGGGGACCAGCTCCAGATGTACATCCCTGCCTTAGGTCACGAGCACGGCTGAGCAAACCTTGACCGGCCTCATGACAAACAGACAACACACACATAACACACACAACACATAAGCTGGCCGGGTACATGAACACATATAAAAGCACACACAAGGTAAAAATTGGGAAGAAAAACCTCCAGTGCTGCTGCGTTGAACCACGCAGCAGCCCTGAAGAAAAAAAAAAACCCATACAGATAAACAATTACAATCACACAAAAACAGACGACAGCCGAGACTTGAATGTGTCCAGTGTTAAGACAGACAGCCCGGAAAGCCGCCCTTGCCACCATCAACAGCCTTATCTGTCCATTCTGGGGGGGAGGGGGGCTCCCAGTCCTGAATCAGTCCACCAGAGTCTCAAGGTCCCACAGTCAACATCTCAGGACTGGGAGGAGACTGAGAGGCAGGGAAGACAGGGAAGTGAGGCAACAGAAGTGTTCTTCGGAGGAGGATTTTATCCCAGCGGCCTTGGAGAGCAGCTGGTGTTTGGGAACCAAATAGATATCCAGATTAGCAGATGCCTGAAAGATTCCACAGTCTGAAACAGAGTGGCTTCCAATACATCTGAATAGAGAAGAGAAGATGTGGTCATTACTGACGATCAAAGCGGTTTTCCAGTGCAGCCATTCTCCCTGAGATGGATTCCAACGTGCGGTTAACACCCGCCGACTGAGCTGACACTGCCCTTCCAATCGAATCAATCATGTGGGGCAGCCTGGACGGGCCAATTAGTGCCGCTTCCACCTTCTTAATTTTCCGGTAAACCAGTGCTATGGCCGCTCCACACAGCTGAAACCCGGTCACCACAGCTCCAAATAAATAGACATCTTCAGCGTCCTCCACAGACAACGTGTACAGGCACATGACTTGCCACCTCTTCCAACTATCCATCACGTACCCCGCCACATGTGTCCCGGCAGGACAGGTTGGGTCCTCTGCTCCTGAGTGTCTTGTAGAAAAAATAGTGTCAATTGTGCTCAGAGACCACTTGATCAGATCCATTTTTGCCGTTTTCCAGAAAAGCAGAGCTGGCAGCCTCACAGACAACACGCTACAGAAGCAGGAAAGATAAGGAGGGAGGAAAAATGAGACCGTCTCGACCGAGAGCACGAAGGCAAAAATACGCCACACATTTTCAATGGGTGACAGGTCTGGACTGCAGGCAGGCCAGTCTAGTACCCGCACTCTTTTACTACGAAGCCACGCTGTTGTAACACGTGCAGACGTTCGTTAGATGGCAGCTGTAATATACTACAGATGACAGACATGCTCGGCTGCCAGGCGCCAACTGAGGAGTTTTTTTAATTAAACTGCTCAAGTGCAAGATACAGCACTGTGGGTAACTCACTGGGACAGAACAGGCCGTAGCCACTGGAGTAAATCAAACTCAATACATTACAGCAGCATGTGCTGCTCCAAAACCGGGATGTACCTTTCAGCACTGATGGTGCCATCACAGATGTGTAAGTGCCCATGGGCACTTACACACCCCCATACCATCATAGATGCTGGCTTTTGAACTTTGCCCCTTTCACATTGGGCCCACTTCGAGTTGCATTGTGCGGCGTCATGACGCCACGTGGATGCAGCCTAGTGCCGAGACGATGCAGCTCAACGCCACAACGGCGCTAGGGACACAAAGGACGAAACCAATCCGACGCCTAAAATTAAACATGTTTAATTTTTTTGTGTGTGTCCTGTGCTCGACGCAGAAAGCAAGTGGTTTCAACACAAGTCAGGGCAAAGCAACAGTACTCAACATGACTGGAAGTCACACCCTCACAATGCAATGTTACTGATGGCAATTTATGAATCCTGCTGTATTCCATTGTTCCTGAAGTATAAATCATGCAGGATTGTTTTTATACTGTGTACACAATGCAGTGAAACTACATGCTCAAAAGGAGCACAAAAAAAAAATAATGCTGATTGCAGCCTGGGTGCTGCAGCAGCTCACTCGTTAAATTTTCTCAGAATTGTTTTTGAATAAAGTCCAAAGTCCTGCTCACAGACTGATTGCCAGAGACAGGACATGTCCACACAATACAGTATAACTCCAGACATCTTCACATTTTCTCACGGATGGTTCGTTCATGTGTGCGTGCGAGGATGCAGCTCGCAGTCAAAGATAAACAATAACAGAACTCAGAGTGCAGACCTGCAGCTCAGCACAAGACGTACAAACTAGAAGAGAAATCAGAGTGCACACAGACACAGCTGCAGCTGAGTCTGTCTGTAGGTTCTCCTCTGCATTCTCACCTCCTCTCTACCGCCCGGTTGCGCACACCTGACGCAGACATTCCTGCGTCATCATGAAGCCACACGATGCAACTCGAAGCAGGCCCGGTGTGAAAGGGGCTTAACAACGTGGATGGTCTTCTTCCTCTTTTGTCCGGAGGACACAGCATCCATGATTTCCAAAAACAATTTGAAATGTGGACTCATCAGACCACAGCACACTTTTCCACTTTGCATCTCCATTTCAAATGAGCTCAGGCTCAGAGAAGGCGGCGGTGTTTCTGGATGTTGTTGATGTATGGCTTTCACTTTGCATGGTAGAGTTTTAACTTGCACTTGTAGATGTAGCGACGAACTGTGTTAACTGACAGCGGATGTCTGAAGTGTTCCTGAGCCCACGCGGTGAGATCCTTTACACAATGATGTCTGTTTTTAATGCAGTGCCCCCTGAGGGATCGAAGGTCACGGGCATTCAATTTTGGTTTTGGCCTTGCTGCTTACGTGCAGAAAGTTCTCCAGATTCTTGGCATCTCCTTATTATGGACTGTAGATGATGGAATCCCTAAATTCCTTGAAATTGAACGTTGAGAAACACTGTTCTTAAACTGTTGGACTATTTTTTCACGCAGTTGTTCACAAAGTGGTGATCCTCGCCCCATCTTTGCTTGTGAATGGCTGAGCCTTTTAGGAATGCTCCTTTTATACCCAATCATGACACTTACAATTAGTGTCCTCAGTTCCCAAACGCTTATTGAGTGTTGTTAGAAGGAAAGGTGATGTAACAAAGTGGTAAACATACCACTGTCCCAGCTTTTTTGAGATGTGTTGCATTTCAAAATGAGAAAATATTTGCACAAAAACAATAAAGTTTATCAGTTGGAAGATTTATTGTTTTTATTTACATTTTACACAACGTCCTAACTTCACTGGAAATGGGGTTGTATTACAGCTTCTTTCCTGCCAGTAGTCAGACTGATGCCAAATGATGTAACAGATGGACGCTAGAAAAATCATGCCTATTTAACCTCAAATGTGCATTCTTCTCTAAATGAAAGTAATTTTGTTTCACAGGATTTGATAGCATGTATTTCATTGCATCACTAGTCAGAAACCATATCATGCTAATTCATTTTACATGTGCAATGACCTGATAGGAGGCAACCCTGGTAACAATGTTGTGATCTCATCTCACTTAATTTTTATGTAGGAATTCCCATTACACACATTATAATTGCGTTATAGTGTTTCTTTCTTATCAGTTTTGTGTTTCTTTGTTAATTTATTCTATTTTTATTTTCTTTATAATACTGACTGCAAGAACGAACATGATCCCTGCACCATATAATCTGTAGTGTTTTATTATATCACGGTCATCCATTGTATCTCTTTGGGCTCTTTGTCTGTCGGCTATTTTCTCCTCTGCTTAAGCAACCCAACAGTTTTTCACCTTTGGACTTGTTAAGGTATTTTATGATTAACTCATATCTTTAGGAGGATCTATTCTTGAATTATCAGGGGAACACCCACATTTCTAAGAATTTTCTGATAATTTCTTCATCAGCAGCCACTCTGCACTAGGACGCTTTGTGAATATAGCCCTGGTATTTTTAGGGATTTGGAGGATGCCTCATTGGTGAATGATGGATTAATATAATTTGTTTTGAACAGGTTGGTCACTGATCCAGTGAAAAAAAAAATCCACTGATGTAACAGAGTTTACAGTAGGAGACAAAGAACACAACAGAGGAAAACCATAATACCTGCTGCGATGCACTTTGAGCCACTTTACTGTCCGCAATGTTTTTTTTTCTGTGAATATGAAACTCTGTAAAATCTTAATGTTTGGAGTCGAGCATCCAGAGCTGTCCAGGCGTGTACATTGCATCCGAAAAGTATTCAAAGCACTTCACTTTTTCCACATTTTGTTATGTTACAGCCTTATTTCAGAATGTATGAAATTACGTTTTCCCCTCAAAATTCTACACGCAATGCCCCATAATGACAATGTGAATTTTTTTGGGGGAGATTTTTGCAAATCTAAAAAAACAAAACAAAATGAAGAAATCACATGTACATAAGTCTTCACAGCCTTTGCCATGAAGTTCAAATTGAGCTCAGGTGCATCCTGTTTCCACTGATCATCCATGAGAAGTTTCTACAGCTTAGTTGAAGTCCACTGGGAGTAAACTCAGTTGATTGGACATGATTTGGAAAGAAACACACCTGCATATAAGGTCCCACAGTTGACAGTGCATGTCAGAGCACAAACCAAGCATGAAGCCAAAGGAATGTCTGTAGAACTCTGAGACAGGATTGTCTCAAGACACAAATCTGGGGAAGGGTACAGAAACATTTCTGCTGCTTTGAAGGTCCCAATGAGCACAGTGGCTTCCGTCATCTATAAATGGAAGAAGTTCCAATCCATCAGGACTCTTCCTTGAGATGACCGCCCGTCTAAACTGAGCGATTGGAGGAGGTGGGCCTTTGTTAGGGAGGTGACCAAGAACCCGATGGCCACTCTGTCAGAGCTCCAGCATTCCTCTGTGGAGAGAGCAGAACCTTCCAGAAGGATTACCATCTCTGCAGCAATCCACCAATCAGGACTGTATGGTAGAGTGGCCAGACAGAAGCCACTCCTTAGTAAAAGGCACATGGCAGCCCACCTGGAGTTTACCAAAAGGCACCTGAAGGACAGACCATGAGAAACTAAATTCTCTGGTCTGATGAGACAAAGACTGAACTCCTTGGTGTAAATGTCAGGCGTCATGTTGAGCGGAATCCAGGCGCCATCCCTATAGTGAAGCATGGTGGTGGCACACAGGAAATTTTGCTGAGTAAAATTTAATCTGCTGGGATAGTATTTGATCCCAGTGTTAGATAATATCTGTGCTAATTCTTTGTTTTATGTTATGTAGCTATCAAGTATTTATGTTATTTATTTGGAATTTCTGAGAAATATAAATTAAGTTTTACATCAGCATGTTTTAGACGCAGGGAGATCGGCCCCTGTTGGTGAGAGCTAGTAACATTAGAAATGTGAGAATAAACCACACCCTTGTTAATACCCACTAGGTATAAAAAGTGTTGTATGACTCATTTAGGGGCCTGTCACAAGATGGACACTGTCTGTGAGGGTCCCAAGCCTGGTTTTTGACATGACCTTTAATAAACTCAAAATGAGGAATACAATGGTTTGTTTTTTTTGTAAGGGGCAGAATCTTGCATAAAAGAAACGGGTAAAAATGACACCAGTCCAAATATAGTGAATTATACTCTATCACCTCAAAACAGTGTAAAATCAACTCTCATTGGAGTAAACCACTTGCATTGAACAGATGGTGTTGCAGACTAAACGGTCCTTCCTCAGCCTTGCCTTCACTGCGCTTACGTCATCAACCACGGTTCACTGATAATCGTCTCGTTTCTGTTTAAAACTGCACTCCAGTCATCATCTATCTCAGCGGCAGTTATCTGAAGCTTTTCTACAACAATCCTGTCTGCATAAATTCAGCCTTATTCCATAGTAACAGAAGGAGGAAGCGATCCGAGCGGCGTGACTGCACAATCTGTTAGCTGATGTGTTCACCGCGTGTCGGACATTTCAATGCATCACCGTTTAAAGCCTCATTTCTGCTTAAAATGGCCTCATTTCTGCTTAAAACTGACTTTAAAATCATTCAAGAGGTTTTACCCTTTCATCTGATCATTAATAACCCCATTAATCCATTTGATTGCTTTGGGTGGAGAGACTCTGTGTCACATGGGCAGCTGGGCTCCATCATGACACATGCAGGCAGGGCGGACCAATGTTTAGGGGGTGGACCGTTCAGTCTGCGACAACTGTCGAGCTGATTCACTCTATGATAGAGTGTAATTTACTCTATTTAGACTGGGATCAAATGCCATCCCAGCAGAGTAAATTTTACTCAGCAAAATTTCCTGTGCATCATCATGCACTGGAGCAACGGTTCATCTTTCAGCATGACATTTACACATTTACACTACGCACACAGCCAAGATATCAAAGGAGTGGCTTCAGGACAACTTGTGAATGTCCTTGAGTGGCCCAGCCAGAGTCCAGACCTGAATCCAATTGAACATCTCTGGCGAGATCTGAAAGTGGCTGTACACCAAAGCCCCCCATCAAACCTGAGGGAGCTTAAGAGGTGTTGCAAAGAGGAATGGGCAAAACTGCCCAAAGATAGGTGTGCAAAGCTTGTGGCATCATATTCAAGAACACTTGAGGCTGTAATTGCTGTGAACACTGATTCACAACCTTTGTTCAATGTGATTTCTTATGTTTTTAATTTTAATAAATTTGCAAAAAATTTCCAAATAAAAAAACTAAACTTTTTTTCATGTTGTCATTATGGGGTGTTGTGAGTAGAAATCTGGGGGAAAATGAGTTTCCTCCATTTTAGAAGGCTGTGACATATCTAAATGTGGAAAAAGTGAAGTGGTGTGAATGTTTTGCACCAGATGCAGTTTGCATTCCAAGGTATAATTAATTCCGTGACTCCTCCCACATCTAAGTAAGTGAAAAAAAAAAAAAGAAAAACCAGTTATATGACTTACTGCTGACCTCATCATTTGCCGTTGTGTGTTTGCTTTTACGTTGTATCATCGGCTGCCAGACCTTAAAAGAAAAGACTCATCAGGCTGAAGGGTCAGAGGACTGTCAGAGGACACATGGTAAGTAGATTACAAAAGACAGTTAACTCTTTAATGTTTTGTGGGCTGTGGTACAGTTATGTTTTTGACAAATTTTGGAAATACTAACATGTTCACTTACTCAGACTGAGTATGATGTGAAGTTTGGATTAATAATTTCAATCTCACCCTGTCCTCTGCAACTTCCTCTGTCACATCATCCACCTGTATGTCCTCCCTCAGCACATCCATAAACCTCCTCTTTGGCCTCCCTCTTCTGCTCCTGCCTGGTGGCACCATCTTCAGCATCCTTCTCCCTATATACCCTGGGTCCCTCCTCTGCACATGTCCAAACCATCTCAATCTCACCTCTCTGACTTTGTCTCCAAACCGTCCCACTTGAGCTGTCCCTCTGATATGTTCATTCCTATCTTGTCCACCCGTGTCACTCCCAAATAGAATTGCAACATCTTCAGTTCTGCCTCCTGTCTTTTTGTTAGCGTCACCGTCTCTAAGCCGTACAACACAACTGGTCTCAATACTGTGTTGTAAACTGTCTCCTTCACTTTTGCTGATATTCGTAGGTCACAAATCCCTCCTGCCACCATTCTCCACCCTGCCTGCACTCTCTTCTTCACCTCTGTACCACACTCTCCATTACGTTGTACAGTTGACCCCAAATATTTAAACTAATCTAATTTCACCACTTTTACGCCTTATAACTGCACTATTCCACTGGGTTCCCTCTCTTTCACACACATGTATGCAGGCCCTTTCTGACACAACTGCACTCATTTTTCCGGGCTTGGGACTGGCACTTGAAGTGCACTGGCTGCTTACCCCATGTGGCTGAGGTTAATCATATTACCAATCATTCACCAGGAATATTATAAGGATTTGTTTCAAGGCACACAGCTGACTCTGGTAAGTCATTTTACAAATTTGTTCTTTTGCAATGTGCCAGTGTGTGGTACTGCTGCACTGCATGGCATATATTTTCATTTTTTTCCCCATTCATTAAAAACTAGCATGTTGTTCGTGGGGATCCATGGGATCTAGATTGGGTAGTGTTTGTAAAATAGGTTTCTGACATTTTTCAAGGGTGGTAATAAATTAGGCAGTTTCTATAATGAGTTTGAATGGTGCGTGAGTCCAGAATTTTTTAGAAACAAGTTTTAGTAGAAGAACTCAACCCTTTTGTTTACTGTTAATTACATAGTTTTTAAATGTTCATTTACTGTCTTAATTAATTATAAATTGTTTAGGTTGTTGTTATTATGTACACAGTTATTATGATTAATATGCATATGTCGCGGACATGAACGAGCAAAGCTCCTCAGCATCTCACCATGTCATTTAGGTCCTTCAGAATTTATTTTGAGAAAATACTTCAGGGGAGCATTAGCATGGCAAAGACATTTCAGCTTAAGGGGGAGATTCGCCCCCCAGACCTCCCATCTTTTTAAGCATTTTTCTTTATTTGCCTCTCACATGCCTGGAAAAGCTCCTCGCCATCTAACCATGCCCTTTAGGTCCTTCAGACTTTTTTCAGTAAAATGATTCTTGGGAGCATGAACATGACTAAAACCTTTCAGCTTCTGGGGGGCTCTGCCCCTATACTCCCCACCTTTTTAAGCATTTTTTTTTTTGCCTTTCAGCTGACCCCCCAATTACAGCCCTCTTAACCCCCTCCCACTTTAAGCATTTTTTAAAAATGTACATGTGAATTAATATTCAAAGTTTTCAGCTCGTTGACAGTAGGGTTGTAAAATATGTATCATATCAATATGATACATGATATGACTATGATTTGACACAAAGTGCAGCAACAGTGAAAAATTAAACATTGTTAAACAAAACAGTAATAATACCACACTCATTTTGCACTCATCATAAGGTTGGGATACTGTGCCCTCCAAAAGTACTGGAACACTTGTTTATGCCATTTTAAATACAAGAAATACAAAAAAGAAAAAAAAAAATACAATAAAAATTTCTGAAATTATCTTCCTCAAACTCAAACTGAAATCACATCTCTAAAACTTGATAATACCTGTGTAAGCGCCATTTCCCTATTAAGTCCTTGGTTATAGTTTCATTTACAGTGACTTATGTGTATTTTATTTTGAAAGGTTTATTTTCAAACTTTAAGACTTCCTCACTTAAGTTTCCTGAGTAGGAAGTGATGTATGTTTTCCGCTGTTGAGAAAAAAACAACAAAAAAAAAAACCCGAGTGACGGCGGCGGAGCTTTATGGTTGTTTTACCGTACAGGTCGTACCACAGCCGACTCAACAAGTAAAACATAGTTCTGTCATCACTCTGAAGTGGTTATTATGGCAAAGAACTTACAGATAGCATAAGAGAGAGTAAGAATGAAAGAAATAGCAGCTACAACCTGTACGTAAGTTTTATTGGCAGTTTTCCTCAGACAAGTCAGGGGATGGAAGCATGAACATTTCCAAGTCACTGAATATGTCTTGGACTTTATTTCCATCAATTATGAAGAAAAACATCAAATATAGGCTTTCATATCAAATGTACTTTCTGTCAAATTGTAGCTGAACTTTCAGGTGTTTTTAATTAAGCAGCAGGACCTTCGTGGCCGGGATGACGGTGGGGATCGAACCCACGCGGCTCGCACAAAAGACCGTTCCTCTACCAGGTCAGCCAAAGGGGAACTCCCCGTTAGCCATGCTAGCGGGAACGTCTTTTCAATTGGGACCCGGGCCTTTCATCCCGCTACATTAAGAAGATACTCCTCTACACCACTTTATCAGGAAGCTGGATTTTATATTTTTAATTAATTTATATCAAGTGTGTAGAGATTTGCTTTCAGTTTGAGTTAAGGAAGACTATTTAAAAAAAAGTATTTGAAATGGAATAAACAAATTAAAATGTGTGAAATACCAAGTGTTCCAATACTTTTGAGGGCAATTGAGAAACACTGAGGAGCAGCATCTTACATCTCATATATAGTGCAGCAGATAAGAGAATATTTAGAGTGGAATCCTGCAAATGGTGATACAAACATCAAATTTGGCACAAATAATCCATAGACATTAACTCTTTAAAAAAACTGATTGGCCACTTGAATTTTCAATAGGCAGACAGGTAGGGGTCAAATGAAGAATAACACAGGGGTCAAAATCAAAAGATGCTCCAGTCATATAGAAGATTACACCACATTATTTGCCTGATCATAAAGATTCCAAAAAGGTAGTTTGAACAATTTGTGACTGAATGTTATGGAGTTATGAGGTAAAAGCAGCAAGAATCGTGACAAAGGTCAATTTCAGTTTGTAGGGGTCAAAAGTTAAAGTTGCTCCAATTTTGGTAAAAAAATGATGCAATTGGTTGAGTTAATCGGGTTTTAAATAGGAACAGTTTGCATCATGTGTCATGCTTAGTTCATGTTACAGGGTAACATGTCACGTCATAGAATCCAATGGACGTTGACCTTCTTTGACCTTTACTCTGGAGACCAAGCATTCAGCACTTTCAAAACTATTCCATTTATTAATCCTATTAACTCAACCAATAATTTGCATCACTTTTTACCAAAATTAGAGTAAATCTGTACCTTTTGACCCCTGTACAACCTGAAATTGACCATTGTCACCATTCTTGCCATTTTACACCCAAACTCCTTAACATTCAGTCATAGATAGCCCAACCTATACTTTATGTGTAATGTAGTTTTCAATTTGATTGGAGGATTTTAAATTTTGACCCCTGTGTAATTCTTCAATTGACCCCTACCTGGCTGCCTATTGAAAAGTCAAGTGGCCAGTCTTTTTTTTTTTTTCCAAGTGTAGTGTCTGAGTTGTATTTGTGCTGAATTTGATGCTTGTATTACCATTTGAAGGATTGTTTCAGTTATCTGCTGCAGTAATAATGATCCAGCTGCTTTTTGTTAGCTTAAACATGTGTATATAAGGCAACCTGAATAAAAGGAGAAATGCTGCTTTGAACAACCTGGACCTCATTTCTGGCATAAAATATGGCTGGTTTACTCACCAATATAAGTTTGGTGTCATTAGAGGTCCATAGTTCAAACAACATGTTCAGTTCAAATCCGAGACAAACATTTCTCTTCTTTTACTAAGGTGGATTAGAACTTTTTGTGGCACACAGAACCAACTACTTGACAGGAGGAACCTAGCAGTCAATGTGACTCACTAATTTCAAAATGCAGCTCTTTCAACCAGACGTGTGGTGCCGTGACGTCAATCATCTGTATCCAATCAGATTTCAGAGGAGTCCAGTGAAACCCTGGCCTCCGCTCTAGCTCCACCCATGCCAGGAAGTTTTCAACATTTGACATTTCCTGTTTCACTGTGACTGAAAATTTGGCACTTCCTGTTTGAGTGTAAGCTTGCCACTGAGTTCCCGTGAGATTCCATGGGATCTTGTCTGTCAATCCAGGAAGTGTTTGACATTTGAACATTTCCTGTTTGACTGTGGATTAAAAATTTGGCACTTCCTGTTTAGGACTCCCTGTACAATGAGCGAGCTTCACGTCACTGCGCGTCACTTTGCTTGTATTATTATCATCATCAGTGTTATAATTATTATTATTTCATTTTATTCTTACTTCTATTTTGTCATTTGATTTTTAAATGGACCACAGTGGAAATAAATCTTTTCACTTTCTTGTCATCCATGTATTTTTGACATATTTACAATTATATTATGTACTTATATTGAACTTGGAAAAAAAAAAATCAGGCATGCCTGGACGCTTTTAATACAAAGATGATTTACCGCCCCCTGCTGGAATGATGTGGGAGTCCAGAATGTAATTAGCAACATCCATTGTTGAGTGTTGTTAGGTAATATCTGTAACTTCTCCAAAAATATTTGTCCTATCAACGTTCCTTTCTGGTGGCATTCATCCTTTACCCAAAATACATAGGCATACCAAACAGCAAATGTCAGCTTTCCCCAGTTTGATCATGATCGAATTTATATGCAAGCATGCATGCAAGCTTGCACGCACGCAGTTGTTTTCTTTACTTTTCTGCATTCTGCTGCAAAGAGGTGCTTTTTATTTTTGCACACCTATGAACAGAGACAGTGGCGGAATACATCAAACAAACTATAGTTTTCACTCATGGAAATAGCAACATGACACTTAGCTAAACTGACTAATCCAATTGAACTACAACAACAGAATAAATCAATAACACTAACAACACTGTTAAACTAACATGATGTTACAGTCGAGGATCGGGTTGAGTGTTAGACCCAAATGCAGGAGCAGTAAGGCAGACACAGGAGTTATAAACAAGGGTTTATTGAACCAAGGAACTGCGCAGTGGAAGGACTAGGCTAAGCACCAGACAACTTGACTGACGGGACAGCAAGATGGATGATGGGGACCTGACCGACAGAACAGGCAGGGCAACTGGACCAGGACTGGAATCAAGGATGGACACAGACCAGGCCTGGAATCAAGGACGGACAGGGACCAGGTGAAGCAAGCCTGTGGAGCTACTGGGACTGGATGAACTGCAAGGGAGATGAAAGAGCAGGTGAGAATGTGTAGGTGCATTTGCAGGTAACACCTCTGGACCAGCAAATCAAAGTTAAACATAAATAATTTCTGCAGAGTTAAAGTTCAGGATTAATGTTCAGTTAATTCTGGAGTGGCAGTTCTGAATCAAAGTTTAGTTCCAAAATCAAAATTCAGTTCCAAAATCAAAGTTCAGTTCCAAGTTCAAGATCAAACTCTTGGTGCATCCAGGATAGCAGAGTTAGATTTCTCTTGGTGGCTGCACTCAGAGAACATCACTTAATTTCAGGAACCAAGTTCAAGGCCTGAAAGCTCCACTCGACAGGAAAATCACGAAAACCTGTAAAATCCTGAGAGGAAAAAACACGGCGGGTTACTACATACGAGGTCTATTAGAAAAGTATCCGACCTTATTATTTTTTTAAAAAACCATATGGATTTGAATCACATGTGATTGCGTCAGACAAGCTTGAACCCTCGTGCGCATGCATGAGTTTTTTCATGCCTGTCGGTTGCGTCATTTGCCTGTGAGCAGGCTTTGAGTGAGGTGTGGTTCACCCTCTTGGCGGATTTTTATTGCGAATAAATGTCTGAACGATTTGGAGCTTTGCTGCATCAATTTTTTTTCCAGAAACTGTGAGAGATCTCCAGGTGGACACCGTTCGAAAAATTAATATGGCTTTCAGGGACGATTTTATGGGGATTAAACAGATTACGGAGTGTTACTGCCGCTTTAAGGTCCTCGTCTGACTTTCACAAAAAGGCAGAAGATGTGGACATCAGCACTTTTTCGGTACATTCCACCGTTACAGGAGTTTTTTTTCATGGAAAGAAAAGCAGAGGGACGCGCCACGGAGCCGTTCATTACGCGGGACAAAACCACCTCGGTGTTGGTCTCACAGGACGGCTTTCAGGTGAATTTCAGATGGATTCCGGTTGCTTTCCAGTCGTGTGAATATCTGATTATGATTGTGCATGTGTTGGACATGCCAGAACATGTCCCATGAGGCTTCATCCCGGCGTTGCTTTGCGCCGAGCGGCCACAATAACAAAATTTAAAAACCAAAACCCCGAACTCCCATGGTGCATTGCAGCACAGTGTCAATTGTTTACTGTTGTTAGCTAATATCTCTAATTTCTCCAAAAATTTTAGTCCTATTATCTTTCCACTTTCACAGTGTTCATGCTTAACCAAAAATACATAAGCAGCAAATGTCAGCTCTCCCTAGTTTCACTGTGATTGAAGCCATACATGCAGGTATACACACACACAGATGCCACTTGTCTCTTATAATATTGATTAAACTGTTATGATTCGGGCGTGAGTGGAAGAAAAACCCAGAAGCAGGGAGCAGAGACCAAGATGTTAGAATACAGATTTATTACCAAGAGTGATTACAGAGGAGTATTTCAGAATGTGCAAGTCTACCTAGACGTGTGGAGACCGGCCCGTTCAGCAGTGGAACAGGGGAGCCGCAACCCAGTTGACTTCAGTCCTGGCGGATGGATCCGGAGCCAGGTGGCCGTCTGCAAGCTGTCGATGCCGTGTGGAGGAGACACACAGGTAAGTGAATACTGAGCAGAATTAGTTTTTCCAGAAAGTACACTGAAAAAAGTGAAACACAGTGCACTTCATTCAAAGTACTTATTTACATTGGTCTAATGGAAAATTGTGGTTTCCAGTTTAAATCTGCTGGAATCACTTTACAAAATCCTAAATACATTGTGAGAAACTAAAAAAAAATTACCTGTAACAAATTACATCAATTTTTAAAGTTGATCCAAAGTATCATTTTTTTCAGTGTAATCACAGTCAATATTTGACAGATTGTCTTAGCTGAGTCCTGAGTGCTGGAGAGAGCTGAAGCTGAGAAAAAAGGCTGCAACAAAAACACAGAGCTAGTTAAAATCTCTGACTGGCTATAGGTCAATAATTGCGGAAAACTAATCAGAAGCTTTGAATCTTAGAATATACCAGAATTATATTGTGTAGGAACGCATATGAAGAGGCCAGTCACCGTGGAAGGTCAGCTGAGACTGATAGTATTGCACACCAGGCATTTTTTTACGAAGTAAAGCGAGCTGTGAGCTTTTCATCCGCGTTTTTTTTTGTAGCAGCTACGACTCGTCGTCACTCTAATCTGACCACTTTTTTTAGTAACGAGTAATCTAACGCGTTAATCTTTCCAAAATCAGTAATCAGATTAAAGTTACTTCTCCAAGTCACTGTGCGTTACTATTATTTTTGCATTGTGGGTCGACAGCAGCATTAAACTTGGTCCTTGGGCAGGTGGTCGGGGTTCGACTGAACTGCCCACTTTAAGCGAGCTGTGAGCTTTTCATCCGCGTTTTTTTGCAGCAGCTACGACTCGTGCTTTTTTCTCCTTTATTTAGAATTCTGAGCTGAGCCGCTCCGTATCTGCTGCTAAAAACAGCTGATCCACCGCGACGCGTCAACAACTAACACTATTTTCCACTCAAATGCACCTAAACTCTCTTTCTGAGGACCACTTGATGTGAAACGCAATAAAACTTTCTTACCTGTAAATCTGGTCATGTTTTCTGCATCAATAAATGTTATCCATTCTTTGCGCTCAAACGCCAAAGCAGGGGCGAATCCAGACGGAATGGGGGCATGGGGGAGGGATGTGCCCCCCCCCCCCCCACAACACTCCTAGATTAAAGGTCCAGTTTTGAAGCCGTTTTTTTTACTACAACTACTAATACTACTTAAAATAATAATAATTTCGACAAGTAAAATGTTTAGAGATAATTTAAATGTTAGAATGAATTTTACAGTTACATTTATAAACAATGTAGGTTAGAAACTGCAAGTTTTACTGTTGCAGTGCTGTCAATAGTTAAATATGAGGTCAAGAAAGAGGTCTTTATTTTACTTTTTATAAAACAAATATTTATTTTCATTGAAGTCAAGAAAGGGTGACTATAAAGTGAGTTTTGGCAAAACAGGTATCATTGTCATTTTGAGGTGGCAGAGGGTTGTTGTCGGCAGCTGGGGAAAGTAACTAAAAAAGTAACTAGTAATCTAACTTAGTTACTTTTCCAATTGAGTAATCAGTAATCAGTAATTGGATTACTTTTTCAAAGTAACTGTGGCAACACTGGTGATAACAGCACACCTGCACTGAGCTTTACAAAGACATTTTTATGCTTTTTTTCCTCCTTTACTTAGAGCTGAGCTGAGCCGCTCCGTATCTGCAAGTTAAAACAGCTGATCCTCCGCGACGTGTCAACAACTAACATTATTTTCCACTCAAATGCACCTAAACTCTCTTTCTGGGGAGCGCATGATGTGAAAACGCAATAAAACTTTCTGACCAGTAAATCTGGTCATGTTTTCTGCATAAATAAATGTTATCCATTCTTTGTACTCAAACGCCAAAGCAGGGGCGAATCCAGATGGAATGGGGGCGTGGGGCAAGGATGCCCCCCCCCACAACACCCCTAGATTAAAGGTCCAGTTTTGAAGCCTTTTTTACTACAACTACTAATACTACTTAAAATAATAATTTCAACAAGTAAAATGTTGAGAAAATTTAAATGTTAGAAAAATGTTAGAAAGATTTTAATAGTTACATTTATTAACAATGTAGGTTAGAAATTAGAAGTTTTACTGTTACAGTGCTGTCAACAGTTAAATATGAGGTCAAGAAAGAGGTCTTTATTTTACTTTTTATAAAACAAATATATTTTCATTGAAGTCAAGAAAGGGTGACTATAAAGTGAGGCGGGGACCACTACGGCCATGACGGTAAGTGAAGGTTAACTTCAGCTATTAATTGATGAACAGCAACCTAACTTGTTCATAAATCAGACATCTGTGTGTGAGAGAGACATTCTGATCTTCTGGTCCAAAGTAAAGTGCTGTCTAACTGGGTCACTCAGATATGAATTAAGGTTGGATATTATTTCCGTTCGTGCTAACTCTGCCAGTCACGTAACCTAGCCTAGCAATGTAACCTGTGCAAATGGTGTGCATGGCTAGCTACCATGCTGTCGCTGCCAGGTTGTTTCTTTATTCTTTATTCTATTTGTGTGACGGTCGTGCGTCGGTCATACGAAGTATGCTGTTTTGCACAGTCTGCGGCACGGTGGCGTGGTATAACGGTGTCCCTGTCTAAAATGTATTTTCCCATGTCCTGGCATAATTTCACATACCTAACATTTTACTTTAAATTGAGAGTCATTCTCTAAGTTGATTAGCAACACAAATTGGTAATAAAAGAAATCCTTGATGTTACTTGTAGCTTGTAGTGAGATAGACAACTGTCTCCATCTTGTGGCCTTTTTGTGTATTGCAGTTTCAAAAGTTCAACCTTTGTATCCAGTCATTGGTCCAGTCATCTAGTCATTTCTTGCTTTATATGATGAATTGTATCACACAAGTAATGATATATTATTTATAGTATAGCCTACAGTATTTCTATAACAAATGTTTTTATATAATTTCTATTTCTAAATTTAAGTAACAAGCTGAATGAAATGACGGCTTATTATGTCTAAAAAGTAATGTGACCTACTGTCAATAGATCGTACTTTTGATAAGCCTATGATAACTGTATTTCAGGAGAAGTTTTCATAATGCTTCTTATAGTGTTAAAATGTATGTGTCTCCTGGTGCACATTGATCGGTTAAGGGACCAAAAAACAAAACAAAAAAAAACAAAACACACTGTCACAGCAAGCTTAATTTTTTTCCCCTTCGATACCTGGTGGTTGCTTGGTCTTGGTTAAAAATGCCCGGCCTGAAAAATTTCCACAGTGCAGCCCTGGGTGAGGATGGAATGGAGAGCCGGGGTTCAAATGCAGGTGCTGATGGGATGTGGAACAGGTGTGTCAATCTGCTTGAAGCACGCTACCTGTGCAGAGAAGAGAGAGAGAGCAGCAGCAGCAGGAACAGAGCAGGCAGCTCACGACAATACCCCCCCTCAATGGGAGCCCCCATGCGACCTACCAGGATGACCAGGGCGATCAGGATGGTCCTGGTAGAAGTCCCGGATGAGGGAAGGGTCCAGGATCAGCCCCCGCTTAAGCCAAGAGCGTTCTTCAGGGCCGTAACCCTCTCAGTCCACCAGGTACTGGAAGCCCTGTCCCCGACAACGCACATCCAAGATCTTCCAGATGGTCCAGGCCAGGTGACCGTCCACCATCCAGGCAGGGGGTGGCGGCAGAGCTGGAGGGCACAAGGGACTGGAATGGACAGGTTTCAGTCAAGAAACATGGAAGACTGGGTGGATCTGCAGAGAGCAAGGTTATCAGAGCCGGACGGCAACCAGATTTACTACCCAGTCAATGACAAAAGGTCCAATATATCAGGAAGCCAGTTTCAGCGTGTCCGTCTGAATGTGATGTCCTGTGAAGAGAGCCACACCTCCTGCCTGGTCGATAGTCGGGGGCAGGGGACTGGTGCCGGTCTGCATGGCCCTGCGTCCCAGTCCGGATGACAGGCTGACTGAGGCCCCGAGAGCAGCACAGAAGCTACGCCAGACTTGCGAGGTGAACTGAGGCCCTTGGTCAGATACGATGTCCAGGGGTATGCCATGCAGCCGGATGATGTGGAGGACTAGAAGGTTGGCGGTCTGCTGGGCGGTTGGTATCTTCAGCATGGGCACGAAGTGGACTACCTTGGAGAACTGATCCACGATTGTGAGGATGACTGTGTTACCCTGGGATGGAGAAAGTCCAGTGTTTAAGTCCATCCCAATGTGTGACCATGGGCGGCCAGGAATTGGGAGCAGTTGCAGGAGTCCAGTGGGAGGATGGTGGGAGGTCTTCCCTCGGGCACAGACCGAGCAGGCTTGGATGAACTCCCTCACATCGGCTTGTGCTGTGGGCCACCAGAAGCAACAACGGAGGAGCTCCAAGGTACGGGTAACCCCGGGATGGCAAGATAGCTTGAAAGAGTGGCAAAACTGGAGGACTTGAGAACGAACCTCAGTTGGAACAAAAAACCGACAAGGTGCCCCTCCCCCAGGGTCCAGATGGCGGGTGAGGGCTTCCTGGACGGCTTGCTTGACATCCCAGGTCAGTGCCCCCACAACCATGGATCGGGGCAGGATTCTCTCAGGTGTCTCAGGTGGATCCTTGGTCGATGAAAACTGGTGAGACAGAGCGTCTGGTTTGGTATTCTTACTTACTGGATGGTAGGAAATAGTGAAATTAAATCTTCCAAAGAATAAGGACCACCTGGCTTGCCGGGCGCTCAATCGTTTGGCAGACTGGATGTACTCTAGATTGCGGTGGTCTGTCCAAATGATAAACGGGACTGCGTCCCCCTCCAGCCAATGTCTCCACTCAGCTAGCGCCTCTTTAACTGCCAGGAGTTCCCGGTTACCCATGTCATAGTTCTTTTCAGCGGGGGTCAGACACTGCGAGAAATAGGCACACGGGTGTACTCGATTGTCCTTCTCTGACCTGTGAGATAGCAGTGCTCCTAGCTCAGAGTCCGAAGCGTCTACCTCTACTATGAGCTGACGATCCGGGTCTGGTTGGGTGAGGACAGGTGCTTTGGCAAATCATTTTTATCTTTTATTTTTATTTTTGTCTTTTAGTACGGAAAAGGCGGAGTCAGCCTGGGGTGTCCACTGAAACACGGTTTTAGAGGTTGTGAGTGCGGTGAGAGGAGCTGCGATCTGACTAAACCCGTGAATGAAGCGTCAGTAGAAGTTCGCAAAGCTGAGAAATTGCTGTAACTGTTTTACAGAAGATGGTACTGGCCAATCCACTACTGCTTTAACCTTGGCCGGGTCTGGCTTGGCTTGATTGTGGGAAATTATGAATCCCAAAAAAGATACAATGTCGAGGTTAAACCCTCATTTTTCAGCCTTGACGAACAACCATTTCTCCAACAGCCATTGGAAAATGAGACGAACGTGTTTAATATGAGCTTGAGGGTTCGGTGAGAAGATCAGGATATCGTCTATGTAGACAAAAACAAACCGATTCAGAAAGTCCCGCAGGACGTTGTTGACTAGTGCCTGAAATGTGGCCGGTGCGTTGGTAAGGCCGAAGGGCATGACCAAGTACTCAAAATGCCCTAGTGGGGTGTTAAAGGCTGTTTTCCACTCATCCCCCTCCTGGACATGCACCAGGTGGTAGGCGTTGCAGAGGTCCAATTTGGTGAATACAGTCGCCCCATACAAGAAACTAAAAGGCAAATCAAGAAGGGCTAATGGGTATCGGTTGTGGACCGTTATGGCGTTTAGCCCCTGCAAATCGATGCAGCCCTGCCGAGCTGCATAGGCTTACCAGCAGGGGGAGCTAGCGTGTCAGAGGAGGACTTGATGGAGCTTGGAAGAGGTGGTCCTGGAGTATGCCGAGAGGCGGAGCGAGCGGAAAGGTCCCGGTCAGCCCGACGGCCGTTGAATCGACGGCGCTCCCTCATGCGGTTATCAAGCCGGATAATTAGTGTAATAAGCGCGTCTAGATCAGCAACCATTGGGAAATGGAATCCCTCCGGGTTGGATGGTCAAACATCAAACTGGACTCCTATGAAAACGCCACGAACGAACTAAGGAGCGGGGAGCGGTTGTTCCAGAGCACGGTTGCCCATGAGCGTGCGTCTCCCTGGAGTAGATTGATGACGTAAGCCATTTTGCTTTCGTTGAAGCTGTAAAGAGAAGGACGCTGGCTAAAAACAAGAGAACATTGCATCAAAAATGATGCGCAAGTGTCTACTCACCTCGCGAATGTTCCGGATGCCATATGAATGGTTCAGGTGGTGCCGTGGAGGCAGCAACAGAGAATGAGGAGGTGACAAGCTGAGCCAGAGCAGCAGGCGGCTGTGTCGGAGTGTGTACAACAGAGCTGTGACATGTTTCGCACCTGCTGCGACAAAAAACACAGAGCTCCGAAAAATCTCTGACAGGCTGCAGGTCAATAATTGCTGAAAGCTAATCAGAAGCTTAGACGCTTAGAATATATAGAATTATACTGCGTAGGGATGCACGTGAAAAGGCCAGTTACCGTGGAAGATTAGCTGAGTTTCTGGCAGAGAAGAGAGCGAGAGCAGCAGCAGCAGCAGCAGGAACAGAGCAGGCAGCCCATAACAAAACTCAATCTTATTTTATATGGTACACTACTTATGTAATCCAAAGACTTTGGTAAAACCCATTTTGAACACCAAAAGAGTTCACCCACATGAATAAGGATTTATTTTCTCTCAATATTTGATAAAAAAAAAACACATCATATTGAAAATATGATATACGAGGTCTGTGAGAAAAGTATCCAACCTTTTTATTTTTTCAAAAACCATATGGATTTGAATCACGTGTGATTGCATCAGCCAAGCTTGAACCCTCATGGGCATGCGAGAGTTTTTTCACACCTGTCGGTGACGTCATTCGCCTGTGAGCACGCCTTGTGGAAGGAGTGGTCCAGCCCCCTCGTCGGAATTCCTTTGTCTGAGAAGTTGCTGAGAGACTGGCGCTGTGCTTCATCAAAATTTTTTCAAAAACTGTGAGGCATGTCCGAATGGACACCATTCGAGAAATTCAGCTGGTTTTCAGTGAAAATTTTAACGGCTGATGAGAGATTTTGGAGTTTCTATCGGTTTAAGGACTTCCCACGGAGTGGGACGTCGCGCAGCGCTCCGAGGTGACGTCGTCATCCTGTTTCAAGCTGAAAACCTCCAAATTTAAGCCTCTGTTGACCCAGGACGTCATGAGAGAACAGAGAACTTTCAGAAGAGGTCGGAATCAGCAGTTTATCCGGACATTCCACTGTTAAAGGAGATTTTTTTAATGAAAGACATGCGGACGGATTGGCGCGTCGGCTCGCAGCCGGTGCGGCGTGCCCGCCACAGGAAAAACACCTCCGTTGGAAGCCTTAAGGACAAGTTGGAACATGCCCTGCTGTTAAACAATTTCTCAGATACTCATTCAACTGAAAGCCACCAAAAGCCGCCTGGATTTTACAAATGGTTATCAACATGGAGGTGTTTTTGCTGTGGCGAGCGCGCTGCGCCGGCTGCGAGCCGACGAGCCAATCCGTCCGCACGTCTTTCATTAAAAAAAATCTCCTTTAACAGTGGAATGTCCGGATAAACTGCTGATCCCGACCTCTTCTGAAAGTTCTCTGTTCTCTCACGACGTCCTGGGTCAACAGAGGCTTAAATTTGGAGGTTTTCAGCTTGAAACAGGATGACGACGTCGCCTCGGAGCGCTGCGCGACGTCCCACTCCGTGGGAAGTCCTTAAACCGATAGAAACACTCCAAAATCTCTCATCAGTCGTTAAAATTTTCACTGAAAACCAGCTGAATTTCTCGAATGGTGTCCACTCGGATGTGCCTCACAGTTTTTGAAAAAATTTTGATGAAGCACAGCGCCAGTCTCTCAGCAACTTCTCAGACAAAGGAATTCCGACGAGGGGGCTGGACCACTCCTCCCACAAGGCGTGCTCACAGGCAAATCACGTCACCGACAGGCGTGGAAAAACTCACGCATGCGCACGAAGGTTCAAGCTTGGCTGACGTAAAAACATATGAATCAAATCCATATATTTAAAAAAAAAAATAAAACGGTCGGTTTCTTTTCTAATAGACCTCGTATGTGTGTGTCTTAGAGCCAAACATCTGTATACAGTCTTCTATACAAATATATGTGCCACATTCAGAAAGATGAGATTGTTCTGAACATTTTGATAGGCTTCTTGTGGTTGTGGTTGGAGAGATTGTTGTGTAGTGCACATTTTGTATGTTGTCTCACCACTTATACAGCTTCATGAAGTGGTATAGCGGAGAATTTTCTTTAAAAGAAGATGACATTTCAGTTGCAGCCCATCAGAAGGCACAACAGTCCTCTTGACCTGCAGCTTACTTAAAATGTGTATAATATTTTTAATATTATACACATTTTAATATTATACACATTTATTATATTATTATAATAAATTTATTATATTACATTATATTTATTATATTATACACATTTTAATATTTATAATATAATTATTAATCAGTTGAAAGGGGGAAAAACCTTTTTAAAAAAGCATCATGCTGTGCTTTGAACTAAATTCTCTGTCTCCTCTATGCAGTAAACAAGTATGGCATGACCTTGAAAAAAGACACAGTTTTCATTTCTGCAGCCAAAATATATTTTACAGAACAATCTGTGATTATTTGTTTTTCTGATCTTGTCTGGACACACTGTAACTGTGCCTTGATATCTGTACTCACTTATTCTGTGCAGTGCAGCGAAAAAACAAAAACAAACAAAACAAAACACTAAAGCGGCTTCATGTCTTCTGATGGTATGTTTTTCTAACTAATTACTTTTATCTAGACCACAAAGCAGGGAGCGTGAGAGTGGAGTTTGATCTCCAGGAATGTGGAGGAAGCTCACCTCTGTCAACATGACACTCTCTTGATCATCCTCAGATAAATGTATAGCTCACTGTACTGTTGGTCTGACTCAGCACCAGACAGATCGGGCTGGAATAATGCACACTGTGATCGTTTTCTGAAAGAAGAATTTATCTAACAGGTAACACCATCCACTGCAAAGCCGGCAAATGGTAGGAAACCAGCTTTTAGCTCTTTATGTTTACCATGTTGGATATGATACATTCTTTCTCTGCAAGCACTCACTAAACACAAGTGTGTTTAGTGAATACTTCTATGTAGCCTACATTGGTTTTTGCAAAGCATTTGAGTCTGCTGATCAGGCTGCTCTTTGGGACATTCTGACAATTTGTGGGATCCCCAACAAGTTACTGGACATCATAGCTGGTTTATACACAGGTACTGTGAGAGCTGTGGGGACTCGAAGCAGAGCTTCTTACTTCTTAATGAATACTGATGTTTAACAGGAACATGTTCTGGCTCCACAGGTCAAAGCTTGCATGGACTAGATGTCGGATGGAGTTGTAGAAACCAGTAGGTCTGATGTATTTATTGGTGAAGAAGGGTTTGCAGATCTTGATTTTGTTGACAGTGCTGTGATTATTGTGAAATCATTGGATACCTTTACTCCAGAAGAGGGAGTGTCTGGGTTTCTGATTGTCTTTTATCTGGCTTTCAATGACTTTGTGCATTCAAGTCATCAGAAGAGTATCTGTTTATACCGAATGGATCACAACTGTTGCAAGACTCTCTGTAACCTATGTCTGTGACATCAGCCTTTGAGACTGAGAGATGCATGGGAAGAGTTTATGGAGTCATGAAGTTGCTGAAAAGAGGTGTTTTGTGATGCTGAATACTTTGCAGGAGAATGAATGTCAGTCTTTTAAGTCTTGATGCTTTCAGTCTGGTTGGATGTGAAACTTTAATCTTAACCAGTGACCTAAGGTGATTCCACCTTAGTGCTGGTCATTCCAGCACTACCAAAGACTGGATGTCTTTGGTAGTGCTGGAATGACTGTGTCAAATGAGTTACTTATTTGGAGTATCATTTACATTGTGAGGGAATGTCAGCTGCAGCATTTCAGAATCAGAATCAAATTTATTGCCAAGTAAGTTCACACATACAAGGAATTTGATCTTGTGTTATTGGTGCATAAACAATAAGAAAAGAAAAACAGTTCGATAAGAATGATAAAGAGTCAAATAGACAAAACTATATTCACTGTTAAATAAATAAACCATAATGAAATGGGACAGTGCAGAGACAGGTGATTGGAGTACATATGTACAGTACCTTTCCCTGTAGGGATGACCAATCTGTGCTTTACGGCAGTGAAGAAGGGAAGCAGAGTAAGTGGGGGTCTTTGGCATTGTTTATGAGTCCAGCTGTGGATGAATGAATGAATGAATGAATAAGTTTTATTCTGCACACACATAAACAAAATACCAACATAAGAATCTCTTACTAACAAAAAATACAAACATTTCTTACAAACAAAGAAAATACAACAATAACTCAAACAATTTCCAAATTGGGTGCGGCCTAAAGGGCATGGTCTGAAGCAAAAGCTTATAAACGCCCACCCCTACACCAGTAATAATACACATTTAAATACACTTAGAACAAGGTAACAATCAGAAAAATAACGTAACTGAACAGAACAGAACAATCAGTAATATGATGTGCAAATAAACAAAAAAGAACCACAAAAACAGTTAGCCTAATTGTTATGTTTCGGACGCGGTCGGAGCACCGACCCAGCGTTTGAAAGGACCCAGCATAAAATAAGCAGAGCATGGTTCAAAAGGAAACAGAATTTAATAAACATAACAGTGGGTGAAGTGCTAAACAACTAAAAAGTCAGCTGTCTGGTGAGGTGGAAACACGGCGCACTCTCAACAGCGCAAACAGTCCGGAGCCACAGCAGTTCGGACCCAGGGACCCCGCCGACACCCCCCAGGTGGCCGCGACAAACCAAGTCTGTGAAGAAAGAAAACATGGAGGTGAGTCCAACTCCACACAGTGAGACACAACTCAAAGGTGCACGCAATCAGCAAACACTTCCTGGCTTAAATCTATACATCAGCTTCTCACCCTGCAGGCACGGAACAACTCAGTTCAAATCTCCACTGCAGCAGAAGCTGATTAGACAATTAGCATAACGTGACAGCTCGATACAACAAGGTGTGAGGGACACCAAATCCACTGTCGTTACTTCATAAAAGTCACCAAAACCAAATTACCTCAGGAAGTGTGCTGAAGAGCGTGAGACCTTACCCAATCCTCCTTCACAGACTGTGGCGTCAAACCTGGAGCGGTCTCTGCGTCCGTGATGGTGAGATTGTTCTCCTGACATCGATCTCACACGTCTGCTCACAAGGTCGAGTCTCTGGCAATCACACACTGTGCATTCAAGGTTTAAATGCAGCAATCTCTGATCAAGACAGAATACACCACAGCTGTGAGTCCTGATGACCTGCACGTGAAAACCAGCCTCAGGTGTTCAGGGTGAGGTCCTAATGCTCAGCCACTCAGTCCTGAATGCATACCACCTGGTGGGAGAAACAGAAAACAAAAACCAAGCCAGCCAAACACCCCAGCCCACAACACTAACATAGCATATTATAGTAAGAAATTACGTTCTTTTTAGAAAGTCTTTTGACACCTACCAATGTACCAGATGATTTAATACTATCACAACAATTATTCCAGATTCTAACACCTTTTACAGAAATACAATGACTTTTAACAGTAGTTTGAATCTTTCTTCTTTCAAATGTCAGTGTTCCTCACAAATGATAACTGGACTCCCTCATTTTAAACAACTCCTGAACGTGGAGAGGCAAAAGTTTATTTTTAACTTTGTACATGGTCTGTATTGGAAAATAATCCACCAAAACTTGAAATTTCAAAATACACAGACAAGCAAACAATTGGTTTGTAATATGTTTTTTTTTTTTTTTTTTTACTTATAACTGTTATAGCTTTCTTTTGTAACAGAAAAACTGAATTTGTTTTTGTTTTATATGCGTTTACCCAGGGCAGCATGGTGGATTAGTGGTTAGCACTGTTGTCTCACAGCGAGGAGGTCATGGGTTCAATTCCCACCTGTGGCCTTTCTGTGTGGAGTTTGCATGTTCTCCCCCGTGTTTGCGTGGGTTTTCTCCGGGTGCTCCGGTTTCCTCCCACATCCAAAGACATGCCGGTTAGGTGGAATGGAATCTTTAAATTGTCCGTAGGTGTGTGAGTAGGTGTGAATGTGTTTGTCTGTTTGTGGCCCTACGACAGTCTGGCGTCCTGTCCTGAGTGTACCCCACCTCGCGCTCTATGACTGCTGGGATAGGTTCCAGTCCTCCTTGACCCTTAATTGGACTAAGTGGTGGAAGATGTGTGTGTGTGTGTTTCCCCAGACCTCAATACAATAGGTCATATATGGGACAAATAATGAATGATACAACATGACCAACGAATGTTGGGGGAGAAAATATTGTGCTTTATACAAAATTTAAATAGCTTTTGAAACTTAATTTATCATCAGTAAAAATGCCAAGAAATCTAGTTGAACATACAATTTCAATTTCAACATTGTTCAATGATAAGTTTCTTTTTAAATTCCTGGGCTTCTTTAAAAATGTAATACACTTTGTCTTACCAAAATGAAGTGACAATTTATTAGAATCAAACCAATATTTAAAATTTAATAATTCCCTCTCCATGATTTCCAAAAGTTGTCCGAAATTGTCCCCACTACCAAACATAGTCGTGTCATCGACAAACAAAATACAATGCACAGACTTTGACACCAAACTTATATCATTAACATACAACAAAAACAGCAACGGCCCAAGGACTGACCCTTGGGACACTCCACATGTAATCCTCAATTCTGAATTTGTCCCCCCAAAATGGACACACTGATACCTATTAGATAAATAAATAGCTAACCAATCCAGAGCTAATCCTCTAATGCCGTACTTCTGTAATTTGTCCAATAATGAAGTCTCTTGTTAATGATTTTGTTTAATATCTTCCAGATGCCAGTAATGTTGGTTTTATTTTTTACCAATAAGTCACAATAATTTTGCTTCTTACACGATTGCATGATGTTTGTTAATTTATTTTTGTATATCTTATATTTACTTTCAGCCTCTTTAGTTCTAAATTTTATAAACTGCTTGTACAACAGATTTTTCTTTTTGCATGCATTCTGGAGTCCCTTTGTAACCCAAGGTTTGTCACTTTTTTGTGCATTTTTACTTTTTGGCACCAGTGGACAATATTTATCGTACAAATTTGAAATAATGATGATAAAAGATTTGTATGATTTGTCATTGTCATCATTATGAAATATCACACCAATCCTGCTGCATTAAGGCCCTTCTAAGATTCTCAAGGGTAACTTCAGTTAATTTTCTTTTGAAATGTACAGGTTGTTTCTGGATGGAAAGAAGCTGTTTTTGTCTTGAAGTTTTGGTCCTGATGGACCTCAGCCTCCTGCCAAAGGAAAGGGTGACATAAAGTTTGTGTCATGGGTGGGAGGGATCAGCCACAGTCTTCCTTGCTCGCTGAAGGGCCCTGGAGGCTTACAGGTCCTGTAGGGATTGCCAACAACTGTCAATCACCTTCTCTGCTGCATGGATGATACACTACAGTCTGCTTCTGTCCTTAGCAGTGGCAGCAGCATATCGGATGGTGATGAAAGAGGAGAGGATGGACTCAGTGATGGCAGTGGAGAAGTTCACATCATGGTTTTTGGCAGATGAACTTCTTCAGGTGCCGCAGAAAGTACATCCTCTGTTGTGCTCTCTTGATGAGAGAGTTGATGTTCAGTTCCCCCTTGAGGTTCTACGTTTTGGTGATCCCTAGGTAGTGGAAGGACTCCACAATGGTGACTGGGGAGTCACACAGTGTGATGGAGCAGCAAGCAGTGGGTTCTTTCTGAAGTCAACAGCCATCTCCACTGTCTTGAGGGTGTTAAGCTCCAGATTATTCGGTCTGCACCAGGATGCCAGGTGATCGATCTCCCATCTGTAGGCAGATTTGTCCTCATCATAGATGAGTCTAATGAGGGTTGTATCATCCGTGAACTTCAGGAGCTACACCGACTGGTGACTGGAGGTGCAGCTGTTGGTGTACAGGGAGAAAACTAGAGGAAAAAGAACGCAACCTTGGGGGGATCTGGTGATGATGGACTGCGTGTTGTTGATGTGCCCTCCATGCTTCACACGCTGCCTCCTGTTAGACAGGAAGTCAGTGATCTGCCTACAGGTGGAATCAAGCATGCCAAGCTGAGAGAGCCTGTCCTGCAGTAGGGCCGGGATGATCGTATTGAAAGCAGAGCTGAAGTTCACAAACAGAATCCTGGCATAGGTTCCCGGGGAGTCCAGATGCTGGAGAATGAAATGGAGGGTCATTTTGACAGCTTCTTCTACAGACCTGTTGGCTCTGCAGGCAAACTGCAGGGAATGCAGGAGTGGGTCAGAGATGGCCTTGAGGTGTGTGAGGACACCACAGAGGTTAGGGCGACGGGTCTGTAGTCATTAGGTCCTGTAGTTCTTTGTTTTTTGGGGATGGGGATGATGGTAGAGATCTTGAAGCAACACCTGTGTGGTGTTGAAGATGTCTGTGAACACCAGAAACAGCTGGTCTGCACAGTTCTTCAGCATGACTAGGAAGACAAAGTCAGGTCTGGCTGCTTTGTGTGTGTTGTGTTTCTTGAAGAGTCTGGTGACATCACTCTCATGAATGGAGAGAGGTGTGGTGGGCGAGGAAGTGGGGATCCTTGCTGTGAGCAATGCTTCTGTGAAGGCTCTCAGTTGTCCAGGTGGTTTCCATAGTAGAGAAGCTTGAATCTTCGACTGGACAGGGTTGCTTGATGCGAGGACGTTTTGCTTCAAATCGCAAAAGCCTCCTCAGCTGATATTCTTGCTCTGGTAGTCTGACTTCTGTCTTGACCCTTGTAGAGAAGAACAAACAGAAGCCACAAAAGCTGGAGTTTTAAACCTAACCAGACCCCTCCTACTGAGAGGCAGACTGCTATTGGCTAGTGACTAAACAATTGCTTTAATTAGAACCTATTGTGTTCTAGTTAGCACCCTCCTAATGACAGGGTAGCTGTCCCTCCTAACGATGGGACTGACGCCTCTCCTGATGACGTGAATGACTCATTACCATTAACAAAAGACTGAAACTGCTTTGACCTGAGTACCCCATTGTAAACAGGGGACAAAGCATGTCTCAGACCCCCCTTCCCGGTTAAAGCTGGGTTTCAACTGTTTCGCATACAATGCCTCCTTCACCCCTCTCTCAAACCATTTCTTCTCTCTGGCTAAGATTTTAACTTCCTTGTCCTCAAACGTGTGGTTAGTGTCTTTAAGGTGGAGATGAACTGCAGACTGAGGTCCACTGGTGCCCTCTCTGCGGTGCTGGTATAGCCTTTTGTGTAAAGGCTGCTTAGTCTCACCTATGTAGTGTTTGTCACAGTTTTCCTGACATCTGATAGAATACACTACATTGCTCTGTTTGTAACTAGGGATCCTGTCCTTAGGGCAAACTAATTTCTGTCTCAAGGTGTTAACAGGTTTAAAGTAAACTGGGATTTTGTGCTGTCTGAAGATCCTCTGTAGTTTTTCCCCTACTCCTGCTAAAAAAGGGAGAGACACTCATCTTCTTCTTGTCTCAGTCTCCTGTCTGTCTGGTCTCTTTGTTTTCTGGGACTTCTGCACTTGGACTGTGATGTTACGATTGGAGAGAACAGGCACCTCCAGACAGGGGTTTACAGAAAACCCACTCACACTGACCAATATCTGCTCTTTGGCTCAAACCACCTCCTTGAACATAAGCTTGGGGTGATCAGGACTCTTTAACACAGAGCCCTACAGGTGCCCACAACTACAGAGGGAAGGGCTAAAGAACAACAACATGTCCGGAAAGCCCTCACAATATGTGGGTACCCACGATGGTCCCTAGATAAAGGCAGAAGTGATCCAGAGTTCTCTCCTCTGTTCAGACATTTAATAAGCTGTCTGCATTTGGGGAGTTCATGGGAGAGATTACTTTTGTTAAAGTCGCCACGGGCAATAGCTAATTAGTCTGCTTCACACACAGCATCTGGTCGGTGAGCATGCGTCTTGCCTCCTGTACGTTAGCCTGCAGTGGAATGTAAACACCAACCAGAATGAATGAGGTGAACTCACAGGGTGAGTAGAACAGTTTGCAATTAATAAGAAAGTTTCCATATCAGGAGAGCAATGCTGTTGGGTCACTGTCACATTGTTACACCAGCCACTGTTGATGTAAAAACAGATTCCACCACCCTTCATTTTGCAGGAGAGTCCTGCGCCTCGGTCTGCTCTGGAAAGTTGGAAGCCTGCCAGCTGAGTCCAGCATCGATCTACAATGAATTATACAAAGAAGCACAAAACTGCAGATGTAGTGAAATCTCTGCTTTTCCCCACCAATAGCTGGAGTTTATCCATTTTATTTTGCAGAGACTGCACGCTGGAGAGGAATATTTGTGGTAGTGGTGTATGGTCAATGCACTGGCGAAGCTGCACAATTGCAGTGACATGTCACGGCCAGGGTGCACGGGCCAGGGTGAGGGCACCTTTGCCCAAGATGCCCAATAAATCCACTGTAAGTTCAAGAAAAACGGGAAACACATCCATTGCCATTGTTACCCTGATCTTTGTGAGTTTGTCAGTGGTAAAGAGATCTGGGAACCACTGCAAATCACAAAAGTAACACACATAAACAACTAAAGAGTGTGCACCAAAACAGGTGCCGTGTACTCTGCCATCTGCAGTATTGAGGACTCCAGTGGGTGGAGAAGGTCAAGAGGACATCCACATATTACTTTGCTGTGGCAGATACACAGATACAGTAGTGTTCAGAATAATAGTAGTGCTATGTGAATTAAAAGATTTATCCAGGTTTTGAGTATATTTCTTATTGTTACTTGGGAAACAAGGTACCAGTAGATTCAGTAGATTCTCATAAATCCAACAAGACCAAGCATTCATGATATGCACACTCTTAAGGCTATGAAATTGGGCTATTAGTAAAAAAAAAAGTAGAAAAGGGGGTGTTCACAATACTAGTAGTGTGGCATTCAGTCAGTGAGTTCGTCAGTTTTGTGGAACAAACAGGTGTGAATCAGGTGTCCCCTATGTAAGGATGAAGCCAGCACCTGTTGAACATGGTTTTCTCTTTGAAAGCCTGAGGAAAATGGGACATTCAAGACATTGTTCAGAAGAACAGCGTAGTTTGATTAAAAAGTTGATTGGAGAAGGGGAAACTTATACGCAAGTGCAAAAAATTATAGGCTGTTCATCTACAATGATCTCCAATGCTTTAAAAATGGACAAAAAAAAAACAGAGATACGTGGAAGAAAATGGAAAACAACCATCAAAATGGATAGAAGAATAACCAGAATGGCAAAGGCTCACCCATTGATCAGCTCCAGGATGATCAAAGACAGTCTGGAGTTACCTGTAAGTGCTGTGACAGTTAGAAGACACCTGTGTGAAGCTAATTTATGTGCAGAAGAGGTTACAATTTGCCAAAGAACACATCAACTGGCCTGAAGAGAAATGGAGGAATATTTTGTGGACTGATGAGAGTAAAATTGTTCTTTTTGGGTCCAAGGGCCGCAGACAGTTTGTGAGACGACCCCCAAACTCTGAATTCAAGCCACAGTTCACAGTGAAGCATGGTGGTGCAAGCATCATGATATGGGCATATTTCTCCTACTATGGTGTTGGGCCTATAAATCGCATACTAGGTATCATGGATCAGTTTGGATATGTCAAAATACTTGAAGAGGTCATGTTGCCTTATGCTGAAGAGGACATGCCCTTGAAATGGGTATTTCAACAAGACAATGACCCCAAGCACACTAGTAAACGAGCAAAATAGTTTCCAAACCAACAAAATTAATGCCTCGCAGATGTGAAGAAATCATGAAAAACTGTGGATATACAACTAAATACTAGTTTAGTGATTCACAGGATTGCTAAAAAAGCAGTTTGAACATAATAGTTTTGAGTTTGTAGTGTCAACAGCAGATGCTACTATTATTGTGAACACCCCCTTTTCTACTTTTTTTTTACTAATAGCCCAATTTCATAGCCTTAAGAGTGTGCATATCATGAAAGCTTGGTCTTGTTGGATTTTTGAGAATCTACTGAATCTACTGGTACCTTGTTTCCCATGTAACAATAAGAAATATACTCAAAACCTGGATTAATCTTTTTATTCACATAGCACTACTATTATTCTGAACACTACTGTACTTTATGCAGATGGGGATAAACTGATTGTCCCTCTGGGAATTCACCAAAAAGGATCCAGGGTGCTTTTGTAATGTTATGGGTGCACAACACTAATGCATGGCCCAAGACCTGACCTGGATGTGTTCAAGTACATGAATGTGTAATCTCAAATTTAGTGTGCAGATTGTCCCTAGTCTAAGTGTTAAAATGTGACCTTGCTGCTACTTATGGCATACACTTGTCCAACCACTGTCATTCATAACCCACTTTATGTCTGTTGTAAAGTTGAGAAAATAAACTAATTTTATGTCACAAGTGTCCCAACCGGTATTAATACACAATCTCGGTGGATGAAAAAACTAAAAATAATGCAATGCTAAAATACCCTCGACTGTATGAGCATTGTGTTCTGTAAAATATGCAGTTGTTTAAGTAATTATTAGGTTCCAAAAACTGAGTTTGCAGCTAGCAACCACACTGTGATGTCACGGTGCAGCTCTACTCTGATTGGCTGTCACCCCTGCCACTCAAAAACTAAATAACAGGAACGTCTGCTGAATGTCTTTTAAATCACTTCAGAGGTATTATTAGGTTCTAAAAACATTTAGTAAAACACGCAATACTTATCATTTTAACACCTTACTCCTACCCTCCAACCGTAACCTTAACCATAACCTAAATCTACTCCTTCCCCTAACCCTAACCAAGGCCGACCCCCCCCCCCACTGCACTTTTAATTACATCCAGCCATTGCAGAATAAATTTGTGTTCCCATGATGAACATTTTGCACTTTTTGTGACAATATGTCAAACCAATAGATTAATGTATATTTTGTGCTGCTGAATCAGGACATGACGTTAGACTGGTATCTTTTGGCCAGCAACAAATTTTAATCAATCACATACAAGAATGTTTTTGCCCGTCATATGCTACAATGTTCCACATAGTCAGTTATCTCTTGTGACCAGACTGTGAGCTATTTAACAAGCGGTCAGAGATGTCTTCTTGTTGCTTGTTTCTTGAGATAAGGTGTCCTTCTGCATTCCTTCTCGCCTTTCCGTTTTCACGTCGTTTCAGCATCGAAGCATTCTCATACAAAGTTAGCACAATACGTTTGTAGTACATTCATATCACATAATGATAAGAGACATATACATTTTCTTACAGCTACTGTATCCTAAAACTCCAGCATGCAAATTTCAGAAACTAAATGAAATGGACATAACCTATTAAAAGAAAATACAAATTAAACTCAAAACATACTTGTCAGCTATAAATACAATACAATACAACATAAGTACATTGCTTTAATACCCAAAATCCACACCTTAAAGTGTACGTCATATAAAGATCTTGTGAGGAATGAAAATGGCTTATTCATGTCTCAAATTTACTGTAGTAGGTTTCAAGAAGCTGCTGTTATATGACACTGTGTCATAATAACAGCATAACATACGTAATATATGTTCAAAATATGGATGCACTGTCACTAAAATTAGTCGTAAATGATAAAAACATAGACAAGGAAATGATCTTTGCTTGTCATCGGGATAAGTCAAAATTTATTAACTTTGAGGAGTTGTTTATTGATATAAAATAGAGAAAAATGTCAATGTTTTCAAAGGAGTTAATTATTGCTTTCTTTAATGTGATGATGAGAGGCATTTTTAAACTTTTTAAAAAATTCAGTTACTTTTAAGGAGGCTGTAAAATAGTGGTAACTTTTTTTTTTAACCTCTAAATCATCTCAGCATTAGACAGCGGAACACAAACATTTTTAATAAGTTGAAGATAATCTTGTGCTGAATCCACTGTCACAGCAGGAAACAGTGACTTCATTGCTTGCATTTCAGATGACCTTTGACACTACAGCAGGTCACAGAGGGCTGCCATGGCTGCCTCTCCTTCGCCTTCTACAGGGAACCAGTCGGAACTATTTCCTGGTGATATTGTGGTGCTGGTTCTCTATTTTGTATTTTGGGGAGGTGATGGTCTAGTGGTTAAGGTGTTGGGCTTGAGTCCAGAAGATCATGGGTTCAAATCCCCGCCTGACTGGAAAATCACTAAGGGCCCTTGGGCAAGGCCTTTAATCCCCTATTGCTCCCAGTGTGTAGTGAGCGCCTTGTATGGCAGCACCCTGACATCGGGATGAATGTGAGGCATAAATGTAAAGCGCTTTGAGCATCTGATGCAGATGGAAAAGCGCTATATAAATGCAGTCCATTTACCATTCCATTTGTACTCGTGCTGGCTGTGGGATTCTGGGTAAGAAATGACAAAAAGCACGAACAGTCAATCTGATAAACTAAAAAAAAAAAAAAAAAAAAAAATGTATGTATGTATGTACCTCTTTGCTATCAACATTGTCTTATAATGACCTGATTAGTTTGATACTTTTTCCACTGCAAACATTACTTATAATCTTATCATGTTTGGAGATGTCAGGGCTGGTGCTGGTTTGATGCAAGAAGTGGTAGGAGACCAATGCAGACTCACAGGCATGGTTGGTTTAGATGAATAATTGGCTTTATCTTGAAACCAGGCATTAGGTACGGTACACTGGTAGTCAGACATGGAAGCGGAGGTATCAGACATGGTATAGGCTGGGACGTGGTCCATAAACCAGGCCGGGGTCGTTCACACAGTGTCGAGGAATATAGTAGGCAAAGCAAAGGCAGAGTCAAAATACAAGCAGAGTTCAGGATATGGCAAGGCGGAGATCGGAGCACAAAAGCAAGGTCAAAACACACAAGAGCAAACTAGACAAGAACGTGAGGCGAGAAAGTGTACAAAGTCAACAATCAGGCCGTGAGCTGTGGAACTGTGAGGGTTTTAAAGAGGCGCAAACTAATCAGGTTGATGTGGAGCAGGTGTGTGGAAGGAGGTGCGGTTTAGTGAACAAAGAAGAGGGAAGAAAGGCAAGAAAGTGCAGGAAGGCAAAACAAGCCGGTGCTAAGCAAGATAAGTAGGTGACAGAAAAACTAACTGAATAACCTGACGTGTTCTAGACAAACAATGCGTGAGTGAAACCAAAAGGGGCAGAACTAAGAAATACGGTGGCAAGTCTAAAGAGAAAAAACAAGGACCTTTGAATTAAACGAAACTAGGATGAAACAGATACTGGCAGACAAGAGAATACAACAACTGATGAAGGCACAACGACTATGGATTGAACTGCAAATAACCAAAACCCAGAGAATACAGAATAATGCAATAAATAATACAAGATAACTGATGAACAGAAAATGCCATGAATAACAAATGGAACATAATCTGATGAGCAACACCAAAGTTAAAAAAATAATAACGTGACTAAGCATATACAATAAATGTGATAAACTTATGATGAAAACAAACTGGCAGGACAACACTAGAATGGAACTGAATCATGACAAAAAAATACAAAGTGACAAAGAGACCAAGTAATAAAGCAAAATGGAACACAAAATAAACACATGATGAAAATAATCCACTAATAAAACAAAGCAGGAGCCGAAGGGGATGTAAAGAAAGAAGGAATCAAAGCCTTGAACAGGGCCAAACCATGACAGTACCCCCACCCCAAGGGACCGACACTGGTGGTCTCCAGAAAACCCAGCACACAAGCCGACCATGGGTGGGAGGATGGGGGAACGGCAGGAGGGCAGTGCCTAACACATCGGGAAAACCAAGTGGGGAACCGTGTGGCCGTCCAATAGTCCACACATAACCAGGGGGTCGGTCTGGAGGCCTATGCCGGTAGACAGGGAAAGACGGAAGGTGGTGGCCAGGCTGCTTAGAGCCCAAGGAGTCACCAGGAGGTGTCACCAACGAACGGCTGGGAACTGTGGCAGAGACAGAGACCAGACGGGGAGCAAGCTCTGAGCTGGGAACAAGGAACTGACAATCAACGGCCTTACTGAGCTGGCAGCGACTGGAACGAAGCACGGGAAGATGGAGAGCCATGAAGGACTGATGCAGACTGGACAGCACAGAGTAGGGAGACAGGTTAAGCTAAACACAAATCAACAAAACCCCAATGAAACTAAGGAGGCAACAGAAAAGAAAGACTAATAACTGAGATTGCAGCCAAAAACTGGATGAAAGTAGAACATCAGATCCCAAAATGAAGTTTATGGTGGTGAAAACAAAAAAAAAAAAAAGACAAACAGAAAACTGGTGACGAAAGTGCTGAAATAGGAGATAAAGAAACCAACAACCAGAAACTCTATAAGAACTAAGTGGATTAATAGAAGTAAGGAAAAAATGACGCAGGGAGTGAATAAAGCCAGAAAAGTTAACAAGATAGCAAAAAGAGGAAAAAATGGTAATAAACCATGCCCCCGAATACTGAAGGACCCCTTCAAGTTTATGGCTACTAGAACCATTGAAAAACATGAGCCAAGAAGCATACGAGCCAAAATATCGGTCAACCAATGAACGTGTGTGGGCTAGGGCCCGACGAAGGGAAATCCCCCGGGGGCCACGAAATCTAGTAAAAATCGTCTCTGGAACACTAAACAGCCATCCGAGAGAGCGTGGAAGGTGGAACAACCAGCAGAACCATTTCAGAGGAAAACCAAAAACCGAAAAACCAAGAGCTAAACTACGTGAGGGGTCAAATGACTTCAGAACTAAGGAAAGGATTAGATGAATCAAAAACCATAAAAAGCGACAAAACCGCTGATATGTGATGCAGATACAAGAAAAATAAGCAAGAGAACTACCGGGGGGAAAAAAAAACATTTGACAAAAGAATACAGAGGACCCAACCAACAGAGGCTTCTTCCACCAAAACATTTTCAAACACAACATGTGAGGTTTATGCACAAAACAATATAGTGGGCTGGCGACCAGTTTCTTACACATATTCAAGCTAAGAAGGGAACAGAAAAAGAAAATATACTTGAGACCAGTGGTGGGCACAGATAACCAAAAAATTAACTTCAATAACAGATAATAAGATAACTGAAAAGTTATCTTTGATAAAGATAAACCGATAAACCACCCAAAAATGTATCGGAAGTTACAGATAATCGATAAATTCCGGTGTTGTCTATGGGACATTTGCAGTTACTAAAGAGCTGAAATTGATTTTTAACATGATTACTTTTGAAAGCATCAAAAGCGGTAAAAGACCTAAAGAATAAGCAAGAATGTGTGACCATGCTGCCCCCTGCAGAAAGCAGCACAGACAAATTCTGAGAGCACCCACAAAATCAACTGTTTATTAATCATAATCATTTTTCTTTCAACATTCTGCCCCTCCTGGAAGCTCTTGTTTACAACAGCGCTCCCACCACAGAGACACACCAAGAGCAACCATAAGACCAGCTCCCTATTAATTTCAACACTCCGGTCAGGCGGAGGTCTTGAAAAATAAAGTCATACTAACTTATGGTTTTTTGAAAAATAGAATAACTAATGTCAATTCTGTCATTTGTACAAAATTAAAATATAACATATATCTTTTAATGTTGAATAAGGCACTAATTCTGAGGTTTTGTAACAAACACAGACCACAAAGCATTCTGGGTAAAAGTGCTAAACAGTGATTGGTTCAGTAATCCATTATGTAAACTAACACGTTAATGTGATGTGTGTCGTGTGTTGGTTTAAAGATAAATGTGCTTTTGTAAAGTAAGTAAATTTATTTATATAGTGCCTTTCACAGACATAAGGCCATGTACACACGTTGTCGGGTAATTGTAAAACCGAATATCTTACCCTTTCAGTTTGGGGAAAAAACTTCATCCACACTACGTCGTTAAAAAAAAAAATCCATCCACATCGAACCGTATAAATGTATTGTAATTAGTCTGGCAAACCTTTGGGTGGTGGTACTGATTAAAATTCTATCCCATCAGGAGCCTTATTCTCTTGTCGTCATTTCCACAAAAACTAAAAACATGGCGCCAACCTCGTTCGTGTGGACCAATAAGGAGTCAGAATTACTTCTAACCGTAGTTTTAGAATACAAAGTTAACATATATGCACACAAAAAGCGCCTGGACAATACACAATACCAACACTTTGAGAGCAGCCATGTACCCAGACGTTTAATACTGCCATGAACACTCCTGGCCAGTAGATGGCAGTAGCGGCCTTGAAAAAATGTCAAACAAAATTCCAGATAATCCGTGTCTGCTACATTTAAGAGCTGGTTATCTGGTTATCCTTTGTCTGCAGAGGATTAAGATGTTTTTATACAAGCAGTTTTCTTCTGTTCTCTCTTCTGCAGATGTTATAGCTGTATATCTGTTATAAAACTTTAACAGGTAGGTACTAAATTAATTTTAAAAATGCTTGTCGCTGTTCAGCTTTGTTTATTTTGTTTATCGGTTTAAAAGTTATCGGACAAAGATAATCCGATAAAGAAAACATTATCTTCGATAATTATCTGTTATCGGAAGTGTGCCCACCACTGGTAATTTGTAATGAAAGCCGCTTCATTTGTGCTCTTTCTGCGCCATGTTTGTTTTTTCAGAAACAACAGTAAGCTCCTCTGAGACTCAGCCAGTGTTTAGCAGAGGCACTTTTACCCAGAATCCTTTGCGATCTGTTTGTTACAAAACCTCAGAATTAGTGCATTATTCAACATTAAAAAATATATGTTATATTTTAACTTTGTACACATGACATAATTGACATTAATGGAGTTATTCTATCGGTATTAATATTATTTATAAATCAAAACCGTAAGTCAGCATGACTTTATTTTTCAAGACCTGCGCCTGACCGGAGTGCTGTAAATGATAAAGAGCTGGCTTTATGGATGTTTTTGGAGTGCCTCTGTGTTGGGAATGCTGTAATAAATAAGAGCTTGCAGCAGGGGCATAATGTTGAAAGAAAACTGGGGTCTCATTGTTTGGGGTCTGTTGTTATTTTTAATATTATTATAAGCTATTTAATTTGTTTTACTAGTAACTGTAGATGTGTCAGAGGTAATATTGGAATTTATCGGTTATTTATAACTTCCGATACATTTTTGGGTGGTTTGTTTTATCTTTATCGAAGATAACTTTACAGTTACCTGATTATCTGTTATCGAAGTTCATTTTTTGGTTATCTGTGCCCACCACTGCTTATATATATATATTACTCTGGAACAAAAAGGACAGTCAGTGTTTGACAAAAGCAAGACATTAAAGAACAAACAAGAAGCATTGCAGCTCACAATGATTCCAATTGAAAATAATGAAGAAACAACCTGAGCTTCTTCTGGCATTTTTACGGAAAACAAACACAATAACAACTTCTATAAACCCAGAGAATATATTCACAAGAGTTTTAGACACAATATATAAAGGGTTTAATGCTGTTGTCCATGTGGAGCCTGATCAGAGCATCTGAAATGCGTTTCTCCTGTCGTGAATATACTGAATTACCCATAATGCAGTGGGCACAGCATGTCCACATGAAAATCTGACATTTTCACTTTACAAAACTTCAGACGTGATGTTAATTTAAATAACTTGTCCAAAAATTAGTTTAAGATTTTAACCATAAGTTAAAACTGTATGCCTCTCTCTCTCTCTGTGTGTGAGAGTAGTTCTTTCTCTGTAGTGGATAGGGTGGGTTCTTTGTGGAAGCAGTGCTTCTCTGTTTGCAAAGGACAGAACTGCCCATCTACTACACTCAAATCTTTGTTTTTAGTCCTTATAAATGTTAATGATCTAAAAATTATCAGGCCAAAATTTATCGGAAAATATAATTAGTCCATTGATGGTTTTCAAAATTATCTGAAAAGCTACTCCGATAATCAAAACATTAGCTTTGATAATTAGCGGATTAGCGGAACTGTGCCCACCACTCGCTGTAACTAACATAACAAAATGTGGAAGAGTGAAGCGCTGCGAATACTTTTTGGATGCACTCAGTACACAGTAAATTTTGCTGAGTAAAATTTACTCTGCTGAGATGACATTTGATCCCAGTCTAAATAGAGTAAAAAACACTCTATTGTAGAGTGAAATCAGCTTGACCAGTGTTGCTGACCCTTCATTTTGTTTCCTCAAAATTCGACGCACACTGCGCATGCATTATTTTGGAGCTCAGACACTCTGTGGCTGGACTGTCTTCACCCAAAGCGAATGGATTAATGGGATTATTAACAATCAGAGGATTGGAAGAAGACTAATGAGGGAAGCCACCAAGACATCCAGACAACTCCATAGAATAAGTTAAAATCACTCTATAGTCATTTTTAAGCAGAAATGAGGCACTGTGATCGCTTCCTCCGCCTTTTCTGATGAAATAATGCTGAATTTATGTGGAAATGATTGTTGTACAAAAGCTTCAGATATCTGAGATGGATGATGGCTGCAGTGCACTCATACATGCCTGTATGAGTCGGCCATCATCCGAACACGCCTGTGATCATCCGCAGAGGCACGCATGTCCGCAGCCAGGATTTTTGAGCTGTTCAAAAATCTGCATGTGGATAACATGCGCCTTACATACCCCATATATACTCAATTCATACACAATACATACTCACTCCATGCGCTGTATATCTGCCATTAACCACTGATATCCGCAACTGATGAGGATTTGCGGCTTGACAGCGGACTGGGACAGTATGTTAAACAGATATATATCGTGCCCATCATGTCCACATCACAAACTAAAATATGTTGTAGCGAATGCATACAAATTGGCCACAAATAAAGCGTTTTTATTACATCTGCTTTGCAGCTATTTGCGGACAATCTGTGAATGCATAACAAACACGTCACGTAAATCCAAAGTACTATATGTGGCAGAAAGCGACATACCTGCCAGTCAGTGCCGGTCCGGCTGTGTAGAGCCACAAAGACGTAACAGCTGCTGCAATCCAGGACTTTTATTTAACACCAACAAAAGGAAGAGTTGCTGTTTACCCACAACTCACTCAAAAAAAAAAACCAAAAAAAAAAAACACCGTCTCACACCCTGAGCGGCTTCCCCCCCTCCCAGTCCCCAAACTCATGAACAGTTAACCCTCACATGACAAAATGAACAAACTCTGATCAACTTGTCCAAGTCCAGCAAATGCTCCAGAGGCTGTATTGTTGGTGTGAATAGTGATGCAGACGGCCCGACTGAGCTTATTTTATGACTGCAATGCAGATGCTGTGCACGTGCAACACGTGCGCTATGCATTCATAATACACCCGTAATACTGCTGTGATCATCTCAATGTGTCGGATCAGTTTCCTCACTACATGAGTTATATAACCGTGATTGTTCATCATATATTTGCTATATATTATTAATATATCCGTAATTCATACTGGGACATTTGTCATTTTTGGCCATTTTTGTTGTGGACGACAACGATCGCCCGCAATTTGTATACTCAATTCATGCGCAATTAATCCTCTCCCCAGGGGGACAGGGCAGAAAGGTGTTGGGAAAGTGTAAGTACACGGACCCACAACAGGGAGCGCAAATGAACGGACAATGGAATAGGTCAAATAACAACACTTTACTGTTGCGAACGTGCACAACAAACAACAGATTACACAATAGATCAAAGGTCAAATTACAAGGTGTCGTGTGGGCAGGCTCGAAGATAGGAGACGCCTGTCCAAAGCAGAACTGGAACCACACGATTTCCTCCGCCACCAGACCCCGGGAATACTGGAGCCGCCAAGTCCCGAACTCCCAGGTGGCCACTGCCTCCGCGTGTCGGACCTGGTACTGCTGGCGAGGAACAAAAACACAATTAAACGTGGGTGCGTCTGCACCCAGCAATCTGCACGGCAGGGAAGCTACCTCCACCTCTCGTTGGAGAAGAAGTCTGTTATCACTCACAAAAATCACAAAAAGGGCTTTCTATCAAGTAGTCAGGCTGAGGATATTACCTTTCAGGTAGAACGATATCTCGGCAAAGAGGTGGAGATGACGTCTTGCTGATATACCGATGCAGATCAGATGAGTGGTGACAGCTATCACAGGTGATGAGTGTCAGCTGTCACCCCGGCTGCTCCTGTGAGGCGGCAGCGCCCTCTGGTGCCTGGAGCCCGCACTCCAGGCAGGGTGCCCTCTGGTGGTGGTGGGCCAGCAGTACCTCCTCTTCAGCGGCCCACACAACAAAAGGTAGGTAGGTTTTTAGGTAGGTTTAAACTCTCTTTTGTTCCCATATCAGTGGTTTTGTTAAATAAGACAAGACAGTAGGAATGTGGGTTTTTTTTAATTGTTGAATTGTAATTATGTTATTTATTGGGCACGTGCAATATACTGAAGTCACTTTATTTGCAAATGCACTTTACTTGGGATTGTGCAATATCATGACATGGTCATATTCCTTTTGTTGAAATTGTGCAGACCAGCTGACTGTTGTAATGTTGTCTGTGTGTTCGGATGTTAAATGTTGTGAATGTTGCTTATGTGTTAAACAACACTGTGAGCCCAAGACAAATTTCCCCTGTGGGGACAATAAAGTTTAACCTAACCTAAACAAGGTATTAATCGGTGAACCGCGGCTGATGATGCATGCGCAGTGAAGGCAGGGCGAACTGAGTTTTAGAGAGGACCTTTCGGTCTGCACCACCATCTCATCAATGCAAGTGATTTTAGTCCAATAAGAGTGGATTTTACATTATGTTGAGTTGATTTGGCCCTGTGGTAGAGTATATTTAACTCTATTTCGATGGGGACCAAATGTTATTCCAGCAGAGTAAAATTTACTCAGCAAAATTTCCTCCTGTGTACACATATACATTATGGTCCATTTAAAAATCAAATGACAAAATAGAAGTAAAAATAAAATGATAATTACAATAACATTTATAATAATACTGATAGTAATTATAGTAATAGTAGTAATCTAACCATAACACTAACAGGTTTCCTTTTTGCTCAGTAATCCCTAAAATACTGAATTAAGTGCTTCCCTCTCATATTAGTAGTGGTTGAAGGAGGGATAAGGAAACAATGGTAGGTATTCCATGCCAATCTTCTGGGAGGGTATGTTGTCAGATGTAATTTCTGGCAAATTGTAGTTGAACTTTCAGGTCTTCTTTTTAAGAAAATCCATCAGAAAGCCTGCTGGACCACTGTATGCTGTAAAGGGTGTATGGGTAATGACTTTTGTTTTTTTTTTTCCTTCTGTAGCAGTCTGGTGCAATAGTATGTGTATGTAGAGCTGGAGGTTGTTCGTTTACAGCTGCATGTGTACAGCCGCATTCTCAGGCCGCACGCTGCTTCTTCTACTACATTTTGGTTGTATAATGTTCATTTACAATTGTCGTCATGTGTTTTCTCTCTGTGCTGTTTAAACAGCAGCAACTCCCTGGCGCGCAAAGGATTATGGGTTAAGGTCTGAGCGTCTGGGCACCAGTAGATGGCAGTGTTCTATTTATTTTGACCCTGGATATATCAGATAGTTGTCTAATCACAACTTGACTTTCGGCTTTTTTTAACATTTGAAAAAAAAATGGCATATTTTACAAAAGCACCTTTATATGTAAACCAACACACACATTACATTAATGTGTTTGTTTTTACACAGAATGAATGAGTCAACCAATCAGTGTTAGCGGAGGCACATTATACCCATAGTCCCTTTGGCATCTGTATGTGTTTGTTACAAAACTTTCAGAATTAGTGCATTTTTTAAAATTAAAAGATATGTGTTGTAATTTAACCTTGTACAAATGACTTGCAGCTGACTTGGCGTCACTGTCCTTCTTTGGCATATTGCAGCAATGAAACTTACAATAACCGATAATGCCAAAATGACTAAATAGAAAATAAGTGAAAAACTGAAAACAGAATCAGAGACAAAAGTATACTACACAGAAAAGACAAAAGTAAAGCATAAGTAACAAATAAAGCAATCAGAGACTACAGTGGAAAAAAGGCAGAACAAGAAAAATAAATTAAAGGCAGGAACATAACTGGAATGACACTAAAGACATGACTAAAGAAAAACTGATCGGGCCAGACAGTGGATCAAAGAGGGGACAAAATCAAAACAGGAGCCGGGCCGGGGCCGAACCATGACAGTTCTAAATTGCAAAAAAAAAAAACAAAAAAAAAAGTGGATGGAAACTGTGACTGGACTATATGATTAATTCACAGCCACTTCATTGAGGGCTCACTTAAACATTTTATTCAAGCAAAAAAAAGATTGTTGTAAATGCCTTCCAAACAATATTGCATCTGATGACCCTGTAACCAGAGCCCTGACTGGACTAAAGACGTGCTGAGGGATTGGCTATGAATTTGCTATCAATAACCTAATAGTTGACTGAGTTGGTAGACTCTTTTGGCAAGTGACAGAGCTGGTACCTTAATTTCTATTTTATTTCAATCGACTTGACTGTAGCAGTACCTGTACTGGTCCTTTGTATAAGACATTTGTCTCTCAAATGCATCACCACTGCCTTAGAAACCAAATTAGGGGTACCTCCCCCTTATTAAATGTTACACCACTCTCTTAATGAAACCATACCTTTACTCTTCCTTCCTGAGGCAACAGATCTGGAAGAAGATGAGGATGAAGGCAGGATGTGTTTTTATTGCCTAATTAGAATGTTGCACTGTTAGGGCCCTGTCCCACTGGGGAGAGGATTAATTGCGCACGAATTGAGTATACAAATTGCGGGCGTTCGTTGTCGTCCGCAACAAAAATGGCCATAAATGACAAATGTCCCAGTATGAATCACGGAGATATTAATAATATGTAGCGAATATATGATGAACAATCATGGTTATATAACGCATGTAGTGAGGAAACTGATCCGACACACAGATTATCACGGCAGTATTACGGTTGTATTATGAATGCATCGCGCACGTGTTGTGCGTGCACGCCATCTGCATTGCGGTCATAAAAGAACCTCACTCGGGCTGTCGGCATCACTATTCACACCAACAATACAGGCTCTGGAGTATTTGCTGGACTTGGACAAGTTGATCACAGAGTTAATGTTCTTGTTGTCATGCGAGGGTTAACTGTTCATGAGTTTGGGGAGCGGGAGGGGGGAAGCCGCTAGGGGTGTGAGACAGAGTTTTTTTTTTTTTTGTGAGTGTCACAGAAAACAGACTTCAGCGTGAGTTGTGGCTATAAACAGCAACTCATCCTTTTGTTGGTGTTAAATAAAAGTCCTGGATTGCAGCAGCTGTCTTTGTGGATTTACACAGCTGGACCAGCACTGACTGGCAGGTATGTCGCTTTCTGCCAAATATAGTACTTTGGGTTTACGTGACGTGTTTGCTATGCATTCACAGAATGGGCCTCATGTATCAACGTTGCGTACGACGATATTTGAGCGTATATGGGGTGTACGCCAAAACGGCTGCGCTACTTGGCATTTATCAATGTGGTCGTTGGCGTACGCTGCGCTGAAAATATACACCAGGTCGACTGGTGGAGTAAATTATACACCAAAATGAACCAGCGCTGGAATCCACATAAAAATGAAGATGATCAACATGATAAACAGTGCCATTATACAAATCAATGCATATGTTACATAAATAACACTTTCCTGATTATACTACATAATAATCAATACAAATCCCGCCCTTGCAGGATTGTTGGTCTCGAGCACGATCCGTGGTCACAGCGCTGACTGCAAAGAAAGCGCTGCTCGCCTTTTTCTCCAGACGTCGAGCCTGTAGCCAGAGCAGCGCTGAGCTTAACTTCATGTGGTGTGATCGTTTTAGACTATGAAATTGATAATAACAACTGTAGTTTCGTCATTCCCTTAATTCGCCCGTGCTGCAACCAGGTTTTCTCGTCTCCATTCGGTTGTCACAATAAAATAAATACAGAAATACATTTAAAAAATAAAGAAATCTGACAGATTAGGCATGTCTTATTAATTGAGCGAGCAAATATCCACGTCAAGAATTACTGACATGTGAAAAGAGAATACAGTGGTCCCTCGCTATAACGCCGTTCACCTGTCGTGGCCTCGGAGTCTCGCGGAGTATTTAGTCCAATTTTGCATGCCTTTTTTTTTTTTTTTTTTTAACAGTGTTCTGTGTTCTGCGTATCTGTTTATAAGAATCTTGTTGCCCAGAAGAGAAAAGAGCGCCAACAACTACTCATAACTGTGTTTGTCACTCGGAAACAGACACCTGCAGCCAGGTGTGAGTGGGAAAAGGCGCAGCGCCAGGACGCAGAGGCGCGATCTGTGAAATACTGGTGAGTCACTATTAATAATTTCTTATGTGTCCGACCTCGTTCGTTGATAGTTAAAATCAATTCGTTAGTTCTAAATGCCATCATAATTATTTATAGGAAAACATTCTATTTTTATTTCTCAAACAAATGTTTGGGCCTGAAAACAGTTTGGTATTATTTTCCTACTAAGGTTTGAGCTTTGAGAGTGTTTACACACGAGAGAAAAGTGAGAAAATGTTCATGCCTGATTGAGAAAGTGTATAAAGCTTTGAAACATCTATAATAATTGTAAAAAATAATGCTGATTACGTCGCGGTTTCGCGTATTACGGGCTATTTTTTAGAACATAACTACAGCGATTAATGAGGGACCACTGTAACACTTTATTGATTATATACTACAAAACAATTGATACGACAGCCGCTTTTGACGCTCTATTGGCACGCGTCGTTATTGGTGGAGTTCTTTTTCATTGCCGTCTTCCCGGCTTCCATGTCGTAAAATGCGGGTGTGTCTGAAGTGGAGTCTGAATATTTATGGGCGTGTTTATTATAATTACGATCATTTCCACCCGCCGCATTTATCAAGATCACGTCAGGCGTACGCCAGAAATGGGCAGGTGCTCACTGCTTGATACATGTCACGGCGACTTTGGTGTATTTCAAGTTTACGCCGTAAATTTACGCCACAAGTGCGCAACATTGATACATGAGGCCCAATGTCCGCAAATCAGCTGCAAAGCAGGTGTAATAAAAACGCTTTATTCATGGCCAATCTGTATGCAGTCGCTACAACATATTTTAGTTTGTAATGTGGACATGATGGACACGATATATATCTGTTTTACACACTGTCCCGGTCCGCTGTCAAGCTGCAAATCCCCGTCAGTTGCGGATATCAGCGGTTAATGGCAGATATACAGCGCATGGAGTGAGTATGTATTGTGTATGACTTGAGTATATATGGGGTATGTAAGGCGGATGTTATCCGCTTTCAGATTTTTGAACAGCTCAAAAATCCTGGCTGCGGACATGCGTGCCTCTGCGGATGATCACGGGTGTGTTCGGATGACGGCCGACTCATACAGGCATGTTACACGGATATTGCGGATGTTTGGCGAATATGGGCCAATTTTGTGCGCAATCCATACGCAAATGCTCCTAAATGCCAGTGGAACAGGGCCCTTAAGTGTTAACATATACAACCCCTGGCAAAAATTATGGAATCACCGGCCTCGGAGGATGCATTCAGTTGTTTAATTTTGTAGAAAAAAAAGCAGATCACAGACATGACACAAAACTAAAGTCATTTCAAATGGCAACTTTCTGTTTCTTTAAGAAACACTATAAGAAATCAGGAAAAAAAAATTGTGGCAGTCAGTAACGGTTACTTTTTTAGACCAAGCAGAGGGAAAAAAATATGGACTCACTCAATTGAGGAAAAAAATATGGAATCACCCTGTAAATTTTCATCCCCAAAACTAACACCTGCATCAAATCAGATCTGCTTGTTAGTCTGCATCTAAAAAGGAGTGATCACACCTTGGAGAGCTGTTGCACCAAGTGGACTGACATGAATCATGGCTCCAACACGAGAGATGTCAATTGAAACAAAGGAGAGGATTATCAAACTCTTAAAAGAAGGTAAATCATCACGCAGTGTTGCAAAAGATGTTGGTTGTTCACAGTCAGCTGTGTCTAAACTCTGGACCAAATACAAACAACATGGGAAGGTTGTTAAAGGCAAACATACTGGTAGACCAAGGAAGACATCAAAGCGTCAAGACAGAAAACTTAAAGCAATATGTCTCAAAAATCAAAAATGCACAACAAAACAAATGAGGAACGAATGGGAGGAAACTGGAGTCAACGTCTGTGACCGAACTGTAAGAAACCGTCTAAAGGAAATGGGATTTACATACAGAAAAGCTAAACGAAAGCCATCATTAACACCTAAACAGAAAAAAACAAGGTTACAATGGGCTAAGGAAAAGCAATCGTGGACTGTGGATGACTGGATGAAAGTCATATTCAGTGATGAATCTCGAATCTGCATTGGGCAAGGTGATGATGCTGTTTGGTGCCGTTCCAATGAGATTTATAAAGATGACTGCCTGAAGAGAACATGTAAATTTCCACAGTCATTGATGATATGGGGCTGCATGTCAGGTAAAGGCACTAGGGAGATGGCTGTCATTACATCATCAATAAATGCACAAGCTTACATGGATATTTTGGACACTTTTCTTATCCCATCAATTGAAAGGATGTTTGGGGATGATGAAATCATTTTTCAAGATGATAATGCATCTTGCCATAGAGCAAAAACTGTGAAAACATTCCTTGCAAAAAGACACATAGGGTCAATGTCATGGCCTGCAAATAGTCCGGATCTTAATCCAATTGAAAATCTTTAGTGAAAGTTGAAGAAATGGTCCATGACAAGGCTCCAACCTGCAAAGCTGATCTGGCAACAGCAATCAGAGAAAGATGGAGCCAGATTGATGAAGAGTACTGTTTGTCACTCATTAAGTCCGTGCCTCAGGGACTGCAAGCTGTTACAAAAGCCAGAGGTGGTGCAACAAAATACTAGTGATGTGTTGGAGCGTTCTTTTGTTTTTCATAATTCCATAATTTTTTCCTCAGAATTGAGTGAATCCACATTTTTTCCCTCTGCTTGGTCTAAAAAAAGTAACCGTTACTGACTGCCACAATTTTTTTCCTGATTTCTTATAGTGTTTCTTAAAGCCAGAAAGTTGCCATTTGAAATGACTTTAGTTTTGTGTCATGTCTGTGATCTGCTTTTTTTCCACAAAATTAAACAACTGAATGAACATCCTCCGAGGCCGGTGATTCCATAATTTTGCCAGGGGTTGTATAGGCCACAATTCTTTTTTTTTTTAGAGATGAATTCTATGTTATGATTATGATTATTTAAAAGGGGACTATTACATTAGGCCACACTCTTTCATTTTCTACCTCACAGGCCAATTTGTAACTGCATGTCACTTTGCAATATTGATTTGTAATTTGTAAGGTTAAATACATTTTGTACACATGGTTATTTCATAAGTAAGTTGTTTAAATAAATGTACATTATGCAATACAGGTGTGCCTTGCAATTACTGAACTATTATGTACGGTCACTTTCAAGAAACTGTATACGTTTTCCATGTTCTCTGAAAAAATTCAGATAAACATAAAATAAAACAGTCTGGCTTAATGGGTTTTAAATGCTCCAGTTCAGGAAACTTGAACACTTCTTTACAGATAGTAAATAAGTGGACTTGTAATGAGGAATGACTCAGATTACAAACCAGTACTGTGGAAATAATTGATTCTTTTTTATTCAACAGTGGTAAAATATTTTATATTAAACTGTGTTAATATGTTGCACACCACTTATTGCTTATGAACTATTTTGCTAACAATATTTCCAGACGTATTTTTTAAAAAACAGCTCTTGTCATTGTATTACTTGTACGTGTTATTTCAAACAGTAATTTTATAACATTGCGTACACAACAGATCGCAGTCTTGTAGTAAGTCATGAGTTCAATCGCTGTAATACAACCCCTGGCAACAATTATGGAATCACCGGCCTCGGAGGATGTTCATTCAGTTGTTTAATTTTGTGGAAAAAAAGCAGATCACAGACATGACACAAAACTAAAGTCATTTCAAATGGCAACTTTCTGGCTTTAAGAAACACTATAAGAAATCAAGAAAAAAAGATTGTGACAGTCAGTAACGGTTACTTTTTTAGACCAAGCAGAGGAAAAAAATATGGAATCACTCAATTCTGAGGAATAAATTATGGAATCACCCTGTAAATTTCCATCCCCCAAACTAAAACCTGCATCAAATCAGATCTGCTCGTTGACATTGACCCTATGCCATGACATTGATCCTATGTGTCTTTTTGCAAGGAACATTTCACAGTTTTTGCTCTATGGCAAGATGCATTATCATCTTGAAAAATGATTTCATCATCCCCAAACATCCTTTCAATTGTCCAAAATATCAACGCAAACTTGTGCATTTATTGATGATGTAATGACAGCCATCTCCCCAGTGCCTTTACCTGACATGCAGCCCCATATCATCAATGACTGTGGAAATTTAGATGTTCTCTTCAGGCAATCTGTTGTATGGCTGGGGGGCCTGGCTGCCTTTTTGTTTCTGTCTTTTGTTTTTCCTTCCAGGTGGCTTGCATTTGGAACTGAGTGGCTGTGTTGCTGAGTTTATCAGGACCTCACCCTGATCACCTGAGGCTGATCACCTGCGGCTCATCAGGACTCACAGCTGTGGTGCATCTGCATGGATTGGAACATGGTGGCATTTAAGACTGGAGTGCACAGTGTGTATTTGCCAGAGACTCGACCTTGTGACCAGACGGGTGAGATCGTCGTCTCGGGAGCCATCTCATAATCAGTGGATGCAGAGAACGTCCAGGTTTGATGCACGGTCTGTGAAAGAGGAGGGAGTGAGGTCTCACGCTCGTCAGCACACTTCCTGAGGTACGTTAGATTTTGTGACTAACATTTATACAGTCAGTAAATGTGGTGTCCCTCACACCTTTTTATATTGAGCTGTATGTTAGTCATGTATCGACTTCCACTGCAGTGGAGTTTTGTGAACTGGATGTTCCATGCCTGCAGGTTGGGAAGTTGATTAGTAATCAAGCCAGGAAGTGTTTGCTGTTTGTACACCTTTAAGTGTTCTCTCTGTGTGTAGAGTGTGGACTCACATAATGGTTCCTTCTTTCACAGACTCGGTTTGTTGCGGCCACCTGGGGGGTGTCGGCGGGGTCCTCGAGTCCGAACAGCTTCTGGCTCCGGACCGTTAGCGCTGCTGGGAGCGCACCACGCCAGACCGCACTTTGTTTTTTATGTATCACTGTTATGTATTAAATTCAGTTAGCCTTTGTACCGTGCTCTGCTTATTTCATACTGGGTCCTTCAAACGCTGGTCGGTTCTCCGAGCTGCGTCCGACACATAACAGTAGTCTCTGGCCAAACATCGCGGTAGCAGAGACGGTAACGCGCCGGGAAGGCAGCTGCAGACGTTCAGTAGTTATCCGGATCAGTTGCGGGTGCTCTCCGCCCGGATGGTGCGTGTTTGAGACCCATTGCTGAATACTGATTTGTGCTCTCTTGCAGCCGTGTTCCTGTGTTTGTGCCTTATCCGTGGGTCGTGGTGGAGTGTGACTGGCGACGGCTTCGCGTCACGCTCCGACCGGATAAGAGGTTTGAACGGGAGCTGCAAGAGTGTGTCTGTAATGGGTGCATGCGCACGGCGGAGCTCTGTGGCACGGGTCGCTGAGCTTCCTGTGTTACAGTTGTAGCCCCGTTTCCCCGGATAAAGATAACTACTGCGTCTGTTGTATCAGCTCCGGCGTTATTTAGTTGAGCACATTTTGGTTGTGTGTTGCACACAGCTGCGCACGAAGATGCAGCTCGTTTGTTTTTTGTCACCAAAGGGGGTTTTTCATTTTTAGCACTTTGGCTCCCTCTTTTGGTGACTGAGTCACATTACCGTCAAGCTCTTAACTTGGAACAGGTGTGTTCCATTTGTTGGAGCTTGACGGTATAAATCACTTGTTTTGTGTTAGTTCATTTTGTGTGGGTGTTTTTTGAGTTGGTTTTTGTGTGGGATTTCATTTTTTGTTTTACACTATTAGTGTCTGGGGTCGTGACCCTGCAGTTCTGTGTAAAAAAAAACAAAAACAAAAAGGGACCCAAGCAACTGTATGTTAGTCTGTTAGTCTTTCTTTTTATTTCTTTCAGTTTCACCTCCCAGGGTTTGATGGGACGGTCCCCTGGGGGGTCATGGGGGGTAATTGGGTTGTTTTTTTTTTTGTTGTGCCCTCTCTTCTCCTCTGGCTCCAGCCGGGTGAGCCGTAGTGTCGGCGCTGCTGGAGTGGTGCAGTTTGGTTATGCTGGGCGTTTCCCGGGTAACCTCTGCACCTGGGGGGGGGGTGTTTTCTTTTTGTTCCCTCTCTTCTCCTCTGGCTCCAGCCGTGTGAGCCGTAGTGTCGGCGTTGCTGGAGTGGTGCAGTTTGGTTATGCTGGGCGTTTCCCGGGTAACCTCTGCACCTAGGGGGGGGGGGGGGGGGGGGGTGTTTTCTTTTTGTTCCCTCTCTTCTCCTCTGGCTCCAGCCGTGTGAGCCGTAGTGTCGGCGTTGCTGGAGTGGTGCAGTTTGGTTATGCTGGGCGTTTCCCGGGTAACCGCTGCACCTGGGGGGGGGGGGGGGGTTGCCATTTGCAGCCATTTGCCATTTGAAATGACTTTAGTTTTGTGTCATGTGTGTGATCTGCTTTTTTTCTACAAAATTAAACAACTGAATGAACATCCTCCGAGGCCGGTGATTCCATAATTTTTGCCAGGGGTTGTATTTTTGAAACCACATTTCTAATTACAAATACACAAGTTCTTGATTGTGAAAATGGTCAAAAATTCTACAAGATGAGAGACACAGAGTCCCCCCCTCCAAAAAAAAAAAAACCCTCTGTAAAGAACACATTATGCTTTTGTAACAAGAGCTGGAGCCACAACATGTCTGAAGTAGAACTCTGACGCCTGAAAGGCTTCATGCCAGAGCTCCTCCTTGAACAGAATCCTTTCAATATGAATGTCCGGTCCAAGATAAATAACAAAATCACACCAAAACCTCTTGGTCACTCCCATTTGTACTTGCACTTGGGTGAAGTACTTGTGGTTTGGTTTCAGTTTACCATCCTTAAAGTAGTCAAACTCCATTTCTGAGACAGTCTTGCCAGCTTGTCTGTGTGGACATTTCACCTCCAAAATGCCCAATCCACAGCAGTCACATGACACTAATCTGTCCGGTGAAGCTGCAATGAAACATGCATCTGGCAATAAGAAAATTCCACATTTTTCGACTTTCATGTTTTGGTGAATCTGTTTCTGGGAAGCTATGTAGCAGTCCACAGCTGCAGGTTCAGTTTCCTGACCATATTTGAGCTGGATGATGTCTGGGTTCAGTTGTTTTTTTCCCCAAAATGGTGTTTTTCAGAGATTCAGAAACCAGTGCATTGAGGCTCCTGTGTCCAGTCAAGACACTGTGTGCATTAGATGCAGTGACTCTCCCCTGTCTGTGTTAAAACCACAATTCTGAGGTACTCTGGTCTCGTGTTGCCTCTTGGAGAGCATTTACTTCTTGCAATGAGTACACTGGCAGCTGCTGAAACATTTCAGAGGCTGAGTTGTATTGTCTGGCAAGCTGAGGGAGGGTGAGTGGCAAAGGAGGTTCTGATTCAACCTCAACAGTGTGTGCAACATTGACATCAGTTTCTGGTGTGTATGTCGGTTCAACATCTGCTAGTGCATACTGAAATGCAGTGGCCAAAGTACATACAGGGTACAAAACTGCTGCTATCTAGTCCAGATCTGGGCTCTCACAGTCCTTAGAACTCCTCACAGTTGAAAAGAGAGCCCTAGATACCTTAGCAGCTTCTGCGCACTTGGTGGAATTAGGCTTCCTGAAATGAGGTTTTACAAAAAGCATGTCCTGGCACTGTACATTCTCAAGGTTCTTCAGAGCAGGTGCCTTCCACACATTGGGTTTCGAAGTGCAAGGGATGGCATTACCAGTAGTTAGGCATAATCCACTTTGAAGAGCAGCGCAGCACGATTACATGTTGCACCCAAACTGGAAAACATTGAAAGTTGCTCATTATTTACACATACAAATATAAATACCATATTAGAAAATGTGTATATATTACTTGCATGCATTTATAGTTTTTTGAAGTCCATACCACAGACCAGGGTTAGGAAAGAATCACGAGTTTCATTAAAAATAATGAAAATATTTTATTTGATCAGATTAAATATGATTTTTTGGAGTTTGGATTAGCTTTAATATGTGAACTGAACACTAAAAGGGAAATTACTTTGTATACTGCACAGAAAATGAGAACATTACCTGGTCTGTACCTGGTCATTTTTTTGTTCTATTAGATTTTTACAGGTTAATAATAAAAAGCTGAACAATGTACTTACCCAGCAAAACATGAACAATATGCACTGCAAATTGCCCCGGTCTTCTTCTGGAAACACACCCATAACTTTTGTGGCACTGCTCTGATGTTTTGTGAAGGTGTGCATGTTGTCTTCAGCACACAAAGGTCTGGATCAGCATCTCGGTAGAACACTGTTGTATCCATGACTCTTGTGACGCAAAATAACTGAATGCCTTCCCTAAAGAAAAAAACAAAGATAAACTCAATTTTAATGTCAAATCAATGTGGTAGGTGGTTCTACTGAAAAAGGCTCACAGTCAGGCCACAACTAAAAAGATTTTGTTTTCTGTCCACCATTGACACATAAAGGATTGTGTTTTGAAATTTTTTTTCAATGCTTAGTTTAAATTTTTCTTTTGTTTTCACATTAAAAAGCAACGATTTCAGTAAATAAAAAATAATTTCCTTGATCCCTCACTACTTAGATTTACCTTTATTATCCACTGGACAGGAAGCTTTCTAGTCATAACGTCCACAAGCCAAAAAGTTCACAGCCAGAACGACCACAGCCAAAACGTCCAAAAATACACCAAAACATCCACAGATTTAAGCCAAAACGTCCACATGAGATGAGTTGAAATTACATGAACACATGTATACTCTTATTACTGCAAAAATGTTATCTTGTCTGACATTAACTTAATAAAATTGAGTACTGTATGATAGGTGTGTGTATATATTGCTGTTCTGTGATGTGTGAAAGCACAAAGAAAGGAATTTTGACTGAAAATAATTCTATAATTCCTACATGCCTTATGTGAAAAGGTAATAAATAATATTATATTACCAGGAATTTTGACTGAAAATAATGGTTGTCTGTTTTATCGCATGTATTTCCACAGATCACTATTTTCTCAAAATTGGATAATTTCTACATGTCTTATGTGAAAAGGTAATAAATAATTAAATTCTATTACCAATAAACTGTGGACGTTTTGGCAAATACATGTGGACATTTTGGTTTGTGGATTTTTGACTGTGGAACTTATGACCAGCACCCGACAGGAAACATTTCTTTTTAGGGATGCGTGGCCTCTGACATATTTTTATTATTAGAGAGTGTAATATTGACATGCTTTATAAACAAACTGCATGCATGCACATATCATTGTATGTCTGTCTACTTATCAAAACAAACGTGACACCAAAGAGTTTATATGTGAGACCCACCTTCTTTGTAATCATTCCGAAGCCGGTGGAGTAGCGATTTCTCATCCCTGTTTAGCAAATATTCTGCAATATCGGCTAACATGCACGGCGGCCACAGTTTCAGACCGTGGACTTCGCTGAACCATCCGTCGGTTGCATTCAAGGGGTCAGAAATTTGTTTGTCTCCAACTATTAAAAGCCTGTGGTACATAGCCAACTAATAAAGATAGATTGATCATATTTAAGATCGAAGCATTAATTAACGGTAGGGCTTCCTTGAGCAGCCTGGTAGGAATGGGGTCTAATAGACATGTTGATGGTTTGGAGGGTGACTAATGAAAATAACTCAGAAAGAACAATCGGAGAGAAAGAGTCTAACCAAATACCAGCATTACTGAAAGCAGTCGAACATAAAGATATGTCTTTGGGATGGTTATGAATAATTTTTTCTCTAATAGTTAAAATTTTATTTGCAAAGAAAGTCATGAAGTCATTACTAGTTAAAGTTAAAGGAATACTCGGCTCAATAGAGCTCTGACTCTTTGTCAGCCTGGCTACAGTGCTGAAAAGAAACCTGGGGTTGTTCTTATTTTCTTCAATTAGTGATGAATAGTAAGATGTCCTAGCTTTACGGAGGGCTTTTATATAGAGCAACAGACTCTTTTTCCAGGCTAAATGAAGATCTTCTAAATTAGTGAGACGCCATTTCCTCTCCAGCTTACGGGTTATCTGCTTTAAGCTGCGAGTTTGTGGGTTATACCACGGAGTCAGGCACTTCTGATTTAAGGCTCTCTTTTTCAGAGGAGCTACAGCATCCAAAGTTGTGCTCAATGAGGATGTAAAGCTATTGACGAGATAATCTATCTCACTCACAGAGTTTAGGTAGTTACTCTGCACTGTGTTGGTATATGGCATTGAAGAACATAACAAAGAAGGAATCATATCCTTAAACCTAGTTACAGCGCTTTCAGAAAGACTTCTACTGTAATGAAACCTATTCCCCACTGCTGGGTAGTTCATTAAAGTAAATGTAAATGTTATTAAGAAATGATCAGACAAAAAGGGGTTTTCAGGGAATACTGTTAAGTCTTCCATTTTTATGCCATATGTCAGAACAAGATCTAAAGTGTGGCTAAGGTGGTGGGTGGGCTCATTTACATTTTGAGCGAAGCCAACTGAGTCTAATAATAGATTAAATGCAGTGTTGAGGCTGTCATTCTCAACATCTATGTGGATGTTAAAATCGCCCACTATAATTATCTGAGCTAAGCACTAAGTCAGACAAAAGGTCTGAAAATTCACAGAGAAACTCACAGTAATGACCAGGTGGATGATAGATAACAACAAATAAAACTGATTTTTGGGACATCCAATTTGGATGGACAAGACTAAGAGTCAAGCTTTCAAATGAATTAAAGCTCTGTCTGGGTTTTTGATTAATTAATAAGCTGGAGTGGAAGATTGCTGCTAATCCTCCGCCTCGGCCCATGCTACGAGCGTTCTGACAGTTAGTGTGATTCGGGAGTGTTCACTCATTTAAACTGACATATTCATCCTGCTGTAACCAGGTTTCTGTAAGGCAGAATAAATCAATATGTTGATCAATTATTATATCATTTACTAACAGGGACTTAGAAGAGAGAGACCTAATGTTTAATAGACCACATTTAACTGTTTTAGTCTGTGGTGCTATATTATTTTTTCTTTTTGAATTTTTATGCTTAAATAGATTTTTGCTGGTTATTGGTGGTCTGAGAGCAGGCACAGTCTCTACGGGGATGAGGTATTGGGGGGATGGCAGGGGGAGAGAAGCTGCCGAGAGGTGTGTAAGACTACAACTCTGCTTCCTGGTCCCAACCCTGGATAGTCATGATTTGGAGGGTTTAATAAAATTGGCCAGATTTCTAGAGATGAGAGCTGCTCCATCCAAAGTGGGATGGATGCCGTCTCTCCTAACAAGACCAGGTTTTCCCCAGAAGCTTTGTCAATTATCTATGAAGCCCACCTCATTTTTTGGACACCACTCAGACAGCCAGCAATTCAAGGAGAACATGCGGCTAAACATGTCACTCCCGGTCCAATTGGGGAGGGGCCCAGAGAAAACTACAGTGTTCGACATTGTTTTTGCAAAGTTACACACTGATTCAATATTAATTTTAGTGACCTCCAATTGGCCTAACCAGGTGTCATTACTGCCGAAGTGAATTACAATCTTACCAAATTTACGCTTAGCCTTAGCCAGCAGTTTCAAATTTCCTTCAATGTTGCCTGCTCTGGCCCCCGGAAGACATTTACTATGGTTGCTGGTGTCGCTAACTTCACATTTCTCAAAACAGAGTCTCCAATAACCAGAGTTTGATCCTCAGCGGGTGTGTTGCCGAGTGGGGAAAAATGGTTAGAGATGTGAACAGGTTGGTGGTGTACAGGGGGCTTCTGTTTAGAGCTATGCTTCTTCCTCACAGTCACCCAGCCGGCCTGCTTTCCCAGCTGCTCGGGATCTGCTGGGGGACAGCTAACGGCGGCTAAGCTACCTTGGTCCGCACCAACTACAGGGGCCTGGCTAGCTGTAGGATTTTCCAAGGTGCGGAGCTGAGTCTCCAATTCGCCCAGCCTGGCCTCCAAAGCTACAAATAAGCTACACTTATTACAAGTACCGTTACTGCTAAAGGAGGCCGAGGAATAACTAAACATTTCACACCCAGCGCAGAAAAGTGCGGGGGAGACAGGAGAAGCAGTCATGCTAAACCAGCTAAGAGCTAATAGCTGCGCTAAGCTAGCGGATTCCTAAAAACACACAAAGTGAAGAATGTGAAAATAATTTAGAGGTGATTCAGCAGAGAGGGTGCATTAGTTAAGGCACGTGAAGATTACACTGTGAAATAAATCATTATCTAGTTATCTAGATCAATCTAACTACGCAGATTAAACAGCTAACAGATACAGCAAACACCACTGTGCTCCGGAACAGGAAGTGATACAATACCGCAGTGAGAGCCAACCACCAGTAGAGTCAATCAGTAGAGTCAGAATGTAAGAACTCAACAAAGCATTAGATGGTGGAAGCTGAAAGAGGAAGGCTGTTGTGTGAAATTCAGTGAACAGGTGAGACAGGCACTGGATGGAGGGGAAGCAGTTTTGGACAACTCGAAAAGTACTGCAGATGTGGTGAGGGAGACAGCTAGATGGGGTAGTGCAGTACTGCAGTACAAGGATAGTGTGACAGCGGTGAGATGTGCAGTAGGAATGACAGTCATTCAAGGTGGAGCTGGGATTACACCAAGGATCAGGTCTGAGTCCTTTCTTGTTCGCAATGGTGATGGACAGATTGACGGATGAGATCAGACAGGCATCTCCATGGACTATGATGCTTGCAGAAGACATTGTGATCTGTAGTGACAGTAGAGAGCAGGTTGAATCTAGCCTGGAAAGATGGAGATATTCTGTGGAAAGCAGAGAAATGAAAGTCAGTAAGACTGGGTACATGTGTGTGGATCAGAGGGAGCGTAAGCCACGTGCATTGTTTCCTTCAAACTTCTACTCACAACACCCCAAAATGACAGCGTCAGAATCAGAATCATCACCTTTATTGTCACTGTAATTTACATTGCAATGAGATTTGAGTGCAACTCCAAAAGGTGCTTTTCCGAGGTACGAGTAATTGTTAGCCAAATAAAAAATAATGAAATTTTACAAAATAAATTATTTAAATATATGTCCAACTAAAATAAAATGTGGACAAAATGTAAAATGTAAAACGAGAATTATGTACAACTGTGGAATGATAATGCATTGGAAATGCATGGGATAATGCATGGGTCATTGTTCAGTGCAGTGATTGCTCTGGGGAGAAAGCTGTCCCTAATTCTGTTTGTCCTAGTTTTGATTGACCTATACCGTCGGCCCGAGGTTAGTAGGTCAAGCAGGTGGTTGCTGGGGTGAGATGTGTCTTTGATGATGCTGTTAGCTCTGCTGAGGTAGCGAGAGCTGGTAATGTCTTCCAGGCTGGGCAGAGAGCAGCCAGTGATCCTCTGGGCCGTGTTGATCACCATCTGCGGTGTTCTCCTGTCTGCTGCTGAGCACTCCTGTACCATGCTGTAATGCAGTAAGCCAGGATGCTCTCAATGGTGGCTCTGTAGAACAACACCAGCAGCAGTTTCTCCAGATTGTTCCTCCTAAGTACCCTCAGGAAGTGGAGTCGCTGCTGGGCTTTCTTCACCACCACTGTGGTGTTGGTAGTCCAGGAGAGGCTGTCAGAGAGCTGCACTCCTAGGAACCTGATGGAGCTGACCCATTCCACACAGTCCCCATGGATGTAGAGCGAGGCTGGGTCAGGTATCATGGTATTCAGCAGCAGGTTGCTAGCTGAACACCACGCTGTCAGTCGGTTCACCTCGTCTCTGTAATCAGACCCCCCCCCCCGAGATGAGCCCAACCACGGTGGTATCACCTGCAAACTTTATGATGGTGTTTGAGAAATGGGTCAGAGAGCAGTCATGAGTGTAAAGGGTGAACAGGAGGGGGCTCAATACACAGCCTTGAGGAGAACTGGTGCAGAGTGTGATGGTGGAGGAAAGGTGGGGGCCAAATTCACAGATTGTGGGCAGTTCGTGATGAAGTCCTTGATCCACTGGCAGATGGGGGTTGAGATGCCCAGATGTGTTTGTTTCTGGACCAGGATCTCCAGGATGATGTGGTTGAAAGCTGAGCTGAAGTCCAGGAAGAGCATCCTCACATAGCCGACCAGGTGCTCCAGGTGGCTCACCACGGTGTGGAGAGCTGTGGTGATAGTGTCCTCTGTGGAATGGTTTGCCCTGTAGGCAAACTGGTGGGGGTCCAAAGTGTGAGGCAGACAGGCCCTGATGTGCTGAGAGACCAGTCTTTTAAAGCACTTCATTTGTACGCATGCTTTATGTTTGAGTAAACATGGTCCAAAGTATTTTCCCCTCTGGTGGCACACTTCACATATTGGATGAACTTAGGGAGCACAGTCTTTAAACACGTTTGGTTGAAGGCACAAACAACAATACAGACGCCATCCAGATGGGCAAGCTACTGTTTATTTATGCAGGCAAGCAAGAGGCTAAGGGCCGTGCTAACGTTAGCATCGGATGGGATGTAAACAGCAAACACAATGACTACTACAGTTGTATCTAAAGGTTTGGGCACCCCTGATGATTTCCATGATTTTCCTTGATAAATAATTGGTTGTTTGGATCAGCAGTTTCAGTTAAATATGTCATATAGCAGACAAACAGTGATATTTGAGAAGAGAAATTAAGTTTATTGGATTTACAGAAAGTGTGCAATAATTCTTTAAACAAAATTAGTCAGGTGTATAAATTTGGGCACCCCAACAGAAAAAATACATGAATATTTAGTAGATCCTCCTTTTGCATAAATAACACCCTCTAAACACTTCCTATAGCTTCCAATGAGAGTATGGGTTCTGGTTGAAGGTATTTTGGACCATTCTTCACAACAAAACATCTCAGGTTTGTTGGTTTCCGAGCATGGACAGCCCGCTTAAAATGACACCACAGATTTACAATAATATTCAGGTCTGGGGACTGAAATGGCCATTCCAGAACGTTGTACTTGTTCATCTACATGAATGCCTTAGTAGATTTTGAGCAGTGTTTAGGGTCCTTGTGTTGTTGAAAGATCCAGCCCTGGCGCAACTTCAACTTTGTCACTGATTCATGAACATTGTTCTCAAGAATCTGCTGATATTGACTGGAATCCATGTGACCCTCAACTTTAACAAGATTCCCAGTACCTGCACTGGCCACACAGCCACACCGCATAATGGAACCACCTCCAAATCTTACTGTAGCAAGGGTTTTTCTTGGAATGCTGTGTTCTTTTTCAGCCATGCAAACCGCCCCTTGTTATGTCCAAATAGCAGGGAAGCAGGTGCTTTTTAAATGGCAAAGGCTGTGAATACTTATGTACCCATGATTTCTTTGTTTTTTTATTTTTAGTAAATTTGCAAAAAAAACAAAAAAAAAAAAAAACATGCTGCCACCACCATGCTTCACTGTAGGGATGGTCCCAGTTTCCACCAAACATGACGCCTGGCATTCACACCAAAAGGTTCAATCGTTGTCTCATCTGACCAGAGAATTTTATTTCTCATGGTGTGAGGGTCCATCAAGTGCCTTTTGGTAAACTCTAGTTGGGTTGCCATGTGCCTTTTACTAAGGAGTGGCTTCTGTCTGGCCACTCTACCATACAGACCTGATTGGTGGATTGCTGCAGAGATGGTTGTCTTTCTGGAAGGTTCTCCTCTCTCCACAGAGTAACTATCTCTCTCTCTCTCTCTGACAGAGTGACCATCGGGTTCTTGATCACCTCCCTGACTAAAGCCCTTCTCGCCCGATTGCTCAGTTTAGACGGGTGACCAGCTGTAGGAAGAGTCCTAGTGGATTTTCATCCATTTACAGATGATGGAGGCCACTGTGCTCATTGAGACCTTCAAAGTAGCAGAAATGTTTCTGTACCCCTCTCCAGATTTCTGCCTTGTCCAATCACCTGAATTTACCCAAGGTGGACTCCAATTAAGCTGTAGAAGCATCTCAAGAATGATCAGTGGAAACAGAATGCACCTGAGCTCAATTTTGAGCTTCATGGCAAAGGCTGTGAATACTTATGTACCTGCGATTTTTTTTTAGTAAATTTGCAAAAATCTAAAAACAAAAAAAACTTTATCACATTGTCATTATGGGGTATTTTGTGTAGAATTTTGATGGAAAAAAAATGAATTTCATCAATTTTGGAAGAAGGCTATAACATAACAAAAAAGTGGAAAAAGTGAAGCACTATAAATGCTTTTCAGGATGCAGAAAATTCTCTCTTGTCATGGTTGGGGTTTCAGTGGCAGCTAGGATTATTCTTAAACATCGGAAAACCCCCAAAGCCCCACAGTTTAAAGAATGGGTAAATATGATGATAAAGACTGCTTCATATGAATGAATGCTGTACAAGTTAAATAACACGGTTGATATCACAGCACCAGATTTGGAGTCATTTTGGTCTTGCATTGGTGCTGTTACCCATCAGTGAGACAATGGCTGATTTTCTTCCTTCTGGTATTTTATTTTACTTTAATATGTACAGTGAGGAAAATAAGTATTTGAACACCCTGCGATTTTGCAAGTCTCCCACTTAGAAATCATGGAGGGGTCTGAAATTTTCATCTTAGGTGCATGTCCACTGTGAGAGACATAATATATATAAAATAAAAAAAAAATCCGGAAATCACAATGTATGATTTTTTTTAATAATTTATTTGTATGATACTGCTGCAAATAAGTATTTGAACACCTGCCAACCAGCAAGAATTCTGGCTCACACAGACATGTTAATTTTTCTTTAAGAAGCCCTCTTTTCTGCACTCTTTACCTGTATTAATTGCACCTGTTTGAACTTGTTACCTGTATAAAAGACACCTGTTCATACACTCAATCAATAACACTCCAACCTGTCCACCATAGCCAAGACCAAAGAGCTGTCTAAGGACACCAGGGACAAAACTGTAGACCTGCACAAGGCTGGGATGGACTACAGGACAACAGGCAAGCAGCTTGGTAGAAGACAACAAATGTTATGATTATTTATTAGAAAGTGGAAGAAACACAAGATGACTGTCAATCTCCCTTGGTCTGGGATTGTGGGGTAAGGATGATTCTAAGAAAGCACAGAACTACACAGGAGGACCTGGTCAATGACCTAAAGAGAGCTGGGACCACAGTCACAAAGATTACATTAGTAACACATGATGCTGTCATGGTTTAAAATCCTGCAGGGCAGCAAGGTTCCCCTGCGCAAGCCAGCACATGTCCAGGCCCGTTTGAAGTGCACCAGTGACTATCTGGATGATCCATAGGTCCAAACAAATGAGGTGGGCTTCATAGATAACTGGCAAAGCTTCTGGGGAAAACCTGGTCTTGTTAGGAGAGATGGCATCCATCCCACTTTGGATGGAGCAGCTCTCATTTCTAGAAATCTGGCCAATTTTCTTAAATCCTCCAAACCGTGACTATCCAGGGTTGGGACCAGGAAGCAGAGTTGTAGTCTTACACACCTCTCTGCAGCTTCTCTCCCCCTGCCATCCCCTCATTACCCCATCCCCGTAGAGACGGTGTCTGCTCCCAGACCACCAATAACCAGCAAAAATCCATTTAAGCATAAAAATTCAAAAAGAAAAAATAATATAGCACCTTCAACTGCACCACAGACTAAAACAGTTAAATGTGGTCTATTAAACATTAGGTCTCTCTCTTCTAAGTCCCTGTTAGTAAATGATATAATAATTGATCAACATATTGATTTATTCTGCCTTACAGAAACCTGGTTACAGCAGGATGAATATGTTAGTTTAAATGAGTCAACACCCCCGAGTCACACTAACTGTCAGAATGCTCGTAGCACGGGCCGGGGCGGAGGATTAGCAGCAATCTTCCATTCCAGCTTATTAATTAATCAAAAACCCAGACAGAGCTTTAATTCATTTGAAAGCTTGACTCTTAGTCTTGTCCATCCAAATTGGAAGTCCCAAAAACCAGTTTTATTTGTTATTATCTATCGTCCACCTGGTCGTTACTGTGAGTTTCTCTGTGAATTTTCAGACCTTTTGTCTGACTTAGTGCTTAGCTCAGATAAGATAATTATAGTGGGCGATTTTAACATCCACACAGATGCTGAGAATGACAGCCTCAACACTGCATTTAATCTATTATTAGACTCTATTGGCTTTGCTCAAAATGTAAATGAGTCTACCCACCACTTTAATCATATCTTAGATCTTGTTCTGACTTATGGTATGGAAATAGAAGACTTAACAGTATTCTCTGAAAACTCCCTTCTGTCTGATCATTGCTTAATAACATTTACATTTACTCTGATGGACTACCCAGCAGTGGGGAATAAGTTTCATTACACTAGAAGTCTTTCAGAAAGCGCTGTAACTAGGTTTAAGGATATGATTCCTTCTTTATGTTCTCTAATGCCATATAACAACACAGTGCACAGTAGCTACCTAAACTCTGTAAGTGAGATAGAGTATCTCGTCAATAGTTTTACATCCTCATTGAAGACAACTTTGGATGCTGTAGCTCCTCTGAAAAAGAGAGCTTTAAATCAGAAGTGCCTGACTCCGTGGTATAACTCACAAACTCGTAGCTTAAAGCAGATAACCCGTAAGTTGGAGAGGAAATGGCGTCTCACTAATTTAGAAGATCTTCACTTAGCCTGGAAAAAGAGTCTGTTGCTCTATAAAAAAGCCCTCCGTAAAGCTAGGACATCTTTCTACTCATCACTAATTGAAGAAAATAAGAACCCCAGGTTTCTTTTCAGCACTGTAGCCAGGCTGACAAAGAGTCAGAGCTCTATTGAGCTGAGTATTCCATTAACTTTAACTAGTAATGACTTCATGACTTTCTTTGCTAACAAAATTTTAACTATTAGAGAAAAAATTACTCATAACCATCCCAAAGACGTATCGTTATCTTTGGCTGCTTTCAGTGATGCCGGTATTTGGTTAGACTCTTTCTCTCCGATTGTTCTGTCTGAGTTATTTTCATTAGTTACTTCATCCAAACCATCAACATGTTTATTAGACCCCATTCCCACCAGGCTGCTCAAGGAAGCCCTACCATTATTTAATGCTTCGATCTTAAATATGATCAATCTATCTTTGTTAGTTGGCTATGTACCACAGGCTTTTAAGGTGGCAGTAATTAAACCATTACTTAAAAAGCCATCACTTGACCCAGCTATCTTAGCTAATTATAGGCCAATCTCCAACCTTCCTTTTCTCTCAAAAATTCTTGAAAGGGTAGTTGTAAAACAGCTAACTGATCATCTGCAGAGGAATGGTCTATTTGAAGAGTTTCAGTCAGGTTTTAGAATTCATCATAGTACAGAAACAGCATTAGTGAAGGTTACAAATGATCTTCTTATGGCCTCGGACAGTGGACTCATCTCTGTGCTTGTTCTGTTAGACCTCAGTGCTGCTTTTGATACTGTTGACCATAAAATTTTATTACAGAGATTAGAGCATGCCGTAGGTATTAAAGGCACTGCGCTGCGGTGGTTTGAATCATATTTGTCTAATAGATTACAATTTGTTCATGTAAATGGGGAATCTTCTTCACAGACTAAAGCTAATTATGGAGTTCCACAAGGTTCTGTGCTAGGACCAATTTTATTCACTTTATACATGCTTCCCTTAGGCAGTATTATTAGACGGTATTGCTTAAATTTTCATTGTTACGCAGATGATACCCAGCTTTATCTATCCATGAAGCCAGAGGACACACACCAATTAGCTAAACTGCAGGATTGTCTTACAGACATAAAGACATGGATGACCTCTAATTTCCTGCTTTTAAACTCCGATAAAACTGAAGTTATTGTACTTGGCCCCACAAATCTTAGAAACATGGTGTCTAACCAGATCCTTACTCTGGATGGCATTACCCTGACCTCGAGTAATACTGTGAGAAATCTTGGAGTCATTTTTGATCAGGATATGTCATTCAAAGCGCATATTAAACAAATATGTAGGACTGCTTTTTTGCATTTACGCAATATCTCTAAAATTAGAAAGGTCTTGTCTCAGAGTGATGCTGAAAAACTAATTCATGCATTTATTTCCTCTAGGCTGGACTATTGTAATTCATTATTATCAGGTTGTCCTAAAAGTTCCCTAAAAAGCCTTCAGTTAATTCAAAATGCTGCAGCTAGAGTACTAACGGGGACTAGAAGGAGAGAGCATATCTCACCCATATTGGCCTCTCTTCATTGGCTTCCTGTTAATTCTAGAATAGAATTTAAAATTATTCTTCTTACTTATAAGGTTTTCAATAATCAGGTCCCATCTTATCTTAGGGACCTCGTAGTACCATATCACCCCAATAGAGTGCTTCGCTCTCAGACTGCAGGCTTACTTGTAGTTCCTAGGGTTTGTAAGAGTAGAATGTGAAGCAGAGCCTTCAGCTTTCAGGCTCCTCTCCTGTGGAACCAGCTCCCAATTCAGATCAGGGAGACAGACACCCTCTCTACTTTTAAGATTAGGCTTAAAACTTTCCTTTTTGCTAAAGCTTATAGTTAGGGCTGGATCAGGTGACCCTGAACCACCCCTTAGTTATGCTGCTATAGATGTAGACTGCTGGGGGGTTCCCATGATGCACTGTTTCTTTCTCTTTTGCTCTGTATGCACCACTCTGCATTTAATCATTAGTGATCGATCTCTGCTCCCCTCCACAGCATGTCTTTTTCCTGGTTCTCTCCCTCAGCCCCAACCAGTCCCAGCAGAAGACTGCCCCTCCCTGAGCCTGGTTCTGCTGGAGGTTTCTTCCTGTTAAAAGGGAGTTTTTCCTTCCCACTGTAGCCAAGTGCTTGCTCACAGGGGGTCGTTTTGACCGTTGGGGTTTTACATAATTATTGTATGGCCTTGCCTTACAATATAAGGCGCCTTGGGGCAACTGTTTGTTGTGATTTGGCGCTATATAAAAAAAAATTGATTGATTGATTGATCCATAGGAGGCATGGGAGAAGGTCATGTGGGACCAGAATAGAGCTTTTTGGAATCAGCTCCACTTACCATGTTTAGAGGATGAGAACAACCCCAAGAAAACCATCCCAACTGTGAAGCATGGGGGTGGAAACATCATACTCTGGGGGTGCTCTTCTGCAAAGGGGACAGGACCACTGCACCATATTGAAGGGAGGATGGATGGGGTCATGTATTGTGAGATTTTGGCAAACAACCTCCCTCCCTCAGTAAGAGCATTGAAGATGGGTCATGACTGGGTCTTCCAGCATGACAATGACCTCAAACACACAGCCAGGGCAACTAAGGAGGGGCTCTGTAAGAGGCATTTCAAGGACCTGGAGTGGCCTGGCCAGTCTCCAGACCTGATCTCAACAGAAAATCTTTGGACGGAGCTGAAACTCCAAACCTGAAAGATCTAGAAAAGATCTGTATGGAGGAGTGGACCAAAATCCCTGCTGCAGTGTGTGCAAACCTGGTGAAAAACTACAGGAAACGTTTGACCAGATTGGGAGTCATTTTGGTCTTGCATTGGTGTTGTTGCCCGTCAGTGAGACGACGGCTGATTTTCTTCTGGTATTTTATTTTATATATATATATATATATACACATACATACACTACTTAATTTTTTTTTTCTTTATGAGCGCGTCGACGTCTTGTAGTGCTATGGATATTTTCATTTGCATATGGGAGTCCTGCTTGTTGATGCTGGAAAGTACTATGTGATTGTCATGTACCAAGTGAAAACTCCAATAAATAAACTCCTTTCTTTCATTAATTTAAAGCCTGATTTATGCTTCTGCAACTCCATGTCATGATGTTGACGTGTGTGACAGTTTTAAAAGTTCTCTGTCGCTGGATTATGCTTTATTCTGGATTTATTTGTCCCTCAACAAGATTTTCTTTCTACAATCATCACATCCAATTCAAACGTAAGGTGTACAATTTCCTATTCTTTCTGACTCTGTGTTGTAAATTTGCAGACTTTTCTGCCAAATATATTTGATCCATTATGTAATCAGCATGCACCCTGCAAAAACTATTAAAATATGAGAGGAAAGAGTGAAACCACAAAAGTGTCAAATCACAACCGTTTGCAGTGTCTGATTTGACAAGTGTACGTCAGGTTGTGAGTCCATGTCTGAGCATGGTGTGAAAAAAATAAACGGTCGGGCTTTTAATCACAGAAATGACTCCAGTCCCACTTTCCTCAAATCGGCGAATGCCAACAATGTCCGATGTGAGTGAAAATCTGTTATACAAAATCCGCTATACGAGGTCTATTAGAAAAGTATCCGACCTTATTATTTTTTTCAAAAACCATATGGATTTGAATCACGACATCAGACATGCTTGAACCCTCGTGGGCATGCGAGAGTTTTTTCACGCCTGTCGGTTACGTTATTCGCCTGTGGGCAGTCTTTGAGTGAAGAGTGGCCCACCCTCTCGTCATTTTTTTCATTGTTTAGGAATGGCTCAGAGACTGCTGCTTTGTTTGATCAAAGTTTTTTCAAAACTGTAAGGCACAACTGAGTGGACACCATTCAATAAATTCAGCTGGTTTTCGGTAAAAATTTTAATGGCTGATGAGAGATTTTGGTCTGGTAGTGTCGCCGTAAGGACGGCCCACAGCGCCTGACAGCGATCTGCGCTTCGAGGTGGCAGCGTCTCGCCGTTTCAAGTTGAAAACTTCCACATTTCAGGCTCTGTTGACCTAGGAAGTCGTCAGAGAACAGAGAACTTTCAGAAGAAGTCGGCATGAGGAGTTTATTCGGACATTCCATTGTTAACGGACATTTTGTAATGAAAGAACATGCGGGCAGAGTTGCATGTCGGGCCGAACCCGACCGCGGGGGGTCGTGACAGGAAAAACACCTCCGTTGGAAACCTTAACGGGCAAGTTGGAACATGCCCAAGCTGTTAAACAATTTCTCAGTTACTCACTTGTTGAAAGCCATCAAAAGCCGCCTGAATTTTACAAATGGTTTTCAACACGGAGGTGTTTTTCCTGTCGTGGCACACACAGATTTGCCGAGTCGTCACGGAAACGACTCAGCGAATTTGCGCGCACGTCTTTCATTAAAAAATGTCCTTAAACAGTGGAATGTCCGCATAAAGTCCTCATGCCGGCCTCTTCTGAATCTTCTCTGTTCTCTCACGACATCCTGGGTGAATTAAGCCTTAAATTAGGATGTTTTCAGCTCGAAACAGGTCGACGACAGCGCCTGGAAGCGCTGCAGGACGTCCCGGTCCGTGGGAAGTCCTTACACCGACAGAAACACCCCATAATCTCTCATCAGCCATTAAACTTTTCACCGAAAACCAGCTTAATTTCTCGAATAGTGTCCACTCGGATATTCCTCACAGGTCCAGAAAAAATTTTGATAAAGCAACGCGCGCCGTCTCGAGCAGCGTGTGAAACAAAGGAATTCAGCCGAGAGGGCGGGACCACATCTCACTCAAGGCCTGCCCACAGGGAAATGATGTCACCGACACGCGTGAAAAAAACTCACACATGCGCACGAGGGTTCAAGCATGATTGGTGTAATCGCATGTCATTCAAATCTATATAGTTAAAAAAAAAAAAGGGTCAGTTTATTATCTAAGAGACCTCGTATAGCGTGTTTATTACATGGAAAACCACACAAAAAAAATCATGTGTATACAATGACAGTTTAGCCAAGTTTTACTGTACATGGGACTGAACACTAAATTTACCTCTCAAAACTTTGACGATGAAGTCGCTTCCACCCCACACGGCTGACTTTATTTTCCCAAATTTTTCTTCTGTTCGGATCTGAAATGAATCTGTACATCTCAAACTCCTTGTTGTGTCTACTGGTGCATCCAAATGCACAATAATCTGGCATTTGCAGCAAATAAATAAATAAACAAGTTGGATTTACATGCAGATATTTTAACAGCAAACGCTATTTTGGCCCCAAGATGACACCAGGAGTCACATGACCTTTATTTTTTGGCTCATCATGTTGCTACTCTCTGTATCAAGGGACTCTCGGTGAGTGTTCCTGAGAGTAGGGATGCACTGATACCACTTTATCCCAGACGAAGTACGAGTACTTACATATGGGTACTCTTCGATACTGAGTTCCGATACGAATACTTAATGATACCATTACAGTTTTATGATGACTTTGAAAATGTTTCATTCATCAGTTGTTTCTTACTTTTTGACTGTAACTGCTACCAATATCTATAGCTTTATTTTTATTTACAAACATTTAACTTAAATCATGTAACTTCACTTTTTGACTACAACAAATTGTGCTTTAACATTAACCGTGTGTTCCTTAACAAACATGACACTGCCAGACATCTCACTTAAATCTTACCTGTGGACTTCAGCACGACAAAATATACAACACCAGGAACAGAACTGAAACTGTCCATCAGTAACTTTACTTATGTTTGTGAGCACCAGTGTTACCAGTTACTTTGAAAACGTGATCCAATTACTGATTACTCCTTGAAAAAGTAACTTAGTTACTTTACTGATTACTCAGTTTTAAAAGTAACTAAGTTAGATTACTAGTTACTTCATTAGTTACTTTCAGCAGCTGCTGACAACAACCCCCTGCCACCTCAACACGAAAATGATAACCAGTTTTGCAAGCACTCACTTTATAGTCACTCTTTCTTGACTTAAGTAAACACAAAGATATCATTCTTGACCTCATAATTAAATATTGACAGCACTGTTACAGTAAAACTTACAATTTATAATCTACATTGTTTATAAGTGTAACTATTTCTAACATGTTTCTAACATTTAAATTATTTCTTAACATTTTAATTGTTAAAATGATTATTATAGTAGTTGTAGTCTTCAAAAGTGGACCTTTAATCTCAAGGTGTGGAGGGGGAAACACCCCCCCCACCCGCCTTTCCGTCTGAGCAGGAAGAATTGACAATGAGTATTTATGGAAAAAGCACTACCAGATTTACAGGAAGGGATTTTTTTTTTTTTTACATTTTTCAGCATTTTTTTTTACTTCATGTCGTCCTGAGAGAGATTTTAGGTGCATTTGGGTGGAAAAAACAAGCGTTAGCATTTGTTAATGTGTGCGGATCAGCTGTTTTTAGCGAGGACCCACACGGAGTGGCACAGAGTTTTAAAGAAAAAAAAGCGTAAAAATGTAGCTGTATTTGGAGTGGGCGGGGCCTAAACCAGAAGTTGGCGTGGTTTAACAGGAAATGGGTGGGGCTTACATTTGTACATTATTTTAAGTCTGAAATTGATATATGTAGCCCATCTTTACCCAAGGTACTAGGTAAGGGCTCCCCGAGCTCTTATATTTAGTATTAGAGACTAATGAAGGTTAACTACTTTATTTAACTTACTGTCTCTTTAGTCTCATGTGCCCTTTAAGCACAGTATTACACTTAATTCACCCTTCAACACACAGTGGTCAAATCAAATCACAGCCACACACACTCAGACTTCTCCAAAATGACCAAACCATAATTAAGCTTGAACTTATTTACTGAACATATAACAGAAAAAATACAAAGCTCACAAAACACATTTTATCCCAAATTTTGCACTATATACTCTATGTGAGTGACCCACTCACCAACCACACACACTCACACCAGCCAGCTTATTTAGTTACCAAAAGCTTATAGTTGCAGGCCTGAGTGATGCTTGGAAGCGGCGAAGCCCAGAACTTAACGGCCGCCTCACTCTCGGAGCAAAACCAAAATAAAGAGGTACCTGGTTTAGTAGTTCAACAGGTATGGACTCTTGTCCAAGTTCAGGTGAAGAGGAAGAAACAAAACCATGTCTTAAGATGGTGATGCTGCCACCCGTCTGCTGGTTCAGGCTTAAGGTCCAGTGAGTGATCTCCAGGAAAGGATATCTTCCAATGGCACACTTTTAGCACTTCACAAATGACTAGTCGTCATCTCCAGGCCGGAATGATGAACAGGTAGTCTCTGTAGCCAGCTGAGTTCGCTGAACTAGCTCTCATCCAATGCATTTACTTAGCCAGCAAATGCTAAATGTCCATATGCTAAACCACTTTAAAATGATAGACACCTTACTGCAGGACAAACTTCGAGTTGAAAAGTCCTCAGGTAGTTCAAAAAGCAACAGACTGACAGCGGTGGTATACAGACACAGCACTTCCTTTCGCTCTTCACAATAAAACAAAAATAAGATACATCAAAAGCATTTTATCTTTACTCGTTTTTAACTATGCCGAGGTAGTTTTAACAGTTCTCATTCCTTTAAAACATACATGAAATACCCATATTTATGTAATATATTTAACAATTAAAACTTTTTAACCCTCTTTAACTAATAAATCTCATGAACTTTGTCAATACATTTGTCCGGGTTACACCCTCCCCCTGCTAAATGTCTGGTGTCCTCATCAGACAAACAACTACAACTATGTGAAAGGTGCAATTAAGTTTTACCAATGTGTATGGTAATACCTCTATGTACTATTGTGAGAGGTTGATCTTTGGATTTGCCGGGTTGATCATAAGTCAGTTTGACGACAGGTTTAACCGTTCGTCTGGGTCTAGAAGGTGTTTGTGTCAGTATTATGGCATGAAGACTTGGTTGTCGTGTGTCTTCTTCACTTGAGAGAGGTTCAGGCTCTGAATCTGATTCAGCGGCACCATCTTGCTCATTATTCTCTTCAACAGAATGATCTCCTTCTGAGACACTGTCGTTCACAGACATATTTCTTTCTCTCTGTCCAGGTGTGTCATGACTGGTTTCATTTCTCTCTTTGAGTAGCTGTTCAAGGTAAGTTCTGTAGGATCTTTGGGGGTCTTACATACTCAAAATCGGAAGACTCGGATGACAGCTCGCGCTCCATTTGTGCTGAATGATCAACAGAAGTATGCTTACTCCGCAGATTTCTTTGTGCAGGTGGCTTTCTTTGCACCTCTTCCACTTCATCTTGCATAGGGATTCTCACAAGATCTCCAATTGGCAAGAGATTGTCCCTTTGCAGGGTTTTCACTTTTCCATAGCCACTTTGGGGTTTCAACTTGTACACTGGGAGGTATGGTAGCTGTTCAAGGATGATGTAGGGAACATCATTCCAACGATTTTCAAGTTTGTGTTTGCCCTTTAGACCAAGGTTCTTCACCAAGACTCTGTCCCCTGGTTGAAGGTTCTGGAACCCCAATCTTTTGTCATAGGCTTTCTTGTTGCGAAGGTGAGCTTTGTTAGAGACTTCAGTAGCCATTTTGTAAGCCTTTTGTAGGTCTTTCTTCAGCTTTGTAACATAAGCTGAATGTTGCGTTTCTCCTTTGTCATTTGGGAAGGTACCAAAGCACAGATCAACAGGGAGCCTGGCTTCTCGCTCAAACATAAGGAAATAAGGGGAGTAACCAGTGGAATCACATTTGGTACTGTTATAAGCATGTACGAGATGAACAACATGCTGGCTCCATTGACATTTCTTCTCTTGACTTAGGGTGCCTAGCATTGACAGTAGGGTTCTGTTGAATCGCTCAGGTAGCGGGTCACCCTGGGGATGATACGGCGTTGTACGTGACTTCCGTATTCCTAATGTTTTCAGAAGCTCTTTAATGAGTCTGGATTCAAAGTCTCTGCCTTGATCCGAATGGATACGTGCAGGTAAGCCATAGTGGATGAAATACTTTTCCACAAGGATTTTGGCGACTGTGAGAGCTGTTTGTTTGTGGTGGGAAAAGCTTGGGCATATCTCGTAAAGTGGTCTGTTACCACTAGCACGTTGCTTATTCCTTTTGAATCAGGTTCCATAGAAAGGAAATCTATGCAGACCAGGTCCATGGGGCCTGTACTCACAATCTGGTGCAAGGGTGCAGCTCTTTGGCATGGAGTTTTCCTTAGAACACACTCTCCACAGTTTTTTATGTACTGCGCCACCTGCATGGCCATTCTTGGCCAGAAGAACCTGCTTCTGAGCATGTCAGTGGTTCTCTCCACCCCTAAATGGCCAAGGTCATCATGCATGGACTTCAAGACAACTGTCCTAAACTTAGTTGGCAGTACAAGCTGGTTTGTCTGTTTTCCTGTGTGGCTAGTACTCACACGGTATAGTAGTCCATCTTTCATGAATAACTTTGCAATGTCTCTTTTCATGGCTTGCATTTCAGGATTTGACTTTATATCTTCAGGCCACTTGCCTGAGTTCATGGCCTGCATGGTAGTCTTTATGACTACATCTTGACTTTGGGCAATGATTAGCTCTTGTTGAGACATTTGGTTTAAGGTGTTGAGTTGCATGCGTGTTGGGTAAGCATACACATCAGGGATGGACTCAGGAGGAGCTCCAAGTTGCTCAATGTACTTGGGGGAGTCAAGAGCACCAACACGCTGGCATATTGACTTAACGCCAGAGTGTCCAGGATGGTAGATGATGTCAAAATCGTACACTGACAGATCCGACAGCCATCGATGTCCCGTTGCGTTAAGTTTGGCAGTGGTGAGGGCATACGTTAGCGGATTGTTGTCAGTGCGTACAGTGAAGCGGGCTCCATATAAATAATCATGGAACTTCTCAACTATCGCCCACTTTAAAGGACAGGAACTCCAGCTGGTGGATGGGGTAGTTTCTCTCAGAGGGGCTTAGTTGGCGACTGGCAAAGGCCACAGGTCTCAGTCCTTCGGGGTACTCTTGATAAAGGACGGCCCCAAAACCAATTAGGCATGCATCAACATGCAATACATATTGCTTGTTTGGATCAGCAAAAGCCAATACTGGGGCATTTGTGAGGCAATGTTTGATCTTTTCAAAAGCCTCGGTGCATGACTCATCCCATCTGTCACCAAATGGTTCCCTTTCATTCAGATAGGTATTGTTTGTTTTTGGGACTTTTCCCTCGCTGTGTGGAAGGATATCCCTTGGTAAGGTCTGTCAGAGGGCGAACAATTGACGAGTAGCTTTTGATGAATCATCGGTAGTAATCACAGAAACCTAAGAAGGATCGCATGGCCTTTAGGTTGTGGGGTCTGGGCCAGTGGGTAACAGCTTCAATCTTTGTCGGGTCAGCAGCAATGCCATCAGCTGAGACAATGTGGCCGATGTACTTGACTTTTGTCTGACAAAACTGGCACTTGTCAATCGAAATCTTTAGACCTACTTCATGAAGTCGGTCGATGACTTTCAACAGCCTTTCCTCATGTTCCTCTAATGTTCGGCCGAACACGATCAAATCATCCAAATATACAAGGACTTGAAGGAGGTTCATGTCACCAACAGCTTTCTCCATCAAGCGTTGGAAGGTTGCAGGTGCTCCAGTGATGCCTTGGGGCATTCTCTCAAACTCATAGAAGCCCAGAGGACAGATAAAGGCAGTTTTTTCTTTGTCCTCTTCTTTCATGGGGATGTGATAATAGCCACTTCTCAGATCCAGAACGGTAAACCACTTGCTACCTGAGAGGCAATCAAGTGCTTCATCAATGCGTGGAGTAGTGTATTGGTCAGGTATGGTACGGCTATTCAATGTACGGTAGTCTATACACATCCTGACATCTCCGTTTTTTTTCCTGACGATTACTATTGGGGACGCATAAGGGCTTCTGGACTCTTTGATAATATTGGCTGCTAACAGTTTCTGAATGTGACGGCACACGTCATCGATATCTGCCGGAGCGATACGACGGGATCGTTCGCGGAATGGTCTTGGATCTGACATACGGATGCTGTGCTCAACTCCCTTGGCTAATCCTACATCAAGCTCATCTAGGGAGAAGACTGTTGCTCTTTCAGCTAGCCTTTGACGTAGTCTTGTTTTCCATTGCTCAGGAACAGGCGATTCTCCGAAGTCTATCTGACTGGTGTCAAATTGCTCGGGCTTGGACTGATGACAGGGTACTGTTGTGACAACATCAGCGACACAGAGTTGCCCTACAACAGCGCCAACAGGTAAATTTACACTCTTTAGCGACTCATTTTGAATCAGGACCATACATTGGTTGTTTTCAGTGGCACTGCTCAGTATCACCATAGGTTGGAGTAATACCTCTGCAGGCAGTGGATTGGTTGCTGAGGCTTCAATCATCAGGATTTCTGTAGGGAGGGGCTGATCTAACATGACAGAACAGGTAGCTTTGAGGCTGCCCCCTGCAGGTATGGTTAGGGATCCAGGGCCTTCCCATTTTACAAAGCCTACTGCAGAGTCCTCTTCAGTGGTTGACGGGGTAATGCTTGTCTTTGTACTGGGGCAAGAGCTTTGCATACCAAGAGCATGAGCTGAAATGCCAGGGGTGTCACAGCATAGCTGGGCCAAGCGTTTGGAAAGACTGGCTTTGGCATTAGTCCCTATGATGACAGGTGTCTGATCAGGACCAGGCGGATCGGGACAAATCAGGGCTAGGACAGACATGGTGGTTGGGGCTCCAGTCACTTTCTTTGGGAACTCCATATCAACAACCACATAACCAAGGTAGGGGTAGCTAGAATCACTTAGGCCCCATATATCAAGTTTGTTCACTGAGTGGATGAGTGTATTTGGCAGATATCATCTGTACCAGGACTCAAAAATGATGCTGACACGGGAACCACTGTCCAACAGTGCATCACATAGGTGCCCATTTACTTTTAATGGCTCAACTGAAGATGGGCCTATTAAGCCTTCAGGTACTCCAGGCTCCAGGAGATCTATCGCACTTTTTCTCACTGTGCAGTTAGGATCAGTAGGGGGTGTGTCTTCAACTTTTGGCAGTGAGCTATTGGTCTTGGCTTTTTTTTAGTGCTTGGAGCAGTCTCTGAATAACTTTGCTTTGGTTTTCAGGTCTGTTGCATTTTCCTGCCATATGACCATTTTCACCACAACGGTAGCAAAAGAGTTCTTCACTCTCGGTTGAGGACTTGACTGGTGTGTTAACCGCCATTACAACTTGTGGAGCTGAGGTTTGATGTCTTGAGGTCTTTGAATTCACTTTTTGCTGCAAGTGCTGGACTTGTTTTTTCAGTGCTATTACTTCAGGATCCAATCTGGTTGCGGTATCAGTATTAGCTGGACTCCTTTCAGTAACTGCCTCTTCAGGCTGAGGTTGAGTGGCGAGAGCTGCAAACATTGATATGACTTCCTTTATTTCTGCTCGCAGGTGTTGTATTTCTGACTGTCTAGTCTCTGCTTGCACTTTGGTATGGACAGTGTGGACTGACTGGTTGAGCTTTACTCGGGAGGCTTCGTACTCCTCTTCTGTCCGGATTTCTCTAAGTAGCTCTAAAAAGGTGGGGGGTTTGGCTCGCCTTTCTCTTAATCTGAGTTGCAACAACATTAAGTCAGCATTGACTGCCCCTTTAAGCAGCTGATCGACTCTGGCTGTGTCCATATTTTTGGCTGGCAGGCCACCGCGTTGTATGACTTTGGTCAGTGTACGCTCAAGCCTTCTGAGGAAGTCTGACAGCTTTTCCCCAGGTTGTTGCTGTAAGAGTCTAAAAGAGAAATACAAGTCATCACCAGACTCAGCTAGTCCAAAAGCACTTTCGAGGGCTTCTAAGCACTTTACTGGTGTAATATCAGGATCTGATAGGCGTATTGCTTTGATCACTTCCAGAGCTGGTCCCTTTAAACTCTCCATTATCCTTCTTCTTTTGTCTTTGTCAGAGCCATCACTTTCCTCAACCATCAGGTAAGCTTGCTCTAGCCAATGGTCAAATTGTTCCTCTCCAGCCGGAGTAGGTAAGATACCTGAGAGGACACGCAGGCGGCGATACCCTCCGCTCTCTGCAGCAGGTTTGTTCATCTTGTCTATTAGGTTAGTAACAGCACGAATGAGGGACTCTTACGGAGAGGGGGTAGGTTGTGAATCAGCAAACAGAGCTTGTACATCATTCATGGTTTTTCCCTCTGCCTGTAAGAGAGCGATCAGTTTAAGGTTAAAGTCATCCTGAAGACTGGACTTATCAAATGCAGTGATAATTGGCCAGGCTGCCAAGGCTTCTGGTGCTGCCAATTCTGGTGGGACACGTTCTGCAGAGACTCTGTCTCGGCATTCACAAAGCATGAGCATTTCCTTTTCAGTGTCACCAAAAGTCCTTCCTCTGACTCGGACTCGACCAAGACACTTAATGGTTTGCATCGTCTCTTCAATGACTGCTATCTCTGTGTCTTCAGGGACGACTGTCAGCAGGGCATGGCCCTCATTGAGTCCCTCTACACGACACCACTTCTTCAGCTTGTCAACTAAGGCGTTGGCCATGTTGTATGTGTATAAGTGTGAATATTAGGGGTGAAATTATAACTATAGGTGTGACTGTAGGGTTATAAAACACAGTAAGCAAAGTAAGTATATCCCAATTAATCTCAATATTATCCCAATTGATCTCAATACTCTCAATACTATCCCAGCGGTGCCTCCAATTTATGTAGCCCACCTTTACCCAAGGTACTAGGTAAGGGCTCCCCGAGCTCTTATATTTAGTATTAGAGACTAATGAAGGTTAACTACTTTATTTAACTTACTGTCTCTTTAGTCTCATGTGCCCTTTAAGCACAGTATTACACTTAATTCACCCTTCAACACACAGTGGTCAAATCAAATCACAGCCACACACACTCAGACTTCTCCAAAATTACCAAACCATAATTAAGCTTGAACTTATTTACTGAACATATAACAGAAAAAATACAGAGCTCACAAAACACATTTTATCCCAAATTTTGCACTATATACTCTATGTGAGTGGCCCCAGAACTTAACGGCCGCCTCACTCTCGGAGCAAAACCAAAATAAAGAGGTACCTGGTTTAGTAGTTCAGCAGGTATGGACTCTTGTCCAAGTTCAGGTGAAGAGGAAGAAACCAAACCATGTCTTAAGATGGTGATGCTGCCACCAGTCTGCTGGTTCACTCTTAAGCTCCAGTGAGTGATCTCCAGGAAAGGATATCTTCCAATGGCACACTTTTACCACTTCACAAATGACTAGTCGTCATCTCCAGGCCGGAATGATGAAGAAAAAACGATGAACTAACTCTCATCCAATGCATTTACTTAGCCAGCAAATGCTAAATGTCCATATGCTAAACCACTTTAAAATGATACAGACACCTTACTGCAGGACAAACTTCGAGTTGAAAAGTCCTCAGGTAGTTCAAAAAGCATTAACCAGGGTCCATTACCAACCATTGAGTCAACGATCAGGAAAACTTAGTTAATTACTCCAACAGCGGCGCACATGTTAACTTCAAAGTGCATTTTTTCTCTGGCGGTACATCAAAAGCATCTCCCTCCTGGCTTTTTTCACTCACGTCAAGCTACTACCACAACAGACTGACAGCGGTGGTATACAGACACAGCACTTCCTTTCGCTCTTCACAATAAAACAAAATAAGATACATCAAAAGCATTTTATTCTTTACTCGTTTTTAACTATGCCGAGGTAGTTTTAACAGTTCTCATTCCTTTAAAACATACATGAAATACCCATATTTATGTAATATATTTAACAATTAAAACTTTTTAACCCTCTTTAACTAACAAATCTCATGAACTTTGTCAATACATTTTTCCGGGTTACATATGGATTGATCAGAAGTTACTATATTTATTGTTTATTTGAAACCTATTTACAGAACAGCCTCAAAATTGAGATTCAAATCAATGATTTTGATCACAAAAGTAAGAAAACTAATTTACAGAACTTTTTTTATGAACTCAGAACTTGAATGTTCTTAAGTGTATGAATGAATATTTACAGAACAGCCTCAGAATTGACATTCAATGTTTTTGATCACAATCGTGAAGGAACTAGAGTGCTGTGAAAAAGTGTTTGCCCCCTTGACCCTTTGCATGTTAGATCTTTATTAGGACATCAAAAAAACAAAACAAAAATTCAGGCCTTGTATATTACAATTTCTAAAATCATGCTCTTTAAACTCACAGTGAAAGGTAATCGCTACATCATGAATTAAAAGAAACAAAATTCTAAAAGCCAAAATGATGGTGTGAATAAGTAAGTGCCCCCTTTAGTATAGCACATGTAAACCATCACTTTTATATACAGTTTACTTCGGACAAGTCAGGGGATGGATACGTGAACATTCTCAAGACACTGACTATGTCTTGGACATTATTTACATGAATTATGAAGAAATACAAACAGTATTGCACTCTATGGTAAATCTGTGCGGAGTAGATAGTTCTCAAAAACTGAGTGACTGTATAAGAAGGTGAAGAGTGAGGAAAGCCACCAAGACACCAGGACAACTCTAGCTCTAGTTAGCACCCTCCTAATGACAGGGTAGCTGTTATGTGTCGGACGGAGCTCGGAGAACCGACCAGCGTTTGAAGGACCCAGTATGAAATAAGGAGAGCACGGTACAAAGGCTAACTGAATTTAATACATAACAGTGATACAAAAAACAACAAAAGAAAGTGCGGTCTGGCGTGGTGCGCTCCCAGCAGCGCTAACGGTCCGGAGCCAGAAGCTGTTCGGACCCAAGGACCCCGCCGACACCCCCCAGGTGGCCGCAACAAACCGAGTCTGTGAAAGAAGGAACCATTATGTGAGTCCACACTCTACACACAGAGAGAACACTTAAAGGTGTACAAACAGCAAACACTTCCTGGCTTGATTACTAATCAGCTTCCCAACCTGCAGGCATGGAACATCCAGTTCACAAAACTCCACTGCAGTGGAAGCCGATACATGACTAACATACAGCTCAATATAATAAAGGTGTGAGGGACACCACATTTACTGACTGTATAAATGTTAGTCACAAAATCTAACGTACCTCAGGAAGTGTGCTGACGAACGTGAGACCTCACCCCCTCCTCTTTCACAGACCGTGCATCAAACCCTGGACGTTCTCTGCATCCACTGATGATGAGATGGCTCCCGAGACGACGATCTCACCCGTCTGGTCACAAGGTCGAGTCTCTGGCAAATACACACTGTATACTCCAGTCTTAAATGCCACCATGTTCCAATCCATATAGATGCACCTCAGCTGTGAGTCCTGACGAGCCGCAGGTGATCAGGGTGAGGTCCTGATAACCTCAGCAACACAGCCACTCAGTCCCAAATGCAAGCCACCTGGAAGGAATAACAAAAGACAGAAACAAAAAGGCAGCCAGGCCCCCCAGCCATACAACAGTACCCCACCCTCACGGGAAGCCTCCCGGCGACCACACAAACCTGGCCCAGGAGAAACACCCCCCTCCAGGGACCATGGCTGGAAACCGCATCTGCATTCGTCTTCCAACAGAATGGTTGATGTCCTCTCCTCTGGCTGCATCCTTGCCTTTGTTTCAGTCAGTCACTTAGCACAGGTGTGGCCAGGAGTTCTTAAACCTGTGCGGTCAACCTTTATCCAACCATGTGCGGTCATTAGTCATAAAACAAAAAAGACAAACACAAACAACCAAACCACCCCCCCCCCCTCCCCAGGGGACCGTCCTATCAAACCCCGGGATGAGGAGAAAAGAAAAACCCCAAACTTAAGTTTACAAATAAAAGCGCTAAAACACCCCCCCCAAACGACATGTAGGGACCAACACCCCCCAGAGGACTTCCCGCCAGCTCCAGGAGTAATAACCACAGCCGAGGTCCCTCTGGGATCCAACGTCACCCACGGGGACTCCCAGCGCCTCCCAGAGGACCACTCGTCAACCCCAGGAGACGCCTCCCCTCACGACCAACGGACCCAGCCCCGGCCGTCTATGGCTAGATGGACCCACAGCCCTTTCCCCCCCAGAGGACACCACAGTCAAACCCTGAGGGTGGAAACTGGGGGGAAAACACCCCCCCCCCCCCAGGTGCAGAGGTTACCTGGGAAACGCCCAGCATAACCACACTGCACCACTCCAGCAACGCCGACACTACGGCTCACACGGCTGGAGCCAGAGGAGAAGAGAGGGAACAAAAAGAAAAAGAAAATACCCCAACCCCCACCCCCCTCCCCTCCCGGGTGCAGAGGTTACCCGGGAAACGCCCAGCACAACCTAACTGCACCACTCCAGCAACGCCGACACCACGGCTCACACGGCTGGAGTCAGAGGAGAAGAGAGGGCATAACAAAAAACAAAACAAAAAAAAAGAAAGAAAAAACAACAACCCAAATACCCCCCCCATGACCCCCCAGGGGACCGTCCCATCAAACCCTGGGAGGCGAAACCGAAAAAAAAAAAATAAAAAGAAAGACTAACAGACTGACATAAGGTTGCTCGGGTCTTTTTTTTTTTTTGGCAGAACTGCAGGGTCACGACCCCAGACACTAAATAGTGAAAAACAAAAAATAAAATCCCACACAAAAACCAACTCAAAAAACACCCACACAAAATGAACTAACACAAAACAAATAAGTGATTTACACCGTCAAGCTCCAACAAATGGAACACACCTGTTCCAACTTAAGAGCTTGACGGTAATGTGACTCAGTCACCAAAAGAGGGAGCCAAAGTGCTAAAAATGAAAAAACCCCTTTGGTAACTGAGAAAACAAACTCATGCTGCCTTTCTGTGAGCAGCACACAACCAAAAATGTGATTCAACTAAATAACACCGGAGCTGACACAACAGACGCAGTAGCTATCATTACCCGGGGAAACGGGGCTACGACTGTAACACAGGAAGCACCGCGACCCGTGCCACAGAGCTCCGCCGTGCGCGTTCACCCATTACAGACTCACTCCTGCAGCTCCCGTTCAAACCTCTTATCCGGTCGAAGTGCAACGCGAAGCCGTCGCCAGTCACACTCCACCATGACCCACGGATAAGGCACACACAGGAACACGGCTGCAAGAGAGCACAAATCAGTATTCAGTAATGGGTTCTCAAACACGCACCATCCGGGCGGAGAGCACCCGCAACTGATCCGGATAACTTCTGAACGTCTGCTGCCGCCTTCCCGGCGCGTTACCGTCTCTGCTACCGCTGGGTCCGTGATGTTTGGCCAGAGACTACTGTTATGTGTCGGACGCAGCTCAGAGAACCGACCAGCGTTTGAAGGACCCAGTATGAAATAAGGAGAGCACGGTACAAAGGCTAACTGAATTTAATACATAACAGTGATACAAAAAACAACAAAAGAAAGTGCGGTCTGGCGTGGTGCGCTCCCAGCAGCGCTAACGGTCCGGAGCCAGAAGCTGTTCGGACCCAAGGACCCCGCCGACACCCCCCAGGTGGCCGCAACAAACCGAGTCTGTGAAAGAAGGAACCATTATGTGAGTCCACACTCTACACACAGAGAGAACACTTAAAGGTGTACAAACAGCAAACACTTCCTGGCTTGATTACTAATCAGCTTCCCAACCTGCAGGCATGGAACATCCAGTTCACAAAACTCCACTGCAGTGGAAGCCGATACATGACTAACATACAGCTCAATATAATAAAGGTGTGAGGGACACCACATTTACTGACTGTATAAATGTTAGTCACAAAATCTAACGTACCTCAGGAAGTGTGCTGACGAGCGTGAGACCTCACCCCCTCCTCTTTCACAGACCGTGCATCAAACCCTGGACGTTCTCTGCATCCACTGATGATGAGATGGCTCCCGAGACGACGATCTCACCCGTCTGGTCACAAGGTCGAGTCTCTGGCAAATACACACTGTATACTCCAGTCTTAAATGCCACCATGTTCCAATCCATATAGATGCACCTCAGCTGTGAGTCCTGACGAGCCGCAGGTGATCAGGGTGAGGTCCTGATAACCTCAGCAACACAGCCACTCAGTCCCAAATGCAAGCCACCTGGAAGGAAAAACAAAAGACAGAAACAAAAAGGCAGCCAGGCCCCCCAGCCATACAACAGTAGCTGTCCCTCCTAACGATGGGACTGATGCCTCTCCTGATGATGTGAATGACTCATTACCACGAACAAAAGACTGAACCTGCTTTGATCTGTGTACCCCATTGTAAACAGGGGACAAAGCGTGTCTCAGACACCCTCCCCGGTTAAGGCTGGGTTTCAACTGTTTCACATAGAATGCTTCCTTCACCCCTCTCTCAAAACCATTTCTTCTCTCTGGCTATGAAGTCATCAGGAGAGGCGTCAGTCCCATCATTAGGAGGGACAGCTACCCTGTCATTAGGAGGGTGCTAGCAAGAGCACAATAGGTGTTAATTAAAGGAATTGTTTAGTCACTAGCCAATAGCAGTCTGCCTCTCGGTAGGAGGGGTCTGGTTAGGTTTAAAACTCCAGCTTTTGTGGCTTCTGTTTGTTCTTCTCGACAAGGGTCAGACTACAAGAACAAGAATTTTAGCTGAGAAAGCTTCTGCGATTTGAAGCGAGATGTCCTTGCGTCAAGCAACCCAGTCCAGTCAAAGTTTCAAGCTTCTCTACTATAGTTTGTGCTATTGTTGTGAGTCTTGCGCCATCTCGCAGTCCGGGACTCATGTGAGAGGTCAGTTTCAGCAGAGTTCCAGTGTTGCCAACCGAACGGTCCCCCCTAAAAATCGATCCGCCTTAACTGTGCATGCATCATTTGTGATCATCACCAGCGATTCACCGATTATCACCTCATTTCTGCATAAAACTGCACTCCAGTCATCATCTATGTCAGTGACAGATATCTGAAGCTTTTGTACAACAAAAATTTCATAATTAAAGACGGGGAAATGATCAGAGCACCACAGAGCGCAGACCAGCACATCTTGACGTGCGTACTTCATTTAAATGTGTCACTAGTGACTCACCAATTATCACCTTGTTTCTGCTTAAAACTGACTTTAGAATGATTTAAAAGATTTTACTTCGTCATCTGATGGTTAATAATCACATTTTTTCCTTTGATCACGTTGGGTGTAGAGAGTCAGACTCAGACGTGATGCTGTGGTCTGAAATGAGATACCACCACAACCTCAAGTAGACCAAACAAAACGTCAATAAGAGTAACCAAGAATTGTCACATCAAAACGAAACATAACCTGCCAACAAAACGGCCACAACTTATGTGTCACAGAGGAAAATGTGCCAAAAGGCTTTTTATATACAGGGTGTGTCACATATTTCCATTCATTCATTTCTGAGCCTAACGTGTGTATCTTCATCATTGCAAAGTTTGGAAATGTGGTCTAATATTAGTGGAACAAACACAAAATTTTAGTGTGAAAATTTTTATTGAGACAACAATATGTCCAATGACCTGTCACAAAAAAAATTGTACAATAAAATCACTTAAATTCCTGCTTATTCTTTCACTTTTAGTTGAGGAGTACTATTCATTTGTTATAAGCAAATGCTGCTGTAGTGAAACCAGCAAAGAGGCAAATTCCAGCGAAGAGGAATTTGATGGTTTTCTTGTTATCAGCCTGCTCCTTTTGATGTTTCTCTTCATCTTCCTCCAGCTGCTTGATGAGTTTTTTCTGCTCTTTCAGTTCCTTTTGATATATTTCTTCTTTTGCTTCCAATTGTGAGATGAGCTTTTGCTGGTGTTTCAGACCATTCTGATAGGCTTCCTCTTTTAATTGCAATTCTGTGATGATTTTTTTCTGGACTTGAAGATCATTCCAATACCTCTGTTCTTTGTCTGCCAATTGTTTGCTTATTGTTTTCTGACCTTCCAGTTCCTTCACATAGTTTTCCTCTTTCCATTCCAATTCTGTGATTAGTTCTTTCTGATCTTTCAGTTCCTTCACATAGTTTTCCTCTTTTAATTCCAATCCTTTGATTAGTTGTTTCTGACCTTTCAGTTCCTTCAGATAGTTCTCCTCTTTTGATTCAGCTTCTTTGATGAGTTGTTTCTGACCTTCCAGTTCCTTCACATAGTTTTCCTCTTTGGATTCCAGTTCTGTGATTACTTTTTTCTGATCTTTGAGTTCCTTCACATAGTTTTCCTCTTTTAATTCCAATCCTTTGATGAGTTGTTTCTGACCTTTCAGTTCCTTCAGGTAGTTCTCCTCTTTGGATTCCAATTCTGTGATGATTTGTTTCTGGTCTTTCAGTTCATTTCCAGCCTTCTCTTTCGTTGCTTTCAGTTCTTTAAGAAAATGTTCTTTCTGTGCTTCCAGTTCATCCATGAATCTTTGCATCTTTGCTGACAGCTCCTCAACATGTTGCTCCTCTTTGGCTCTGAAACTTTCATTTTTTTCTTTCAGGTCTTCATAATTCCCTTGCAAGGCTTCCAGCTCTCTGCTGATGTTGGCCTTCTGACTGTGCATCTCCTTCAAGCTCTCTTCGTTGACAGCCAGCTCATCTCTGAATCTTTGCTTCTCCACTTCTTGCTCTTTCTGCTGGCTTTCTATCTCCTGCCTAAATCTTTGCTCCACGGCTTCCATCTCTTCGTTCTTGGCTTGCAAAGTTTCATTTTTAGCGTCCAGCTCCTTCTGAAAATGCCTCTTTTGGACAACCAGCTTCTCACTGAAATACTCCTTCTGGGCTTCCAGCTCCTCCCTGAAGCACATCTCCTGGGTTGCCACCTCCTCTCTGAACTGCTTGAAGCAGTTCTTTGGTCGGGCCACAGGAGTCTCCCCAAGCTGACTGATGCTGTCATTGTTTGTTTGCTGCCTGGCTTTGGTTCCTGTGGTCTGTTGAGGAGCTGGAGGCTGAGACGCCACCAGGTGTCCATCATCCATCACATTCAGGCTGTGATGCTCCATCCAGCTCATCTGAAATATAATAACAGGAAATTAAATGATTAAAAACCAACATCAGATACCAGCTTTGTTAGAAAAAACACATATGAGTTCAATTTAATCATCAAACAACCTTTTGATCAAATATTAACAAACCAGATGAACTAAATGAGAAAAAAAAAAACTAGCCACTTTGTCTCAGATCAATTTTAATGTGATAAGAAACTTTTAGAATTGAAGGTTGAGAATAAAATCTCTAATGTTGTTCTGCTCACTGCTGACATGAGAATAATACTGTTAACTCTACACACACACACACACACACACACACTGAGCTTTGTGACATACAAGCCCTTGCTTTAGTCTTTGTGACATCATCACATGATTAAGTCAGTTCAAATGGATGATGAATACAATAAAACGAATATGTTAAGTAATTTAGCACTAATTTGAAACAAACAAACAAACAAACAAACAAAAAAACAGATTGGACTTTGGTGTATCTGACTGGAATCTATCACAAGACTGATATTTTATTAATTTCAATCTTTTCACTCTGGTATACAAGGTTTGTTAGAAAAGTATCGGACCTTTTTATTTTTTGCAAAAACCTGATGGATTTGAATCACGTGTGCTTGCATGAGCAAACCTTGAACCTTTGTGCGCATGCCTGAATTTTTTCACACCTGTCAATTGTGTCATTTCCTGGTAAGCAGCCTTTGTCTGAGGTGTGCGTCATGCGCTTGCCGTTTTTTCATTCCACAGAAAAAGATGGAACAACTGGAGCAGCGCGACTGCATCAAATTTTGCCAGAAACTGTGCGACAGCCAGGTGGAAACCATTCGGATGATTCAGACGGCTTTCGGTGACGATCCTATGGGCATCACACAGATTAAGGAGCGGTACAACCGGTTTAACGACGGCCGCACAACGGTGGAGAGCGAGCCGCGCTCCGGTCGGCCATCAACATGCTGAAATGACCAGATCATTTCAAAAGTGAACTCTGTGGTGATGTGGGACCATCGTGTGACTATCTGAGAAATTGCGTAAGAGGTGGACATCAGCACTTTTTCGGCACATTCCACTGTGACAGAAGATTTAGCCATGAAATGAGTTGCAGCAAAATTCATGCCGATGGCTTCAGCACGAAGCTGACGGAGCAAAAGCGCCTTCGTGTTGAAGCCTCACAGGACATGCTGTGACATGCCCACCTCTTCCACAATTTCTCGGATAGTCACACGACTGAAAAGCCACCGAAAACCGTCTGAATCTTCCAAATGGTGGAAGGGGTGGGCATCATTTTTCGGAGTCCAGCATGTGATTCATTCCATAAGGTTTTTGAAAAAAATAAAAAGGTCGGATACTTTTCTAACAGACCTCGTATAATGCTATGGTGCCACCTAGTGGCTGACAACATAAAAAGTTGCACAGATTTGAAGAAAAGTGTTTCAAGCACCATTTGTCAGACAAGACAGATGGATCAGTCAGACCAAAACGGATTAGTAAAAAAGTGATTCAAATCTCAAATCAAACCAGAGGATGGAACACATTTGCAAAAATCAGATTGCTTGTGTCTTTTGATCATTCAGACTTGCACTGGGAGATCAGATTCAAATCTGATATGTGTTCACATTCGGCTACCAGCTTTGTTGGAAAACACATTTGAGTGAAATTAAATGACTAATTACCTTTTCATAAATACCAGTAAATCAAATCACCTTATTAAGGAAAAACTTCTCTGTCAGATACATTTTAATTAATGATGAGAAACTTTTAAGATTTACTGAAGAACGAGAACCAAACATCTAATGTTGCTCTGCTCACTGCTGCCTTTGTTTTATCCTTTGTGACATCATCACGTGAGTAAGTCAGTTCAGATGGATGATGAACACAATAAAAAGGAATATGTTCAGTAATTTAGCACAAATGTGAAAATAAACAGATTGGACTTTGGTGTATCTGGGTATCACGAGACTTTCATATTTTATTAATTTCAATCACTTCAATCTGGTATATGAGGTCTGTCAATAAAGTATAGGTCCTTTTTATTTTTTTCAAAAACTATATGGATTTCATTCATATGTTTTTACGTCAGACATGCTTGAACCCTCGTGCGCATTCGTGAGTTTTTCCACGCCTGTCGGTGACGTCATTCGCCTGTGAGCACTCCTTGTGGGAGGAGTCGTCCAGCCCCTCGTCAGAATTCCTTTGTCTGACAAGTTGCTGAGAGACTGGCGCTTTGTTTGATCAAAATTTTTTCAAAACCTGTGAGGCACATCGAAGTGGACACGGTTCGAAAAATTAAACTGGTTTTCGGTGAAAATTTTAACGGCTGATAAGAGATTTTGAGGTGATACTGTCACTTTAAGGACTTCCCATGGAGCGGGATGTCGCGCAGCGGTCCCAGGCGCCGTCGTCAGCCTGTTTCAAGCTGAAAACCTCCACATTTCAGGCTCTATTGATCCAGGACGTCGTGAGAGAACAGAGAAGTTTCAGAAGAAGTCGGTTTCAGCATTTTAGCATTGGCTCGCAGCCACCGCGACGCTCCGTCACAGGAAAAACACCTCTGTTGGAAGCCTTAAGTTGGAACAACAACTTTTCTCAGATACTCACTCCACTGAAAAGCCATCAAAAGCCGCCTGGATTTTACAAATGGTTATCAGCATGGAGGTGTTTTTCCTGTGCTGCCGCACTGCGCCGGCTGCGTCTCGACGCGCGGACCCGCCCGCACGTCTTTCATTAAAAAAAAATCTCCTTTAACAGTGGAATATCCGGATAAAATGCTGAAACCGACTTCTTCTGAAACTTCTCTGTTCTCTCACGACGTCCTGGATCAATAGAGCCTGAAATGTGGAGGTTTTCAGCTTGAAACAGGCTGACGACGGCGCCTGGGACCGCTGCGCGACGTCCCGCTCCATGGGAAGTCCTTAAAGCGACAGTATCACCTCAAAATCTCTCATCAGCCGTTAAAAATTTCACCGAAAACCAGCTTAATTTTTTGAACCGTGTCCACTTCGATGTGCCTCACAGGTTTAGAAAAAATTTTGATCAAACAAAGCACCAGTCTCTCAGCAACTTCTCAGACAAAGGAATTCCGACGAGGGGCTGGACGACTCCTCCCACAAGGAGTGCTCACAGGCGAATGACATCACCGACAGATGTGGAAATACTCACACATGCGCACGAGGGTTCAAGCATGTCTGACGTAAAAACATATGAATGAAATCCATATAGTTTTTGAAAAAAATAAAAAGGACCTATACTTTATTGACAGCCCTCGTATAATTCTATGGTGCCACCTAGTGGCTGACAACATAAACAGTTGCACAGATTTGAAGAAAATTGTTTCAAGCAACATTTGTCAGACAAGACAGATGGATCAGTCAGACCAAAATGGATTTGTAAAAAAGTATTTCAAATCTCACATCAAACCAGAGGCTTGAACACATTTGGAAAAAGCAGATTTCATTTCACTTAAATGTGTTTTCCAACAAATCTGGTAGCCAAATGTGAATACTTATCGAAATAGAATCTGATCCCATATTGTCTGAACAGGCAAAAGTCACATAAAAGAGGAAAGAGCAGATTTCACTCGACTTTTGCCTGTTCAGACTATATGGGATCAGATTCAAATCCAATTTGACTGAAATTAAATGATCAATTACCTTTTCATAAATACCAGCAAATCAAATCAACTTATTAAGGACAAACTTACCACTTTCTTTGTCAGATACATTTTACTTAATGATGAGAGATTTTTAAGATTTACTGAAGGATGAGAACCAAACGTCTGATGTTGCTCTGCTCACTGCTGAGGTGAGAATAAAACTGTGAACTGTGCACCTAAAGACACTCACAGTAAGCTTTGTGACACAGGAGAATTCCTTTAGTCTTTGTGACGTCATCAGCTTAGTTCGTCAGTCCAGAAGGATCAACACAACAATAATAATGGTGTTCTTTCTTAGTCTTTGTGACGTCACCACGTGATTAAGTCAGTTCAGATGGATGATCAACACAATAAAAATGAATATGTTCAGTAATTTAGCACAAATTTGAAAATAAACAGATTGGACTTTGGTGTATCTGAGTATCACGAGACTTTCATATTTTATTAATTTCAATCACTTCACTCTGGTATATAATGCTATGGTGCCACCTAGTGGCAGACAACATAAACAGTTGCACAGATTTGAAGAAAATTGTTTCAAGCAACATTTGTCAGACAAGACAGATGGAGCAGTCAGACCAAAACGGATTTGTAGAAAAGTGTTTCAAATTTGACATCAAACCAGAGGCTTGAACACATCTGGAAAAAGCAGATTTCATTTCACTAAAATGTGTTTTCCAACAAATCTGGTTGCCAAATGTGAATACTTATCGAAATGAATCTGATCCCATATCGTCTCAACAGGCAAAAGCTGCATAAAAGAGAGGAAAGAGCTTTTGCCTGTTCAGACTATATGGGATCAGATTCAAATCCGATTTGACTGAAATTAAATGATCAATTACCTTTTCATAAATACCAGCAAATCAAATCAACTTAAGGACAAACTTACCACTTTCTTTGTCAGATACATTTTACTTAATAATGAGAGATTTTTAAGATTCACTGAAGGATGAGAACCAAACGTCTGATGTTGCTCTGCTCACTGCTGAGGTGAGAATAAAACTGTGAACTGTGCACCTAAAGACACTCACAGTAAGCTTTGTGACACAGGAGAATTCCTTTAGTCTTTGTGACGTCATCAGCTTAGCTGTCAGTCCAGAAGGATGAACACAACAATATTAATGGTGTTCTTTCTTAGTCTTTGTGACGTCATCACATTAGTAAGTCAGTTCAGATGGATGATCTACACAAAAAAATGAATATGTTCAGTAATTTAGCACAAATTTGAAAATAAACAGATTGGACTTTGGTGTATCTGAGTATCACGAGACTTTCATATTTTATTAATTTCAAGCACTTCACTCTGGTATATAATGCTATGGTGCCACCTAGTGGCAGACAACATAAACAGTTGCACAGATTTGAAGAAAACTGTTTCAAGCAACATTTGTCAGACAAGACAGATGGATCAGTCAGACCAAAACGGATTTGTAGAAAAGTGTTTCAAATTTGACATCAAACCAGAGGCTTGAACACATCTGGAAAAAGCAGATTTCATTTCACTTAAATGTGTTTTCCAACAAATCTGGTTGCCAAATGTGAATACTTATCGAAATGAATCTGATCCCATATCATCTGAACAGGCAAAAGCTGCATAAAAGAGAGGAAAGAGCAGATTTCACTCGACTTTTTCCTGTTCAGACTATATGGGATCAGATTCAAATCCAATTTGACTGAAATTAAATGATCAGTTACCTTTTCATAAATACCAGCAAATCAAATCAACTTATTAAGGACAAACTTACCACTTTCTTTGTCAGATACATTTTACTTAATAATGAGAGACTTTTAAGATTCACTGAAGGATGAGAAACGTCTGATGTACATTCAGGTATTCTTACAGACGGTGAAAAATTACATTTGTTTTTATTCCACATAAGCAAACAAACAACTTAATTATTTATTCCCCTTTTACCTGTGCCCACTACTGCCCCCAGGTGTCCACAACTAAAAACTGTTGGAAATAAACCAAAATAATAAAGACCTGCTGTTATGTAAAGCAATTAACTAAAAAAATAACTAGCAAAAGTGTCATTTTTATTAATTAGAGCAATACAATTTCAGCGTAGAAGGGCGATTTTTGTCTTGGGTTAGATGTGCGAATGGCGCCGTTGCTTACAAACAAAAAGATCGATTCGATGGTCAAAATGACCAGGATTTTTGTCAGACACCGGTGGCAACCCTAACTGTGCCCACCACTGTGCATTATTGACATACACACTTTATTAGGCACATCTTGCTAATTCCGGTTTGGACCATCTTTTGCCTTCAGAACTGTCTTCTTCGTGGCATTGATTCAACAAGGTTTTGGAAACATTCCTCAGAGATGTTGACAGCATCGTGCAGTCGCCCATTCAACCAGTCTGCACGTTCTACTCTGACGTCATCAAGGCATTTTTGTCCACACAACTGCTGCTCACCGGATACCTTCTCTTTTTCAGGTCGTTCTCTGTAAACCCCAGAGATGGCTGCGCATGAAAATCCCAGTAGATCAGCAGTTTCTGAAATATTCAGCCCAGCCCATCTGGCACCAACAACCATGCCACTTTCAAAGTCACTTAAATCCCTTTTCTCCCCCATTGTGATGCTCTGTTTGAACTTGAGCAAGTCATCTTCACCACATCTAGATGCCTAAATACATTGAGTTGGTGCTATGTGATTGGCTGATTAACAGTTTGTGTGAACAAGCAGTTGAACAGGTGTACCTAATAAAGTGGCCAATAAATGTATAGAATTAAAATACCACGATAAAAGAGCCTCGCCCCGCTTTGTGATTATCACAAAATATAGTTTTACAACAATAAGCATTTCATTGCATTTCAATAAGCATTTCAAAGCATTTGTAGCGAATCTGACTTCAATTGACACCAAATAACATACTTTAATGTTTTCTCAACCAAAACCTGAGGTTTCAACTGAGAGAAGACTGTTGTTTCACCTTTGGACCTGAAATTCCTGGTCTCCAACCACAGATATCTCATGGAAAACTCCCTCCAGCTGCGCTGTCCAGGGTCTCTAATTTACAGCTCCTCAAAGTGGTCTTTGAAACCTGTTTATTGGTGAAATTCCAGCCAGTGTGAATTATAATTGCTTCACGTCAAGCCAGAGAAACTGCGCCTCCAGCCACTCAGAATGCGTCCAGCTCTCCAGGCTCGCTCTACCGTCTCGCCGTCTGGCCTCGGTGACTCGGCAGCGGCGGCTCAGTGCCTCCTCTGTCTGCTTGTCCACCAAGAATTTGCCAACCAATGCCGAGTTTGTGTCCTGGGGCCAGCGTTCTCTGTGCAGAGAAGCGCAGGTTTGGCTTCAAAATTCATCACTAAATTCAAATCAGGATTATTTACTTTATTCCTTAAGCTTTATTTCACTGCTTTCTTTCAACGTCTTATGAGTACCAAATATGTCCATAATAAACTTATTTAGTCATTGTCATATACGCAAAATGCCAGTAAACTATTCATTTTTCTTGTATTTGTAAATGGAAGTAAGTCCCTTCGGCTGCTCCCTTCTTTGCACTCGGGGTCGTCACAGCAAATCCAAGGTGGATCTGCATGTTGAATTGGCACAGGTTTTACGCTGGATGCCCTTCCTGACGCAACTCCACATTTATGTGCAGGGGTGGGATTTGAACCCGGAACCTTCTGCACTGAAACCAAGCACATTAACCACTTGGCCAACACCCCTTTCTTGTATTTGTAAATAAAATGTAAATATTCCTGCTGTAGTTTATTGTGTTCAGGTGGAAACAGTGTTGGCCAATCATACCGTAGAAGTTATGACGTTCACATGTTAGACTGATTAATTAATAGTGTTTAAATTAAAGTTCCTATGGCTTTAAAACATGGGTGGTGCTGCGGGGTAATTAACCATCATTCTAATTAAATATTGCTTTAGTAATGTGGCGTGACTCAACCTGGGTTCCTACAAGGAGGACCTTTCAATAGTAAAGATTAATAAATCATATATATATATATATATATATATATATATATATATATATATATATATATATATATATATATATATATATATATATATATATATATATATATATATATAATCTTATAATTATCTATAATTAATTATAATTATAATTAATCTCAAATAATTATAATTAATCTCAAATAACGTGATAAGTATCACGTTATAACGTGATAACGTTATACTTATCACGTTATTTCGTCGTATGAAATTATCGTTATTTCATGATGCGGTATTTTCACGTTATAACGAGAAATTATCACGTTATATAACAAGAAATTATGCCCCACGTCGCCGTAATTATGAGATCAAGCTATTGTTTTTATTTATTTATTTCTGTGTGTGTGTGTGTGTGTGTGTGTGTGTGTGCGCGCGCTTCCGTACTTCCAGTCCAAGCGTGAGAATGCCCGAGTCATATCGAAAATAGGTCAATTTGTAACCTCCGACACTGCACTGTGATCCACACCACGGCGCGCACAAAGTGTGGATTTCCCACTAAACTGTTGCTGGATGAATGAAACTCCTGCAGGCACAGCTCGGGCACACAGACTGGCATGTGCCCGGGTGGGAGTGAGCCCCGCTGTGTCCCTCAGTGGTCGGTGGGTCTGTGTGAGTGAAAGCTGGAAGTCGCCCCGTGCTCCTCCCTGGACATTCATCCGGGAGCACTTCAGGGGGAAAATCCACACTTTGTGTTTGATTATAGTGTGTTATCATCGGCTGAGCTCAGCTCATGTCTGTGCTGAGGGACTGGAAGTACGGAAGTATATACATAAAACTATTTAGACACCTGATCTTTTCTCATAATTATGAGATCAGGATCTCTTAATTACGAGAAAAGATCTCGTAATTATGAGACATTTTCTCATAATTATGAGATCCTGATGTCGTAATTATGAGATCTTTTCTCGTAATTACGAGAAAAGATCTCATAATTACAAGATCTTTTCTTGTAATTACGAGATCAGTGGTCAATTTTTTTTTTATCCAGTGAATGCAATACGCCGTAAAAGCCAGTATTTTAATTAAAACAATTTTACAAACAAATTCATTTCTTAATCAAACTAAAATAACACTTTAATTAAAAGCACAAATTATTTAGGTTTAGCATCACTAACAATTTAAAAGTTTTGCTTTTCAAACACCACTAATTAAAGGAAACACTCCTTTTCCTTTTAAGATTTTGAACATTTCTTTTGAAGCAAATCTGAGAATCGCCCACTGAGAATCAAATTCTCCATACGCACCTGTAACAGGTTTTCTGTAAATAATTGTCTATTTTGTGTTCATCTGTTAATCTGATTTCATCAGGAAATTGAAAATGCCGTTGTTTTCCGTGGTGAAGTCACGTGCACCCAGTGGCTCTGAAACATCTCGTCACACTAATTCAGACAATTCAATCACACAGGTTTTACTCAACCTAACTGCAGAGTTATTACCTGGATATGCCAATGACTTTCAATCTACTACGCAGAGGAATGTGAGCACAGAAACGTCTGACCTCTACAGTCAAGCTCTGAACACACCCCAAAAGGGAAACAACTTAATTTAAATGCTAGGAAATTTAGCCTTAACTGCTTATACCAAACTGAAGCATGTTGAATCTCTGTTATCACAGTCTGTTTCTCAATTCCAGGAACAGAAGGAGGAGAACCAGCATTTGAAACAGAGACTAGGTGAGAAGGAAAAATCTTTGATCCTTGCTGAACAACACGTCAAAGACAAAAATCTAACCGTCACCGCACTCAGTGATTAAATTCATGCTCTGGAAGAAACTACCGGTGAAGGTGATGAGACAATCACTGACTTACATGACAAACTCAAGCAGGCACATTGCGAAATCACAATCATGAAAAATGACACTAAAACATGCAGACAAGTTCTAGCTCTTGAAAAATCAAAGAACCATGAACTTCACAAACAACTGATTGACACAGACTTTTGTCTGACTGAAACTCGCCAACAGCTGGAGCTCACGAGCGAAGAAGCATTCTCTGTAAGACGAGACTTAGAAAATTTTCGCATGAACCACTTCAGACAGCTGCATGACCTTGACCAAAAACACCCGGAGAGCAAAAAACACCAGTTCCTCTCCACAGGTACACATAGAGGATTGTTTCCACCTCCCTTCATGGAAACAGACTCTTGTCATTCGGAAAACTTTACATGTATCTCAAGACTCTTGAAAACTCACCTTGCAATCCTCCTCCACACACTCAGCCTCTTTCAGTTCTCACTGATCGAGAACTTGATATGATCGTACGACACATGATATGCTTTGAGGCAAGTCCTGATGGCTCCCTGGATACCGGTGCTTACTTGAACAACATCAGATATTCTCTCAGAAGATTTCCTCAAGCTACCAATGATGACTTTATCTATCTTGTCAGATGAACTTCTAGCCAAAAGGATAGCAAGTTCATTGAACGCCAACTTGAAGTGGTAAAGCAAGACATTTAAAAGCTTTGTAGGGAACTGGAGAAAGAATTTTCTGACCACACAGCTCAGACAGGCTTGGCAGCAGCCCTGGAAGTCAAACAGGGGAGGAGAGTCACCTCACCTGTAATACAACCATCTGCTGCATGCATATTTTGGTACACGCAACGAGCCAGGCATGGATGACGATCTCAGCTTCAAAACCCTTTTTGTTGAAAATCTTCACCTTGCCACCAGTTACCATCTTGGAATCCTTGGGGACCCCAAGGAAGCCAACATTCGATATTTGTGTGATCTTGTTTTAAAAAGCTTCACAAAGCAGCAGCAAAGAGACTCTAAAACCACCAAACATCATTCAGTTTTGAGTGTTAACACTCGACTGCCAGCCCTTGAGCTTGAAGGCACCCACTGTGGTCCACCAAAGCTCAACACAGGCTCTACACTAAGCCGAGAGCAGGCTCTGCTCTCCTATCCGAGAGCAGAAATGTACTCGGAACACCCAAAGCATTCGAAGTGGACCGTGCCCACAATGACTGTGGTCCCCCCAAAACAGGCTGGAGGTCAGGAACACACAAGGAGGCAGGCAGGACAATGGAATGCAGGTACAGAGCTGGAATGAAGCCACAAGGCACAACAAACTGGTGAAGTGCTAACACACCCAGTGTGCCTATATAACCCCTGGTGATAATCAGCAAATCAGGAACAGGTGTGCATGGAAAGCACCAGAACAAGGGCATGGCCACAGAGAGGGAAACACCCATCACCAAGAACCAAGAGAAGTAGAGACAGACAGACCCAAGCAAAAAAACCCAGCAAGCAAATAAACAAACAAAAAATGAACTAAGAAAAATAACAAACAGATCAGAGAAAAGAAATAAAAACAGGTAACTAAGCAAACTCAAACCCTGAAGGGTACCAAGGCTGAGATAGCTGATTGCAGTAGACAGGTTCAGGTACAGAAGCTGCTGACAGCCCTGGTGGTAAGGCACTGGTGCTGCCTGTGGCCGTGATGGAACAAACCTGAGGATCAATTCTAGACAGTAATTGTCCCATCTGGGCGCTCACTTATGCCATAAATGAGTCTTGGCGTTTAGCGAGATCGCTAAACCCGGAAGAGAAAGCAGTGAGCTGGTCTTCTTGCTGTGCGAGCTGCCTACTATGGTGGCATACTGCCAGCTGGAATGGGTCAGAGTCAGCTGTGTCCATCATTGGCCAGTTTGTTCTATCAGGCTGGATGGCCAGAAATTGCTGGACACAAATGCATGGTTCAAACTAACAGCTCTGGTTAATAAAAGGCTTTACTGGTGAGGATTGAAGAGGTTGGTACATGAGCAGGAAGTCAGAGAAAAGCAGCAATACAAAAATCATCTGGCAAAAAGGCGTCGTCATTGCAACAGTTCTATTTGCCTCCTCCCAGGTTCATCGGCAGCGGAGAATAAGGCTGAGCGCTGATTGTACAGAAGAGGTGGACACTGTGGGAGGAAAAAGAGAAGGTTGATGACCAAAGACAACATGAAAGGGAGTGTATCCAGTGGAAACGGACAATAGGTGGTTATGAGCAAGTTCAATCCATGAGAGCTGTGATAACCATGGGGCTGGGTGTTGTGAGGCGAGTATGCGGAGTCATTCTTTTTCCTGATAAAGTCTTTCAGATTCTCCATTGGCCTGTGGATCATAGCCCGATGTGAGAATGGCAGTGACCCCAAGGATACGGCAGAACTCCTTCCAGAAATACTACACAAACTGGGGACCACGGTCGGACACAATATCCTGAGGAAAACCATGGATCTTAAATGCATGAGATAACATAACCTCAGCGGTTTATTTAGCTGAGGGCAGTTTTGGCAAGGGAATAAAATGAGCCATTTTAGAGAACCTATCAACAACAGTAAGTACAGCAGTATTTGCTCTTAGAGGGCAGCAGACGAATGTCAAAATCAACAGTAATATGAGACCATGGGCGAGTGGGCACAGGCAACGGCAGTAAGTGATCTGCAGGAGGACAGTTAGAGGATTTGTGCGGAGAAGAGACTGTCCTAAACCCACCTGATCGCATCCCCCTGAGAGCAGCTGGAACAAAAAGTTTGTTGGTAGGACAACCTGGGGGAACGGGAGTATCACTTACAGCGGACCGGACTTTGGATTTGATTTCCCAGGTTAATGCCGAGATGAAACACGACACTGATAGGACAGTACCCGGATCGGACATAGTGTCTACTGGATCGCCCTGGCGAGATAACGCATCCAATTTCCCATTCTTAGAGCCCGTTCTTGCTTATCTCTAAGAGAGAACGAAAGACGACTGAAGAAGACTGCGCACCTTGCCTGACAAGAGTTGAGGTGTGTAGCAGTTCACAGATATTCCAAGTTTTTGTAGTCAATGAAAACTAAAAACGGCACCTGTGCCCCCTCCAACCAGTGGCGCCACTCCTCCAAGGCCATTTTCATCATCAACAGTTCGCGGTCCCTATGCTGCGGTCAACTTTTTCAAGAGATAGGCGCACAGATGCAACCTATTATCAGAGGAGTTTCGCTGTGAGAGGACTGCACCCACACCAACATCAGAAGCATCAACCTCCACCATGAACTGTCAAGCGGGGTCAGCTAGGAGCAAAGGGGTGGTCCTCTGCTTGGTCCATTCTACTGACACAATTTATCTGCCTCTGTGGAATGATATTTTCTAAAAGCAGACTGCAGTGGCTCAAAAGATTATTCTTAGTAAGGTGGCTCACGAGCAGCTGTGAATGTTGGGGAAAGTGAGGAACACGGACCCACAACAGGGGGCGCAAATGAACGGACAATGAAGAAAGTCAAATAACAAGGTTTTACTGTTGTGAACACGCACAACAAACACAACAGATCACAATTGTGAAATAAACCAATTCCAACGGTGTCGTGTGGGCAAGCCGCCAAGTCCCGAACTCCCAGGTGGCCACTGCCTCCGCTCGTCCTATCCGGTACTGCTGGCGAGGAACAGAAACAGTCAGATGTGGGTGCGGCTGCACCCAGCAACACGTAGGGTGGAAACACCACCTCCACCTCTCGTCAGGAAAATACTGATAAGTGCAGGAATGTGAGTACTTATCCAAAACAAGTCCAACACAGTCTCCAGCTGTAGTATTCACTATCTGTACACAAGCAACAAAGGATTACTGTCCAGAAGACAACACAATTGGCTGAGTACGTTACCTTCCTAGTAGAACGATATCTCAGCAATGAGATGGAGATGCCGTCCAGCTGATATACCCCTCAGCTGATGGATGTCAGCTGTTTCAGTTGATAAGTGACGGCTGTCACCTGGGCTGCTCCTGTGAGGCGGCAGCGCCCTCTGGTGCCTGGAGCCCGCACTCCAGGCGGGGCGCCCTCTGGTGGTGGTGGGCCAGCAGTACCTCCTCTTCAGCGGCCCACACAACAGTGAAACCACCTTTTCCAGAATTTTACAGCAAAATGATAGATTTGATATTAGCCTATAGTTTTTCAATACACTATTTAAGTAATGGTTTAATCACTGCAGATTTGAAACATTTAGGAACAGATCCAGAAGTTAATGAGAGATTAATCATTTCCAGCACAGTCAGCCCAAGAATGGGCCACAGGTCCTTAACAGTTTTGTTTGCATAGGATCAAATAAGCAAGTTGTGCTTTTTGTAGATGTTATGAGTTTAGATGCATTGCCGCAGTGATAATAAGGTTGTTGTTCCACTAAACACAGCAGAGAAACTGTAAACCTAATGAGTGAGTGATCAGAGACCACCGATGCAAGAGGCATGATGTCAATATTCGTGACAGCAATACCACATGCGAGAACCAAATCCATGGTATTTCTCCTAATGTGCATCGAGTCCTGAATGCATTGTTGAAATTCTAATGCATCCACAATTTTCAGAAATGATTTGCAGAGGGCATCAGAAGGCTTATTTATATGAATGTTAAAGTCACCCATAATCAGAATGTTATCTGCACTAGGTGACAAGTTAGAGATGAATGCACCAAATTCAGCTAAGAATTCAGAGTATGGGCCAGGGAGCCTATATACAGTGACAAAGTAATACGGCTGATTTTTATTCTTCTGACCTTTGCAATACATAGCATCATGGGCAGAGAGGAGAATCAGATGTTCAAACCAGATATATTTGTGACCCCAACAGCTAATAAGCAAAACCTAGATTCATAAATAAGAGCAACACCCCCACCTTGCTTCACATCACAAGGGATGTGACTAAATGTATATGCTGGTGGGCAGGCCTCATTTAAGCGGAGGACAGCTGTAGGATTAAGCCAGGTTTCACATAACCAAATCATATCTAAGTGATGATCCATAATTAGATAATTAATCAACAGTGATTTTGAGGACAGTGATCTTATGTTAATGAGACCCAAACTAAGGACCTCAGTGTGGTTTACAGTTGGACTGTTTGGATGTAGGGGTGGCTCCAGAGTAGCATATATAAGATGTCTGGAAGTAGGTTTGGTTTAGGTTTGATACATTCCATGCGGGTTGTAGGTAGCAGACACGAAATACTGATGTAAGAAATCTCACCAATGCATGCCTTTTTTTTTCCATAATATTTTTATTGGCATTTTGGCACCATGAAATACAGCATTTTACATTCACATAACATATATAACAAAACATCAGATTACTGTATTTATAACATAGAGGTATAAAACAATCAAACAAGCAAACAAACAAAAAAATGCTTCTCCTTTTTAAAGAAATGGTAATCTGCACAACTTGAAGTATGCAAATGCACTGCATAAAAATGTTAAAAAAAAAAGAAAAAAAAATCCAGGTCAGAGATTTTACGTTTTGGGAACCGCATTGTCCGCTCTAATCATTCATTTGGTCATCAGTTAAATCTAAATCCTTAACATAATTAATAAAAGGCATCCATATGTTCTCAAAAGTCAGTGGTTTACCCTTTAATATGTAAGTTACTCTTTCCAGTGGAAGGTTTGATAAGATCTGCCTCATCCATTGGACGGTACTTGGTCTATTATTGTTTTTCCATAACACTGCAACACATTTTTTAGCATATAGGAAGCTCAGGTTTATGAATGCTCTGTCATTCTTACTGTAATTCTGTGTTTCAGGATAAATGCCCAACAGAAAAAATTTTGGATCAAGTACTATTTGTTTTGAAATTGTCTTCTCAGTTATAATTCTTACTTCTTCCCAAAACATTTTTATTTTCCTACATTCCCAAATACAGTGTAAAAGTGTGCCTCTAGCTTCCATACATTTTGTACAAATATCCAGTATATTTTTGTTATATCGGTTTAAATCTACTGGAGTTACATAAGTGTGCATTATCCATTTGTACTGTACTAGTTTAAGGCGTGCATTTATAGATATAGTATGAGCACCAGCACATGATACTTTCCAATCTTCATCTGAAATCCTTAGTTGCAAATCCTCTTTCCAAGCATTCAACTTATACTTAGAGTTTTCTGGCGAGTTAGACAGCAGTAAGTTGTAAAATTCTGATATGATACCTCTTCTCAAGCTGTCCTTTATCATCATTTCTTCAAGAGGTGTATGTATGGGTCTACTAAGAGAACTATTTTGGTTTACTCTAACAAATTTCTAAACTGGAGGTACTTGAAGAAATGTTTTTTATTGATATTATATTTAATCCTCAGCTCATCAAAAGACATCATAATATCTGAGTTTGTCAAATATAAATCTTGAATCATTTTAAGTCCCTTAGAACTGTTGTGTGGGCCGCCAGGAGAGGAGGTACTGCTGGCCCACCACCAGAGGGCGCCCTGCCTGAAGTGCGGGCTTCAGGCACGAGAGGGCGCTGCCGCCACGGACACAACCGGGAGTGACAGCTGTCACGCATCAACTCATGACAGCTGTCACCCATCATTTCATCACTCCATAAAAGCCGGATGTCATCTCCACCTCGTTGCCGAGATATCATCTACCTGTGAAGGTAATTCTCTGCTAAACTGAAAACATTGACTAACAGTCTGAACTTCTTTGCAGCCGTTTTCCTGTAAGTGTTTCCTTATCTGTGGGATTGGCGTTTGGTGTGATCAGCGACGGCTTCGCTTCACACCCCAACCAGATAAGTGGTTGACAGGAGCTGCACGAGTGTGTGATTAGAGGTGGAGGTGACTTTCCACCTTCTGACTGTTTTTGTTACTGGGTGTGTGCACACACCCACATCTCACTGTTTGTGCTCTTCGCCAGCAGTACCAGATCCGACAGCCGGGGACGGTGATCACCTGGGAATTCGGGACTTGGCGGCTCCAGTATTCACCATGTTCTGTGGCGGTGGGAATCGTGTGGTCCCGGCTCTTCTCAGGACAGACGTCTTCTATCCTCGAGCCTGCCCACACGTCACCTTGGTGTATTGACTGCTATCAGATTCTGTGATTGTCTGTATAATCGTTGTGCACATTCACAACATTAAATTGTTACCTTTTGGCTCATCTATTGACCGTTCATTTGCGCCCCCTGTTGTGGGTCCGTGTCACTACACTTTCCTCAACAAGAATTCCATAATTTAAATGTTGCATCTGCTCTTCCTGGAACAAAAAACTGATTGCCCCATACTAGACTATATTGTGATAGTGAGCATGGTTCTTTCAAGTATTTTTTCACATCACACCATATTTTTATCATGTGTTTTACAATTGGATTTTTAGTTTGTTTCTGTAATTTTTTTTTACGGTGTCTGAGTATATGCATAAGGGAAGAGGCAATTTTAAACCGTGAGATTCCATTTCAATCCAATGAGGGAGATCATTTTTTGAGAAATAGAACATGGCTGATCTCAGCTGCACGGCCCAGTAGTACCACATGAAATTTAGACACTTTAACCCCTCCCCAATCAAATGGTAAATAAAGTAAAGACAGCTGAAGCCTTGACCTCCTATTGTTCCAAATAAAATTCACAAACATTTTTTTTATTTTTGAGAAAAAGTCTATGAGGCGGCAGAGGGACATTTTGGAATAAATAAAGGAATTTTGGTATTCATTTTTAAAATATTAATTCTACCAACTATAGGTAGTGACATTCATCTATCAATTGACTCATTAGTTTCTTTTAGTAAAGGTTCATAGTTAGCATTAACAACAAGTTCTAACCTAGGCAAAATCTGTACTCAGATATTTGAACTGTTCTACAACATTAAACTGAGTTACCTCAGAGGTTGGGCTCCTTCTTTCATTTGCATTGAGCAGTAATATAAAGGATTTGGTGTTATTCACTTTGTATCCTGAAATGTCTCCATATATTTTTAGAAGCTGTAACAGGGCCGGAATTGTCCAATTTAAATTTGTCCATTTTTGTGACCTCTGAGTGTTTCTCTGATTTTGCAGCTCTGATTTTTACAACCAGAGCTGTCTATTCCAGCCGTGCATTTGTGTCCAGCAATTCCTGACCATCCAGCCTGATAGAACAAACTGGTCACCGATGGACACACTTGGCTCTGACCCATTCCAGCTGGTGGTACGCCACCACAGTAAGCAGCTCGCTTAGCTACAAGACCACCTCACCGCTCTCGCGCTTGCTAAACGCCAGGACACGTTTATGGCGTCAGTGAGCGCCCAGATGGTTCAATTACCGTTAAGACTTGATCATCAGGTTTCTACTGTTATGGCCACTGGCAGCACCAGTGCACCTCCACCGGGGCTGTCAGCAGCCACACCGGCTTCTGTAACAGAACCTGTCTACTGCAATCAGCTTTCACCATCTGAACGCTTCTCAGGCAAGTCCAGTGATGTCAGAGTCAGACCATTTATTACTCAGTGTGAGTTACATTTTGAGCTCATGTCATGTAAGTTCCAATCCAACAGGATGAAGATAGCTTATATGATCACTCACCTGACTGGTCATGCTGCAGCGTGGGCAAAAGCTGAATAGGGTCGTCAATTAGCCACCTGTGCCTCACTTTCGGCATTCACCGCTGCTCTTCAATTGGTGTTTCAACACACATCTCCGGTGCGTGAAGCTGCACATACGCTGATGACATTGAAGCAGGGCGGCCTCAGAGTCACTGACTATGCCATCGACTTCCACATTCTGGTCGGTCCGGATGGCGGACCAACTGGTGTCTTCAGGATCGTACTCGTCGGAGGACATGCAGATGGGACAACATTTAGTTGCTTCCGCTGCTGTGTGAGCACGATGTGGTATCACACCTCTCATGTGGTCACACTGTGTTCATGCGCATGCACACGAGCGTGCAAGAAACCCTCCCTGCCAGATCGCATGGCATCCGTACATGGCTGTCTGGCCATCTGTCCCTCCCGACAGCGGCTGAAATTTTGGGGAGAAAACTGGCTATAAAAGCAATGATGTAATCCTTTGATTTATAATAAATTTCCTCTGTCACAACTTTTTGGGAATGTGTTGCAGGCCTTAAATACAACAAAGGATGAATATTAAAAGAAATTAAGTTGAGCATACAAAAACATTAACTATCTTGAGTTCATGCTGTCTGTAATAAAAACAGAAGTTAAAGTAAATGGAAGAGTCACTGCTGGTGTTCTTTGTTTTATTTTTAATTTGCATTTTCCATGTGGTCATTGGATTCAAATTACTGATTGTTTTCCCTGCTGAGATTATGCGATTACCATGTGACATACAGAGGTCTGAAACTATTTTCATTCTTTTTGTAATTTTTTTTCTGAATTCACACTTCTGAGCAATGAATATGAAAATAAATCCTACATTTGACAAAGTTCAATGGGTAACAGCCTGCAGAAAAAAAAAAATTTTTGTTTTAATTTTTTATGTTTTTGTTAAAATTCTACAGCACTTGAAAATGCTTTAAAGTTATTCTTAGTATTAATAGGCACATTGTTGAATCACGATTTTTTTCTGCTTTGATTGTGAAAAAAAGGGGATTCAAGAAAAAATTCTTGAACCTGCCAGTTGATCTTTAAGTGTAACATTTAGATTGGGTCATCTGTGACCTGACATTTGCTCATTGTTCTCTCTGATTTCTCTGTAGTCGGAGGTGTGGACTTAAAGGGGACTGGACGAGCCCTCATTCCTGACATGGTAATGGAGCTACAAACGGAGACCTCTGCTGGCATAGCCCCACCCACAGATCCTGAGACAGAGAGCATGCCCCTGTGAGGAATTTAAAAAAAAACTTTCACTCAGCTGGTCCATAGAACAGATGTTGGAACTTCACCCAAAAACATTGGACTGGATTTTTTTATAAACCCTTGCTGGATGTTTGCGCTTGGATTGCAGATGCTCTCCAAGCACAGCTAATGGAGCGAAAAACTTCACTTCGGTAATTTTACGGTAATGGAGTTGTACTTCGTGCAAACCTTTATTGGTCAGCTAAAATATGGCCAGACTTTGCGCTCAGCGTAATTCTGTTATCATGAAGTTGCTCGGCTGTGACACTAAGAATGTTTTGCAGATTTCACTGTGAGTTCTGCCTGCAGAAACCAGTTCTCAGAGCAGAGACAGCGAGGGACCACTGTATTTTCACGTCATTCCGAATCAGCAAGAGTGCAATATTAAAAATTATGATTGTATTTTACGTTATTGTATTGTAGTGGTGTGAAACTTTGCTTGGGTTTCCATCTTAACTTTATTTTCATTTGAAAATGCATGTGACCAGTGGCAGTTATTCAGTAGGGGGCGCTGAAGAAAATCTACATAAACATAGTAAAACTTGTCATTATATTATATAAAAAAAATGAAAATAAGCATTTACTTTTACCATAAAATGATAGCTTGTCAGCACCTGTCATCATATTATAAAACAGGCTTCACAATGTATGGATTAATAACTACGATGTTTTGAATATGTCATTTATTAACTGGGGGGCACCGGTCTAACAGCAGTCAACACCAAGCCTTGAACTTTTGTCCAGCATGTGACCTGATGCTTCTCTCTGATTAGTCACCTCAATTTTGCCTTTGGGGTGGACACAACTGAGACCCGGCAGTTGGTTGCCAGTTGGTGGCGGTAATGCACCGTCTTGGTTTACAAACTGCCAATAAGCCAGTGTCCACCAGTGGATCTGCAGAAAACTTGGTTATTTCATTACAAAATACACAGTTCTCAAGGTGTTCACTGGAAGAGAAAAAGAGGATAAAGTGGACCTGACTGAGCTCTGTAACTAGGTTTAAGGATATGATTCCTTCTTTGTTATGTTCTTTAATGCCATATACCAACACAGTGCAGAGTAGCTAACTAAACTCTGTGAGTGAGATAGATTATCTCGTCAGTAGCTTTACATCCACATTGAGCACAACTTTGGGTGCTGTAGCTCCTCTGAAAAAGAGAGCCTTAAATCAGAAGTGCCTGACTCCATGGTATAACCCACAAACTCGCAGCTTAAAGCAGATAACCCGTAAGCTGGAGAGGAAATGGCATCTCACTAATTTAGAAGATCTTCATTTAGCCTGGAAAAAAGTCTGTTGCTCTATAAAAAAAAAAAACCCTCCGTAAAGCTAGGACAGCTTACTATTCATCACTAATTGAAGAAAATAAGAACAACCCCAGGTTTCTTTTCAGCACTGTAGCCAGGCTGACAAAGAGTCAGAGCTCTATTGAGCCAAGTGTTCCTTTAACTTTAACTAGTAATGACTTCATGACTTTCTTTGCAAATAAAATTTTAACTATTAGAGAAAAAATTATTCATAACCATTCCAAAGACATATCTTTATGTTCGGCTGCTTTCAGTAATGCTGGTTAGACTCTTTCTCTCCGATTGTTTTGTCTGTTATTTTCATTAGTCACTTCCTCTAAACCATCAACATGTCTATTAGACCCCATTCCTACCAGGCTGCTCAAGGAAGCCCTACCGTTAATTAATGCTTCAATCTTAAATATGATCAATCTATCTTTATTAGTTGGCTATGTACCACAGGCTTTTAAGGTGGCAGTAATTAAACCATTACTTAAAAAGCCATCACTTGACCCAGCTATCTTAGCTAATTATAGGCCAATCTCCAACCTTCCTTTTCTCTCAAAAATTCTTGAAAGGGTAGTTGTAAAACAGCTAACTGATCATCTGCAGAGGAATGGTCTATTTGAAGAGTTTCAGTCAGAATTCAGAATTCATCATAGTACAGAAACAGCATTAGTGAAGGTTACAAATGATCTTCTTATGGCCTCAGACAGTGGACTCATCTCTGTGCTCATCCTGTTAGACCTCAGTGCAGCTTTTGATACTGTTGACCATAAAATTTTATTACAGAGATTAGAGCATGCCATAGGTATTAAAGGCACTGCGCTGCGGTGGTTTGAATCATATTTATCTAATAGATTACAATTTGTTCATGTAAATGAGGAGTCTTCTTCACGGACTAAGGTTAATTATGGAGTTTCACAAGGTTCTGTGCTAGGACCGATTTTATTCACCTTATACATGCTTCCCTTAGGCAGTATTATTAGAAAGCATTGCTTAAATTTTCATTGTTACACAGATGATACCCAGCTTTATCTATTCATGAAGCCAGAGGACACACACCAATTAGTTAAACTGCAGGAATGTCTTTCAGACATAAAGACATGGATGACCTCTAATTTCCTGCTTTTAAATTCAGATAAAACTGAAGTTATTGTACTTGTCCCCACAAATCTTAGAAACATGGTGTCTAACCAGATCCTTACTCTGGATGGCATTACCCTGACCTCCAGTAATACTGTGAGAAATCTTGGAGTCATTTTTGATCAGGATATGTCCTTCAACGCGTATATTAAGCAAATATGTAGTCTCACAGGTTTTTTTTAGCTCACTATTACTAACCCTACTCCTTTCCCCAACCCTAACCTTAACCATAACCACCCGACCCCCCACTTCACTTTTAATTTCATGCAGTCATCATGGAATATATTAGAATTAATTTGTGCTGCAGTTATGAAAATGTGGCGCTTTTCGTGACAATATCACAAACAAATAGCTTAATGTATATTTCGTGCTGCTGAATCACGACATGCCGTGAGATATGGTAGTACACCTGAGAGCACGAAATAACACCAAACTGACAAAATTAAAGTGGGCATCACTGGAATAAAAAAAAAAAAAGCCAAATGTGCTGACTGTTCTAAAAAAAAAAAAGAATTATGAAAATATTGATGTATTGTATTTTTGGTACAATATACCCTGAGAAATTAATTAATAAATATGGGGAAATTAGCTTGATTTTATCTGCTGCTGATAAACGCTGATGTTTGCCTCTGTGAAAAGTCGACTTTGGTGATAACGTGTGAGGCATCAAATTCTCAGAGACATTACTGAAATGAACAGGAAAAGTGGAATTTTTTGCAGCTTGAAATCTGTTCTTTGTGGACATTGAATACGTCAAAGTGGTGAACAGGTGTGTTTTGGCAGGTTCCATCATAAACAGTCTTGCACAGGTGTGCCTTAGACTGTCCACAATAAAAGGCCACTCTGAAAGGTGCAGTTTTCAATCAATCAATCAATTTTTTTATATAGCGCCAAATCACAACAAACAGTTGCCCCAAGGCGCTTTATATTGTAAGGCAAGGCCATACAATAATTATGTAAAACCCCAACGGTCAAAACGACCCCCTGTGAGCAAGCACTTGGCTACAGTGGGAAGGAAAAAACTCCCTTTTAACAGGAAGAAACCTCCAGCAGAACCAGGCTCAGGGAGGGGCAGTCTTCTGCTGGGACTGGTTGGGGCTGAGGGAGAGAACCAGGAAAAAGACATGCTGTGGAGGGGAGCAGAGATCGATCACTAATGATTAAATGCAGAGTGGTGCATACAGAGCAAAAAGAGAAAGAAACAGTGCATCATGGGAACCCCCCAGCAGTCTACGTCTATAGCAGCATAACTAAGAGATGGTTCAGGGTCACCTGATCCAGCCCTAACTATAAGCTTTAGCAAAAAGGAAAGTTTTAAGCCTAATCTTAAAAGTAGAGAGGGTGTCTGTCTCCCTGATCTGAATGGGAGCTGGTTCCACAGGAGAGGAGCCTGAAAGCTGAAGGCTCTGCCTCCCATTCTACTCTTACAAACCCTAGGAACTACAAGTAGCCTGCAGTCTGAGAGCAAAGCGCTCTATTGGGGTGATATGGTACTACGAGGTCCCTAAGATAAGATGGGACCTGATTATTCAAAACCTTATAAGTAAGAAGAAGAATTTAAATTCTATTCTAGAATTAACAGGAAGCCAATGAAGAGAGGCCAATATGGGTGAGATATGTTCTCTCCTTCTAGTCCCCGTCAGTACTCTAGCTGCAGCATTTTGAATTAACTGAAGGCTTTTTAGGGAACTTTTAGGACAACCTGATAATAATGAATTACAATAGTCCAGCCTAGAGGAAATAAATGCATGAATTAGTTTTTCAGCATCACTCTGAGACAAGACCTTTCTGATTTTAGAGATATTGCGTAAATGCAAAAAAGCAGTCATACATATTTGTTTAATATGCGCTTTGAATGACATATCCTGATCAAAAATGACTCCAAGATTTCTCACAGTATTACTAGAGGTCAGGGTAATGCCATCCAGAGTAAGGATCTGGTTAGACACCATGTTTCTAAGATTTGTGGGGCCAAGTACAATAACTTCAGTTTTATCTGAGTTTAAAGCAGGAAATTAGAGGTCATCCATGTCTTTATGTCTGTAAGACAATCCTGCAGTTTAGCTAATTGGTGTGTGTCCTCTGGCTTCATGGATAGATAAAGCTGGGTATCATCTGCGTAACAATGAAAATTTAAGCAATACCGTCTAATAATACTGCCTAAGGGAAGCATGTATAAAGTGAATAAATTGGTCCTAGCACAGAACCTTGTAGAACTCCATAATTAACTTTAGTCTGTGAAGAAGATTCCCCATTTACATGAACAAATTGTAATCTATTAGACAAATATGATTCAAACCACCGCAGCGCAGTGCCTTTAATACCTATGGCATGCTCTAATCTCTGTAATAAAATTTTATGGTCAACAGTATCAAAAGCAGCACTGAGGTCTAACAGAACAAGCACAGAGATGAGTCCACTGTCCGAGGCCATAAGAAGATCATTTGTAACCTTCACTAATGCTGTTTCTGTACTATGATGAATTCTAAAACCTGACTGAAACTCTTCAAATAGACCATTCCTCTGCAGATGATCAGTTAGCTGTTTTACAACTACCCTTTCAAGAATTTTGAGAGAAAAGGAAGGTTGGAGATTGGCCTATAATTAGCTAAGATAGCTGGGTCAAGTGATGGCTTTTTAAGTAATGGTTTAATTACTGCCACCTTAAAAGCCCTGTGGGTACATAGCCAACTAACAAAGATAGATTGATCATATTAAGATCGAAGCATTAAATAATGGTAGGGCTTCCTTGAGCAGCCTGGTAGGAATGGGGTCTAATAAACATGTTGATGGTTTGGATGAAGTAACTAATGAAAATAACTCAGACAGAACAATCTGAGAGAAAGAGTCTAACCAAATACCGGCATCACTGAAAGCAGCCAAAGATAACGATACGTCTTTGGGATGGTTATGAGTAATTTTTTCTCTAATAGTTAAAATTTTGTTAGCAAAGAAAGTCATGAAGTCATTACTAGTTAAAGTTAATGGATACTCAGCTCAATAGCGCTGACTCTTTGTCATCCTGGCTACAGTGCTGAAAAGAAACCTGGGGTCGTTCTTATTTTCTTCAATTAGTGATGAGTAGAAAGATGTCCTAGCTTTACGGAGGGCTTTTTTTATAGAGCAACAGACTCTTTTTCCAGGCTAAGTGAAGATCTTCTAAATTAGTGAGATGCCATTCCTCTCCAACTTACGGGTTATCTGCTTTAAGCTACGAGTTTGTGAGTTATACCACGGAGTCAGGCACTTCTGATTTAAAGCTCTCTTTTTTAGAGGAGCTACAGCATCCAAAGTTGTCTTCAATGAGGATGTAAAACTATTGACGAGATACTCTATCTCACTTACAGAGTTTAGGTAGCTACTCTGCACTGTGTTGGTATATGGCATTAGAGAACATAAAGAAGGAATCATATCCTTAAACCTAGTTACAGCGCTTTCTGAAAGACTTCTAGTGTAATGAAACTTATTCCCCACTGCTGGTAGTCCATCAGAGTAAATGTAAATGTTATTAAGAATGATCAGACAGAAGGGAGTTTTCAGGGAATACTGTTAAGTCTCTATTTCCATACCATAAGTCAGAACAAGAGCTAAGATATGATTAAAGTGGTGGGTGGACTCATTTACTTTTTGAGCAAAGCCAATAGAGTCTAATAATAGATTAAATGCAGTGTTGAGGCTGTCATTCTCAGCATCTGTGTGGATGTTAAAATCGCCCACTATAATTATCTTATCTGAGCTAAGCACTAAGTCAGACAAAAGGTCTGAAAATTCACAGAGAAACTCACAGTAACGACCAGGTGGACGATAGATATAACAAATAAAACTGGTTTTTGGGACTTCCAATTTGGATGGACAAGACTAATAGTCAAGCTTTCAAATGAATTAAAGCTCTGTCTGGGTTTTTGATTAATTAATAAGCTGGAATGGAAGATTGCTGCTAATCCTCCGCCCCGGCCCGTGCTACGAGCATTCTGACAGTTAGTGTGACTCGGGGTGTTGATCATTAAACTAACATATTCATCCTGCTGTAACCAGGTTTCTGTAAGGCAGAATAAATCAATATGTTGATCAATTATTATATCATTTACCAACAGGGACTTAGAAGAGAGAGACCTATGTTTAATAGACCACATTTAACTGTTTAGGTCTGTGGTGCAGTTGAAGGTGCTATATTATTTTTTCTTTTTAATTTTTATGCTTAAATAGATTTTGCTGGTTGTTGGTGGTCTGGGAGCAGGCACCGTCCTCTACGGGGATGGGGGTAATGAGGGATGGCAGGGGGAGAGAAGCTGCAGAGAGGTGTGTAAGACTACAACTCTGCTTCCTGGTCCAACCCTGGATAGTCATGGTTTGGAGGATTTAAGAAAATTGGCCAGATTTCTAGAGAATGAGAGCTGCTCCATCCAAAGTGGGATGGATGCCGTCTCTCCTAACAAGACCAGGTTGTCCCCAGAAGCTTTGCCAATTGTCTATGAAGCCCACCTCATTTTTTGGACACCACTCAGACAGCCAGCAATTCAAGGAGAACATGCGGCTAAACATGTCACTCCCGGTCCGATTGGGGAGGGCCCAGAGAAAACTACAGAGTCCGACATTGTTTTTGCAAAGTTACACACCGATTAGTGTTAATTTTAGTGACCTCCGATTGGCGTAACCGGGTGTCATTACTGCCGACGTGAATTACAATCTTACCAAATTTACGCTTAGCCTTAGCCAGCAGTTTCAAATTTCCTTCAATGTCGCCTGCTCTGGCCCCCGGAAGACGATTGACTATGGTTGCTGGTGTCGCTAACTTCACATTTCGCAAAACAGAGTCGCCAATAACCAGAGTTTGATCCTCGGCGGGTGTGTCGTCGAGTGGGGAAAAACGGTTAGAGATGTGAACGGGTTGGCGGTGTACACGGGGCTTCTGTTTAGGCTACGCTTCCTCCTCACAGTCACCCAGTCGGCCTGCTTTCCGGCTGCTCGGGATCTGCCAGGGGGTACTAACGGCGGCTAAAGCTACCTTTGGTCCGCACCGACTACAGGGGCCTGACTAGGCTGTAGAATTTTCCACGGTGCGGAGCCGAGTCTCCAATTCGCCCAGCTGGCCTCCAAAGCTACGAATAAGCTACACTTATTACAAGTACCGTTACTGCTAAAGAGGCCGAGGAATAACTAAACATTCACACCCAGAGCAGAAAAGTGTGGGAGAGACAGGAGAAGCCGCCATGCTAACATCGCTAAGAGCTGTAGCTACGCTAAGCTAGCGGATTCCTAAAACACGCAAAGTGAATAATGTGTAAATAATTTAGAGGTGATTCAGCAGAAGGAGTGATTTAGTTAAGGCACGTAAAGATTACACTGGGAAACAAATCGTAATCTAGATAACTAGATCAATCTAACTGCGCAGATTAAACAGCTAACAGATACAGAAAAACACCGCTGTGCTCCGGAACAGGAGTGTACAATACCGCAGGTGAGAGCCAACCACCAGTATAGGCAAGCAGTTTTGTTTTATTGGGGGGGATACCAGTCATATCTGGTGTGACCACCATTTGCCTCATGCAGTGCACACATCTCCTTCGCATAGAGTTGATGAGGTTGTCATTGTGGCCTGTGGAATGTTGGTCCACTCCTCTTCAATGGCTGTGCGAAGTTGCTGGATATTGGCAGGAAGTGGTACACGCTGTCGTATACCCGGTCCAGAGCATCCCAACATGCTCAATGGGTGACAGTCCGGTGAGTATGCCGGCCATGCAGAACTGGGACATTTTCAGCTTCCAAGAATTGTGTACAGATCCTTGCAACATGGGGCCGTGCATTATCCTGCTGCACAGGTGATATTCTTGGATTTATGGCACAACAATGGGCCTCAGGATCTCGTCACGGTATCTCTGTGCTTTCAAAATGCCATCAATAAAATGCACCTGTGTTCTTCGTCCATAACAGACGCCTGCCCATACCATAACCCCACCGCCACCATGGGCCACTCGCTCCACAACATGACATCAGAAAACCGTTCCGAGAAACACCCACGACGCCACACACGCCTGTCTGCCATCTGCCCTGGACAGTGTGAACCGGGATTCATCCGTGAAGAGAACACCTCTCCAACGTGCCAAACGCCAGCGAATGTGAGCATTTGCCCACTCAAGTCGGTTACGACGACGAACTGGAGTTAGGTCGAGACCCCGATGAGGACGACGAGCATGCAGATGAGCTTCCCTGAGACGGTTTCTGACAGTTTGTGCAGAAATTCTTTGGTTATGCAAACCGATTGTTTCAGCAGCTGTCTGAGTGGCTGGTCTCAGACGATCTTGGAGGTGAACATGCTGGATGTGGAGGTCCTGGCTGGTGTGGTTACACGTGGTCTGCGTTGTGAGGCTGGTTGGATGTACTGCCAAATTCTCTGAAACGCCTTTGGAGACGGCTTATGGTAGGAATGAACATTCAATACACGAGCAACAACTCTGGTTGACATTCCTGCTGTCAGCATGCCAATTGCACGCTCCCTCAAATCTTGCGACATCTGTGGCATTGTGCTGTGTGATAAAACTGCACCTTTCAGAGTGGCCTTATTGTGGGCAGTCTAAGGCCACCTGTGCACTAATCATGGTGTCTAATCAGCATCTTGATATGGCACACCTGTGAGGTGGGATGGATTATCTCAGCAAAGGAGAAGTGCTCACTATCACAGATTTAGACTGGTTTGTGAACAATATTTGAGGGAAATGGTGATATTGTGTATGTGGAAAAAGTTTTAGATCTTTGAGTTCATCTCATACAAAATGGGAGCAAAACCAAAGTGTTGCGTTTATTTTTTGTTGAGTGTAGTTGTACAGCTTTCCTAGGTAAGATTTTTGAGGGAGAAGTGGAAGTGTTTTGTAAACGTCTCCTGGAAAACTTGGAGAAATTGCAGCTGAGCACAGCGTGAGAAATGCACTTCAAAAACTACTTGTAGCTGAAGTCACACAGAGAGTCCAAGTCAGTGTGCGTTACTATTATTTTTGCATTGTGGGTCGATAGCAGCATTAAACTTGGTCTGTGGGCAGGAGGTCGGGGTTCGACTGAACTGCCCACTTTAAGCGAGCTGTGAGCTTTTCAATCCGCGGTTTTCTACAGCAGCTTGACTCGTCCTCACCTCTTAAAGTGCGGTGACAACAGCACACCTGCACTTTTGAGCTTTACAAAAAACATTTTATGCTTTTTTCCTCCTTTAGTTGTGAAAGTGTAGTGACACGGACCCACAACAGGGGGCGCAAATGAACGGTCAATAGATGAGCCAAAAGGTAACAATTTAATGTTGTGAAACGTGCACAACGAACATACAGACAATCTCAGAATATAATTACAGTCAAATTACAAAGGTGACGTGTGGGCAGGCTCGAGGATAGAAGACGTCTGTCCTGAGAAAGCCGGAACCACACGATTTCTGCCCCCACAGAACCTGGTGAATACTGGAGCCGCCAAGTCCCGAATTCCCAGGTGATCACCGTCCCCGACTGTCGGATCTGGTACTCCAATGAGTATGATATCTCGATGAGTGGAGATGACGTCTGGTCTTTATGGAGTGCGATGATGAAGAATGTGTGACACTGTCAGGAATTAATGAGTGACAGCTGTCACTCCCGGCTGTGTCCGTGGGGCAGCGCCCTCTCGTGCCTGAGCCCGCACTTCAGGCAGGGCGCCCTTTGGTGGGGGCCAGCAGTACATCCTCTTCTGGCGGCCCACACAACACTTTATTTAGAATTCTGAGCTGAGCGCCCGTATGCTGCTAAAAAACAGCTGATCCTCCGCGATGCGTCAACACTATTTTCCACTCAAATGCACCTAAACTCTCTTTCTGAGGACCACATGATGTGAAAACGCAATAAACTTTCTTACCTGTAAATCTGGTCATGTTTTCTGCATAAATAAATGTTATCCATTCTTTGTGCTCAAACGCCAAAGCAGGGGCAAATCCAGATGGAATGGGGCATGGGGAGGGATGTGCTCCCCCTCCTCAACAATACCCCTAGATTAAAGGTCCAGCCTTTAATCTAGGGATTAAGCCTTTGAAGCCTTTTTTTTTTTTTACTACAACTACTAATACTACTTATAATAATAATAATTCGACAAGTAAATGTTTAGAGAGAATTTAAATGTTAGAAAAATGTTAGAAAGAATTTAATAGTTACATTTATAAACAATGTAGGTTAGAAATGCAAGTTTTACTGTTACAGTGCTGTCAACAGTTAAATATGAGGTCAAAATGAGGTCTTTATTTTACGTTTTATAAAACAAGTATTTTTTTCATTGAAGTCACAAAGGGTGACTATAAAGTGAGTTTTTGCCAAAACAGGTATCATTGTCATGTTGAGGTGGCAGAGGGTTGTTGTCAGCAGCTGGAAAAGTAACTAAAAAGGTAACTAGTAATCTAACTTAGTTACTTTTATATTGAGTAATCAGTAAAGTACTAAGTACTTTTTCAAGGAGTAATCAGTAATCAGTAATTGGATTACTTTTTCAAGTAACTGTGGCACATTGTCCAAACACAGTAGAAGTTTGTGATGTAACCTTTGTGTAATAGCAGACAGAAATTGCTTTGAGATGAAGACAAACAAAACGTATAAACCATTTTGTATTTATTGTTCAAAATGTGCATTTGTGTTTATTGTTTGAACCTTTTTGTTGTACAGTTTTTCACACAAACCTCAAATTACCTTTATAAAGTGTCAAAACAGTTGTTTAATCGTTTGCTGTGTGTTTTGAATAAATGTGTGTGGAAATTATTTTCTGCTTTACTTTTTCCTTTCTTATTTCTGATTGTAAACCTTTATTACACTTATAAAACACAACAAAACATATATATTATGAAAGCACAGGTTGTCCTGAAAAAAGAGACATAAATCTTGATCGTGGGATGCAGGGAGAGCTGTTAACAGCAATAATAAAACATTTGCCAGACAAGTGAACTGTCCAAAAAATGCCCTCAGACCCCAGAGGGTTAACGTGATGTAGATGTACTGTGGACACCGGAACTCGTCCCAGCATGGTTGACAGTGTTACCAGCTGAATCAGTGACTGTGACCAAACAGATGACAGATGGAAGCAACACAAACCGACTGACCATCATTTGTTAATAACATCTTTTTTTCAGGAGATAAGTTTGGAACCAGAGCAGGTGCGGTTCTACATGGCTGCTGTGTCTGAACAGAGAAGGAGAACTCAGCGGGATGCATCCTCAAGTATGTATTCTCTTGCCAAATTCTCCCAGGGAGCTGAGTTCTTATTACCTTTTGGTAGTTCCATTTGAAAGCCCTTATGAATGCTAATCTTCATAAAACCTCAAATGTTAATATTCAATAAGTTAGGGTTGTCACGTAACTAAAAAGTACCTAATTAATTATATGCTTTGTGATTAAATCCTGTATACATTTTGATTGTGTACAGAGCAGATCAAGCCAGGCAGCAAGTCAACACACAAACGGCGTCAAAACAGTCAATCTTCAAAATAAAAACACCACCCGGTATAGCCTCCAGTAGAATCCCTTTATTCAGAGAGTAGCGACATGATGAGTTAAAAAATGTTCATGTAACTGGTGGTGCAATCTGGGGCCCAAGATAGTGTTTGCTGTTAATGTGTCGGCATGTAAATCCAGTTATTTTGTTTATTTATTCACTGAAAATGCAGGTTGTTGTGCATTTGGATGCACAAATAGACACAATAATGGATTCAAGATATACAGATTTCCTTCAGATTCAACAGAAGAAACATTTGGGAATAAAATCAGCTGTGTGGGATGGAAGTGACTTTATCATCAAAGTTTTGAGAGGTAAATTTATTGTTCAGTCCCATGTACAGCAAAACACATCAAAACCGTCATCGTAAAACGGATATTCACAGTCAATGTTGGGGAAAGTGTAGTGACACGGACCACAACAGGGGCACAAATGAACGGTCAATAGATGAGCCAAAGGTAACAATTTAATGTTGTGAATGTACACAACGACTAACAGACAATCTCAGAATATGATAGCAGTCAATACACAAAGTGACGTGGGCAGGCTCGAGGATAGAAGAAGTCTGTCCTGATAAGAGCCGGAACCACACGATTTCCGCCGCCACCGAACCTGGTGAACACTGAGCCGCCAAGTCCCGAATTCCCAGGTGATCACCGTCCCCGACTGTCGGATCTGTACTGCTGGTGAGGAGCACAAACAGTGAGATGTGGGTGTGTGCACACCCAGTAACAAAACAGTCAGAAGGTGGAAATCACCTCCACCTCTAATCACACACTCGTGCAGCTCCTGTTAAACCACTTATCTGGTTTGGGTGTGAAGCGAAGCCGTCGCTGTTCACCCAAACGCCAATCCAGCAGATAAGGCACACCACAGGAAACGGCTGCAAAAGAGTTCAGACTATTATTTAGTTTTAAGTCAGCAGAGAAATTACCTTCACAGGTAGATGATCTCGGCAAGAGGTGGAGATGACGTCCGGGTTTTATGGAGTAGTATGATGAAGCGTAGATGGGTGATAGCTGTCATGAGATAATGATGACAGCTGTCACCCCCGGCTGTGTCCGTGGCGGCAGCGCCCTCTTGTGCCTGAAGCCCGCACTTCAGGCAGGGCGCCCTCTGGTGGTGGGCCAGCAGTACCTCCTCTTCTGGCGGCCCACACAACAGGAGCCCCCCCTCAACGGGCGCTCCTGGCGCCCGACCAGGTTTATCCGGGTGTCGGCGGTAGAAATCGGCCAGGAGGGCCGGGTCCAGGATGAAGCTCCTCTTCACCCAGGAGCATTCTTCGGGTCCATACCCCTCCCAGTCCACCAACTACTGGAACCCCCGGCCCATTCGACGGACGTCCAGGAGCCGGTGCACTGTCCAAGCCGGCTCCCCGTCAATGATCCGGGCAGGAGGCGTCGCAGGACCGGGAGCACAGAGGGGTGAGGTGAGGTGTGGTTTAATCCGGGAGACATGAAAAACAGGGTGGATCCGCAGTGAAGCCGGGAGCTGGAGCTTCACTGCAGCAGGACTGAGGATTTTGACGATCTTGAATGGTCCAATGAACCTGTCCATCAGTTTGGGGGAGTCCACCTGCAGGGAATGTCCTTGGTTGATAACCACACCTCCTGCCTGGGCTGGTATGCAGGGGCCGGGGACCGCCGGCGGTCTGCATGGGCCTTAGCCCTCGTCCGGCCTTTAACAGGCAGAACGGGCGGTGCAGAACCGACCTCTCCCTCCACCACGGGAAACAATGGGGGCTGGTACCTCAGCACACCTCAAATGGGGAGAGGCCGGTGGCAGAAGACACCTGGCTGTTATGTGCATACTCGATCCAGGCCAGATGGTTACTCCAGGCTGTGGGGTGTGCGGATGTCACACAGCGGAGGGTCTGTTCCAACTCTTGGTTGGCCCGTTCTGCCTGTCCGTTCGTCTGTGGTGGTACCCGGACGAGAGGCTCACGTGGCCCCCAGTTCTCTGCAGAAACTCCTCCAGACTTGAGAGGAAAACTGCGGACCATGATCCGAGACTGTTGGTCAGTTGGTATCCCATGCAGACGGACGACGTGGTGGACCAGGAGGTCTGCTGTCTCCTGGGCCGTTGGGAGCTTCGGGAGGGCCACGAAGTGGGCGCCTTGGAGAATCGGTCCACTATCGTGAGGATGGTGGTGTTGCCCTGGGACGGCGGGAGGCCCGTGACGAAATCCAGGCCGATATGGGACCAGGGGCGATGAGGCACAGGAAGCGGCTGGAGAAGTCCTTGGGACCTTTTGTGGTCTGCCTTGCCCCTGGCAGGTGGTGCAGGCCTGGATATACTCCCGGACGTCGGCTTCCATAGACGCCCACCAGAAGCGCTGCCGGAAAACTGCCACGGTCCTTCGCACCCCGGATGACAGGAGAGCTTGGAACCGTGACAGAAATCCAAGACTGCAGCTCTGGCTTCTGGTGGGACGTACATACGATTCTTCGGACCAGTTCCGGGGTCCGGGCTCCGTGCTCCGTGCCAGGCCTCCCGGACGGTCTTCTCCACGTCCCAGGTGAGGGTGGCCACGATAGTGGACTCCGGAATGATGGGCTCCGGTGGATCCGACAGCAGTTTTGACTTCGTCTTCGGGTACCCGGGACAAGGCATCCGATCTCTGGTTCTTGGTCCCGGGGCGATAGGTGATCCGGAAGTCAAAACGCCCGAAGAACAGTGACCGCGGGCTTGCCTGGGGTTCAGCCGCTTGGCGGTCCTGATATACTCCAGGTTCCGATGGTCAGTGAAAACCATGAACGGCACAGATGCTCCTCCAACAGGTGTCTCCACTCCTCAAGCCTCTTTCACCACAAGGAGTTTCTCGATTGCCGATGTCATAGTTCCGTTCAGCGGGGGTCAACCTGCGAGAAAAGTAGGCACACGGGTGAAGAACCTTATCGGTCTCCCCGCTCTGGGATAGCACGGCTCCTATCCCTGAGTCAGAGGCATCCACTTCAGCCACAAACTGGCGGCTAGGGTCGGGCTGCACCAGAACTGGTGCAGACGAGAACCGGCGTTTCAACTCCTTGAACGCGGCTTTGCACCGATCCGACCAGGTGAAGGGGACTTTTGGAGAGTCAGGGCTGTCAGGGAGCTAGCTACCTGACTGTAGCCCTTAATGAACCTCCTGTAGAAATTTGCAAAGCCGAGGAACTGTTGCAGCTTCCTACGGCTTGTTGGTTGGGGCCAATCTCTCACCGCCGCAACCTTGGCCGGATCAGGGCGACGGAGTTGGAGGAGATGATGAACCCCAGGAAGGACAAAGAGGTGCGGTGAAACTCACACTTCTCGCCCTTCACAAACAGCCGGTTCTCCAACAACCGCTGCAGGACCTGACGTACATGCTGGACATGAGTCTCAGGATCCGGGGAAAAGATGAGTATGTCATCCAGATATACGAAGATGAATCGGTGCAGGAAGTCCCGCAAGATGTCATTTACCAAAGCTTGGAACGTCGCGGGGGGTTGGTGAGGCCGAACGGCATGACCAGGTACTCAAAATGACCTAATGGGGTGTTAAATGTCGTCTTCCATCCGTCTCCCTTCCGGATCCGAACCAGGTGATACGCATTCCTAAGGTCCAGTTTGGTGAAAATTTGGGCTCCATGCAGGGGCGTGAACACTGAATCCAACAGGGGTAAAGGTATCGATTGCGAACCGTTATGTCGTTCAGCCCCATGTAATCAATGCATGGACGGAGTCCGCCGTCTTTCTTGCCCACAAAAAAGAAACCTGCACCCATCGGGGAGGTGGAATTCCGGATCAGCCCGGCAGCTAATGAGTCCCGATGTAGGTCTCATTGATTCGTGCTCAGGACGTGAGAGGTTGTACAGCCTGCTGGACGGGTACTCAGCGCCCGGGACCAAATCAGTGGCACAATCGTACGGACGGTGCGGGGAAGGGTGAGCGCCAGATCCTTGCTGAAGACATCAGCAAGGTCATGGTACTCAACCGGCACCGCCGTCAGATTGGGAGGGCTTTAACCTCCTCATTAGCATTTACACCGGGAGGAACCGAGGATCCTAAACAATTCCGGTGGCAGGTTTCGCTCCACTGAGTCACAACCCCAGACGGCCAATCAATCCGGGGATTGTGTTTAATCATCCATGGGAAGCCCAAAATCACGCGGAGGTAGAAGGAGTTACAAAAACTCAATCTCCTCCCGGTGATTCCCAGACACTACCAGGGTTACAGGTAGTGTCTGTGTGTGATAAAAGGGAGAAGAGTGCCATCTAGTGCTCGCACCTTCACTGGCGAAGAAAGCGCTGCCAGAGGGAGCCCTACCTCCCTTGCCCATCTGCTATCCAGCAGATTCCCTTCTGACCCCATGTCCACCAGTGCTGGGGCTTGAAGGGTTAAATCCCCGCTCAGGATTTTAACTGGGAGTCATGTAGACAGATGTGTATGACCCACGTGAATGTTTTGACCCCCCTCAGCCCAGTCTCTAAGGGCGAGCGTTTGTGTTTTGACCGTTTGGGGCAGTCTCTCTGCTGATGCTCACTCGAGCCGCAGACAAAGCACTGCCCATGGACCAGCCTCCTCTGTCTGAATGTGGCCCTGCTCGTGTCCCTAGCACCGTCAGCAGGGGGAGCTGTAGCCACACGGAGCGCTGTGGCTGTGGAGCGTGGGGAAGACGGCTCCCTTTCGGACCCGGGAGGAAGAGGGACGGCTTGTGCCTGACCACACCCTTCTTCTAACCGGTTGTCCAACCGTATAACCAAATCGATAAGCTCAGCCAAATCCCGTTCCTCCTTAGCCACCAGGTGCTCCTTCAGGACCGACGACAGTCCGTTTATGAAGGCGGCGCGGAGCGCAGTCATATTCCAGCCGGACCTCGCAGCCGTGATGCGGAAGTCGACTGCATATTCGGCTGCGCTCCGACACCCCTGTCTCATTGACAGCAGCACGGTAGACGCGGTTTCGCCTCTGTTAAGGTGATCAAAAACGGTCCTGAGCTCCCTCACAAACCCAGTATAAGTGGTAAGGAGCCGTGAACCTTGCTCCCAAAGCGCTGTAGCCCAAGCGCGTGCCTCACCCCGAAGCAAATTAATCACGTAAGCCACCTTGCTGGAGTCAGACGCGTACATCACGGGACGTTGTGCAAAGACGAGCGAACACTGCATAAGAAAGTCCGCGCACGTCTCCAAACAACCTCTGTATGGCTCTGGGGGGCTTATGTATGCTTCAGGGGACGGTGGGGGGGGCATTGAATGACCAGTGGAATGTCTGTATTCGGCACCGGGTCGGCAGGAGGAGCTGCAGCAGCGCCCTGAGCACGTGCTTCCACCTGCGCGGTGAGAGCCTCCATCCTGCGATTAAGGATGAAATTTTGCTCGGTCATCAGGTCCATCCGAGCGGTAAACGCGGTGAGATATGCTGCAACTCACCAATCACGCCTCCTGCCGACGCCTGTGCACCCTGCTCTTCCATTGGCTGTCCAACAGATGGTTGACGCCCCTCGGGATCCATGACATTGGCCGAGATATCCTGTTGGGGAAAGTGTAGTGACACGGACCCACAACAGGGTCATTACATTACTTATTTATAATGCAAATTGTCCCTTCATCCCTCCCTCTTTTTAATTTAACAATAATTTTTTGAGGGGGTTATGCAATAACTGTTGGGATTGTTTAGGCCGTGAAGCTTTGTTGTGGAAGGAAGAAGCCTGCATTTGTCAGCTGCATTATAAAGAGCTTTCAAAATGAGACAGTCCAGGCACGACACTTATGAAGTGCGCAGCCAATGAACGCAGCCTCCAAAGGATGCAGCCCCATCCCCCAGGAGGAATGACTGGCAACATTAAGGTAATTTGTGAATATGACTTCATAGAGTCACTTCAGTTTGGTGCTGTGGGTACTCACCTGCTCTGGCTTGGGCTTTTCTGTGGCCAGGCTGACCACAACCACCACAATGAGGGAAATGATAGTCAGTATCGAAGAGAAGTACAGATAGTGGATGTTTTTCAGCACCACAGTTGTGTTGTCTTCTTCATGGCACAGTGGGGCAGGGTAGATAAAATCAAGAAGCACACTGCAGCCCACCAACAGACCAACAGCCAGACCCAGAATGCACCCTGTGGCAGAATCCAAGTACAAACAAACAAGACCCATAAAGCCACTTTCACTGCTCTTTTGAAAGGGTTAACACAAAAGGTAAATATTTTGATTGAAATTTGAAGAATAATCTGACGGCATGTCCATCGGATTATTTCCAAATACTTTAACCCTTTATAGTCCATGTTATAGTCCAACATGAGCATTTCGTCATACAGTAGTGTTCAGAATAATAGTAGTGCTATGTGACTAAAAAGATTAATCCAGGTTTTGAGTATATTTCTTATTGTTACATGGGAAACAAGGTACCAGTAGATTCAGTAGATTCTCACAAATCCAACAAGACCAAGCATTCATGATATGCACACTCTTAAGGCTATGAAATTTGGCTATTAGTAAAAAAAAAGTAGAAAAGGGGGGTTCACAATAATAGTAGTGTGGCATTCAGTCAGTGAGTTTGTCAGTTTTGTGGAACAAACAGGTGTGAATCAGGTGTCCCCTATTTAAGGATGAAGCCAGCACCTGTTGAACATGCTTTTCTCTTTGAAAGCCTGAGGAAAATGGGACGTTCAAGACATTATTCAGAAGAACAGCGTAGTTTGATTAAAAAGTTGATTGGAGTGGAGAAAACCTATACGCAGGTGCAAGATTATAGGCTGTTTATCTACAATGATCTCCAATGCTTAAAATGGACACACACACAAAAAAAACAGAGATGCGTGGAAGAAAACAGAAAACAACCATCAAAATTGACAGAAGAATAACCAAATGGCAAAGGCTCACCCATTGATCAGCTCCAGGATGATCAAAGCAGTCTGGAGTTACCTGTACGAGGTCTGTCCATAAAGTATCGTACCTTTTTATTATTTTTTTAAACTATATGGATTTGATTCATATGTTTTCACGTCAGACAAGCTTGAACCCTTGTGCGCATGCATGAGTTTTTCCCACGCCTGTCGGTGACATCATTCACCTGTGAGCACGCCTTGTGGAAGGAGTGGTCCCGCCCCGTTGTCGGATTTTCATTGTCTGGAAATGGCGGAATGATTTGGGTTTTTTTTCCATCAGAATTTTTTTCAGAAGCTGTTAGAGACTGGCACCTGGAAACCATTTGAAAAATTTATCTGGCTTTCGGTGAAAATTTTACGGGCTTCACAAAGAATAAAGACTGTTAGTACAGCTTTAAGGACGGCCCACAATGGCGCTCGGCGCGCCGCGCTCCGAGCCGTGATGACAGGCACGAACCACCGATCATTTCTAAATGCATGGTTGTGTGGAGCTGGGGCCGTCGTGTGCACTTTCTCTGGTTATCACAAGAGCTGGACATCAACCATTTTCCGGCAGATTTCACTTTAACAAAAGATTTTGTCGTGGAAAGCCGAGCGGAGGCTTTGTACGTTTCGGCGTGCCAGAGGACAAGTTCGGACATGCCCAGCTCTCCACAATTTCTCTTATAACTCACTCGACTGGTAAGCATTGAAAGCTGAGATAGGCATGTCCGAACTTGTCCTCTGGCACGCCGAAACGAGGCGTTCTTTGTCTCGCTCAAACAGCAAATCGGTCGTGACGCACAAAGCCTCCGCGCAGCTTTCCACGACAAAATCTCTTGTTAATTGTGGGCCATCCTTAAAGCTGTAGTAACAGTCCTTATTCTCTGTGAAGCCTGTAAAATCTCCACCAAAGCCAGATAAATTTTTCGAATGGTTTCCAGGTGCCAGTCTCTAACAGCTTCTGAAAAAATTCTGATGGAAAAAAAACCCAAATCATTCGGCGCATTTCCAGACAATGAAAATCCGACGACGGGGCGGGACCACTCCTTCCACAAGGCGTGCTCACAGGCGAATGACGTCACTGACAGGCGTGGAAAAACTCACGCGTGCGCACGAGGGTTCTAGCTTGTCTGACATAAAAACATATGAATGAAATCCATATAGTTAAAAAAAAATAAAAAGGTACGATACTTTATGGACAGACCTCGTAAGTGCTGTGACAGTTAGAAGACGCCTGTGTGAAGCTAATTTATTTGCAAGAATCCCCTGCAAAGTCCCTCTGTTAAATAAAAGACATGTGCAGAAGAGGTTACAATAAGCGAAGTGCGCATCTCAGGCCACGCGGTGCATTATGAGCAGGCTTACGTTTTCAGCTACCAACCAAGCTATGCCGGCGGAAAGCAGTGAAGAGTGCTGTGATTTGGATCATTTCAACCGCTGGAAAGTTGACGATTTAAAGTGTTTTTGTAAGCTCCGCGAATTGCCTGTTACAACCAGGACTACGTACGGCAGTGGACAGAAATGGAAAGACGAGCTGGCTGTGCTTGCGCGTGCTGCATCTGTACAGAAAGTACTGTTAGTGCCGACAAAGGAGGAAGAGCGCGCTGCTGTCGAAAATGACCCATGCTTGTTGATAGTTGGAGAAAAACAAATTTCTGACCCCTTGAAGGTAACTGACAGATGGTTAGACGAAGTCCAGAGACTGAAACTGTGGATATTGCAGAATATTTGCTAAGCAGGGATGAGAAATCACGACTCCGCCGGCTTCATAATGACGACAATGACAGTGAGTCTCACATATAACCTCTTTGGTGTCACGTTTGTTTTGATAAATTGACAGACATACATGATATGTGCATGCATGCAGTTTGTTTATAGAACATGTCAATTTTACAATATTACGCACCACGTCATTCATGGCGCAACATTACAGATACAACACGATACACAAACAGCGGCACGGTTTCAGGATATTGACAAAATAAATGTGTGCAAGAAACTTACAATTTTAGTCTGTCTTTTACGTCCGTCTGGAACTTTCTTTTCTGTGGTGAAATTGTGTAGAATGAACAGAGGTTTATGACCACATTTCTTCTTCTTTCCGTCTTTGTTTGGACTCGGCGGAGGTTTGCAATCGTGTGTTTTCAGCCACCTTTCAAGCCTATAAATTCCGTTCAAGCATTTGAAAACAGCACAATGCGCCCCTGTCATTATTGTATGTGTCGCTTAAGGCTTAAAGCCTTTGAAACAATCCCTGTAAAAGCCTTAACTTTTACACTCCGCTAATGCTACTGTATACGAAATTCAATGGGAGCAGTGTGATGTGGTAGCTGGGATTTTTGCCCCCGTTTGACCCACACATGCGCAGATGATGCACACTTTGCTTATTTGCCAAAGAACACATCAACTGGCCTGAAGAGAAATGGAGGAATATTTTGGACTGATGAGAGTACAATTGTTCTTTTTTTGGATCCAAGGGCCGCAGACAGTTTGTGAGATGACCCCCAAACGCTGAATTCAAGCCACAGTTCACAGTGAAGACAGTGAAGCATGGTGGTGCAAGCATCATGATATGGGCATGTTTCTCCTACTATGGTGTTGGGCCTATATATCACATACCAGGTATCATGGATCAGTTGAATATGTCAGAATACTTGAAGAGGTCATGTTGCCTTATGCTGAAGAGGACATGCCCTTGAAATGGGTGTTTCAACAAGACAATGACCCCAAGCACACTAGTAAACGGGCAAAATCTTGGTTCCAAACCAACAAAATTAATGCCTCGCAGATGTGAAGAAATCATGAAAAACTGTGGTTATACAACTAAATACTAGTTTAGTGATTCACAGGATTGTTAAAAAAGCAGTTTGAACATAATAGTTTTGAGTTTGTAGCGTCAACAGCAGATTATTGCGAACACCCCCTTTTCTACTTTTCTTTAGTAATAGCCCAATTTCATAGCCTTAAGAGTGTGCATATCATGAATGCTTGGTCTTGTTGGATTTGTGAGAACCTACTGAATCTACTGGTACCTTGTTTCCCATGTAACAATAAGAAATATCTCAAAACCTGGATTAATCTTTTTAGTCACATAGCACTACTATTATTCTGAACACTACTGTATTTCAGAATATCTCAAAGAATGTTCCCACGAAACCGAAAATTGTTTCATTTTAGTTTCCAGTCTCCTGCATAAAAAAACTTTTTCTCATGGAAAAACAGGGGATTGTTTTTTCCAGGAATTACGCCTTGTGGAAGGAGTGGTCCCGCCCCGTTGTCGATTTTCATTGTCTGGAAATGGCGGAATGATTTGGGTTTTTTTTCCATCAGAATTTTTTCAGAAGCTGTTAGAGACTGGCACCTGGAAACCATTTGAAAAATTTATCTGGCTTTCGGTGAAAATTTTACGGGCTTCACAAAGAATAAAGACTGTTAGTACAGCTTTAAGGACGGGCCACAATGGCGCTCGGCGCGCCGCGCTCCGAGCCGTGATGACAGGCACGAACCACCGGATCATTTCTAAATGCATGGTTGTGTGGAGCTGGGGCCGTCGTGTGCACTTTCTCTGGTTATCACAAGAGCTGGACATCAACCATTTTCCGGCAGATTTCACTTTTAACAAAAGATTTTGTAGTGGAAAGCCGAGCGGAGGCTTTGTACGTTTCGGCGTGCCAGAGGACAAGTTCGGACATGCCCAGCTCTCCACAATTTCTCTTATAACTCACTCGACTGGTAAGCATTGAAAGCTGAGATAGGCATGTCCGAACTTGTCCTCTGGCACGCCGAAACGGAGGCGTTCTTTGTCTCGCTCAAACAGCAAATCGGTCGTGACGCACAAAGCCTCCGCGCAGCTTTCCACGACAAAATCTCTTGTTAATTGTGGGCCATCCTTAAAGCTGTAGTAACAGTCCTTATTCTCTGTGAAGCCCGTAAAATCTCCACCGAAAGCCAGATAAATTTTTCGAATGGTTTCCAGGTGCCAGTCTCTAACAGCTTCTGAAAAAATTCTGATGGAAAAAAAACCCAAATCATTCGGCCATTTCCAGACAATGAAAATCCGACGACGGGGCGGGACCACTCCTTCCACAAGGCGTGCTCACAGGCGAATGACGTCACCGACAGGCGTGGAAAAACTCACGCGTGCGCACGAGGGTTCTAGCTTGTCTGACATAAAAACATATGAATGAAATCCATATAGTTAAAAAAAAAAAAAAGGTACGATACTTTATGGACAGACCTCGTAAGTGCTGTGACAGTTAGAAGACGCCTGTGTGAAGCTAATTTATTTGCAAGAATCCCCTGCAAAGTCCCTCTGTTAAATAAAAGACATGTGCAGAAGAGGTTACAATAAGCGAAGTGCGCATCTCAGGCCACGCGGTGCATTATGAGCAGGCTTACGTTTTCAGCTACCAACCAAGCTATGCCGGCGGAAAGCAGTGAAGAGTGCTGTGATTTGGATCATTTCAACCGCTGGAAAGTTGACGATTTAAAGTGTTTTTGTAAGCTCCGCGAATTGCCTGTTACAACCAGGACTACGTACGGCAGTGGACAGAAATGGAAAGACGAGCTGGCTGTGCTTGCGCGTGCTGCATCTGTACAGAAAGTACTGTTAGTGCCGACAAAGGAGGAAGAGCGCGCTGCTGTCGAAAATGACCCATGCTTGTTGATAGTTGGAGAAAAACAAATTTCTGACCCCTTGAAGGTAACTGACAGATGGTTAGACGAAGTCCAGAGACTGAAACTGTGGATATTGCAGAATATTTGCTAAGCAGGGATGAGAAATCACGACTCCGCCGGCTTCATAATGACGACAATGACAGTGAGTCTCACATATAACCTCTTTGGTGTCACGTTTGTTTTGATAAATTGACAGACATACAATGATATGTGCAGGCATGCAGTTTTTTATAGAACATGTCAATTTTACAATATTACGCACCACGTCATTCATGGCGCAACATTACAGTCATACACCGATACACGAAAACAGCGGCACGGTTTCAGGATATTGACAAATAAATGTGTGCAAGAAACTTACAATTTTAGTCTGTCTTTTACGTCCTCTGGAACTTTCTTTTCTGTGGTGAAATTGTGTAGAATGAACAGAGGTTTATGACCACATTTCTTCTTCTTTCCGTCTTTGTTTGGACTCGATACTGGTACCTTGTTTCCCATGTAACAATAAGAAATATCTCAAAACCTGGATTAATCTTTTTAGTCACATAGCACTACTATTATTCTGAACACTACTGTATTTCAGAATATCTCAAAGAATGTTCCCACGAAACCGAAAATTGTTTCATTTTAGTTTCCAGTCTCCTGCATAAAGGAAAAACTTTTCTCATGGAAAAACAGGGGATTGTTTTTTTCCAGGAATTACTTCACTAGGAGATATTGCTTTTGGTACTGGAGAAATGAAGGAAATAACTTTAGAGCTCCCCCCCCCCCCCCCTCCTCTCTCTCTCATTTGGAGCCTTGTGTGCAAAGCTGGAGACAGGTCTGTAACAGGTTTTCTGTAAATAATTGTCTATTTTGTGTTCATCTGTTAATCTGATTTCATCAGGAAATTGAAAATGCCGTTGTTTTCCGTGGTGAAGTCACGTGCACCCAGTGGCTCTGAAACATCTCGTCACACTAATTCAGACAATTCAATCACACAGGTTTTACTCAACCTAACTGCAGAGTTATTACCTGGATATGCCAATGACTTTCAATCTACTACGCAGAGGAATGTGAGCACAGAAACGTCTGACCTCTACAGTCAAGCTCTGAACACACCCCAAAAGGGAAACAACTTAATTTAAATGCTAGGAAATTTAGCCTTAACTGCTTATACCAAACTGAAGCATGTTGAATCTCTGTTATCACAGTCTGTTTCTCAATTCCAGGAACAGAAGGAGGAGAACCAGCATTTGAAACAGAGACTAGGTGAGAAGGAAAAATCTTTGATCCTTGCTGAACAACACGTCAAAGACAAAAATCTAACCGTCACCGCACTCAGTGATTAAATTCATGCTCTGGAAGAAACTACCGGTGAAGGTGATGAGACAATCACTGACTTACATGACAAACTCAAGCAGGCACATTGCGAAATCACAATCATGAAAAATGACACTAAAACATGCAGACAAGTTCTAGCTCTTGAAAAATCAAAGAACCATGAACTTCACAAACAACTGATTGACACAGACTTTTGTCTGACTGAAACTCGCCAACAGCTGGAGCTCACGAGCGAAGAAGCATTCTCTGTAAGACGAGACTTAGAAAATTTTCGCATGAACCACTTCAGACAGCTGCATGACCTTGACCAAAACACCCGGAGAGCAAAAAACACCAGTTCCTCTCCACAGGTACACATAGAGGATTGTTTCCACCTCCCTTCATGGAAACAGACTCTTGTCATTCGGAAAACTTTACATGTATCTCAAGACTCTTGAAAACTCACCTTGCAATCCTCCTCCACACACTCAGCCTCTTTCAGTTCTCACTGATCGAGAACTTGATATGATCGTACGACACATGATATGCTTTGAGGCAAGTCCTGATGGCTCCCTGGATACCGGTGCTTACTTGAACAACATCAGATATTCTCTCAGAAGATTTCCTCAAGCTACCAATGATGACTTTATCTATCTTGTCAGATGAACTTCTAGCCAAAAGGATAGCAAGTTCATTGAACGCCAACTTGAAGTGGTAAAGCAAGACATTTAAAAGCTTTGTAGGGAACTGGAGAAAGAATTTTCTGACCACACAGCTCAGACAGGCTTGGCAGCAGCCCTGGAAGTCAAACAGGGGAGGAGAGTCACCTCACCTGTAATACAACCATCTGCTGCATGCATATTTTGGTACACGCAACGAGCCAGGCATGGATGACGATCTCAGCTTCAAAACCCTTTTTGTTGAAAATCTTCACCTTGCCACCAGTTACCATCTTGGAATCCTTGGGGACCCCAAGGAAGCCAACATTCGATATTTGTGTGATCTTGTTTTAAAAAGCTTCACAAAGCAGCAGCAAAGAGACTCTAAAACCACCAAACATCATTCAGTTTTGAGTGTTAACACTCGACTGCCAGCCCTTGAGCTTGAAGGCACCCACTGTGGTCCACCAAAGCTCAACACAGGCTCTACACTAAGCCGAGAGCAGGCTCTGCTCTCCTATCCGAGAGCAGAAATGTACTCGGAACACCCAAAGCATTCGAAGTGGACCGTGCCCACAATGACTGTGGTCCCCCCAAAACAGGCTGGAGGTCAGGAACACACAAGGAGGCAGGCAGGACAATGGAATGCAGGTACAGAGCTGGAATGAAGCCACAAGGCACAACAAACTGGTGAAGTGCTAACACACCCAGTGTGCCTATATAACCCCTGGTGATAATCAGCAAATCAGGAACAGGTGTGCATGGAAAGCACCAGAACAAGGGCATGGCCACAGAGAGGGAAACACCCATCACCAAGAACCAAAGAAGTAGAGACAGACAGACCCAAGCAAAAAAACCCAGCAAGCAAATAAACAAACAAAAAATGAACTAAGAAAAATAACAAACAGATCAGAGAAAAGAAATAAAAACAGGTAACTAAGCAAACTCAAACCCTGAAGGGTACCAAGGCTGAGATAGCTGATTGCAGTAGACAGGTTCAGGTACAGAAGCTGCTGACAGCCCTGGTGGTAAGGCACTGGTGCTGCCTGTGGCCGTGATGGAACAAACCTGAGGATCAATTCTAGACAGTAATTGTCCCATCTGGGCGCTCACTTATGCCATAAATGAGTCTTGGCGTTTAGCGAGATCGCTAAACCCGGAAGAGAAAGCAGTGAGCTGGTCTTCTTGCTGTGCGAGCTGCCTACTATGGTGGCATACTGCCAGCTGGAATGGGTCAGAGTCAGCTGTGTCCATCATTGGCCAGTTTGTTCTATCAGGCTGGATGGCCAGAAATTGCTGGACACAAATGCATGGTTCAAACTAACAGCTCTGGTTAATAAAAGCTTTACTGGTGAGGATTGAAGAGGTTGGTACATGAGCAGGAAGTCAGAGAAAAGCAGCAATACAAAAATCATCTGGCAAAAAGGCGTCGTCATTGCAACAGTTCTATTTGCCTCCTCCCAGGTTCATCGGCAGCGGAGAATAAGGCTGAGCGCTGATTGTACAGAAGAGGTGGACACTGTGGGAGGAAAAAGAGAAGGTTGATGACCAAAGACAACATGAAAGGGAGTGTATCCAGTGGAAACGGACAATAGGTGGTTATGAGCAAGTTCAATCCATGAGAGCTGTGATAACCATGGGGCTGGGTGTTGTGAGGCGAGTATGCGGAGTCATTCTTTTTCCTGATAAAGTCTTTCAGATTCTCCATTGGCCTGTGGATCATAGCCCGATGTGAGAATGGCAGTGACCCCAAGGATACGGCAGAACTCCTTCCAGAAATACTACACAAACTGGGGACCACGGTCGGACACAATATCCTGAGGAAAACCATGGATCTTAAATGCATGAGATAACATAACCTCAGCGGTTTATTTAGCTGAGGGCAGTTTTGGCAAGGGAATAAAATGAGCCATTTTAGAGAACCTATCAACAACAGTAAGTACAGCAGTATTTGCTCTTAGAGGGCAGCAGACGAATGTCAAAATCAACAGTAATATGAGACCATGGGCGAGTGGGCACAGGCAACGGCAGTAAGTGATCTGCAGGAGGACAGTTAGAGGATTTGTGCGGAGAAGAGACTGTCCTAAACCCACCTGATCGCATCCCCCTGAGAGCAGCTGGAACAAAAAGTTTGTTGGTAGGACAACCTGGGGGAACGGGAGTATCACTTACAGCGGACCGGACTTTGGATTTGATTTCCCAGGTTAATGCCGAGATGAAACACGACACTGATAGGACAGTACCCGGATCGGACATAGTGTCTACTGGATCGCCCTGGCGAGATAACGCATCCAATTTCCCATTCTTAGAGCCCGTTCTTGCTTATCTCTAAGAGAGAACGAAAGACGACTGAAGAAGACTGCGCACCTTGCCTGACAAGAGTTGAGGTGTGTAGCAGTTCACAGATATTCCAAGTTTTTGTAGTCAATGAAAACTAAAAACGGCACCTGTGCCCCCTCCAACCAGTGGCGCCACTCCTCCAAGGCCATTTTCATCATCAACAGTTCGCGGTCCCTATGCTGCGGTCAACTTTTTCAAGAGATAGGCGCACAGATGCAACCTATTATCAGAGGAGTTTCGCTGTGAGAGGACTGCACCCACACCAACATCAGAAGCATCAACCTCCACCATGAACTGTCAAGCGGGGTCAGCTAGGAGCAAAGGGTGGTCCTCTGCTTGGTCCATTCTACTGACACAATTTATCTGCCTCTGTGGAATGATATTTTCTAAAAGCAGACTGCAGTGGCTCAAAAGATTATTCTTAGTAAGGTGGCTCACGAGCAGCTGTGAATGTTGGGGAAAGTGAGGAACACGGACCCACAACAGGGGGCGCAAATGAACGGACAATGAAGAAAGTCAAATAACAAGGTTTTACTGTTGTGAACACGCACAACAAACACAACAGATCACAATTGTGAAATAAACCAATTCCAACGGTGTCGTGTGGGCAAGCCGCCAAGTCCCGAACTCCCAGGTGGCCACTGCCTCCGCTCGTCCTATCCGGTACTGCTGGCGAGGAACAGAAACAGTCAGATGTGGGTGCGGCTGCACCCAGCAACACGTAGGGTGGAAACACCACCTCCACCTCTCGTCAGGAAAATACTGATAAGTGCAGGAATGTGAGTACTTATCCAAAACAAGTCCAACACAGTCTCCAGCTGTAGTATTCACTATCTGTACACAAGCAACAAAGGATTACTGTCCAGAAGACAACACAATTGGCTGAGTACGTTACCTTCCTAGTAGAACGATATCTCAGCAATGAGATGGAGATGCCGTCCAGCTGATATACCCCTCAGCTGATGGATGTCAGCTGTTTCAGTTGATAAGTGACGGCTGTCACCTGGGCTGCTCCTGTGAGGCGGCAGCGCCCTCTGGTGCCTGGAGCCCGCACTCCAGGCGGGGCGCCCTCTGGTGGTGGTGGGCCAGCAGTACCTCCTCTTCAGCGGCCCACACAACAGTGAAACCACCTTTTCCAGAATTTTACAGCAAAATGATAGATTTGATATTAGCCTATAGTTTTTCAATACACTATTTAAGTAATGGTTTAATCACTGCAGATTTGAAACATTTAGGAACAGATCCAGAAGTTAATGAGAGATTAATCATTTCCAGCACAGTCAGCCCAAGAATGGGCCACAGGTCCTTAACAGTTTTGTTTGCATAGGATCAAATAAGCAAGTTGTGCTTTTTGTAGATGTTATGAGTTTAGATGCATTGCCGCAGTGATAAATAAGGTTGTTGTTCCACTAAACACAGCAGAGAAACTGTAAACCTAATGAGTGAGTGATCAGAGACCACCGATGCAAGAGGCATGATGTCAATATTCGTGACAGCAATACCACATGCGAGAACCAAATCCATGGTATTTCTCCTAATGTGCATCGAGTCCTGAATGCATTGTTGAAATTCTAATGCATCCACAATTTTCAGAAATGATTTGCAGAGGGCATCAGAAGGCTTATTTATATGAATGTTAAAGTCACCCATAATCAGAATGTTATCTGCACTAGGTGACAAGTTAGAGATGAATGCACCAAATTCAGCTAAGAATTCAGAGTATGGGCCAGGGAGCCTATATACAGTGACAAAGTAATACGGCTGATTTTTATTCTTCTGACCTTTGCAATACATAGCATCATGGGCAGAGAGGAGAATCAGATGTTCAAACCAGATATATTTGTGACCCCAACAGCTAATAAGCAAAACCTAGATTCATAAATAAGCAACACCCCCACCTTGCTTCACATCACAAGGGATGTGACTAAATGTATATGCTGGTGGGCAGGCCTCATTTAAGCGGAGGACAGCTGTAGGATTAAGCCAGGTTTCACATAACCAAATCATATCTAAGTGATGATCCATAATTAGATAATTAATCAACAGTGATTTTGAGGACAGTGATCTTATGTTAATGAGACCCAAACTAAGGACCTCAGTGTGGTTTACAGTTGGACTGTTTGGATGTAGGGGTGGCTCCAGAGTAGCATATATAAGATGTCTGGAAGTAGGTTTGGTTTAGGTTTGATACATTCCATGCGGGTTGTAGGTAGCAGACACGAAATACTGATGTAAGAAATCTCACCAATGCATGCCTTTTTTTTTCCATAATATTTTTATTGGCATTTTGGCACCATGAAATACAGCATTTTACATTCACATAACATATATAACAAAACATCAGATTACTGTATTTATAACATAGAGGTATAAAACAATCAAACAAGCAAACAAACAAAAAAATGCTTCTCCTTTTTAAAGAAATGGTAATCTGCACAACTTGAAGTATGCAAATGCACTGCATAAAAATGTTAAAAAAAAAGAAAAAAAAATCCAGGTCAGAGATTTTACGTTTTGGGAACCGCATTGTCCGCTCTAATCATTCATTTGGTCATCAGTTAAATCTAAATCCTTAACATAATTAATAAAAGGCATCCATATGTTCTCAAAAGTCAGTGGTTTACCCTTTAATATGTAAGTTACTCTTTCCAGTGGAAGGTTTGATAAGATCTGCCTCATCCATTGGACGGTACTTGGTCTATTATTGTTTTTCCATAACACTGCAACACATTTTTTAGCATATAGGAAGCTCAGGTTTATGAATGCTCTGTCATTCTTACTGTAATTCTGTGTTTCAGGATAAATGCCCAACAGAAAAAATTTTGGATCAAGTACTATTTGTTTTGAAATTGTCTTCTCAGTTATAATTCTTACTTCTTCCCAAAACATTTTTATTTTCCTACATTCCCAAATACAGTGTAAAAGTGTGCCTCTAGCTTCCATACATTTTGTACAAATATCCAGTATATTTTGTTATATCGGTTTAAATCTACTGGAGTTACATAAGTGTGCATTATCCATTTGTACTGTACTAGTTTAAGGCGTGCATTTATAGATATAGTATGAGCACCAGCACATGATACTTTCCAATCTTCATCTGAAATCCTTAGTTGCAAATCCTCTTTCCAAGCATTCAACTTATACTTAGAGTTTTCTGGCGAGTTAGACAGCAGTAAGTTGTAAAATTCTGATATGATACCTCTTCTCAAGCTGTCCTTTATCATCATTTCTTCAAGAGGTGTATGTATGGGTCTACTAAGAGAACTATTTTGGTTTACTCTAACAAATTTCTAAACTGGAGGTACTTGAAGAAATGTTTTTTATTGATATATTTAATCCTCAGCTCATCAAAAGACATCATAATACTGAGTTTGTCAAATATAAATCTTGAATCATTTTAAGTCCCTTAGAACTGTTGTGTGGGCCGCCAGGAGAGGAGGTACTGCTGGCCCACCACCAGAGGGCGCCCTGCCTGAAGTGCGGGCTTCAGGCACGAGAGGGCGCTGCCGCCACGGACACAACCGGGAGTGACAGCTGTCACGCATCAACTCATGACAGCTGTCACCCATCATTTCATCACTCCATAAAAGCCGGATGTCATCTCCACCTCGTTGCCGAGATATCATCTACCTGTGAAGGTAATTCTCTGCTAAACTGAAAATTGACTAACAGTCTGAACTTCTTTGCAGCCGTTTTCCTGTAAGTGTTTCCTTATCTGTGGGATTGGCGTTTGGTGTGATCAGCGACGGCTTCGCTTCACACCCCAACCAGATAAGTGGTTGACAGGAGCTGCACGAGTGTGTGATTAGAGGTGGAGGTGACTTTCCACCTTCTGACTGTTTTTGTTACTGGGTGTGCACACACCCACATCTCACTGTTTGTGCTCTCGCCAGCAGTACCAGATCCGACAGCCGGGGACGGTGATCACCTGGGAATTCGGGACTTGGCGGCTCCAGTATTCACCATGTTCTGTGGCGGTGGGAATCGTGTGGTCCCGGCTTCTCAGGACAGACGTCTTCTATCCTCGAGCCTGCCCACACGTCACCTTGGTGTATTGACTGCTATCAGATTCTGTGATTGTCTGTATAATCGTTGTGCACATTCACAACATTAAATTGTTACCTTTTGGCTCATCTATTGACCGTTCATTTGCGCCCCCTGTTGTGGGTCCGTGTCACTACACTTTCCTCAACAAGAATTCCATAATTTAAATGTTGCATCTGCTCTTCCTGGAACAAAAACTGATTGCCCCATACTAGACTATATTGTGATAGTGAGCATGGTTCTTTCAAGTATTTTTCACATCACACCATATTTTTATCATGTGTTTTACAATTGGATTTTAGTTTGTTTCTGTAATTTTTTTTTACGGTGTCTGAGTATATGCATAAGGGAAGAGGCAATTTTAAACCGTGAGATTCCATTTCAATCCAATGAGGGAGATCATTTTTTGAGAAATAGAACATGGTGATCTCAGCTGCACGGCCCAGTAGTACCACATGAAATTTAGACACTTTAACACCTCCCCAATCAAATGGTAAATAAAGTAAAGACAGCTGAAGCCTTGACCTCCTATTGTTCCAAATAAAATTCACAAACATTTTTTTATTTTTGAGAAAAAGTCTATGGAGGCGGCAGAGGGACATTTTGGAATAAATAAAGGAATTTTGGTATTCATTTTTAAAATATTAATTCTACCAACTATAGGTAGTGACATTCATCTATCAATTGACTCATTAGTTTCTTTTAGTAAAGGTTCATAGTTAGCATTAACAACAAGTTCTAACCTAGGCAAAATCTGTACTCAGATATTTGAACTGTTCTACAACATTAAACTGAGTTACCTCAGAGGTTGGGCTCCTTCTTTCATTTGCATTGAGCAGTAATATAAAGGATTTGGTGTTATTCACTTTGTATCCTGAAATGTCTCCATATATTTTTAGAAGCTGTAACAGGGCCGGAATTGTCCAATTTAAATTTGTCCATTTTTGTGACCTCTGAGTGTTTCTCTGATTTTGCAGCTCTGATTTTTACAACCAGAGCTGTCTATTCCAGCCGTGCATTTGTGTCCAGCAATTCCTGACCATCCAGCCTGATAGAACAAACTGGTCACCGATGGACACACTTGGCTCTGACCCATTCCAGCTGGTGGTACGCCACCACAGTAAGCAGCTCGCTTAGCTACAAGACCACCTCACCGCTCTCGCGCTTGCTAAACGCCAGGACACGTTTATGGCGTCAGTGAGCGCCCAGGGTTCAATTACCGTTAAGACTTGATCATCAGGTTTCTACTGTTATGGCCACTGGCAGCACCAGTGCACCTCCACCGGGGCTGTCAGCAGCCACACCGGCTTCTGTAACAGAACCTGTCTACTGCAATCAGCTTTCACCATCTGAACGCTTCTCAGGCAAGTCCAGTGATGTCAGAGTCAGACCATTATTACTCAGTGTGAGTTACATTTTGAGCTCATGTCATGTAAGTTCCAATCCAACAGGATGAAGATAGCTTATATGATCACTCACCTGACTGGTCATGCTGCAGCGTGGGCAAAAGCTGAATAGGGTCGTCAATTAGCCACCTGTGCCTCACTTTCGGCATTCACCGCTGCTCTTCAATTGGTGTTTCAACACACATCTCCGGTGCGTGAAGCTGCACATACGCTGATGACATTGAAGCAGGGCGGCCTCAGAGTCACTGACTATGCCATCGACTTCCACATTCTGGTCGGTCCGGATGGCGGACCAACTGGTGTCTTCAGGATCGTACTCGTCGGAGGACATGCAGAGGGGACAACATTTAGTGCTTCCGCTGCTGTGTGAGCACGATGTGGTATCACACCTCTCATGTGGTCACACTGTGTTCATAGCGCTGCACACGATGCAGTGCAAGAAAAACCCTCCCTGCCAGATCGCATGGCATCCGTACCATGGCTGTCTGGCCATCTGTCCCTCCCGACAGCGGCTGAAATTTTGGGGAGAAACTGGCTATAAAGCAATGATGTAATCCTTTGATTTATAATATTTCTCTGTCACAACTTTTTGGGAATGTGTGCAGGCTTAAATACAACAAAGGATGAATATTTTAAAAGAAATTAAGTTGAGCATACAAAACATTAACTATCTTGAGTTCATGCTGTCTGTAATAAAAACAGAAGTTAAAGTAAATGGAAGAGTCACTGCTGGTGTTCTTTGTTTTATTTTTAATTTGCATTTTCCATGTGGTCATTGGATTCAAATTACTGATTGTTTTCCCTGCTGAGATTATGCGATTACCATGTGACATACAGAGGTCTGAAACTATTTTCATTCTTTTTGTAATTTTTTTCTGAATTCACACTTCTGAGCAATGAATATGAAATAAATCCTACATTTGACAAAGTTCAATGGTAACAGCCTGCAGAAAAAAAAAAATTTTTGTTTAATTTTTATGTTTTTGTTAAAATTCTACAGCACTTGAAAATGCTTTAAAGTTATTCTTAGTATTAATAGGCACATTGTTGAATCACGATTTTTTTCTGCTTTGATTGTGAAAAAAAGGGGATTCAAGAAAAATTCTTGAACCTGCCAGTTGATCTTTAAGTGTAACATTTAGATTGGGTCATCTGTGACCTGACATTTGCTCATTGTTCTCTCTGATTTCTCTGTAGTCGGAGGTGTGGACTTAAAGGGGACTGGACGAGCCCTCATTCCTGACATGTAATGGAGCTACAAACGGAGGACCTCTGCTGGCATAGCCCCACCCACAGATCCTGAGACAGAGAGCATGCCCCTGTGAGGAATTTAAAAAAAAACTTTCACTCAGCTGGTCCATAGAACAGATGTTGGAACTTCACCAAAACATTGGACTGGATTTTTTTATAAACCCTTGCTGGATGTTTGCGCTTGGATTGCAGATGCTCTCCAAGCACAGCTAATGGAGCGAAAAACTTCACTTCGGTAATTTTACGGTATGGAGTTGTACTTCGTGCAAACCTTTATTGGTCAGCTAAAATATGGCCAGACTTTGCGCTCAGCGTAATTCTGTTATCATGAAGTTGCTCGGCTGTGACACTAAGAATGGTTTGCAGATTTCACTGTGAGTTCTGCCTGCAGAAACCAGTTCTCAGAGCAGAGACAGCGAGGGACCACTGTATTTTCACGTCATTCCGAATCAGCAAGAGTGCAATATTAAAAATTATGATTGCTATTTTACGTTATTGTATTGTAGTGGTGTGAACTTTGCTTGGGTTTCCATCTTAACTTTATTTTCATTTGAAAATGCATGTGACCAGTGGCAGTTATTCAGTAGGGGGCGCCTGAAGAAAATCTACACTAAACATAGTAAAACTTGTCATTATATTATATAAAAAAAATGAAATAAGCATTTACTTTTACCATAAAATGATAGCTTGTCAGCACCTGTCATCATATTATAAAACAGGCTTCACAATGTATGGATTAATAACTACGATGTTTTGAATATGTCATTTATTAACTGGGGGGCACCGGTCTAACAGCAGTCAACACCAAGCCTTGAACTTTTCGTCCAGCATGTGACCTGATGCTTCTCTCTGATTAGTCACCTCAATTTTGCCTTTGGGGTGGACACAACTGAGACCCGGCAGTTGGTTGCCAGTTGGTGGCGGTAATGCACCGTCTTGGTTTACAAACTGCAATAAGCCAGTGTCCCCAGTGGATCTGCAGAAAACTTGGTTATTTCATTACAAAATACACAGTTCTCAAGGTGTTCACTGGAAGAGAAAAAGAGGATAAGTGGACCTGACTGAGCTCTGTAAACTAGGTTTAAGGATATGATTCCTTCTTTGTTATGTTCTTTAATGCCATATACCAACACAGTGCAGAGTAGCTAACTAAACTCTGTGAGTGAGATAGATTATCTCGTCAGTAGCTTTACATCCACATTGAGCACAACTTTGGGTGCTGTAGCTCCTCTGAAAAAGAGAGCCTTAAATCAGAAGTGCCTGACTCCATGGTATAACCCACAAACTCGCAGCTTAAAGCAGATAACCCGTAAGCTGGAGAGGAAATGGCATCTCACTAATTTAGAAGATCTTCATTTAGCCTGGAAAAAAGTCTGTTGCTCTATAAAAAAAAAACCCTCCGTAAAGCTAGGACAGCTTACTATTCATCACTAATTGAAGAAAATAAGAACAACCCCAGGTTTCTTTTCAGCACTGTAGCCAGGCTGACAAAGAGTCAGAGCTCTATTGAGCCAAGTGTTCCTTTAACTTTAACTAGTAATGACTTCATGACTTTCTTTGCAAATAAATTTTAACTATTAGAGAAAAATTATTCATAACCATTCCAAAGACATATCTTTATGTTCGGCTGCTTTCAGTAATGCTGGTTAGACTCTTTCTCCTCCGATTGTTTGTCTGTTATTTTCATTAGTCACTTCCTCTAAACCATCAACATGTCTATTAGACCCCATTCCTACCAGGCTGCTCAAGGAAGCCCTACCGTTAATTAATGCTTCAATCTTAAATATGATCAATCTATCTTTATTAGTTGGCTATGTACCACAGGCTTTTAAGGTGGCAGTAATTAAACCATTACTTAAAAAGCCATCACTGACCCAGCTATCTTAGCTAATTCTAGGCCAATCTCCAACCTTCCTTTTCTCTCAAAAATTCTTGAAAGGTTAGTTGTAAAACAGCTAACTGATCATCTGCAGAGGAATGGTCTATTTGAAGAGTTTCAGTCAGAATTCAGAATTCATCATAGTACAGAAAACAGCATTAGTGAAGGTTACAAATGATCTTCTTATGGCCTCAGACAGTGGACTCATCTCTGTGCTCATCCTGTTAGACCTCAGTGCTGCTTTTGATACTGTTGACCATAAAATTTTATTACAGAGATTAGAGCATGCCATAGGTATTAAAGGCACTGCGCTGCGGTGGTTTGAATCATATTTATCTAATAGATTACAATTTGTTCAATGAAAATGAGGAGTCTTCTTCACGGACTAAGGTTAATTATGGAGTTTCACAAGGTTCTGTGCTAGGACCGATTTTATTCACCTTATACATGCTTCCTTAGGCCAGTATTATTAGAAAGCATTGCTTAAATTTTCATTGTTACACAGATGATACCCAGCTTTATCTATTCATGAAGCCAGAGGACACACACCAATTAGTTAAACTGCAGGAATGTCTTTCAGACCTAAAGACATGGATGACCTCTAATTTCTGCTTTTAAATTCAGATAAAACTGAAGTATTGTACTTGTCCCCACAAATCTTAGAAACATGGTGTCTAACCAGATCCTTACTCTGGATGGCATTACCCTGACCTCCAGTAATACTGTGAGAAATCTTGGAGTCATTTTTGATCAGGATATGTCCTTCACGCGTATATTAAGCAAATATGTAGTCTCACAGGTTTTTTTTAGCTCACTATTACTAACCCTACTCCTTTCCCCAACCCTAACCTTAACCATAACCACCCGACCCCCCACTTCACTTTTAATTTCATGCAGTCATCATGGAATATATTAGAATAATTTGTGCTGCAGTTATGAAAATGTGGCGCTTTTCGTGACAATATCACAAACAAATAGCTTAATGTATATTTCGTGCTGCTGAATCACGACATGCCGTGAGATATGGTAGTACACCTGAGAGCACGAAATAACACCAAACTGACAAAATTAAAGTGGGCATCACTGGAATAAAAAAAAAAAAGCCAAATGTGCTGACTGTTCTAAAAAAAATAAAGAATTATGAAAATATTGATGTATTTTTGGTACAATATACCCTGAGAAATTAATTAATAAATATGGGGAAATTAGCTTGATTTTATCTGCTGCTGATAAACGCTGATGTTTGCCTCTGTGAAAGTCGACTTTGGTGATAACGTGTGAGGCATCAAATTCTCAGAGACATTACTGAAATGAACAGGAAAAGTGGAATTTTTTGCAGCTTGAAATCTGTTCTTTGTGGACATTGAATACGTCAAAGTGGTGAACAGGTGTGTTTTGGCAGGTTCCATCATAAACAGTCTTGCACAGGTGTGCCTTAGACTGTCCACAATAAAAGGCCACTCTGAAAGGTGCAGTTTTCAATCAATCAATCAATTTTTTTATATAGCGCCAAATCACAACAAACAGTTTGCCCCAAGGCGCTTTATATTGTAAGGCAAGGCCATACAATAATTATGTAAAACCCCAACGGTCAAAACGACCCCCTGTGAGCAAGCACTTGGCTACAGGGGGAAGGAAAAAAACTCCCTTTTAACAGGAAGAAACCTCCAGCAGAACCAGGCTCAGGAGGGGCAGTCTTCTGCTGGGGACTGGTTGGGGCTGAGGGAGAGAACCAGGAAAAGACATGCTGTGGAGGGGAGCAGAGATCGATCACTAATGATTAAATGCAGAGTGGTGCCTACAGAGCAAAAAGAGAAAGAAACAGTGCATCATGGGAACCCCCCAGCAGTCTACGTCTATAGCAGCATAACTAAGAGATGGTTCAGGGTCACCTGATCCAGCCCTAACTATAAGCTTTAGCAAAAGGAAAAGTTTTAAGCCTAATCTTAAAAGTAGAGAGGGTGTCTGTCTCCCTGATCTGAATTGGGAGCTGGTTCCACAGGAGAGGAGCCTGAAAGCTGAAGGCTCTGCCTCCCATTCTACTCTTACAAACCCTAGGAACTACAAGTAAGCCTGCAGTCTGAGAGCAAAGCGCTCTATTGGGGTGATATGGTACTACGAGGTCCCTAAGATAAGATGGGACCTGATTATTCAAAACCTTATAAGTAAGAAGAAGAATTTTAAATTCTATTCTAGAATTAACAGGAAGCCAATGAAGAGAGGCCAATATGGGTGAGATATGTTCTCTCCTTCTAGTCCCCGTCAGTACTCTAGCTGCAGCATTTTGAAATTAACTGAAGGCTTTTTAGGGAACTTTTAGGACAACCTGATAATATGAATTACAATAGTCCAGCCTAGAGGAAATAAATGCATGAATTAGTTTTTCAGCATCACTCTGAGACAAGACCTTTCTGATTTTAGAGATATTGCGTAAATGCAAAAAAGCAGTCCTACATATTTGTTTAATATGCGCTTTGAATGACATATCCTGATCAAAAATGACTCCAAGATTTCTCACAGTATTACTAGAGGTCAGGGTAATGCCATCCAGAGTAAGGATCTGGTTAGGACACCATGTTTCTAAGATTTGTGGGGCCAAGTACAATAACTTCAGTTTTATCTGAGTTTAAAAGCAGGAAATTAGAGGTCATCCATGTCTTTATGTCTGTAAGACAATCCTGCAGTTTAGCTAATTGGTGTGTGTCCTCTGGCTTCATGGATAGATAAAGCTGGGTATCATCTGCGTAACAATGAAAATTTAAGCAATACCGTCTAATAATACTGCCTAAGGGAAGCATGTATAAGTGAATAAAATTGGTCCTAGCACAGAACCTTGTAGAACTCCATAATTAACTTTAGTCTGTGAAGAAGATTCCCCATTTACATGAACAAATTGTAATCTATTAGACAAATATGATTCAAACCACCGCAGCGCAGTGCCTTTAATACCTATGGCATGCTCTAATCTCTGTAATAAAAATTTTATGGTCAACAGTATCAAAAGCAGCACTGAGGTCTAACAGAACAAGCACAGAGATGAGTCCACTGTCCGAGGCCATAAGAAGATCATTTGTAACCTTCACTAATGCTGTTTCTGTACTATGATGAATTCTAAAACCTGACTGAAACTCTTCAAATAGACCATTCCTCTGCAGATGATCAGTTAGCTGTTTTACAACTACCCTTTCAAGAATTTTTGAGAGAAAGGAAGGTTGGAGATTGGCCTATAATTAGCTAAGATAGCTGGGTCAAGTGATGGCTTTTTAAGTAATGGTTTAATTACTGCCACCTTAAAAGCCTGTGGTACATAGCCAACTAACAAAGATAGATTGATCATATTTAAGATCGAAGCATTAAATAATGGTAGGGCTTCTTGAGCAGCCTGGTAGGAATGGGGTCTAATAAACATGTTGATGGTTTGGATGAAGTAACTAATGAAAATAACTCAGAAAGAACAATCTGAGAGAAAGAGTCTAACCAAATACCGGCATCACTGAAAGCAGCCAAAGATAACGATACGTCTTTGGGATGGTTATGAGTAATTTTTTCTCTAATAGTTAAAATTTTGTTAGCAAAGAAAGTCATGAAGTCATTACTAGTTAAAGTTAATGGAATACTCAGCTCAATAGAGCTCTGACTCTTTGTCATCCTGGCTACAGTGCTGAAAAGAAACCTGGGGTCGTTCTTATTTTCTTCAATTAGTGATGAGTAGAAAGATGTCCTAGCTTTACGGAGGGCTTTTTTTATAGAGCAACAGACTCTTTTTCCAGGCTAAGTGAAGATCTTCTAAATTGTGAGATGCCATTTCCTCTCCAACTTACGGGTTATCTGCTTTAAGCTACGGTTTGTGAGTTATACCACGAGTCAGGCACTTCTGATTTAAAGCTCTCTTTTTTAGAGGAGCTACAGCATCCAAAGTTGTCTTCAATGAGGATGTAAACTATTGACGAGATACTCTATCTCACTTACAGAGTTTAGGTAGCTACTCTGCACTGTGTTGGTATATGGCATTAGAGAACATAAAGAAGGAATCATATCCTTAAACCTAGTTACAGCGCTTTCTGAAAGACTTCTAGTGTAATGAAACTTATTCCCCACTGCTGGGTAGTCCATCAGAGTAAATGTAAATGTTATTAAGAAATGATCAGACAGAAGGGAGTTTTCAGGGAATACTGTTAAGTCTTCTATTTCCATACCATAAGTCAGAACAAGAGCTAAGATATGATTAAAGTGGTGGGTGGACTCATTTACTTTTTGAGCAAAGCCAATAGAGTCTAATAATAGATTAAATGCAGTGTTGAGGCTGTCATTCTCAGCATCTGTGTGGATGTTAAAATCGCCCACTATAATTATCTTATCTGAGCTAAGCACTAAGTCAGACAAAAGGTCTGAAAATTCACAGAGAAACTCACAGTAACGACCAGGTGGACGATAGATAATAACAAATAAAACTGGTTTTTGGGACTTCCAATTTGGATGGACAAGACTAATAGTCAAGCTTTCAAATGAATTAAAGCTCTGTCTGGGTTTTTGATTAATTAATAAGCTGGAATGGAAGATTGCTGCTAATCCTCCGCCCCGGCCCGTGCTACGAGCATTCTGACAGTTAGTGTGACTCGGGGGTGTTGACTCATTTAAACTAACATATTCATCCTGCTGTAACCAGGTTTCTGTAAGGCAGAATAAATCAATATGTTGATCAATTATTATATCATTTACCAACAGGGACTTAGAAGAGAGAGACCTAATGTTTAATAGACCACATTTAACTGTTTTAGTCTGTGGTGCAGTTGAAGGTGCTATATTATTTTTTCTTTTTTAATTTTTATGCTTAAATAGATTTTTGCTGGTTGTTGGTGGTCTGGGAGCAGGCACCGTCTCTACGGGATGGGGTATGAGGGGATGGCAGGGGGGAGAGAAGCTGCAGAGAGGTGTGTAAGACTACAACTCTGCTTCCTGGTCCCAACCCTGGATAGTCATGGTTTGGAGGATTTAAGAAAATTGGCCAGATTTCTAGAAATGAGAGCTGCTCCATCCAAAGTGGGATGGATGCCGTCTCTCCTAACAAGACCAGGTTGTCCCCAGAAGCTTTGCCAATTGTCTATGAAGCCCACCTCATTTTTTGGACACCACTCAGACAGCCAGCAATTCAAGGAGAACATGCGGCTAAACATGTCACTCCCGGTCCGATTGGGGAGGGGCCCAGAGAAAACTACAGAGTCCGACATTGTTTTGCAAAGTTACACACCGATTTAGTGTTAATTTTAGTGACCTCCGATTGGCGTAACCGGGTGTCATTACTGCCGACGTGAATTACAATCTTACCAAATTTACGCTTAGCCTTAGCCAGCAGTTTCAAATTTCCTTCAATGTCGCCTGCTCTGGCCCCCGGAAGACGATTGACTATGGTTGCTGGTGTCGCTAACTTCACATTTCGCAAACAGAGTCGCCAATAACCAGAGTTTGATCCTCGGCGGGTGTGTCGTCGAGTGGGGAAAAACGGTTAGAGATGTGAACGGGTTGGCGGTGTACACGGGGCTTCTGTTTAGGGCTACGCTTCCTCCTCACAGTCACCCAGTCGCCTGCTTTCCCGGCTGCTCGGGATCTGCCAGGGGGTAACTAACGGCGGCTAAGCTACCTTGGTCCGCACCGACTACAGGGGCCTGACTAGCTGTAGAATTTTCCACGGTGCGGAGCCGAGTCTCCAATTCGCCCAGCCTGGCCTCCAAAGCTACGAATAAGCTACACTTATTACAAGTACCGTTACTGCTAAAGGAGGCCGAGGAATAACTAAACATTTCACACCCAGAGCAGAAAAGTGTGGGAGAGACAGGAGAGCCGCCATGCTAAATCGGCTAAGAGCTAGTAGCTACGCTAAGCTAGCGGATTCCTAAAAACACGCAAAGTGAATAATGTGTAAATAATTTAGAGGTGATTCAGCAGAAGAGTGCTTTAGTTAAGGCACGTAAAGATTACACTGGGAAACAAATCGTAATCTAGATAACTAGATCAATCTAACTGCGCAGATTAAACAGCTAACAGATACAGAAAAACACCGCTGTGCTCCGGAACAGGAAGTGATACAATACCGCAGTGAGAGCCAACCACCAGTAGAGGCAAGCAGTTTTGTTTTATTGGGGGGGGATACCAGTCAGTATCTGGTGTGACCACCATTTGCCTCATGCAGTGCAACACATCTCCTTCGCATAGAGTTGATGAGGTTGTCAATTGTGGCCTGTGGAATGTTGGTCCACTCCTCTTCAATGGCTGTGCGAAGTTGCTGGATATTGGCAGGAAGTGGTACACGCTGTCGTATACGCCGGTCCAGAGCATCCCAAACATGCTCAATGGGTGACATGTCCGGTGAGTATGCCGGCCATGCAAGAACTGGGACATTTTCAGCTTCCAAGAATTGTGTACAGATCCTTGCAACATGGGGCCGTGCATTATCCTGCTGCAACGAGGTGATATTCTTGGATTTATGGCACAACAATGGGCCTCAGGATCTCGTCACGGTATCTCTGTGCGTTCAAAATGCCATCAATAAAATGCACCTGTGTTCTTCGTCCATAACAGACGCCTGCCCATACCATAACCCCACCGCCACCATGGGCCACTCGATCCACAACATTGACATCAGAAAACCGTTCACCCACACGACGCCACACACGCTGTCTGCCATCTGCCCTGGACAGTGTGAACCGGGATTCATCCGTGAAGAGAACACCTCTCCAACGTGCCAAACGCCAGCGAATGTGAGCATTTGCCCACTCAAGTCGGTTACGACGACGAACTGGAGTTAGGTCGAGACCCCGATGAGGACGACGAGCATGCAGATGAGCTTCCCTGAGACGGTTTCTGACAGTTTGTGCAGAAATTCTTTGGTTATGCAAACCGATTGTTTCAGCAGCTGTCTGAGTGGCTGGTCTCAGACGATCTTGGAGGTGAACATGCTGGATGTGGAGGTCCTGGGCTGGTGTGGTTACACGTGGTCTGCGGTTGTGAGGCTGGTTGGATGTACTGCCAAATTCTCTGAAACGCCTTTGGAGACGGCTTATGGTAGAGAAATGAACATTCAATACACGAGCAACAACTCTGGTTGACATTCCTGCTGTCAGCATGCCAATTGCACGCTCCCTCAAATCTTGCGACATCTGTGGCATTGTGCTGTGTGATAAAACTGCACCTTTCAGAGTGGCCTTTTATTGTGGGCAGTCTAAGGCACACCTGTGCACTAATCATGGTGTCTAATCAGCATCTTGATATGGCACACCTGTGAGGTGGGATGGATTATCTCAGCAAAGGAGAAGTGCTCACTATCACAGATTTAGACTGGTTTGTGAACAATATTTGAGGGAAATGGTGATATTGTGTATGTGGAAAAAGTTTTAGATCTTTGAGTTCATCTCATACAAAATGGGAGCAAAACCAAAAGTGTTGCGTTTATATTTTTGTTGAGTGTAGTTGTACAGCTTTCCTAGGGTAAGATTTTTGAGGGAGAAGTGGAAGTGTTTTGTAAACGTCTCCTGGAAAACTTGGAGAAATTGCAGCTGAGCACAGCGTGAGAAATGCACTTCAAAAACTACTTGTAGCTGAAGTCACACAGAGAGTCCAAGTCAGTGTGCGTTACTATTATTTTTGCATTGTGGGTCGATAGCAGCATTAAACTTGGTCTGTGGGCAGGAGGTCGGGGTTCGACTGAACTGCCCACTTTAAGCGAGCTGTGAGCTTTTCATCCGCGGTTTTCTACAGCAGCTTGACTCGTCCTCACCTCTTAAAGTGCGGTGACAACAGCACACCTGCACTTTTGAGCTTTACAAAAAACATTTTTATGCTTTTTTCCTCCTTTATGTTGTGAAAGTGTAGTGACACGGACCCACAACAGGGGGCGCAAATGAACGGTCAATAGATGAGCCAAAAGGTAACAATTTAATGTTGTGAAACGTGCACAACGAACATACAGACAATCTCAGAATATAATTACAGTCAAATTACAAAGGTGACGTGTGGGCAGGCTCGAGGATAGAAGACGTCTGTCCTGAGAAGAGCCGGAACCACACGATTTCTGCCCCCACAGAACCTGGTGAATACTGGAGCCGCCAAGTCCCGAATTCCCAGGTGATCACCGTCCCCGACTGTCGGATCTGGTACTCCAATGAAGTGATGAGGTGGAGATGACGTCTGGTCTTTATGGAGTGCGATGATGAAGAATGTGTGACAGCTGTCAGGAATTAATGAGTGACAGCTGTCACTCCCGGCTGTGTCCGTGGCGGCAGCGCCCTCTCGTGCCTGAAGCCCGCACTTCAGGCAGGGCGCCCTTTGGTGGTGGGCCAGCAGTACATCCTCTTCTGGCGGCCCACACAACACTTTATTTAGAATTCTGAGCTGAGCCGCTCCGTATGTGCTGCTAAAAAAGAGCTGATCCTCCGCGATGCGTCAACACTATTTTCCACTCAAATGCACCTAAACTCTCTTTCTGAGGACCACATGATGTGAAAACGCAATAAAACTTTCTTACCTGTAAATCTGGTCATGTTTTCTGCATAAATAAATGTTATCCATTCTTTGTGCTCAAACGCCAAAGCAGGGGCAAATCCAGATGGAATGGGGGCATGGGGGAGGGATGTGCTCCCCCTCCTCAACAATACCCTAGATTAAAGGTCCAGCCTTTAATCTAGGGATTAAGCCTTTGAAGCCTTTTTTTTTTTTACTACAACTACTAATACTACTTATAATAATAATAATTTCGACAAGTAAAATGTTTAGAGAGAATTTAAATGTTAGAAAAATGTTAGAAAGAATTTAATAGTTACATTTATAAACAATGTAGGTTAGAAATTGCAAGTTTTACTGTTACAGTGCTGTCAACAGTTAAATATGAGGTCAAAAAAGAGGTCTTTATTTTACGTTTTATAAAACAAGTATTTATTTTCATTGAAGTCACAAAAGGGTGACTATAAAGTGAGTTTTGGCAAAACAGGTATCATTGTCATGTTGAGGTGGCAGAGGGTTGTTGTCAGCAGCTGGAAAAAGTAACTAAAAAGGTAACTAGTAATCTAACTTAGTTACTTTTATAATTGAGTAATCAGTAAAGTAACTAAGTTACTTTTTCAAGGAGTAATCAGTAATCAGTAATTGGATTACTTTTTCAAAGTAACTGTGGCAACATTGTCCAAAACACAGTAGAAGTTTGTGATGTAACCTTTGTGTAATAGCAGACAGAAATTGCTTTGAGATGAAGACAAACAAAACATATAAACCATTTTGTATTTATTGTTCAAAATGTGCATTTGTGTTTATTGTTTGAACCTTTTTGTTGTACAGTTTTTCACACAAGACCTCAAATTACCTTTATAAAGTGTCAAAACAGTTGTTTATAATCGTTTGCTGTGTGTTTTGAATAAATGTGTGTGGAAATTATTTTCTGCTTTACTTTTTCCTTTCTTATTTCTGATTGTAAACCTTTATTACACTTATAAAACACAACAAAAACATATATATTATGAAAGCACAGGTTGTCCTGAAAAAAAGAGACATAAATCTTGATCGTGGGATGCAGGGAGAGCTGTTAACAGCAATAATAAAACATTTATGCCAGACAAGTGAACTGTCCAAAAAATGCCCTCAGACCCCAGAGGGTTAACGTGATGTAGATGTACTGTGGACACCGGAACTCGTCCCAGCAGTTTGACAGTGTTACCAGCTGAATCAGTGACTGTGACCAAACAGATGACAGATGGAAGCAACACAAACCGACTGACCATCATTTGTTAATAACATCTTTTTTTTTCAGGAGATAAGTTTGGAACCAGAGCAGGTGCGGTTCTACATGGCTGCTGTGTCTGAACAGAGAAGGAGAACTCAGCGGGATGCATCTCTCAAGGTATGTATTCTCTTGCCAAATTCTCCCAGGGAGCTGAGTTCTTATTACCTTTTTGGTAGTTCCATTTGAAAGCCAGCTTATGAATGCTAATCTTCATAAAACCTCAAATGTTAATATTCAATAAGTTAGGGTTGTCACGTAACTAAAAAGTACCTAATTAATTATATGCTTTGTGATTAATTAATCCTGTATACATTTTGATTGTGTACAGAGCAGATCAAGCCAGGCAGCAAGTCAACACACAAACGGCGTCAAAACAGGTCAATCTTCAAAATAAAACACCACCCGGTATAGCCTCCAGTAGAATCCCTTTATTCAGAGAGTAGCGACATGATGAGTTAAAAAAATGTTCATGTAACTGGTGGTGCAATCTTGGGGCCAAAATAGTGTTTGCTGTTAATGTGTCGGCATGTAAATCCAGTTATTTTGTTTATTTATTCACTGAAAATGCAGGTTGTTGTGCATTTGGATGCACAAATAGACACAATAATGGATTCAAGATATACAGATTTCCTTCAGATTCAAACAGAAGAAACATTTGGGAAAATAAAATCAGCTGTGTGGGATGGAAGTGACTTTATCATCAAAGTTTTGAGAGGTAAATTTATTGTTCAGTCCCATGTACAGCAAAACACATCAAAACCGTCATCGTATAAACGGGATATTCACAGTCAATGTTGGGGAAAGTGTAGTGACACGGACCCACAACAGGGGCACAAATGAACGGTCAATAGATGAGCCAAAAGGTAACAATTTAATGTTGTGAATGTACACAACGACTATACAGACAATCTCAGAATATGATAGCAGTCAATACACAAAGGTGACGTGTGGGCAGGCTCGAGGATAGAAGACGTCTGTCCTGAGAAGAGCCGGAACCACACGATTTCCGCCGCCACCGAACCTGGTGAACACTGGAGCCGCCAAGTCCCGAATTCCCAGGTGATCACCGTCCCCGACTGTCGGATCTGGTACTGCTGGTGAGGAGCACAAAAGCACAAACAGTGAGATGTGGGTGTGTGCACACCCAGTAACAAAAACAGTCAGAAGGTGGAAAGTCACCTCCACCTCTAATCACACACTCGTGCAGCTCCTGTTAAACCACTTATCTGGTTTGGGTGTGAAGCGAAGCCGTCGCTGTTCACACCAAACGCCAATCCAGCAGATAAGGCACACCACAGGAAAACGGCTGCAAAAGAGTTCAGACTATTATTTAGTTTTAAGTCAGCAGAGAAATTACCTTCACAGGTAGATGATATCTCGGCAATGAGGTGGAGATGACGTCCGGGTTTTATGGAGTAGTATGATGAAGCGTAGATGGGTGATAGCTGTCATGAGATAATGAGTGACAGCTGTCACCCCCGGCTGTGTCCGTGGCGGCAGCGCCCTCTTGTGCCTGAAGCCCGCACTTCAGGCAGGGCGCCCTCTGGTGGTGGGCCAGCAGTACCTCCTCTTCTGGCGGCCCACACAACAGGAGCCCCCCCTCAACGGGCGCCTCCTGGCGCCCGACCAGGTTTATCCGGGTGTCGGCGGTAGAAATCGGCCAGGAGGGCCGGGTCCAGGATGAAGCTCCTCTTCACCCAGGAGCATTCTTCGGGTCCATACCCCTCCCAGTCCACCAACTACTGGAACCCCCGGCCCATTCGACGGACGTCCAGGAGCCGGTGCACTGTCCAAGCCGGCTCCCCGTCAATGATCCGGGCAGGAGGCGTCGCAGGACCGGGAGCACAGAGGGGTGAGGTGAGGTGTGGTTTAATCCGGGAGACATGAAAAACAGGGTGGATCCGCAGTGAAGCCGGGAGCTGGAGCTTCACTGCAGCAGGACTGAGGATTTTGACGATCTTGAATGGTCCAATGAACCTGTCCATCAGTTTGGGGGAGTCCACCTGCAGGGGAATGTCCTTGGTTGATAACCACACCTCCTGCCTGGGCTGGTATGCAGGGGCCGGGGACCGCCGGCGGTCTGCATGGGCCTTAGCCCTCGTCCGGGCCTTTAACAAGGCAGAACGGGCGGTGCAGAACCGACCTCTCCCTCCACCACGGGAAACAATGGGGGCTGGTACCTCAGACACACCTCAAATGGGGAGAGGCCGGTGGCAGAAGACACCTGGCTGTTATGTGCATACTCGATCCAGGCCAGATGGTTACTCCAGGCTGTGGGGTGTGCGGATGTCACACAGCGGAGGGTCTGTTCCAACTCTTGGTTGGCCCGTTCTGCCTGTCCGTTCGTCTGTGGGTGGTACCCGGACGAGAGGCTCACGGTGGCCCCCAGTTCTCTGCAGAAACTCCTCCAGACTTGAGAGGAAAACTGCGGACCATGATCCGAGACTGTTGGTCAGTTGGTATCCCATGCAGACGGACGACGTGGTGGACCAGGAGGTCTGCTGTCTCCTGGGCCGTTGGGAGCTTCGGGAGGGCCACGAAGTGGGCCGCCTTGGAGAATCGGTCCACTATCGTGAGGATGGTGGTGTTGCCCTGGGACGGCGGGAGGCCCGTGACGAAATCCAGGCCGATATGGGACCAGGGGCGATGAGGCACAGGAAGCGGCTGGAGAAGTCCTTGGGACCTTTTGTGGTCTGCCTTGCCCCTGGCACAGGTGGTGCAGGCCTGGATATACTCCCGGACGTCGGCTTCCATAGACGCCCACCAGAAGCGCTGCCGGAAAACTGCCACGGTCCTTCGCACCCCTGGATGACAGGAGAGCTTGGAACCGTGACAGAAATCCAAGACTGCAGCTCTGGCTTCTGGTGGGACGTACATACGATTCTTCGGACCAGTTCCGGGGTCCGGGCTCCGTGCTCCGTGCCAGGGCCTCCCGGACGGTCTTCTCCACGTCCCAGGTGAGGGTGGCCACGATAGTGGACTCCGGAATGATGGGCTCCGGTGGATCCGACAGCAGTTTTGACTTCGTCTTCGGGTACCCGGGACAAGGCATCCGATCTCTGGTTCTTGGTCCCGGGGCGATAGGTGATCCGGAAGTCAAAACGTCCGAAGAACAGTGACCAGCGGGCTTGCCTGGGGTTCAGCCGCTTGGCGGTCCTGATATACTCCAGGTTCCGATGGTCAGTGAAAACCATGAACGGCACAGATGCTTCCTCCAACAGGTGTCTCCACTCCTCAAGAGCCTCTTTCACCACAAGGAGTTCTCGATTGCCGATGTCATAGTTCCGTTCAGCGGGGGTCAACCTGCGAGAAAAGTAGGCACACGGGTGAAGAACCTTATCGGTCTCCCCGCTCTGGGATAGCACGGCTCCTATCCCTGAGTCAGAGGCATCCACTTCAGCCACAAACTGGCGGCTAGGGTCGGGCTGCACCAGAACTGGTGCAGACGAGAACCGGCGTTTCAACTCCTTGAACGCGGCTTTGCACCGATCCGACCAGGTGAAGGGGACTTTTGGAGAGGTCAGGGCTGTCAGGGAGCTAGCTACCTGACTGTAGCCCTTAATGAACCTCCTGTAGAAATTTGCAAAGCCGAGGAACTGTTGCAGCTTCCTACGGCTTGTTGGTTGGGGCCAATCTCTCACCGCCGCAACCTTGGCCGGATCAGGGGCGACGGAGTTGGAGGAGATGATGAACCCCAGGAAGGACAAAGAGGTGCGGTGAAACTCACACTTCTCGCCCTTCACAAACAGCCGGTTCTCCAACAACCGCTGCAGGACCTGACGTACATGCTGGACATGAGTCTCAGGATCCGGGGAAAAGATGAGTATGTCATCCAGATATACGAAGATGAATCGGTGCAGGAAGTCCCGCAAGATGTCATTTACCAAAGCTTGGAACGTCGCGGGGGCGTTGGTGAGGCCGAACGGCATGACCAGGTACTCAAAATGACCTAATGGGGTGTTAAATGTCGTCTTCCATCCGTCTCCCTTCCGGATCCGAACCAGGTGATACGCATTCCTAAGGTCCAGTTTGGTGAAAATTTGGGCTCCATGCAGGGGCGTGAACACTGAATCCAACAGGGGTAAAGGGTATCGATTGCGAACCGTTATGTCGTTCAGCCCCATGTAATCAATGCATGGACGGAGTCCGCCGTCTTTCTTGCCCACAAAAAAGAAACCTGCACCCATCGGGGAGGTGGAATTCCGGATCAGCCCGGCAGCTAATGAGTCCCGGATGTAGGTCTCCATTGATTCGTGCTCAGGACGTGAGAGGTTGTACAGCCTGCTGGACGGGTACTCAGCGCCCGGGACCAAATCAGTGGCACAATCGTACGGACGGTGCGGGGGAAGGGTGAGCGCCAGATCCTTGCTGAAGACATCAGCAAGGTCATGGTACTCAACCGGCACCGCCGTCAGATTGGGAGGGACTTTAACCTCCTCATTAGCATTTACACCGGGAGGAACCGAGGATCCTAAACAATTCCGGTGGCAGGTTTCACTCCACTGAGTCACAACCCCAGACGGCCAATCAATCCGGGGATTGTGTTTAATCATCCATGGGAAGCCCAAAATCACGCGGGAGGTAGAAGGAGTTACAAAAAACTCAATCTCCTCCCGGTGATTCCCAGACACTACCAGGGTTACAGGTAGTGTCTTGTGTGTGATAAAAGGGAGAAGAGTGCCATCTAGTGCTCGCACCTTCACTGGTGAAGAAAGCGCCACCAGAGGGAGCCCTACCTCCCTTGCCCATCTGCTATCCAGCAGATTCCCTTCTGACCCCATGTCCACCAGTGCTGGGGCTTGAAGGGTTAAATCCCCGCTCAGGATTTTAACTGGGAGTCATGTAGACAGATGTGTATGACCCACGTGAATGTTTTGACCCCCCCCTCAGCCCAGTCTCTAAGGGCGAGCGTTTGTGTTTTGACCGTTTGGGGCAGTCTCTCTGCTGATGCTCACTCGAGCCGCAGACAAAGCACTCCCCATGGACCAGCCTCCTCTGTCTGAATGTGGCCCTGCTCGTGTCCCTAGCACCGTCAGCAGGGGGAGCTGTAGCCACACGGAGCGCTGTGGCTGTGGAGCGTGGGGAAGACGGCTCCCTTTCGGACCCGGGAGGAAGAGGGACGGCTTGTGCCTGACCACACCCTTCTTCTAACCGGTTGTCCAACCGTATAACCAAATCGATAAGCTCAGCCAAATCCCGCGGTTCCTCCTTAGCCACCAGGTGCTCCTTCAGGACCGACGACAGTCCGTTTATGAAGGCGGCGCGGAGCGCAGTCATATTCCAGCCGGACCTCGCAGCCGTGATGCGGAAGTCGACTGCACATTCGGCTGCGCTCCGACGCCCCTGTCTCATTGACAGCAGCACGGTAGACGCGGTTTCGCCTCTGTTAAGGTGATCAAAAACGGTCCTGAGCTCCCTCACAAACCCAGTATAAGTGGTAAGGAGCCGTGAACCTTGCTCCCAAAGCGCTGTAGCCCAAGCGCGTGCCTCACCCCGAAGCAAATTAATCACGTAAGCCACCTTGCTGGAGTCAGACGCGTACATCACGGGACGTTGTGCAAAGACGAGCGAACACTGCATAAGAAAGTCCGCGCACGTCTCCAAACAACCTCTGTATGGCTCTGGGGGGCTTATGTATGCTTCAGGGGACGGTGGGGGGGGTCATTGAATGACCAGTGGAATGTCTGTATTCGGCACCGGGTCGGCAGGAGGAGGAGCTGCAGCAGCGCCCTGAGCACGTGCTTCCACCTGCGCGGTGAGAGCCTCCATCCTGCGATTAAGGATGAAATTTTGCTCGGTCATCAGGTCCATCCGAGCGGTAAACGCGGTGAGGATATGCTGCAACTCACCAATCACGCCTCCTGCCGACGCCTGTGCACCCTGCTCTTCCATTGGCTGTCCAACAGATGGTTGACGCCCCTCGGGATCCATGACATTGGCCGAGATATCCTGTTGGGGAAAGTGTAGTGACACGGACCCACAACAGGGTCATTACATTACTTATTTATAATGCAAATTGTCCCTTCATCCCTCCCTCTTTTTTAATTTAACAATAATTTTTTGAGGGGGTGATTATGCAATAACTGTTGGGATTGTTTAGGCCGTGAAGCTTTGTTGTGGAAGGAAGAAGCCTGCATTTGTCAGCTGCATTATAAAGAGCTTTCAAAATGAGACAGTCCAGGCACGACACTTATGAAGTGCGCAGCCAATGAATGCAGCCTCCAAAGGATGCAGCCCCATCCCCAAGCAGGAGGAATGACTGGCAACATTAAGGTAATTTGTGAATATGACTTCATAGAGTCACTTCAGTTTGGTGCTGTGGGTACTCACCTGCTCTGGCTTGGGCTTTTCTGTGGCCAGGCTGACCACAACCACCACAATGAGGGAAATGATAGTCAGTATCGAAGAGAAGTACAGATAGTGGATGTTTTTCAGCACCACAGTTGTGTTGTCTTCTTCATGGCACAGTGGGGCAGGGTAGATAAAATCAAGAAGCACACGGATGCAGCCCACCAACAGACCAACAGCCAGACCCCAGAATGCACCCTGTGGCAGAATCCAAAGTACAAACAAACAAAGACCCATAAAGCCACTTTCACTGCTCTTTTGAAAGGGTTAACAACAAAAGGTAAATATTTTGATTGAAATTTGAAGAATAATCTGACGGCATGTCCATCGGATTATTTCCAAATACTTTAACCCTTTATAGTCCATGTTATAGTCCAACATGAGCATTTCGTCATACAGTAGTGTTCAGAATAATAGTAGTGCTATGTGACTAAAAAGATTAATCCAGGTTTTGAGTATATTTCTTATTGTTACATGGGAAACAAGGTACCAGTAGATTCAGTAGATTCTCACAAATCCAACAAGACCAAGCATTCATGATATGCACACTCTTAAGGCTATGAAATTTGGCTATTAGTAAAAAAAAAGTAGAAAAGGGGGTGTTCACAATAATAGTAGTGTGGCATTCAGTCAGTGAGTTTGTCAGTTTTGTGGAACAAACAGGTGTGAATCAGGTGTCCCCTATTTAAGGATGAAGCCAGCACCTGTTGAACATGCTTTTCTCTTTGAAAGCCTGAGGAAAATGGGACGTTCAAGACATTATTCAGAAGAACAGCGTAGTTTGATTAAAAAGTTGATTGGAGTGGAGAAAACCTATACGCAGGTGCAAGATTATAGGCTGTTTATCTACAATGATCTCCAATGCTTTAAAATGGACACACACACACAAAAAAAACAGAGATGCGTGGAAGAAAACAGAAAACAACCATCAAAATTGACAGAAGAATAACCAGAATGGCAAAGGCTCACCCATTGATCAGCTCCAGGATGATCAAAGGCAGTCTGGAGTTACCTGTACGAGGTCTGTCCATAAAGTATCGTACCTTTTTATTATTTTTTTAAACTATATGGATTTGATTCATATGTTTTCACGTCAGACAAGCTTGAACCCTTGTGCGCATGCATGAGTTTTTCCCACGCCTGTCGGTGACATCATTCACCTGTGAGCACGCCTTGTGGAAGGAGTGGTCACGCCCCGTTGTCGGATTTTCATTGTCTGGAAATGGCGGAATGATTTGGTTTTTTTTTTCCATCAGAATTTTTTTCAGAAGCTGTTAGAGACTGGCACCTGGAAACCATTTGAAAAATTTATCTGGCTTTCGGTGAAAATTTTACGGGCTTCACAAAGAATAAAGACTGTTAGTACAGCTTTAAGGACGGCCCACAATGGCGCTCGGCGCGCCGCGCTCCGAGCCGTGATGACAGGCACGAACCACCAGATCATTTCTAAATGCATGGTTGTGTGGAGCTGGGGCCGTCGTGTGCACTTTCTCTGGTTATCACAAGAGCTGGACATCAACCATTTTCCGGCAGATTTCACTTTTAACAAAAGATTTTGTCGTGGAAAGCCGAGCGGAGGCTTTGTACGTTTCGGCGTGCCAGAGGACAAGTTCGGACATGCCCAGCTCTCCACAATTTCTCTTATAACTCACTCGACTGGTAAGCATTGAAAGCTGAGATAGGCATGTCCGAACTTGTCCTCTGGCACGCCGAAACGGAGGCGTTCTTTGTCTCGCTCAAACAGCAAATCGGTCGTGACGCACAAAGCCTCCGCGCAGCTTTCCACGACAAAATCTCTTGTTAATTGTGGGCCATCCTTAAAGCTGTAGTAACAGTCCTTATTCTCTGTGAAGCCTGTAAAATCTCCACCGAAAGCCAGATAAATTTTTCGAATGGTTTCCAGGTGCCAGTCTCTAACAGCTTCTGAAAAAATTCTGATGGAAAAAAAACCCAAATCATTCGGCCATTTCCAGACAATGAAAATCCGACGACGGGGCGGGACCACTCCTTCCACAAGGCGTGCTCACAGGCGAATGACGTCACTGACAGGCGTGGAAAAACTCACGCGTGCGCACGAGGGTTCTAGCTTGTCTGACATAAAAACATATGAATGAAATCCATATAGTTAAAAAAAAATAAAAAGGTACGATACTTTATGGACAGACCTCGTAAGTGCTGTGACAGTTAGAAGACGCCTGTGTGAAGCTAATTTATTTGCAAGAATCCCCTGCAAAGTCCCTCTGTTAAATAAAAGACATGTGCAGAAGAGGTTACAATAAGCGAAGTGCGCATCTCAGGCCACGCGGTGCATTATGAGCAGGCTTACGTTTTCAGCTACCAACCAAGCTATGCCGGCGGAAAGCAGTGAAGAGTGCTGTGATTTGGATCATTTCAACCGCTGGAAAGTTGACGATTTAAAGTGTTTTTGTAAGCTCCGCGAATTGCCTGTTACAACCAGGACTACGTACGGCAGTGGACAGAAATGGAAAGACGAGCTGGCTGTGCTTGCGCGTGCTGCATCTGTACAGAAAGTACTGTTAGTGCCGACAAAGGAGGAAGAGCGCGCTGCTGTCGAAAATGACCCATGCTTGTTGATAGTTGGAGAAAAACAAATTTCTGACCCCTTGAAGGTAACTGACAGATGGTTAGACGAAGTCCAGAGACTGAAACTGTGGATATTGCAGAATATTTGCTAAGCAGGGATGAGAAATCACGACTCCGCCGGCTTCATAATGACGACAATGACAGTGAGTCTCACATATAACCTCTTTGGTGTCACGTTTGTTTTGATAAATTGACAGACATACAATGATATGTGCATGCATGCAGTTTGTTTATAGAACATGTCAATTTTACAATATTACGCACCACGTCATTCATGGCGCAACATTACAGTCATACACCGATACACGAAAACAGCGGCACGGTTTCAGGATATTGACAAAATAAATGTGTGCAAGAAACTTACAATTTTAGTCTGTCTTTTACGTCCGTCTGGAACTTTCTTTTCTGTGGTGAAATTGTGTAGAATGAACAGAGGTTTATGACCACATTTCTTCTTCTTTCCGTCTTTGTTTGGACTCGGCGGAGGTTTGCAATCGTGTGTTTTCAGCCACCTTTCAAGCCTATAAATTCCGTTCAAGCATTTGAAAACAGCACAATGCGCCCCTGTCATTATTGTATGTGTCGCTTAAGGCTTAAAGCCTTTGAAACAATCCCTGTAAAAGCCTTAACTTTTACACTCCGCTAATGCTACTGTATACGAAATTCAATGGGAGCAGTGTGAGTGTGGCAGCTGGGATTTTTGCCCCCGTTTGACCCACACATGCGCAGATGCGATGCACACTTTGCTTATTTGCCAAAGAACACATCAACTGGCCTGAAGAGAAATGGAGGAATATTTTGTGGACTGATGAGAGTACAATTGTTCTTTTTTTGGATCCAAGGGCCGCAGACAGTTTGTGAGATGACCCCCAAACGCTGAATTCAAGCCACAGTTCACAGTGAAGACAGTGAAGCATGGTGGTGCAAGCATCATGATATGGGCATGTTTCTCCTACTATGGTGTTGGGCCTATATATCACATACCAGGTATCATGGATCAGTTTGAATATGTCAGAATACTTGAAGAGGTCATGTTGCCTTATGCTGAAGAGGACATGCCCTTGAAATGGGTGTTTCAACAAGACAATGACCCCAAGCACACTAGTAAACGGGCAAAATCTTGGTTCCAAACCAACAAAATTAATGCCTCGCAGATGTGAAGAAATCATGAAAAACTGTGGTTATACAACTAAATACTAGTTTAGTGATTCACAGGATTGTTAAAAAAGCAGTTTGAACATAATAGTTTTGAGTTTGTAGCGTCAACAGCAGATTATTGCGAACACCCCCTTTTCTACTTTTCTTTAGTAATAGCCCAATTTCATAGCCTTAAGAGTGTGCATATCATGAATGCTTGGTCTTGTTGGATTTGTGAGAACCTACTGAATCTACTGGTACCTTGTTTCCCATGTAACAATAAGAAATATCTCAAAACCTGGATTAATCTTTTTAGTCACATAGCACTACTATTATTCTGAACACTACTGTATTTCAGAATATCTCAAAGAATGTTCCCACGAAACCGAAAATTGTTTCATTTTAGTTTCCAGTCTCCTGCATAAAGGAAAAACTTTTTCTCATGGAAAAACAGGGGATTGTTTTTTCCAGGAATTACGCCTTGTGGAAGGAGTGGTCCCGCCCCGTTGTCAGATTTTCATTGTCTGGAAATGGCGGAATGATTTGGGTTTTTTTTCCATCAGAATTTTTTTCAGAAGCTGTTAGAGACTGGCACCTGGAAACCATTTGAAAAATTTATCTGGCTTTCGGTGAAAATTTTACGGGCTTCACAAAGAATAAAGACTGTTAGTACAGCTTTAAGGACGGCCCACAATGGCGCTCGGCGCGCCGCGCTCCGAGCCGTGATGACAGGCACGAACCACCGGATCATTTCTAAATGCATGGTTGTGTGGAGCTGGGGCCGTCGTGTGCACTTTCTCTGGTTATCACAAGAGCTGGACATCAACCATTTTCCGGCAGATTTCACTTTTAACAAAAGATTTTGTCGTGGAAAGCCGAGCGGAGGCTTTGTACGTTTCGGCGTGCCAGAGGACAAGTTCGGACATGCCCAGCTCTCCACAATTTCTCTTATAACTCACTCGACTGGTAAGCATTGAAAGCTGAGATAGGCATGTCCGAACTTGTCCTCTGGCACGCCGAAACGGAGGCGTTCTTTGTCTCGCTCAAACAGCAAATCGGTCGTGACGCACAAAGCCTCCGCGCAGCTTTCCACGACAAAATCTCTTGTTAATTGTGGGCCATCCTTAAAGCTGTAGTAACAGTCCTTATTCTCTGTGAAGCCCGTAAAATCTCCACCGAAAGCCAGATAAATTTTTCGAATGGTTTCCAGGTGCCAGTCTCTAACAGCTTCTGAAAAAATTCTGATGGAAAAAAAACCCAAATCATTCGGCCATTTCCAGACAATGAAAATCCGACGACGGGGCGGGACCACTCCTTCCACAAGGCGTGCTCACAGGCGAATGACGTCACCGACAGGCGTGGAAAAACTCACGCGTGCGCACGAGGGTTCTAGCTTGTCTGACATAAAAACATATGAATGAAATCCATATAGTTAAAACAAAAAAAAAGGTACGATACTTTATGGACAGACCTCGTAAGTGCTGTGACAGTTAGAAGACGCCTGTGTGAAGCTAATTTATTTGCAAGAATCCCCTGCAAAGTCCCTCTGTTAAATAAAAGACATGTGCAGAAGAGGTTACAATAAGCGAAGTGCGCATCTCAGGCCACGCGGTGCATTATGAGCAGGCTTACGTTTTCAGCTACCAACCAAGCTATGCCGGCGGAAAGCAGTGAAGAGTGCTGTGATTTGGATCATTTCAACCGCTGGAAAGTTGACGATTTAAAGTGTTTTTGTAAGCTCCGCGAATTGCCTGTTACAACCAGGACTACGTACGGCAGTGGACAGAAATGGAAAGACGAGCTGGCTGTGCTTGCGCGTGCTGCATCTGTACAGAAAGTACTGTTAGTGCCGACAAAGGAGGAAGAGCGCGCTGCTGTCGAAAATGACCCATGCTTGTTGATAGTTGGAGAAAAACAAATTTCTGACCCCTTGAAGGTAACTGACAGATGGTTAGACGAAGTCCAGAGACTGAAACTGTGGATATTGCAGAATATTTGCTAAGCAGGGATGAGAAATCACGACTCCGCCGGCTTCATAATGACGACAATGACAGTGAGTCTCACATATAACCTCTTTGGTGTCACGTTTGTTTTGATAAATTGACAGACATACAATGATATGTGCAGGCATGCAGTTTGTTTATAGAACATGTCAATTTTACAATATTACGCACCACGTCATTCATGGCGCAACATTACAGTCATACACCGATACACGAAAACAGCGGCACGGTTTCAGGATATTGACAAAATAAATGTGTGCAAGAAACTTACAATTTTAGTCTGTCTTTTACGTCCGTCTGGAACTTTCTTTTCTGTGGTGAAATTGTGTAGAATGAACAGAGGTTTATGACCACATTTCTTCTTCTTTCCGTCTTTGTTTGGACTCGATACTGGTACCTTGTTTCCCATGTAACAATAAGAAATATCTCAAAACCTGGATTAATCTTTTTAGTCACATAGCACTACTATTATTCTGAACACTACTGTATTTCAGAATATCTCAAAGAATGTTCCCACGAAACCGAAAATTGTTTCATTTTAGTTTCCAGTCTCCTGCATAAAGGAAAAACTTTTTCTCATGGAAAAACAGGGGATTGTTTTTTCCAGGAATTACTTCACTAGGAGATATTGCTTTTGGTACTGGAGAAATGAAGGAAATAACTTTAGAGCTCCCCCCCCCCCTCTCTCTCTCTCTCTCTCTCATTTGGAGCCTTGTGTGCAAAGCTGGAGACAGGTCGTCTTGTCACACATCACATCAGCTTATGGGAGCGTATGTGTGTCCATGTGTTTATGTGACTGTGTGTGTGTGAGAGAGAGAGTGGCTGATCATTGAGGTTTCTTTTTATCTTTTAAAACACTCGAAAGTGTGGCTGTACTTGATGGTTTGTTAAATGTTAGGTTACCCTGCCGGGTAGCTGAGCATCTCATCCTGTCTAGGAGTGTCCCAGATTTGAAGCCCAGATATGATGGAGGAATCTCATTTCCGTCATTTGTATCCGTGACCTTATTCTTTCAGTCGTTACTCAAAGTTCATGACCACAGTTGAGGATAAGAGCATAAATCGACTGGTAACTTGTGAGTCTCACCTTCTGACTCAATGTTTTTCACCACAACGGTCCTGTACAGCATCTGTAAAACATCAGATGCCACTCCAATCCATCTATCTATCTCAAGCTCCAACTTACCCCCACTCGTGAACAAGCCCATGAGAAAACTAAACTCCTCACTTGGGGAAATAACTCTCCCCTGACTCAGAGAGGCCAATCCACTGTCTCAACTCAACCTTTATTTCTAAAGCACGGTTGAAACGACAGCAGTCAACCAATGTGCTGTACATAATTTAAAAATGGGCACCAAGTTACCCTAATCATGAATAAATTCATTAAAAGTAACAATAAAATTACAACAGGCAATAAAACTAAGAAAAGACAAAGCAAAATAAAGAGTAAAACATAGTAGGAAATAATTTAATTTGATTTAGTTTAATTTGTTTTATTTACATAGCGCCAAATCACAACAAAGCTGCCTCAGGCACAACGCGTACATAAGGTGTAACCTTACCAACCCATTGTGCAAGCACACAGGCAACAGTGGTAAGGAAAAACTCCCTCTGATGATATTGAGGAAGAAACCTCAAGCAGACCAGACTCAAAGGGGTGACCTTCTGCTTGGGCCATGCTACTGAAAGACTACAAATAAGGTACAATTTGTCAGCATTAAGCAACAGGAAAAAAACTGAAGAAATACTAAGGTGTAACAGAGATGTAATCGTTCATTTAGGAAATGCCAGAGAATCTGGTTTTAGGCACCTCCAGCAACAGTTGGTCAAAAGACCTTAAAGCTCTGGTTGGGATATAAGGAAAAAGAAGCTCCGAAAGATACACTGGGGCCAGGGCATTGAGGGCATTAAAAACAATTAAAAGAAGTTTAAAATCAACCCAGTAACGGACCGGAAGCCAGTGAAGATGAGCAGCAGCATTCTGAATAAGGTGGAAGCGGTTTAGAGAGGTCTGATCCAAGCCAACATATAGAGAGTTACAAAAATCTAGTCTACTTGTGACAAAGGCATGGATAACCTTCTCAAGGTCAGTCCTAAAGGAATATGGCTTGGACTTGGCTAGCAGACAAAGTTGGAAGAAACTTGTCTAACAACAACACTGATCTGCTTATCAAATTTAAAATGGCTGTTAAAAACCCCAAGGTTCCTCACACAGGAGTGAATGTTGGAACCCAGGGGACCTGGGACATCAGCGGAACAGGCTGTGGAAGTGCTCCCCCAAACAGGATAACATCTGTCTTAGACTCATCGAGATTTAATAGGTTAGCACTCATCCAAGATTTGACCTCACTCAAACAATCCAATAATGGCTGCATTGGGTCATTGCCTAATGACCTAAAGGTAAACTTGGACATCATCAGCAAAGCAATGCTAAGATATTTGGTATTTTTGAAAGATAACTCTGAGAGGCAACATGTGCAAAAGGAAAAGAATAGGACCTAGAATGGAGCCTTGAGTGACTCCACAAGTCAGTCATTTGAAGAAAAGTGGCCCAGCTGCACAGAAAAGCTCAGCTCTGTGAGGTAAGAACTGAACCAGGTGAGAGCAGAGCCTGTAATGCCCACACACCCTCTGGCCCTTTAACGTCTGACAGAGATGAAGGTCTGACAGAGATGAAGGTGCTGATTTTCATCCCAGTTGCTTCACACTCTGTCTCAAACCTGCTTAGTGCATATTGGAAGTCCCGGCCTGCCTGATAAAGCCAACAGAACCACATCATCTGCAAAAAAAAAAAAAGAGATGCAACTCTAAGGTCACCAAACTACAGAATGTGGCACAGTGCCTACATTGGTCATATAGAGACCGGATCGCATCCTGCAGCAGTTCCAGTGCCCCATACCCTGGCACCCCACACACGCACACGCACACGCACGCATACACACAGGACACTTAGAGAAACTGGGTCATATGCCTCAACAAAACACTTGTTGACTAGATGGTCATTCTCAAAAGGCCCTTCTAATATCTAATATTGTTCATTCTATTCTTCATTTAATGATTTTTGCTCCAAAAAGTATAGATAAGGATACCATTAAAGTGCCTAACCGATAAGTGTATCGCTCAGAGTAGTAGCATTAAAATCTTAATACCTATCCCTACTGATAAGTGATATTCTTTTACAAATATACGTGTCGCGGCTCGTCTTTTTGGTCTTCTCAGGATGTCGTCTTTTAGATAACACAAACTAATTGCAAGTGATATGCTAGAAAGAGGACACAACACTTTAGAATAATTCAGCCTTAAGCAAGATAAAATGCACAGAGTTTTTAAGTTTATTTAAGCCTTCGACACAAAGCTTAGACAAACTGAGTCCTCTAGAGAGACTGAATATGACAACCGCGCTCGTCTATTTATTGGAGACCCGCGGGCATCGCTCCTCCTTCGACTTTTTTATTTATTTCATTCCCAAGACATGGTTTTCTATTGGAAGCATCCTCTAGTGAACCCTAAGCAGGTGTTAGGCCATTATTTCAATGTGACAAATGCTCCCATTAAAACATGAAGGATTTACAACTGATTTTTTTAAAAGATCTTCAGCCACAGGTGCAGCTGGCCTGAGGCCCCCTCCGCACGTGGCCTCAGCCACACGTGCAGCTGGCCTGAGGCCCCTGCACGTGGCCTGCGGGAAAGCACCTAAAAGGCCTTGGAAAGCCCCTGACAGACTGAATGACTAATAGAGCCCTTTTTTTGGGTTGAACACCTGCTAGTTCAACCAGAGGACATACAGTTCGGATCAGGACACTTGATAGTTCATCACAGTTCAAATATGGACCTAAAAATTCTTCTACAGTCCCTCCTCTGGGACTCGAAAGAGTCCCATTACATCAACTATACTCTTGGGTTGTTTACTGACAAGACATCCTCATTTGTGCATTGCAATAAAAAAGAAAAACACATCACTCGAGTTACTGATAACTCTGGTGCGGATATGAATATCAGTGATACTTCACACGGTAAATATATTGCAGTGCAGGTGAACCTACATACTAAGGCACAAGGTGAGCAATTAGCTGGATTATATCAACACAAGGTGACATTCAAACATTGAGTTTTGGTGTAATTCAAGGCACTTAAAATGGCCACATAAAACAAGTTACATCAACCTCTTAATCATGGCAAAGTAAAGGCTTCACATTGACATCAGTGCAACCAATCATCTTCTGGCATCTATTGACTCACTCAACCAGAGGCTCCAACCCATTATACTTGGTTCTACATATTATTTTGTTAAAGCGTCACACATTTATTATTTAAATGCATCAAATAACCCCTACGTTACCACTATTTAGTCAACCAATCAAGAAACTATTCTAAGGTTAGCGCAGCTATGTCTAGTTAAATGATAAACACAATAAATGGTTTCCCTTCATGTCCGTCCTTAAGTCATTTGCCTTAGTCAATCATATAATGGTTTTCATTATAGGCCATTTCTCAACATTCTCCACTTTGTTTTTCTTCTTTTTCAGCTTGTTTTCTAATGCCCATTTTGGCCAGACGCCAAATTTAGGCGATGCATGTCTCTTGAGGCATGCTATAATTTAAGAAAAAGGGGTCCCTATGGTGCATTTTTACTACTAAATCTACAAACACGCCGTGTAAGGGTCCCCTTTTTATAACTTTGCAATGTGATATCTATGTGTATGCATTTAGCTTTATCTGTGTTACGCAGATGATGGTAAGGACAGACATTTACCCAACTTTCGTTACTAACATATATCCTTCTTTGTTTTTAGTTACACTCAGATTTCTGAAACCAGTCCGCAATTCAAACTCAAGAACCAAGATCATAGTCCGTGTTCAGTGCCATTATGTCAGTCCGCGCTCCTCAGCATTTACTCAGCATCTGAAGTTTTGGGAGAAGTTGGGGAACATGGGGAGGTTGGCCTTTCAGGGGTAGTGGGGGAAGGATCAGGAATTCTGGCTTTCAGACAGTCGTGCAGTTCTCTGATGGATCTTTCCAGCTCCTTGTGCTGCTTGGCCAGGTTGTACAGGGCCCCCAGAGAATTCTTGCCCACATTCAGGGTGGTGGTGGCCAGCCCTAGCTGTTCCCTTTCCATATGCTCCATCATGCAGGCTAGCATGTCCATACTAGACTGAAGACCACACAGTTGAGTATGGAGGCCCTCCTGAGCACAAGAGATGTTGGCATTGTCACGGTGTATCCTGAACAGGTATGCAGCTGTCTGACTTAGTTGTGGCATGATTTCCTCAAATAGCTCATGGGGAATGTGATTTGTGAGGGGCAGGAGCTGCTCCAAGGTTTTTGGAACAGACTCTTGTGGAAGACGAAGCTCTCGAACCAAGATTGCCATGTCCTGTGGGGTGACCATGACCAGATTAAGGTTGTGCAGTCCAGGGGACAGGAAGTACAAGGGGGAAGGCATTTCGTGTGTGGGGGGAGTATTGTTGATGTCGCACAGGCAAGTGGTTGGGACACTCTGGGCATTTAGTAGCCTGTACAAAGCTCCCCTCTGTCCTGGTGGGTGAGTTTGGCTAAGGTCTACCCCTGCTGATCCTCCTCCAGAGGTACTGGGCTGATCAGAATATCTCTCCTGCCTTGGGGGTGGAAAGCTGGGGACAGGTCCTAGCAGTGAATTGGGTCTAGGATGCACTCGGGCGGTTGCTGCATATGGCCGACCTTGGCTGCCTCCCCTGGAGGGTATCGTTGCCCCTGGCACATGTGACTGTCTCCATGGCATCTGCGGAAGGGGTGTGTTCCTGAGTCCAAAGGGTCCTTCAGGTGATGGTGGAGTCCTCGGGCCGACTCTTGCTGCAGGCAGATTCTGTGAAGCCGTCATCGCCAGGTGCTGGAACGATGAAGATCCTTCTGTTGCCAACTGGTTTAGCTGCTGGATGGAAGGCGGCTGTGGCGACCAATCATGTCTCGACCATCCCTCCTGTATATCCTTTTCTCCAAACAGTTCTGAGAGTCCAATCAGACTTGATAGAGGCAGATCAGGCATAGGTCCCTGATCAGGGGAGTCTGGTCTCTCAGCCATACTCCTGTGTCCTAGTAATATACATATACGTTCATTATTACAGCTCCATGTCATTCTTTCAGATATTGTCTATCCTATCCCTCATTTTTGTGGGTGCATGTGTGTGAATGTAAATGTGCGTGCATGTCTTCTTCCTCGTCTACAATATCACCAAGCACGGTCCATCCCAGTCCTCCCTATCTGGGGTGTACGCCACAATATTAGGGAGCTGGGGGCTGTCGGGGAGGATAATTGGTATTTCATCCATTTCCATATATTCTGGTTCTCTGTCTGTTTCGTTTGTGCTTTCTTCTAGGGCTCGGATGGCTAGCAGTGGGAGCTGTCCTACTGTGGATGAAATCAATTTATTGACCAGAAATTTTATCAAGGGAATACCACAACATATTACCAGCAAGACCGCCACCCCTGTTAGTGCCAAGATTACACCTATCTGGTATAACCAGTCTTTCCATGATATCCACCCTCTCCTTAGAGTCCCAAACAGTGAAAACAGTGGGCCAATATTCATTCCATTCCCTACAATGTATCCAGAATCGTCAGTTTCATTTCTCCCTCCTATGGAGTTACTTAACAGTTCCTGTTGCATCTCCTCAAGTGTGATTAAGAGCTCTGTCAAATTTCCGTCTTCCCCTGTACGCATGGGAATAGCTGTGCAACATTCGGTGGCTTTGATCATAATACAAACTCCTTGTTCATCAGCCATCATCATCTCAATAGCTAATCTATTTTGCATTGTCATTAGCGAGGTGGCGTGCAGTTGTTCGGTTAAGGCTCCTACTGCTGCCAATGTCCAGTTCAGGTATCTTTGTTGATTATACCACAAGTAATTAATCCACTGCACCTCCTGGAACCTAGAACGGATTTTTGGAGTAACCCCGAACAGAGCCAATGCCCATCCCCATTTATCCGCATCTTCATCTGCTTTAACTCTGCTACTGTCTATGGCTTCTAACTGTCGGGGTATCCCTTCTGGTATCCCGTTTCTTACTGTGATGTTGTAGTCTGTTTTAAACGTCATTATTCCTCTTCTCTTACGAAGTTTCTGTGGCATGGGTTGTATTGAATTTGGCATTTCAATTACTGTTATAGCTCCTGTGAGCATCACAGGAGCACAAAGGCCCTTCCAATTAGGGGACAGCGATGACAGGAGTTTCCTTCTTTGTCCGCATATCCAAAAGATGTCAGCTAAGGGTACCGTTCCCTTAGCTAAATTTGGAGTAGATACCCATGAAGCATGGGTGAGATTCAGTCCAATTACAGACCCCCCTGTGGCCGGTACTATTTGTTCACACTGTATGCCTGCTGCTGGCAGGGTGTGACAGACGGTAATGTTCCATGCTGTTTTGGCCGGTTTGTATTCTTGCTGCTTTTGCATACACTGTATGTGGTGTTTTGGCTGGGTCGTCCCTACCTGCCAATCGCTTATGTATTGTGCTACTAAGCCTTTAGCTATACAGAATGGGTGTATCATCCCTTTCTCTATTTTAATCATAGGTGGAACGGTTCCTTCTGTACTTAGGGGTACCGGACAAAGTTTACTGTCGGCAGCATATTTTTCATCACCTACTGCCATTTTCATAACACATTGTGTATAGCATTCTGCTTGGTCTGAGTTATGTTGGGGACTCCTATAACAGTTGTTGATATCAGGTAGGGGTTTAGCCTGAGGTATCACACCTTTCCGGTGACAGGCTATGCAAGGCTTTTCACTGATCTGCCTAGCCGAAAATTTCAACCATTGGTAAAATAAATTGGTCTTCAACCCTTGTGTGCGGGCTAGGTCTGTACTGGGATCCCATCTCCCTAAGTGACTGCTTGTTTCTAGGCTTCTAATTGTCCTCTTTTTCCTTGGTTTGATTTTTACCCATTTTGTGGCTTCATGTACTGTAACAGTTACGTCTTGCTTGGTTTCCCTGCATCCTCTTTTATCACAAATTACCTCTATGTTGAGTGTTCCCTCCTCTTCACATTTGATGCTAATGGCTTCGCCTAATATGTAATCCCCCAGCTTTCCCTGTATTCCTATGTTCTTGTAGGCTTTTGATTTAATGTATACCAAATTATATGTTTTTCCTGTGTTTAGAATGCCTTGTTTAGCTGCTATTGCGGCCATGGCCACGGCACAGTCCGTTGTATGTTTTGGATGTCTATTTTCTCCCATACTGACCACCAGTAGTATCGTCAATCCCTTGAATAATTCCTTAATCATTGCTCTGATGACTGTTGAGATGTGCTACTAGATGTGCTACTAAGTGAGCCGTCACTAGATGAGCTGTCACTAGGGATGTGTGGTGTATCTGTGCTTTGTCTGGGTTGTACTTCCTGCGGTTCTTCTGTCGGTAAATCTACTGAGTTGCTGTCCGAGTCTGATGTCTCCTGTGGCCTGTCTATCTGTCGGTCTGTATTTCTGTCTGTCTGTTGGCCTACATCTCCAGTTGTCTCTGAGTCTGCATCTGAGTCTGTCGCTGCTCTATCTGGCAGGGATCCACTACTCTCTGAAGCTGTGCGTCGTCTTTGTTCAATCAGTCTCTGTGAGCGCCTTGGCCGGTGTTCGCCTGGCTGCAGGGAGGCGTGGCCTTCCCTTGGTGCTTCTTCTGGCTGCAGGGAGGCGTGGCCGTCCCTCGGTGCTGCTGTAGGGTCTCTGGCTTCTCCTGCTTCCCCCCTTGGTCCGGCGGCTCTGCCAAGACGAGCTTGCCGAGGCCGCAGGGGCGCTGGGCCACCAACCCTACAGCAGTGGTTTAAATGAAACCAAGTGTCCTTACCGTCTACTTTGACTGCTGTACGTGAGGCAAGAATAACTTTAAAAGGACCTTCTCGGCGGGGCCTGTCCCACTTCTTTTTGAACACCTTGACATAAACCAGATCACCAGGCTGGATGCTCTGATTTTCGAGTGGAATCTCTGCTTCTCTGTCTTCTGTAGCACCTTTGACCTGCAAAAAGATAGTTTTGTGTATTTGGGTTAACTGTCTCAGATAATTATGCCATTCGTCTTGTAGCTGCTCCAGCGATGGTCCTTCGTAGGGTCCTCTCAGGTATGGAATAGGCATCGGCCGACCTGTAAGAGCTTCAAATGGTGTCAAATGGGTTAGTCGGTTAGTTTGTGAGCGCATTGACAATAAAGCAAGCGGCAACGCATCCAGCCAGGTTAGTTTGCCATTGCTGTCTGCTATGATTTTTGCTAGTTTGTTCTTTAAAATGCCATTAGACCGTTCCACCGCCCCATTTGATTGGGGGTGATAAACACACCCAAACTTCTGTTTGATACCCAATTGTTTGAATGTTTCTTGTGTAACCTTGGCTACAAAAGCCCTACCGTTGTCAGATGAGATAGTATCTGGAATGCCAAATCTTGGAAAGACATCTCGGCACAAGAATTTGGCTACCGTTTTATGGTCTTGATTTGCAGAGGCTACTGCCTCAATCCATCGGCTGAATCTGCATATCACTACCAAAACATATCTCATTCGTTTAACTCGATTTTCAGCTCCCATGTCTATGAAATCCATCATAAGATGTCTGAATGGCCCATCAGGGACCGGAATGTGGGCTAAAGGGGCTGTGAATGATTTCCGGACATTGTACTGTGCACATACCTCACACTCATTCAACAAACGGTCCACTGTTGCTGCCATATATGGTGACCACCAGACAGCTTTTAGTTTGTTCATAATTTGGACTCGCGAACAATGATCGGGTCCGTGGGCCGAAATGATTGCCAAAATGTCCATGACTACTGCGCCACAGCTTGTCCGCTGGCCCCTGACTGCGTGTCTCAATAGCGCCTCGTTTAACCCACATTCGTTTTTCTTCTCCACTGGCCCTACTTTGAGCCACTATCAGTGCGTCAAGTGAAACCAGTGGGGCACAATCTTGGATGGTTAGCAGGGGAAACATATTTTCTCCTTGTGCTCCTTTGCGCGCTGCGTCATCTGCTAGGTTGTTACCTTGAGCTATGATGTTATTATTCTTTTGATGACCTGCACATTTAATGATGGCTACCTCAGACGGTAATTGGAGAGCTTGTAACAGTTGGGAAATCGCTTCTCCATGAGTGACAGGGGTGCCATCTGCTCTCAGGAATCCCCTTTGTTTCCAAATGTTTGCATGTACATGACATACGCCATAAGCGTAGGCTGAGTCTGTGTAGATATTAACACGTTGATCTTTAGCTATCTGGCAAGCCATAGTTAAGGCTTTGATTTCTGCCAGTTGGGCTGAACAAGGCTGATCAATTCCTTGGGACTCCAGTAATTCAAAGGTCTCGCCATCCGTGTTTAGTTTAACAATCCCCATACCCGCATGCAATCCCGCGGCATCCCGAAAGCATGAGCCATCCACGAACAGGGTTAGATCTGCATCTATGGCGTGATTATACAAATGTTCTCTGGCTCTCAAAAATTTCTCTGTCTCTGCCACACAGTTATGTGGAGTACCATCTAACGGTGTGGTCAATTTGGTGGCGGGATTCACCAGTGTGACAACGTTGTATTGTTATTTCTGGAGCGGACAACACAACTTCATATCCAGTGCGTCTAGCTTGTGTTAAGACAAAACGTTGACTGGTTAGCAGGGCATGTAACTGATGCGACGTGTACAACGTTACTGCATGTCCCATGATTATGGATGATGCTTTTTGAAATGCAAAGGCAGCTGCTGCTAGACCCTGATAGCATGGTGGCAATCCTGTTTCAATGTTGTCAAGCTTTGTACTATAATAGGCCAATGGTTGTTTTCCTTCATTTGTTTCCTGCATTAGTACAGCACAAGCATATCCATTTTTTTCAGTAACATACAAATGGAAAGGTTTCCCATAATCTGGGTTACCTAACGCGGGAGCAGATTGCATGTCTGTTTTTAGGGCCTCAAAAGCTCCCGTTGCCTGATCTGTCCAGACGAGGAGAGCTGCATTGCTTGTTTGCCCCACTGCTCTAATCATGGCACGCAAAGGTGCAGTTTTTATAGCATAATCACAAATCCACGGCCGACTGTACCCTGCCATCCCAAGGAATGAAAGCATCTGTCCCACTGTTTGGGGTTTGGGAGCCTTGATTATAGCCTCCACTTGGCTTGGGGCTATACATCGCGTGGTCCCACACAACTGTCTTCCCAAGTATTCTACTTGTTGTTTGCAGAACTGCAATTTGTCCTTACTTACTTTATGACCTCCATCTGCCAATGCATGCAATACAATTAATGAATCTTTTTCACACTGTTCTTGAGTCTCTGATGCAATAAGGAGATCATCCATATATTGCACCAATGTACTGGGTATGTCAAGGTGTTGTAAATCTTCAGCCAGGACTTTGTTAAAGATGGCTGGGGACAGGTTCAGTCCCTGAGGTAGCCGTGTATACGTTAGCTGTTGTCCCAGAAATGTGAATGCAAACAAATGTTGTGAGTCTGGGTGCACAGGCACACTGAAATAGGCTGAACACAGATCTATTACTGTGTACCATTCTGCTCCAGCAGGGATGCTTGATAGTATAGTATGCGGATCAGGTACTATAGGTGCATCCATTTCTATTATTGCATTGATAGGACGCAGATCATGTACCAGCCGATACTCTTTGGTATTGTTTTTAGGGATAGGATAGATAGGAATATTGCATGGGCTTGCAGTTTTTATTAAAACTCCAGCTGCCATTAGTCCCTTAATTACTGGTTTTATGCCTTCAATAGCCTGAGGTTTTAATGGATACTGCCTTTGGTGAGGCAGTTTTGCTCCCGGTTTTACTTTTATTTTTACTGGTAAGGCTGTTTTTACTAGTCCTACATCCGTTTTGCTTTTGGACCACACCACTGGTGGTATTTGCTCTAACAATTTCTCTTGTTGGGCCGATAACACCATCTGTCCCTCTGGTCTAGGATTGAGCTCCACTTTTTGAGCTATAGCCTCATCATTTACTTTTAAATTAATTCGTATAAACTGCTGGTCTTTTGACAGATGTACTTGTGGACTTTCCATGTTTTGCCATTCTTCAACTTCTGAGGCTGTCTTTACCATTGGACCTAGGTCATGGGATTCGTACTTTTCTGAGACTAAAAGGGTCACATGAGGTGTGGCATTCGGCACTTGATACCATTGTTGTTCAGCTGAAGTTAGCTTGACAGAAGCTGCGGCCCCTTGGGGGCCTAAATAAATTTCTGTGGTGGTTATGTGAAACAGCCGTTGATTCATCAATGCATCCCAGCAGCATGCATAGTCAGTTTGTTCTTGTTTGGCGTCGAACATCAGGGTGACATGTAAAGGTAAACTAGGTGTACATACTGCTTCATAGTGTTGTTCTGCCCAGGGCTTCCATTTTTCCCATTCCAGTTGAAGATTTGAATTTTCTGGTTGTAACTTCAGCCAGTATACCATGGGTTGCACAGGTCGGACCTTGTTTTCCATGTCCATAAGCACCATAATGTTGGCGAGTGCTTCGTCGGGAAAGTGTATTTGCAGTCCTTGATGGGTACACACTATCTGGGTTTGTAGCTTACATAAAATGTCTCTTCCCAGCAAATTCACAGGTGTATTTTGTGAGTATAACAGGGGTGCTTCAATTGTTTTTCCTGCAATCGTTACAGGAAGTGGGCGTGTAAACGGTATTATTTGAGTCTTCCCAGAGAAGCCGATGGTCTTAATTACAGACCCAGAGAGGGGGAGATGAGCGCCCATTTTCCCTATGCAAGAGTATGTTGCCCCTGTATCCACCATGAAAGGGAAATCTCTGTTTTGTATATTAACAGTGACAGTTGGCTCTTCCTTAGGTATCATCGAAATAGCCAATGCCACCGTTTCCCCCTCTGTCTTCTCTAGGCCCCCCTATTGCCAATAGGCAGAGGGTCCAACCCAAGGTCGGGCCGGACAATTTCTCATTCGATGTCCAGGTTGTCCACAGCTCCAACACTCATTAGAGGGTTGATCCCCTATTGGGGGTGTTGGTCCCATAGGCGGTCCCGCTTGACTGTTCCTGGGAGCTGAGTTCTGGAATCTGCTTCCAAATGAAGGTTGGCGAGATCCTCTTCGCCACCCTCCTCTTTGACCTTGAAAGTTCCGTGACTCTCCTCTCCACCCATGACTGTAGGTGGGTCCATTTCCGGGTGTGCCAGTGCTATGGTAGTGATAGTGATGCTCCACTGGTGCTGAGACTTCTCCTGCAGCAGTGCTCCCTGCTGCTCCTTGGGGGCTCTGTGTGGCTGTTACCACAGGTGCCTGTAAGGTGGCAGCAGTGTTTGCCGTAGGGCCTGTGCTTGCCGACTCAGAAGGAACAGGGGTCATCATTGGTGCCTGGGTCTTTGTTTTTTCTTTCTTGACTTTGGTTAGCTCTCCCAACTGCATCTGCACCAATTTTTTCGTCAGGGATTTTGCTGCATCTTCTTCTTTTTGTTTTTCTTTCTTGTAGATTTCAAGATGGTGACAAATATGCTCAGAGTATAAAGCCCAATTCATTTTTGATAGTCCCACAACTCCATCTAGGGCTTTCTGAACCTCATCTGGTAGAGCCTTTTTTACAGTTATTTTAAACAGGATTTCAGTTGCTGGAGAATGGTTCCATGCATTTCCTGTTTCCTCCGCCCATCTCTTCTGGAATCGGTGCAGGAACTTCTTTGGGCACTCTTCAGGTGTCCACTCTTCATCATCCAATTTAGAGGGATCCAAGACCTCAGGGTACTTTCTTCTCAGTCCTTCCCACATGGAGTTTCTATTGCGATTAAAGGGGACTTCATCATGTTGATTTGTGCCCATCATTTGTGTTAGTCCAACCTTTCCTGCTAATTCTTCAGTGTCATGTTTTCCCATGACATGCATTAGCAAGGCTTTTATGTCACCTAAAGACAAGGCTACCCCTGCAGTGCCTTCTTCTAAGGCAGTTATCCATCTCCCAGCTCCTTGGGTGATGTCTGGCAGTCTGTTGGCCAGCCCCACCATGTCTGTCCAGCTCCATGGGGTATACACATGATGACCATTTCTAACCACCAATGGGCATATGAGGTCTTCGTCCTCCTCTTCTTCTGTGCGGACTCCATACTGTCTTCCAGATCGAGTGCGACTGACTGGTTCCAGGCAGTCCATCCAGTCGGTTATATTCTGTTCTAAAGCCGCTATGTCTTTGGCTACACATTGTTGTCTTTGCCTGAGTCGGGCCTCTTTTACAGTCTCAATGATGATCTCACCAGAAATCTTTCGGGTGGGTGGCTCTATAATGTGATTCCCTTGATTGGGCGTCGATTGTTGTAATATTCTTCTTTCCTCGGCGTCCCTATGTCTTTGTATTCTTTCCATCGCTAGCCGAAGTTGCTCAGCTAGTTCTTCATTATCTCTTCTGGCCAGATCCAGTGTGTCACAGAAGCTCTTGTGCCACTCTTCGGAGCCTCTATAGCCTGTGAAGGTCCAGTCGGCTGACTTATGGTGGGAGGGGACGGTTTTCAGTGGACCTCGATGTGCAGGCGGAGCCTTCAGGTCTCTCTCTTTATCCTCGTCTGCCTCCGTGTCACTGTTATTTGTGGCCCCCCCTGCTGGTCGTGGTGTGCGACCACTTACTTTCGGACTTGGAGACCTTGTATGATCCATTTGACAGACTGAGGACCTGTCTCCTTGTGTCTCTCGAGCTTTTAGTGTCAGTGTGAATTTGCCCTCCACATCCATGCCTTGGTCCTCTTCACGAGTTCCTAATACAAATTGTCCAGCTGTCTTCCCCATATCATGACGTTTATATGGGGGTGGCTCTGCTTCCCAGCTCGGTGCACTGGCTTTAGTCTCTTTGGATCTTTCCTCTGTCATTTTTTCTCTTTTCTGCTGTAGCCTCTGTGCTTCCTGCTTGAACAAGGCCAAAACTTCTTTTTCTTCAGTGCGTTTTTTGTTGTTTTTTACGTTCTTCTGCTGATCTTTAATTTCTTTTTTCTGTATTTCTACCGCAACTGCTTCACACATCACCGGATCAAATGATCCCACCAAAGGCCATTGCCTGCCCCCATGTGACCTTTTGTGCCACTTTCTCATACATTGGTTGGCCTTAGTGCGTTTTCCTGGATATTTTCTTAGTACTAAGTCTAGCGGGGTACTTTCCCGACCTTGACCTTGAGAGTTACCCATGTAACCCTGACAAACGCTATGTGAGGTGTTTCTATGGTGTTCTGGTAGTCCCTCAGGGGCTGTCCTGATCCAGACCAATAACTTGCTGGCTGTAACACCTGTTTTGTATTTTAAACCCTTAAAAGGATTAAATTTCCAACTGCTATGCCCGTCTTCTTTTTCTTTAACTAAATATGAAAATTTACCTGTTTCCCACCGAACCTTCCTTGGGACCACAGTCAGAGTCAACCTAGGAAACAGTTCTTCACCTGGATCGGTTGGTAGTGTTACTAAATGATTTAATGGTATGCTAAGTTCTTTATTAGGGTCAGCACAAAGCAGCTCCAGCCACGGGGTTAAACCCTGATGCCACAGACGTCTTATCAGCAGCTCCCAATTAATTAGAGGGAATTGTTCTTTCTTTTGCTTCAGATTGATTACCTTAGTAATCTGCCATAATTTCTGATTGATCTCTTGTTCGTCCTGCCAATGTTCTGCTCCTACCCTGTCAAAATAGGTCCTTTCCAGCCAAAAATGTGTCCTGATTCCCTGGGTTTCAATGTCTCCGTCAGTCAAGTAATGTTCTGGGAGTATTATTTCATCATCACTTAAGTCTCCCATCAATGACTGTCCCAAGCATTGATCAGTCTGTCAGCTTTTTCACTATAATCTAAGCTTTATCTCTTTTGATTTATAACCAACTTTATTTATTTAATCCTCTTACAACCCTAACACCTCCTAATGTCTTTGCTCCCGACTTTCTATTTCCCTTCTAATTTAATTTTTTTTTTTTTTTTTTAACTTTCTGCTTCTCGTCTTTTTCTGCTATGTTTGTTTATTAGTTTTCTCTCTTTGAAATAATATCTACCTTCTCTGTATTTACATAGCACTCTTCTCCTGTCTTTTTCTTCACTGTCTGTTTCACACTTTCCTCTCTGCCTGTCATGCACCTCCCAAGTCCTCCTGTTGGGTCTAAATACCTCCCCCTCGTACTCTTTCACATTAATCTTGTATGTCAGCCAGCCTGCAAGTTCTCACAGCTTTACACAGATTACTCTCCACTCTCCCACACACCAATCTTCAAAAGCTTTATACACAAAAATTATTAAAAACAACTTTCTATATATCTCTATCTAGACTTCTGCCACTTTTCACTCCGCGGCTTTAAACAACCTTTTTATTCACTTAACACCAATGTGTTCTGTTTAAGCATGTATCTCTTCTTCACGTTAGACAGCTTCTCCGGCGCTGTCAGCAACTTCATATATTACTTTTTTCAAGCCCTCTTTGAGCGTACAATATTTCATTTACTTCTACGCCTTACCGCGCCTCGCGTGCGTATCCTGTGCTTAATATATTATTTTCCACCAGCTCCTTTCTGAGCATACAATATTTCATTTACTTCTACGCCTTACCGCGCCTCGCGTGCGTATCCTGTGCTTAATATATTATTTTCACAAGCTCCTTTCTGAGCATACAATATTTCATTTATTTCTACGCCTTACCGCGCCTCGCGTGCGTATCCTGTGCCTTTCTGCACTTTCTTCTGCCTTTTTTTTTTTCACTTACTGAGCTCCTCGTGAGCTTAATGTGCCTTTGCACTGAAAATATTCTCTTTTTCTTTTCTTATAAAAAAACTCATATTACTGTGTACTTAATTACTTATTCTTCTCCCACGCCCCACAAGCGTGTATTTGGTGCCTTACTGCACTATTTTCTGCTTCATTAATTCTCATGTATTCTGCACTAACTCTCTATTTATTTTATTATTTTTTTTATAGTTTTTCTCTTTTCTTAAAAAATGACGTCCTTTATTGAGCTCTTTTACTTACTGTCAGCTGTGCTTCTTTGCACTTTTCTCTTTAAATCTCTTTATCACGTACGGTATTTCTACTGCGCCCCCTCAGGCGCTTATCTTGTGCTTTCTCTGCACGTATTCTCTTGTTAAACTCTTTTTTTCTCACTTATTTCACTTCAGTCTCTGTTAAACTCTTTAAATAACCTTGTATTACCTTGTATCTATTTGTCAGTATACTCCCCTAAATTAACCCCTACAGCGCATGCTATCAGCCGGCACGTTAGTAACGAATTTCAACACCAATTATTCCCCAAACATCCAGGTTAGTTCTCCACGCACTCTTTCCGCACCAGAGTTCATGAACATTCCTGAACTTTCACTCACATAGACATTCTTTTTCCCGGGAACACACACACCTTCTGAGCATTTTATCTACAAGGCCTGATAATTTTCAATCTTATCTTTTTTAGTCTCTTATCAATTTTCTTAGTCCAGGTTCTTTTGGGTAAGAGGCAATTAAAAAATATCTCCTGTCAACTTGGGCGGAAATCCCGACTCACTCCTCCAGATCGTGCAGAAATTATAAAAGGTTTCTGCTTACCTTTTAGTCGTGATCACTGTTATTTACGGTCTGGAGGGATGAGCTGGACTGCCCCAGGCTGCCGGAATGCCCCTGGACCCTCCTGAAGCTGGCTCGCCAAGTTCTGTCACGGCTCGTCTTTTTGGTCTTCTCAGGATGTCGTCTTTTAGATAACACAAACTAATTGCAAGTGATATGCTAGAAAGAGGACACAACACTTTAGAATAATTCAGCCTTAAGCAAGATAAAATGCATAGAGTTTTTAAGTTTATTTAAGCCTTCGACACAAAGCTTAGACAAACTGAGTCCTCTAGAGAGACTGAATATGACAACCGCGCTCGTCTATTTATTGGAGACCCGCGGGCATCGCTCCTCCTTCGACTTTTTTATTTATTTCATTCCCAAGACATGGTTTTCTATTGGAAGCGTCCTCTAGTGAACCCTAAGCAGGTGTTAGGCCATTATTTCAATGTGACAAATGCTCCCATTAAAACATGAAGGATTTACAACTGATTTTTTTAAAAGACCTTCAGCCACAGGTGCAGCTGGCCTGAGACCCCCTCCGCACGTGGCCTCAGCCACACGTGCAGCTGGCCTGAGGCCCCCGCACGTGGCCTGCGGGAAAGCACCTAAAAGGCCTTGGAAAGCCCCTGACAGACTAAATGACTAATGGAGCCCTTTTTTTGGGTTGAACACCTGCTAGTTCAACCAGAGGACATACAGTTCGGATCAGGACACTTGATAGTTCATCACAGTTCAAATATGGACCTAAAAATTCTTCTACATACGCTTTTAAATGTACCACTGCATGGTAGAGACATGGTACATTCAAAAGAGCTGCTGCACTGGACGCAACATATTTTATTGTATTTTCTAAATTTTTAATACATTGATCTAAAATCTTTTTCATATATTACACTATGTTTATGACCTAAATAAACCCATTTCTATGGAAACAGTTGAAAACAGTTCATCCACATAAATAAAGGCTGATTTTGTCAAATGATTTGAAGATGTTCTGAAAACACATTTTATATTTTCAGCTTTAGAGCCAAATTATATATTTTAAACAGCATTGTAGACAAATATGTGTGTTAGCTGATATTGTGCAGCACGCGGGCATTATACTATATGCAAGTACCGCAAAAGGGGATTTTTTTATGACTAGGTGTATGTAGTCAAATTGTGGATGCGCAGTACTTCTCCACCCACTTCAAAACAACCTCCACCAGTTTGTTCAAAAAGTAATGCGATGTGGATGACAGGACTGAGCGGAGGCGAGGCACAGACAGAAGCTAGACACAAATGCAGGCTCACAACAGGATGTATGATTAAAGGATGGTTTAATTCAGGCCAGGGTTTGGTAACAGGAAGGCAGTCCGCGGAGCAAAAGTACCAGGCAGGGACAAGACAGAGGACGTGGTCAAAAACAAGCAGGGTCAGTACACAAGCGAACGGAGTTATCAGGGCTGAGGCAAAAAGCAGGATCCGGTAAACAGAACAGAATCAAAAACACGGCTTGGCGTAAACAGGACAAGAGCTGATAAGTGAGTGAACTCAACAAACTAGCAGGGAGGAAGTGAACTGAAGCAGTTTACATAAGAACAGGTGGTAATAGGATAATGAGGTGCACGTGGTGGAGGACGGGCCTGGAAGGGGGCGTGGTCAGGTGAAAACTAAGCGGCAAAAGAGATGCAGAAAGGCGGTGACAAATGGGCAAGTAAACGACAGACAAATGGGGCGTGGCCAACAGTGATGAGAAAGTGCAGGTGCAGAAAGAGAGTGCAGTGATCAGAAGAAGACTGATAAAAATGAAGCTGGGTGTGAACACGTGAGACTGAGATGAGTGCAGACAGAGCAGACGAGGACAGGATGAGACAGACAGGTGAGCAGTGAAGAGAATTACAGACAAGACAACTAAAGATCATACAAAGAAAACATGAACAGGAATCTAAATTGAACAGGACTTAAAAGCAAAACAGAAGATGATAAACAGAATAATAGGAAATTAAACACTGACAAAACTAAGCCGGAACAGACAGACAAAACTATAAGATAAACAGAAACTAAGTGATAACAAAACCTGGCATAACAGTACTACATAACAGAAATGAGAACAGCAAAAAAATAGGCAAACAATAACTAAATGATAAACCATGAAAACACAGACTGATAGAACAAAACTAGAACGGAACTGGAACATCGCTGAAGTATAAAAGTAACAAAGAAAGAAAGTGCCAAAGCAAAAATAGAACATAGAATAAACACATGATGAAAATAGCAATTAATAAAACAAGGCTGGGGCAGAAGAAGCAGAACCAAATAAAGAGGGAAAATAAGGACTGAAGCCTGGAACTGGGCGGGACATGACAGTGGAGGGTTTCACTTGGTGCTGGATTCCTTCGGTGTTATTGTTAGTGATTTGTGAACAATTTATTACTTTGGAGACTCTTTTGTGCTTGTGATGACTGTAGTTCCTGTCAGGAGTTGCGTTTTGGATTTGGTTGTCTGTTTTATTTTGTTCTGTTATTTTGTGTATTTCATTGGTTCTGGTTTGTTTATTCTCTTGCTGGGTTTTTCTGCTTGGGTTTGTCTGTCTCTGTTACTTTCGTCTCTCTCTCTCTCTCTCTGGCCACGCCCTGGTTCTGGTACTTTCTGATTTGCTGATTGCCATTTGGGGTTACATAAGCTCACTGAGGGTGTTTGTCCCTCGCCAGTTTATCGCACCTTGTGCCTTCATTCCAGTTGTGTACCTGTGTGCCTGCCTTCCTTGTATGTACCTGACCTCCAGCCTGTTGTTTTGACCACACCTGTTTTCTGGACTGCTTACTCGTGTACCGACCTCTGCTAACCACAATCATAGTCTTAAAAAACCAGAGCTGTTTGTTTGAGCTGTGCATTTGTGTCCTGCCATTCCTGACCATCCAGCCTGATAGTTCAAACTGGTCAATGATGGACACAGCCAGCTCTAACATGTTCCACCTGGCGGGACAACACTGCAGTATTCAGCTCGCACAACAGCAAGCCCACCTCACAGCTCTCTCTTCCGGGTTTAGCAACCTTGCTAAACGCCAGAACTCATTCATGGAGTCAGTGAGCACCCAGATGGGACAATTACTGTCTAGCATTGATCATCAGGCTTCTACTGTTCCACCCACCGGCAGCACCAGTGTGCCTCCACCAGGGCTGTCAGCAACCGCACCGGCTTCCGTACCCAAACCGGAATACTGCAATCTGCTGTCACCACCTGAACATTTCTCAGGTGAGTCCGGAGACATCATACCATTTCTTACTCAGCGTGAGTTGAATTTTGAACTCATGTCACATAAGTTACCATCCGACAGGATAGCTTACGTCATCACTCACCTGACTGGTCATGCTTTGGCGTGGACAACAGCTGAGTGGGGTCGCCAATCTGCCACCTGTGCCTCTCTTCTAGCATTTACATAAGCCCTGCAATTGGTCTTCCAACACACCTCTCCGGGGTGAGAAGCAGCTCGATCCCTGATGAGGCTGAGGCACGGCGGACACCGAGTCACTGACTATGCTGTGAACTTCTGCATTCTGGCAGCCAGGAGTGATTGGAATCCCACTGCGCTCCATGACATGTTTTTTCAGGGGCTAGCCGAAAATATCCAGGATCAGCTGGTAGCTGTAGATCTGCCCGATGACCTGGACCAGCTGATTGTTCTCGCCATACAGACCGACCAGCGTCTGCAGGACCGCCCCCGCCATGCCGCCCGGCTGCCTGACCGACGCTCCGCAACACCTCCTGTCTGCACATCCTCCTCCAGCCATGTGAGAACGGATCTTCCACACAGCGGCCGCGTCATGCGGCTGCATCATGCGACCACGTCACTCTCATCTTTCTTCCGCCAAGAGGCAGCAACACTGAGAAGGCGAACTTTGTTTTTACTGTGGACATTCTGATCATATGATAACCAATTGTCAAGCCAGGGGTGCCACCATGCAGCCAAAATCCAACATATGGGTGAGTCTTAATTCCATTAGTCCATCCTCTGCACAAAATGTAATTCCAGCTAAATTGTCCTCTGAGAATTTGTCAGTTTCCATTTTAGCTTTTGTTGATTCTGGTTCTGATGCTAACTTAATTTTGTCTTCTCTGGCCAGGTCTCTGCACCTGAAGTTGTTAAAACTCTTGTGCTCTCTGGTGATGCGCGCGGTGGATGGCCATGAATTAGGTAGTATGGCTCACCATACTCAGTCAGTTTCCTTAACTGTGGCAGAAAACCCCTCCAAATCTATTAGTTTTCATGTATTTCACAATATGACTCATCCACTGATCCTGGGGCACCCCTGGTTACAACAACACAGCCCTAATTTTGATTGGTCAAAGGGAAAGATTGTTTTGTGGGGTTCAGCCTGCAAGAAATCATGTCTGTCTGAACCAGTGCTTTCCCAGGTGGAGTCTAACCCGGATCTCGCAGGGATTCCATTGTGTTATCACGACTTAGCACTGGTATTTAGCAAAAGCAAGGCTAAATCATTACCGCCCCACCGAGAATATGATTACACAATCATGCTTCTCCCTGGGGCAAGCCCACGTTGGGGAAAGCTCTTTTCACTGTCTGTCCATGAACACAGTGCCATGAATGAATATATACATCGAGTCCTTCACCGCTGGGTTGATTTGTCATTCTTTGTCGCCTGCAGGGGCGGGGTTTTTCTTCGTCAAGGACAAATTGCTCCGCCCTTGTACTGATTATCATGGGCTTAATGACATCACCATTAAGAATCGTTATCCATTACCTCTCATCTCCTCTGCTTTTGAGTTGTTTGAAGGAGCTAAAATTTTTACTAAACTGGATCTCCGCAACGCATACCATTTAGTAAGGATAAGAGAATGAGATGAGTGGAAAACAGCTTTCAACACACCTACTGGTCATTATGAATACTTAGTCATGCCATTTGGCCTCACCAATGCTCCTGCAGTGTTCCAGAACTTGGTTAATGATGTGCTGTGTGAATTTCTAAACAAATTTGTTTTCATTTACCTTGATGATATTTGGATTATCTCTCCCAACCCGAAAACCTACACCGAACATATGTGCACTGTACTCCAGGCCTTGTTACGCCACAACCTATTCGTTAAAGCAGAGAAATGTGAATTCCATAAACCGACTGTTAAGTTTTTGGGTTTTGTAATTGCGGAGGGGGAGATTAAGATCGACCCTGATAAGTTTGCCGCAGTATGTGACTGGACTGTTCCCTCCTCACGGAAGGAGGTACAGAGGGTTTTGGGAAGAGGGAATTCCTGGGCTTTGCCAATTTCTATCGTAAATTCATCCACAATTACAGTACTATTGCAGCTCCACTACATGATGTCACGTCGTCCCTCTGGCCGTTCGTTTGAGCACCGGAGTGCAACGAGGCTTTCGGGGCTCTAAAGAAAGGCTTTACAGCGGCTCCCGTGTTACTCCTCCCTGGCCCCGCTCGCCAGTTCGTGGGTGAGGTGGATGCTTCCAGCATAGGTGTGGGTGCAGTTCTCTCGCTGTGTAATCCCACTGACAATAGAATGCATCCGTGCGCCTATCTGTCAAAGAAGCTGACCACCGCTGAGTGAAATTACAGCATCGGAGACCGCAAACTGCTGGCGGTGAAAGTGACCTTGGAGGAGTGGCGCCATTGGTTGGAGGGGGCACAAGTGCCATTCCTGGTTTACACTGATCATATATTAAACGATGCAGGACGCGCAATTAACCTGAAACTTGGTGCGATCCAAAAAAATTCTCGCACGAATGAAAAATCAGCTGAAAAAGGGCCAAAACTCACACAATGTAAACCCAGTTTAAGTACTGAACATCTGGCACCAGTAGATCATGGCAGTGTTCTATTTATTTTTGACACCGGTTATATCAGACGGTTATCTAATTACAACTTGGCTTTTTTTTTTGTTTTTTGGAAAATGCCTCTTTTTACAAATAAAAAAAATGGAATATTTTACAAAAGCACATTTATCTGTAAACACCAACACACGTCACATTAACGTGTAGGTTTATGTGGTGTGTCCATAAAGTAACGGTCCTTTTTATTTAAAAAAAAAACTATATGGATTTCATTCATATGTTTTTACGTCAGACATGCTTGAACCCTCATGCCACCGACATGCCTATCTCGGCTTTCAGTGCTTACCAGTCGAGTGAGTATAAGAGAACTTGTGGAGAGCTGGACATGTCCAAACTTGTCCTCTAACACTCCGAAACGGAGGTGTTCCTTTGTCTCGCTTCATCAGCGAATCGGTCGTGACGCGCGAAGCCTCCGCGCAGCTTTCCATGACAAAATCTCTTGTTAAAAGTGAAATCTGCCGGAAAATGGCTGATGTCCAGCTCTTGTGATAACCAGAGAAAGAGCACACGATGGTCTCGTATCCACAGAGCCATCAGCTTAGAAATGATCCAGTGGTTTGTGCTGCGACGTCGTAGCTCGGAGCGCAGCGCACCGACTGTCCTTAAAGGGGTCCTTAAAGGGGTCCTTAAAGCTGTAGTTATAGTCCTTATTCTCTGTGAAGCCCGTAAAATTTTCACCAAAAGCCAGATAAATTTTTTGAATGGTTTCCAGGTGCCAGTCTCTAACAGCTTCTGAAAAAAATTCTGATGGAAAAAAAGTCCTTTTCATTCCGCCATTTCCAGACAATGAAAATCCGACGAGGGGGCAGGACCACTCCTTCCACAAGGCGTGCTCACAGGCGAATGACGTCACCGACAGGCGTGGAAAAACTCACACATGCGCACGAGGGTTCAAGCATGTCTGACGTAAAAACATATGAATGAAATCCATATAGTTTTTGAAAAAAATAAAAAGGACCATTACTTTATGGACAGAACTCGTACATAATGAATGACTCAACCAATCAGTGTTTAGCGGAGGCACATTTTACCCAGAATCCTTTGCGATCTGTCTGTGTTTGTTACAAAACTTCAGAATTAGTGCATTATTCAACATTAAAAGATATATGTTATATTTTAACTTTGTACAAATGACAGAATTGACATTAATGGAGTTATTCTATTAGTATTCATTTTATTTATACACCAAACCATAACTCAGCATTGCTTTATTTTCCGAGACCTCCGCCTGACGGCAGTGTTGTGATTAAGTAGAGAGTTGAGCTCCTTGTGGCTCCTCTCAGCTTTGCTTCTGTGCTGGAAGCCATGTAGTAAACAGGAGCTTCCAGCAGGGGGCAAGATGTTCAAAGACAGAAGTCCTGGCTCATTGTTTGGGTCTGTTGTTGCTTTTGATGCTACCAGAAGCGATTGTGGTGTTAAAACTCAAAATCAGCTTATTAGTAGTTGCAAGTGTACCGGAGACGATACTGGAATTTATCGGTTATCTGTAACTTCTGATACATTTTTGGGTGGTTTATCATTTTATCTTTATCAAAGATAACTTTTCAGTTATCTGATTATCTGTTATCGAAGTTAATTTTTTGGTTATCTGTGCCCACCACTGACCCGAACATTGTTGTTCTTGACTACAATTCTACTTTTATTTAGATTTTTTGGGGGGGGTGGACAACAGGACTAGCTACCCACTGTTACAAGTGGCAATCCACTGTGGTTATTCTTACTTATGTGGACAACAAGAAGAAGATTCGGTCAGGCTACAGTGTTGGTAACCGGCAGAGTAACTAAAGTTTTAGATGTAGACCCTGAACATCAGAGGTATGGTACCTAAGGATGTGCCTGTGATTCACGATTGTTTTTTAGAGTAAACGTTCGCTATACATCTTTTGTAGTATGAGTCAAGTATTTGCCTTTGTGGTGTGGCTATGCAAACTCAAATTTTAAACTTGGTCTGTTACATTTATGCTTTGGTGCACGGCATTAGACATAGAGGTGCATGTATAAATGGCATAGATTTGAGTCGAATGCTCCTTTACAATGCTCCCTTACAAGTGTGAGTGTTGAATAATTATTTAAACAAATTTCATTGTTGCTAATCGCGCCATAAAAATATAGGCATGTCAAATATATAAGGGAACACTAAATTGATGTTGTACAAAGAGGAAGACAGAGGACTGGGTGAAGTTAATGAAGAATAGATAAACAGTAGATGTAATGGAAGTAAAATAGATAATACAGATATTATTTTAGGTACCCACATCAGACAAAGGAATAATCCAGATTATAATTTCGGTGGATACAATATGTAGACTTCACAGATGGAGACCAAAATCTTACAATAGGCACGATTGTATTGGTACGATTTCAGAATTATTGGGGATGCTTAAAGGACCTGCTGACATTTATCTTGGTACAGCAAAATAATGGATGGTAAATGGTAAATGGATTGCATTTATATACCGCTTTTCCATCTGCATCAGACGCTCAAAGCACTTTACAAATAATGCCTCACATTCACCCCGATGTGAGGGTGCTGCCATACAAGGCGCTCACTACACACCGAGGGCAACCAGGGGATTAAGGACTTTGCCCAAAGGCCCTTAGTGATTTTCCAGTCAGACTGGGATTTGAACCGAGGGTCTCAATCCCAAGGCTTTAAGCACTCAGAGAACATCAACTCCGGATGGAACCTTATGGGACTATACCACCAAGTTAGTGAAGGTTTGTGCCGAGTTATATTGGTATTGAGGGGGACATATATTAAGACATACCCTTCCAGAAGATTGGAATGGAATATCCACCATTGTTTCCTTAATACTCCATTAACTATACTATATCTTTGGAAACCCTGAGACAGGTTTTAACAGAACCTGTTCACAGTCACCCCGTTCAGAATCAGACCACCCACCCTTCAGACTAATGAATCTCTTCTCAAGCCCAGTAGCCGATAATGAAAGCAGCTGCAGACAGACAGACGATGAGGTTCAGGTTAACAATAAGTCTTAGATGAGGCTTCTCCTCCAATGATCTGACAGCCGCTTCACGTGTAGGAGGGGTTACATGTTTAGCTCCTCCTTCCTTCTGTGGTGTCATCCCACACAACCAGTAGAGGGCAGTCACGATCCTGGACTGGGTGTGAATGCTGGACTCACTGGATTCAGACTCTGGAACAATATAGAGTGTTTTTACCAGTAACAGACAAAACAGCAACAAAATAGTATGAGAACATGACTTACCGTTTGTTTGATGACAGGCACTCCCTTTGCCGCTTTGCTCATTTCTCTCAGTAATGTGATCAGTCTGAGGAGTAATCTCCACAAATCTCTTAGTGCCAATCTTCAGAGTAAAAATTTCCTCTTTTGGCTTTTTCACAGGGTCAAACCTTGTGAACCATGTGAGCTGACTAATCTGTTCCAAAAACATATATGTCAGAACATCTGAAACCTTATTCACAATTTAAAAAGCATTTCTGAACTTTGAGGATGAAGGCAAACTCCTCTAGTGTGGATATGTCATTTCTGAATTTAGTACTCCAAGTTTTGGTCTCTGATGATTCACAAAGATTCACATTTGAAGAAACTCCAAAGGCTGAGAAGTTAGATGTAGTGGTAAATGGTTTTAATGCTCAACAGCTTAGTAAAGAATTTTAAGAAAGTCTAAAACGGGGTAGAAACATGAGTATTTGTAGCACCACGCAACACAGGCCTGTTCTGGTTGTACACACTAAGTGAGCATCATCTAATGACCAGAAATGCACAAAAGAGGCTACAGCAATCTCTGTGAACTGTGTATTACTTCCTTCCTTTACTTTCCTGGGAACACTGGCCACTTGAGTGGATATGATTCAAAGCAGAGGCAATTTGGTAGCCTTCATGGACAAACCTCACCGAAATGGACCTTCTCCAGTCATTGAAGACAACCTTAACCTATCAGGGTGGATGGTCTGGAATTGCAGGACACAAATGCATGGCTCAAACAGTTTTTAAAAGGCTTTACTGTTGTGGATAGCAGAGGTCGGTACATGAGTAAGCAGTCCAGAAAAATCAGCAGTACAAAAATCACCAGGCAATCAGCATGGTTGAGGCAACAGGCTGGAGGTCAGGTACACACAATGAGGCAGGCAGGACGAAGAACACAGGAACAGAACTGGAATGCAGGCACAAGGCACAACAAACTGGTGAGGTACAAACACACCCAGTGAGCTTATAAAACCCCAGGTGATAATTGGCAAATCAGAAACAGGTGTGCATGGAAAGAACCAGAACAAGGGTGTGGCCAAAGAGAGACAGAAACACCCATCACCAAGAACCAAGAGAAAGACAAGCAAAGCAGAGACAGACAGACCCAAGCAGAAAAAAACCCAGCAAGAGAATAAACAAACCAAAACCAATGAAAGCAAACCAAAACCAATGAACTCCCCCCAATGCTGACCCCAGACAGCCCAGGCAAGGCTGGATGTGAGGCATGGAACTCATGGATAAGATCAGGATCCAAAATGAAGTGGGAGGGAATCCATGACCGTTCCTCGGGGCCACCATCCACACATCAAGAGGGAGGTGGGGGAATGGCCGGAGGGCATAAAGAGCTGGTTTTGACAGGTTTGACATGGCTGATGTGAAAGGTGGGATGAATGCGCAAAGGCCTTGTAAGACGGAGCCGAACAGACACTGGGTTAATAATTTTAGATACCATGAATGGACCGACAAACCTGGGAGCCAGTTTTCTGGGCAGGCCTTTCAACAGGAGATGGCAAGTGGAGAGCCAAACTATCTGACCGGACTCATACAGCGGAGCAGAGGACCTCTTCCGGTTAGCAGCAGACTTATAAGCATGTGAGGTTCGAAGCACAGTTCTTCTAGCCTGCTCCCAGGTTCGTTGACAGCAGAGAATGAGACGGAGTGCTGAGGGGACTAAGGAGTTGAGATCTGTGGGTGGTAACAAAGATGGTTGATGACCATAGACGACATGAAATAGAGAGTAACCTGTAGATACAGAGGGCAGGTGATTAGGAGCTAATTCTATCCATGGTAATTGTGATAACCATGTGGCCGCCTGCTGGGAGACGAGGATATGGAGATCTTTTTCTAGTTCTTGGTTTTGACGCTCTGTTTGGCCATTGGACTGTGGATGGTAGCCCGAGATTAAACTGGCTGAGACCCCGAGTCTCCCTCCAGAAATTAGACACAAATTGGTGGCCTCGGTCAGAAACAATATCCTGGGGGAAACCATGCAGCTTAAACACTTGGCTGAGCTTAACCTTGGCTGTTTCCTTAGCCGAGGGGAGTTTGGGCAGAGGAATGAAGTGCACCATCTTAGACAGTCTATCTACAACCATAAGCACTACTGTATTACACTAGGAGTGCGGAAGACCGGTTACAAAGTCCAAAGTTATGTGAGACCAAGGATGTGTGGGTGCAGGCAGTGGCATTAACAACTCAGCAGGGGGATAGTGAGATGACTTATGCATGACACATGATTGACAGGCGTTGACATATTCAGTAACATCTTTAAGTAACCCAGGCCACCAAAATCTCTGCTGAATCACACAAATAGGTTTCTTAATTCCCGGGTGGCAGGAGAAGTGTCCCCACCTATTGTGTCCCCACCTGATCATGTCCCCCCTGAGCGCAGCTGGGACAAAAAGCTTGCTGGTGGGACAACCGGGAGGTAACAGGATCCCATCCGCAGCAGACCGGACCTTAAATTAAATTTCCCAAGTGAGAGCAGAAATAAAACAGGATGTTGGCAGAATAGTTCCCGGATCGGATGGAGCATCAACTGGATTGCCCTGATGGGACAACGCGTCTGGATTAAGATTTTTATTGTGGTTTTTCCAATGCTCTGGGACATCAACCATGTCCATCTGATGTTTTCTGCTGTCCTAATTGCATGGACACCCTACGTGTTGTCCATTGTACATTTATCTGTCCATCTTGTTTTTGTTTTTTTTTGGAACTTAAAAGTCCTTATGTTAACAGCACATGTGGTATGCACATGTGTTACTGAGTTCCTGTCTGTTGTTAAACTTGCCCCCAGGAAAACACTGTGTGAGACTTTCGCAGATCTCCCATTGCTTATTTTTGGCACCCGGAAAAAGACTACAGTGACTAAAAATAAATGAGTAAAAATCAGATACCCAATCGGGGTATCCTATAGTAAGTAATCTGTGATTATTGTGGTGTTGCATACCCTTGCAACCCATTGTAAAAGCTTTTGAAAATGTTCAAAATGATTGTGATGCTGTAATCCCATGATCACGAAAATTGTCATTTGTCAATACTAACATTAGTTACAGTTATGGCATTTTACTTGGTTTGCCAAAATGAGTCAGTAGGGATTTCAATCTTTTGTCATAGCTTTATTATAAGTATTTTTCCTAGCTGTAAGTTGTAAATACTGACATCATCACAGTTTCTATCAAATGCAGCATGAACTTCGAACTTTGTGCACCTTGTCTGCAAAACGACAGAGTAAACTCCAAAATTAGAAAACAGGACTGACTAAAAGTACAACCATAACTTACCACAAGTGTATTCCATCCACTCACTGAACCAGCTCATTCTATTTAGTTCAACTCTTCAGGCAGGTAGATGAGATAATCAATGAAATCACCTGTTTTAGCTGCACAAGTAGAAGCAATACATGATCAGACTTTTACTCAGTGAAGCTGGGGTTTTCCATCTGACAAACTCACTATATTTGCTGTGAAATCTCTCAAAATAAATATCTTGCCAGGAATAAAATTAGCTGTAATTTTGTGAAATAGTATTTTTTTAAAACAAAATTTCAAGATTATGTAAATTCAGTCAGTGTATTAGTATACAAATAATGAATGTTTGAGTTCAATGGTACGAATATTTAATTCGATGAAAGCTGGACCATATCATTCAACAATGCGAAGCTGAGCTGAATGGTGTGTTCCAGCTTTCACCGAATTAAATATTTGTTCCATTGAACAAATGTAAAAACATTCATTATTTGTTTTATATAACAGCTAAAATAGATCCTTGTCATTTGAGATTTTATTAATTTATACACAACAAATACACAACAGAAAAGGGACTTACATTTTGGTGTTCCACTGCTGCTAAAGTCCAACACGAACTTTAAATAGCAGTCCAAATTGTGATGATGTAGTCACGTGATGCTGTGCAATGACTTCTTACTTTCAAAAAAAAAAAGTCTTTGTGTAGTTCCTCAGTCCAGTGAAAAATTACATCAGCTTTGTTATGTGTCGACGCGGGTTGAGGAGCGGACCTGCGTCAGACAGAACCCAGCGCTACAAATAACCAGAAAAGCGGTTCCAAAAACAATATATTTATTACACCCGCTGTGCATAAAAAGTGTAAAAACAAAAATAGCGTCCTTCTGGTGGAGTGACTGTTGGCACGCTCTCCAGCGCCCGCAAGGATCAAAGCCCGGCGCTCCTGGACCCACTACCACCGCCAAACACCCCCCAGGTGGACACAACAAACTGACTCTCTGTGAAGCAAAGAAGAGGTGAGGTAAGTCAGCAGTTACAACAATATCTTTCAAAAGACACACGCTATCAGCAACACATTCAGGTCTGTAGCTTTTTTAACTTTATGCAAATGAGCAGCTTCTCATAACAGGTGGAGGATCACTTATCCGCCCGCCACAGCAGTGAGAAGCAAGCTGCACAATTCTCATCACAATTCAAGCATACTGTGTAACAAAACACCAAGTTACTATCAACAATTAGTCAAACACTTAATTACCTTTAATGTGTGCTGACAGCATGTGTCCTCACCCTTCCTTGCTTCACGGGCTCGATGTGTCAAACACAGGCGCGGTCCTCAGCGTCTCACAAACGAACATCACAAGGTCGAGTTCCCGGCAGTTCTGCTTGAATCACACATGACTTAAATGCAGAACGCCATCCAATTATCTGCTTCAGCTGAAAGTCTTTAAGGTTGCATGTGAGCACCCGTCACAGGTGCTACACATGATGTTGATGAGGGTGAGGACTCTTCAGCCAGCACCTTCTCCACAGACAAATCAGTTTCCATGCCACCTGAAGAGCAAAGAAAAGAAAAGAACACCAAAATATCCAGCCACACCCCCTAACACACAACAGTACCCCCCATCAACGGGAAGCCTCCCGGCGACCGAACAGACCAGGCCCAAGAACAGCACCTCCCTCCGGGGTCCACGTCAGGAAGCAGACAGCACCACAGACAGCAGGACAGGCACCGCAGCTGGAAGGCCGGCTGGCATCAACAAAAGCCCCAAAACATTCCCCAGTACAATTCAACACAGAAAAAAAACATAAAACCCACCCAAAACCTCCCCAGGGGACCGTCCCATCAAACCCTGGGAAGAAAAGAAAAACTCCCAAACGCAAAAACCCAACACAGCCCCACAAACACAATACAAACGTAAATGCATAAAAGAAAAATAACAAACAACCCCCCCAGAATGACCTGCAGAGCCCAACCCCCCCCAGAAGGCCTTCATCGCCAGTTCCAGGAGGAACAGCCAGAACCATAATCCCACAAAGGTCCCCAGGTGTACATGGAGCAAACGGCGCCCCCCAGAGGACCGTACCATCAACCCCAGGAGGTACCCTCCCCACAACCCCGGAACCCCAGACCCGGTCACACTTGGCTAGTTGGCCCCAAGCCAATTCCCCCCCAGAGGACCGTCCCATCAACCCTGGAGGTGGAACCCGGAAGGAAACAGAACAAAATCAAAAATCAACCCCCGGAGGACTACCAAAAACAACCCCGGGGGGATATAAAATGACCGTAAACCCTGTTACCCTCCCCGGCACCCCGAAAGACCCCGGGTCCCTCCCAGAGCCCCTCGGCGGCTCAACTTTGGCGAACGGCTCAAAACATTAAGCCGGAGAAGGGAACAGGAAAAAACTAACCCAGCTCCAACCCCAAGGCGCAGCGGAGAACCGGAAATACGTCCGGTGCCCCAACTCGACCATACCCCAGCCTCTCGGGAGGGGTGGAACTACCGAAATGGCAAACGGCAACAGATCGGCCCACCCCTCCGACTGAGGTAAGTCTCCGCTGCACCACACCCCGGCAACACCAATGACGAACGGTACAAAGGCTCACCGAGGCTGGAGTGGAACCGGGCCCTAACCAAACCAAGAAAAACGCCTCTAACACCCCCCCCAGGTGCAGAGGTCTTCTGAGAATACTCAGCGTGACCAACCTGCACCACCCCACAACCCACAAGACAAACAGTCTTGGGGCAAGTGAGGTTGAGGTTAGAGATGTAGAGAAATAAAACAACAAAATAAAACGACCCAACAACCCAAACAGAAAATACCTAAAAACACATAGAAATTAACAATGACGTGAGCCCAGGCGGATTTCTAACCACCTAACAGTCACTCCACCAGACACGCCTCTGACTCCCCAAACAAATTATAACCCCTATTTAAAGAAAACAAAACATTAACCCGTACTAGATTTTTTTTTTTTAATGTGTGTTATATTGCCTGTCCCAGAACACCTGGAGATACGTCACCATTATTTTTCTTGACGTTTATATGTCGGGGCAATACAGTAATCTCTGCTCGTCCGAGCTGCATGGGCTCGTCAACAGGAGGAGCCAGAGGTCCCGTCGGAGGAGCCTCAGTGGAGCGAAGAAGAGGCGGCCCAGATCTGTGTCGGGGAAAGCCCCGAGACGAAAAAACCCGCTCTGATGGGCGTCCTCTCTCGCGTCCACGCTCCTTCATCCGATCATCTAGACAAATCACCAACGATATTAGCTCATCTAAATCGTTTGGCCCGTCACGGACTGCCGGCTCGTCTTTTAATGACTCATTTAACCCATCTACAAACATTCCTCGTAAAGCTGCGGCGCTCCAACCTGACTGAGCAGAAACCAGAGAACATTGCATCACCACACAAGGCTCTGGACGACAAACAATCGGTTCGGACGCCGAATCTCTGGGTGACGGAGTTATCTGCACTAGTATCGATGATGCCGCAGCTGGAGCAGCAGGAAGCGGAGCGGCTTGCGCTGCAAGCTCCGTAACATGGACGTCTGTTTGTTTAATTTGGTTTGCGAGATGCTGTAATTGCTCCCATATTTTCTCCAAGTGTTCTTGAACTTTTTTGGCAAAAGGAACCGCTTCTGCCGCTGGGTCCATTATGGAATGGCCGGGAACTACTGTTATGTGTCGACGCGGGTTGAGGAGCGGACCTGCGTCAGACAGAACCCAGCGCTACAAATAACCAGAAAAGCGGTTCCAAAAACAATATATTTATTACACCCGCTGTGCATAAAAAGTGTAAAAACAAAATAGCGTCCTTCTGGTGGAGTGACTGTTGGCACGCTCTCCAGCGCCCGCAAGGATCCAAAGCCCGGCGCTCCTGGACCCACTACCACCGCCAAACACCCCCCAGGAGGACACAACAAACTGACTGTCTGTGAAGCAAAGAAGAGGTGAGGTAAGTCAGCAGTTACAACAATATCTTTCCACACCCCCCAACACACAACAAGCTTGTCAGCTTTTGTCTTACAGCATAGCAGATTTGTTGTGTGTGTGTGTGTGTGTGTGTGTGTGTGTGTGTGTGTGTGTGTGTGTGTGTGTGTGTGTGTGTGTGTGTGTGTGTGTGTGTGTGTTAGGAGAATTAGCACCATCAATTAGCTCCTCCAAATTGTCGTCCGTCAGCAAAACAAACTCTGTATATTTAACTAAATGCTGTCCCCCCTAGTGGGCGGGGTTCGCAGTGTGCAATGGTACCAAACATATGGAACCAAATTGCACTCTAAATGCAACACAAATGGGATAAATAATACATGTCACGTGACATATAAAGCACCAATCAAATGGCAAGGATCCACTCAGCCATTATATAAAATAGAATATATATATATATATATATATATATATATATATATATATATATATATATATATATATATATATATATATATACATACACACACACAGACACACACACTGTGATGGCTACATCTCCTTTAACCTAACCTGACCCTTAGGGCCCCTTCACACATAGTGCAAATTTGTACAACTCAGGGCAATTCCCGTCAGAACAGCTCGTATGAGCGCACCACAAAGCATCGTGTTGACAGGCATGCGTGCTGGTGCAAAGGTTAATGCATGTGACGTGTCTTTCGAGCAGGAATAAAGCTGCTCGCACTGTGTTCCATGGGACGAAGTGCACCACATTGTGTCGTTGCTATGGAATAAATAAAAAATAAAAACCAGTTGGTACGTATGGAACCACACTGCACCGCTGCTGTGGGAAAAAAAATACATGCCACCCAAGGGATTCGTACCTGCACTTTACTGATCGTCAGCCCGAAACTTTACCACTGAGCTACTATCACTGGCCTGTAAACAGTGCGGGAAAATGCCTGAAATCAACAATGACATGGATGCATAAAAAAACACACACCATAAAAAAAACACCTTATCAACTACAACCCCTGGCATAAATTATGGAATCACCGGCCTCAGAGGATGTTCATTCAGTTGTTTAATTTTGTAGAAAAAAGCAGATCACAGACATGACACAAAACTAAAGTCATTTCAAATGGAAACTTTCTGGCTTTAAGAAACACTATAAGAAATCAGGAAAAAAAAATTGTGGCAGTCAGTAACGGTTATTTTTTTAGACCAAGCAGAGGGAAAAAAATATGGAATCACTCAATTCTGAGGAAAAAATTATGGAATCATGAAAAACAAAAGAACGCTCCAACACATCACTAGTATTTTGTTGCACCACCTCTGCCTTTTATAACAGCTTGCAGTCTCTGAGGCATGGACTTAATGAGTGACAAACAGTACTCTTCTTCAATCTGGCTCCAACTTTCTCTGATTGCTGTTGCCAGATCAGCTTTGCAGGTTTCCACCAAAGATTTTCAATTGGATTAAGATCTGGACTATTTGCAGGCCATGACATTGACCCTATGTGTCTTTTTGCAAGGAATGTTTTCACAGTTTTTGCTCTATGGCAAGATGCATTATCATCTTGAAAAATGATTTCATCATCTCCAAACATCCTTTCAATTGAAGGGATAAGAAAAGTGTCCAAAATATCAACGTAAACCTGTGCATTTATTGATGATGTAATGACAGTCATCTCCCCAGTGCCTTTACCTGACATGCAGCCCCATATCATCAATGACTGTGGAAATTTACATGTTCTCTTAAGGCAGTCATCTTTATAAATCTCATTGGAACGGCACCAAACAAAAGTTCCAGCATCATCACCTTGCCCAATGCAGATTTGAGATTGATCACTGAATCTGACTTTCATCCAGTCATCCACAGTCCACGATTGCTTTTCCTTAGCCCATTGTAACCTTGTTTTTTTCTGTTTAGGTGTTAATGATGGCTTTCGTTTAGCTTTTCTGTATGTAAATCCCATTTCCTTTAGACGGTTTCTTACAGCTGGAGATTCCTGCTTCATGCACACTGCCACCAAATTCCACACCAAATGTGTGGCTCTTAAGAATGCATTATTTTTGAAAGCGAGAGAGAGAAATTCAATTTTTATGTCAAAATGTTCCCGGGGTCCACCAAATACAGGTTCCCGGGGTCCACCAAATACAGGTTCTATGGTCATTTTCCCACTACACAGCACAAAAAGGTGAAATAAGGTGTGCTTGTAGCAGAGGTGGGACAATGTCACCATCAAGTCACTCTCAAGTCATGAATCAGCAAGTCTCAAGCCAAGTCTCAAGTCATAATGACCACCAGTTGTTTGCAAGCTGACTTGAGACTTGACTTGGGACTTGCAGATTGATGACTTGAGAATGACTTGATGGTGACTTCGTCCCACCTCTGGCTTATAGTGTAGCTTTAATTCAGGGTGTTTGACAGAATTATCACTTTAAGAACTGTAGCATGAAGGCATCAACAGTAATCCCAGTTGGTCCACTTAATTATGGGACCTGAAAATGGAAGCAGTAGTAGTATGTGTACAAATGGCTTGTTTTTCTTTCAACCCCTTGTTTCAGTTCAACTACATTATGGTGGTGTACAGAGGGAAAATAATAAAATGTTGTCACTGTGCAGTTAAAGACTTATGGACCCTTATTGAATGTCATAAACGTGACCTTTAATATTTGCGTTAATTCTTCAATCACACAAAACTCGTCCCATCCAGACTACATTGACTTACTGTGGATTATTTCTACATCCAGTTCTCTGATTCAGGTTCTATTGATCTGCATTATTTAAATGCTGCCTCTCTTCTTTTCAGTAGCTCTCTCTGCAAGCTAACTTCCAAATCTTCATCTTCATTAACTCTCAAATATTCTGTCTTCTTCCTATCAATCATTAGACTTTCAAAGCCCTTCTTCAAGCTTTCAGTTTCCTCCCTTCTGGTATTGCACAACACAATGTCATCTGCAAATGGTACAGTGCATACAGAAATTATTCATGGCAGTTCACTTTTTCAACATTTTGTTATGTTACAGCATTATTTTAAAATGGATGCAATTTTTTTCCCCTCAAAATTCTGCACACAATACCCCGTAATGACAATGTGAAAAACTTTTTTTTTTTTTTTTGGAAATTTAAAAAACAAAATAAGAAAATAACAACTAAGAATTCACTTGTGCATAAGTATTCACAGCCTTTGCATGAAGCTCAAAACTGAGGTCAGATGCATCCTGTCATGTGGGATTATGTACATGTTTGGTATTTGCATTGCTTTATGTTCTTGTTTGGGTTTGTGTTTTCCTTTTGTTTGACATGCCTTTTTCCTGAATGTTCCATCACGCCTGTTCCTAAATTCTCCCTCATCACCTGTGTTATTTAATTTAAGCCCTTTCTTTTCCCTCTTGTCTTCACCAGTTTGTACCTTGTGTTGTAGCTACCACCTCTCTCACTTGTCTTTTGTTATTGTCACGCCGTGTCTTTTGAACCGATTGCCTGTTTTATTACCTTGAGATTGTCTCATGATTTGGAAACTGCTGCTGATTCTTGCCTGCCTTTTTATGTAGAGGTGACCAAGAACACAATGGTCAGTCTGACAGAGCTCCAGCATCCTTCTGTGGAGAGAGGAGAACCTTCCTGAAGGATAACCATCTCTGTAACAATCAACCAATCAGGCCTGTATGGTAAAGCCAGTCTTTAGTAAATAGCACATGGCAACACACCTGAAGGTGCCTGAAGGAGAGACAAAATCATCTGGTCTGATGAGACAAAGTTTGAACTCTTTGGTGTGAATGCCAGGTGTCATGTTTGAATGAAACCAGGCACCATCCCTACAGTGAAGCATGGTGGTGGCAGCATCATGCTGTGGGGATGTTTTGTTAGCGACAGGAACTGGGAGACTAGTCAGGATTGAGGGAAAGATGAATGCAGCAATGTACAGTGACATCCTAGATGAAAACTTGCTCCAGACTGCTCTTGACCTCAGATTGGGGCGATGGTTCTGTCAGTTTTTGGCCCTGTTTATGCTTCTGTCTTTGATTTTCTGTTCATCATTTATTTTCTGTTTGGTATTTTGTAGTCTCTGGTTTTTGTTTCTGTTTAATATGTATTTTCTGTTCATCATAACTTAGTCATGTCTTTCTGTTTATTGTACTTAGTCATGTAGTTTATTCAGTTGTAGTTTCTGTCCAGCTATTGTTTTCCATTGTGTAACCTTTAGTCATATTTTCTATTATCACTTTTGCCACTTGTGAGTTCCACTGTTGTTTAATTTTAAGTTTTATTTTCATGTCAAACTTTTTCAGTTGTTATATTTGGTTTGTGGTTAATTCCTTGTTCAGGTATGTTGGGTCTTCTTTATTTTTTTTTCTTATTTATTAGGTCTTGAGTTTTGTTTGTCTTGGTTTTGATGTTTGATTTTGATCACTGTGATTTTAGGTTCATCTTTTTGTCCAGTCCTGTTCACTTTGTGTTTGTCTCAGTGCACAATCTTGCACCAACTTCCCTCATCTGTCTGCTTTGTCTCACTGCACTATCTTGCACCTGCTTCCCTCATCTTTGTTTCATCCGGCCACGCCTCCTTCCTGAATGTTCTCCACACCTGTGTCTAATTACCACCTCCCTTATTTAAGCAGCTTCAGTTCAACACTTCCCTGCCAGTTTGTCGTATTCTTTATCATCATCCCAGCCTTGCTTTGTCCTTGTTTGATTGCCTGCCTGTGTTTTGCAACCCTGCTTGTTTTTGATCTTGCTTCTGTCTTTGCTCTTGAACTACACCTCACCATGTACCAGGACTCTGTTTGTTTTTGACCTTGCCTCAGTCTCAGCCTCTGAAATCTGCCACGCCATGCCCCTGACCCCTGCGTGTCTTTGGACCATGCCTCTGCACCACGTCCACACTGCCACACTGACTGATTCACTGTGTATCGAACCCTGTGTCAATATACCAGATAAAGTCTTTTTAGTAACTCGACGCCTTTGTCTGTGGGTCTGCATTTACTTCCTACCATCTTCTGTGCCATGCCGCCTTGAATCATGACAGGTTCATCTTTCAGCAGGACAATGACCCTAAGCACACAGCCAAGATATCAGTGGACAGGCTTCAGGATAACTCTGTGAATGTCCTTGAGTGGCCCAGCCAGAGCCCAGACCTGAATCTGATTGAGCATCTCTGGAGAGATATGAAAATGGTTGTGCACTCACGCTTCCCATCCAACCTGATGGAGCTTGAGAGGTGCTGCAAAGACGAATGGACAAAAATGCCCAGAGAACTGTCAGACATCCACCACCAAACTGTGAACATTGCACTACATGCACATTGTCACCTTCTTAATACTCTAACGCTTCTGCTGCTGCCGACCCTGTGCCTTGTATATATAGTCTATGGCCACAGGGGTGCGCATATTGTACATTGCAAAATTTTATATTGCAAAAGTTTATACAATAGGTTAGGTTAAAAAAATTGTCCCAGTTAACTACACCGAGACCTGGAGAAACTGCATTTTGTTCTGCCTGTAAGGGTTGAGTGACAATAAAAGTGAGTCTGAGACTGAGAAGAAAAAAATTAATTTCATCCATTTTGGAGTAACATAACAAAATGTGGAAAAAGTGAAGCACTGTGAATACTTTCCAGATGTGCTGTATGCAGTGGTGGGCACAGCACACCAAAAAATTAGCCTTGATAACTGGCAATCAGCTAACTGAAAAGTTAGTTTTATAACACTAAACCAATAAACTGCCTAAAAAGGTATCGGAAGCTACAGCTAACCGATAACTTTCAATTTTGCCTCTCATACCCGCTCAGCTACTAACAAGCCGATTTTGAGTTTAAACACCACCAAAGCTTCTAGCAGAATCAAAGGCGATCACAAAACCAAATACAGCCAGAGCTTTGTGCGCTCTGCCCACTGCTGTCGGGAAGCGTCATTTACCTTGACAGGATACAGTGGTCCAGCGATGAGGCAGAGGTCTTGAAATGGAAAGCAGGTTTATTTGTAAACACCAACACACATTACATTGATTCATTTGTGTTAGTTTTTACATAGAATGAATTAGTCAACCAATCAGTATGAAGTTTACCCATAATCCCTTTGGGCACCTGTGTGTTAATGTTCAAATCTTCAGAATGAGTGCATTATTTTAAAATGAACAGATATGTGTTATAACACATATCTGTCCACTTTGTACATTTTAAGAGTTTGCATTAATGTAGTTATTCTATCCAGAATAATTTGGTTTATAAATCAAAACCATAAGTCAAACCAGCTTCCCGTTTCAAGGCCTCTGCCTCATCGCTGGGCCATTGTATGTCCAAGAACATCACCTCATGTTGCAGCAGGATAATGCACGGCCACATGTTGCAAGGATCTGTACACAATTCTTGGAAGCTGAAAATGTCCCAGTTCTTGCATGGCCGGCATACTCACCGGACATGTCACCCATTGAGCATGTTTGGGATGCTCTGGACCGGCGTATACGACAGCGTGTACCAGTTCCTGCCAATATCCAGCAACTTTGCACAGCCATTGAAGAGGAGTGGACCAACATTCCACAGGCCACAATTGACAACCTGATCAACTCTGTGCGAAGGAGATGTGTTGCACTGCATGAGGCAAATGGTGGTCACACCAGATACTGACTGGTATCCCCCCCCCCCCCCCAATAAAACAAAACTGCACCTTTCAGAGTGGCCTTTTATTGTGGACAGTCTAAGGCACACCTGTGCACTAATCATGGTGTCTAATCAGCATCTTGATATGGCACACCTGTGAGGTGGGATGGATTATCTCAGCAAAGGAGAAGTGCTCACTATCACAGATTTAGACTGGTTTGTGAACAATATTTGAGGGAAATGGTGATATTGTGTATGTGGAAAAAGTTTTAGATCTTTGAGTTCATCTCATACAAAATGGGAGCAAAACCAAAAGTGTTGCGTTTATATTTTTGTTGAGTATATACGAGGGCTGTCAATAAAGTTACGGTCCTTTTTATTTTTTTCAAAAACTATATGGATTTCATTCATATGTTTTTACGTCAGACATGCTTGAACCCTCGTGCGCATGCGTGAGTTTTTCCACGCCTGTCGGTGACGTCATTCGCCTGTGAGCACTCCTTGTGGGAGGAGTCGTCCAGCCCCTCGTCGGAATTCCTTTGTCTGAGAAGTTGCTGAGAGACTGGCGCTTTGTTTGATCAAAATTTTTTCTAAACCTGTGAGACACATCGAAGTGGACACGGTTCGAAAAATTAAGCTGGTTTTCAGTGAAAATTTTAACGGCTGATGAGAGATTTTGAGGTGATTCTGTCGCTTTAAGGACTTTTCACCGTGCGAGACGTCGCTCAGCGCTCTCAGGCAGCGTCATCAGCCTGTTCAAGCTGAAAACCTCCACATTTCAGGCTCTATTGATCCAGGACGTCGTGAGAGAACAGAGAAGTTTCAGAAGAAGTCGGTTTCAGCATTTTATCCGGATATTCCACTGTTAAAGGAGATTTTTTTAATGAAAGACGTGCGGACGGGTCCGCGCGTCGGGACGCAGCCGCCGCGACGCTCCGCCACAGGAAAAACACCTCTGTTGAAAGCCTTAAGGACAAGTTGGAACATGTCCTGCCTGTTAAACAATTTCTCATATACTCACTCCACTGAAAGCCATCAAAAGCCGCCTGGATTTTACAAATGGTTATCAACACGGAGGTGTTTTTCCTGTGCCGCCGCACCGCGTCGGCTGCGTCCCGACGCGCGGATCCGTCCGCACGTCTTTCATTAAAAAAATCTCCTTTAACAGTGGAATATCCGGATAAAATGCTGAAACCGACTTCTTCTGAAACTTCTCTGTTCTCTCACGACGTCCTGGATCAATAGAGCCTGAAATGTGGAGGTTTTCAGCTTGAACAGGCTGATGACGCTGCCTGAGAGCGCAGCGCGACGTCTCGCACCGTGAAAAGTCCTTAAAGCGACAGAATCACCTCAAAATCTCTCATCAGCTGTTAAAATTTTCACTGAAAACCAGCTTAATTTTTCGAACCGTGTCCACTTCGATGTGTCTCACAGGTTTAGAAAAAATTTTGATCAAACAACGCGCCAGTCTCTCAGCAACTTCTCAGACAAAGGAATTCCGACGAGGGGCTGGACGACTCCTCCCACAAGGAGTGCTCACAGGCGAATGACGTCACCGACAGGCGTGGAAAAACTCACGCATGCGCACGAGGGTTCAAGCATGTCTGACGTAAAAACATGAATGAAATCCATATAGTTTTTGAAAAAAATAAAAAGGACCGTTACTTTATTGACAGCCCTCGTATATATTAGTGGTCTAAAAGTTACCAAAACTAAATTTATCGTAAGATAATTGGTCCGATAATAGTTTTAAAACTTATCTGAAAAGCTAATCCGCTAACAAAAACATGAGCTTTGATAATTATCGGTTATCTGATTAGCTGAAAAGTGCCCACCACTGGCTGTATGCACCAGGAGGAATGACTGGCAACTTCAAGTTAATTTGTAATATGACTCCTCACTGAGTAGCTTCACTTGGTGCTGTGAGTGTTCACCTGTTCTGGCTTGGGCTTCTCTGTGGCCAGGCTGACCACAACCACCACGATGAGGGAGATGATAGCCAGCAGCACAGAAAAGTAGAGATAGTGGACATATTTTAGCACCCCAGGCCTGATGTCCTCTTCATGACACAGTGGGACAGGGTAGATAAAATCAAGTATCATGCGGATGCAGCCCACCAACACACCAGTAGCCAGGCTCCAGAACGCCCCCTGTGACAGGGAGAAAGGTGTAAGCAAAGTTACACAAAGACCACTTTTCACAGCTTTGTCAAATGGTTCAGGTAGAAAGGGCTAATATTTGAATTCAAATTTGACAGAGAAACTGGTGACAGGATTGTTGGATTAATTTCAAATACTTTGGGACTTTGTTACTGCATATGTGATTCAAAACCTGTTTTAACTGATTGTCCACATTATTTACAGCTTGTGACCAGATCTGTGTGTGTCCATGTTGTAGTCCTCATCTGCCATCTGATCCATTAGTTACATATATGTTTAAGTTTATATATTATAAAAACATTTGACATGAGTTGTGTTGTTGGGTGATGGTTTTATCGCCCAAATCAGACATTGGGGGGGGATGCACACACACACACAAGAGTCCAAACTGTACAGGTGCATCTCAAAAAATTTGAATAGTGAAAATTTCACATAATCTAGTTTCAGTACATAGAAACAAAAATATTTCAGTCATTTTTTATTTTAATTTTGATCATTACAGGCTCCAGCTCCAAAAAATCAAAAATGCATATCTCAAAACATTAGAATATTTTGGTAGATCAGTTTTAAAAAAGGATTTCTAATGCAGAAATACTTAACTTCTGAAAAGTATCTTCATTTATGCACTCGGTATTTGGTTGTGGCTACTTTTGAATGAATTCCTGCATCAGTGCAGTGTGCATTGGATGTGATCAGACTGCAGCACTGCTGAGGTAGTTTTAGTGGGGTTCATTAAATTCTGAAGAAATAATCCGCATAAACCATCCTGATTATCCCAAATGGTGTCTATGAAAAGTCCCCTTGTAACACAGCTGTGCCGTGAGATCTCCTCTCTCCCACCAAGTCTTGGCAATTAAATTATGCCGTCAGCCACAAAGAAATAAAATAATGTTAAAATTAGTCAGTTTTGTTTCACACACAACCACACAACCCGGGGTCAACAACCGCGTTCCTGGAAATCACCTGTCCTGTATTTTTTCCATGTCACGTCTGGTGTTTCCGTGCTCTTGCATGCATGAGCACAGCTTGAGTTCATGATTAGTGGGAGGAGCACAGAGAGTTGGAAAACATCTGGGGCAGGTGATCTGCAGCAGCAAGGTTGGTGAGCATGACATGGGAGTGATATCTGACAGCTGTTTGAGGTTTGAACAACAAATACATTCTGTCAAAACATTTTTTACAGCCTCATCTTCTGGCTAAAGTAAAGCCCTTCTTCAACAGACACGATGTTGAGAAGACAAATCGTGCTTTCATCAGATCCAGACTTGATTATTTTAACACATTCTATGCTGGCGGTTACCAATTTTACCTTGCACACCTCTAGCTTGTGGAAAATGCTACTGCTTGTCTTTTAACAAACACATTTAGATGTGAGCACATTACTTCACTCACTCCACTACATTTAGGGAATAACCCTGTTGGGTCTGATGCTTTACGGCTGTTCATGCTGGTTATACGGTTGCAAATGGACCTTTACTGGCGACGGATATTTGCGACCGTATTGTTGTGTGGGCCGCTGAAGAGGAGGTACTGCTGGCCCACCACCACCAGTCGGCGCCCTGCTTGGAGTGCGGGCTTCAAGCATGAGAGGGCGCCGAGACAGAGAGTGACAGCTGTCACTCGTTTACACCAGCTGTCACCAATCACCACCAGCTCTACAAAAGCTGGATCATTACTCCACCTCCTCGCCGAGAAATCAACTACCGTTGAAGGTAATCTTCTCTGCTGTGATAATTGTGGATCTAACATTGTTCTGTGTGCAGCCGCATTCCTGTAGATTGAGTCTGAATCTGGATTGGCGGATAGTGGGAGTGCGACGTTCTTCGCCTCTTACTCCATCCAGGGAGGAGACTAGCAGGAGCTGCACGGGTGAAATTGTGTCTGGAGGTGGAGGTTTTCCCTCCTTGAAGACCTGCAGAAAAAGGATTACTGGGTGTGTGGATACACACTCACCATAACTGTTTTGTCATCTTCTGCCAGCAGTACCAGGGTCTGCAACCGAAGACGGTGACCACCTGGGGACTCAGGACTTGGCGGCTCCGGTGTTCTTCAGGCCGTTGGTGGTGGAAGCTGTGTGGGTCCCGGCTCTCCGATCGCCAGAGGTCTCCTATCTTCGAGCCTGCCCGCACGTCACCTTGTGTACAATTGGCATTATCTGTGTCTGTATTTAGTTGTGCGATTCACAACATTAAATTGTTGCTCTTTGTCTTATCCATTGTCCGTTCATTTGCACCCCCTGTTGCGGGTCCGTGTTACGACCCTTTCCCAACACGTATAACAGCATGAACATCCGCAAATCATCAGACACAAGGGCCCAGTTTCACAAAGCAGTCTAATCTAGTTTAGTCAAATAAACTCACTTAGCTGACTAGTTGTTTTTTTTTTTACATTAGTTGTTACACAAAGCACTTAATTGGCTGAAGTTCCACGTTACCCGACTAAACTTTTTAGCCTGGTACAGAGGAGGTTAATCTTATGTTAGTTGATAAAACTTCAATGCGTTACCTCAAAAAATGGCAGCTATCATGTGCCACCATTTGATGGAACACTCAAAAGCACCCCGACATCACTCGTATTCCTTCAAATGGAGAGCTTCCTCTGCTTTTGGCTGTGGTTACAGCAGACGACGACTGTCATGATGCGTTTGTGACAGTTCTCACACCAGCCACGGGCATCACTGTTCTGCTGAGCAGTTTTGCGTGCACAAAAAGGTTGACGAAAGTGTAGAAAAAGAAACTGCTAGGCTAAGTGCTAAGCACGTCGTTCTGCAATTCATATGGGTCCGTAAATGTTAATAAAGCCAGTTAAGGAAACAAAGGATGGATAGTTCATGACAACATCCAACATGGAAGTAAACAAAACTGTTGTGCATGGAGCTGTCGCTCAGCAACGGCACGCGTGAGGCTGTTATGGCTGTGAAAACAGTCGACTAAGGTAAGACAGCTGATCTACAAGTTTAGCCATTGATGTGAAACGGTGATTAGATGGATAATGTTGGATGACTAACTAGTCCACTAAAAACGTTTAGTAGACTGAAGGATTAGGTTGCTTTCTGAAACCAGGCCCAGGAGGTTATTCCCATTGTAATCCAATCCCATCGTTTGCATGGTTTATTTTTAGGTAATTCGGTCGGCGAGGCTTACTGTGAGGCAGCGTCACTCCAACAGTGGTTAGGGTAGTACCTCAAATGTGAAACAGTAATTCTGTATCAGATTCCACATCAGTACTTTCATATGGTAGGTTAAATTCACCCATTTCGATGGCGTTGTTGGTACACAACTTTCTCTAACTCTCAGCTAACAGCGCTAACAGCTAGCAGCACACACGGCCGGTGTTCTGTCAAATTGTGCGTCTTGTCGCATAAATCGACAGTTCCACGTCCCAACAATATTGCACATGGGTGCACATACGCAGTTGCGCAGAGGGTTGGCCTGTGAACAGGAAATACATCTCGTCAGAACACCGGTCAGGGCGCAGAGTAATAGATCCAAATGTGAAACAGTCAAATATTTTGCCACCGTTACCTGATATTATAAGGTCTGAAATCTCACACAATTAACCAATCAGATTTGCAGAAAAAATATAATGAGATTAGAATTTGTTTTATAATCAATTGTAAGATCTTTTTTTTATTTATTTAGTTTTTCAGCTCTGCACAAAAACAACATCCCCAGTCTCCCCAGGAGTGCAAAGGAAGAAAGACAACAAAACCAAATTGAATTACAAATAAATATAAAGAACAGAGTGTGTGTGTCAGGCCACCTTATTGATTATGTCTTTGTTTATAGGTCAATCATTTACCCCAGTTTTTTACAAAAAAAGTTCTTCCTTCATTTTCATCTTACGGTGCATCCGTAAAGTATTCACAGCACTTCATTTTTTCAACATTTTGCTGTTTCATTCTTATTCCAAAATAAAGTAAATTAATTTTTTTTCCCCTCAAAATTCTACTTACAATACCCCATAATGAGAACATGGAATTTTTTTTTTTTTGTAAATTTATTTAAAATAATGATAAGAAAAGAAATCACATGTACATAAGTGTTCACACCCTTGGCTCAATGCTTTGTTGATGCACCTTTGACAGCAATTGCAGCTACAAGCTTGGAGCACCTATCTTTGGGCAGGTTTGCCCATTCCTCTTTGCAGCACCTTTCAAGCTCCATCAGGTTGGATGGGGAGCGTTGGTGCACAGCCATTTTCAGATCTCTAGAGATGTTCAATCGGATTCAGGTATGGTCTCTGGCTGAGCCACTGCAGGACATTCACAGAGTTATCCTGAAGCCACTCCTTTGATATCTTGGCTGTGTGCTTCGGGTCATTGTCCTGCTGAATGATGAACTGTCACTCTAGTCTGAGGTCAAGAGCGCTCTGAAGCAGGTTTTCATCCAGGATATCTCTGTTCATTGCTGCATCCATCTTTCCCTCAGTCCTGACTAGTCTCGCAGTTCCTGCCGCTGAAAAACATCCCAACAGCAGGATGCTGCCACCACAATGCTTCGCTGTAGGGATGGTGCCTGGTTTCCTCCAAATATGGCACCTGGCATTCACGTCAAGGAGTTCAGTCTTTGTCTCATCAGGCCAAAGAATTTTGTTTCTCATGGTCTGAGAGTCCTTCAGGTGCCTTTTGGCAAACTCCAGGCAGGCTGCCATGTACCTTTTACTAAAGAGTGGATTCTGTCTGGCCACTCTAGTATACAGGCCTGATTGGTGGATTGCTGCAGAGATGGTTGTCCTTCTGAAAGGTTCTCCTCTCTCCACAGAGAAATGCTGGAGCTCTGACAATGTGATCATTGTGTTCTTGGTCATCTCCCTGACTAAGGCCCTTCTCAACCTAATCGCTCAGTTTAGAAGGGCAACCAGCTCTAGGAAGAGTCATGGTGAATCCAAACTTCTTCCATTTACAGATGATGGAGGCCACTGTGCTCACTGGTACCTACAAAGCAGCAGGCATGTTTCTTTACCCTTCTCCAGATTTGTGTCTCATGACAATCCTGTCTCGGAGACAATTTCTTTGACTTCATGCTTGATTTGTGCTCTGACATGCACTGTGAACTGTGGGGCCGTATATGTATGAGGTCTGTTAGAAAAGTATCCGACCTTTTTATTTTTTCAAAAACTATATGGATTTGAATCATGTGCGCTTGCATCAGACAAGCTTAAACCTTCATGAGCATGCGTGAGTTTTTTTCCAACACCTCCGTGTTGGAAGTCTCACAGGACAAGTTGGAACATGCCCAGCTGTTAAACAATTTCTCGGATACTCACTCGACTGAAAAGCCACCGAAAGCTGTCTGAATCTTACGAACACGGAGGTGTTGTTTGTCCTGCGCCATGAGTGGCTGCATCCCAATGTGCGAATCCGTCCACATGTCTTTCATTACAAAATCTCCTTTAACAGTGGAATGTGCCGATAAAGTGCTGATCGTGACCTCTTCTGAAACTTCTCTGCTAGTCACACGACGTCCTGCATCAACAGAGCCTTAAATTTGGAAGTGATCTGCTCGTTCCAGCCTGTCGATGGCCGTTCAGGGCGCAGTGCGCCCTCCGCCGCTGTGGGCCGTTTTTAATCCAGTTTTAATGGTCCTTAATCCGTGTGATACTGATAGAATCTTCATCGAAAGCCATCTGAATCTTCCAAATGGTTTCCATCTGGCTGTCTGGCAGAGTTTCTGAAAAAATTTTCATGGAACAAAGCGGCAGTCGCTCCACCATTCCTAAACAATAAAAATCCGACGAGGGGGGTGGACCAGTGCTCACTCAAAGCCTGCCCACAGGCGAATGACGCAACCGACAGGCGTGAAAAAACTCACGCATGCGCACGAAGGTTCAAGCTTGTCTGATGCAAGCGCACATGATTCAAATCCATATAGTTTTTGAAAAAAATAAAAAGGTCGGATAGTTTTCTCACAGACCTCGTAGACAGGTGTGTGCCTTTCCAAATCATGTCCAATCAACTGAATTTACACCAGGTGGACTCCAATTAAGCTGCAGTAACATCTCAAGGATGATCAGTGGAAACAGGATGCACCTGAGCTGTATTTTTGAGCTTCATGGCAAAGAATGTGAATACTTATATACATGTGATGTCTTTGTTTGTTTCTTTGTTTGTTTGTTTAATAAATTTGCAAAAATCTAAAAATAAAATAAAATAAATTCACATTGTCATTATGGGGTATTGTGTGTGGAATGTTGAGGGGGAAAAAATGAAGAAGCGCTGTGAATACTTAGCAACCATTGTTTCTAATTCAGAGCATCGGTCTTGAGTCAGTTCATAGTAATGGCCTTCTTTCCAGATGAATCCTGACCAGATATTTGTCTCCTGCATGCACAGTTCCGTCCAAATACCCAAGGTATAAAACAAGACAAGATTTAGGAATTACATGTTTCAATATGTCACAGAGAGTTGATTGACCGTCCGCTGAAAAGGGTTGTGTACATTTCCAAAAAATATGTGTGTGGTCTGGATCCATATGATTGCATAATCTCAAGCATGTTGGTCATTAATTTGTTTACTTTTATTTTTAGGTGTGATGAAATATTGAATTAGCTTCATCTAATTAAATTCTCTACATTTTATTGATTGTGTTGTAGCTTGATGTGTTTTCCAGAGATCATCCCCTCATGGATTTCTTCATGCAGCTCCCTTTCCCATTTGGCTTTCACATACAATGTTGAATCCACTCTAGAGTCATTAAGCAAGAATATAAAAGTCTTCAGTATAATAAGCTTGTACAAGTAGCTTTATAACAGGGTGCATTTTATTCTCATTCTTTTAAATTTTTTGATGTAATAATGTAACCATCATTTGTAAGTATCTGATTTAGTCCTGATTAGTCATGTCGTATGTATTTTTTGTTGTTGAAAGCTTTTCGTTTCACCATTACTAATAGTTGTACATTTTGGTGTAATTCCTTTTTTGGTCCAATATTTAAATCTAGTATCATCAAATGAATTTTTAAATTTTAATGTTTGTTTTTTAAAGCCATTAATGGTGAGTATATGTGGTTGCAGATCAGTCCTCCTTGTCCAAGCCCAGATTAACTGAGTCTGTGGAAATAGACCTACACCCTCGACCCTGTGCCCACTGAGAAGCTTCTCACCCAGCTCTGGTTCTAGGAAAGCATCCTGGTCTCCCTGTTCCAGGCAAGGTGATAGACATTTTCTGGGTGATATGGATTCCTCAAGTTACTCTTGGTCTGAGGGCCACCACAGGAACAACTGGAAGATATTGGGAACAGGGCTGTGGGATCTTACTTAACCTACAGCCAATGTGTCCCATCCCCGGTGATAAAAAGGACCTACTTTCCTTTTCCACAATTAACCTTGTGCACACAGAATAAAGAATACTCTGTTCTGGGTCTCAACTAAGACCAGAGCTCCATCAGTTTTGCAACAAAATAAGTCAACATTACCTTTTCATTAGTCCTTGTCCAGAAGCAGCCCATGATGAACACGACAGTGACAGGAGGCTGGAGGTAGGTGCTGATGGACTGAATGTAGATGAACAGCTGGCCCCCCTGACTGGCCTGGACAACAGGAATCCACAGCACAGACACGACCACCAAAACCAGAACAAACACCCTGCAGCACCAACACACATATGATGGCTTTGTGCTTGATGATGATGTTTTTTGGGAAGGGTAAGCTCTTAGAATTCATAGGAACTGTGCATGTACCTGCCCACAATCATCAGCTCACGCTCAGTCGCCTGAGACCTGAAATTCTTCCAGAGGTCCATGGTGAAAATGGTGCTGGCGCTGTTGAAGATGGAAGTCAAAGAGGACATGAGGGCTGCAAGCATCACTGCCATCATCAGACCCCGAAGTCCTGAGATGCATAACGCACAGACTGAAGTAAAACAGCACATCTGCTGGGAATAATTTTATTTTACAGGGGAAAAAAGACAAAAACAGGACAATGGAATTCAAAACAGTTAAAGTCCTGCACCTGCAGGCAGGAGCTCGATAACTAGTCTGATGTAGGCCGTATCAGAGCACCCTACTGGGTTACCACAAATCTGTCTGCACAACTCAGGGTCTGCACACGCCACCTCATCTACAAAACATTGTGAAATATTCAGCAGCAGCAACATCAGCTTTTAAAGTGAACCAAACATCGACTGATGCAAGGATGTGTTTCTTACCTGTGAAGAGAATTCTGCTGATCATTCCAGGCAGCAGTATGATGAAGAAAGGCAGAAGCTTCAGGTAGGCAGCCAACAGAGAGCCGCCTTTAGCGTGAGTCAGATTTTTAGCAGCGAGGGAGCGCTGCACGATCACCTGCACATAATCACGACCAAAGTATAATTAGGTTATACAGAAAAGTTACAATAATATTTCAGTTTAGTGTGAATATTAATTCTCATTAATTCAGAGGCTGCAGAATCAGCAGAAAATATTTTGTTAATTCATGCACAGAAACTCGAAGCTTGTGTGGTTATTACACAACTACAGTAATGAATGATGAGGCCAAGTTGAAATAAAAACCTAATTGAAACTGTTACTTGCGTGTTGCCAGTGGGGATCGATGGGCTCTAGGTTGGGTAGTGTTTATAAAATAGGTGCATCTATTTTGAGTTGGAATGGCGTGTGAGTCCAAAATGTTTTTAGAACCTTAGACCTCAACAGTTTTTAGAAGAAACCACCCACCATATCATACCTCAAATATTCAGACGACACTGCCATCCTCGCACTCCTCTCAGAAAACCAATCCACCTTGGACTACCACAACACATCACTCACTTCACCAAATGGTGCACGGACAACCATCTCCAAATAAATGTCAATAAAACAAAGGAACTTCCGGTCAGCCCCCCCTCACCCCAGCTCCCACCATCATAAACACACACATAGTTGAGGCAGTGGACACTTTCAAATACTTAGGAATAACTCTGGACAATAAACTCACCTTTGTTCAGCACACCGAGGACATTCAACAAAGAAGCCAACAAAGACTGTCGGCCATCCGCAAATTCAAAGGACTACATGTTGCACCACCTTCTGTTGTTACTTTATCAATGTATCATTCAACCCATCATTCTGTACTGTTCCTCATGTTTCTTTACCATGCTTTCTGTCACAACCCGGGCCAAACTCACATGTATCACAAACACAGCTGCCAAAATCATTGGACTCCCCACACCCAACCTTACAGAATTGAACAATACATCCATTGTTCGCATAGCAAACTCTATAGTACAAGACACCACCCAACCACTCCACCAGTTCATTACTCCACTTTCTTCAGGGCACAGATACAGAAAGATTAAGTTTAAGAGGGCTCCCTTCAGGAGGAGCCTGATCCCCGCAGCTATAGCGGCCCTCAACAGCAAGCCCCACTGACCAGTCTGTCTGCCATTGTATTGCTGCTTATTACTGTTGTTATCAGTGTTATTGTAGATGTCTGTGCTGTCTATCTTGTGCGGTGCTACTGTGATATTTGTAGAAGAATTTTTAGGTCCATATTTGAACTGTGATGAACTATCAAGTGTCCTGATCCGAACTGTATGTCCTCTGGTTGAACTAGTAGGTGTTCAACCCAAAAAAAGGGCTCTATTAGTCATTCAGTCTGTCAGGGGCTTTCCAAGGCCTTTTAGGTGCTTTCCCGCAGGCCACGTGCAGGGGCCTCAGGCCAGCTGCACGTGTGGCTGAGGCCACGTGCGGAGGGGGCCTCAGGCCAGCTGCACCTGTGGCTGAAGGTCTTTTAAAAAAATCAGTTGTAAATCCTTCATGTTTTAATGGGAGCGTTTGTCACATTGAAATAATGGCCTAACACCTGCTTAGGGTTCACTAGAGGACGCTTCCAATAGAAAACCATGTCTTGGGAATGAAATACATAAAAAAGTCGAAGGAGGAGCGATGCCCGCGGGTCTCCAATAAATAGATGAGCGCGGTTGTCATATTCAGTCTCTCTAGAGGACTCAGTTTGTCTAAGCTTTGTGTCGAAGGCTTAAATAAACTTAAAAACTCTGTGCATTTTATCTTGCTTAAGGCTGAATTATTCTAAAGTGTTGTGTCCTTTTTCTAGCATATCACTTGCAATTAGTTTGTGTTATCTAAAAGAAGACATCCCGAGAAGACTAAAGACGAGCCGCGACAGAACTTGGCGAGCCAGCTTCAGGAGGGTCCAGGGGCATTCCGGCAGCCTGGGGCAGTCCAGCTCATCCCTCCAGACCGTAAATAACAGTGATCACGACTAAAAGGTAAGCAGAAACCTTTTATAACTTCTGCACGATCTGGAGGAGTGAGTCGGGATTTCCGCCCAAGTTGACAGGTGATATTTTTTAATTGCCTCTTACCCAAAAGAACCTGGACTAAGAAAATTGATAAGAGACTAAAAAAAGATAAGATTGAAAATTATCAGGCCTTGTAGATAAAATGCTCAGAAGGTGTGTGTGTTCCCGGGAAAAAGAATGTCTATGTGAGTGAAAGGTCAGGAATGTTCATGAACTCTGGTGCGGAAAAAGAGTGCGTGAAGAACTAACCTGAATGCTTGGAGAATAATTGGTGTTGAAATTCGTTACTAACGTGCCGGCTGATAGCATGCGCTGTAGGGGTTAATTTAGGGGAGTATACTGACAAATAGATACAAGGTAATACAAGGTTATTTAAAGAGTTTAACAGAGACTGAAGTGAAATAAGTGAGAAAAAAGAGTTTAACAAGAGAATACGTGCAGAGAAAGCACAAGATAAGCGCCTGAGGGGGCGCAGTAGAAATACCGTACGTGATAAAGAGATTTAAAGAGAAAAGTGCAAAGAAGCACAGCTGACAGTAAGTAAAATAGCTCAATAAAGGACGTCATTTTTTAAGAAAAGAGAAAAACTATAAAAAAATAATAAAATAAATAGAGAGTTAGTGCAGAATACATGAGAATTAATGAAGCAGAAAATAGTGCAGTAAGGCACCAAATACACGCTTGTGGGGCGTGGGAGAAGAATAAGTAATTAAGTACACAGTAATATGAGTTTTTTTTATAAGAAAAGAAAAAGAGAATATTTTCAGTGCAAAGGCACATTAAGCTCACGAGGAGCTCAGTAAGTGAAAAAAAAAAAGGGTAGAAGAAAGTGCAGAAAGGCACAGGATACGCACGCGAGGCGCGGTAAGGCGTAGAAATAAATGAAATATTGTATGCTCAGAAAGGAGCTTGTGAAAATAATATAGTAAGCACAGGATACGCACGCGAGGCGCGGTAAGGTGTAGAAATAAATGAAATATTGTATGCTCAGAAAGGAGCTTGTGAAAATAATATAGTAAGCACAGGATACGCACGCGAGGCGCGGTAAGGCGTAGAAGTAAATGAAATATTGTATGCTCAGAAAGGAGCTGGTGAAAAATAATATATTAAGAACAGGATACGCACGCGAGGCGCGGTAAGGCGTAGAAGTAAATGAAATATTGTACGCTCAAAGAGGGCTTGTAAAAAAGTAATATATGAAGTTGCTGACAGCGCCGGAGAAGCTGTCTAACGTGAAGAAGAGATACATGCTTAAACAGAACACATTGGTGTTAAGTGAATAAAAAGGTTGTTTAAAGCCGCGGAGTGAAAAGTGGCAGAAGTCTAGATAGAGATATATAGAAAGTTGTTTTTAATAATTTTTGTGTATAAAGCTGTTGAAAATTGTGTGTGGGAGAGTGGAGAGTAAGCAGGGAGGTGCAAGCAAAGCTGTGAGGGCTTGCAAGCTGGCTGACATACAAGATTAATGTGAAAGAGTACGAGGGGGAGGTATTTAGACCCAACAGGAGGACTTGGGAGGTGCATGACAGGCAGAGAGGAAAGTGTGAAACAGAGACAGTGAAGAAAAAGACAGGAGAAGAGTGCTATGTAAATACAGAGAAGGTAGATATTATTTCAAAGAGAGAAAACTAATAAACAAATATAGCAGAAAAAGACTAGAAGCAGAAAGTTAAAAAAATTAGAAGGAAAATAGAAAGTCGGGAGCAAAGACATTAGGAAGTGTTAGGGTTGTAAGAGGATTAAATAAATAAAATTGGTTATAAATCAAAAGAGATAAAGCTTAGATTATAGTGAAAAAGCTGACAGACTGATCAATACTTGGGACAGTCATTGATGGGAGACTTAAGTGATGATGAAATAATACTCCCAGAACATTACTTGACTGACGGAGACATCGAAACCCAGGGAATCAGGACACATTTTTGGCTGGAAAGGACCTATTTTGACAGGGTAGGAGCAGAACATTGGCAGGACGAACAAGAGATCAATCAGAAATTATGGCAGATTACTAAGGTAATCAATCTGAAGCAAAAGAAAGAACAATTCCCTCTAATTAATTGGGAGCTGCTGATAAGACGTCTGTGGCATCAGGGTTTAACCCCGTGGCTGGAGCTGCTTTGTGCTGACCCTAATAAAGAACTTAGCATACCATTAAATCATTTAGTAACACTACCAACCGATCCAGGTGAAGAACTGTTTCCTAGGTTGACTCTGACTGTGGTCCCAAGGAAGGTTCGGTGGGAAACAGGTAAATTTTCATATTTAGTTAAAGAAAAAGAAGACGGGCATAGCAGTTGGAAATTTAATCCTTTTAAGGGTTTAAAATACAAAACAGGTGTTACAGCCAGCAAGTTATTGGTCTGGATCAGGACAGCCCCTGAGGGACTACCAGAACACCATAGAAACACCTCACATAGCGTTTGTCAGGGTTACATGGGTAACTCTCAAGGTCAAGGTCGGGAAAGTACCCCGCTAGACTTAGTACTAAGAAAATATCCAGGAAAACGCACTAAGGCCAACCAATGTATGAGAAAGTGGCACAAAAGGTCACATGGGGGCAGGCAATGGCCTTTGGAGGGATCATTTGATCCGGTGATGTGTGAAGCAGTTGCGGTAGAAATACAGAAAAAAGAAATTAAAGATCAGCAGAAGAACGTAAAAAACAACAAAAAACGCACTGAAGAAAAAGAAGTTTTGGCCTTGTTCAAGCAGGAAGCACAGAGGCTACAGCAGAAAAGAGAAAAAATTACAGAGGAAAGATCCAAAGAGACTAAAGCCAGTGCACCGAGCTGGGAAGCAGAGCCACCCCCATATAAACGTCATGATATGGGGAAGACAGCTGGACAATTTGTATTAGGAACTCGTGAAGAGGACCAAGGCATGGATGTGGAGGGCAAATTCACACTGACACTAAAAGCTCGAGAGCCACAAGGAGACAGGTCCTCAGTCTGTCAAATGGATCATACAAGGTCTCCAAGTCCGAAAGTAAGTGGTCGCACACCACGACCAGCAGGGGGGGCCACAAATAACAGTGACACGGAGGCAGACGAGGATAAAGAGAGAGACCTGAAGGCTCCGCCTGCACATCGAGGTCCACTGAAAACCGTCCCCTCCCACCATAAGTCAGCCGACTGGACCTTCACAGGCTATAGAGGCTCCGAAGAGTGGCACAAGAGCTTCTGTGACACACTGGATCTGGCCAGAAGAGATAATGAAGAACTAGCTGAGCAACTTCGGCTAGCAAAGGAAAGAATACAAATACATAGGGACACCGAGGAAAGAAGAATATTACAACAATCGACGCCCAATCAAGGGAATCACATTATAGAGCCACCCACCCGAAAAATTTCTGGTGAGATCATCATTGAGACTGCAAAAGAGGCCCGACTCAGGCAAAGACAACAATGTGTAGCCAAAGACATAGCGGCTTTAGAACAGAATATAACCGACTGGATGGACTGCCTGGAACCAGTCAGTCGCACTCGATCTGGAAGACAGTATGGAGCCCGCACAGAAGAAGAGGAGGACGAAGACCTCATATGCCCATTGGTGGTTAGAAATGGTCATCATGTGTATACCCCATGGAGCTGGACAGACATGGTGGGGCTGGCCAACAGACTGCCAGACATCACCCAAGGAGCTGGGAGATGGATAACTGCCTTAGAAGAAGGCACTGCAGGGGTAACCTTGTCTTTAGGTGACATAAAAGCCTTGCTAATGCATGTCATGGGAAAACATGACACTGAAGAATTAGCAGGAAAGGTTGGACTAACACAAATGATGGGCACTAATCAACATGATGAAGTCCCCTTTAATCGCTATAGAAACTCCATGTGGGAAGGACTGAGAAGAAAGTACCCTGAGGTCTTGGATCCCTCTAAATTGGATGATGAGGAGTGGACACCTGAAGAGTGCCCAAAGAAGTTCCTGCACCGATTCCAGAAGAGATGGGCGGAGGAAACAGGAAATGCATGGAACCATTCTCCAGCAACTGAAATCCTGTTTAAAATAACTGTAAAAAAGGCTCTACCAGATGAGGTTCAGAAAGCCCTAGATGGAGTTGTGGGACTATCAAAAATGAATTGGGCTTTATACTCTGAGCATATTTGTCACCATCTTGAAATCTACAAGAAAGAAAAACAAAAAGAAGAAGATGCAGCAAAATCCCTGACGAAAAAATTGGTGCAGATGCAGTTGGGAGAGCTAACCAAAGTCAAGAAAGAAAAAACAAAGACCCAGGCACCAATGATGACCCCTGTTCCTTCTGAGTCGGCAAGCCTAGGCCCTACGGCAAACACTGCTGCCACCATACAGGCACCTGTGGTAACAGCCACACAGAGCCCCCAAGGAGCAGCAGGGAGCACTGCTGCAGGAGAAGTCTCAGCACCAGTGGAGCATCACTATCACTACCATAGCACTGGCACACCTGGAAATGGACCCACCTACAGTCATGGGTGGAGAGGAGAGTCACGGAACTTTCAAGGTCAAAGAGGAGGGTGGCGAAGAGGATCTCGCCAACCTTCATTTGGAAACAGATTCCAAAACTCAGCTCCCAGGAACAGTCAAGCGGGACCGCCTATGGGACCAACACCCCCAATAGGGGATCAACCCTCTAATGAGTGTTGGAGCTGTGGACAACCTGGACATCGAATGAGAAATTGTCCGGCCCGACCTTGGGTTGGACCCTCTGCCTATTGGCAATAGGGGGGCCTAGAGAAGACAGAGGGGGAAACGGTGGCATTGGCTATTTCGATGATACCTAAGGAAGAGCCAACCGTCACCGTCAATATACAAAACAGAGATTTCCCGTTCATGGTGGATACAGGGGCAACATACTCTTGCATAGGGAAAATGGGCGCTCATCTCCCCCTCTCTGGGTCTGTAATTAAGACCATCGGCTTCTCTGGGAAAACTCAAATAATACCTTTTACACGCCCACTTCCTGTAACGATTGCAGGAAAAACAATTGAAGCACCCCTGTTATACTCACAAAATACACCTGTGAATTTGCTGGGAAGAGACATTTTATGTAAGCTACAAACCCAGATAGTGTGTACCCATCAAGGACTGCAAATACACTTTCCTGACGAAGCACTCGCCAACATTATGGTGCTTATGGACATGGAAAACAAGGTCCGACCTGTGCAACCCATGGTATACTGGCTGAAGTTACAACCAGAAAATTCAAATCTTCAACTGGAATGGGAAAAATGGAAGCCCTGGGCAGAACAACACTATGAAGCAGTATGTACACCTAGTTTACCTTTACATGTCACCCTGATGTTCGATGCCAAACAAGAACAAACTGACTATGCATGCTGCTGGGATGTATTGATGAATCAACGGCTGTTTCACATAACCACCACAGAAATTTATTTAGGCCCCCAAGGGGCCGCAGCTTCTGTCAAGCTAACTTCAGCTGAACAACAATGGTATCAAGTGCCGAATGCCACGCCTCATGTGACCCTTTTAGTCTCAGAAAAGTATGAATCCCATGACCTAGGTCCAATGGTAAAGACAGCCTCAGAAGTTGAAGAATGGCAAAACATGGAAAGTCCACAAGTACATCTGTCAAAAGACCAGCAGTTTATACGAATTAATTTAAAAGTAAATGATGAGGCTATAGCTCAAAAAGTGGAGCTCAATCCTAGACCAGAGGGACAGATGGTGTTATCGGCCCAACAAGAGAAATTGTTAGAGCAAATACCACCAGTGGTGTGGTCCAAAAGCAAAACGGATGTAGGACTAGTAAAAACAGCCTTACCAGTAAAAATAAAAGTAAAACCGGGAGCAAAACTGCCTCACCAAAGGCAGTATCCATTAAAACCTCAGGCTATTGAAGGCATAAAACCAGTAATTAAGGGACTAATGGCAGCTGGAGTTTTAATAAAAACTGCAAGCCCATGCAATACTCCTATCTATCCTATCCCTAAAAACAATACCAAAGAGTATCGGCTGGTACATGATCTGCGTCCTATCAATGCAATAATAGAAATGGATGCACCTATAGTACCTGATCCGCATACTATACTATCAAGCATCCCTGCTGGAGCAAAATGGTACACAGTAATCGATCTGTGTTCAGCCTATTTCAGTGTGCCTGTGCACCCAGACTCACAACATTTGTTTGCATTCACATTTCTGGGACAACAGCTAACGTATACACGGCTACCTCAGGGACTGAACCTGTCCCCAGCCATCTTTAACAAAGTCCTGGCTGAAGATTTACAACACCTTGATATACCCAGTACATTGGTGCAATATATGGATGATCTCCTTATTGCATCAGAGACTCAAGAACAGTGTGAAAAAGATTCATTAATTGTATTGCATGCATTGGCAGATGGAGGTCATAAAGTAAGTAAGGACAAATTGCAGTTCTGCAAACAACAAGTAGAATACTTGGGAAGACAGTTGTGTGGGACCACGCGATGTATAGCCCCAAGCCAAGTGGAGGCTATAATCAAGGCTCCCAAACCCCAAACAGTGGGACAGATGCTTTCATTCCTTGGGATGGCAGGGTACAGTCGGCCGTGGATTTGTGATTATGCTATAAAAACTGCACCTTTGCGTGCCATGATTAGAGCAGTGGGGCAAACAAGCAATGCAGCTCTCCTCGTCTGGACAGATCAGGCAACGGGAGCTTTTGAGGCCCTAAAAACAGACATGCAATCAGCTCCCGCATTAGGTAACCCAGATTATGGGAAACCTTTCCATTTGTATGTTACTGAAAAAGCTGGTTATGCTTGTGCTGTACTAATGCAGGAAACAAATGAAGGAAAACAACCATTGGCCTATTATAGTACGAAGCTTGACAACATTGAAACAGGATTGCCACCATGCTATCAGGGTCTAGCAGCAGCTGCCTTTGCATTTCAAAAAGCATCATCCATAATCATGGGACATGCAGTAACGTTGTACACGTCGCATCAGTTACATGCCCTGCTAACCAGTCAACGTTTTGTCTTAACACAAGCTAGACGCACTGGATATGAAGTTGTGTTGTCCGCTCCAGAAATAACAATACAACGTTGTCACACGGTGAATCCCGCCACCAAATTGACCACACCGTTAGATGGTACTCCACATAACTGTGTGGCAGAGACAGAGAAATTTTTGAGAGCCAGAGAACATTTGTATAATCACGCCATAGATGCAGATCTAACCCTGTTCGTGGATGGCTCATGCTTTTGGGATGCCGCGGGATTGCATGCGGGTATGGCGATTGTTAAACTAAACACGGATGGCGAGACCTTTGAATTACTGGAGTCCCAAGGAATTGATCAGCCTTGTTCAGCCCAACTGGCAGAAATCAAAGCCTTAACTATGGCTTGCCAGATAGCTAAAGATCAACGTGTTAATATCTACACAGACTCAGCCTACGCTTATGGCGTATGTCATGTACATGCAAACATTTGGAAACAAAGGGGATTCCTGAGAGCAGATGGCACCCCTGTCACTCATGGAGAAGCGATTTCCCAACTGTTACAAGCTCTCCAATTACCGTCTGAGGTAGCCATCATTAAATGTGCAGGTCATCAAAAGAATAATAACATCATAGCTCAAGGTAACAACCTAGCAGATGACGCAGCTCGCAAAGGAGCACAAGGAGAAAATATGTTTCCCCTGCTAACCATCCAAGATTGTGCCCCACTGGTTTCACTTGACGCACTGATAGTGGCTCAAAGTAGGGCCAGTGGAGAAGAAAAACGAATGTGGGTTAAACGAGGCGCTATTGAGACACGCAGTCAGGGGCCAGCGGACAAGCTGTGGCGCAGTAGTCATGGACATTTTGTGTTACCCACCAATTTATTACGACATGCAATCATTAGGGCCCACGGACCTGATCATTGTTCGCGAGTCCAAATTATGAACAAACTAAAAGCTGTCTGGTGGTCACCATATATGGCAGCAACAGTGGACCGTTTGTTGAATGAGTGTGAGGTATGTGCACAGTACAATGTCCGGAAATCATTCACAGCCCCTTTAGCCCACATTCCGGTCCCTGATGGGCCATTCAGACATCTTATGATGGATTTCATAGACATGGGAGCTGAAAATCGAGTTAAACAAATGAGATATGTTTTGGTAGTGATATGCAGATTCAGCCGATGGATTGAGGCAGTAGCCTCTGCAAATCAAGACCATAAAACGGTAGCCAAATTCTTGTGCCGAGATGTCTTTCCAAGATTTGGCATTCCAGATACTATCTCATCTGACAACGGTAGGGCTTTTGTAGCCAAGGTTACACAAGAAACATTCAAACAATTGGGTATCAAACAGAAGTTTGGGTGTGTTTATCACCCCCAATCAAATGGGGCGGTGGAACGGGCTAATGGCATTTTAAAGAACAAACTAGCAAAAATCATAGCAGACAGTAATGGCAAACTAACCTGGCTGGATGCGTTGCCGCTTGCTTTATTGTCAATGCGCTCACAAACTAACCGACTAACCCATTTGACACCATTTGAAGCTCTTACAGGTCGGCCGATGCCTATTCCATACCTGAGAGGACCCTACGAAGGACCATCGCTGGAGCAGCTACAAGACGAATGGCATAATTATCTGAGACAGTTAACCCAAATACACAAAACTATCTTTTTGCAGGTCAAAGGTGCTACAGAAGACAGAGAAGCAGAGATTCCACTTGAAAATCAAAGCATCCAGCCTGGTGATCTGGTTTACGTCAAGGTGTTCAAAAAGAAGTGGGACAGGCCCCGCCGAGAAGGTCCTTTTAAAGTTATTCTTGCCTCACGTACAGCAGTCAAAGTAGACGGTAAGGACACTTGGTTTCATTTAAACCACTGCTGTAGGGTTGGTGGCCCAGCGCCCCTGCGGCCTCGGCAAGCTCGTCTTGGCAGAGCCGCCGGGCCAAGGGGGGAAGCAGGAGAAGCCAGAGACCCTACAGCAGCACCGAGGGACGGCCACGCCTCCCTGCAGCCAGAAGAAGCACAGAGGGAAGGCCACGCCTCCCTGCAGCCAGGCGAACACTGACCAAGGCGCTCACAGAGACTGATTGAACAAAGACGACGCACAGCTTCAGAGAGTAGTGGATCCCTGCCAGATAGAGCAGCGACAGACTCAGATGCAGACTCAGAGACAACTGGAGACGCAGGCCAACAGACAGACAGAAATACAGACCAACAGATAGACAGGCCACAGGAGACATCAGACTCGGACAGCAACTCAGTAGATTTACCGACAGAAGAACCGCAGGAAGTACAACCCAGACAAAGCACAGATACACCACACATCCCTAGTGACAGCTCATCTAGTGACGGCTCACTTAGTAGCACATCTAGTAGCACATCTCAACAGTCATCAGAGCAATGATTAAGGAATTATTCAAGGGATTGACAATACTACTGGTGGTCAGTATGGGAGAAAATAGACATCCAAAACATACAACGGACTGTGCCGTGGCCATGGCCGCAATAGCAGCTAAACAAGGCATTCTAAACACAGGAAAAACATATAATTTGGTATACATTAAATCAAAAGCCTACAAGAACATAGGAATACAGGGAAAGCTGGGGGATTACATATTAGGCGAAGCCATTAGCATCAAATGTGAAGAGGAGGGAACACTCAACATAGAGGTAATTTGTGATAAAAGAGGATGCAGGGAAACCAAGCAAGACGTAACTGTTACAGTACATGAAGCCACAAAATGGGTAAAAATCAAACCAAGGAAAAAGAGGACAATTAGAAGCCTAGAAACAAGCAGTCACTTAGGGAGATGGGATCCCAGTACAGACCTAGCCCGCACACAAGGGTTGAAGACCAATTTATTTTACCAATGGTTGAAATTTTCGGCTAGGCAGATCAGTGAAAAGCCTTGCATAGCCTGTCACCGGAAAGGTGTGATACCTCAGGCTAAACCCCTACCTGATATCAACAACTGTTATAGAGTCCCCAACATAACTCAGACCAAGCAGAATGCTATACACAATGTGTTATGAAAATGGCAGTAGGTGATGAAAAATATGCTGCCGACAGTAAACTTTGTCCGGTACCCCTAAGTACAGAAGGAACCGTTCCACCTATGATTAAAATAGAGAAAGGGATGATACACCCATTCTGTATAGCTAAAGGCTTAGTAGCACAATACATAAGCGATTGGCAGGTAGGGACGACCCAGCCAAAACACCACATACAGTGTATGCAAAAGCAGCAAGAATACAAACCGGCCAAAACAGCATGGAACATTACCGTCTGTCACACCCTGCCAGCAGCAGGCATACAGTGTGAACAAATAGTACCGGCCACAGGGGGGTCTGTAATTGGACTGAATCTCACCCATGCTTCATGGGTATCTACTCCAAATTTAGCTAAGGGAACGGTACCCTTAGCTGACATCTTTTGGATATGCGGACAAAAAAAAAAAAAAAAGGAAACTCCTGTCATCGCTGTCCCCGAATTGGAAAGGCCTTTGTGCTCCTGTGATGCTCACAGGAGCAATAACAGTAATTGAAATGCCAAATTCAATACAACCCATGCCACAGAAACTTCATAAGAAAAGAGGAATAATGACGTTTAAAACAGACTACAACATCACAGTAAGAAACGGGATACCAGAAGGGATACCCCGACAGTTAGAAGCCATAGACAGTAGCAGAGTTAAAGCAGATGAAGATGCGGATAAATGGGGATGGGCATTGGCTCTGTTCGGGGTTACTCCAAAAATCCGTTCTAGGTTCCAGGAGGTGCAGTGGATTAATTACTTGTGGTATAATCAGCAAAGATACCTGAACTGGACATTGGCAGCAGTAGGAGCCTTAACCGAACAACTGCACGCCACCTCGCTAATGACAATGCAAAATCGATTAGCTATCGAGATGATGATGGCTGATGAACAAGGAGTTTGTATTATGATCAAAGCCACCGAATGTTGCACAGCTATTCCCATGCGTACAGGGGAAGACGGAAATTTGACAGAGCTCTTAATCACACTTGAGGAGATGCAACAGGAACTGTTAAGTAACTCCATAGGAGGGAGAAATGAAACTGACGATTCTGGATACATTGTAGGGAATGGAATGAATATTGGCCCACTATTTTCACTGTTTGGGACTCTAAGGAGAGGGTGGATATCATGGAAAGACTGGTTATACCAGATAGGTGTAATCTTGGCACTAACAGGGGTGGCGGTCTTGCTGGTAATATGTTGTGGTATTCCCTTGATAAAATTTCTGGTCAATAAATTGATTTCATCCACAGTAGGACAGCTCCCACTGCTAGCCATCCGAGCCCTAGAAGAAAGCACAAACGAAACAGACAGAGAACCAGAATATATGGAAATGGATGAAATACCAATTATCCTCCCCGACAGCCCCCAGCTCCCTAATATTGTGGCGTATACCCCAGATAGGGAGGACTGGGATGGACCGTGCTTGGTGATATTGTAGACGAGGAAGAAGACATGCACGCACATTTACATTCACACACATGCACCCACAAAAATGAGGGATAGGATAGACAATATCTGAAAGAACGATATGGAGCTGTAATAATGAACGTATATGTATATTACTAGGACACAGGAGTATGGCTGAGAGACCAGACTCCCCTGATCAGGGACCTATGCCTGATCTGCCTCTATCAAGTCTGATTGGACTCTCAGAACTGTTTGGAGAAGAGGATATACAGGAGGGATGGTCGAGACATGATTGATCGCCACAGCCGCCATCCATCCAGCAGCTAAACCAGTTGGCAACAGAAGGATCTTCATCGTTCCAGCACCTGGCGATGACGGCTTCACAGAATCTGCCTGCAGCAAGAGTCGGCCCGAGGACTCCACCATCACCTGAAGGACCCTTTGGACTCAGGAACACACCCCTTCCGCAGATGCCATGGAGACAGTCACATGTGCCAGTGGCAACGATACCCTCCAGGGGAGGCAGCCAAGGTCGGCCATATGCAGCAACCGCCCGAGTGCATCCTAGACCCAATTCACTGCTAGGACCTGTCCCCAGCTTTCCACCCCCAAGGCAGGAGAGATATTCTGATCAGCCCAGTGCCTCTGGAGGAGGATCAGCAGGGGTAGACCTTAGCCGAACTCACCCACCAGGACAGAGGGGAGCTTTGTACAGGCTGCTAAATGCCCAGAGTGTCCCACCCACTTGCCTGTGCGACATCAACAATACTCCCCCCACACACGAAATGCCTTCCCCCTTGTACTTCCTGTCCCCTGGACTGCACAATCTTAATCTGGTCATGGTCACCCCACAGGACATGGCAATCTTGGTTCGAGAGCTTCGTCTTCCACAAGAGTCTGTTCCAAAAACCTTGGAGCAGCTCCTGCCCCTCACAAATCACATTCCCCATGAGCTATTTGAGGAAATCATGCCACAACTAAGTCAGACATCTGCATACCTGTTCAGGATACACCGTGACAATGCCAACATCTCTTGTGCTCAGGAGGGCCTCCATACTCAACTGTGTGGTCTTCAGTCTAGTATGGACATGCTAGCCTGCATGATGGAGCATATGGAAAGGGAACAGCTAGGGCTGGCCACCACCAGCCTGAATGTGGGCAAGAATTCTCTGGGGGCCCTGTACAACCTGGCCAAGCAGCACAAGGAGCTGGAAAGATCCATCAGAGAACTGCACGACTGTCTGAAAGCCAGAATTCCTGATCCTCCCCCCACTACCCCTGAAAGGCCAACCTCCCCATGTTCCCCAACTTCTCCCAAAACTTCAGATGCTGAGTAAATGCTGAGGAGCGCGGACTGACGTAATGGCACTGAACACGGACTATGATCTTGGTTCTTGAGTTTGAATTGCGGACTGGTTTCAGAAATCTGAGTGTAAATAAAAACAAAGAAGGAAACATGTTAGTAACGAAAGTTGGGTAAATGTCTGTCCTTACCATCATCTGCGTAACACAGATAAAGCTAAATGCATACACATAGATATCACATTGCAAAGTTATAAAAAGGGGACCCTTACACGGCGTGTTTGTAGATTTAGTAGTAAAGATGCACCATAGGGACCCCTTTTTTCTTAAATTATAGCATGCCTCAAGAGACATGCATCGCCTAAATTTGGCGTCTGGCCAAAAAGGGCATTAGAAAACAAGCTGAAAAAGAGGAAAAACAAAGTGGAAAATGTTGAGAAATGGCCTATAATGAAAACCATTATATGATTGACTAAGGCAAATGACTTAAGGACGGACATGAAGGGAAACCATTTATTGTGTTTATCATTTAACTAGACATAGCTGCGCTAACCTTAGAATAGTTTCTTGATTGGTTGACTAAATAGTGGTAACATAGGGGTTATTTGATGCATTTAAATAATAAATGTGTGACGCTTTAACAAAATAATATGTAGAACCAAGTATAATGGGTTGGAGCCTCTGGTCGAGTGAGACAATAGATGCCAGAAGATGATTGGTTGCACTGATGTCAATGTAAAGCCTTTACTTTGCCATGATTAAGAGGTTGCTGTAACTTGTTTTATGTGGCCATTTTAAGTGCCTTGAATTACACCAAAACTCAATGTTTGAATGTCACCTTGCGTTGATATAATCCAGCTAATTGATCACCTTGTGCCTTAGTATGTAAGTTCACCTGCACTTACACTTAAATATATTTACTGTGTGAAGAATCACTTATAGTCATATCCGCACCAGAGTTATCAGTAAGTCGAGTGATGTGTTTTTCTTTTTTATTGCAATGCACAAATGAGGATGTCTTGTCAGTAAACAACCCAAGAGTATAGTTGATGTAATGGGACTCTTTCGAGTCCCAGAGGAGGGACTGTAGAAGAATTTTTAGGTCCATATTTGAACTGTGATGAACTATCAAGTGTCCTGATCCGAACTGTATGTCCTCTGGTTGAACTAGCAGGTGTTCAACCCAAAAAAAGGGCTCTATTAGTCATTCAGTCTGTCAGGGGCTTTCCAAGGCCTTTTAGGTGCTTTCCCGCAGGCCACGTGCAGGGGCCTCAGGCCAGCTGCACGTGTGGCTGAGGCCACGTGCGGAGGGGGCCTCAGGCCAGCTGCACCTGTGGCTGAAGGTCTTTTAAAAAAATCAGTTGTAAATCCTTCATGTTTTAATGGGAGCGTTTGTCACATTGAAATAATGGCCTAACACCTGCTTAGGGTTCACTAGAGGACGCTTCCAATAGAAAACCATGTCTTGGGAATTAAATAAATAAAAAAGTCGAAGGAGGAGCGATGCCCGCGGGTCTCCAATAAATAGATGAGCGCGGTTGTCATATTCAGTCTCTCTAGAGGACTCAGTTTGTCTAAGCTTTGTGTCGAAGGCTTAAATAAACTTAAAAACTCTGTGCATTTTATCTTGCTTAAGGCTGAATTATTCTAAAGTGTTGTGTCCTTTTTCTAGCATATCACTTGCAATTAGTTTGTGTTATCTAAAAGAAGACATCCCGAGAAGACTAAAGACGAGCCGCGACAGAACTATTGTTGCTGTCTGTCATGTGATGTGCTATTGTGTTTACTGCATTGCACAATGTATTGTACAGTCAGTGAAGACAAATTTCCTTACGGGGACCAATAAATCTAATCTAATTTGTTCATTTGCTGTCTTAATGTATTTATAAATTGTTTAGGTTCTTGTTATCATATACACACTATTATGATTATCATTATTATTATCGGTATTATTGTTTTTATTTTATTACTAGCTGAATTACCCGTTCTACGCATGGGTAATAGAGATTAATTTTAGCCATGTCATTGTATACTTTATGTCACTTTATTTAAGGTGTAGTAAGTTGCATTGCATTGTGTGTATGTTGTCATCAATTTTCATACAACAATGTGTGACATTCATGAGACTCAATTGAATGATGATAAAAGGTTAGATATGTCATATCACGGTAATGCTCTGGTATGCTGTATACACAGCAGGTACATTTTAATTGAAAAAAACGGGTGCATGCTGGCCCATTCAAATTGTAATTAATGTGCACCCTAGGCCAGTGATTCTCAACCGGGGTGCCGCGGCACCCTAGGGTGCCGTGATCGATCGTCGGGGGTGCCGTGGGTATTTTTCATATTCGCGATTACTTTTCATATTCGCGATTACCATGAATTATTTATTTTATCCATAAAGCATAAAACGACTCAGAATCTGATGTCAAACGTGCTGTAGCCTCGCTCTCGTCTTAAGGCGGGACAATAACAAGGAGGCTGACGGCCGATTAAAACAGTGCCGTCTCCTTCAAAAGCCGTCTAAAATGCGGAGCTGTCGGTGTGTGTGTCTGTACCTGTGTGTGCGCGCGCACGGAGTTAACAGGCTGCAGACTGCGAGGGAGGGGGTGGGTGAGGCAGATTCCTGAATGCAGGCGGGACACATTCAATGTGCAGCGAGCGCGGAGCAGAGAGAGGATTTTAACCCGAGTGAACGTTAACAAAACGGAAACGTGAAGCTGCCTTTACTTCTCTCTGAACTTTCTCTAAAGGTGTGATTCTGCCGTTACCGTCCTGTTCACACCATGTGCGCATCGTATGCTGAATTTATGAGATCATGAGATGAAATAAACGGTCAAATATCTTTAAAAACATATTTAAAAAATGAGAATATATGAATAAACTGAGCCACAAAAAAAAAACAATGTTCAGACGCAGAGATCACAAAAAGCAGGTGAGAACTCTGAACTTTAACAGCTGTTATTTTCCAAAGGTACGAGTATTTATTTGTTCAATCTTGAGCTTAATGCAGTGTTTAAGCACAAAACGTGACTGATGAGGAGAAACAATTTCAGAAATGCAACAGAAACAACCACAATTCAGAAAAAGTTGGGACTGTATGTAAAATGAAGATAAAAATAAAAATGTTGCACTATTCCCAGTTTCTCCACTCACAGAAGCCAAACATTCTTCCAGAGTTGTGTAATTATACTACAATAGTAGAATATAAAGAAGGGGAAAAAGAAAAAAAAAAAGACAATATATTCGTCAATCGCAATTATTTGTCTGACAATTAATCGTCTCCAGAAATTCCTAATCGTGACAGCCCTACTTGAGATCAGAGCGCAAAATGCTTGGGGATTTCGAAATGCGGTGTTTTCTGTATCGATTTTCTATTGCGATAATTGGTTTTGCGCAAAACCAGAGGTAATAGCATTATAATATTATTTTGGTTGGTGGTGTGCCGCAGGATTTTGTAAATATAAAAAGGGTGCCGCGGCTCAAAAAAGGTTGAAAATCACTGCCCTAGGCAGCCACTACTATGTCATAAGTAAAGTGTGATGCTTGCTACCTGACCTGACTACTACGTGAACTGCGAAAATAAGGTCCCCAGTGAGCGGGCCGTGATTGTGATTAAAGCACACATACGCATGCGCGCTTTAACTCCCATGTGGTGAGCGTTGGCCCGTTCGGATTGTGATTACAGTGCACCCTAGCCAGCCGCTACTACGTATGTACTAAGTAAAGTGTAATGCTTGCTACCTGGGTCGTGATCTAAGATTTAAGGTTGACTGTGTGTGTGTATGTGTGTGTGTGTGTGTGTGTGTGTGAGACAATCAAATGACAAAGATTACTTCTTTGTCATTTGATTTTTAAATGGAACACAATGGAAATGTGTTTTCACTTTCTTGTGTTATCCATGTATTTTTAACGTATTTCCAATTATATTATGTACAATACTTACATTGAACTTACTAAATAAAGTCACGCATACACTCAAGCACTCATGCTTTTAATATAAAGAGGATTTACCACCCCCTGCTGGAATGGCGTGTGAGTCCAGAATGTAATTTGCAATGTCCATTGTTCAGTGTTGTTAGCTAATATCTGTAGTTTCTCCAAACATTTTAGTCCTATCAATGGTCCATTTTGGCAGCGTTCATCCTTGACCCAAAGTACATAAGCATATCAAATGGCAAATGTCACCTCTCCCCAGTTTGTCTGTGAGTGAATTTATACACATGCACATAAACGCAGAGCTTTTAGTCTTTTCTGCATTCTGCCGCAAGCTGGTGCTTCTATTTTTGCACAAACAGAGACGGTGGTAGAAGGCATCAAACGCAGTACAATTTTCACTCATGGTAATAGCAACATGACACAACTCAGTCATGGTAATGGCAACAAGACACTTAACTAAACTGACTAAACAAATTGAACCACAAAAACACAATAAATCAAAAACACTAACAACAACCTAACATAAACAACAATAGCAACATCTAACATCCCCAAACCCCAAACTCCCATGGTGCATTGCAGCACAATGGCCATTGATCACTGTTGTTAGATATTATCATTCATTTCTCCAAAAAGTTTAGTGCTATTAACTTTCCATTTTCGAGAGCGTTCATCCTTGCCCAACAGTACATAAGCATACCAAACAGCAAATATCAGCTCTCCCCAGTTTGCGTGTGATCAAAGCCATACACACACACACACACACACACACACACATACACACACACATGCATACATGCACACAGAGGCCATTTGGCTATTATACTATAGGTGGTATTTAAGGGCCCTGTCCCACTGGGGAGAGGATTAATTGCGCATGAATTGAGTATACAAATTGCGGGCGTTCGTTGTCATCTGCAACAAAAATGGCCAAAAATGACAAATGTCCCAGTATGAATTACGGATATATTAATAATATATAGCGAATATTTGATGAACAATCACGGTTATATAACGTATGTAGTGAGGAAACTGATCCGACACATTGAGATTATCACGGCAGTATTACGGGTGTATTATGAATGCATCATGCACGTGTTGCGCGTGCACGGCATCTGCATTGCGGTCATAAAATAAGCTCACTCGGGCCGTCGGCATCACTATTCACACCAACAATACAGCCTCTGGAGCATTTGCTGGACTTGGACAAGTTGATCGCAGAGTGTTGTCATGCGAGGGTTAACTGTTCATGAGTTTGGGGAGCGGGAGGGGGGAAGCTGCTCCGGGTGTGAGACAGTGTTTTATTTATTTATTTATTTATTTATTTTTTTTTTGAGAGTATCACAGAAAAAAGACGTCAGCGTGAGTTGTGTGTAAACAGCAACTCTTCCTGTTGTTGGTGTTACATAAAAGTCCTGGATTGCAGCAGCTATTGAGTCTTTGTGGATTTACACAGCTGGACTGGCACTGACTGGCAGGTACATATAATACTTTGGGTTTACGTGACGTGTTTGCATTCACAGATTGTCCGCAAATCAGCTGCAAAGCAGATGTAATGAATACGCTTTATTTGTGGCCAATTTGTGTGCATTCACTACAACATATTTTAGTTTGTGATGTGGACATGATATATATATATATCTGTTTTACACACTGTCCCAGTCCGCTGACAAGCCGCAAATCCCCGTCAGTTGCGGATATCAGCGCTTAACGGCAGATATACAGTGCATAGAGTGAGTATGTATTGTGTATGAATTGAGTATATATGGGGTATGTAAGGCGGATGTTATCCGCATTCAGATTTTTGAACAGCTCAAAAATCCTGGCTGCGGATATGCGTGCCTCTGCGGATGATCACGGGCGTATTCGGATGACGGCCGACTCATATAGGCATGTTACACGGATATTGCGGATGTTTGGTAAATATGGGCCAATTTTGTGCGCAATCGATACGTAAATCCTCCTACACGCCAGTGGGACAGGGCCCTAAAAGCTTATTGAAGAAAAATTACATTATGCAACTACAATTGATGTAATGACCATTACTGCTAAATACAGTCAGGTCCATAAGTACTTGCACAGTGAGACAATTTCATAAATTTCCTTTGCACACCACCATAATGGAGTTGAAATGAAACAATGGAGATGTGTTTGTAGTGTTGACTTTCATCTTGAATTCAAGGGGTTTGACTTCAAATCATCATGTTTACAGTCATAATATATTTAAGGCAAAGTCTTGAACCGAACATCAACGTAGGTTGATGTAAATATATTATGTGGATTGTATGTGATACACCATAGTTCAAAATTGCTTGGGTGTATGAAGGTGTTGAGATGAAGGTATTTTAAACACACTGACAGGATTTCTTAATGATAAACTATTGTAGGCTTTAATTGTACATACATATGGGTTTATTAAAGGTATTCATGAAAATATCATTGCTAAGTAGAATATCAAGAACAGAAACTTCTGTATTCTCAAGATGGATAAATTTATTGAATGACAAGCGTAATTTACAGCAGCCATAAATAATATGTTTGTCACCGACAATAATGAGCAAAGCTCATCACCATGTCATTTAGGTCCTTCAGACTTTTTTCATTAAAATGGTTCTGGGGAGCATTAGCATGGCTAAAACCCTTCAGCTTCTGGGACACTGCCATGACCGGTTCCACATGGTGGATGAGGCGGATGCAGATCTGACGCGGAAGCAAACCAGAAGTGATGTTGCTGCGACCGAATCAAAACAACATGGAGAAACCATATGACGACGATTACAAATTAACATTATTGTCATGCTGTCTTGGTCTGCTCTCTCCCTCCTCCCCTCCTGTGTCTTCCAGGTGCCACGTCACAGAGCTAATTGGTCTCACCTGTTCCTCATCAGCAGCACCTGTATTTATACTCTGGCTTTTCCACTTATCAAACGCCAGAAACTCAGTTTACCTACAGGGTATCTGGCTCCGTTCATATTCCTCTGTTCCTTTGACTTCTAGACTGGATTAACTGTTCTACTGTCTTTCCTCAGATCACCTGCTGATCGTCAGCTCTGTCATGGCCGCCTGGACCTGTCCAACCGTTAATGGTTCCTCGTTACAAACTCTCTGGCTCTCTCTATGTCCTGGACTGCAATCCTGCTCTGAGCTCCTGCCGTGCCTCCACTCTCCAGTGCCTGCTTCAGCAGCTACCAGTTTGCACAATTCATTAATTACAATAAATTATTATTCCTTTTATCAGTCTGTTCCTTGCCATTTGGGTCCTAATTCTCATATTCTGGGTTTTCAACCGCAACAATTATACTACCAAAATTTAAATTTTTATGCCTTTCATTTATAAGAGACTGCATACATGAGAAGCAGTGTTGTATAGTAGTGAAGTAAAAATACTTCACTATTGTATTTAAGTATGTTTTGGGAGACTTTGTACTTTACTTGAGTTTTTAATTCAGCTTACTTTCACTTTTACTTCACTATATTTCCGACCTTAATTGCATACTTCTACTCTGATACTTTTTCTATGCACCATGCCGTTACTCGTTACAAAAAAAAAACATACACGAAAAAAGTCATGTTTCCACCCAGAGACACCACTGATCACTAGTGACTGCAACGAAGTCAGGCCGATTTGTCATGAGGCATGTCCGGTAGGCTTTTTTGCAGTTGTGCACTTGGGGGGTGTTTGTCAGGAAAATGATAATTTCTCTACATTGATTACAGACCTGCAGCGGGTCTATAATCCACTTTTCTGCAGCGCGGCTTTGCTTTGAACCTTGAACCAATCGAAGCAGTGATTCGCAGGGTTCGTGGTTCGTACGATTCGTGGATTCATTGTTTATTTCGCTTTATCCTAATTTTTCCCCGCTAAAACCCTGAAGAACATATGTCTGTGAGTAATATTTAATATTTTTTTGTTAAACCGACCTGTTATGGTCTTCTGAAACAGTTGATAGATGTATTTTATAACTTAAAAACAAGACCGATGCTCACGCGTTAGCATGTCTATGGCGTTTTCAATGTTAAAGTTAGCATTAAGCTGTTCACATCAGCACGTTTGTGTTGATTTGTTTTCTGTATAATTAATGGCTCAGCGTTTGTTGTCGTAAAAGAGTAAAATTGTAATTTTTAATTTTTTATTCATATATTAATAGCAACAACAATAATAGTCTACATAATAGACAATAATAGTCAATAATAATAGACTAATAATGATACAATACAATTTTAGAGAAAGAGACAAAAAGAACCTAATGAAACAAAACACAACAGAAAAGATAAAACCATGTAACAATGAAAATAAATAAATAGATATAGAAATAAATAACTGTTTCCTGTGAACACCTAGTGAGTAGCCTACTCTTGTTTAGGTTTTGAAACCTTGTTTCTGAAGTGTTTTTGTGGGATGTGCACAATTTTCAGTACTTTGACTAATACTACCAGTCATTTACAAGCCTAGATAAACTTTAATATAAAAAAATCAGTCTGTTTTTGATTATTAACATTTACTTGTACTTTTACTTTCAATACTTGAGTACATTTAGTTGTACATTACTTGTCATACTTAAGTACAATAAATATTACATACTTTAAGACTTTTACTTGAGTAGCATTTCAATCAGTGACTTGAACTTCTACCAAAGTCATTTTTTAATGGGTATCTGTACTTTTACTTAAGTGTGATTTTCCGGTACCTTATACAACACTGATGAGAAGTCTGAAAACTTGCTAAAACAAATCTTACAAATATTCAGTGTCTGCTATCTTCAACCTGTGTGGAACTTCATAAGGAACAAACAGCACAAACAGTGTTGTAAAGGACAATAATCAGGGCATTAAGAGAGCAAACTTCACTTTACCCCAGAATGACATGAACAGGATGAAATCGTGACTCACAGCAATTCCCAATGTAAATAATTGAGATTCTCAGGTGTTTGCATAAAACAAACACAATAACATCTAAAAACCTAGATAATGTATTCACGAGAGTTTTAGGGACAATATGCAAAGAGTTTTATCTTGCAGTGTTAATGCTGTTGTCCGTGTGGAGTGGTTAAATTGCAATGTTATCTGAATGGCTCAGTGCAGTTCTCAATGTTGTTGACATCTCGCAGAGCGGCAAGCTCTCTGTGATTTTACAAGATTTTGTGGTTTGTGAAATCTCAATAGGGCGAATGGTGCATGACTGGATACTGATCTGATGTGGAAGTAAACCGGAAGTGACGTTGCTGCGACTGATTTGTTTTGGTTTTTAGTTGTTTTTGTTTTGCTGCGACCGAATCTATTCTGCCCCACCCTATTTTAGATCACATCATGTGAATGAGTGTGTTCTTGCATTTTAAAGCAAGGAAAAACAAATGAATTAAGCCAAGGATTCTGGAGCATAATAGTGGATCACCACAACTCAGGTTCCTCCTTAGGAGCCACTTTGAAAAGATGCATGATACCACAAGTAACTGTACAGGTTGTAACATAAATGTATAGTGTCTGAGATCACACAGATGAGGAAGCCCTTAATCCAAAACTGACGTTAAAAAAATGCTTGGCCTTCATCCAGGCGATTACTGTAACTGTCAACTTCTGTATATTATCTTAATTAATCTAACTTGGTAGGAAAAGTGTTTTAACCATTAACCCCTTAAGCCCTAGAGCCTATTTCACCAACATCACATACCCATACATTATGATTTATTTCTCAGCTTGTACAAGGTCATAAATGCAAAAGTTTGGATCAGCTAAAAGACAGGTCCTAGGGGATGTTGTGGATGCAAAATAATTGAAAGTAAATAATACTTGGTAGGGGTAAATGAGTTTTTTTTTTCCCAAAAAATGAATTCCGATTTATGTCTTTATTTGCTTGGAGTTTCAGCTGTGGTTAGTTGATATGCGATTGAAGTGGATACTTTTGTAGAGGAGACTTCGCTTGACATTTTGAGGTATAATAGGTGTATGTTGGTGTCAGCATTGGTTAGTTATGAGTGTTCAAATGTTCCAAAACAGGGCAAGTCCCCAAATTTGGGGACTCTAGGGTTTAAGAGGTTTAAGCACCTGATCAGAACACCAATACCATATGCTTGGGATGGTCATTCCAAAGATGGTTCCAGGCCAAGGAAAGTCAGAGTTTACGGGGTCTCTAAAAAGACGAAAAGCATCATGTCGTGGAATACCACAAGTGGAGTTATGTGGACGGACAGATGGGATGGCAGCAGGGTAAAGCTGCATCATAGCGTCCCAGCCTCCGACTTTAGCAAAACCTGGACAGGAAACAAACAAATAAATCAATAAAAACCTCATACACAGGAACACGCAGTGGAGTAAAGCCACCTCAAATCACCAGATTTCAGAAAATGTTGCCGGCAGACCATCTCAGATTTTTTTTCCACACTTTCAAAAAATATTATTCTTCCCAGTAAACTCCATACAAACTTTCAGCCTTATATCTTTATTGGTGTTTGAGATATTGTGGCTTTAAAAAAAATGGAGCGAAGTCAACACTTTGTCAGATTTGACTTACTGAAGCCCATGAGGATGAACGCTCCCACCAGCATGATCACAGTCTGAGCAGCATCTGTGTAGATAACTGCAGCCAGACCACCTGGAACACAACGTATCACATATCCAGACACACAAAGATGACATGTTCAATTAAACAGGTTTAACAAAAAAATAAATAAATATTATTGAGAAACATCACCTGCAACTGTGTAGACAGCGGTGATTGCCAGCAGCAGAATCACAGCAAAGTAGATGTCCCACTGTAAGGCCATCTGAATGAACAAGGCACCAGCATACATGTCCACCTGGACACATGGTGTCAAGTTAAGATTGAAAATATATACAGTTAGGTAGGTGGACTTCTGATCAAAGGTGAGATTCTTTGATTTGATTTGAGCAAGGTCCTTAATCCTCAAATTCCTCATGGTGTCTGAATGTGTGTGAATGGATGAATCTGATGGAATCTCTTTGAGGATCTCCATCTGATGGAAAAGCACAACAGAAATGCAGTCCATGTACCAAGAGAGCACACCATCACCATAACTTGAAACTATGAGTCCTAATTCCAGTCTCACATTCTTCTCTGCCACTCCAGACTTCCCTGGACAATACCACAGCACTTCTCTTAGTTAGCACCCCATCATAAGCGTTTTCAAAATCTACAAACACAGAATGCAACTCCTTCTGACTTTCTCTATACTTCTCCTTTAGCACTCAGAGCAAACATTGCATCTGTGGTGCTCTTTTTTAGCATGAAACCATATTGTGCTCACTGATTGTCACTTTTTTTCTAAGCCTAGCTTCTACTTCATCCATCCATTTTCTTCCGCTTTATCCGGAGTCAGGTTGCGGGGGCAGCAGCTCAAGTAAAGCCGCACAGACCTCCCGATCCACACACACCTCCCCCAGCTCCTCCAGGGGAACCCCAAGGCGTTCCCAAGCCAGCCGAGAGATGTAGTCCCTCCAGCGTGTCCTGGGTCTTCCCCAGGGCCTCCTCCCAATGGGACGTGCCCGGAACATCTCTCCAGCGAGGCGTCCAGGGGCCATCCGGATAAGATGCCCGAGCCACCTCAACTGACTCCTTTTGATGTGGAGGAGCAGCAGCTCGACTCCGAGCTCCTCCCGAGTGACCGACCTCCTCACCCTATCTCTAAGGGAGCGCCCAGCCACCCTGGGGAGGAAACTCATCTCGGCCGCTTGTACTCGCGATCTCGTTCTTTTGGTCATGAGCCAAATCTCATGACCATAGGTGAGGATCGGAACGTAGATCGATCGGTAAATCGAGAGCTTCTACTAAATAAAAAAAACTGAAGTTGAGAGTAAATATAAGACATATAAAAACAAGCTAACCAATATTATGCAATCTTGCAAAAGGCAGCATTACAGTGATTTTTTTGGAAAAAAAATAAAACAAAAATTAAAGGTACTTGGAAGCTCTTAAACGAAATCATCAAAAATAAGAAAGTTGTCAAAGATTATCCAACATATTTTTACACAAATACTGAAACAATTGTTAAGGAAAAGAAAGCCATAGTAGATCATTTTAATGATTACTTTGCTAATGTGGGGAAAAATTTGTGAGTTGCATTTTATTTGCTGATGACACGACTGTGTTTTGTAGTGGGGATCATTTGGGACAGGTACTGGACATGATGGCGAGGGAACTACAGAAGTTCAAAGAATGGTTTGATTCAAATAAATTTGCTTCATTTTGGCAAAACAAAGTGTATCATATTTGGAAATAAACCCAGGAACTTGTAAATGAAAATAAATTTCTTGGGGTTTTCTTTTGACATTGTCAAAGACTATTGCCATTTTGTATAAAGCACAACAGTCATTAGGTACCTTGTATCGGCGTTGCTTTTTGTTCTGTGCCCTGCGCCTCGGTCCCGATGCGCGAATTCCTCCGCATATCTTTTCATGCTGAAAAAGTGCTGATGTCAAACTCTTCTGCCATTTCTGTGGTAGTCAGATGATGTCCCAGATCAACAAAGCGTTTACTTTGGAAATGAACGGCACATTCCACTGTTACAGGAGTTTTTTGTCATGAAAAGACGTGCGGAGGAATTCGCGCATCAGGACGGAGGCGCAGGGCACAGAACAAAAAGCAACGCCGTGATGAAGCCTCACAGGACATGTTGTGGCATGTCCAGCTCGTCCACAATTTCTCGGATAGTCACACGACTGAAAATCCACCGAAAGCCGTCTGAATCTTCCTAATGGTGCAAGAGCTGGGCATGTTAGGGCTTGTCCTGTGAGACCAACACAGAGGTGCTTTCGTCCCGCGCCATGAGCGGCTCCGCAGTGAATTTCTCTGCTCCTCTTTCCATTACAAAAACTCCTGTAACACTGGAATGTGCCGAAAAAGTGCTATGTCCAGCTGTCTTGCCATTTCTCTGGTAGTCAGACGACGTCCCAGATCAACAAAGCGTTCACTTTGGAAATGATCTGGTCGTTTGAGTCTGTCGATCGCCGCTCGGTGCGCAGCGCGCCCTCAGCCGCTGTGGGCCGTCGTTAATCCAGTTGTAATTGCCCTTAATCTGTGTGATCCCCATAAGAGCTTCATCGAAAGCCATCTGAATTTTCCAAATGGTTTCCACCTGGCTGTCTCTCACACTTTCTGAAAAAATTTTTATGAAGCAAAGCGGCACTTGATTAGCCAATTTCCTGACAATGAAAATCCACTGGGGGGGCTGGACCACTCCTCCCACAAGGCGTGCTCACAGGTGAATGACGCAACCGACAGGCGTGAAAAAACTCACGCATGCGCACAAAGGTTCAAACTTGGCTGATGCAATCACACATGATTCAAATCCATATAGTTTTTGCAAAAAATAAAAAGGTCCGTTACTTTTCTAACAGACCTCGTATTTACTCTGAAGTCACGTTTAATCTCGACAGATTTTGCGAGATTTCCTGTCTGACCTGGGAATATTTGTGTATGAAATCTGTTCATGCGTGGTGTGTTGACTTCACCGTGTGGATGAACACCACACACTGTACGATCAAACCTGTTAGATCTACGATTTTTTTTTTTTTATCTGCATGTGTTTGGTCTCTCAGGTTTTGGAAACCTACATATAATTTTAAAATCCTGCTGTGTGAACCAGGCTCTAGCTGATGTATATAATGTACAGTGTTTTTTTTTGGGGTGGGGGTGGGGGTGGTTGTCAACAGATGTATGTGAGTGTAATGTTTCGTGTGCTGAGCGATCATAAAACCGCTGCAAAAAGGCACCAGGTGAGGCATACAGTTCTCTTGCCTCATGTTAGGGGGCACTAGTGATCCCAGGGATTTACAGGGATTCTTCTTGCAGCAACTCCTCAGCTGCAGAATAAGTGACAGCAAGCTACAAGAGCATCTGTTCATTTATTTTTTCCTCTCACCTGGACTTTACTTTCAGAATGGAGGATTACATATCCAAACTGAAACAATTTTCTAAACTGCACTTTCAATTGAAGCAGGAGATAATAATTAAAGGAAGACCGACACCATAGCTAAAAGGTTTGCTTCAGACAACAGAAGAGCCGCTCTGTTCAAACTGAGTGGGACACGTAAAATCTGGCTGTGTGGACATCCAGTAAGAAACTGCCTTTTCAACTTTTCCTGCCTTATTTTCTCAACTTGTGACAATGTCTGGACTCAGATGGGATATTGTGACCTGAGGAATTTACAAATAAGTGTCATCACAGACGAGCAGTCAACCACTCACATTCAAAGCCAGAAAAGACTCCAAACATAGTGTCGGAACAGGACTGATGAAGGACGAGTCTCTTGCCTGGCAGTGATCTACACTGAGACAGAGAGACTTTTAAAACTGAAGAAAGATAAGGATAACTTCCACAAGAAAGTCATCGTCCTTTTGTTCAGAAGGAGCGGCACATGGACTTCATTTATAAGTAAAGGTAAGACCATAATGTTTTTTTTTAATTAAATGTACTTTTTGTGTGCTACAGTTTGTATGTGTAAAGAATGCTGATATGAGATTTTAAACAACCCATAACTGCTCAGTCAAACAGTGAATAAGCTGCTCTGTGGGGTTCATACATTTGTAAACCTGATTGTGATGAAGTCAGTGCCTCACCAGCCATCAACCTCACTGCACGTCACTGCATGTTATCTTCACTCTTCATTTTGACCTACTCAATTTCTACACATCCTAGGATTTAAGTGGTTAATGCGCTTGGTTTCAGTTCAGAAGGGTCTGGATTCAAATCCCACCCCTGCCACATTTCTCCATGTAATGTGGAGTTGCGTCAGGAAGGGCATCTGGCGTAAAACTTCATCCGGCGTGCCAATTCAACATGCAGATCCACCTTGGATTTGCTGTGGCGACCCCGAGTGCAAACAAGGGAGCAGCTGAAGGGACTTACTTACTAGGATTTAAGGTAAAACAAGGTGGAGACATAGTAGAAAACAGCAGATGGTTCTCTTGCTAAAAAGATTATATTTCTCTCACTAACCATTGCTGCTCTTTTCTAATGCAGCATCTTATTATAGAAAGGCTTTAAGCGACATTATTTAAATACTTCAGGATAAATACATTTTAAGGGGACAGTTCAGATAACACTGCAATGTAAATAACGGAACATAGTTTAACTACAGCGAGGACAGTCAGAGTGGCACAGAAAAGCATAAAAATGTCTTTGGCAAGCTTGCGCATGTGTGGTGCTCTGTGCTCACTGTGAGACAGAGAGAGACGACAGGAACTGTTTTTTTGTTTTTTTTTTTGTTTTTTTTACTTAGAGCTGTTGCACAGAACAGCATCAAACACTAATATGTCATAAATACCGGGAAGGCAAAAGCTCACGATCCCAGGATGTAAGCGTCCATTCATAATTATTTACATATTTTATTTGGATTTATATACTGTATATATCTTAATATTTGTAATTTCATATTTGCATAATTTAAGTTAAAAGGAAGACATTTAATTTAATATATTTTGGTTTAAAAAAATACATTGAAACGTACTGAGCTAAGCAGCCAGGGGGCGCAGTATTTTTGTGACCACTCACGAGGAAGTTGTTAATTTGACTTGTTCAGAAAAATAAATGATGGCGGACGGAGCAACACAGTCCTTTTACTGTTCTGCGACGGTCTATGTTGTCACATGCGTAAAACCAAGTCTATGTCTGTCATTTCAAAGAAAAGGTTAAAGAAAGAACTATGAAGAAAACAAAAACCAAGATTAGCCTCTACACAGGACATAACACCACTCTCAACCACAGTAAACAGATTCATAAACAATGGTCTAATAAGACCCCCTCCCTTTTTTTTAATTCTCATCGTATCTGCATTGATCTCCTATGTCCTTTTGGCAGCCCAGTGACTTTGTAGCGATGGAGAACTTTAACTCCTGCATTCAAAGGCCTGACTCATTTTTACACTTCTAACTTCCTCTCTTGCTGCCTCTGGACACATTTTCTGTCTCCTTCTTCTTTACCCAAAAGTAGCCTAATTTCCGCAGGCAACCTGTTGGACAACGGCACCGGTGACAGTGGTTAACCCAGGCCTTGACCAATCTGGTATGGAAATTCAGTTTGTGATCTGCATGTTTATTGGTAACTCTACAAATAAAAAAATATAACAATTGACAGGCAAAAGCTTTCAGAACACAGTGCACAAATGCTTCAGACTGATTTTGCATCATACCGATATCTTTGTGAAGATGTAAATAAATAAGTACAGCACAGTGAGAAACATCTGCATTCTTCTCCCACCATACCGCTTCTGCAGATATTCTGGCATAGTTGTAACCTGGTAAAAAAAAAAATAAATAATAAAAATAAATAAATAAAGGTCAAAGTTGATTATGGGGGAATAAACATGCATTTGTGTGTGACAGTGTTTGTGTACAGTCATCTCACCCCGGCAGCAATGTAGATGGGCAGGAAGAGCCAACCCAGAATCAATACCATCAACATGCCCTATCAAGCAACACAAATCATATTTAGATGTCAGCTGCCATTCAATTAAAAAAAGTAAAACAACAGAATTGGATGAAATACCAGTGGAAGGGTCAACGGGTTCAGAAGAACACAGGAGAGATGTGCTGTGAGGTGGTACACTGTCATATCAAAAGGTTCTGAGGTGTACAAGGGAAAAATGTATGCACCGAAGGAGTGTGTAATGGCGCCTTCACACATAACACGAAGTTGGGTGAAAGAAGCAGAAACCAGCCAAAAAGGGTGAATAAAACCAAATTGGCGAACCGCAAACAATTCCAACCGCTGTCGGGAGGGACACGGTCAGACAGGCGTGAACAATCTCGCAGCAAAAGTAACCATCTACATGTTGCTGCTAAGTGAATCATGGGCCTTCCCTTGGCTTTATCCAGCCATTGAGGTCCTCAGCACTGGGGCACCAATGCTGCTCATAGTAATGCGCCCCATGGCCAAGATGTCATAGCTGATGTTCCATCTCAATGCAAGTGATACTCCTCATCTGAGTCACCCTATGTAACACACATAGATGAATATTACTGCCAATGTAAGCAAAAAGCTAGAATTAAAAACTTAAAATATCAAGAACCTGTATAAATGATGGAACAACAGGAAGAGGGTATCAGGAGTGTTATGTGAGAAAATAATTAAGGCACTTTTTAGTCCAATATATCCCAACAAAAATTCTGAATTACATTTCAAATAATTTCTTCCATGTTTTTATCTTATGCAGGCCCTGATATAGCCAATAAAAATAAAATAAGTTAGTCTGCTTTTTGAAAATGCAAGGCTGATCCACAGCCATTTTGATCCAGAACTGTGATGTCACCTTGGGGCCCGACTTTTAGCTGCCTGAAGCTCAACCTGCAGCCAGTTGCAGGTTGCTTTATGCTCAGATTTACTCCAGTACGCCCAGTCAACTGGACTGGTATTTGTATAAAATGTAAAATGGCTTTCAAGTCAAATTCTTGTACAGAAAATGCTTCATGTCTATGCCTGAGTAAACATCCCAAGTCAAACTCTTGTATTTGGGCGATCCTTTGTAACCTGTGGTGTATTCAGAAAAAACAAAAAGTAAAATATATCTAAATAAGACTGGATACGCACAAACAAAGTAGTAATAAAAACATATACTGAAAGACAGCTGCATCCCACTGATTTTACGTAGCAGCTACGTAGAATATTGTTCTGCTGTCTGGCTCTGCTCCGGTTCCACACAACTCCATATGTTAACAAAGTCATTATCTCCTTTTGATTCTTTCAAATTCTTTGAGTTCCACATGACCATCAGTAATGGCCTTACCTGAGCAATGAATATGACTAATTTCTCCATAAAGAGGCACCTTGACACTGTCATTAACAAAAGGCTTTTGCATAAAGTATTAAATAAATTGCAGTCAGCGTTTTCAATACATTTTCCCTGTGTCATTCCATTTTATTACACATAACTTAATTTATGTACTTATTTGTTTTGGTTTCTTTGTATGTGTGGAATACTTGGGTTGTTACCAACATCTGGTGAAAATTTCATGTCAATGGCACATTTAGAAATAGAGTTACTGAGAAAAATGGTGATGTTCAATACTTACTTTACCCGCTGTATGATGAGAAGAGATTATGAACATGTTGGGAAATGCATGAGGACAATAGAAGTGCAGAGGAAGAGGAGGAGGGAAGGAATGAAGTGCAGGTGGATGGATGGATGGATGGAGTAAAGGGCGAGTTGAAGGAAATGGGGCTGATTATGGAGGAAGTTCAGAATCAGATTGTTTGGAGAAAGTCAACGCAGATGTGGGACAAGAGAAAGCAGAAGAGAACTGCTGTACAATTATAAACAGCTTGTAATAACATCAAATGAAAAGGACAGAAGACAACCATGATTTCTTTTCTGTCTCTTTTTTAATCAAACCTTAACATTGAGGACATTCATTTGAAGTGGTGACATGTAATCTCTTACATTGAATTCAAATGCAGCTGGTGCAATTCCTGCTGCAGCTCCTGAACCTGCCATACCGATGAAATGTCCACTGCCGATATTACTGGCAAACAGTGAAGCGCCCACCTACACAAAGACAAGTCTGAATAAACTCCAGTTTAAGGATTTAAGGGCTGAACAAACATGATCAAATATTTTGAGGGAATACAGTATCTTGATACACATAACGTGGCAAAAAATGCTTATATATGAATGTACATTACAATGTAATAACAGTCTGCAAGAAAAAAAAATTGATAACATTGTATCAGAGCCAAGATTTTGAACAACAATAATGACTCAGATACAGCTTTGATTGCGTAGCAACGCTTATACTGTTACAACGCAATAAAACAACACAAACAATTTGTATAAAAATGACTGACAGAACACAGCAGGTGAAGCTGGGGAACATCACATCCAGCACACGGGTAATCAGCACTGGCAGCCCTCAGAGGTGTGTGCTCTCACCACTGCTCTTCTCCCTGTACACAAATGACTGCACCTCAGGGGACCCCTCTGTTAAACTCCTGGGCCTGTATCCTAGGTGCATCTCAAAGTGCTCTCAAAGAGCTCCTAGCTTAGCCTAAAATATCGTGGCAAGGACTCCCAGCCTTAAAGAGACACCCAAGAGGTGTCTGAGAGCAACTCTGGGCAAGGAGTTGACAGAAACTCCTAACTTAGTGAGGAGGCGGGGTTGACCCCGTTTGCTAGGTATGACATAGCCCGACAACTGGCCCTGAATTGGGCCAGATAGTGGCCTCTATCTCCTAGCCTGTGATTGGCTGGCGGCTGAGACACTGATGTCAGCCTCACTTTGATGGGGCGCGAGCGCTGCTCTCCTATTGGCCGTTTGGGAGTGGGAAACACTCCAAACACTCCAAAATGGAGGCCAGTATCTGGCCCAATTCATAGCCGGGCCAGCTGTCGGGCTAGGTATGACGTAGTCCTATAAGATTTGTGATTGGTTGTCACAGAAAGGGAAGGGGAAATAAAAAATAAATGCACCCTGCGCTCCTACATATGAATGAACAGTAAAGTCAACCAATCATATAATTGCTTTAGGAAATGCATAATCATGAAAATAATTTAATGTCATGATGATGATACTCAGCAAAATTAATTTGGAGCGATCGCCTGGCCAGTCGCCAAAACGATAAATTGTTGTGCTGCAATGCATTATGGGAGTTCTGGGTTTTGGGATTTTAAATGTTATTGTGGTTCATGTTAATTTAACAGTGTTGTTAGGGTTATTGATTTATTGTATTTTTGTTGTTCAATTGGTTTAGTGAGCTGTCACCATGTTGTCGCGATAAGTGAAAAGTGTATCGTGTTTGATGCATCCCTGTGTTGTTTTATCTGAAAAATAAGAGCGCCTCCGAGCAGCAGAGTGCCAAAAAGACAAGTCTTTCATTATTCCATGCAGTTCACCACAAAATTAATTTTTACACAGCTTGAAGATGTTTGAACATCTCATTCACATGACGATTATCTACATATTAAAAGTGTGCGTGAGTTTATTAATAAGTTCAATGTAAGCACCAAATATAATTGTAAATAAGTTAAATTTACATGCATGACAAGAAAGTGAAAACACTTATTTCCATTGTGGTCCATTAAAAAATCAAATGACAAAATACAAATAATAAAATAAAATCAATAATACTGATAATAATAATAATAATAATAATAATAATAATAATAATAATAATAATAATAATAATAATGTGTGTATATGATAACAAGAACCTAAACAATTTATAAATACATTAAGACAGTAAATTAACATAAAATAATTATGTAGATCAAGCCGGTCGTGTGTTACTGACTCACTGTCATCCTCCATATGAAGAATATCTCTGCTTCCTCTGCATCTTTTCTGCTATCTTGTCTGCTTAAGACACTCTTAGGCTTCTTAAAAGTCCTCCTCACTACTCTTACCAGTTTGACACCTTAGGAACTCTCTTAAGGCCGTAGGTGCTTTGCGGACAGCTTTCATCTTTCCAAGGGAAAATTCTAAGAAATGTCTAAGAATTTGAGTTATTGTAAGATTTTTCTTAGAATAAAGTCACTAGGAGCTACTTTTAGCCTTAGGGCCCGGTCCCACTGGCGTTTAGGAGGATTTGCGCATGAATTCCACACACAATTGGTTTATATTCGCTAAACATCCGCAATATCCGTGAAACATGCCTGTATGAGTTGGCCGACATCCGCACATGTCCGCAATTATCTGCAGAGGCATGTTTTTCTGTTGCCAGGATTTTTGAGCTGCACAAAATTTTGGTTGCGGATGGCATCTGCCTTACATACGCAATATATACACAATGCATACTCAGTCTATGCGCTGTATATCCACCGTTATCCACTGGTATCTGCAAATGACGGGGAATTGTGGGTTAGCAACAGACTGGGACAGTGTGTAAAACGGATATATAGCGTGCCTATCACATCCACATCACGGACTAAAATAAAATGTAGTGAATGCCGACAGTGTGGCCACAAATAAAGCGTTTGTATTACATCTGCTTTGCATCTGATATGCGGGCAATTTGTGAGTGCATAACAAACACGTCATGTAAACCCAAAGTACTATATGTGGCAGAAATCGACATACCTGCCAGTCATTGCCAGTCCAGCTGTGGAGACGTACAGACGTAGTTATGGATCCCCAAAGACGTAGTGTGATAGTTGCTGCCATCCAACAACATACCAGTCAACCTGTCCAAGTCCAGCAATTGCTCCAGAGGTTGTGGTGTTGGTGTGAATAGTGATGCCGAAAGGCCTGAGTGCGCTTCTTTTATGACCGCAATGCAGATGCTGCGCATACGCAATACAACCGCTGTCTCCGCAACACATGCGCAATGCATTCACAATACATCTGTAATATTTCCGTGATAATCGCAATGCGTCCGATCCGTTTCCTCAATAAACGCGTGATACATCCGTGACTGTTCGTCATATACATTATTAATATATCCGTAATCCATACTGAGTAATTTGTCATTTATGGCCAATTCTGTTGCAGACGATAACGAATGCCCGACATTTGTATACTCAATTCATGCGCAATTAATCCTCTCCCCAGTGGGACCGGGCCCTTAGGTTGCTTTGTGGATACGGGCCCTGAAGTTTGTGGACGATACCACCATCACCTGTCTCATCCAGGGTGGTGATGAGGCCACATACAGACAGGAGGAGGAACAGTTGGTCCTCTGGTGTGTCAGAACAACTTGGAACTGAACCCGCTCAAGACTATGGCGTTGATAGTGGACTGCAGGGGAAAGCCCCATCACTCCTAAAGTTGCAGTGCACTTGACCTCAGAGGACTTTTTAAAGGAGGAATGTGTGATTTTTTTTATTTTTTTTTTACTATCACAGCCAAAGGTCATCCAGGAAAGAATATGAGTGTGATGAGTGTCTGTCCCACCATGACAGAATCCAGCAGGGAATGGGGAACTACATGAGTGTGCATGTAGTCCTTTGTTCTTCCCCAAGTTCCTTGGGTTAGCTCGCCATGTTGATTCATCGGAAACCTTGTTCCTTAGATTCATCTCACTTTGAGCAATGTTCAAAAGCTGAGCACCGTTGAAGGCTTTCAACCACTTGTAAGATGAAAAGGAAGGAGTTCACTCATGTATTTAGTTTCCTTTTCACTCGACAATTGGACTGCTGATGGTTCACACGACCATGCTGACAGTAAACAGGTAAGATGACTTTTCCAACATTAAATATTAACAAAGTTTTGGGAGTCTTCATTCTTCTTCTGTGTCTGATAACAGACAGCTGCCGCATGTTGCCGATAAGGTGAACAGGAAGTAAAGAAAACCCGAACTTCACCTCAGACTATAAACCAAACGTGACTTGCGTGGCTTCTAATTAGTTGTTCAAAGGCCTAGATACCCCCCCCCCACACACACACACACATATACAGATACACACACATACACACACATATACAGATACACACACATACACACACACACACACACACACACGGGAGTGAGCAAACTGGTGGGGCCTTCAAGTGCAATTGGAAACTACAGAGTTTAATGTTTGGAATAACAAAGTTAAATAAAATAATATTTCTATTTAAACCTAAAGCTTAGTTAACCTGATTTTTAGCCTGGTTTACACATAGAATCAGCAGGCAGAAGAGACACAACACAGTGAGCGCAACGACAGATGGACAAACACCTGTGGTATCCAGTGCTGTGCATGATGATCGTTCACTGTCCAAGATGTAGGCTGATAAACCTTTGAGGGGGAACTCTTGTGCAAATTTCTAAATGAATGTAAGTCCAAAGTCTGCATGATATCAGTGCACTGATATCAGTTACCTACATCAGTTTCTGAGGTTACTTTATAACAGTCTCCAGCTGGAATGTTGCTGTCAAGTGCTCTGTTGTGCACCCTGACACACATGGAGGGAATGAGTTGTTCTTTTTCTGTTCACATTGGAGTCTGTTATGACTCAGTAATGTACTATTAACAGTGTATTTCTTTATTTTGATCCATGTCTTCCTGTGAAAATTGAGTGTAGACATGCTTCATGGACCCGCCATGTGAAGCATGGTGACTACTGTGCTGATCTTTAGACCAGGTTGTTACTGATCTGTGGTGTAAAGGCTTTCTGGTGCCACAGCACACCTCATTTATAGATTGATACAGGCACAGATGAGCTCAAGCTTAATCTGTGTTTAGAGAATACTGGATCGAGATGTGAAAAACAGAAATTGTGAAGAAGGCTTGCATTGCGCTGAGTGCTCCTTTGAGTCCCGTGGAACATTAATGCCCACAGTGTGTGAAAGTGATCTTACTTACAGGCCACCAGGTCATGTTCTTCCCTGCTAGGAAGTATCCATCCACTGTACTGCGCTTCGTCCTCCACATGGACTAGAAAAGATCAATCAATCAATCAACTTTTTTCTTGTATAGCGCCAAATCACAACAAACAGTTGCCCCAAGGCGCTCCACATTGCAAGGCAAGGCCATACAATAATTATGAAACACAGTCTACGTCTAAAGCAACATAACCAAGGGATGGTCCAGGGTCACCCGATCCAGCCCTAACTATAAGCCTTAGCGAAAAGGAAAGTTTTAAGCCTAATCTTAAAAGTAGAGAGGGTGTCTGTCTCCCTGATCTGAATTGGGAGCTGGTTCCACAGGAGAGGAGCCTGAAAGCTGAAGGCTCTGCCTCCCATTCTACTCTTACAAACCCTAGGAACTACAAGTAAGCCCGCAGTCTGAGAGCGAAGCGCTCTAATGGGGTAATATGGTACTATGAGGTCCCTAAGATAAGATGGGACCTGATTATTCAAAACCTTATAAGTAAGAAGAAGAATTTTAAATTCTATTCTAGCATTAACAGGAAACCAATGAAGGGAGGCCAACACGGGTGAGATATGCTCTCTCCTGCTAGTCCCCGTCAGTACTCTAGCTGCAGCATTCTGAACCAACTGAAGGCTTTTTAGGGAACTTTTAGGACAACCTGATAATAATGAATTACAATAGTCCAGCCTAGAGGAAATAAATGCATGAATTAGTTTTTCAGCATCACTCTGAGACAAGACCTTTCTGATTTTAGAGATATTGCGTAAATGCAAAAAGGCAGTCCTACATATTTGTTTAATATGCGCTTTGAATGACATATCCTGATCAAAAATAACTCCAAGATTTCTCACAGTATTACTAGAGATCAGGGAAATGCCATCCAGAGTAACGATCTGGTTAGACACCATGCTTCTAAGATTTGTGGGGCCAAGTACAATAACTTCAGTTTTATCTGAGTTTAAAAGCAGGAAATTAGAGGTCATCCATGTCTTTATGTCTGTAAGACAATCCTGCAGTTTAGCTAATTGGTGCGTATCCTCTGGCTTCATGGATAGATAAAGCTGGGTATCATCTGCGTAACAATGAAAATTTAAGCAATACCGTCTAATAATACTGCCCAAGGGAAGCATGTATAAAGTGAATAAAATTGGTCCTAGCACAGAACCTTGTGGAACTCCATAATTAACTTTAGTCTGTGAAGAAGATTCCCCATTTACATGAACAAACTGTAATCTATTAGACAAATATGATTCAAACCACCGCAGCGCAATGCCTTTAATACCTATGACATGCTCTAATCTCTGTAATAAAATTTTATGGTCAACAGTATCAAAAGCAGCACTGAGGTCCAACAGAACAAGCACAGAGATAAGTCCACTGTCCGAAGCCATAAGAAGATCATTTGTAACCTTCACTAATGCTGTTTCTGTACTATGATGAATTCTAAAACCTGACTGAAACTCTTCAAATAGACCATTCCTCTGCAGGTGATCAGTTAGCTGTTTTACAACTACCCTCTCAAGAATCTTTGAGAGAAAAGGAAGGTTGGAGATTGGCCTATAATTAGCTAAGATAGCTGGGTCAAGTGATGGCTTTTTAAGTAATGGTTTAATTACTGCCACCTTAAAGGCCTGTGGTACATAACCAACTAACAAAGATAGATTGATCATATTTAAGATTGAAGCATTAAATAATGGTAGGACTTCCTTGAGCAGCCTGGCAGGAATGGGGTCTAATAAGCATGTTGATGGTTTGGATGAAGTAACTAATGAAAATAACTCAGACAGAACAATCGGAGAGAAAGAGTCTAACCAAATACCGGCATCACTGAAAGCAGCCAAAGATAACGATACATCTTTGGGATGGTTATGAGTAATTTTTTCTCTAATAGTCAAAATTTTGTTAGCAAAGAAAGTCATGAAGTCATTACTAGTTAAAGTTAATTGAATACTCAGCTCAATAGAGCTCTGACTCTTTGTCAGCCTGGCTACAGTGCTGAAAAGAAACCTGGGGTTGTTCTTATTTTCTTCAATTAGTGATGAGTAGAAAGATGTCCTAGCTTCACGAAGGGCTTTCTTATAGAGCAACAAACTCTTTTTCCAGGCTAAGTGAAGATCTTCTAAATTAGTGAGACGCCATTTCCTCTCCAACTTACGGGTTATCTGCTTTAAGCTACGAGTTTGTGAGTTATACCACGGAGTCAGACACTTCTGATTTAAAGCTCTCTTTTTCAGAGGAGCTACAGCATCCAAAGTTGTCTTCAATGAGGATGTAAAACTATTGACAAGATACTCTAACTCCCTTACAGAGTTTAGGTAGCTACTCTGCTCTGTGTTGGTATATGACATTAGAGAACATAAAGAAGGAATCATATCCTTAAACCTAGTTACAGCGCTTTCTGAAAGACTTCTAGTGTAATGAAACTTATTCCCCACTGCAGGGTAGTCCATCAGGGTAAATGTAAATGTTATTAAAAAATGATCAGACAAAAGGGAGTTTTCAGGGAATACTGTTAAGTCTTCTATTTCCATACCATAAGTCAGAACAAGATCTAAAATATGATTAAAGTGGTGGGTGGACTCATTTACTTTTTGAGCAAAGCCGATAGAGTCTAATAATAGATTAAATGCAGTGTTGAGGCTGTCATTCTCAGCATCTGTGTGGATGTTAAAATCGCCCACTATAATTATCTTATCTGAGCTAAGCACTAAGTCAGACAAAAGGTCTGAAAAGACAAAAGACAAAAGAAATGTTTCCTAACTTATTTTCCTTTCACACTATGAAAAATATATCATATTTTCTGGAGTATAACACGGATTGTTTTGTTTTGTTTGTTGTTTTTTACTAGTTTGGGAGGTCCTGGCACTTATACTCCTGTGTGACTGATATGCTAAAAAATTATGCATTCATTATCATTATTCATTCATTCATTCATTTTCTATACCCATTTACTCCAAATAAGGGTCAGGAGAGGGGACGAGAGCCCACCCAAGCAGTCCCCGGGCGACAGGTGGGGAGCACCGTTGATGGGCCTTGGATGTAGGACCATTATTTTTTATTATTATTATTATTATTCATTTATTTATAGGGCTTTTTCAGGAATCAAAGCACTAAACAGTATAAACTGCAGTAACAAAAGAATAAATGCCAATATTAAAAGTACACTACAACAATGCACAAAAATACCAAATTAAAGAGCTAATGCACGTTTATTTGTCCATTTTGCTTGTTTTTGGAATTTAAAAATCTGTAATTAACAGTACAGTCTGTGCTGTGCAAATGTGGTACACTGAGTTCCTGTCCATTGCTACACTTGCTCCCAGAGAAATGTGTTACAAAGTGAGTTCCACAGACAAAAAAAGGGCGTGACTTAAACTCCGGTGTGAGTTGTAGAACACTGTAACTTATACTTATCCAGAAAATATGGTATACAGTTTCTAAAACTGCAACAGCTCTTCTTTCCTTCTAATTTTAGTGGTAACACATCAACACACCAAGAGACTGACAAAACTACTAACAAAAACTAAACAAAACATCAAACTGCTCACTGGAGGAGGTGATGATAGTGATGACAGCAGTCATAGAATGATGTCAGAAAGTATTCTGAATAAAGTTGGGTGAAGTTGGGTGAAGTTATGAAAGGTGTGTGTGTGTGTGTGTGTGTGTGTGTGTGTGTGTGTGTGTGTGTGTGTGTGTGTGTGTGTGTGTGTGTGTGTGTGTGTGTGTGTGAGAGAGAGAGAGAGAGATTGAGAGAGAGAGAGAGAGAGAGAGAGAGAGAGAGAGAGAGAGAGAGAGAGAGAGCAAGGTTTCTGTACCTGGCTACAAATAAAGTGCGTCTGGAAAGTATTCACAGCACCTCACCTTAATTTAGGTGGTTAGTGCACTGTGTTTCAGTACGGAAGGTTTCCAGTTCAAACCCCAACCACTGCCCAAACCCAAACCACTACCACATCTCTTCATGTGATGTGGAGTTGCAACAAGAAGGGCATGTGGCATAAAACGTGTGCCAAACCAACATGCAGAGCCACCTTGGATCTGCTGTGGTAGCCCCGAGTGAAAAACCAAGGGAGCAGCTAAATTCTTTTTTTTCCCTGCAAAATTCTACTCACAACACCCCATAATGAAAACATGAAAAAGTTATTTTTAGAAATTTTTGCAAATTTATATATATATAAAAAAACTAAGAAATCAATACTACTATTGTAGTATTGTACTATTGTTGATGCTCCTTTGGCAGCGATTACAGCCTTGAGTCTTCTTGAGTATGATACCAAGAGCTTGGTGCACATATCTTTGGGCAGTTTTACCCATTCCTCTTTCCAGCACCTCCATCAGGTTGAATGGGGAGCATCAATGCACAGCCATTTTCAGATCTCTCCAGAGACGGTCAATCGGATTTTCTCATGATTTCATGTTGCACGTGGCAGGACACAAATACAGGACTCAAACACAAGGACAGATGTTCAAAAGGCTTTAGTTGGTTCCCAGGCTGAGTTTGGTACACAGTACAGCAAACAATACTCAGTAACAGTGTCCAAAACATGAGACAGAAGGCGAGGTCAAAAAGCTGGTGGATGGGCGGTATGCGGCTGGACAAAAACGAGGAACTGGGACAAGAGAGTTGGAAATGTAGGCATAACACACAAACAATCTGGCAGGGACATGCAGAAAGCAAGAGACTCAAGTAGCAGGTGTGATCAGAGATAATCAGACACAAATACAGGAAAAGAAGCAGGAAGAAGGCATGGCAAACTAAAGGGACCAGACAAACCCAAACCACAACCCACACTGAAAGACAACAGAGTGCAAACAGAGAAAGATCAACCAAAATTACACAGACAAAAACCACACTTGAAATAAATATTACAACCCCAATTCCGATGTTGTGCAAAATGTAAATAAAAACAGAATTCAATGATTTGCAAATCTTCTTCAACCTATATTCATTTGAATACATCACAAAAACAAGATATTTAATGATGGATGCCTGCAACATGTTTCAAAAAGGCTGGGACAGTGATATGTTTACCACAATGTTATATCACCTTTCCTTCAAACAACACTCAATAAGCGTTTGGGAACTGAGGACACTAATTGTTGAAGCTTTGTAGGTGGAATTCTTTTCCATTCTTGCTTGATGTACGACTTTAGTTGTTCAACAGTCCGGGGTCTCTGTTGTCATATTTTGCACTTCATAATGCGCCACACATTTTCGATGGGCGACAGGTCTGGACTGTAGGCAGGCCAGTCTAGTACCCGCACTCTTTTGCGATGAAGCCACGCTGTTGTAACACATGCAGAATGTGGCTTGGCATTGTCTTGCTGAAATAAGCAGGGATGTCCCAGAAAAAGACATTGCTTGGATGGCAGCATGTGTTGCTCCAAAACCTGGATATAGCTTTCAGCATTGATGGTGCCATCACAGATGTGTAAGTTGCCCATACCATGGGCACTAACACACCCCCATACCGTCACAGATGCTGGCTTTTGAATTTTGCACTGGTAACAATCTGGATGGTCTTTTTTCTCTTTTGTCCAGAGGACACAACATCAATGATTTCCAAAAACAATTTGAAATGTGGACTCATCAGACCACAGCACACTTTTCCACTTTGCGTCTGTCCATTTCAAATTATCTCGGGTCCAGAGAAAGCGGCAGCATTTGTGGAAGTTGTTGATGTATGGCTTTCACTTTGCATGGTAGAGTTTTAACTTGCACTTGAAGATGTAGCGATGAACTTTGTTAACTGACTGTTGTGTGGGCCGCCAGAAGAGGAGGTACTGCTGGCCCACCACCAGAAGGCGCCCTGCCTGAAGTGCGGGCTTCAGGCACGAGAGGGCGCTGCCGCCTCAGGAACAAGCCGTGGTGAAGACACCTCCACCAAACTGCCGAGATATCATCTTCATTTGGAGGTACTACTCTCAGCCTTTTTTTGAGATTTATAAATCTGTGATTGTGAGTGTTTGCAGGAGAACCGGTCGTTTTGGTGGAGGCTGTGCATGACGGCGCTCCTTTTCCTCTGAGACCACTGCAACGTGTTGAGTGAGAGGTGGAGGTGGCATTCCCACCATTGTTACTGGGTGTTCACACACCCACCCTTTGACTGTCTTTTGCTTTCTGCCAGCAGTACCAGATCCGACACGCCGGAGAGGTGGCCACCTGGGGACTCCGGGACTTGGCGGCTCCAGTATTCCTCGGGTTCAGGTGGCGGTGGAAATCGTGTGGTTCCGGTTCGTTTCCTGACGGGCGTCTCCTATCGTCGAGCCTGCCCACACGACACCTTTATTAACTGACTGTTGCACATTCTGATTCTGCTGTGTTTGGTTGTGACATTCACACCAGTAAAGTGTTATAATTTGACTTCTTCCATTGTCCGTTCATTTACGCCCCCTGTTGTGGGTCTGTGTCACTATACTTTCCCAACACTGACAATGGTTTTCTGACATGTTCCTGAGCCCATGCGGTAAGATCCTTTACACAATGTTGTCGGTTTTTAATGCAGTGCCACCTGAGGGATTGAAGGTCACGGGCATTCAATATTGATTTTCGGCCTTGCCACTTATGTGTAGAAAGTTCTCCAGATTCTCTGAATCTTCTGATTATATGATGGACTGTAGATGATGGAACCCCTAAATTCCTTACAATTGAACATTAAGAAACATTTTTCTTAAAGTGTTGGACTATTTTTTCACGCAGTTGTGACAAAGTGGTGAACCTCACCCCATCTTTGGTTGTGAACAGCTGAGTCTTTTGGGGATGCTCCTTTTATACCCAATCCTGGCACTCGCTTGTTTCCAATTAACCTGTTCACCTGTGGAATGTTCCAAACAGGTGTTCTTTGAGCATTCATCAAATTTCCCAGTCTTTTGTTGCCCCTGTCCCAGCTTTTTTGAAGTGTGTTGCAGGCATCCATTTCAAAATGAGCAAATATTTGCACAAAAACAATAAACTTTAATAAACATTAAATATCTTGTTTTTGTGGTGTATTCAATTGAATATAGGTTGAAGAGGATTTGCAAATCATTGTATTCTGTTTTTATTTACATTTCACACAATGCCCCAACTTCATTGGAATTGGGGTTGCATAAATAAACATAACAAAATACCCCACAGACCCCAAACCATGACAGATTCAGGTCTGAGCTCTGGCTGGGCCACTCAAGGACATTCACAGACGTGTCTTAAAGCACACCTATAGGTATCTTGGCTGTGTGCTTAGGGTCATTGTCTTGCTGAAAGATGAACCCTCTCCCCAGTCTGAGGTCAAGAGTACTCTGGAGCAGGTTTTCATCCAGGATGTCTCTGAACATTACTGCATTCATCTTTCCCTCATTTGCAACTAATCTCCCAGTTCCTGTCACTGAAAAACATCCCCACAGCATGATGCTGCCACCACCATGCTTCACTGTAGGGATGGTGCCTGGTTTGCTCCAAACATGATGCCTGGCATTCATACTAAAGCTTTCAGTCTTTGTCTCATCTGATCAGAGAATTTTGTTTCTCATGGTCTGAGAGTCATTCAGGTGCCTTTCAGCAAACTCCAGGCAGGCTGCCATGTGAGTTTTACTAAGGAGGGACTTCTGTCTGGCCACTTTACCATACAGGCCTGATTGGTGGATTGCTGCAGAGATGGTTGCCCTTCTGGAAGGTTCTCCTCTCTTCAAAGAGGAATGCTGGAGCTCTGACAGAGTGACCATCGGGTTTGTAGTCACCTCCCTGACTAAGGCCCTTCTCCCCCAATTGCTCAGTTTAGACAGGTGGCCAGCTATAGAAAGAGTCCTGGTGGATCCGAACTTCTTCCATTTATGGATGATGAAGGCCACCGTGCTCATTGGGACCTTCAAAGCCTTAGAAATATTTCTGTACCTTTCCCCAGATTTGTGCCTTGAGACAGTCTTGTCTCAGAGATCTACAGACAATTCCTTTGACTTCATGCTTGGTTTATACTCTGACATGCACTGTCAGCTGTGGAACCTTATATGTAGACAGGTGTGTGCCTTTCCAAATCATGTCCAATCAACTGAATTTAACCCAGGTGGACTCCAATTAAGCTGTAGAAACATCTCAAGGATGATCAGTGGAAACAGGATGCACCTGACCTCAATTTTGAGCTTCATGGCAAAGGCTGTGAATACTTACGTATATGTGATTTCTTAGTTTTTTATTTTTAATACATTTGCAAAAATCTCAAAAAACTCTTTCACATTGTCATTATGGGGTATTGTGTGTAGAATTTTGAAGAATAAATTAATTTCATCCACTTTGGAACAAGGCTGTAACATAACAAAATGTGAAAAAGTGAAGTGCTGTGAATACTGTCTGGATGCACTGTAAAAATACACTCAGTTACCAGTTTATTTGGTACAGCTCATGCAAAATAATGCATACCCTCTTATAATCACTACCACGAGCTGCCACTGAGACTGACTGCAGTTAACCTCCACAACTCTAACAGTCTTGTTTTGTTTTTTAAACCTACCTGGCCTTATGTTTTACCACTAGCTTACCAACAGCATAGATTGTATGCCTTGTTTTGTTACAATTTTGAACATATAGTGGATTTCTGTAACTACCACATTCACAAACGATTGATTGAAAATGGGCTATCATGCATGTGAAGCATTTGTCAAATGTGACTGGAGGCCTGCAGGTTTGTAATATTGTTGAGTAAGGTGAATGACCTTATAACTGGACGGATTTACTGTCATATGTAGAAATCTGTTCAGACCAAATTTATCCATTCAACTAAAATAAAAAGCACAAAATGGTTCTCTAAATATGAAAACATTCTTCAGAATGTTTGCAAAGAAAAAGTAAGCTTAGCAATGGCATTATCAGAAAATGTTGAGAGCAAAGAGGGAAAACTACGCATGAAAGAAATGCAATAAAATGTGTTAATTTAAAAAGTTTGTTTTTTTACTTAAAAAAAGCCAACTGTGATTGTTGGTGTTTGTTGTTGTTTCTTACCCAGAAGCCCACAGCCAACACGAGTACAAAATATAGAACCAGCACAACAATATCAGCAGGGGCCAGCCTCGGGTGGTTCCCTGTAGAGGCCGATGGAGAGGGGGCCATGCTGGTCCCTCCAGGACCCACTGTCGTGCCAGTGGACATCTGAAATTCAAGTAATGAAGTCACTCTGTTTCCTGTTATGATGGTGGAATCAGCACAGGATTATCATGTTAAAAAGATTAGTTGTTGCTAATTAATGTTCATGCATTTGACTGCCTCTTGTTTCGAGATGATTTAAAACAGCTATTTATAATCTTTACTATTCACTATTTTCATCAGCAGACAAATGAAATGAATATATATATATATATATATATACGAGGGCTGTCAATAAAGTAACGGTCCTTTTTATTTTTTTCAAAAACTATATGGATTTCATTCATATGTTTTTACGTCAGACATGCTTGAACCCTCGTGCGCATGCGTGAGTTTTTCCACGCCTGTCAGTGACGTCATTCGCCTGTGAGCACTCCTTGTGGGAGGAGTCATCCAGCCCCTCGTCGGAATTCCTTTGTCTGAGAAGTTGCTGAGAGACTGGCGCGTTGTTTGATCAAAATTTTTTCTAAACCTGTGAGACACATCGAAGTGGACACGGTTCGAAAAATTAAGCTGGTTTTCAGTGAAAATTTTAACGGCTGATGAGAGATTTTGAGGTGATTCTGTCGCTTTAAGGACTTCCCACGGTGCGAGACGTCGCGCAGCGCTCTCAGGCGGCGTCATCAGCCTGTTCAAGCTGAAAACCTCCACATTTCAGGCTCTATTGATCCAGGACGTCGTGAGAGAACAGAGAAGTTTCAGAAGAAGTCGGTTTCAGCATTTTATCCGGATATTCCACTGTTAAAGGAGATTTTTTTAATGAAAGACGTGCGGACGGATCCGCGAGGCGGGACGCAGCCGACGCGGTGCGGCGGCACAGGAAAAACACCTCCGTGTTGATAACCATTTGTAAAATCCAGGCGGCTTTTGATGGCTTTCAGTGGAGTGAGTATATGAGAAATTGTTTAACAGGCAGGACATGTTCCAACTTGTCCTTAAGGCTTTCAACAGAGGTGTTTTTCCTGTGGCGGAGCGTCGCGCCGGCTGCGTCCCGACGCGCGGACCCGTCCGCACGTCTTTCATTAAAAAAATCTCCTTTAACAGTGGAATATCCGGATAAAATGCTGAAACCGACTTCTTCTGAAACTTCTCTGTTCTCTCACGACGTCCTGGATCAATAGAGCCTGAAATGTGGAGGTTTTCAGCTTGAACAGGCTGATGACGCCGCCTGAGAGCGCTGCGCGACGTCTCGCACCGTGAAAAGTCCTTAAAGCGACAGTCTCACCTCAAAATCTCTCATCAGTTGTTAAAATTTTCACTGAAAACCAGCTTAATTTTTCGAACCGTGTCCACTTCGATGTGTCTCACACGTTTAGAAAAAATTTTGATCAAACAACGCGCCAGTCTCTCAGCAACTTCGCAGACAAAGGAATTCCGACGAGGGGCTGGACGACTCCTCCCACAAGGAGTGCTCACAGGCGAATGACGTCACCGACAGGCGTGGAAAAACTCACGCATGCGCACGAGGGTTCAAGCATGTCTGACGGAAAAACATATGAATGAAATCCATATAGTTTTTGAAAAAAATAAAAAGGACCGTTACTTTATTGACAGCCCTCGTATATATATATATATATATATATATATATATATATATATATATATATATATATATATATATATATATACTCAACAAAAATATAAACGCAACACTTTTGGTTTTGCTCCCATTTTGTATGAGATGAACTCAAAGATCTAAAACTTTTTCCACATACACAATATCACCATTTCCCTCAAATATTGTTCACAAACCAGTCTAAATCTGTGATACTGAGCACTTCTCCTTTGCTAAGATAATCCATCCCACCTCACAGGTGTGCCATACCAAGATGCTGATTAGACACCATGATTAGTGCACAGGTGTGCCTTAGACTGCCCACAATAAAAGGCCACTCTGAAAGGTGCAGTTTTGTTTTATTGGGGGGGATACCAGTCAGTATCTGGTGTGACCACCATTTGCCTCATGCAGTGCAACACATCTCATTCGCATAGAGTTGATCAGGTTGTCAATTGTGGCCTGTGGAATGTTGGTCCACTCCTCTTCAATGGCTGTGCGAAGTTGCTGGATATTGGCAGGAACTGGTACACACTGTCGTATACGCCGGTCCAGAGCATCCCAAACATGCTCAATGGGTGACATATCCGGTGAGTATGCCGGCCATGCAAGAACTGGGACATTTTCAGCTTCCAAGAATTGTGTACAGATCCTTGCAACATGGGGCCGTGCATTATCCTGCTGCAACATGAGGTGATGTTCTTGGATGTTGGCACAACAATGGGCCTCAGGATCTCGTCACGGTATCTCTGTGCATTCAAAATGCCATCAATGAAATGCACCTGTGTTCTTCGTCCATAACAGACGCCTACCCATACCATAACCCCACCGCCACCATGGGCCACTCAATCCACAACACTGACATCAGAAAACCGCTCACCCACACAACGCCACACACGCTGTCTGCCATCTGCCCTGAACAGTGTGAACTGGGATTCATCTGTGAAGAGAACACCTCTCCAACGTGCCAAACACCAGTGAATGTGAGCATTTGCCCACTCAAGTCGGTTACGACGACGAACTGGAGTCAGGTCGAGACCCCGATGAGGACGACGAGCATGCAGATGAGCTTCCCTGAGATGGTTTCTGACAGTTTGTGCAGAAATTCTTTGGTTATGCAAACCGATTGTTTCAGCAGGTGTCCAAGTGGCTGGTCTCAGACGATCTTGGAGGTGAACATGCTGCATGTGGAGGTCCTGGGCTGGTGTGGTTACACGTGGTCTGCGGTTGTGAGGATGGTTGGATGTACTGCCAAATTCTCTGAAACACCTTTGGAGACGGCTTATGGTAGAGAAATGAACATTCAATACACGAGCAACAGCTCTGGTTGACATTCCTGCTGTCAGCATGCCAATTGCACGCTCCCTCAAATCTTGCGACATCTGTGGCATTGTGCTGTGTGATAAAACTGCACCTTTCAGAGTGGCCTTTTATTCTAAGGCACAGCTGTGCACTAATCATGGTGTCTAATCAGCATCTTGATATGGCACACCTGTGAGGTGGGATGGATTATCTCAGCAAAGGAGTAGTGCTCACTATCACAGATTTAGACTGGTTTGTGAACAATATTTGAGGGAAATGGTGATATTGTGTATGTGGAAAAAGTTTTAGATCTTTGAGTTCATCTCATACAAAATGGGAGCAAAACCAAAAGTGTTGCGTTTATATTTTTTTTGAGTGTATATATATATATATATATATATATATACACACACACACAAGGTCTGTTAGAAAAGTATCGGACCTTTTTATTTTTTGCAAAAACCTGATGGATTTGAATTACGTGTGCTTGCATGAGCCAACCTTGAACTTTCATGCGCATGCGTGAACTTTTTCATGCCTGTCGATTGCATCATTTTCTGGTAATCAGCCTTTGTGTGAGATGTGTGTCGTGCGCTCGGTGGATTTTCATTTCAAGGAAAAAGACGTAACGACTGGAGCAGCGCCGCATCAAATTTAGCCAGAAACTGGGTGACAGCCAGGTGGAAACCATTCGGATGATTCAGACGGCTTTCGGTGACTTTTCAGTCGTGTGACTATCCGAGAAATTGTGGAAGAGGTGGGCATGTCACAGCATGTCCTGTGAGACTTCGAACGTCAGCAGCAGCATGAATTTCACAGCCACTCTTTTCATGGCCAAATCTTCTGTCACAGTGGAATGTACCAAAAAAGTGCTGATGTCCACCTCTTCCGCAATTTCTCAGACAGTCACACGACGGTCCCGCATCACCACAGCATTCACTTTGGAAATGATCTGGTCATTTCAGCATGTTGATGGCCGACCGGAGCGTGGCTTGCTCTCCACTGTTGTGCAGACATCTTTAAACCAGTTGTACCGCTCCTTAATCTGTGTGATGCCCAAAGCATTGTCACCAAAAGCCATCTGAATCATCCGAATGGTTTCCACCTGACTGTCGCCAAGTTTCTGGCAAAATTTGATGCAGCGCTACTCCAGTCGTTCCGTCTTTATCCTTCAAATGAAAATCCGCCGAGCGCACTCTGCACGTCCCACACAAAGGCTGCTTACCAGGAAATGACGCAATCGACAGGCGTGGAAAAAGTTCACGCATGCGCACGAAGGTTCAAGGTTGGCTCATGCAAGCACACGTGATTCAAATCCATCAGGTTTTTGCAAAAAATAAAAAGGTCCGATACTTTTCTAACAGACCTCGTATATATATATATATATATATATATATATATATATACACTCCTCCTCCTACTCCTATATATGCTCCTACTTAGAAAGATGAGAGAGGTCTGTAATTTTCAACATAGGTACACTTCAACTGTGAGAGACAAATGAGAAAAAAATCTAGAAAATCACATTGTAGGATTTTTAAAGAATTAATTTGTAAATTATGGTGGAAAATAAGTATTTGGTCAATAACAAAAATTCAACTCAGTACTTTGTAACATAATCTTTGTTGGCAATGACAGAGGTCTAATGTTTCCTGTAAGTCTTCACCAGGTTTGCACACACTGTGGCTGGTATTTTGGCCCATTCCTCCATGCAGATCTCCTCTCAAGCAGTGATGCTTTGGCACTGTTGCTGGGCAGCATGGACTTTCAACTCTCTCAACAAATTTTCTATGAGGTTGAGGTCTGGAGACTGGCTTGGCCACTCCAGGACCTTGAAATGCTTTTTATGGAGCCACTCCTTTGTGGTCCAAGTGGTGTGTTTGGGATCATTGTCATGCTGGAAGACCCAGCCACATTACATCTTCAATGCTCTCACTGACGGAAGGAGGTTTTGTCTTAAAATCTCACGATGCAAGGCCACGTTCATTCTTTCCTTAACATGGATCAGTCGTCCTGTCCCCTTTGCAGAAAAGCAAAGCAAGATGTTTCCACCCCCATGCTTCACAGTAGGTATGGTGTTCCTGGAATGCAACTCAGCATTTGTCTTCCTCCAAACACAGTGAGTTGAGTTTTTAATAAAAGTTCTATTTTGGTTTCATCTGACACATGATATTCTTACAATCCTCTTCTGGATTCTGGCAAACGTCAGACGGGCCTGGACATGTACTGGCTTAAGCAGGTTGACATGCCTGGCATTGCAGGATTTGAGTCCTTCTCTGCATAGTGTGTAGCCTTTGTTACTTTGGTCCCAGCTCTCTGCCAGTCATTTATCAGGTCCCTCTGTGTAGTTCTGGGATTTTTGCTCACTATGTTCATGATCATTTTGACCCCACAGGATGACATCTTGCATGGAGCCCCAGATCAAGGGAAATTATCAATGGTCTTGTGCAGGCTCGGACTGATAATCTGTGATTTTGGGCATTTGCCCGGTGGGCCACTGCACGTTTAGACATGAGTGGGCCGGCCCTTCCATATTTATAGAGATTATGGAAATATACAGTGTTCTCGAACCGCGCGCTGCTGTCAACACGAGGAAAGTCCGTGATCGGTGAAGCTACAGCATTTAATCGGCACAGCTGCAGAACCACTTCCTGAATTTGTGTCAAAATAAAAGTTATGCAGTGTTTCATACACGGCGCAGTCTTATTCTAGGTTTCAGTTTTGTTTCCGTTTGATCACACAACGGAGACTTACATCGAGCACAATGATTGACATGGCCAACAGCCAATGACAATTGGAGAAGCATACAGGGTGGCCAATCAGATTGCAAGAAGAGCAGGCAGCCGCTCCCGCCCCTGTGAATGGACTGACTCCTCGGCGCCTGGACTTCTCTCCGCTCTCCTACTGATTACAAGGTTGGAATCGTTTCTTTTATCCTAATTAACTGTGCTTTACTTTTGTTAATCTTTAAATGCAACAGCTACGGACTTCAGCTCCTTAATTTGCTGCTGTGTGAATCCTAGCAGTGGTTACACATTACCTCTCTCTCTCTCTCTCCCTCTCTTTCTCTCTCTCTGTCTCTCTCTCTCTCTCTCTCTCTCTCTCTCTCTCTCTCTCTCTCTCTCTCTCTCTCTCTCTCTCACTCACACACACACTTTGGAGACACAAAAACTTTTTTTCAGCTTGTGTGCTGCTTTTGCTTCCGTCTTGTCAGACCCGGCGCCAGAAAAAAAATAAATATTAAGGGGGCGATGAGTTTATCATCACCCCCCTCCTCCCGCCCCCACCCCCCCAAAAAAAGTGCGCACCAGAGGAGACGTGCGCTCCTGGAAAGCTCGTGTATTTACGCTGCACCCTTGTAAGAGACTGACCAAGAGTGAAGAGTGATGACAGTATTTTTTTTAAATTATTATTTGAACGTATAGACACTCGGTCAAGTGATCTCTTGCATACCACAGAGCCGGTGTTCTGTCGAGATGAGGTGCGCCAACTTTCGACACTCTGAGCTGTGACGTACCTTCGCATTGTCCAGTAGGAATGACGCGTCGAGCCAAAACATGGAAGACTCGTGGCAGAAACCACTGATCTCTACAAAATGGATTGGACTAATCCAATTGGTGCAGAAACCACTGATCTGTACAAAACATTAACGTGTGACAGGACTGCTCATTTATAGAGCAGTTTTCTGAAGAAAAATCATTGGAAATGTTTTTTTGTTGTTGTTACCTCAAAATTTCTGATTACTGTTAAAAAAAAAGTTTAGAACACTTGTAATTAAAATAGGTAAATAAATCAATAAATGGTTCTTTAGAAACCTTTCATCTGTATTAAAACCACCTGTTATTTCAGATTAGATAATTTCTTGTTTAACATAAGGAACCTCAGACATTTATTTTTAGACAAATAAAATAACATGGAAACTTGTACATTTTTTGAAGTCTGGTAGATTTTTTATATCTTATTTCAACCAGAAAAACATACACTAAACAAATACAAGTGTTTATTATAAATGCAAAAGGAAATAATTTAACAATGACTGCAGTCAATGACTATATATATATATATATATATATATATATATATATATATATATATATATATATATATAGTCATTTAAACTTGTAATTTTGTCAAAATATGTAATTGCCTTTAATGTTATCAGGATGCCCCCTCGTGGCGCCGGGAACGCGTTTTGTACTATGATCAAGGTGAAATGACAGTGAAAGTGTGTGTTTAGGTGTATAGTATTTGTTCATTGGGGGTTCGGTATGGACGGGTGGGTGTGCGTGTTTGGGGGTGGATTCGTCGGGCCAATAGTGGTCTGGTCCAGAGGAAAAATGCCAGGGCCGAAATTTGTTCCCAGTCCGACCCTGGTCTTGTATGTCTTCCATTTTCTTACAATTGCTCCCACAGTTGATTTATTCACACCAACCTGCTTGACTATTGTAGATTCACTCTTCCCAGCCTGGTGCACATCTACAATTTTCTTCCTGGTGTCCTTCGACAGCTCTTTGGTCTTGGCCATGGTTGACTTTGGAGTCTGACTGTTTGAGGCTGTGGATAGGTGTCTTTTATACAGATTAGGAGTTCCAACAGATGCCATTAATACAGGTACAGTTCTGTAAGAGCAAGAAATTTTGCTTGTTTGTGGGTGACCAAATACGTATTTTCCACCATAATTTACAAATAAATTCTTTAAAAATCCTACAATGTGATTTTCTGGATTTTTTTTTTTCTCATTTTGTCTCTCACAGTTGAAGTGTACCTATGATGAAAATTACAGACCTCTCTCATCTTCCTAAGTAGGAGAACTTGCACAATCTGTTTATGTACCAGGCCGGCCTATGTGTTGTGTGTTGTGTGTGTGTTGTTTGTTATGGGTCGGTGTTGGTTTGCTCAGCACTGCTGTTGACCAAGGCAGGGATGTACCTCTGGAGCTGGTCCCCGGGCGCCTAATGGCGACTTCTGCTCCTACTGGCAGTAGGATGGGTTAAATGCAGTAGACACATTTCATTGTGCAGGGAACATGTTCTTCTGTGCATATGACAATAAAATTCCTTTGAATCCTTGAATCCTTGAATCAGGGGCTGACTAAATATTTTTTGGCCCCGCTGTACACACACACACACACACACACACACACACACACACACACACACACACACACACACACACACACACACACACACACACACACACACACACACACACACAGTAGTATGTAAAATTATGGGCACACCTGATGATTTCCATTTTCCTTTATAAATCATTGGTTGTTTATTAACATTTAAAAGTGAAATGAAGTTTACAAGATTTACAGAAAGTGTGCAATAATTCTTTAAACAAAATTAGGCAGGTGCATAAATTTGGGCACCCCAACATCCAAATGCTTCCTATAGCTTCCAATGAGAGTCTGGATTCTGGTTGAAGGTATTTTGGACCATTCTTCTTTACAAAACATCTCAGGTTTGTTGGTTTCCGAGTATGGACAGCCCGCTTAAAATCACACCACAGATTTTCAATAATATTCAGGTCTGGGGACTGAGATGGCCATTCCAGAATGTTGTACTTGTTCCTCTGCATGAATGCCTTAGTAGAGTTTGAGCAGTGTTTAGGGTCATTGTCTTGTTAAAAGATCCAGTCCTGGCGCAACTTCAACTTCGTCACTGATTCTTGAACATTGCTCTCAAGAATCTGCTGATATTGCTGATATTGTCTGGAATCCATGTGACCCTCAACTTTAACAATATTCCCAGTACCTGCACTGGCCACACAGCCCCACAGCATGATGGAACCACCTCCAAATTTTACTGTAGGTAGCAAGTGTTTTTCTTGGAATGGTGTTCTTTTTCAGCCATGCAAAGCGCCCCATGTTATGTCCAAATAACTCAATTTTAGTTTCATCAGTCCACAGCACCTTATTCCAAAATGAAGCCAGCTTGTCCAAATGTGCTTTAGTATACCTCAAGTGACTCTGTTTGTGGCATGTACGCAGAAAATGCTTCCACTGCATTACAGCATTATACAGCATCTCTTTGTGCAAAGTGCGCCGTATAGTTGAACGATGCACAGAGACACTATCTACAGCAAGATCATGTTGTAGGTTTTTGGAGCAGGTCTGTGGGTTGACCATGACTGTTCTCATCATCCATCGCTTCAGCTTATCTGAGATTTTTCTTGGCCTGCCACTTCGGGCCTTAACTAGTACTGTGCCTGCGGTCTTCCATTTCCTCACTATGTTCCTCACAGTGGAAACTGACAGCTGAAGTCTCTGAGATAGCTTTTTGTATCCTGTTTTCAGGTCATTTGAGAGTTGTTTAGAGGGTCCCATGTTGCCACCACTCATTAGAAGAGATGCAAAGAGGAGAAACATTTGCATATGGCCACCTTAAATACCGTTTCTCATGATTGGATTCATCTGTGTAAGGAGGTCAAGGGTCAGTGAGCTTATCAAACCAATTTTATGTTCCAATAATTTATGCTAAATGTATTCAAATCATTAAAATGACAAGGGTACCCAAATTTATGCACCTGCCTAATTTTGTTTAAATAATTATTGCACATTTTCTGTAAATACTAGAAACTTAATTTCACTTCTCAGCTATCAGTGTGTTCATCTACTATATGATATGTTTAACTAAAATTTCTGATCCAGACAACCAATGATTTATAAAGGGAAATCATGAAAATTATCAGGGGTGCCCAAACCTTTGCATACAACTGGATATATAAGTGAGGAAAGCCAGCAAGACACCGAACTCTGAAGAAGTGATAGGCTTCTGTGGCTGTGATTGTAGAAACTGCACACAGTGTAACTTTACCTGTTGCATCACCAGTTATACAGTTTCATGGTGAAGTGTCAGAGAGAAGGATTTTCTTTAAAAAAAAAAAGTGAAATTTCAGCTAGTTTGCCAGAAGGTATAGAAGAGATACAAGCCGAGATTTGAACTGTTTTGTTGTATGAAAATCCTGAACATGATATGATTTTCTGAAATTATTTTTTATTCTGTCTCTCACAGTTGAAGTGTACCCACGATAAAAATTACAGACCACTCCACTATTTGTAGGTGGGAAAACTTGCAAAATCGACAGTGGATCAAATACTTATTTGCCTCACTGTATGTGTATGTGTGTATGTGCTCTTGACTTGTATTTTTGCATGGTATTTTTCTGCATTGTATTTTGTTTCATGCACTGTTATTGTTAGAATGGCCTTAGCAGTGGGTCACCCCCCCTCATCTAAGTCCCTTGGCTTTATTATTTCTCATTATATTGTAAAAATAATCAAAAATATTTTTAGATCATTTTAAACTTGATTGCAAAATTTAAAAACAGATGTTTTTGTTTGTTTTTAATGATATCTCATGGCCTACCAGGGGGGCCATGGTCCACACTTTGTGAATTACTGATTTAGTTTCCAACATTATCGTTCAGAAGCAACACACTCAATCTGAACCAAACTATGTTCCTGAAAAATCACTCACCATATAAAGTAAAAGTAAGTCCCTTCAGCTGCTCCCTTGCTTTCACTCGGGGTCGCCACAGCAGACAGGTTTTACACCAGGTGCCCTTCCTGACACAACTCCACATTATATGGAAAAAATGTGCCAGGGGTGGGGTTTGAACCAGGAACCTTCCACACTAAATCTGCTTTTCCACCACCCCTTGTTTTACCTTATAAGGTATTGACCAATACGAAAAGAGGTTAAAATTGTTTCCCATAACCTAATGATAATCTGTGCAGATATTAATCATATTAGTATAGATCAGTTTTTATAATGACAGCTTCTATAAAGATACTGTAGTAAATCACAGTAACCTGTGGATAATCTCAGCACACTCTGTTATTGTACACCCATGTACTTGTTAGTTTCTTACCGTCTGCCAGCTTTGCAGTGGATGGTGTTACCAGCTAGATAACTTCTTTCAGGAAATGGCCACAGTGTGCATCATTTCCAGTACGACCTGTTGTGTTCTGACCAAACAACACAGCAGGCCACACTTTTATCTCACAACAACAATCTCACATTCATCTCGAAGCTTCCTTAAAATTCCAGAAGATCAACCTCCACTCTGGCACTGGCTGTGCCCTGGTTTAGATAAAATTTAAAAGATTTACAACCCTTCAGAGAAACACACCTCCTGCAGGAACAAAGGTGCTGTGTGCCTTTTTTTAGAGCTGCACTGCACAGAATAGGTGAGCGCAGATATCAGAGTGTCTAGACATTCCGATATAGGCTCATAAGAACTAATAATCTCATATTATTGTGGAAAAGATCAGTCAGATGGATGAATAGATGGTGTATCGGATGTACGATAAACAGTGTATCATTAAGATTTCAGTAATTTTTTATTTATTTATTTATTTTGCACCATGTGATGGTTTTTAACCCTCTGGGGTCCAAGGGCATTTTTTGGACAGTTCACTCGCCTGGCATAAATGTTTTATTATGGCTGTTAACAGCTCTCCCTGCATCCCACAATCAAGTTTTATGTCTCTTTTTTCAGGACAACCTGTTCTTTCCTAATATATATGTTTTTGTTTTGTTTTATAAGTGTAATAAAGGTTTACAATCAAAAATAACAAAGAAAAAGTAAAGCAAAAAATAATTTTCCACACACATTTACTCAAAACACACAGCAAAGTATAATAAACAACTGTTTTGACACTTTATAAAGGTATTTTGAGGTCTTGTGTGAAAGACTGTACAACAAAAAAGTTCAACCAATAAACACAAATGCACATTTTGAACAATATATACAAAATAGTCTATGTGTTTATGCTCCAGTCTGAGGAGTGGCCCCTCTCCCTCACCTCATTGATATGGTAAACAGTGCTTTACGGCAGAGGGAGAGAGCCACAGAGTAATCTAGTAACATTCAAATGCAAATTAGTGGAGCAATCCTGATAGTTACACACTCTTTGTTTGAGCATGTGAGATTGTCATGCGATGCTCTCCATCTGCGTTCACTTTCGCTGTGCATAATGGTGCAGGGTGCATTAGAGGAGTTAGGGGGCTATTCAAATAGGCCAACTAGTAACATATCACTCTGAAAATGATCTTTGGTTTATCACGTGAGGTAAATCTGCCCTACGATTGGATTTTGGAAAACCATGTGACGGTGAACCAATTCCGATTGGACACACATTGCGCACGCCATCACACAGCTTTTATGAGGACTACAAAGATGGCCAATGGTGGATCGAAAGTCCCCGGAGTTAACTTTTCAGCAAAAAAAAAAAGTTTCTATCTCATATCATTAAAAAGTTATTTATAATTTAGTAAAGCTTGGTCCCAGCTGTCGTATACGACAGCGTCGGCCCAAGTGGGTTATTAAATATTTTTCCCTTTCCGTTGACTAATAAAAGTGCACAGTGCACAATCTTATTCCTCTAAGAGATAATGTTTACACAAGTTTACATGGAATCACTGTTGCTTTCTTAAAGACAAACATTCATCCACTCAGTCTTCCGTTTTATACAATATCCACATTATTGAACAAAATCTACTATTTCTGGTCTGACTGAAAGCAAAAAGAGGCTGTTGTCATCTTTGGTATCTGTCTGCAGCAATACTATCAAGCTGCAAAGAACAATTTCATTTCAATTTGTGGATAAAGTCAGTGGACCATCCTCTCGCAACACAGGCCATAGGTTCAAGGTCAAGGTAAAATCAGCAGTGATTGCAAAAAGTACATTAATGACTGTGTACTGCTCAGTTTAGGTTCATAAGCTTGAAGAAATGAAGAAGCTTCACTGGAACTATGACACATTTATTTACAGGACCAAGAAAATACACCTGCTCCGTAGACATCACTGCACTTCTACACTGCCTGCTTTGCAGTCACAGTCTTATATACCTTTGTGCCTAGCACCCCTGCAGGAAACCTTTGTCACTGCAGCCATAGAATGTTCCAGATGCTACAGTCCTTCCCTGTAGATTTTTAACTGCACTTGTTTTTTTTTTCTCACTACTATACATGTGCACATCTTTTCAACTCTTATTTACACACTTAATCAACTTCTTTCACAAATCCAAACATTGTGGGGGACGCACATTTCTCCTTGGATATTCCACAAGCTACCCCAGGATTGTCTACAGCTTGGTTCATTTTTACCAAAACCTGAGGAGTATCATTCTGACCATTTTGAGGACCAATGGGTGTCACTTCACCCGCAGTGTCCTTTGAATCATTTCCTACATCATTCCTTTCAATGTAAAAATCAAAAACAAGATGATGATCATCATCATCATTTACAACATCAGAATTCACATTCACATTCTTTGTTTTTTCTTCCAATATTTGATTTACATGTCATTTAATGCAATTTCCATTCACCAACATCAGGTGAACTAAAACGTGGGTAATTTCACCATTCTCCCATTTCTTCCCTTCCCTGTAATTTAAAACCAGGACTGCTTGTCTTACGGAAAATCTCCTGAGTTTACCCTTTGTATTGGACTGTTTCTGTACGTGTCGATCCTGGATAGTCTGAGAGGAATTTGATTTTAGTAAAGACAACCTGGTGTGGACCTGTCTTTACAAAAAGAGTTCTGCTGGTGTCTTCCCAGTTGTCATGTGTGGCATATTTCTAGAACCAAACATGAAATTTGCAATGCAATGTTGCAACTACATCCCACCAAGTGCTCTGCTTTTGAATCAGAATCGAATTTATTGCCAAGTTCTCACCAGTGTTGCCACAGTTACTTTGAAAAAGTAATCCAATTACTGTTTATTGATTACTCCTTGAAAAAGTAACTTAGTTACTTTACTGATTACTCAATTGTAAAAGTAACCAAGTTAGATTACTAGTTACTTTTGAGTTACTTTCCCCAGCTGCCGACAACAACCCTCTGCCACCTCAACATGACAATGATACTTATTTTGCCAAAACTCACTTGATAGTCACCCTTTCTTGACTTCATTGAAAATAAATACTTGTTTTATAAAAAGTAAAATAAAGACCTCTTTCTTGACCTCATATTTAACTGTTCACAGTTGTTGACTGTTAACAGTAAAACTTGCAGTTTCTAACCTACATTGTTTATAAATGTAACTATTAAATTTCTAACATTTAAATTCTCTCTAAACATTTTACTTGTCGAAATTGCTATTATTATAAGTAGTATTAGTAGTTGTAGTAAAAAAATGCTTCAAAACTGGACCTTTAATCTAGTGGTGTTGTGGGGGGGCACATCCTTGCCCCACGCCCCATTCCATCTGGATTCGCCCCTGCTTTGGCGTTTGAGCACAAAGAATGGATAACATTTACTTATGCAGAAAACATGACCAGATTTACAGGTAAGAAAGTTTTATTGCGTTTTCACATCAAGTGGTCCTCAGAAAGAGAGTTTAGGTGCATTTGAGTGGAAAATAGTGTTAGTTGTTGACGCGTTGCGGAGGATCAGCTGTTTTTAGCGAGCAGATACGGAGCGGCTCAGCTCAGAATTCTAAATAAAGGAGGAAAAAAAAAGCATAAAAATGTCTTTGTAAAGCTCAGTGAAGGTGTGTTGTTGTCACCATGCTTTAAGAGGTGAGGACGAGTCGTAGCTGCTACAGAAAACCGCGGATGAAGAGCTCACAGCTCGCTTAAAGTGGGCAGTGAGTCAAACCCCGACCCCCTGCCCACGGACCAAGTTTAATGCTGCTATCAACCCACAATGCAAAAATAATAGTAACGCACAGTGACTTGGAGAAGTAACTTTAATCTGATTACTGATTTGGAAAGATTAACACATTAGATTACTCGTTACTAAAAAAAAAGTGTTTAGATTAGAGTAACGCAATACTAAGTAACACGTTACCGGCATCACTGGTTCTCACATATAAGGAATTTGATCTGGTGTCATTGGTACATAAACAATAAAAAAAAAAGGAAAAAATACATTTGTAAGAAGTAAAGGAGTCAAATAGACAAATGGGCAAAACTAAGTTTACTGTCAAATAGATATAGTGGAATGGGGCTGCGCAGGCATGCAGATAAACAGTTAGGGCCCCTTCACACATAGTGTGAAGTTTGGTTGATGTTGGTTGATTACGGCGAAACAGCGTGAAACAGTTCGAAATTAGCGCACCATGAAACATCACGCCGACGGGCAGGCGTGCACGAACTTGGTGCGAGAGGTCATGCACATGCCGTTGTCTGTCAAGCAGGAACAGTGGAAGAAATAAAAATCAGCTGGTACCTGTGGGACCACATCGCACTGCTTATGTGGAATAATAAAAAAGAAAAAAAAAAAAACACCACCCGGGATGTGAACTCACACCTTTCAAAAGCTCTGATTACCAGTCAGACAATTTACCATTGTGCTACGAAGCTATTCTTCGAAAGCTGCACAAAGCTGCCTCATATTAAGAAAGACATGGAAGTATTACAAAAAATCTTTTAAATCCCACACCATATAAAAACACTGCATTTATCAAGCAAGCGATACAAATATGATCCGTCTGTTCCTCTGATGATAACCCATGCTCACAGATATACAGTCATGAAATGACATGAATGGGAAGCAATGTGCTCTGATGTCCACATCTACTGGTCGGGTGTGCCGGCCGTGTGCGTGTTCTGCCCGACACGCGTGTCTTGTGGACGGGGCACCGCAGCACAGACACTGCATCATGTGGAATAGAGCTCACATGCTTGACGTGACGGTCAGATCACTCGCTGCGTGTTCTGATCTGACGGTCTGTTTCAACCTGGGGGAGCTGTCAGTGATCCTTCCGCAGGTTCACCTACGGAAACCTTGTGATGACTTTTACTTCCTCTAGATATTCCGCTCCATGCATGCGCTCGCTTGCTGCAGCTTGTTGCCACCGCGGCGATATATGTTTTTATTCATGTACACGTAAATACAGCAATCAGACACACGCGCCTCACAGTGGACAGTTGTTAGTCCATGACTATCCAAACACAGTAGGTGTTGTGTAGCTGGAATGCCCAGAATGACAGATCACCACAGCTCCTGTGAGTGGAGCGCGCGCACACCCATGTGTCTGTGTGTGTTTGCAAAGTCACACTTGTGGGGAACTTCACAGCAGTACGACAGTGGTTGCCTACAGTCTGTTATTGTGCCAAGAGTGTGACTGGCCACACATTTTCTAAGTGCCATGCGAGCGGTGTTAGATGTTTGTGCGTGTCACCTGGAATTTGGCTGGCACCTGCCGCGCAGCGCACACTTTGTCTTTCAGGCGCTTGTGTGCACAAATAGTTGTAGCAACAGGTGTATGAGGCGTTGGAGGCAGGGACAACATTACACGGTTTGCACACGATTCCTGCATCATGCTCACTAAGTGTGCACTTCATCCAAACTTCGCACTATGTGTGAAGGGGCCCTAAGGGATGATCCATCTGTACTTTGTGGGAGTGGGAGGGAGGCAGGGTAAATGGGGGTCTCTGGCATTATTTATAAAGCTCTGGTCCCACCAAATAATGAACAGTGAATAATGAGCCATGCAGCATGTTTCCTTGGTACGAGAGGAGGTATTCAACAATCATGGGAGAATAGGGGCTCTGAGAGGCTCTTAAGCCCCTTTCACACCGGGGCTGCTCCCAGTTTTGTCGAGTGTCATCATGACGACACCACGTGGAAGCAACTCAGTGCAGAGACGATGCAGCTTGGTGCCACAACAGCGCGAGAACGAAGCAAATCGAACGCCAAAAATGCAACATGTTTAATTTTTGTTTGCATCCTGTGCTCGATGCAGAATTAAGTGGTTTCAGCGCAAGTCAGAGCAACAGGATGGTACTCAACATGACTGGAAGCTACACCCTCACAATACCACGTTACCCGGCGCCAATTCCTGCTGTGTTCCATTGTTCCAAAGTATAAATCACGCAGGATTGTTTTTATACCGTATACACAATGCAGTAAAAGTGCATGCTCAAAAAAGAGCACAGAAAAAAATGCTGATTGCAGCAACTGCTCCTCCATGCTCCTTTTCACAAAGGAGCAGGAGCAAACACTTTTAAACACTTTTGTGAGAGAAGACTCTCACAAAAGTGTTTAAATAAAATCCATAAGTCCTGCTCACAGACTGATTGCCAGAGACAGGACATGTCCTCATCCAGTAAAAAGTCCGGACATCTCCAGCTCACTCACGGACGGTTCGTTCATGCGTGCACATGTGAGCAATTAAAAAAACAACTGTCTGGCTGCTGCTTGCTCTCCGCTCAAACTCTCTCATCGTGTTAAAAGACTGATTGCCAGAGACAGGACATGTCCACATGAAGTATAACTCCAGACATCTCCACATTTACTCACGGACGGTTCATTCGCGTGCATGCGTGCGCACATCTCGCGGTCACAGGAGGAAAGATAAACTATAACAGAACTCAGAGCGCAGACCTGCAGCTCAGCACAAGAACAAATATAAACTAGAAGAGAAATTAGAGTTCACAGTCTGTCTGCAGCCAAACTGTGCACTTTGATTCCTCTGTGCAGAGAACCTACAGGCTGTGTCCTCACCTCCTCTCTGCCCCCTGCTGCGTGCACCTGACACAGAAATTCCTGCGTCGTCATGATGCAACAGGAAGCAACTCGAAGTGGGCCCGGTGTGAAAGAGGCTTTAGAGGCAGGATATTCTGCTAACGAGGCTCATCTCTGAGTGTGGCACTAATTTCAAGAATTTTCAAAATTTAGCAACAGTAGTGTGGAGCCCTGGTCCCACCAAATAATGAACAGTGAGTAATAAGCCACGCAACATGTTTTTTTTGTTGTTGTTTGTTTGTTTTGTTTTTTGGTACAAGAGGAGGTATTCAACAATCGTGGGAGAATAGTGGCTCTGAGAAACTCTTAGAGGCAGAATATTCGGCTAATGAGGCTCATCTCTGAGCGTGGTGCTAATTTCAAGAAGTTCAAAATTTAGCAACAACAACATGGGGCAGTTTGTGTGTGAGTTACTACTACGAAGACAAATGTGGATTTTAGAAGCATGTGTGTGGTGAGGACAAGACTGTAAAACTCATTATCCGAGCACCTGGCAGCAACAAAAAGAGGACAGGCTTTTTTGGCTCAGCCCTCTTGCATGCTACAATTCCACTTGCTTTGTGTGCCGGACGCTGTATATGAAATAATTCTTTTGTAGCGGATTAATCATTTTCTGTCAGAGCTTGGATGTTGAAAACACCTGTAATTGCTTCTGGAATCACAGAGGACTGTTTCATCTGGACCCTTTTTTCCTCTCTCTCTCTCACTCTCATGCACTGAGGTGGAGAATGTATTTGAAGCAGCTTAAAAGGTAATTATTTGTAATGTTTTTATTGTGTAATAGCTTGGTAAAACAGTTGCATGTTCATTCCTTCTATCAGCTAATAAGCTGTAAATGTTGGGAAAGTGTAGTGACACGGACCCACAAGAGGGGGCGCAAATGAACGGTCAATAGATGAACCAAAAAGTAACAATTTAATGTTGTGAATGTGCACAACGAACATACAGACAATCACAGAATATCATAACAGTCAATACACAGAGGTGACGTGTGGGCAGACTCGAGGATAGAAGACGTCTGTCCTGAGAAGAGCCGGAACCACACGATTTCCGCCGCCCCAGAACCTGGTGAATACTGGAGCCGCCAAGTCCCGAATTCCCAGGTGATCACCATCCCCGACTGTCGGATCTGGTACTGCTGGCGAAGAACAAAGACAGTCAAGTGAGGGTGTGTGTACACCCAGTAACAACAACGGTGGGAATGCCACCTCCACCTCTCATTCAATATGTTGCAGCGGTCTCAGCTGAAAAGGAGCGCCGTCTTGCACAGCCTCCTCACAAACGACCGGTTCTCCTGCAAATTCTCACAATAACAGAGTTACAAATCTCACAAAAAGGCTGAGAGTATTACCTCCTATGAAGTATGATATCTCGGCAACGAGGTGGAGATGACGTCTGGTCTTTATGGAGTGAGATGATGTTGAGTAGATGGGTGACAGCTGTCAAGAGGTAATGAGCGACAGCTGTCACCCCTGGCTGTGTCCATGGTGGCAGCGCCCTCTTGTGCCTGAAGCCCGCACTTCAGGCAGGGCGCCCTCTGGTGGTGGGCCAGCAGTACCTCCTCTTCTGGCGGCCAACACAACAGTAAAAGTATGTTTATTCTAGGTTTAACATATTTTTAATGGATCAGATGAGCGCCGCTTTGTGCACACACTGATGCAATGACTCGTGCTCAAAACAAGGATTTAGGCAAAATGCCAGCTCACAAAGGAGCGATTTTGCAGTCAATAACGGACAGACACAAAGTTAAAAGTTGGATTTCACTTTCTTAAAATGACTGTGTGTTTAAAGCTGCGGAAGAAATAAAGCCAGCGAAGCTGCGGATGGAAAGGAAGCCAGTGAGAAGGACCGCAGAGGCGACTGTCCAGGAACGCAGAACGCAGGCGCACAAAAGAGTGATTTGCAAACATTAACAGACGAACACAGAGTTAAAAGTTGGATCACGGTGTCAAAATGACTGTATAAGCTGCAGAAGAAATAAAGCCAGTGAGAGGAAGTGCAGAGGCGACTGTCCAGGAACCTGTGGTTTGGATCTAGTTGGTCTGGTGCATTTAACGACTCTGGAACAGAGGTGAACAGCAGCCTGGTGCACGGCACACACTAGCCGGCCTGTGTAGGAGTGTTTTTGTTGTTGTTTTGTACTGAATTTAAAAAATGTGACAGCATCTTGAATGGATGCTGTAAAATGAAAACCCACACTTTAAAGGGACCAGGTGTGGGAGGGCTGGAGGTTTGGACCAAACCCATGCCTAAATGTGCACCAACATGGCGCTACATGGATCATATGTGGCTTCATGTGGATCATATGCAACGACATGAGCCATTTGAGGCTGGCCGGGTCTCAAATGTGCTTTCTTTGCTCAACATTAAACATTGCAGGCTTATCAGCATCCGAATGTCAAAACGCCCCGCCATTTTCCTCCAGAAGAATTTCTACGGCCTTGTTGAACCATTTGGCTCTTATCTTCTGCCCTCCCCGAAAGTCAGTCTGTTGTTGTCAAGGCAACTCCAGACATTATGCACACACTGACAGAAACTGGCACAAACTCATGTGACTGATACGACTCATCTCATCTGCACTCATGATGCACATCCCATCTCACCCCTCCACCTCTATCACCCTGCCTCCGCCCTGCCGCTCCCCCTGAGCTCATGGCCGTGTGGGACACTACTGCCCCCCCCCCACACACACACACACGTTCACATTGCCTCAATTCAGATGACGGACTGTCTTAAAGTTTAGCGTACATAAACAATCAAATGTATATGTATGGGTCTTCTAATTCTGCTGTGTACCATTATTATGTTCAACTTGTAATAATTGTGGATTAATTATATTTTTGTCTGAGGTGATTGTGTGGGAAGAAATTTCGTTGCACTTGTAATGACAATAAATTTATCTATCTCTCTAGCTATCTATCTGTCTATTTAAACTGAGGGACTCCAGTTATAATTTGAGAGGATTTTTTTTTTTTTTTTTTTAGAAATTAGGGATCCGAACTACTGCAAAAGTCACTGTGTTTCTGTTAAAGGTGTTAACATCTGGAATAATTGTCCTGACAATATGAAAGTACTTGGTACTTTAGTTGGCTTTAAAAGGCATTACAAGAGTAATAAAATTGCTTGCTATAGTTTGAAGACTTAGGTTTATCGATTTTTGTTATCGCTTTTGGGCTTGTGTGTTGCACGCTATTGTTTGTCTGGTTGTTATTTTTATAGTATAAGGGGTGGGTATTTATAAGCTTTGCTTCTGCCCTCCCCCTTTCAGTCACACGGGCTCATTGTTGAATTGTTTATGAGTTTTTGTTATTGTTGATTTGTGTGCCGAATACATTCATTCATTCATTCACACAGGTCATGATATCTTACCACCCACCCCATCATGGACAGATGTTCTATCATATTTCAGGTTGTCAGTCAGGTCCATATATTTGTAGAGTAGTTGTATATTTGGAACGGGGATTTAAATACACTTCAGAATAGGAAATATTACTATTGTAGATAGTTATAGATACACACAGAAAGAATACCAATATTGTTCACCATCAATCAAACTGCTTCATATGGGACCATAAACTGTTGTGGGCTAGGGTGTTTGGCTGGCTTGGTTTTTGTTTTCTGTTTCTCCCACCAGGTGGTATGCATTCAGGACTGAGTGGCTGAGCATTAGGACCTCACCCTGAACACCTGAGGCTTGTTTTCACGTGCAGGTCATCAGGACTCACAGCTGTGGTGTATTTTGTCTTAATCAGAGATTGCTGCATTTAAACCTTGAATGCACAGTGTGTGATGGCCAGAGACTCGACCTTGTGAGCAGACGTGTGAGATCGACGTCAGGAGAACAATCTCAGCATCACGGACGCAGAGATTGCTCCAGGTTTGACGCCACAGTCTGTGAAGGAGGATTGGGTGAGGTCTCACGCTCATCAGCACACTTCCTGAGGTAATTCGGTTTTTGGTGACTTTTATGAAGTAATGACAGTGGATTTGGTGTCCCTCACACCTTGTGTTATTGAGCTGTCACGTTATGCTAATTGTCTAATCAGCTTCTGCTGCAGTGGAGATTTGAACTGAGTTGTTCCGTGCCTGCAGGGTAAGAAGCTGTATAGATTTAAGCCAGGAAGTGTTTGCTGATTGCGTGCACCTTTGAGTTGTGTCTCTCTGTGTGGAGTTGGACTCACCTCATGTTTTCTTTCTTCACAGACTTGGTTTGTCGCGGCCACCTGGGGGGTGTCGGCGGGGTCCCTGGGTCCGAACTGCTGTGGCTCCGGACCGTTTGCGCTGTTTCCACCTCACCAGACCGCGGACTTTTTAGTTGTTTAGCACTGCACACACTGTTATGTTTATTTAATTCTGTTATCTTTTGAACCGTGCTCTGCTTATTTTATGCTGGGTCCTTTCAAACGCTGGGTCGGTGCTCCGACCGCGTCCGAAACATAACAGTAGTCTCTGGCCATTTAACAATGGACCAGCGGAAGCAGAGACGGTATTTTTGCCGGGAAGGCTGCAGCAGATGTTGGAGTTGATCCGGGATCAGTTGCGGGTGCTCTCCGCCCGGGTTGTGCGCGTTGGTGCGCGCATGGCGGAGTTTACAGCTTGGGTCGCATCGCACCCCGCTGTTACAGCTATAGCCCCGTCTCCTCCCATGCAGCTGGCTCCGACGCCTGTTGTAGCAGCCCCGGTGGTATTTAGTTTGCACTTTAAGCTGTTTGTTATAACCTGCTGTCATTTACAGCAGTGTGTATTTTTTACTCTGTTACCACGGGGTTTTTGTTATTTGGCACTTTGGCTCCCTCTGTTGGTGACAGAGTCACATTACCGTCCAGGTTCAAAGGATGGAAAACAATGTTTTTCCATTCTTTGCACTTGACGATGTAGGCCAATGTTAGTTTTTTTTATTGGTCTATTATCCGTTTCTTGTTTTAGTATGAGGTGTTTTTATCAGGGGTTAATTTGTTGTTTTTGTGGGTTTTAAAGCACTGTCTGTGGTCTGGTGGAGTTGAAAATGCAGGCTGTCTGGAGCATAGTTTGACCCAGGTGACTTTATGTTTGTCTGTTGGTCTTTTTTATTTCTTTTGGTTTCACCTCCCAGGGTTTGATGGGACGGTCCTCTGGGGGGTGATGGGGGGGTAATTGGGTTGTTTTTTTTTCTTTTTGTTTGTTTTTGTTGTTCCCTCTCTTCTCCTCTGGCTCCAGCCGTGTGAGCCGTACGTTGTCGGCGTTGCTGGAGTGGTGCAGTTTGGTTATGCTGGGCATTTCCCAGGTAACCTCAGCACCCGGGAGGGGGGGTTTGGGGTTTTTTTTTGTTGTTTTTTTTACTTCCCTGTCTTCTCCTCTGGCCCCAGCCGTGTGAGCCGTGGGTTGTCGGCGTTGCTGGGGTGGTGCAGTTTGGTTGTGCTGGGCGTTTCCCAAGTGACCTCTGCAACCGGGAGGGGGGGGGGGTTCGGGGTGTTTTCTTTTTTTGTTGATTCCCTGTTCCACCTCTGGCTTCAGCGCGCCTTTGCGCCGTATGCCATCGGCGTAGCTGAGGTTAGGGGCAGTGGAATATACCCGCAGCTGGGGGCTGGTTTAAAAGTCGGAGGGGTGGCGCTGTCTTGTGCCGTACGCCATTACCGCTGTTCCACTCCTCCCGGTTGACTTTTGGGGTATAGTCGTGGTTGGTGACACTGGACGTACTTCCAGTTTCCACTGCGCTGAGGGGGTGGGGTTGGGGTTGTTTTGTTTGTATGTTTTGTTTTTTTTTCCCCCCAATTTCCGCCCTCAGGGTGTGACTGTGGTGTCCTCTGGGGGGGAAAGGGCGGTGGGTCCATCTAGCCGTAGACGGCCGGGGCTGGGTCTGTTAGTCATGAGGGGGGGCGTCTCCTGGGGTTTGATGGAACGGTCCTCTGGGAGGCGCTGGGAATCCCCGTGGGTGACTTTGGATCCCAGAGGGACCTCGGCTGTGGTTATTACTCCTGGAGCTGGCGGGATGTCCTCTGGGGGGTGTTGGTCCCTACATGTCGTCCGGGGGGGGGGGGGGGTGTTAGCGTTTTTTTTTTGTTTGCAAGCTTAAGTTTGGGTTGTGTTTTTTCTTTTCTCCTCTTCCCGGGGTTTGATGGGACGGTCCTCTGGGGAGGAGGGGTTGGTATGGTTGTTTGTGTTTGTCTTTTTTTTGTTTTATGACTAAGCAGACTTTAACACACAGTCGGAAGAAGGCTGAGTGCACAGGTTCAAGAACTCCTGGCCAAAATTATGCAAAGTGAACAACTGAAGTAAGAGTCGACAGGAATGAACGCAAAGATGCAGTCAGAGGTGGAGACTCTAACAGGTTTGCTAAATGAAACAGAGGGCAAGACCATCAAAGTCAACAAAGGATATCTCTGCACTGGAGTGTCAGCTGCGGAGCAGTCTGCTGCAGACAGGCTCAGGGTGGGAAAGGATGAGCTCCAGGATGAGAGTGATGGTCTCGGCACGGAGTTCCCTGTTGACAGAGAAGAGGCGGCTGGAAGCGTGCGTTATCCAGCTGAGGGAAGAGCTGGAGAGGCTCAACATTGAGATGATCTATGACTGCATGAAGAAATTAACATTGCAGGTGGAGCAGCTGATGATGGAGCTGTCGTCAGAGCACAGTAACGCACAGTTCCTGGAGACGGGCCTTTCCCAGCTGGATCGTCAGCACAAGGAGCCGAAACTGAAGCTGCAGGAGGTGTTTTTTGTTCCCAGCCAACATTCCAGCCATGGTCCCTGGAGGGGGGCTTTGATTTTTCTGGCCCAGGTCCATGTGGTCGCCGGGAGGCTTCCCGTGAGGGTGGGGTACTGTTGTGGGCTGGGGTGTTTGGCTGGCTTGGTTTTTGTTTTCTGTTTCTCCCACCAGGTGGTATGCATTCAGGACTGAGTGGCTGAGCATTAGGACCTCACCCTGAACACCTGAGGCTTGTTTTCACGTGCAGGTCATCAGGACTCACAGCTGTGGTGTATTTTGTCTTGATCAGAGATTGCTGCATTTAAACCTTGAATGCACAGTGTGTGATGGCCAGAGACTCGACCTTGTGAGCAGACGTGTGAGATCGACGTCAGGAGAACAATCTCAGCATCACGGACGCAGAGATTGCTCCAGGTTTGACGCCACAGTCTGTGAAGGAGGATTGGGTGAGGTCTCACGCTCATCAGCACACTTCCTGAGGTAATTCGGTTTTTGGTGACTTTTATGAAGTAATGACAGTGGATTTGGTGTCCCTCACACCTTGTGTTATTGAGCTGTCACGTTATGCTAATTGTCTAATCAGCTTCTGCTGCAGTGGAGATTTGAACTGAGTTGTTCCGTGCCTGCAGGGTAAGAAGCTGTATAGATTTAAGCCAGGAAGTGTTTGCTGATTGCGTGCACCTTTGAGTTGTGTCTCTCTGTGTGGAGTTGGACTCACCTCATGTTTTCTTTCTTCACAGACTTGGTTTGTCGCGGCCACCTGGGGGGTGTCGGCGGGGTCCCTGGGTCCGAACTGCTGTGGCTCCGGACCGTTTGCGCTGTTTCCACCTCACCAGACCGCAGACTTTTTAGTTGTTTAGCACTGCACACACTGTTATGTTTATTTAATTCTGTTATCTTTTGAACCGTGCTCTGCTTATTTTATGCTGGGTCCTTTCAAACGCTGGGTCGGTGCTCCGACCGCGTCCGAAACATAACAGTAGTCTCTGGCCATTTAACAATGGACCAGCGGAAGCAGAGACGGTATTTTTGCCGGGAAGGCTGCAGCAGATGTTGGAGTTGATCCGGGATCAGTTGCGGGTGCTCTCCGCCCGGGTTGTGCGCGTTGGTGCGCGCATGGCGGAGTTTACAGCTTGGGTCGCATCGCACCCCGCTGTTACAGCTATAGCCCCGTCTCCTCCCATGCAGCTGGCTCCGACGCCTGTTGTAGCAGCCCCGGTGGTATTTAGTTTGCACTTTAAGCTGTTTGTTATAACCTGCTGTCATTTACAGCAGTGTGTATTTTTTACTCTGTTACCACGGGGTTTTTGTTATTTGGCACTTTGGCTCCCTCTGTTGGTGACAGAGTCACATTACCGTCCAGGTTCAAAGGATGGAAAACAATGTTTTTCCATTCTTTGCACTTGACGATGTAGGCCAATGTTAGTTTTTTTTATTGGTCTATTATCCGTTTCTTGTTTTAGTATGAGGTGTTTTTATCAGGGGTTAATTTGTTGTTTTTGTGGGTTTTAAAGCACTGTCTGTGGTCTGGTGGAGTTGAAAATGCAGGCTGTCTGGAGCATAGTTTGACCCAGGTGACTTTATGTTTGTCTGTTGGTCTTTTTTATTTCTTTTGGTTTCACCTCCCAGGGTTTGATGGGACGGTCCTCTGGGGGGTGATGGGGGGGTAATTGGGTTGTTTTTTTTTTCTTTTTGTTTGTTTTTGTTGTTCCCTCTCTTCTCCTCTGGCTCCAGCCGTGTGAGCCGTACGTTGTCGGCGTTGCTGGAGTGGTGCAGTTTGGTTATGCTGGGCATTTCCCAGGTAACCTCAGCACCCGGGAGGGGGGGTTTGGGGTTTTTTTTTGTTTTTTTTTTTACTTCCCTGTCTTCTCCTCTGGCCCCAGCCGTGTGAGCCGTGGGTTGTCGGCGTTGCTGGGGTGGTGCAGTTTGGTTGTGCTGGGCGTTTCCCAAGTGACCTCTGCAACCGGGAGGGGGGGGGGGTTCGGGGTGTTTTCTTTTTTTGTTGATTCCCTGTTCCACCTCTGGCTTCAGCGCGCCTTTGCGCCGTATGCCATCGGCGTAGCTGAGGTTAGGGGCAGTGGAATATACCCGCAGCTGGGGGCTGGTTTAAAAGTCGGAGGGGTGGCGCTGTCTTGTGCCGTACGCCATTACCGCTGTTCCACTCCTCCCGGTTGACTTTTGGGGTATAGTCGTGGTTGGTGACACTGGACGTACTTCCAGTTTCCACTGCGCTGAGGGGGTGGGGTTGGGGTTGTTTTGTTTGTATGTTTTGTTTTTTTTTTCCCCCCAATTTCCGCCCTCAGGGTGTGACTGTGGTGTCCTCTGGGGGGGAAAGGGCGGTGGGTCCATCTAGCCGTAGACGGCCGGGGCTGGGTCTGTTAGTCATGAGGGGGGGCGTCTCCTGGGGTTTGATGGAACGGTCCTCTGGGAGGCGCTGGGAATCCCCGTGGGTGACTTTGGATCCCAGAGGGACCTCGGCTGTGGTTATTACTCCTGGAGCTGGCGGGATGTCCTCTGGGGGGTGTTGGTCCCTACATGTCGTCCGGGGGGGGGGGGGGGGGTGTTAGCGGTTTTTTTTGTTTGCAAGCTTAAGTTTGGGTTGTGTTTTTTCTTTTCTCCTCTTCCCGGGGTTTGATGGGACGGTCCTCTGGGGAGGAGGGGTTGGTATGGTTGTTTGTGTTTGTCTTTTTTTTGTTTTATGACTAAGCAGACTTTAACACACAGTCGGAAGAAGGCTGAGTGCACAGGTTCAAGAACTCCTGGCCAAAATTATGCAAAGTGAACAACTGAAGTAAGAGTCGACAGGAATGAACGCAAAGATGCAGTCAGAGGTGGAGACTCTAACAGGTTTGCTAAATGAAACAGAGGGCAAGACCATCAAAGTCAACAAAGGATATCTCTGCACTGGAGTGTCAGCTGCGGAGCAGTCTGCTGCAGACAGGCTCAGGGTGGGAAAGGATGAGCTCCAGGATGAGAGTGATGGTCTCGGCACGGAGTTCCCTGTTGACAGAGAAGAGGCGGCTGGAAGCGTGCGTTATCCAGCTGAGGGAAGAGCTGGAGAGGCTCAACATTGAGATGATCTATGACTGCATGAAGAAATTAACATTGCAGGTGGAGCAGCTGATGATGGAGCTGTCGTCAGAGCACAGTAACGCACAGTTCCTGGAGACGGGCCTTTCCCAGCTGGATCGTCAGCACAAGGAGCCGAAACTGAAGCTGCAGGAGGTGTTTTTTGTTCCCAGCCAACATTCCAGCCATGGTCCCTGGAGGGGGGCTTTGATTTTTCTGGCCCAGGTCCATGTGGTCGCCGGGAGGCTTCCCGTGAGGGTGGGGTACTGTTGTGGGCTGGGGTGTTTGGCTGGCTTGGTTTTTGTTTTCTGTTTCTCCCACCAGGTGGTATGCATTCAGGACTGAGTGGCTGAGCATTAGGACCTCACCCTGAACACCTGAGGCTTGTTTTCACGTGCAGGTCATCAGGACTCACAGCTGTGGTGTATTTTGTCTTGATCAGAGATTGCTGCATTTAAACCTTGAATGCACAGTGTGTGATGGCCAGAGACTCGACCTTGTGAGCAGACGTGTGAGATCGACGTCAGGAGAACAATCTCAGCATCACGGACGCAGAGATTGCTCCAGGTTTGACGCCACAGTCTGTGAAGGAGGATTGGGTGAGGTCTCACGCTCTTCAGCACACTTCCTGAGGTAATTCGGTTTTTGGTGACTTTTATGAAGTAATGACAGTGGATTTGGTGTCCCTCACACCTTGTGTTATTGAGCTGTCACGTTATGCTAATTGTCTAATCAGCTTCTGCTGCAGTGGAGATTTGAACTGAGTTGTTCCGTGCCTGCAGGGTAAGAAGCTGTATAGATTTAAGCCAGGAAGTGTTTGCTGATTGCGTGCACCTTTGAGTTGTGTCTCTCTGTGTGGAGTTGGACTCACCTCATGTTTTCTTTCTTCACAGACTTGGTTTGTCGCGGCCACCTGGGGGGTGTCGGTGGGGTCCCTGGGTCCGAACTGCTGTGGCTCCGGACCGTTTGCGCTGTTTCCACCTCACCAGACCGCGGACTTTTTACTTGTTTAGCACTGCACACACTGTTATGTTTATTAAATTCTGTTATCTTTTGAACCGTGCTCTGCTTATTTTATGCTGGGTCCTTTCAAACGCTGGGTCGGTGCTCCGACCGCGTCCGAAACATAACAGTAGTCTCTGGCCATTTAACAATGGACCAGCGGAAGCAGAGACGGTATTTTTGCCGGGAAGGCTGCAGCAGATGTTGGAGTTGATCCGGGATCAGTTGCGGGTGCTCTCCGCCCGGGTTGTGCGCGTTGGTGCGCGCATGGCGGAGTTTACAGCTTGGGTCGCGTCGCACCCCGCTGTTACAGCTATAGCCCCGTCTCCTCCCATGCAGCTGGCTCCGACGCCTGTTGTAGCAGCCCCGGTGGTATTTAGTTTGCACTTTAAGCTGTTTGTTATAACCTGCTGTCATTTACAGCAGTGTGTATTTTTTACTCTGTTACCACGGGGTTTTTGTTATTTGGCACTTTGGCTCCCTCTGTTGGTGACAGAGTCACATTACCGTCCAGGTTCAAAGGATGGAAAACAATGTTTTTCCATTCTTTGCACTTGACGATGTAGGCCAATGTTAGTTTTTTTTTTATTGGTCTATTATCCGTTTCTTGTTTTAGTATGAGGTGTTTTTATCAGGGGTTAATTTGTTGTTTTTGTGGGTTTTAAAGCACTGTCTGTGGTCTGGTGGAGTTGAAAATGCAGGCTGTCTGGAGCATAGTTTGACCCAGGTGACTTTATGTTTGTCTGTTGGTCTTTTTTATTTCTTTTGGTTTCACCTCCCAGGGTTTGATGGGACGGTCCTCTGGGGGGTGATGGGGGGGTAATTGGGTTGTTTTTTTTTTCTTTTGTTTGTTTTTGTTGTTCCCTCTCTTCTCCTCTGGCTCCAGCCGTGTGAGCCGTACGTTGTCGGCGTTGCTGAAGTGGTGCAGTTTGGTTATGCTGGGCGTTTCCCAGGTAACCTCTGCACCCAGGAGGGGGGGTTTGGGGTATTTTTTTTTTTTTTTTTTTTTACTTCCCTGTCTTCTCCTCTGGCCCCAGCCGTGTGAGCCGTGGGTTGTCGGCGTTGCTGGGGTGGTGCAGTTTGGTTGTGCTGGGCGTTTCCCAAGTGACCTCTGCAACCGGGAGGGGGGGGGGGTTTGGGGTGTTGTTTTTTTTGTTGATTCCCTGTTCCACCTCCGGCTTCAGCGCGCCTTTGCGCCATATGCCATCGGCGTAGCTGAGGTTAGGGGCAGTGGAATATACCCGCAGCTGGGGGCTGGTTTAAAAGTCGGAGGGGTGGCGCCGTCTTGTGCCGTACACCATTACCGCTGTTCCACTCCTCCCGGTTGACTTTTGGGGTATAGTCGTGGTTGGTGACACTGGACGTACTTCCAGTTTCCACTGCGCTGAGGGGGTGGGGTTGGGGTTGTTTTGTTTGTATGTTTTGTTTTTTTTTCCCCCAATTTCCGCCCTCAGGGTGTGACTGTGGTGTCCTCTGGGGGGGAAAGGGCGGTGGGTCCATCTAGCCGTAGACGGCCGGGGCTGGGTCTGTTAGTCATGAGGGGGGGCGTCTCCTGGGGTTTGATGGAACGGTCCTCTGGGAGGCGCTGGGAGTCCCCGTGGGTGACTTTGGATCCCAGAGGGACCTCGGCTGTGGTTATTACTCCTGGAGCTGGCGGGATGTCCTCTGGGGGGTGTTGGTCCCTACATGTCGTCCGGGGGGGGGGGGGGGGGGGGTGTTAGCGTTTTTTTTTGTTTGCAAGCTTAAGTTTGGGTTGTGTTTTTTCTTTTCTCTTCTTCCCGGGGTTTGATGGGACGGTCCTCTGGGGAGGAGGGGTTGGTATGGTTGTTTGTGTTTGTCTTTTTTTTGTTTTATGACTAAGCAGACTTTAACACACAGTCGGAAGAAGGCTGAGTGCACAGGTTCAAGAACTCCTGGCCAAAATTATGCAAAGTGAACAACTGAAGTAAGAGTCGACAGGAATGAACGCAAAGATACAGTCAGAGGTGGAGACTCTAACAGGTTTGCTAAATGAAACAGAGGGCAAGACCATCAAAGTCAACAAAGGATATCTCTGCACTGGAGTGTCAGCTGCGGAGCAGTCTGCTGCAGACAGGCTCAGGGTGGGAAAGGATGAGCTCCAGGATGAGAGTGATGGTCTCGGCACGGAGTTCCCTGTTGACAGAGAAGAGGCGGCTGGAAGCGTGCGTTATCCAGCTGAGGGAAGAGCTGGAGAGGCTCAACATTGAGATGATCTATGACTGCATGAAGAAATTGCAGGTGGAGCAGCTGATGATGGAGCTGTCGTCAGAGCACAGTAACGCACAGTTCCTGGAGACGGGCCTTTCCCAGCTGGATCGTCAGCACAAGGAGCCAAAACTGAAGCTGCAGGAGGTGTTTTTTGTTCCCAGCCAACATTCCAGCCATGGTCCCTGGAGGGGGGCTTTGATTTTTCTGGCCCAGGTCCATGTGGTCGCCGGGAGGCTTCCCGTGAGGGTGGGGTACTGTTGTGGGCTGGGGTGTTTGGCTGGCTTGGTTTTTGTTTTCTGTTTCTCCCACCAGGTGGTATGCATTCAGGACTGAGTGGCTGAGCATTAGGACCTCACCCTGAACACCTGAGGCTTGTTTTCACGTGCAGGTCATCAGGACTCACAGCTGTGGTGTATTTTGTCTTGATCAGAGATTGCTGCATTTAAACCTTGAATGCACAGTGTGTGATGGCCAGAGACTCGACCTTGTGAGCAGACGTGTGAGATCGACGTCAGGAGAACAATCTCACCATCACGGACGCAGAGATCGCTCCAGGTGTGACGCCACAGTCTGTGAAGGAGGATTGGGTGAGGTCTTACGCTCTTCAGCACACTTCCTGAGGTAATTCGGTTTTTGGTGACTTTTATGAAGTAATGACAGTGGATTTGGTGTCCCTCACACCTTGTGTTAGTGAGCTGTCACGTTATGCTAATTGTCTAATCAGCTTCTGCTGCAGTGGAGATTTGAACTGAGTTGTTCCGTGCCTGCAGGGTAAGAAGCTGATGTATAGATTTAAGCCAGGAAGTGTTTGCTGATTGCGTGCACCTTTGAGTTGTGTCTCTCTGTGTGGAGTTGGACTCACCTCATGTTTTCTTTCTTCACAGACTTGGTGTTGTGTGGGCCGCCAGAAGAGGAGATACTGCTGGCCCACCACCAGAGGGCGCCCTGTCTGGAGTGCGGGCTCCAGGCACCAGAGGGCGCAGCCGCCTCACAGGAGCAGCCAGGGTGACAGCTGTCATGCATCACCTGCAACAGCTGTTACCAATCATCTGATCGGCAGGAGTATATCAGCAGGACGACGTCTCCACCTCTTTGCCGAGATATCGTTTCTACCAAGAAGGTAATAATCTCAGCTGACTGCTTGACAGTAACGTTTGTGATTTTTGAGAGTGATTGCAGAACTTTCCAACAAGAGGTGGAGGCAGCTTACCTGCCGTTCGGATTCCTGGGTGCGAACGCGCCCTCCTTTAATTGTTCTTTATTCCTCGCCAGCAGTACCAGGTCCGACACGCGGAGGCAGTGGCCACCTGGGAATTCGGGACTTGGCGGCTCCAGTATTCCCGGGGTCTGGTGGCGGAGGAAACCGTGTGGTTCCGGTTCTACTTTGGAGAGGCGTCTCCTATCTTCGAGCCTGCCCACACGACACCTGTGTGAATTTGACTTTGTCCATTATTGTAATCTGTTGTACTTGTTGTGCATATTCACAACAGTAAAGTGTGTTATTTGACCTACTCCATTGTCCGTTCATTTGCGCCCCCTGTTGTGGGTCCGTGTACTTACACTTTCACAACAGGATATCTCGGCCAACGTCATGGACCCCGTGGGGCGTCAACTGGCTGTTGAACGGCCAATGGAAGAACAGGGCGCACTGGCGTCCGCAGGAGGAATGATCGGTGAGTTGCAGCGGATCGTCACCGCTTTCACGGCTCGGTTGGATTTAATGACCGAGCAGAACGTCCTCCTTAACCGCAGGGTGGAGGCTCTCGCCGCGCAGGTGGAAGCGCGCCCTCAGGGCGCTGCTGCGGCTCTCCCTCCTGTCGACCCTGTGCGTAACAGTGACGTTCCACAGGTCGTTCAACGACCCCTCCCACCTTCCCCTGAAGCATACATAAGCCCTCCAGAGCCGTACGGGGGTTGTGTGGAGACATGCGCGGACTTTCTTATGCAGTGTTCACTCGTCTTCGCACAACGTCCCGTCATGTACGCGACTGATGCTAGTAAGATAGCAAGGCACGCGCTTGGGCTACAGCGCTTTGGAAGCAAAATTCATGGCTCCTTCTGACATATGATGGGTTTGTGAGGGAGTTCAGAACAGTGTTCGATCATCCAAATAGAGGAGAGACCGCTTCAGCCGTGCTGTTGTCAATGAGACAGGGGCGCCGGAGCGCAGCCGTTTATGAAGTCGACTTCCGCATCGCGGCTGCGAGGTCCGGCTGGAATAACACTGCCCTCCACGCCGCCTTCGTAAACGGACTGTCGTTGGTCCTGAAGGAGCTCCTGGTGGCCAAGGACGAACCGCGGGATTTAGACGGGCTTATTGATCTCGTTATATGATTAGACAATCGGTTAGAGGAACGCCGTCGGGAGCGAGGCGAAGGACGTGACCAGATACGCGCCGCCCCTCTCCCTTCCGGGTTCGAAAAGGGGCCGCCCTCCCCACGCTCCACAGCCGCAGCGCTTTGTGGGGCAACAGCTCCCCCTGTTGACGTTGTTAGGGAAACACACAGGGCCAAAATGGGGAGGCTGATCCGTGGAGAGTGTTTTCTCTGCAGCTCAACAGAGCACACACAGAGAGACTGCCCCAAACGGCCAAAACGTCAACACTCGCCCTTAGAGACTGGGCTAAGGGGGGGTCAAGACATTCAAGTGAGACACACACAAATTGCCACACGACTCCCAGTCACAATCCTGAGCGGGGATTTAACCCTTCAAGCCCGAGCACTGGTGGACACGGGGTCAGAAGGGAATCTGCTAGACAGCAGATGGGCAAAGGAGGTAGGGCTCCCTCTTGTGGCGCTTCCTACGCCATTGCAGGTGCGGGCACTAGATGGCACCCTCCTCCCTTTACTCACACACAAGACACCACCAGTAACTCTGGTGGTGTCTGGAAACCACCGGGAGGAGATTGAGTTTTTTGTAACTCCTTCTACCTCCCGCGTGATTTTGGGCATCCCATGGATGTTAAAGCACAATCCCCGGATCGATTGGCCGTCTGGGGTGGTGGTTCAGTGGAGCGAAACCTGCCATCGGGTGTGTTTAGGATCCTCGGTTCCTCCCGGTTCCCAGGCTAAGGAGGAGGTCAAAGTCCCTCCCAATTTGACGGCAGTGCCGGTTGAGTACCACGATCTTGCTGACGTCTTCAGCAAGGATCTGGCACTCACCCTTCCCCCGCACCGTCCGTACGATTGTGCCATTGATTTGGTTCCAGGCGCTGAGTTCCCGTCCAGCAGGCTGTACAACCTCTCACGACCTGAGCGCGAATCAATGGAGACCTACATCCGGGACTCATTAGCTGCCGGGCTGATCCGGAACTCCACCTCCCCGATGGGGGCAGGTTTCTTTTTTGTGGGCGAGAAAGATGGCGGACTTCGTCCATGTATTGATTACAGGGGGCTGAATGAGATTACGGTTCGCAACCAATACCCATTGCCATTATTAGATTCCGTGTTCACCCCCTGCATGGAGCCAAAATCTTTACTAAGCTGGATCTTAGAAATGCGTATCACCTGGTTCGGATCCGGAAGGGAGACGAATGGAAGACGGCATTTAACACCCCGTTAGGTCACTTTGAGTACCTGGTCATGCCGTTCGGCCTCACAAACGCCCCCGCGACGTTCCAAGCATTGGTTAATGATGTCTTGCGGGATTTCCTGCACCGATTCGTCTTCGTATATCTAGACGATATCCTCATCTTTTCTCCGGATCCTGAGACTCATGTCCGGCATGTACGTCAGGTCCTGCAGCGGTTGTTGGAGAACCGGCTGTTTGTGAAGGCCAAGAAGTGCGAGTTTCACCGCACTTCTTTGTCCTTCCTGGGGTTCATCATCTCCCCCAACTCCGTCGCTCCTGATCCGGCCAAGGTTGCGGCGGTGAGAGACTGGCCCCAACCCACTAGCCATAGGAAGCTGCAACAGTTCCTCGGCTTTGCAAATTTTTACAGGAGGTTCATTAAGGGGTATAGTCAGGTAGTTAGCCCCCTGACAGCCCTGACCTCACCAAAAGTCCCCTTCACCTGGTCGGATCGTTGCGATGCCGCGTTCAAGGAGTTGAAACGGCGCTTCTCGTCTGCACCCGTTCTGGTGCAGCCCGATCCTAGTCGCCAGTTAGTGGTTGAAGTGGACGCCTCGGACTCAGGGATAGGAGCTGTGCTTTCCCAGAGCGGGAGGACCGATAAGGTCCTTCACCCGTGTGCCTATTTTTCCCGCAGGTTGACCCCGGCCGAACGGAACTATGACGTCGGCAATCGAGAACTCCTTGCGGTGAAAGAGGCTCTTGAAGAGTGGAGACATCTGTTGGAGGGAACGTCCGTGCCATTCACGGTTTTCACTGACCACCGGAACCTGGAGTATATCAGGACCGCCAAGCGGCTGAACCCCAGGCAAGCCCGCTGGTCACTGTTCTTCGGCCGTTTTGACTTCCGGATCACCTACCGTCCCGGGACCAAGAACCAGAAATCGGATGCCTTGTCCCGGGTACATGAAGATGAAGTCAAAACGGAGTTGTCGGATCCACCGGAACCCATCATCCCGGAGTCCACTATCGTGGCCACCCTCACCTGGGACGTAGAGAGAACCGTCCGGGAGGCCCTGGCATGAAGCCCGGACCCCGGGACTGGGCCGAAGAACAAACTCTACGTCCCACCAGAAGCTAGGGCTGCAGTCCTGGACTTCTGTCACGGCTCTAAGCTCTCCTGTCATCCAGGGGTGCGAAGAACCGTGGCAGTTGTCCGGCAGCGCTTCTGGTGGGCATCCCTAGAGGCCGACGTCCGGGATTATATCCAGGCCTGCACCACCTGCGCCAGGGGCAAGGCTGACCGTCGCAGGGCTTCGGGACTGCTCCAGCCGCTGCCCGTGCCCCATCGCCCCTGGTCCCACATCGGCCTGGATTTTGTCACGGGCCTCCCGCCGTCCCAGGGCAACACCACCATCCTCACGATAGTGGACCGATTCTCCAAGGCGGCCCACTTCGTGGCCCTCCCGAAGCTCCCGACGGCCCAGGAGACAGCGGACCTCCTGGTCCACCACGTCGTCCGGCTGCATGGGATACCATCGGACATCGTTTCGGATCGTGGTCCCCAGTTCTCCTCGCAAGTCTGGAGGAGCTTCTGCCGGGAACTGGGGGCCACGGTGAGTCTCTCATCCGGGTATCATCCCCAGACCAACGGGCAAGCAGAACGGGCCAATCAGGAGGTGGAGCAGGCCCTGCGTTGCGTGACAGCTGCGCACCCGGTGGCCTGGAGTACCCATCTGGCCTGGATCGAGTACGCCCATAACAGCCAGGTGTCGGCAGCCACCGGCCTCTCCCCTTTCGAGGTGTGTCTGGGGTACCAACCTCCTTTGTTTCCGGTGGTTGAGGGAGAGGTCGGTGTGCCCTCGGTCCAGGCCCACCTACGGAAGTGCCGTCGGGTGTGGCGTGCCACCCGTTCTGCCTTGCTAAAGGCCCGGATGAGGACGAAGGCCCATGCAGACCGTCGGCGGACCCCGGCCCCTACGTACCGGGCAGGGCAGGCAGTGTGGTTGTCTACAAAGGACATACCCCTTCAAGTGGACTCCCCCAAACTGCAGGACCGGTACATCGGTCCGTTCAAGATCATCAAGGTACTCAGTCCAGCCGCAGTGAGGCTTCAGCTTCCGGCTCACTGCGGATCCATCCCGTTTTCCACGTGTCCCAGATTAAGCCCCATCACACCTCACCCCTCTGTACTCCCGGTCCGGCACCACCTCCTGCCCGGATCATCGATGGCGAGCCGGCTTGGACTGTGCGCCGGCTCTTGGATGTCCGTAGGATGGGCCGGGGCTTCCAGTATTTGGTGGACTGGGAGGGGTACGGACCTGAAGAACGCTCCTGGGTGAAGAGGAGCTTCATCCTGGACCCGGCCCTCCTGGCCGATTTCTACCGCCGCCACCCGGACAAACCTGGTCGGGCGCCAGGAGGCGCCCGTTGAGGGGGGGGGTCCTGTTGTGTGGGCCGCCAGAAGAGGAGGTACTGCTGGCCCACCACCAGAGGGCGCCCTGTCTGGAGTGCGGGCTCCAGGCACCAGAGGGCGCAGCCGCCTCACAGGAGCAGCCAGGGTGACAGCTGTCACGCATCACCTGCAACAGCTGTTACCAATCATCTGATCGGCAGGAGTATATCAGCAGGACGACGTCTCCACCTCTTTGCTGAGATATCGTTTCTACCGAGAAGGTAATAATCTCAGCTGACTGCTTGACAGTAACTTTTGTGATTTTTGAGAGTGATTGCAGAACTTTCCAATGAGAGGTGGAGGCAGCTTACCTGCCGTTCGGATTCCTGGGTGCGAACGCGCCCTCCTTTAATTGTTCTTTATTCCTCGCTAGCAGTACCAGGTCCGACATGCGGAGGCAGTGGCCACCTGGGAATTCGGGACTTGGCGGCTCCAGTATTCCCGGGGTCTGGTGGCGGAGGAAACCGTGTGGTTCCGGTTCTACTTTGGAGAGGCGTCTCCTATCTTCGAGCCTGCCCACACGACGCCTGTGTGAATTTGACTTTGTCCATTATTGTAATCTGTTGTACTTGTTGTGCATATTCACAACAGTAAAGTGTGTTATTTGACCTACTCCATTGTCCGTTCATTTGCGCCCCCTGTTGTGGGTCCGTGTACTTACACTTTCACAACACTTGGTTTGTCGCGGCCACCTGGGGGGTGTCGGCGGGGTCCCTGGGTCCGAACTGCTGTGGCTCCGGACCATTTGCGCTGTTGAGAGCGCGCCGTGTTTCCACCTCACCAGACCGCGGACTTTTTAGTTGTTTAGCACTGCACACACTGTTATGTTTATTAAATTCTGTTATCTTTTGAACCGTGCTCTGCTTATTTTATGCTGGGTCCTTTCAAACGCTGGGTCGGTGCTCCGACCGCGTCCGAAACATAACAATAAACATCCATGAAATATAGAGTTTAAAGGTTGCTCTATCCTGATTGGGCCTTAAGGTTTGGGTAAGCTTTAATCAGTGCTGCCCTGTAGGAATGTTGCCTTTCGGGGTGGGGGGAAGATATTCTAGGATATCTTCTCCCCCGGTGGGGAAGATATCCAGCAGGAGATATACTGTTACACCGGCTTACAGTAGTTTGCAACGAGTTTACTCTCCTGGACAGCAGAGTGCGTGCAAGTGCCGGATCAAATTTGTGCAAGTGTCAAGGCGCCTTTAGTTTTATCTGCAAGGCAAGACAACACAAAAGAGGAGGTGGCACTGCAGTTTTATTTAAGGAATCTTTTAAATGTAAACAGCTATTTCTTAGAAAATTGTATTCCTTTGAATATGTCTCTTTTAAAGTTAAGTCATCACCTCCTTCAGAATTCCTATTAACAGACTACCTAAATACTGTCGATGATATGTCCGGATTTTTTAATATAAAAATTAGTATAGGCAAAGGCAAAGGCAAATTTATTTATATAGCACCTTTCATGCACAAAGCAACTCAAAGTGCTTCACAAGATTAAAAAAACAAACAAAAACACCTTAACATTACAGGATTAAGAACATTAAAAACAAGACATTTGAATTACAATAAAAGGAAATGTGTATATATATAAGAGAGAACACTGAGACCTTATGCTCATAACTGATTTATGGCCCTGTCAGCCAATCAGAATCGACTACATCACTAAGCCCCGCCCCTAATCCTGCCCCCTTATGACGTTACAGCCAATCAGAATCGATTACGTCACTATGTCCCGCCCCTAAGTCCCGCCCCTAACTCCTCAACTAGTCCCACCTCCAAGCCCTGCCCCTGGCTCCTCCCCTAGTCCCGCCCCTGGCTCCTCCCCTAGCCCCACCCCCAAGCTCCTCCCCTAGCCCCACCCCAAGCTCCTCCCCTAACCCCGCCCCAAGCGCCGCCTCCAAGCCCTACCTTCCCTCCCACCCGGGTCTAATATTTTAATGTCATTTTATTTCATGAATTAAAGAACGATTAAAAAATACCTAGATCTTTTTAATGTATTAAAGAATTAACTAATTCTGAAATAATTAAACATAAATCAGTGTCTAATATTTAATACCCCTTTAATATTTTTAATTCTTAAATTAAAGCGCGTCCTTTTATGGTTTTTTAATGCCTCAATTAAAGAAGGAATAAAAAATACCGTATCTTATGCATAATTATGGGAGGTTTTCTTCAATTTAGAGATTAAACAGGAATATTTTAATACGCCTTTAATATTTTTTAATTCTTAAATTAATGCGTCTCCTTTTCTGTTTTTTAATTCTTAAATTAAAGAAGGGTTAAAAATAACCGTCTCTCGACTGTAACGGCTGTAAGTCTTTGCAGCAAGACGGTCAAATACCCACGCATAGAGCTCCTCACGGAAACATGACCCCACGGCTGTAATACCTGTTGCAGACGCTAACTGTGTGTTTCGGAGGTGTGTGTGTGCGTGTGTTTCGGAGGTGTGTGTGTGTGTGTGTGTGTGTGTGTGTGTGTGTGTGTGTGTGTGTGTGTGTGTGTGTGTGTGTGTGCGCGCGTGTGTTTCGGAGGTGTGCGTGTGTTTCGGAGGTGTGTGTTTGTGTTTCGGAGGCGTGTGTGTGTGTGTGTGTGTGTGTGTGTGTGTGTGTGTGTGACCTGCGCAGCGGGGGTGTCACGCCGGATGGTCTTTTATAACATAGTAGAGAAGCTTGAATCTTTGGTTGAAGCTTGAATGTTTTATTACATCCGATTTCCTGATGACGGGGTCGTTCGCTGGGCTTGTTTGAAGACGGAAAAACAAAGCTTATTCTACAGGTCTTTTCACAAGGTGTCTGGCCTGGAGGGACGTGATCGATCAGGGGCTGCGGGACACCCGCTGATCGGAGATGCCGCCCAAGGTGATGAAGGCGGAAAAAACAAAGTTTCTTCTCAGTCACGTCCCCCTGTGGGAAGGAGTCAGCGCTCATTTCCACTACGACCGGTGAAGAGTGAAGGCGTCTGGACCCCGCGATGGGTATAAAATAGAATTAATTTGCGGTAAAAAAAAAAAAATCCTGAAAAACCATGTTGTTTAATTAAGTTTTCTCGTCTTCGAGCAGATGCGAAAACCGCATCAGCTTTCAGGGGAAGTGATTTAAGTAATCTTTTTTGATAGAAATGACTGTTTTTAAATGATGCACGCGGTCTGAAACTGTGTCTTTTTTAGACAAAACCACGCAGACGCTCCAGAGTGCGTTCGGACCCGGCCTCGGTAATATATTTGAAATATTACAGAATAGCTGCTTGCGAGGGTGCTGCTTTTTAGTTATTTATTTATTTTAATTCTAGAAATCAAGTCAGAGCCCCCTGAAGAAGTTCGAAGGCTGGAAGCCCCGACTTCACTACGCAGATGTAAGTACACCGACCAAAATTAAATCACGGTTAAAACTCTGGAATAACCCAATTTTTTTTCTGTTACAGCCCGTGGAGAAGCGGGTCAGCGGCAGAGAACCGTAAAACGATCCACGGATTTACACGGTAAGGAGTCGGAGTTTCTGTATTTATTTATTTTAAATATTTAATAACTAACGTTTTTCTCTTTTTTTTCTTCTTCTTTTTTTCAGCACGCGGTGGAGGGAGACCGTCTATTTTCCACCGAGACGCAAGGCTCGAAGATATTCTGAGCTGGATTAATCTCATCTCGCAACTTTTTTGAAAATGTGTATCCTGTTTTTTTTTCTTATTCCGATGGAACGGGAGAATTCATTTTGAAGAGGCATATTAATTGATTTTGAAGAGGTATATTAATTGATTTTCTTGAGGTAGATTCATCCTGGTACAGATTTTAAAAGATGGAAGGAGAGAATTCAGGTCGGGAAAATAACTTCGGACGTGTATTGGATTTAAACGCTTCAATAATCGACTCAGCGGGGAGTGCTCCTGGAACAGATTACCCGAGGCATTAAATTCACTGCCTCTGTTATGTGTCGGACGCAGCTCGGAGAACCGACCAGCGTTTGAAGGACCCAGTATGAAATAAGCAGAGCACGGTTCAAAGGCTAACTGAATTTAATACATAACAGTGATAATATAATAACAAAAGGTGCGGTCTGGCGTGGTGCGCTCCCAGCAGCGCTAACGGTCCGGAGCCAGAAGCTGTTTCGGACCCAAGGACCCCGCCGACACCCCCCAGGTGGCCGCAACAACCGAGTCTGTGAAAGAAGGAACCATTATGTGAGTCCACACTCTACACACAGAACACTTAAAGGTGTACAAACAGCAAACACTTCCTGGCTTGATTACTGATCAGCTTCCCAACCTGCAGGCATGGAACAATCAGTTGACAAAACTCCACTGCAGTGAAAGCTGATACATGACTAACAAACAGCTCAATACAATAAGGTGTGAGGGACACCACATTTACTGACTGTATAAATGTTAGTCACAAAATCTAACGTACCTCAGGAAGTGTGCTGACGAGCGTGAAACCTCACCCCCTCCTCTTTCACAGACTGTGCATCAAACCTGGACGTTCTCAGCATCCGCTGTTGATGAGATGGCTCCCGAGACGACGATCTCACCCGTCTGGTCACAAGGTCGAGTCTCTGGCAAATACACACTGTGCACTCCAGTCTTAAATGCCAACATGTTCCAATCCATCCAGATGCACCACAGCTGTGAGTCCTGACGAGTCGCAGGTGATCAGGGTGAGGTCCTGACAGCCTCAGCAACACAGCCACTCAGTCCCAAACGCAAGCCACCTGGGAGGAAAACCAAAAAACAGAAACAAACCGGCAGCCAGGCCCCCCCAGCCATATAACAGTACCCCACCCTCACGGGAAGCCTCCCGGCGACCACACACACCTGGCCCAGGAGAAACACCCCCCTCCAGGGACCATGGCTGGAAACCGCGTCTGCGTTCATCCTCCAACAGACTGGTTGAACTGGCTGCATCTTTGCCCTTGTTTCTGACAGTCTCTTAGCACAGGTGTGGCCAGGAGTTCTTACACCTGTGCGGTCAGCCTTTATCCAAACATGTGTAATTAGTCATAAAACAAAACACAAACAACCAAAACACCCCCCCCTCCCCAGGGGACCGTCCCATCAAACCCCAGGGAAGGGGAGAAAAGAAAAACAACCCAAACTTGAGCTTACAAATAAAAATACTAAACCCCCCCCAGGCCCCCCCCAGCCATATAACAGCCTCGAAATAACATCGAGTCCGGAGAGAGACTTTTAAGCCGTGTTCGTTTAACACCTCTAACTGATGCTCTTAACAATTTGGCGGCTGAACGAGAATCGGAAGAAATTAACCCCTACATCATTTCTGCGATTAATGCTATAAATTCGACGGTCCAGTCTGATACTGAAGAGCCCTCTGACCCCCCGCACACCCCGCCTCCAGACGAGTCCGGTCCTGCGGCGTTGAACCAGGTACGTCTGACTCCTCTAAATAACGCCGTAAACCTCCTCGCGTTTGAAGTTAATCCTCACGTCCAATCCGCGGTGGATGAATTAAATCAAATGCCTAACGACGCGCGCGTTTTTTCACCGTTAAGAAGTCCCTCCCCGCGCAATGCGCACGGAGAAGATATTTTAAACGGAGCTCGTTTAACCCCGATAAACGCGGCAATCTATGTTTTGATGGAAGGCGGGGATGATGCACGACCGGGGTCCAGCCGACACTCTCCCATGACGGGCGGTGGGGCTGCTAACGTCATCAGGAGACCGGCTTTTAACAATATCGAAATCAGGCAGCCTCTAAATTTCCAGCGCGTCGACGAAATTCCCGACTACGCGGAATTTTATCGTAACGTCGTTGGGACTCTTCAGAACTCGGTCGAAAAGGCTTTAACACACACCAGGGCCGTGGACTTTTTCCAAATGGAGATTCGTGGGGACTCAGTCTACAACGAGGCCGCTTTGATCAGCTATGTGACGGGCTTCCAAAATCTGCTAGAACGATTGATACAATCGAATTCCAACGTTTTATCTGACAAGTCTCTGGAATTAGTGGTCCAAGTCATCCGCAACCAGAACGGCGCGGGGAAACGCAGAATAGATGACCTCCTCCATCACGAGGTTCTGAGGAAAAAATCCAAATGCCTTAATATCGTGTATAATCCTGACAACAGTTTATGTTTTGCGATAAACCTCGTTCAATTATTGAATCCTCATCTGACTACGCACGAAGCGGAGCAGCGTGGGCTGGCGTTACAAATTAGCGTCGGATTAACGGCTGCTACGCCGGTATCTTTAGAGCAGGTGGGAAAATTTGAAAACGTTCTGGGTTGTAAAATTGTGGTGTTTTTCAGAGCTGAAGGGGAGAGAAAGCTGACAAAATTCCAGACAGGAATACCGGCGCTGCAGAAAACTCTTTTCGTTTTTCTGTTTAGTAATCATTTTTACGGAATCACCGATTTAAAGAGATTTTTGGGAGTGAGATATGTATGTGAGTTTTGCTTTGAGGGGTACAATAACCCCGCCTCCCATAATTGTCCGTCATATTGTAAAATCTGTGAATCCACGCAGTGTTACGAGAAAAATAACCCTGTATTCTGCAGCGAATGTAACAAGAAGTGTCGCTCGCCCGCCTGTTACAGCCTGCATAAACAACCGAAGTATCGTCCTTTCGCCGGTAAGTTCATTAACGTGTGTGATAACAGAAAAAAATGCCCTCGATGTAAACGCGAGTATTACATAGCGTTTTCTAAAAACAGCGCTCCGCACGTGTGTAAGCAGAAGAGGTGTCATATATGCAGCGAGGCTCTCCAGGAGCCGAGCGAGGGTCACCTCTGCTATATGACGCCAGTCAAAGCTGAAGAGACGCATTCAGACAAATACGTTTTTTATGACTTTGAAACGTATGTCGATAATAACGGGGAACACGTACCGTTTTACGTCAGCGCTGTAACAAAGACGGGTGATTTTTGGAGCGCATGGGGGACAGACTGCGTAGCCCGCTTCTTTAAACATTTTAGAACGAGAAAATTCAAGGAATACGTGTTCATCGCTCACAACTCAAAAGGTTTTGACGGCTATCTGCTTCTAAAGTATTTAGTCCAGCAGGGCGTAACCCCCGCTGTGATTATGACCGGGAGTAAACTATTACTCATAACAGACGCCGCCTTTAAACAGAAATATATAGATTCGTTATCGTTCCTTACAATGCGCTTATCTCAGATGCCTAAAGCCCTGGGAATCCGGCTGAGAGACGAAATCGTCCACAAAGGTTACTTTCCGCACCTGTTCAGTTCAGAAAAAAATCTGAACTATGTCGGTCCGTACCCTGACTCTGCAGCTTACGGGGTCGCAAATATGTCAGAGAAAGAAAGAGAGGAATTTAACGCGTGGTACATGAGCAAAAAAAACGCAATTTTTGATTTTAAAGCTGAGGCCGTTATGTATTGTGATAATGATACAAAAATCCTGGCTGCAGCCTGCTCCAAATTTATGGCTGTATTCATCGCTGAAACACACGTGGATCCTTTTACCTGCGTTACAATCGCCTCGGCATGTATGAAAGTCTTCCAAACTAACTTTCTCGCTCCAAAAACGCTGGCGATCCCCTCCGCCGACAATTATAAAACGTAGCATAAAAAATATTCGGACGTGGCCGTGCAGTGGTTAGAATGGGTTGCTGAGACGCAAAACATTATCATCGATCACGCTCTAAACAGGGGCGAGAAAAAAATAGGGGGTTATTATGTTGATGGGTATGCTCAGATTGACGGGCGGATAAAAGTGTGGGAGTTTCTCGGGTGTTTTTACCGCGGGTGTGCAACGTGTTTTACACAGCACGAAATAAACCCTCTCACAAACACCTCATTTGGAGAGCTCCACGCAGCGTGTCAGAAAAAAATAGCCTTTCTGCGGGCTATGCCGGGCGTCACCCTCAGCATAATTTGAAAACATCAGTGGCTTGAAATGAGGCTGAGGGATGAGAGCGTTCGGCGTTTCCTCGCCCGCAGGGGGTTACCGCCGCCCCTCGAACCTCGCGACGCTTTATACGGCGGTCGGACTTGCGCGTCCCGTCTGAGGTACACGGCTAAGCAAGATGAGAGGTTCTATTACGTCGACGTGACCTCGCTGTATCCTTACGTTAACGTAAATTTCACATATCCCACGGGGCATCCGGAAATTATCGAGAGAAATTTCAGAGACCGCAGGACTTATTTTGGGCTCATCAAAGCCGTCGTGTATCCACCCCGGGGGCTAAAATTCCCCGTCCTCCCCCACAGAACTCCTCATGGTAAACTGGTGTTTACTCTGTGTCGCACCTGCGCTGATAAAAATAATCAAGCTGGAGCGTGCACACACAGTCAGCAGCAGAGAGCTCTGTCTGGGACTTGGACGACCCCGGAATTCCACAAAGCTACAGGCTACGTTGTAGCTAAGATTTTTGAAGTCTGGCATTTTGAGGAAAAAAGTGATAAAATCTTTGAGGGGTACATAAACACCTTCTTAAAACACAAGCAGGAAGCCTCCAGTTTCCCTCCCGAATTTGATAAAGACCCCGAGAGCAGAGAAAAATATATCACGGACTACTGGCTGAATCAGAAGATTCGTTTAGACCCAGAAAAAATCAGTCACAATCCGGCAAAACGACAGATGGCTAAGATCTGCCTCAACTCCTTCTGGGGGAAATTCGCCCAGAGGTCAAATCTGACGCAGACCGCGCTCGTTAAAAACGCTGACGATCTGTTCAGGTATCTGTTTTCTGAAGAGTACGAGGTCACATATCTAACATTCCTCAGCAGTCAGGTGGCTATGGTTCAATGGAGGTACGGCCCGCGGTACGTCAGCCGACCGGGTAAAGCCGTCAATATTTTCATCGCAGCGTTTACAACGGTGTACGCGCGTTTGACCTTGTATGGTTTTATGGAGGCTGTGGCAAATCCTGACAGGATTCTGTATTATGATACCGATAGTCTGATTTACGTTTGTAGGTGGGGTGAAACCCCGCTGCCTACCGGTAATTATCTGGGGCAGCTCACCGACGAGTTGAACGGCGACGTCATCACAGAGTTTGCAGCAGCGGGGCCTAAAAGTTACGCATATAAAACCGTACGAGGTAAAAAGGTCATGCGTGTGAAGGTGATCACTCAAACCCACGAGAGCTGTCAGAAAATAAACTTTGACAGCGTCAAAGATCTGGTCGAGGGTTATATAAAAGACCCCACCCTCGCTGCATCTATCAAAACACCGCAGCAGGGAATTAAACGTCATAAAAGCAGTTTCAGTTTGACAAACGTGTCATTTCAAAAATCCTTCAGGGTGATGTATGACAACCGGCGTCTTTTAAAGGACGGGGAAACCGAACCGTTCGGATTTTGAAACATGTCTCACTCGGGAAATACGGTGGAGTTTGACCCCAGACTTCAGCCCCCATTCGCCTGTCTCATCGTTGGACCGAGTGGTTTGGGAAAGACTGTGTTTGTGAAAACATTGCTGGAAAATTGTAGCCACGCTATGAGATATGTGCCTGACAACATTGTATGGCTGTATACGTCTGAACAACCTCTGTATTCTGAACTGAAGAATAAAAATATTAAATTTATAAGAGGACTCCCTGACTCATTTCTGGACGACAGCCTTTTCCCTGAAGGTCAGAGCCATCTGGTTATTTTGGACGATCTCATCTTTCAAGCAACGGATCATCCTGAAGTTGTAAGAATTTTCACCCAGTACAGACATCACCGGAATATGAGCGTCATCATGATCACACAGAACGTGTTTCATAAAGGGAAATACAGTCGAACCATCAGTTTGAATTTTAATTATATGGTGCTGTTTAAAAACCCCAGAGACAAGTTACAGATGAACATTCTGGCTCAGCAAATGTTTCCCGGCAGAAAACAATTTTTTTTGGAGGCTCTTGATGATGCTACGAGCGTTCCTTATGGGTATTTATTACTGGATTGCACGCAGGAGTGTCCAGATCAGTTCAGACTGAGATCGGGATTACTCCCGCACGAGTGGCCCACGGTTTATTTACAGAAAGATAAACGGATATGAGCTCTCTTTTAAAAAGGAACGCCCCCGCTCTTAAAGCGCTAATCAGAGCCAGGGCGAGGGAGTGTCACCACAGCCTGAAGACCTGCAGGCCGGAGCTTCTGAAAACTTTATCCGAGATCACTTTGAATATATTAAAGGGGAATATCGCCTTGAGCGACTCTCAATTCCGTGCCTTGAAAAAACGAAAAAGAGTTTTACGTCTTCTGGCCGACAGAAAAACCAGTTACAAAAGGAAGCGGGGAGCGCTGATTCAGACTGGCGGCTTTCTCCTGCCTCTGCTCACCGCGGCCCTGCCTGTTATAATGAGTCTAATAGTACCCAGAGGATAATGGCGTTCAAAGCGGCGCAAAAGATGTTTTTACTGACTCCTCAACAGATGCTTCAACTCGGACATTCCGTTCCGCCGAGCGTAAATAACTTCAGACAAACGGCGGAAAATGATTTAGACTCGCGAATGCGGGCCGTGCTGGAGGAACGTACTCACTCCCCTTATGAAAAAATTAAAAAGTATGAGGCTCTGCTGCAGCGCTATTTAACCCTGATCAAACAGGGGGAACTCGAATCACGCGTTTCACCCCCGCAAGAGACTCGTGTCGCTAAGCAACCTGAGGAGGAGGGGGTGGAGGAGGAGGAGGAGGAGCTGGATGAGACTGTGACAGAGGTCCTGAAGAATATCCCCTCCAGAGAGCGTAGAAACGCTGAATATATTATGAGGAAATTGTCGATGGGTGATACGCGCTGGAGTCCGTCGGGGTAATTTATTTACAAGGGGAAAGTCGTGAGGGGGTCTCACGCCATAGATCTTATGAAACATCTCGGATCCTCGTTCAAGAAATCGAGCCCCCCTACAGGCTGGGTGAAGTTCCTCAATATTTTACAGGAGCGGAACATTCCGGTGGCGTGCGTATCAAACCCGCAAGCCCGCAAACAGTTTCAGAAGCTTAAAAATGGACGGAGCAGCTCGCCGGATGAAACCCTTCTTTTAACCGATTCGCTGGCCAGGAAGAAACTTAAGAAAAAAAAAGACTTCCAACGCTGGGAAGGTTTCTCACCATAAAAGGAGGATGTTGAATTAAAAACTGACTGGATATTATGTTCAAGATTTTTTAAAATACATCGCAGTCAGACACGTTTTTGTATATTGTTACTAATAAAACACCGACTGAAACTCATCTCCGGTCTTCATCACTTGTATTCGGCATATGGTTTAAAAAAAAACTTTCAACACTTCTCTACTTAATAACAACGATGCAAAAAACGAACAACATTAAAGGTGTGATCGGGGGTGCGTTTTCTACACATCCGGAACATTTTTCACAAAAAAACACATAAAAAAATCAAAGGTCAACATTTCTTTCTACGCCTAATAACGGGGGTTTAAATTATGCAAACGCGATAAAACTTTAAAGGTATGATCGGGAGGCCGCTCTCACACATCCATCCCGTTTTCAGGCAAAAAAACACACATAAAAAAAAAAAAAAAAAAAAAATCAGAGGTCAAAGGTCAACGCTTCTTTCTACGCTTAATAACGGGGGTTTAAATTATGCAAACGCGATAAAACTTGAAAGGTATGATCGGGAGGCCACTCTCACACATCCATCCCGTTTTCAGGTGAAAAAACACACATAAAAAAAAATCAGAGGTCAAAGGTCAACGCTTCTTTCTACACTTAATAACGGGGTATTAAATTATGCAAACGCGATAAAACTTTAAAGGTGTGATCGGGAGACCGCTCTCACACATCCATCCCGTTTTCAGGCGAAAAAAACACATAAAAAAAATCAAAGGTCAACGCTTGTTTCTACGCTTAATAACGGGGGTTTAAAGCGTGCAAACGCGATAAAACTTTAAAGGTATGATCGGGAGAGCGTTCTAAGATGGGGGTTACATTTTCACACGGAAAAACATAAAATAATAGGAACGCCGGTTAACACAAGCCGTGACAATATTTAAACTCATGCAAAGGCCCTGCTAGCTGGTTACAGGAGGTATTGCAGCTTTTCTTAAGGCAATAACGATATCTTTTCACAAAATCAGAAACCAAATCATCGTTCGCGATAGTATTTTCGGTGTATAAAGACACCACGTCCTGGTACGACTTCCCAGTGGCTCTGTTATACAGATAATACACGCAGTGTTGTCCACATACGTCCGATAACTCGTGCTGAAGCTGTTTGTTGTGATACAGAATGTTTTTAACATCTGGGAGATTCTCCAGATATTGCAGGATGCTTTTAGGGTAGTATTCAAAGTCCGGGCTGAGGCCGAACGAGTCAAAAAATGTGGCTCGACCATTTTTTTCAACGGTGAGCACTAACCAGTGTTCCCCCGGTAAATGTCTAGGGTGGGTGTTTACAATGAAATATACGGGAGGGTCCGGCTTGATCCGGAATAACTCGTCAGACGTGAAAACACCGGCGAACAGGTCTCCTATTAAGCCCCTCATAACAGCGTCCAATTCCAGGGTATTCATCAGTAAAAATCCACAAGGACCTGTCGCTTGGAATTAATCTCCAGAAGAGAATCGTAACACGCGTACACTATCAACATTATTCAGAAGAAGCCTCTCGCAGAAAAATATGTCCGCGTGCAGCGGGCCCTGAACTTGAAATTCACGCGATTCGGCGCTAAAGCGCGCTCTGCTCACGAGGCCTTTATTCGGGCCCGCGTCCTCCACAGCGGTCCAATTGTGCTGACCCGGGGTGTCCTTATAAAACAAACCGCCCGTGAACTGCGATTTCAGTGAAGCGGGCGAAAAGTTCAGCAGCGTCTCAATCATCGCCCTGTATGGGTGCGTCGCGCTGGACTGGGAAATCAGCCGGTCACCCAGAGTCACGTCGACTTGCGAGAAAATCGTATTGAGAGGGTAATTTATTACGCCCACGCGGGCGTCATTAGCCAGGTCAGTCCCGTCGGCGTTTGTAATTTTCAATCGCAGATAAAGCAGCGTATTATTGAGGTCTAAATACCTCTCACCGTCTCCGGGGATAAAAAACTCGATACGGCCCGTGTCCGTCAGGGCTGATAACGGGCTGACCTCAACGTATTGGCTTTGCTCGATGGACAGCTGGGTCCCGGGGACGGCGAATAAATCCAATTCGCTCATGGTGCATTCGGTGGAATTATTTCGCAAAAGAGACATTGTTTAAGAGAAAATATCCCCGGACAACCTCCTCTTCTTATGCTTCCTTCGAACCGTTCTGCTTTTTCCGGGGGTCTTTCGCTTTTTAACCGTTTTGACCCGTTTCCCCGGGGGGCGTTTCCGGGGCCTTCTTGAGAGCACCATGATCCCGGACCCCCGCTGCTGCTCGGGTTCCTGACTCCGTCCGGCCCTCTCAACAACGCGGCTCACTACGTCGGAAGCGATGCTTCGAGCAGCGTTTTTCAGGTGAGGTTTGGCGATCATGTATCCTTGTTTAATCAGCGGCGACACAAATTTGAACAGTTTCGAAAATATGTTCCCGAGCCCGCGCCTGTACATAACAGGAGCGCCGTGGAAGCCGTGAAGGCCGTTCCCGACTTGATTTTCATAATAAGGCACAAATCTATAAATGTCGGCTTTGTGCGCTGCCCCGGCCATTTTTTTTTTATCCCGCCGGTTTAAAATGTAATGTCACAACCACTTTACCGTATCTGAAATTCACCGGTCGATCTTGATCGCTTTTGATTTCGATGCGTATCGTCTCAATATGTCTTTTGGAGACCGGGATGTAATAAGCGGGGTTGAATTTCTTTGTAATTATTTCCCCGAAACAACCTCCAATTTCGAACGCTCGGAGGAGAGGAGCAAAAGCGTCGCCCACCGCCTGAGGCTGTACAACGTCTGTATAACAGAACAGGTGATACATGCCCGCTTTTATATCGGGGTAGCGGGGAGAGCTCGTGACCCCGGGTCCGCATCTCAGCCATTGATTAGGCTGTATCCCCAGCATGTACGCCGTCGGGGCTTCAAAATATACCTGGCAGGTACCGTCTCCTTCCCACCTAAACTTTTTCTGGATATCGTCATATTTTAAAGTCAGCTTCGGATCTATAGTCTTCAAACGGGGGTTTATCCGCGCTGCAATAACCTCAAAGTTATCGTAATATCCCGTGTCAAAAAATTGCGAGTGAACGGCGAGTTTGTTCTTGGGCGGTAATTTTCTTCACCTGAAACGTACAGCAAGGCTTTTCCGGGATATTTAACCAGGTGTGCGGATAAGAAATTTCCGTCAGCGCCACATCCCAGTCACCCTCTAGATCCAGGTGTCGAGCCAAGTCCACCTGGTAGCATGAAATTGTGTTGTCCGGGAATACTTTTAGGCTGGCGTTTGAAGGCAGAGTCATATAAAATCCGTGTTTCAGATCCCGATCCATTTCTCATATGTCGGTTGAAGATAGATGTTCTCATATTTATACGGCCATCAGCTGGTCTGCGGGAACCCAGGAGTTAAATTTCTCGGGCCAATTTTTCCATCTGACAAATACAAATTTCTTCCCCTTGGTAAAACGTTCACGAATAATTTCTTGAACCTGATATAGTCTGTCTTTTGCTATTTTAACCTTCTGCAATTCTGGTTCATAGAATGAACCTTCAATGATCTCGCCGTCATAATCTTTCAATTTATAAACGGGCGGCGCACGTTGCATACATTCTGACATTGTGAACATTTCATCCGTAAAACTTTGTTCATATTTTTTTATCAAAAACTCCCCTGAGCTTGGAGACCCTGACTATATCTCAGACCTTATATTTAAACTTCACAGGCCTCCTGCGTAGGGTGGATGCCCCGTACAAATTTTGAAACACTTGATCCACCTTTCGAGCATTAACCTCATTCGGTCTCATCTTAATGCTTTTATGATAACTCTCGTTATAAGCCGTGAGTAAAGACGGCAGGACGTCGATGTATCTTCGTGTGTTTTTAGCAGTAAAATATCTCCACATTCTCATCTTTAGCGTGCGATTAAACCTTTCGACAACCGAGGCTTTCAGATCACTGGCCGTGGCAAAATGTAGAATCCGGTGTTTTTTCATTAAATCCTTGAACGGTTTGTTAAAAAACTCTTTCCCAGCATCAGTCTGCAGCTTCAGAGGCACCCCACTGTGCTTTAAGAGCGAGGCAAAGGCCTGTGAGACTTCGCGCCCTTGCTTTGACTTCAGGGCTCTGGCATACGCTTTTTTTGAGAAGATATCGATAACGGTGAGCAGGTACTTGTACCCGTCGTTAAAATCTGATAACCCCTGCATGTCGCATAAATCCGCCTGAAATTGGTTAAGCGGGTTTGTGACAAATACTCTATTTCTTGGAAAATGTGTCCTGGCAGGTTTGTGTAATGTGTATGCATCTTCCCCCAACAGGAAATCTCTGATATGCTTCATACGAATTTTAGATCAGAGTTGATCGCGCAGAGCCCTGCGTAAACGCTCCGGTCCTCCAAAACTCCCTGGATTTACCGGACTATAATACATATCCTTCATTAAACCCTCATCACCCATCTTTTAAGGCGGATCTCTTCAGAATGATGAACCGGATAGTCCTTTTTCATTTTTATATGTTTTAGCGAACATAAATATTAGTCTTTTGTTTTAAATAGGCGCTCTTGGAGACGTTAAATTGAACTCTGATTCAGTACCGCGGAGAGCGCTCACAGATCAGCCTCGACCTTTTAATAAGACCGCGTTAAATCCCCACATTAATTCATACGAGAACCTTTTTCCACCAAAACCTCGTTTGTATGACTCTGTCTTGCAATATGAAGCGCCTTGGGGCAACTGTTTTGTTGTGGCTTGGCGCTATATAAATTTGATTTGAAAACATTTCACCCTTTTTTTCAACAATATTATTGGAAAGAACACTGACCGTCTAAGTTTTAGAATGTATGCTTTATTACATTCATTAAAGTCACACACAGAGAAAAAACAATTGTTCATGTTTATTAAACACAACATACGTGGAGGAAAAAAAGTATACGTTCACGTACAAAACTGGAAAACTCTGAGTAATACATCTCCCCCACATTTACGGTTTATTTCAGTATTCAGCTGTAAAAGTGTAGGAACAATCTCCCCTCTGGGCAGTTCCAGCTGTTTCACCCGGCACGCCATCACATCCACAAACAGAGTGTATAATGTAAGCAGGTGCAGCGGATTACACCGTGTAAAATCGTCAGTGGTCAAAACAGAGATTTCCAGTAATACGTTGTACAGAGATTTTTCAGATGAATGGAGAGCCGCGTTGTAGATATGTTCTGTCCAGACTTCGGGCCCGGGGCGACGTCTGATAACGTCGAAGACCCTCTCCATAACGCATGAAGGCGGGGTGTCTGGGGTCTCCAGCCTGCGAATGACGGCCCGCTCCAGCTTATACGAGAGTCCACGTATAATATAAACTTCCCGCAGGCTTTGAAAGAGACTCATCACACAATTACCCATGACTGTAAACAAAATAATGATATTTAAAAAAAAAATGCAGGTTTTTTTTTTTCCAGTCGTCTGGGTTATAGACGGCTACCATCCCCTCCAGGTCGAGATCGGCGTCTTCACCGAAACATGTGTACAGTTCGTTGATCTTTGCTTCAAAATTATCAGTGTATTTCAGCTCAGTGAGGATGTTTTCTACCGCCCCCTGGACCCTCGCCGCCGATGGGTTGAGGAAGCGCTGGGCTAGGAGTTTTACCACAGCCGGAATGAAGGTCGGTCTCCAGAGTCTCACCACTAATCTCTCAAAATGTCCGGTAAAGAAATATTCATTTAACGGGTCCAGGCACTCGTGCTGGCGCTGGCTGGGGTGATCGATCTCACACCCGTAACAGAGTTTTTGTCCGTAACTTTTGATCACAGCCAAAAGTAAGTGGGCCACGCCGACTTTCACCGTTTTCAGGAATTCCTCTGACAGGAACCCGTCTGGCCGGTCTGATGCGTAAGATGTGGCGTATTTCTCAGCCCGCTCAAGGTCTTGTACCTCCCCCGGACTCGCGGCCTCCGTGACAGCGGGAAGAGAGCCCACGCCTCTCGGGCTGGAAAGCGCGTGAGAAGGATGGATCTCGCCCCAGACCGGTTCGAGCTGAACTCCCCACGGGCTCTCGTACCCGGCGCGGGTCCGTGAAGCCTTCTGGCACTGGTCCTGGTTCACGACCGGCTCGGCGGATCTCGTCCAGGCCTGCCCCGGGGATGGCGGGTCTCTTCCACAGGCGAGCGCGCAGTCACAAGCGATGTCATCGGCCGGGGCGATGGGGGAGGTTGAGGAGGTCATGCTGGTTCGTCGTCCGATGCTTAAATGAGATGTGGTCCACTGTTTTTTTTATAGAAATCCCCGTGCATGCGGGGGAGGAGCTACGGCAGAGTTTTTTGTTGTTTGTTTGTTTGTTTGTTTGTTTTTTTAAGTAGAAAGAGGGGCCAAGTTTTTTCGGACTTCGATCACATCCCTCCAGGCCAGACACCTTGTAAAAAGACCCGTAGAATAAGCTTTGTTTTTCCGTCTTCAAACAAGCCCAGCGAACGACCCCGTCATCAGGAAATCGGATGTAATAAAACATTCAAGCTTCAACCAAAGATTCAAGCTTCTCTACTATGTTATAAAAGACCATTCGGCGTGACATCCCCGCTCCGCAGGTCACACACACACACACACACACACACACCTCCGAAACACACGCACACCTCCAAAACACACGCGCACGCACACACACACACACACACACACACACCTCCGAAACACACGCACACGCACACACACCTCCGAAACACACACACACACACCTCCGAAACACACAGTTAGCGTCTGCAACAGGTATTACAGCCGTGGGGTCATGTTTCCGTGAGTGTTGTGAAAGTGTAGTGACACGGACCCACAACAGGGGGCGCAAATGAACGGTCAATAGATGAGCCAAAAAGTAACAATTTAATGTTGTGAAGGTGCACAACGAACATACAGACAATCTCAGAATATGATTACAGTCAATCCACAAAGGTGACGTGTGGGCAGGCTCGAGGATAGAAGACGTCTGTCCTGAGAAGAGCCGGAACCACACGATTTCCGCCGCCACCGAACCTGGTGAATACTGGAGCCGCCAAGTCCCGAATTCCCAGGTGATCACCGTCCCCGACTGTCGGATCTGGTACTGCTGGTGAAGAACAAAGACAGTCAAGTGTGGGTGTGGGTACACCCCGTAACAACAACGGTGGCAATGCCACCTCCACCTCTCACTCAATATTCTGCAGAGTACCGCAGTGATTCCTCAGGGGAAAAGAGTGCCGTCCAGCACTCACTCAGCTTCCACAGACAGAGGGACCGGTACTCCTGCAAACACTCACAATATACAGATTATATTGTAAAACACAAACGGCTGAGTCTATTACCTCCAAAGAAGTACGATATCTCAGCGATGAGGTGGAGATGAAGTCTGGGTTTTATGGAGTGCGATGATGAAGAATGAGTGACAGCTGTCAGGAATTAATGAGTGACAGCTGTCACTCCCGGCTGTGTCCGTGGCGGCAGCGCCCTCTTGTGCCTGAAGCCCGCACTTCAGGCAGGGCGCCCTCTGGTGGTGGGCCAGCAGTACCTCCTCTTCTGGCGGCCCACACAACAGTGAGGAGCTCTATGCGTTGGTATTTGACCGTCTTGCTGCAAAGACTTACAGCCGTTACAGCCGAGAGACGGTTATTTTTAACCCTTCTTTAATTTAAGAATTAAAAAACAGAAAAGGAGACGCATTAATTTAAGAATTAAAAAATATTAAAGGCGTATTAAAATATTTGTGTTTAATCACTAAATTGAAGAAAACCTCCCATAATTATGCATAAGATACGGTATTTTTTATTCCTTCTTTAATTGAGGCATTAAAAACCATAAAAGGACGCGCTTTAATTTAAGAATTAAAAATATTAAAGGGGTATTAAATATTAGACACTGATTTATGTTTAATTATTTCAGAATTAGTTAATTCTTTAATACATTAAAAAGATCTAGGTATTTTTTAATCGTTCTTTAATTCATGAAATAAAATGACATTAAAATATTAGACCCGGGTGGGAGGGAAGGTAGGGCTTGGAGGCGGCGCTTGGGGCGGGGTTAGGGGAGGAGCTTGGGGTGGGGCTAGGGGAGGTAGGGGAGGAGCTTGGGGTGGGGCTAGGGGAGGAGCTTGGGGGTGGGGCTAGGGGAGGAGCCAGGGGCGGGACTAGGGGAGGAGCCAGGGGTGGGGCTTGGAGGCGGGACTAGGGGAGGAGTTAGGGGCGGGACTTAGGGGCGGGACACAGTGACATAATCGATTCTGATTGGCTGTGACATCATAAGGGGCGGGATTAGGGGCGGGGCTTAGAGACGTAGTCGATTCTGATTGGCTGACAGGGCCATAAATCAGTTTTGAACATAAGGTCTCTCAGTATTCTCTCTTATATATAGAGAGAGAGAGAGAAAATGATACAATATTTAATAAGTTATAGAAAGGCAGCATTGAATAACAATGTCTTAAGATAGCTATTGTTGGTGATTTTAACATCCATGTTGATAACCCCCAGGACAAAGGGGCTAAAGATCTGTGTAATACTCTGGACAACTTTGGGCTCACAGCATAGAACACAGTCCACACACAGTCACAGGCACACATTGGACTTACTTAACACCAAGGGTCTGAACATAACCAAGGTCACTGTATCTGATGTTGTCCTGTCTGATCATGTTTTCTTTGAGAGCACTATCTCAGTGCATACAAATGATTAATCAGAGATAATCACTAAACGGTGCATCCAGGGTTTCATGTGTCCCATAATCCCTTGCACGCCAGAGAGTTGCTGCAGTCAAAACAACATAGAGAATCCACATGATGACAATTATAAATGAATATTATACTACAAAAATGTATTTTTTTTTATGCTTTTCATCACGTTAATAAGAGACTGCATGTATGATACCCTGAAAACTTGCTTAAAACAATTATAACGAATAATCTGTGTCTGCTACATTTAATCTGCGTGGAATTTAATAAACGCAAACCAAATTTCAGACATATTATATATATTAGTTTGGAACAAAGAGTACAAACAGTGTTGTAAAGAACAATAATCAAGACGTTAAAGAGCAAACCTCACTTTCCCCCAGAACAACATAATCAGGAAGCGATTGTAGCTCACAGCAGCTCCCATTGAAAATAACGGAGAGACAGACTGTGATTCTCCCATGTTACATAAAACAAACGCAATAACAACCTCTATAAACCCAGAGAATATATTCATGAGAGTTTTAGGCACAATATAAAAATAGTTTTATGTTGCGATGTTAATGGTGTCCCTGTGCAGCGGTTAAAGTGCAGCCCGATCAGAGCATCTCAATGCAGTTCTCAATGTTACTGAGATCTCACAGCGTGGCGACCTCTCTGAGGTTTTCCGGGATTTGAAACCTGAAAATGGCGGATTACTGAGAACACTTGTGAGATCTTTCATGAGGTTTTCTTCTCAACATCTTCCCTAACGTGGGGCTCAGTTAATGAACTAGTAGAAAGCTTCAACTCTAAAATTCTCAATGTTATGGATGTTATTGCTCCTACTAGAATGAAGGTTATATCTGGAAGGAAAAAATCTCCATGGAGAAATGCCACATCAGTTAGAAGTGGGGGAAAAGGGAGTGTGGAAGGGCTGAGCACAGGTGGCAGAAAACAAGTCTCAATGTTCATTATAACTTCTATAGAGAAAAACTTCACTGATCCTATTTCTTCGGCATCATCACCAAAAACAACTATAATGCATGTGCCTTATTTTCCACTGTTGAGAGATTGCCAAACCCTCCAGTATCAGTGGCACTTTATTGCAAATGCTTGCAATAAATTTGTCTAGTTCTTCACAGACAATGTCCAGAAAATCAGACAAGCAGTTGGCAGTTCAATATCAGGTTCAGAATATTTATTGTGTCCAACAAAAAATGATCCAAACACCTTGAAAAATTTTTATCCTATTAGCTATGAAAATCTTGAGGACATCATACACCAACTAATCTCCTCCTCCTGCTCCTTAGATGTCTTACCCATAGGACTCTTCAAAAAAGTCTCATGTTTTAGCCTCAGATCTTTTACAGATAGTTAACTTGTCCCTTCAGTCAGGTGTCTTCCTACAGGCACTGAAAACTGCTGCCATCAAGCCACTGGTAAAACAAGAACAATCCGGACAAGTAAAAAATGAATAGTTATAGGCCAATCTCAAATCTTTAATTTTTAAGTAAAATTATTGAAAAAGCTGTTTTTAAACAGGTTAATGACTTCCTAACCCAGACCAACTGCTTTAGTGTCTTTCAGTCAGGTTGTTGGCAGTACCATAGCACTGAAGCTGTTCTTGTTAAGGTGATTAATGGTGTCCACTTGGTGTCTAATATTGTACTTAGCTGCTTTAAGTCCTATTTAGAAAACAGGGACTACTTTGTGTCAATAGGTAACTTTAAGTCTAAGCAGACAAAAATCACATGCAGAGTTCCTCAAGGCCCTATCCTTGGACCTCTACTGTTTAACAGCTTGTATTTTCCCATTAGCTCAGATGATAGAAAACAATAATATAAGTTACCACAGCTATGCAGATGACAGAATTATATATCACAGTTTCATCAGGAGACTATGGTCCTATACAGGCACTGACTAAATGCATTGAGCAGTTAAATGAATGGATGTGCCAGACTTTTTTTTGCAGTTGAACAAGGACAAAATGGGGGTAGTTGTTTTTGGAGCTAAGGAGAGGAAAATGGAAGTCTGTAGACAGCTCCATTCATTACATCTTAAAACTGCAGAGCAGGGTAAAACTTTAGGTGATGTGAAATTTTGAGAAGCATAAAAATACAATTACAAGGTCAGCCTACTATCATTTAAAGAACATATCCAGGATTAAAAAAAGACTGATGTCTCAGCAGGACGTGGCAAAATTTGTCCATGTGAAATCTATCAGACACCTGCAGCTAATTCAAAATGACGCTGCTTGAGTCCTAACCAAAACCAAGAAAATGGATATCACTCCAGTCCTGAAATTCTTACACTGGCTCCCTGTCTGTCAGAGGACAGATTTTAAAATTCATCTGCTAGTCTGTAAAGCTCTTAACAGTTTGGGCCAAAATATATCAGAGACCTCCGCACTGAGAGTGTGAACCATCTAGAACACTGATGTCATCTGAGACAGGACTGCTGTCTGTTCCTAGAGTCAGAACTAAACATGGAGAAGCAGCATTCAGTTTCTATGCCCCCCCCCCCCCCCATATCTGCAATAAACTCCCAGAAAACTGTACATCAGCTGAAACACTGAGTTTATTTAAATTAAAATTTAAAACTCACCTGTTCACCACTGCTTTTAACTAGAATATTTTAAATCTAACTGAATATAGCAGGGGTGGTGGCCAAGTGGTTAAAGTGCCTGGTTTCAGTGCAGAAATTTCAGGGTTCAAATCCCACCCCCGCCACATTTCTCCATGTGGAGTTGCGTCAGGCCGGCCATCTGGCGTAAAACCTGTGCCAATTTAACATGCAGATCCACCTTGGATTTGCTGTGGCGACCCCGAGTGCAAAACAAGGGAGCAGCCGAAGGGACTTACTTATTTTAAATCTAACTGAATAATTGGTTCTGATGTTTTTTAAATTGTGTTTCTTAAGTTTTTTCTCTTATTTTTTTTTATGTCTCTGTAAAGGACTTTGAGTCACATTGTAGTTGAATTTTGCTATATAAATACATTTGCCTTGCTTTGCTCTGTTATACTTTAGCCATGTGTTTGGGTTCCATTCTAGTTTTCAGTCCCAGCCTTTGTTTTTCTTGAAGATTGCGTTTCAGTTTTTACCTTTGTCTTCATGATTTATTCTGTGTACCTTTCGAGTGGGTGTTTTTTTGTTGTTGTTTGTTTTGTTTGTTACTTTTGGTTTTGTTTATCTGCATTTTTGGTATGTTATTTTGTTCACTGTTTGGTTTAGTCACTGTCACTGATTTTTCTTACCTCTGCTCCTGTTTGTCACGCTTCCTTTGTCACTGGACTCTCGTCTCCTGCAGTAGTCTTTGCTCATCATTTTTGTCTTGTTCGTCCATGCCCCCTTCCTGAACATTCACTGCACCTGTGTCACATCATGCCATGATTACCCAAAGTTTATTTAAGCCTCATGTATTTTGTCTATTACTGCCAGTTCATTGTTCCTTGAGTCTTCATTCCAGTCTTTCTATTATAGACGTGTTTTGCCTAGTCTCTGAGATATTCACAGTTATTTTACCTTGCTTTGTTTGTTTGGATTTCACTTTTGTCTCAGCCCATCATACTTTGTCTCTTTGTTTTGAACTGCTTGTTTTTTGACCACACCTCTACCTAATACCTGCCTGTTGCCGCCACCTTGCTGACTGTTTTACTGTGTACCACTGCCTGAACTCAAGATAAAGCCTTTTTTGATTACTCCAATTCCTCAGCCTGTGAGTCTGCATTTGTGTCAACCACCTGTTTGTGCCATGCCACCAACCCTGACAGAGTGAACTGGCCAGAACCTGGATGCATCAGACTCAAATCCATCCTTCCATCATGAACCTGAATATGGCAGCGATAAAGGAGATCTTCTCCGATATCATTTTTTTCTTCATTTGCTTTTGCAATTGCCACACTCCGAAGGAAAAGTTTGATTATCTGGGCTAGGCCTTGGAATTAGTGTAAGTAAACACCTAGATATATGAAATCTTCCCCGATCTTGAAGAGCTGGACAATCTATTTTCTGAGGAGAGACTCCCCGACTGGGTGAGGCAGCCTTAGGTGCACCTGTCATCCGACCATTCGCTCATCCGACTGGATGGATTTAGACGATGATTCAAGACAGGGCTACTTTTTTTAAGATTCAGGACTTGTTTTTTAGTACTGGGACAGTCCAGGTCGACAGAGCAGGCAGTGAGTTTTTTTCTGCACTTGACCTGTTCCTGCAAGCCCAGCCTAATGTTGTGACAGCTTATCCAGAGCTAGCAGACATTAAAACCCTGTTCAGGCAGGGTTGGTTACCTCCATCCATCGAGGATCCCATAGACTTTTTGTTTGAATCAGACATTTATGGTGCCTGCTTTGATGAACCACGCTCAATCACTCTGTCCGAAGGAGCAGTCGCATTTCCTCGGTCATTCGCACCAACGACTCATCTGCCACCAGCACGGGACCTCTGGTGGTCTTGTGTGCTCACCCCGATTACGCCTTGCCTGCGGCCAAGACCGACTCCTTGGCGCTCCTTTGCGCAGAGGTCAGCAGTACCATGTCAGCCTGGAGGACCAGCTCCACGGCCGCATTCAGCACCGAGTCCGGCCACGTCTCGTCTGCTTCCAGTGCCCACTCCATGAAAGCCCCAGGCACCCGCAGCTCACCGCAACATGCATCCCATCAGAGTCATCCGCAGCATCTGCAGAGACATCTTCAGCGTGAAGACCTCAAGATCAAGTGGAGCCACTCACATCCCTCACATTGCCAGCAGAGATGGGAGGAAAGTTCATGTCATCGCAGCCCACCATATCGTGTGCACCACTGGAAAGATCTGCAACACCTGCAGCGATATCTTCAGCACACACGCCAGAGGATCAAGCAGAGCCACACACACATTGCCAGTAAGAGACAGGAGTAAAGTTCATATCACCACAGCTCATCACCATGTACACACCTCAAGAAACTTCGACAGCGCTCACGTCCTCATATTCACCGGTGCCGCCTACATCCCTTGCATCGCTGGCAGGACCATCAAGAGCACCAAAATAATCACAGCTCTCAGCAATGAACACACCACTTGCATGCACACCCCCAAAGTCATCAGCGGTGCCTGCATGTTCATCCATGGCACACTGGTCTCTGAGATATTCAGCCATGCCTACGTCTCCAGGACTTCGTCTTCCTACCCAATCATCAGTGTCATCCCAGAAGATGACCTTTGGGGTCACTGCTTGCTGGATAGTTAGTTTTTTGTTGTTTTATGTCTTGGTTATGCTTTTCTGGTTGTTTCTCCATTGTTTTTGTCCATTAAATAAGCTGTTTAGAGTCCCATGTCAATGTCCGGTTTGGTTCCTGCATAAACATTACGCTAAATTAATGATGACCATGTGCTTTATATTTTGTTTTGCAGGTATTTTACTTTTCTGGTCCCCTCTCGGGTTGGGGTTTTGTTTGAAACAGGTCGATTTCTCACCTGATTGTTTGTTTAATTCCTTTCCCAGGTTTTTTACTAAGTCCATGTACCTGTTTTTGTCACCCCCTAAGTTTAGCTTGTTGGTTTTTGCTCTTTTTGTGTTCTTTTGTCGAGCAGTTTTTCTCTCGGTGTAGGTCTTTTGCCAGTTCATTTGTTTACTATGGTCCTCATAGCACTTCATTTTGGAGGTTTCTTCATTTTTATGTTCTTTGATCAAGTAAGTTTTTCTCTCATGTCATTACTCTGATTCCACTTCTCAGGGTACTTTGTTGATTTATCCATTTTTGATTGCCCCCTAAGTTTGTTTTGTTGGTTTTTTCACCTTTTGAATTTTTTTGCTTTGCATCCCATGTAGTTCTTTTGCTAGTTTATTTATTTTCCGTGGTTCTCGTCGTGTTTCATTTTGTTGCTTTCTTCATTTTTTATGAAAGCAGGTTTGTTCCTTATGTCATTTCTCTATTTGCTTTCCTCACTATCCTTTTGTTGTTCTATTTAATGTTGTTTACCTCCGGAATAAGTTATTATATTGGTTTTCTCACATTTTCTGTTCTGTTGTTATTTGGTTCTTGTTCTCAATGTCATTCATCGGTTTGTTCTCATCTCAGTGGTTTTATTGCATTATCTGTTTTTTGCTAGTTGGTTTCTCATTTCATCAGCTTCCCGATTTGTGAGTCCTATCATAATGCGCATTCTCTCCTCTTCATGTTCTTCTGGGGTTTTTTGTCACAGGTCTGATCGTTGTACTCCGTCTGGCCCCGCCTTGATTCCTGGCCATCCCGATGGTCGTTCCTCAGACTCTACCCTGGACCTTAATGGGCCCCATGGCCATCCCCCTGACTCAGCCATGGTCTTTAATGGGCCTCTTGGTCAGCCCCCTGACTCAGCCGTGGTCCTTACTGAGGCACACACCAATCCATCTGACCCCCTGTGTTGTGAAAGTGTAGTGACACGGACCCACAACAGGGGGCGCAAATGAACGGTCAATAGATGAGCCAAAAATTAACAATTTAATGTTGTGAAGGAGCACAACGAACATACAGACAATCTCAGAATAAGATTACAGTCAATCCACAAAGGTGACGTGTGGGCAGGCTCGAGGATAGAAGACGTCTGTCCTGAGAAGAGCCGGAACCACACGATTTTCGCCACCACCGAACCTGGTGAATACTGGAGCCGCCAAGTCCCGAATTCCCAGGTGATCACCGTCACTGACTGTCGGATCTGGTACTGCTGGCGAGAACAAAGACAGTCAAGTGTAGGTGTGTGCACACCCAGGAACAACAACGGTGGGAATGCCACCTCCACCTCTCACTCAGAAAACAGGTACGTGCAGCAGTTGAGAGTACTTATCACAGAATAGCGTGGGGAGCAAAGACGTCAGCTCTCCACGTCTCTCACACTCAGCCTCCAGCTGCGAGCACTCACGGAACTGACTGCAAACACTGTGTAACAAACACTTGTCAGAAAAGACAAAAGAAACGGCTGAGAGTTTTACCTCCAATGAAGTACGATATCTCGGCGATGAGGTGGAGATGACGTCTGGGTTTTATGGAGTGCGATGATGAAGAATGAGTGACAGCTGTCAGGAATTAATGAGTGACAGCTGTCACTCCCGGCTGTGTCCGTGGCGGCAGCGCCCTCTCGTGCCTGAAGCCCGCACTTCAGGCAGGGCGCCCTTTGGTGGTGGGCCAGCAGTACCTCCTCTTCTGGCAGCCCACACAACACCCTGGCTGACTTTTGTCGGTCACCTGGCTGACCCAATTCACCCTTGGTCTTCAATGGGTCTCATGGCCGACCCACTGAATGATGTATGTTAGTCACGCGGCCATCACACGGACTTTGTACTGACTCTGCCGTGGACCCAGGTGGGTTGCACGGCCTCTGCTTTGACTCCACTGTGGACCCAGATGGGTCACACAGCCCCTGCTCAGGAGAGCCATACAGTCACCCTCGTGACGATTTTTCTGTCTGGGTGCGAATGTAGTAGATTTCATTACTGGGTCAGAGTTTAGCTACACACACACAAGCTGCAGCGGAGTACGCTAAAATAGCAGAGATGATCGGAGAGGAACAGCCACTTCTGGAAGTGGCCAAGCTGCTGCCAGCCTGGCCAAGGTTGCAGCGGACATCAGGACTCCCAATAAAAGTTTCTGAACTTAAATATTTAATTACACTCAACAAAAATATAAACGCAACACTTTTGGTTTTGCTCCCATTTTGTATGAGATGAACTCAAAGATCTAAAACTTTTTCCACATACACAATATCACCATTTCCCTAAAATATTGTTCACAAACCAGTCTAAATCTGTAATAGTGAGCACTTCTCCTTTGCTGAGATAATCCATCCCACCTCACAGGTGTGCCATACCAAGATGCTGATTAGACACCATGATTAGTGCACAGGTGTGCCTTAGACTGCCCACAATAAAAGGCCACTCTGAAAGGTGCAGTTTTGTTTTTTGGAGGGGGGGGGGGGGATACCAGTCAGTATCTGGTGTGACCACCATTTGCCTCATGCAGTGCAACACATCTCATTTGCATAGAGTTGATCAGGTTGTCAATTGTGGCCTGTGGAATGTTGGTCCACTCCTCTTCAATGGCTGTGTGAAGTTGCTGGATATTGGCAGGAACTGGTACACGCTGTCGTATACGCCAGTCCAGAGCATCCCAAACATGCTCAATGGGTGACATGTCCAGTGAGTATGCCGGCCATGCAAGAACTGGGACATTTTCAGCTTCCAAGAATTGTGTACAGATCCTTGCAACATGGGGCCGTGCATTATCCTGCTGCAACATGAGGTAATGTTCTTGGATGTATGGCACAACAATGGGCCTCAGGATCTCGTCACGGTATCTCTGTGCATTCAAAATGCACCTGTGTTCTTCGTCCATAACAGACGCCTGCCCATACCATAACCCCACCGCCACCATGGGCCACTCGATCCACAACATTGACATCAGAAACCCGCTCACTCACACGACGCAACACACGCTGTCTGCCATCTGTCCTGGACAGTGTGAACCAGGATTCATCCGTGAAGAGAACACCTCTCCAACATGCCAAACGCCAGCGAATGTGAGCATTTGCCCACTCAAGTCGGTTACGACGACGAACTGGAGTCAGGTTGAGACCCCGATGAGGACGACGAGCATGCAGATGAGCTTCCCTGAGACGGTTTTTGACATTTTGTGCAGAAATTCTTTGGTTATGCAAACCGATTGTTTCAGCAGCTGTCCGAGTGGCTGGTCTCAGACGATCTTGGAGGTGAACATGCTGGATGTGGAGGTCCTGGGCTGGTGTGGTTACACGTGGTCTGCGGTTGTGAGGCTGGTTGGATGTACTGCCAAATTCTCTGAAATGCCTTTGGAGACGGCTTATGGTAGAGAAATGAACATTCAATACACGAGCAACAGCTCTGGCTGACATTCCTGCTGTCAGCATGCCAATTGCACACTCCCTCAAATCTTGCGACATCTGTGGCATTGTGCTGTGTGATAAAACTGCACCTTTCAGAGTGGCCTTTTATTGTGGGCAGTCTAAGGCACACCTGTGCACTAATCATGGTGTCTAATCAGCATCTTGGTATAGCACACCTGTGAGAAGTGCTCACTATCACAGATTTAGACTGGTTTGTGAACAATATTTGAGGGAAATGGTGATATTGTGTATGTGGAAAAAGTTTTAGATCTTTGAGTTCATCTCATACAAAATGGGAGCAAAACCAAAAGTGTTGCGTTTATATTTTTGTTGAGTGTATATTTTTGATTCTTAATGTTATTTTTATTCTTGGAGCACAATTCTGCCGGAGCAGAGCCCACAACACTGTGTTGTTTTTAATCTTTGTTATCTGGAGCTCTCTCTCTCTCTCTCTCTCTCTCTCTCTCTCTCACACACACACACACACACACACACACACACACACACACACACACAGTGCACATGTGTATTTAAAAAATGCCGTGCCATGGAAATATGATGTCATCTGTCCATCATAGCCAAAAAGCAGGAGGACATCTTGGATCTGCTGTGGAGACCCAGAATGAAAAAAAAGAAGGGAACAGCTGAAGAGACTTACAATGTTCTTGCAGAATAAATCAAATGAAAGACGTACACCCCCAAAGTGTCACAGAGGAGAGGCTGATCCACAGTGTGGATAAGCACTGTGTGCGGATCTTGTAGCAGAGTACAAAAGGATCATATTAGCGGGGCTTGTATACTGGACATTCAAGGCAGGACAGCAGGGACATCATTTAGTCAGCGAGTGCACTGTACATTCCAGTCCCCCCAGTGGAGCTACACTAGACATTATTTTTTTATTATTATTATTAATTATTATTTTGTTGTTACTGGGTATGTTCAGGGGAATTTCCACAGTCTATTCACATGGACAATAGCAGGATACACTTTTTTTACGGATGTGTTCTTGTGATGTTATTCTTTTTATGTCTGTAATTGTGCTTATTTTATGCTGCTGCCTGTCTTGGCCTGATCTCCCTTGAAAAAGAGGTTTTTAATCCCAATGGGATTTCCTGGTTAAATAATGTTAAATCAATAAATAAAAATAAATAAATAAATAAGAATATTAATAGCTGAACACTGAGTGCAAACGTGCCACCATTTCAGCTGTGAGTGGCTACTTCAGTATGAACCAACTGTTGCTCGTTCACGTGTTTGGTCGCTAATTCTCATCTCCAACAGTTGCGTCCAGAAGATACTACCCTAAGAGACACAATGTGGAGAGACATTTGTCTATATGTTACTGAACACAATGTGGAGAGGAGAGACCGAACGTTTAACAGTAGCCTTCTACACACCTTTCCTTCTAACAACACTCAAAAAGCGTTTGGGAACTGAGGATACTAATTGTTGAAGCTTTGTAGGTGTAATTCTTAATCATTCTTGCTTGATGTATGACTTCAGTTGTTCAACAGTCCGGGGTCTCCATTGTCATATTTTGCGCTTCATAATGCGCCACACATTTTCAATGGGCGACAGGTCTGGACTGCAAAAAGGCCAGTCTAGTACCCGCACTCTTTTACTAGAAAGCCACGCTATTGTAACGTGCAGAATGTGGCTTGGCATGGGCACTAACACACTGCTGGTTTTTGAACTTTGCGCTGGTAACAATCTGGCTGGTCTTTTTCCTCATTTGTCCAGAGGACACAATGTCCATGATTTCCAAAAACAATTTGAAATGTGGACTCATCAGACCACAGCACACGTTTCCACTTTGCGTCTGTCCATTTCAAATGTGCTCGGGCCCAGAGAAAGTGGAAGTGTTTCTGGATGTTGTCGATGTATGGCTATCGCTTTGGATGGTAGAGTTTTAACTTGCACTTGTAGATGTAGCGACGAACTGTGTTAATTGACAATGGTTTTCTGAAGTATTCCTGAGCCCACGCGGTAAGATCCTTTACACAATGATGTTGGTTTTTAATGCAGTGCCACCTAAGGGATTGAAGGTCACGGGCATTCAGTGTTGGTTTTTGGCCTTTCCTCTTACGTGTAGAAAGTTTTTCAGATTCTCTGAATCTTCTGATTATATTATGGACTGTAGATGATGGAATCCCTAAATTCCTTGCAATTGAGCATTGAGAAACATTGTTCTTAAACTGCTGGATTATTTTTTCTGCAGTTGTTCACAATGTGGTGATCCTCACCCCATCTTTGCTTGTGAACGGCTGAGCCTTTTGGAGATGCTCCTTTTATACCCAATCATGACATCTGTTTCCAATTAACATGTTCACCTGTGGAATGTTCCAAAGAGGTGTTCTTTGAGCACTCATCAACTTTCCCAGTCTTTTGTTGCCCCTGTCCCAGCTTTTTTGTGTTACAGGCATCCATTTCAAAATGAACAAATATTTGCACAAAAACAAAAAGGTCTATCAGTTTGAACTTTAAATATCTTGTCTTTGTGGTATATTCAATTGAATATAGGTTGAAGAGGATTTGCATATCATTGTATTCTATTTTTATTTACATTTCACACAACTTCCCAACTTCATTGGAATTGGGGTTGTACATAATCAAAACACCATTTCAGACATACAATAGTGTTCAGAATAATAGTAGTGCTATGTGACTAAAAAGATTAATCCAGGTTTTGAGTATATTTCTTATTGTTACATGGGAAACAAGGTACCAGTAGATTCAGTAGATTCTCACAAATCCAACAAGACCAAGCATTCATGATATCCACAATCTTAAGGCTATGAAATTGGGCTATTAGTAAAAAAAAAAAAGTATAAAAGGGGGTGTTCACAATAATAGTCGTGCGGCATTCAGTCAGTGAGTTCGTCAATTTTGTGGAATAAACAGGTGTGAATCAGGTGTCCCCTATGTAAGAATGAAGCCAGCACCTGCTGAACATGCTTTTCTCTTTCAAAGCCTGAGAAAAATGGGACGTTCAAGACATTGTTCAGAAGAACAGCGTAGTTTGATTAAAAAGTTGATTGGAGAGGGGAAACCTATATGCAGGTGCAAAAAATTATAGGCTGTTCATCTACAATGATCTCCAATGCTTTAAAGTGGACAAAAAAAACAGAGATGCGTGGAAGAAAACGGAAAACAACCATCAAAATGGATAGAAGAATAACCAGAATGGCAAAGGCTCACCCATTGATCAGCTCCAGGATGATCAAAGACAGTCTGGAGTTACCTGTAAGTGCTGTGACAGTTAGAAGACGCCTGTGTGAAGCTAATTTATTTGCAAGAATCCCCCGCAAAGTCCCTCTGTTAAATAAAAGATGTGCAGAAGAGGTTACAATTTGCCAAAGAACACATCAACTGGCCTAAAGAGAAATGGAGGAATATTTTGTGGACTGATGAGAGTAAAATTGTTCTTTTTGGGTCCAAGGGCCGCAGACAGTTTGTGAGACGACCCCCAAACTCTGAATTCAAGCCACAGTTCACAGTGAAGACAGTGAAGCATGGTGGTGCAAGCATCATGATATGGGCATGTTTCTCCTACTATGGTGTTGGGTCTATATATCGCATACCAGGTATCATGGATCAGTTTGGATATGTCAAAATACTTGAAGAGGTCATGTTGCCTTATGCTGAAGAGGACATGCCCTTGAAATGGGTGTTTCAACAAGACAATGACCCCAAGCACACTAGTAAACGGGCAAAATCTTGGTTCCAAACCAACAAAATTAATGCCTCGCAGATGTGAAGAAATCATGAAAAACTGTGGTTATACAACTAAATACTAGTTTAGTGATTCACAGGATTGCTAAAAAAGCAGTTTGAACATAATAGTTTTGAGTTTGTAGCGTCAACAGCAGATGCTACTATTATTGTGAACACCCCCTTTTCTACTTTTTTTTAACTAATAGCCCAATTTCATAGCCTTAAGAGTGTGCATATCATGAATGCTTGGTCTTGTTGGATTTGTGAGAATCTACTGAAACCTTGTTTCCCATGTAACAATAAGAAATATACTCAAAACCTGGATTAATCTTTTTAGTCACATAGCACTACTATTATTCTGAACACTACTTATGTATATTACAGGGATTTAATTGGAAACTCCAATCAAAACTCAGAGTCAGATAGTCACCCAAGGAATGGACAAAATTTGAGAAAAAAAAAAATTTAATAGTTTTTGAGAAAATCTGTGGACAACGATTTTTTTGTTGCAGTTGTTTTACCCTTTGGTCGGAGGGGAAGGGAAGGGAATGGGGAGGAGATTTCAGAAAAATTCAAACATTTTTTCAGAATCATCGGACTGTGCGCCACACACAAATCCTGATGCCATTATTTCTGTAGACCTTGGTCCAAAGGACTAAAAATGGGGTAATACGGTGACATTTTCTTCTGGACAAAACTCTAGCAGCAGTATTCTGAACCAAATGAAGAATTCTGATTCTTGTATGCAGCATGCTTCAAATCATTTCTTGATGAAATTAAAATTTAAAAAAAGAAATGATGTCTCTGCATCAGCTGTACCCCAAATCAAACACATTTATGTTATATTGAGTGTGGAAAAAGGCATTCTTAATAATCATTCATGGCCATGTTCTCGATCTATTTGATAACTTCATATCTCCTCTGGGACACCATGCACACTGTTCTTTTAGTTACCACGCGACACAGACAAAACACAGTTTGAGATATACAACGCGAGCAGTCGCGGCATTTAAATGTCAAATGCAACTTTTTCAACCAAACACATAACTTTACTGATCCACGCTGAGGGCAATGACCTGGCCATCTGGGTGCCGTGTCAAGGGCAGGCGGAAGAGGCAGGTGGAACGCTGTGTGTGTGAGCAGCTTGAAAGCTGTGGTAGCGACTCTCTGTTTAGTGAAGATATCTTTCAATACACACATCTAAAATTGAAGTCCATTTCCTGTCAGCTTTATTTATAGCACCTAGTGCCAACCTGCACAGAGAGGCCTACGTGCTAGCTGCAACAAGTGCACGGGTTGAGCATCCTGCTGAAACATTTCTCTTCAAAACATGAAGTTAAAAATATAACAAATATATACCCCCAAAAAAGGTAATGTGGATTTTTTTTTTTCAACATAATTTCATTAAATAACTTCTTTAGAAAACATGTCTCTATGGGTAAAAAGCTTCAACATGTTGTAAATCTCTTGCACAAAAGTGCAAATATTTCTTTTAAAGATAACCCATGAACATACCAACAATTATTAAAGACTTTTTTCCCAATTAAAACATTAAAACCAGTTACCAAAGCAGCAGCAGGTTTCAAATGATACTTTATATTTGTTAACAGTGTTAACAAACAATACAAAACACAGACGTGACACTATATAGGCTTTAAACAGATTGCAAGGCTTAACAGGTTTAAATTCTGCAATAAATATCAGATGAGCAGAAATATTCTATTTGCACATCTCAGAGATGGTTTAATTTGTCATTCATTTAAAAGTGTAAAATATGACTTGAAGATGATGCTTTTTGTTTTACAAAGCACATATGTATCTGAAAAGCTGGTACGCTACACAATGTGGGATGTGTTGTCTGCAAGACTTAACTATATGTAAATGTTTACTGCAATACTGCTCAATTCATATTCATACGGAATGACAAAAATCAATTATCTGGGGTGGGGGGATTACACATGGAAGTTTCTTCACCATCAAAAATGTTGATTTTCCAACAAAGTGCTTTATATTTTTTTTAGATACTATGGTTTATTTACATTCGCTGTCATTCTGTACAGTGCAATCACAAGATATCCATATTACATCTTAATTACACAAATAAACATTCACAAACCGACAGCTGTGAGTGACAAAAAAGTCCACATCCAGTGCATTTTTGTGTATTAAACACTCAAGCCAGATTAAAAATAATAAACAGCTGAAACTCAAAGTGACCTCGTTTCATTTACTCTCATGGCGCCATCAGGAGTTAGTGACACATAGTAACAACATAATTTTGAAAATAATTCACTTTATATCAGAATTTAAAATTCATAAAGAAAAAAGTTAGAAATCAGGATGTTTGACTGGTGGGTGGGCTACAGAAAAAAAAACAGAAATAGACAATCTGATGTCCCCCCCAAATCAGTTCTTCCAAATTACTGTCTGCTGTACCATGTTGTAATGAAATATCTACCACTGGAAAAGCTTACTTTTGAATTGTACACCTTATTCATGGATGATGAGAAACATATATTATGTATTATTGTTGAATTCTGCGCCCAGAGAGGCGTTCACTGACCTACCTGTTACTGTGAGTAACAAAAACTTAATCTAGAGGATGTTACCTATCATTCAAAAAGTCAAACCCTTCCGTTTGTGTTCTATTTATTCTACTGACTGATCTTAGAGTCAAAGTCCTAATCTTAAACCAAAGTGCAGTTTTATTATGAAAGAATATCTTTAGTCTGATAATAAATTTCCTAATTACCCATATTTGATTTAAAAACAAAAACTTTAGTCTCATTTTTAAGATGATCTAATAGTTGCTAGTATTGGGCTCAAACTTTGAAATGGCCAGTATGGTCCTTTAATTTGAGAAAAACACAATGATAAATAAAAATGTATTTCTACTTTTGTTCAATATTGTCCATTTGGTGTTGTGTCAATATGTTTGCAGGTAAGCAAACAGTACGTCTGTGGATGTATCTGTAAGCATATTAAGATTTTGTGGTCATCTTCATGTTTGTGCTTTACCACGCCAATGGGGACGACATCTGTGGACTTCTAGGGCTCTTTGGATTATCTGGAGGCTGCTGCTCACTGAGAGCTCTCTGTGGTGAACAAAAACATGAAAGGACATTAAAACAAAACAAAACAAAAAAAATATTTTTCACAAAGAGCAATAGCGCAGCATGACGAGGCTTTCCATCACAAATAGTTTCCTTCCGATTTATGGACCTAATACAGTCATGCCCATAAATATTTGGACAGTGACAACTTTTGTCATTGTGTCTCTGTACATAACACAGTGGAGTTAATAGCCTGACAAGACAAGTGATGTTTCCAAGAATATTTCCAAGTTACTGATTATGTCTCGGACTTCAATTACATCAGTCATAAAAACTATGACTGTCTGTGCAAGAAGGAGACATGTGAGAAGCCACCAAGACACAGATGACAATTCTGAAGATGTTATAGTCTTCTATGGGTGTGACTGGAGAAACTGGGTCACGTGAAACTTTTGTCTGTTGAGTCACCAGTCAAAAGCTTAATGGTGGAGTGGAACAAAGAACAGCCTCACAAGAAAACAAACTGGCTGCTTGAATCTCCCATATATGGTGCTCACTGCGGTATTGTATCACTTCCTGTTCCGGAGCACAGCGGTGTTTTACTGTATCTGTTAGCTGTTTAATCTGCGTAGTTAGATTGATCTAGATAACTAGATAATGATTTGTTTCACAGTGTAATCTTCACGTGCCTTAACTAAAGCACTCCCTCTGCTGAATCACCTCTAAATTATTTACACATTATTCACTTTGTGTGTTTTTAGGAATCCGTTAGCTTAGCGCAGCTGCTAGCTCTTAGCCGGTTTAGCATGGCGGCTTCTCCTGTCTCTCCCGCACTTTTCTGCTCTGGGTGTGAAATGTTTAGTTATTCCTCAGCCTCCTTTAGCAGTAATGGTACTTGTAATAATTGTAGCTTATTCGTAGCTTTGGAGGCCAGGCTGGGCGAATTGGAGACTCGGCTCCGCACCGTGGAAAATTCTACAGCTAGCCAGGCCCCTGTAGTCGGTGCGGACCAAGGGAGCTTAGCCACCGTTAGTTCCCTTCCAGCAGATCCCGAGCTGCTGCTAAGGCTAAGCGTAAATTTGGTAAGATTGTAATTCACGTCGGCAGTAATGACACCCGGTTACGCCAATCAGATGTCACTAAAATTAACATTGAATCTTGTGTAACTTTGCAAAAACAATGTCGGACTCTGTAGTTTTCTCTGGGCCCCTCCCCAATCGGACCGGGAGTGACATGTTTAGCCGCATGTTCTCCTTGAATTGCTGGCTGTCTGAGTGGTGTCCAAAAAATGAGGTGGGCTTCATAGATAATTGGCAAAGCTTCTGGGGAAAACCTGGTCTTGTTAGGAGAGACGGCATCCATCCCACTTTGGATGGAGCAGCTCTCATTTCTAGAAATCTGGCCAATTTTCTTAAATCCTCCAAACCGTGACTATCCAGGGTTGGGACCAGGAAGCAGAGTTGTAGTCTTACACACCTCTCTGCAGCTTCTCTCCCCCTGCCATCCCCTCATTACCCCATCCCCGTAGAGACAGTGCCTTCTCCCAGACCACCAATAACCAGTAAAAATCTATTAAGCATAAAAATTCAAAAAGAAAAAATAATATAGCACCTTCAACTGCACCACAGACTAAAACAGTTAAATGTGGTCTATTAAACATTAGGTCTCTCTCTTCTAAGTCAATCAATCAATCAATCAACTTTTTTCTTGTATAGCGCCAAATCACAACAAACAGTTGCCCCAAGGCGCTCCACATTGCAAGGCAAGGCCATACAATAATTATGAAACACAGTCTACGTCTAAAGCAACATAACCAAGGGATGGTCCAGGGTCACCCGATCCAGCCCTAACTATAAGCCTTAGCGAAAAGGAAAGTTTTAAGCCTAATCTTAAAGTAGAGAGGGTATCTGTCTCCCTGATCTGAATTGGGAGCTGGTTCCACAGGAGAGGAGCCTGAAAGCTGAAGGCTCTGCCTCCCATTCTACTCTTACAAACCCTAGGAACTACAAGTAAGCCCGCAGTCTGAGAGCGAAGCGCTCTAATGGGGTAATATGGTACTACGAGGTCCCTAAGATAAGATGGGACCTGATTATTCAAAACCTTATAAGTAAGAAGAAGAATTTTAAATTCTATTCTAGCATTAACAGGAAGCCAATGAAGGGAGGCCAACACGGGTGAGATATGCTCTCTCCTGCTAGTCCCCGTCAGTACTCTAGCTGCAGCATTCTGAACCAACTGAAGGCTTTTTAGGGAACTTTTAGGACAACCTGATAATAATGAATTACAATAGTCCAGCCTAGAGGAAATAAATGCATGAATTAGTTTTTCAGCATCACTCTGAGACAAGACCTTTCTGATTTTAGAGATATTGCGTAAATGCAAAAAGGCAGTCCTACATATTTGTTTAATATGCGCTTTGAATGACATATCCTGATCAAAAATAACTCCAAGATTTCTCACAGTATTACTAGAGATCAGGGAAATGCCATCCAGAGTAACGATCTGGTTAGACACCATGCTTCTAAGATTTGTGGGGCCAAGTACAATAACTTCAGTTTTATCTGAGTTTAAAAGCAGGAAATTAGAGGTCATCCATGTCTTTATGTCTGTAAGACAATCCTGCAGTTTAGCTAATTGGTGCGTATCCTCTGGCTTCATGGATAGATAAAGCTGGGTATCATCTGCGTAACAATGAAAATTTAAGCAATACCGTCTAATAATACTGCCCAAGGGAAGCATGTATAAAGTGGAATAAAATTGGTCCTAGCACAGAACCTTGTGGAACTCCATAATTAACTTTAGTCTGTGAAGAAGATTCCCCATTTACATGAACAAACTGTAATCTATTAGACAAATATGATTCAAACCACCGCAGCGCAATGCCTTTAATACCTATGACATGCTCTAATCTCTGTAATAAAATTTTATGGTCAACAGTATCAAAAGCAGCACTGAGGTCCAACAGAACAAGCACAGAGATAAGTCCACTGTCCGAAGCCATAAGAAGATCATTTGTAACCTTCACTAATGCTGTTTCTGTACTATGATGAATTCTAAAACCTGACTGAAACTCTTCAAATAGACCATTCCTCTGCAGGTGATCAGTTAGCTGTTTTACAACTACCCTCTCAAGAATCTTTGAGAGAAAAGGAAGGTTGGAGATTGGCCTATAATTAGCTAAGATAGCTGGGTCAAGTGATGGCTTTTTAAGTAATGGTTTAATTACTGCCACCTTAAAGGCCTGTGGTACATAACCAACTAACAAAGATAGATTGATCATATTTAAGATTGAAGCATTAAATAATGGTAGGACTTCCTTGACCAGCCTGGCAGGAATGGGGTCTAATAAGCATGTTGATGGTTTGGATGAAGTAACTAATGAAAATAACTCAGACAGAACAATCGGAGAGAAAGAGTCTAACCAAATACCGGCATCACTGAAAGCAGCCAAAGATAACGATACATCTTTGGGATGGTTATGAGTAATTTTTTCTCTAATAGTCAAAATTTTGTTAGCAAAGAAAGTCATGAAGTCATTACTAGTTAAAGTTAATGGAATACTCAGCTCAATAGAGCTCTGACTCTTTGTCAGCCTGGCTACAGTGCTGAAAAGAAACCTGGGGTTGTTCTTATTTTCTTCAATTAGTGATGAGTAGAAAGATGTCCTAGCTTCACGAAGGGCTTTCTTATAGAGCAACAAACTCTTTTTCCAGGCTAAGTGAAGATCTTCTAAATTAGTGAGACGCCATTTCCTCTCCAACTTACGGGTTATCTGCTTTAAGCTACGAGTTTGTGAGTTATACCACGGAGTCAGACACTTCTGATTTAAAGCTCTCTTTTTCAGAGGAGCTACAGCATCCAAAGTTGTCTTCAATGAGGATGTAAAACTATTGACAAGATACTCTAACTCCCTTACAGAGTTTAGGTAGCTACTCTGCTCTGTGTTGGTATATGACATTAGAGAACATAAAGAAGGAATCATATCCTTAAACCTAGTTACAGCGCTTTCTGAAAGACTTCTAGTGTAATGAAACTTATTCCCCACTGCAGGGTAGTCCATCAGGGTAATGTAAATGTTATTAAAAAAATGATCAGACAAAAGGGAGTTTTCAGGGAATACTGTTAAGTCTTCTATTTCCATACCATAAGTCAGAACAAGATCTAAATATGATTAAAGTGGTGGGTGGACTCATTTACTTTTTGAGCAAAGCCGATAGAGTCTAATAATAGATTAAATGCAGTGTTGAGGCTGTCATTCTCAGCATCTGTGTGGATGTTAAAATCGCCCACTATAATTATCTTATCTGAGCTAAGCACTAAGTCAGACAAAAGGTCTGAAAATTCACAGAGAAACTCACAGTAACGACCAGGTGGACGATAGATAATAACAAATAAAACTGGTTTTTGGGACTTCCAATTTGGATGGACAAGACTAAGAGACAAGCTTTCAAATGAATTAAAGCTCTGTCTAGGTTTTTGATTAATTAATAAGCTGGAATGGAAGATTGCTGCTAATCCTCCGCCCCGGCCCGTGCTACGAGCATTCTGACAGTTAGTGTGACTCGGGGGTGTTGACTCATTTAAACTAACATATTCATCCTGCTGTAACCAAGTTTCTGTTAGGCAGAATAAATCAATACGTTGATCAATTATTATATCATTTACCAACAGGGACTTAGAAGAAAGAGACCTAATGTTTAATAGACCACATTTAACTGTTTTAGTCTGTGGTGCAATGAAGGTGCTATATTATTTTTTCTTTTTGAATTTTTATGCTTAAATAGATTTTTGCTAGTTATTGGTGGTCTGGGAGCAGGCACCGTCTCTACGGGGATGGGGTAATAGGGGGATGGCAGGGGGAGAGAAGCTGCAGAGAGGTGTATAAGACCACAGCTCTGCCTCCTGGTCCCAACGCTAGACAGTCACAGTTTGGAGGATCCCAAAAAATTGGCCAGATTTCTAGAAATGAGAGCTGCTCCCTCTAAAGTGGGATGGATGCCGTCTCTCCTAACAAGACCAGGTTTTCCCCAGAAGCTTTGCCAATTATCAATGAAGCCCACCTCATTTTTTGGACACCACTCAGACAGCCAGCAATTCAAGGAGAACATGCGGCTAAACATGTCACTCCCGGTCTGATTGGGGAGGGGCCCAGAGAAAACAACAGAGTCCGACATTGTTTTGCAAGTTACACACCGATTCAATGTTAATTTTAGTGACCTCCGATTGACGTAACCGAGTGTCATTACTGCCGACGTGAATTACAATCTTACCAAATTTACGCTTAGCCTTAGCCAGCAATTTCAAATGTCCTTCGATGTCGCCTGCTCTGGCCCCCGGAAGACAATTGACAATGGTTGCTGGTGTCGCTAACTTCACAAGTCCTTGTTAGTAAATGATATAATAATTGATCAACATATTGATTTATTCTGCCTTACAGAAACCTGGTTACAGCAGGATGAATATGTTAGTTTAAATGAGTCAACACCCCCGAGTCACACTAACTGCCAGAACGCTCATAGCACGGGCCGAGGGGGAGGATTAGCAGCAATCTTCCATTCCAGCTTATTAATTAATCCAAAACCCAGACAGAGCTTTAATTCATTTGAAAGCTTGACTCTTAGTCTTGTCCATCCAAATTGGAAGTCCCAAAAACCAGTTTTATTTATTATCTATCGTCCACCTGGTCGTTACTGTGAGTTTCTCTGTGAATTTTCAGACCTTTTGTCTGACTTAGTGCTTAGCTCAGATAAGATAATTATAGTGAGCGATTTTAACATCCACACAGATGCTGAGAATGACAGCCTCAACACTGCATTTAATCTATTATTAGACTCAATTGGCTTTGCTCAAAATGTAAATGAGTCCACCCACCACTTTAATCATATCTTAGATCTTGTTCTGACTTATGGTATGGAAATTGAAGACTTAACAGTATTCCCTGAAAACTCCCTTCTGTCTGATCATTTCTTAATAACATTTACATTTACTCTGATGGACTACCCAGCAGTGGGGAATAAGTTTCATTACACTAGAAGTCTTTCAGAAAGCGCTGTAACTAGGTTTAAGGATATGATTCCTTCTTTATGTTCCCTAATGCCATATACCAACACAGTGCAGAGTAGCTACCTAAACTCTGTGAGTGAGATAGAGTATCTCGTCAATAGTTGTACATCCTCATTGAAGACAACTTTGGATGCTGTAGCTCCTCTGAAAAAGAGAGCCTTAAATCAGAAGTGCCTGACTCCGTGGTATAACTCACAAACTCGCAGCTTAAAGCAGATAACCCATAAGTTGGAGAGGAAATGGCGTCTCACTAATTTAGAAGATCTTCATTTAGCCTGGAAAAAGAGTCTGTTGCTCTATAAAAAAGCCCTCCGTAAAGCTAGGACATCTTACTACTCATCACTAATTGAAGAAAATAAGAACAACCCCAGGTTTCTTTTCAGCACTGTAGCCAGGCTGACAAAGAGTCAGAGCTCTATTGAGCCGAGTATTCCTTTAACTTTAACTAGTAATGACTTCATGACTTTCTTTGCTAATAAAGTTTTAACTATTAGAGAAAAAATTACTCAGAACCATCCCAAAGACATATCGTTATCTTTGGCTGCTTTCAGTGATGCCGGTATTTGGTTAGACTCTTTCTCTCCGATTGTTCTGTCTGAGTTATTTTCATTAGTTACTTCCTCCAAACCATCAACATGTCTATTAGACCCCATTCCTACCAGGCTGCTCAAGGAAGCCCTACCATTAATTAATGCTTCGATCTTAAATATGATCAATCTATCTTTATTAGTTGGCTATGTACCACAGGCTTTTAAGGTGGCAGTAATTAAACCATTACTTAAAAAGCCATCACTTGACCCAGCTATCTTAGCTAATTATAGGCCAATCTCCAACCTTCCTTTTCTCTCAAAAATTCTTGAAAGGGTAGTTGTAAAACAGCTAACTGATCATCTGCAGAGGAATGGTCTAGTTGAAGAGTTTCAGTCAGGTTTTAGAATTCATCATAGTACAGAAACAGCATTAGTGAAGGTTACAAATGATCTTCTTATGGCCTCAGACAGTGGACTCATCTCTGTGCTTGTTCTGTTAGACCTCAGTGCTGCTTTTGATACTGTTGACCATAAAATTTTATTACAGAGATTAGAGCATGCCATAGGTATTAAAGGCACTGCGCTGCGGTGGTTTGAATCATATTTATCTAATAGATTACAATTTGTTCATGTAAATGGGGAATCGTCTTCACAGACTAAGGTTAATTATGGAGTTCCACAAGGTTCTGTGCTAGGACCAATTTTATTCACTTTATACATGTTTCCCTTAGGCAGTATTATTAGACAGCATTGCTTAAATTTTCATTGTTACGCAGATGATACCCAGCTTTATCTATCCATGAAGCCAGAGGACACACACCAATTAGCTAAACTGCAGGATTGTCTTACAGACATAAAGACATGGATGACCTCTAATTTCCTGCTTTTAAACTCAGATAAAACTGAAGTTATTGTACTTGGCCCCACAAATCTTACAAACATGGTGTCTAACCAGATCCTTACTCTGGATGGCATTACCCTGACCTCTAGTAATACTGTGAGAAATCTTGGAGTCATTTTTGATCAGGATATGTCATTCAATGCGCATATTAAACAAATATGTAGGACTGCTTTTTTGCATTTGCGCAATATCTCTAAAATTAGAAAGGTCTCAGAGTGATGCTGAAAAACTAATTCATGCATTTATTTCCTCTAGGCTGGACTATTGTAATTCATTATTATCAGGTTGTCCTAAAAGTTCCCTGAAAAGCCTTCAGTTAATTCAAAATGCTGCAGCTAGAGTACTGACAGGGACTAGAAGGAGAGAGCATATTTCACCCATATTGGCTTCTCTTCATTGGCTTCCTGTTAATTCTAGAATAGAATTTAAAATTCTTCTTCTTACTTATAAGGTTTTGAATAATCAGGTCCCATCTTATCTTAGGGACCTCATAGTACCATATCACCCCAATAGAGCGCTTCGCTCTCAGACTGCAGGCTTACTTGTAGTTCCTAGGGTTTTTAAGAGTAGAATGGGAGGCAGGGTTCCCATGATGCACTGAGTGTTTCTTTCTCTTTTTGCTCTGTATGCACCACTCTGCATTTAATCATTAGTGATTGATCTCTGCTCTCTTCCACAGCATGTCTTTTTCCTGGTTCTCTCCCTCAGCCCCAACTAGTCCCAGCAGAAGACTGCCCCTCCCTGAGCCTGGTTTCTGCTGGAGGTTTCTTCCTGTTAAAAGGGATTTTTTTTTTCCTTCCCACTGTCGCCAAGTGCTTGCTCACAGGGGGTCGTTTTGACCGTTGGGGTTTTTCCGTAATTATTGTATGGCAGGGGTGAGCAATCATGTGCCATGAAGGGCCAAAGCACTGCAGGTTTTCCTTGCTACCACTCACCTCAGCAGGTGGGTTGCTGATGAGCTTCTACCTTGAACATAAACACCTGGTCGTCTTGAAATTACCTGCTGAAACACCTGATCATTAATGAAATCACCTGCTGAGGTGATTGGTTGCAAGGAAAACCTGCAGTGTCTCGACCCTCGTTGCCCACCCCTGTTGTATGGCTTTTGCCTTACAATATAAAGCACCTTGGGGCAACTGTTTGTTGTGATTTGGCGCTATATAAATAAAATTGATTTGATTTGATTTAATATCGGGCTTAAATTTCATACCTTATTTTAAAAGTAAATAAATTAATAAATAGAAAAACCCTGTGTTACATCCTATCCTTGAAGCTGTGGTTGATGATGTACCAATGTAACACACAATTGTTGCACTGTGCATACTGTAGTTTCTTCAATCACAGTCACATCCTTTAGAGTTCTTATGGGTGTCCCTCACAAATCTTGCATAATCACTCGATTTTTGAGAATTTTCTACAGATTTATCGCACAACAACATACTGTTTGGATTTCTTTCTGACTGATGCAAATGAAGGCTAAAAGAAAACAAGGTTGTGTTTAAACATGTAGTCATGCCACCACCAGTACACTGACAAAAAAAGAATTGTTGTTGCTATTTATTCCTTAGTTAATATTTCAGTTGGAAGTTCAAATTTGTTTACAGTTGACCCAACAGTTAAGGGAAAAAAGACTAAAGTTCACATTATTATCAAAATTCAAATGTGCTTAAAAGTTTTACACAGTACTGCTTGAAGAAAAGTCCATGTACCATTTCCTGTCGACCCACAAACTGTGTTCTTCATCCTACAGCAATATCACTTTACTTAAATTAATTAAGCTTTTTTAAAACTCACCTCAAACTTGCTGATGAACTCGGCAAAGATACCAAAGAAGGCCTCGGTGTTGACACCTTTACCATCCTCTCCAAAGAAAGAGGCAGTTTTGGTGAATTCTTCCAAAGCTCTCTGCTGGAGAGACTCCAGAGACTGGAGAGCTGGATGGCTGTTCTCCAGGAAGTTCTCCACACAGTCTAGTCAAGGGACCCAGACTTTTGATGGACTCATTACGTCCGCCAATAAAATCATCGGCATTTATTTATTTGTCTGTCTGTCTGTCTGTTAGCAGCATTACGTTAAAACTACTGCACGGATTTTGACAACATTTTCAACACAGCCACATATTAGGCCATGGAAGACTCCACTAAATTTCAGAGGTGATCTGGATCCGGATCTGGATTCTGGATCAAGTTTCACTTTATATAGGCTTTGAAGGATTATGTCAAAACTACTTCACGGATTCCCACCAACTTTTCACCACGAATAGATATTAGGGCATGGGAGACTCCACTGAAATTTGGATGTGATCCGGATCCAAATCCCGATTCTGGATCAAGATTTCACTTTATGTACACTTTGAAGGATTATGTCAAAACTACTTCATGGATTCTCACCAAATTTGTATCACAGATAGAAATTAAGGCATGGAAGACTCCACTGAATTTTGGAGGTGATCTGGATTCTGCATCAAGACTTCTCTTTATATAGGCTTTGAACGATTACTTCAAAACAACTTCACGGATTCTCAACAAAGTTGCACCACAGATAGATATTAGGGCATGGAAGACTCCACTGAAATTTAGAGGTGATCTGGATCCAGATTAGTGGACGTAAGAAATCTCTGTTTGCTCTTGTTTATTCTGTGTGGGTGCCCCAAAGACACATTTGTTTCTTGATGCCTTTGTATGGCTGAAGTAATGTGAAGGATACACTCATGACGACAGCAAACCGGTCCTCAGCAGTAGCAGGCATCTTCTGACAGGAAGACCTAATGTCCTGGATGGTTGTATGGAGGTCATTCAGGTCTGATGAGATGGTCCTCTGGTTTACTACAGACAGGGAATTAAAACATAAAATGGAAAAATGTTCTTCTTAAAGTAATCTTATAGACGTCATGAGGTCCACTGCTGTCTGTCCTTATCCCAGGATTCTGTAATGTGATGCGAATGAAATTCTAGGACTTTTTCTGGACAGGATGCCAGTCAAACACTGATTACTTCCACAGCCAAGACTGGTACCCATTTACAGCTAGGTGGATTGGGACATTAGAGATTAAGTTTGGTGTCCCACGACACAGACATAAATGATATAATAAAATATAAATATAATATAATTCTTCATATATTTACTTTCACCAGGTCAGGTATATTTGAGCCTGTGTCCCATTTGTTTGTTGGAATGTTAAGTAGGAGCATTTGAAAACTAATGGACCAACCATGGAAAGTCCGGAAAATCTGCCTGTCTTGGAACAGACAGCATTACATTATTTTAAATTAAAATTCATTTTAAGAAGGAGTGCTGTTGGTCTTAGCAACCTGATGCACTCTGAAAAGTGGTGGGTTGTTTGGCACAGTCAGGTCAAGTCTGGCAGCATGTGCTGGCACCACAAATTGGCACATTCACCACACGAAGGAACACCCAACCTGGATGGGAACCACCCAGGCAAACACCTGGTCCACACCTACCTAGTTTCCCTAAGTAGCCATGTGTTTGACACAAAGTCATTCCAAAGGTCCCCAAGGACTCTCCATGGAGCCAAGGATGAGGATCTTCTTCCACTGCTTTGTTACAGCAGAAGAAAAACAAACTGAGCTCTATACTGGCTCTCAAGACCACTGGTGCTGGTTCCTGTCCCTGGATTTGAAGCATGAAGCAGGCAGGCTTTTGACTCCCGTTGTATGAGATGCCAGTCCATCATAGGTTACGTCCCCAGCCAAGGCCAGTACTCATTTACAGCTGGGTGGACTGGGACAATGCAGATGAAGTGCTTCAGCCAAAGACACAGGTTGTATGACCAAGGTCATACATGTACAGAGAGTCATACAGACAGGTTGTATGACCAAGGTCTACATATTGGTAGCTCAATTCCTTATCCCACTGCATTATCTGCTTTGCTTTGTCTTAATGCTACTTGAAAGTTGATAAGACCCTTTCTATGAACCCTTATGGAAATATTTGTTATTGATGAAGTAACACTCAATTTCATTTTGCTGATGTTCCCTTTCATCTGGCTGAAACAAATGGATGGCTATGGATGGACAAGCTGTCTGCTTGGGTAGTTGCCACTGAGAACCTGAGGTGCTTCCATGGTGTGGTGGATGCGGCAATGGTCCACATCAGCTGTTTCAGGGGCTAATATCACTTTAAAAGAATAGTAATGTCAGACATATCTGTCAGTACTTTCAGAAGTAATCATAATAAATATCATGACACAAACTGACGAAACGTGTATTAAATGAATGATTGGGTCTCAGTGTAATAATACAGATCTGATCGAGATATGTGCAATCTCATAAATTGTAATCTATTTAGAATGCACATCAAAAACATGGTGTAGAGTCGATGTTGTTGCTTTACCTTTGGCTGCAAGAGGTACCATGATTAAGTCTTTGGAAAAGTCCAACACCTCAGGAAAGTGTTGACAGAGTGACTTGACCAGAATATGCAAAAACGTTGACTTTCCATCCACCGTTTTTGTCGTGCTCAACTGCAGGGGACACAATAAGCACACAGACATGAAACACAGCTTGGAAGCATTTGTTGAAATGTGTATTAAAATATTTGCTGGTGGATAAAGTACCTCATTGAGGAAGTTGATCTTAAAGCCTGTCGGCTTGTTACCTTTAGGCTGGCTGTTATTCAAATAGTTCCCCATCGCCAACACAAACTAAAGAATAGAAGAAAACAGAATTTACACAATTTAATTTTTGAATTTCATTTCAAACTGAGCTCTCACTGTGCAGGAAATGGACCACCATGTAGCAAATTTACAGGCCTCGCAACGGGGGACCAATATAATGTAACAAATTTACATTAATTTAATTATTTGGAATGAATGGTACCTCACATGGGTACCATAAAGATGTAACCAAATTGCTCAATTCTAAATCGACTCACACTGGAGCACCATAAGAATGTAGTGAATAAGCAGTTAAACTCACAAATTGAATTAGATTGAACTAGGCCCCATCTGACGAGTCACCAAAATAATTAACAATTTAGGGTTTAATACTTATTATTTAATTATTACTCGGGGCACCACCTATTTGAAGCATAGGTACTTTAATTTAAACATTCATTAATTTATTAGTCTCAATTTAATTAATCGGTCTCTGATCTGAAAGTCTGAATTCTACAATACGATTAACCAAAGGTTTCCTTCTGAACACAAAATGAACCACAGCAGAAATATTTACAATTTATTTACAAGTATACAAGAAATGAACAGTTTACTGGCATTTTTGTGGACAGTGATTAAACAAGTTCATTCATGGAAACAATTTTCTTACTCACTCATGAGATGTTGGAAGAGAGTGAGAGATAGAACTTAAAGACTTTAAGTAAATAAATCTGATTAGAATTTAGAGATGAAATTTGAAGCCAATTATTAAGAAAAATCTTAAACATATGAATATGTTTAAAAGGAAGACACATTGTATCCATTGACAGCAAACCCTTTTCCTGGAACCTTTAACTGGGTCACTTAGCTTACACATTGAAGAGGTGGTTCGGAGTGATCCGTCCATCCATCCGTCATGCTCACTTGGGTCAAGGGGTTAACTCAGCGGTCTCCCCAGGCGATCCCAAAGGCTTGTGGCTGGCTTTACCGACGGGTTGGCCGATGGTTTGAAATCAGCACCGTCGTCAGCTTGCAGGAACCCAGAGGTGGAAGGTGTTTGTTGGAAATGGTTTCTGGTAGCTTTTAAAAATTTGTTGGCCAGATTAAAAGTCTTTGTGAATTTAGGAAAAGTTAAACCATTGGAAAATTTCAAAAAGGAAATGTCGCTGTCCTGTAATTTCGCTATTATTTTAAAAAGTTCAGCTCGGAAGTTCTCTTAAAAATTCAAAAGACTTGATGCACCTTAAAGTGTCAGGTTAAAACTTTACGTTTTTTGAAGAATAAAGGATGAATCAATCAATCAACTTTTTTTTTATATAGCGCCAAATCACAACAAACAGTTGCCCCAAGGCGCTCTATATTGTAAGGCAAGGCCATACAATAATTATGAAAAACCCCAACGGTCAAAACGACCCCCTATGAGCAAGCACTTGGCTACAGTGGGAAGGAAAAACTCCCTTTTAACAGGAAGAAACCTCCAGCAGAACCAGGCTCAGGGAGGGGCAGTCTTCTGCTGAGACTGGTTGGGGCTGAGGGAAAGAACCAGGAAAAAGACATGCTGTGGAGGGGGGCAGAGATCGATCACTAATGATTAAATGCAGAGTGATGCATACAGAGCAAAAAGAGAAAGAAACAGTGCATCATGGGAACCCCCCCCACAGTCTACGTCTAAAGCAGCATAACCAAGGGATGGTCCAGGGTCACCTGATCCAGCCCTTGGAATGAATGAAGCCATGTGGTAGCTTTAGCTAGCTTAGGTTAGCTTAGCATGGGGCCTTGTTGAGCCAAAAATAAAAAGCATTTAAGAAAGGAAGAGAGAAGAGGAAGCTGGAAGAGCCAAAAGAGAAGAGCAAGAGAAAGCGAGAGAAGGGCTCTGTTCTAACTTTTTAAGGGGGACTGACATCCCCAAACTCCGCCCATTTAGGGTGTGTAATCTCACAGAAAACTTCATGTCTTCACAGGGCAAACCCAAATGATTCAACTATTTAAACACATTAACTATTTTGGTATAATATTGTTCTAAGACACTCGAATGGATACACATTATTAATCGTCACTTAAACACATCCTTTGGATAACAGAATATTTCACCATCAACCTATTGATAACGCAGAAAGATCACACTTAAACACACATCAGTTGCAATGGACACATGTCAATAAAATGAAATGATTATATGCAAAGCATTTCGTTTGATTAATCAATATGAGCAACATTAGAAGTTTTTATATATGAATAAAATAATACTGATCTAATTCTTTTTTTTAAAACAAAAGGTCTTTTCCTTTGCTTAGGCCTACAGATAAAAGCTGATTGTCAAGACAAAGTTTTATGGCCACATGCTATCATGGGGAAGGTCCTCTGGCAGTGTGGAGAGGTTCTAGCCTTGGGTGAAGTCATAAAATTTGGGTTCTCCTGGCCTGGAGAAACTCAGATTCTGACGTGAAGCCATTATAATGTCATGTATCTCATAATGACCGGAATTTAACCGATAAACCAAGCAAGGGCTCCTTTTGAAGAACTTCAATTTATAGTTCTGTTTTTGGCTGTGACGCACAGTTTGGAGGCCCAAAGGGGGGTCTCAGGCTTATCTTCCAAATCTCCAGATGACTTAGGAATTTCTCAACTTAGAAGGAAAACACAGTCTTTGTCTGCAGTCAAAACTCATGTGTTGTGTGTTGGGGGGGGGCGTGGCTGGATGTTTTGGTGTTCTTTTCTTTTCTTTGCTCTCCAGGTGGCATGAGGGCTGATTTGTCTGTGAAGAAGGTGCTGGCTGAAGAGTCTTCACCCTCATCAACATCATGGAAAGCACCTGTGATCGGTGCTCACGTGCAACCTGGACGACTTGCAGCTGAAGCAGATAATTGGATGGCGTTCTGCATTTAAGTCATGTGTGATTCAAGCAGAACTGCCGGGAAATCGACCTTGTGACGTTCGTTTGTGAGACACTGAGGACCGCGCCTGGGTTTGACACATCGAGCCCGTGAAGCAGGGAGGGGTGAGGACACATGCTGTCAGCACACACGAAAGGTAATTAAGTGTTTAGGTACTTGTTGATAGTAACTTGGTGTTTTGTTACACAGTATACTGGAATTGTAAAGAGAATTGCGCAGTTTGCTTCTCACTGCTGTGGCGTGAAGGATAAGTGATCCTCCACTTGTTGTGAGAAGCTGCTCATTTGCATAAAGTAAAAAAAGGACACTGACCTGAGTGTGTTGCTGGCAGCATGTGTTTATTGGAAGATATAGTTGTATCTGTTGACTTACCTCACCGTCTCTTTGCTTCACAGAGAATCAGTTTGTCGTGTCCACCTGGGGGGTGTTTGGCGGTGGTAGGAAGTCCAGGAGCGCCGGCTTTAATCCTTGCGGGCGCTGGAGAGCGAGCCGCGGATCACTCCACCAGAGGGACGTTGTTTTTTATGTTTTTACACTTTTAAACACAGGTGTATAATAAATAGTTTTTGTTTGGAACCGCTTTCTGGTTATTTTTAGCGCTGGGTCCTGTCTGACGCAGGTTCGCTCCTCAATCCGCGTCGACACATAACAGAATTTCCCGGCCATTCCATAATGGACCCAGTGGCGGTTCCTTTTGCCGAAAAGATTCAAGAACACTTGGAGAAAATATGGGAGCAATTACAGCACCTCGCAAATCAAATTAAACAAACAGACGCCCGTGTTACGGAGCTTGCAGCTCAAGCCGTTCCGCTTCCTGCAGCGCCAGCTGCGGCATCATCGATACCAAGGCAGATAACTCCGTCACCCAAAGATTCTGTGTTTGAACCGATCATTTGTCATCCGGAGCCCTATGCGGGAGACGTCGAAGCTTGTGCTTCGTTTCTGATGCAATGTTCTCTGGTTTTTGCTCAGCGACCGGCTTCCTTCTTTTCTGATGGAAGTCGTGTTTCGTATGTGACAAATTTGCTCCGAGGTGACGCCTTAGCTTGGGTCACAGCGTTGTGGAGTAACAACTCGCCATTGTTAGGGTCCTTTAAGGATTTCTCCCGGGAGTTCCGACTGGTTTTTGACCATTCGGTGAAAACGAATACCGTTGCTCAACGGTTGCTGAATCTCAGGCATGGGAGGCAGAGTGCGGCGGAGTATTCCGTGGACTTCCGGATTTTTTCTGCTCAATCAGGTTGGAATGCCGCAGCATTACGGGGCGTGTTTGTAGACGGGTTAAATGAGTCATTAAAAGACGAGCTGGCGGTCCGTGATGAGCCAAACGATTTAGACGAGCTAATATCGCTGGTGATTCGTCTAGATGATCGGATGAAGGAGCGTGGACGCGAGAGAGGACGCCCATCAGAGCGTTTTTTTTTGTCTCGGGGCTTTCCCCGACACAAAGCTGGGCCGCCTCTTCTTCGCCCCACTGAGGCTCCTCCGACGGGACCTCCGGCTCCTCCTATTGATGAGCCCATGCAGCTCGGACGAGTCGAGATTCCTGTATTGCCCCGACACGAAAGCGTCAAGAGAAATAACGGTGACGTAACTCCAAGTGTTCTTGGACAGGCAAAAGAACCCACATTAAAAAAAAAAAAAAAAATTTTAGCACACGTAAATGTTTTGTTTTCTTTAATCAGGGGTTATACTTGTTTGGGGAGGTAGGGGCGTATCTGGTGGAGTGATAGGCGGTTGGAAGCACGCCTGGGCTCACTTACCTGTCAATTTTGTATGTGTTTTTAGGTATTTTCTGTTTGGGTTGTTGGGTCGTTTTTGTTTTGTTGTTTTTATTTCTCTACATTCCTAACCCCACCCTCACTTGCCCGTGGACCGCTTGTCTTGTGGGTTGTGGGGTGGTGCAGGTTGGTCACGCTGAGCATTCTCAGAAGACCTCTGCACCTAGGGGGGGGGGTGTTAGAGGCGTTCTTTTTGGTTTGGTTAAGGCCCGGTTCCACTCCAGCCTCGGTGAGCCGTTGGACCGATTGTCATGGGTGTTGCCGGGGTGTGGTGCAGCGGAGACATGCCTCAGTCGGAGGGGTGGGCCGATCTGTTGCCGTTTGCCATTTCGGTGGTTCCACCCCTCCCGAGTGGCTGGGGTATGGTCGAGTTGGGGCGCCGGACGTATTTCCGGTTTTCCGCTGCGCTTTGGGGTTGGAGCTGGGTTAGTTTTTACCTGTTCCCTTCTCCGGCTTAATATTTTGAGCTGTTCGCCAAAATAGAGCCGCCAAAGAGCTCTGGGAGGGACCTGGGGTCTTTCGGGGTGCCGGGGAGGGCAACAGGGTTTATGGTCGTTTTATATCCCCCCGGGGTTGTTTTTGGTTGTCCTCCGGGGGTTGGTTTTTGGTTTTATTTTGTTTCCTTCCGGGTTCCGCCTCCAGGGTTGATGGGACGGTCCTCTGGGGGGGGAATTGGCTTGGGACCGACCGGCCAAGTGTGACCGGATCTGGGGTTCCGGGGTTGTGGGGAGGGTGCCTCCTGGGGTTGATGATACGGTCCCCTGGGGGGCACCGTTTCACTCCATGTATACCTGGGGACCTTTGTGGGATCACGGTTTTGGCTGTTCCTCCTGGAACTGGCAATGAAGGCCTTCTGAGGGGGGGGTTGGGCTCTGCAGGTCATTCTGGGGGGGTTGTTTGTTATTTTTCTTTTATGCATCTGCGTTTGTACTGTGTTGTGGGACTGTGTTGGGTTTTTGTGTTTGGGAGTTTTTCTTTTCCTCCCGGGGTTTGATGGGACGGTCCCCTGGGGAGGTTTTGGGTGGGTTTTATGTTTTTTTTTTTGTGTGAGTGGACTTGTTCTGGGGAATGTTTTGGGGCTTTTGTTGATTCCAGCCGGCCTTCCAGCTGCGGTGCCTGTCTTGCCGTCTGCTTCCTGACGTGGACCCCGGAGGGAGGGGCTGTTCTCGGGCCTGGTCTGTTCGGTCGCCGGGAGGCTTCCCGTTGATGGGGGGGTACTGTTGTGTGTTGGGGGGGGCGTGGCTGGATGTTTTGGTGTTCTTTTCTTTTCTTTGCTCTCCAGGTGGCATGAGGGCTGATTTGTCTGTGAAGAAGGTGCTGGCTGAAGAGTCTTCACCCTCATCAACATCATGGAAAGCACCTGTGATCGGTGCTCACGTGCAACCTGGACGACTTGCAGCTGAAGCAGATAATTGGATGGCGTTCTGCATTTAAGTCATGTGTGATTCAAGCAGAACTGCCGGGAAATCGACCTTGTGACGTTCGTTTGTGAGACGCTGAGGACCGCGCCTGGGTTTGACACATCGAACCCGTGAAGCAGGGAGGGGTGAGGACACATGCTGTCAGCACACACGAAAGGTAATTAAGTGTTTAGGTACTTGTTGATAGTAACTTGGTGTTTTGTTACACAGTATACTGGAATTGTAAAGAGAATTGCGCAGTTTGCTTCTCACTGCTGTGGCGTGAAGGATAAGTGATCCTCCACTTGTTGTGAGAAGCTGCTCATTTGCATAAAGTAAAAAAAAGGACACTGACCTGAGTGTGTTGCTGGCAGCGTGTGTTTATTGGAAGATATAGTTGTATCTGTTGACGTACCTCACCGTCTCTTTGCTTCACAGAGAATCAGTTTGTCGTGTCCACCTGGGGGGTGTTTGGCAGTGGTAGGAAGTCCAGGAGCGCCGGCTTTAATCCTTGCGGGCGCTGGAGAGCGAGCCGCGGATCACTCCACCAGAGGGACGTTGTTTTTTATGTTTTTACACTTTTAAACACAGGTGTATAATAAATAGTTTTTGTTTGGAACCGCTTTCTGGTTATTTTTAGCGCTGGGTCCTGTCTGACGCAGGTTCGCTCCTCAATCCGCGTCGACACATAACATCATGTTTTTGTTGAGATAGCATTAATGTATTTATTTAATTAGGGTAAATCAAGGCCATGCGCTACAACCATCAGCCAGCAGTACACTAAACAAAGTGTAGAAACAAATATTTTTGAATGCTACAGCACAAGAGCACACACCAACACCTTCCAATCAACTTCTCCTGTGAGGGGTGGCGCCAGGATTTGATAGATCAGAGCGCATCGTGGCATACGGAGGTGACAGCCAAGGTTGGTGTGCACACTTGATATTATAGCAAACAGATGTTTTGCTGCCTTCAATGGCATCTAATGGTTTATGAGATGGGGGGCCTATAGAGATTCAATTAGAAACTCCAACTTACCATGACTAGATAGTCCCCCAAAGATTGTCTGTACCAAATTTCAGAAAACTCATTGAGCGGTTTTCAGAAATTGATTAACGACGCACAAACCAGCACTATCCGTGAATTGTGATGGCATTAGTCCTATGGTCTAAAGGATTAAAAAGTAATCAGTCAATTTTAGCTTGGACTGCAGTAGAAGGCATTATACTTTAGAGTAAATCCAGATAAAGGGGTGTTATATGGGCAGATCATTTTTGACTATTTCTGTCCATTTCAAAAGAACAGTAATCAAGGAAAGTCTGAGAGCAGGGGGAAACTTGGTGCCTCCTTTGCTTTCTCTAGCCACTGAGGCACCTGCTTGTTGGATCACACCCAGAGAAATGCACCGCATGGCCAAAATGTCATTAGCTGAGGATCTCTCATAATGCAAGTGATGCTCCTTATCCGCATTCACCAAGGATCCTTCAAAAAAAGCTAGTACCAAAGACATCTAGCTAGCTTAGGCCACTTGTTAGCATCCAAGTCTCATAAACATACAGTAAGACAGGAAGGACCCAGCCCAAAAGACTTGGATCTTTGTTCTCCTGCAAACACATCGGCATTGTTAAACACCCCTGTCCAACCACCTCATCACACCATAAGTTTTTCCGACATTTCTTGATCTAAAATAAGTGAATGTGGTTACAAGCTGAACACTTTTGCTGCATACAGATACACTTCTGACAACTTCATAGGGGAGACTCTATAATTCCGATTTGGTTCATAAGAAATATGCACATTTGATACAAATGATTCTGGCTTGATTTTACATTGCTTTGAACTCTACCATTACATACAATTCAGCTAATTCAGATTTCTTCATATATCGTGAGTAAGGAAAGAACCTGACCAGCACTTGATTAGTTGGGTTCAATCTTACTTTCTCAGCTGTTGTCTGTCCATTAAGACACATTGCATGGAATTTGTTTGTTGGGTTGGACAGGCTTACATACCTCCAGTATCTTAGCCAGCTTCTTGCTGGTCTTCAACTCCAAAGAGGCCTTGTAGATGCAGTCATATGCTCCCCTTAACTCCTCTGTCTTCTCCTGCAGGGAGCCCTTGAAGAGGAGGCTCTGCAGACGGATCTTGTACTCTGGCACTGATAACATCTGTTGGCGAACACGAGGATTGGTGATAGACATTTGGTACATGCACACTCAAAGTCCTGCAGGTCAAGTAAGATGGCGGCATATGCACAGGCTGTGGCTTCTCTTTCTATGGACAATACGGTGTTTTCGCATAGGTTTTGGTGTTTTTATTTTTGTAAGTTTTTATCTTCATTGTGTTGTGTTTCTCATCTGAGCCAGACATACAGCCGTGGGTTTCTGCTCAACATTGGCAGAAATACATTCTTTAACCTAAACCAAGAGAACGAGGAAGTGCTACATGTCTGCACTCTGTTCCGCAAGCCCGGTCCAGCCCTGACTGCCATTCTTGTACCTCATCCAGAGTGGAGACGCCACATATGGCATGAGAGGAAACAGAGAAATGTTGAGCATGGAGGTATCCTAGCTAGTTTAGCTGCTAGACCTCAAAAGCCAGCCAACCCAACCATTGTGTTGGCCGACATACGCTCCCTGGAAAGTAAAATGGACTACATACAGCTTTTACAGACTACACAGATGAATGTGAGAGACTGTTGTGTTTTTGTTTTTACGTAAACATGGCTAAACAGCAGCGTCTTGGAGAGCGCCATTCAGCTCGAGCAGCTAGCATACTACAGAGTGGACAGAGGCCTCATCAAAGGAGCTCTGTGCTTACATCAACAATGCCTGGTGTCGGAACGCTGTTGTGGTTAACAAGCACTCCTCATCGCTACTGGAGCTTATGATCATCAAGTGCCGGCCGTTCTACCTAGCGAAGGAATTTACAGCTGTTATGATCACCACAGTATACCCCAAATTCCAATAACAACATCAGGAGTGAGGCACTGAATGAACATTTCCACCACATCAGTGAACAGCAGACAGCATGTAAAACTTTAACCACATAAATCCCAAGACTGTCTTTCCAAACTACAACAATACATAGACTTTCCCACTCAAGGAAATAACACTCTGGATCACGTCTACACCTTCTAGAAGAAAGCTTAAGGCCCCCTGACACTTGCACAACTTTGATTCACGCACTCGTATGCAGTATTTCATACTGGTGAGTAAACTTGCTGTGACCCGGTATAGACTGAACGTGAGATGTGTGCCGCTGCCTGCAAGTGCGCAAAGAGAATTTTGAAATGTTCAAAAAAATCTCTCACGCATCAAAGTCGTGCAACAAATGTGAAATGGCTGTGAACACTGAGCGATCTACTCGCCAACACCATGTCTTGATGAACGTTGATGCTTGATGGTTGCATGAGATGGCATGTATAGCTCGTCAGGTTGAATAAAGAGGAAGTGAACAGTGTGAGGGGTTGTGTCAGCGCACTGCATCATAAACATATTTTTACAGCTGCACACAAGAAGGAAAGAACATGTAATTGTTTTACCAAGCCATGACAAAATAAACATGACAAATAATTACCTTCTTAGATGGCTCCAAATGGTTTCTCCACAGTGCGCAAGCAAGAAAAGCAGTGGCTGGATTGCTCTTCTGTGATTCCGGAAGTGACTGGAAGCATTTTCAACAGCTAACTCGGACAGAAAATGATTAATCCACTACAAAATAATTATTTTATATATGCAGCGCACAACGTGTGGCAACCAGTGGAACAAAGGGCAGTGTGCAGCTGAGAACACAGCGTGTGGGATCGTCACGACAATGTGCGTGCAAGTGCACGGATCAAAGTCATGCAAGTGTCAGGGCACAAGGTTTTTACCCTCCCCCACCTTCTTGCCTCAGACCACATCACTGTCATGCTAATATCAGCATAAAGACCACTGGTTAAAGTCACCAAACTGGTTCAGAAGGAGGTACAAGTATGGCCAGAGGGGTCTGTTGAGGCATTTCAGGACTGCTTTAACACCACAGACTGGGAGATGTTCAAGCAAGCTGTCTCCCAGAACTCCACCATCGACCTCCAGGAGTACATGGACTCCATCACTGCCTACATCACCAAATGCATTGATGATGTAACAACCCTCAAGAACCTCACTGCTTGAGCCGATCAGAAGCCGTGGCTGACAGTAGAGCTCTACAGGCTTCTGAAGGCTCAGAAGTCTGCGTTCAAAGCAGGAGTCCAGGCCTGCCTGAGGACAACAAGGGCCAACATGTCACGCAGCATCAGGGAGGTTAAGGGGTGTTTAATCACTGTCCACAAAAATGCCAGTGAACAGGTGATCATACTGTCAATGGAGGACAGTGTTAGAAGAACGCTCAGCAGGATCAACACTCACAAAGCTGCTGGTACAGAGAATATAGTTGGCCATGTTCTGAGGAAATGTGTGGGAGAACTAGCAGATGGCTTCACATACATCTTTAACATCTCACTGAGTCATGCAGTTGTCCCCAAATGCCTCTTGGCCACCATCATCATCCCAGTTCTAAAGAAGTCTTCACCCCCTGGCTTCAGTGACTACCGTCCAGTTGCACTCACCCCCATCCTCATGAAGTGCTTCGAACCGCTAATCATGGTGCACATCAAGTCTGTGCTCGCCTCCCCACTAGACCCCTTCCAGTTCACGTATCGGTTCAATTGCTTGTTCGAAGATGCCATCGCCACCACCCTCCACCCAGCCCTTCCACATCTGGATGATAAAGACTCATATGTCAGAATGCTGTGCACTGACTTCAGCTCAGCTCAGCAATCATCCCCCAACAGCTGATAGGTCAAACTGAACTGGCTGGGACTGAACACCTCACTGTGCAACTGGCTACTGGACTTCCTGACAGGGAGACCACAGGTGGTGCGGGTCAGCAGCAACACATCCAACATTGTCACCTTGAACATGGGGGCTCCTCTGGGATGTGTGCTGAGCCCCCTCCTCTTCACCCTGCTGACCCAGGACTGCACACCGCTGCACAACACCAACCTCCTCATCACAACGGTGGCGGGTCTCATCAGCAACAACAATGAGACCAACTACAGGAATGAGGTGAACCACCTGACCTCATGGTGTGAGCACAACAACCTATCAAATTAAATAGCTTTTTTTTTTTTACTCTGTATTGTCTGGGAGACTGCGAGTAATGGAATTTCAATTCTCAATATCCCTGTGTATGCATTGCAGTATTAACAAATTTTGACTTTAACAAATTTTGAATTAACAAAGTTGACTTGACTTGACTGAATCACAGAAACCAGCCACTCTGTACCCCATAAGAACTATACCTGCAGCACAAACAGGTCTGGTTCACTGAGTTTGCCAGAGTCGTCTCTGTACTCTTCATATTTTTTCAGTTCTTCCGCATCAGGAGCATAAAGCAGCAGCTGTTTGATGTGAGAAGACTCCAGTCTGTCATTAGTCATGGTCATCAAAATTTTACGTAGCTCTCCAGGAGACAACTTTAGGTGGGCTATCAGGATAGCTGGAAGTTAAGGGAGTAAAGTTGAGGATTAAAATTTTGAGCATGAACCAAAAAAAAAGTTCAGATGTCTGGATTTAAACCAAAAACACGCAGCAGCAAGAAAGAAAAAGCAGAAGAACAAAGTGAGAGAGGAAAACTACCAAAGCATCCTCACATTCATTTGCTTAACTATTTTAGTTTAACTGCTAGTCAAGTTAAAAAATAATGTGCTTATATGGTGCATCCGGAAAGTATTCACAGCGCTTCACTTTTCCACATTTTGTTATGTTATACCCTTATTCCAAAATGAAGGTTCTACTCACAACACCCCATAATGACAACATGAAAAAAGTTTTATTTTATTTTTATTTATTTATTTATTTGCTAATTTATTAAAAAAAATCAAAACTAAGAAATCACATGTACATAAGTATTCACACCCTTTGCTCAATATTTTGTTGATGCACCTTTCGGCAGCAATTACAGCCTCAAGTCTTCTTGAATATGGGCCACTCAAGGACATTCACAGAGTTGTCCTGAAGCCACTCCTTTGATATCTTGGCTGTGTGCTTAGGTTCAATGGCCCGCTGAAAGATGAACCGTCACCCCAGTCTGAGGTCAAGAGCGCATTGGAACAGGTTTCCATCCAGGATGTCTATAAATTGCTGCATTCATCTTTCCCTCAATCCTGACCAGTCTCCCAATTTCTGTCACTGAAAAACATCCCCACAGCATGATGCTGCCACCACCGTGCTTCACTGTAGGGATGGTGCCTGGTTTCCTCCAAATATGACACCTGGAATTCACGCCAAAGAGTTCAATTTTTGTCTCATCAGACCAGATAATTTTGTTTTCTCATGGTCTGAGAGTCCTTCAGGTGCCTTTTGGCAAACTTCAGGTGGTGTTGTGTGGGCCGCTGAAGAGGAGGTACTGCTGGCCCACCACCACCAGAGGGCACCCTGTCTGGAGTGCGGGCTCCAGGCACCAGAGGGCGCTGCCACCTCACAGAAGCAGCCGGGGTGACAGCTGTCACTTATCGCCTACAACAGCTGTCACCAATCATCTGATCAGCAGTGGTATATCAGCAGGACGACATCTCCACCTCTTTGCCGAGATATCGCTCTACCTAGAAGGTACCGTACTCAGCCGACTGTGTTGTCTTTTTTGACATTAACCCTTTGTTACTTTTGTGCGTTAAATAGCAGACATTCTTCCAACGAGAGGTGGAGGTGGTTTTCCCGCCATACGGGTTGCTGGGTGCAAACGCACCCACATTTAACTGTTTTTGTTCCTCGCCAGCAGTACCAGATCCGACACGCGGAGGCAGTGGCCACCTGGGAGTTCGGGACTTGGCGGCTCTAGTATTCCCGGGGTTCGGTGGCGGAGGAAATCGTGTGGTTCCGGTTCTGCTTTGGACAGGCGTTTCTTATCTTCGAGCCTGCCCATGTGACATATTTTTGTGAATTGACTTCTTTGTCTATTGTTGTAATCCGTTGTGTTTGTTGTGCTTATTCACAACAGTAAAGTGTTGTTATTTGACTTCCTCCAGTGTCCGTTCATTTGCGCCCCCTGTTGTGGGTCCGTGTTCCTACACTTTCACAACAGGTGGGCTGCGATGTGCTTTTTACTAAGGAGTGACTTCCATCTGGCCACTCTGTCATACAGGTCTGATTGGTGGATTGCTGCAGAGATGGTTGTCCTTCGCCTCTCTCCACAGAAGAATGGAACAACAATCACTCAGTTTAGATGGGTGGCCAGCTCTTGGAAGCATCCTGGTCAGGGCTTAATTTGAGGGGGAGCAAGCCGGAGCGTGCTCCAGAACCTCGGACGCGTGCTCCGGAACCTCTGACGTTGGCTCCGCCAGCTATTTATACTGGATCCGTGATCCGCCACCTCTCTTGACTAACAAAATATTTTTTAAAAATCACCGCGATTGCTCTCACTGCCAATCACACCGCCGCCCTCCTGTCTGCTGTGCAGAATTGCGCCAAATCTGGCAACAGGTCCAGAGGCTACACTCGCTGTTTTGATCCGGATGTTGACCGTAGCCGCAGAGCTCCGTGGCCACCGAGAGAGGACTTGGATTCTTTGCGGGTCCCGCATCCGTACCCCCGAAGGCAGTGAGTGAAGGGAGAGCCGCGCATTGTGTTCTGCGTGTGTCTGTTTATAATCTTCTCGCACAGAAGAAAAAAGAGAGTGTTTACACAAGAGAGAAAAGTGAGAAAATGTTAATGCCTGTTTGAGAAAAGTGTGTAGTGAGGGGTTTTACAGCCTTAAAACATCTATAATAAGTGTAAAAAATAGCGCTACTTCGCGGATTTCGTTTGTCGTGGGTTATGCCGCGTTCACACCGGGCGCGATTAGACGCTACAAATTCGCGGGGGTCACGTGGCGACGGACGCGCCTCCTTCGCCCGGTGTGTCGCTCTGCTTGGGTGGACTTTCGCTGCGAAAATTCGCCCGGTGCGTCATCAAATAGGAGGAGCTTCCATTCCGCTCGGCGTCAAGTCATCATGACGGACCTTGATCACACGGAGCGAGTTGTTGTGAAAAGCTCCCAGTACAGAGAGTATCATTATTTGCTGCAGGAGCTGCGTCTGGATGACGGTCGCTTTCAGTGGTCCTTCCGCCTCTGCGGGATCCAGTTTGAGGACCTCCTGTCCCGTTCACGCGCGCACATGTAAACAATTAAAAAAAGAAACTCCGCTGCTTGCTGCAACTCGCTCCTCCCCCAAAAAACTCTGTCATAATTGTGTTTAGAAACCAGTCACCATTTGTTTTATTATACATCTGTGTAGTTAATTAATAAAATATTCTCCACACAGACGATTCGCTCGCGCGCGCACGTAAAAAAAACGCGGTTTGCTGTGGGGCTGCTCCTCGCTCTTTCCCCCCCAAAAAACTGTCATAATTGTCTTTAGAAACCAGTCACCATTTGCTTTATTATACATCTGTGTAGTTAATAAGTAAAATAATCTCCATGGATGATTCCCTCGCGCGCGCACGTAAAATAAAAATAAAAAGAAACTCTGCTCCTGCTACTGTGGGCTGCTGCTTGCTCCAAAAACTGATTGTGAAATAAAGGACAAAAGAGACATAAGTCCTGCTCACAGGCTGCTACCAGATACAGGACATGTTCACATATTCAGTCAAACTCCAGACATCTCCACGTCACTACATATTCAGTCCCTGATTGGTCATCGAGGCGCGACGAGACGAAAAAGTTCAGATTTTCAACTTGGGGAGGAGGGCAACACGACGTGACGTGATGCAATATTGCGCCACAAACGCACAAAACGCTCAAAATCGCTTCACTCGCGTTGCTTCACTCGCGTCGCGCTGCGCGGTTTGGCGCCAAAACGCGTCCTTACATAGGGATTACATGGCAACCTGTGGCTGCAGTCGCTCGCGTCACGCCCGGTGTGAACGCGGAGAACATAACTCCCGCAATAAACGAGGGACCACTGAGGAATTTGTACTCTATCCGGATTTGGTGTGACTAATGTTAGGCCTACAATACATGCCCAGTTTATTTTCGGTGTGGCACACAGCGTTGTACACAAGCCCCCTTCTTTTTTTTCTGCACCACAGCCACCCATCCTCTGCGCTCCGGGACCTCCCACTTTACAAATTAAGCACTGATCCTGGTGGATTCAAACTTCTTCCATGGATGATGGAGGCCACTGTGCTTATTGAGACTTTCATCAAAGTAGAAAAGTTTCTGTACCCTTTCCCAGATTTGTGCCTCGAGACACTCCTGTGTCGGGGGTCTACAGACAATTCCTTTGACTTCATGCTTGGTTTGTGCTCTGACATGCACTGTCAACTGTGGGACCTTATATGTAGACATGATATGTAAATCATGTCCAATCAACTGAATTTACCCCAGGTGGACTCCAATTAAGCCATAGAAACATCTCAAGGATTTTCAGTGGAAACAAGATGCACCTGAGCTTAATTTTGAGCTTCATGGCAAAGGCTCTGAATATTAATGTACATGTGATTTTAGTTTTTTGTATTTTTAATAAATTTGCAAAAATCTCAACAAAACCTTTTTCACATTGCCATTATGGGGTGTTGTGTCTAGAATTTTAAGGAAAAAAATTCATCCATTTTTTCCACAATGACATAAATTGAAATTGAAATGTGTAAAAACCCAAGGTTGAGTAGACTTTCTATAGCCACTATAGCCACAAGAAACAAAATTACTACAATCATATGCTATGGACAAAAGCTGCAATTATTAATCAATTATTAAAATGAATCAGGTATGTTGTTAATCAATTAATTGTTCTGAGTCTAAATTCCACATTTCAGCTTCTTAAAAGTAATTTAAAAATTACTTTACTCCTCTCTGACAGTAAACTGAGTATCTTTGGGTTGTGAACAAAGCAAGACATTTAAACATGTTATCTTGGGCTTTGAGGTGCACTGATGAACATTTTTCACCATTTTCAGACATTACATGGATCAAATAATGAACTGATTAATCCAGAAAATAATCTACAGATTAATCAATAATTACTTTTTACACTTAGTCTTTGTCTTCTTCATACTCACACGCATTGTAGGCCTTCTTATGGGAAAGTATTTCAATCACATTTTTCTTCTTGAAGGTTTCCAGCTCAGGGGGCGGCTCTGGAGTCGAAACTGCAACATGGGAAGAACATTGTGAAGAAAACTCTTAATGAGGTAGAGGAGTGTTACATGTTAGTTAGTTGACATGTTAAACTGCAAATAAGGTGGAGATAATAACAGTCGGGTGTCAAACAGGTCTGTTGACTAAATGATTTTGATAGAGATGTAAAAATCTCTGATGATGGTGATGATGATGGCTACTTGTCCTTTAACAGCACCAACTCACCACCAATTTCTTAATTGTACAGAAAATAAAAATCTTAGAAAATGTGATGCAAAATTATGTTTGACTATCAAATCAGTCATAATCATAACAAGGGAGCAGGATAGGAAAAAAACGAAAAATTCCTTTGTCCCTCAGGCCATCAGACTGTACAACTCCTCACTCAGGGGGAGGAGGAGTAACAGGAAGACAGAGGACGGGAAGGAGAGGAACAGTAGTAACCAGTTAACCCATATTGATCAGTATGTCTGGTATTTATATTGTGTACAGTGGTCCCTCGCTATAATGTGGTTCACCTTTCGCAGCCTTGCAGTTTCGCGGATTTTTATTTATTTATTTATTTATTTTTACAGCACATTGTGTTCTGCGTCCTCATCAAGCAGGCCGGTCGCGGCACCACGAAGGTAGGGCACGCGCATTGTGTTCTACGAGCGCCAACAACTACCCAAAACTGTGTTCTTCACTCGGAAAAAGACACCTGCACCGAGGTGTCACTCAGTGGAAAAAGGCACGACAGCGGAGCGGCGCCAGGACGAAGAGGCGCGATCAGAGGAACTGTGAAATACTGGTCAGTCACTATTAATAATTTCTTATGTGTCCAACCTCGTAGGTTGATCATTAAAATTAAATTTGTTAGTTCTAAAAGCCATCATAATTATTTATAGGAAAACGTTCTATTTTTATTTCTCAAACAAATGTTTGGGCCTGAAAACAGGTTGGTCTTATTTTTCTACTAAGGTTTGAACTTTGAGAGTGTTTACACACGAGAGAAAAGTGAGAAAATGTTAATGCCTGTTTGAGAAAAGTGTATAAAGTGTGTAGTGAGGGGTTTTACAGCCTTAAAACGTCTATAATAATTGCAAAAAATAACGCTGACTACTTCGCAGATTTCGCTTATCGTGGGTTATTTTAGAACGTAACTCCTGCGATAAACGAGGGACCACTGTATTTATATTTATATTTGCAAACTGTCTTTTTTACTTTCACTTTTGATACTCTGTGTGCTTCTTACCCTGTGTGCTGCTACACAATGCTGCTGGAACCTCAGTTTCCCTGAGGGAGTCTTCCCAAGGGATCAATTAAACTCTATCTAATGTAATTTAACCTAATCTAGGAAGCACACACTGAGACAACGTGAAGATAGTTATGGTTGACCAATATGGGCTTTTCAATTATCAATGCAGTGGATGGCCAATATGGTGTTATGAGATATAACGCAACAATTTAATAATAAATAAAGTCCAAAATAGCTGCACTCAAACAAGCTATTATTTCAGATGGCCTCTGTTTGCATCACCTCTGTTCAGATCTTACAGTTTTCTGTATTTTATTTTGTTGCCTCCACTGTTTCAAAATGCCCATTCCCTCTATTTTAAGGCACCAGTCTGCACATAAATTGACACAAGGGAGTCCAAGCATGTTTCCATAGTAGCCGCGGTGACAAACCCACTTGTCACACAATGAAGACCAGTTATCTCAAACTTCCTTTAATTCAATTGATTTATTTGCCGTCCAGTTAATGTTGGGAAAGTGTAGTGACACGGACCCACAACAGGGGGCGTAAATGAACGGACAATGAAAGAGTCGAATATGAACACTTTACTGTTGTGAATGAGCACAACCACAATACAGAGGAATACAGAATTTTGCAAACACTCAATCCACAAAGGTGACGTGTGGGCAGGCTCGAGGATAGAAGACGTCTGTCCTGAGAAGAACCGGAACCACACGATTTCCTCCGCCACCAAACCTGGAGAATACTGGAGCCGCCAAGTCCCGAGTCCCCAGGTGGCCACCGTCTCCGAATGTCAGATCTGGTACTGCTGGCGAGGAGCAGAAACAATAAGCTGTGGGTGTGTGCACACCCAGTAGCAACAATGGTGGAGAGTCCACCTCCACCTCTCACACACACTCGTGCAGCTCCTGTCTCAAACACTTATCTGGCTGGGGTGTGAAGCGAAGCCGTCGCTGATTACGCCAATCTCCCAGATAAGGCACTCCACAGGAAAACAGCTGTAAAACAAGTTCAGACTAAGACACAGTTAGTTTTAAGGCTGAGAATATTACCTTCACAGGTCAATGATATCTCGGCAACAAGGTGGAGATGACGTCCGGTTTTTATGGAGTGGTATGATGAAGTGTAGATGGGTGACAGCTGTCATGAGATAATGAGTGACAGCTGTCACCCCCGGCTGTGTCCGTGGCGGCAGCGCCCTCTCGTGCCTGAAGCCCGCACTTCAGGCAGGGCGCCCTCTGGTGGTGGGCCAGCAGTACCTCCTCTTCTGGCGGCCCACACAACAGGACCACCCCCTCAACGGGTGCCTCCTGGCGCCCGACCAGGTTTATCCGGGTGACGGCGGTAGAAATCGGCCAGGAGGACCGGGTCCAGGATGAAGCTCCTCTTTATCCAGGAGTGTTCTTCGGGTCCATACCCCTCCCAGTCCACCAAATACTGGAACCCCCAGCCCATTCGACGGACGTCCAGGAGCCAGCGCACTGTCCAAGCTGGCTCCCTGTCAATGATCCGGGCAGGAGGCGGCGCCGGACCGGGAGCACAGAGGGGTGAGGTGTGGTTTCAGTCTGGACACATGGAAAACAGGGTGGATCCGCAGTCTTAGCCCTCGTCCGGGCCTTCAACAAGGCAGAATGGGCGGTGCGCCACACCCGACGGCACCTCCGCAGGTGGGCCTGGACCAAGGGCACACCGACCTCTCCCTCCACCACGGGAAACAATGGGGGCTGGTACCCTAGACACACCTTAAATGGGGAGAGGCCGGTGACAGAAGACACCTGGCTGTTATGTGCATACTCGATCCAGGCCAGATGGTTACTCCAGGCCATCGGGTGCGCGGATGTCACACAACGGAGGGTCTGTTCCAACTCTTGGTTGGCCCGTTCTGCCTGTCCGTTCGTCTGTGGGTGGTACCCGGACGAGAGGCTCACGGTGGCCCCCAGTTCTCTGCAGAAACTCCTCCAGACTTGAGAGGAAAACTGGGGACCACGATCCGAGACTACGTCAGTTGGTATCCCATGCAGACGGACAACGTGGTGGACCAGGAGGTCTGCTGTCTCCTGGGCCGTTGGGAGCTTTGAGAGGGCCACGAAGTGGGCCGCCTTGGAGAATCGGTCCACTATCGTGAGGATGGTGGTGTTGCCCTGGGACGGTGGGAGGCCCGTGACGAAATCCAGGCCGATATGGGACCAGGGGCGATGAGGCACAGGAAGCAGCTGGAGAAGTCTTTGGGACCTTTTGTGGTCTGCCTTGCCCCTGGCACAGGTGGTGCAGGCCTGGATATACTCCCGACATCGGCCTCCATAGATTGGTTGGGGCCAATCTCTCACCGCCGCAACCTTGGCCGGATCAGGGGCGACGGAGTTGGAGAAGATGATAAACCCCAGGAAGGACACAGAAGTGCGGTGGAACTCGCACTTCTCGCCCTTGACAAACAGCCGGTTCTCCAACAACTGCTGCAGGACCTGACGTACATGCTGGACATGAGTCTCAGGGTCCAGAGAAAAGATGAGTATATCGTCTAGATATACAAAGACGAATTGGTGCAGGAAGTCCCGCAAGACGTCATTAACCAAAGCTTGGAATGTCGCAGGGGCGTTAGTGAGGCCGAACGGCATGACCAGGTACTCAAAATGACCTAATGGGGTGTTAAATGCCATCTTCCACTCGTCTCCCTTCCGGACCCGAACCAGGTGATACGCATTCCTAAGATCCAACTTTGTAAAGATTTTGGCTCCATGCAGGGGGGTGAACACGGAATCTAACAAGGGCAACGGGTATCGATTGCGAACCGTAATCTCATTCAGCCCCCTGTAATCAATGCATGGACGGAGTCCGCCATCTTTCTTGCCCACAAAAAAGAAACCTGCACCCATTGGGGAGGTGAAATTCCGGATCAGCCCGGCAGCTAATGAGTCCCAGATGTAGGTCTCCATTGATTCGCGCTCAGGTCGTGAGAGATTGTACAGCCTGCTGGACGGGAACTCCACGCCTGGAATCAAATCCATGGCACAATCGTACGGACGGTGCGGGGGAAGGGTGAGTGCCAGATCCTTGCTGAAGACGTCAGCAAGATCGTGGTACTCAACCGGCACCGCCGTCAGATTGGGAGGGACTTTGACCTCCTCTTTAGCCTGTAAACCGGGAGGAACCGAGGAACCTAAACACATCCGATGGCAGGTTTCGCTCCACTGAACCACCACCCCAGACAGCCAATCAATCCGGGGATTGTGTTTCAACATCCACGGGAAGCCCAAAATCACTCGGGAGGTAGAAGGAGTCACAAAAAACTCGTTCTCCTCCCGATGAACCAGAGTTACATGTTGTGTCTTGTGCGTGATAAAAGGGAGAAGGGTGCCATCTAGTGCCCGCACCTGCAATGGCGAAGGGAGCGCCACCAGAGGGAGCCCTACCTCCCTAGCCCATCTGCTGTCTAGCAGATTCCCTTCTGACCCCGTGTCCACCAGTGCTGGGGCTTGAAGGGTTAAATCCCCACTCAGGATTGTAACTGGGAGTCATGTGGAAATATGTGTGTGTCCCATGTCCCAATTGGCCCACCCTAAGCCCAGTTTCTAGAGGCGGGCGTTGGTGTTTAAACCGCTTGGGGCAGTCTCTCTGCTGGTGCTCACTCGAGCCGCAGACAAAGCACTCCCCGCGGGCCAGCCTCCTCTGTCTGTTAAATGTGGCCCTGCTCGTGTCCATAGCTTCATCAGCAGGGGAAGCTGTTGCCACACGGAGCGCTGAGGCTGTGGAGCGTGGGGAGGGCGGAACCTTTTCGGACCCGGAAGGGAGAGGGACGGCGCGTGCCCGGCCACGTCCTTCGTCTCGCTCCCGATGGCGTTCCTCCAACCGATTGTCTAACCGTATAACGAGATCAATAAGCCCATCTAAATCCTGCGGTTCTTCCTTCGCTACCAGGTGCTCCTTCAGGACCGCCGACAGTCTGTTTATGAAGGCGGCACGGAGCGCAACGTTATTCCAGCTGGACCTCGCAGCCGCAATGCGGAAGTCGACTGCATATTCGGCTGCGCTCCGGCGCCCCTGTCTCATTGACAGCAGCACTGTTGAAGCAGTCTCTCCTCTGTTAGGGTGATCAAAAACTGTTCTGAACTCCCTCACAAACACAGTATAAGTGGTAAGGAGCCGTGACTTTTGCTCCCAAAGCGCCGTAGCCCAAGCGCGTGCCTCACCACGAAGCAAGTTAATTACATAAGCCACCTTACTGGCGTCAGACGCGTACATTACGGGTCGTTGTGCAAAGACGAGCGAACACTGCATAAGGAAGTCCGCGCACGTCTCCACACAACCTCCGTACGGCTCTGGGGGACTTATGTATGCTTCAGGGGATGGTGGGGGGGGTCGTTGAACGACCAGTGGAACGTCTTTATTCTGCACTGGGTCGGGAGGAGGAGGAGCTGCAGCAGCGCCCTGAGCGCGAGCTTCCACCTGTGCGGTGAGAGCCTCCATCCTGCGATTAAGGATGACGTTTTGCTCAGTCATCAGATCCAACCGAGCGGTAAAGGCGGTGAGGATTTGCTGCAACTCACCAATCACGCCTCCTGCAGACGCCTGTGCACCCTGCTCTTCCATTGGCTGTTCAACAGATGGGTGACGCCCCTCGGGATCCATGACATTGGCCGAGATATCCTGTTGGGAAAGTGCAGTGACATGGACCCACAACAGGGGGTGTAAATGAATGGACAATGAAAGAGTCGAATACGAACACTTTACTGTTGTGAATGAGCACAACCACAATACAGAGGAATACAGAATTTTGCAAACAGTCAATCCACAAAGGTGACGTGTGGGCAGGCTCGAGGATAGAAGACGTCTGTCCTGAGAAGAACCGGAACCACACGATTTCCTCCGCCACCGAACCTGGAGAATACTGGAGCCACCAAGTCCCGAGTCCCCAGGTGGCCACCGTCTCCGAATGTCAGATCTGGTACTGCTGGCGAGGAGCAGAAACAATAAGATGTGGGTGTGTGCACACGCAGTAGCAGCAATGGTGGAGAGTCCACCTCCACCTCTCACACACACTCGTGCAGCTCCTGTCTCAAACACTTATCTGGCTGGGGTGTGAAGCGAAGCCGTCGCTGATTACGTCAATCTCCCAGATAAGGCACTCCACAGGAAAACAGCTGTAAAACGAGTTCAGACTAAGACACAGTTAGTTTTAAGGCTAAGAATATTACCTTCACAGGTCGATGATATCTCGGCAACGAGGTGGAGATGACGTCCGGTTTTTATGGAGTGGTATGATGAAGTGTAAATGGGTGACAGCTGTCATGAGATAATGAGTGACAGCTGTCACCCCCGGCTGTGTCCGTGGCGGCAGCGCCCTCTCGTGCCTGAAGCCCGCACTTCAGGCAGGGCGCCCTCTGGTGGTGGGCCAGCAGTACCTCCTCTTCTGGCGGCCCACACAACAGTTAATGGTACACCACTAGAAGACAGACCTGGATGAAGACTGATTGTGATAAAATGTACCTGATGTTTGGCATAACTTTTATGCAGTAGTTTGTGCTGCTTCATGACCAATGTCTCAGACAAGACTGGGTCTTGAAACCACAAGAACACCTACGTTCTCACTCATGTGAAAATATAGTCTGAATTCTATTCTTTGAGCAGCTTGCACTCACTGGAGTTCTTCTGTGTCCCAAAGTGCAGCTCCAGATCCAGATACTTCACCATATCATGCAGTTTGTCATAGTCAGAGTTTTCTCCCAACTATCAAAATTTTAGAAAAGCAGACAAGAATTAAATGTAGAGATTTTAAAAATTATTTTGAGCTTGAAATTCTCACTCTAATTAAAGGTATGTTTGGTGTCACCTGTCCCCAGATGGTGCCCTCTGAATTTTCCACCTGCTCCCAACGCAACTTCTTTACACTCATGTGGTGAGAGTCCATTCTGGAAAGCGAAGGCCTGGGTAAGGGCGGTGGGGAACAAGGCGGATGGAGTGGTGGTGGTGGAGGTGGCTCCAAGTGCTCTGTGGGATCAGATAGAGAGTGAGGGAGGGTCTGGGGTTGGCTTTGGCCATGGGGTTGCTTATGGTGCGACTGGGCCTGAGGCTGGTGTTGGGATTGCAGTAAGTGGTGTGAGGGTTGGGATTGTGGCCGCGTGGTTTGGACAGAGGATTGAACCTGGTGTTGGGGTTGGTGAGTCACAGGCTGGAAAGTGGAGATGGTGGGCTGGTGTGGCTGCAGGGGTTGAAAGGTGGAGAGAAAAGGCTGTACCCTCTGCGGCTGCTGAGGAGGGTGGATGACATGAATCTGGTGTTGGTAGTTCTGTGGAGGTGGCTGTGGTGTCATATGGTGGATGTGATGGATCTGGGGTGGGCCTGAGTGGTGGTGGGTCTGCTGTATAGAGTGGGGTCTCTGGGGAGAGGGTTTAGTAGGCTGAGGATGATGTACTTGATGGATCTGCTGTTCTTGGAGTCTTGCTTGGGCCTCATGATGACCTTTAAGACTCTTACGGCTTTGATGTGATGACTGGCTCCCACGGTTAAACTGAACTGGAAGTGATGCCGGTTCTTGCTGAGCTTGATGCAGAAGCTCTGTAGAGGAGTGGTGGGGCTTCACTTGATGCATCTGATGGGCTTGATGAAGCAGCTCTGTAGAGGAGTGGTGAGCTTGAACTTTTTGCATTTGATGGAGCAACTCCATGGAGGAGTGGTGAGGTTGATTTTTTTGCATTTGATGGAGCAGGTCAGTGGATGAAGGTTGAGGTTGCCCCTGATGTATCTCTTGTGCTTGTTGGAGAAATTCAGTTGAAGAGTGGTGAGACTGTGTTTGCTGAGCTTCATGGAGAAATTCTGTAGAGGAATGATGGGCCTTATATTTGTGTATTTGGTGTAGCATTTCTGATGATGAGTAATGGGCATGGGCAGGTTGCATTTGCTGAAGCATCTCAGCAGAGCTGTGATGGGCCTGTGATTGTTGTATTTGATTAAGCAGCTCAGCAGAGGAATGGTGGACTGGGACTTGTTGCATCTGTTGACACATCTCAACAGAGCTGTGGTGGGGCTGTGATTGTTGCATTTGCTGAAGCATCTCAACAGAGCTGTGGTGGGGCTGTGATTGTTGCATTTGCTGAAGCATCTCAGCAGAGGAATGGTGAGCCTGTGGCTGTTTCATTTGAAGAAGCATTTCAGTAGAGGAGTGGTGGACTTGTCCTTCTTGCATTTGATGGAGCATTTCTGCTGAAGAATGATGTGGCTGTGTTCTTAGACCCTGGCGACTTTGGTAGATGCCCTCGGCATACTGACTTTGCTGGCAGGAGTAGGCATTTGAATGTGGTGAGGGTGGGTGTGGAGGTGGGGCTGAACGAGACAGGCGTCGATGGTAATGACTCTGGTGGCTCTGCTGTGGTTGATCTTGGTGCATTATGTACAGAGGGTGGTTGCTATGGTGATGGGTGTAATCTGTAGGTAAAGGAGGCAGAGACTGGTGCAATTGTTGCAGTGCAAATTGTGAATGGGCTCTTTGCTGCGTTGGCTCAATAGGCATTGAGTGATGACTGCGGTAGATCTGTTGCTCCTGGTAGGCTTGATGCTCCTCATATGCTTGTTGCTCCTGGTAGGCTTGATGCTCCTCATATGCTTGTTGCTCCTGGTAGGCTTGATGTTCATCATATGCCTGTTGCTCCTGGTAGGCTTGATGTTCATCATATGCTTGTTGCTCTTTGTAGGCTTGACTTTCCTCATATGCTTGTTGCTCCTTGTAGGCTTGGCGCTCCTTGTATGCTTGTTGCTCCTGATAGGCTTGGTGCTCCTTGTATGCTTGTTGCTCCTGGTAGGCTTGATGTTCCCTAAACGCTTTGTGATCACGGTATGCTTGAAGCTCTTCATACACTTTTTGCTCCTGGTATGCTTGAAGCTCCTCGTATGCTTTGTGTTCTGGGTGGGCTTGATGCTGTTCATATGCTTGTCGTTCTTGGTAGGCTTGTTCTTTGTACATTTGCTGGCCATCAAACGCTCTTTTCTCCTCATAAGCCTTCTGGTCTTCATAAGCCTGTCTTTCTTTTAAACTTTTCTCCTTATAGGATTTCCGTTTCTGGTAGGCTTGCTTCTCTTGGAACATTTGTTGGTCTTCATAGGCTTTCTGCTTTTCATAAGCTTGCCTTTCCATATGTGCTTGTTCTTGATAGGCTCGTCTTTCCTGGAAGGCTTTTAACTCTTGTATTGTAGCTTGAACTTGGAGATCTTCTCTGCAGGGAAGAACCTTATGTAGGGAGTGTCTCTTGGGTGGTGGATTGCTGCGTGGAGGAGGTAGGGGAGGGGGGCCTGATTTCCGGCGGACAGGCACATACCTTGTGGGGGAGTGTTCAGGTGAGTAGCTATGTTTTGGCTGCTGTTGGTGCTGAGGCTGATTCTGGACAGGTGTTGGAGGAAGAGGGGGTGTATCATTGAACTGAACAGGTGGGGGTGGGGGAGGGGTCATGGGGGGAGGAGGGATGTGGTCAGAGGAGGAGGAGTAGGTGAGGGAGGAGGCGTTCTCTTCTCCGCTGCTGCTTTGGACATCACTTGGACTGCTGAGCTCCGGAGCCACAAATCCACCATTTTCTTCTTCATCTGCAACCATCTCTTCTTCGTTATCCTCATCCTCTTCATCTGGGTAAGCCATCTGCACAATATCCTGGCATTAACATCAATTACACTGGATTAGCTCATTAATGTATTCGTGAAACCTACGAAAGGTTTATTACACTTTTCAAGCTAGTTGGATTTACAATGTCATTGCTGATGGAGATTGGAATGGACAAGTGGAAAGAGGAAGAGAAAACACTGAGAGGGATGATGGGAGTGAAAATTAAATGCAATGGTTGTGACTTGTTGAACAGGCCGACGGCTTTTTCCACCTAAGAAACGCAATACTTTTATATTGCTGTTGTGACATTACCTCCTCATAGTCATTTTCAGGAGTCAGGAAGTCATCCACAATGGCCACCCTCTGTCCCAGTTGCTCACTTAGTGCATCTAGAAAACGATCTGTATCTTCAGAACGAGGTGGCTTGGAGAACGTGTACCGCCGCTTGTTGATGCATTGGAGCGGAGGACTCGGTAGGTAATCAGGCGGGTCTGGAGAAGAGGGTGGAGGGCTGTCTAAGCTGATGTAGGGGTTGGACTCACCACTAGTCTGACTTGTCAGCCCAGATGAATAAAACTGTACCGGTGGGGGGCTGGGAAGAGGCTCTGGCCAAGATGTAGGAGGGCCTTTGCGGCTACCTGAGACAAGGAATAACAAGCATGACCTACATGATGACATCCAAACTACTGGTGTCAGACCTCCAGAGCTACAAGACATATTCCAATTTACATGATTTCACTTCTGACATGGTAGTGCAGCAGATAAGTGTACGAAACGTTCAGTTGATGATACAAGCACCAAGTTTGGTATAAATACTTCTAAGAAGTCCTTTTCTTCTTCTTCTTTTTCAAAAAAAGGTGTTATCCACATGAAATTTTAAAATAGCCTATTTGCGTAAATAAAACACGCAAATATAGCTGCTTATGGGACTAAATCTTTAAATGGCACTAAACACAAATGTAACATTTTAAGATAGAATTTGAGTCATCCTCATTTTTAAAAGTAACATTTTTTTCTGTGGTGAACCTATTTTATACACTCAACAAAAATATAAACGCAACACTTTTGGTTTTGCTCCCATTTTGTATGAGATGAACTCAAAGATCTAAAACTTTTTCCACATACACAATATCACCATTTCCCTCAAATATTGTTCACAAACCAGTCTAAATCTGTGATAGTGAGCACTTCTCCTTTGCTGAGATAATCCATCCCACCTCACAGGTGTGCCATACCAGGATGCTGATTAGACACCATGATTAGTGCACAGGTGTGCCTTAGACTGTCCACAATAAAAGGCCACTCTGAAAGGTGCAGTTTTGTTTTATTCTGGGGGGATACCAGTCAGTATCTGGTGTGACCACCATTTGCCTCATGCAGTGCAACACATCTCCTTCGCATAGAGTTGATCAGGTTGTCAATTGTGGCCTGTGGAATGTTGGTCCACACCTCTTCAATGGCTGTGCAAAGTTGCTGGATATTGGCAGGAACTGGTACACGCTGTCGTATACGCCGGTCCAGAGCATCCCAAACATGCTCAATGGGTGACATGTCCGGTGAGTATGCCGGCCATGCAAGAACTGGGACATTTTCAGCCTCCAAGAATTGTGTACACATCCTTGCAACATGGGGCCGTGCATTATCCTGCTGCAACATGAGGTGATGTTCTTGGATGTGGCACAACAATGGGCCTCAGGATCTCGTCACGGTATCTCTGTGCATTCAAAATGCCATCAATAAAATGCACCTGTGTTCTTCGTCCATAACAGACGCCTGCCCATACCATAACCCCACCGCCACCATGGGCCACTCGATCCACAACATTGACATCAGAAAACTGCTCACCCACACGACACCACACACGCTGTCTGCCATCTGCCCTGAACAGTGTGAACCGGGATTCATCCATGAAGAGAACACCTCTCCAACGTGCCAAACGCCAGCGAATGTGAGCATTTGCCGGCTCAAGTCGGTTACGACGACGAACTGGAGTCAGGTCGAGACCCTGATGAGGACGACGAGCATGCAGATGAGCTTCCCTGAGACGGTTTCTGACAGTTTGTGCAGAAATTCTTTGGTTATGCAAACCGATTGTTTCAGCAGCTGTCTGAGTGGCTGGTCTCAGACGATCTTGGAGGTGAACATGCTGGATGTGGAGGTCCTGGGCTGGTATGGTTACACGTGGTCTGCGGTTGTGAGGCTGGTTGGATGTACTGCCAAATTTTCTGAAACGCCTTTGGAGACGGCTTATGGTAGAGAAATGAACATTCAATACACGAGCAACAGCTCTGTTTGACATTCCCGCTGTCAGCATGCCAATTGCACGCTCCCTCAAATCTTGCGACATCTGTGGCATTGTGCTGTATGATAAAACTGCACCTTTCAGAGTGGCCTTTTATTGTGGACAGTCTAAGGTACACCTGTGCACTAATCATGGTGTCTAATCAGCATCTTGATATGGCACACCTGTGAGTTGGGATGGATTATCTCAGCAAAGGAGAAGTGCTCACTATCACAGATTTAGACTGGTTTGTGAACAATATTTGAGGCAAATGGTGATATTGTGTATGTGGAAAAAGTTTTAGATCTTTGAGTTCATCTCATACAAAATGGGAGCAAAACCAAAAGTGTTGCGTTTATATTTTGTGTTGAGTGTAGTTGCACATTGACAGAAACTCAGAAATTTACACAAAATATGGTTACATTGGAGACAGTCAGCCAGCCAGCCAATGGAATTTTATTTCCTTGGCAGGACAAAACATTAAATGAGGCCTACATGTGTATCAGTACTGCAGATTATTCGAAATGTAATTTCCTTATATCTAATGTAAGCACAAATTACACTGCAGTATGGTAAATATAGTCTATATTTCACATTTGCAGCTACATCGTACTGTGCAGCTCAGCCCAAAGTTGTAGCACTTTCATTTTGCATCACTTCATCACCATCAAAACCCCCAGCAGATCAGCCCTCACCATCATCATCATCATCATCAGCATCAAAACCCACAGTAGATCAGCCCTTGCCCTCACCCTTACCATTCTCACCATCATCATTATCATCATCATTGTCACAGTCAGCCGGAACAAACACCCACTCTTACCGCCCTCCCTCCTTCACGGTTGACCAGGTCAGCAGGCAGCAGGCCCGGATAAAGTGTGTCCCAGAATGCTTAAGGCCTGCGCCAACCAACTGGGGGAGCCCCTCCAGCATGTTTTCAACCTGAGCCTGCGTCTCGGAAAGGTCCCAGTCACGTGGAAGACATCCTGTGTCATTCCGGTTCCTAAGAAGGCACACCCGAAGGAGCTAAATGACTACAGGCGGGTCGCTTTGACATCCCACGTGATGAAGACCATGGAGCGACTGCTGCTGAGCGTCCTCAGACCTCAGGTTAGACATGCTGAGGACTCACTGCAGTTTGCATACAGGGAGAAGGTGGGAGTGGAGGACGCCATCCTCTACCTCCTTCACAGGGCCCACTCTCATTTGGACAGGAGTAACAGCGCTGTGAGGGTCATGTTTTTTGACTTCTCCAGTGTCTTCAATACCATCCAGCCCCTGCTACTGAGAGACAAGCTCATGGAGATGGAGGTGGACACTCATCTGGTCACCTGGATCACTGATTATCTAACTGGAAGCCCACAATACGTTAGATTCAGTAACTGCACCTCGGACACAGTGATCAGCAGCACTGGAGCATGACAACGAACCGTGCTCTCTCCAGTTCTGTTCACTCTGTACACATCTGACTTCAGTTACAACTCGGAGTCGTGCCACATGCAGAGGTTTTCGGACGACACTGCTATTGTGGGATGTGTGCGAGAGGGACAGGAAAGAGAGTACAGGGACCTGATACAGGACTTTGTGGAGTAGTGCAAATCAAACCACCTGCAGCTGAACATTACCAAAACAAAGGAGATGGTAGTGGACTTTAGAAGGTCCAGGCCCACTCTGCAGCCAGTCTCCATTGAGGGGGTCGATGTGGAGATGGTCCGGTCTTACAAATATCTGGGGACACTTATGGACGATAGATTGGACTGGTCAGCCAATACTGACACCCTCTACAGGAAGGGACAGAGCAGACTGTACTTCCTGAGGAGGTTAAGGTCCTTCAGGATCTGCCATAAACTCCTGCGAATGTTCTACCAGTCTGTGGTAGCCAGTGTCCTCTTCTCTGTGGTGGTCTGCTGGGGGAGCAGCATGAAAAGGAGGGACGCAGGCGACTGGACAGGCTGGTGAGGAAAGCTGGTTTAGTGCTGGGAACAGAGCTGGAGATACTAACATCAGTGGCAGAGAGAAGGACCCTCAGTAAATTGCTGGCTATCATGGACAATGTTGAGCACCCTCTACACAGCGCCATCATCAGGCAGAGGAGCTCATTCAGTGGCAGACTGCTGTCCCAGTCCTGCCACACGGACAGATTTAGGAAGTCTTTTGTCCCTCAGGCCATCAGACTGTTTAACTCTTCCCAACACAGCAAAAAATAATCCTGTGATACATCTGATTAGACCTTTTATTGCTTTTTGGTTTTTTTGGTTTTTTTGCACTACCAACAATGTTTACACTGTTTACTTCTTTGCACAACCTACACTGTTTATATTGTGTACTGTTTACATCTGTACTAACTCCTCATTACTGCACTACTACACTACTTTTACTCCTCTGTTATATTCTGTGAGACCGGATACTGTATACGCACACACATTTTATTTTATTTTTAGTTAGTGGTTTTTATTGCGTAGTCTATTTTCTTTTATTTATTTACTCTTATTTGTGTGTCTTGTTTAAGGTGTAGGCTGCTGGATGCCTTGTATGTCCCTCTGGGCTTACTACGGTATGTATCTATCTATCTATCTATCTTTTAGACTGCAAAGCCTCTTGCATCCACTTTTGGTCAACTGTTGGCAGTGAGGACTAGCGTTCATCCAAAGGACACAGCTGACTTTAAAACCAAAAATACTACCTCAAGTACTAACCCTTACACCCCAAACACTATCGCACGTTCTGCAGCATAAAAGTTCTACAATCCATCTAAAAAGCATGAAAATATTGTCTGTAGTTAATTTCAAATCCCCCTAATCCACAGTACAATATTTAACAGGTACAATGAAATAAACCAAGATTGTGCAAATATATGATGGCATATTTTTCAGCAGCATCTTGAAAAAATGGTCACCATCTTGGAAATTTAAGTGGCTAATGGCATTTTTTTTTTTTTTTTTTTTTTTTTTTGCAAAAAGTACACCATTGTGCCACGTTTGGTGCTTGTATCACAAAGTGAAAGATTCTTATGATATATGCATTCACCTGCTGCACTATGACTCTGCGGGATAGGAGTTGGACTCTACTAATATACAGATTGATGTTTGGTTCCAGGTATACTTCATGCCATCCAGTCTGAGGAGCAGGATAGGATTAAAAAAATGGAGTATTTTCGGCCGTGTCAAGTCCTTAGTCTCCAAAGTAATGGTCAAACAAAGTCAACATCCATTGGATTCTACAACCCCAATTTCAATGAAGTTGGGATGTTGTGTAAAATGTAAATAAAAACAGAATCCAATGATTTGCAAATCCTCTTCAACCTATATTCAATTGAATACACCACAAAGACAAGATATTTAATGCTCAAACTGATAACCTTTATTGTTTTTGTGCAAATATTTGCTCATTTTGAAATGGATGTCTGCAACACGTTTCAAAAAAGCTGGGACAGTGGTATGTTTACCACTGTGTTACATCACCTTTCCTTCTAACAACACTCAATAAGCATTTGGGAACTGAAGACACTAATTGTGAAGCTTTGTAGGTGGAATTCTTTCCCATTCTTGCTTGATGTACGACTTCAGTTGTTCAACAGTCCGGGGTCTCCATTGTCGTATTTTGAGTATAATGCGCCACACATTTTCAGTGGGCGACAAGTCTGGACTGCAGGCAGGCCAGTCTAGTACCCGCACTCTTTTACTATGAAGCCACGCTGTTGTAACACGTGCAGAATGTGGCTTGGCATTGTCTTGCTGAAATAAGCAGGGATATCCCTGAAAAAGACATTGCTTGGATGGCAGCATGTGTTGCTCCAAAATCTGCATGTACCTTTCAGCACTGATGGTGCCATCACAGATGTGTAAGTTGCCCATGCCATGAACACAAACACACCCCCATACCATTACAGATTCCAGCTTTTGAACTTTGTGCTGGTAACAATCTGGATGGTCTTTTTCCTCTTTTGAATGGATGGACACAACGTCCATGATTTCCAAAAACAATTTGAAATATGCACTCATCAGACCACAACACACTTTTCCACTTTGCTTCTGTCCATGTCAAATGAAGTCAGGCCCAGAGAAGGCGGCGGCGTTTCTGGAAGTTGTTGATGTATGGCTTTCGCTTTGCATGGTACAGTTTTAACATCCACTTGTAGATGTAGCGGCGAACTGTGTTAACTGAAAATGGTTTTCTGAAGTGTTCCTCAGTAAGATCCTTTACACAATGATGTCAGTTTTTAATGGACTGCCGCCTGAGGGATCATAGGTCACGGGCATTCAGTGTTGGTTTTCGGCCTTGCCGCTGAAGTGTAGAAAGTTCTCCAGATTCTCTTAATCTTCTGATTATATTATGGACTGTAGATGATGGAATCCCTAAATTCCTTGAAATTGAATGTTGACAAACATTGTTCTTAAACTGTTGGACTATTTTTTTTTCATGCAGTTGTTCACAAAGTGGTAATACTCGCCCCATTGCTGCTTGTAAACGGCTGAGACTTTTGGGGATGCTCCTTTTATACCCAATCATGACACTCACAATTAGTGTCCTCAGTTCCCAAACGCTTATTGAGTGTTGTTAGAAGGAAAGGTGATGTAACACAGTGGTAAACATACCACTGTCCCAGCTTTTTTGAAATGTGTTGCAGGCATCCATTTCAAAATGAGCAAATATTTGCACAAAAACAATAAAGTTTATCAGTTTGAACATTAAATATCTTGTCTTTGTGGTGTATTCAGTTGAATATAGGTTGAAGAGGATTTGCAAATCATTGCATTCTGTTTTTATTTACATTTTACACAACATCCCAACTTCAATGGAATTGCGGTTGTATGATATATGTTGCCATACATTTTTGGATTAAGTAACCAGTGTATACTGGCCTTCTGACTCTCTTTCACCTCACACTATGGTATCTGGAGTAAAACACGGGCCCAGTGACATACATACCCTTATTGATGCACACGCAAAGCTCAGATAGACAAGAGGTTTTGAGCATCAGTTGCAGTTTAAGTTACCTGTGATAGCTTGTATCGTTGGAGAAGCTGTAGGAGAGGAAGGTTCTAGATCCAGCAAACTCTCAGGGGCAGGAGGAGGGCGACTTTTGAGGGACTTGGACCTCTTGGATGAGTACATGTTCTCCAGTTCTGCATACACTGCTGACAGCTTGAATGATGGAAATGAACAACAGAGCAGACTAAGAGCTCCCCTCATACCACAGTAAAGCCTTAATGTACACACATATTATAAGTCAAGCTGTTTTAGTGTAAATAGTGTAAATATTACATACATTTGTAAGGTTGTTGGGAGTTTCAGGAAGGGAGGTGCCATCTCCAGACTGTCTCTCTCCTGGAGCCAACCTCACCCCCGGTTCCAACCCTGGCTCTGCACGGAGTCCTACAAAAAAAAAAAAAAAAAAAAAAAAAAAATATATATATATATATATATATATATATATATATATATGGCTCAGGTCTATGTGGCTGAAATGAGCTGTGATCGCAACAGAAGTGTTGATGGTGGCAATGAAGACAACAAAGTCAGGTTGCATACCCATTCCCAATTGTGTCCCAATGGCCAAATCATCAGAGCTCCGCCCCCTCACACTGCTCCTGTATGTGGTCCCCAACACCCTCATAGAGCTGCTACGGCGGTGTGGCTCAGGAGCAACTTCAGGATCTGGAGGAGGGGGAGGAGGAGGAGGTGGTGGTGGTGGTGGCAGCGGCGGCGGGGGAGGTGGACCTGGAAATGACATGGTTTTGGAGGAAAAAACTTTTGGTTGAGTGTAACTTTCTATTGAAACTTGCCACAGGTGCACCCAAATTCAAAAAGAATTTGAACAAACAAACATGCACACCTGGAGCGTTACATCCAAGAAAGCGTGAGATTTTGTTCTGACAGTGTTCCTGCTCTTCATAAGTCAGCAGCTGATAAACAAACTGCCAGATCACCTGTTTGGCCGGAGTATCCAGAACCGGAAACACATCCACAATGAGAGTGTCAACATTCCTGTAGGTGTGGAAACACAACAGTGACAAAAACTGCAGAACTGCTCAGTCAGAGGTCATGTAAATTTGTGGGCAACAAGGAACATTGAGTTCAACTTTATAGATGCTGAAGACTACATTTCTTCTTTAACCTTAACCCTAATCCTTTCATAAGATTTGTAAACAGGGGTAATAGTAGGTTATGGGAGTTGCAGATGCTTTAATGCTATCGCACTTCACAGACATGTTGTCCTCATTGACTTCCAGATCTGACTCTTATTCAGAAAAGTTATATTGGAATCGGCTACGCCTCATCCAATATAACTTTTCTTCATCCAATATTTGTCTATGTTGGACTCCTTACCATCCATTATTTGTATAATATATTATACAAATAATGGATATATATATATATATATATATATATATATATATATATATCTATATACACAGTGGGCACAAGATAACCAAAACATTTACTTCGATAACAGATAATCAGATAACTGAAAAGTTATCTTTGATAAAGATAAAACAATAAATCACCCAAAAATGTAGAAGTTACAGATAACCAATAAATTCCAGTATTGTCTCTGGTACACTTGCAACTACTAACAAACTAATTTTGAGTTTTAACAACACGAGTGCTTCTGAAAGCATCAAAAGCAACAACAGACCCAAACAATGAGCCCACACTTCTGTCTTTGACCATCTTGCCCCCTGCTAGAATTTTCTATTTACTACATGGCTTCCAAAACAGAAGCAACTGAGAGGAGCCATAAAGCTCAACTATACTCAATCAGGCCCAGGTCTTAGAAAATAAAGCAATGCTGACTTATGGTTTGGTGTAAATAAAACTAATACTGATAGAATAACTCCATTAATGTCAATTCTGTCATTTGTACAAAGTTAAAATATAACATATCTTTTAATGTTGAATAATGCACTAATTCTGAAGTTTTGTAACAAACACAGACAGATCGCAAAGGATTCTGGGTAAAATGTGCCTCCGCTAAACACCGATTGGTTGACTGGTTGATTATGTAAACCAGCATGTTAATGTGACGTGTGTCATGTGTTGGTGTTTACAGATAAATGTGCTTTTGTAAAATATTCCAATTTTTATTTGTAAAAACAGGCATTTAAAAAACAAAAAAACAAAAAAAAAAAAAAGCCAAGTTGTAATTAAATAACCATCTGATATAACCGGTGTCAAAATAAATAGAACACTGCCATGATCTACTGGTGCCAGTGTGAGTTTTGGCCCTTTTTCAGCTGATTTTTCATTGGTGCGAGAATTTTTTGGATCGCAGAGTTTCAGGTTAATCACGCATCCTGCATCATTTCGTACATGGAGTAACAAGCTGCGTTTAACATCTCACGACCACCTCTCGCACTGTGCCTGTGCAAACACCGCAGACCTGTCTTGTAATGTTTTTTTTGTTTGTTTTTTTTACTTTGATGTCTCCCATCGAGAGTTTTTGTAAATTAGGTATGAAAAAAAAAGCTTTTGTTTATGTTTTGCTTCTGCAAGCACGAGTCCGACGTGTGGTTTTTGAACGTACAATGTGTGTGAGAACATAAATCGTGCGCTCTGAACTTTTACGCCATGCAGTTCTGTGGTACACTTTGAGCTGGAACCGAGTACAGTGTGCTTGAAAATATCAGCCCAGCTTCAGTTTGAATACTGCCATGAACACTACTGGCCAGTAGATGGCAGGAGAGACTTGCCAAAACAAAATTCCAGATAATCTGTGTCTGCTGCTACTCTGCTACGTTTGAGATGCGTGGAATTTAATAAAGGCAAACACAATAACGTCTATAAACCCAGAGAATATATTCACAAGAGTTTTAGGCACTAGAGTTTAATGCTGTTATCCATGGAGCCTGACCAGAGTGTCTCAAATGCATTTTTCATGTTGTGAACGTACTGAGATTACCCTATGCCACCCATAATGCATCTGAACACACCATGTCTACACTAAAACCTTAAAAATTAGAGCATTACTTTAAAACTAAAACATATATCTGATATTTTCACTTTATAAAACTTCAGATGTAACATTCATTTAAATAACATAAATTTAAATAAATAAAATTTGAACCATAAGTTAAAAATGTATGCCTCTGGATGACTTGGGTGATATTGTCATCATATCAGTATGGGGTTAAAAGAAATGAGATTTTTTTTTTTTTTGGAGACCAGTTCTCCTTTGTCTGCAGGACAAAGAGGGTAGAACTACACGTCTGCTATAAAACATTTAACAGGTAGGTGTGTGACTGATTTTAAATTTTATAAGAGTTTATAGCTGTTCAGCTTTATTTTCTGCGTTAATGGTCTAAAAATTATTGGACAAAAATTTAGCGGAAGATAATTAGTCCAATAATGGTTTCCAAAGTTATCTGAAAAGATAATCTGATAATGAAAACATTATCTTTGATAATTATCAGTTATTGGATTATTGGAACTGTGCCCACCACTGTGTGTGTGTGTATATATATATATATATATATATATATATATATATATATATATATATATATATATACATACAGTGAGGAAAATAAGTATTTGAACACCCTGTGGTTTTGCAAGTTCTCCCACTTAGAAATCATGGAGGGGTCTGAAAGCATGGGGTGGAAACATCATACTCTGGGGGTGCTCTTCTGCAAAGGGGACAGGATGACTGCACTGTATTGAAGGGAGGATGGATGGGGTCATGTATTGTGAGATTTTGGCAAACAACCTCCTTCCCTCAGTAAGACCATTGAAAATGGGTCATAGTTGGGTCTTCCAGCATGACAATGACCCCAAACACACAGCCAGGGCAACTAAGGAGGGGCTCCGTAACAAGCATTTCAAGGTCCTGGAGTGGCCTGGCCAGTCTCCAGACCTGAACTCAATAGAAAATCTTTGGAGGGAGCTGAAACTCCAAACCTGAAAGATCTGGAGAAGATCTGTATGGAGGAGTGGACCAAAATCCCAACTGCAGTGTGTGCCAACCTGGTGAAAAACTACAGGAAACGTTTGACCTCTGTAATTGCAAACAAGGGCTACTGTACCAGATATTAACATTGATTTCACAGGTGTTCAAATAGTTATTTGCAGCAGTAACATACAAATAAATTATTAAAAAAATCATACATTGTGATTTCCGGATTTTTTTTTTTTTTTTTTTTTTTTAGATTACGTCTCTCACAGTGGACATGCACCTAAGATGAAAATTTCAGACCCCTCCATGATTTCTAAGTGGGAGAACTTGCAAACACATACATACAGCAGGTAAAATAAGTATTGAACAGGTCGCCTTTTTTCTCAGTAACTATATTTCTAAAGGCGCTATTAACATGAATTTTTCACCAGATGTTGGTAACAACCCAAGTAACCCACACATACAAAGAAATCAAACCATTGCTGTCCATTAATTAAGCTATGTGTAACAATGTGAAATGGCACAGGAAAAAGTATTGAATACCTGAAGAAAGGGATGAACAAAAAGACATGGAAAGCCAAGACAGCAGCTGAAATCTATCAGTAATTAGAAAGTAAGCCTACCCCTTTTCAGTGCAAATTAATATCAGTTGGTTATATATATATATATATATATATATATATATATATATATATAGCTGGTTATATATATATATATATATATATATATATATATATATAAAATTAAAAAAATTTAAAAATTTGGCCTCCTAAAAGCCCATTTAAGTGCACTGTGTGCCTTGTGCAATGTTGATGTGTGTTAATTTTGCATTCTGTTTAAATTCTAAGTATTTTTGTTGAAGGTCATCCACCAAGATCAATGACCAAGATTAGGATGCATGATCTGGATTATAACTCACTCCCTGACTCATCTTCAACCGCTTATCCGGGATCGGGTCGCGGGGTGGACTATAACATCACAGTCTAAATTAGTCTGAAGAAGCAAGGATGTCTAGGGGTAGATCTAGATTCAGGATTGGGGGGGTGGGGGGTGGGGGCTGCTAATTTGGTTGGATGTGCCAAAGGAACATAGAGGGGCATGCGCTTTGGAAAATTTTAGAAATATATAGCATTTTCCTGCATAAGGCAATCTGAGAAGCTACATATCACTCTAGTCATCACTTTTAATCTTTTCAGTTTAACTTTATTATTATTATTTATAAGAACTATATTTTGTTGCATATGAGAAAATTTGTCAAACACACACACACACGCAAACACAAAAATAACCATCTTGAAACCACATGATGCAGACACTGGTGTGATGTGAAAATGTAATCTGACAGGGACGTACTTCATGCGGCCTATACCTGGGACTCCCTACAATGTGGACATTCTGTTTCACCTCGGCCTTACCTGTGCTGAAAGAAGTTCTCCAGCGCTTTACAGATGGTGTACCGTTCCTGGATGGTGAGCAGGTGCTCCAGCTGCTGTCCGAAGGTGCGGCCATGAACCCTGATGCTGGGGGGCAGAATCTCTGTCACCCACTGCAGAGAGCTTAGCACGGGAGAACGGGCTGGGTCACTGGTGACTCTGCCCCCTGCAAGCTCCTGATCTGCCAGGACAAAGGACAGAGGACCGTCTTCCACAACCAGCGTGGGCATGGCTCCGCTGCCCTGGAGCATGGACACCACCTTCTCATGGGAAGAGGTCCTACAGAAGTTTATAAAGAGATCAGTAACTAAAGAAATATTTTCAAAAAGCATAGACATAATGTCTAATAAACAAGATATTGGCAGTACAAAGGTTTATTTTGAAGAAAGAGGCGGCATCCAAATGTTTCATTTCGACTCATTACTCTACTCACAGATGCATAAAGAAGCTTTGTGCATTGTCCAAAAGATATTAAAAACATTTTTTTCCATATTCTGTGCAGAACTTCTTTGTTGTTGATCAGCTTGAATATTTTTAATCAAAATGTTTTTCTCTTTTGTTCTTCTGAAATTAGATTATTCACTGCTCCAACAACTGTGCAAGGTTAACAAACAAACAAAACAAGATTTGCTGAGAACTATAAGCGGTATATTTGTATTCATCATTTGAACACTTTAAATGAGATTTGCCTCCTCAGTGCATCAGTGCATGCAAAGCACAAGCATAAATATACACTAGCTCAACCTCATGTCCAGTCCATTTAGGAAAAGGATACGGTCGCCTGGTTTCAGTCCCGCCTTGTCTGCTGGGCTTCCTGCAAAACACACATTACACAGTGCAAAGTTAAATGTAAGGATAGTGTTATTACAGTGTAATCAAATAAACTAATCAAACAAGTCCAACAACACAGTGAAACATTTGTTCACAAACAAATGCACATGAAATTAAAAGTGCAGATTTTGAACTCACCGGGGATGACGGAGTCGATCCAAACTGGTGCATGGCCTCGGAGAGTAAAACCAAAACTCATGTTGCCTTTGCAAACTCGAACTGTCCTAAAGAGAAAAAGGGGACTTAGTTAGCAGCTGCAACTGCAGTGTTTTAAAAAATTTGTTAGACAGTATTCCAAAATTGGATGATTGCATTTCAAAATGGAACACGATACAGGTGACCACAAAATGGTTACAATCCATCACTTAAAGTGATCAGTGTCTGCTGTGAAGTGACACAAGTGAAACCACATTATTGCACCAGACCGGTTTGGGTCGACTAAGAGGCCGGTACTTTTGCAAACATGGAGAAATATTGAACGAAAGATGTTACGGCCTTATCGGTGTCCACAAGCTCCTGCACAAACACAACACCACACCAAGACTGACGACAACACAATGTTAAAGTGATGTTTTATATGATGAGAGCAGTTCAGTTACTCCATCATCCAAATCACAGACAGCAAAAATATTTTACTGTTATCAGGAAGAGAAGATTGGGATTGCAAATATAACAAGTCCTGTTGTGACTGTTACATACGTACATGCACAAAAGTTTACTTTAGTGGCATTAAAATATGTATTTTCTTCATTATACAAATTTAAATAAAATCTGCAGCATGACCTATATGAAGCAAAAATTACCTCCCCCCTTCCCAAAACACACACAGATAGAGATAAGTGTAAGTTACATAATTTAAAATAAAACTAACTGAATTAGTTGTCTTTAGGATATTTTCAAGTCAACAACTATCATTTGGAATTTAGTTAAAACAAAGATTAAGAATTTGAACTAGTAGGGACAGTCCCTCTGAATGAATTTATTTACATCATGGTTGTTGTGAAAGTGTAGGAACACGGACCCACAACAGGGGGCGCAATGAACGGACAATGGAGAAGGTAAATAACAAGGTTTACTATTGTGAAACGAGCACAATAAATACAACAATCACAATTTGGGGTCAAATCCGCTGGTGTCGTGTGGGCAGGCTCGAAGGTAGGAGACGTCCGTCTCAGTCGAACCGGAACCACCCAGATCTCCTCTGCCACCGAACCCTGGAAATACTGGAACCGCCAAGTCCCGAATTCCCAGGTGGCCACTGCCTCCGCTCGTCGGATCCGGTACTGCTGGCGGGAGAGAGCAACAACACACAGGTGTGGATGCGACCGCACCCAGTAACGGAGAGGGGAGAAGCCGCCTCCACCTCTTGTCAAAGTACAGCAGGAAGGTGAGTACTTATCCAAGCAATGAAGCTATCAGTAGTCAACAGTCCTGAAAAGGTTTAACAAGTTTAGCTGGTTGTTCAGAATATAAATGCAGAGAATATTACCTCAGTCTTAGGCGATATCTCGGCACTGAGGTGGAGACGCCGTCCTCCTGATATACCTCTGTGCTGAGTGGAACAGCTGTGTCTGGTGATGGTGACAGCTGTCACCCAGGCTACTCCCATAAGGCGGCAGCGCCCTCTGGTGCCTGGAGCCCGCACTCCAGGCAGGGCGCCCTCTGGTGGTGGTGGGCCAGCAGTACCTCCTCTTCAGCGGCCCACACAACAGGACCCCCCCCTCAACGGGCGCCTCCTGGCGCACGGCCGGGCTTGTCCGGATGGCGACGGTAGAAGTCGGCCAGGAGGGCCGGGTCCAGGATGAAACCCTTCTTCACCCAGGAGCGCTCCTCGGGTCCGTACCCCTCCCAGTCCACCAGATACTGAAAACCCCGGCCCATCCGACGGACATCAAGGAGCCGGCGGACAGTCCAAGCCGGTGCTCCGTCGATGATCCGGGCAGGAGGCGGCGCCGGACCCGGGGTGCAGAGGGGTGAGGTGTGAAGGGGCTTGATCCGGGAAACATGAAAAACTGGATGGATCCGCAGTGAGGCCGGAAGCTGGAGCCTCACTGCGGCGGGGTTGATGACCTTGAGGATCTTATACGGTCCGATGTACCGTTCTTGGAGTTTCGGTGAGTCAACCTGTAGAGGAATGTCCTTGGTGGACAACCAGACCTCCTGCCCAGGACGATACTTGGGGGCCGGGGCTCGCCGCCGGTCTGCATGTTTCTTCGCCCTCGTCCGGGACTGCAACAAGGCAGAGCGGGCGGCACGCCACACCCGACGGCACTTCCGTAGGTGGGCCTGGACCGAGGGCACACCGACCTCTCCCTCAACCACCGGAAACAAGGGGGGCTGATACCCCAAGCACACCTCAAATGGGGAGAGGCCGGTGGCTGATGACACTTGGCTGTTGTGGGCGTACTCGATCCAGGCCAGGTGGGTACTCCAGGCCGTCGGGTGCGCGGCTGTCACACAGCGAAGTGTCTGCTCCAGTTCCTGATTCGCCCGCTCTGCCTGCCCGTTGGTCTGGGGGTGGTACCCAGACGAGAGGCTGACCGTGGCCCCCAGTTCCCGGCAGAAGCTCCTCCAGACGTGTGAGGTGAACTGGGGGCCGCGATCGGAGACGATGTCTGATGGTATGCCATGCAGACGGACGACGTGGTGGACCAGGAGGTCCGCTGTCTCCTGGGCCGTTGGGGGCTTCGGGAGGGCCACGAAGTGGGCCGCCTTGGAGAAACGGTCCACTATCGTGAAGACGACGGTGTTTCCCTGGGACGGCGGGAGACCCGTGACGAAGTCCAGACCGATGTGGGACCAGGGGCGATGAGGCACGGGCAGTGGCTGTAGCTGCCCTGAGGTCTTTCTGTGGTCGGCCTTGCCCCTGGCGCAGGTGGTACAGGCCTGGACGTAGTCCCGGACGTCGGCCTCCAGGGATGCCCACCAGAAGCGTTGCCGGACGACTGTCACGGTCCTTCGCACCCCTGGGTGACAGGAGAGCTTAGAACCGTGACAGAAGTCCAGGACTGCAGCCCTAGCCTCTGGTGGGACGTATAGTCTGTTCTTTGGTCCGTTTCCGGGGTCCGGGTCTCGGGTCAGGGCCTCCCGGACGGTCTTCTCCACGTCCCAGGTGAGGGCGGCCACGATAGCGGACTCCAGGATGATGGGATCCGGGGGATCCGACGGTTCCGTTTTGACTTCGTCTTCGTGCACCCGGGACAATGCATCCGACCTCTGATTCTTGGTCCCGGGACGGTAGGTAATCCGGAAGTCAAAACGGCCAAAGAACAGTGACCAGCGGGCTTGCCTGGGGTTCAGCCGCTTGGCGGTCCTGATATACTCCAGGTTCCGATGGTCAGTGAAAACCGTGAATGGCACGGCTGTTCCCTCCAACAGATGTCTCCACTCTTCGAGGGCCTCTTTCACAGCAAGGAGTTCCCGATTGCCGACGTCATAGTTCCGTTCAGCGGGGGTCAACCTGCGAGAAAAATAGGCACACGGGTGAAGGACCTTATCGGTCTTCCCGCTCTGGGAGAGCACCGCTCCTATCCCTGAGTCCGAGGCATCCACTTCAACCACTAACTGGCGGCTAGGATCGGGCTGCACCAGAACTGGTGCAGACGAGAAGCGCCGTTTCAACTCCTTGAACGCGGCTTCGCACCGATCCGACCAGGTGAAGGGGACTTTTGGTGAGGTCAGGGCTGTCAGGGGGCTAACTACCTGACTATAGCCCTTAATGAACCTCCTGTAGAAATTAGCAAAACCGAGGAACTGTTGCAGCTTCCTACGGCTTGTAGGTTGGGGCCAATCTCTCACCGCCGCAACCTTGGCCGGATCAGGGGCGACGGAGTTAGAGGAGATTATAAACCCCAGGAAGGACAAAGAAGTGCGGTGGAATTCACACTTCTCGCCCTTCACAAACAGGCGGTTCTCCAACAACCGCTGCAGAACCTGACGGACATGCCGGACATGAGTCTCAGGATCCGGGGAAAAGATGAGTATATCGTCCAGATACACGAAGACGAACCGGTGCAGGAAGTCCCGCAGGACATCGTTTACCAACGCTTGGAAGGTCGCGGGAGCATTAGTGAGACCGAACGGCATGACCAGGTACTCAAAATGGCCCAACGGGGTGTTAAATGCCGTCTTCCATTCGTCTCCCTTCCGGATCCGAACCAAATGATACGCATTCCTAAGATCAAGTTTGGTGAAGATATTGGCTCCATGCAAGGGGGTGAACACCGAATCCAACAGGGGCAACGGGTATCGATTGCGAACCGTGATTTCGTTCAACCCCCTATAATCAATGCATGGACGAAGCCCGCCATCCTTTTTACCCACAAAAAAGAAACCAGCACCCATCGGAGAGGTGGAATTCCGGATCAACCCGGCAGCTAATGAGTCCCGGATGTAGGTCTCCATTGATTCACGCTCCAGCCGTGAGAGGTTGTACAGCCTACTGGACGGAAACTCACTGCCTGGAACCAAATCAATGGCACAATCATACGGGCGGTGGGGAGGAAGCGTGAGAGCCAGATCCTTGCTGAACACGTCAGCGAGGTCATGGTACTCCGCCGGCACCGCCTTCAGATTGGGCGGGACTCGGACCTCCTCCTTAGCTTGGGAGCCGGGAGGAACCGAGGAACCTAGACACTCCCGATGGCAGGTTTCGCTCCACTGAACCACTACCCCGGACGGCCAATCGATCCGGGGATTGTGCTTTAGCATCCATGGAAACCCCAAAACCACACGGGAGGTGGCCTGAGTCACAAAGAACTCGATCACCTCCCGGTGGTTACCTGACACCACCAGAGTTACTGGAGGTGTCTTATGTGTGATTGGTGGGAGTAGGGAGCCATCTAGCGCCCGAACCTGCACAGGCGAGGTAAGAGCCACCAGAGGGAGCCCTATCTCCCTGGCCCATCTACTGTCAAGCAGATTCCCCTCAGAGCCCGTGTCCACCAGTGCTGGGGCCTTCAGGGTTGAATCCTCAAACAGGATCGTGACTGGGAGTCGTGTAGCAATGTGGGTGTGTCCCACGTGAATATTTTGGCCCACCCCTGGCCCAGTCTCTAGGGGCGGGCGTTGGAGTTTAACCGCTCAGGGCAGTCGTTTGCGAGATGCTCACTCGAGCCACAAACATAACAAGCTCCGTGGGCCCGCCTCCTTTGTGCTCCAGGTGCCCTAAATGTTGCCCTGCTCGTGTCCATAGCTTCGTCAGCAGGGGGAGCCATAGGCGCACGGAGCGCAGGAACAGAGGAGCGTGGGGAGGGCGGAGCTCGATCGGACCCGGAAGGGAGAGGGACGACGCGTGCCTGGCCACGCCCTTCGCCTCGTTCCCGACGGCGTTCTTCTAACCGGTTGTCGAGTCGTATGACTAGATCGATGAGCCCATCTAAATCCCGCGGTTCGTCCTTAGCCACCAGGTGCTCTTTTAGGACCAGTGACAGTCCGTTTACAAAGGCAGCGCGGAGGGCAGTGCTATTCCAGCCGGATCTCGCCGCCGCGATGCGGAAGGCGACTGCATAGGCAGCTGCGCTCCGACGCCCCTGTCTTATTGACAGTAGTGCGGTTGAAGCGGACTCTCCTCTGTTGGGATGGTCGAACACCGTTCTGAGCTCCCGTACAAACCCATCGTATGTATGAAGGAGCCGTGAGTTCTGCTCCCAGAGCGCTGTAGCCCAAGCGCGTGCCTCCCCGCGAAGCAGATTTATCACATAAGCTACTTTGCTAGCATCAGTCGCGTACATCACGGGACACTGTGCGAAGACGAGCGAACACTGCATCAGAAAGTCCGCGCACGTCTCCACACAGCCTCCGTACGGCTCTGGAGGGCTTATGTATGCTTCTGGGGACGGAGGAAGGGACCGTTGAACGACCAGTGGAACGTCACTTTCGCGCGCAGGGTCCTCGGGAGGGAGAGCCGCAGCGGCGCCCGAAGGGCGCGCCTCCACTTGTGCGGCGAGAGCCTCCACCCTGCGGTTTAGGAGAACGTGCTGCTCGGTCATTAAATCGATCCGAGAGGTGAAAGCGGTGAGGATCCGCTGCAACTCACCGATTACCCCTCCCGAAACCTCCGCCGCGCCTTGGTCTTCCATTGGCCGTTCAACAGCCGGTTGACGCCCCTCGGGGTCCATGACGCTGGCCGAGATATCCTGTTGTGAAAGTGTAGGAACACGGACCCACAACAGGGGGCGCAATGAACGGACAATGGAGAAGGTAAATAACAAGGTTTACCATTGTGAAACGAGCACAATAAATACAACAATCACAATTTGGGGTCGAATCCGCTGGTGTCGTGTGGGCAGGCTCGAAGGTAGGAGACGTCCGTCTCAGTCGAACCGGAACCACCCAGATCTCCTCTGCCACCGAACCCTGGAAATACTGGAACCGCCAAGTCCCGAATTCCCAGGTGGCCACTGCCTCCGCTCGTCGGATCCGGTACTGCTGGCGGGAGAGAGCAACAACACACAGGTGTGGATGCGACCGCACCCAGTAACGGAGAGGGGAGAAGCCGCCTCCACCTCTTGTCAAAGTACAGCAGGAAGGTGAGTACTTATCCAAGCAATGAAGCTATCAGTAGTCAACAGTCCTGAAAAGGTTTAACAAGTTTAGCTGGTTGTTCAGAATATAAATGCAGAGAATATTACCTCAGTCTTAGGCGATATCTCGGCACTGAGGTGGAGACACCGTCCTCCTGATATACCTCTGTGCTGAGTGGAACAGCTGTGTCTGGTGATGGTGACAGCTGTCACCCAGGCTACTCCCATAAGGCGGCAGCGCCCTCTGGTGCCTGGAGCCCGCACTCCAGGCAGGGCGCCCTCTGGTGGTGGTGGGCCAGCAGTACCTCCTCTTCAGCGGCCCACACAACAATGGTATTGTTTAATGCAAAGAAGCAAGAATTTTTAATTGGATTTGATGCAAAAATAAATAAAAATATATCCGAATTTGACCAGGACATCTGGCTTTTTCACTCAATAAAGATCTTTTCTGAAGACATTTTATACATTTTATGACATTTTAAAGTGGGCTTTTATTGCGACCAGTCAATAACTGTGCAGTAATCATGTTGCTCATTCAATATGTTGCACAGCAGCCGGGGGGGGGGAATTATCTGGACAAAGATGCAGTACACATTGACATATTTTAACAAATTTGTGAACATAGATTGAGACAAATGGATTTGTGCGCATAGAGGAAATCTTACATCTTTTATCCAAACTAATAAAACATGGGAGCAAAAGCAAAAGTACTACATTTATATTTTTGTTGCACATGTACAGTTGTGGTCAGATGTTTACATACACTCATCATGAATATCCCTGTAATTTTGGACTTTTAATGATGTCTTTGAACTGTCCTTTTGACAGGATGGAATGATTGTACAGCAAACATCTTGAATGACTTTAAAAGGCATATGTTTGAAATTATTTTGGATCATTATATAGTCAGTGTATCTGGAAAGTATTCACAGTGCTTCATTCTTTCCATATTTTTCCTGGTTCTCTCCCTCAGCCCCAACCAGTCCCAGCAGAAGACTGCCCCTCCCTGAGCCTGGTTCTGCTGGAGGTTTCTTCCTGTTAAAAGGGAGTTTTTCCTTCCCACTGTAGCCAAGTGCTTGCTCACAGGGGGTCGTTTTGACCGTTGGGGTTTTACATAATTATTGTATGGCCTTGCCTTACAATATAAAGCGCCTTGGGGCAACTGTTTGTTGTGATTTGGCGCTATATAAAAAAAATTGATTGATTGATATTTTGTTATGTTACAGCCTAATTTCAAAATGGAGTAAATTCTTTTTTTTTCCCATCAAAATTTTACTCACAACACCCCATAATGACAACATGAATTTTTTTTTTTTTCTTCAAATTTATTAAAAATTCTTTAGGCTGCTCCAGTTACGGGTCGCCACAGCAGATCAATCATTTCCATCTCACCCTGGCCTCTGTAACTTCCTGTCACACCAACCACCTGCATGTCCTCCCTCACCACATCCATAAATCTCCTCTTTGGCCTCCCTCTTCTCCTGCCTGGTGGCTCCATCCACAGCATCCTTCTCCCGATATACCCTGGGTCCCTCCTCTGCACATGTCCAAACCATCTCAATCTTGCCTCTCTGACTCTGTCTCCAAACCGTCCAACCAGAGTTGTCCTTCTGATATGTACATTTCTAATCCTGTCCATTCTCATAACTCCCAAAGAAAATCGCAACATCTTCATCTCTGCCACCTCCAGCTCTGCCTCCTGTCTTTTTGTTAGTGCCACTGTCTCTGAGCCATACAACATAGCTGGTCTCACTATTGTCTTGTAGACATTCCCCTTCACTCTTGCAGATATTGTTCAATCATAAATACCTCCTGCCACCTTTCTTCACCCACTCCACCCTGCCTGCACTCTTTTCTTCACCTCTCTACCACACTATCAGCTTCCCCCATCTGATCCTTTGTTGAGTTCTGACTCTCTTCTTCACCTCTTGAGTCATCCTACAAACCATCATCTGATGCTGTCTAACTACACTATCCCCTGCCACCACCTTACAGTCTCCAGTTTCTTTTAGCTTGCATCTCCTACAAAAAAAATGTAGCCCACCTGTGTGCACCTTCCTCCACTCTTATGTATTCACCACAGACATTTCCATCCTTTTTTGCTAAATCAACTACCATCTGCCCTTCCACATTCCTGTTCTTGATACCATATCTACCCATTACTTCCTCATCACCTTTTTTCCCTTCGCCAACATGCCCATTGAAGTCTGCTCATATCACCACTCTTTCATGTCTTACAACCTACCTGTGTGCCATATGCACTGATGATATTCATCATCACCCCTTCAATTTCCAACTTCACAGTCATCACCATGTCAGACACTCGCTTAACCTCCAACACACTCTTAACACACTCCTTTAAAATGACCTCAACACCATTTCTCTTCCTATCCTCATACAACAGCTTGAACCCACTGCCTATGCCCCTAGCCATACTTCCCTTCCACTTGGTCTCTTGCACACACAATATGTCTACCTTTCTCCTCTCCATCATGTTGGCCAGGTCTCTACCTTTACCAGTCATACTACCAACATTCAAAGTCCCGACTCACTTCCACCCTTCTAGTTTTCCTCTTCTCCAGCTATCTCTGGACATGTTCTCCTCCTCTTCTTTTTCTTCACCCAGCAGTAGTCCAATTTCCGCCGGTACCCTGTTGGGCAACGCACTGGTAGCTGTAGTTGTTAACACGGGCACGGACCTCAAACGATCTGGTATAGAAATTTGATTTGTACCCTGCATCTTTGTTTTTGGCTAGTTTTATGCCGGATGCCCTTCCTGACACAACCCTACTCATTTATCCGGACATGGGACCGGCACTCTGAGTGTACTGGCTACGCACCCCATGTGGCTGAGTTAAAGCTCAGAATCATTCTAATAGTTTTTATTTCCATACACGCAAATGCTTTGGTAACACTGCACATTCTATTCCAAATCAAAACATGAAGAAAAATTCATCAAATTTGTTCTTACTTTACAGAAAGTGAAGAAAAAGGAATACTAGGCTGTTCAAAAAGTAGCAGTGTCTGCATTTTTCTTTCTGTGACCCTTATTACACCCTTACATGTGCCCTTTATTTAAGGACAAAAGCCGCAAATGGTGTACGTGGTGGTTATTATGCAGTTCCCTCTGACAAAAAGGGTCATTCCAGACATTGTTCAGAAGAACAGCCTACTTTGATTAAAAAGTATATTAAGAAGTGCAGAAAATGATAGGCTGTTCAGCTAAAATTATCTCATATGCTTTAGAGTGGCAACCAAAACCAAAAACATGTGGAAGAAAATGGAAAACTGACATTCAAATGGATCAAGGAATACAATGGCTTGCAAAAGTGATAAGCCCCTTGCTATTTCACGCATTTTAATTTGTTTATGGCATGTCAAATACAAAATGTAAATCAGGCTTCTCAACATAAAAAATAAAAAATCTTCCTTAGACTCAAACTGAAAATAAATCTCTACAGCCTGATAGAAATTAATTAAAATATAAAAACCAAGATGATGGGTTGCACAAGTAATCAGCCCCTTTGGTATAATACCTGTAAATAATCAATTAATTGCCAGTTTTCTTCAGTCAAGTCAGGGGATGGATACATGAACATTTCCAAAGTAATAACGGGTCAGTTTTTCTTCATGATTTGAATTGCAATATAATGTGCAGTGTTCACAATGCATTAGTGTGGAAATAAAAACTCTTATAAGCATTTTGAGCACATTTATCTGTTGAGTACACGCACACACACACACACACACACACACACATATATATATATATATATATATATATACACACTTCCTATTACATATGTGCATGTGACCTTTTACACCATCAACTGCTTTGGGCTGGAGTTTCATTCATTACAGGTTGACATGTTGTACACTGGGTTTTGGAGGAATCATTTTAATATTTTAAAATGGTATATTCTTTTTTCACTGAATGAAAGTCTCTTACTTAGCAGTTACTCTAACGATTCTGATACTTTTTGTGCTGTGTGCAGCCATCTGGTGCTTCTTGACATGTTTGGGCTATTTAATGGAATACACTGAATCTGATTTTAATTCTGCTCATCCACAAACACTTTTAGTTGGAATTGTGGACCTTTCACAGCATTCCATATTCAGGACACTACTTTAAATTCCTGTTCAGATGATTCCACTTATATTGGCCCAAATATAAGACATGTACTCCTGTCCAAAAGTAAAAAAGTCAGGGTATGTCATGGTATGGGGTTGTGTCAGTGCCCTTGGCTAAGGCAATTTACATTTTTGTGATGGCAGCATCGATGTACACAACTACATAGAGATTTTAGAGCAACATATGCTGCGTTCAAGATGATATCTTCTTCAGGGCCGTTTATGCACTTTTCACCAAGACAATGCAAAACCACATTCTGCACATATAACAACAGCATGACTGTGCAAGAAGGTATGGGTACTGCCTGCAATCCTGACCTGTCCCCAACAGAAAATGTGGAGAATTTCTAAAACAAAACAAAAAAAATGTGATGACAACCCCGTACTGCTGCACACCTTAAAACACGTTTGCCTGTATCCTCAATGCCAAAACATCTTTTCAGTGTTGTGAGAAGGAATGGTAACAGTACAAAGTGGTAAATGCTTGAGGGCCCCAGATTTTTGTAGAATGTGTTGCAGGCCAGCTTGACTTCATACTGTCTGCAGTGATATAGAAGTCAAAGTAAATGTAACAATCACTGTAGGTTATTTGTATTTCCATATCATGTCATATTTTTCTGATTTGCAGTTGTACAATCAGGGCTGTCTTAAAACAATGCATTATATATGGCCGCATTTCCTCAGGAAGCTGTGTGACATCCTCATTATTTATCAAAGTATGGACAGGTGTCAAAATAGAGTTCTTCAGGTACATAATCATTTAAGTGTTTTTATAATAGAAAATCTCAGATTTTTATAATTGATGGAGAGAATAAAGAAGCTAAAGACCCACAGCATGAAGGATGTATTTTCTAACTGACATTAATTCAGTGCTTACACAGCAAATCTCAGTTCTTGTTGTCAGAGCAGTTACATAATCGATCTGACTTGAGGAAAGAGAAAATGTTATTTTAGGAAATTCATTTTCTTTGATGATTAAAAATAGCATGCACTATGGATTTGAGGAAAATGAAAATTGAAAAGTTGCATCCATCACTGGGTATGATTGCCGTGCTTCATACTGACCTGCAGCTGGTCGCTGTGCCGCCAGAGTGCCCGGCAATGAGTGAGGTGGTCTTGCGCATGCCATGAGCAGGAGGGACCACGCCTTCCTCAGCGTGGGTGCGAGGCACTGAGCTGGCACGGGTGGAGACCAAAAGGCGTTCCGGGTGATCTTCGCTCCGGCTGCGGCGAAGGTGGCTCCGGCTGGGGTCGCTGAAGCTACGCCCCTTCAGCCGGCTCATCAGGCTCTGGGAGACTACCTCATCAAAACGCTCCCGGTGTTTCTTGGGAATGAAGATCCTGGTGAACATGTGACAATTAGATGATCTGCTCAACAACCAGGGGGGAGAAACGGAGGTGGTTTTGTTCGCTACATTGATTTTGGCATCTCTTTCAGCGTTGCACCATAAAAACAACTATGTTGCTGAAAAACGCATCCAGAGGGGAATATCATATCTTAGAGATAGAGTCCTTTTATGTTAAATCCCCTAAAAATATAACATCCTCCACCCTGTTCTCTCCAAACACGCTGCATTCCGAATGCAACAAAAGCAGGCAGTTGTTCCCAAAGAAGGATGCACATCTTAGATGGTTCCAAAACAGTTCAAAGTCTCAGAGGAAACGGAGGCAGGTACAACCGAATGGACTCACATCACTCTGCGTGCGTGTGTGTGTGAGAGAGAGAAAGAGAGATCTGAAGCTAGATGAAACTAGCAAAGCAGCTGCAGGTAAAAGTGTTCAGCTGCAGCAGCAGCAGCCAAGAGGTAACGTAGGAAGGAGCGTGTGTCAGCGGCGCCAACTCTGAGAGAATATGCTCCACTTCCCTTTACAGTTTAATCTTCTCCCTGTGAGGATCAACTTACGGTATAAGTCTGTTCACTTCATAAAGGAAAAAAGACTAAATAAACAGTAGTGCCTCATAGATGTCAGTTTGTAATATTTAGCTGATTGCAGGAGATGATGTTGATGCAGCGTGATGATTTTTAGCGATGTTCTTGTGATCGCCTTGCCTCAAGGCTGAGTTGAGACTGAGTGCCCAGTGTTTGAGCCACTAAAGAAGGAGGCAAAGTCCCCATTACAATATTAAAATTTATATAGCTGTCAGTATCTAATGCCAAATTATTATGACCATTACAATGCGGTCAATCCTTGAGGCTACGTGAAGCCACGAGTCCTGAAAATCAGGCAGAATTGCACAGTCTCATCTCAGTATCCCAGAATTAATCTGACAGGACATCAAGGTCAGATCTTTTTGCAGACGTTTGGGGGCAATCTTGGAGGGTTTGCATATGCAGACAGAGCAAATCTATTGTGACAAGACCATGTAAGTGGCCAGACACTGCCCTGGCATCACCAATGATCACAAGATGAGGTGCAATCCAGCACCAAAGGTACCACAGTGCTGAGGAACCCAGGAATAGGGATGCCCACGTATCACCCGGCTGCAGCAGACAGAGGATGGGTTGGGTAGTTACCAATCAGCAAACCAGCACAGTTCTGTATGGTGATAGATGTGGTGACAAGTGACCCTACTGTGAGCTCCCAAACCTGGACTACCCTTTAGAGGAATGCACCCACTCCTGCACGTCATCTCCATGCATTCTACAAAGTGATCGTGAACACAAGCCTTTGCCTCTCGCTACCTGCCTCATTTAGTTTGAATCTCCTGAGTAACTCCATTGTGAAGGAAAGTAGGTGGATTGGATTTTCTGCTCCCGCTCTGATTGGATCCACTATCCCTGTTCAATCAGAGAACAAGCTACAGAGCTGCAGCGTTCTTTTCAAAGCTGTCACAGTCCCCAGTCTGTGTTAGAAGAAGATGATTAGATGATTGTCTGTGCATAGGTTTCATACGCATGTACAGCACAGACTGCAATGATAGCACACATCCAATTTTCAAATAATTCAAAGCTGAAGGAAGCATTTGTCTGAAGAGTTCCTGCACCACAGTCTTGTGGAAATCATGACTAAGATTCTTATTTCTATCATAGAAACAGCATTTGATTAAATACTGCAACTATAAATGCCAGTTTTTCTTTGATTTTTAACTGGCAGGATGACAATAGTTTGGTCGGTAGATGGCTTTACACTATTCCAATAAATAGTGGTAAAGAGATTAAGAGGAAAAAAATGTTTTAGTTCAAGCAAGAGTATGGTTTTTCTTCTGCAGTGTCACCTCATTCATCAGTTTGTGAAGGCATACTATATATGCATAAAGTTACATTCAAATTGTGCAAACACTATCTCAAATTGGAAAAACAAAGTAATAGTAGCTGTGGGCATGAAGACAGTAAAGGCTACAGCAACCTAACATTTCACCTCAATGACCTTGAACTACACCCAAATGATTGACCCTGGCTGACATTGGCAGGCCAGTTCATGAATCCACCTAAGTGTGTGCCATATTTGGTCCAAATTGAGTTGAAAATCAAATTCCTTGAACTTTGCTGAAATTAATTACTTAAAGGTACAGTGTGTAGCAGTGTTTATTAGCAAAAATGGAACACAGCATTCATAAAAGAGCCCAACGGATGTATCAGTCGGCCAAAAATATCAGCTGATTTGAGCCTTTTGGCATATCAGTATCTGCATTATTTCTGCATATATGCAAAATTTTATTTTAGTACCTGAACCAAGCAGAAAAAGCACTTTAGAAATTGTGCCATTGTGTAGTTTGTCCAGCACATGGCACTAAAACAGCATTATTTACAATGCTGTCAAGCATGGCTGGGACCCCAACCACCACTTGGTCACATTAGCTACAAGTGACAGAGGCAAAGTGAACAGCTGCCATTCATTTTCAATCAGCATGGGCATTTACTGTAGTAATAATAATAAACATGACAATAATGACCTCTGTTGTCATTGTACATACATACAATGTCATTTGTCCTTTGCATTTAGCAAATCCTATTTACAATTAGACACAGTGCAACTACTGCGTAGGAGCAGCGTGCAGCCACAGTCCAGTGACCCGGCCAGGACCATCTCCAGATGGCTTGGTCAGGGACAGAGAAAGTTGCAAATCCTAAATAAGCATGTTTTTTGTTTATGGGAGGAAGCCGGAGCACCTGGAGGAAACCCACAAGACATGGGGAGAACATACAGACTCCACACAGAAAGGCACCAGGTAGGAAAAGTTCACATGACCTTCTTGCTGTGAGACAACAGTGCCAACCACTAAGAGACAAGTGAAAAGAGGAAAGTGGCCACTATACTGCCAACTAGGAGGCCAACATAGATGAGAAGTCTATGTAAATGCTGAGTGATGACATGGCAACTACCAATGCGAGTGAAGTCAGCATGACGTATGTTGGTTGGATGTGTTATACATTTTGCAGTTATTTATAATAAAGTTCATGTTTAAACAGTGAAACATCAAGCTACAATTACATTTCTTTGTCAAAAGGATTTGACAATGAAATGTTAGGAATAACTGACATTTTTTTGTATATATCAGCAGCTATATCGGTATCATATATTTTTATTCCCTAATGAGGGTATCTTGCAGTGGTGAGCACAGCTCAGCTAAACCGATAACCGATAATTATTGAAGCTAATGTTTTTGCTAGCGGGTTAGCTTTTCAGATAACTTTTAAAACCACCAGCGGACCAATTACGTTCCGATAAATTTAGTTCCGATAACTTTCAGTCCGCTGACATTTTTTTTGCTGGTAAAGTGAGTAAAGTTTAACAATGAAGAATGTTTGTAAACCCTAAAATCAAACATTTTAGTCCGTCTGTTGTGTGTTTTTGGCTGTCGCTTGCTGATGATGTCATCATTAAGCGCAATGATTGGCATGATTGGCTGGTCAACGCAGAGAGCAATGTGGATAGTGTAGTTCAGGTTCACTTTGGACGTTACAGTGAGTGTTACCGTCTGCTCGACGCAGAAACAAAACAGACTAATTTTAACATTTTTTAAATTTTATTTCTTTGTGGCTGATGGCATAATTTAATCACCAAGACTCGGTGGGAGAGAGGAGATCTCACGGTGCAGCTGTGTTACAGAGGGACTTTTCTTATGCTGCGTTCACATCGGGCACGATCAGATGCTACAAATTTGCGGGGGTCGCGTGGACGCGCCACCATCGCCCGGTGTGTTGCTCTGCTTTTGCTGTGAAAATTTGCCCCTGTGTGTCATCAAATAGGAGGAGCTTTCATTCCGCTCACCGGCTCCGGTTATCAGTCAAGTTAACATGACGGACCTTGATCACACGGAGCGAGTTGTTGTGGAAAGCTGACAAACGTCATGAGACGTTCCCAATTCAGGGAGTATCATTATTTGCTGCAGGAGCTGCATCTGGATGACGGCTGCTTTCAGCGGTCCTTCCGCCTCTGCGGGACCCAGTTTGAGGACCTCCTGTTCCGTTCACGCACGCACATGTAAAGAATAAAAAAAATTAAAAAAAACCTCTGCTGCCTGCTGTGGGGCTGCTGCTCGCTCTTCCCCCAAAAACTCTGTCATAATTGTGTTTAGAAACCAGTCACCATTTGTTTTATTATACATCTGTGTGTCTGACTCCGTGGTATAACTCACAAACTCGTAGCTTAAAGCAGATAACCCGTAAGTTGGAGAGGAAATGGCGTCTCACTAATTTAGAAGATCTTCACTTAGCCTGGAAAAAGAGTCTGTTGCTCTATAAAAAAGCCCTCCGTAAAGCTAGGACATCTTTCTACTCATCACTAATTGAAGAAAATAAGAACAACCCCAGGTTTCTTTTCAGCACTGTAGCCAGGCTGACAAAGAGTCAGAGCTCTATTGAGCTGAATATTCCATTAACTTTAACTAGTAATGACTTCATGACTTTCTTTGCTAACAAAATTTTAACTATTAGAGAAAAAATTACTCATAACCATCCCAAAGACGTATCGTTATCTTTGGCTGCTTTCAGTGATGCCGGTATTTGGTTAGACTCTTTCTCTCCGATTGTTCTGTCTGAGTTATTTTCATTAGTTACTTCATCCAAACCATCAACATGTTTATTAGACCCCATTCCTACCAGGCTGCTCAAGGAAGCCCTACCATTATTTAATGCTTCGATCTTAAATATGATCAATCTATCTTTGTTAGTTGGCTATGTACCACAGGCTTTTAAGGTGGCAGTAATTAAACCATTACTTAAAAAGCCATCACTTGACCCAGCTATCTTAGCTAATTATAGGCCAATCTCCAACCTTTCCTTTTCTCTCAAAAATTCTTGAAAGGGTAGTTGTAAAACAGCTAACTGATCATCTGCAGAGGAATGGTCTATTTGAAGAGTTTCAGTCAGGTTTTAGAATTCATCATAGTACAGAAACAGCATTAGTGAAGGTTACAAATGATCTTCTTATGGCCTCGGACAGTGGACTCATCTCTGTGCTTGTTCTGTTAGACCTCAGTGCTGCTTTTGATACTGTTGACCATAAAATTTTATTACAGAGATTAGAGCATGCCATAGGTATTAAAGGCACTGCGCTGCGGTGGTTTGAATCATATTTGTCTAATAGATTACAATTTGTTCATGTAAATGGGGAATCTTCTTCACAGACTAAAGTTAATTATGGAGTTCCACAAGGTTCTGTGCTAGGACCAATTTTATTCACTTTATACATGCTTCCCTTAGGCAGTATTATTAGACGGTATTGCTTAAATTTTCATTGTTACGCAGATGATACCCAGCTTTATCTATCCATGAAGCCAGAGGACACACACCAATTAGCTAAACTGCAGGATTGTCTTACAGACATAAAGACATGGATGACCTCTAATTTCCTGCTTTTAAACTCAGATAAATCTGAAGTTATTGTACTTGGCCCCACAAATCTTAGAAACATGGTGTCTAACCAGATCCTTAATCTGGATGGCATTACCCTGACCTCTAGTAATACTGTGAGAAATCTTGGAGTCATTTTTGATCAGGATATGTCATTCAAAGCGCATATTAAACAAATATGTAGGACTGCTTTTTTGCATTTACGCAATATCTCTAAAATCAGAAAGGTCTTGTCTCAGAGTGATGCTGAAAAACTAATTCATGCATTTATTTCCTCTAGGCTGGACTATTGTAATTCATTATTATCAGGTTGTCCTAAAAGTTCCCTAAAAAGCCTTCAGTTAATTCAAAATGCTGCAGCTAGAGTACTGACGGGGACTAGAAGGAGAGAGCATATCTCACCCATATTGGCCTCTCTTCATTGGCTTCCTGTTAATTCTAGAATAGAATTTAAAATTCTTCTTCTTACTTATAAGGTTTTGAATAATCAGGTCCCATCTTATCTTAGGGACCTCGTAGTACCATATCACCCCAATAGAGCGCTTCGCTCTCAGACTGCAGGCTTACTTGTAGTTCCTAGGGTTTGTAAGAGTAGAATGGGAGGCAGAGCCTTCAGCTTTCAGGCTCCTCTCCTGTGGAACCAGCTCCCAATTCAGATCAGGGAGACAGACACCCTCTCTACTTTTAAGATTAGGCTTAAAACTTTCCTTTTTGCTAAAGCTTATAGTTAGGGCTGGATCAGGTGACCCTAAACCATCCCTTAGTTATGCTGCTATAGACGTAGACTGCTGGGGGGTTCCCATGATGCACTGTTTCTTTCTCTTTTTGCTCTGTATGCACCACTCTGCATTTAATCATTAGTGATCAATCTCTGCTCCCCTCCACAGCATGTCTTTTTCCTGGTTCTCTCCCTCAGCCCCAACCAGTCCCAGCAGAAGACTGCCCCTCCCTGAGCCTGGTTCTGCTGGAGGTTTCTTCCTGTTAAAAGGGAGTTTTTCCTTCCCACTGTAGCCAAGTGCTTGCTCACAGGGGGTCGTTTTGACCGTTGGGGTTTTACATAATTATTGTATGGCCTTGCCTTACAATATAAAGCGCCTTGGGGTAACTGTTTGTTGTGATTTGGCGCTATATAAAAAAATTGATTGATTGATTGATTGATTGATAGTTAATAAGTAAAATAATCTCCATGGACGATTCGCTCGCGCTCGCACGTAAGATAAAAAGAAAAAGAAACTCCAATCCCGCTGCTGCGGGGCTGCTGCTCGCTCCAAAAACTGTCATAATTGTGAAATAAAGGACAAAAGAGACATAAGTCCTGCTCACAGACTGCTACCAGATACAGGACATGTTCACATCTTCAGTCAAACTCCAGACATCTCCACGTCACTACATATTCGGTCTCTGATTGGTCATCACGGCGCGACAAGACGAAAAAGTTCAGATTTTTCAACTTGGGGAGGAGGGCAACGCGATGTGATGCGACGCAATATCATGCCACAAATGCGCCAATCGCTCAAAATCGCTTCACTCGCGTCACTTCATTCGCGTCCATCGCGTCGCGCTGCGTGACTTGGCACCAAAACGCGTCGTTCCATAGGGATTACATTGCAACCTGTCGCTGCTGTCGCTCACGTCCCGCCCGGTGTGAACGCAGCATAAGACACCATTTTGGATAATCAAGATGCTTTATGTGGATTATTTCTTCAGAATTTAATGAACCCCACTGAAACTAACAGGTAAAAATTTATATTTACATGTCTTTTACTATGTCAATCAATGTATAAATGGACGTATTTTGGTTGTTTAAGCCGCAGGGTTAAAAGCGGGTGCAAAAAGCAGCAGCTTTTAGTTCGTAAATGACGGTGCATATAATATATAACCGAGATAAACTGTGACTTCTAATACTGTTTTTTTCTGCTTTTGAAACATGATGACTGTGGCACTTAAAGTGAAACTGGTTTATCAGAAGCCGATAGTGTAATCTGATGTGGCCACGTCCGAATCAATGCTAAAACTAATCCGTTATCTGTAATAAAAATAAATTTATTAGCAGTTCTTCGGTTTAGCGTCATAAAAGATCATTTTTCAGTTATCGGATTAATGGTTATCGAAGCAAACTTTTTGGTTAGCTGTGTCCACAACTTGTATCTTCCCCTCCCCTCAAAAAAGAAAATTCCATATTGGTCAAGCTCTTCTGTGTTTAAATAATGAGCTGCAACACTAACTTTATGTGTTTTCATGAGCTTAGAAAGAGCTGTTCATATCTATACCATGGAGGCTGCCATGTTATACCAACATGCTGATACAGTAACCCAAAAGGGACATACTTACTCTGCCTTTTGCATTTTGCAGTGCAGCCAGAAGACTGAAGAAAAAATAAGAGTAATCAGTGGTTGCTCCGCTGAACACTGTCTACTTTTTGAAAATGCAGGCTAACAAGTTTCAGAACGCTCATTTTTGTGAAATGTAGGATCATACATATTGTTTATCACAAAAAAAAATTCAAGGGAGCATGAATCCCCATCAGCAAAGAAGCAGAACTGTGAAGGGAAGCGAAATACTGATTTGCGACGGCATCATGCAATCTGTAACCTCACCAGGAGGTGACGCTAAAACCTTCTCAATGTGATAGAAAACACCATTACCACAGAAAATATATTTCTGCACACGTTGACAAATTTTCTTTAAATGTGCTTAATTTCAAATCTCATACTACGTGAAGTGCAAAAACCCTGAGTCTGGATTACTGTTAATACTATCAGTTATCAAGTTGTTCAGCCTCAGGGTGTAGGGTTTTCTGAAGGGTGTAAAAAGCCATATTCATTGGTAAAACAACTTGATAACGATTTTATCATATAACTATAAATTATAAATGTTGTATGGTTTTCTGAAGGGTGTAAAAAGCCATATTCATTGGTGAACAACTTGATAACGATTTTATCATATACCTATAAATTATAAATGTTGTATGGTTTTCTGAATGGTGTAAAACGCCATATTCATTGGTGAACAACTTGATAACGATTTTATCATATACCTATAAATTATAAATGTTGTATGGTTTTCTGAATGGTGTAAAAAGCCATATTCATTGGTGAACAACTTGATAACGATTTTATCATATACCTATAAATTATAAATGTTGTATGGTTTTCTGAATGGTGTAAAACGCCATATTCATTGGTGAACAACTTGATAACGATTTTATCATATACCTATAAATTATAAATGTTGTATGGCTTTCTGAATGGTGTAAAAAGCCATATTCATTGGTGAACAACTTGATAACGATTTTATCATATACCTATAAATGATAAATGTTGTATGGTTTTCTGAATGGTGTAAAAAGCCATATTCATTGGTGAACAACTTGATAACGATTTTATCATATACCTATAAATTATAAATGTTGTATGGTTTTCTGAATAGTGTAAAAAGCCATATTCATTGGTGAACAACTTGATAACGATTTTATCATATACCTATAAATGATAAATGTTGTATGGTTTTCTGAAGGGTGTAAAAAGCCATATTCATTGGTAAAACAACTTGATAACGATTTTATCATATACCTATAAATGATAAATGTTGTATGGTTTTCTGAAGGGTGTAAAAAGCCGTATTCATTGGTGAACAACTTGATAACGATTTTATCATATACCTATAAATGATAAATGTTGTATGGTTTTCTGAAGGGTGTAAAAAGCCATATTCATTGGTGAACAACTTGATAACGATTTTATCATATACCTATAAATGATAAATGTTGTATGGTTTTCTGAAGGGTGTAAAAAGCCATATTCATTGGTAAAACAACTTGATAACGATTTTATCATATACCTATAAATTATAAATGTTGTATGGTTTTCTGAATAGTGTAAAAAGCCATATTCATTGGTGAACAACTTGATAACGATTTTATCATATACCTATAAATGATAAATGTTGTATGGTTTTCTGAATAGTGTAAAAAGCCATATTCATTGGTGAACAACTTGATAACGATTTTATCATATACCTATAAATGATAAATGTTGTATGGTTTTCTGAAGGGTGTAAAAAGCCATATTCATTGGTAAAACAACTTGATAACGATTTTATCATATACCTATAAATGATAAATGTTGTATGGTTTTCTGAAGGGTGTAAAAAGCCATATTCATTGGTGAACAACTTGATAACGATTTTATCATATACCTATAAATGATAAATGTTGTATGGTTTTCTGAAGGGTGTAAAAAGCCATATTCATTGGTAAAACAACTTGATAACGATTTTATCATATACCTATAAATGATAAATGTTGTATGGTTTTCTGAAGGGTGTAAAAAGCCGTATTCATTGGTGAACAACTTGATAACGATTTTATCATATACCTATAAATGATAAATGTTGTATGGTTTTCTGAAGGGTGTAAAAAGCCATATTCATTGGTGAACAACTTGATAACGATTTTATCATATACCTATAAATGATAAATGTTGTATGGTTTTCTGAAGGGTGTAAAAAGCCATATTCATTGGTAAAACAACTTGATAACGATTTTATCATATACCTATAAATTATAAATGTTGTATGGTTTTCTGAATAGTGTAAAAAGCCATATTCATTGGTGAACAACTTGATAACGATTTTATCATATACCTATAAATGATAAATGTTGTATGGTTTTCTGAATAGTGTAAAAAGCCATATTCATTGGTGAACAACTTGATAACGATTTTATCATATACCTATAAATGATAAATGTTGTATGGTTTTCTGAAGGGTGTAAAAAGCCATATTCATTGGTAAAACAACTTGATAACGATTTTATCATATACCTATAAATGATAAATGTTGTATGGTTTTCTGAAGGGTGTAAAAAGCCATATTCATTGGTGAACAACTTGATAACGATTTTATCATATACCTATAAATGATAAATGTTGTATGGTTTTCTGAAGGGTGTAAAAAGCCATATTCATTGGTAAAACAACTTGATAACGATTTTATCATATACCTATAAATGATAAATGTTGTATGGTTTTCTGAATAGTGTAAAAAGCCATATTCATTGGTGAACAACTTGATAACGATTTTATCATATACAGTGGTCCCTCGTTTATCACAGGAGTTACGTTCTAAAAATAACCCGCGATAGGCGAAATCCGTGAAGTAGTCAGCATTATTTTTTACAATTATTATAGATGTTTTAAGGCTGTAAAACCCCTAACTACACACTTTATACACTTTTCTCAAACAGGCATTAACATTTTCTCAATTTTCTCTCCAGTGAAATCAATCTAACATGTTAGAAAAAGTTTCAGAGAGCGAGAAAGAGAAAGTGGAGAAGTGGAGCTCTTTCTAGGTCAGGGTCACATAACTATTGGGAACGCAGTCAGGTAGTCCGTGTGGACAGCAAAATGTAGGCCACAAAACATTTCCATAAAATACAAATACGTCAACACCAATGCTCAGACAAACAGGAAAACTACACAGAACAAGGCCATTTATTGTATAATAACAGTCACAGGATCAGACTCTATCTCAAACTATCAATTTCTTTTCTTTTCGTTCATATTGAGAATTTCTGACATCTTGTCATCACTGTGCGAACATGTTCTGATCAAAGCAAGTGTTTCTCTCCTAATTTGACTCTCTGCTAAAATAACCAAGCACAAACTTCATAAGTCGCTCTGCAAAGTTGGATGTAGGATTTGGGATGCCCTCAATTATAAGGAGGGCAAGAGATGCCTATAATTAGAGAGGAAGGAGGAGTGGATCAAGGACGCGGCACTCAGAGGACTGAATGACAATCGTAATCAGCTGAGTAACTCATTGCTAAGAACCGTGATTATCAGACTCACTCACAATCAGCAACATGGAGTCAGGCTCTTAATCTGCAAAAACAAAGCACAGAAATAGTACAGTTCAATCACACGGCGCCATTAAAGCTGTACAAATGAATTCCAACAGTGAGCATCAGGAGTTGGTGAGAAAAGTCAGGCTGAGATTGTTCACTCAGTTTTCGAAAGTTACCATTTTTACAGATGAACAGAGAAGGAAAAACAATCAACTGCAGCCCCAACACACCAAATCACACCAAACAAACAAACAAAAACAAATTTTAATACTGCACAGCAATACATCAGCACAAACGCTACAAAGTAATATGATCAAAAAGACAAGAGTCATCATACCGAAAGGGTCTGGAGAGGCTTCTATCCCGTCCCATGGCTCTTCAGGACTTTAACGAAGTGCCTGAGCTCAGTTAAGCAGCGAAAACGCCTCCCATCTCCATTGACGGGTCCCCATCTAGTCAGAACGAACACCTCTCCCGGACAAAGAGGAATGAAGAGAAAGATGAGAAACAAGAAGGTGTCCTGGTTGTGAAAAGTACCAGCTGTAGCCTCGGAAATCAGCCAGATGAAAGAGAGAGAACCAGAGAGAGGGAGGGCATAAATGACAAGAATGGTTGTGGTTTGCATCCCTCCACACCTCCGGAACATCAACAACCAGCATCACCCCGTGTGCTCCTCACACATTTCCATCCCTAGGTGTCACGGCGACAGTTACAGGATAATCCTCATCAAGTCATCTGGCATTTGACAGGAAACATAATGAGTGACAAATCCTCTGGTCCCTAAGTGGAGGAGGAAAGAAACAATGAGAAGAAGAGAGGAGTAGGTGAGGAGGGAGAGAGGAGAGGCCCTGTGGAATTACACAGGCAGGTCAGCACAATGACTGTCTGCAAGAACAAAAGGATCCGGGTTGCATTAACACATTGTAAAGTAACAGAACACAAGAAGGGAATAACTTAATTAAGATATAAAGAAAAGTGCAAAGAAAACAAGAAATGTTCTCCTCTGTCATTTCTGAAGAATGCAGAGTCACAGTTCCACTGCACAATCAGTGAAAATAATAAAATATACGCAATGCTAAAATACTATATGAGCCAGCCTTATGAGCATTGTCTTCTTTATAATTTTCAGTTGTTTAATTCATATCCCAGTGCAAAGTGTGTGTAAATATATATATATATATATTATACATTTGTTATTTACATTAGTTATTAAGATGCTGTTGTCTTACACACAGTTTGTACTTGTTCAATAAAGTCCCTCTATCAATCAATCAATAATAAACAATATTTTATTTACATTTTAACAGCATCTGCAGGAGGACGTGCGTGTGCACATGAACTTTTGACAAGCGCAGAAGTTAGCTTAACGGAAGATAGCGTGCATGCTGACGTCCACGAAATGTCTTGTAAATCACTCCAGATATGTTATCAGGTTACCAAAACTGTTTTTTTCAGTTTTAGAAAAAGTTTTTCTCACTAGCTTTTACATAATATATGACAAAGAGGTTATAGTTACACACAAACAAAATAGAGATTGCAGCTAGTTAGACCAGCCACTGACGTCACAGTGCTGTCCTACTGTGATTGGCTGTCACCCTCGCCCCTCAAAAAAAAAACAAAAAAAAAACAGAACAGAACAGAATGAGACTTTTTAACCTCTTTAAATACCTTTTTAAATAATTTGAAGACTCTGGCAGTAATAGCACTGGACTTATGCTGAGCACAGACAGACGGACGGACGGACGGACGGACGGACAGACGGATACAAAGTCTTTGCAATACCCGATGGCCATATTTGATGGCCTGCACAGTTACTTTCAATTACTCACAGGACTAAAGGAGACAGTAAGTGCTTCAGGACTGACTTTAACAAGAAAAAAAAAAAAACTTTAGCATAACTTTAAAATGTGATCTAACCAACCACTTTCATAGTTGTTTAAAATTCGACACAGACGAGTGCGTCAGAACCCTGAGAGGGAATTTATTAAAAGAAGTAGGCTGGTTAAAAATAGATTGGATCCAGTGGGAGGGCACAGCACATAGAAGAGGGGACAGAAGCACACCGAGCAGAGTGTGACCAAGCTTCTCATGAAAAAGGAAAAAAAGAAATACTTATACTCTGCTGAACACGCCTCAGAGTCATGTGACCGCTAGCCATCAGGTAGATGCGCTGAAGAGTGTGTGTGTGTGTGTGTGTGTGTGTGTGTGTGTGTGTGTGTGTGTGTGTGTGTGTGTGTGTGTGTGTGTGTGTGTGTGTGTGTGTGTGTGTGTGTGTGTGTGTGTGTGTGTGTGTGTGTGTGTGTGTGTCACTGGACGTGAGTGACTGATAGATTCAGACAGAGACAGGAGACAGTGGAAGAAGAAGCAACGATGCTTTGATTCTCCACATCAGAAACCACACGAGCCCACGACAATGGAAGCCTTCACACACGACTATTTCCCTCCAGAATCACAAACAAATCACTGACAGCAGCAGCTTCTAAACACTATAATTAAATTTTTTGTAACGGCTGGATTTACATGTGTACACAAGCAGCAAAAAGGCAAACGCAGAGTCAATTCCAGTCAGCGTGCATGCACTGGTCCCCCACCTCGCCACATCCACAACATCCCCGAAACCACCCTGGATCCTGTATGGCAACCAGGCAGACAACAGGTCCATCCCCACATCTCTAAAATAACCATCCATTTGTTGCAGCCAAGTGAAATGTGGGCATCTCCTTGGTCTTCTCCAGTTTCTGGGGTACACAGAGAAACATGCCACATAGCCAAAGTGTCAAAGCTGACACTAACTCACAATGCAAATAGTACTCCTTATAGACGCTGAAAAGAAACTGATAAACAAGCTCATTTTAAGCTACACAGAAGTTCAACCACACCTGCTCCTAATTTCCATCATGCATTTGATGATTAGATTATTCTTTGTAAAGGTGTTGTCACACTATAAGAGACTGAGTGAATGGATTAGTATTGAATTGAAATAATTTGTCGAGGGGGGGGGGGGGGGGGCAAAAATCGCTTCATCCGTCAGTCTCTAGTGGATTTGGGGTTCTGATGGATTGATAAGTATGGGATATGTAACCGATGAAACAGACAATGAATGTGTCGTGACTTGACCAACGGACGGGAACAGATGACGATCTGATAATACCAACATCTACTGGATGTTCACAGACAAGCTCACAAACAAACTGCAGGTCGTGACAGACGCGGAACGGACTATATACAATTATAGACTTTTGATGAGGTGTACCCGTGATTATGTGGACCTGGTCAGGATGGGTTATTATATGGTAAACAAGAAAATTGGGAAGTGTTTATCGCTAGCTTTTACTTGATATATGAGGAACATGTATATAAACACACAAAACAAAGCAGTTTTGAAGAGACCAGAGACTGACATCATGGTGCAGCTCTACTCTGATTGGCTGTCACCTGCGTCACTCAAAAATAAAACGGATCAGACTGAAACAGAATGTGACTTTTAATCCTCTTAAAATACGTCAAGGTTAGCCATCTTTGAACTTGTCCAAGGTCTGTGTCCCTGTGAATTTCAAGAGTCTGGCAGTAATAGGACTGGACGAAAAGCCTTCGCAATACCCAATTGCCATATTTGATGGCCTTGGGTAAATATGCATATATGGCTTCTCAAACTGATGCATGAGGTGACACTGCAAAAGAGAAACCATACTCTTGTGAAGGTCACATCAATTTATTATTGGAGGTAATGATACACTAATGAACAGATGGTTATGAATGCAATATTACATTTCTGCTAATAAACATATTAAACCCTACATCAAAGGTCTCAAACCAATTCCAGAAAGGGCCAAGAGGGTGCAGGTTTTCTTTGCAACCACCCAATCCAGCAACTGATTTCACTGATTAACATTACTTTGAGCAGATGGACTCAGTTACGGTAATCAGTGAAATCACCTGGTGGAGTCAGTGGTTGCAAAGAAAACCTGCACCCTCTTGGCCCTTTGTGGAATCAGTTTGAGACCTCTGCCCTACATATTGTGGCTTTAAAAAATAAATTTATGAAAGTCACAATTTTTGAACAGAATTCTACTTTCACCAGTCACCATAAAACAGAAGGGGGAAAAAAAAATCATTTTCTGCTGCATCACCTGAATGAACTTTTCAGATTTTGAAGCTTTTTGTGCTTTGACTTCCACTTTTTCTTTTGTCATTCTCATACAACAACAATGCAAGAGCAGCAATTTTCAAAAATGTTTCAATTCTAACGCCTAAATTAGTCATTGTTTTCCCCCCACATTGGCCTGAAACTACTGGAGTGACACAGAAAGGCAGCGACACTCAGAGAACAAACATTTTGCACATTAAAGCCTGAAAGGTCACCATGAAACTGAACTCTACCCACCAGAAAAGCATTATGGGTAACAGTGGCTGTCTAAAGTTTGATTATTTTTTTTTTTTCCTTCAGATGTTTATGAGCAGGGCTGCTGTCATTTCTTGTTGCCTCAAGGTAAAAACAACTAAAACATCTCAGCCCACTGCAGATACAGAAGATGCATAATTAATAGAACTGCTGTGCAAAACAAGCATTACGGTGCATTTTCACAGACCACAACAGCTGTGTCAGAGGAAACAGAGACAGAAAACAGCTTTAAATTTCACCAGATGCAAAAAACTGATTATTCACCCAAAAAAAGGTCAATGCTGCTGCAGAGTAACAGAACTTAAATTAAACAAACAGACACCAAACGTGCTTTAAGTTATCAGGTTTCTTACTTACCTCAGGCAGCAGTTCATAATTTCATCTTCATGCAACAAATTTCAAAGTGAGATGCGTCCGCGTAGGCTAATATTTGTGTGCGTGTAATAATTGTGTGCATGCCTGTGAGGGAAATGTGCATACACTGCATGTAAGAGTGTTCGGGCATCTGTGCAGCAGGAGTGAGAAGCCAGCAGCAGCAGCAGCAGCTACAAACTGTATGAAGAGGAGTCAGTAAAGAGGAAATAGGAGAAAAAAAAAAGGTATCAAAGCATGTATCACAGCTGATGGAGAGAAGTGGGACAGACAGCCACGGAGAAAAGTCAGAGGAGGCGGGAGGAACAGATAAGAAGAGTTTTCAATCCACCTAACTTGCATGTCTTTGGATGTGGGAGGAAGCCAGAGCGTGAAGACAAATGATCTTTTTGGTTTGTAGTTTCCAAATAATGCTGAGGAGGAAGAGATGCAATATTCACTGACATTTTAAGGACCAAAGGCAGCGAATTAAAGAAACTCGTCTGTGCTTCGCTTACAGCCCGTCCACATTTCACAGCAAAACGCCAAAAGGAGAGTTTTTCCAAAAGAACTGATTTCATCTTGTTCCCACACTATGATCCCACTGTGTGCACGTTTCTGTCGCACAGTAAATTATCCAGCTGATCTCTCGGTGAAACACAATGGACTCCAACTCCCAGCTGTTTTTGTCTGAAAGCATTTGCAAAAACTGGAATCAGGAGAAAATAATAAAAGTACCATAAATAAAAAAATAAGGTCAAGAGAACCTGAAGTCCTTTGGACAAAGAAAGAGAAATTTTGAGTAAATATGAGAAAAGTGGCATTAATTCAAGGTCAGTGACATCTTTGTGTAGGTTGATTGAAAGAATCTACATGCAAATTAGTCACGAAGCAGTTTTTCAGAAATAAACTGAGCCCTTAGAAGGATTCAAGGATAATGAGATTTATTTATTTATTGGGTGGCACTGTGGCTTAGTGGTTAGTACTGATGCCTCACAGCAAGAAGGTTGTGGGATCGGTTCCTATTCTTTCTGTGTGGATTTTGCATGTTCTCCCCATGCCTGTGTGGGTTCTCTCTGGGTGCTCCGGCTTCCTCCTACATCCAAAGACATGCAGGTTAGGAACTTTAAAGTGTGTGTGAATGTGAAGTGTGTGTGAATGTGTTTGTCTATATGTGGCCCTGTGACAGACTGGTGTCTTGTCCAGGGTGAACCCCACCTCACGACCTATGACTGCTGGGATAGGCTACAACCCCCCGTGACCCTTAATTGGAGTATGCAGGTATAGAAAATGGATGGATATTTTTTTGGCGGTGGGAGCTGTAGAATTTTTACTGTATGCAAAATTAGAGAAGATGTTACTGAACAGCTTTACTGCAATAAATTGAAAAGTGTGAAAATTACATCTGTGGGTCCTTGGGGAGGCCCAGGGTTTCAATTAGTACAAGCAGGGACTCAGAAGTTGTGAGCCTGTCCCAGAAAAAGTAGGGTGTGGTTCCCCATCTTTTGCATTCTGGGAAACCAAAACCCAGTGAGTCGAAACTTCGCACATTCTCAAAAAATGTTGGTTTCTCAGAATGCAAAAGATGGAGAACTTTTCTGGGTCGGGCTCAGAACTTCTCAATCGCCCCTTGTAAGTCAACTTACCATGATCAGATAGTGATCCAAGGAATGTCTGTACCAAATCTGGGAAAAATTCATGTAAAACGTTTTTGGAAATTCAGCATATCACAATTTTAACCCTTTTGGTGGGTGAGGACTTTAGAAAGATTCAAAGTCAATGAAAATCTTTGTGTAAGGACACACTGATTCAAGGAACCTATATGCAGATCTACGGAAAAAGTTACTAAGCTGTTTTTTTTTTTTTTTTTGCAATAAATTGAGAAATCAGCAACCCACCACCTTCGCCACCACCACTACCACCACCACCTTTTGGGGGTCCTGGGGGAGCCCTCAGAATGATTCAAGGTCAATGAGATTTTTCTTGCCTGTAGGCAGCCTCCCAAAGAATTTTGATGTAAAATTAGAAAAAAAGGTCATTAAACAGTTTTTCTGCAATTGAATCAAAAAGTGTGAAAAATTTAATTTTTTGCCCTTTTGAGGTGGCTTTCAAAAAATCATTGGACAGTACACCATGCACAAATCTTGATAACATTAGTCCTCTGGACCTTTACCCAAGGAATAGGAAACCTCTGTTGCTGGAGGACTTATAATCACCAAGATGACTTTTAAAGTCTTCACTCAAAAAATAAAACAAAATAAAAAATTCTCTTGTATACAGAATTGTGCAAAAAATCAAACCTTAGCACTGGGGTAACTACGTATTGGATTGCACGCAGAGAAATGGCTACATGGCTACCTGGATGACAACCACTCGGGTAGACAATTGGGTCCATCTGCATATCCTTGGCCTTCTCCAGTCACTGGAGGTCTCAACAATGAGGTGCCTCTGTGTTCGAACATGTCCAGAGAAATCTGCCACATGGTCAAAATGTCAAAACTGACGGCTCCTCACAATCCAAGTGATACTCTTCATCTCAGTCTCTCTAAGTAACCGTGTTTTTGATACAGTCAATCCAGTAGTACTCAAGGATCATCTAGAAACCTAGAACCAAAGACATCCAATCTTAGGTCACTGATTAGTGTCAGAGTCTCTTATCATACAGTTACACAGGAAGCACCAGCACCCTAAAGATTTTGATCTTTGCCCACTTGCAAAGGTACTGGCTTCACCAAACACCTCTCTCCAGTGACCCAAACAATTCCCAGGTGCCTCTCAATCTTAAGTGTTGTGGACCCAGAGAACTGCTAGACTTCATGACCCTACTCAACACCAAGTACAGATATGAACAGGGTAAGATCCAGAACACTTACATTCTCAGGATTCAGGCAGAAATCTCACTCGACAGTTTGGTTGGGAAATAATGGCACTGGCTTAACACAAAATGTTTGCATCATTGGCACTGACAGATAAAAACTTACACCTTTTCACAACATATCTTTTTTCTTTTTTTTTTTGGAGTACAAGTCACACCTGTCAAAAGGGAAAAGAAGAAGTACTGCATTTACATGGTGCTTTTCTATCTAGCAGATGGTCAAAGTGATGTGTCACATTTAATTACTCAGTCCAGGCATGGGTACCTACATGTACCCACTGTTGCAGCTGGGTGGACTGAGACAATGCAGATTTAGTGTCTTATCCAAGTACACAGAAAGGTAGCATGATTGGGACAGGAACACAGGTCTACATATAGGCAGGCCAGCTCCTTATCCACTGAGCTACACATAAAAATGCATTGTGAAGAAGACAAAACCATGTATGTTGCACTGGTCCACCAGTGCAACATAGGAAAGAAGACGAAAAGAAATGACTGATTTCCCTGTCAGAAGATGCTCGTGCACACAGAACAGTCTGGCGTTCGATCACATTGTTAGATACCTGACGTTGTCGATGAGCTGCTGATGCTCCTCTGTGATCAGGATGTTGGGCAGGGCCTCAGCCAGACTTTCCACATCCCTCTCAGCGGCAAACTGCTTCAGCACCTCAAACAGCTGTTCCTTCACATCTGGCTCTTCCCCGAGCACTTCCTCCACCTGACACAAACACACCCAGATGTCAGTGTGTAACAGATAAAGGACACGGAATATTCAATGGCGAACAAATGACTTCACCCACTTTCTTATTGAACTCCATGGCCTTGTGGGCGCGGCTCTCCCTGACGCTGTCTCCGGTCTGTGACAGCACCCTCATGCTGCTGCTCAGCCGCTTGGGCCGCCGCGCCATGCTGAGCACGCCCAGACGAAGAGGTCGACCCTGAGCTGCTTTGATCATGGCTGCTGCCGCTTCGTGACGTTTTACAGGGATGCTGTTGACCTCCATGATATAATCTTGAACCTTCAGGCCACTGCGACCAGCCGGCCCAGCGGGTACACAGTCCTCCACCATTACTGGGCTGTCGCCAATAATAGTGAAGCCAAAACGGCCATCAGGGCCAGGGGTGATGTCAATCTGAGGATGAGAAAATGACGATAGTAGGATTGAATCTGGATGGCAGATAAGGAGAGGCACCTATAAACAAAAGGCATGCCAGTCCTGACAACAGGACTCCAAAGTTCTCAGAAAATCCAAAAACCAAGTTAGAGGAGGTCCAGAGGACTCTAAAATGCTCACAATCAGCCATGACTGTTGTCAACAGTTGGGCATATCCCTTTCGACCAGAATAGGTACCAATCAAATTCTTTGGTAAACGTGGTGACCAAAGGGGTGGAGCCAATGTAATTTACTTATTTCTAAATTGCTAAATGAGGTGTGAGGCAGCACAGTTGTACAAGCAGTTATTGTGCTTGCTTCCAAAGTAGTAGGTTCCCACCTCAAGACAGCCCGTGCCGATTCTCCATGTACATGTGGAGTTGAATCAGCAATGACACAGAATTAATCCATATTGAGTCCGCTGCAGTGACCCCAATTCAAATGAAATTCATTTACTTTTACTAAATGAGGTGTGTAATTTTCATTAAATATGGTGAAAACATTGGGTCGTTATATATATTTAGGGCTGGATCTGCAAAGAGGGGTGGAACCAGGAAATGCATTTATTTGTTTATTTACTTTACATTGTAAAGCAGGGCATTTAAAACCTTGGGACAACTGTGCACTTTAATCAATCAACTTAATTAATGAGTGCCTTTCAAGCTATAAGTGCATCAACAAAGGTGCGAATCCTATTTTCACTTTCTCAGATCCCTATTTACATTTATATAAACATATTAAACTATTTACTGAAAAATGCTTGTTGATGCCAACCACCTTAAAAGTGTAGTCCTTTTCAATTTTACACAAAATTGACAAAATTAAATTCATGTTGAAATACATATTCTTTTCAAAGTTCTGATACTAATGATAATGTGGTGCAGATGGGCCAAATGATGAGGCATTTCCTTATTTGTAAAACTGAAGTACAACTTCACAAAACACATTTTGAGATGCAGTTTTTCTCTTACAAAATTACATCTTTATTCTCATAATATTATGACTTTATTCTCATAATATTATGAGTTTTTCTCATAAAATTACAACTTTATTCTGATAATCTTATGACTTTATTCTCATAATATTACACATTTTTTCTCATAAAATGGCTTTATTCTTGTAATATTATGCAGCGGCTGTTCCTCATATTTTTTTTCTCCAGGTAAAACTGTAGTTGCATCAGGAAGGGCATCCGGTGTAAAACTTGTGCCAAATACCAATGCGGATCTGGCGGTCCGCTGTGTCGACCCCGACCCAAAAACGGGAGCAGTCGAAATGACAACACACACATTCTCGTAATATTATGACTTTATTCTGGTAACATGACTTTATTCTCAAAGTCTAAAAAAAAAAACCTCAATGTGGCCCTAAAACGCTGTCGTAAAATACATTGAGTTTGCTCTGTGAGACTTTATAGATAAGAAGAAGGTGGATGCGAATGTGCAAGATTAGAAGTTAATTCTGCATTTGATAGAAACTGAGAACTTGAAATGTGCAATTTCTAACCTGGAAAAATACATCTAAAAACCAATTATTAACCATTAGTCATCTCAATGACTCATTCTTACAAAACAAGTAAAATGTAAATGTAACTAAGACTTATTTGATATGGTAAAGAATTGAGTGTTGAATTGAGTGCCCAGCACGCTTCCAGCAAAACTTGCATGAAATATGTCCACATTTCTTCCCATCGGGATTCTCTGACCCCCTATGCTCACTAGCTGTGTTTATCACCGTCTTTCCGCTTCAATTTTAGTTCTTTTTTTGGGGGGGGGGGGGGGTCCATGTTCAGTTTCACTTAAAGGTAGACACGTTTCTTTGGCTCCATGTGCAGCTCAGACTCCCACCACCTATGACATCACAACAGAAGGTGTGTCTTGGCGTAGTGTTGCTGTATTTTAACCCATGTGGGTCAAAATTCTAAACGTTTCCAGACAAGCAAAATTTTGCTCATACTGGCTATGTAAAACTGTGAAGCCTACAACTCCAATTCCAATGAAGTTGGGACGTTATGAAAATGTAAATAAAAACAGAATACAATGATTTGCAAATCCTCTTCAACCTATATTCAATTGAATACACCACAAAGACAAGATATTTAATGTTCAAACTGATAAACTTTATTGTTTTTGTGCAAATATTTGCTCATTTTGAAATGGATGCCTGCAACACGTTTCAAAAAAGCTGGGACAGTGGTATGTGGTTACATCACCTTTCCTTCAAACAACACTCAATAAGCGTTTGAGAACTGAGGACACTAATTATGAGTGTCATGATTGGGTATGAAAGGAGCATCCCCAAAAGGCTCAGCTGTTCACAAGCAAAGATGGGGCGAGGATCACCACTTTGTGAACAGCTCCATGAAAAAAAATAGCCCAACAGTTTAAGAACAATGTTTCTCAACGTTCAATTGCAAGGAATTTAGGGATTCCATCATCTACAGTCCATAATATAATCAGAAGATTCAGAGAATCTGGAGAACTTTCTGCACATAAGCAGCAAGGCCAAAAACCAACACTGAATGCCCGTGACCTTCTATCCTTCAGGCGGCACTGCATTAAAAACCAACATCATTGTGTAAAGGATCTTACTGCGTGGGCTCAGGAACTCTTCAGAAAACAATTGTCATTTAACACAGTTCATCGCTACATCTACAAGTGCAAGTTAAAACTCTACCATGCAAAACGAAAGCCATACATCCACAACATCCAGAAATGCGGCTGCCTTCTCTGGGCCGAGCTCATTTGAAATGGACAGATGCAAAGTGGAAAAGTGTGCTGTGGTCTGATGAGTCCACATTTCAAATTGTTTTTGGAAATCATGGACGCCGTGTCCTCTGGACAAAAAAGGAAAAAGACCATCCAGATTGTTACCAGCGCTAAGTTCAAAAGCCAGCATCTGTAATGGTATGGAGGTGTGTTCGTGCCTATGACATGGGCAACTTACACATCTGTGATGGCACCATCAATGCTGAAAGGTACATCCAGGTTTTGGAGCAACACATGCTGCCATCTAAGCAACGCCTTTTTCAGGGACGTCCCTGCTTATTTCAGCAAGACAATGCCAAGACACATTTTGCACGTGTTACAACAGTGTGGCTTTGTAGTAAAAGACTGCGGGTACTAGACTGGCCTGCCTGCAGTCCAGACCTGTCACCCATTGAAAATGTGTGGTGCATTATGAAGCACAAAATACAACAACGGAGACCCCGGACTGTTGAACAACTGAAGTCGTACATCAAGCAAGAACGGGAAAGAATTCCACCTTCAAAGCTTCAACAATTAGTGTCCTCAGTTCCCAAACACTTATTGAGTGTTGTTAGAAGGAAAGGTGATGTAACACAGTAGTAAACATACCACTGTCCCAGCTTTTTTGAAAAGTCTTGCAGGCATCCATTTCAAAATGAGCAAATATTTGCACAAAAACAATAAAGTTTATCAGTTTGAACATTAAATATCTTGTCTTTGTGGTTCAATTGAATATAGGTTGAAGAGGATTTGTAAATCATTGGATTCTGTTTTTATTTACATTTTACACAATGTCCCAACTTCATTGGAATTAGGGTTGTATATTTGAATACGAAGGAATAAAACTATAGTGGTGTTCAACAAAATCCTTTTTATGATTTGTATGGTTTTTAAAATTCCAAACAGACAACAGCTTTAAATACAGTTACATTTTTAAAAACAACCACCTTTGATTGTTTAAACGTGGTCTGTAATCAATGACCACTCCCTTGTCATCCAGCTACAGTGGACATAGTGAGTTCATGAACCATTATGTCATCCACATTTTAATTGGTTGACTCCGCCTTTCACTTTATTGCTATTCTGAAGTTTGTTTACATCAGTAAAACTTGAAAACACTGAACCTGTGCTTCCATTTTGAGTTATAACCATCTGACAAACACGCAAAATGTCACTTCACTCTTTTGTAGACAAGCTTATAGAAGTTTTATTGTGTCGCAGTAAGAGTTTTCTCCTGTGGAGCATCTTGGCAAACTATTCCTACTGATGTTTTCAAAATAAAACCCCAAAGTAAAAGTTTCTTGTACCTGCGTGGTGTTCCACCACTATAGGATTAAATGACATGTGACGTGTTTCCTCCACAGTCTATAAACCAGCAGTTCATGTGTCAGCTGACCTGTTCAATCCGTGACACCACTCCAATGCTGGGCGGAACAGTTTTCAGAGTCTGTGCCAGAGCGATAAGCGCCGGTGTGCTGAGGTTAGTCACGTCCTGACCTTCGATGTCCACCACCTGGTCACCAGGCTGCAAACCTGCCAGGTAGGCACTACTGCCCTCCACCACAGAGAGGATGTAACTGGGGCCAGTGCCACCAAGGCGGAAGCCAAAAGCCTCAGGCCAGTTCTGATTGGTTGGAGGGAGGCCGAGGTCTAGAGGATGGATTAGAAGATGAAACTTGTAGAATATAGAGGTCCAAATAAATGCACTAAGACATCAAGGTCACAGCCTTGTGACTGAGCTTGGCAACACGGGCACCATACTTGTTCTAACAGAGTAGAACGTGATTTAAACATTTTCCACATATCAACACTAATTTAACACATGCACCACCACAGTTGAGTTGAATTTGTGCAACAAGGAGATGAGTGAGGGAAGCCACAAACATACTTGTGATTATGCTGCAGGAGTTATAGGTCTGTGACTGGAGAAACTGCATAGTGTAAGTTTTTCTCTTGCACCATCGTCACTTCGTGGTAGAGTAAAACAGAGGATTTTCGCACAACAGGTGAAATTTAAGTTCGAGTTTCTCATGCGCCTCCTGGCAAATTGTGGCTGAAATTTCACGCATTATTTTGAAGAAAATCCTTTGCTGTTCCACCACACCATGACGCAGTGTAACTGGTGATACAACAGACCAAAACAGTTTCGGTATGGGTATCTTGGTGGCTTCCCTCACTCTTTTTTGAAAATGGCATACTCCAGATTTACCATATAGCACCATGCTGTTTGTATTCCTTAGTGTTCAGTATAAATGAAGTCCATGACATATTCAGTTACTTGAAATGTCAACGTGTCAATTCCTGATTGTTTAAGAAATCCTGATTGTAAAACTAATGATTTGCATCCAAAATAATTGTGATATTTATTTTGTCCAATTTCTTATGGGCTCTGGAAATGGAGTCAGATCAAGTCTGGGAGCATGTGCTGGCACTGTGTTTCACCACATCCTCAACTTCACGGAACCTCCTAGGGTCCCAAATGGCACACATCCAGGCAGACAACCGGTCCATTCATACATCTCTAAAATAACCATCTATCTGCTACAGCCAGGTGACATATGGGTGTCCCTTTGGCCTTCTACAGCTACTGAGGTCCTCAACAGTCAGGCACCTGCGCACTGGATCGTGCACAGATAAATGCACCACATTGCAACATAAGGAATCTGAATGATGTGTAGTTCAGAGGCTGCCTGGAAAACCGGAGTGCTTGAAGATGAATGAATATCTCAGGGAGATGTTTACTGTAGCAAGTCAGACTGACTTTATAGGAAACAGAATGGAAAGCTAACTTGCCATTTTTACTCCCTACGTTTGGTGAGGTGTCAGCCCTTCAACATTTAGATGTGTTATACGTGATCAGGTTGCTGCAATCACTGAACTCTATATGTATATGGTTGCTTAGCTGCAACATTTCCGTCCTTGCCTTTTGGACATTTCTTTGTTATGATTCAATACTGGTAGTAGTACGGCCAAAGCACATGGTCCACTCTACCCCCACCCACTGACTCTGGTCTGCTTGAGGTTTCTTCCTGAGGGACTTTTTCCTTACTACTGTTGCCAATGCACTTGCTCAGGGGTTGGATAAGGTTCAGCCTTACTCTTGTGAAGTGCCTTGCGGTGATTTATGTTGTGATTTGGTGCTGTCTTAAGAAACTGAACCGAAAAAGTTGACACTACAAGCACATCTTCACTGTGGCAGCTCAACCCCATTGTGGTGGCATACAGATGCAAATGGACAAAAATTGTGTTACTGTCCAAATACTTCTGGACCTGAGTGTTTGAGGAAACTGAATGAATGAGGTTATTTCTGACTGCTATATCTAGCTCACATGTTGAACTGCTGGCCTTCCCCTGTTCACTGGCCTCATTCTAGTAACGCAGAACATGGCGGCATCCCATTATTTCATTGCCATCTTTTTACAGAGTGACTGATCTATCCACAAATATCTCAAAATCTGTACCTTATTCAATTCTTTCTCCATTGGTGCAAACCTTAAAACGACCCTCTGATTCCACTGACCTCTTTGGCTTTTGTAAATAAATGTGACACTGTTAGAAATTTTACAGTTTTCTACAGATTATCTGCCAATAAAAATACAAATCTAAAATTTGCTTCATGTCAAAATGGGTTTGCTACACATGCTTATATTTCTATAAAACCAAACTAAAAAGAAAAAATTATGAAAAGGTAGAAGTCGAAAGCACATCAACATGAGAAATAATAAAAAAAGGCAGTACACCAATAATTGCATCCATTAAACAGATGACTGGGGCACCAAAAAAAAAAGGAAAACCAAGACAAAAACGTTAAAATTTAGTAAGTAAGAAAACAAACAAAAAAAGTGGGCAAATAAGAGTCTTCAAGACTTAAAGAAGTAGAAATGTTATCCTGCTTCAGTTGGGGAAACAAAAAGCAAATCATCCAAAGATGGGATTTAAGCACAGAGTTAAATGGTAAATGGACTGCATTTATATAGCGCTTTTCCATCTGCATCAGATGCTCAAAGCGCTTTACAATAATGCCTTACATTCACCCCAATGCCAGGGTGCTGCCATACAAGGTACTCACTACACACCGGGAGCAACTTGGGGATTAAGGACCTTGCCCAAGAGCCCTTAGTGATTTTCCGGTCAGGCTGGGATTTGAACCAAGGATCCTCAAGCCCAGCGCTTAACCACTAGCCCATCATGTCCCCTCAAGCACAGAGTTAAATGCTTAGGGTGAGACATGACTGAGTGAATGCAGTAAATTAAATCTAGAATCAAAGATCTACAAAACACACTCAGATTCCTGAAAGAAAACATTCAAAAGTAGCCAAATACTGATGCTAAATAAATGTGGACAGTTTCTACTTGTCACAACATTATGGTACAAAACCCTTTTTTGTTGTCTTTTCCAATCTTCCCTGTAACCCAGATGCACAGCACTCATCTTTCTCTTCTCCGGTACAATAAATAACATGTGGAAATGGTAATACAGAGACTTACAGAAGTCTTTGGAGGCACTCCGGGTCCCAGACTTGCTCTGGCGCAGTGAGAAACGGCCCTTCCTGCTCAGGAACCGCCTCATCCTCGCCCGACTTGCGGCAGGGCACGTTCCTGCCAGCCTTCTTTAAGCCCCTGCCGGGGGCTGAGGCAGCTAAAGGGTGTCACAGGACACCCTTTAGCTGCTCCTCACCAAGCATCCCTAAAGCGCACCTTCTCTAAATGCCGCTGCCCAGGTAGGCAAATCAAATGCACCAAAAAGGTCACATTTATATTTTATGTAGGCCAGTACCTCCCCCTGTTCCCAATCAGAGAGACGGCTTTCCAGAGCAGAGAAGGAGGCCAAGGGAGCAGAGAGAACATCTGAAAATCAGGCTCCCCATGATGGGTGAGGCAGTCCAACCTCAGCCTGAGCTCAAACCCAGTGTCTGAGTACTGGTCACAGAACTGGGACACATGCACTTGGTCTTGAAATGGTGTTTGCAAGAAAAGGTACTGCAAAGCCCCATTTTTCTATAAATACCCTTTCCTTTCTCTCTCTCTCTCTCTCTCTCTCTCTCTCTCCCCCCTCGCTTGCTCATGTGGATGAGGCCCTCTCAGAGGGCTGAGGAGTGACCCAGAAACAGTTTGGTGTACCAACCAGAGATGTGGCTCTGATTGGATCACCCATGTTAACCCTCAGCATCAACAGAAATGTAGCTCATTCATGTTCAAGGTTACGTGCACCAAATCTGAAACAGTTCAATCAGACATTGATGCAGTACAACAATCAGCTACTGCTTTAGACATACATATTATATATATATATATATATACACTCAACAAAAATATAAACGCAACACTTTTGGTTTTGCTCCCATTTTGTATGAGATGAACTCAAAGATCTAAAACTTTTTCCACATACACAATATCACCATTTCCCTCAAATATTGTTCACAAACCAGACTAAATCTGTGATATTGAGCACTTCTCCTTTGCTGAGATAATCCATCCCACCTCACAGGTGTGCCATACCAAGATGCTGATTAGACACCATGATTAGTGCACAGGTGTGCCTTAGACTGCCCACAATAAAAGGCCACTCTGAAAGATGCAGTTTTATCACACAGCACAATGCCACAGATGTCGCAAGATTTGAGGGAGCGTGCAATTGGCATGCTGACAGCAGGAATGTCAACCAGAGCTGTTGCTCGTGTATTGAATGTTCATTTCTCTACCATAAGCCGTCTCCAAAGGCGTTTCAGAGAATTTGGCAGTACATCCAACCAGCCTCACATCCGCAGATCACGTGTAACCACACCAGCCCAGGACCTCCACATCCAGCATGTTCACCTCCAAGATCGTCTGAGACCAGCCACTCGGACAGCTGCTGAAACAATCGGTTTGCATAACCAAAGAATTTCTGCACAAACTGTCAGAAACCGTCTCAGGGAAGCTCATCTGCATGCTTGTCGTCCTCATCGGGGTCTCGACCTGACTCCAGTTCGTTGTTGCAACTTCGCACAACCATTGAAGAGGAGTGGATCAACATTCCACAGGCCACAATTGACAACCTGATCAACTCTATGCGAAGGAGATGTGTTGCACTGCATGAGGCAAATGGTGGTCACACCAGATACTGACTGGTATCCCCCCAATAAAACAAAACTGCACCCTTCAGAGTGGCCTTTTATTGTGGACAGTCTAAGGCACACCTGTGCACTAATCATGGTGTCTAATCAGCATCTTGATATGGCACACCTGTGAGGTGGGATGGATTATCTCAGCAAAGGAGAAGTGCTCACTATCACAGATTTAGACTGGTTTGTGAACAATATTTGAGGGAAATGGTGATATTGTGTATGTGGAAAAAGTTTTAGATCTTTGAGTTCATCTCATACAAAATGGGAGCAAAACCAAAAGTGTTGCGTTTATATTTTTGTTGAATATATATATATATATATATATATATATATATATATATATATATATATATATATATACACACACACACACACACACACAAGGTTGGGTTGGATTACTTTGAAATGTAATCCAAAAGTAATCAGATTACAAGTAATCCAAATGTATGTACATACATGTAATCTACATGTATTCTTTCAAAGTAATCCTACCCAACCTTGTATATACGAGGGTAGGCTGAAAAGTTCTAAGGCTGCATCATATTAAGCCTTAGAACTTTTCAGCCTACCCTCCTATATATATATATATATATATATATATATATATATATATATACACGAGGGCTGTCAGTAAAGTAACGGTCCTTTTTATTTTTTTTAAAAACTATATGGATTTCATTCATATGTTTTTACGTCATACATGCTTGAACCCTCGTGCGCATGCATGAGTTTTTCCACGCCTGTCGGTGACGTCATTCGCCTGTGAGCACTCCTTGTGGGAGGAGTCGTCCAGCCCCTCGTCGGAATTCCTTTGTCTGAGAAGTTGCTGAGAGACTGGCGCTTTGTTTGATCAAAATTTTTTCTAAACCTGTGAGACACATCGAAGTGGACACGGTTCGAAAAATTAAGCTGGTTTTCAGTGAAAATTTTAACGGCTGATGAGAGATTTTGAGGTGATTCTGTCGCTTTAAGGACTTCCCACGGTGCGAGACGTCGCGCAGCGCTCTCAGGCGGCGTCATCAGCCTGTTCAAGCTGAAAACCTCCACATTTCAGGCTCTATTGATCCAGGACGTCGTGAGAGAACAGGGAAGTTTCAGAAGAAGTCGGTTTCAGCATTTTATCCGGATATTCCACTGTTAAAGGAGATTTTTTTAATGAAAGACGTGTGGACGGATCCGCGCGTCGGGACGCAGCCGACGCAGTGCGGCGGCACAGGAAAAACACCTCTGTGTTGATAACCATTTGTAAAATCCAGGCGGCTTTTGATGGCTTTCAGTGGAGTGAGTATATGAGAAATTGTTTAACAGGCAGGACATGTTCCAACTTGTCCTTAAGGCTTCCAACAGAGGTGTTTTTCCTGTGGCGGAGCGTCGTGGCGGCTGCGTCCCGACGCGCGGACCCGTCCGCACGGACCCGTCCGCACGGACCCGTCTGCACGGACCCGTCCGCACGGACCCGTCTGCACGTCTTTCATTAAAAAAATCTCCTTTAACAGTGGAATATCCGGATAAAATGCTGAAACCGACTTCTTCTGAAACTTCTCTGTTCTCTCACGACGTCCTGGATCAATAGAACCTGAAATGTGGAGGTTTTCAGCTTGAACAGGCTGACGACGGCGGCTGAGAGCGCTGCGCGACGTCTCGCACCGTGGGCAGTCCTTAAAGCGACAGAATCACCTCAAAATCTCTCATCAGCCGTTAAAATTTTCACTGAAAACCAGCTTAATTTTTCAAACCGTGTCCACTTCGATGTGTCTCACAGGTTTAGAAAAAATTTTGATCAAACAAAGCGCCAGTCTCTCAGCAACTTCTCAGACAAAGGAATTCCGACGAGGGGCTGGACGACTCCTCCCACAAGGAGGGCTCACAGGCGAATGACGTCACCGACAGGCGTGGAAAAACTCACGCATGCGCACGAGGGTTCAAGCATGTCTGACGTAAAAACATATGAATGAAATCCATATAGTTCTTGAAAAAAATAAAAAGGACCTATACTTTATTGACAGACCTCATAGATAGCCTCAGAAACAGCCACATCCTTAGGAAACTCAAGTTTGGGTTTCCAAGTTGTGATAAGGGTCAGGACAAATCTTGCAACATAGACAACCCTACAAAACCAGCTTTGGTCCTGAGTGGCAACCACCCAGACTAGCAGTACAACCCAGTATGTTATGGTGGAACAGAACCGTTGCAGGCTATGGACCTAAACGCAAGGAGCTGGACACGGAGAAGAGTTCAAAAGGAAAATAAAATTTATTATTAACAATAAATTAGAAATGCTGCACTGGGGTTCTGCAGTATGGAGAGTGGCCTACTGAAGTTAGGGAGCTGCAGTTTCCCAAGCCAGACTTGAATGAATAAAGGCACAAAGGAGTCAGTGACCAGGGCCAGGTGGGATGCTGCTTCAGCTACCAGGAATTATGGAAGACACACAGGATGAGTAGAATGCACTCGTAACACTGAGCCACAAACAGTCTCTGTTCATAAAAGGATTTAACACAGGATGTCACAGAGTTCATTGTTCAACAGTTGTTCATAGTTCATAAGTGGTCTCCAAGGTCAAAGGTCAAGTGCTGCAGGTTGACGAGCAGCTCCAGTTAAGCAGGACTTGATACAGCTGGGCAGGGTTCTCAATTGTTTAATATATGCAGTTCATAAACAGAGTTCTTGGAATAGTTCTTTATCAAAGCACAGTCACAAGCTGGGGTTAGTGAGAACGGGATCTCACAGAGAAGGAGAACTTAACTGACATTTAGTTAAGGCGCTCCACGCTGGGAGCCGATGAGTTCCCAAAGTGACGTTGCAGTGCAGGTAGCCAGTACCAGGAACCAAGTCCACACGGAGGCAGTACCAGGAGGTTCTGGAACAAGAAGACAGTTCATTCTAATGCAGGAATTAAAAGGCAAGGCTAGCGTTACCTCAGCTTAGGCTGCAGGGTGCTTCGGCGCCTGAGCACACAGCTGGAGACGCGTTCAAGGTCACGGTGCAGCAGTCAGGAAAACCCTCTGATCTCCATCTGGAGCGTGGATGAGGCTTGGGGGATGGCGAGGCAAATGGTTAAGCAAGGCAACAGAAAACAGATGTGGAAGTCTACAGTAGTATCTGACAATTAAAGAACATAAAGTCTGGGTTTAAATAGTCTCTCAATAATCAGTCACAATCTTAACCTGGTGTGCAGTACAACTTAATGGCACCATCTAGTGGAGAACAGAATATATTACCAGAACAGAACAAAGGGTGCCATCTAGTGGAAAGAAAAAGTCATTACCCAAAAGTTCCAGTTAGCTGACATTTCCCCTAGACATCGTCCAGTTGTTGGGGTCATCAGTACTAACTAAATGCATACTTGGGTCATGCTCAAAGAAAATGCACCACAGGTTATCGTTGCATGTAGAAGATGACCAAAGTCTTCAGAGGACTGTACCTCCGATCTTACTGTTTGGTTCTGATACCTGGTACTCACTGATCGAGTGTGAAAATTGGACTCCTTTAAGTATGTCAGAACCTTGAATTTGTGTCAAATGAGTGGGTACGTATGTACACCTAAACAAAATGTACTACTTGTATTGGGAAGGAACATGAATTATGACACTGTAGTTATCATAATTGGGGGAAAATATTTGATGGAACAGTTTAAAACATGGGCAGGGGAAATTTGTGTACACAGTATGTTCACTTGCGATATTAATTGTGGAAGATCGGCAGGATCAGGGAGTAAATTTCAGCTTTTCCATGTTAAAAGACAGGAGACAAAGTAAAATTACATTTGATAAGAAAGTCCTTCCAGGTTCTGATGGTGACGTAATCTGGCATCACAAATCAGTATACACAATGAGCCTCACAGAAGAACAATTGTGAAATCTCCCTTAAATTTCCTGTATCTTTTTTTAGTACAAAGGTTCATACAAATGTGCCACAGCAGATTCAGGAAACCCTCACATGTTCTCGCAGTGGTTCCCAAACTTTTTTCCTTGGAGTACCGCATACTTGTCCCCAAGAAAAACTGAGCCTCCCAGCCCACCCACACACAAGGTGCAATTATCTCGCCTTGAAGACATCTGACTGTAATTATTTTCTGGAAAAATCACAGAGGGCCCTTGGGCAAAACCTTTAATCTCAAAGCTGTTCCCTGTGTGCAATTGAGCACCTTGCATAGCTCCACAATGACAGCGGTGTGTGTGTACATGAGGCGTCATTGTAAAACACAAAGTCTGCACCAGATGGAAACGTGCTATAGAAATACAGCACATTTACCAATGAAACACATAACCTGTTTGCTCACAAGTTAATTTGATACAACACACAAAAGGTCATCAAGTAAAATTGGTAGAAAGAGAAGCTGCAGACAGAAATTCTAAGAATAAATACAACACAGTATAAGAGAATCTTTAAGTCAAGGAACAACATTCAAGATCAATGCAGTTGGACTTTTATCAGGTAACAGATACACATAAAAGGCTCTTCTATAAGTTTGAACTCCAAGCATTCACGTGCAGTTGTTTAAGTGCTTGATGGAAACCTGTGCTGCTGGACCTTGAACCCATATAATCGAGCATCCCGCACCCAGCTCTGGCGGGTTTAGCATGAAGCTGTTATTGATAAAACATTATCAGCGGAGTGTTGTTTTTTGTTTTTTTTGTTTTTTACCTCAGACACGTGTGTTTCGACCATTGTACCTCCACACACATCTAGAGTTTAAAAAAGAAGCATAAACAGCACAGCAAACTGCATAACAACCACAAAAACAAGGTGTGCTTTTCTATAAATCAGGTTTGAGGTGTTCATTTGGAAGGAAGATCATGAATCTGTATAAGATGATGAAAACTGCCAATGATTTATACAGTGCATCTGGAAAGTATTCACAATGCTTCACTTTTTCCATTTTATGTTGCAGCCTTATTCCAAAATGAAGTAAATTCATACTTTCCCTCAAAATCCTGCTCACAATACCCCATAATGACAACTTGAAATTTTTATTATTACTTTGCAAATTTATTAAAAATAAAAAACTAATATAAGAAATTACACATAAATAAGTATTCACACCCTTTGCTCAATACTTTGTTGAAGCACCTTTTGTGACAATGACAACATCAAGTGTTCTTGAATATGATGCCACAAGTTTGGCACACCTATTTTTGGGTAGTTTTACCCATTCCTGTTTGCAGCACCATTGAAATTCCATCAGGTTGGATGGGGAGCGCTGGTGCACAGCCATTTTCAGATCTCTCCAGAGATGTTCAATCGGATTCAGGTCTGGGCTCTGGCTGGGCCACTCAAGGACATTCACAGAGTTGTCCCGAAGCCACTCCTTTGATATATTGGCTGTGTGCTTAGGGCCATTGTTGTCCTGCTGAAAGATGAATGGTCACCCAAGTCTGAGGTCAAGAGCATTCTGGAGCAGGTTTTCATCCAGGATGTCTCTGTACATTACTGCATTCATCTTTCCCTCAATCCTGACTAGTTTCCCAGTTCCTGCCACTGAAAAATATCCCCACAGCATGATGCTGCCACCACGCTTCACTGTACGGATGGTGCCTTGTTTCCTCCAAACATGATGCTTGGCATTCACGTCAGAGTTCAATCTTTGTCTCATCAGACCAGAGAATTTTGTTTCTCATGGTCTGAGAGTTCTTCAGGTGCCTTTTGGCAGGCTGCCATGTGCCTTTTACTAAGGAGTGGCTACTGTCTGGTCCACTCTACCATACAGGCCCGATTGGTGGATTGCTGCAGAGATGGTTGTCCTTCTGGAAGGTTCTCCTCTCCCACAGAGGAATGCTGGAGCTCTGACAGAGTGACCAGCAGGTTCTTGGTCACCTCCCTGACTAAGAACCTTCTCTCCCGATAGCTCAGTTTAGACAGGCGGTCAGCTCTAGAAAGTGTCCTGATTGATCCCAACTTCTTTCATTTACAGATGATGGAGGCCACTGTGCTCACTGGGACTTTCAAAGCACCAGAAATGTTTCTGTTCCTTTCCCCAAATTTGTGCCCCAAGACAATCCTGTCTCAGAGGTCTACAGACAATTCCTTTAACTTCATGCTTGGTTTGTCCTCTGACATGCAGTCAACTATGGGACCTTATCTGCAGACAGGCGTGTGCCTTTCCAAATCTTATCCAATCAACTGAATTTATCGCAGGTGGACTCCAATTAAGCTGTAGAAACATCTTAATGATGATCAGTGGAAACAGGATGCACCTGAGCTCAATTTTGAGCTTCATAGTAAAGGTTGTTAATACTTACGTACATGTGATTTCTTAGTTTTTTTTAATTTGTAATAAATTTGCAAAAATAAAAGTGACCTTTTTTCACATTGTCATTATGGGGTATTGTGTGTAGAATAGAATTTTGAGGAAAAATGGATTTAATCCAATTTGGAATATGGTGCGTTTACACATAAGCAAGACGCGTTACGAATGTCATTTTTCTGTTGTTCGTGAAACATTCCTGACATTCTTAACGTGACTTAACGCCTCTGAATAGGTTTCTTAATAGCACGTGTTGGTGCGTGATATTCTTGATATTTGTGGAGCATGTTTTTGCCTGTCAAAAAATCTTCCACGAATGTCACACACCACCCTCATTTCACCTCATGTCGTGGAGGTCGCAACTGAGCGTATTGATCAGTCTTGATGAGTAGTGATCCTTAATAGAACGTGACAGAGTTTGTAGTGGTTCCTGTGATGGTTCTTGGAGCCCAGACTGTCACGTTATTACGAAGTGACACGGAAACTGTCAAGTTTTGACACGACTTGTAACGCGGCGTCACATTTCACTGTGCGCCACGACAAATCAGTTTTCTGTCATGTGCACATAATTAAACTCGGCTCCACAGCATTCAGTTTAATGCAGCATGCTGAAGAGCAACACTGACGTGAAGTCAGCCAAGTGTCGTTCCACAGTTCCTGCTGAAGCTCCTCAGGATGCTCCTGCAGGTGTTCCACCTGCTGTTGTAACTGATGAGCGGGAGAACGAGTCTGAGCAACCAGAGGAGCGAGAGGAGACTCACGTGCAGCCAGACATCGCTGCACCTCCTCCAGTCTGGCGGAGGAATTAGTGTGCGCACAATTAAACCCTGCTGCACCGCATTCAGTTTGATTGCTGACACAAGGTCGGCTAAAAGTCTCATTTCAGTGCGCTCCTGCAGGTGTTCCACCTGCTGCATGTGCCTGATGTATGGGAAAACGCGCGAGACGAGAGCCGCATGAAGCCACACATCTGGCTCTGTCCATCTCCTCCTCCTCCTGTCTGCACCACTCCATGGCACAGAGCACAACTACGCATGCAGTCACAAAGTTCTTCTGAAAAACTGGAGCGATCTGAATTGTTAGCAACAGTTGGATGAATATGGGTGTGTGGAGACAATTCACCTCGTTCACGTGACAGAACTTGACCAGCGCGCAACAACGCGGAACACTATTCTTGACCGTGCGTAATGGTTCCTGATAATTCTCCAGCAACACGTGCCATTAATTGTAACGCATGGTACCAGGTTGCAGCAGTTCCTGACGACACCTGATGCCTCTGCCCCGAATCATTACATCCATGATCAGCGGCCAAGAATGTGTATTTCGTGGCATTCGTGACTTGTCGTCGTTATGTGTAAACGCAGCATAAGGCTGTAACAGAACAAAATATGGAAAAAGCTCTGAATACTTTCCGTATGCACTGTATACTCAGATATACAACTGACTATTGAGGATGGAGAAATTACTGTCATGTAGCAGAGGCAACACCACAAATTTTCTGGAGAGAACCATAACAGAACGAGTCTACCTCCTATTTCGGGCTGTGTGCTTCTACAAATCCCGACACACAAAGAAAAACTTATAATACTGATCAACCTCAGTGTAAAGGAAGATGACAACTACTGTTGTTTACACAATAAAACAACAAAAAATATTTATCCCATAAACAGAACTGTATTTAATCCACCCAAACATCAAGATGGTCAGTTTGCTTTTCTTTGTCAGCAAGATATAATTTCATTTAAGTCATAGTAGATGACAACAGTGGTGTGAAAAGTACACACATTTGTTACTTAAGTAGAAGTACTGCCGTTTAAAAACACTGGTAAAAGCTGAAGTATCAACTTGACCTCTTTACTCAAGTAAAAGTGAAAAAGTATGTGCTCCAAAACCTACTTAAAGTGTATAAGTATAAAGTAACCTAAAAAAAAAAAAAAGGTAGATGCCACTATATGAATTGAAAGCTTAATTTAAAAACTGATTCGTTCTACATGTGGCCCAAGACCCAAACCCAAAATTACCCCCAACACCACCTACACGAAAATGTTTCAATTCTGGAAGCTCTGAAATGCAATCTGGGACTATTCCAGACAATAAACTGCAGTGAGTGCAGCATCCATTTAGTGAAGAAAAAAAAAAAAAAAAACACACACACACACACAACTTTCCTTATTCAAATTCATTCCAGTATTATTCTGCTGTTACTAGGATGCAGCAGTTTTCTAGTTTGGCAGATAGTTCTGGAGGAAATCACTGAAGAAATTAACACATTAAAAATATGGTTTGACCGAAACAAACTGTCATTAAATAAGACAGGGATGAAGTGGAGGTGTAAGTCACTAGGTGTTCACAGGAAACATTTATTTATATATGTATGTATATGTAGGTTCATTGTTAGTTGCTTTTATATTTTTTGTTGTGTTTCTATTCAGGTTCTTTTTGCCTCTTTCTCTAAAATTGTATATAATAATCATTAGATTATTAATATATAAACAAAAATAAATTTAAGAAATATTACAATTTGAAAACGAATGCACCCGAACGTGACGAGAGCTGCAATTGCTTAATGCTAAGTTTTAACATTGAAAATGCCATAGACATGCTAACGCGTTAGCGTCGCTCCCGTTTTTAAGTTATAAAATACATCTATCAACTGTTTCAGAAGACCATAACAGGTCGGTTTAACATAGAAAAGGTAAATAATATTCACAGAAGTATGCTCTTTAGGGTTTTAGCGGGGGAAAATTAAGCGAAAGAAAGAAAGAATAAACGAAGCAACAGGTCGAAGCATTGCTTCAATCTGCGAACCACTGCTTCGATTGGTTCACGGTTCAAAGCAAAGCCGTGCTGCAGAAAAGTTGATTACAGGCGCACATGACGTGAAATATATATATAAACATTAAACTGAAGCCAAGCGTAACGAGGCTGTTTTAAAAATGTAAGGAACAGAAAGCACAGATACGTGTGAAAATATAATGAGTAGAAGTCAGAAGTAGGCAGAAAAATAAGTAAAGGAGTAAAGTATAGATACCTAAAAACTGTACTTAAGTACAGTAACAAAGTATTTGTACTTCGTTACTTGACACCTCTGCAATTAACTGGTTCAGAATCACAACATTCCCACAATATCCCAGTATCCATGTGTGTAACACTAAAGCTCAGATGCTGCAGTGCGTTGACTTTTAACTAAAAGGTCAGTGGTTTGATTGCCAACTATTGCTTTTCTGTCTCCAAGTACCTTTGAGCAAGACAATAAACCGAAATTTACTTCTCGTCCCAAAACACAAGTCCTACAAACTCCCCAAGGCGCATTGACACTGGTGCTTATCAAGATTCTGTCACAAGTCTAGGAATGGGGAAGCTGGGCCAGAGTAGATCAGAAATGTTTTGTGGCAGCATAAACACATTATGCATAGGTTTAGGTCATTCTATTATGGATTTAATACAGCAAGATATTGTTTATAAGGCTGTGTTATTTCTCCCCAAGTGTAATTTCCAGGTGTTTAAAATCAATTTTTAAATTTTTGATTCACTGCCCCGGACACTAATTCACAGGGCACAGTGAATCAACTTAGAATATAATGAAAAAACATGATTATAAAGATTTCTTCAAAATTATTAAAAATATGCTGATGCATACGCAAACTATAATCCAGCAAACCAGCTATGTAATGTGTGAGTGACTTATATAGTGATACAAGTCCTTTAGAAACTACTATTTATTTCTGTTCAAACGTGAAAACAGTTGACACAAATTATAGAATAATTCATGGAAAAATAAAGCTTCAACAAGTAATATTTGTCATCCACTTGATACTGGGGCTTAGTAAATCACTTTCTAGACTGATTCACTGTGCCCCGGGTGCATGTCACACGAGTCATGTTATCAAATAGCTGATAGTCTGGAGAAGACGTAACACATGCTCATCAGTTGGACGGGTGGTCTAACAATTTTTTGAGCCACCTTTCCTCTGTTGTGAGAAATAAATACAAAAACAATGACATCCACAAAATTTACTTTTGATAGGAAAAAACTGACTTCACTTGCCACTTAGTTTTACCCTTAATGTATCCAAAAACAAAACACTAATTTATAAGGGGGTGTCTTTATGCATAAAAATATGGCATAACTGTTGCAAATATATATGTAGTTTTGCAGATAGAGCTACTGATTCACTGTGCCCCGTGATTCACCGTGCCCCGGTCTCCCCTACCCCTACCCTACCCCTGGATGAGACACCAGTCCATCCTAGGCTACTTTCCCACTGAAGGAGAGCACAAATGTATAGCTGGGTGTACTTGGACAATTAAGGTTCAGTGTCTTATCCAAGGACACAGATGGGTAATGTGATCAGGAATCAAATTCAGGTCTACATACCGGTAGCCCAACTGCTGATCGCACTGTGTGGCCTGCTGTGCAAGTCTGACCTGAAGTCCGAATAAAATCAGCAAGGATTAGGATACCAAACAGTTTCCAGATGTCTGAGGATGCACGAAAAAAACGAAGTAAGAATGTAGAAGAAATTTTACTTTGCAGTATCACAAAAAAGCAGCAAAGACAAACATTCAACAAGCAGCTCTGGTAAAATACGAAACAATAAGTCGTAACCTTTCACTTTGCTGGATCGACATCATCCACAACTCAGCAAACCTTGTACAAGTTTCTCAATTCCAGGCTGAACAGCTGTTTGACTAAGTTTCAAAGTGGTTTGGGAGTGAAAACACCCCTCACAAAATATTCAGACCTTTTCATAGCCAGGCCAACATTTTCATCAAATTTCATGGAAAGTAGTTATGTCCAAGTAATCTGCCTTAGAAATAAAAACTTAAAAAGCCGATCTGTTACTTCGTGCTTTGAAGTCATCTGCACCAAAAATATGGAATACTTCAGCAGACAGCTGATCAAATAAATAAATTAATCCAAACACAGAACTCGTCCTCATGCACTCTCAGCTGTTATATTTCACAAACACAAAAATCTTTGCAGGTAACATTTCTCTAACACTTGGGCTTTAGGTCTTGTTTTCGTTTTGTTTGCCGCAATATTCAAAACGTTCTGCAAACTGTTTCGTCAGTAGTTAGCTTCTGCTTCCTTCATATGACACGGGTCAGAATCTCCACCTCCTCCGGTGACGTGATGACGTATTCCTCTTGCTGCTGCACCATCTGAACTCCCTCATCCACTGCTTCCTGAGTGGTAACCATAGTAACCATTCCATCTGCTGCCTCCATGGCTCCCGCAGCGGCCAGTAGTGTTCCATCACTGATAGCTGAGGCCAACGTCATGGCCACCTGCTCTGTGAGGCTCTCGGGCGTAGCGATGGTGATGGTGTCGCCACAGTCAGAGATGGACGTGCCTTCTTCATCTGCCGCGTTACGCACAATGATCTGGTGGCTGCCTGTGCCGCCGGCGCTTTGTGACTGGCTGACAATACGCTGCACAACTTTCATAATCTGGGTGCCCACCTGGAAAGAAGGTATTTGATCTGAGTGGAACGAGTGCAAGGAAGATACCTCGAGCGGAAATAAGCAGCGGAATTCTGACCTCATTATGGTCGTCATCAATGAGTGTAAGTTCTTCAACCTGCACCGTCTCTTCTGGTTCTGTCTGAAGGACACAGAAAAAGAAAATTCAGGACATTGGCAGCTGATGCTGGTGACATCTGGCGAGGACACACATACACACATGCGTGCACACACACACACACACACACAAAATAAATAAACTACAGCACCGCACTCGTACCACAAACCTCCACTAACATGTTTCAGTCTTTGTCAGTCGATAGTGAGTGCCAGTCTGCACCTCACTGCCCTCACTGAAAGTGATTGGGGCATGTTTAAGATATAATGTAAAATATACATTAAATGGGTGTTTCAATGACCACAAAATCTGTAATTCGTATCAGATTTGGATCAAACTTTGTCAGTCAACAAAGAATCCCCATCCTACACAAGGCTCTCAAATATGAAAGAAATTTGATCTTTTTTGAAGTTATGAATTTCTGAACATTCATTCAATGTTAAAGGATAGGGATTTTTCCAATATTTTTTTCTGACTTTGACCTCTGACCTTGAAAAATGAATCAGTTCTTGCCTATCAGGATATGAATCCTCTAAAAAATTTCAGAATGACATGAAAAATCATGGGTTCCAGGCTGTTCACAAACAAACAGGGGCAAAAACATAACTTCCACCCAACTTCATTGGCAGAGGTAAAAAGTAAATTTGTAAACAACAAAGAATAAATGTTGATGCATGGGTCAAAACCTGAAATAAAATGTCCAATAAATAAATAATGTATGAATGAAACTAATGGAGCATCAGTCAGCAAGTTCAACTACCTATTTTTAAAAGACTTTCAAAAGGTTTAGACATATATACATAAATATTGAAATGAATCATACATGTATAGAAAAAAGGAAGTTTTTCAACAGGAAAAATTTATTAATGAATACGATGAGTATAATCACCATATTAATACATTTTCCTTGTACTGATAACAGTGTAGGGCTTGTAGATCAGAGTGTTAGTCCATCCCAACCAGCTCATGTAGACAGCAACTCAAAACAAATAAATGCCAACATCTTGTAACTCACCAAATTAAAACAGAGCAAAAACTATTAAAATCAATTTATGGTGAACATTTAAGTGCCATATCAATACAAAAAGCAACTTTATTTTACCAATGTAATAACCCGTAGAGGTGTCTGCCACCTGCTGGATGGTTCCTGAAAATTACAAACACCTGACCACCTCCACAAATGTGTCAGCTAATAAGCAAGCAACCACAAGAAGAAACATGATTCTCACTATGTGGGCACATATTAGGGTGACCGTGATCACATTTTGATTACCAAAACCAGGACACTCGGCAAGGCAATGAGATACTTGAAGTTTACTCAAAGATGCTCAAAGATGAAAAGCAATGAAAACCAGGACATTTTCATCACTTTCTTTAAAAAAAAAAAAAAAAAAAAAACCCAGATTGGCCAGGACAGGATGTGAAAACAGGACGTCTTGGGAAAACATGAAAATGAAGCCGAAACGAAACAAGAAATCTGGACTTTCGTTGGCATCGTTTAACCTTCGTTCAGTTTGTTCCTGCAGCGGTCACTTCATCAGGATTTTTAAACTGTCGAAAAATTTGAACGAAGGGCAACAAAAACCTCAATTCATCAGTATTTCATTTTGCTGTCATTTTTGCCATTTTTTTTAATCGCTTGCTTAGATTTTGTAACGTTAGCGTTTAGTATGACTTCGTTCGACTAGATGAATGTTTTCACAAAGTACAGAAGCCGTTTCTGAGCGATGCTGCTGACACTGTATTCATGTACTGTCAGAAATTACAGGGCAAACTCAGCCTGTTTGGTTGTATTTTTTTAATCTCTCAGGCACCTTATATAGGCCAGAAGTAATCTTTGCGTGAATACAATTAATTATTTTGCCACAAGTAACTGCTGAATTTGAAACAACAAAAAAGTTGTGTAATTTCCAATGGTACTTGAATGCAGTGGCAGCTCCTGCATACGTGTTATTTTTTATTAAATATAACAATATGAGAGTAGGAATGACAATCCAGCCCTTATGTACATGTGGCAACAGGTAGGTGATTCAAAATTTTATATAAAGAGCTGTTCTGGAAGGCAGAATTCACGTTGTGGATCAGTGGCAGCTGGTGGAATAACCGCACACAAGGAATCAATGCGCGTTCACACGGGCTGATCAATTTGCTGCTCTGATAGATTCAATCATCTTTACACTTGTATTTATTCTCCCTTTTGACAGTTTTCTGTTATAAATCAATATATATGGCTTAGTAACGTAATACAACAGTAACCACGGCACACCAGAGTTTTGTTTTTTGTTTTTTTTGTTTTTTTTAAATTGGAGCAAGATGTAGCGAGCAGTGTGTTTTCAGACAGTGAGGATTCTGATGATGAAGATGATCCCTCTTTTGTTCTGGACGAGGAACCAAAGTAGATGGGTCCACCGACGTGTGCACAGATCTCCACAGCCTCTGTTTGCAGTTTCTCCAAGACTCAGGCACTATGAACTCCATCCCAGCGCCGAGTCCTGGAACACAGAGATGCAGACACACACTGCTCCAGCAGTGGTTCCAGGCGCGTTTAGTTTAAAGCGTCGAGATCAACGTTAGCTTCGGTTTCATTTAGTTCCTCTTTCGTCCCTTTGGCGCTCTTGCTTCACAGGCTATTCGGTGATAAAGCTCTTTCGTCCACCTTTTCGCAACGAATTGTGACTTTTTTACTTTTCCCCTTCGTTCAGGAATTGTTGCGTGCCGTGTGACTGTGTCATTAGGCCTCTCTCTTTCTTCACTCAGGGTCACCACAGCAGATCCAAAGTGACCTGCATATTGATTCGGTACTTAACCGCTTGTCCACCACCCCTGGAAAACTCAAAACAACACTGCAGAATATTAAAAAACCTTTCCAACAACCATGTTTGGTGGCTCACTTGAGAGCTCATGAAGAGTGCAACTCAGCTGTAATATGAATTATTTTTACTGTCTTTCTTTGTGCAAGATATGTAAAAAAAAAAAAAAAAAAAAAAAAAAGGGGGGGGGTGGGGGTTAACACAAGTAGTGGCTGGTCAGTTTTGAGGAGACACTGTTTCTGACTGAAGAATGTTTGCAACAATTTCTGGTACAGTTATGCATCCCCTGATGGATGGGAACGTACAAAAGGCATAGCTCACAGCACACTTCACTTCAAGTTAAACTCCAACTTGTGGCTCTCAAAAAAGCACAGCTTTTGCTTTTTACCAGCAGCATGCAGAGATATCAGAAAATCCATGAGCATGTAGACAGAACACATGAACCACTAGATGGCAGCACTGCACAAATTTTCTACCAGTGTTACTCAGGTTCCTGTTGAAACTGTGACATAAGCACCACTTTTGAGTACGGAGACGCTTACATTGATAATGTACTCCTGTGTGTCTGCTACCACAGAAGAGAACTCCATCAGGACGCCTTCAGGGTCCTCAGTAGTGAGGCCGTCCACTGATGCCTGCTCCTCCGTGACCACGACCTGCTGCAAACTGGAATCCAGCTTAAGGCAGCCTCCTGATAAGAGGAAAAAACAAACACACTTGTTTAATCACCATGTACATGTATTGTTGTTTTTTTTTGTTTGTTTGTTTTGGGGTTTTTTAGCAGAACTGCCAGTTTTATAGTTTGTCTATCTCAACAACCTTTAGCACGTAAGTGGCGATTGAGGGTCCCGTGCTCAGCAAAGCCACGCCCACACTGCGGGCACTTGAAAGGCTTCTCTCCCGTATGGTGGCGAATGTGTCGCACAAGAGAACCTTTCTCCCTGAAGCTGCTGGAGCAGAAGTGACACACGTAGGGTTTCAAATTCCCATGAGTTCGCTGGTGGACCTGCAATGCATTCTGAGCAATTGAGGACAATGTTAGACAGAAAATCTATTCACCACATGACAACACAACAAACATCTACAGTCAAACTGCACACAAATCACCTTGGTCTTGTAGCCCTTGTTACATTTGGCACAGCGATACGGCCTTTCATTGGAGTGAGCCCTCATGTGTTCGCGCACATGCCCAACTGTCTTATACAGCTTGCCGCATTCGCCGCACTTGTACTTCCTCTCAATGAGGTGGCCATCCATGTGTTTCTTCAGCAGCTGGCCAGTCAGGAAGTCCTTCTGGCACCGAGTGCACTTAAAAGGCTTGCAACCTACATCAACACAAAATGACACAAAATTTAAATTCTGTACTGATCTAGGCCCAAACAAAGGAAAGACAGTGGGAAGAAACTTCTTAAGCAATTCACTCTATGTTGTTTAGGCTTTTATTTCATTTACAGCATTTTTTTTTTTTTTTCATAAAGCAAAAATGCTTCATAAAAAAATGCAAATTTTTTTCAACTTATTTTGAAATTAGGTCAGAAAGAAAACTGTTTTTTAAAAAGTATCGTATTGGTCCACATACAAATGGTATCTTTTAATTCTTCCCAGGTGGAAGGCAATCATGTTACATTCGGGCCAATACAGTACTTTTTATTATGCACAACAGCACTTTTTTACCACAAGAATTTTATTAAGAGGGCTGTATGCTGTCTGGATGCAGAATGCTGGTTTTGGCTTTACCCAAATGACCCTTGACATGAAAGTTGTAGCAGCTGAGTCCCTTGAAAGAGTGATTACAGTGGGGACACATGTGCAATTTTGAAGCCATCTGATCATCTCCATCACATTCTTCCTATAATAAGAAAAGAAGATGAAAGACTTTAAATATTGATATGATGTGTGCAAACAATTCTGCAAGACTGGATTATGGTTGGGAACAAAACTAAATTTCAGAACTGACTGCAAACTGGCTCCCATTAATGCCCATCTCACGCACTTACTATGATTTTGTGAAATGTTATAACCTTTCAAGCACAGTGGTATTGGAGCCACGTCATGAGAAAGAATGGAAACACTGAAAATCTGTTTTTTTTCTCTGAAGACAGTAGCTCAAACACCACTCAGAAAATATCACACGAGTAGATGGCACGTTTGGCTTACATATACAACTTTCTCAACAATTCAATCATTTTCTATACCCACTTACTGCAATTAACGGTCACAGGAAGGCTAAAGTATCTAAGCTCAGTATCACAGTATCACAGCTCTGTGAAGCTACTGTACATGGCAGCAAATGCTATATCCAGCCAATATTAAGGTGTTTAACATTTTAAGACATTATTTATTACTAATATACATTATCATCACTTTACCGAGGCGTTGCTAGGCCGGTATCGTAGATTTATGTCGACGCTACCTGGCTATACCTGCCTGCTGCGCGTTAACAAATGACGTCATAGCACGCAGCCCAAAAACTGTCTGCAGAGAAAGAAAAAAAAAAAAAAAACTGTCTGCAGAGGAAAAGATAAAAAGGCGAGAAGTGTGTGTTGGTCCCAATATGGATATTACAGATGATTTTCTCATGGATAGTACGACAATGAACAGCCAAAGCAGCCAGCTTGATAAAGGCAGCACTGCTGAATTTGGAGAGCAGCGCGGTACCAGCCAACACGACAAAAGTTAAAGTGAGACAACTTTTTATGTCCTCGTTTGCTGGGTGTCGTGCATTTTGAAATGACATTAAATACTGTTAATGTGATTCCACGTGTTGTGTATTTCAGTAAGTGATAATAATGCATATAACGTGCAGTTGTCGTGTGGTATGCATTTTCTGAGTCCCTCCGTCCATGCCCAGTCGCCCAAAAAATGAGTGCAAATATCTGTCATTTTGGGTGATGGCATGGACGTCGGGCCTCTGAAAATGCATACCGCCCTCCAAAAGCATGTTATTGTATTATTATTATCACTTTACCGAGGCGTTGCTAGGCCGATATCGTAGATTTACGTCAACGCTACCTGGCAATACCAGCTCGCGGTGCGTAAACAAATGACGTCATAGCGCACGCGCAGCCCAAGAACTGTCCGCAGAGGGGAGAAAAAAAAAAACTGTCCGCAGAGGAAAAGATAAAAAGGCGAGAAGTGTGTGTTGGTCCCAATATGGATATTCCGGATGATTTTCTCATGGATAGTACGACAATTAACAGCAGCCAATTAAGCAGCCAGCTGAGGACGCACTGCCGAATTCGGAGAGCAGCGCATGCCAGCCGACGCAACAAAAGTTAAAATGAGCCAACTTGTTATGTACGCGTTACGTGTTGTGTATCTCAGTAAAGTGATAATAATGCAAATAACATGCTGTTGTCGTGCGGTATACATTTTCTGAGTCCCTCCGTTCATGGCCAGTCGCCCAAAATGACAGATATTCGCACTCGCCTAACATCTGTCATTTTGGGCAACTGGCCATGAACGTCGGGCCTCTGAAAATGCATACCGCCCTCCAAAAGTATTAATATCAAATAATGTAAAATGTACCACAAAATAATGAAATTTGCATCATATTTAATTTTAAACTGGCTCAAACTGTAGCTCATAAATATTAAGTCCCTTCGGCTGATCCCTTGTTTGCACTCAGGGTCGCCACAGCAAATCCACAGTGGATCTGCATGTTGAATTGGCACAGGTTTTACGCCGGATGCCCTTCCTGACGCAACTCCACATTACATAGAGAATGTGGCAGGGGTGGGATTTGAACCCAGAACCTTCTGCACTGAAACAAAGTGCATTAACCACTTGGCCCACCACCCTTTGTAAACTGTAGCTCATAATATAGATTTTAAAAAACATTATAAATTTTGAATGATTAATTTTATTTCATTCTGCTTCACACAGGCCCACTGATGTCTTTGAAGTAGGGATGTGGAGATTGATCGATATGAATCGGTATCTAGATAAAACGTGCACAATGCGAGTGTATCGATTCATTCAGTGTGCATAGATTCAACTGACAGATGAAATCACGATGGATCGGCTGTTGCGCGCTTGCATCGATTTTTTTCTGATGCACATTGAATGCACCACGGACGGAAGCCTGAAAGCACATTTCTACCACAACAAATCTATTTCAAAATGGAGGCCATAGATTTTTTTTTTTTTTAGGCACCTAAAACATTTAAATCAGGTGACTGGAAATATTTTGGCTTTTTTTTTTTAAAGATGGGAAAGTTGACAAGACGCAGGTCATTTGGAAAGAATGCCGTGGCTGTCGCTGTGCCCCCTAACTTGGCAAAACTGGTAAGAAAGTATCTCAAATTACTTTTGCCAAGGCGGTACTCTGTCAATGAATGACCAGCTTTAAGTCACTCATTGAGAATGATGTTTTACTGTTTACTGTACTGTTTAAGTTCTGACAGTGTGATCAAACAGGTTCCAAATTTGAGGGAACCAATTCCTGTTCCTTAATGTTGAATCTGGTAAATTTGCTGCTTATAAGGAGTAAAACAAATCCTCTGCCTCTAGTAGAATCACAAGAAGAAGAAGAATACATAGTACCATACTGAATTACAACTCCTTATTTTCTATTTAAATTTTTGGTATCATTTCTTTACATCATATTGAATTGCATCAGGGGTGAAGCGTTGAATTAAACAGGGGTGAATCGTATTGCATCGTATCACCAGTATTGCTATATGTATGCATTTGGGTGCACTTTGGATTCTATGAAATCTCAGGTAAGAAGGAAGTTCATATGACCAATTCAGTATGCAAGTTGTGCAAAATTAAGATCAAGCATTTTAAAAACACAACAAATACTTGGGCGCATTTTGTAAGTCATCATCCCAAAGTGAAAAAGTTCCAAGTCTTAGGAGGGGGTCAGACCCCACCAATCTACCTATAATTTGACCAGTTATTTGATATTACAGTAAGTGGGGTGGAAATGGAAAATATCTCCTTTATGTAGATACATTTTTTTTTAATAACACAGCTGTCATGTGTATACACATATACCTTTATCCCAAATACAAGCTACAGACAAATGCATCAATGCATGGTAACTTAACAGAAAAGCAATAAAAACCAATCTGTGTCACATGATTTAACATACACAAACAGGAGATTGGAGCCTGAGCATCAAATCGAGAGTCATCATTGTATTACAGTGATGGCACCTTAAAAGAAACATACAAACTACCTTGTTTCATCCTTACCTCTGCCTCAATCTCCACAAACTCTTCTTTAACCTGGATCTCAGTGACACAGTCATCACCATGTGGACAGTTGGAGGTCACTTTATTCACCTCCTCAACTTCCTGTACCGTTTCAAACCACGCTTCCTCCGGCCCCACTGTGATGCCAGAGTTGATGATGCCCTGACAGATGACATTCTCACCTGCAGTGGCAGCTGCGGTCAAGGCTTCAGCCTGAGAGTCATCCACCACCACCTGGACACACGTACAGCTTTTAGGTATTTGGACCAGAAGAGGTACAGCTGAGCTACAACATTCCTAATATGAACAGGTATCACTTCTGCACTCACCTGTTGCTCCTGTGTTGTTCCATCCAGCTCCATTGTGAAGTGGACCTGATGGACGACTTCTGGAGAACCAGCCTCCAGCACGCTGACCACAGTCTGGGCTTCCACTTTATCCTGCTGATCTCGATGATGCTCCACAATCACCACCTCCTGCTGCTGAGGACCCGCTGTTGCAGGATCAGGTTCCACTCCTGGATTAAAAAAATTATAATAATAATAAAAAGTTAAAATAGTGTGTTAATGTAATGCATGTTCCTCCTTATGCCCCGGTCACATGGCAATAGCTGAACGAAGGATAAAAAGTCAAAAATTGTCACGAAAAGGTGGACAAGATCTTGCACTTTCCCATCACTGAAAAGTCTGCAAATCACCTAACTCAAACCGAACTTAAATGAAAATTCTAACAAAAGAAAAAACAAAGTGAACGTCGACCTCAATGCTTTGAACAATACATTCATGATGACGTGACCGAAAGCACGTTATAAAACCGGGGCGGCAGCCAGCCTTGTCCCATTTCCACAGTACTTGCAGGTGCGAGACTGTTTGTCTTCACAACAACAATTTTATTTGTCTTCACATTCTGAGTTCTCGAGGCATGTCTGTACTTGTTGTACACTTTATCTGAGATAGTCCATGGCATCAGCCACGGGGAACTGTCCGTGTCAGATGAAGCCTACTCCAGAAGACAAGCACACACAGGCACATGCAGGCCAGCTACAAACGGTGTGAATGTGCATAGTTAAAGCAGTTGATAAAACGTTCTTAACACTATTGTTTCTGTATGAAAACATTGCTTTTTCGTCCCAAAAATGAACGCTTCATTAGCAACACAAGGATGTTTCTTTCAGCTCATCAAGCTTCATTTATTGATTCGTTCAGATATCTGTTGTGTTCGTCAACCTTCATTACAATACATCAGACTTGGGAGGTTGAACGAAGTTGGATGAAAGTCAACCGAAATGTTAACGTTACGAAAACTAAGCAAACTATAAGAACTGTCAAGTATGAAAGCAAAAACGAATATGAACGAATTGACGTCATCTGCGGCATTCGCTCAAATTCTTCAAACAGTTTAGAAATTCTGACAAAGCAGCAGCTGCAGGAACGAAGCTGAATGAAGGTTAAACAATGCCTCTGCAATTCCAGATGTCTTGTTTCGTTTGGGCTTCGTTGTCCTTTGTTCGTGCCGTGTGACTGGGCATTTAGGAATTCTACATGCACAGATTTGGGAATTAAATATCAACAATTCTAAAATGTTTAAAAGCACAGGCACAAACAGTTAAAATATTTCACTCTTCTTATCACTGTGCAAACCTTTCTGTCTGCCATCTTTGCTGACCACAATCTCCTTGTACTGAATGAAGCGGATCTTTTTTTGTGCAGGGTGTGAGGGCCTTCATGTTGTCTGGTGGGGCACCAGACTCTCTTAATGACTGGCCACAGAGGGTACAGCGATAGCGCCGCTCATCTGCAGAGAAAAAAACAAAAACAGGACGCGTTACCATCTGGTTAACTTTATTAACCAGATAAAAAAGTCATAGCCCACTTTACCAGTTGTGACGACGATTGTGGCGAATCAGGGAGCCTTTAGTGCGGAGGAGGTCTCACATAGCTGACACGTGAGTTTTTCTGGTCACTGTGTGTTTCATGTGAGGTTCTCAGATGTGCTCTACTGAAACTACAACAAAGTATTAGGAGAAAACATTGACAGAACAACAACTTTTAAAAAAGAGCAAGAACATGCACCCTGGCAGAAAGTTTTTTTTTGTTTGTTTGTTTTAAACAGAGGCAACAACAACCATGGTGGCCACCAGACGTAGGCTCTGGAAATGAAAGAAATCGAAAAAATAAGCTCATTTCAAGATGCATGCAACTTCAACCACACCTGCTCCTAATTTTTCCCATCATGCATGTGATAAGATTATTCCCTGCAACAAGCCCAGAGATGTCAAGCAGGTGGCAGACAGATATTTAAAGAAAAGGGGAAAAAAAAGAAAGCGAGGCACTGGCCGCATTCATGACAACAGTACGATGTAAAATTTAAAGCAATACTGCAACATAAAACAGAGAAATACAGAAACAAATACAACAGCTCACACACAGTTTTAAATGTCTTTTCACAAAGATTACAGATGTAGCGTCCCTCTTTGTTGACTTTGAAAGCAGGTTTGTCATTTTCACCGCTGTCAGACGTGGATCCTTCGGTCCCATCTGACTGGTCACTGAGCTTACTCGAAGCAAACTTTCTTCCTGCAACCTCGGCCCAGTGGACCACTGGCTTTCATCTGAAGGGTAAAGAAAAAATAGAACATACATAGGTTATCTTGAGAGTAAGGCTGAGTTAGAAGCTGAAACATGCAGACCCACCACGCTGTTGGATTTCACCGGATCAGAGGCTTGTGTCTTTGACTTCGATCACCACTGGGAGAACGCGTCCATCAGCCGCTGATTCTGTTCAAATTCTTAGGCACAAGTTAACATTAGCAGGTGTGGTTGAAGTTGCATGCATCTTGAAATCAGAAGAGGTCTTAAAACAGTAGAAATGGGGTGTTTGAAATAGTGGGAACATGCCAGATTACCAGTGCTGGATGTAATGTTACCCGAACCCCCCCAAAAAACATTAAGACGGCAGCAGCGTTAGGTCAGCTATTTTGTGTCACACTAGTTATTATTAAATTGCTATGCAACTAAGAAGTGACCTGTATTATAGGAAATAGTTTGTTTGGGTTTTTTGTACGCTTAGCCTGCAGAAATGGTTAGAAAGTTTTGCTTCAGACAATAGCCAACAACCTGAATGTAGGCAATGACAAGGAAGCAGGAAATGTTGATGTATTTCACTCACATTTTGTCTCAAAAACAAGAACAGAAATTGTTCCACACTACATCCAGCTCAAAAAGTGATGTTCTTGGAGGTGCACATTACAGTTTTGTACATTATAGCTATGAGGGCAGTGCTGAGACCCTCACACCGGGCAGAGAGAGGCAGCCACTGGTTGCCGCGCAAATAGCCACTCCCCACGTAGAGCGGAGAGCAGGCAGCAGATTAAACTGTTTTTAAAAAAAACAAAAACAAAAAATAAATAAATAAAACAGACAAACACACTTCTTTGCTTTAAATGTGCAGGAAGCTATTTCAGATGATCAGCGTGGACCGTTTTTCTCCTAAAAGGCTTTATTTCACTCTGTGTTGTTTTGGAAAGCTGTAGCTATTGTGCAAATTTGATTAGCGTTTACAGGGCTTATGCATGCTCTAGTCTTCTTCTGTTTGTTCTTCTGGGGACGTTACAGCACCACACACAGGCCTGGCATATGTATTACAACGTTAAATGAAGCTTCGAGTCACAGAATTTGCCTCGAACATTTTTGGTAATCGAATTATTCGAGTTACTCAACTAATCATTTCAGCCTTAGTCTGGACGTGCCCAGTAACAGAGGTACAAAATGAAGTTCAGCACTGACACTCATCGAGTCAAGGAAAGTGGGTACCATATCAAACCATGTTCATACACGGCATCTAAATGAGGCAGACCTCTGTTAAAGGCTGGCAATTATAAACGCTGCTGCTCTCGCCCCTCTTTTTCCATCTTTCTCTCCCAGTCAGAAAACGATACTCAAATGACCTTCAATTCATGAAGGAAATTGTACGTACCATATAGTTGAAGGTTGATGATTGTATAAAGAAGTGGAGCTCGTTGAGGGACAAATTAATCCAGAAAATGTTCCTGTTGTAAATTGCATAAAGACGCGACAGAGAACTTTAAAAGGGTCACGGGCACGTCAACTAGGGCTGTACGATATGACCTAAAATTCATATCATGGTATAAATTGAATCCCTTCACAGTAACGGTATATAAACTTAAGTGTAAAAATCGTGTTTCTGAATGGGGCTCTTAGGTAAATTGAGCAATATAAATAAATAAAAACAACAACAAAAACAGATGTAATTTTGAAAACATTTATTGTGAAGATCTCAAAACTAAAGGTACAATTTGCCGAAAGGTACATCTAAGATGCAAGCCTAGATTTGATGTTTTGGTGAAAGAATTAAATTTATTTACTGTTGGATAAGAGGCTGAAGTTTCATCTCTTAAACACTAGATGCACTCCCGCTCTGAATACATGAAGCGCTTTCAGGACTGTCACTGGAGCTTTTCTTCATTTACAAAACAACACAAAACCACCAAAAAATAATAATAAACATACTTAATTTACTCATATTTGAAGTCAGTCTGGGTAAATCGTCTGGCTCATTCGTCTTTTTGCTCCGGTAAAAAAAAAAAAAATATGGAGCTTTCTCAAATGTGTGATTCAGGTCATGACGGAGCCTTCACCTTCCCCCAGTGCATCCGCTGAAATAAATAATGGTTTTGCAAATATCAGCGACAGAACACACATCTCCACCGCAGCAAACTGGTTTAAGCCTGGGTTCCACCGAATAATGAAGGATGAATAATGAGCCACGCAGCATGTTTTATTTGCTACGAGAGGGTTTCTTCAACTATCGTGGGAGAATAGTGGCTCTGAGTGGCTCTTAGAGGCATTATCTTCAGTTAACGAGGTTCCTCTCTGAGCGTGGTGCTAATTTAAAGATGTTCAAAATTTAGCAACAACAGCGTGGGGCAGTTTGTGTACGAGGTTTTAGAGGCATGTGAGTGGTGCTTACGAGTTTGCTAAAAGCCCATTATCCCAGCGCCTGGCAGCTATACAGGACCTGAGAGGCTATTTTTGGAGTGGCTGCCCTCTTGCGCACACAATTCCACCTGCTCTGTGCGCTGGACGTTGTATATAAAATAATTATTTTGTAGCGGATTAATTATTTTCTGCCAAACCTTGGATGCTGAAAACACCTCTAATCGCTTGTGGAATCACAGAGGACTGTTTCATCTGGATGCTTTTTTTCCTGTCTTTCCTGCTCCATGAGGAATGTATTTTGAACAGCTTAAGGTAACTATTTTTAATGTTTTAATAGCTTAATAAAACAGTTCCTAGCTGTAAAAGAATGCCTATAGCTGATTTAATATCTTGTTAATGGATCACATGAGCTCCGCTGTGTGTGCGCACTGAGGCAGTGACTCATCACACTCCAAACGAGCATTTAGGCAGAAAGGTCACAAAAGACTGTTTTTTTTCAGTCAATATTGGACGAACACAAAGTTAAAATTTGGATGACCGCGTGAAAGCGGATGTGTGTTTAAGGCCACGGAAGAAATAACTCCTGTGAAGCCGCTAAAATCAGCGCAGAGCTGTGCAGCAACACAGAAGTAGAGCGCGCAAAAGACCGATTCTGAAGACATAACACAAAATTAAAAGTTGTATCACGGTGACGTGTAAGCTGCAGAAGAAATAAAGAAATATATACATTGATTGATTGATTGATTGATTGAGACGGCCCCTGCCGTCTTAATGTATTTATGGTGTTGTTGTCTAATGTGTCTAGCAGGGGTGATGGCCAAGTGGTTAATGCGCTTGGTTTCAGTGCAGAAGGTTCTGGGTTCAAATCCCACCCCTGCCACATTTCTCCATGTAATGTGGAGTTGCGTCAGGAAGGGCATCCGGCGTAAAACCTGTGCCAATTCAACGTGCAGATCCACCTTGGATTTGCTGTGGTGACCCCGAGTGCAAACAAGGGACAGCCGAAGGGACTTTACTGTTGTCTAATGTGTCTGTTGTGTGTTTTGAGGTCTCAGCCACCGGGAGGCGCTGGGTATGCTTCCTGTTGTGGGGCTATAAAAGGAGGGAGTTCCTGTCTCCTTAGGGTCTCCTCCTCCTTCCTGTTCTGTATCTCAGTCTGGGGAGCAGCTGCGTCTGGTTCTGGTCCTGACTTTGGTCCTGGGTTTGTCTCGCCACGTCCTCCCTTTTTTCTTTTCTATTTTATAATAAAGGACCTACAAAGGGTTAAAAAAAAAAAGACTACGCTACCGTGTGTGCCACACTTCTTGTTGCGGCTTCTGAGCCGGTATATATATATATATATATAGAAAGTGATCCACAGGTGTATAGAATTAAAGCGGCCAACTTATTGTGTATGCAGAATGGCACCACACGCAAAAGAGCGATTTTGCAGAAATAAACAGACGAACACAAAATTAAAAGTGGGATCACTGTGTAAAAATGACTGTGTTTAAAGCCAGGGAAAAAATAAAGCCAGCAAGCCAACGATGGAAAGGAAGCCAGTGAGAAGGAGCACCAAGGCGGCTGTCCATGAATGGAGAACAGCAGTGCGCGCACAAAAGAGCGATCTTGCAGAAATAAATGGACTAAAGCTAAAAGTGGGATCATGGTGTGTGTGTTTAAAGCCAGAGAAGAAATAAAGCCAGTGAGCTGCAGATCCAGCGAGGAGCCCAGAGGCAGTTGTCCAGGAACCCTTGGTTCGGTTGTAGCTGGTCTGGTGCATTACAGGTGGACGGCCGCCTGGCGCACAGCGCACAACCGTGGATCTGTACTGGAGCATCTATTTTTAGACTGCATTTAAAAAATGTGAAATCTTTAAATGCTGCTGTAAATCTGTGAATTGAAAGCCCACACTTCAAAAGGGACCAGGTGTGGGAGGGCTGGAGTTTTGGACCAAACCCATGCCTAAACGTGCGCCGACACTGTGTTATCATGGCGCTACGTGGCTTAGTGTGGCTGATGCGAGCCATTCGAGGCTCTAATGACAGGTCGGTTGTGGCTCACTAGAGGCTGCTACGTGGCACATGCGGAGTACAGAGAGGCACACAGCGGCACCTTCATAGCGGATAGATGAAAACGTGGGTCATTCTTCGAATAATCGTTGACACACCCATGCGTGGCTCATTATTCATGGCTTATTATTCGGTGGGACCCAGGTTTCACACACACACACACACAGCCGCTTCACAGAGGAGTTTTCCTGGATCGAAAAACTCAGCGGGTGTTATCATGAATCGTTGGTGGAGTCCAAATCTCTACCGTCAGCCAAAATTATAGCGTTTACCGATTAAACCGGCTATACCGTGCAGCGCTAACATCAACATCATTGCATGGCCACAGAGCTACAGAGCTGCAGAAGCATAAATCATGCTTTAGGATTTTAAGGTACCACTCCGCAGCGGACTTAAAAAAAAAAATGAGTTACTCGACCAAATGTATTCTTTTTAATGCACCTAATGCCCGGCGCTTATTTAAGGCAGGAATTTATTTATTTCAAATGAAGTTTTGACCTGTTCATTAAATGAGGCAGGTCCCGATTCAAGGTCAAGCTTTTAATCAAGGAAATAGGTAAGCCTAATTAGTGCCGGTGTCGCCGACCGAACGGTCCCCCCTAAAAATCGGTCCACCTTTTGCATCTGTGCATGCACCATTAGCCAGGGTTCACAGATTAAAACCTCGTTTCTGCTTCAAACTGCACTTCAATCATCATCTATCTCAGCAACAGATAGCTGAAGCTTTTGTGCAATAATCATTTCCACATAAATTCAGCATTATTTCATCATAAAAAAATAGCGAGTGATCAGAGCGCCACAGCTAAATGAGCTGCTAGCTGATGTGTTCACTGTGTGTCGGTCATTTCAAAGCATCACAGAATTTGCCAAGTTTCTGCTTAAAACGGCCTCGTTTATTAGAAAGATTTAAGTGGTTTTACCTTTATCATCTGATGGTTAATAATCCCATTAATCCATTTGATTGCTTTGGTTGAAGAGACTCCGTCTCAGACGTGCTGCTATGGTCCGAAACGAGGCATGCGCAGATGCAAAAGGCGGACTGATTTTTAGCGGCGGACCGTTCGGTCTGCGACACTGGGGATTCCCCGTAGATCGTTCAGTGCCTCCTGGCTGTAACTACTCTGTTTTATACATATAACAAATTTGGACTATAACAGACAAAATTCGCTCGTCTATCTGAATCTATTATCTGCCAGTTTTACTGTAATTAGTTCAGTTTTACTGTAATTAGTTCATTTTAAACTTTTTACCTCTTTAGCAGCACCCTCTTGTGGCCGTTTGCAGCTATGACGCAACTTGTGCTGGATGAAAGCTTCCAGCGTTGAAAACTCGGACTGACAACGTCCGCACTTATGTACATCTTCATCTGCAAGCACAGAAACAACAACCCTTAGCATAAAAGCGTTTTGTTCGGCAGCCACTCATTTTAATAACTAAACTTTCCATAACTACGCTGGTAACTTTAGCTAGCTGCTAGCACCACATCCTAACATAGGAAGTCAGCTAGGCCTGAACGCTGAAAGTGAGAAATGGGGAAATCTTATTTTAGTTCCCCTTATTATGACTGAAACAAACCTTCGTCTCCGAGAGCAGACTGGACGCTGACGGTCTCTTTGCCGTTGTGTGTTTCTGCCGTATGATCATTTTCTACATTCATGTCGTTCCAGTTCTCCGTCTCTGTCGCAACGACACAGCAGGCTGGAAAACATGGCGGATTTACGACCTTGTAGTCATAACAACAAAAGGGGCAGTGCACGTGTCTGCTCAGCTTGACAGAATTTTTTTAAAACAGCTATCTGAAAATTACGTTACCCGAGGCTGGAGAGACCACATTTAAATAACCTAAAGAACTGAAAAAAAACAACTTGTTGGTTATCCAGTGTTATTGAATTCATAGTAACAGGGGTGTATATAGGGGGTCCCGAACATCCGGGCGAAATGGTGGTGGCACATCATCATTTATCTGCTATTGTCAGTGTGTAAATCATACATTCATGATGCATATTGTTGATGATCTTTCTGAATAAAATAGACATTTCGTGTTTAAAGACAAGGAATTAATGTCCTTTTCAAAGTTGTACCTCAGGTTTGCTGGCCGTTTTTCCTGCATACACACTATTGAAACAGACCAAGACTGGCACCCTCTGTTGATCTGTGTGATACTTGATACTTGATACTTTTGTGATGAATTAAGTTGGTCTAAGTAATAACAAATAACACAGTTATGATCAAATACAATAATTACAATCTTTTTCAAGTGATATATTAAAAGTCTCTTCGGCTTCTAACCTGTTTTCACTCTGGTTAGCCCACAGCATATTAGTTTTTATTTATTTATTGTAAGTCATAAAGATAAACAATCACTACTGGTGACATCATCATTTACTATTTCGAGCTGTCATCTTAATAAGGGTTAAGTCTTGTCACATAACGTGATTGTTTGCAGGGTGGGCATCATATATTTTTAAATTTATTAATAGAACAGAATTTTGTACCTTTTTTGCGAATAACAGCAGCTGGCACTGAGTTAATCTTGTGTCAAAATTCTCTGAATGCTGATATATTACAATATTAAAATATAATTCAATCTTGCAATATATTAAATTTTGACATTGCAATGAAAAAAATACAATAATTAATAATAATCTAAATGCGATATTTTCCAACCATATATACAAAGCACCTACTTGATTGCGATTCCTCACTTGCAAGAAACTACATGATGAATCTATTTAATGTGACATCTTTATGGAACATGTGGTTTGGATTTTTCTAATTGCCACAGCCAGCAGATGGCAGGTTTTATACAATTCGTGAGGTCACCCACTCTGCAAGATGTCAGTAACATTGAGAAATGCATTGAGACGCTCTGATCAGGCTGCACTTTAACCACTGCACACAGACAACAGCATTAACATTGAAAAATATAACTCTTTTTATATTGTGCCTAAAACTCTTGTGAATATATTATCTGGGTTTTTAGATGTTGTTGTTGTGCTCATCTAATGTAATCATGCAAGAAGCTCAGGTTGTTTCTCTGTTATTTTCAATGGGAGTTTCTGTGAGCTGCGATCGATTCCTCTTCATGTCGTTCTGGGGGAAAGTGAAGTTTGCTCTTTAACGTCCTGCTTATTGTCCTTTACAACACTGTTTGTCCAGTTTGTTCCATAGTAATATATAAAAAATATCTGAAATTCGCTTTTGGTTCATTAAATTCCACACAGGTTAAACATAGCAGACACAGATTATTTGAAATATTTGTTTTAGCAACTTTTCAATGACCAAAAATGGCCACATCCAAGTATTGTTGGCGCATTGTATACATACAGTGTACAACATGGTATGCACTACACACATTGTTCCTGCAAAGGCATGCATTGGCACAAGCACTTTGCGCGTGCAGCAATTGTGGCATTATTTGATCACGCTTTGTCCCACCTGATGCCATGCTATAAACAGCAGGCTTCACATAGTTCCTTTCATTCCTCTCTTTGGTGTCGACAGTACAAGATGTTGAACACCAGATAAGTTCTTAAAAACAAGTAAAGGTGTCTATTATCTTGCAGCTGCAGCACCACTTCTTACGAAGCAGGAGAAAATGCAAATAGAACAGGTCAAAGAAGGCACCCAAACTAAAAAAAAAAAAACAGAAAGCAAGGACAGTGTGGGCAATAAGAATTTTGGAGCCAATGACGTCATTATGGGTGTAATATTTCTTCATAAACTTATTTCAGGTTCAGATGTTCCTCTACTACAGTGTAACAGCACCCAGAGACAAGCAAACCTGATAAGTTTTCTGGGATCGTCTGCATGTGCCCCTCCAGGAGACAAGCGAAGTCTTGCACTATCCTCCTGTGTCCAGAGACAAGGCACCTGCTTTTGAGAGCATCTGAAACAGAGACATCCAGCACTCAAAGGTACAGTAGATGTGGAAGCTTGAGATGATGTAGCAGACAAAGTCCAGGATCTCTTTGCCATGGTCTTCACCCAGGAAAGAGGTACCCCTTTGCCGCCATTGGATGACAGGTTGTCAGTGGGCGCCATCACCCTTTGATTGGAGAATTGAAAAATAGAGAGAAAAAAAGTTAAAATTAGATCAAATGAAAAATAAAATTCTGCCAATAAAATACAAATATAGATTAAGTTTAACCAATTTCACAAAGCCGAATGGAGCTGTGTGGTTAACATTTTAAGATGCAGTATATAAATAAAAATACTAACCTCACTGGGGTTAGTGATCCCCCGAACAATGTGTTTGATGATGAAAGTACATGTGGACATTATTTCATCATCCCTCATACTCCTCTGTGCTTGCCTTGAGCCACTTTCCCTTTCTTTCTTCATGATCTTCCCCACCAAATAGCACCAAATCAGAACAGAGTTGCCTCAAGGCGCTTCACACAAGTAAGGTCTAACCTTACTAACCCCCAGAGCAGCAGTGGTAAGGAAAAACTCCCTCTGAGGAAGAAACCTCAAGCAGACCAGACTCAAAGGGGTGACCCTCTGCTTGGGCCATGCTACGGACATAAATTACAGAACAATTCACAAAACGAATATACAGGAAATGCTGTTGGTGCACAGGACAGGAGGGTCTCCAGCACAAATACCAAACCCATCTCTGGATGGAGCTGCACAGAGAGGAAAAAACAGAATCAGGCATCAGAAAGACAAGAAGTACAGTATAATTTGCCAGCATTAAACAACAAGAAAACAGGAAATACTAAGGTGATCGCCGGCCACTAGCCCTAAGCTTCACTAAAAGAGCCAGAATTTAGGTAAATTTGAGGCCACGGCACGCTCCGTTTCCTGATAAAATTAATTAAAAGAGTAAAAAAGTGCAGAACTATACTCTGCCAGTATGCTAGCCATATGAGGGTGATTCTTTAACTACGGGCACTATTGGCCTTGTAAATGTAATTTCCACCACACCATTGCCTTACAATATAAAGCGCCTTGGGGCAACTGTTTGTTGTGATTTGGCGCTATATACATGTGCTCTGATGTCACTGTTTATCTCCATAGAAACTACCCAAACAATCTTTCAATCAATCAATCAATCAATCAATTTTATTTATATAGTGCCAAATCACAACAAACAGTTGCCCCAAGGCGCTTTATATTGTAAGGCAAGGCCATACAATAATTACGTAAAAACCCCAACGGTCAAAACGACCCCCTGTGAGCAAGCACTTGGCGACAGTGGGAAGGAAAAACTCCCTTTTAACAGGAAGAAACCTCCAGCAGAACCAGGCTCAGGGAGGGGCAGTCTTCTGCTGGGACTGGTTGGGGCTGAGGGAGAGAACCAGGAAAAAGACATGCTGTGGAGGGGAGCATGTCTTTTTCCTGAATCTTTCATACAAACTGTTTAAAGGGACATTACAGTGTTGTGGTGGAAATTACGGCAATAGTGTGGGACTACATTTTGTTTAAAAAATCACAACAGTTGTATGACATTGAATACCCCAATTATGTTTTGATTATTTTACTGATATTTTATTCAGAGATATTTTAAAACATTAGAAAAAAACGTTTCTTTACCATTCATTTTTATCATTGAAGATCAAAAGTCTGGGTGTGGGACAAGCACAAAACGGCAATATTTGCATATAATGATGCTGAAAAAAGGTGAAAAAGTCATCATAGACTTCTAGAACAAATTTCTTAACACCCTTTCATTGTAAAGATAACTATAAAAGTGTGAAATTGATCAAAGGACATAATAAGTGCCCGTAGTCTAAGAATCACCCATGAAAAGGAAAATAAGTGAATCTTAAGTCTGGACTTGAAAATCTCCACAGAATCTGTTTTATTGACGCAGGGAGATCATTCCAGAGAACAGGCAGGGGCACAATAAGAGAAAGCTCTGTGACCCACAGACTTCTTATTCACCTTAGGGACACAAAGTAGTCCTGCACCCTGAGAAGGCAAAGCCCGGGCCGGTACGTAAGGTTTAATTAGGTCAGCTAGGTAGGGAGGTGCCAGTCCGTGAACAATTTTATAGACTAGTAACAGAACCTTAAAATTTGATCTCACTGGGACAGGAAGCCATTGAAGAGATGCCAAAATGGGTGTAATGTGGTCGAAATTTCTTTGTGTCAAACGTCTGGCTGCAGCATTTTGAACCAGTTGGAGAGCCCTAATGCTGGACTGCAGTAAACCAGAAAATAGAACATAATATAACATAGTATGGTACCAATATATATATATAAGCTTGGTGATGATTACAAAAAAACATATATAAACTTTGATTAAAGAATCATAATTTAAAAAAAAAATCCACTGTCATGTTTTATGTACATGTAAGCACTGCGTGAGGGACTGAAAATGAGATGCATATTGTATTTTATGTTTGAAGAAAAAACGTAAACTAAGCTGTATAAAAAACTGAGTAGGTGAATGAAAATTATAGCAATGAATATTGTATGTAAAGTGAACAGAGTGAATGAGACTTAATGTAGAAAAAAGTGAGGAAAAAAACGAGAGGGAATTAGAAAGCAATTAGGACAGTCAAAATTAAAATTTTGTTGCATTTATCATGGACATGTCTTCATTATAGTTTAAATGAAGAAGTGAACACTATTGAAAAAAAAGTCTGATAAAATATTCATAAAACTGTAACCATTGCATCATATGTGATAATGAAATTAGAATAATAAGAAATCAAAGCAAAAGGTTACATTTCTGAATTCAACATGGGTGCTTGTGATACATGAGGAGAACTATTTGTCTTAGTTAGTGAGAATAGAGGTGGAATAAAGTGTCAAAGTACTAAAAGAAAGAAAGGAAATACATCAAATAGCTAATCATGGCAGACGTAGATAAGGAGGGATGAAGGTTACATTAAATGAAAAACATAAAGAAGGAAATGAGAGAATCAGCTCGGTTGTTATTCGAAACTATTGACGTTGTAATAAGCAGTATGCGTACAGTCTACATAGCTTGGGGGTGGCAACATGGCGCTCGTTTGCTTCAACGGTTTGTACGGCGTGTATTTTACATACTTGTTTTACGACACAGACGTGAGCTTTACGGCTTTAACAATGGCTTCTCAGTTTAGTGGTGTTTTGCAGTTGACCGATTTGGATGATTTCATTACGCCTTCTCAGGTATAGAATTGTTTTCTGTATGTAAGATAGTTTGCGAAAGAACAAAGATCTACGCCAGCGATTGACATCTCGGTAAAGAAAAAAAATCCGTAAAACTATTAACGTTGACACGCTAACTAGCCACTTTAACCTTTGTTACATCAGTATGTACTTTACCTTTCCTCCCCTGTAGCCCCTAAAATAAAACAAACCCAGTTTATGATTGCCGATGCAGTTTATCCTGTTAATCTTTTTTTTCACCAGAGGTTTAAATTTGAGATGGAAGTGTGTTCTGTTCTTTAGCAATAGAAACTATTGATCATTTATTCTTCCAGTGTCCTCAAACTAAATTGTTCTGGTCTGATGTCCACAGCTGGCTATCTTTGAAAATTGACTGCATTCCCTCGTGCACCTGTAATAACATAATTTACGTTATGAACAATTTAAACGCGGATATCTCAGACTTGTTGTAAGAGCTGCAACCCTTATTTCTTTGCCTTCATATGTGATTTCACCCACTACTTTAAATCTTTGAAATATGTAGAAAAATTTAATCAAAAGGTTAAAAAATATGTATGACTCTATATCACCATTATTGCTGTCGTTGGCTTGAGTGTGCACTTATCTAAGGATTTGAATACCTATTAAAAAAAAATCCCATTTTGCATGCTTCCCCATTCTACCATTGTTGTCCTTATTTTCAGCGTGGCTGTTGTTTTAACACTTTCACTTGCTTGTCCTTTAAATTTCAATAACGTTTGAAAAAAGAGAGAAAAAAAACATCAGTAGGTACTTACTTATTTTTGCAAAACAAAACAAAAACATAAGGTTCCCAATTTAAGACCACCTGTTTAGTTTAGAACTCTATGTATCAATAGCAAATATCACATGACCTGTATTGACCAATGAGATAGATGCTACGTACCAGTTATAAGTATACAGCTATGTATGGATATAGCCGCTTGAGTAATTGATCAGCTCTTGAATCAAAAATTTAAATGCTGATTTCAGCATGTGAGGATTTTACATGTTTATCAGTTTTGCATTGTTGTAAATTTTGTACTTTTGCAGGTGATATTGTACATTACACTGAGACACTGATGCATTTTGAGTATTAATATTTTGTAATGCGGTCTTTGTTTTGCAGGAATGCGTCAAACCCGTCAAAGTCGAGAAGAAACAGGGAAAATCCTTGGCCAAAATTCAGATCGAAGATGATGGCAGTTATGTGCAAGTTAGGCAGGTGAGAATAAAGAGTGGCGCGGTCGTAAAATTGAATTAGTAACAATTTAAGTCATTTACCAAATGACTTGTGTTTGTCTGTAGGATGGTGTGAAGGAGAAGCTGACGAAAGCAAAGATCACACTGAATGACTGTTTGGCCTGCAGTGGGTGCATCACATCAGCTGAGAACATCCTCATCGCACAGCAAAGCCACGAGGAGCTCCTCAGAGTGCTGCGCAGCAACAAGGTGATCATATAATACATGGGTGTGTGTGTATGCGTGCCTGTGTTGTAGTTAGTTTAATTGCCTCTGTTGTGGTTTGGTGTCCATTTTTGCAGGACGGTACAACGGAGCAGAAGGTAGTGATTGTGTCGGTGTCACCACAGTCCAGGGCCTCCCTGGCAGCACGCTTCAACCTCAGCAGCAGTGAGGTGGGCAGGAGGCTGACGTCTTTCTTCAAAGGCCTCGGTTAGTGAATAAAATGCTGATTTTCTCTCCTGTTAAGTATTATGTGGACGTCCTGGAGATAAAGATGAAACAGGGCAGTTGCAGACAGTTTTTGAAGATGTGAACATTTGTATTATAAGTTTTACTTTTGGTAGAAAATTCAGGGACGTTGCTAATGTGATGCTTTTGTTGCAGGAGTTCATTACGTGTTTGACACAAGCTTCAGCCGAACCTTCAGCCTGCTGGAGAGCCAGCGAGAGTTTATGGAGCGTTTTCAGAGGAAGGAGCAAGATAAGAAGGCGCTGCCCATGCTGACGTCTGCATGTCCAGGTCTTATAAAAAAAAGGGGGGGGGGATCTGTATTTGCATAATCAAAAAAACACATGATATGTGTTCTTAAATACTCAAGTGCAAAATGGTGCCTCAAGTCTGCTATTTTTATACACTTCATGATTAATCCATTAAAGAGACTACTGGTAATGAAAATGTATATTAGTCCAAAGTAGCACTAGTTGCAGGAATGTAATAATAAATTGGTTTTATAGTAGCATTCTAACACTTGTTCTGTTATTTGTGTGCATTTTGTTCAGGGTGGATCTGTTATGCGGAGAAAACTCATGGGGATTTTATTCTCCCCTACATTAGCACCACTCGCTCCCCCCAGCAGATGATGGGTTCTCTGGTTAAAGGCTATTTTGCAGAACAGAAGGTATTTAAACATAGGACATTCCTCTCTTGATTTGTAAGAAAATGACCTCCCCCCATCACAAGGTCCCTGGATTATTATATTTCCAGACCTGTTCAGACCAGATTTTGATGAAAACCTATTTTAATTTCCATTTTACAAACAGCCAGTTTGTTTACATGCACATTTGTTATTTCAGGGGCTGAGTCCAAAACAGATCTACCACGTGGCAGTCATGCCCTGCTTCGACAAGAAACTTGAGGCTTCTAGGTCAGACTTCTACTTGGGTGAAGCTCAGACCCGTGAAGTGGATTGTGTCATCACTGCAGGTACGGACGCTATTTTTGAGTGCAAGCTGGACATTTTATTTTCACATGCAGCAGTGATGTAGTGTTAAACTGCATTTTAGGATGCACATAGAGTACAGGGTGCACTCTCACATATGTCGTTTTATACAGGTGAAGTTCTCAAAGTGCTCGAAGAGGAAAATGTGTCACTCAGTGAAGTGAAGCCTGCACCCCTCGATACTCTGTAAGTCCAGAATTCAGTTTTAGTTTCCTTTCAGCTAATGAAAGTTAAAATGAAAGAATGTTGTAGTGCAGGAGATAACTGAAACAATCGTTCAAATGGTGAAGCAAGCACCAAATTCCGCACAAATACTCTTTAGACATTACTCTTTTGAAAAAAACGGCTGGCCACTTGAATGTTCAATAGGCAGCCAGGTAGGGGTCAATTGAGGAATTACACAGGGGTCAAAAAATGTGCCAATCATATTGAAAACGATACCACATTATTTGTCTGATCATAAAGAGTCCAAAAAGGTATAGATTGGACTATCTACAATTGAATGTTATGGGGTAAAAACAGCAAGAATAGTGACAAAGGTGAATTTCAGTTTGTACAGGGGTCAAAAGTTAAAGTTACTCCAATTTTGGTAAAATGTGGTGCAAATTATCGGTTGAGCTAATAGGATTAATAAATAGAACAGTTTTGGTTGTGTTGAATGCTTGGTCTCCAAAGTAAAGGTCAAACAATATCGACCTCCATTGGATTCTATGACATGTGACATACACTCAACAAAAATATAAACGCAACACTTTTGGTTTTGCTCCCATTTTGTATGAGATGAACTCAAAGATCTAAAACTTTTTCCACATACACAATATCACCATTTCCCTCAAATATGTTCACAAACCAGTCTAAATCTGTGATAGTGAGCACTTCTCCTTTGCTGAGATAATCCATCCCACCTCACAGGTGTGCCATATCAAGATGCTGATTAGACACCATGATTAGTGCACAGGTGTGCCTTAGACTGTCCACAATAAAAGGCCACTCTGAAAGGTGCAGTTTTATCACACAGCACAATGCCACAGATGTCGCAAGATTTGAGGGAGCGTGCAATTGGCATGCTGACAGCGGGAATGTCAAACAGAGCTGTTGCTCGTGCATTGAATGTTAATTTCTCTACCATAAGCCGTCTCCAAAGGCGTTTCAGAAAATTTGGCAGTACATCCAACCAGCCTCACAACCGCAGACCACGTGTAACCACACCAGCCCAGGACCTCCACATCCAGCATGTTCACCTCCAAGATCGTCTGAGACCAGCCACTCGGACAGCTGCTGAAACAATCGGTTTGCATAACCAAAGAATTTCTGCACAAACTGTCAGAAACCGTCTCAGGGAAGCTCATCTGCATGCTCGTCGTCCTCATCAGGGTCTCGACCTGACTCCAGTTCGTCGTCGTAACCGACTTGAGCCGGCAAATGCTCACATTCGCTGGCGTTTGGCACGTTGGAGAGGTGTTCTCTTCATGGATGAATCCCGGTTCACACTGTTCAGGGCAGATGGCAGACAGCGTGTGTGGCATCGTGTGGGTGAGCGGTTTTCTGATGTCAATGTTGTGGATCGAGTGGCCCATGGTGGCGGTGGGGTTATGGTATGGGCAGGCGTCTGTTATGGACGAAGAACACAGGTGCATTTTATTGATGGCATTTTGAATGCACAGAGATACCGTGACGAGATCCTGAGGCCCATTGTTGTGCCATACATCCAAGAACATCACCTCATGTTGCAGCAGGATAATGCACGGCCCCATGTTGCAAGGATGTGTACACAATTCTTGGAGGCTGAAAATGTCCCAGTTCTTGCATGGCCGGCATACTCACCGGACATGTCACCCATTGAGCATGTTTGGGATGCTCTGGACCGGCGTATACGACAGCGTGTACCAGTTCCTGCCAATATCCAGCAACTTCGCACAGCCACTGAAGAGGAGTGGACCAACATTCCACAGGCCACAATTGACAACCTGATCAACTCTATGCGAAGGAGATGTGTTGCACTGCATGAGGCAAATGCTGGTCACACCAGATACTGACTGGTATCCCCCCCCCAATAAAACAAAACTGCACCTTTCAGAGTGGCCTTTTATTGTGGACAGTCTAAGGCACACCTGTGCACTAATCATGGTGTCTAATCAGCATCCTGGTATGGCACACCTGTGAGGTGGGATGGATTATCTCAGCAAAGGAGAAGTGCTCACTATCACAGATTTAGACTGGTTTGTGAACAATATTTGAGGGAAATGGTGATATTGTGTATGTGGAAAATGTTTTAGATTTTTGAGTTCATTTCATACAAAATGGGAGCAAAACCAAAAGTGTTGCGTTTATATTTTTGTTTGAGTGTATGTTACCCCATAACATAATAACTAAGGATGAAACAAGGTGCAAACTATTTCTTTTTGAAACCCTATTAACACAACCAATAATTTGCACCACTTTTTACCAACATTGGAGCACCTTTAACTTTTGACCCCTATACATACTGAAATTGACCTTTGTCACCATTCTTGCTGTTTTTACCCCATAACTCCAGAACATTCAGTTGTAGATATTCCAAACTATACCTTTTTGGAATCTTTATGATCAGTCAAATAATGTGGCATAATTTTCAATATGGCTGGAGGATTTTTAATTTTTGACCCCTGTGTAATTCCTCAATTGACCCCTACCTGGCTGCCTATTGAACATTCAAGTGGCCAGTCGGTTTTTTCAAAAGAGTAATGTCTAAGGAATATATCTGCCGAATTTGGTGCTTGCATCACCATTTGAACGATTCCACTGTCAATATTCTGTTATCTGCTGCACTACTGTAATTATCTTAGTGTAGGGAAAAACTCAAAACAGTCTTTACGGTTCTTCACCCAGGTTCAGCACTGTGTGTGAGGATGAGTTCCTGAGCCATGCCGGGAGTTGTTCGGGTGGTTACCTCCATCACGTCTTCACTTACGCTGCTAAGTGCTTGTTGGGTGAGGAGGTGAAGGAGCTCACCTACAAAACTCTCAGGTAAGTAGGCAGGATAAGTGGTCCAGGTCTATCGGAAAACGACTTCATATGAACGTGGAACATTTTTGCCAACAGTCAGTAGTTTCAGGTCTGAATTAAGCAGGGGTCCTCGTGCTCATTTATGGTGTTTTGGTGGATTTATTATGCAGGATGTAGTGACACCTGCAAATGTCTTTTTTTTTTTTTTTTTGGACACATATTTGTCCATGCTAACACAGGAATAACGACTTCCAGGAGGTGACCATTGAGCGAGATGGAAAAGTCCAACTGTGCTTCGCTTCTGCCTACGGCTTCCGCAACATTCAGAATCTGGTGCAGAAACTCAAGCGAGGAAAGTCACCTTACCATTTTGTAGAAGTTATGGCGTGTCCTTCGGGTAAGGACTAAAACTTGCTCATATGTCACATTCCCAGCCGTAATGTACAAGCAGTGGTGGCCAGAAAGGAACTGACAGATGAGCTTATTTCAAACTACTGGTGCATCCAACATCAACACCACCTACCAACTGGTCACATTATTCTTTGCTACACAATCCCAGACATGTCAAGCAGATGGGAGACACCTGCTCCTAATTTCACCATCCAACAGGTAGCAGACAGGTTTATATCCCATCAACCTACTGCAAAGTTATTGTTTTTTTTTTGTTTTGTTTTTTTAATTGATCTGGTGCGTTAAAGTTTTTTGTGAAACATAATCAATGCAAACATGCAACTGCTAAAAATTGTAGCACTACCAATATATTTGATACCGGGGAGGACACACACAAAACCCCTTCCGCCCCATCCCATAGGTGTCCAATTACAAGATTCCTAACAAAGCACGTGGAGCAATGACTAAAATTTAAGGTGAAATGAAAACTGTAAGTTACAGATAGTCCTTTATGTTTGCTGCCATTTCTTGCCATGCCGAAATGGTACTAGCTATTAATGATGTCAGTATATGCGTTGATCCATTGAGTTTTGTTGAATGTGTGTGTATGGTGGTTTCCAGCAGACAGCCAGCATCTTTTTGGCTGCAGTGATACTTGACGACAAGAGGGTCCGTCTTTTTGCACCTGTTAGTTCAGTGAGGTGGTCTCTTTCAAAAGTAACAGTGTGGGGGAACATGGCACAGTTAAGCCCAAAATGTCAGACGTGGCACATACCATCTCCCAAAAACCTTTCACCTATCTACACTCCCAGTACCCATCCATGAATGAACCTAAGAGGTTATCTGAGCACAATGTGCAGTTTGGCGATGTTAAATGCTCCATCCCTTCCTGGTGATTTGCCCTTTTTCAGTCCAGCCCCAGCACTCTTCAACTCAGTGTAATTGGTTGAGCAAAATGCTCAGCATCATCTTCAGTAAGAACAGGAAGATTTAAACCTTGTAAAAAGGATTTACATTCATCTCTATCTAGTGTAATTTCAGATGTATAAAGACCAGAAGAAAAAGAAGAAAACTCAGCATTTATTCCTTTCAGGCAGTGGTGGGCACAGATAACCAAAAAATTAACTTCGATAACAGATAATCTGATAACTGAAAAGTTATCTTCGATAAAGATAAAACAATAAACCACCCAAAATGTATCGGAAGTTACAGATAACCTGTAACATAAAATAATAATAATAATAATAATAATAAAAAAATACAATATTATCTCTAGCACATTTACAACTACTAGTAAAACAAATTTAATAGCTTCTAATAATATTAAAAATAACAACAGACCCAAACAATAAGACCACACTTTTTTTCTTTCAACAGTCTGCCGCTGCTGGAAGCTCTTGTTCACTACAGCGCTCCGAGCACAGAGGCACCCCAAGACCTAAACAATGAGACCACCCTTTTTTCTTTCAACATTGGGCCCCTGCTGGAAGCTCTTGTTTATTACAGCTCTCCCAACACAGAGGCATCCTGAGAGCAGCCGTAAAGCCAGTTCTCTATCAACGACAACGCTCCGGTCATGCGGAGGTCTTGAAAAATAAAGTCATATTTAGTTATGGTGTTGATTTATAAATAACATTAATACCGATAGAATAACTCCATTAATGTCAATTCTGTCATTTGTACAAAGTTAAAATATAACATATATCTTTTAATGTTGAATAATGCACTAATTCTGACGTTTTGTAACAAAGAGACAGATCGCAAAGGATTCTGGGTAAACGTGCCTCTGCTAAACACTGATTGGTTCAGTCATTCATTATGTAAACCAACACGTTAATGTGACGTCTGTCGTGTGTTGGTGTTTAAATGTGCTTTTGTAAAATATTCCATTTTTTTATTTGTAAAAACAGGCATTTTTACGGAGCCCTGGACGTGTCATCGCAAAATTTTTTGCATGTGGAGAGAATGTGCGCATGTTTGCGCACATTCTCTCTTTACAACATTAATTTGATGTTGTAAAACGTGCTTTACAGTGTGCGAGATGATTTTTCTTGCAGAAATTTTTTGGACCAAGTTTCAGGTTAATCATGCGTCCTGCATCGTGTAGTGTTCATGGAGTATCAAGCTGCGGTCAACATCTGACGACCACCTCCTGATCGCCGATCGTATGGTCGAATGAGAATCAAACCTGTTTGATGTATTATTGTGGTCGGCCGTCGTGAGGTTATCCTGCTGCTGAAAGCTACAAGCAGCATCCAACCGTTCGCACTGTGCCTGTGCAAACACTGCAGAGCTGTCTTGTAATAATGTTGTTCTTCTTCTTATTATTATTTTGCAGTTGTTTTGTTTTTAAACTTCATTTGTTAAAAAAAAAAAAAAAACAAAGACATTTGCAAAGCAAAAAAGTTGATTTGACAATCATCTGACATAACCGGGGTCAAAATAAATAGAACACTGCCACGAACACTACTGGCCAGTAGATGCTAGATGGCAGTAGAGGCTTTCAAAACAAATTCAAGATAATCCCTGTCTGCTCACATTTAAAATGCGTGGAATTTAACAAACGCAATTAAAAAAATCAACGTCTATAAATGCAGAGAATATATTCAAGAGAGTTTTAGGCACTAGAGTTTAATGCTGTTGTCCGTGGAGCCTGAACAGAGTGTCTGAAATGCATTTGTCCTGTTGTGACATACTGAGATTACATCATCCTACCCAAAATGCACTGCGGGGCAGAGCATGTGCTCACAAAACCTTAAAAATTAGCACATTACTTTAAAACTAAAACATATATCGGATATTTTTACTTTATGAAACTTCAGACATGACAGTAATTTTAAATAAATTGTCCAAAATTAGTTTGGTTAAAATTTGAACCACAAGTTAAAAATATATGCCTCTGGATGACTTAGGTCATATTGCCAGCATATCGGTATGGTGTTAAAGGAAATGTTTTTTTTTTTCTTTTTTCTTTTGGGGTTGTTTTTTCTTTGTTTACAGAGGATTGAGATGCTTTTTGTACAAGCTGTTTTCTTTTGTTTGCAAAGATTATAACTATGCATCTGTTACAAAACTTTTAACAGGTGGGTACTGAAATAATTTTAAAAATGCTTGTTGCTGTTCAGCTTTGTTTATTGGTTTAAAAGTTATCGGATAAAAATTAATTGGAAGATAAGTGGTCCGATAATGGTATTTAAAGTTATCTAAAAAGATAATCCGATACTGAAAACATTATCTTCGATAATTATGTTATCGGATTGTCGAAAGTGTGCCCACCACTGCTTTCAGGGAAGTAAGTATCTTCCCTTTTGTACTAATCACTGCAATATTTGAATACTTTCCACATTTCTGCAGACTCTGTGTAAGGTGACTTGGACTGGACCTGTGAAAATAGTAGTTTCTTCTGGTCCTTTGCATCAGGAAATCAGATCTTGTTTTCAATAAATTGTTCTGGTGCATCAAAGTTAACCAGTGCACAATTGCTTTATTGTCACTATCTGCAGTTGAATTTTAGTGACTTAAAAGCATTTATTCTTTTTGGGTTATTGTGTTAAACTACATTTACATGATACATGCAAAAGCCTCTGATCACATTATTCAAACTGTAAACTTTGACGCCCCAAAAGAGGTCTACCCGGAAGAACAATAAGTTGCAGTTCCTTGACTAATTGAGGGTGGCTCCACCACTGAACAGATTCTCTTAGATGCCCATATTAAAATGTCCAACTTAAAGAGAATAAACAAATAAATACAGCCTTGTCAAAAAAGCAAACAACAACAAAAACATCTAGATAGCTAGTTTTCCCTTCGAAGACAACTGCATGGGGGGATTTTTTTTTTTCTTTCTGCTTAGTTTAAGAAATTTTAAGCCATAAAATTATGCATAGTTAAAGGCATGGTTGCTTTGAGTGACAGCTTGTGTGTTGTTGCTGAGCTCAAGCCCAGGGCTTCACTCACTAAGAGGCTGCTATCATTGCGGCTGCTAGGAAGACTATCTCTCTCTTTTCTTTCCATTTTAATACAGATATTTGGAATATTACGGCTTGAGTCAAATTTTCCTAACTGATCGATGATGTGTGTGAGGCAGTATTTGGATAGAGTGAAATTATCGTGTCATTTTAATTTTGGATGTTTAGCAGCTTTTGGTAGCTTGATGCCATTTATTCCATAATCCATCCATCCATCCATTTTCTTCCGCTTTATCCGGAGTCGGGTCGCGGGGGCAGCAGCTCAAGCAAAGCCGCCCAGACCTCGATGTCCACACACACCTCCTCCAGCTCCTCCGGGGGAACCCCAAGGCGTTCCCAAGCCAGCCGAGAGATGTAGTCCTTTATTTATTCCATAATTACTGAGGAAATAAGTGGGTCATAATTTTGAATGCCCACACAAAAGCAAAGTGTAATGAGAACCACTGGGATTTATTGACTACCTGAACCGAAGTTAGCTCATTAGCTTAACTTGTCTGTAATTCTTAAGATGGAGTGTGTTTGGGCTGAATTCATCCCACCCAGCTCATGTATGGTCTGTCCCAGGTCCTACCTCCTTATCCAAACATGGGATAGTTGTGACGTAGGCAGAGAAAGTTGCCAACATGGAGACACCCAGAGCAGCAATTTTCAGGCTTCAAAATAGCTCTTTGGTCTCTATAGGAACCTGTATGAGTCACCTGATTGTCAGTTTGAAGCATTAGTGCGTATTCAGCGAAAATATGATTCTTAATGGGGTAAGCTGGTTGCTACACTAAAACAAATTACTTATCTTCCATATATGTAGTGGGATAAAGGAGCATTCTGAAAGGTAGAAAGCCCAAATACGTGGATTTGTGGTAAAACAAAAAACAAACAAAATATATATATATATATATATATATATATATATATATATTATAGAAAACAAATCTTACACCCCGTGACCCTTATTTGGAGTAAGCGGGTGTAGAAAAATGAATACCTTCTAGAGCTGCTGACTAATGTGTTTGTAACGTAATTAGGTCCATTAAAAATAATGAGCCTTTTCTTCTGTCAGGCTGCCTAAATGGAGGCGGACAGCTGAAGCCTTTACCGAGTCAGAACGCCAAAGAACTACTGCAGAAGGTTGAGGAGCTCTACAAGGCAGAGCGCCCCCTGGCACCAGAAGATGACACAAGTGTAGCAGAACTGTACCAGTCGTGGCTGCAGAGCGTCGGGGAGGAACGAGCCAAAGAGCTGCTGCACACAAAGTATCACACTGTGGAGAAAATGACCAGCGGACTCGCAATCAAGTGGTGAACATTTGAGTGATCGGCAGCAAACTGCGCATGTGGAGCCGCACTAATGAACAGGGCCGTTTCTGTCACCAGTGGGAGGGTGGGCACGTCTGACACACTCATACTCATCAGTGATTAAACAGTCAAGACTAAAGACAAATTATGTGGTTTTATAAGTGCAATTTTACTCATATAGCTCATCCATTAAAGGTGAAATATATTTAGTAGCTGTTACACTCTGCAGATAGAAATATGCACTGAAAAAATATTTAATCTGATTATATGCTGAATAATAAAAACACTTTAGAGACTGTTTCAGTCTGCTTTTAAAATGTGATGAATATGTTAAATAGATTCAGACTTGTGCCTTTTTTTTCCTGCACAGATAAAAGTGAGACTTGCTTTTGGGGTGAGGGTGGGATGTACTTTACATTCAGAGAGAAACAGAGCACAATCCTTTTTTTTTTCCTGGAATTAAAAACATACAAAAAATGCACAGCTTAAATCACATCACTTTAAATTTAAAAAGATAAAGTAGTTGAAACCTTTACACCATGTGAACTAAAATGAATTAAAAAAATGTGCCTAAATATTACTGGAAATTTAGACTTCCAAAATAAAAGAAAATGGCACGAAAATAGCAAAAAGCTCAGCACATTTGAGCACAAAATATATACATTTACCATAAATTAGACATTAAAACAGTCATGTTTATGAAGCCCCCCCGTGCAGATAATTTGTGCATTTACGGACTGCTTGGGCTTCAATCAACTTTTTTTTAAAAGAAATATTTAGTAGAAGCAGCTTTTCTTTGTCATTTTGTGCACATGGATTGAACAGTTCTTTAAATACATGCTAACGAGGAGCAAACAAACCCTCCAGCAGATCCACAGGTTAAAATCCAAAACAACACAATCTGCTTCCACACTCGTTCACTCTTTCTGTGGTTGAGGTCCAGAGGTCCAAAGACAGGTTCTCAGGGTCGGAGCAGCCCCCACTCTAAAGCCATCATGGCGTGTGGAGGAACCCTCTCCTTGGGCTTCTTAAATTTGTCCTCCTCCTTTCGCAGCACACGCAGCACCTCCACAGGTTCAGTCTTCCCTGTGAACTTTTGCACTCCTTCCTCTCTGCACAAAAAAGATCAAAGGTGACTGTAGTGTAAAGAGGTGTGGCCAGTGTCCAGTAAATACAGGAACTCAAGAGCAGCTTTCAAACGGCGGTCCCTGGAGGAATCTCTATTACTGAACCTTAATATGCAATGTTTCTCTCTCTCACTCACTCACTCTAAAAAAAGCAAGAAAACAAAGATGAAGGCTACAACCAATCACTTCTTCCTGTTTCGATTAATCATTTAATCTATATAATACCCAAAAACAGAAAATGCTGTTGAGTTTCCAAAAGCTAGTTGTGATCTTTTTTCAATTAACAGTACAACAATTTGCAAAGACATACAAGCAACAAAGTGTCATATTTGTTAGGATAGAATTGCAGAATGTTTCATAACTTAACTGTATCACAAAAACCTTTTTTTATAATCAAACTTAGTAGTATTCTTTAAGAATACTACTACTATTAATACATTTGTTTACAGCAGTCTATTCAAAATCATACAAAAGGTAGTTTCTGTTCTTACAGTCAAATGTTGGTTCTTTTTGTAAAGAAAGTTTCTATCATACTGTTGCCAATTTATGGAATAATCTACCCATTTCTGTTCCAATTTTAGGGAGCAAAGATGCTTTTTAAAAAAAGTGTTAAAGAACTTTATGTCTCACTTGTTCATTGCAAAACAAAATCAACTTACATACTATTAGTATTACTGAAAGTTATTTTTACACTTTTTTATTCTTATAGATTTTCAGACAGTTTCTCTTTGACCTGTGCATGTATCAGAATATTATTTTCTACTCGGTTGTGCCTCTTGTTATATTTTTCTGTTTCTGAGGACCACTATGGAACAAGTAATTAGCTTTTTTGTGCTATCCTCAACAATTTTATGTTTTATGTACATGTAACTGTTACTGCCCAAAACAAATCAAACATTTAGATACTCTGAACTATTTATGGACTGTGAAGTTTGAATTAGCTGAAATTAAAATAAATCAGAGACCAATTTTCTCCAGTTTCATTTATCTTTCAGTCTTTAATCTGTCACTTACGATGATAAGTTGTGAAGGAAACTTTTCTAAAACTGGATTAAGGGGGAAAAAAATCATTTGCCCAGCTTTGGATGGTGCATATATTCATTCTGAATATTTATCCAAACTCACGAGAGCCGAAGAAAAGGGTTGTAGTCAAATTCGTCAATCAGGGTAGATGGCACTGTGGGTTTGTCGTCATCATCTCTCGCCTGCTGGCAGAAAGATGATCAGACAAACAACCACTCTGAAATTGAAGTTTGTATAAAACTTGAGTTGTGCAGCTCACTCTGGCCCAGCTCAGCATTTCTTTAACCTTCTCGTTCTCCGGCTCCACTAGCAGGGCGAACTTCAGGTTCTTAATGGTGTACTCATGTCCACAGAACACCTTCTACAAATGAACACAGCAGGATGTAACATTTAGATCATTTCTTAAAAAAAAAAAAAACTTTAAAAAAATGGAAAACTGCAGCCATTTATATTACAGTTTGGCAATACGAATTTGCTTCAAAAAGAAGTCTATTCTTACTCATAATAATATCAAATACAGTTGTGCTCAAACATTTACATATCCTGGCAGAATTTTTATTTCTTTGGCCATTTTTCAGAGAATACGAATAATAACACAAAAACCTTTTCTTTTTTTTTTCACTCATGGTTAGTGGTTGGGTGAAGCCATTTATTTACTGTGTTTACTCTTTTTAAATCATAATGACAACAGAAACTAATCAAATGACCCTGATCAAAGGTTTACATACCCCTGTTGTTAATACCGTGTGTTGTCCCCTTTAACATCAATGACAGCTTGGACTCTTTTGTGGTAGTTTGTGGACGAGGTTCTCTGATGGTAAAAACTGAGTAAGTCTCGGACTTTATTTACATCAATTATGAAGAAATACAAAATAGTATGGCACTCTAAGGTAAATCTGCATGAAGTAGACAGTTCTCAAAAAATAAGTGAATGTGTAAGAAGAAGAAGAAAAGGGAGGAAAGCCACCAATACACCCAGACAGCCTAGAAGACGTTATAGACCTCTCTAGCTGTGATTGGAGAAATTGTGCACAGTGCAAATTTTGCATCACCACTCTTAGCTTCATAGTGGAGTCGAGCGGAGAAGGATTTTCTTTCACCAAAACAGATCAAATCTAGGCTTGCATCTCAGATGCACCTTCTAGAAATTTGTAGCTGAACTTTCAGGTCTTTTTAAGAAAATCCTCCTCTATACCAGTTCATCATGAAACTGTGTAATTGGTGCTGAAAAATTTGCACTATGATTTAAAAAGAGTAACATAGTTGTTTGACAATAAATGACTTCACCCACAAATGAAAAAAAGTTTTTATGTTATTCATATTCTCTGAAAAATGCCCCCCCCCCCAAAAAAATAAATTAAAATAAAATTGTGCCAGGGTATGTAACTTTGGAGCATAACTGTAGATCCTGACCAGAGGGTCTCCTATTTGATCTCCAAACTGGTTGAGCAAATCTTGTTTCATTAGATTTAAATGGGGTAATTTCTATACTTAAACCAATTTTAGAACCAGTATAGCTTAATCTAGTTTAACATGTTCCAAGTCTCAAAGGCAGCTTACATCAGTTTATTAATAAAGAAAAAAAAAAAAAAAAGAGCACTCAGAGTGAAACACCTGCACTTTACATGTTTGACACCAACTCATACAAATTAATTGTGATTCAGTGATACAATAAGGTTCTGTGTGGCTTTGACATTTGATCAATTATGTTCAAAATTGAACTCCATCTTAACAACCAATGAACCCACCTTGTGTAATTCATATTGGCTGCAACTGAGTTCAAGTTATTACATTGAGCCCTTTCATTATCATCCAAGGGCAAGGACGTGACCAATAAAAAGGTGATGAATGACTTTATATTGATGTTTAATCGTAATCCCAGCCGTATCATTAATCAATTCCTTATCACATAAATTCAATATCTCCTTCATATAAGTATTGGACCAAAATTTTGACGACTTTTTTTAACTGATTTTTCTCAAACTCAAAACTTTATCCTAGGATGACCTTCAATCATTCCATCAAGTTTGGTCCCAATTTTCCTCACACAGCACCAAACACAGTACTTCTGTACAGTATGCGTGGGGCATGTAGGAGTAATAGAGCTGCCACAAACTACTACTTTGATAGTCGACCAGTCAATGATTATTTTTGCGATTAGCTGACTACTCGGATCATACGTAAATTGCAGCTTATTGCATTTTATCGATATTGATACCATTATCGATTCCACTTAACCCGATTCCTTATCGATTCCCTTACTGATACCTCCTGTGAATTTTCTGTGTGCTACAAGTAGGCTTTACAGGTTTTCTATGTCAACAACATTTTATTGAGTCTTGAAGGAAATAAATATCAAATTGGTCACTGGATCCTTGATCTCTGGACATAGATACGAAAAATCTGTAGTTTTTGTCAGAAGCATTTCCTTTCAGACATTAATGGCATGCACTATCAAAGTAGTCAGCTTGCACTCGACCGAGACGGACGCACTTTTCTCTTCTCCCTCCCTCCTTATCTTTCCTGCTTCTCCAGCTCTGACGTTAACTGTGTTAGAACTGTCCAGGACTGCTCAGACTGCGCAGGGCTGTTCCCTCCCCCCTCCAGGATTGTTGGACAAGGCCGTTGACGGCGCCGAACAGGCTGCCTCCGGAGTGTTCTGATAAACTGGTCCTTTCAAATCTCGGTTGTCGTCCTGTGTCCTTGTTTTTGTCTCTGTGATTATTGTTTTTCTGTGCTGATGGGGATTTTTTTTCCTCATTGCCGCTGTGTAACGCAGCAGCTATGAGGGGTTTTTTTCTTCTCCTTTTCCCTCGTGTTTTGCTTTCATATATATGTTTTATGTACCGGGCCGGCCTATGTGTTGTGTGTTGTGTTGTTTGTTATGGGTCGGTGTTGGTTTGCTCAGCCCTGCTGTTGACCAAGGCAGGGATGTACATCTGGAGCTGGTCCCCGGGCGCCTAATGGCGACTTCTGCTCCTACTGGCAAATAGGATTGGGTTAAATGCAGTAGCCACATTTCATTGTGCAGGGAAGATGTTCTTCTGTACTGTGCATATGACAATAAATTTCTTTGAATCTTGAATGTCTCTCCATATGTCTGAGCTGAGCTCAGCTGGCTGCTGGAGTCTGCAGGTCTGCAGCCATACAGTCTTGAGCTGCTGCACATCAGCCAGGACATCTCATTTTGGGAGGAAAAAAAAAACAACATTTTGATCAATTGCAGTTTATTGTTTGTATTACAACATTTGGAAAGAGTTGTCATTTGATTTAAATGGCGATTCACTTTGAAGTTATTATATCCTTTTCCAAACCATCATTTTATAGCATGTATGAATACCTTTATCATTATGGTCAATGGAATGCGATGACACCATTAGTGCCCATGCATTCCATCCGCCAGAATGCTACCTGTCAAATTGACGGTCTTGGCAGTTCTAGTAGTGTTAGAGTTCTGCGAGTCCTAGTGTTAATTCCGAGCAGACTCTATCTTTCTAATTTGACTCAGCAGCACAGCGTTTGGAGCAATGGAACGGAGGATGATTCTTGTTTCTTTCTCACAACAAGACAGGAGTCCCAGTTAGTCACTTTAATCTGCACAAAAGTAACTCAAGTTTGACATTTTAATGGCTTTGAGAGGGGATAAGAAGCAGTGTTGCCGCTTCTGAAGAGGAGTGAAGCAAAGATCCAATGAAGCAGCGGATCGAAGCACTGCTTCATTGGTTCAAGGTTCAAAGCAAATGACCTGTTGACTACTAAATTATTTGTTGATGGTTTCAATAGTCCACACAGTCGTGACTAGTTGACTAGTCATGGCAGCCCTAAGGAATAGTCATCAAAAGAAGTAAATTTTCATCTCAGATGATTCTTCTTTGTCTTTCGGCTGTTCCCGTTAGGGGTCGCCACAAGGGTCGCCACAGCAGATCAATCGTTTCCATCTCACCCTGTCCTCTGTATCTTCCTCTGTCACACCAACCACCTGCATGTCCTCTCTCAGCACATCCATGAACCTCCTCTTTGGTCTCCCTCTTCTCCTCCTGCCTGGTGGCTCCATCCTCAGCAATCTTCTCCCTATATACCCTGGGTCCCTCCTCTGCACATGTCCAAACCATCTCAATCTCACCTCTCTGACTTTGTCTCCAAACCGTCCCAGAAGTGAAATTATAGCTTTTTTTCTTAATAAAGACATTTAAATTATTATTCATTTGGCAGGGGTGGTGGCCAAGTGCTGTCCGACTGATTGTTGTAGCTCTAATAGTCGTACATTGATCTGTCTGGGCCTTGTTCCTCTTTTGAGCCATTTGGTACAATGAAACGACAGAGCAGCAGGCTTCACTCAGACCCCTCATTGTATGTCCCCCCCCAAGTGCTATGACTCACTCTGACACCGGCTGAGCTCACATAACGGTCACTAACCCTACAAAGATGGAACATATAGTTCCACTCACTGTGTCTCGAGGCAGGGAGCCTAGCACCTCGGTAAGGTTGTGATACATCTGTTCAGCTGTGCCTTCGAGGAACCGCCCACATCCACCAACAAACAGTGTATCGCCTGACAAAAGAGAAAACAAAGCGCGTGTCAGAGAGAGCGCTGGTCTGTCACTTACCTCGCACACAACAGAAACAACAGACAACATGCTGTTCAAAAACAAGGATTCATATCTCTAGCCACTCAAATTTAAGTTATTTCTCTAAGAATTCTACACTGTTGTGGGTGCAATTTTTTTTTTTTAAACTGTACTGTATAGTTTTAAACTGGTTCAGCAGCTCTTTATGGTTGCAGACAAAGACCTGTGAACACAGCAGGGGCGTCAGTGCACTCATCCTCCCAAACAAAGTAGCACATGTGACCAGAGGTATGGCACGGAGTAAACAGGCACCTCACATTGATGGAGTTAAACTGCAAACGGAGAAGAGGTCAAGTCAACACTAATTACGGCAGAGACACAACAACAGAAAGCGAACAGTATTACAGTATTTAATAGTTACAGAAAGCCTACTTGGGGCATAACACAGAGTCAAAAGAGTCAAAAGTACCTTGAGCTCCTGAGTATTGGAGACTTTATCAGTCAGACCCTCGATGCGGTCATCTCCTCCGTACACTTTCAGATCAGGAAACTCTTTCAGTAGTGCCACATTTCCTCGAGCATGGTCCCTGAGCAGCGAAAATAAGAGTTATAACACTGGCATGACTCCATTCATGCATTTGGGGAATCTGAAAAGGTTAACTATTGCTTGCTAGCAGATTCTACTACTTTCTACCTCCTCTTGGACCAAAGACACAAGACTTTTCCATAAATATTTGCAAAGCCAACCACAGGGGGTGTAAACCAATCAGCCTGAAAATAAGTATTATATGTCATCTAAAAGTGGCAGATTAGGTCTTGCTTTCTGAGTTTTTTTTATATTATGCAAAGAGAAAAAGGTAAACTTAAGGTGTACAGTGTCCTACTTGCTATGTATATGCTACTGTGGTCTTTACTAATAATAATAACCCTAAAATCTAATCAGCTCATTTACTCCAACAGGGTGTACCAACCGTATATGTATCAAGTAAAGTAAGTCCCTTCGGCTGCTCCCTCCTTTTCACTCGGGGTCGCCACAGCAGACTGAACATAGATCTGCATGTTGATTTTATGCCAGATGCCTTTCACGACGCAACTCCACATTGCAAGGAGAAATATAAGTATCAAGTGTACAGTGAGGAAAATAAGTATTTGAACAAAAATTTCAGACCCCTCCATGATTTCTAAGTGGGAGAACTTGCAAAATTGCAGGGTGTTGAAATACTTATTTTCCTCACTGTATACCACATATTGTTAACAAGTTGTCACATTCATGACAATGTGTTCAAAGACAAGTACAAGATTGAAATATAATGTTCTGTATACTATGGCGACAGTAATCCCAGACAAGTAGTCCTGTACAGGTCCTGAGGTCTATCTGACCAGTGCTTATCACCAGATAGTATGCCACAGAGTGAATCGGAGCCTGTGACCTCTCCTGGCCCGAACACTAGCCCATTACAGGTTACTTCTAAAGCCAAAGCTGGTACCCATTTACAGCTGGGTTGACTGAGACATGCAGATGTAGTGGCTTATCCAAGGACACAGGTAGCCTGAAGCACACACCTGGAATCAAACCCCGGCTTCATTGCCGATCAGACAGATCCAATTGCCCTATGTGCATAGAGGCAGGACGGAAAAATGGTGTCCTTTATATACACACACACACACACACTAGTGATTTCGAGAAATCTGTCTGTTGTTGTTAAATGATCAAGCAAAAGAAGACAAACTTTTTTCTGAACATGGCAGCAGTACAAAATATGCTCACCTTGTGGACTTGACACAGAATATTATCAGTTGTATGACTGATCAAGTGTCCCCCCCCACCCACTCCAAACGCAGGGCTGAACCAGTGCCCCAATATACATCCCCAATTAGACCAACATTTTCAAAACACAAATACAGTGAGGAAAATAAATATCTGAACAACCTGCGATTGTGCAAGTTCTCCCACTTAGAAATCATGGAGGGGTCTGAAATTTTCATCTTAGGTGCATGTCCACTGTGAGAGACATAATCTAAAAAAAAAAAAAAAAAAAAAAAATCTGTAAATCACAATGTATGATTTTTGAATAATTTATTTGTATGTTGCTGCTGCAAATAAGTATTTGAACACCTGCCAATCAGCAAGAATTCTGGCTCTCACAGACCTGTTAATTTTTCTTTAAGAAGCCCTCTTATTCTGCACTCTTTACCTGTATTAATTGCACCTGTTTGAACTTGTTACCTGTATAAAAGACACCTGTTCACACACTCATCAATCACACTCCAACCTGTCCACCGTTAGCCAAGACCAAAGAGCTGTCTAAGGACACCAGGGACAAAACTGTAGACCTGCACAAGGCTGGGATGGACTACAGGACAACAGGCAAGCAGCTTGGTAGAAGACAACAACTGTTATGATTATTTATTAGAAAGTAGAAGAAACACAAGATGTCAATCTCCCTTGGTCTGGGATTCCATGCAAGATCTCACTTTGTGGGGTAAGGATGATTCTGAGAAAGCTCAGAACTACACAACCTCCTTCCCTCAGTAAGAGCATTGAAGTTGGGTCATGACTGGTCTTCCAGCATGACAATGACCCCAAACACACAGCCAGGGAAACTAAGGAGGGGTTCCGTAAGAAGCATTTCAAGGTCTTGGAGTGGCCTGGCAAGTCTCCAGACCTGAACTCAACAGAAAATCTTTGGAGGGAGCTGAAACTCCAAACCTGAAAGATTTGGAGAAGATCTGTATGGAGGAGTGGACCAAAATCCCTGCTGCAGTGTGTGCAAATCTGGTGAAAAACTACAGGAAATGTTTGACCTCTGCAATTGCAAACAAAGGCTACTGTACCAAATATTAACATTGATTTTCACAGGTGTTCAAATACTTATTTGCAGCAGTAACATACAAATAGACCCCTCCATGATTTCTAAGTGGGAGAACTTGCAAAACCTCAGGGTGTTCAAATACTTTTTTTCCTCACTGTATGTTCAGTTTATGCAACATAACACACATAATAAAAAATGGTTATATTTAAGTCACTGCAACTATGTGATAAGTGCCTTAGATTATTAATCAATTGTCAAAATAACTTTACACTTATCAATGAAGATGGGATTTGAAATGACTTACCAGTGATGGTGTGTGGTAAGAACAGCTTTCAGACACAAGCCTTCCCTCTTCACTATTTCTAACAGCTGTCAATGAAATGTCATGTCAGTATTTTGTTTCACTGTTCATCCAAATCAGTGGATAAAAGCAAACTTTGCTTCAGGCAAAAAAAAACAAAACAAAAAAACACAAAAAACACAAAAGTAATCATTGTTCCACTGCAGCGTTACTCCCAACTCTCGACTGTTTGAGCAAACAAGGCTCCTAGATCTTACGGAGAGATAGATTTAAGACATTTTTTTTTTTTTATGTGAGTCACAATTAAATTTAAGACCACTTTAATTTAACCAACAAATAAAAAAATGAAGGGGAAAAATAACAATATGAATAGATAATGGTTCAGGACAAATTTGCCTGGGTATTTATCCTAACAGAGAACATGATATAAGCCACCCTGTAAAAAAAAAAAAGCAAACAAAAAAAATCTTCCATGAAAAGCCAACTTTCATTAAATTTAAACTTTATCTTTCACAGATTGATAAAACAAGCAAAAAAGACTTGACTTTTTTAAAGACTTTTGAAATGACTGATTTAAGACATTTGTAAGGCTTGATGGATACACAGGAACCCTGACAAATATGTTTCCCCTACGCAATAATGTCTCATTGTAATTAAGTCACTAAAACAGTAACTATTCTACATCCTCATCTCTCAGAGATATAAAGGGCTGATGGGTCTGTTTGCTGCCAGCAGACCATTTGTGGCATTTCCTCACACTTTAATATGAGATAAAGATGGCAAAGAACAAAATAGCATATTCTTCATTAAATTTATGCATTTGCTCTTTATATAATCTTTCCATAGTCTTGCAAAGATTGATAATTGTAAAAAAAAAAAAAAAAAAAAAAATCATAGAAATATCATAGAAAAATATCAGAAATTAAAATGTACATCACAGAAAAATATCCCATGATATCGGAGAATACCCAAAAGTTCAAACTGATTCAGCAACACTAACTTCCAACCTCCCTTCTGCACAGGTACAAACAATATATTTTGGTATATGCAAAATTTTATATGCATACGAGTATTTACTGGCCAGTCATCACTAGCTGTTCTCACAGTAGATGGCAACCTCTTTTTCCTTGACACCAACTCTTGGCATCCTTGCTGAACCAGATTAAAACATGGGACCACAAGCCAAATGTGACCCACAAACACCACTGATTTACAGCGGCTGATTTGCACAGCAGCTGCGTTAACTAACTACTCTCATCACTCACCACCAAACCTTAACGTGATTCACATAAACCATTTTTCCAATTACACTTCAGCCTTCACATGAAAATAATTTCCACAACACATCTCTCTCTCTGTCTCACACACACACAAACTTACAAAGACATTATGTAGAATTTTAGAATATATATCCGCTTTCATTTATCATGATTCACACTAAACTCTTATTGATGGATAATATTTAATTAGTTTGGGGTTGCAAATAATTAAGAAGGAAAAAAGTTATACAACCCCAATTCATAAGGAGTTGGTATGGTATGGAAATGCGACAATAAATAAATAAATAAAACCTTCAGTGGCTCTTACGTTTAATCTGATTTGTGTTTCATTGTGGACAGTATGAACCCAACTTGTCAACTTGGGATCAACTTCATTTCATTTGTTAATATACATCCATTCATTTAAATCCTGCAACACATTTCAAAAAAGTTGGGATTACTAAAGCATTTACCATTAAGTTATTTTACCATTCCTTCTCACAAGACATAAAAGATGTTTTGGTATTGTGCACACCAAGTGATGAAGCCTTTCATGAAAACACTTCTTAAGGTGTGCAACCGTGCACAGCCATTGTCGTTGCATTTTTTTTTTCAAAATTCTCAAAACATTCTCCATTGCAAACAGTTCAGGACTGTAGGCAGGGCAGTCCACTATCCATATCCTCTGCTTCTGCAGCCCTGCCTTTGTAAAGTGTGCCAAATGCGGTTTTGCATTATCTTACTGAAAAATGAAGGATATGTTACCTTTGCCAATGGCACTGACACAACCCCACAAGATGACAAACGCTGACCTTTGGACTTGTTGATAATAACATGGTGGATGGTCCTTTTCATCTTTGGTCCCGGAGGCCACACCATCCATTTCTTCCAAAAAAAATTTTAAAAGATCTGGAATACTGAAGTCTGACCACAATACAGATTTTCACTGTGTGATGGTCCAACCCAGATGCCTCTGAGCCCAGAGACACCAACAGTACTTCTGGACAGGGTTAATGTAAGGTTTCATTTTGACACATAGCTCAGTGAGGGTTCTTGAGGGGTTGGTAAGGTCAGACCTTACTTGTGTGAAACGCCTTGAGGCAACTTTGTTGTGATTTGGCACTATATAAATGAACTACACTGAAATGGAATGGAACTGAATTGATGCAGCATCAGTCCAAGGATGGTCAGTTTAGGTTGCATCCTTGACCTTCATGAAATTTCTTTGGATTCCTTGAATCATTTAATATTAATACTATGGAGATTCTCTGCCAAGCTTTGCTCATCACTCAAACTTTCATGGATACTGTGGGGGGTATTGTGGGTAGGTGATGGTCTTGAGACCAGAGGATCCTTGGTTCAAGCCCCTAACTGATCAGAAATATCACTAAGGGCCCTTGCGCAAGGTCCTTAAACACCCGGATGCTCTCTGTGTGCAGTTAAGCACCTTGCATGGCGGCACCCACACATCCGTGTGTGTGACAAGTGAATATGAGGCGTCATTGTAAAGTGCTTTGAGCTTCTGACTCAGATGGAAGAGTGTAGTCCATTTACTGCTTAAGTATCAAATCCTGTTTGAAGTAACATAATTGTCCATTTTATTTTACCTCATTACTTGTCCTAAACTGCCCCCTCCCAACCTTTTCTGAATGTGTTGCAGGCCTGAAACCATGAATGAATATTAACAAATTACATTTATTTGACCCCACAAAACAATGCAATGAAATATAAGTCTAAGTAATGTAATAAACACCTTTTTGTACATGTTGGCCTCAACCTACACCATCTCAATCACATAAAAATTATTATTATTATTATTATTCGAATAACTGGGGTCTCACCCGTTGGGGTACAGCAGGGTCCACAGCTAGAGCCTCTTTGCTTTGCTCTTCAATCACCAGGTACATGTAGTTGTCCTCCAGGATGGAGATCACCTTTACCTTCATGGCAAACTCTCCACGCGCATGCGCAGCACCTACCAGGAAGAGGTGTCAGGATTTTCTTAAATATCCCAGATTATCCTAATTTCAGCAAACAGCTGTGAAACGTTGCGGTTAACAGAGCGACTTCTGCATTAAACAGTTTAATAAACGCCAAAATGCACAGTCTCGTTAGCAAACCACCGCAGCCGGCGGAGTCACAGAGTGTTAAAGATTTAAGAGAAAATCATGCAACTTGAAAGCGGATACGTCAAGATGAATTAAATAAAACAAACAAACATTTACCTTAGTTTTACGGACTCTGTTAAAGTCGTTTATCCTTGTTTGCACTGAAAATTGATTTTCCACATTTCGGCACTTTAAGATTACGAAGCTATCGCGATATCGTCTAAAGAACCCGTGTTGCCAGATATGCGAGATAAACAAGCAACAGTGTTTGAAAATTACAAAACTCCCCAAATAAACACACACATATATATATATGAAAGATAATGGAAGAAATAAGATAAGGTCAAACTAAAAACAGCTGCATGTCAAATCAACTTCGTTTCATAGTTTCATTTTGCATTATAACACTTTCTCCTTCTGTTTGACTCCTTGGGAGGTATTGGTTGAATAGCCTAAAAAACCCATAGAAATCATATTTGAGGTCATCGATTCAGCCTGTTTTTTTCTGCATTTTTAAATCTAGGCTTTCCTTGATTTTAAATTTAAAATTAGAGTGGGTCCTTCAAATGCGCCGGCTATCTGGACAGTGTTGGATAACATCAACAGTTATTAAATTTAAAATATTCGGCCTCACACAATCGGGTGGTGCAGTATTGTATGCCATGCATGTTCCATTTCTTTTATTACTGCTGCATTTTTTCTCCTCATAAGCCACCATGAATAGCATTTGTTCCATTAAAGTATGGGGCATGCATCTTTTCCATTGCAAAACTGGATCAACCATTAGCAGAGGTAAACCATATCATTTTGGATTGCCTTTCAAAAGCAAGTATCTTGGGGTTTTCCCTTTTTCCACTCAGTTGATTTTGGCACAAGTTTTACACCAGATATCCTTTCCGACACAACTCCACATGACATGGTGAATAGGGAGTAGTTGGTTGAGAACTGGAGCCTCTGTGCTGCCACAATCACACTAACCGCTCAGCCCACCACACTGCCGCTGCTTGTCCTTATAGCCCACGCTAAATCAAGTCTGGCTTTGGCCTTCATCTAGAATTCATAAAGTCTAACTTTTGTTAAATGGCTCGTCTAGCTCTGCGTCTTTTTTTTTTCTTTTTTTTTTTTTTGCAGGTGGGGTTGGGAGTGTCCCCTTTGGGTCAATGGAGATTTTTTTTCCCCAGATGGAGGAATGTTAAGTATTTTGGAGTCTTGTTCCAGAGAGGGATAAGTTGGAGCGTGAGATCAATGGACAGATTGGGGCGGCGCCAGATTTTTAACGGAACGCTGTACTGGACCATCGTGGTGAAGAAGGAACTGAGTCAGAAGGCAAGACTCTCAATTTAGCAGTCGATTTGAGCTCCTGTCCTCACTATGGTCTCGAACATTGGATAATGACCGAAAGAGAATAGCGTTTTTGGATACAAGCAGCGGAAATGAGATTTCCTCTGTCGGGTATCTGACACTCCTGACCTGGACTGGGTGAGAAGCTTGACTATCTGGGAGTAGCACGGAGTAGAGCCGCTGCTTCTTCACACTGAAAGGAGCCAGCTGAGGATGCCCCCCTAATCATCTCCCTAGGAAGGCCTTCCAGGCATGTCCAACAGGGAAGACACAGGACACACTGGAGTGATATTTTCCAGCTGGCTTGGGAACACTTCAAGATACCCCAGGAAGAGTTATAGGACTTGGCTGAGGACAGGAAATCATGGGATGCCACACAACATAGCTGGTCCAACTACTTACCATCTTGTAAACTTTCCCTTTCAAATAATAATAATAATAATGCGATGGCTTGTGCATTACCTAGAAAATCTATAGTGTTATTAAATACGGGTGGAGACATTTAGAGTTTTGTCATTATTATTCAGTGGCAGGAGTACCAAATAAATATACTATATTTTAAAACCAAGCCTCTGTGCTTCTAGAAAAGAAAAGAAAAAAAATGCAAGGAGAAAAAGAAACTTGATAACAAAGAGTTTGAAGAAACTTATTGTGGCCGAACATGGCAACAATACACCAAGACATTTTAATCGAGCAGGAGTTTTTCAGATATTAAAAGGCACACAGCCTAACCCTAACCCACCTTTGTTAATCTATAATACAACCAAGACAATTAATAGACTAATATACAGGGGCATATATATATATATATATATATATATATATATAGCACAGATTAAATGATCAATGTATGAAAAATTTAGTTTGACAATATTTGCATTTTGCAATTAGGGCAAGAAGAAAAAGTACAATAAAATTTTCTCCTGTGAGTGAAAACTTAATTTCTTGAGACACTATTTTCATTAACGCTATCAATGTGTGTATAGTCTGATTTTAAACATCAGGCCAACACAAGCAGAAATCGGTTTTCTTAACAGGTCTAGTGACAATGGGTGGAATAATAAAATGTGTAAAATAAGATTCAACTTAAATAAGAGAAATGCTTCATTAGTGGTAAAGAATCATTTTTGTCTAATGATGAATTAACTGAGCCCAAGAAGGAGAATTTCCTCATAATAGTGACATCCGTGAGGTTAAGTGTCATGAAATCGAGAAAGAATAAATCAAAACCATGTTTGAGGTGCTTATGTAGACAGACAAGACACAATACAGAAATAAACATTTTTAGTACTCATCAGATCATCTTTGCTATGGATAAGAGGAACGTCTTAGAAAATGACAACAAAATGCAGTTATATTCATTTACCCGTACATTATTAAGGGCCCCTTCACACAGCACAAATGTGGTCGAATTGCGCATGAAGCAGGAATTGTATGCAATACGTGTAAAATCGGAGGTGCCTCCAATGCCTCGGACACCTGTTGCTACAACTATTTGTGCACACCAGAGGCTGAAAGACAGAGGGTGCACTGGTGAGAGCCATTCGATCTCTCTATGCGGCAGGTGTCAGCCAAATTCCAGGTGACACACACAAACCATCTAACACTGCTCGCTTGGCACTTAGAAAATGTGTGGCCATTTGCGCTATTAGCACAAAACAGTGCAGACGATCACTTTCGAGCTGGCGGTGAAATTTGTCTAAGCGCCCCACAACTATGGGTAGGCCGAGTACACATGTGGCGTGTCAGAGTGTCGACTCCCCCCACAACATGTGTGCGTGTGTTTTGCGTGCCCCCCCCACACACGTGTGTGCGGTTTGTCCCCGCAGGCGAGGCACCTCTCATCTGATCACAGAGTGAGACCTTGGTCTGTGCGCTGACCAGACAGGGGGTGTGGCGAGCTGTTGACAACTCTGGTCCTGGAAGTCACAGCTGCAGAACATGTGCGTGTATGTGATTGCTGTCCTCACGTGAAAATACATAAAACATATATTGCTTTTGCGACGGGTTGGACAGCGCGCACATTGACAGGCTGGCCCAGCTGAAATGGACCGTCAGTTCATGTGGACATGCAGCAGGCGATTCTGAAACGTCACATCTGTCTGACAGGACATGGGTGTCATCTGAGCGACACGCCGCAGGTCTATATGATAAGCCAACAGTGCAACAAATGTCATTTTCAGTCACGTATCAGCAGAAATACGCCGTAACAAACGCCGTTTGATCAGTTATCACGGCACTTTTTTCTCTTTTTTAAAAAATATGTTTATGTCCTTGTTGATTTCAGACATTTTTCCCCATCTTTTACAGGACAGCGATGGTAGCACAGTGGTAGTTTCTGGCTGGCAATCAGAGCTTTTATAAACTGCAGGTTCGTATCCCGTGGGTGGCATGTATTTTTTTTTTTTTTTCACAGCAGCAGCAGCAGTATGGTTACACATGCTCCAGCTGCTCAATTTCAATTTCATTTATATCGCACCAAATCACAACAAAGCTGCCTCAAGACGCTTCACACAAGGTCTAACATACCAATCCTCCGCACTGTGTTCTCGTTGCGACAGTGTCGTGCACGCACGACACCTTCGCAACGGGTTTGTTCACACCTGCCTGTCGGCTTGATGTTTTCGTGGTTTGCTCATATGAGCTATTCTGCCATGATTCGCTCCGATTTGTGTTTATTTGTACAATGTATGAAGGGACCCAAACATGCGCCCATTACCTAAAATCTACAAAAGAAAGAATTTTCTTTGATGCAACCATACATAATTGTGCCTTTGCAACACAAACCACATGGGTGGACAGATGAGTGTCCACATGCTTTCTTGTTGTTCCCCATTTACAGGGTCACCATAGTGGCTCCAGTACACATCCACACTGGGATTTGGCATCAGTTTTACACCAGATGCTGGTCTTCCTAAGAGGTCTCCCATCCAAGAAGATCGGTTGTATATTCAAAACTTTTATAATTTTCAGATAAATAAAGAATTATTTGGAGTACAAGTTGTGAAAAAACAACACATTAAATGGAGACTGTACTCAGGATATTTGTCATTTAATGTTTTACACACCAAAAAAGGACAGCAAAATGTGCTTTGCTTCCAGAATTATTTTGAACAATGTCAGATGTGAGAATCTTACACACTGCATGATGAAAAATAAACTAACAGCTTCCCCAATCCCCCACATGCAATGTAATATTTCTTATTTTAATACTCTTATGCTGCTATTTTTTAAAGTACACCATGTGGAAGTTTAGGCACTCCTGATAATTTTTATGATTTTTCCTTTATAAATCATTGGTTGTCTGGATCAGGAACTTCAGTTAAATATATCATATAGCAGATGAACAGTGATATTTGAGAAGTGAAATTAAGTTTCTAGAATTTACAGAAAGTGTGCAATAATTATTTAACCAAAATTAGGGAGGTGCATACATTTGGGCACCCTTGTCACTTTATTGATTTGAATACATTTAGCACTAATTATTGGAACACAAAATTGGGTGTTTGGTAACCTCATTGACTCTTGACCGCCTTACACAGGTGAATCCACTCATGAGAAAGGGTATTTAAGGTGGCCATTTACAAATGTTACTCCTCTTTACATCTGTTCTAATAAGTGGCAACATGGAAGCCTCTAAACAACTCTCAAATGACCTGAAAACAAAGATTGTTCAACATCATGGTTTAGGGGAAGGATACAAAAAGCTATCTCAGAGATTTCAGCTGTCAGTTTCCACTATGAGAAACATAGTGAGGAAATGGAAGACCGCAGGCACAGTATTAGTTAAGGCCCGAGGTGGCAGGCCAAGAAAAATCTCAGATAAGCTGAAGCGATGGATGGTGAGAACAGTCATAGTCAACCCACAGACCTGTTCCAAAGACCTACAACATGATCTTGCTGCAGATAGCGTCTCTGTGCATCGTTCAAGTATATTGCGCACTTTACAGAAAGAGATGCTGTATGATGCTGTAATGCAGAGGAAGCCTTTTCTGTGTACATGCCACAAACAGAGTCGCTTGAGGTATGCTAAAGCACATTTGGACAAGCCAGCTTCATTTTGGAATAAGGTGCTGTGGACTGATGAAACTAAATTTGAGTTATTTGGGCATAACAAGGGGTAGTATGCATGGCTCAAAAAGAACACAGCATTCCAAGAAAAACCCTTGATACCTACAGTAAAATTTGGAGGTGCATGGATCCATCATGCTGTGGAGCTGTGTGGCCAGTGCAGGTACCGGGAATCTTGTTAAAGTTGAGGGTCACATGGATTCCAGTAAATATCAGTAGATTCTTGAGAACAATGTTCAAGACTCAGTGACAAAGTTGTAGTTGCGCCGGGGCTGGATCTTTCAACAAGACAATGACCCTAACATTGCTCAAAATCTACTAAGGCATTCATGCAGAGGAACAAGTACACCATTCTGGAATGGCCATCTCAGTCCCCAGACGTAAATATTACTGAAAATCTGTGGTGTGATTTTAAGCGGTCTGTCCATGCTCTGAAACCAACAAACCTGAGATGTTTTGTAAAGATTATCCATAATACCTTCAACCAGAATCCAGACTCTCAATGGAAGCTATACGAAGCGTTTAGAGGCTGTTATCTCTGTAAACGGAGGATCTACTAAATATTGATGTATTTTTTTTTCTGTTGGGGTGCCCAAATTTATGCACCTGCCTAAGTTTGTTTAAAGAATTATTGCACACTTTGTGTAAATCCTATAAACGTCATTTCACTTCTCAAATATCACTGTGTTTGTCTGCTATATGATAAATTTAACTAAAATTTCTGATCCAAACAACCAATGACTTTATAAGGAAAAATCATCAGGGGTGCACCAAACTTTTACATACAACTGTATTTTGTTAATGTCCATTCAACGCTGTTCCTGTTTTGTACAGGGTCATGACAGCATGAAAGAATTTAACAGAAACACTGATAAGCCTCACAATTTACAGATCTTTTAAAACACATTTTACATTTATTATTCAAGCAGGCTCCATTTTTTTATTTAAAACTTTTTCTTACATCATATACTACATGACACTCTATAGATCTAAAGCTTGGTTTAAAGATTAAACATCTTACTGAAATAATTAATGGCCATATATTCCTTAGAACTGCAGACAAACTGCTGCCAAAAAAAGAAATGAAACAACAACAGATATGTTTAGAGCCGTATCAGGGCTGAACACAGAGTAAATAAAATGCACAGCTCGAAGCCGAAGACGTGTTTGAAATATGATATAAAGTGAACAGTGGATATTTTTCTGTAGTGCATCACTGTGGACAATATGATCATAGACAAATGGCTCTAATGACTAAAACATCACGAGGAAAATCATTCTTTAGGAACACGGAAGCTATCCTTTTCTTTGCGGAGACTTCTCATGGTTTCAATCGGGTCTGTCTGCTTTACATGATCTTGGACGGACTTCTCTCTAAATTTTCGGGGGGGAGACAAAAAAAGAAGTGAAATATTGACTGTAATTAAATTTACTTTTGAAACAATTTCCACAAAGTTGCATTAGGTTAGTCAAGCACAAAAATAGTAAGATCACGTAACTAAATGAACGTGTGTTATCAGAAAAAAAAAAAAAAAAAAAATCTAACTTAATGCATTATAAGTCAACTGAAAAAAGTGAAACTAAAGTGCCCAACCCACCTCATTCACTTTTTTTTTTAAGGGTGGGGGAATGGTAACTTTGAGATTGGGAGTTGACCCAGTTCCACACATTTCTTCATTTCTTAACCATATTTTTAATGCAACTTGTAAAAAATATTGGTTGCTATGAAAGTGTCACATACAAGGTTACATGACAGCTCTGGGGTGGGCACAGAACAAGCATCCAAACAGCAAACACATAATCAATCTGCATCACACAGCAGCTATCACAGCACTGTGTGAGGAATGGGCAAATAGACGTCCTGCAGCTGCAGGCTGGTGCCACCGCATACTGATATGCATGCAACATGGCGCGCAAAGGAACTGTTGATCGGCGATATGTACCCGTATGTGGCATGCAGCCATCCATGTGCAGGCAATGTGAACACAGCGCGAACAAACCAAAAGCACCGTGTCCACTGCAGGTCAATGTGTGGCACAACGCACGGCCCTGCAGATCTGGACAGGCTGTTATATTCATAACAGACCTTACAGTACAGATAATATTCCTCCCCATGGGTGACATAAATAATGTGATTTATTGTGCCCATCAGATTTGCGACACCACGGCGGCTGGTGGGCAGGTGCGTATGCTGTCACGCATCACATCAGAGGCTCAGAGCTGAACAGATCTCACTGCTGTAATAAATTATTGCTTGATCACATTTAATTCTGTTAGACATATGACGTGGAACTGTTTCGCCATGACAACATATGAAACATGAATCTCACCTCCAGGAGCACAGCCTGTGGTGGAATGCTGGATCAACTACGCCGTAAATAAATCCCTTGTGATAATCCCACCAGAAATCACCATGTACTCGTAGAGTTGCATTGTGGGGGGAAAAAAAAAATAAAGTTTGCTTGAAAGGCTGTGTCTAACAAATGTAATGGGAAAGCTCACTGCAAACCTTTAAGCAAAGGGGTCTTTTGACTTCCAGCAAAGGGTTGCTACATGTGCAAAATTTAAATGGCAGTAAAACTGTCCAGTAAAAGCTGAGCACATGCGCACACGTGTTATGAAAACACACACACACAGCGGTCATTTCCTCATGTCAGCACACACATGCACGTGAGGTCAGTGAGCCTGGGAAAAAAAAGGACGAGTGAAGGAGTGATTGAATAGGACTGTGGGTGACCTCACAAATGGACACATATGGCGTCAATCTGGTCCATACATTGGTTGTTCTTTGATGTCCTGTGCAAAGGGAGGAACACAGCGCTCCTGTTCCGTGTTTGCCATCCAGACTTTTGGACATCAGGCAGTCTGCAGCGCCTTTTATGGCCATCTGACAGCCGTCTGTGTCGTCTACATACGTTTTGGATGTGATCTGACAGGGTGTGGACGAGGCAGTCTGCGTTCCCATATTGCTGACCACGCCTCTTTTCCTCCTGACTGCGTCAGATTATGGCAATATTTGCTGTGTCCAGCATGGCTCTGGCACCTTCTTTCTATGTGTGACAGGGGCTTAAGGGACTGTGCAAGAAAGAGAAGAGTGAGGAAAGACACCAAGACACCCCTGAAGAGGTTATCTATCGGCTTCTGTGGCTGCGACTGGAGAAACTGTGCGTAGTGCGAGTTTTGAATTCTGCATCACTACTCACAGCTTCATAGTGGCTTGGAGCAGAGACTAATTTTCTTTGCAATTTCAATTTATTTTCATTTATATAGTGCCAAATTACACAAGCACACAGGCGATGATTTGAGGAAGAAACCTCAAGCGGACTAGACTTAAAGGGGCGACCCTCTGCTTGGGCCATGCTACTGACACATTTTACAAAACAATTTACAAAACGAATATACAGGAAATTTTGCCGGCGCATAGGACAGGAGGGTAGCAGAAGCAAACACCACACCCATCTCTGGTTGGAGCCGCACCTCAAACAGAGAGAAAAAAGCAGAATCAGACATCAGAAACAGAACAAATACAGTATAATTTGTCAGCGTTAAGCAACAAGAAAAACAGAAGAAATACTAAGATGATTGCCGGCCACTATCCCAAAGATTCACAAAAAGACTCAGACTTTAGATAAAGCTGAGGCCACAGTCCACTCCGTTTACTAATAAAATGAATTTAAAAGTAAAAAGCATAGTAACATACTATGCCAGTATGCTAGCCATACGAAAGGGAAAATAAGTGTGTCTTAAGTCTGGAATTGAAAGTCTCTACAGAATCTGACTGTTTTATTGATGCAGGGAGATCATTCCACAGAACAGGGGCACGATAAGAGAAAGCTCTGTGACCCACAGACTTTTTAGTCACCCTAGGGACACAAAGTAGTCCTGCACTCTGAGCACGCAGAGCCCGGGCCGGTACGTATGGTTTAAATAGGTCAGCTAAGTAGGGAGGTGCCAGTCCGTGAACAAATTTATAGGTTAGTAGCAGAACCTTAAAATCTGATCTCACAGGGACAGGAAGCCAGTGAAGAGATGCCAAAATGGGTGTAATGTGGTCAAACTTGTTTCTTTCAACAAAACAGATCAAATCTAAATCTAGACTTGCGTCTCTGATGTGCCTTCTGCCAAACTAAAGCTGAACTTACAAGTTTTCTTAAAAAAAAAAATCATTCTCTATACCACTTCAACATGAAGCATCACTCGTTAGTGTACAGCTTCTAAATGACATCATCATGTATATTTGTGTTTGACGGCATTCCTATGAAAGTATCACTACTAAACCGAGTTACATACCTGACTCTCATGAAAGGGTTAAAGGTGAATTCATCTGCCAAAGTGGACGGAATGGTGGGCTCTCCATTGCTGACTTTCTCCTACAGAAGAACACACACAAATACAACGTTGTTTTGATCTCACTGAAGACTGAACATGTGATGAGAAAGCGGGTCACTTAAAGTTGACATGTCACTCAAATACCTTTGCCCACGCTAGCTTCTTCCGAATTACATCACTGTCTGGTTCCACGTGACGTGCAAATTTCAGATTACTGACGGTGTACTCGTGACCACAGTAAACATGCTTTAAAGACAAACAGGCGGCTGTTAGACTATCACACATCTCAGCACAATGCTGCAAGTCTGCAAATTCTATTTCATGTTAACTATGTGGCATAAAAAAATCAAGTCAGAGAAAAAATGAGCACTCACAAGGACCAGGAGTGGATGTGCACAGCTCAAAAACTAAGTCAATGTAAAAATATAGCCAGCAACACTCAAGTGTCCTTAATAAAAGTTTTAATGACTCATGGCAAGGATGACACATTGATGAAGGCCTAGTCGAAACGCGTCTGTGCTCCTGATCCTGTCGCCTTGCCGTGAGTCATTAAAACTTTTATTAAGAAGGACACTTGAGTGTTGCTGGCTATATTTTTACATTTATAAAAAAAATCAAGTGACAAATATTAGCAAGTACAAATATTTGCCTTCCTTAAAACCAATGAAACTTTTACCTCTCATTCAGAATTATTATTGTTATTGTTTCAACCTTAAAGGACATGTTGCATGGTTTTTAACATCCCAGTTAGCAAGGCAACAAACAAGTATTCATGATTGTAAGTCTCTCCTCACACATGTGCTAATAATTAGTGACACTGATGTATTTTATTCTTCTCACTCTGAGCCTTAGCAGGTGCATTTCCAGAAACCATCTCACTCGGCAATTCTCTGCATTTTTTGATGTGTGACGTACATTTTAGAGTGAGCAGAAACATCCCAATAACTGACAGACAGAGCGAAACAGACCTGCTCCAATTGAAAACAAAACTTCTGAGGATTCATTCGAAAGTGATGGCTCGGATTTACAGACAGGAGATGACACACTTCACCCCGAAACTCTTAACTTTTTCAGAGTGTTGGATTTTGGAACCTAAAATGTGGTGATGTGCTGTTTGTGTGGATGGTAGTTTACTGAAGCTGTGGACATGGACGTGGGATATCTCCATTACGCTGTTTTAACAGACTTCCTGACACGGAGATCGATTTGTTACTTTGGAAGAAGTGAGAATACGTTATTTCCAGGAGTTAATGGACTTTACATCCCACAGTTGTGAGAGAAGTAAAGGTAGAGGTGCAGCCAACAGTTATGCATGCATGCGTGCGTGTGTGGGGTTGTGATTGTGTGGAGTTTACATTTGGAAATAAATCTATAACAGTGAGTCTAGCATCTTCAGGATTTTACTCTTTTTGTGTTTTGTGGGAAGCTTTCTTTCTTTGTTTTATGTGACTTTGGAGCTGGAATGTGTGTGTGTGTGTGTGTGTATTGTGCAGCTGGTGAGAGGCTCCTGCTGCTGTGAGCATGAATGTCTCCATGACATTTTTCCCCGGCAGCAGATGTATTTTTTTAAATTTTATTGATAACAACACTCATAATTAATTGTGCTCAAAGCTGATACTCCAGCAGAGATTGTTATTGACAGGGTGCGTTTATGGCTCATGGCTGCAAGTTTACTGAATCTTCTCAGGGCTGCGGTTTTTACCGTGACTGCATCAAAATGAACAGTTTTCACTTAAAAAACAAGTCATCACAACACAACATCACACTTATGTAAACTCTGGAATTAATCTGTGCCTCAGTTCTTAATATTAACAGCTATATTCCATTGAAGTGCACGCTGGGACGCTTCTAATAGCAATGTCACCTGTCAGAAACACACAAGTACTCACGAGTACTTTGTTATCAGAAGTCTCCGTAGCTGTTTGCTGCGAATGCTGTAAACTTTGAAACCAGTCACGGAAGTGCACAAAGTGATCCCGGTGGAGCATCGGATGGTCACTAACAGCCTAAATCTACATTGTTATAATTTCGGGCAACATGTCCTTTAAGCATTTTCAGTAACTTTGGCATTGTTACACTAACATTAAAGATTCATTTTGTGAAATTTTGGACTGTTTTTACCGTTTCAGGAGGAAGTTGTCCCAAAATTTTGATCAAAGCTTTGTACATTTGCTCTGCTGTACCCTCAAAGAATTTACCACAGCCGGCCATGAACAGTGTGTCCCCTGCACAATGAGATAACAGAAACACACAACAGTCCTATGTCTATTAACACAAAAGGGTCACGCATTTTATCAGAGCTTAAAATACCTAATATTACCAAGAGTACCTGGTAACGTCATTTTTACAGCTGTCAATCAACAGAGGAGGGCAGAGATTAAAAATTATACCAACTGATATCAACAAAATTATGTCCTTGGGTTATAGAGATTGATTATATTTAACTGAGATAGATCTTGATTAAACATACCTGTTTCTTTAAATCACATTATGATGTCACAAAGATTTATAGATATCCTGCTGGCAAATAGACTGTCTGTACAAGTATTTCAGATAGATGACATAAATGATTGGATATTTGCTTGTATTCAACACATGTGATTGCTAAGACTTTGCAATATTGCTGGAGGTACCAATCCTTGATGGTGTGGCAGTCTGCAAATACTTGTAATTACAAATGTAATATCATAGAGAAGAGCCAATATGAAGGCCATATCTGGGAATTGCCATGTTGGCAGCAGCGTCAGGACTGATGTTGGCTACTTCATAATGAACCCATTAATCAATAAAGAGGCGGTGTGTGGGTGGCTCCGTTGTCTGTCAAAAGAAACCTGAACATGCACCTATCTTTGAGTCCGAACCAGCTAACCTAACAAGCTAACCTGGGTTTGGGTGTTTATTAAATCATATTTTTGGGTACTGTGCTAACACCATTAGTGTACAGTATTAAATAAGGGGAGAGTTTCACTCAGCATGAATATTGCAGCAGAGACATCTTAGATGATTTGTTAGGACATTTGACCACACAACAAGAAATATTATTCCAGGTTTGTAATAAAATGCTCAAAACGACACACAGTGCTCCACATAAGCTAGCAACCGTATCGGGCACACACTGAGTTACAGACTTTATGAGAGGCAGAGTCATTAGGCTCAGTCGCCGTCACTCAAAGTGACCACGCCCCTAATTATATATAACTTTATCACTTCTCAAACTAAGAAGGTAGAAGGAAAAAAAAAAAAAAAAAATCACCAAATGAGGAAGATGGATGATGTGTTTGCTGGGCTGAAGGTGTGTTATGTCAAAGTGGCGGATTTTGAGAATGTTTTGAAGTGGACTTTTTACTTGGTTCAGTGATACCTGTAAAAACAGCGGGTGGCTCAGCGCTGTCTTCTTTTGTCACATAGTAACAGATGTGTCCTGTTGTGTGACACGGCGTGAACAGGCATTTGACATTGAGTGATCCAACCTTGGAAACAAATACATTAGTGAGGAAAAAATGTGCCTGTAGAGATTTTCATATGCTGATGTTAAATTTGAAGTTCACTTTTTATTCTAAGATGTGTGCTTTCATAGTCTTACTTTGAAAGTACTGGAGTGAGAAACTTTGTCTGTGAGACAATCAACTCTGTCATCTCCTCCGTATACCTTCAGACCTGGAACAAAATGCAACAGCTTTGCGTTTCCACCAGCATGATCCCTACAAAAACAAGACAGTCTCTGCATCACTCGTATTTATGAGTTTACAGTCAGTGACATAAAGTGAGGTTAGATCTTGCAAGCTGAATAATTTTCCTTTAAAATGTTGTCTGGTTAGCCCAAGTGTTGGTCCAATACTACACATATTAATGTAGTTTTAGATTCAGTAATCAATCAACACATAACAAACATTAACATCTACTGTACATTTGCTGGTTGGCGATGGTACCATCTGAAAAATAGCTGTACTTGTAGCTAAAAATGGCCAATTTCACTACAATGGTTGATCAGTTCGAAACACATTCAAAACCTCAGGGATTGACACGGTTCAAAACTACATTGGGACAGATCACTTGTGATGGTGTTATTTCTACCTGTGTTGTGTGGGCCGCTGAAGAGGAGGTACTGCTGGCCCACCACCACAAGATGGTGCCCTGCTTTAAGTGCGGGCTTCAAGCACAAGAGGGCGTCGGAGCGACCAGGAGTGACAGCTGTCACTCATCATCCGTACCAGCTGTCACTCATCCACTACTCATCACCACCACCATAAAGACCGGACTGCAACTCCACCTCCCAGCCGAGAAATCAACTACCAATCAGGTAATTTCTCTGCTGACAGACACGTTGTGTGTAATAACCTGAACTTCTATTGCAGCCGTTTTCCTGGAGTGTTGCCTTATCTGGAGGATTGGCGTTTGGTGTGACAGCGACGGCTTCGCCTCACACCCCAACCCAGATAAGTGGTTGACCAGGAGCTGCACAAGTGTGTGTGATTGGAGGTGGAGGTTCTCCCTCCTTACTGCATACAGACTGTGGGATTACTGAGTGTGTGTCCTCACACTCATCAGGACTGTCTTTGTTCTCTGCCAGCAGTACCGGGTCTGACTGCTGAAGACAGCGGCCACCTGGGGCGCAGGGCTTGGCGGCTCCGGTGTTCTTCAGCTCCGTAGGTGGTGAAAGCTGTGTGGATCTGGCCTCTCTCTCGCCAGGCGTCTTCTATCGTCGAGCCTGCCCACACGTCGCCTGGTGTATGATTGACAGTCACTATATTGTTATTGTCTGTATATCGTTGTGTGATTCACAACATTAAATTGTTACTTTTTGGCTTATCCATTGTCCGTTCATTAACGCCCCCTGTTGTGGGTCCGTGTCACGTCACTTTCACAACAGGATTTCTCGGCCAGCGTCATGGATCCCGAGGGGCGTCAACCATCGCTTGAACAGCCAATGGGAGAGCGAGGTGCACAGGCAGGAGGCGTGTTGGGTGAGCTGCAGCACATCTTAACCGCCTTTACCGCTCGGTTGGACTTAGTTACCGAGCAGAGCAGTGTTCTCAATCGTAGGCTGGAGGCTCTCACCGCCCAGGTGGAAGCGCATTCTCAGGGCGCTGCTGCAGCACCTCCTCCTGCTGACCGTGTGCCAGAAACAGACATTCCGCTGGTCGTTCAACGAACCCCCCTACCTTCCCCTGAAGCATACATAAGCCCCCCGGAGCCGTACGGAGGCTGTGTGGAGACGTGCGCGGACTTCTTGATGCAGTGCTCACTCGTCTTTTCACAGCGTCCCGTCATGTACGCAGCAGACGCCAGCCGGGTGGCTTATGTGATCAATCTGCATCGAGGAGAGGCACGCGCCTGGGCTACGGCGCTTTGGGAGCAGAATTCACGGCTCCTAACGGTTTATACTGAGTTTGTGAGGGAGTTCCGACAGGTGTTCGACCACCCTCATAGAGGCGAGACCGCTGCAGATCGCGGCAGCGCGAGCCGGCTGGAATGCTGTTGCGCTCCGCGCCGCCTTTGTAAACGGACTGTCTCTGGTCCTTAAGGAGCACCTGGTGGCGAAGGACAAGCCGCGGGATTTAGATGGGCTTATCGACCTGGTTATATGGTTAGACAACCGCTTAACGGAACACCGACGGCAGCGAGACGAGGGGCGTGGTCAGGAACAAGCCATCCCTCTTCCTCCCGGGTCTGAAAGGGAGCCGACTTCCCCACGCTCCACTGCCAGGGCTCTCCACGTGAAAACAGCTCCCCCTGCTGACGTTGCTATGGAACGAGCAGGGCCAAAAAACGATCAGATCAGAGACAAAGGAGGCTGATCCGTGGAGAGTGTTTTCTCTGCAGCTCTACTGAGCACATACAGAGAGAATGCCCCAAACGATCAAAACAGCAGCACTCGTCCTTAGAGACTGGGCTAAGGGTGGGTCACAACACCCACGTGGGGAAACCCCGACGATCTGCACGAATCCCGTCACGATCCTGAGTGGGATCTAACCCTTCACGACCCAGCACTGGTGGACATGGGGTCGGAGGAGAATCTGCTGGATAGCAAGTGGGCAAAGGAGGTTGGGCTCCCTCTAGTGGCCTTACGTCACCATTGTCGGTGCGGGCGCTAGATGGCACCCTTCTTCCACTAATCACACACCAGACACAGCCAGTGACATTGGTGGTGTCTGGGAATCACAGGGAGGAGATTGTGTTTATGTACACCTTCTACCTCCCGAGTGATTTTGGGTTTTCCATGGATGTAAACACAATCCCCGGATTGATTGGGCCGTCTGGGGTTGTGGTTCCGGGAGCGAAACCTGCCACCGGGAGTGTTTAGGATCCTCGGTTCCACCGGTGTGACAGCTAAGGAGGAGGTTTTTGTCCCCCCCCAATCTGGCGGCGGTGCAGAACCGAGTACCACGACCTTGTTGACGTCTGCAGCAAGGATCTGGCACTCACGCTGCCCCCGCACCGCTCCGTACGATTGTGCCATTGATTTGATACCGGGCGCTGAGTACCCGTCCAGCAGGCTGTACAACCTCTCACGGTCCGGAACGCGAATCAATGGAGACCTACATCCGGGACTCGTTAGCTGCCGGGTTGATCCGGAATCCACCTCCCCGATGGGTGCTGGTTTCTTTTTGTGGGCAAGAAGGACGGTGGACTCCGTCCATGCATTGATTACAGAGGGCTGAACGAGATCACGGTTCGCAACCGATACCCGTTACCTCTGTTGGATTCAGTGTTTCACGCCCCTGCATGGAGCCCAAATTTTCACGAAATTGGATCTTAGGAATGCTTATCACCTGGTTCGGATCGGGAGGGAGACGAGTGGAAGACGGCATTCAACACCCCGTTAGGTCACTTTGAGTACCTGGTCATGCCGTTAGGCCTCACTAATGGCGCCCGCAACGTTCCAAGCATTGGTTACTGACGTCTTGCGGGACTTCCTGCATCGGTTTGTCTTCGTATATCTAGACGATATACTCATCTTTTCTCCAGATCCTGGACCCATGTCAAGCCTGTACGTCAGGTTCCTACAGCGGTTGTTGGAGAACCGTCTGTTTGTGAAGGGCGGGAGAAGTGTGAGTTCCACCGCACTTCTTTGTCCTTCTTGGGGTTCATCATCTCCTCCAACTCCGTCGCCCCTGATCCGGCCAAGGTTGCGGCGGGTGAGAGATTGGCCCCAACCAACAAACCATAGGAAACTACAACAGTTCCTCGGTTTTGCAAATTTTTACTGGAGGTTCATCAAGGGCTACAGTCAGGTAGTTAGCCCCTGACAGCCCTGACCTCCACAAAAGTCCCCTTCACCTGGTCGGATCGGTGCGAAGCCGCGTTTAGGGAGTTGAAACGCCGGGTTCTCGACTGCACCGGTTCTGGTGCAGCCTGATCCCAAGCGCCAGTTTGTTGTTGAAGTGGATGCCTCTGACTCAGGGATAGGAGCCGTGCTGTCCCAGAGCGGGGAGTCGACAAGGTTCTCCATCCATGTGCCTACTTTCCCGCAGGTTTGACCCCAGCTGAACGGAACTATGACGTTGGCAATCGGGAACTTCTTGCGTTAAAGGAGGCTCTTGAGGAGTGGAGACACCTGTTTGGAGGGTGAGCATCGGTGCCATTTACGGTATTTCATGGACCATCGGAACCTGGAGTACATCCGGACCGCGAAGCGTCTGAACCCCAGGCAAGCCCGCTGGTCGCTGTTCTTAGGGCGTTTGACTTCCGGATCACCTACCGCCCGGGACCAAGAACCAACGATCTGAGCCCTGTCCCAGGTGCACGAAAAGGAGGTCAGGACCGAGCTGTCAGACCCCCCTGAAACCATCATCCCCGAGTCCACTGTCGTGGCCGCCCTTACCTGGGCGTGGAGAAGGACCGTCGGGAGGCCCTGACATGGAGCCCCGGACCCGGGGACAGGTCCGAAGAACAAATTGTACGTCCCACCAGAGGCCCAGGGCTGCGGTCCTTGACTTCTGTCACGGTTCCAAGCTCTCCTGTCACCCGGGGTGCGAAGGACTGTGGCAGTGGTTCGGCAGCGCTTCTGGTGGGCGTCTATGGAAGCCAAGTCCGGGAGTATGTCCAGGCCTGCACCACCTGTGCCAGGGGCAAAGCTGACCATCACAAGGCCCAAGGCCTCCTCCATCCTCTGCCTGTGCCTCGTCGCCCCTGGTCTCATATCTGGCCTGGACTTTGTCACGGGCCTCCCGCCGTCCCAGGGCAACACCATCATCTTACGATAGTGGACCGGTTCTCCAAGGCGGCCCACTTCGTGGCCCTCCCGAAGCTCCCAACGGCCCAGGAGACTGCAGACCTCCTGGTCCACAACGTCGTGCGTCTGCATGGGATTCCATAAGACATTGTCTCGGATCGTGGTCCTCAGTTCTCCTCCCAGTCTGGAGAGTTTTCTGCAGGGAACTGGGGGCCAACCGTCAGTCTCTCGTCTGGGTACCCCCCCCCCCCCAGACGATACGGGCAGGCAGAGCGGACTAACCAGAACTGGAGCAGGCCCGCCGCTGCGTGACCTCCACGCACCCGACGGCCTGGAGTGACCATCTGGCATGGATCGAGTACGCTCATAATAGCCAAGTCTCATCTGCCACGGCCTCTTCCCCGTTTGAGGTGTGTTTGGGGTACCGCCCCCATGTTTCCACTGGTGGAGGGAGAGGTCGGCGTTGCCCTCGGTCCAGGCCCATCTGAGGAAGTGCCGTTGGGTGTGGCGTACCGCCCACTCTGCCCTGCTCAGAGCCCGGACGAGGGCTAAGGCCCATGCAGACCGCCGGCGTTCCCCGGCCCCTGCATATCAGCCCGGCAGGAGGTTTGGTTATCCACTAAGGACATCCCCCTGCAGGTGGAATCCCAGAAACTTAAGGACAGGTACATCGGACCATTTCCAATACTCAAAGTCCTCAGTCCGGCCGCAGTGAAGCTGGCAACTTCAGCTTCACTGCGGATACACCCCGTGTTTCATGTGTCAAGACTCAAGCCCTGCCATACCTCCCCACTGTGTGCCCCGGGACCAGCGCCGCCTCCTGCCCGGATCATTGACGGGGAGCCCGCGTGGACAGTACGCCAGCTCCTGGACGTCCGTCGAAAGGGCCGGGGGTTCCAGTATCTGGTGGACTGGGAGGGTTATGGCCCCGAAGAGCGCTCCTGGGTGAAGAGGAGCTTCATCCTGGACCCGGCCCTCCTGGCCGACTTCTACACCCGTCACCCGGACAAGCCTGGTCGGGCGCCAGGAGGCGCCCGTTGAGGGGGGGGGTCTTGTTGTGTGGGCCGCTGAAGAGGAGGTACGGCTGGCCCACCACCACAAGATGGCGCCCTGCTTGAAGTGCGGGCTTCAAGCACGAGGGTGTCGAGCAACCAGGAGTGACAGCTGTCACTCATCATCCGTACCAGCTGTCACTCATCCACTACTCATCACCACCACCATAAAGACCGGACTGCAACTCCACCTCCCCGCCGAGAAATCAACTAACCAATCAGGTAATTTCTCTGCTGACAGACACTTTGTGTGTAATAACCTGAACTTCTATTGCAGCCGTTTTCCTGGAGTGTTGCCTTATCTGGAGGATTGGCGTTTGGTGTGACAGCGACGGCTTCACCTCACACCCCAACCCAGATAAGTGGTTGACCAGGAGCTGCACGATGTGTGTGGATTGGAGGTGGAGGTTCTCCCTCCTTACGCATACAGACTGTGGGATTACTGAGTGTGTGTCCTCACACTCATCAGGACTGTCTTTGTTCTCTGCCAGCAGTACCGGGTTCTGACTGCTGAAGACAGCGGCCACCTGGGGTGCAGGGCTTGGCGGCTCCGGTGTTCTTCAGCTCCGTGGTGGTGGAAGCTTGTGTGGATCCGGCCTCTCTCTCGCCAGGCGTCTTCTATCGTCGAGCCTGCCCACACGTCACCTGGTGTATGATTGGACAGTCCACTATATTGTTATTGTCTGTATATCGTTGTGTGATTCACAACATTAAATTATTACTTTTGGCTTATCCATTGTCCGTTCATTAACGCCCCCTGTTGTGGGTCCATGTCACGTCACTTTCACAACAACCTGGTTCTTTCATGTAATTTACTGCCCCTTACCAAGCACCAAACCATCGTATTCCTCATTTTTAGTTTATCAAAGGTCACAACAAAAACCAGGCCTGTGCCTCACAGACAGTGTCCATCTTGTGAAGGCACACGAAGAAGCTTGTACAGCCTTTTATACAATGTGCGTGTTAACAATGGGTGGTGATTAGTCTCACATTTCTAATGTTACTGGCTCTCACCAACAGGGGGAGATCTCCCTGTGTCTGAAACTTGGACATATGATGGAAGTGAAACTTAACATATATTTCTCAGAACTTCCAAACAAATAACACAAATACTTGATAGCTAACATAAAATAAAGAATTAGCATAGATATTATCTAACAATGAACTTAACTTTCTCAATTTATGTGAAAAAAAAAAAAATATCAAATCAAATCAAATTTTTGGCTTATCATTTGCTCAGGGTCACCACAACAGATCTGGTATGGAACTGGTTGTTGATTTGGCAAATTTTACACCGGGATGCAATTCCTGATAAAATTTCAGGTGTACAAGGAGAATGGGACACAGATGGCCTTGGACTGAGCACCTTCTGTTTGGGAGGCAACCATGCTAACCACTTATACTGCCGTGTTGCCACTGTACTGTGCGTTTCTCATTTGTAATAGCTGCATTATTAACTTCAGATTATAACAGTGTGCCAAGTATAAATAACTACTTTCAAATGATTCAGAATATTTGCGCACACAACACACACACATACACTCAACAAAAATATAAATGCAACACTTTTGGTTTTGCTTCCCATTTTGTATGAGATGAACTCAAAGATCTAAAACTTTTTCCACATACACAATATCACCATTTCCCTCAAATATTGTTCACAAACCAGTCTAAATCTGTGATAGTGAGCACTTCTCCTTTGCTGAGATAATCCATCCCACCTCACAGGTGTGCCATATCAAGATGCTGACTTAGACACCATTGATTAGTGAACAGGTGTGCCTAGACCTGCCCACAATAAAAGGCCACTCTGAAAGGTGCAGTTTTATCACACAGCACAATGCCACCAGATGTCGCAGATTTGAGGGACAGCGTGCAATTGGCATGCTGACAGCAGGAATGTCAACCAGAGCTGTTGCTCGTGTACTGATGTTCATTTTCTCTACCATAAGCCATCACCAAAGGCGTATCAGAGAATTTGGCAGTACATCCAACCGCCTCACAACCGCAGACCACGTGTAACCACACCAGCCCAGGACCTCCACATCCAGCATGTTTCACCTCCAAGATCGTCTGAGACCAGCCACTTGGACAGCTGCTGAAACAATCGGTTTGCATAACCAACAGATTTCTTCACAACTGTCAGAAACCGTCTCAGGGAAGCTCATCTGCATTGCTCGTCGTCCTCATCGGGGGTCTCGACCTGACTCCAGTTCGTCGTCGTAACCGACTTGAGTGGGCAAATGCTCACATTTGCTGGCGTTTGGCACGTTGGAGAGGTGTTCTCTTCATGGATGAATCCCTGGTTCACACTGTCCAGGGCAGATGGCAGACAGCGTGTGTGGTGTCGTGTGGGTGAGGCGGTTTTCTGATGTCAATGTTGTGGATCGAGTGGCCCATTGCTGGCGGTGGGGGTTATGGTATGGGCAGGCGTCTGTTATGGACGAAGAACACAGGTGCAATTTTATTGATGGCATTTTGAATGCACAGAGATTACGTGACGAGATCCTGAGGCCCATTGTTGTGCCATACATCCAAGAACATCACCTCATGTTGCAGCAGGATAATGCACGGCCCCATGTTGCAAGGTCTGTACACAATTCTTGGAAGCTGAAAATGTCCCAGTTCTTGCATGGCCGGCATACTCAACGGACATGTCACCCATTGAGCATGTTTGGGATGCTCTGGACCGGCGTATACGACAGCGTGTTACCAGTTCCTGCCAATATCCAGCAACTTCGCACAGCCATTGAAGAGGAGTGGACCAACATTCCACAGGCCACAATTGACAACCTGATCAACTCTATGCAAAGGAGATGTGTTGCACTGCATGAGGTAAATGGTGGCCACACCAGATACTGACTGGTATCCCCCCCCCCAATTAAACAAACTGCACCTTTCAGAGTGGCCCTTTTATTGTGGACAGTCTAAGGCACACCTGTGCACTAATCATGGTGTCTAATCAGCATCTTGGTATGGCACCCTGTGAGGGGGATGGATTATCTCAGCAAAGGAGAGAGTGCTCACTATCACAGATTTAGACTGGTTTGTGAACAATATTTGAGGGAAATGGTGATATTGTGTATGTGGAAAAAGTTTTAGATCTTTGAGTTCATCTCATACAAAATGGGAGCAAAACCAAAAGTGTTGCGTTTATATTTTTGTTGAGTGTATATAAGTCCTCAATCAGTCTGCGGCCCCCTACACTTCCCAGAATGCATTGTGGTGCCAGCAGAGTTCCGGCGTTGTCACAGCAGATGTAAAGAATGGCCAATGGGATGTGGATGGTGTTGATCCAACAAATTCACGGGGGGATTATGATGATGACACATTCTCCCAAACTGTAAAGGGTTATCTAGAGGAGACATAGCACCTGTGATGAACTTCTGCTGTGCACAGATGTGTCTTGTGGTCCACATTCCCAGCGTTTATTTACATCGTGCCGGTGGAACCAGAACTCTACTGAAACTGATTTCTCCGCGTGAGTCACGGACCACGAGATTCGCAACTGTGAAACATCAAATACATTCATTTGTGAATGAAATTCCTCAAATCCATAAAGTAGTTCTATGCACCTGTCATGATAACATATTTTGCTATACTATACAGTGCCTCAGAAATATTATGATAAATGATAATATCTCAATATTATCACTGAAACTGTTTAACACCATTTTGGGCCTTGATATAATATTGCATAAAAATTGTGTATGTACACATGCAAAAAAAACAAAAAAAACAACATGTTCATCCTTTCCAAGAGCAATGAACTTTAATTCTCAAGAATATTCCACCACTGGAAATTGAAATGTGAATATGGTAATACTATATAGCCATAATCAGTTATTCGTGTTTCCAGAGGTGGTGTGGGCTAATAACCCCTCAGTGAATGAACTAATGGACCATTTTCTCCATATGATGGCTCTTCTCAGACATCAATGGGCCTATGCAAAGAGGAATGAAATAAATAAATAATTCAAGATGTCCATGTCTTTTTTTAATCTACTCTAAGTGTCACAACTTGAGCCAATTCAAGTTAAATATGATGCAATTTTCATATTCATTATTCTGTGTTACGTTGCATGCCATTTGAGATTATGCATAGGTCATAAATAACACAATAATATTAGATGAAAAAATTACATACAATATTTTTAATCAAGTGAGCATCACAGAGCTGAGTTCCTTCAGGCGCTGGAACAGCACGAGACAAAACAAACTTCTTTTACACAAACTTTACGAGTTACTTTCTCATCATTCACGTTGGATGAATTTACTGTGCAGCGCGTTCAGTGTTTTTTGTGTATACTGTTGGCGTCGATGTGTCAAGCCAGACTGCCTCTTTATTATTTGTCAGTTTTAAAGGGCATATCTTTGTCAGGTTAACATGATTTTTTTAAAACATTCTACACCAGATTACTAATCATTTCTCCATGTCTTTAACTTGTGTGGGCTCTGACATAGCTAATAAAAATTAAAATGAGCCAGAGTGTGTCTGAAAAATGCAAGACAGGTTCACAGCCACTTTGATCCACATTCAGGATGTTACACCTGGATCAGAACGAGTGACACATGCCTCAATCCACATGAAGTCAAACCAGGTGTTAAACACACTGCAACAAAAGATTTCTTGTCTGTGTATGAAACTGAAAGAGTACAACTCCGGGGGGGGGGTGCTGTAACATCCTAACCATAATGCCCCTAACAAAATTAATGACTGACCTTACCTATATGCATTTCTTCAGCAGAAAATTCAGTCTATTTTTTCTGCCATTACTTAATCATTTATGTGCCCAGTGTCTGTGGCAGATACAAGTATTTGTTTGTTGTCTTATGTCCACTCACTAAACTTTGACACACAGCGAAGGCGCTAAACAAGCTAGTTATGCTAGCTGCGCAATGCTGGCTGTAACCAGTGGACTTTCCAGGCTTCGAGTTTGTCCCTCTCTGTTTGAATCATAGAATGTCCCCTCCACAGTTAGAAATGGCACAATCATGCAAAAGAAACATTGTCAACACCTTAAATCCTCATGTTGAAACTAACTCCTCAGTGTTTTCCAGGGAACTTCCTACTAGTCCTAGGGTACACTAGTCCTAGTCCTAGTATTAAGGAGAGCATGTTGAAGTTGTTTTTATATTTATGGTAGGCTATATGTTGCACTAAAGTACATCCCAGTTCCAGTGAAGATGGGACATTGTGTAAATGCAAGTAAAAACAGAATACCAATGATATGCAAATCTCTTCAACCTACACTGAGGAAAATAAGTATTTGAAACCCCTGCGATTTTGCAAGTTCTCCCACTTAGAAATCATGGAGGGTCTGAAATTTTCATCTTAGGTGCATGTCCACTGTGAGAGACATAATCTAAAAAAAGAAATCCAGAAATCACAATGTATGATTGCTGCAAATAAGTATTTGAACACCTACCAACCAGCAAGAATTCTGGCTCACACAGACCTGTTAATTTTTCTTTAAGAAGCCCTTTAATCTGCACTCTTTACTTGTATTAACTGCACCTGTTTGAACTTGTTACCTGTATAAAAGACACCTGTTCACACACTCAATCAATCACACTCCAACCTGTCCACCATAGCCAAGACCAAAGAGCTGCCTAAGGACACCAGGGACAAAACTGTAGACCTGCACAAGGCTGGGATGGACGACAGGACAACAGGCAAGCAACTTGGTAGAAGACAACAACTGTTATGATTATTATTAGAAAGTGGAAGAAACACAGATGACTGTCAATCCCCCTCGGTCTGGGATTCCATGCAAGATCTCACTTTGTGGGGTAAGGATGATTCTGAGAAAGCTCAGAACTACACAGGAGGACCTGGTCAATGACCTGAAGAGAGCTGGGACCACAGTCACAAAGATTACATTAGTAACACATGATGCCAGCACATGTCCAGGCCCGTTTGAAGTTCACCAGTGACCATCTGGATGATCCAGAGGAGGCATGGGAGAAGGTCATGTGGTCAGATGAGACCAGAATAGAGCTTTTTGGAATCAGCTCCACTTACCATGTTTAGAGGATGAGAACATCCCCAAGAAACCATCCCAACCGTGAAGCATGGGGGTGGAAACATCATACTCTGGGGGTGCTCTTCTGCAAAGGGGACAGGACGACTGCACCGTATTGAAGGGAGGATGGATGGGATCATGAATTGCGAGATTTTGGCAAACAACCTCCTTCCCTCAGTAAGAGCATTGAAGTTGGGTCATGGCTGGGTCTCCAGCATGACAATGACCCCAAACACCAGCCAGGCAACTAAGGAGGGGCTCTGTAAGAAGCATTTCAAGGTCCTGGAGTGGCCTGGCCAGTCTCCAGACCTGAACTCAATAGAAAATCATTGGAGGGAGCTGAAACTCCAAACCTGAAAGATTTGTGAGGAGGAATGGGCCAAAATCCCTGCTGCAGTGTGTGCAAACCTGGTGAAAAACTACAGGAAACATTTGACCTCTGTATTGCAAACAAAGGCTACTGTACCAAATATTAACATTGATTTTCACAGGTGTTCAAATACTTATTTGCAGCAGTAACATACAAATAAATTATTAAAAAATCATACATTGTGATTTACAGATTTTTTTTTTTTTTTAGATTATGTCTCTCACAGTGGACATGCACCTAAGATGAAAATTTCAGACCCCTCCATGATTTCTAAGTGGAGAACTTGCAAAATCGCAGGGTGTTCAAATACTTGTTTTCCTCACTGTATATTCAATTAAATACACCACAAATACAAGATATTTAATGTTCAAACTGATAAACTTTATTGTTTTTTTGTGCAAATATTTGCTCATTTTGAAATGGATGCCTGCAACACGTTTCAAAAAAGCTGGGACAGTAGTATGTTTACCAATGAGCAAATATTTGCACAAAAACAATAAAGTTTAGCAGTTTGCACATTAAATATCTTGTCTTTGTGGTGTATTCAATTGAATATAGGTTGGAGAGGATTTGAAATTGTATTCTGTTTTTAATTTACATTTCACACAATGTCCCAACTTCATTGGAATTGGGGTTGTAGGTTAAGTAATGTTACAAAAGTGTGACAATTGAAAAGAAACATTTAACAATGGTGAATTACTATTTGTTGATTTTCTATTCAACAGATTTATAGACAACAGTACAATTAAAAGGTGATTAATGGTGCATGTCAACAGAATCATGTATTATTTTTGTAAACTGAACAAAACTGGATCTGGCTTGTTAGCTACTTGAAAGTCTTTACATTTATTTGTGAACTTTAAAATCAGTTTGGGGTTGTAATATATACTGTCTAATAATATAAAGTGGTTAGGTCCAGTGGACCATAGGACTAGTAGACCCTCCCCATTTTCCATGCTGGCAAGGAGCTAAAATAGGCTTGCTTTCCTAGCTTTCTGGAGGTAGCTGTAAACAGTGGACTTTTCAGGCTCAGAGTCAGTCTCCCTCATTGTGACTCACAGAATACACACCTCCCACAACCCACTTGTTCACCATTTCAACATGTTAAAAGTGAAACTACACAAAACACCTAATTCCAAATGTTAAATAGTTATTTTCTTCCTGTCTGCTTCAAAATGCAAACCAAACTGGCTCTGAATGGAGTAACCCCATGTGACATCCTAGAAATTAATATTCCCCAATGACTTCAAATTCTTAGCTTTTCATGTATCAGATGAAAATGAGCTAAATTCCCCATGTTAATGGTTAACATCTCAGAGCATATAGCTCCAAAAAAAAAAAAACACACCAATATTTTCAGAATTCTTTATTTATTTAGAATAGTCAGCTAATTTGCCATTACATTTACCAAAGATATGGCCTTTAAGTTTGCATGATTTTGCACAAATGATGAAATCTCTTGAAACCTCACTCTCCAGATTTGAAACCATCGTGTTATGCGGCGTCGTTATTCAGCAACCATTCAATCCGTGAAATCAAACATCAGTACATATAAAATGCAACCTTTTTCTGGGTGGAATAATGCTGTTGCTTTGTTTCAGCTGACTTGCTTGCTGCTACATGAGCACCTCCCAAACAGAGTGGAGCTGGTCAGTTCCTGAACCACACAGCTTAATGATTTGAATCTTTGTGCTAAATCAAAGATTAAAGAATCACGAGTCAGAGGTCTCCATTAACCCGGAACCTAGGAGTCCTCTGGCTGGCTGCTGCTAAGTACACAAGGCAAGTTAGCCGACTCATGGAAAGACAGCAGACTCACCAGAAACACTGTAGACTCAGATGATTCGGTTCACTGACTCCACTCCAGTGAGTCAATCTAAATACTATGTTAACTATTGCAGTAAACAAGTGGTAAAACACACTGAAGTTCATTATGTGGCTGATATATTTTATGCACATACTATGATGAAGATTATTATTATTATTAGCCATAGCAGTAGTAGTAGAAGGGACTGGTAATGCAGCATATTTTATTGTATGCAAAACAACAAGAAACTATAGTTATATTATTATTAGACAACAGACAAAAATGCCTATATGCAGGGGTGCACATAACTGGTACTCGTGCTCGTGTGCACTAAACATCATTGATGCACAGCAGAGGGAAACACTTTTCCTACAATGTCATTGCTTTCCTCTTCTGAAACAAGCACCATGAGTACCAAATATGTGCATGCCTGCCTATATGTTACTTTAGAACTGTACCACTTAAGGAGTATAATGAGTGTGTTTTTTTCTCAAACTGGGCAAATCATCATTAATAGGAGGAGCAGCCTCAGCACATCCACTGTGCTTGAGTTGGTATTTTTAAATGCATACATATGCATAACATATAGATGGAAGCACTTGCATCATTTATGCATAAATGATGTATAGTTTTTGCATCTTTATGTATATAGTTATATACTTTACATTTTTGCTCAGTTTGGTTATTTTTATTTATACAGCCATTTAAAATATTTCTTAGTCTATATTTTGATTTGCACACTTTGTATTTCTTGCTATTTTTAAGTATTTTATTCTTATATACGCAACTAATGTAACTTTTGCAAATTTTGCTTTTTTTCTTTTTAATTAAATTAAAAATTAAATGAAAATTAATTAAATTAATATACGCAACTTATGTAACTTTTCCATATTTTGCTCCCCCCCCCCCCCCTTTCTATTTGGTTGTTGTTCTACATTTAACATTTTAATTTTGTTAAATTATAACAGATTTGCACATTCTACATTTTTGTTCCATTTGTTGCCAATTGTGCTGAAGTTGTGTTTGTTTTTGGTATGTGAAATGTTGCAATAAACATCTGTAACTTAATAATGCATATGTGGATCTTTACCATGGGTGAATCCACAGTGACAACTTTTTTGGGGGGGGGGGGGCAACAATCACTCAATAGAACCGGTACACCTCGGTGAGTGACTCAGAGTAACCAAAGTCCATAAAATCAATCAAGTTTACCACCACTAACACAAAGCAGGCTGACCCCAGCCCTATTGCACAACATGACCACTTAAACATGAAAACACCACATATTGCCTTTGTGTGCATGCAGCAATCAAGCACTGACGGACCGCGCGCTTACACTAGCACTCTTGCAACCTTTGACATGGCGCATAGTTTAAAAACAAACATGGCCGGGTTTGTTTTGATAACAGACGATGATTTGAACAAGCTTATTGACAAATTTGTGTCGCAATTTTTCACTGGACTGAGGAAAGCCGACGTCAGTCTGTACACAAAGAAGTCAATGCACAGCATCAGGTACAGGCCACATCATCATTTTAAGACCATGAGAGATGCTGACAGGTGTTATATAAAACAAATAATAAATGTTTTTTTTCATTCATGCAACAGAAAGAATATTTCATGAGGTGAAAGATCAAATGTTCCATTCAAGGAGGCACAATTATTTCATCTTTCACCTAATGCAATATTTTTACCACTGCACTCATAAACATTTATTATTTGTATACTAACACACATATAAAGGCCAACTCAAAACTGTTTTCATCTTTACATATTGAATAAATCGATACAGAAATGATCACAATAGGCCTAGACTTAGACTAATTATCTTATAAGCTGTAGAGAAGCTTGAATCTTTGACTGGACTGGGTTGCTTGACGCAAGGACGTTTTGCTTCAAATCGCAGAAGCTTCCTCAGCTAAAATTCTTGCTCTGGTAGTCTGACTTCTGTCTTAACCCTTGTAGAGAACAACAAACAGAAGCCACAAAAGCTGGAGTTTTAAAACCTAACCAGACCCCTCCTACCGCGAGGCAGACTGTTATTGGCTAGTGACTAAACAACTGCTTTAATTAGCACCTAGTGTGCTCTAGTTAGCACCCTCCAAATGACAGGGTATCTGTCCCTCCTAACGATGGGCCTGATGCCTCTCCTGACGGCTCTCCTGACGAGTCTCCTGATGATGTGAATGACTCATTACCATGAACAAAAGACTGAAACTCCTTTGACCTGAGTACCCCATTGCAAACAGGGGACAAAGCGTGTCACAGATACCCTCCCCGGTTGAAACCCAGCCTTAACCGGGATTGAGGAGGTACAATGGGGTACTCAGGTCAAAGCAGTTTCAGTCTTTTGTTCATGGTAATGAGTCATTCACGTCATCAGGAGACTCATCAGGAGAGCCGTCAGGAGAGGTGTCAGGTCCATTGTTAGGAGGGACGTTGGGACTCCAGCTTTTGTGACTTCGGTTTGTTCTTCTCTACAAGGGTCAAGACAGAAGTCAGACTACCAGAGCAAGAATTTTAGCTGAGGAAGCTTCTGCGATTTGAAGCGAAACGTCCTCGTGTCAAGCAACTCAGTCCAGTCGAAGATTCAAGCTTCTCTACTATGGAAACCACCTGGACAACTGAGAGCCTTCACAGAAACATCTTATAAGTTCCTAAATACTTAAGAAAATCTGTGCAGACGTTTAATGCACCATCCTTAGACCTATAAACAAAGTAAACAGAACAAAAATCCATCAAGAATAGAGAAGCAACTTTTGTAAAATGTTATGTGGAAGACAGATGACAGCCGATGGCCATGATGACAGACAGACAATGGAGAACTCATGAGGTTATTATGTCATCCTGGCCTTACAGCCAGATGACTTAATTATTATTAACAACATAAAACATGGTATGGTTTCAGGCTTACCAGTGGTGGTGAGTGGTCAGGACTGTTGTGAGTTTGACCCCACGTTTTCTGACAGCATCTACAACCTGGTGAGAGCAAAGTTGTCACTTCATGAAAGAGTTGCACAGTAGAAAAGACACAACAGTGCTGAAGCAACTTAGCATGCAAGACAATATCAATCATCTTATTTCCCCCCAACCTCACCCCCCAGCACCGGGCTTGCACATTAGCCACCAAGAGGGTGGCATACAGAACACCCCTGCGCACCCCAACCCAACACCCATCACTCCCAACCCTCCAACTAAATTAGAAAAAACACAACTGAAACCAACAGTTTCAGATCTGAGACCTTGTGGTGCTCATATTTAATAACTTTCTGACCCCATGTACACTACTGTCAGCAAATAAGTCACTAAACCAACATCATAATCAAGTTATCCTTAGTATAATAATGACAGACACACCTTCGCTGGCTCAGCTGGATCAACGATGGCTGCTTCGTTGGAGTCCAAATCAATGAGCAGGTACATATAGTTGTCACTGAGTGCTGGAAGAAGTTCAATGTTCATATTTGCTTGTTCCACCACAGATGATTTCCTCACTGGGCTGTGAAGAAGAGCAGCTGCTTGGGCTTGGACTTTCACAGACACTTCATAAAAGGACACAAGTCAGCATTTGACAGACTCCACCGTCAGAGTAACTTACAAACATTGTCACTCAGATCACCCCGGCCATTTTCAGAATTATAAAACAGCTCCTTTTGCAGGAGCTCAATGTAACATAAAACATTTAAGTTGACAATAACTGCATTTGATATTATTACATATTATCTTATCCATCCTGCTTATTCCAAAGTAAAGGTCAGAGGGGGCTGGAGCCTATCTCAGCAATCATAGGGTGTGAGGTGGGGTACACCCTGGTCAGGACGCCAGTCTGTCACAGGGCCACATATAGACAAACACATTCACACTCGCGCACACTACGGACAATTTAAAGTTTCCAATTCACCTAACCTGCATGTCTTTAGATGTGGGAGGAAACCCAGTGGGAACCCACGGGAACACGGGAAGAACATACAAACTCCACAAAGAATGGCCACAGGTAGGAATCGATCCCACAACCTTCTTGCTGTGAGGCAACAGTGCTAACCACAAAGCCACCATTTTTTCTTCAAATGCAATTCAAAATGTGAATGCACAGCAAAACACATTTGAAAAATGCACACATTTACATAAATAAAATTAAAATGTGTTCAAATTATTTAATATGTTGCACACTGATAGTGACCTAACCTCAACCTAATCTAAGTGGCCTCAAGTAAAAAAAAATTGTGGTTTTGGACTAAGTAATCATTTTGCATAAACTTTTACTTTTCCCCCACTTCCTCAGATGTAGTAGTTTTTTTTTTTGTTTTTTTTTTTTTTGGATCATCTGAGATATCTAAATTTTTAAATCTAATCTGATTTAAATATGTCACTGCTTGACACTGGTTTAAAAAGATTTAAACCCATTAAAAATTAAACCAGATATTAGATATAGCTGTTTTAAACAACTCTTAATCTGATTAAACCGGTTCTCAGTAATCAACTGGAACTCTTTGAAAACACGTTCGTTGTAGTAATACCAGTTTTAAAAACGCGTTATTACCTTTATCAGTCATCATAAATGAAGGCCGCGTATATGTAAAATTAAGACGTGCAATCCTCTAGCTGAGGCTAACAGGTGAGCTTGTAAATTAGCTTTTAGCATGTTGCACTAGACAGAAATCAGCGGACTTACCAAACTTAAAAGTTGTCGCGGTTCCAATCAGAGTGCAGGCACTCTTTACCAGAGACCTGAAGAACATAACAACTGTTTATCTCATCGATATGAACCAGAAAGTTACTTAAGGTCAGTTCCGCCTTTAACCGAACAGTCTCCACCAATCAACCGCGGGGAAGTAGATCGTGGGAAACCATGATTACGGATAAAGGATTTAGTTAGCACCTTAGCCACCACACGTAATTTTTAAAATAAAATGGTTTCTATAAAGATATTCTCCTCCGGTCACTGTTATAAGCCAAACAGTTTGTTGCGTTTAGGCTTTGTCCCTCTCTGCTTGCCGTACTTTAATAACCGTCTGTCAACAGCAGACTTCTCAAAACCCTGACACTGTGCAGCTTTTAAAGCCGTTTTAATTTAATTATGAGTTGTGAGTAAAGGTTTTATCTAACAAAATCAATATTTAAATCATTCTTTTTATTTCTTGTTTTTGTTTGTATATTTTTTTTATTTTTATTTTTTTAGATTGGGTAGTGTAGTTCTATGGAGGAATAAGAATGCCAAAATTAAATCAATAAATGGCATTAAATAATTACTTGAATGTGTCATTAATTAATTAAATGTCATTAATTAAATAAATACATCATTAAATAATTACTTAAATGTCACTAATTAATTTAAATGGAGACTAATTGCTTAAATGTGTCATTAATTAATTTAAATTGGAGAATAATTGCTTAAATGTGTCATTAATTAATTTAAATTGGAGGAGTAAAAGTGCCAAAATTAAACAAATAAATACATCAGGGGTGCCCAAGTTCGGTCCTCGAGATCTACCTTCCTGACACTTAGTTGTCTACCTGCTCCAACACACCTGAATCCAATGAAAGGCTCATTAAAAGCCTGCTAACAAGTCTTTCATTCGGTATTGATATTGGCGATACTGGGCCTGCATTTATTTGGATCAATACCAATATTCCCGGTATTGCCCACCTCTACTCCCTAGGCAGCTACTTCAGACCACAGCAATGGATCAGAGTAGATTAGCGTTAGCCCCGCCCACTGACTTTGATGGCCGAGTTTGACAGATAAAATTAATTCATGGTGCACTGCAACACAAGGACCATGAATAATTAATTAAATAGTGAAATAATTATATATGGTTTTGACCATGAAATAATTAAACAGTGAAATAATTATTTATGTATTTAATTTCAATTTTAATTAATTTATGGCACATTTAAGTAATTAATGACACATTTAAATAATTATTTGATGATGTATTTATTTAATTTAGCCACTTTTACTCATCCAATTTAAATTAATGAATGACAATTTTAAGTAATTATTCACAATTTAAATTAATTATCGACACATTTAATTAATTAATGACACATTTAAGTAATTCTTTAATGATGTATTTATTTAATTTATGACACATTTAATTTATTAATGACACATTTGAGTAATTATTTAATGACATTTATTTATTTAATTTTGGCACTCTTATTCCTCCATATTTTTCAATTATGCAGAGTTTCTATAATTTTAACTGAAAGTGCAGGAAATTAAATGAGAAAGTTTTGTGAATAATGGTATTTATTATTTGGCACATTTAGTTGATGTATTTCCTTTGTTCAGTGCTTGTCTGATTACGAGGGACTGATTAATGGTGATATCAGCGTCCGTTGTTCACTGTGTTGTTACGTAAATCTCTAATTTCTCCAAAAATATTAGTCCTATCAGTTTTGTGTTTTCACGATGTTCATCCTTGACCCAAAATACTCGTATGTAAGCATACCAAACAGTAAATGTCAGCTCTCCCCAGTTTCTCCGTGATCAAAGTTACACACACGTAGAGAGGCCACTTTGCTTTTAATATAAAAGATTCATTTGCAATCTACACAAAGCGTTCTAGTGAGTGCATAGCCTGCTGCAATGCAATGGTGTATTTTGAAGAGCCACAAATAACTTCCTCCATGTTCCATAAGCATGGCCTTGTCTGGCACCATTTCGCCATGATAAGCAAATCAGCCTTTATTGTGAACTTCAAGGTTAAGCGAGGTAAAAGTGCAAGCCCGGGTGACTTTGTATGCATGTTCAGTTGTAAGAATGGGTCACTCTGGCACCATTTAACCACTGAAAGTGATCAAAGTGTGAGTGACCTTGATTTAAACCTTCAAGGTCACTCAAAAATCCCATGGTATAGTTATAAAATCCCACAAATGACTTTCCTATTCATGTCTAACTATAACTCTTGGTCTTTCACCTTTGATTCAAACATTAAACCTTTGAAAAGCCCACCTCCACTCCCATCTTTTTGCACAGGGCCAAAAATTTGAACTTGCCGTGAAACTTTGACTTTTGACCCATCAGAATATCACAAGTTGCATTTACATGGACTTTTACATTCTAATAATGTGATTACAACCATAAGTTCTGATGAAGACACTGTCATGTAAACAACATTTTCTGATTACCTTTACTCAAATAAATTCAGTCATTGTAAGCAATAATATGACTAACACTTCAAGTATTCTGATCTTATTCTCAAGTGCGTTGTGGACAGGTCAATTAATCAGACTTGTTGCTCAGGTCATTTAATCAGACTTGTTCCTGTGACTTGTTTGACTTTTACCAGCATTTTGCAACATATGGGTCATAAGTGATGCAATGCAGATGTGAATCATTAATCAGTCTTTGCGCTGTAATATGTAAACAGGTATATGAATGGATCATTCTTCAAAAAACTCATGTAAGCATCAGGATTAAAATATGATATGACTCAGAATAACATCAATAACTGTATTATTGCTGTTCTTGTAAACAAAAATAATTGTTCTTTGCAGTACCGCTGTCACGTACTGTGACTACCCTCGTACGAGACGTATGCGATTGTTTTATACTCTGGTGCAGTAGGTGGCGCTAACGCACTTCCACTCCAATCTAAATGAGACGAGGAAGAAAAAGATCAACATTTTGTAGAGTTTTGAACGGATTAAATCAGTTCATTTTCTCATAATGACGATGCGAAACTTTTCACGTTTTTGGGAGTGGGGCCGTAAGATTATTTGTGTGGGTCGTAACTACGCTGAACACGCTCAAGAGCTGAAAAACGCCGTTCCTTCGGAGCCCGTGCTGTTCCTGAAGCCGCCCTCGGCTTATGTGACTGAGGGATCTCCGATCCGGATCCCGCTGTACTGCAGCAACCTGCACCACGAGGTGGAACTCGGTGTTGTCATCGGCACAGCGGGCACGTCCATCCCGCAGCACGCCGCCATGGACCATGTGGCCGGATACGCTCTGTGCTTGGACATGACGGCCCGTGACATCCAGGATGAGTGCAAGTCCAAAGGTCTGCCCTGGACCCTGGCTAAAGCCTTCAACACCTCCTGCCCGGTCAGCGAGTTCATTCCCAAAGAGCGGATCCCGGATCCGGCTCGGGTCCGGCTGTGGCTGAAAGTGAACGATCAGCTGCGGCAGAGCGGCTGCACCTCGCACATGATCTTCTCCATTCCCTATCTCATCAGCTACATCAGCGACTTCATCAGCCTGGAGGAGGGCGACCTCATCCTGACCGGGACTCCTGCAGGTGTCGCTGCCGTGAAGCAGCACGACGAGGTGCAGGCTGGCATCGATGACGTCATCACCATGACCTTTCAGGTGGACATACAGGAACGCTAAAGGAAACCAACAAACCAAAAAAAGGATCATCCCAAAGCACAAAATGTTCAATTAGTTTTTAATATTTTTTCAGATGCAATAATTTTGCCTTTCCAATAGAGGGCAGTCATAGTTTGATTATTTTTTTTTTAATTTTTGTAAATGTTTGTGATGTCATAAAAGAATTTAGGGATCACCTATCTCAGACTGCAAAAGGAACTGAAATCAAAGGAACAGAGGTGGATTTGGATCACTAACTGTGTGTGTGTGTGTGTGTGTGTGTGTGTGTGTGTGTGTGTGTGTGTGTGTGTGTGTGTGTGTGTGTGTGTGTGTGTGTGTGTGTGTGTGTGTGTGTGTGTGTGTGTGTGTGTGTGTGTGTGTTTATGGGCTATCAATGCAACATTTTAGCCCATAAACCAAATTTTGTGTTACAACTTTGACAACACGAGATGGATGGGTGGATGGATTTATTTGGTAAAATTTATATATGTAAAATACAGTACAATATATAAATACCACCGAGGATAACACATAAAGTATAAAGCACATTTCCAATGACAGTCTTCCACTTGTCAGTTACATAAAATTATTCGTTTACTTTAAAAAAATAAAATGTTTGTATGGCATTGATTGTATGTGCACCAAAGGTGGTGCAATTTTTGGATTAATGCTTTTTTCAAGGGCACTTCAACACTCAGCTGCAATTAGGGATTGAACCTGCTAACCATCTGGTTAGTGGGCAGCCAACTTTATAATATAATGTTTTCCAAGTGCATTAAATTAAAATTATGTGCAACAAAAATGAGTCAGATATATTGTTAATTAAAAGTATGTTTCGAGGGGAAAAACTTAATTCATCAAACTGGTTTTCAGTTATTTTTCTGTTGATGGACTGACTGCTTCAGCTTTAATATCAAATCTGTTTAAATGTATAAAATAGGGATCACAATGTCCCAGCACCAAAGGAAACCTCAAAAAATTGCTTGAATGCTGTCAGCATTGTCAAGAGTTTTTTTTTTTTTTTTTTTTTTTGCTTAATTTATCAGTCAAGTGGTTCAGAAATGTTGGTATGATGTTTTTTTTTACGGCACAAATGATCAGTTTGATTATTTTGATTTGGTGTTGAGTGATTTGTCCATTGCATTGCCTTAAATGCTAGTGAAGCTGATGTTTTTGCCACCAGGGCACCACATTTAATATGCATCATACTGAAATCATGATGAATTTTGCAGAAAGAATTTAACACCTTCAAACTCATGTTTAATTAAATATTTTCTTTCTTCTGTCAGTAAAGCCATTCTGGGGTCAATGTCATTTTGAGTGTCAACATACATTCCATCTTGTTTTTTTTTTTTTTTTTTTACAGCATCAGAATCAATGCCTTTTTTGTTTGTGTGCTATTGATTAAAACTGAATCAAACCAGGGGACGTTTGTGACAGTCACAGTCTGATATCATAGATCACTTTATTCAGATATTAAAATGTTACATTTTAGTCTCCCAGATCAGGTACTCATGAGAAACATGTTTTTCTTCATTATTTATTAAATTACCAGCTACTTAAGCAGTTAATCATTTAGGTTCTAGAATACTACTTTTTTTTTATTGCACATTCCAATTTCTTAAAGACAAAAGTGCCATTTTTCTTACTTGATTTCCAAATATGTTACAGTTCCCTGCAGTTTCCATGCTTGGGAAATGAAACAAATTAAATTAGGTTTTTTTTTTTAAATTATGTGTGTGTGTGTGTTTATATATATATATATATATATATATATACAACCCCTGGCAAAAATTATGGAATCACCGGCCTCGGAGGATGTTCATTCAGTTGTTTAATTTTGTAGAAAAAAAGCATCACAGACATGACACAAAACTAAAGTCATTTCAAATGGCAACTTTCTGGCTTTAAGAAACACTATAAGAAATCAAGAAAAAAAGATTGTGGCAGTCAGTAATGGTTACTTTTTTAGACCAAGCAGAGGAAAAAAATATGGAATCACTCAATTCTGAGGAAAAAATTAATCACCCTGTAAATTTTCATCCCCAAAACTAACACCTGCATCATATCAGATCTGCTTGTTAGTCTGCATCTAAAAAGGAGTGAACACACCTTGGAGAGCTGTTGCACCAAGTGGACTGACATGAATCGTGGCTCCAACACGAGAGATGTCAATTGAAACAAAGGAGAGGATTATCAAACTCTTAAAAGAGAGTAAATCATCACGCAATGTTGCAAAAGATGTTGGTTGTTCACAGTCAGCTGTGTCTAAACTCTGGACCAAATACAAACAACATGGGAAGGTTGTTAAAGGCAAACATACTGGTAGACCAAGGAAGACATCAAAGCGTCAAGACAGAAAACTTAAAGCAATATGTCTCAAAAATCGAAAAATGTACAACAAAACAAATGAGGAACGAATGGGAGGAAACTGGAGTCAACGTCTGTGACCGAACTGTAAGAAACCGCCTAAAGGAAATGGGATTTACATACAGAAAAGCTAAACGAAAGGCATCATTAACACCTAAACAGAAAAAAACAAGGTTACAATGGGCTAAGGAAAAGCAATTGTGGACTGTGGATGACTGGATGAAAGTCATATTCAGTGATGAATCTCGAATCTGCATTGGGCAAGGTGATGATGCTGGAACTTTTGTTTGGTGCCTTTCCAATGAGATTTATAAAGATGACTGCCTGAAGAGAACATGTAAATTTCCACAGTCATTGATGATATGGGCCTGCATGTCAGGTAAAGGCACTGGGGAGATGGCTGTCATTACATCATCAATAAATGCACAAGTTTACGTTGATATTTTGGACAATTGAAAGGATGTTTGGGGATGATGAAATCATTTTTCAAGATGATAATGCATCTTGCCATAGAGCAAAAACTGCAAAAACATTCCTTGCAAAAAGACACATAGGGTCAATGTCATGGCATAGGGTCAATGTCAACGAGCAGATCTGATTTGATGCAGGTGTTAATTTGGGGGATGAAAATTTACAGGGTGATTCCATAATTTTTTCCTCAGAATTGAGTGATTCCATATTTTTTTCCTCTGCTTGGTCTAAAAAAGTAACCGTTACTGACTGCCACAATCTTTTTTTCTTGATTTCTTATAGTGTTTCTTAAAGCCAGAAAGTTGCCATTTGAAATGACTTTAGTTTTGTGTCATGTCTGTGATCTGCTTTTTTTCTACAAAATTAAACAACTGAATGAACATCCTCTGAGGCCGGTGATTCCATAATTTTTGCCAGGGGTCGTATAATAAAACAAATAAAATGTGATTAGCATTTATTAAAGTAATATGAACTGTGGTGTGTTAGTTTTTCTTTCTTGCATTTCTTCAGTGTTTAACATCTGTTTTGGGTTCAGTTCTCGTACAAGCGTCTCAGGTTTCAGGATCAGTCAGGGTCCCCGTCAGCCTGACCCAGACCTGTCTGCTGCTGTAACCTGAGTCTGTGAACATCATCCTGCACCTGTAGGGGACGCCGTCTTCACAACCTGTGAGGCCCAAGTACTGCTCCTCAAGGGACTCCATGCTTATGCGTGTCCGCCTTTATGACACATTCAGTAAGATTTGCGTTGTGGGAAATGACTCCACCCCCACGTGTATCAGAACAGGGTCAGAACTGCTCCCAGGCTTTTTGTAATAATGTCTTCAAAGTTCAAACACAGCTCTGGTTTATTAGTTCTGGTTACGTGACACGGTATGTTGTCATCGAGTTGAAGTCTGAGAAAGTACTGTGACACTTATGAGGAGACTGCTGATGTCTCATTTGTGACGTACTGACTGAATCCTAAACAGGATTCGGAGAGACGCACGCCTCACTATAAATATATTTTTAAAAATGCTTCTTTTGACCTGTTGATCCCATTATTTAACATGCTAACCCAGATAACAATTGAGTAATCAGCAATAAAAAGTGCCTTTTCACATATGGCACCAAGTGGTGGTGATACTATATTAATACGGTTCTGCTTGGCATTCCATCAGTTCTGTCCAAAATTTAACCACTTTATTCTCCACAGCAACCTTGATTTAGTCAATATTAGATTAGATTAGATAGAACTTTATTGATCCCTTGAGAAGACTCCCTCAGGGAAATTGAGGTTCCAGCAGCATTGTATAGCAGCACACAGGGTAAGAAGCACACAGAATATCAAAAGGGAAAAAAGAAAAACAATTTGCAAATATAAATACAAATGCACAATAATACCAGACATACTGATCAATACTGGTTTACTGGCTGCTAGTGTTCCTCTCTATTACCAACAACAGAATTAATTAAATAGTTATGACCTTGAGTTTGACCTTTCAAAGTCAAAGGTCATTTCTAGTAGAAAGGTGATACTTAACTTCTTATTAATGTTTAATAATAACTATAAGTGTATCTGTAACCAAATGATCAGAATAATCTTTGTAAATATTACTCAGCGGCATGGTGGATTAGTGGTTAGCACTGTTACCACACAGCAAGACATGTCCTGGGATCGTTTCCCACCTGGGCCTTTCTGTGTGGAGTTTGTGTGTTCTCCCGATGTTTGTGTGGGTTCCATCTGGGTGCTCCAGCTTCCTCTAACTTCCAAAAACATGCAGGTTAGGGGAACAGGAAACTTTAAGGTGTGAATGTGTTGGTCTATCTCTATGTGGCCCTGCGATAGACTGGAGAACTGTCCAGGGTGTACAACACCTTTCACCTAAGAACTGCTGGGAAGCTGCAGCCCCCGTGACCCTTAACTGAAATAAGGGAGTATAGAAAATGAATAAATATCACTTACTCGTATATTAGCCTTGTAGACATGCTGGTGGTGTGATGTGATACCACATGCTTCTTGTAGAAAATAAAAAAATAGCCCCTTTTCAAGGAGATTTTCCTGAAATATCCTCTCCCCAAATCCATAAAAAAACTTTTTCTTTTTTGACAAGACATGGGGGTTTACACACTTCAGTGACAAACACTAATCAAAATAAATGTTGCTTTAAATGAACTATTAACTTATTTTCCTGAGTATATGTCACATCTGTCAAAAAATGCCTGTTGAAGAGGAAAAAAAATCATACACACACACACACATACGAGGGCTGTCCGTAAAGTAACGGTCCTTTTTATTTTTTTCAAAAACTATATGGATTTCATTCATATGTTTTTACGTCAGACATGCTTGAACCCTCGTGCGCATGCGTGAGTTTTTCCACGCCTGTCGGTGACGTCATTCGCCTGTGAGCACTCCTTGTGGGAGGAGTCGTCCAGCCCCTCGTCGGAATTCCTTTGTCTGAGACGTTGCTGAGAGACTGGCGCTTTGTTTGATCAAAATTTTTTCTAAACCTGTGAGACACATCGAAGTGGACACGGTTCGAAAAATTAAGCTGGTCTTCAGTGAAAATTTTAACAGCTGATGAGAGATTTTGAGGTGATTCTGTCGCTTTAAGGACTTTTCACGGTGCGAGACGTCGCGCTGCGCTCTCAGGCAGCGTCATCAGCCTGTTTCAAGCTTAAAACCTCCACATTTCAGGCTCTATTGATCCAGGACGTCGTGAGAGAACAGAGAAGTTTCAGAAGAAGTCGGTTTCAGCATTTTATCCGGATATTCCACTGTTAAAGGAGATTTTTTTTAATGAAAGACGTGCGGGCGGATTGCAGCGTCGGCTCGCAGCCGCCGCGACGCTCCGTCACAGGAAAAACACCTCTGTTGGAAGCCTTGAGGACAAGTTGGAACATCTCCAGCTGATAAACAATTTCTCATATACTCACTCCACTGAAAGCCATCAAAAGCCAACTGGATTTTAACAAATGGTTATCAACACAGAGGTGTTTTTCCTGTGCCGCCGCGCCGCGTCGGCTGCGTCCCGACGCGCGGACCCGTCCGCACGTCTTTCATTAAAAAATCTCCTTTAACAGTGGAATATCCGGATAAAATGCTGAAACCGACTTCTTCTGAAACGTCTCTGTTCTCTCACGACGTCCTGGATCAATAGAGCCTGAAATGTGGAGGTTTTAAGCTTGAAACAGGCTGATGACGCTGCCTGAGAGCGCAGCGCGACGTCTCGCACCGTGAAAAGTCCTTAAAGCGACAGAATCACCTCAAATCTCTCATCAGCTGTTAAAATTTTCACTGAAAACCAGCTTAATTTTTCGAACCGTGTCCACTTCGATGTGTCTCACAGGTTTAGAAAAAATTTTGATCAAACAAAGCGCCAGTCTCTCAGCAACTTCTCAGACAAAGGAATTCCGACGAGGGGCTGGACGACTCCCCCCACAAGGAGTGCTCACAGGCGAATGACGTCACCGACAGGCGTGGAAAAACTCACGCATGCGCACGAGGGTTCAAGCATGTCTGACGTAAAAACATATGAATGAAATCCATATAGTTTTTGAAAAAATAAAAAGGACCGTTACTTTATTGACAGCCCTTGTTGTGTGGGCCGCTGAAGAGGAGGTACTGCTGGCCCACCACCATCAGAGGGCGCCCTGCCTGGAGTGCGGGCTCCAGGCACCAGAGGGCGCTGCCGCCTTATGGGAGCAGCCTGGGTGACAGCTGTCACCCATCACCGGACACAGCTGTTCCACTCAGCACAGAGGTATATCAGGAGGACGGCGTCTCCACCTCAGTGCCGAGATATCGCCTTTAGACAAAGGTAACGTTCTCTGCATTTATATTCTGACTAAATAGCTAACAGATTTGTTAAACCTTTTCAGGACAGCTGAATTGCTTAGATAAGTACTCACCTGCCTGTCATACTGTAACTGGAGGTGGAGGCGGCTTCTCCCCTCTCCGTTGCTGGGTGCTGTCGCATCCACGCCTGTGTTGTTGCTCTCTCCCGCCAGCAGTACCGGATCCGACGAGCGGAGGCAGTGGCCACCTGGGCCTCCAGTATTTCCAGGGTTCGGTGGCAGAGGAGATCTGGGTGGTTTCGGTTCGACTGAGACGGACGTCTCCTACCTTCGAGCCTGCCCACACGACACCAGCGGATTCGACCCCAAATTGTGATTGTTGTATTCATTGTGCTCGTTTCACAATAGTAAACCTTGTTATTTACCTTCCTCCATTGTCCGTTCATTGCGCCCCCTGTTGTGGGTCCGTGTTCCTACACTTTCACAACAGGATATCTCGGGCAGCGTCATGGACCCCGAGGGGCGTCAACCGGCTGTTGAACGGCCAATGGAAGACCAAGGCGCGTCGGCGGCTTCGGGAGGGGTAATCGGTGAGTTGCAGCGGATCCTCACCGCTTTCACCTCTCGGATCGATTTAATGACCGAGCAGCACGTTCTCCTAAACCGCAGGGTGGAGGCTCTCGCCGCACAAGTGGAGGCGCGCCCTTCGGGCGCCGCTGCGGCTCTCCCTCCCGAGGACCCTGCGCGTGAAAGTGACGTTCCACTGGTCGTTCAACGGTCCCTTCCTCCGTCCCCAGAAGCATACATAAGCCCTCCAGAACCGTACGGAGGCTGTGTGGAGACGTGCGCGGATTTTCTGATGCAGTGTTCGCTCGTCTTCGCACAGCGTCCCGTGATGTACGCGACTGATGCTAGCAAAGTAGCTTATGTAATAAACCTGCTTCGCGGGGAGGCACGCGCTTGGGCTACCGCGCTCTGGGAGCAGAACTCACGGCTCCTTCATACATACGTTGGGTTTGTACGGGAGCTCAGAACGGTGTTCGACCATCCCAACAGAGGAGAGTCCGCTTCAACCGCGCTACTGTCAATGAGACAGGGGCGTCGGAGCGCAGCTGCCTATGCAGTCGCCTTCCGCATCGCGGCGGCGAGATCCGGCTGGAATAGCACTGCCCTCCGCGCCGCCTTTGTAAACGGACTGTCATTGGTCCTAAAAGAGCACCTGGTGGCGAAGGACGAACCGCGGGACTTAGACGGGCTCATCGATCTGGTCATATGACTCGACAACCGGTTAGAAGAACGCCGTCGGGAACGAGGCGAAGGACGTGGCCAGGCACGCGTCGTCCCTCTCCCTTCCGGTGCCGATCGAGCTCCGCCTTCCCCACGCTCCACAGCCCCTGCGCTCCGTGGGGTCACAGCTCCCCCTACTGACGAAGCTAGGGACACGAGTAGGGCAACATTTAGGGCACCAGATGCACAGAGGAGATGGACCCACGGAGCGTGTCTTGTTTGTGGTTCCATAGAGCACCATGTGAGAGACTGCCCCGAGCGGCCAAACGCCAAACGCCCGCCCCTAGAGACTGGGCCAGGGGTGGGCCAAAACATTCACGTGGGACACACCCACATTGCTACACGACTCCCAGTCACGATCCTGTTTGAGGATTCAACCCTGAAGGCCCCAGCACTGGTGGACACGGGCTCTGAGGGGAATCTGCTTGACAGTAGATGGGCCAGGGAGATAGGGCTCCCTCTGGTGGCTCTTACCTCGCCTGTGCAGGTTCGGGCGCTAGATGGCTCCCTACTCCCACCAATCACGCATAAGACACCTCCAGTAACTCTGGTGGTGTCAGGTAACCACCCGGAGGTGATCGAGTTCTTTGTGACTCAGGCCACCTCCCGTGTGGTTTTGGGTTTTCCCTGGATGCTGAAGCACAATCCCCGGATCGATTGGCCGTCCGGGGTAGTGGTTCAGTGGAGCGAAACCTGCCATCGGGAGTGTCTAGGTTCCTCGGTTCCTCCCGGCTCCCAAGCTAAGGAGGAGGTCCGAGTCCCGCCCAATCTGAAGGCGGTGCCGGCGGAGTACCATGACCTCGCTGACGTGTTCAGCAAGGATCTGGCTCTCACGCTTCCTCCCCACCGTCCTTATGATTGTGCCATTGATTTGGTTCCAGGCTGTGAGTACCCGTCCAGTAGGCTGTACAACCTCTCACGGCCGGAGTGTGAATCAATGGAGACCTACATCCGGGACTCATTAGCTGCCGGGTTGATCCGGAATTCCACCTCTCCGATGGGTGCTGGTTTCTTTTTTGTGGGTAAAAAAGACGGCGGGCTTCGTCCATGCATTGATTACAGGGGGTTGAACGAAATCACGGTTCGCAACCGATACCCGTTGCCCTTGTTGGATTCGGTGTTCACCCCCTTGCATGGAGCCAAAATTTTCACCAAGCTGGATCTTAGGAATGCGTATCATTTGTTCGGGTCCGGAAGGGAGACGAATGGAAGACGGCATTCAACACCCCCTTAGGTCATTTTGAGTACCTGGTCATGCCGTTCGGTCTCACTAATGCTCCCGCGACTTTCCAAGCGTTGGTAAACGATGTCTTGCGGGACTTCCTGCACCGGTTCGTCTTCGTATATCTAGACGATATACTCATCTTTTCCCCGGATCCTGAGACACATGTCCGGCATGTCCGTCAGGTCCTGCAGCGGTTGTTGGAGAACCGCCTGTTTGTGAAGGGCGAGAAGTGTGAATTCCACCGCACTTCTTTGTTCTTCCTGGGGTTCATCATCTCCTCCAACTCCGTCGCCCCTGATCCGGCCAAGGTTGCGGCGGTGAGAGACTGGCCCCAACCAACAAGCCGTAGGAAGCTGCAACAGTTCCTCGGCTTTGCTAATTTCTACAGGAGGTTTATTAAGGGCTACAGTCAGGTAGTTAGCCCCCTGACAGCCCTGACCTCCCCAAAAGTCCCCTTCACCTGGTCGGATCGGTGCGAAGCCGCGTTCAAGGAGTTGAAACGGCGCTTCTCGTCTGCACCAGTTCTGGTGCAGCCCGATCCTAGCCGCCAGTTAGTGGTTGAAGTGGATGCCTCGGACTCAGGGATAGGAGCGGTGCTCTCCCAGAGCGGGAAGACCGATAAGGTCCTTCACCCGTGTGCCTATTTTTCCCGCAGGTTGACCCCCGCTGAACGGAACTATGACGTCGGCAATCGGGAACTCCTTGCTGTGAAAGAGGCCCTCGAAGAGTGGAGACATCTGTTGGAGGGAACAGCCGTGCCATTCACGGTTTTCACTGACCATCGGAACCTGGAGTACATCAGGACCGCCAAGCGGCTGAACCCCAGGCAAGCCCGCTGGTCACTGTTCTTTGGCCGTTTTGACTTCCCGGATCACCTACCGTCCCGGGACCAAGAATCAAAGATCGGATGCATTGTCCCGGGTGCACGAAGACGAAGTCAAAACGGAACCGTCGGATCCCCCGGATCCCATCATCCCGGAGTCCGCTATCGTGGCCGCCCTCACCTGGGACGTAGAGAAGACCGTCCGGGAGGCCCTGACCCGTGACCCGGACCCCGGAAACGGACCAAAGGACAGACTATACGTCCCACCAGAGGCTAGGGCTGCAGTCCTGGACTTCTGTCACGGTTCTAAACTCTCCTGTCACCCTGGGGTGCGAAGGACCGTGACAGTCGTCCGGCAACGCTTCTGGTGGGCATCCCTGGAGGCCGACGTCCGGGACTACGTCCAGGCCTGTACCACCTGCGCCAGGGGCAAGGCCGACCATAGAAAGACCTCAGGGCAGCTACAGCCACTGCCCGTGCCTCATCGCCCCTGGTCCCACATCGGCCTGGACTTTGTCACGGGTCTCCCGCCGTCCCAGGGACACACCGTCGTCTTCACGATAGTGGACCGTTTCTCCAAGGCGGCCCACTTCGTGGCCCTCCCGAAGCTCCCAACGGCCCAGAAGACGGCGGACCTCCTGGTCCACCACGTCGTCCGTCTGCATGGCATACCATCAGACATCGTCTCCGATCGCGGTCCCCAGTTCACCTCGCACGTCTGGAGGAGCTTCTGCCGGGAACTGGGGGCCACGGTCAGCCTCTCGTCTGGGTACCACCCCCAGACCAACGGGCAGGCAGAGCGGGCGAATCAGGAACTGGAGCAGACACTTCGCTGTGTGACAGCCGCGCACCCGACGGCCTGGAGTACCCACCTGGCCTGGATCGAGTACGCCCATAACAGCCAAGTGTCATCTGCCACCGGCCTCTCCCCGTTTGAGGTGTGCTTGGGGTATCAGCCCCCCTTGTTTCCGGTGGTTGAGGGAGAGGTCGGTGTGCCCTCGGTCCAGGCCCACCTACGGAAGTGCCGTCGGGTGTGGCGTGCCGCCCGCTCTGCCTTGTTGAAGGCCCGGACGAGGGCGAAGACACATGCAGACCGGCGGCGGGCCCCGGCCCCCAAGTATCGTCCTGGGCAGGAGGTCTGGTTGTCTACCAAGGACATTCCTCTGCAGGTAGACTCGCCGAAACTTCAGGAACGGTACATCGGACCTTACAAGATCCTCAAGGTCATCAACCCCGCCGCAGTGAGGCTCCAGCTTCCGGCCTCACTGCGGATCCATCCAGTTTTTCATGTTTCCCGGATCAAGCCCCTTCACACCTCACCCCTCTGCACCCCGGGTCCGGCGCCGCCTCCTGCCCGGATCATCGACGGGGAACCGGCTTGGACTGTACGCCGGCTCCTTGATGTCCGTCGGATGGGCCGGGGTTTTCAATACCTGGTGGACTGGGAGGGGTACGGTCCCGAGGAACGCTCCTGGGTGAAGAAGGGCTTCATCCTGGACCCAGCCCTCCTGGCCGACTTCTACCGTCGCCATCCGGACAAGCCCGGCCGTGCGCCAGGAGGCGCCCGTTGAGGGGGGGGGTCCTGTTGTGTGGGCCGCTGAAGAGGAGGTACTGCTGGCCCACCACCATCAGAGGGCGCCCTGCCTGGAGTGCGGGCTCCAGGCACCAGAGGGCGCTGCCGCCTTATGGGAGCAGCCTGGGTGACAGCTGTCACCCATCACCGGACACAGCTGTTCCACTCAGCACAGAGGTATATCAGGAGGACGGCGTCTCCACCTCAGTGCCGAGATATCGCCTTTAGACGAAGGTAACATTCTCTGCATTTATATTCTGACTAAATAGCTAACAGATTTGTTAAACCTTTTCAGGACAGCTGAATTGCTTAGATAAGTACTCACCTGCCTGTCATACTGTAACTGGAGGTGGAGGCGGCTTCTCCCCTCTCCGTTGCTGGGTGCTGTCGCATCCACGCCTGTGTTGTTGCTCTCTCCCGCCAGCAGTACCGGATCCGACGAGCGGAGGCAGTGGCCACCTGGGAATTCGGGACTTGGCGGTTCCAGTATTTCCAGGGTTCGGTGGCAGAGGAGATCTGGGTGGTTTCGGTTCGACTGAGACGGACGTCTCCTACCTTCGAGCCTGCCCACACGACACCAGCGGATTCGACCCCAAATTGTGATTGTTGTATTCATTGTGCTCGTTTCACAATAGTAAACCTTGTTATTCACCTTCCTCCATTGTCCGTTCATTGCGCCCCCTGTTGTGGGTCCGTGTTCGTACACTTTCACAACAGCCCTCGTATAGATAGATAGATAGAAAAAGTCCCTTCGGCTGCTCCCTTGTTTGCACTCGAGGTCGTCACAGCAAATCCAAGGTGGATCTGCATGTTGAATTGGCACAGGTTTTACGCCGGATGCCCTTCCTGACGCAACTCCACATTACATGGAGGAATGTGGCAGGGGTGGGATTTGAATAGATATATATACTCAACAAAATATAAACGCAACACTTTTGGTTTTGCTCCCATTTTGTATGAGATGAACTCAAACATCTAAAACTTTTTCCACATACACAATATCACCATTTCCCTCAAATATTGTTCACAAACCAGTCTAAATCTGTGATAGTGAGCACTTCTCCTTTGCTGAGATAATCCATCCCACCTCACAGGTGTGCCATATCAAGATGCTGATTAGACACCATGATTAGTGCACAGGTGTGCCTTAGACTGCCCACAATAAAAGGCCACTCTGAAAGATGCAGTTTTATCACACAGCACAATGCCACAGATGTCACAAGATTTGAGGGAGCGTGCAATTGGCATGCTGACAGCAGGAATGTCAACCAGAGCTGTTGCTCGTGTATTGAATGTTCATTTCTCTACCATAAGCCGTCTCCAAAGGCGTTTCAGAGAATTTTGCAGTACATCCAACCAGCCTCACAACCGCAGACCACGTGTAACCACACCAACCCAGGACCTCCACATCCAGCATGTTCAACTCCAAGATCGTCTGAGACCAGCCACTCGGACAGCTGCTGGAACAATCGGTTTGCATAACCAAAGAATTTCTGCACAAACTGTCAGAAACCGTCTCAGGGAAGCTCATCTGCATGCACGTCGTCTTCATTGGGGTCTCGACCTGACTCCAGTTCGTCATCATAACCGACTTTAGTGGGCAAATGCTCACATTCGCTGGCATTTGGCACATTGGAGCGGTGTTCTCTTCACGGATGATGCAAAGGAGATGTGTTGCACTGCATGAGGCAAATGGTGGTCACACCAGATACTGACTGGTATCCCCCCCCATGAAACAAAACTGCACCTTTCAGAGTGGCCTTTTATTGTGGACAGTCTAAGGCACAGCTGTGCACTAATCATGGTGTCTAATCAGCATCTTGATATGGCACACCTGTGAGGTGGGATGGATTATCTCAGCAAAGGAGAAGTGCTCACTATCACAGATTTAGACTGGTTTGTGAACAATATTTGAGGGAAATGGTGATATTGTGTATGTGGAAAAAGTTTTAGATCTTTGAGTTCATCTCATACAAAATGGGAGCAAAACCAAAAGTGTTGCGTTTATATTTTTGTTGAGTGTAGATATAAATATAGATATCATATTAATCTCTCTCTCTCTCTCTCTCTCTCTCTCTCTCTCTCTCTCTCTCTCTCTCTCTCTCTCTCTCTCTCTCTATATATATATATATATATATATATATATATATATATATATATATATATATATATATATATATAGAGCTCCTTTTTCTGTGTTATGAGTTCTAATTTTGGATTTTTGCGCATTGTTCAAATTCAAATTTATTTATATAGCACATTTAAAACACAGCTGCAGCTGACCAAAGTGCTTCACAATAATAGCAATACAAAAGTGTAAAATATTAACAAAGGAAAAGAATAAAAATAAATAAATAAAACATCTAAAAAATACAGAGCAAAATAGCAGAGCAAAGCATACACCACTTAGCCAGTGTTGAAAGTCAGGGAGAAGAGATGAGTTTTCAGTCTGGACTTAAACTGTCCCACCGACTCTGAGGACCTGACAGTCAGCGGAAGATTGTTCCAGAGTCGTGGTGCTGCAACAGAAAAGGCTCTATCACCTCTGGATTTAAGCCTGGCTTTAGGAACAGCCAGGAGAAGCTGGTCAGCTGACCTCAGAGCCCGACGTGGAGTGTACAGCTGCAAGAGCTCACTCAGATACACTGGGCCTATACAGTGCAGACACTTAAACACAATCAGTAAAACTTTATATTTAGCACGAAAGCCGACAGGGAGCCAGTGTAAGGTGCAGAGCACAGGGGTGATGTGCTCATGCTTCTTTGTTTTAGTCAAAAGGCAGGCTGCAGTAGGGAGCGCTGGTCCAGCCCAACTTAGAGAGCATTACAATAATCCAGATGTGATGTTATAAATGCATGGATAGCTCTTTCAAAATCAACTCGAGTAAAATAAGATTTAATCTTGGAAAGAGTCCTCAGCTGAAAATAGCTGGCCCTGATGACAGAGCTGATGTGCTTATGAAATCTGAACAATGGGTCAACTATCACCCCTAGATTTTTTACAAAAGGGCAGCAAAAAGTGGACAGAGGACCAATAGCACTGTCTTGTCCTTATAGAGGGTTACTTTGCCTGAACACTAAAATCTCAGTTTTATTTTTATTAAGATTCAGAAAATTAGCTCTCATCCTGTTGGGAAGGTGTCGTAACACGGACCCGCAACAGGGGGCGCAAATGAACGGACAATGGATAAGACAAAGAGTAACAATTTAATGTTGTGAAACGCACAACTGGATACAGACAAAAATATATAATGCCAATTAAACACAAGGTGACGTGCGGGCAGACTCGAAGATAGGAGACCTCTGGCGATCGAAGAGCCGGGACCCACACAGCTTCCACCACCAACGGCCTGAAGAACACCGGAGCCGCCAAGTCCTGAGTCCCCAGGTGGTCACCGTCTTCTGTTGCAGACCCTGGTACTGCTGGCAGAAGATGAAAACAGTTAATGGTGAGTGTGTATCCACACACCCAGTAATCCTTCACCCACAGGTCTTCAGGGAGGGAAAACCTCCACCTCCGATACAGAATCACCCGTGCAGCTCCTGACAGTAGCTCCTTGGATGGAGTGAGAGGCGAAGACGTCGCAGACTCTCACTGCACGCCAATCCAATTATGACAGACTTCAGGAATACGGCTGCACACAGAACAATAATTAGTCTCACAAAGTATGACTTGCAGAGAATTACCTTGAACAGTAGCTGATTTCTCGGCGAGGAGGTGGAGTAATAATCCGGCTTTTGTAGGGAAGGTGGTGATTGGTGACAGCTGGTGTAAATGAGTGACAGCTGTCACTCTCTGTTGTCTCGGCGCCCTCTCATGCTTGAAGCCCGCACTCCAAGCAGGGCGCCGACTGGTGGTGGTGGGCCAGCAGTACCTCCTCTTCAGCGGCCCACACAACACATCCAGACTTGTACATCATTCAGACAGTCCTGTAGTATTTTTACAGCAGCCTGGGTATCACAGGAAATTACAGGAAGGTAAATCTGAATGTCGTCTGCAAAACAATGAAAACAGACTTTGTGCTTTTTAAAAACAGACCCAAGAGGGAACATGTACAAAGCAAAGAGAAGTGGTGCTAAAATTGAGCCCTGGGGCACGCCATATTTAAGAGGAGACACAGAGGAAGAGTACTGTCCTACATTAACAGAAAAACTTCTGTTGGAAAGATAGGACCGAAACCAATTTAGCGCAGAACCCTTAATACCTATGTGCGTCTCGAGGCGAGTCACAAGGACACTGTGGTCCACTGTGTCAAAGGCTGCAGATAAATCTAAAAGCAGAAGAACTGCAGAATTCCCAGCATCAACAGTTAAAAGAAGGTCATTAAAAACTTTTAAAAGGGCTGTTTCAGTGCTGTGTCTTAATTTAAAACCAGATTGAAACTTCTCCCCTACTTTATTAAGATCCAGATAAGCCTGCAGTTGGTCATAGACAGCATTGTTGTAATGTATTTTTTTATTCCTGCCATTTATTCTTTAATTATTGGAGTTTATTTTGTTTAGTGCTTTGATTCTCGGGAAAGGTCTACATAAATAGTTATTATAATAACTATTATTAATAACAAACTTGTGAATTTTCTGTATGTTAGTCACTCTGGGGTATAAGTCACGGGCCTCTCAAACTAGTAAAAAAACAAACAAACAAACCAAAAAACAAAAACAAAAAAAACAAACAAACAAAAACAAAAACCATGACTTATACTCCAGAAAATATGGTATATGCTTTTGTACTTTTAATTTTAATTGGACAAAATATTACAATATTAGGACTCAGAAAGCCAGGCTGTGCAGCACACAGACTGTGCAGCAAGATGCTGTCTTGGAATACTGACATAAAAAAAAAAGTTTTTATTATTATTATTGAGCAGAATAAATTCTATATATAAAATATTCCTTTATTCTGTTTTCATGGATTCACAAAATCCTTACAAAAAGCACCAATTTCTCTGTGAAAATCAGAATGCAGCTGACCCTCAATCATTTTACTAAAATTAGTCCAAATGAGAGCAAAATTTTATATTTTGGACATATCCTCTAAGACTGAAAACAATACCCTGTGTAAATATTAAGTTAAGCAATCCTTTCATTGACCTTGACCTTTTCTGTTCTGACCACCAAATAAAGAGAATTTGTGAAGGTGAGCAATCCATCTGACATATGTAAATACTAAATTTGGTAACAGTTGGTTGTATGCAACACTTGTTATCGTGCTCACAAGCAATTTTTGGCAAATCAATCAATCAATCAATCAATTTTTTTTTTATATAGCGCCAAATCACAACAAACAGTTGCCCCAAGGCGCTTGAACAGAGCCCCAAGTCAACAAATGTTCATATCATGCAAAATCTTTTTTTTTTTTTTTTTTTTTTTTTAGCTCCCGTTTAAATACACATATTGCTGAGATTTTTTGTTTTACATACCCAAGACTCAACTTTCAAAGGTTCCAGCAAACACGAGGAGTCAAACCTGCGACTGTGCACCACCTCACTCCGCCGCCTGCATCCTCACAAGTGTGAAATTCAAAATTTGTGTGCATACCAGCCAACGTTCAGCTTTAATTTTACTGAATGACGAACTAACATGTGCAAATGCTTTATGACTTGGCCATGAGCATGCATGTACTCAGAAAATGACCATTCGTGATGTCTCATATTGCGTGTTGTACTGTGTGGTGTGGCCTTTTTTGGCAAAATCACAAACTTTGGAAGGAGTGAGTCACACAGGAAGCACATCAAACACACACTCCCACATGACAGAGAAATGGATTTTACCTTGGGTTTGGACAGGCCCACAGTCTACAGGAAAGTGTACATGTGCAGAGCTACACGTGAACTCTAATGACATCACATGAACCACATTGTTGACAATACTGGATTGGTTGTCCTTTGCATGTAAACAACTTTCCCACATAATAAATTAATATGTCACACAGAGTGTGTGCATGAGTGGGTTTAGGTTCAACAAAGTGATGGATCAAAAGGAGAACAAATTTATGACTTTTTTATATATAGGTGTGTCAAATCGAAATTACACTGTGGGTCTGTGATTCATTTTTACCGAGTTTTGAGAACGAAAAATTAAAAGCAGGAAGGCACTCAGGAAGTGCCACACATTAAGAGTGACTGACTGCGTGGTAACATTTTAACACTAAAAATGAAAGTGGGACCTTTACAGAAGAGTATTTTAAGGGAAAGAAGCAGCGTTCACAAATTTAAAGAGGAACTATGCAACATTTTTACCTTCATTTTACAGTTTGGGAGTAATCACTAAACGAATTGTTTTGGGGAGAATGGAGGCTCTGTTTCTCCACCAAGCATCTTGTCATGGAAAACCAGCCTTGCAACCTTGCAGCTTTAGGAATGCCAACCCAGTGTCCTTTGAACGAAAGTCTTGGGTCTCGCGATAAACACAAACTGCATTACAGCACATACATGCCCCTATCGAGGCACCGATTCACTAGCAGCTTTAAGAACAAGCCAACAAAGGCTTTATTTCTTACATGCTCACCACCATTGCAGAGTCAACAAAAAAGCAAAAAACAACAACAAAAAACAAATGCTGTCCAAGGAAGACTGGAAGAGAAAGAGAGTGTGTGATCGAGCGAGGTGGTCGCACGTGGGTCAACCTCATTTGGGCTTTCTTGGAATAGTGAGAGCTGAAAGATAAAGAAGAGTGCAATAAGAAGCATGAGATAAACAGTTTATCTCATGCTTCTCATTGCACATTTATCATAAACTCTATGTATTTCTGTGTATTGTCACTTTCTTGACATGGTTCCATGGATCTATGGCTGGCAGTTAGTTTTTATGACAGTTGTGCCATGTGTACTCCTGCGCTGTAGGGGGCTTCTGTAGAGAAGAATGTGACAAAAAAAGACTAAACAGCAAAAAAAAAAAAAAAAAAATTGATCAGAGTTGCATAGGTCCTCTTTAAATAGTTCAAATCAGTCAGATTAGTCCAGGCAGTGGAAATGTTCAAGTCCTAAAAGTGTTCTGTTCATCTTACTGTGCTGAAGTGCGAGCGGGGGGGGGAGTTGTTTCACCAAACTACAAAAAACATCATGTTTGTCTGTCCATTTGTTCCTCTACTCCTCCCAAGTCTTTTGGCCGATTTCTATCAAATGTAAAATGTGGATGAACACTGACCCCAGAAATGCCCTTAAAAGGTTAGTTTCTGCAAAGCTCAAGGTCACTGGGGTCAAAGGTCAAAATATTTGTGTTTCACACACACATGTGGAGGTGGGTCCTGTAATTGCCCGGGCGGATTTAAATTAGCCAACGGTTAATCCTTGGGGCCAAGGTCATGTCTGTTTTGTGTTTGTTGGTCAACTCCTCCCAGGTCATTTTGATTTGGTCACATTTGATTTTAACCCAATTTAGACCAAGTATAGCTCATACGTAGGTGCATTCCAGAATTGCCCTTGCAAGTTCACCCAGAGATCAATCATTTGGATGAAGGTCAAAGTCACTAGGGTCAAACTTCAGATTGTTGTAGCCTTTACAGTCTTCATGCCCACTGGTACTGTTACTGATATTGTATCATTTTAAAAAGTTGTCTGAGATCTATCTTTGAATACATCTCAAATTCTAATCAAGTTAGAAGAAAACAAACTACTGATTTAAAATTTTAATTTAGTTGGTGTAGAAACAAACAAACAACAAAAATACAGAATTTTTGAGGAGGTAGTGGAACATGCTCTCCAATACCAATACTAAGTATTGGTATCAAGGATATATGTGCTATATACAAATCATCTTTTCAGTTTCAGAAACATGATAAAATATTGTGATATATATTCAGATAGCTGTATTGTAATTTTATTGGATGTTTATAACTGTATAGCTTGGGGTATAGACAAGAATTTATGGGGTGGGGGGCACTGATATTGTCATCTGTCAGGCTTTTTTAAACAGTAAGAACTTTTTAAAATATTTTATTTACTGCTTTGAGCATTTCTGAAGAGTAATCACATTATGGAGCAGTTAATTTACTGAGTCTTTGAAAATAATCATTTTCTGAAGCAGCTGGTTCATTTAGTGTTTTAGAGTGATGTGAGACAGTTTCATGAAGCAACAGTGTCATTTACTGTTTTGAGCATTGTCAAGCAGCAAATTTCTTTCTGAAGTCGATGGTCCTTTGTTTGTTTGTTTGTTTTTTTTAGCATTTTGAGATCAACAAAGTGATTGTTTCAACTGGTTCCATTTCCAGAAGTTTTGTTTCTTCTATCACAAACTCACAATGTACCCATCCAAAGCGAAACACTTACAGCTTGTTTTAGAAATGTGGAATTCTACTCTGTGTCGGTTCATTCTCAGTATTAACATAGACCCATCAGAGGCACAAGCAAACAAGCAAAAAAAAAAAAGGTGTTTCTAAAAATCAGATGCATCATGCAAATCATCGCATCAATAAAAACACAAGTTCCATATCCATTTTCTTATTTAACTTTTCCTCACTCCCTTTCTAATTTCTCCTCCTGTCTGTATTTCCAGTTCTGCTTTTCAATCAAGAATTCTCTATTCCATTTGACTGGCTGCTGATTAAACTATATGGCTATTTCAAACTCCATCCATGAATTAAAATATGTTCTGGAAGACGATGGATTACTGCATTCTCTTTTATCATTTTTGACTTCATCCCGAAGTCACAGGTGCATTTAACGCATGTTCTGTGACTCCCACATCCTGCCGACAATGCCAGTTGTGACCGTAGGACCTTTGTCCTACGGACGGCGGTGGGATGGAACCCCGGATTGCTCGAAATAAAGACCAGAATTTTACCAGGTCAGCCAAAGGGGAATTCCCTGTTAGCCAAGCAAGCGGGGAACGTCTTTTCAATCCGGACTTCATCTTGTTACATATCTCCCCACCATTTTTGACTTCGTCCCAAAGTCACAGGTGCATTTAAGCATGTTCTGTGACTACCCACATCCTGCCAACAACACCAATTGGCCGACAACGCCAATTGTGACCGTAGGACCTTTGTCGTTGGGACGGCGGTGGGATCGAACCCCGGACTGCTCGCACTAAAGACCAGAACTCTACCAGGTCAGCCAAAGGGGAATTCCCCATTAGCCAAGCTAGCAGAAACGTCTTTTCAATCCAGACTTCATCTTGCTACACATAAGTACATACATTTGATTCGTATTATGTCCAGAATAATACGTGATAACGTCGACGGCAGGATATTAACTACCAGCCTTATTTGGCCCCTGGGCTGCCAGTTTCAAACCCCTTGTTTCAAGAGTTTCCATTCACTTGGCAGCAGTGGCTGACCTGGCAGCTTGTTCACTATGTACTCTTCTATAAAATTTGATTGTTGAAGTTTTCCAATCAGTGCCCAATAACAGTAACATTAAGTGCTGTTTTTAAAGACTGTAGTGGTAGAAACGACCAAAAAAACAAGGTTATAAAATCAGACTGTAAAAGATCTTAATCCTTCAAAGGATTAGAAATTTGAGTGCATAGTACTATTTGAAACATCACGCTAACTTATATTACTGTGTCATTAATTAAAGCTGGAGTCAGTGCTTTAAATCCTAAACCACAGAACAGACCCTGAATGGAAGGAGACTGTGGCGCAAGTGGAAAATGTGCACAGTCTTCAGTATGAACTGTCTTCTGCTCAAAGTGGAACCGCTTTGAAAGCATGATCATAGCTTTTTATCTGTGTAGAAATCAGCTTAATTTCCACAAGCACAGCCCCGCTTAGTTCAGTTCTGATTAAGCCGCCACATGCACCGTTATTCCCAAAAAAAGGGTCACAGCACCAAACAGACATCCCTCATTATCACGCCTAATCTCACACAGACACGGCGGTCTGTGACTCAGTCCACACTGGCTGATTTTCACTCATGCAAACAAATCCAAATCAGAGTCGGAACTAGTGGATTGATGCTTCACATTATGGGCTCAAATCATTAGATGCTGCATGACAGCCAGCGGTGAGCAAATCACTGTCCTCATAAGAAGTGAACATTTTTGAGTTGTAACACAATTCTGTGTCCCCAACAAACTGGATATGAGGAGGAAGATGTGTCGGTCCTGTGGCTTTGGGATCTCAGTTTGAGTTGGAACTGTTTTACTGAGGCTTGGGCTCAATGTCAAGAAGAATTAAAGGAGTCATGCGGATTAAAATGGGTTTCTTTCTCATTTTTATAGATATAAAGGGCTTGGTTTTAAGTTGAACATACTCAAAGTTCCACAATTCTATGTTGGGTGTGCAGAAACCTCCTCAATATTGTGTATCTAGCTTCTTTGTTGCCTTTGGATGATTTCCACCATACATGTGGAGGAAGATTGAACCCAGAAATACCCTTAAAATGTTAGTTTGGGAAAGGTGAAAATAATTGTGGTAAAGGGTCCAATTTATTAGTTTTGCTAAGTTTGATTTCAACTAAATGTGCCTTGCATATGAAGGTGGGTTCCTGTATACTGCCCAGGCCAGGTCAAACCTGCTAAAGGTCAATCATTGGGGTCAAAGTTCAACCTTTTGGGTTTTTTTTTTCCCAGTTTGCACCCAAAGTTGGCAAACATGTGTTGGTGGGTTCCAGAAGTTTCCTGGTGTGGTCAAATTTGTCAAAGGTTAATCACACTTGGGTGAAAGCACCAAATTTTGACTTTGGATACACATATATAGGTAAGTAGGTTCTACAGTTTCTAAGGCAATACCAAATTAGTGTTGTCTGTCTCCCCTTTGGTTGGCTGACTCCTCCCACATCTTTTGGTTGATTTCAACAAATCTTGGGATGAAGGTTGGCCTCAGAATTGCCCTTAAAAGGGTACATTTTTTGCAAAATATCAACGTCACTGGTGCCATGGAATTTCATGTTCAATCCCACCTCAAACATGGATGGATGGATAGCTTTATTATCATTGTCATTACAAGTGCAACAACAATGAGATTACATAAGACATACATACATAAGACACATGTGTAGGTGGATCCTGAAATGGTCCTGCATGGCAAGGTCAGTGAACAATCAGTCATTCAATGAAGGTCAAAATCCTTTGGGTCAAAGATCAGATTCCCATGTAGCAATAAACAGTTTGTTCACCAGGAAATTCTCTCCTATACAAGGGGTGCACATCCTTACTGACGCTACACTTAACCTATAATGTACCTGCCTTTGCGTTTAGTGTCTTCATGCCCATGGGTTCTATGACTCAGCCTTCTATTTCTTAAGATACCTGAAAATGAATTTGGCTGGTCACGCGTACAAATATGAAGAGGTGGGAGTTAGTTGCTGTCAAGTCATTCTCAAGTCACTAATCTGCAAGTCCCAAGTCAAGTCTCCAGTCAGCTTGCAAACAGTTGGTGGTCATTATGACTTGAGACTTGACTTGATGATGACAGTATGTGCAAATATGTGCTAACATTATAGGACACTGATTAGAGCCACCACGGCAAAAATGACCCATCTTGCGATGTTAAAGTTTTTTAAGATATTCCAACATCACTCCTTTTTGTGGATTGACCAAAAAAAAAAAAACAATGAATGGATTTTATTTCTATTAATCTATGCTCCTTATGTGATATAATAAAATCAGTATTTTTCTGCCACATCGTGAGCCACCGCAAAACGTCATGGCATCAGTTCCAGGCCTGACCAAAATTTTCAGCAAGACTTGTGAGAACAGTTTCAAGTAACATAGCATAAACCACAAAATAAAAATTCTATATAAAAGCACAAAACCTAACCATAATATGTAGGTTTGTTTTGCCCTGTTTTTTTAAAGATGTGCATTAGATATTTTTTTTTCTTTTTCTTTTTGAAGTTATTGGATAATATAATTAGGGAGCACATTCTCAATCTTTTCTGCAGTTTCCTTGGTTTTTCTTTTTATTTGCCTCAGTTGCAATTCTCACATCATCACCAGCATTTAGTGACAACTGCAGATGATGCAGAAAGTCCTGCTGATTTAAATAAACCGTGCGGCTCGTTGTGCGAACGCTAACATCTTTCCCAGATGGCAGAATGGGAAATCAGTTATGCCTGCAGCAGGCGTGATGGGGAAAAATATATTTTTAAAATCCAGCTATCAGTATGCCTAGTACAAGAAAGCAATAAAAACTGGCACACACAAAGTGTGCCAAGCACATTTAAAATTTATTGAGTCCCATTAAAAACTAATGGCAGACATAAATTAAAAAAAAAACAGGGGTGATGGGCAGCATGTGCGTGTGCATGCAAGCATCCACAAACCGTGGATGTTTCTTCACACAAAGCTCAGCGTTAATCGTTTGAGCAAATATTCTTGGTTTAATCAATGAAAGCACATGATGGTTGGAGATATTTCCATACATTGTAAAAAACAAACAAGCAAACATTTGCAGCTAAGTTTAAATTTCACCACTGCAGAGAGTTCCTCTACCAGAGCAGATGTTCTCTCCTCATGGTGTAGGACCGAGCAGCATGACACGAGAGCTCTGCTGCTAACTGCGAATCGGCAGAAGAAGCTGGAGCCTTTGTGGGTTAGTCACTAGGCCTCATAATGAAAGGCCTCCACACACACAGGTCCCGGGCTGCAAATGTAGTGTGACTGAGTGAACCTGGCCAAAGGAAAAAAGCTGGAGACGACAACACAAGGAGTGAGAGAGCAAGAGAGGATAGTGAAGCAGCGGTGGGTGGGTGGTTATGAAAATTATAAGTAGTCGTTGAGTTTCAACAGTCACACAAATATCAGGTCAGTCAGGTCTGGGAGCATGTGCTTGTTACAGTGATATGGAACTGCCAAAGGACCAGGGACAACCATCCCGTCCCCACCTCTTGAAATTAGCCAACCATCTGTCACAGCCAGGTGAATCGCGGGCGTCCCCTTAGCCATTTCCAGCTGATGGGGTGCTCAATGCTGGGGCATCTTTGTGCTGGATCATGTCAGGAAAAATAGACCCCATGGCCAAAATGTCCTACAATGGCAAATAGACTGCATTTATATAGTTATTTTCCATCTGAATTAGACACTCAAAGCGCTTTAAAATTATGCCTCACATTCACCCATACACCAATGTCAGGGTGCTGCCATACAAGGTACTCACTACACACCAGGAGCAACTTGGGGATTAAGGACCTTGCCCAAGGGCCCTTGGTGATTTTCCGGTCAGGCTGGGGTTTGAACTGAGGGTCCTCTGGACTCAACCCAACGTTTAACCACTAGACTATCACCTCCCTACAATGCAAGTGATAGTCAACATCTGAGCTTCCTGAAGTAGTCATTCATTTTATGCAAAGTTGTTCCGGCAGTATTGGTACCCAAGTATCTTCTGAAGAGGCTGACTAGCAAAGACGCCCAGTCATCGCCTTAGGTCACTGTTTAGCATCCAAGTTGATCATCCAAAGCCATGAAAATTACTGCCAAGATAAATGAATGTCGTTACAAGTTTATGACTTTGACATCATACTGATACACCGTTTACGGCTTTTGAGTTCATCTGTTTGATTAGTTTTGCTTTTTGGTTATTACTTAAACATGTGATTCCTATTCCTTTCATTTAGTTTGTACTCAGACAGCCTACCTCCACCAACACCCAGCAGTCCTCTGTTTATGTGTCCACTGTAGTAAAGGTTTCCAATTCATGTATTTTCCCATATATCTTGCTACAAATATTTCAATGTAGAGTATTTATAATGCAGTTACTTCTAATACACCGCCACCAGATACAGTTTTGGGGGCAGAATCATCCATCCAACCATCTTCCACCCATTTATCCATCTACCAATCCAACCATGATCGATTTGAGACATCCAATGAACTATCATCTATCCATCCAACCAACTATCATAAATCTATCTATCTATCTATCTATCTATCTATCTATCTATCTATCTATCTATCTATCTATCTATCTATCTATCTATCTATCTATCTATCTATCTATCTATCTATCTATCTATCTATCTATCTATCTATCTATCTATCTATCTATCTATCTATCTATCCATCCATCCATCCATCCATCCATCCATCCATCCATCCATCCATCCGTCATAAACTTTCATTTAAAGTGTAATGTTTTGGACTTCCTGTTCCGGAGCACAGCGGTGTTCTGCTGTATCTGTTAGCTGTTTGAACTGAGCTGTTTGAGTTCTTTGAATTAACAGTCTTTTTCAAGACTTTTTTACTTTTTTACTTTTTTTTACTTTTTCACCGTGCTCCAACGCCTAAGGAAGACCTCTAACGGTCGAAGCATCGCGACGGAGCTCTTTTATCAGCTGGCCTTCATCAGCGTTGGCAGGCTAACTATAACTAGCTTGCTAACGCTTTCGTTTTTATTTTTGTTTTATTTTTTAGCACTGTTGTCGTGCTGCTCCACAGCTTGCCTAGTGGATTTTTATTTTATTTTAGCACTGTTGTCGTGTGTTACCTGTGCTGCTCCACAGCCTGTTCAGTGGATTTTTTTTTTATTTTTTAGCACTGTTGTCGTGTGTTACCTGTGCTGCTCCACAGCCTGTTCAGTGGATTTTTATTTTATTTTTAGCACTGTTGTCGTGTGTTACCTGTGCTGCTCCACAGCCTGTTCAGTGGATTTTTATTTTATTTTTTAGCACTGTTGTCGTGCGTTACCTGTGCTGCTCCACAGCCTGTTCAGTGGATTTTTATTTTATTTTTTAGCACTGTTGTCGTGCGTTACCTGTGCTGCTCCACAGCCTGTTCAGTGGATTTTTATTTTATTTTTTAGCACTGTTGTCGTGTGTTACCTGTGCTGCTCCACAGCCTGTTCAGTGGATTTTTATTTTATTTTTTAGCACTGTTGTCGTGTGTTACCTGTGCTGCTCCACAGCCTGTTCAGTGGATTTTTATTTTATTTTTTAGCACTGTTGGTCGTGTGTTACCTGTGCTGCTCCACAGCCTGTTCAGTGGATTTTTATTTTATTTTTAGCACTGTTGTCGTGTGTTACCTGTGCTGCTCACACAGACTGTTCAGTGGATTTTTATTTTATTTTAGCGCTGTTGTCGTGCGTTGCCTGTGCTGCTCCACAGCCTGTTCAGTGGATTTTTATTTTATTTTTAGCACTGTTGTCGTGTGTTACCTGTGCTGCTCCACAGCCTGTTCAGTGGATTTTTATTTTATTTTTGAGCACTGTTGTCGTGTGTTACCTGTGCTGCTCCACAGCCTGTTCAGTGGATTTTTATTTTATTTTTTAGCACTGTGTCGTGTGTTACCTGTGCTGCTCCACAGCCTGTCCAGTGGATTTTGATTTTATTTATTTTTTTATTTTTTTTTGGCGCTGTTGTCGTGCGTTACCTGTGCTGCTCCACAGCCTGTCCAGTGGATTTTTTATTTAGCGCTGTTGTTGTGCGTTACCTGTGCTGCTCCACAGCCTGTCTAGTGGATTTTATTTTGTTTTAGCACTGTTGTCGTGCGTTGCACTGTGCTGCTCCACAGCCTGTCCCTTGGATTTTGATTTTATTTTATTTTTAGCACTGTTGTCGTGCGTTACCTGTGCTGCTCCACAGCCTGTCTAGTGGATTTTTATTTTATTTTTTAGCACTGTTGTCGTGCGTTGCCTGTGCTGCTCCACAGCCTGTCCAGTGGATTTTTATTTTTATTTTATTTTTTAGCACTGTTGTCGTGTGTTACCTGTGCTGCTCCACAGCCTGTTCAGTGGATTTTTATTTTATTTTTTAGCACTGTTGTCGTGTGTTACCTGTGCTGCTCCACAGCCTGTTCAGTGGATTTTTATTTTATTTTTTAGCACTGTTGTCGTGTGTTACCTGTGCTGCTCCACAGCCTGTTCAGTGGATTTTATTTTCTTTTTTAGCACTGTTGTCGTGTGTTACCTGTGCTGCTCCACAGCCTGTTCAGTGGATTTTATTTTATTTTTTAGCACTGTTGTCGTGTGTTACCTGTGCTGCTCCACAGCCTGTTCAGTGGATTTTTATTTTATTTTAGCGCTGTTGTCGTGCGTTGCCTGTGCTGCTCCACAGCCTGTTCAGTGGATTTTTATTTTATTTTTTAGCACTGTTGTCGTGTGTTACCTGTGCTGCTCCACAGCCTGTTCAGTGGATTTTTATTTTATTTTTTAGCACTGTTGTCGTGTGTTACCTGTGCTGCTCCACAGCCTGTTCAGTGGATTTTTATTTTATTTTTTAGCACTGTTGTCGTGTGTTACCTGTGCTGCTCCACAGCCTGTCCAGTGGATTTTTATTTTTATTTTATTTTTTTTAGCACTGTTGTCGTGTGTTACCTGTGCTGCTCCACAGCCTGTCTAGTGGATTTTTATTTTATTTTTTACCACTGTTGTCGTGTGTTACCTGTGCTGCTCCACAGCCTGTCCAGTGGATTTTGATTTTTATTTATTTTTTTTATTTTTTTTGGCGCTGTTGTCGTGCGTTACCTGTGCTGCTCCACAGCCTGTCCAGTGGATTTTTATTTAGCGCTGTTGTCGTGCGTTACCTGTGCTGCTCCACAGCCTGTCTAGTGGATTTTTATTTTGTTTTAGCACTGTTGTCGTGCGTTGCCTGTGCTGCTCCACAGCCTGTCCAGTGGATTTTTATTTTTATTTTATTTTATTTTTTAGCACTGTTGTTGTGCGTTACCTGTGCTGCTCCACAGCCTGTCTAGTGGATTTTTATTTTGTTTTAGCACTGTTGTCGTGCGTTACCTGTGCTGCTCCACAGCCTGTCCAGTGGATTTTTATTTTGTTTTAGCACTGTTGTCGTGCGTTGCCTGTGCTGCTCCACAGCCTGTCCAGTGGATTTTGATTTTTATTTTATTTTTTAGCACTGTTGTCGTGCGTTACCTGTGCTGCTCCACAGCCTGTCTAGTGGATTTTTATTTTATTTTTTAGCACTGTTGTCGTGCGTTGCCTGTGCTGCTCCACAGCCTGTCCAGTGGATTTTTATTTTTATTTTATTTTTTAGCACTGTTGTCGTGTGTTACCTGTGCTGCTCCACAGCCTGTTCAGTGGATTTTTATTTTATTTTTTAGCACTGTTGTCGTGTGTTACCTGTGCTGCTCCACAGCCTGTCCAGTGGATTTTTATTTTTATTTTTTTTTTTTTAGCACTGTTGTCGTGTGTTACCTGTGCTGCTCCACAGCCTGTCTAGTGGATTTTGTTTTTTTTTTACCACTGTTGTCGTGTGTTACCTGTGCTGCTCCACAGCCTGTCCAGGGATTTTGATTTTTATTTTTTTTTTATTTTTTTTGGCGCTGTTGTCGTGCGTTACCTGTGCTGCTCCACAGCCTGTCCAGTGGATTTTTATTTAGCGCTGTTGTCGTGCGTTACCTGTGCTGCTCCACAGCCTGTCTAGTGGATTTTTATTTTGTTTTAGCACTGTTGTCGTGCGTTGCCTGTGCTGCTCCACAGCCTGTCCAGTGGATTTTTATTTTTATTTTATTTTATTTTTTAGCACTGTTGTTGTGCGTTACCTGTGCTGCTCCACAGCCTGTCTAGTGGATTTTTATTTTGTTTTAGCACTGTTGTCGTGCGTTACCTGTGCTGCTCCACAGCCTGTCCAGTGGATTTTTATTTTGTTTTAGCACTGTTGTCGTGCGTTGCCTGTGCTGCTCCACAGCCTGTCCAGTGGATTTTGATTTTTATTTATTTTTTAGCACTGTTGTCGTGCGTTACCTGTGCTGCTCCACAGCCTGTCTAGTGGATTTTTATTTTATTTTTTAGCACTGTTGTCGTGCGTTGCCTGTGCTGCTCCACAGCCTGTCCAGTGGATTTTTATTTTTATTTTATTTTTTAGCACTGTTGTCGTGCGTTACCTGTGCTGCTCCACAGCCTGTCCAGTGGATTTTTATTTTTATTTTATTTTTTAGCACTGTTGTCGTGCGTTACCTGTGCTGCTCCACAGCCTGTCTAGTGGATTTTTATTTTATTTTTTAGCACTGTTGTCGTGCGTTGCCTGTGCTGCTCCACAGCCTGTCCAGTGGATTTTTATTTTTATTTTATTTTTAGCACTGTTGTCGTGCGTTACCTGTGCTGCTCCACAGCCTGTCTAGTGTCGGATTCCCTGTTTGGGAATCCGCTAGCTTAGCGTAGCTACTAGCTCTTAGCCGTTTTAGCATGGCAGCTTCTCCTGTCTCTCCCGTACTTTTCTGCTCTGGGTTGTGAAATGTTTAGTTATTCCTCGGCCTCTTTTAGCAGTAACGGTACTTGTAATAAGTGCAGCTTATTCGTAGCTTTGGAGGCCAGGCTGGGCGAATTGGAGGCTCGGCTCCGCACCGTGGAAAATTCTACAGCTAGCCAGGCCTCTGTAGTCGGTGCGGACCAAGGTAGCTTAGCCGCCGTTAGTTCCCCCCTGGCAGACCCCGTGCAGTCGGGAAGGCAGGCTGACTGGGTGACTGTGAGGAGGAAGCGTAGCCCTAAACAGAAGCCCCGTGTACACCGTCAACCCGTTCACATCTCTAACCGTTTTTCCCCACTCGACGATACACTCGCCGAGGATCAAACTCTGGTTATTGGCGACTCTGTTTTGAGAAATGTGAAGTTAGCGACACCAGCAACCATTGTCAATTGTCTTCCGGGGGCCAGAGCAGGCGACATCGAAGGACATTTGAAATTGCTGGCTAAGGCTAAGCGTAAATTTGGTAAGATTGTAATTCACGTCGGCAGTAAGACACTCGGTTACGCCAATCGGAGGTCACTAAAATTAACATTGAATCGGTGTGTAACTTTGCAAAAACAATGTCGGACTCTGTTGTTTTCTCTGGGCCCCTCCCCAATCAGACCGGGAGTGACATGTTTAGCCGCATGTTCTCCTTGAATTGCTGGCTGTCTGAGTGGTGTCCAAAAAATGAGGTGGGCTTCATTGATAATTGGCAAAGCTTCTGGGGAAAAACTGGTCTTGTTAGGAGAGACGGCATCCATCCCACTTTAGAGGGAGCAGCTCTCATTTCTAGAAATCTGGCCAATTTTTTTGGGATCCTCCAAACTGTGACTGTTTAGCGTTGGGACCAGGAGGCAGAGCTGTGGTCTTATACACCTCTCTGCAGCTTCTCTCCCCCTGCCATCCCCCTATTACCCCATCCCCGTAGAGACGGTGCCTGCTCCCAGACCACCAATAACTAGCAAAAATCTATTTAAGCATAAAAATTCAAAAAGAAAAAATAATATAGCACCTTCAATTGCACCACAGACTAAAACAGTTAAATGTGGTCTATTAAACATTAGGTCTCTTTCTTCTAAGTCCCTGTTGGTAAATGATATAATAATTGATCAACGTATTGATTTATTCTGCCTAACAGAAACTTGGTTACAGCAGGATGAATATGTTAGTTTAAATGAGTCAACACCCCCGAGTCACACTAACTGTCAGAATGCTCGTAGCACGGGCCGGGGCGGAGGATTAGCAGCAATCTTCCATTCCAGCTTATTAATTAATCAAAAACCTAGACAGAGCTTTAATTCATTTGAAAGCTTGTCTCTTAGTCTTGTCCATCCAAATTGGAAGTCCCAAAAACCAGTTTTATTTGTTATTATCTATCGTCCACCTGGTCGTTACTGTGAGTTTCTCTGTGAATTTTCAGACCTTTTGTCTGACTTAGTGCTTAGCTCAGATAAGATAATTATAGTGGGCGATTTTAACATCCACACAGATGCTGAGAATGACAGCCTCAACACTGCATTTAATCTATTATTAGACTCTATCGGCTTTGCTCAAAAAGTAAATGAGTCCACCCACCACTTTAATCATATTTTAGATCTTGTTCTGACTTATGGTATAGAAATAGAAGACTTAACAGTATTCCCTGAAAACTCCCTTTTGTCTGATCATTTTTTAATAACATTTACATTTACCCTGATGGACTACCCTGCAGTGGGGAATAAGTTTCATTACACTAGAAGTCTTTCAGAAAGCGCTGTAACTAGGTTTAAGGATATGATTCCTTCTTTATGTTCTCTAATGTCATATACCAACACAGAGCAGAGTAGCTACCTAAACTCTGTAAGGGAGTTAGAGTATCTTGTCAATAGTTTTACATCCTCATTGAAGACAACTTTGGATGCTGTAGCTCCTCTGAAAAAGAGAGCTTTAAATCAGAAGTGTCTGACTCCGTGGTATAACTCACAAACTCGTAGCTTAAAGCTGATAACCCGTAAGTTGGAGAGGAAATGGCGTCTCACTAATTTAGAAGATCTTCACTTAGCCTGGAAAAAGAGTTTGTTGTTCTATAAGAAAGCCCTTCGTGAAGCTAGGACATCTTTCTACTCATCACTAATTGAAGAAAATAAGAACAACCCCAGGTTTCTTTTCAGCACTGTAGCCAGGCTGACAAAGAGTCAGAGCTCTATTGAGCTGAGTATTCCATTAACTTTAACTAGTAATGACTTCATGACTTTCTTTGCTAACAAAATTTTGACTATTAGAGAAAAAAGTACTCATAACCATCCCAAAGATGTATCGTTATCTTTGGCTGCTTCAGTGATGCCGGTATTTGGTTAGACTCTTTCTCTCCGATTGTTCTGTCTGAGTATTTTCATTAGTTACTTCATCCAAACCATCAACCATGCTTATTAGACCCCATTCCTGCCAGGCTGCTCAAGGAAGTCCTACCATTATTTAATGCTTCAATCTTAAATATGATCAATCTATCTTTGTTAGTTGGTTATGTACCACAGGCCTTTAAGGTGGCAGTAATTAAACCATTACTTAAAAAGCCATCACTTGACCCAGCTATCTTAGCTAATTATAGGCCAATCTCCAACCTTCCTTTTCTCTCAAAGATTCTTGAGAGGGTAGTTGTAAAACAGCTAACTGATCACCTGCAGAGGAATGGTCTATTTGAAGAGTTTCAGTCAGGTTTTAGAATTCATCATAGTACAGAAACAGCATTAGTGAAGGTTACAAATGATCTTCTTATGGCTTCGGACAGTGGACTTATCTCTGTGCTGTTCTGTTGGACCTCAGTGCTGCTTTTGATACCGTTGACCATAAAATTTTATTACAGAGATTAGAGCATGTCATAGGTATTAAAGGCATTGCGCTGCGGTGGTTTGAATCATATTTGTCTAATAGATTACAGTTTGTTCATGTAAATGGGGAATCTTCTTCACAGACTAAAGTTAATTATGGAGTTCCACAAGGTTCTGTGCTAGGACCAATTTTATTCACTTTATACATGCTTCCCTTGGGCAGTATTATTAGACGGTATTGCTTAAATTTTCATTGTTACGCAGATGATACCCAGCTTTATCTATCCATGAAGCCAGAGGATACGCACCAATTAGCTAAACTGCAGGATTGTCTTACAGACATAAAGACATGGATGACTTCTAATTTCCAGCTTTTAAACTCAGATAAAACTGAAGTTATTGTACTTGGCCCCACAAATCTTAGAAGCATGGGTGTCTAACCAGATCGTTACTCTGGATGGCATTTCCCTGATCTCTAGTAATACTGTGAGAAATCTTGGAGTTATTTTTGATCAGGATATGTCATTCAAAGCGCATATTAAACAAATATGTAGGACTGCCTTTTTGCATTTACGCAATATCTCTAAAATCAGAAAGGTCTTGTCTCAGAGTGATGCTGAAAAACTAATTCATGCATTTATTTCCTCTAGGCTGGACTATTGTAATTCATTATTATCAGGTTGTCCTAAAAGTTCCCTAAAAAGCCTTCAGTTGGTTCAGAATGCTGCAGCTAGAGTACTGACGGGGACTAGCAGGAGAGAGCATATCTCACCCGTGTTGGCCTCCCTTCATTGGCTTCCTGTTAATGCTAGAATAGAATTTAAAATTCTTCTTCTTACTTATAAGGTTTTGAATAATCAGGTCCCATCTTATCTTAGGGACCTCGTAGTACCATATTACCCCATTAGAGCGCTTCGCTCTCAGACTGCGGGCTTACTTGTAGTTCCTAGGGTTTGTAAGAGTAGAATGGGAGGCAGAGCCTTCAGCTTTCAGGCTCCTCTCCTGTGGAACCAGCTCCCAATTCAGATCAGGGAGACAGATACCCTCCTCTACTTTTAAGATTAGGCTTAAAACTTTCCTTTTCGCTAAGGCTTATAGTTAGGGCTGGATCGGGTGACCCTGGACCATCCCTTGGTTATGTTGCTTTAGACGTAGACTGTTTTCATAATTATTGTATGGCCTTGCCTTGCAATGTGGAGCGCCTTGGGGCAACTGTTTGTTGTGATTTGGCGCTATACAAGAAAAAAAAGTTGAAAGTTGAAGTTGAAAGCCACTTGGGATTAGATTTAATGAAACAGCAGAATAAATTACAATAAACCTTTAATGTGAATGAATGACTTTTACACTGCATTTGACAACACAGAGATTCAAAATAAACATTGTTCAAATGGCACTGTGTACTTTTTGTGGAAAATAAAAGTAAATGACAACTGCTAACTTTAACATTTTCCTCACACATGCACAGCTGTTATTGTCCAAGATTGCTTTACATCAGCACAACTCAACTCAGCTAACTCAATATTAAAGTTCATCTTACACTCACTGCTATATCCATCTGACACTACTGAACTGGTGAATTATATCCTCTTGTCAAACTGTTATGTTTTCTTTATTATTTTACTTTGCCTTCATTGTTATCCCCTGTTCTTGGTGTTCCATGATGTACTGTATATGTATTGCCAAATGTAGCATTGTAATATTTGGGACTGTTTGTAACTTGAAAGTTCAACAGCAATAAATCATTTATATTCTATCAGTGATGTACATCTTTAGGCATCTACATACGTTTGTGTTTCTCTTGAACACCACCACCAACAAACAGACACTGATGCTAACAAAACCATGAAGACACCGATGCAAAACATAAATAAATCAGTCAAAAAAAAACCAACAACAAAAAAAAAACATCCTTGAATTCTGTGTTATTCTTGTTTTTTGGGGTCAATTTTACAAGTACCTTGTATTATTTGTGTCTAGAGTTGTTGTCACTAGAGTTCAACATCAGTGAACTCTGGCATATGACTTGCTTATTGCAATTCAGGGACACAGGGGCCTCTATCCCAGCAGTCACTGGGAGAGATGCTGTGCACACCCTGAAAAGCTCAGCGTCTATTGCAGGTTGACGTATAGATAGATAAACATATTCATTCCTACGGTCAATTTAAAGTTTCTAGTTCACCTAACCTGCATTCTTCAGAAGTGAACCGACAAACACAGGGAGAACATACAAACTCCACACAGAAAGGACCAGGCCTGAAGCAATTCCAGCACCTTCGCGATGTGTAGTAACAGTGCAAACCACTAAGCTCCTGTGCAGCCTAGCCATTACCTGTAATTTAATTTTGCAAGATTCCATTCTGTTCTGATTCTGTTCTCTCAGGACAAAAACTAATTTAGTGTGCGCAGTATTGATTTAGAATGCTAACACTGTCACGGGTATTGTATGGGGCAAGCGAAAACACTCATAGTAAACCACAAGTTGTCGACACTGAACAGTCAAAAATGTCATTAAAGAAGTCCAGTAGGATAGACGGCATTCCTGCAGAGGTCAACATGTACTTGTCTGCCTCATTAAATGTAAATAACTTTTAAGACAACTGATTAAATCATTTTCTGCTACCATTCGGTGCGCTGTGCCCCACTGAGTCAGTTGCCAATGAGGGGCTCATTGTAATTCTCGGATTCTTCAGTGGCATCAAAATGTGGCTTTGAGTACCTTAGTTTGCCCCTACAATAACAGTCTGCCCATGATGGTGTCTGTATTCAAAATAAATATTAAAGTGATTGAATTAGTTTTCATCCTGAATGAAATCATGACTTTCTAAAACTCCTATAAATAGACCCCAGGCTAAAAAAAATCAACAACAAAAAAGTTGTAGTTGCCATTTAATTTTACACAGTGAGCTCTAAATTACACCAGTTTTGTCCTTTGTAATTTTACAAATGAAGTGTTTGCGGATACAATTTGTCAAACAATGTGCTATGATATTCAGAATGATAGCATAAGTGCAAAGTAATTCCATGAAGTTAATAGTGATTTGCTTTTCCTACATTAGGAAATTATTCCTAACATTGTGTCAGTGACTCATTAGAATTATTCCTCCATGTTGTTTTATAATAAATATTTTTCATTAAAACTCTGTAACTTGTACTTTATTAACATAAACTATAAATAACAGCTTATTTCACAGACAGACAAAAAAATGTACAGGAAGAAAACCATCTTTACACTCATCATGTTGGTTTGTTTCTGTGGTTGGGAAAAAGTTTGTATTCTTTGTATGACAAATAACATCAACATACATGCAAGACAATGAGTTGATTGAATTAATGAACCATAAATGGTGTGTAACTTTCATTTTGGCAGCAATATTCTAACCTGTAATGGAACAGTTCTGGTTCTTTTGTGCTGCATGTCAGGTTGATTTCGTCCCAGTTTGTGGACACCTTTAGTTCGTTCCTGAGAATCTTAGTCGCGTAGTAAATGGCTCCAAAAAGTAAGAGACTCGTCTTTTATGGGCTATGACAGGACTGTTTGTTTATAGTGCAGCAGATAACTGAAACAATCCTTCAAATGGTGACACAAGCACCAAATTGGCACAATACACCTTAGACATTACTCTTAAAAAAAAAAACAATTGGCCACTTGAATTTTCAATAGACAGCCAGGTAGGGGTCAATTGAAGAATTACATAGGGGTCAAAATTAAAAAAAAATGCTCCACTCAAATTGAAAACTACAGTACATTATTTACCGGATCATAAAGATTCCAAAAAAGGTGTAGTTTGGACAATCTGTGACTGAATGTTATGGAGTTATGGGGTAAAAACGGCAAGAATGGTGACAAAGGTCAGTTTCATTTTGTACAGGGGTCAAAAGTTTAAGTTGCGCCAGTTTTGGTAAAAAGTGATGCAAATTATTGGTTGAGCAAATAGGATTAATAAATGGAATAGTTTTGACAGTGTTGAATGTTTGGTCTCCAAAGTAAAGGTCAAACAAGGTCGGCGTCTATTGGATTCTATGACATGTGACATATGTTACTATGTAACATGATAACTAAGCATGACACATTGTCCAAATTATTCCTTTTTAAAACCCTGTGAACATTGGAGCAACTTTAACTTTTGACCCCTGTACAAACTGAAAGTGACCTTTGTCATCATTCTTGTTGTTTTTACTCCATAACTTCATATTCAGTCACAGATAGTCCAAACTGTACCTGTTTGGAATCTTTATGATCAGACAAATAATGTGGTGTAGTTTTCATATGATTGCATTTTTAATTTTGACCCCTGTGTAAATTCATCAATTGACCCCTACCTGGCTGCCTATTGAAAATTCAAGTGGCCAGTCATTTTTTTTCAAAAGTGGAATATCTCAGGAGTATTTGTGCAGAATTTGATGCTTGCATCACCGTTTTGCAGGATTCCTCTCTAAATATTCTCTTATCTGCTGCACTATTAGTCCCAGCCAAAATCCTGTCCACTGATTTCGTAAAAACGATGGTTGAAGGGCCTGTAAAAGTCTTTGAGTCTCTGGAGGACTTCAGAAGGGATCTGAGGATGCGATCTACCCTTCGACTTTCCCAGACAGCGAGGTCGACTGCTCCCCTCGGGCTTCTTCAAGCAGGGGAAACCTTTTGTCTGGTTGAAGTAGAAGTGTTTGTCTGAAACAACCCTTTTCAGACCCAAAAAGTCCTGAACATGACCCATTTCTCCAGCCGGGTCAGACACCAGCCGCTCACCGCTCACAAACAGAAAGTGAGACAAGGGGAAGTGCTGAAGCAGTTCTCCAGATGTTTGGCGTATAGGCCGATGCGCACGGCACTCCACGTGGTGTCATCAGTCCTGTGGAGGAGTTTTTCAGGGCCAGGTTCTGGAAAGATGGAAGAGCTGGGTTTTTGGATAGGGTCTGTGTGTAGTCAGAGACAGCTCGCGTCACAGGATCCCTGACCACCACAATGAGCTTCATCTGGCAGTTCATACTGCAGATACGACTCGGAGCCTCCTTGGTGACAAAGTAGCTGGGGGTTTTTCTCCATGGTGATCTGGCCATCCAGCGTCCGAGGCATCAGATTCCTGATAAGAAAGGAGGAGAAGTGGTTCCTACAGAAGATATAAACACATTTCACTATGAGGGGGAATAAAACAACGATGCCATTTAAAGCTTCATGCATTGCAGCAACAAAGATCCCAATGAAGTCTGCTGTAGGTCCGACACAGCAGCACCATGTGATGAGTCAAATCCACTCCACTCAACACCACCAGTGTTCTTCTAATTCAATTTTACCCTCCCCTTCCTGCAAGACTAAAGACCACCAAAACACTCTCACCCCTGCAGCGTCCTGTAATGGCCCAAAGAGAACAAAGTCTACTGGAAAAAAAGAGAAGCTACGCATCAATTTGTGGTTGTGGAGGACAACAATAAGATCATTAAAATACAGTAATGCTTGAAAGAATAATACATATCACTTTGTGTGTGTCATGCAGAAAGACCGATGAATCTCATTCTGAAAAAGTGCAGAAGATTCACTTCACTCTCACATGCTTTTGATAGTTTTCACTCTGCAGCAATGTTTATTTTGACTAAACACCTTTACAGTTTGTCTGACAGGTTCATTTACCTGCCTCACAAATTGAAGAGGCCAATCCCAGGAGAGTGGGTGGAGCTTGAGAAGCGGTTCATTAAGGCTGCATTTTCTCATTGAGGGCTCAGAAGATGTTACTGTTAGACATTTTACAAATAAGTGAACTATTTTGTGAAGAAAAAAAAAAGCTAAAAAAGAATGTTAATGTCCAGAAATCTGCGTTTATAACATACATATTGCTGGAGAGTACTATTTAAACGTTGTGGATGGGTTTTGTCAGGATCTCACACACACACACACACACACACACACACACACACACACACACACACACACACACACCACACACACACACACACACACACACACCACACACACACACACACACACACACACACACACACAAAAACCCAGAACCCATAAAAATTGTAATGAATCCTACAAAGGTCCAGCAAATTTCAAGAAATTTGCTATAGTCTTCCTCAACAGGTCTTGTCAATCAAGAAAAAGACATTTTACCTGGAGGCCAATTTTGCCAACAAATCACACCACCTGGAGCATAATTGGAAAGAACATGCAAAGCGACCAAGATAACTGAAACTTTGGGGAATGATCGTACACAGACTGAAGTTTAAGTAGTGATTTATTAACAATTTTTATGAGTTTCTCTGTTTTTAGGGTGACCGTGTATGTTGGCTTTGTTGCTCATCAAGTTTGAAAATGGAAAAACTTCATGATCTAAGTTGTTCAAAATACTGACATTTCCATTTACATACATGTCCATTCGGCTGCTCCCGTTCCGTGTTTGGGGTCGCCACAGCGGATACAGCCAGATCCGAATCAGTATCTGGCACAAGTTTGACACCGGATGCCCTTCCTGACGCAACTCCGGTTTACCCAGAGAACATACACAGCCGCTGGTGTTCCAAAGAGGTCTCCCATTCAAGTGCTAAGCAGATCCTGCACTGCTTAGCTTCTGAGATCTGATGGGATCAGGCTTACACAGAGCATATTATATATATATATATTATATATATATATATAGTATATATATATGTGTGTGTGTGTGTGTGTGGTGTGTGTGTGGTGTGTGTTATATATGTATATATAGGAACTAGGAAGGCAGAACATTTTAGTCTAATTTGTTTCTCAAGAGTACATATCATACAGTTCAGTCATATTGCATATCTCATTCTATATACTATGTAATGTCCCATATACAAGTTTTCCATGATGATTTTGGATTAATATAGCAGTGAAATTAAAAGAGGGTGAGGGAAGCAGGCGAGCAGGTGAGGAGCCAATGAATTCACTCATGAGTCATGAAGAGACTGTTTCTACAGAGAAATGTACTAAATCAAAAAGATATACAAAACACTGTCTAAAGTATCTGAAGTCCACACACATAACCCTGCAGAAAGGATTTTGTGTGAATATAGCTGAAGAAGACACTTTTCTTATCTCTAAATCTCTCAAATCATTTGTAGTTACATGTAGTTTGATATGAGCTTGTGATTTTGTTCAGTGGCAGCCTAGGTCTGTGTGCAGAAAGGAATCACTCTGTGACAGCTTTACAAAGAAAATAAAACTTTTGTAAGAAAGTTTTATGTTTTCAAGCCATTCAAGTCAACACTGTTAAAGGCTTGTATAATAAAAGACCATTAATTGATTATTATGCAACTGCAGGAGCTGCAAATGGCCTATCGCTGCCTCTCTGCCCCATTTATGTGCATCTGATCGATACGTCTGTCTCTGTATGATGGATACAGTCACAGTGAGCGGGCGCACACACTCACACACACACAAAGAGATAGAGGAGTCAAGCATGGATGTCAGTGTTTATGGACACCAAACCTCTCTTAGATTCATCCTTCACTCCTTCACATCAGTGTCACTTCACTAATTGATCAGAAGTTGAATTTCTCATGAATAATTAATAGTTTGTGGCTTTTCCCCTCTGGCCTCCTTCTCTCTCCACACAATCTGTCTCATTATGAAACAATCAATAATAGACATTTTCTGACATAAATCTACTCCAGCGTGTTGTGTCAGCAACAACTGTCAACAGATGAAGGGTGATGATGTTGATTATTCTCCATATTATTATTATTATTATTATTATTATTATTATTATTATTTACCTCTGACAAGGATGCTATGTTCTCACAGTAGTCACTCTTGTTTGTTTTTCAGCAGGATTATTCAAATGTTTAACTGTTTTTCAGGAAAACCTGATGAGATGAAAATCCAACAGGTTTTGATGATCTGCAAAATGGGCCAAACTTAAATATTAAACCTGATTTTCTTTAATTCGAAAAATGAGGTCAAATGAAACCATTTTCACAAAGCATGAGGAAAAAGCTCAAATAGAATACACCACTTGGTTTGATGCTTTCTTTCTTTTTTCTTTTTCAGGTGGTGTTCTGCAAGGTTCACTTGTTGGCCCAGGTTTCTTCCCTTGTGTGAAGGGCAAGACCAGGCTATTTAGAAAGATTTTTTTTTTTAAGATTATCAGAGTGTGCTACTGTATTTTACTAATTATCAGATTTTCACATTGTTGAAACATTTGGCTCAATCCCAGAATACACATGGTGACATTGTTATGTGTAAGTGATTAAAAAGGTAGAACCAGAATTTAATTTTGTTTTGTTTTTAAGAAATGGCAATACTTATATTATTAACTGACATTAGATAATGTAGTAATAATAAGCAATAACTATCAATTTATTAGGTGTTAGCTAATGTGTTTAAAATCATTTATTATTGGTGTTCATGTTAGTCAATGCACCAATAAGCATTTACTGATGGTTATTTAAGAGTGAAACATGTTTAGTAATTATTAATTAATAATGCTCAGTATCATTATAAATTGTTAAATAATATATAAATTCATACCATGGGTAACATGAGCACTATTAACACTGTATTTTATTAATAATAAATTATTATTGAATACAGTTAACTCTAAACTCTTATTACTGCATGAATAAATGTTAATTAATGTACATTTATTGTAAAGTGGTAGGAAAGAATGATGCCAATATTGAGATAAATCTGGTTTCTAATGAAGCAAGCTGTATTTATTTAGAACATTCAGACAGAGAATAACTCGGGGTATCAAGATGTTTTCTATTAGCTCAGTGTTGGAAAGTCTTACTGAGAAGCCACATTAATTTGGGAACTCCCTGCTGTTAAAAGGATATAGCTGTTTTCCTCCCTAAAGTTCTGCAGCTCTGATTATACGACTGATACGTCCTAGTCAGTTTGGATCAGAACATTAACGCTGGCAACAAAGATGTGGAGTTGAGATTTCCTGCCTCCGGGATTATGGCATCTCCTGCAGCGTCCTCTCAGGAGGCATTCTGCAAAAACAAAGAGGAGCTGCACATTTGGGGCAAAAATATATGTCGAAAAATCCAATCATGTTATTTTCTCAAAGCAAAAACAGAGCCACATTCCGCGGGTTATTCATTTACTGCACCATCTAAGTGAAGGAACCATTCCACTTTGGCCACATGACATTGGCAGCTCCAGAGGGTTTCTTTTTTTCTTGGTGGGGTCATGAGTATTAAGTGGTGAGGGGACCGAATTAGTTGAAAATGTGCACATATAATTTTTCAAGTACATACTACATACATACATGAAAGAGGAAACTAATGACTTCAACTGTTGTTAAATAAGATTTACTTTCCAACAGGACACATATTCAAGACAGGAAAATCTCTGTCACACTCTGTGAATGTCAGACTGTCATCCCTCCATACACTGAAAAAACAGAATGTTTGAACCAACTTAAAAAAATGTTGCAATTTGTAAAAACCTGAATGAATTAAGTTGTTTGAACTTAAGTTTGTAAGTTAGAGTTGATTTAACTTTCAAACTTAAGTTCAAACAACTTAATTCATTCAGGTTTTTTACAAATTGTAACACTTTTTTAAGTTGGTTCAAACATTGTCTTTTTTCAGTGTATCCAACCCAATCTAATGCCATTTTATGATGGCATCACGGAAAGCAAATTAATCTATACTTCGTGATACCGTCACAAAAATGTGGCACTTTTATTGACGGGAGCATAAATTTATTTTGTGGCGGAAGCACAAAATGTGGGGTGATGTGGGGGGGGGTATGTGGGGGTTATGGTTAGAGTTATGGGAAGGGGTATGGTTAAAAACAGTAAAAAAAAAAACACATCACAAGAATGTGACTCATTTCGTGACGGGAGCACGGAGGAAAAAAACGCGAGACTGGGCTGTCCATATCGCAAAATCATGAGGTTCTTGTTGCTGGATGGAGTTGTCTGAATGCGGAAATAATTCATTGTTAATCATACTAACATACAAACAGTGGTAACCTTGGTAGCCACCTCTACAGTGGATCTCCATATTGACTGGGCACTAGTTTCATGTTGGATACCTTTCTTGATCCAAGCCCAGATGTACAAGGAGAATGAGGGCACTGGTGGCCTTGAACTAGGGACCTTCTCATTGAGAGGCAGATGTCCTAACCATTGGCTCCACCGTGTGCCTTGTGGGCCTTGGTTTTGGAAATGAAAAAAAAAAAAAAACTTGACAAACAAGCTAATTTCAAGCTAAATTCACCCACACCTGCTCCTAATTTCAATCAGGCATGTGACGATAAGATTATTCCCTGCAGCAATCCCAGACATGTCCACCAGGTGTCAGAAAAGCTCCTTGGAAGTTTAACCACACCTGCTCCTAATTTCCATCATCCATCCATCCAACATCCACAAAGCATCCAGGAGGTAGCAGACAGGTCTATATGATATGATATAACACAAACAAAATAAACTTGCTTGTTGGACTGATCTCTTGCATCAACTTTATCCTCATTATGTGCCTTTTTAATTTGATAAATTAAAATATGGTAGCAATTTACCTGGTCATGCCTATACATTTTCAGCACTAGAACAACAACAACAAAAAAGAATACCAACAACAATATAACAATAATAATAAAATCTTGCATTACGCAAATAGTGTGAACAATATCTCATGGTTGCTATGAAAAGTGTGGGTGCTATAGGTCAGACAATGCAGTTGGTAGTATGAAACCAAGACTGAAAACAGGATATTTAGTGACCTGTCAATTGCCTGATGAGGTCAGGTTGAAGCACCTGAAATTCTTGCAAGGGGAACTGGGCTAAATGGGTCAAGTCTCCCCTACAGCATCCTAGGCTAGATGATTTCTTGACTTAGAACCCATTAAAGTTGTAACAGAAGACTCAAGGCTGCAAAAATGAAATGAAAATGAGCAAGAAACAACAAACAAAAAGATTTCCCAGCAGTTTTAAGCTCAGAGTGCGACAGACGGAGCCAGAGGGCCATGAAGGGCCCGTCAAGCTGACAGACTGAGTGTGGGAACCTATGCAGCTCTCCGCCTCCGTGGCTCAAACATATGCTGCTGTTCTTCTCTCATCTGGACAAAAAAAAAAAAAAAAAATTTGACACGACCTATCAAGACATCATACTTGTCTCTACTCGGTGTGAAATAGAGTTCCACGTCTCTGATCAATGAGCAGTGAATCCCAGTGCTGCCAATAACGCACCGCTACGTCAAAGCATGCCAGCAAGAGAGGACGCCAACGCTGGAACTGTGACTGGGCCGAAAACACGGAGGAGCAGGAACATCACTCAATGTGTGTGTGTGACACACAAAGGCTTTCGCCGCCAAACTGTCACCACAATGAAGAATAAAGCCAAAGATGAAAACATCAAGGAATGTCTATAAGGACAAAGATGGATTTGTAACTGCAATAAAAACAACACTAGAAGCATCAAACATCCTCTCAGTTCTTCAGAAACAAAGTCCTGACACAAAGTCCTGGCTTCAGTTCTATGTCCACTATGTATCAGGCCTTTGATTATGTATGTTATAATCCTTGCAGGATGACATACGGAGTGGATCGAGCTTTAGGTGGGGGTTCCGGTGGCATGCATTCCCACCCCCTGAAAAATTTTAAAAAGTTACACCTTTAAAGTTACAGCTTTAGTTTTCTCTGGGCCCCTCCCCAATCGGACCGGGAGTGACATGTTTAGCCGCATGTTCTCCCTGAATTGCTGGCTGTCTGAGTGGTGTCCAAAAATGAGGTGGGCTTCATAGATAATTGGCAAAGCTTCTGGGGAAAACCTGGTCTTGTTAGGAGAGACGGCATCCATCCCACTTTGGATGGAGCAGCTCTCATTTCTAGAAATCTGGCCAATTTTCTTAAATCCTCCAAACCGTGACTATCCAGGGTTGGGACCAGGAAGCAGAGTTGTAGTCTTACACACCTCTCTGCAGCTTCTCTCCCCTGCCATCCCCTCATTACCTCATCCCGTAGAGACGGTGCCTGCTCCCAGACCACCAATAACCAGCAAAAATCTATTTAAGCATAAAAATTCAAAAAGAAAAAATAAGCACCTTCAACTGCACCACAGACTAAAACAGTTAAATGTGGTCTATTAAACATTAGATCTCTCTCTTCTAAGTCCCTGTTAGTAAATGATATAATAATTGATCAACATATTGATTTATTCTGCCTTACAGAAACCTGGTTACAGCAGGATGAATATGTTAGTTTAAATGAGTCAACACCCCCGAGTCACACTAACTGTCAGAACGCTCGTAGCATGGGCCGAGGCGAAGGATTAGCAGCAATCTTCCACTCCAGCTTATTACTTAATCAAAAACCCAGCCAGAGCTTTAATTCATTTGAAAGCTTGACTCTTAGTCTTGTCCATCCAAATTGGAAGTCCCAGAAACCAGTTTTATTTGTTTGTTATCTATCGTCCTCCTGGTCGTTACTGTGAGTTTCTCTGTGAATTTTCGGACCTTTTGTGTGACTTAGTGCTTAGCTCAGATAAGATAATTATAGTGGGCGATTTTAACATCCACACAGATACTGAGAATGACAGCCTCAACGCTGCATTTAATCTATTGTTAGACTCGATTGGTTTTGCTCAAAATGTAAATGAGTCCACCCACCACTTTAATCATACCTTAGATCTTGTTCTGACTTATGGTATGGAAATTGAAGACTTAACGGTATTCCCTGAAAACCCCCTTCTGTCTGATCATTTCTTAATAACATTTACATTTACTCTGATGGACTACCCAGCAGTTTCATTACAGTAGAAGTCTTTCAGAAAGCGCTGTAACTAGGTTTAAGGATATGATTCCTTCGTTATGTTCTCCAATGCCATATACCACACAGTGCAGAGTAGCTACCTAAACTCTGTGAGTGAGATAGATTATCTCGTCAATAGTTTTATATCCTCATTGAGGACAACTTTGGATGCTGTAGCTCCTCTGAAAAAGAGAGCTTTAAATCAGAAGTGCCTGACTCCGTGGTATAACTCACAAACTCGCAGCTTAAGTTGGAGAGGAAATGGCGTCTCACTAATTTAGAAGATCTTCACTTAGCCTGGAAAAAGAGTCTGTTGCTCTATAAAAAAGCCCTCTGTAAAGCTAGGACATCTTACTACTCATCACTAATTGAAGAAAATAAGAACAACCCCAGGTTTCTTTTCAGCACTGTAGCCAGGCTGACAAAGAATCAGAGCTCTATTGAGCCGAGTATTCCTTTAACTTTAACTAGTAATGACTTCATGACTTTCTTTGCTAATAAATTTTAACTATTAGAGAAAAATTACTCATAACCATCCCAAAGACATATCATTCTTTGGCTGCTTTCAGTGATGCCGGTATTTGATTAGACTCTTTCTCTCCGATTGCTCTGTCTGAGTTATTTTCATTACTTACTTCCTCCAAACCATCAACATGTCTATTAGACCCCATTCCTACCAGGCTGCTCAAGGAAGCTCTACCATTAATTAATGCTTCGATCTTAAATATGATCAATCTATCTTTATTAGTTGGCTATGTACCACAGGCTTTTAAGGTGGCAGTAATTAAACCATTACTTAAAAAGCCATCACTTGACCCAGCTATCTTAGCTAATTATAGGCCAATCTCCAACCTTCCTTTTCTCTCAAAAATTCTTGAAATGGTAGTTGTAAACAGCTAACTGATCATCTGCAGTTGTTCATGTAAATGGGGAATCTTCTTCACAGACTAAAGTTAATTATGGAGTTCCACAAGGTTCTGTGCTAGGACCAATTTTATTCACTTTATACTGCTTCCCTTGGGCAGTATTATTAGACGGTATTGCTTAAATTTTCATTGTTACGCAGATGATACCCAGCTTTATCTATCCATGAGCCAGAGGATACGCACCAATTAGCTAAACTGCAGGATTGTCTTACAGACATAAAGACATGGATGACCTCTAATTTCCTGCTTTTAAACTCAGATAAAACTGAAGTTATTGTACTTGGCCCCACAAATCTTAGAAGCATGGTGTCTAACCAGATCGTTACTCTGGATGGCATTTCCCTGATCTCTAGTAATACTGTGAGAATCTTGGAGTTATTTTTGATCAGGATATGTCATTCAAAGCGCATATTAAACAAATATGTAGGACTGCCTTTTTGCATTTACGCAATATCTCTAAAATCAGAAAGGTCTTGTCTCAGAGTGATGCTGAAAAACTAATTCATGCATTTATTTCCTCTAGGCTGGACTATTGTAATTCATTATTATCAGGTTGTCCTAAAAGTTCCCTGAAAAGCCTTCAGTTGGTTCAGAATGCTGCAGCTAGAGTACTGACGGGGACTAGCAGGAGAGAGCATATCTCACCCCGTGTTGGCCTCCCTTCATTGGCTTACTGTAATGCTAGAATAGAATTTAAAATTCTTCTCTTACTTATAAGGTTTTGAATAATCAGGTCCCATCTTATCTTAGGGACCTCGTAGTACCATATTACCCCATTAGAGCGCTTCGCTCTCAGACTGCGGGCTTACTTGTAGTTCCTAGGGTTTGTACGAGTAGAATGGAGGCAGAGCCTTCAGCTTTCAGGCTCCTCTCCTGTGGAACCAGCTCCCAATTCAGATCAGGGAGACAGATACCCTCTCTACTTTTAAGATTAGGCCTTAAAACTTTCCTTTTCGCTAAGGCTTATAGTTAGGGCTGGATCGGGTGACCCTGGACCATCCCTTGGTTATGTTGCTTTAGACGTAGACTGTGTTTCATAATTATTGTATGGCCTTGCCTTGCAATGTGGAGCGCCTTGGGGCAACTGTTTGTTGTGATTTGGCGCTATACAAGAAAAAAAAGTTGAAAGTTGAAGTTGAAAGCCACTTGGGATTAGATTTAATGAAACAGCAGAAATAAATTACAATAAACCTTTAATGTGAATGAATGACTTTTACACTGCATTTGACAACACAGAGATTCAAATAAACATTGTTCAAATGGCACTGTGTACTTTTTGTGGAAAATAAAAGTAAATGACAACTGCTAACTTTAACATTTTCCTCACACATGCACAGCTGTTATGTCCAAGATTGCTTTACATCAGCACAACTCAACTCAGCTAACTCAATATTAAAGTTCATCTTACACTCACTGCTATATCCATCTGACACTACTGAACTGGTGAATTATATCCTCTTGTCAAACTGTTATGTTTTTCTTTTATTATTTACTTTGCCTTCATTGTTATCCCCTGTTCTTGTGTTCCATGATGTACTGTATATGTATTGCCAAATGTAGCATTGTAATATTTGGGACTGTTTTGTAACTTGAAAGTTCAACAGCAATAAATCATTTTATATCTATCAGTGATTACATCTTTAGGCATCTACATACGTTTGTGTTTCTCTTGAACACCACCACCAACAAACAGACAACTGATTGCTAACAAAACCATGAAGACACCGATGCAAAACATAAATAATCAGTCAAAAAAAAAAAACCAACAACAAAAAAAAAACATCCTTGAATTCTGTGTTATTCTTGTTTTTTGGGGTCAATTTTACAAGTACCTTGTATTATTTGTGTCTAGAGTTGTTGTCACTAGAGTTCAACATCAGTGAACTCTGGCATATGACTTGCTTATTGCAATTCAGGGACCAGGGGCCTCTATCCCAGCAGTCACTGGGAGAGATGCTGTGCACACCCTGAAAAGCTCAGCGTCTATTGCAGGTTGACGTATAGATAGATAACATATTCATTCCTACGGTCAATTTAAAGTTTCTAGTTCACCTAACCTGCATTTCTTCAGAAGTGAACCGACAAACACAGGGAGAACATACAAACTCCACACAGAAAGGACCAGGCCTGAAGCAATTCCAGCACCTTCGCGATGTGTAGTAACAGTGCAAACCACTAAGCTCCTGTGCAGCCTAGCCATTACCTGTAATTTAATTTTGCAAGATTCCATTCTGTTCTGATTCTGTTCTCTCAGGACAAAAACTAATTTAGTGTGCGCAGTATTGATTTAGAATGCTAACACTGTCACGGGTATTGTATGGGGCAAGCGAAAACACTCATAGTAAACCACAAGTTGTCGACACTGAACAGTCAAAAATGTCATTAAAGAAGTCCAGTAGGATAGACGGCATTCCTGCAGAGGTCAACATGTACTTGTCTGCCTCATTAAATGTAAATAAACTTTTAAGACAACTGATTAAATCATTTTCTGCGTACCATTCGGTGGCGCTGTGCCCCACTGAGTCAGTTGCCAATGAGGGGCTCATTGTACATTCTCGGATCTTCAGTGGCATCAAAATGTGGCTTTGAGTACCTTTAGTTTGCCCCTACAATAACAGTCTGCCCATGATGGTGTCTGTATTCAAAATAAATATTAAAGTGATTGAATTAGTTTTCATCCTGAATGAATCATGACTTTCTAAAACTCCTATAAATAGACCCCAGGCTAAAAAAAATCAACAACAAAAAAGTTGTAGTTGCCCTTTAATTTTTACACAGTGAGCTCTAAATTACACCAGTTTTGTCCTTTGTAATTTTACAAATGAAGTGTTTGCGGATACAATTTGTCAAACAATGTGCTATGATATTCAGAATGATAGCATAAGTGCAAAGTAATTCCATGAAGTTAATAGTGATTTGCTTTTCCTACATTAGGAAATTATTCCTAACATTGTGTCAGTGACTCATTAGAATTATTCCTCCATGTTGTTTTATAATAAATATTTTTCATTAAAACTCTGTAACTTGTACTTTATTAACATAAACTATAAATAACAGCTTATTTCACAGACAGACAAAAAAATGTACAGGAAGAAAACCATCTTTACACTCATCATGTTGGTTTGTTTCTGTGGTTGGGAAAAAGTTTGTATTCTTGTATGACAAATAACATCAACATACATGCAAGACAATGAGTTGATTGAATTAATGAACCATAAATGGTGTGTAACTTCATTTTGGCAGCAATATTCTAACCTGTAATGGAACAGTTCTGGTCTTTTGTGCTGCATGTCAGGTGATTTCGTCCCAGTTTGTGGACACCTTTAGTTCGTTCCTGAGAATCTTAGTCGCGTAGTAAATGGCTCCAAAAAGTAAGAGACTCGTCTTTTATGGGCTATGACAGGACTGTTTGTTATAGTGCAGCAGATAACTGAAACAATCCTTCAAATGGTGACACAAGCACCAAATTTGGCACAAATACACCTTAGACATTACTCTTAAAAAAAAAAACAATTGGCCACTTGAATTTTCAATAGACAGCCAGGTAGGGGTCAATTGAAGAATTACATAGGGGTCAAAATTTAAAAAAAATGCTCCACTCAAATTGAAAACTACAGTACATTATTTACCGGATCATAAAGATTCCAAAAAAGGTGTAGTTTGGACAATCTGTGACTGAATGTTATGGAGTTATGGGGTAAAACGGCAAGAATGGTGACAAAGGTCAGTTTCATTTTGTACAGGGGTCAAAAGTTTAAGTTGCGCCAGTTTTGGTAAAAAGTGATGCAAATTATTGGTTGAGCAAATAGGATTAATAAATGGAATAGTTTTGACAGTGTTGAATGTTTGGTCTCAAAGTAAAGGTCAAACAAGGTCGGCGTCTATTGGATTCTATGACATGTGACATATGTTACTATGTAACATGATAACTAAGCATGACACATTGTCCAAATTATTCCTTTTTAAAACCCTGTGAACATTGGAGCAACTTTAACTTTTGACCCCTGTACAAACTGAAAGTGACCTTTGTCATCATTCTTGTTGTTTTTACTCCATAACTTCATATTCAGTCACAGATAGTCCAAACTGTACCTGTTTGGAATCTTTATGATCAGACAAATAATGTGGTGTAGTTTTCAATATGATTGCATTTTAATTTTGACCCCTGTGTAAATTCATCAATTGACCCCTACCTGGCTGCCTATTGAAAATTCAAGTGGCCAGTCATTTTTTTTCAAAAGTGGAATATCTCAGGAGTATTTGTGCAGAATTTGATGCTTGCATCACCGTTTGCAGGATTCCTCTCTAAATATTCTCTTATCTGCTGCACTATTAGTCCCAGCCAAAATCCTGTCCACTGATTTCGTAAAAACGATGGTTGAAGGGCCTGTAAAAGTCTTTGAGTCTCTGGAGGACTTCAGAAGGGATCTGAGGATGCGATCTACCCTTCGACTTTCCCAGACAGCGAGGTCGACTGCTCCCCTCGGGCTTCTTCAAGCAGGGGAAACCTTTTTGTCTGGTTGAAGTAGAAGTGTTTGTCTGAAACAACCCTTTTCAGACCCAAAAAGTCCCTGAACATGACCCATTTCTCCAGCCGGTCAGACACCAGCCGCTCACCGCTCACAAACAGAAAGTGAGACAAGGGAAGTGCTGAAGCCAGTTCTCCAGATGTTTGGCGTATAGGCCGATGCGCACGGCACTCCACGTGGTGTCAATCAGTCCTGTGGAGGAGTTTTTTCAGGGCCAGGTTCTGGAAGATGGAAGAGCTGGGTTTTTGGATAGGGTCTGTGTGTAGTCAGAGACAGCTCGCGTCACAGGATCCCTGACCACCACAATGAGCTTCATCTGGCAGTTCATACTGCAGATACGACTCGGAGCCTCCTTGGTGACAAAGTAGCTGGGGGTTTTCTCCATGGTGATCTGGCCATCCAGCGTCCGAGGCATCAGATTCCTGATAAGAAAGGAAGGAGAAGTGGTTACCTACAGAAGATATAAACACATTTCACTATGAGGGGGAATAAAACAACGATGCCATTTAAAGCTTCATGCATTGCAGCAACAAGATCCCAATGAAGTCTTGCTGTAGGTCCGACACAGCAGCACCATGTGATGAGTCAAATCCCACTCCAACTCAACACCACCAGTGTTCTTCTAATTCAATTTTACCCTCCCCTTCCTGCAAGACTAAAGACCACCAAAACACTCTCACCCCTGCAGCTTCCTGTAATGGCCCAAAGAGAACAAAGTCTACTGGAAAAAAAGAGAAGCTACGCATCAATTTGTGGTTTGTGGAGGACAACAATAAGATCATTAAAATACAGTAATGCTTGAAAGAATAATACTATCACTTTGTGTGTGTCATGCAGAAAGACCGATGAATCTCATTCTGAAAAAGTGCAGAAGATTCACTTCACTCTCAAATGCTTTTATAGTTTCATCTGCAGCAATGTTTATTTTGACTAAACACCTTTACAGTTTGTCTGACAGGTTTCATTTACTGCCTCACAAATTGAAGAGGCCAATCCCAGGAGAGTGGGTGGAGCTTGAGAAGCGGTTCATTAAGGCTGCATTTTTCTCATTGAGGGCTCAGAAGATGTTACTGTTAGACATTTTACAAATAAGTGAACTATTTTTGTGAAGAAAAAAAAAAAGCTAAAAAAGAATGTTAATGTCCAGAAATCTGCGTTTATAACATACATATTGCTGGAGAGTACTATTTAAACGTTGTGGATGGGTTTTTGTCAGGATCTCACACACACACACACACACACACCACACACACACACACACACACACACACACACACACACACACACACACACACACACACACACACACCCACCACACACACACACACACACACACACACAAAAACCCAGAACCCATAAAAATTGTAATGAATCCTACAAAGGTCCAGCAAATTTCAAGAAATTTGCTATAGTCTTCCTCAACATGTCTTGGTCAATCAAGGAAAAAGACATTTTACCTGGAGGCCAATTTTGCCAACAAATCACACCACCTGGAGCATAATTTGGAAAGAACATGCAAAGCGACCAAGATAACTGAAACTTTGGGGAATGATCGTACACAGACTGAAGTTTAAGTAGGATTTATTAACAATTTTTATGAGTTCTGTTTTTAGGGTGACCGTGTATGTTGGCTTTGTTGCTCATCAAGTTTGAAAATGGAAAAAACTTCATGATCTAAGTTGTTCAAAATACTGACATTTCCATTTACATACATGTCCATTCGGCTGCTCCCGTTCCGTGTTTGGGGTCGCCACAGCGGATACAGCCAGATCCGAATCAGTATCTGGCACAAGTTTTACACCGGATGCCCTTCCTGACGCAACTCCGGTTTTACCCAGAGAAACATACACAGCCGCTGGTGTTCCAAAGAGGTCTCCCATTCAAGTGCTAAGCAGATCCTGCACTGCTTAGCTTCTGAGATCTGATGGGATCAGGCTTACACAGAGCATATTATATATATATATATATATATATATATATATATATATATATATGTGTGTGTGTGTGTGTGTGTGTGTGTGTGTGTGTGTTATATATGTATATATAAGGAACTAGGAAGGCAGAACATTTTAGTCTAATTTGTTTCTCAAGAGTACATATCAATACAGTTTCAGTCATATTGCATATCTCATTCTATATACTATGTAATGTCCCATATACAAGTTTTCCATGATGATTTTGGATTAATATAGCAGTGAAATTAAAAGAGGGTGAGGGAAGCAGGCGAGCAGGTGAGGAGCCAATGAATTCACTCATGAGTCATGAAGAGACTGTTTCTACAGAGAAATGTACTAAATCAAAAAGATATACAAAACACTGTCTAAAGTATCTGAAGTCCACACACATAACCCTGCAGAAAGGATTTGTGTGAATATAGCTGAAGAAGACACTTTTCTATCTCTAAATCTCTCAAATCATTTGTAGTTACATGTAGTTTGATATGAGCTTGTGATTTTTGTTCAGTGGCAGCCTAGGTCTGTGTGCAGAAAGGAATCACTCTGTGACAGCTTTACAAAGAAAATAAAACTTTTGTAAGAAAGTTTTATGTTTTCAAGCCATTCAAGTCAACACTGTTAAAGGCTTGTATAATAAAAGACCATTAATTGATTATTATGCAACTGCAGGAGCTGCAAATGGCCTATCGCTGCCTCTCTGCCCCATTTATGTGCATCTGATCGATACGTCTGTCTCTGTATGATGGATACAGTCACAGTGAGCGGGCGCACACACTCACACACACACACAAAGAGATAGAGAGAGTCAAGCATGGAGGTGTCAGTGTTTATGGACACCAAACCTCTCTTAGATTCATCCTTCACTCCTTCACATCAGTGTCACTTCACTAATTGATCAGAAGTTGAATTTCTCATGAATAATTAATAGTTTGTGGCTTTTCCCCTCTGGCCTCCTTCTCTCTCCACACAATCTGTCTCATTATGAAACAATCAATAATAGACATTTTCTGACATAAATCTACTCCAGCGTGTTGTGTCAGCAACAACTGTCAACAGATGAAGGGTGATGATGTTGATTATTCTCCATATTATTATTATTATTATTATTATTATTATTATTATTATTATTATTATTATTATTATTATTATTATTTACCTCTGACAAGGATGCTATGTTCTCACAGTAGTCACTCTTGTTTGTTTTTCAGCAGGATTATTCAAATGTTTAACTGTTTTTCAGGAAAACCTGATGAGATGAAAATCCAACAGGTTTTGATGATCTGCAAAATGGGCCAAACTTAAATATTAAACCTGATTTTCTTTAATTCGAAAATGAGGTCAAATGAAACCATTTTCACAAAGCATGAGGAAAAAGCTCAAATAGAATACACCACTTGGTTTGATGCTTTCTTTCTTTTTCTTTTTCAGGTGGTGTTCTGCAAGGTTCACTTGTTGGCCCAGGTTCTTCCCTTGTGTGAAGGGCAAGACCAGGCTATTTAGAAGATTTTTTTTTTTTAAGATTATCAGAGTGTGCTACTGTATTTACTAATTATCAGATTTTCACATTGTTGAAACATTTGGCTCAATCCCAGAATACACATGGTGACATTGTTATGTGTAAGTGATTAAAAAGGTAGAACCAGAATTTAATTTTGTTTTGTTTTTAAGAAATGGCAATACTTATATTATTAACTGACATTAGATAATGTAGTAATAATAAGCAATAACTATCAATTATTAGGTGTTAGCTAATGTGTTTAAAATCATTATTATGGTGTTCATGTTAGTCAATGCACCAATAAGCATTTACTGATGGTTATTTAAGAGTGAAACATGTTTAGTAATTATTAATTAATAATGCTCAGTATCATTATAAATTGTTAAATAATATATAAATTCATACCATGGGTAAACATGAGCACTATTAACACTGTATTTTATTAATAATAAATTATTATTGAATACAGTTAACTCTAAACTCTTATTACTGCATGATAAATTGTTAATTAATGTACATTATTGTAAAGTGGTAGGAAAGAATGATGCCAATATTGAGATAAATCTGGTTTCTAATGAAGCAAGCTGTATTTATTTAGAACATTCAGACAGAGAATAACTCGGGGTATCAAGATGTTTTCTATTTAGCTCAGTGTTGGAAAGTCTTACTGAGAAGCCACATTAATTTGGGAACTCCCTGCTGTTAAAAGGATATAGCTGTTTTCCTCCCTAAAGTTCTGCAGCTCTGATTATACGACTGATACGTCCTAGTCAGTTTGGATCAGAACATTAACGCTGGCAACAAAGATGTGGAGTTGAGATTTCCTGCCTCCGGGATTATGGCATCTCTGCAGCGTCCTCTCAGGAGGCATTCTGCAAAAACAAAGAGGAGCTGCACATTTGGGGCAAAAATATATGTCGAAAAATCCAATCATGTTATTTTCTCAAAGCAAAAACAGAGCCACATTCCGCGGGTTATTCATTTACTGCACCATCTAAGTGAAGGAACCATTCCACTTTGGCCACATGACATTGGCAGCTCCAGAGGGTTCTTTTTTTCTTGGTGGGGTCATGAGTATTAAGTGGTGAGGGGACCGAATTAGTTGAAAATGTGCACATATATTTTTCAAGTACATACTACATACATACATGAAAGAGGAAACTAATGACTTCAACTGTTGTTAAATAAGATTTACTTCCAACAGGACACATATTCAAGACAGGAAAATCTCTGTCACACTCTGTGAATGTCAGACTGTCATCCCCTCCATACACTGAAAAACAGAATGTTTGAACCAACTTAAAAAATGTTGCAATTTGTAAAAACCTGAATGAATTAAGTTGTTTGAACTTAAGTTTGTAAGTTAGAGTTGATTTAACTTTCAAACTTAAGTTCAAACAACTTAATTCATTCAGGTTTTTTACAAATTGTAACACTTTTTTAAGTGGTTCAAACATTGTCTTTTTTCAGTGTATCCAACCCAATCTAATGCCATTTTATGATGGCATCACGGAAAGCAAATTAATCTATACTTCGTGATACCGTCACAAAAATGTGGCACTTTTATGACGGTAGCATAAATTTATTTTGTGGCGGAAGCACAAAATGTGGGGTGATGTGGGGGGGGGGGTATGTGGGGGTTATGGTTAGAGTTATGGGAAGGGGTATGGTTAAAAACAGTAAAAAAAAAAAACACATCACAAGAATGTGACTCATTTCGTGACGGGAGCACGGAGGAAAAAAACGCGAGACTGGGCTGTCCATATCGCAAAATCATGAGGTTCTTGTTGCTGGATGGAGTTGTCTGAATGCGGAAATAATTCATTGTTAATCATACTAACATACAAACAGTGGTAACCTTGGTAGCCACCTCTACAGTGGATCTCCATATTGACTGGGCACTAGTTTCATGTTGGATACCTTTCTTGATCCAAGCCCAGATGTACAAGGAGAATGAGGGCACTGGTGGCCTTGAACTAGGGACCTTCTCATTGAGAGGCAGATGTCCTAACAATTGGCTCCACCGTGTGCCTTGTGGGCCTGGGTTTTGGAAATGAAAAAAAAAAAAAACTTGACAAACAAGCTAATTTCAAGCTAAATTCACCCACACCTGCTCCTAATTTCAATCAGGCATGTGACGATAAGATTATTCCCTGCAGCAATCCCAGACATGTCCACCAGGTGTCAGAAAAGCTCCTTGGAAGTTTAACCCACACCTGCTCCTAATTTCCACTCATCCATCCATCCAACATCCACAAAGCATCCAGGAGGTAGCAGACAGGTCTATATGATATGATATAACACAAACAAAATAACTGCTTGTTGGACTGATCTCTTGCATCAACTTTATCCTCATTATGTGCCTTTTTAATTTGATAAATTAAAATATGGTAGCAATTTACCTGGTCATGCCTATACATTTTCAGCACTAGAACAACAACAACAAAAAAGAATACCAACAACAATATAACAATAATAATAAAATCTCTGCATTACGCAAATAGTGTGAACAATATCTCATGGTTGCTATGAAAAGTGTGGGTGCTATAGGTCAGACAATGCAGTGGTAGTATGAAACCAAGACTGAAACAGGATATTTAGTGACCTGTCAATTGCCTGATGAGGTCAGGTTGAAGCACCTGAAATTCTTGCAAGGGGAACTGGGCTAAATGGGTCAAGTCTCCCCTACAGCATCCTAGGCTAGATGATTTCTTGACTTAGAACCCATTAAAGTTGTAACAGAAGACTCAAGGCTGCAAAAATGAAATGAAAATGAGCAAGAAACAACAAACAAAAAGATTCCCAGCAGTTTTTAAGCTCAGAGTGCGACAGACGGAGCCAGAGGGCCATGAAGGGCCGTCAAGCTGACAGACTGAGTGTGGGAACCTATGCAGCTCTCCGCCTCCGTGGCTCAAACATATGCTGCTGTTCTTCTCTCATCTGGACAAACAAAAAAAAAAAAAAGGTTTGACACGACCTATCAAGACATCATACTTGTCTCTACTCGTGTGTGAAATAGAGTTCCACGTCTCTGATCAATGAGCAGTGAATCCCAGTGCTGCCATAACGCACCGCTACGTCAAAGCATGCCAGCAAGAGAGGACGCCAACGCTGGAACTGTGACTGGGCCGAAAACACGGAGGAGCAGGAACATCACTCAATGTGTGTGTGTGACACACAAAGGCTTTCGCCGCCAAACTGTCACCACAATGAAGAATAAAGCCAAAGATGAAAAACATCAAGGAATGTCTATAAGGACAAAGATGGATTTGTAACTGCAATAAAAACAACACTAGAAGCATCAAACATCCTCTCAGTTCTTCAGAAACAAAGTCCTGACACAAAGTCCTGGCTTCAGTTCTATGTCCACTATGTATCAGGCCTTTGATTATGTATGTTATAATCCTTGCAGGATGACATACGGAGTGGATCGAGCTTTAGGTGGGGGTTCCGGTGGCATGCATTCCCACACCCTGAAAAATTTTAAAAAGTACACCTTTAAAGTTACAGCCTTAGTTTTCTCTGGGCCCCTCCCCAATCGGACCGGGAGTGACATGTTTAGCCGCATGTTCTCCCTGAATTGCTGGCTGTCTGAGTGGTGTCCAAAAAATGAGGTGGGCTTCATAGATAATGGCAAAGCTTCTGGGGAAAACCTGGTCTTGTTAGGAGAGACGGCATCCATCCCACTTTTGGATGGAGCAGCTCTCATTTCTAGAAATCTGGCCAATTTTCTTAAATCCTTCCAAACCGTGACTATCCAGGGTTGGGACCAGGAAGCAGAGTTGTAGTCTTACACACCTCTCTGCAGCTTCTCTCCCCCTGCCATCCCCTCATTACCTCATCCCGTAGAGACGGTGCCTGCTCCCAGACCACCAATAACCAGCAAAAAATCTATTTAAGCATAAAAATTCAAAAGAAAAAATAATATAGCACCTTCAACTGCACCACAGACTAAAACAGTTAAATGTGGTCTATTAAACATTAGATCTCTCTCTCTAAGTCCCTGTTAGTAAATGATATAATAATTGATCAACATATTGATTTATTCTGCCTTACAGAAACCTGGTTACAGCAGGATGAATATGTTAGTTTAAATGAGTCAACACCCCCGAGTCACACTAACTGTCAGAACGCTCGTAGCATGGCCCGAGGCGAAGGATTAGCAGCAATCTTCCACTCCAGCTTATTACTTAATCAAAAACCCAGCCAGAGCTTTAATTCATTTGAAAGCTTGACTCTTAGTCTTGTCCATCCAAATTGGAAGTCCCAGAAACCAGTTTTATTTGTTGTTATCTATCGTCCTCCTGGTCGTTACTGTGAGTTTCTCTGTGAATTTCGGACCTTTTGTGTGACTTAGTGCTTAGCTCAGATAAGATAATTATAGTGGGCGATTTTAACATCCACACAGATACTGAGAATGACAGCCTCAACGCTGCATTTAATCTATTGTTAGACTCGATTGGTTTTGCTCAAAATGTAAATGAGTCCACCCACCACTTTAATCATACCTTAGATCTTGTTCTGACTTATGGTATGGAAATTGAAGACTTAACGGTATTCCCTGAAAAACCCCCTTCTGTCTGATCATTCTTAATACCATTTACATTTACTCTGATGGACTACCCAGCAGTTTCATTACAGTAGAAGTCTTTCAGAAAGCGCTGTAACTAGGTTTAAGGATATGATTCCTTCGTTATGTTCTCCAATGCCATATACCAACACAGTGCAGAGTAGCTACCTAAACTCTGTGAGTGAGATAGATTATCTCGTCAATAGTTTTATATCCTCATTGAGGACAACTTTGGATGCTGTAGCTCCTCTGAAAAAGAGAGCTTTAAATCAGAAGTGCCTGACTCCGTGGTATAACTCACAAACTCGCAGCTTAAGTTGGAGAGGAAATGGCGTCTCACTAATTTAGAAGATCTTCACTTAGCCTGGAAAAAGAGTCTGTTGCTCTATAAAAAAGCCCTCTGTAAAGCTAGGACATCTTACTACTCATCACTAATGAAGAAAATAAGAACAACCCCAGGTTTCTTTCAGCACTGTAGCCAGGCTGACAAAGAATCAGAGCTCTATTGAGCCGAGTATTCCTTTAACTTTAACTAGTAATGACTTCATGACTTTCTTTGCTAATAAAATTTTAACTATTAGAGAAAAATTACTCATAACCATCCCAAAGACATATCATTCTCTTTGGCTGCTTTCAGTGATGCGGTATTTGATTAGACTCTTTCTATCCGATTGCTCTGTCTGAGTTATTTTCATTACTTACTTCCTCCAACCATCAACATGTCTATTAGACCCCATTCCTACCAGGCTGCTCAAGGAAGCTCTACCATTAATTAATGCTTCGATCTTAAATATGATCAATCTATCTTTATTAGTTGGCTATGTACCACAGGTTTGTAGGTGGCAGTAATTAAACCATTACTTAAAAAGCCATCACTTGACCCAGCTATCTTAGCTAATTATAGGCCAATCTCCAACCTTCCTTTTCTCTCAAAAATTCTTGAAATGGTAGTTGTAAAACAGCTAACTGATCATCTGCAGAGTAATGGTCTATTTGAAGAGTTTCAGTCAGGGTTTAGAATTCATCATAGTACAGAAACAGCATTAGTGAAGGTTACAAATTATCTTCTTATGCCCTCAGACAGTGGACTCATCTCTGTGCTTGTTCTGTTAGACCTCAGTGCTGCTTTTGCTACTGTTGACCATAAATTTTATTACCAAGATTAGAACATGCCATAGGTATTAAAGGCACTGCGCTGCGGTGGTTGTATCATATTTATCTAATAGATTACAATTTGTTCATGTAAATGGGGAATCTTCTTCACAGACTAAGGTTAATTATGGAGTTCCACAAGGTTCTGTGCTAGGACCAATTTTATTCACTTTATACATGCTTCCCTTAGGCAGTATTATTAGACAGCATTGCTTAAATTTTCATTGTTACGCAGATGATACCCAGCTTTATCTATCCATGAAGCCAGAGGACACACACCAATTAGCTAAACTGCAGGATTGTCTCTACAGACATAAAGACATGGATGACCTCTAATTTCCTGCTTTTAAACTCAGATAAAACTGAAGTTATTGTACTTGGCCCCACAAATCTTAGAAACATGGTGTCTAACCAGATCCTTACTCTGGATGGCATTACCCTGACCTCTAGTAATACTGTGAGAAATCTTGGAGTCATTTTTGATCAGGATATGTCATTCAATGCGCATATTAAACAAATATGTAGGACTGCTTTTTTGCATTTGCACAATATCTCTAAAATTAGAAAGGTCTTATCTCAGAGTGATGCTGAAAAAACTAATTCATGCATTTATTTCCTCTAGGCTGGACTACTGTAATTCATTATTATCAGGTTGTCCTAAAAGTTCCCTGAAAAGCCTTCAGTTAATTCAAAATGCTGCAGCTAGAGTACTGACAGGGACTAGAAGGAGAGAGCATATCTCACCCATATTGGCCTCTCTTCATTGGCTTCCTGTTAATTCTAGAATAGAATTTAAAATTCTTCTTTCTTACTTATAAGGTTTTGAATAATCAGGTCCCATCTTATCTTAGGGACCTGATTATTCAGACTGCAGGCTTACTTGTAGTTCCTAGGGTTTGTAAGAATAGAATGGGAGGCAGAGCCTTCAGCTTTCAGGCTCCTCTCCTCCGGAACCAGCTCCCAATTCAGATCAGGGAGACAGACACCCTCTCTACTTTTAAGATTAGGCTTAAAACTTTCCTTTTTGCTAAAGCTTATAGTTAGGGCTGGATCAGGTGACCCTGAACCATCCCTTAGTTATGCTGCTATAGACTTAGACTGCTGGGGGTTCCCATGATGCACTGAGTGTTTCTTTCTCTTTTTGCTCTGTATGCACCACTCTGCATTTAATCATTAGTGATTGATCTCTGCTCCCCTCCACAGCATGTCTTTTTCCTGGTTCTCTCCCTCAGCCCCAACCAGTCCCAGCAGAAGACTGCCCCTCCCTGAGCCTGTTCTGCTGGAGGTTTCTTCCTGTTAAAGGGAGTTTTTCCTTCCCACTGTCGCCAAGTGCTTGCTCACAGGGGGTCGTTTTGACCGTTGGGGATTTTCCGTAATTATTGTATGGCCTTGCCTTACAATATAAAGCGCCTTGGGGCAACTGTTGTTGTGATTTGGCGCTATATAAAAAAAATTGATTTGATTTGATTAAATGCACAATTTTTATTTTAAACACTTGAAATCTTGTGAGGACAGCGACTTCAGTCAAATGAGCTGAGATGAGCAGTAGCATTCATCAATCATTGTTTATGCTAGACTTTTTCCATATTTTATCACACTTTTGTTCAGTGGCTGAGGGTGTATAATGGTGTATTTGTGTCACGTTGCAAATGATGTTTTTTTTTTCTCTGCTGTTTACTGTCTATGTGAACCACACTTTGGTTCAACTCTGCAATCTGTGCTCGGAAAGTTCCGCATGGATTCTCCAGAGTTCCGATCTAATGCTGCCCTCGTATATAAAAACACACATGCACGGCGTGCATAAGTACCAGCCTGAAGGTGAACGTCCGGCACTTTTGTTGACAGCCATCATGTGTCTTTACAGTCAAAGACAGGAAGCGGACAGTTAGATCCTTGTGGGAAAACACATGGCTGCCAGAAAAGCCTCTTCCTGCCACCCACATATTTTAAATAGTCATATTTTTTCCTCTTGCAAATAATGATGCTGTTATAGAGGCAGTGACGATTTTGTTCTCCACAGGAGGTGAGCTGAAGTGTTATGTGCTGGGTGAGAGGAAACAGAGTGTGAGTGGGTGAGCAATGGTGGAAATGTTGGAGAGGGGCTATATAGTACAGAGGAATCCTGCAAACGGTGATACAAGCACCAAATTTGGCAAAAGTACACCTTAGACATTACTCTTTTGAAAAAAACCAACAGGCCACTTGAATTTTCAATAGGCGGCCACATAGGGGTCAATTGAAGAATTACACAGGGGTCAAAATATAAAAATGCTCCAGTCATATTGAAAATTATACCACATTTGTCTGATTGTAAAGATTCCAAAAAGGTATAGTTTGGACTATCTATGACTGAATTGTATAGAGGTAAAAACAACAAGAATGGTGACAAAGTTCAGTTTCAGTTTATACAGGTGTCAAACGTTAGAGTTGCTCCAATTTTGTTTCAAAGGTGATGCAAATTATTGGTTGAGTTAATAGGGTTTCAAAAAGGAATAGTTTGCACCATGTGTCATGCTTAGTATTCAAGTTACAGGGTAACATATGTCACATGTCATAGAATTCAATGGACATCAACATTATTTGACCTTTACTTTAGAGACCAAACATTGAACACAGTCAAAACTATTCCATTTATTAATCCAAGTAGCTCAATCACCAATTTGCACCATTTTTTTTTTTTTGCTAAATTGGAGCAACTTTTACTTTTGAGCCCTGCACAAACTGAAACTGACCTTTGTCACCATTCTTAAGGTTTTTACCACATAACTCCATAACATTCAGTCATAGATAGTCCAAACTATACCATGTGAAGTATTGTTTCAGTTATTGCTGCACTAATAACAAAATGTGAAAGCTCCTGCTTTGGAAATGACAGAAACTGACAAACAAGCTCAGTTTAAGTGACATGTAAGTTCAAATTGTCACATATCTTGAGAGAGAGAGAAGGATGAAGCGTCTAACTTGTGAACCCTCTGTCGAAGGTATTTTCTGTAGCACTCTCAAATCTTGCTTAGACCTTTTCTGCCGATAAGCATCAAAATATACTTTGCAGTGAAATCAGCCACTAGGGGGCGATATAAAGACTTTAGTGTCACTTCAGTTTGCTGTTGTGTTGCTTATCTTTATAAACATTCTATGCGACAGTCCCTCTAAGGATCCAGATGTGAATATACATTTTTGACCAAAGTGGTGTTGACATATTGCTGTATCTTAGCAAATATTCAATAATGTTGCTAATCCAAATGAAAATTTGATGACTGCTCAGCCTTGGAAGACCGACGTATGTAGTCTCATAGCCACAGTTACTAGGTAATAGCACCCTTGGGCATGAAGACAGCAGTGGCTATGGCAATCTGGTCTTTGACTCAGCTGACATTCACTCAGGTTACTGAATTCTGGCCAACTTGGCCAGGTCAGCGCTTGAATCCGGATGAGTTTTTGTTATTGTTTATCTGTGTGCCAAATAAATTCATTCATTCATCCATCCATATTTTTAAATTAAATCCCTTGTCATTGACTTTTTGGCAGTTTCAGGAACAACCTTCAATCAGCAAAAGGGCCTCCTGCATGAGCAGGCCAATAAACAAGCAGTCTTTGACTCCAATTACTGACCTTTGGCAAATTTGACCTTTCTGGGCAATGCTGGAATCCACCTCCATGTGGGAGCCAAGTGTAGTGCAAATCAGACTAGAAACTTTAATTTTGACCTTTGAGACCAATGACCTTCACCCCAGCGATTGACCTTTGGCAAATTCAACCTCACCTGGGCAACTGCACAACCCACACCTGTATGCACGCAGAGCTTGATTCAAATCAGAATAGAGCACTTAAAATTTGACCTTTGAACCCCATTAACCTTGGTCTTGGTCCAGTTATGACCTTTAACAAATCTGATCGCACAGGGGCAACTCCAGAACCCATCGCCATGTTTGGTGGAGATGAGAGTGAAAAATCTAAATTTTGACTTTAAACCACAGTTAGCTTTATCTTTGCCAAAACAGACTCTTTAAGGATAATTGTGATGTTCACTTTCATCCACATCAATTTGGTGGAAGTTGGATAAAAGCCCTGGAAGGAGCAGCGGAACAAACAGATCCATGTTTCTGAAATTCTAATATGATTCAAAGCAGGTTTGTTTGTCCATTTATAGCTTTGAGTTGATCAAACCATTTAAATGTCAGTTATTCTAATAAAACAATCCACCCCCCTCCCCCCCTCCCCCAAAGGGCAATAACAGTGTGTTTCCATTGCAGTTTGTTTTTCACCTCATGTTATTCTTTTCTGGAAATGCCCGTGCAGCTGAGCATGACTCCCAAGTATCTGAAACATTTCACATGTTCTGTAGTCCGAATCACAACATTCTTCTCTTCACACACTATTTTCTCCGAAAGTGAACTTGCAGGACAGAGTTGAAACAACACAACTGACACATACTCGTGATTTTACAGGCGGCCCCCAAAATGGGCTGCAATGCACCTCAAATTATCATAATTCCCACCATCTGTGGTGTGAGTGTGTGCCTTTTCAAACTTTATAACACCACCTAACCCAAATCCAGCCAAACGCCACCGCCATTAAAATGCACTACAGAGACCGTTTCCTGGCCTGTTACACCAATCAGCCTGGGTCGCTAATGGCCTGAGGCCTAACACACAACGAGGTGTTTGGAAAATCACCCTGGATCATGCACCCCAAACGCATTAGTGTCCACTTTCACCATTTCAACTATGAAAAATCCAGACCGGCACAGTAGTATGTGAATGGGGACTCCTAGAAGGACTCAAATGAACCGTGCAACGCTGAAAAGCTTTCAAGTTTGAAATATGGCACATTGTAATTTGCACCATAATTAACACCTGCATTTCCTAACTGACAAGAGAAAATGTCTATGACGTTGTGACAAAGTATACAAAAAGTGTATTAACTCTGTCAGTGGCCTGATTATTTAGAAACCATTAGTTAGTTAGTTAGCAGGATATCTCAAAAGGTTGGGAACAGACTTGGATTTAAGCTGTAAGCTGTAGATGTAGGCTTTGAATCAAGTCAGGGGGTTTAAATTTGGGTGCAGATCTGTATCAAAAGGGTGGATCTTGCCATTGATCTTTGAGCCTGATCCCATCTTTGATCTCTGAGCCTTCTAATCCTGTAAAATGTGAACAGGGATATGAATGGAATATTCTTTAAACAAACAACTCACAGAAACGACAGCATCAAAATGATGTCTTATTTAGAATAAGGACAATAGACGGATTAGCCAATGATGCCTAACTCACTCACGCACGCACTTGTGTCAACGTGCTGCCATACACAGTGCACATCTACACACCAGAAGCAATTTGGGGATTAAGGATCTTACTCAAGGGCATCTTTGTGGTTTCCCTGTCGGGTCAAGGAATTAAAACTATGACCCTAAATCCACAAGGGTGCTTCTTTAACCCTTAGGCTAGGATTTCAACGCAGGGTGAACGATAGGAAAATGCCAACACAGACCAAGTAAATAGAGGAATGTTGGATTTTGGCAGAGGTATGCACTATGAGTACCTTTCTAGTTTCTTTATTTGTTTAGAATTCCATATGTACATGTACTCTGTAGTCCTTCAAAGAGCGCTGCACTTCTTTCCAGGGGAAGCGCGACATCTGACCCTTAAACCAAAACATCTGCAGCTGTTTTAAACCAATAATTTAATCTTTATTTAACCAGGTTAGTCCCACTGAGATCAAGATCTCTTTTCCAAGGAGGAATTATAAAGTTCCAATTCACCGAACCTGCATGTCTTTTAAATCATCATAGATAATCACCAAATCTCCAGCAAATCTGCTAACAGGTAACACTGATGTTGGTGAAGGATGAGAGCAGTGGTTCCCAATTTTTTTCTGGGAGCCTTCCTAATTTGTACAACCCCAGTTCCATGAAGTTGGGACATTGTGTGAAATGTAAATAAAAACAGAATACGATGATTTGCAAATCCTCTTCAACCTATATTCAATTGAATACACCACAAAGACAAGATATTTAATGTTCAAACTGACAGACTTTTTTGTTTTTGTGCAAATATTTGCTCATTTTGAAATGGATGCCTGCAACAAGTTTCAAAAAAGCTGGGACAGTGGCAACAAAAGACTGGGATAGTTGATGAATGCTCAAAGAACACCTGTTTGGAACAGTCCACAGATGAGCAAGTTAAATGGAAACAGGTGAGTGTCATGATTGGGTATAAAAGGAGCATCCCAAAAAGGCTCAGCCGTTCACAAGCAAAGATGGGGAGAGGATCACCACTTTGTGAACAACTGCCGTGAAAAATAGTCCACCAGTTTAAGAACAATGTTTCTGAATGTTCAATTGCAAGGAATTTAGAGATTCCATCATCTACAGTCCATAATATAATCAGAAGATTTAGAGAACTTTCTACACGTAAGCGGCAAGGCTGAAAACCAACACTGAATGCCCGTGACCTTCAATCCCTCAGGTGGCACTGCATTAAAAACCGACATCATTGTGTAAAGGATCTTACCGCGTGGGCTCAGGAACACTTCTGAAAACCATTTTCAGTTAACACAGTTCGTCTCTACACCGACAAGTGCAAGTTAAAACTCTACCATGCAAAGTGAAAGCCATATATCAACAACATCCAGAAACACCACCACCTTCTCTGGGCCCGAGCTCATTTGAACACAAAGTGGAAAAGTGTGCTGTGGTCTGATGAGTCCACATTTCAAATTGTTTTTGGAAATCATGGACGTTGTGTCCTCCCGAACAAAAGAGGAAAAAGACCATCCAGATTGTTACCAGCACAAAGTTCAAAAGCCAGCATCTGTGATGGTATGGGGTGTGTTAGTGCCCATGGCATGGGCAACTTACACATCTGTGATGGCACCATCAGTGCTGAAGGTACATCCAGGTTTTGGAGCAACACATGCTGCATCCAAGCAACGTCTTTTTTCAGGGACGTCTCTGCTTATTTCAGCAAGACAATGCCAAGCCACATTCTGCCACATGTTACAACAGCGTGGTTTCATAGTAAAAGAGTGCGGGTACTAGACTGGCCTGCCTGCAGTCCAGACCTGTCGCCCATTGAAAATGTGTGGCTCATTATAAAGCACAAAATACGTCAACGGAGACCCCGGACTGTTGAACAACTGAAGTCGTACATCAAGCAAGAATGTGAAAGAATTCCACCTACAAAGCTTCAACAATTAGTGTCCTCAGTTCCCAAATGCTTATTGAGTGTTGTTAGAAGGAAAGGTGATGTAACACAGTGGTAAACATACCACTGTCCCAGCTTTTTTGAAATGTGTTGCAGGCATCCATTTCAAAATGAGCAAATATTTGCACAAAAACAATAAAGTTTATCAGTTTGAACATTAAATATCTTGTCACTGTGGTGAATTTAATTAAATATAGGTTGACAAGGATTTGCAAACCATTGTATTCTGTTTTTATTTACATTTTACACAACGTCCCATCTTTAATGGAACTGAGGTTGTACCAAAGAACGGCTGAGAACCCCGCCTCCTGCTCCCCTCCACCTGCACAAATGAAGGGAACTTGTGAGCTCCTTCAGTCACATAATTACCAAATACCTCCTATGACAACACATTGTTTACATGATCCTATAAAACACTCCCTCTATATTGGGGGGGCTATTTAAGACACAACAACTTCCCAACTTCCCCTCTGCCTGTCATACGCTGCCTGCCACATCAAGTCACTGCAGCTGCTTCAACTCACGTTCACCCCACCAACCACTTGCGGCCTCCAATCAGGGACAAGATATGTACATCTAATCATCACTCCCTTATATCACAATCCAAGACTGGAGGGGAGTGATGTGATTGGAGTCTATCCACCAAACTCAAAACTATGCATTGCTGTTGCAATAAATATTCTTCTGTGTGAATAAAATGATTCATTCCAATGCTTGTTTGTTTTTGGCATAAATTAACTTTAAAAATTAACTTTTGTTCCTCAAAAGAAAAAAACATTTTTGTAACTAGAAGCACTCAGAGAGTGCAAACCTCCGCCAAGGCCATAGGGTCACTGACCCTAAAGAGATTCCCTCCTTGGCACAGTGATCTATTCAACAATTCAGTGTTACAACCAAAACTATGATACATACACTTTTCTTTCCTGTATATTGACATCCTTGACCATGAAAACATACCACTAGAACTTGGAATCACTTTTATGTCTTTATTAGTTCAAAAGTTATTGTATAAAAACGATTTTTCGGTAATGGTGGTTTTCTTCTGGAAACCATCTCCATAACATTTGAAGCTACATCATATCTGATGACACCTTACTGAATCAGTACAGATTCAGCTACAATTTGGTGTTAGTTGTGCATCTCTAGCTTCATTTGTCACCTCACACTGACACATTTTCTATTTTCCCTGTATTTTTGCATATTCTGGATCACCAGATCCGGAATCCGGATCCAATCATCACCAAACTATGTTGTTTGATAGAACATTTGACTATCTTACACCCTAATTTTTTTCAAGCCTTTCTGCCTTGTTTTTGTGGAGTTTAGAAACTAGAATGTCAAAATTCCCCCTATCCCGCAATGGTGAAGAATCCTTTAAAAGTTCCTGGATCCGGATCGTGATCCGGATCACCACTAAAATTTAATCACTTGTTCCTCTTGTCATTTCCAACCACCCCACAAAATTTCATCAAAATCCGTTCAAAACTTTTTTAGTTATCCTGCTGACAACAGACAGACAGACAAACAAACGCGACCGAAAACATAACCTCCTTGGCGGAGGGTAATTACTTTTTATTATCCAATAAGTGAGTCATTATGATTTTATGTTTCATGTACACTTAAAATTTCGACGACTTCAGGCTTGTGACCAGCAGATTCTCAGTTTGATGCCTGACAAACCAGAAAATCAAGGTCCTTAATCCCTAAACTGCTCCAGGTGTGCAGTTGTGCATGTTGACATCAGTGTGTGTGTGTGTGTGTGTGTGTGTGTGTGTGTGTGTGTGTGTGTGTGTGTGTGTGTGTGTGTGTGTGTGTGTGTGTGTGTGTGTGTGTGTGTGAGTGAGTGAGAGAGAGAGAGAATGGGACACATCATTGTAAAGCAATTGGCGGATAGAAATTGTACTATAGAAGTACAATTTGCCATAAAGTTCTCATTTAAAGGTATTAGACATAAATCCTGATATTCGTGAGGGTATGTGCTCACCTTTTTGGTTTGTCTCTTGTCCATAAATCTGTCTTGTCAATAACCAATGTCACTTTCAGCACTGCTGACATTTCTCTGTGTCCTTATGCTGCTGTCCGTAAATGATTTACAGTATAGTTTAATTGTAATCCGATTGTGCGCAGCTTTTGGTGTCACATCTGTAGGTCAGCCAATTCATAAGCAACTGAAATATTGACAATACTTCCACAGACGCACAAGTACAAATGCATACATTATTTTTCATAAATCAAACACAGAGGCTACAGAATGATGCAAAAATGATACTGATTATTGCAACACTACCTCTCTTTTTGAAATATGTGTTTGATCTACTCCAAGAAAAGGAAATAAAAATGATATTCTATGTCACAGAGAGAAAATAAACAAAAACAACAACAGCGAAGAGTCAGAATTTATGAGTTAGTCATTCCAGCGCACGTCATGGTGGCAGAGCAGTGACAATTAGAATCTTTGTGCCACGGAAAGCTGAGGTTTTTTAAGTTTTCTGTGGTGGTTCTCCAGTCCCATCTGAAAGCCATCACTCCATGAAGTCCCCTTAAAGCCATAAAACAACACAGAAAATCATTAAATCTTGCCTCATTCTCAATCCACAGCTTGTGGCTTTTCCATTCCCATAATGCACTCGCATGCATGCAAACAAGGGAACGGAAAGGGAGAGACAGAAGGACTGGAAGTGGAGGAGAGAGAGAGAAAGAAGGGGGGGGGGGGCAGGAAAGAAGAAAACTGGTGAATGGGATCAGTCAAATGAAAAAATTAAGGACACCTCCCCATCAATGAGGTTAAGTTTGTTGTCAGAGAAGATGATCATTTTGGGATGTGACACGGTGCAGGAGGGCACGGCTGCAGCCCTGAAGCTCCTCCAATATGCAGATCAATTCAAAATCCATCCAACATGTGACAGACTGTCGTCCATCTGCTGAAGGTCACATCCCGTCCGTGCTCACCTCCTCATCCAAGACATGCAAAACCAAACGCAAAAGTCACAGCGCTCAGCATCTGCCCACGTCATGCTCATAACAAGTCACGTGACTTTGGCAAACTCTTATGTTTTTATTATCATTAAACTATGAAATGATGAAGTACACTTGATTTTCTGATTTATGCGTATTTATGAATGTTTCTTGCATTGATTTGGATTTCAAGAGAAGGATTTGGTAGTGAGAAGTGAGCTACAGGAAGAGTCCATGAGATGAAGTAGTTTAACTGGTGTTAAGATTAAAGCTACAGTCTGCAGGATTTGTGGATGTTTATTCACAGAATGCAATCTAGCATTCACAACCTTCTGTTTATTATTGTGTATTTTCCTGCAACAATGGGTTGATAGGTTTTCATAAGTTTAAAATGAGCCCTTCATATCTACACGGGAGCAGGTCCCGCTCATGCAGACCACCATGTTGATAATTAGCCCAAACGCACCTCTGTCATTTGCGTTTTGCAGACCAGAAAATGAATCAGTGATTGCTCCGCTATACACTGTCTGTAGATCACACATGACCAGTCCTGGAAGGATCAGATGGATGGCCGATGGATGGATGGAGAAAATAAGGGAGCGCCAAAGTGATGAAAATGTGAAAGGAAACAATATCACGATCGGCAACAGCATAATGCAATCTGAAATCTCACCACTAGATGAACTGGATCTGCAGACTGTAGCTTGACGTGGTGATCCAATTAAATATCTTGGAAACACATCCTGTTGACCTGAGGGAACAGTTTTCTTTGTCAAAAGTGAGGAACATCAACGAGATAAACTATCACCGGTCAGGATTGATTTTCAAAGGATGTCAGGAGCCTTGTGTTTGAATTTGATGTGTGTTTATGTGTGTGTGTGTTTCTGTAGAATAACTATCTTTGTGAGGAGAGTAGGTGAGTTTTGTGTTGCTCAACTGAGGCTATTTAGTCTTTTAATAGCATTCAAAGGGTTTATGCTCAGGTCAGAGTTAGTTTTTGTTGGAGGTTATACGCGAGTATGTTCTCGTGTCTTCTACCCTCTGTTGATTGACAGTAAGATGAGGTGGATGCTGTTGTTCCAACATGAAGATTTCATTCTGTCATTGCCACACAAACCGCAGCTCTTTGCCCCTTCCAGCATCATCTCTTCGGATCATTGCTTTGACAACGAGATGATTTTCCTCTTTCTAAAATTCAGTGGAAACAGTGAAATGCCTGCTGATTTTTAGACAAGGCAATTCAATCTTCCTGTGATTCTATGCTCATGTCGCTGTTGTTGTCTTTGCAACTTCTCCTAACCTACATTATTGTTAATCTGCACTATGAAAATCATCACAATATCACGGCAGATTGATTTTAGATGACTCGGCACCATGTGGTCTTTGTCACAAAGACAGGCTGGTTTCTTCCCCAACCTCGGAGAGAGGAACATTTTGCATGCTTTGAGCAGAACTGAGAACATTTCAGTCTAAACGACAGTCTTGCCCTTTGTTTTAGATACAGGGTTGGGTAAGATTACTTTTAAATGTAATCCAAAAGTAATCAGATTACAAGTAATCCAAAATGTATTTACATACATACATGTAATCCACATGTATTCTTTCAAAGTAATCCTACCCAACCTTGTTTAGATATATAACCAGTGTGTCACACATGACACCATTTCTAATTCACTTTCATACATTGTTATATGTAATAATTTTCTGTTTCAAAATTTCTTTTATTCTTTGCTTTTATGCAGTTTCCAGAGGCATATAAATATGGATGGAGGCCTGGGGCTTAATGCAATCTCAGCCCCCCCCCCAACAATTGCAAAAATATTGTATGAGTTACCCAAGTCGTGATCATAATTTTGGTCTTTAAGCTCCAAAATGAAACATGAATCTCTACCATGTCATCAAAATAAAGCGGAAGAAAATGGATGGATGGATGGATGGATACTGTGTTTTGTTATTTTTCACCATTATTTATTGACTTCATTTACTGATTTAACTAGAGTGGAAACTACTGAGATAGCCAAGGACATCTTTCTTTTATGACCCTGTAATTTGTCTAAATCCAGCTGGTTGTAAAGTGAAAATTAGGTTGCATTTGTACCAAAGGAAGCTGACATGGTTTGCCTCACAGCTAGGAGGCAGTGGTTTGCTTCCCGCCTATTCTTTTCTGTGTGGAGTTTGCATGGGGTTCCATCCGGGTGCTCTGCTTTCTTCCACTTCCAAAGACATGCAGATTAGGTGAAGCGAAAACTTTAAATTGACCGTAGGTGTGAATGTGTTTGTCTGTCTCTATGTGGCCCTATGATAGACTGGTGTCCTGTCCGTGATGTACCCCACCTGGGATAGGCTCCAGCTCCCCCGTGATCTTTACAAAAGGCATGTGTTCATATACTACTGTATTATTTTTGTATATTAAGGATTAGTAACTGAGCAAGCGAGGTTAATAATTCATCTATATAAACACTCACTGACACGCTCCATAAGGAGGGTAATCCATAGATGACCATTACTGAAAGGACTGGCTGTTCATAGAGCTTTGTGTCAAAGCATATTCATAGAAAGTTAACTAGAAGGGGAATGTGTGGTGGGAAAGATGCACAAGCAACAGGGATGACCACAGCCTTGAGAAGGTTGTCAAGAAAGCCCATTCAAGAACTTGGGGAGCTTCACAAAGAGTGAACTGAGGCTGGAGTCAGTGCTTCAAGATCCACCACACATACGAGGTCTATTAGAAAAGTATCCAACCTTATTATTTTTTTAAAAAACCATATGGATTTGAATCATGTGTGATTGCGTCAGATAAGCTTGAACCCTTGTGCACATGCGTGAGTTTTTTTATGCCTGTCGGTTGCGTCATTCGCCGGTGAGCAGGCTTTGAGTGAGGTGTGGTCCACCCCTCTCGTCTATTTTTTATTGTGAATAAATGTCTGAACGATTTGGAGCTTTGCTGCATCAATTTTTTCCCAGAAACTGTGACAGACCTCCAGGTGGACACCGTTCTAAAAATTAATATGGCTTTCAGGGACAATTTTATGGGGATTAACAGATTACGGAGTGTTTACTGCCGCTTTAAAGGTACTGCCCACAACTTCTGAGAGCGCGCTCCCAGCCCCCATCGACAGGCTGACACCCCACTGGAACAACCAGATCATTTCCAACATGAAAGCTTTGTTGACGCGCGGTGGAGCCGCTTCTCTTTCCATGACAAAAACTCCTGTAACAGTGAAATGTGCCGTTCATTTTTAAACTGGACGCTGTCTTGATCCGGTATGTCATCTGACTAGCACAGGAATTGTGAAAAGACGTGGGACATCAGCACTTTTTCGGCACATTAAGCAGACGTGTGGAGGAGTTCCGCGTGTCGCGGCGGAGCTGCATGGTGCAAAGAAACGCCGTGATGAAGCCTCACAGGACATGTTTGGGGCATGTCTAGATCATGCACAATCACAATTGGATATTCACACGACTGGAAAGCAATCGGAATCCGTTTGAAATCCACTGAAAGCCGTCCTGTGAGACCAACACGAGGTGGTTTTGTGCCGCGTATGAACGGCTCCGTGGCGTGTCCCTCTGCTTCTTTTTCCATGAAAAAAACTCCTGTAACGGTGGAATGTGCCGAAAAAAGTGCTGATGTCCACATCTTCTGCCTTTTTGTGAAAGTCAGACGAGGTCCCGGATCAACAAAGCTTTCACGGTGGAAATGATCTGGTTGTTCCAGTGGGGTGTCAGCCTGTCGATGGGGGCTGGGAGCACACCGCACTCTCAGGAGTTGTGGGCCATCCTTAAAGCGGCAGTAATACTCCGTAATCTGTTTAATCCCCCATAAATCGGCCCTGAAAGCCATATTAATTTTTCGAACGTGTCCACCTGGAGGTCTCTCACAGTTTCTGGAAAAAAATTGATGCAGCAAGCCTCCAAATTGTTCAGACATTTATTTGCAATAAAAAATAGACGAGAGGGGTGGACCACACCTCCTCAAAGCTTGCTCACAAGCGAATGACGCAACCGACAGGCATGAAAAACTCACGCCTGCGCACGAGGTTCAAGCTTGTCTGATGCAATCAACACGTGATTCAAATCCATATGGTTTTTTTTTTTTAAAATAATAAGGGGGTTGGATACTTTTCTAATAGACCTTGTATATGTGTCCAGCAAATAGATACAAGTGTCTCAATTCCTAAGGTCAAGCAAGCCACGCCTGAACCAGAGACAATGCCAGAAGTGGCTTATGTGGCCTAAGCAGAAAAAAGAACTGGAATGCCACTCAATGATCCAAAGTCCTCTTTTAAGTTAAAGTAAATTTTGCATTTCATTTGAAAATCAAGGTCCCAGAGAGTGGAGGAAGAGTGCAGAGGCCCAGAATCCAAGTTGCTTGAAGTCCAGTATGAAGTTTCCACAGTCAGCGATGATTTGTGGAGCCATGTCATCTGCTCGTGTTGGTTTATCAAGTCCAAAGTAATGCAGTCCTCTACCAGGAGATTTTTAGAGCACCTCATGCTTCCATCTGCTGGACAGGCTTAATGAAGATGATTTCCATTTCCAGCAGGACTTGGTTGCCCTCAGTGCCAAAATTACTATTAACTGGTTTGCTGACCACAGTATGCTGTATTTGATTGGCCCTATAGACAATACCTCATAGATCTTGTGTGGGGTATTGTCAAGAGGAAGATGAGAGAGCCCAGGACCAACAATACAGATAAGCAGAATGTCATTATCAAAGTAACCTGGGCTTTTACAACACCTCAGCAGTGTCAAAGGCTGACGGCCTTCATGCACACTGTACTGATTCAGGAATTCATTCAAAAGGAGCCTCAACAAGTATTGAATGTATAAATGAACAAATAAATTATTTATAATAAATTATTTATTTAAAGAAGCCCAAATTTGACTGAATTATTTATTTATTATGGGGGGGGGGGGGGGGTATTTTGTTATAAAAAATAAGTAATTTGACCAGTGACGACAAAGCCTTTGCTTTTGAATTAAAACAGCAGTCACAAAGTTTTGTTACAAAGTTGCATACCCCTCCTACTATGTCACTATGCCACAACATCTACGAAAAGCATGACTTTGTGACACACCTTCGTGCAATTCCAAAGCATTCTGACAAACCCACAAAACTGACATCATTTGTGGCTCATGTGCCCTCGCAACTGGCAAGCATTAAAACAAGCTTCAGAGAACACCAGCTCTAACCACGTGAATGTGTAGAACCGTCACTGATTGTACGAACACACCATGAAGTCCTCAGCGGAACCACATTAACAGTAAATGGAAGAAAATAACTGACATTACAGCTGCTATATCGAATGGAAAACCAGTTTTTCAAAATTACACAAAGTCCTGTTTTGCTTTTGAAGATGTGCCTGTGCAACTGCAAAAGTTAGATTATTGCAATGCTGCAAGTCGCGCTTATGCTGCTGTAGGTGTTACAACACTAACAAAGTGCAGCACGGCTGTATAGCAGCCGTCATGCTAATTAAAACACACAGAAGGGCTTATAAACATGCCCTGGAAACACACCAGGTCTGCCACAGGTTTTTACACAAAATCCTTCTCCGAGCACCCGGAAAGAACAGGAAGGAAGGAAAGAAAAGAGAGCAGCTGGATAAGAGGAAAATGAGAAACCTGAGGGGTCACTAAGCTGCATTAAACACTGGGTGACCAGGTAGAAAGAGGTGAGAAGTATAAAAGACAAACAGCAGATAAGGAGGCAACTTGTGCACTGAGAAAAAGACTTCAGCAACATGCTAAAATTATCAGTGGCCAAAGTGTTTCCATGTGCGCTTATGTTCTCAATTAAAACACAGCTAAAGGGTTTAAGGAAAATGAGGATATTCAATTGCGCCATAACAGTTCTGGCTCTCACACCATCTCACCAAAACTCAGTCCAGTCTCACGGCATGGCGAGATTCAGCAGCACGAAATATACATTAATCTGTTTGTTCGTGATATTGTGACGAAAAGCGCCTCATTTTCATCACGGCAGCACGAATTAATTCTAATACATTCTGTGATGGCCGCACGAAATTAAAAGTGAAGCGGGGGGGGGGGGGGGGGATCGGGTGGTTATGGTTAGGATTGGGGGAAGGAGTAGGGTTAGTAATAGTGAGTTTTTTTAAAAAAAAAAAACCCTGTCACGAAAATTTTAATCATTTTGTGATGGGAGCACAAATAAAAATAACGTGAGACTGGGCTGCCAAAACGTCATCATCCGATACATTTCAAGAGATTATCAGTACCAAGATAATCACCAAGAAGTTTCTAGGCTAATTAATCATTTGAATCATTAATCAAGGGAAAAAATGCCACTTTCTCAAACTGATTTGTCTTTTGAAGAAGCTTGAATGCTCACACCCTCATTGTTCTTGAAGTCTGCCACTTTCACACAAATACGTACTTGTGTTTTGTTGCCTCATCTAACCACACATCCATCATGGTGACTTGGAAATCATTGGAGCGAAAAATTCATTGTAAAATAATCTGCAGTCTGATCAATAATGAAATCATTAATTACATGTGAAAAGCGTGCATCATTCAAAAAAATAGATGTACTACTATATTTCATAGTGGTTTTGCCAGCCTAAAGAATGTTAATAGCAGTTGTCATTTTTAGAGTTTATAATCATGCTTGATGAATGTCACCGTGATGAATGCTCTTTGTAGACCACAAAAGGCCTTTTGAACTACAAGCATGTGTATGATAGTCAGCGTGATCATCGGCAGGAGGCACCAGCATATCATCTGACCATGTGGGCAAAGATAACTGAAAAGTTAGCTTCAAATAACAATTAATTCACTGACTAAAAGTTAACTTTTAGAATGCTAACTGAAAAACTGCTAAAAAAATTTAGCAGAAGTTACCGCTAACCACTAACTTTTAGTATTGACTCAGTCGCGCTACATTGGATTACACTGTCGGCTACACCCTGCTCAGAGTGCTGCACTCACTGGATCGACATCTCTGCTATTTTGGAATTGTAGGATAGCTCGTGCCCACAGATCGAACTCGCCGGACTACTTTCGCCACACTCTCACGAGCGCTACTATTCCCAGATAGATCTCTCTTAGTGCAGCTTCTTGTTCTGACTTTAACACAAAGTTAACACCCAAGTCTTTCATCGCCAACTGTAAATGATAATCAGAACATTCCAATCGTATCTTTCTGAACTCCCCCACATCAAACTCCATCGTGCCAATGTTTACAATGTGCTTGAGCAATAACAGGTGAAGTTGCTCAGAAATAAGTATTTATTACAGCCACTCTTAAAACTTCAGTTCTCTTTATAATTTTATTACTGGTGAATTTTAGAATTGATTTAGATGAGATATACTCATTATCTCACAGGAATATATCACAATTATCTGGGAAGTACTTTTTGCGCAGGAATTCATCAAGCACGTCGGCCGCGGACGCGTACTAACACAGAATACCCAGAAACTGGGTAGTTGTCCGGCCAAAACGAGAGTGTCCACTTTTAGCGTGCCATAAGCTAAGCTAGTGGCGCTCGTGAGAGTGTGTGTCGGCTACTGATAGAGGTGGGCAGATTGATCCTAATATCGCTAATATTGATACCAACGCCGGTATTGATATTGATCAATCCTCGTGTAAAAAGATCGATACTCAAGCTTTTTTTTCTCTCCTGCACGCACTGACTGCTGCACGTGCAGATTCATCAAAGTCTACTCTCTGTCTGTAAGAGGAGTGCTGCGCTGTGTCACACAACACGGAGCAGCGCACCCTTGTATTGTGGTTTGTCAGCCCTCTACCTCAGGTGATATTGTTTTAAGTTGTGTTGAGTGATATTTTTTTAAACAAAAATGGTGATTGTGATAATAAAGTATTTTGTTGTCACGTACAATGTTTGGTGAAATTCTGTCCTAGGTCTTTTGGATCCTTTGGATCTATGACGCTTAAATATGAAAAAGTATCCGTATCGGTATCGATATCGGCGATACTGGGCCTGTATTTACTTGGTATCGGATCAATACCAAAATTCCCTCGCCCACCTCTAGCTACTGATAAAGCACTACAGGGGCTGCTGGGTAAATTCGATCACAAATACAAATTGAAAGCATGAAAAATAAATAAATAAATAAATAAATAAAACCCCAAACACTGTCATCATCTTTATCTGAAGCAGTACATTGTATTAGAAGTCACAGTTTATCTCTGTATTATATTTATAAGGTGTTGGAACGGTCCGCCCTGCCTCCACTGTGCATGCGTCAGTTCAGATTTTCCTTTTATCTATCTTTTGAAGAAACTGACTTATAACATCATAAACATCGTCAGATCTCCACACTTCTCTGTGGGTATGGAGCCGTTGTGCTACAAAATATGCGTTCTGAGTGCACGTCTACTTTCCTCTTCATTTTCTTTATTAACCTTTAAAACAATAATTATCTCCAACTGATGTGTCAGATTCAACTTTACTCCCAAAATGCAGGACCCCCCCCCCCCCCCCCCATTCCACCCCAAAAATATTATTAGTGTGTGTGTGGCCCACCTGTACCACTCCAGACCTCTGTCGTAAAAACGGTCGAAGAAGTGCGGTTCGGCACCGAGCGCTCTTACGTCCGGGTGGACGCGCAGAAACTCCAGCAGTGCGCGCGTTCCGCCTTTCTTCACGCCGATGATGATGGCCTGAGGAAACCTTTTGCTGCCGAACGTGTTGGCCACGGGGATGCCTCCGCTCTGGACGCTCTCCTCGCCGCGGAGCGGAAGTTCTGCTGGCGTGTCCACCTGCTCCGCGTCCGCTGTGCGGTTCCGCGCGTCCGAGATGCGCTGCCGGAGGCGCGGAGGTGCTCGTACGTCCTCCAAACTGTCATAGTTCCCCTCTAATGTTTGCTGGCTATATAAGATTCTCGGAGCGGACTCGCATAATCCAGTGAGACAGTAGAAGAAGTAGGTGAAGATCAGGACCATGGTAAAAAACACCGACACTTTGGAGAGCGCCTTCCCCAAGATGAACCTGACTCTGCATCCGCTACATCCCATGAGTTGATCTCCTGGTCGATGCCAAAGCGCCAAAACGGTGACAGCATGCTTCTTCTTCCTATACTGAGGAGATTAATATCGAGCAGAACCTGTTGCGTAAAAGCGCACCATCATTTGAAGCGCTTTATTGAAATGACTCAGTGGATTAAAAAAAAAAACCTTCATAGTCTTTTCGTTTTGTCAGAACGTAGTGGACAGAAAAAAATCATTTTCAGTGTGGAGAGGTTTGCCCACCAATGTTTTGTGAGACCTGACTGTGCGCTCTGAGCGTCTCCTCACAGTCTCCACCCTTCCTTCTCCAATCCAGTGCGTAAAAACATCCTCATGGGCAGATGAACTTCTCACAGGCTCTGGTTACATTTTCTCATATTGCAAAAGTATGCAAATGTGCATGTTGCTGAGGATAAACTTGCACATGTTGCGGTCTATCTGTGACTGTATTATATGAGACTGACAAGATTTATGATGTGATGAGAGGTTCGGTTTTTAAGCTACATGTAAATTTTACTTTAGTTAGAATTTCAACAAAAATGCACAGAGAACTAAATCGTTGCTACGTGCAAGGAAAAAGATGAAAAATGAGAGACAAAACGAAATATAAATAGTTATGAACAAGCAAGTGAATCCACACAAGACAGAAAAGTGACCAATAAGCTGGGCCACAAGCGTTTATGCTTTTTTGTGTTACGCAGTTTATTTAATACATTTTTTATACTGTATTATTTTACGCATGTTTACATGTTATAAAAATAAAAATCAATCAATCAATTATAAGCACAAAACATCATATTATCAGTAAAAAGAATCTGTGTTGTATTTACTGACATCATAAGTGTGCTGTTTGTCTGTAGGAAAGAGTTTAAACCCCAAGAAATGAGGAGCATTTCTTTATCAAACACATGCTTTTTTGTACGTCATTGAGCCCATTTCTTTGACAGGAGGCACCAATAACAATGAAAAGTGGATCACAATGATGAGGAAAATGCAGAATTTGTCTTCCTCAGGTAATATTATCTTGTCTACAAAGTCAACTCTATTGTAATGTTAAATCAACTCTTATTACAGGGTCCAATCAATTTCATCAATGCAGATATGGTAGAAATCTACCTCTAACCTTCCTGGTGCAATTGCAGTTCTACTTGGTGAAACATGCAGCTCTGGATCAACTCCAATCCCTCCTTCTGTCTGTGGTGAGTATGAGAGCATGTTTGATATTTAACAAAAACGCAATGTCTAAGCTAATATGTATTACAATTTTTTATATATATTTTTCTACAACAACTGAACTGCAACAATTGAAGATGATGTTTAAGATAATGACTCAGATACGTTAACTTGTATATGTAAATTAAATTTAAAATTTAAATCCTCTTAACTTGAAATACCAAGTTGTACACACATACGTAGTTAAGTCATTTTAACTTGAAACCATGACTTATAATAATGTAGTTTGTGACTCACTAATGGGAAATAATTATTTGTTTTGACTTGCAATATTTAGTTGGAACAACAACAAATTAAAAGGTCAATCAACTTTTGCAACTCAATGTTGAAACAACAACTCCATGAACTATTATTTCTGAGTTGAAACAAGGATCTTCTTTGAGTTAACTTGTGTTTTCAGGCAACATGTGAACTTTCATTTCCAAGTTAAACTTACTTGAGCTGTTTAACAGTGAAGTACTAATCAGGACCTTCTCGGCTGAACTTCAGAGATCTGACAGGATCGGGTGTGAATGGAATGACTGCACATATATAGCCCCATTTATAATGGTGTGAAATTAATTCTACTATAGCATGAAATCAACTCTATTAGAGGGTTAACTCATGCTCATCAATACTATAGATTTTATTTATTCTATGGTCGAGTTCATGTAACATTATTCTGACTACACCACATGCACAACATAGCAGCGATACATATGGTCCCATTCTTAACAGTGCTAAATCAACTCTATTAGAGGGTTAAATCAAGTTGATCAACAGTTAATTTGCACTGTGGTGCAGCTGATGTAACACTGTCCAATGGCACCATGTGCACATGCAGCCCACTATGCTGCAGTGTTAACACTGAAAATTTTACTGTATAACTGTAGTGTTTCAGGTGATTGCAGTACAATTTGCAAAGCTGTGGGTTGGCATATGAAGATCGTCAAGAAGACACTGCAAAAATGGTCCACTAATTTTCTGCAGGGCATTTGTGTGTGACAAAAGCAACAGGTTTTTTTTAAAGACTTTGTTGCATGAATTTTCTCATGCAATGCTGCCCGTCTTCTTGTGCACAGAGCACTTCAGTGTTTTGTTTTTTTTTTGTCCAATTTTGAAAAATGTAACATGAACCCACAGAGGAGAACCCATTTGGCCCTTTGAACCCATGTGATAGATGGCTCAGTCAGAACTTGTGAATAAGAAAAGCCCTGAGGATGTCTATTCAAAACCTCTTGTACTCTTCCGGCACCTTGAGATTTAATACTCAACCAACATGCCGACATACAGCCGGCTGACTAGTCTCCTGATGTAAATCTCCAATCAATAGTCCTGAAGCAAGGAGGGTCCCCATGAGACCGCTCTGCCTTCGTCCATAAATACAGTAAATGAGGCTACGTGTCACCTTTAGGGCTGTGCAGGAAGGATCACACAGAGATGTCCCCTCTCATCTCTCTAAAGCCTGAGCCGGTTTAGAGTTTCGTCCAAGGAGTTCAGACTTTGAACATCATGAACACAACAAAGTGCATGTGAATGGCCATGGGGGATAGAATGGGGTAGATCTGACAGAAAGAAGTATGTATGTAACAACTCTGCCACATAGCATGTGTTCAGAGAAAGTAAATTACTGTAAGGCGGTGAACTCGGTGTGTTAGGTGGATACAATTTCTTACAGTATGCACTGTGTCTGAGTTACACTGCTGCAAGTAATGCTGAGTCAACGCAGACACAGTAAATACACAGTGGAAACCACATACATTTTGCAAATATTGTATGCCGGTTCTGTGTTAAATGTTTGCATGCGTTACTGGTTTTTCTGCAAATCATTGGATTTTTAACAGGTTACTTCACTGTTAAACCGAACATTTCATTTTAATACAATAATTAAGTTAATGTAACTCAAACTTTGAAAAAAGTTATAGTCACTCATTTCCATTAATTAAACTATTTCCATTAATTAAACTAACTCAAAAATGAATTGTTGTCACAATAACTCAGTTCCTTTAAGTGCATTTAAAGTTTTGGGGCATTTAAGTGTTGGTGATGTATTTCCAGTGCATTCCATTCACTCATTTTAATTGAGTTTATGTTACGGAGGCCAGCAGGTGTCCCTGTGCAGATGTAGTTAGTAAACCTCACTCCCAACAGCTCAAAAGAATTCTCTGATCACAAGGCCAAAGCTCTGGGTTTTAGCCTTCTGGTTAGAGAGTCCGACTTCCATGCCGGAAATCATGAGTTCACGTCCCGAGGGGAGCAAATGGGCAGAGTAATAACAACACAACGCAGAGTCAACAAGTAAACCAAAGAACACAACAAAAAATCTAATGCAAAATGTAAATTTTTTAAGCATAAATTTGTCACTTTTTTTATTGAAAAACATAAACTAGATTTACATAAGTTTAATTAACTATAAATTAAGTTACTCAAACTTTAACAATTGAATTTGTGAAAACTATTTTTATTTAAGTTGGCAGACTCAAATGGTTTAAGGCAATGGGTTTCCTCAAATAGTTTCAGTTCAACTAACTCATTGAGTTTTACAGTGTGTCATTTTTGTAATAATGGCCTCCACTATTGGATGTGCTCCATAGAATCCCCAAACTTAGAATAAGCACTTTCCTCATTACTTCTCTCCATTTCTGTGATCTTATTGTAGGTGAAGTTGTCCTCATTTAGAATACAAATGTGTCATGTTTATGTTTATTTTAGAATATTGTTGATATACTGTTATATAGCTTCATCACACTGGCTGCTTCATATAACTTATACTAATATAATGAGATTTAGTATTGATTGCAACTGTCAGTGTTGTGTGTTGGGGGGTTTGGCTGGATGTTTTTGTGTTGTTTTATTTTCTTTGCTCTCCAGGTGGTATGCAAACTGGTTTATGTCTGTGGAGACGGTGCTAGCAGAAGAGTCCTTCACCCTCATCAGCATTATTAGCTGCACCTGTGGAGGATGTTCACGTGCAGGCCTAATGACTCGCAGCACCTGTGGATGATGCTCACGTGTAAACTTAAAGACTTTCAGCTGAAGCAGATAATGAGATGGCGTTCTGCATGTAAGCCATGAGTGGTTCAAGCAGAATTGCTGGGAACTCAACCTTGTGACGTTCGTTTGTGAGACGCTGAGGACCGCGCCAGGGTTTGACACATCGTGCCTGTGAAGGAGGACGGGTGAGGGACACATGCTGTCAGCACACATCAGAGGTGGTTATTGTCTGAATGATCGTTAATAGTAATTTGGCATTTTGTTACGCAGTATATTTGAACATTGATGAGAATTGTGCAGTTTGCTTCTCACTGCCGTGGCGTACGGACTGATGATCCTCCACCTGTTGTGAGAAGCTGCTCATTTACATAAAGCTTAAATTCAGACCTGAATGTGTTGCTGATAGTGTGTGCCTCTGAGGGATATTTGCTGTAGCTCTGTTGACTTACCTCACCTTTTCCATCCTTCACAGAGTCAGTTTGTTGTGTCCACCTGGGGGGTGTTTGGCGGTGAATCTGAGTCCAGAAGCGCCGAGGCTTCGATCCTTTTGGGCGCTGGAGAGCGCGCCGTCCTTCACTCCGCCAGACAAACCCAATATTTATGTTGTACACTAATTATTGCACTAGAGGGGGAAATAAATTGTTTGTTTGTGGAACCGCTTTAGGTATTTTGCGCTGGATCGGTCAGACGTTGGTCCGCTCCTCAACCCTGCGTCTGCACATAACAGTCAGCGAGATATAATTTAAGATATTTTTTATTGGTTAGGTTGTAGTTATCAGAAACACCTTTCAAAATAAGTATTGAACGACATACTAAACACACAGAATTATTACCTTTCTGACAGGGTCAACAAAACCTAAAAAAAAAAAAAAATGCAATCTTGAAAGTGTAATTCACAGCAGAGTTTGTATTGGATTGGATTTTGTATTGTATTGGATAATATCTCATTTTGAATTTGGCTCCACTGTGACACAAGGTCTTACCATGAGACCTAAAACTGACAATGTGTTACAGCAATGATATTTTTGGCTGATTTTCTTTGTCTCAACATTTAATATACGGGTGATTCTTAGACTACGGGCACTTATGTCCTTTGATCATATTGTATGAAAAACAGAAGAAAGGGGAAATTTCACACTGTTTATAGTTATCTTTACAATGAAAGTGTGTTAAGAAATTTGTTCTAGTAGTCTATGATGACTTTTTCACCTTTTTTCAGCCTCATTATATGCAAATATTGCCGTTTTGTGCTTGTCCCACACCCAGACTTTTGATCTTCAATGATAAAAATGAATGGTAAAGAAACGTTTTTTCTAATGTTTTAAAATATCTCTGAATAAAATATCAGTAAAATAATCAAAACATAATTGGGGTATTCAATGCCATACACTGTTGTGATTTTTTTAAACAAAATGTAGTTGTCCACACTATTGCCATAATTTCCACCACAACACTGTAATGTCCCTTTTAAACAGTTTGTAGATATGATTGTTTGGGGTAGTTTCTATGGAGATAAACAGTGACATCAGAGCACATGTATATAGTGTCAAATCACAACAAACAGTTGCCCCAAGGCACTTTATATTGTAAGGCAATGGTGTGGTGGAAATTACATTTACAAGGCCAATAGTGCCCGTAGTTAAAGAATCACCCATACATGAGTATATTATATAACTATATAACAGGGGTGCTTATTTCTACTGCAGACATTCCCGGTTCGAAGCCTTCCATTTTCCACATAATGTGGAACTGCATTAGGAGGGGCATCTGGTGTAAAACACTTGTGCCAAATGGTGACCCCGAGTGAATCAAGGGAGAAGGCTAAGAGATCTACTCACTTATTATTTATATATATGAGTTTTAGCAGTAATATGAATTTAATTTAAAAAGGCAGCTGTACAGTAACAATACAATAATATTTCAGAATATAAGATTACATTTAACTTGCTTAATTATGGGATTTAAAAGTCCTCATGTTTGTCATGATCTGCCCCATGTCTGGGTTTTCAACTTGGTTTGTCTATGTCCATGCCCCCTGTCTTCGATCCTCTGTCTTTGATTTCAGTTTATGGTTACTTTCGTCACTGGTTTATTTGCGCTTTTATGACTGTAGCATTGTCTGTAATTTCTGTTTGTCATACTTTGAAAACATGTTCTAGTTTCAGCTCCAGTCTTTACTTTTGTGTAAAGAATTGTTCAGTTCTCACTTTAGTTTTTCTGGTTTTGTTTTCGCTTAATCCATGTGTAGATTTTTTGCATTATGTTTTGGACTCACCTTTCAGTTTATTTCTGTCTGCTTAGTGTTACTTTACTGCACTCTCTTGCACCGGTTCACCTTATCTTTGTCTCTGTCTTCCATGCCTCCGTTTCTGTCTGCATTGTGTTTTCTTACTTCACTCTCTTGCACCTGCTCTTTTTCCCTCATCTTTGTGTTTTCTTTTCTCGCCTCCTTCCTGAACTTTCTCACACACCTGCATTCACTTCCCTTAATCACTACACCTTGTATTTAAACCCCACACTTTTACTCTTTCCCTGCCAGTTCATTTGACCTAGTCTGTGTTCCAGCCTTGCTTAGCCCTTGTTTTGTCTATGACCGTCCGCTCATCCGTGTATGACCTCGTTTTATGTTTGACCTTGTTTTTTGCACAACCTCTGAATTTGGACTGTGCCTTCGGAACTGTGTTTGTTTTGTGACTCTGATTTTGCCTCAGCCCTGACAGCATTGTTGGGTGATTCTTAGACTACGGGCACTTATTATGTCCTTTGATCATATTGTATGAAAACAGAAAAAAGGGGAAATTTCACACTTTTATAGTTTATCTTTACAATGAAAGTGTGTTAAGAATTTGTTTCTAGTAGTCTATGATGACTTTTCACCTTTTTTCCAGCATCATTCTATGCAAATATTGCCGTTTTGTGCTGGTCCCACACCCAGACTTTTGATCTTCAATGATAAAAATGAATGGTAAAGAAACATTTTTCTAATGTTTTAAAATATCTCTGAATAAAATATCAGTAAAATAATCAAAACATAATTGGGGTATTCAATGTCATACAACTGTTGTGATTTTTTAAACAAAATGTAGTTGTCCCACACTATTGCCGTAATTTCCACCACAACACTGTAATGTCCCTTTAAACAGTTTGTATGAAAGATTGTTTGGGTAGTTTCTATGGAGATAAACAGCGACATCAAAGCACATGTATATAGCGCCAAATCACAACAAACAGTTGTCCCAAGGCGCTTTATATTGTAAGGCAATGGTGTGGTGGAAATTACATTTACAAGGCCAATAGTGCCCGTAGTTACAGAATCACCCATATATGAGTATATTATATAACTATATAACAGGGGTGCTTATTTCCACTGCAGACATTCCCGGTTCCCATGCCTCAGCCTCACATCTACTATTACCTTCGCCACGCTAACTGATTACCTGTTTACCGTATCTGTGCCTGTTTTTCCAGATAAAGCCTTTTATTACTCCACCTCCTGTTTCTGTGAGTCTGCATTCTGTGTCCAGCATTCTGCACTCTTAGGCATAAAACGTTGAATTTAATTGGTAAAGTTAAGGTAACTTTTTCCACATAACATTGTTAATTAAGTGCAAAACAACATTGTAGCTGAAATTAATTAAATTAAATGAAACATTATTACTTAAATCCCAATATTGTTTTGCACTTAATTGACAAAGTTATGTGGAAAACGTTACCTTAAATTTATCAATTTAATTCAACGTTTTATTTCTTAGAGTGGTCTGTCCCATACCATGAATCCTGACAATGTTAATTAAGTAACAGCACAGGCTGTTGTGTGCACATATACACCACTGAATTTCTGACTGTTGTTAAATGTGCCCCCAGGAAAATATTGTGTTGAAAAGTGAGTTCCACATACAGAAAAAGCATGAGGCATACATGCACACACTAGCATACATATCAAACACACACACACACACACTCTCCTCTTTTTTGGCAGATGTAACTTATATGCTCAAAAGTATAGTAATGTGGTTCTTATTGTTTCATAATTTAAAGGTGTTTGAAGATGCAAATCCAACCAACAGAACTTTGCAGATTCTGACATTATGGAAGAGGATAAAGAATAATGATACATTTTGAAGCACATACAGGCAGATTGGTACACCTTTCACAGGGAGGCCAGCCTGGCACTGTGGAATTCACAGCTTTGGAAATGACTGTCGTCTGACTGTAGCAGCAGCAGCTTCCATCACAATGACTACGTTTACATGCAGCCAATAACCCTTTCATAACCAGAATATTAGCGATAACCCGGTTGCGCATGGCCATGTAAACACCCACAAAAACCAGAATATGCTCATATTCCAGTTTTTAAAAACCTGAATAAGACCCCTGGGTTACTCCTTTTCTAACCGGAATATCAGATCATAGAAATGCACATCAGGATATCCCCATAGAAAGGAACATTATTTTGTGTTCTGTGCATGTCCTATCCGCAATGAATCTTGGTCTTTTGAGTACGGCAACTACTTGTATGCAGCGCGCGCAGCCCACCGGACAGCACAGCAGCAGAGATAAACAGCGCATTGTGTTCTGCGTCCTTATCAGGCGGGCCGGTCGCGGCACCGGTCGGCATATCACCGCGATTGCTCTCACTGCCTCCAATGCGCTTACCGTCTCTGTGGGCTCGGTAAACGCCGCAGCGGGCCACTCACACCGCCCCCATCTCTGCTGTGCGGAGCTGCGCCAACTGTGGCAACAGGTCCAGAGACTATGCTCGCTGTTTTGATGCGGAGGCAGCCCGCAGGAGAGAAAAGTGAGAAAAATGTTAATGCCTGTTTGAGAAAAGTGTGAAGTGAAGGGTTTTACATGAAGCAGGATTTGCACGAACACCAGACCAAATCAAGCACCGGTGGAAGACGTGTGTCGCTGTTTAGATGGGGATATTCCAAATGATATTAATGACCATGTATACAGGAGTAACTCTGTCTGCTTAAGCATGTAAACGGGTTATTCCTAATGATTCAGAAACTGGAATATTGACCTTATCCCAAATATTAACGGCATGTAAACGTAATCAATGAGGTCACAATCCAGCCATGCTTTCATCACATATTTGCTTTTACCTCATGCTAATTCATGTATATGTGGAATTACACTGACAGGTTTGGAACCTGAAATATAAACTGTGAGATTAAAGAAACAAACAGCCGCGTTGAAGCAGCAAATAAGATGTGCAAGTTGGGAGCTGTCTCCATGTATCAGCTCCAGGGGGGATAACGCGGCTGTCTATGTGGGTATATATTACTGTTGATGTGTTTGTGTACATTAATGCACGTGTGCATCAGACTGCTGTGTCTGCAGGTGTGCTCTCACGCCGCTGTGTATTACTGAAAGAGGTTTCCATCGCCAGAAGCCCGCGGATGTCTGCGTACATGTGTCAGCCATTACTGCAAATTACAAATCCTCCCCACCAAAGGCAGAATGTTCCACTCTCATTTTGTTATTTCCAGTATGAGGAAGAAGATCTTGGCCATTTGCAATAGCCACAAGATACCCAGCGGAATCCTTAAAGCCGTCATGACAGATCCATGAAACCACCGCCCATAAGAGACCCATTTAGCAGCACAGAGGCAACGCTGGAGTTTCCTACAATTGGAACCTGATGCTTTTATTGTGTCTGGGATGAATGCCGCCGAGATATTTACTAATAATGACCTGCAGACTGAAGATGTCCATGAGCATATTTTCCTACTGTTTTAGATTAAATCGCTCTCCCGGTTGGAGCTTTTGGTTTGTATTGCGTAGCTCTGATGAGCTCTAAACAAATTTGCTTTTCATCTTCTTTTCTTCACTCTGATGTGGTTATTAGACCACAAGAGTTTATCCCGAAACTGTTTGGGCTGTATGGTAGTGTCTGAAGTTCAGCTCTTTTGAAGAGCAAAATGCCAGTTGGTCGAGCCCGCAGCGTGACAGAATACAAAGGCCCTGCGATGCCCCGCCCACTTCCAGGATCCCTGCACATCTTTCATCTACAACGGCTGGAATAATGACTGGAGAACTGAAAATAATGGCTGAGCTCTCCATCCAGCACACACTGCTTCATCTAACTTCCTTTCTCACCATCTTTTGTTCTCTTTATCCTCTTGTTCAAACACCTTTTACTGGCTTAAACTTGCTAAATACCTGATCAAAAACACAAGTTGTTGATTTGTTCATGAAAATTGCACTTGTAACAGCTGTTGGCCTGTCTTAAATTTTTAAGGTGACTCAACTTGAAATGTTTCAGTAGCAGTGATGCCGGTAACGCGTTACTTAGTAACACGTTACTTAGTAACGCGTTACTGTAATCTGACCACTTTTTTTAGTAACTAGTAATCTAACGCGTTAATCTTTCCAAATCAGTAATCAGATTAAAGTTACTTCTCCAAGTCACTGTGCGTTACTATTATTTTTGCATTGTGGGTCGATAGCAGCATTAAATTTGGTCTGTGGGCAGGAGGTCGGGGTTCGACTGCACTGCCCACTTTAAGCGAGCTGTGAGCTGTTCACCCGCGGTTTTCTACAGCAACTCGACTCGTCGTCACCTCTTGGTGACAACAGCACACCTGCACTGAGCTTTACAAAAAAAAAACATTTTATGCTTTTTTTTCTCCTTTATTTAGAATTCTGAGCTGAGCCGCTCTGTATCTGCTCATTAAAAACAGCTGATCCTCCGCGACGCGTCAACAACTAACACTATTTTCCACTCAAATGCACCTAAACTCTCTTTCTGAGGACCACATGATGTGAAAACGCAATAAAACTTTCTTAACTGTAAATCTGGTCATGTTTTCTGCATGAATAAATGTTATCCATTCTTTGTGCTCAAACGCCAAAGCAGGGGCGAATCCAGATGGAATGGGGGCATGGGGCAGGGATGTGCCCCCCCCCACAACACCACTAGATTAAAGGTCCAGTTTTGAAGCCTTTTTTTTTTTTACTACATCTACTAATACTACTTAAAATAAATAATAATAATAATTTCGACAAGTAAAAATGTTTAGAGAGAATTTAAATGTTAGAAAAATGTTAGAAAAAATGTAATAGTTACATTATGAACAATGTATTTTAGAAATTGCAAGTTTTACTGTTACAGTGCTGTCAACATGTTAAATATGAGGTCAAAAAAGAGGTCTTTATTTTACTTTTTATAAAACAAGTATTTATTTTCATTGAAGTCACAAAAGGGTGACTATAAAGTGAGTTTTGGCAAAACAGGTATTGTCCATGTTGAGGTGGCAGAGGGTTGTTGTCAGCAGCTGGGGAAAGTAACTAAAAAGTAACTAGTAATCTAACTTAGTTACTTTACAATTGAGTAATCAGTAAAGTAACTAAGTTACTTTTCAAGGATAATCAGTATTGGATTACTTTTCAAAGTAACTGTGGCAACACTGTTCAGTAGCTTTGACAACCCCAATTCCAATGAAGTTGGGATGTTGTTGTGAAATTAAATAAAAACAGAATACAATGATTTGCAAATCCTCTTCAACCTATATTCAACTGATACACCACAAAGACAAGATATTTAATGTTCAAACTGATAAACTTTGTTTTGTGCAAATATTTGCTCATTTTGAAATGGATGCCTGCAACATGTTTCAAAAAAGGCTGGGACAGTAGCACAAAAGACTGAGAATGTTGAATGCTCAAAGACACACCTGTTTGCAACATTCCACAGGTGAACAGGTTAATTGGAAACAGTGAGTGTCATGATTGGGGTATAAAAAGGAGCATCTCCAAAGGCAGTGAAATTATAAATATTTTTATATTGTTTTATATATTGTGCAAATGTAAAACTCAGAGGTGAACGAAGTGCAACAGTGTAGAAACCAATGCGAAAACTAAGAATGAAATCAGGAGGTGATCAAAACACAAACGACAAACAGAACTAAACAATGACAAAAACCTAAATCCAGAACTAAAGCAATGTGGAACTGAGAATAACGGTGTGCACACAATGCAAATGAGATGACACACAGACACAGACTGGGACTGAACAACAAGGACAGTTGACGGCTTGACTGACATGGTAGGGGACATACACACACACACAGGAGGCACGGAGATGGCAACAGATCAAAAACCCATAACCAAAACATACAGGACTGAGACGCAAACCATAACAACCCGAAACAGATGGACACACACACCACACTTATATATAGAAGATAAATTCTGAAGATAAATTCCTATTGTGTAGACTGTTTCATTGTATCTACAGAGAAACTGTTCTTGGCAGCTGCAATTAAGTCACAGGTTGCCAGAAAATGCATCCTCTGCTTGTTTTTCCTCAACAGAAACTTTAGGATAAAGTGGAGTTATTTCTACTATAATTTGGTCCGTTCTAGTACAACATAATACATGTAGCAGTCATCTTGTTTAAAAATAAAAGGAGATGCAGATATTGGTAGAACTGATGCAGAGCCCTGATGAATAATGTGCCACTGTAACAATCAATGCAGGAAGGAGTCCCTTTGTTTGTTTTTGCACCATTTCAGCTCAGTGTGAATTCAAACATTGAATCATTGGGTTTTAAGAAGGAACTTCCATTAGCTTTTTTGTTTACCTTGCATAGCTACAGCATCAAGTCCAAGCAAATCCACTGATCACGACATCAAACGGCTGATGGACATCCTTTATGGTCTACACACACACGATATAAATGACAAGTAGTTATGTATGTGTCTGTAATGGCATTTTGATGATTTATGACTTCATTATGAAGTCAATAATACCAATCAGTCACAAATGTTTTGCTGAGCAATATATGTTTTAGGTTCATCCATCTATCAATCAATCAACCAACTTTTTTTTATATAGCGCCAAATCACAACAAACAGTTGCCCCAAGGCGCTTTATATTGTAAGGCAAGGCCATACAATAATTATGAAAAACCCCGACGGTCAAAACGACCCCCTGTGAGCAAGCACTTGGCTACAGTGGGAAGGAAAAACTCCCTTTTAATAGGAAGAAACCTCCAGCAGAACCAGGCTCAGGGAGGGGCAGTCTCTGCTGAGACTGGTTGGGGCTGAGGGAAAAGAACCAGGAAAAAGACTGCTGTGGAAGGGTGGCAGAGATCGATCACTAATGATTAAATGCGGAGTGATGCATACAGAGCAAAAAGAGAAAGAAACAGTGCATCATGGGAACCCCCCCACAGTCTAACGTCTAAAGCAGCATAACCAAGGGATAGTCCAGGGTCACCTGATCCAGCCCTAAACTATAAAGCCTAGCGAAAAGGAAAGTTTTAAGCCTAATCTTAAAAGTAGAGAGGGTATCTGTCTCCCTGATCTGAATTGGGAGCTGGTTCCACAGGAGAGGAGCCTGAAAGCTGAAGGCTCTGCCTCCCATTCTACTCTTACAAACCCTAGGAACTACAAGTAAGCCTGCAGTCTGAGAGCGAAGCGCTCTAATGGGGTATATGGTACTACGAGGTCCCTAAGATAAGATGGGACCTGATTATTCAAAACCTTATAAGTAAGAAGAAGAATTTTAAATTCTATTCTAGAATTAACAGGAAGCCAATGAAGAGAGGCCAACACGGGTGAGATATGCTCTCTCCTGCTAGTCCCCGTCAGTACTCTAGCTGCAGGCATTTTGAATTAACTGAAGGCTTTTTAGGGAACTTTAGGACAACCTGATAATAATGAATTACAATAGTCCAGCCTAGAGGAAATAAATGCATGAATTAGTTTTTCAGCATCACTCTGAGACAAGACCTTTCTGATTTTAGAGATATTGCGTAAATGCAAAAAGGCAGTCCTACATATTTGTTTAATATGCACTTTGAATGACATATCCTGATAAAAAATGACTCCAAGATTTCTCACAGTATTACTAGAGGTCAGGGAAATGCCATCCAGAGTAAAGATCTGGTTTAGACCATGCTTCTAAGATTTGTGGGGCCAAGTACAATAACTTCAGTTTTATCTGAGTTTAAAAGCAGGAAATTAGAGGTCATCCATGTCTTTATGTCTGTAAGACAATCCTGCAGTTTAGCTAATTGGTGTGTGTCCTCTGGTTTCATGGATAGATAAAGCTGGGTATCATCTGCGTAACAATGAAAATTTAAGCAATACCGTCTAATAATACTGCCTAAGGGAAGCATGTATAAAGTGAATAAAATTGGTCCTAGCACAGAACCTTGTGGAACTCCATAATTAACTTTAGTCTGTGAAGAAGATTCCCCATTTACATGAACAAACTGTAATCTATTAGACAAATATGATTCAAACCACCGCAGCGCAGTGCCCTTAATACCTATGACATGCTCTAATCTCTGTAATAAAATTTTATGGTCAACAGTATCAAAAGCAGCACTGAGGTCCAACAGAACAAGCTCGGACAATTTTCACAGGCACAGAAGGCTCGCGAGTGCTGTGGCCAAGAAACGGCTCCAATGTGCGACAGTTTTGTTTATTTCTAGCTTGGTCCATCTGCTACAACTATGGCCGTCTGCCGCAGCAGAGGAGAAGTGCTCCCGACCTCGGCATCCGTAAACATCTCCAATGGATTATTCTGGCCCCGAACACCTGCTCCCGCCGCAAGTCTCTCCTTCCTATCTTTTCTATCAAGTGATGGTACATGATAGCCGTCTTTTTGAGGTAAGACTCTGAAGTTTTGGTGACTAAAATAAGATAAGCCTCCTCTGTACCAGACTAAAACTTTAGTCGGCTAACCCAAAACTTTAGCCAAATAAGCGCTTTGTGCAATGACTAATGTCAAAAAATTAGTCAACTGAGTGAGTTTAGTTGACTAAAGAAGATTAGACTGCTTTATGAAACAGGGCCCTGCTCACAGGTGCATCAACTGTTTAGCCTCAAGGAGAAAATTCGGGCCTGAAAATCTGGTTGATGCAACACTCACAAAAACCTTGAAAGCATCAACTATTAAGACCAAAGCCTCAATTTCAAAATGGGAATAAATTATGTTTGATGAATAGGGCACATAAATTGAGCCTAACTTCATAAGGATTTGGGCAGAATTCAAAGCCAGGGGGTGTGTTTACCTGACTTTTATACATGTATGGAGATATGAGCCTGCAGCTATTTTTCAGATAAACAAAAATGCATGTGAAGCTTGCCCGACCACTAAGAACCAGCTGCATCAAAACATCTTCTACGTGTCTTTCATCTTGGCAATGAAAACTAGAACGCCTTTCCAGTGAGCAAGTCTGTACAGGTCTCACGTTTTTGTACTTTTTCCTCAACTGAGCTTTACTGTAGCAGGAGAATCAGGCGTGCAAGAATCTACAGAGTACAGAAGGAATTAAAATGAATGGCAATCATGTCATCACACAAGCCGCAGACCATTTGGGAAATGCCGTCGTTTCTAATCCGCAGCTCTGTGGTGAAAACTGGGATCTGGCGGTTGGCTTGGCGTGTTCAGGAGGGTGGAGGAGCAGGGCGATGGGGATGGGGTAAATGTGTGTGAGGTAACGCGTGTGCCAATATGTTTGTCTGTGCGAGTTAGAAACTGAAAAAAGAAAAAAAAAAAGATGAGTTGCGTGTACAGTTTCATGCCTCCCAGCTCACTTTGGGGGATTCACTAAGACGTGTGGCGGCAAATCTGACAGAACTGAGAAAGCAGAACATTTCCAGTGCAGCATGTGTCTGGGTTTATGTCTGTATGTTGAAGTATGCGCGTCTGCATGCATTTTTACAGTGTTTATAATCTTAAACATGCATCCATGCGTCTGTGGAGGCCTATTGTTTTATAATCTGCGTGCACTAGTACGACTTGTGGTATCTAATTCCAGACTTAGTGAAATGCTTGTGGGCTGCTCTGTGTGGCTCTCTTTCATTTGAGGCCTCATCGCTTTAAATGTTGGTTGCCATGACGTCAGCTTCAAACCACAGATCCTGCCTTTTATGTGTCACTGTCACCATCTATTTCCGCCCTGTGTGTGAAAAACAACTTTCTTTCCATTATGGGAGTCAAAGACACAAATGGCCGGTCCGAACTCTGCGCTACTGTTACCGGGCCAGAACCTCCACTACAATGGACTGTTCAATAATTTTCACAATCACTCATCTAAAAAATAATGGTGTACAACTATGTAAATAGACTGCACACATATACTATTTTTTACATCTGAGCCTCAGAGTACTTCATAATAACCCCCATGAGCTTCCATCATGAACTGTTCATCGGTAGGAGATTGAACTTAGATGTCTTGTGCAGCCCCTTGTCAGCAATCCTGCTTGTGATTTTCAGGGACACAGTTTCAAGGCACAGTCAGGGACTGGAGGGTGTCCAGTTTGATGACACCAGAATTACTGTGCATCGCTGGTTTTTGCAGATGATGTGGTTCTGTTGGCTTCAGACAGTGACTTGCGATATGCACTGGGCAGGTTATAGGCTGAGTGTGTATACCAGATCATCTTGGTGAAGAAAGAGCTGGTCCAGAAAGCAAGGCTCTTGATTTACCAGACTATTTACTCTCCTATCCTCACCTATGGTCACAGACTTTGAGTAATGACCAAAAGAACAATGTTGCAGACGCAAGCGGTGGAATTGAGATTCCTCCTTTGGGTATCTGGGCTTACACTCTGGGATAGGGTGAGAAACTCAAATATCCATGAGGGACGTATCACATATTTTGCATAGTTCAGTTATGCAATCCATATGTTATACATTCCTTGGAGTTAATAGGAAAAATGTATCAAGGACACCTTAATAAATAATTATAATCTAAGTTGCTTTTCTTCTTCTAAACCACTGTTAAGTTAGTAAGACCCTTCAGCTGCTCCCTTATTTTGCACTCTGGGTCGCCACAGCAAATCTGAGGTGGATCTGCATATTGAATTGGCACACGTTTTACGCCAGATGTCCTTCCTGACGTAACTCCACAATACATGGAGAAGTAAATGACTAATGTATACATTTAATGACTTGGCTGATTTCAACATTAGGCAAATTATGCATTAACCACACAGCTACTGACATCCATTTACATACAATGTGGTCAAAAATTTTCAAGCTCATTTTGGCAGATTTTCAGATCATCAGTTTACAATAAAGATGAATGCCTGTAAACAGCAAAGAAGATTCCAGAAATTAAGATAATTATTCGTAAAAGCTTCTGAATGAGTAATTGGCAATAATATATTTCAAGGTTCATTGGGGAAAATGTGGTTGTATTTAAGGGCACAATGAAGAGCCAGTGCCTTGAAGTGTTTCTGAGCAGGAAAAAAACAAAAACAACAACAAAAAAACAAACTCTGAATAATTAATCCAAGACTTCCAGTGCACAATTCTGCATCTTCATCAGTCAGGTTCCTCCATAGGAACCATCTCCAGAAGTTTCATGGTTCCTCAAGCAACTGTACAGAAGCTTGGGACCATGTAGACTTTACATCACTAAGGAAGGAGGTCTAAATTAACATTTTGTTTTGAACATCCTCTCCAACCTTGAGATCACAATTAAGGAAAATGTGAAAGCATCAGGAGGAATCAGGATCATCACATAGAAATGTGGCATCATCCACACTTAACAGTGTCATGATCCGGCCCCTTAGGACCAGTTGTCTTAGTTCTGGACTCTTTTCCTCTGCTGTGCTCTGAGCCCTCAGTGTTGTTTTTCATGCCATGTCAAGGTCCTTTTGGTCATGCTCTTATTATGATTAGTTTTGTTCCATTTATTTTATGTTTCACTTGGTCACCATGTATTTAGTTTTATCTTAGTTCCTGTCTTCCCTGTAGTTTGTTTTTCCTTATTGCTTGTTTTATTACTTTTCATTGTTTCACTCTTGGTCCCTTATGTTGCTTTAGTCTTAGTTTAATTCTGTTTATCACATTCATTGTATTATGCTTTAGTCACCAGTTTTCGTTATTATTGCTCTTCAGGTGTTTCTCATCTGATTATGTTCCATTTGTCACTTATTGCTTATCAGTTAGTTCCTTTTAATTATTGCATTATTCTGTACCCTCTGGTTTTGTCGTTGTGTTCATTTGTGTTCGGTGTAGTCTTAGTTTATGTTGTTACCTCATTATCGGTTATTGCATTTACTTTTATACTGTAATCAGTATCAGTTCTGTTCTAGTTTTGATTATAATCATTGAGCCTCTTGTTTCCCGCTATTTACTTTAGTCACGTTATTTCCCAGTTTTTCCCCTTTTGTTTTGTTCACATTAATTATTGTTTGTTGAGCACCTCACATTTTGCACCGTTGGCTTTTCAGTCACTTAGTTATCTTGCCGCAGATCGCTATGCTTTTGTCTCACTGTACTCTCTTGCACTTACCTTTGTCTTCCCTGGCCACGTCCCCTTCCAGAACCTTCCATGGACCTGCTTTACATCACCTTGATTAGTCTGCTCCCCATTTAAGCCCTCACAGTCTCACAGCTCACTGCCAGATTGTTGATTTTGTGTCACTTTCCAGCCTTGTACCTTGTATTTTGACTCTGCCTAGTTTTTGACCTTGATTTAACCTTGCCTCTGATAGCCCATACACCGTAAATTTTGACCTGGGCCTGTTTTTTGAACCATGTCTCAGCCTCTCGCCTTTTTGCTACCTTTGCCTAACTGCTGGACCACCAGTGTACCGAACCCCTGCCTGTTGCGTTTATTAAACCTTTGAACTCTATCAGGTGTGTGAGCTTGCATTTGTGTCCACCCAGTTTGTGCCACACCTGATAAACAGAGCTCGTCACCATCATCATGGTAAGGGGAAAATTTGCTACACCCCTGGAATTACAGATAAACTTCTACATTCTAAACATACTTGATTGTTTCATTCCATCTCCATTGTAGTGGTGTACAGATGCAATATTACAAATATGTTACACTGTTCAAATGCTTATATACCTGGAACAAAAAGGTTTGCCAGTGATTAGTCATTTACTGAGGTTTAAAAACAACAAATATGCATTTTTTGGGTGGGGGAGGGCGTTACATATAGTCAATTTATTCTTGGAACACAATATAAAGAAATATTAACCGAGCGCAAAGGTCTGTATGTCAGACAGAGCAAGCTTGGTTAAAATTTAACAGATATTTATGAAGTATGTTCTTGTCCGACTTGGTTTTTTGTAATCATGTTTTTAGCTTTCTGGTTCATAACAAAGTTTTCAATCTGTTCTTGACTGTTAGGAGCTGTGTTTTCATCTTGTTGGTCTTCATTTTGCATGTCCACTTCGAGCTTGTTTGCTGTTAATTCCTCCAGTTCAAACTCAAGTAAAACTCAAGGAAGTAAAAAAGTAAGGAAGTAAAAAAACAAAATCTCTTAATTTGATGGCATGGACGACCCCTGCCTGTGGTGGTGATGCCTGTACAGTTACACCCATGACTACAAATGAACGTCGACTACGGAAGTTGCAAAACAGGTTATGCGTGAAGACTGGACCTGAAGACCCAATCCCCCTCCCCTCCCAACTGGTGCTGTCCTGGATGTTTGTGTGGACTTAAATAATTCTCAAAAATTTGATGTTCCTCTATATTGTTAAAAACGTTTTTATTAGTATGACCTAAACAGTGGTCACCCCTTTGAGTCTGGTCTGCTTGAGGTTTCTTCCTCAAAATCATCAGAGGGAGTTTTTTCTTAGCACTGTCACCTGTGTGTATGCTCTAGGGGTTGGTAAGATTAGATCTTACTTGTGTGAAGCACCTTGAGGCAGCTTTGCTGTGATTTGGCGCTATATGAATGAAATAAATAGAAACTGAGTTTCAGCATCAAAACCATCGATACTCGTATCCAGATTTCCAGAATCAAATTTTCCAGTTTCAATTTTTTTTTTGGGATATTATTTTCAAAACAGCCTCTCTTAACAATGTGAATGTTCTATTTCAGAGTATATGTGTTAGCTTGTGTATACATGACAACTGCATACAAACTGAGTAAATTAAATAAAAATATCATTATATGGGTGTTAACTGAGGGTAATTGCTGGTGTGAAACCACAGCTGTTTGTCTGTCTGGAGTTCCCCAGGCTTTTCAAATACCAAGCTGTCACACTGACCGTGAGAAAACTCGGGGCTGTTAAGAGCAAACTGTCATCCGAAAAAAGTGCTGTGTCCATTACCTTGCTCTCCTAAGTCAGCTCTGCTAAAATAATATCACCTGTCTTACTGGATGCTGCAGGCCTGAGGGACTGTGCGCTTCTGTCAAACTGTTTCATGCTGCAGAAACAGGAGATGGTCTTCTGTCCTGTGGGGCCGGCCTGAATTTCACAGGAATGCAAAAAAAAAATCATGTGCAACTCAAATAAGCAAACCTTCAAAGGTAACTTTGTCTGGACACCTGGTGCAAGATAGAGTTTTCAAATACGTTACATTATAAATGTTTATATATGGTGCAAATGCACTCTTTGACTGCTTCTTTTTTTATGACATCAATACCAAGGCATGTTCATTTACACACAAGTGTTCGTCTGCTTCCTGCAGCAATCATCTGGTCTTACTTTTGGGTTTTGAGGTTTGTGTTTTGAGAACATGTACCAAATAAGATCAAGAAAGGTTTTCAGCAAATTCCCCCAAATACATGTTAAAGAATTTCACTTGTTTTGACCAAACAATCCTTCACTTCCTAAAGATGCACACAAAGAATAACACAACGCACATGCAGAGATGGAACTGCTATCAGCTGGCTCAGCCTTTTTAATCATGAACAAATGCAAAATAACAATGATTTAAGCATAAATTATTTAAGGAGGCTCACATATAGTGCAGCAGATAACTGAAACAATCCTTCAACTGGTGATACAAGCACCATATTTAGCACAAATACAATTTAGACAGGGCAGCACGGTGACTTAGTGGTTAGCACTGTTGCCTCACAGCAAGAACGTCGTGGGTTCAATTCCCGTGGCCTTTCTGTGTGGAGTTTGCATGTGCTCCCCGTGTTTGCGTGGGTTTCCTCTGGGTGCTCCGGTTTCCTCCCGCATCCAAAGACATGCGAGTTAGGTGGATTGGAATCTTTAAAATTGTCCGTAGGTGTGTGTGTGTCTGTATTTGTTTGTCTGTTTGTGGCCCTGTGACAGACTGGCGTCCTCTCCTGGGTGTACCCCGCCTTGTGCTCTATGACTGCTGGGATAGGCTCCAGCCCCCCGCGACCCATAACTGGACTAAGCGGTAGAAGATGAATGAACAATTTAGACATTAGTCTTGTGAAAAAAACTGACTGGCCACTTGAATTTTCAATAGGCAGCCAGGTAGGGGTTAATTGAAGAATTACACTGGGGTCAAAATTTAAAAATGTTCCAATCAAATTGAAAACGATGCCAAATTATTTGCCTGATCATAAAGATGCCAAAAAGGTATAGTTTGGACTACCTGTGACGGAATGGTATGGGGTAAAACAGCAAGAATGGTGACAAAGGTCATTTTCAGTTTGTACAGGGGTCAAAAGTTAGAGCCCCTTCATACATAGTGCGAATTTGGTTGAATTACACATGAAGTGCGCATGAAGCAAGAATCGTATGCAATACGTGTAAAATCGTAACTACCTCGTACACCTGTTGCTACAACTACTTGCGCACACGAGCAGCTGAAAGACAGAGTGTGTGCTGCGAGAGCCCATCAAATCCTCTCGCGGCAGGTGTCGCCAAATTCCAGGTGACACGCACGCAGTGGTGGGCATAGATGACCAAAAAATTAACTTCGATAACAGATAATCAGATAACTGAAAAGTTATCTTCGATAAAGATAAAACAATAAACCCCCCAAAAATGTATCGGAAGTTACAGATAACCGATAAATTCTGATATTGTCTCTGGTACATTTACAACTACTAATAAAATGAATTTAAGTTTTAATGCCACAATAGCTTCTAGTAATATTAAAAGTAACAACAGACCCAAACAACGAGACCACACTTTAGTCTTTGAACATTCGGCCCCTGCTGGAAGCGCTTGTTTACTACAGAGCTCCCAGCACAGAGGCACTGAGAGCAGCCATAAAGCCAACTCTCTATCAATCACAACACTCCGGTCAGGCGGAGATCTTGAAAAATAAAGTCATGCTGACTTATAGTTTTGATTTATAAATAACATTAATACCGATAGAATGACTCCATTAATGTCAATTCTGTCATTTGTACAAAGTTAAAATATAGCATATATCTTTTAATGTTGAATAATGCACTAATTCTGAGGTTTTGTAACAAACACTGACAGATCGCAAAGGATTCTGGGTAAAAGTGCCTCTGCTAAACTGATTGGTTCAGTCATTCATTATGTAAACCAACACGTTAATGTGATGTCTGTCGTGTGTTGGTGTGTATGTTGGTGAAAAGCTAGCAAAAACATTAGCTTCAATAATTATCGGTTGTTGGATTAGCTAAACTGTGCCCACCACTGGCTTGCTGTCATCACGTGGACATACATAAAGACATATATATCGCTGTAGCAATGGGCTGTAGCGAGCACACACATTGACAGGCTACCCCAGGTGAAATGGACCGACAGATCATAACACGCAGTGGGCGATCTGAATGTCACGTCACCCACGTGAGCTCTGTTCCACATGATGCAGTGTCTGTCCTGCAGTACACCATCCACAAGACATGCGTGTTGGGCAGGACACATGCACGGGGCTGGCCTGACATGCAGAGCTCTCAAGTCTTACTCATTCGGAGTGAGACTCACACTTTAAAATGGTCCTGCCAGGTCTGAAACACTCGGCATAAGACTCGATATGTTGTCACGCTCTCATGCTAATGCATGACATTCCACCAAAATAACCTGCAAGACCAGATTTGATGGAATATGAGCATATCTTGAAAGGAGCCAGCTGAGGTGGCTTGGGCATCTTTTTTTCACAGCAGCTGCACGATGTGTAGCCACATCATGCAGCTGCTTGCACTGCATTCCCATGTGCATGAACCATTGCAGCAGCATCGTGCACACCTGCCCATCGGCTCGATGTTTTTGTGGTTCGCTCATACAAGCTGTTCCACCATGAGTCACCGAGTTGTGCTCATTCATACTATGTGTGAGGGGACCCTTAAAGTTGCTCCAGTTTTGGTAAAAAGTGATGCAAATTATTGGTTGAGCTAATAGGATTAATAAATGGAATAGTATTGACAGTGTTGAATGCTTGGTCTCCAGAGTAAAGGAGAAAGAAGGTTAACGTCCATTGGATTCTATGACATGAGACATATGTTACCCCCTTAACGTGATAACCAAGCATGATACATGGTCTAAACTAATAAGGAGTATTTGTGCCGAATTTGATGCTTGTATCACCATTTGCAGGATTCTGCTCTAAATATTCTCTTATCTGCTGCACTCATAGAAATGGTAGATGGACTATATTATATATAGCACTTTTCCATCTGCATCAGACGCTCAGAAGTGCTTTACTTTGAGCGCTTTACTTACTTACTAATAATGCCTCACACCCCGATGTGAGGGTGCTGCCATATAAGGCGTTCGCAATACACCGGGAGCAATGGGGTTTAAAGACCTTGCCCAAGGGCCCTTAATGATTTTCCAGTCTGGCTGGGATTTGAACCGAGGATCTTCTGATCTCAAGCCCAATGCCTTAACCACTAGACCATCACCTCCCCCAATCATAGGATTTCTTAAAACTTTAAACAACTTCAATGATTTTGAATTTTATCCAAAATTTGCAGCAATCCAACAATTTTTCAATCTACTGATTGTTTCACAGCTTTGCTGGTCTCTACCTGTATCATATCTGCATGAAACCGCTGCTCTTAAAAAATTTCATACTCAACGTTAAGCATTTTTTTCCCTCTCCGACAACCAGGAGAAAAATAAGCTATAAGTTTTGAAGCATAGCTATGAAGAACTAATTAAATCATTGAAACTTAGGGTGCATTTATTTCTCTATATAGGGTGCATAATATGACCACTTTAAAAAATAAAAAAAAAAAAATCCACACACGTCTGTGCAGTGTTGTATGGTTTTCGATTTGGACTGCTTTCTCCTTACTAATGGCAAAATGTGATGTTGGTCACACAAATCCAACACAACTGACAAGCCAACAGGGAGAGGCTGAAGCAGAGGAACTATTTGTGCTGTGAGTGACAGCTGAAAGGAAAGCATCAAAGACCATACGAATAACGTGCAAAGCACAAATGTTTGTCTCTGAGGGAAGGTTCATTGTCTATTCAAGGATTATTTTGAATACACAGAAGATAATGATGAGTGATAAGATCCAGAACGATAGACAGTTGGCTCAGATGTTCATTCATTTAAAGAAAACATTTGTGTTGCTCAAGAGGAGCTGTGGACGTGTACAGAATTCCCCTTATTTAAACAAAGAGTCCAGATGAGATCACAAGCACATTTAAATTCAATTAAATTCTATTCATTAATTGTTGTTCTTTTGAGAAAATATTCAGATTTTTCCATACACACTGATAAAGACTAAAGTCAGAGTATGTTACACTGTAAGTGATTAAAATCAAATTAAATGATTGATTTAGACTAATAAGACCACCAGTCTGTGAGCTGTGGGTGGTCGCTGTGCTGACAAAAGTTGGATGAGGCCCATTTTCATATGAGTTGTACACACTAATACACACAGAGGACTCTCACAGCAAAAGCACAGAAGCTACTTTGCTGCGGATCTTAACACATGACTGTAGTCATTCACTGATATTTCAACTGCAACCTTCTATTTTCTCTATATCCTCTCTATAACCTGTTTATCTCTTTAAATCTCTGCAGATTGAAGAGTGTTTATTTAAAATTATAAGCATTTTTAAAAATTACTCTCATTGCCAAGTATTGCTGGAAAAAGCCCTGGAGAACCCCTGCAGAAATGCCGCATAAAGAGATGAATTTTGGTCGACACTGCCTACTGGGTTAAATACCAGCTTTATATACGCACATATGTTTTAAGGACCCAACTGTTTTGGTGCCACCTGCTGGAACCCTGATTGAAGACCCAGCTGCATACGTATATGCCCGTTAGACATAGCCAGAATGAGGCCGAATGGCGTCAGAATGACTATTTGGCCCACATCCGAAAACTACCCAGTTGCAGTATGAAAACATTCTGACAGCCATCTGCGAGGGTCCACACAGTTGGTCCCAATTGGCCGGCGGCCCCGAGTGTGTTGCACATGTTCAAAACCCTCTGGGTGCCGTCGAGATGGGACACCTATCCGACGGCGGTCCATGTACAGTCTGAGCACGTACAATAATGTCCACCTCCAATGTCTCCCCCCACCCCCAGAGCACAAAGGAACTGTTGATATGTATGTGGCAGGCTGTTATATCCGCAATAGACCTTACAGTACAGATATTTGTCCATTCCTTCCTATGGGCGACATAAATAATGTGAACTGTTGTCTCCATCAAATCTCTATATACCACGGGAAGTTGCGCCTCTCTGTGGTCTCGTGCAATAACGCTTCACTGCACGCGTCAGGCTCAGAGTTAAATGGATCTCACTGCTGTAATACACAAATTATACCTGATCACGTTCTAACTGTGTAGGAGATATGACATGGAACTGTTGTGCCAGGCCATGGCAGCATTAATAAACGTGAATCTCACCTCCAACAACTGGACCGTAGCCTGTGGTTAAAATCCTCTCACCTGACTGCTATGTGCTGGAACCAACCACGGAAAAATAAATTCCATGTGATAATCCAAACATCGTAGTGTACAGCGTTGTGTTGTGCTGCTGAAGTGAGCCAAAACACACACACACACAAAAAAAAAACAATAAAGTTCCCTGGAAATGCTGCGCCTGACGCAGGGAACAGCATGACACACTGCCAGCAGTGTCCAATAACTGGCAACAGCACACACATGCGGCACGCACACACGCACGCACACACACACGTGAAGTCAGTAGTGCTGGGAAGTAGAGGATAAGTGCAGATGTGATTGCATGACTGAGTGAGTGACCATACCTTGCTGGCTTGGACACATATGGTGCGAGTCCGGTCCATTTGTTGGTTGTACTCTGGTGTCCAGAACTGGCAGGGACTGTGCTAGTACTGGCAGCTTCCTCCCACTCTTGTCCGGTGTTTGAACCCAGACGTTTGGACATCAAGCAGTCTTCAGCACCTTTTTTGGCCATCTGATGGCAGTCTGTGCCATCTACCTGTTGTCTACATGTGCTTTGGATGCCATAGAGCAGGTGTGGACGAGCAAATCTGGATGCATTCTGACATGGCTGAACACGCCTCTTTCCCTCCCGAATGCATCCGATTGTGGCAATATTTGCCGTTGGGGTGGTTCCTGCACATTCTTGCTAAGTGTGACAGGGGCTTTACCCATGACTCCTACCCTAAGGATGCTAAGGGTCACCCTTCCAAAAACCTACAACTGAACTTTTAAATTTGTTTTGCATGTTTGATTATTCTTTGTTGTGCTTTGTTCATTTGATCTCTGTTAACGTTAGAATGGCTGAAGCAGCGGATCACTCCTCTGAGTTTGGTCTGCTTGAGGTTTCTTCCTCAAAAAAAAAAAGGAAAAATAAATGAAACTTTTTAAAAAAGCTAGAGGGAGTTTTTCCTTGTCACTGTCGCCCGAGGCACTGAAGCCAGTGTGCTTGTTCAGTTGAGGCTGCGTGATGCACTGCACATTTCCACGGTCATTTACGTACGCCACGTTTTGTGCATACACACGCTTTGTACATGGGGCCCCTGGTGGAGTCACTGTTTGCAAAGAAAGACTGCACCCTCTTGGCCCTTTCTGGAATATCTTTGGACACCACTGGGTTAGACCTTACGCACATGAAGCACCTTTGGGTAATTTATGTTGGGATTTGGCACTACACAAATAAACTGAACTGAATTGTCATTACGTTCAAACTGTTCAGTGGTGACACAATAACCATCCCTGTACGATGAGCCATTTAGCCCATGATGGTGTTTGCATTTTAAATCAATACTACTGATTAAATTAGTTTTGTCCTGCATCCATCTATTTTGTATACCCTCTTACTCCATTTGGGGAAGGGGGGGTGACTGGAGCCTATCCCAGCAGTCAAAGGGCATGAGGCGTGGTACACTCTGGAAAGGATGCTAGTCTGGCCATATTATATATATATATATATATATATATATACATACACACACACACACAGACAAATATTTTCACACCTGCATGTACACCTACAGTCAATTTCAAGGTTCCAGTTCCCCTAACCTGCATGTCTTTTGGATGTGGGAGGAAGCCGAAGAGGGAACCCACACAAACATGGGCAGAACATGCAAACTCCACAAAGAAAGACCCCAGGTGGGAAGCGATCCCACGACTTTCTTGCTATGAGGCAACAGTACTGACCACTATGCCACCGAGCTGCCTTTATCTTACATGAAAAGAAAAATATGTAAAAAAAATAGACCCTACGTTTCCCTTTTAACACTACCATAGTTCGAACTGTAGTTTATTTCACTCTGCAAAATTACAGTGTACATCCACAGGGGTGGTGTTTTATACAGAAGGTGGAAAATTGTACCCAATTTTTGTAAAGTTTGCAAACTGACTATGTTCATAATTTAATTCACCAACACCACCACCACAAAAGGTTACTTTTCAGGATGTTGTCCTAAAAAGAACTAAGACGTGGGTGAGATCGTAACTACTTTGGTGAAGGCAACCAAATTTGAGTGCCTGTCAAAACCAACCTACAGGTGGCAGCCCTCATGCAACACTCAAACTTCTTTGTCCACCCAATCTATACAATCCAGAAGCCACCCGTAAGATAAGCAAACCACAGGCAGTCTCTAGGACAGACAGAAGATGACATGAAAATCAGCCGGTCTTGTTCCCCTGTTTTAGCTCTCGTCTCTTATCCTCCAATCAGTCCTAAAATCAGGAGCCGTCTCCCTGATGTGCATGAACAATAGCAGAGCCAAACTTCACAGAGCATTCCTTTGAAGCTTTCAGACTGACCTGAGCTGCTGTCTCGGGGTCACATAAACAGATCAGAGTGCAGATAACGAGGGATGTTAGTAAATGTTCAAAACCTCCTCTGCCATTGAAGATGGTGAACCCGAGGAACAAGAATGTGATCTTAAGATAAAAACGACAATAAAGCGGTTGAAGTGACAGATGATAATCCCATTCTTTTGAAAATTTTGCATGTTGTTTATTTGCTCAAAGCCAACCTGTCTGCTCGGGATTCTAAATGGAGCTTTTTGGCTGTGCTGTGCTGCATAAATGATCCTCCATATCCAGAGAAAGCTGAGGTTCCCCACAGTTTCTTCCTGAATGAATCAATCCAGTGAACATGGAATTGTATTTACATTCAAAAAGTGTTTCAAAAACACAGGATGGTCTGTCAAGATATTGATTTTTATACAGCCTGACCACATAACATCAGCACACTCAGCTAAACATTAATCATTGTGATGTGAACTTTATGGACATATGATTACAGATTTAATAAAACTTTGTACAGTTCACTGCAAAACCCAATCAACTAAAAATAAATGTCTCATTGTTGCACATATTTTAGCCTGTCATTTGTTATCAGCTGTGTAGTTTTTCTTTTATTAGACCTGTAGGTTTTCACAAATGTTCCATTTGTGTTGTGTCAGAAAGGTCATTTTTTTCAGCTTTTTAACAAATTGCTATTATTATTCATGGTTCGATATTAATGCTTACAATTGTAAGTGTTAATATATAAGAAATATTTGATACAATACGTCACAACATATTTATTAAAATGCTGGAATTATGTGGTATCAGGCGATAGTTGAAACTGGGTCAAGAGCAGTTTAAGCAGCAAGAGAGTTTGTGAAGTTGGGTGACTCTTCTTCATGCTAGGACATCAGTTGTGGTGTCCCCCAGGGTCAGTGTTGGGACCAAATCTTTACTCATATATTAATGACATATGTAAAGTATGTAAATCTTTAAAATTTATACTTTTTGCTGATGATACCAATGTCCTTTGTTCTGGGGACAATGTAAGGGAACTACTGGAGGAAGTTACAACTAGGATAATTGAACAAAAGAAGTGGTTCAATTGTAATAAATTATCACCAAACTTAAATAAAACCAAAGTAATATTTGGAAAAATAAATTAACTATGCAAATAAACATTCAAATTGATTCGATTAGTATCAAAAGAGTTAAGGAAATTAAGTTTCTTGGTGTAATGATTGATGATAAACTTAGCTGGAAACTACATAAAACACATGCACTCTAAAGTATGGAAACGTATTGCAACAATAAGCAAAGTAAAAAACTTTCTAGAGTACAATTCACTCCAAATTCTCTACTTCTCACTGGTTTCACCATATTTACGTTATGGTGCTGAGGTGTGGGGAAAAAAGTAAAGAAATATCTAAAAGGTTGGTTACTTTGATCACACAAATCCATTATTTTTACTAAAATTCTTAAAATTACAGACCTGGCAGGCTTTCAAACTTTATATATTGTTTAGAGCAACAAAATCAACGGCCACAAAGTATTCAAAAACTGTTCATGTTAGGAGAGAAGGGTTATAGTTTAAAGGGTTCACTTAATTCTGCATACAAAAGGGTACACGCGACTATGAAAAGTTTTTAAATTTTAGTTTGTGGGTGAAAGGGTGGAAAAGTTTGAATGAGGAGCTAAAAGGATGTCCAAACACGATGCACTTTAAAAAGCTATACAAAAATATGATATGCACGAGGTACAAGGAAAAAGGTGTACAGATAACGGCCCGTTTACTGTGTACTGTGCATGTGGGAAGTATTCACAGCGCTTCACTTTTTCTACGTTTTATGTTACACCTTTATTCCAAAATGGAGTAAATTCATTTCTTTTCCCTCAAGTCTATTTACAACACCCCATAATGACGTGAAAAAGTTTTTTTTAATATTTGCAAATTTATTATAAATGAAAAAGCAGCACGGTGGCTTAGTGGTTAGCACTGTTGCCTCACAGCGAGAAGGTCATGGGTTCAATTCCCGTGGCCTTTCTGTGTGGAGTTTGCATGTTCTCCCTGTGTTTGCGTGGGTTTCCTCCGGGTGCTCCGGTTTCCTCCCACATCCAAAGACGTGCGGGTTAGGTGGATTGGAATCTTTAAAAATTGTCCTTAGGTGTGCTTGTGGGTGTGTCTGTTTGTTTGTCTATTTGTGGCCCTGCGACAGACTGGCGTCCTGTCCTGGGTGTACCCCGCCTCACGCCCTATGACTGCTGGGATAGGCTCCAGCCCCCCGCGACCCTTAATTGGACTAAGCGGTAGAAGATGGATGGATGGATGGATGGATGGATGGAAGAAAAACTAATAAATCACGCGTACATAAGTATTCACAGTCTTTGCTTAATACTTTGTTGATGCACCTTTGGCAGCAATTACAGCATCAAGTCTTCTTGAATATGATGCCACAAGCTTGATGCACCTATCTTTGGGCAGTTTTGCCCATTCCTCTTTGCAGCACCTCTCAAGCTCCATCGGGTTGGACGGGGAGCGTCGGTGCACAGCCATTTTCAGATCTCTGCAGAGATGTTCAATTGGATTCAGGTCTGGGCTCTGGCTGGACCACTCAAGGACATTCACAGAGTTGTCCTCAAGCCACTCCTTTGATATCTTGTTTGTGTGCTTTGGGTCATTGTCCTGCTGAAAGATGAACAGTCACCCCAGTCCCAGTCAATTAAATTTACCTCAGGTCGACTACAATTAAGCTGCAGTAACATCTCAAGGATGATCAGTCAAAACAGAATGTACCTGAGCTCAATTCTGAGCTTCATAGCAAAGGCTGTGAATACTTACATATGTGTGATTTCTTAGTTTTTATTTATAATAAATTTGCAAAAATCTAGTCATTATGGGGTATTGTGTGTAGAATTTTGAGGTTAAAAAATGTATTCATGTTGGAATAAGGCTGTAACATAAAAAAAATGTGGAAAAAGTAAAGCGCTGTGATTACTTTCTGGATATACTGTAATTATTTGATGTACTTATTTTTTTATTTAGATATTCATTTACTTGCCTTTTTAATTTATCATATATTCTGTTGTGTTTTTATTTTTGTCTTCTCCCACTTTTTTATATTATGTTATTATTTAGGAAATCAGATGTTTAGTTAAATCAGATTAAGTTATGGAGAAGAGGTGCGGCTATATACATTTATGATTTCCGCCCACTCGTTTTCGGCACGTGAACTCAGTGTTGCAACGTACAGGTACTTGCTTCACTATGTTTTGTTGGAAACATTTTTGTCCCCTTTTTAATATTTACATATTCGAAATAAAGATTTAATTCATTCATTCACTGTCTGGGACAAGTAGGAAAGCAGTTTGCACAAGAGGTGTACATTGTCTGAATCTGGGAGGTGCTAATTTGTATAGTTTTAAATAGTCAAATATTTTGTGCGTTGTTAAATCACAACTCATGGAACAGCCCAATCTTATGCTTTTTTAATGCTCCCATCATGAAATGAGTCACATTTTTGTGACAATTTGGAAAGATAACTCCAATGTACCTCTAATCATCATGACACCGCAATTTCATATTTGGGGCAGTTTTATTTCAGACAAAGGGGGAAACGTATAGATATGCATGACTGTTGATGGAGTGTACACACATAAGATGATGATATAATTTGGAGAGGATATTTAATATTAACAAGACATTAGGCAACAAAGAACATTAAGTGATGGTGAGATGAAACCATGTTTAAATGGTGAAGCGTGAACACCTTGAGTGTGAGCCTCACAGTGCTCCACGCCAATTGCTTCACCAAAAGCTTCATTACTCCACACCTCATTTACTGGTCAAATAATGTACCTCACATTTACTATGATATTACAATCTGGAGGTCATACAGGTAAATTTTTGTGGACATGTAATGCCAAGGAATATTATAGTCATTATTGCACATTACAAGATAGATAGGAATGATTTGATGAATTACGATAGATAGAATAAATTACAGTCAGACCAGAAAGTTTTTTCAAACTTACTGAAAATTTTATTTTTATTCAAATTCAATTTAAGACAATTTACTTTAATTAATGCAAATGTCACACCACTGGCACCCATCATATACCTGCTGATGCAGAACAAATCATTTTTTCTGTGAGGACAAGAATAAATGTGACAAATGTGAACAAGTGGGTTAAAATGCTTCATGTAAAACCATGCTAGTTCAATCTGCTTTGTGTATATATATATATATATATATATATATATATATATATATATATATATATATATATATATATATATATATATATATATATATAACAGACTTGTACAAAACAGCCACTTGAAAGATACTTTAAAAAATGCATTTGATCATTCACTATACTGACTTACACCAATGCAGGGACACGGGGGTGGTGTGGGGGTGGGGAGCTGGAGCCTATCCCAGCAATCACAGGACGTGAGGAAGGGTACACCCAGGACAGGAAGCCAGTCTATCGCAGCTAATTTTTATTATAGGACAAAACCACAAGCAGACCAGTCTCAGTGAGGTGACTATCTTCTTTGGATATACAAACAAAACAAACTAAACTAGTGCTACAAGGGAATCTGAAACATGTGGAGACACAAATGTTACAGCTAAACAATATACATTTTGAGTCAAGCAGAGAGAAGGCTCAAAAACAACCAAGAGCTGAAGAGCAGAGGCCCAGTAAAACAGACTACATTTGGAGACCCGGTTGTAGGAGCTCTCCAAACATACTGAATGAATCAATACTCCAAGTTGTTGTATTGGCATTTTTTTTTAAATCACTGCATTGAAAATTTTGTATGTATACAAAGAAACTACCCATCATTAATTTTGTTTTTCACTGCTGGCCCTTTCTTAGACAATGAGAAAAACTGTCTATTTTTGTTTTAATATGCCTTTACACACATGTTGTCTTGAAAGAGTCCAGCCTGGATTTCAGTGAGTTTCCAGAATTCTTCTTCTTTCCTCAGGTGGAATCACTAAACGGTATCATGTACAAAACCCTTGTTATTCTTTCACTCATTACACTGAGGAAAACAGATGTTCCACCAGGCTGAGGAACAACATGCCTGAAATATGTTGGCCATCCATGTTTGGACAGAACACACAACGCTGTGTATGAGGGAGAAACTCGAACACCACTTCTAAGTAAGACTGATGAAAGAATTTTCCTCTGTTTCTGTTACAGTCATGCATTTAGGAGCTTTATTTCTAAAATGCTTCAAAGTGATCACAGTTTCTGCTGTGGTCAAAGCAGTGCCACTGGAGGACAGATGTTTTTTAGGAATGCTACTTTCATGAACTGGATGGAAGGTCTTGGCGTGTGAGGACAGAGACAATTTAATGTGTGGCTCAAAAACAGAAGCAGGTGCAGTGCCAGTAAACATCGAAAGAAACAGCTCCAATATATTACAATTAAAACAAGATGTCCTATGGATAAGTTAGTGGCACAGACATATGTTAAATTAAGACCTGTGGTCTTGGTGTCGGGACTGGGGGGGGGGGGGGGGGGGGGGGGGGGGGGGTTGTGGTTTAAAGAAACCGAGGTGTCATTTTGCCTAACAGCGGGGTGAGACCCGAAGGTCAATGGAAGAAAAGTGGTGATTCTATCGGAGGATTACTGCGTCCTCCTTCCTGTTTGCTTCCTCTTGGCCGTACAGCTGTGTGCAGATGTCTCAAAGAATTTTTCCTCTCAGATAACATATGTTAATTACAGCCCTGTGTTTTAAGTAATTTCCTTTTCCTGCAGCTGTTTTTCCTGTCTGTCTGTTGTTGGTAGAGGTGGTTTGGTCAGACGCCTGTTTATTCTGTGTGATGCTTGTCCACCAAGAATGCAATGCCAGTCATCAGAAATGTTTTTTGCTAGTCCACTTAACAAAGGACATGAGGTGAGGTCACAGTCAAGATCACAGTTCTATGATTTACAAATTTAACACTTCTTTAATGCCGATTCCCAAAGCGAGTGTCAAATGACAACAAGCCAGTTTAGCCATGATGATGGTGTTATGTGACCTCCCTGTGTAGCCACAATATCCAGGTCAGGTCTGGGAGTGTGCGCCAATGCCGTGTGTCGCTGCATTCATCACACCAGGGAACCACCCAGATGATGGAAACCACCCAGACAGACAATCAGTCCATCTCCACCTCTCAAAAGTAGCCATCAATCTATCAGAGATCTTAATTAGTCTCCAGTCTCTCATGTTCCTTCTGGCAAACTGTTAATGAAATTTCCTATCTTCTTTTTAAGAAAATCGTACTCTGTACCGCTACCCTATTTACAGTTTCTCCAGCCACAGCAATGTATAACTCCATGAGTTGCACAATCCCTCTGGTTTTGAGAACTGTCTACTCCATATTTTCTATAGAGTACCATGCTGTTTCCAGTTAATAATTCATGTAAATGAAGACCAAGACATACTCAGTCACTTGGAAACACACCCCTGACTTGTCAAAAGAAAGCTGACTATAAAAGTGATAACTAGTATTAAAAATAACCCTAATATTTTGTTTTTCTTTTTTCATTAATTTTGATTTAGTTTTAGTGTCAGTCTTGACTAAACTGTCATTTAGCTTTAGTCATAACTTAGTCATCTGAACTGTTTTTATTTAATTAAGATTTTAATTGAGTAAATGTACAGGACATTGACATGACATTTAGTTGACTAACATCTTATGAAATTTAGTCTACTAAAATTAGATAAAACAATTCAGATGACCTAATTATGACTACTGTAGAGAGAATGACTACTACAGAGGGTGGGGGAGGACTTTGGACAGATCTGGTAAGCCCAAACGGATATTACGGGTGAACTGGCAATGTTTGGAGGAGCCCACTGTCCAAGAGATCTTCAACTCACACCTCCGGTGAAGCTTTTCTGGCATCCCTGTGGAGGTTGGGGGCATTGAACCAGAATGAGCAATGTTCAAATCTTCCATTGCTGTAGCTGCAGCAGGGAGCTGTGGACTGAAGGTCTTAGATGCCTCAAGGTGCGGCAATCATCGAACACCATGGTGGACACCAGTGGTCAGGGAAACCATCCAACTGAAGAAGTAGTCTTTCCGGGATATGTTACGTTGGAGAACTCCAGAGCCAGGTACCAACAGGCCCGAAGGGCGGCAGCCTCTGTTGTGGGGGAGGCAAAGCAAAGGGTGTGGGAGGAATTCGGAGCAACCATGGAGAAGGACTTTCAGTAGGGACCAAGATACTTCTGAAGCTTCGTGCGGCACCTCAGGAGAGAAAAACGGGTAACCATCCAAGCTGTGTACAGTAAGGATGGGACTCTGTTGACCTGAACTGAGGAAGTAATCAGGTGCTGGAAGGAACACTTTGAGGAACTCCTGCATCAGACTGGAGGATCCACTGTAGTACAGGCAGAGCTGGAAGCTGATCGGGGATCATCATCAATTTCCCTGGTGGAAGTTATTGGGCTAGTCAAGGCCCCGGGGGTTGATGAGATCCGGACAGAAATGCAGAAGGGTCTGGGTGTGGAGGGAATGTCTTGGATGAGATGTCAATTCAACATTGCGTGGCGGTCTGGGACAGTGCCAAAGGAGTGACAAATTGGGGTGGTGGTCCCCATATTTAAAAAAGGGGACCAGAATGTGTGCCAACTACAGGGGCATCACACTACTTAGCCTCCCTGGAAAAGTCTACTCTAGAGTACTGGAAAGGAAGGTTTGGCCAATAGTTGAACCTCAGATTGAAGAGGAACAATGTGGGTTCCATCCTGGCCATGGAACAACCAACCAAATATTCACTCTCACAAGGATTCTGGAGGAAGCCTGGGAGTATGCCCATCCAGTCTACATGTGTTTTATGGACTTGGAGAAGGCGTATGATGTGGTACCCTGGGAGATACTGTGGGAGTATGGAGTAAGTCAGACTCGTTTCTGGTGGAGACTGGCTTCCGGCAGGGCTGCGCCTTGTCACCAATCCTGTTTGTGATATGCATGGACAGGATATTGAGGTGTAGTCAGGGGGAGGAGGGTCTTCAGTTTGGTGGGCTGAAGGTCTCATTACTGGTTTTTGCAGGTGATGTCCCGTTTGCATCATCGGCTGGTGTGAAGCGGCTGGGATGAAGATGAGCACCTCTAAATCTGAGGCCATGGTTCTCAGCAGGAAACAGATGGACACCCTACTCTGGGTAGGGAATGAGGTCTCGCCCCAAATGAAGGAGTTCAAGTACCTCGTGGTCTTGTTCGCGAATGAGGGGACAATGGGCGTGAGATCGGCCAGAGAATTGGAGCAGCAGGGATGGTATTGCATTTGTGCTACTATACTATTGTGACAAAAAGGGAGTTGAGCCAAAAAGCAAAGCTCTAGATCTGCTGGTCAGTCTTCATTCCTACTCTCACCTATGGTCATGAGGGTTGGATCATGACCAAAAGAACTAGATCACAGGTACAAGCTGCCGAAATGGGTTTCCTCAGGAGGGTAGATGGGGTCTTCCTTAAAGATAGGTTGAGAAGTTCAGACATTCGTAAGGAGCTCTGAGTAGAGCTGCTGCTCCTTCGTGTTGAAAGGAGCTAACTGAGGTGGTTCGGCATCTGGTAAGGATGCCTCTGGACACCTCCCTAGAGAGGTGTTCCAGGCACATCCAGCTGGGTGAAGACCCCGGGGAAGATCCAGGACTAGGTGGAGAGATTATATCCTGGGAATGCCTCAGGATCTCCCAGTCAGAGGTGGTTAATGTGGCCTGGGAAAGGGAAGTTTGGAGTCCCCTTCTGGAACTGTTGTCCCATGACACTATGTAACCCAATTTTTGTTCCTGGCTTCTAAGTGTTATATTTCAACTGCTTATGTCTAAAGTCTATGGAAAAAATGACTACATTCAGCACAAACTTTGATTTAATTTTTTTAATGTTCTAGAAAGTTCTAAAAGTTTCTTGAAATTTCGAGATAATTCTTGAAACTTCTAGAAAATTCTTGACAGTTCTAGCAGTTAAAGAATATTCTAGAAGACTACTCAGTAGTAGTGAAGGTGAATCGAGAATATTCTTGAAAACAGACAAATTTCAAAATATCATTGTCCTGATCACAGAAGCAAAGTTTCTGTGGAATAACAGCTATTTTCTATTTATTTAAGGCATAACAGGTTAGGAAAACACACTGTGTACCCAGGAACAAAACAAAAATAAAAATTTGTTACATAGTGTGACCCAATCCCGAATAAGCGGTTGAAGATGAGTGAGTGAGTAATTATGACTAAACTAAATGACATTTTAGTCTATTATGACTAAAACTGAACCAAAACATGCTGTCAAAATTAACATTGTTGCCCAATTACTTGTGGGCTCCAAAAATGGAGGTACTATGTATAAAAATAGCAAGAATTCATAAATGGAGGTGATATTTTTGTTAAACCCCTTGAACCTGAAAGTCGACACTATGACTACATCTTATTATTTCAAGTCCACTGTAGTGGTGTACAGAGGGAACATTACAAAATCGTGCCACGGTACAATTAACTGTGGACCTGAAATTACACACTGGCCACTTTATTTGGTACACCTTGCTAGTCCTGGGTTGGACCCCCTGCTGCCTTCAGAACTACCTTAATTTTTTGTGGCATAGATTCAACAAGATGTTGGAAACATTCCTCAGAGATGTTGGTCCATACTGAGATGATAGTATCACGCAGTCGCCCATTCAACCAACCTGTACATTCTCCTCTGACATCAATGTTTTGTCTGCATACCTGCTGCTCACTGGATATCGTCTCTTTTTTGGACCATTCTCTGTAAACCCTAGAGATGGTTATGTATGAAAACCCCAGTAGATCAGCAGTTTCTGAAATACTCAGACCAGCTCATCTGGCACCAACAACCATGCTACTTTCAAAGTCAATTAAATCCCCTTTCTCCCCCAATTTGATGCTGTTTGAACTATAGCAAGTCTTCTAGATACCCAAATGCTTTGAGTTCCTGCTATGTGATTGGCTGATTAGCTATTTGTGTTAACAAGCAAATGAACAGGTGTACCTAATAAAGTGGCTGGTGAGTGTATGTGATCCACGGGGGGGGGGGGGATCTGTTTAATACTGATACAGTAAATGCTGCATGTTTGATTCAGTTTATTTGTATAGTATTTGTATATTATTTGTATAAAAAAAACCCTCTCTTAATTTTGAGGAAAGTAGCACTTGTACTAGATGATGTCACAACAATCATCTAACATTCTGAGTAATGCTGAGGTGAAACAGCTGAACCTGTGAATGTAAAAACAGTATTCGAGCTTAGAATTAACAGGGTAAACCCTCATAACACGACATCTGCAAAAATTTGCTCATATTTCAGGTAAAATCATTGTGTTGAATCCTAAAGATGCCTACAGCAAAATATAGAATATGCACTCTATGCTCTATTTGGTACTGTGTTACTGTGCCTAAAAATAAACAGTATTATGCTATATTATGTGATTGCATATAAATTAAGTCCCTTCGGCTGCTCCCTTGTTTTCACTCGGGGTAGCCACAGCAAATCCAAGGTGGATCTGCATGTTGAATTGGCACAAGTTTTACACCGGATGGCCTTCTTGATGCAACTCCACATTACACGGAGAAACACACACACACATTATGTGATTGCATGCTGTGTCTTAATCTTCTGTCTTGGCCATATAGCGCCATCAACTGTTAAGTTTGCGCAAGTGCACTTTTGAGGAACTACGAGATTAACCTTTTTATTTATACCGTATGTGGAGGTGCGTTTGGAAGGGCATCTGGCATAAAACTTGTGCCAAATCAACATGCAGATCCACCTTGGATCTGCTGTGGCGACAACAAGTGAAAAACAAGGGAGCAGCCGAAGGGACTTACTAGAGGATAACGTAGTGCACAGAAACCCATTCCAGATTTAATATCACAATAATATTGTTTCAGTGTGTTAAAATGCTTTAAATAAATGAAAGTGTCTATTTGTTTACATCATCTCCACCAACTGACAGAAGATGAGTGGACGTTACGCAATACCCCCTGATTTTGTTCAACAGATTTCAAAATGTAACTGAATCCTTTTGGTATATGAATGCAAAAATAGATGATCCAATTTTAGCGAAGACTCGGCTCTACCTCAAAAAAGTTTTCTGTTGTCTCTAACACTGTGGTGTTTTAATTCGGTACGATACTACAAATACAGATGCTCTGAATAAAAATAATTCCAAACACTCTCCTGCTGTTTTAGCAGAGGCAGTAATTATTGCTGACTTTTTTATACCACTGGCTGACCTTTTTTTTTCTGCTAGTGACTTCACCTAACCCAATGATTATTTTATTGTGTATGCACCAGCATAAAAATTAGAAGATAGATTTGGGCAAATTTTATGAAGAGATGGTCCTTGATTCGCTTGTGAAGCCAATCCAGATCACATTCCAAATATATTTTTCTTTTCACAGCAGTGCTAAAAAATGGCCTTATAACATCACAAAGATTTATACAAACTATGCGTCCAGAAAGTATTCACAGCACTTCTCTTTTTCCGCATTTTATGTTACAGCAAATTAATTTTTTTCCCTCAAAATTCTAAATGCAATATCCTATAACGTCAATGTGAAAAAAGTTTGGGGGGGGGTTGCTTTTTTTTGCCAATTTATTAAAAATAAATACCTAAGAAATCACATGTACATAAGTTTTCACAGCCTTTGCTACTGAAGCTCAGAATTGAGCTCAGGTGCACCCTGTTTCCACTGATCATTCTTGAGATGTTACAGCTTAATTGGAGTCCATCTGGGGTAAATTCAATTGACTGGACATGATTTGGAAAGGCACACACCTGTCTACATAGAAGGTCCCACAGTTGACAGTGCATGTCAGAGAACAAACCAAGCATGAAGTCAAAGGAATTGTCTGTGGACCTCCAAGACAGGATCTTAAGGCACAAATCTGGGGAAGGGTACAGAAAGATTTCTGTGCGCTCTTGACCTCAGACTGGGGTGACTGTTGTTCATCTTTCAGCAAGACAATGACCCAAAGCACACAGCCAAGATATCAAAGGAGTGTCTTCAGCACAACTCTTTGAAAGTCCTTGAGTGGCTCAACCAGAGTCCAGACCTGAATCAGATTGAACATCTTTGGAGAGATCTGTGCACCGATGCTCCCCATCAAACCTGATGGAGTTTGAGAGGTGCTGCAAAGAGGAATGGGCAAAACTGCAAAAAGATAGGTGCGCCAAACGTGTGGCATCATATTCAAGAAGATTTGAGGCTGTAATTGCTGCCAAAGGTGCATCAACAAAGTTTTGAGCAAAGGGTGTGGATATTTATGTGCATGTGATTGCTTAGTTTTTTTTTTTTTTTTTTAAATAATTTGTAGAAATTACATACAAAAAAAAACAAACAAACAAAAACTTTTTTCATGTTATTATTATGGTGTGTTATGAGTTGAATTTTGGAAAGGAAAATGAATTTACTCCATTCTGGAATCAGGCTGTAACATAAAATGTAGAAAAAGTGAAGCGTTGTGAATACTTTGCAGACGCACTGCACGTTGCACAAAGACCCAAGTATAAAACCCCTGCTGTCACTTGGTGGCAGTAACAACAGATGACCTTTGACCCATCAACCCAACACAGGTGTGTTCTAGTTTTTTGTGTTATCAGCCTCTGCATTTGTCCATTTGCTCACAAATGAACCACACAGGTCTGGTTTACCTAAAACATCACAGATCATCACTCCGTAAAGGTGAATGACCTTAGCTACCTATTACTTTACTTAAATACAGGAAACAGTTTCTTACTATGGGTTCGATCACATTAAAATCTGTGAGCAATATTATATATATATATATATATATATATATATATATACACACACACACACACACACACACACAATTGTATAACATTGCTGTTTAGTGGCTGAATTTGGACAGCCTGGTATCTGTATGTGTTCACTAAATGTACAGTGACTGCATAAAAAGAGTTAGGAAGACCTGTTTTTTGTTCTTGCTGTGCAGTGAGGTTGCCACCCATCAGAACTCTGGGGATCCTACTTAGGATTTGATCCAAAGCACTTCATCCACCGTCCGCACCTTCAGCAGGAGAGATCTTTGTTCCATTTCACAGCTCACCTCATTGTCCATCAACTTTTTCTTGGATGACAAAAGAAGAAAAAACACACTTTCTTAGAGACAGCTGTAACCGGAGCTACAACCAACACATTTGGAAGGATGTGTCTTTACTATTGATTGTTGATTAATTTGTAAAATGTCAGAAAGATTTTTGTAACTTTCATAAAGAGACATATTTGTTTTGATAAACATTCCAAAATCAATCCTGCAAATTGGTTTTGAAGCCTCTTAGAAGTATTTGCTCACATTAAACTGCTTCAATCCAGTTTAAATTGGCCGTGTCGCACACTTTTTCAGCAAGCTAGTATACCGTTGACCAGCAGGCATTTCAAAAACATTGCAATGTTACCGTGGGGTGATGCATCCTAAGGATTGACATTTGGTCCATACAGATGTGGATTTGTTTGTGACAGACTGTGTCTATGGGTCTACTAATCCGTGGTTCATGTGTCAGTGCAGACACAATCAATTTCCAGAAAAATCACCCAGAAATGGAAGAAAAACCAAGCACAGTTATGAACTTCTGTACCTGTCATTCGTCAGACGTCTTTCGTTTGTTTGTTTGTTTTTAAACAGCCTGGTGTGTGCCTGAGTATATGCCCCCAAAATACGGTGGACCATACAAAGTAAAAAGCAGCTTGAAACTTTTTTTGGGGCAGTTGGCTCTGTAGGCTAAAAGTTGGACCACCAACATATGGACTACCTGTGTCCTTGGATAAGACATGTCTTCTGCCTCATTGTCACCCACCCAGCTGTAAATTGTAAGTGGTCTTGGTTGGGGAACCTGTGATAGACATCCAGGAGGAGATGGAGACTGTCTTCTGGGATGTTATGCTATTCAGGGATAAGCACCAGCCGATGTGCCTAAGGGATTGTATACAACTGACTGAATACCGTATTTTCCAGAGTAAAGTTGCACTTGTAAATAATATTCCTCAAACAGGAAAAGCCCATATAAGTTGCACCTTTTTTCTGGATATTATCAGTTCTTTAATGTGGGATTTTTCTGCATTGTTGCAGCGTACTTTTTACTTTAACCCAGCCTGTCCTTGGTGTACAACAGTTTAAAACCTGTTTATCTCCACATTCACCAGATTAATGCCAATTTAAGGTATGTTGTTTGTAGTTGTGCGAAATAGGTATTTTCTTTTAAACTCAATTTACACCACTTTAAAATAATTTAAAAGCATTTCAAACTGGTCTGTCTTTGATGCATGTAAGCCAGTTAAAACCATTTGGCCTGGACTGAAACAGGAAGGGACAAGAAATTCAATTAACCTTTTGGGATGAACTTTAGCGAGCTGCTGAATATTCAGAAGCGTGAGAGATTCTCCTTTGGTCCGTCATGCAAGAACTCGTGGCCCAGTCCATTGCCACATTTCCCACAACAAACCTGAAAATACAGAAAATTCCAATCACTAATAAAACACCCTATTAATTCTTAAAGCATCACATTTTGGAGATATAAAGCTTAATATGTGCCAACATCTGCAGAGGTAAAGTACCTTTATTGGTCCCCATGCTTCAGGTTGCTTGGAAACGCTGTCCTCATGGATCGTGTCTGAGAAAGAAGGCCAAGGAGAAGAGTGCCGGAACTTTGAAGTGCTGGATAACAACTCAAACCCGCATCTTGAACACACATAGATACCTGATACGGGAAAAGGTATCAGTGCACCGAGAGGTTAAGAACCACACACTCTTACTTTCACTAACATTCTTTGCCACTCACCAGGCTGGAAGTGGTTTTTATATTCTTCTCCCCCAGAGAAAGAGCAATACGACATGTCATGCACACGAAGAGTCAAGCTGTGCTTACAAAGCTAGACGGAGATTAAACTGGAACAAACCTGCACGTTCAGCTCAAATGACACCACCCCTGACCTACTGACCCGTTTAACCTCGTTATCACAGCCACCAGGTGGCAGTATTTACACCACTAAGCAATGACAGAAACAAGTGTCCAATCCCTCATACCGAAGAAAGCCTCAGAGGTCTTCACAACTGATAGAACCACTGGTTACACGCATGACAGAAAAGGTTGAAACATGGTTCTAGAATAATATGCTACAACTAGTATGTTTCACTTTTTTATTTCGCAACTCCAAATAGGCCCAGATTTGTCGAAATCTAGTTGAAAATAATCTGATTTCAGTGTTGAAGATTTGCAGTAGTTCGGGAATAAATTGGGGTTCCCATAAACCTAAAGGTAGGCGGGTTTAACTTAATCCTTACATTGTTTTTCAGCAAAACTAAGCATAACTGCTTATAGGCAGGACTCACTGCATCAACCTGATGACATCAGTTTTGAAGATTGCTTTAAAAAGCCAATGCAATGGAAATAATTTCACTTTTTGAACCAAGGCGTTCATCTTTTACACACTGTCCAAGCTTACCTATACTACAACTCAGCGAACTATAATGTTGTGATTATTGCTTCAAAACAAGTGTATATAGATTTTCTTGATAAAGGATTAAGGATATATGCCTGCCACATGACTAACTTAGCAAACATACAATTTTATCAAACTTCAGATCAGATTTGGTGGAACATTGGCCATTGATGAAGGTTTAATACGCATGTGAGATGTTGAATCAAATTAACAGAGTGCTTTCTGTACAACAGAGAGAATATCTTAAAAATGTTTGAGAATGATGGAAATAAACCAAAATACACTTTATTCTAAATTAAAATATATTTATTAGCGCATCTTTGCATATCACACAGTGAGATATTCACATAAAGCTATGTAATAGTACCAAGAATTATTATTTTACCAATTTTGTGCAGCTTTTGCAGGTGTATAAAATGTTGATTTTAATAAGACAGTTTGCCGGCTATTTCTTAGTGAATGACTTGATTAGGATGCTTCTGGAAGGTGATTGAACTGTAGACTGAATTTAAATAAACATTTTCATATAGCTCTTCCTTCAATAGATCAACTGGATGACCAAATCATACTGAACGGTAAAACATCATGAAAAATAATGTACATATAAAAACCAGATGCTTTCCTCAATTATGTTTAAAACATAATCATAATGTTTAAAACAAAAAGCTTAAAACTAAAGCTGCTACCATGGTCTGTACTGGATCACAGTGAGCGGCTCATGGTCCAAACACTCCACTTTGATTTGTTGAGGTCATGTTGAACCACGAATGACAGACTGGTGTTTGAGTTAAAAGTTACTGTAGCAACTCAGACTTGGAGCTTGAAACAAAGGAGAGGATTATCAAACTCTTAAAAGAGGGTAAATCATCACGCAGTGTTGCAAAAGATGTTGGTTGTTCACAGTCAGCTGTGTCTAAACTCTGGACCAAATACAAACAACATGGGAAGGTTGTTAAAGGCAAACATACTAGTAGACCAAGGAAGACATCAAAGCGTCAAAACAGAAAACTTAAAGCAATATGTCTCAAAAATCGAAAAATGCACAACAAAACAAATGAGGAACGAATGGGAGGAAACTGGAGTCAACGTCTGTGACCGAACTGTAAGAAACCGCCTAAAGGAAATGGGATTTACATACAGAAAAGCTAAACGAAAGCCATCATTAACACCTAAACAGAAAAAAACAAGGTTATAATGGGCTAAGGAAAAGCAATCGTGGACTGTGGATGACTGGATGAAAGTCATATTCAGTGATGAATCTCGAATCTGCATTGGGCAAGGTGATGATGCTGGAACTTTTGTTTGGTGCCGTTCCAATGGGATTTATAAAGATGACTGCCTGAAGAGAACATGTAAATTTCCACAGTCATTGATGATATGGGGCTGCATGTCAGGTAAAGGCACTGGGGAGATGGCTGTCATTACATCATCAATAAATGCACAAGTTTATGTTGATATTTTGGACAATTGAAAGGATGTTTGGGGATGATGAAATCATTTTTCAAGATGATAATGCATCTTGCCATAGAGCAAAAACTGTGAAAACATTCCTTGCAAAAAGACACATAGGGTCAGTGTCATGGCATAGGGTCAATATCAACGAGCAGATGTGATTTGATGCAGGTGTCAGTTTTGGGGATGAAAATTTACAGGGTGATTCCATAATTTTTTCCTCAGAATTGAGTGATTCCATATTTTTTTTCCTCTGCTTGGTCTAAAAACGTAACAGTTACTGACTGCCACAATCTTTTTTCTTGATTTCTTATAGTGTTTCTTAAAGCCAGAAAGTTGCCATTTGAAATGACTTTAGTTTTGTGTCATGTCTGTGATCTGCTTTTTTTCTACAAAATTAAACAACTGAATGAACATCCTCCGAGGCCGGTGATTCCATAATTTTTGCCAGGGGTTGTAATCAAAACACATTTTTTTCTGCATTTCTGAGGAGATCTCACACCCCTACATAGTGATTTAGACAGATTTTTTTTATTTGATTACAGCTCACCACCTCAGGGATCCTTGTGTTGTTTTCAGCAAATACGCATGCGCGGCTTGACCGCTCGACCAAGCAGCGCTTTGATTCTTGTGACATACAGGAGCCCGTTTACCAAAATAAACAAAACACATGGTTTGTCTCCATGCCATGGCGAGTGAAGCTGGAGTTGGCCACACGATCACCGGCCCAAGAATTTTACACCAGATTTACACTGATCGCAAAAATGTTTCCTGAAGAAACAAAAAACACGGAAACCGCAGATCTGCAGGAAATTGGCACCTATGAATGCAGTTCTAAAGTAGCTGAAGTTAGTACTGCTACAAATGTTCAGGGATTTGCCATCATAAAAAGTGGCAGAATGACAATGCTGTTTCAATAGGTTCTGTTTTAACTGGGACATTTTTTCCAGCCGCATGCAGCTCATTACTGAGGAGGAGCAATAACAACAACAAATAAATAAATAATTATATACTTGCCGAAATGGTCATTTAAATTTGATTTTTTTTTCCACAGATGTCAAACTGATTCCAGAAAGGGTCACTGCACCAGGTGATTTCACTGATTAACATTACTTTGAGCAGATGGAATCAGTTAATCAGTGAAATCACCTGGTGCAGTGGGTGGTTACAAAGAAAACCAGCACCCTCTTGGCCCTTTCTGGAATCAGTTTGACACAAATAAACAATCTCTCTTCACATTTAAATCATGCTCCAATTTCTCATCACTACCTTTTAATAGGTACCAAATTAGTTTTGATGGAATTTGCACGATACAATCTAATTCAACCATATTTATCTACAGATACAACAACAGCACAACTGTCCAGTTAAACACTCAAATTTTTCAGTAAGAAATAGCAGAGAGTGTATTATGCCTTATCCATAAAATAAGAAAATGTCATCTCAATCAGCAGAAAACAGATGAGATGTTTACTGTGCCTAACTAAGGTTAATCAGGCTAGTGTCTGCAAATAAATCATCAATCATGAAGTGTGATATACAACATGATGTTGCACAGCAGTCCTCTGTTCTTGCTGTCCAGTGAGGCCAACAACCATCTGAGCCCTGGATGTCCCAGACTGGGCTTTGACCCAGAACACTTCATACACTGTCCACACCTTCTGCAGCGCAGAGAACCATCGACGTCGCCAACAGAATGTCTCTTATCTCACCTTACTGTCCATCAACCTTATCTGTGGAAAAGAGAAAGAAACTGCAAATTTGTGGAGGTCAGAGGGAAGGTGTTTGCTAACTTTATTAACCAAAAGATGGAAAAATATACTGAGAGCTAATAAAAATGTGTAACCACAACAAATTAAAAATCCAAAAACCAACATCATTCAGTTATCTGCGGCTAAAATAAAAACAAAAATAAAAAAAAAAGATAAAGCAGCACATCGTCACATATGAAAAGCTAGAAGCACACACTATTCTGTTAGCAATCAAAGAGGAAAGAAGTAATGTGACTGTTTTACCTTTAGGGATGAACTTTAGTGAGCTGCTGAATATTCAGAAGCGAGACAGTCCTTTGGCCGGGCCATCATTCACAAATTCATGACCCAATCCATTGTAACACTTTCCACACCGCACCTGAAACACATGAACAAAATGAATCCAGATATGAAATCAACACAGTTAGCACAAATTCTTAAACCGGTGACATTAAAAAGTGTTTTAAAGTAACAGGTATTTTTTGTTGTTTTGCAACAATAGAGTAAATTATAGTAGATGAGATAAATTATCACACATTATGCAAACATGGATTTGTGTTCTGGCTGAACAAGAAATAACAACAACAACAGGGATTAAAGCAAACAAACAAACAAAAAAATCTTCTGACTGAAAAATTCTGTGACTGTCAAATCATAAGCTTTGCACATCTACCGTTTTATAGAAACCCTTATCCTAGCGTTTAAGGTAAAACAAGGTGGAGACAGCTAAGAAAACAGCAAATTGTTCTCCTGCTGAACAAGATTATATTTCACTCATAACCCTGGCCGCTCTTTTCTAATGCAGCATGATATTATAGAAAGTGGACCTTTATTGGTAGGGGTCTGAGGGCCGGTCAAGGCCCCAGAAAATTTTGGGGTTTTGATATCCAGGGGTGCATTCTGGGTTTTTTTTTTTATGACTTTTTCTCTCCCTGATCCCCCTCAGTTTAGTTGTACTGCTTAATGTGTGCTGTATTTGTATTTTCTTTTGCACATTTTCACATTTTCTTTATCTCAAACTGACATCACAACCTACATGTTTGTTTGATAAGATTACTAAACACAAGAGCCAGAATCATTTTCATATTTTTGGCTTCCTTCATCCTAACTGATGTGATTTTAAAGGTAGAACCCCAAACAGATCCAGTAATGCTCGACCTTACACGTTACAATAAAAAAGTCATTGCGTCACATCCCACTTTAGTTATGCAGAAAAGTTAAATTAACTAAACTTTTTTATATAGCTCATCAATTAAACTTAATCCAGAACTATAGTAAAATGTAGGCCCAGAGGAATACTGATATATTTTAGGTGTTATTATTATTATTATTATTATTATAAGTAGTAGTAGTATGAAAAATGCCTTCAAAAGTGTACCTTTAATCAAGACGGTGTTGTGGGGGGCACCCCCCCCCCCACAACACTGTCTTGATTAAAGGTCTGTCTGGATTCACTCCTGGTTTGCAGTCTCAACAATAAAGAATTTGTACATTTATGTGGAAAGCATGACCTGATTGAGAGGTAAGAAGGTTTTATCAGTGCATTTACAGTGCATCAGCAAAGTATTCACCGCGCTTCACTTTTTCAGCATTTTGTCATGTTACAGCCTTATTCCAAAATGGAATAAATTCATTTTTTCCCTTCAAAATTCTACTCACAATAACTTATAATGATGACATGAAAAAGTTTATTTATTTTTTATTAAAAATAAATCACTAAGAAATCACATGTACATAAGTATTCACACCCTTTGCTCAATACTTTGTTGATGCACCTTTGGCAGCAATTACAGCCTCAAATCTTCTTGAATATGATGCCACAAGTTTGGCGCACCTATCTTTGGGCAGTTTTGCCCATTCCTCTTTGCAGCACCTCTCAAACTCCATCAGGTTTGATGGGGAGCATCGGTGCACAGCCATTTTCAGATCTCTCCAAAGATGTTCAATCTGATTCAGGTCTGGGGTCTGGCTGAGCCACTCAAGGACTTTCAAAGAGTTGTCCTGAAGACACTCCTTTGATATCTTGGCTGTGTGCTTTGGGTCATTGTCTTGCTACCCCAGTCTGAGGTCAAGAGCACTCTGGAGCAGGTTTTCATCCAGGATGTCTCTGTACATTGCTGCATTAATCTTTCCCTCCATCCTGACTAGTCTCCCAGTTCCTGCTGCTGAAAAGCATCCTCACAGCATGATGCTGCCACCACCATGCTTCACTGTAGAGATGGTGCCTGGTTTCCCCCAAACATGGCGCCTGGCATTCACGCTGAAGAGTTCAATCTTTGTCTCATCAGACCAAAGAATTCTGCTTCTCATGGTTTGAGTCCTTCAGGTGCCTTTTGGCAGTAATTACAGCCTTGGGTCTTCTTTAATATGATGCCGCAAGCTTGGCGTATCTGTCTTTCGGCGGTTTTACTCAGCATCCTGGACAACACACCTCCCACCCCCTGCATGCAACACACTGATGTCCAAACACTTCTAAAAATGTTTGTCAACCTCTGCTCTTTGCTCAATGTGCACTGAGAGACATCGGCACTCCAACACATGCCCCCCCGCCCCAACTCACTCCCCTCCTGCAGACAGGACATGACAACTCGCTGCTAGGAGAAAAAACAAAATGAAAACACAGACGTTATTCTAAAAACTGATTATTGAACATTTTGAATGTTGTAAATTTTATATCTTACATCCAATCTTGATTCTGTATCAGGACTGCATCAGCGCGAACGCTGCCTTTTGGCAGCCCAATTGATGAAAATCTGTTGTCGCAATGAATAACTTTAATCCCTACAATAATAATTATTATTAGGGGAGGTGATGGTCTCGTGGTTAAGTTGTTGGGCTTGAAACCAGAGGATCCTCGGTTCAAATCCCAGCCTGACCGGAAAATCACTAAGGGCCCTTGGGCAAGGTCCTTAATCCCCTAGCTGCTCCCGGTGTGTAGTGAGTGCCTTGTGTGGCAGCACCCTGACATCGGTGTGAATGTGAGGCATTACTGTAAAGCGCTTTGAGCATCTGATGCAGATGGAAAAGCGCTATATAAATGCAGTCCATTTACTAATAATACTTTAACTGCAGTGCATCTCTGAGTCCATTTCACCAAATGGATCTGCAGACACTACAAAACAAGAATTGGACTCACAGCTTTTGAATTCAAGCTTCATTAATTTGAAGCGATGACAGGATACTTGACTTCATGTAGGTACTTAAGGTACTCAGGATTATTTAAATATGAAGTGATGAATAAAAACTTGACTGTTACAATGTGCATTCATTTGTCTGTTTTCCCCATAGTTTAAAAAATAACAATACACAAAGTACAGTCGGCCATATGAGCATTGTCATCTTCATAATTTGCAGCAGTTTAATAAGATCCTATTGTCTTACGTACAATTTGTACATGTTCAATAAAACCCCTCTGTCAATCAGTCGATCATAAACACGATTTATGTTTTACAGCGTATACAGAAGTGTGTGTGTCTGCATGTACATGAGCTTTTGACAAGAGTGGAAGTTAGCTTGGAGTTAGTGGAAGTTAGCATGCATGCTGATGTCCATAAAATGTATTGTAAATGACTCCAGAGGTGTTATCAGGTTACAGCATATTCAGTTTCAGAAGTATTTTTTTCTCACTAGCTTTTACATAATATATGACAAAGAGGTTATATTTACACATGAATGAAATGGTGTTTTGAAGCTAGCTAGACCAGCCTGTGACATCACCATGCTAATGTCTATGGAATGTCTTGTAAATAAATTCAGAGGTGTTATTAGGTTCCAAAAACCGTGTTTTCAATTTTAGAAGTGTTTATTTCTCACTAGCTTTTATATAATATATAAGAAACATGTATATAAACACACAAAATGAACCGGTTTTGGACCAGCCACTTAAGTCATAGTGCAGCTCTACTGATAAAAACATGACCTTTTTAACCTCTTAAAATAGGTCAAGGTTAGCCATCTTTTAACTTGTCCAAGGTCTGCATCCCAACAATGTTGCCTGTGAATTTGAGGACTCTGGCAGTAATAGTACTGGACGTATGCTGACAGACAGAAGGATGGATGCAATGCCTTTGCAATACCCGATGGCCATATTTGATGGCCTTGGGTAAAAACTGATAATAAATAAACCAGCTGACAAAGTGAGTGAAAGAGTGGGAGCAGTCTTGTGCCAAGTGAGTCTCAGTGACTCATAACAGTGTGCTTTACATAATTAAATATATGATGCAAAAATATAATCACTCTTCAATCAAATCTGTCTACATTAGCGCTTTAGAAATTATTTTTAATTTGAAAATATGTGCATGTCATCCCATCATAAATATGAAGTGCTTTGCATTGAAGCAAAGCCTTACTTCACGTTTTATCTATTCTTTGCTCTGTGGAACAATTCAATAGCAAAGTTGTTGTGAGCTGAGTAGAATTTATTCATGCCTGGATCTGTCAGAAAGCGTTGTATCCAAGTATATTGCAGAAAACCAAACCATGATGGTGTGCTTCAATTTTCCAAAGCATCACCTTTTGTCAGCACAATCGACTCAGAACTGCATACGAGGGATGATTTATCTTGCTACAGCATTCTGTGTAACTGTCTCCTAGAGGACTGCTGTTTTTAGGCCAGACAGCAAGTGATGTGTTTGAATCAATGATCAACTTCACTTCTGCTGAAAAACAATAGCAAGTGTTTTCAATGAGGGAGAGAGCAAAAGAGTGAACAGCAATTTCTTACTGAATATTAAACAGGATGGCGCTGTGTTAGAAGAGGGCGCTGCTAACACAATGACATGACAGAATGGCGCTGTCTTAGCAGCAGCCTGTTGTAGCAGCTTCTGGTTTTCCTTTCCTTTGTGTTTTTATAGTGTTTTATTGTGTATTTCCACACATCACTTTTTTTTTACATGCTACTCTGGAAGCCATGTTGATAACACTGCTTGCATTGTTTATACACTGGATCAGTTCATCGCCCTGAACTGGCCAGCCTTTGTAGCAGGAGAGAAGTCTGATATTCCAAAGAAGCAAAGGAGGAGAAGGTGAGGCTGTAGATGAAGAAGAAGAGGTTTGGACCGTGCATTCCTACAGTTATCACAGAAAATGTTATCTGAAAAATAAACTGAATTGTTGCTGACAATATCAGCCACTTCAGCATCCTGAGGGGAGTGAAAAGCTATGAAACAGCAACTCAGAGCACACATGAACATTGTTTCTATCAGTTGAATGGGAAAAAAACTCCTTCGGTATTAATCCAGAGTTCCTCTATAAAACCCCATTGAAATTGAGGCGAGAGAGACTGCGACAGAGAGAGACAGACAGAGATGGAGAGAGTGCTGTCTTTTTTCTTAAGTCTATAAAAATAAGTCTATAAATAAAAGTACTTAATTCTTTCACCAAAACATCAAATATAGGCTTGCATCTTAGATGTACCTTCTGGCAAATTGTAGATGAACATTCAGGTTTTTAAGAAAATCCTCCCTTAAACACTTCTTCGTGAAGCTGTATAACCGGGAATACAAAATATTCTCATAGAAAAATCAACAATAATGGTAATAACAATATTACAGGAAACAGAGCTCAGGTATCGGAATAATATCGGTATCGGGAGATATCCAAATTCAGGTAGCGGGATCAGATCGGAAGTGAAAAAATGTGGATCGCACACCTACGGTCAATTTAAAGTTACCTGTTCACCTAACCTGTATTTCTTTGGAAGTGGGAAGAAGCCAGAACACACAGAGGGAGTCCACACAAACACAGGGAGAACAAGCAAACTCCACACAGAAAGAAAAGGACCAGCAATCCCAGGACCTTCTTGCTGTGTGGTAGTTATGCTAACCACTAAGCCTCTGTGCTGCCCTCAACCAATTCAAGGCATTCTGCAAATACAAAAAACAAATACACTTCTTGGACAGGCTCAAAACAAAATTTATTTTATACTGATGGTACCTTATAAGCATTAGGTCTCTCTTTATGTTTGGTGACACTGTTCTCATTGATGGTCTCTGTGAAGGATGGCCATGGAGAAGAGTGTTCATACTTTGAGCGACTGGAAAACAGCTGATGACCACAACTGGCACATACATAAATTCCTGGGGATCAAAGGATAGGACATAATGATTAGTATACATGACACAACAGCTATTTGTATACTTTGCATGGCACAAATACTGGTCTTTTGATGAAGTGAACAAACATTGCACCAGTACACCGCAATAAGTGGCACAGCCGGTTGTGTAACGTTGACCATGACACAAATTTACTGTTGTGTCAAACTTTACTGTTGTGTCATACAAGTTTAAAGGTACATTCAGTTGTACTGCAAATAATGATTTTGTTATGAAACATAAAAAAGTCAAATGAGTTGTTTTAACCATATAAATATTTAACAAAAACCTGTTTCTACATTTGAAGAGTACAACCCCTGGCAAAAATTATGGAATCACCGGCCTCGGAGGATGTTCATTCAGTTGTTTAATTTTATAGAAAAAAAAAAACAGATCACAGACATGACACAAAACTAAAGTCATTTTAAATGGCAACTTTCTGGCTTTAAGAAACACTATAAGAAATCAGGAAAAAAAATTGTGGCAGTCAGTAACGGTTACTTTTTTAGACCAAGCAGAGGAAAAAAATATGGAATCACTCAATTCTGAGGAAAAAATTATGGAATCATGAAAAACAAAAGAACGCTCCAACACATCACTAGTATTTTGTTGCACCACCTCTGGCTTTTATAACAGCTTGCAGTCTCTGAGGCATGGACATGACAAACAGTACTCTTCATCAACCTGGCTCCAACTTTCTCTGATTGCTGTTGCCAGATCAGCTTTGCAGGTTGGAGCCTTGTCATGGACCATTTTCTTCAACTTCCACCAAAGATTTTCAATTGGATTAAGATCCGGACTATTTGCAGGCCATGACACTGACCCTATGTGTCTTTTTGCAAGGAATGTTTTCACAGTTTTTGCTCTATGGCAAGATGCATTATCATCTTGAAAAATGATTTCATCATCCCCAAACATCCTTTCAATTGATGGGATAAGAAAAGTGTCCAAAATATCAACGTAAACTTGTGCATTTATTGATGATGTAATGACAGCCATCTCCTCAGTGCCTTTACCTGACATGCAGCCCCATATCATCAATGACTGTGGAAATTTACATGTTCTCTTCAGGCAGTCATCTTTATAAATCTCACTGGAACGGCACCAAACAAAAGTTCTAGCATCATCACCTTGCCCAATGCAGATTCGAGATTCATCACTGAATATGACTTTCATCCAGTCATCCACAGTCCACGATTGCTTTTCCTTAGCCCATTGTAACCTTGTTTTTTTCTGTTTAGGTGTTAATGATGGCTTTCGTTTAGCTTTTCTGTATGTAAATCCCATTTCCTTTAGGCAGTTTCTTACAGTTCGGTCACAGACGTTGACTCCAGTTAACTCCCATTCGTTCCTCATTTGTTTTGTTGTGCATTTCCGATTTTTGAGACATACTGCTTTAAGTTTTCTGTCTTGACGCTTTGATGTCTTCCTTGGTCTACCAGTATGTTTGCCTTTAACAACCTTCCCATGTTGTTTGTATTTGGTCCAGAGTTTAGACACAGCTGACTGTGAACAACCAACATCTTTTGCAACACTGCGTGATGATTTACCCTCTTTTAAGAGTTTGATAATCCTCTCCTTTGTTTCAACTGACATCTCTCGTGTTGGAGCCATGATTCATGTCAGTCCACTTGGTGCAACAGCTCTCCAAGGTGTGATCACTCTTTTTTAGATGCAGACTAATGAGCAGATCTGATTTGATGCAGGTGTTAGTTTTGGGGATGAAAATTTACAGGGTGATTCCATAATTTATTCCTCAGAATTGAGTGAGTCCATATTTTTTTCCCTCTGCTTGGTCTAAAAAAGTAACCATTACTAACTGCCACAATTATTTTTCCTGATTTCTCATAGTGTTTCTTAAAGCCAGAAAGTTGCCATTTAAAATGACTTTAGTTTTGTGTCATGTCTGTGATCTGCTCTTTTTTTTTACAAAATTAAACAACTGAATGAACATCCTCCGAGGCCGGTGATTCCATAATTATTGCCAGGGGTTGTATAAATACTGCTGAAGTCGGTTTTAGATCTTATCTGTTTAACTACGCTACCCGGTTAAACCAGTTTGCAACATGTTTAAAGTATTTTTTAAACCAGTTAACACAAACACAAACAAATCCTCATAGTTGACGCTGAAACGGCCTGAAACCTGTTTTATTAATAAATGACGAATAATTTCCAAAATACTTGATTTTTGTTTAATCGGGTTAGCTCCTGTTAGTCAGCTCTGTGCCCTAATTAGCTATGTTATCCTTAGCTATCACGTCATGATCAACTATAAGGTTCTCCTAACCATACCTGGTTTAAAGTGGTCTTTAAAGACTTCTCCACCAAAAAACGAACAAAACGACATGACTGCTTCAGAGTTTATTATTCCAGAAGCCGAAAAGACTTCCGTGCACTCTGCTAGCTTTGTTGTCTGCCTTCAGAATAAAAGCACAAAACGTTTTTGTTGGAAGAGTTGTCAGAGTCAATAACATTTCTTTTAAATTCAGTATTTATCCCTATAATAACCTGACTTGAATGAATGAAGTTTTTATTGCATCACGCCAAACTATAGATATAGAAACTAAATGCAGGAAACATAAAACAACACAAATGATATGATGGTGTATGTCATAACTCATAATATAACGACTTTTGTTTTGGGAATAAAGTTACATAATACATACATAAACTATTTTACCAAGGCTTAATTAAAAAGGAAGCTTATTTCCTCAAGTTCTATCTTGCGAGGTTTAAGTCTTGAGACTCTACTTGTACTTTTTGAAAGTGTTATAAAGCCAGCAGTCACACATTTATTTTGAAATAGATGTGCTTCCACGAGATGTTTCTACTTTTGGAATTTCTGTCCAGATCTACCATTTTCACTGAAACTGGAAAATAGTGTTGTTTTTGTGTCAAGATCGAGTAATTTCACGCCACTTCGGGTGATGACTTTCAAAATGCAAGCCATAGCGGCGTTTGGATTGTTTATTTTCACACGAATTCACCTTCGTCACTTCCGGTTGGTAACATAGCGCGTCCATTTTCTGTCAACCTGCAGAAGAATGTAGGGGGTGTTTTTGGTCATTGGATAGTTGGAAGGACAAACATCTTGAAACATAACTTAAGGATGGCCTGCAGTTATGTTGATGGCTTGGACAAAGATGCAAGACAGCAATATTTAGCAAAATTAGAAGCTGCCCGACTGGAGTTATGCCCATACACACAACCAGAAGGTGTTTGGAAGGATGACCCCAAAACATGGCCAAAAGTGGAATATGGTGATATATACTCTTACCTTATCAATAGTCCTGGTAAGTAGACTTGTTGTGTTTTGTGAATAGCCTATTTATATAGGCCATTGCTATTGATACAAGCTGTGAATTTGTGCTAGTTGTTTAATGTACACAACGTCATGATTCATGTACAACCCTAACGTCAACCCGAACCATAGGTTTTGAGGTGGAAATTCATCAGTTGCGTCTCGCACAGCTTCCCTCTTTATCTAGCGATAATCACAGCAGCTCCTTATTGTATGCCGTAAGACCATGGCAGTTTATTTGATGCTATATGAGAAAAAGCAGTACGGTAACATAACAATTGCCGCTCTCATTTATACAATAGGAGCTTTCAGCAAAAGTAGTTATTTTTACAAATGGAGTGTTTGATGAAAATGACCTTGAGGGGGCGTTATTGAGTTTTTTCCTGCACAGTTTGACAATGTAGACATTTCCAGAGTTGGATCCAGAACCTAGTATATAGACTGAACCCACAGTCTGAGCTATCAGGTCAATTCATGTATATCACCTACCAACTCATAGCACCCGCTTGGTCAAGTCGTAGCACTTTTCATTGGTCAACTCAAGTGACCGAACCCAAACAACCTGACAGGCATTTTAATGTTTCTGTCTGAACCTGGCCTGAACGCTGTTGATGTCTGTTATTTCCATCCTAAACAAATCAACCTAGCAGAAAGCTAGAGCCTGTATTTTCATTATTTTTTTCAAATTGATTGAATAGAGGACTGTTCTCTGTAGCTGTAAAATTTTATATATATATATATATATATATATATATAATAAAATGGAATATAATATACATCTCGCAGTGAAAGCCTCCTCTCTGAGATCTTGTGAGATTTTGTGGGATTTGAAACCTCAATAGGGTGAATTGATTGCCAGCTAAGGAAAGCAACTGTCTCACCCTTGTTTTTTGTTTTTGTTTTTAACAAAAATGAACATTTACATCATGTGAAGTTGACCTGCTGGCAGCACACAGAGTAAATAAAGTCTCTTAATCTTACCTGTTATTGCATGCTTTCACACTTATTCATCATCACAGCCTGACAAAAACTGTTATCCACAGAAGATGGCCTTGTTTTGCAAGATGATCTGGAAATACTTTAATTCCTTATCATGGAAATTGCTTGTGAAAGCAAGGTGCTAGGAATTGGTAGGTGATACGAGTTGACTAAGTGGGTGCTAGGAGATTACATGATTACACCAAGGATCAGCTCTGAGTCCTTTTTTGTTCACAATGATGATGGACAGGTTGACAGATGAGATCAGATATGGCATGATATTTGCAGATGGCATTGTAATCTGTAGTGAGAGTAGAGAGCAGGTTGAGTCTAGCCTGGAGAGGTGGAGATATGCTCTGGAGAACAGGGGAATGGAAGTCAGTAGGAGCAAGATTGAGTACATGTGTGTGAATGAGCGGGAGCCCAGTGGAATAGTGCAGTTACAAGGAGTAGAAGTGGTGAAAGTAGATGATTTTATACACTTGGGGTCAACTGTCCAAAGTAATGGAGAGTGTAGTAGAGAGGTGAAAAAGAGAGTGCAGGCAGGGTGGAGAAAGGTGGCAGGAGTGATTTGTGACTGAAGAATATCTGCAAGAGTGAAGGGGAAAGTCTACAAGACAGAAGTGAGACCAGATATGTTGTACGGCTTAGAGACAGTGGCACTAACTAAAAGACAGGAGGCAGAGCTGACAAGAGTGACAATAGTGACAAGGGTGGACAAAATTAGAAATGAACATATCAGGTGGAACGGTTTGGAGACAAAGTCAGAGAGCCGAGAGTGACATGGTTTGGACCTGTGGAGAGGAGAGACCCAGGGTATATAGGGAGAAGGATGGTGAGGATGAAGCCACCAGGCAGGAGAAGAAGAGGGAGGCCAAAGAGGAGGTTTGTAGATGTGCTGATGGAGGACATGCAGGTGGTTGGTGTGAGAGAAGAAGAAGACGCTATTGATCTGCTGTGGCGACCCCTAACGGGAGCAGCTGAAAGAAGACAGAATAAAGTGCACTACTATATTTTTGGCAGTTATTATCCTTCTCGTGGAGTGGGGAAAAACTGAGATAAAATGAAATAGGTTGCATTGGTATTTTCATCAGCCTGTTTATTTTAGGTTGGGGTTTGTGCTTCTCTTCAGATTGTATAGGACACGCTGCAACATAAACTAATGAACACATTTATATGAGTTGAAGAACTGTGTGCACATATTCCTAATAAATTATTTTTTATTTTACAGGACCATTCACCCACAACCAGATGAAATACTACAAGAGTCTTGATGCCTACTGTTTCTTCAGGTCTGGGTGGGTCCAGACCATGTACAGCCAGATCACCCCCAACGGCAACACAGTCTTTAAGGCGGGGGTCCAGCCCGACCAGCAGACAAACTGTCCCCTCCACAGCCCGTGGGTTGTTGTTGATCATGACGGCACTGTCATTGCGGCTCACTGTGACTGTGTGACAGGGTTAGGATGCACATTACATTTGTGTGACTAAAGCAAGTTTTTAAAAAATCATGTATAAAATAAAATTTTGCAGATGGCAATATATAAATCTGACACTGCAAAAGTTCAATCTGCCCTACAATTTTGATAAAAATGTAGATTTTAAAAAAGTTATTCAGTATTAACGTGAGATTGTTTGTACCATATATGTTTCCTGAAGCAAAAGGATTATTTTATGGAGAACTGAAGCTTTTCTGTCCATAAACAAACATGGTGTTACATTTTATTCATGCTTTTCAGTCTTGGTGAATGCTGTTCCCACATTGCAGCGGTCCTTTTTAAGATTGAGGATGCAGTACGACAGGGATGCAGGACAACAGACTGCACAGACACCGAGTGCAAGTGGAACACGTGCTTCATGTCCAAGTTGCAACCAGCACCTGATCCTGAACCAGCAGACGGCGTGCAGCCCTGCACCGAGGCCGATCGGCAGCGCTTCATCTCCTCGCTCCTCCAGTGTGGCGCGAAACCTGTGGGTCTCAGTCTCTTTGCAGAGACGTGTGAGCGATTCAGTGCCAAGACTCCATCATCTGTATTATCACAGACTCCACAGCCTGTGCATTACCTGTATGAAAACAACAGCTCGGCTCTGCAGTACGGTCAGTAGACATTTCCCACCAAGTTTTTGAGTAATCATTGACTACGTTTATATGCAACCAATAACCCTTTCATAACCCTTTCATAACCGGAATATTAGCAATAATCCGGTTGCGCACGGCCATGTAAACACCCGCAAAACCCTGAATATGCTCATATTCCAGTTTTGAAAAAGCCGAATATGACCCCTGGGTTGCTCCTTTTCTAACCTGAATATCAGGTCATATAAACGCGCATCGGAATATCCCCATCGAAAGGAACATTATTTTGTGTTCTGCGCATGTCCTATCCGCAAGGAATCTTGGTCTTTTGAGTACGGCAATGACTTGTATGCGGCGCGCGCAACCCACCGGACACCACAGAAGCAGAGGTAAACAAGCATGGGGAAATCCAGACGCGGCAGCACAGCACCACACTTTTGGAGCAAGGAGGACACCGAGTACTTCATTAGTATCGTGAAAGACATGAATATAATGTTTTTTATTGACGGTAGAAAGTACCGAGATAGCGACATTTACTAGAAGGTGGCCAAAAAGTTACGCGAAGCAGGATTTGCACGAACACCAGACCAAATCAAGCACCGGTGGAAGATATGCGTCGCTGTTTAGATGGGGATATTCCAAATGATACTAATGACCATGTATACAGGAGTAACTCTGTCTGCTTAAGCATGTAAACGGGTTATTCCTAATGATTCAGAAACTGGAATATTGACCTTATCCCGAATATTAATGGCATGTAAACGTAGCCATTGTAGAAATATGAACAAAAATAGAGGTGCCAACCATTACAGTTTCATCATAATCATTACGATTTCAGCTCACACACACTGTACCATTTTACAAAATCTCATGCAGTTTTTATGCATATAAACATTTATTATTTGTTTGCATTCGGGCCGCATGTAGAGATGAACATATGTGCCTGTGTGGGTGGTGACATGAGTCGTTTTCAGCTCCAGTTTTTCAAAAATCATGACAGTAGCTGGGTCGCACTCCGGTTCTGATGGTGTCAACAAGGTTGGTAAAAGTTCCCAAACCTGAAGTTGTGAAAAGTATGGGATTAAAAGTGATGACACCTGAAAAAGAAATATGCAGGTGCAGTTCTGGATGAAGGACCACTAGAAAAAGCAAAACCACTGTAAGTACAGTCTTTTCATGTTTAATAATAAATTCAGTGGTTTCAGTGGGTAGCGTTGACATTGCTGTTATCAGGCGAATTTGTAAAATACGATGGTAACTTCTGTTCGGTCTTTCCACAGCATTTCTGCAGAAATGCACATTTTTAAGTATTTCAGACAAAACATTTTAAAAATGTTTTGTCTGAAATACTTAAAAATTCAAATCTCTGATTGGTTTCAAATTCAATCAGTCGATATTGATGAAAATGAACATGTTAGTTTTGTGAGCTGCTAAATGCTGTTTATAAGTAAGAATTTGTTGACAATTTTGTTATTTATATGAATAAACTGTTGGAACCATGTGTTAACCATTGTTACATAAGGATGCTTTTTTAAAAGAACAGTCAGGCCAGGATTTCAGTCTAACAAAGTGCAAGCAGTGAATGTGTAATTTTAAAACCTTTTTTCTTTCTTAACATTATCATGATATTTGGTTAATTATTGATAATGAAGAGTGACAGTTATTTTTAAAAGTTACATCTTGGTACTGAAGAATACAGGGTGTCCCAAAAAAAGTGCCACAAAAGTAAAGCCATAGAAAATCAATACACTTTTGGATAATGATATAGTCAGATTCTGTAGAGACTTTCAAGTCCAGACTGAAGATGCACTTATTTTCCCTTTCATTGGCTACCATACTGGCATAGTATGTTTTTATGCTTTTTACTTTTTAATTCATTTTTTTAGGAAACGGAGCATGCTGCGGCCTCAGTTTTTATCTAAATTCTGGGTCTTTTAGTGAAGCTTGTTCACACGACAGGATTTTTAAATTATCTTTAGGTTTCCAAAACCTGAGAGACCACACACATGAAGATAAAAAAAAATCATAGCTCTAACAGGTTTGGTTGTACAGTGTGTGGTGTTCAACCACACGGTGAAGTCAACACACCACACACGAACAGATTTCACACACGAACATTCCCAGGTCAGACAGGAAATCTCGCAAAATCTCTCGAGATTAAACATGAGTTCGGAGATACTTTGTGGACTATTTAAAATAGAGGGAAAAAAACAACACAAAAAGAAAAGGTGTTTTTTAAAGGAGTGGAGACAGCGCGACCACCAGACTTTCTGGTAAATCAGAACAACTGTTTTGATTTTATTTTCCGCTCCGTACGTCCGTCACCTCGCTTTCTGATTGGCTGTACGTCACATTCAGCAGGCTGCGTGCACGTTTGTGGTCAGAGGACACAACACACACTGCAATATCGGGCCAAGATAATCCAACATATTGAATATCCCTGATTTGCGATCTGTGCGCCCCTGACGTCTTTCCGAGCAGATCAGAGCGCTCTTAACACACCACACACGAAGGGAATATCTGATAAGATTATCTTTAGCGTCATCACGATTGTCAGGGCGTCCTTAAGATTGTCGGAAGGGGAAGATCGGGTCCGATATCGGCCTAATTATCCTGCCGTGTGAACCAGGCCTTAGGGCTAGTGGCCGCCGATCACCTTAAGCCTGGTTCACACGACAGGGTTTTAAAATTATCTTTTTTTCCAAAACCTGAGAGACCACACATGTGAAGATAAAAAAATCATAGCTCTAACAGGTTTTGTCTTAGTGTGTGGTGTTCAACCACACGGTAAGGACAACAACACCACACATGAACAGATTTCACACACGAACATTCCCAGCTCAGACAGGAAATCTCGCAAAATCTCTCGAGATTAAACGTGACTTCAGAGTAAACAAATGGAGGTACTTTGTGGACTATTTAAAACAGAGGGAAAAAAGGTACAAAAAGAAAAAGAAAAGGTGTTCTTTAAAGGAGTGGAGACAGGAGTGGAGCAATGCAAACTCCCAGACTAGGCATTGGTCAAAGAAGTCATCGTCTTTATTCCAGGCCTTGTTTCAGTACACATGTGGTCAGTCAGCACAGCAGAAGTACCAGCAGGATTAGGCAGAGATGCAGTCATAAACGAGGAGGGTTCAGAGGCATGAGCAAACACAGATATCTGGGATGAGGCAAGAAGTATGGTCGAAGAGTATAGAGTAGGATTCGAAACACGGCAAAACAAAAACTCAGGACTGTGAAAGGCACTGGAAAGTGTACAAAGACAACAGTCTGGCTGTGAGACTGTGGGGGTTTAAATAACAGGTGGACTAATCAGTGTGAAAGGAGGAACAGGTGGTGTTAAGGAGGTGTATGTGTGGAGCAATCTAGAAAGGGAGCGTGGCCAGTAGACAAAGATTAAACACAGTGCAAAATAGTGAAGGAAGGGAAACAGAGTGGAGTGATGTAATAGACAAAGACACCTGAGCTGGTGCTAAGAGTGTGAGTGAACACAATCAAATATGAGTGAGGAATGGACATGATGGCAGGTGCAGGGGTGCGGAGTGGAAACAAACAAAAGGCTCTGCGGACAAACAGAACAGAGCTAAAATGGAAAGCGAGGGCAGAATATAATACTACAACAAACTGGGCATGAACATGAGAACTGAAAGAAAATAAACATTAAGACAAAACTAAACAGGAACTGACTAAGAAAACAAAGTGGCTAAACAAACTATAAATAAAACAGACTCTGTGATTAACACAACCCGACACTAAAGCACAACAGATAATATCACAAATGAGAAGAACAAAATAAACAAATGATAAACAATGAAAACACAAACTATTTTGGAAATTTTCACGTGTCCATGTTCTATCATTAGGCTGTGACATCACTGAAGCTTGTCACCTCTGCTTCAAGCAGACTGATGTCAAAATGAATGAATGAATGAATTTATTTGGCACACAAACACAACAGTAACAAAAAACTGATACACAAGACAATTCCACCGTGACGTGTGACCAAAAGGGGGTGAGCAGAAGCAAGCTTATAAACACCCACCCCTTATATACATACAAACATACATATACACTCATTACCAACCCCCAGAGCAAGCATACAGGTGACAGTGGTAAGGAAAAACTCCCTCCGATGTATTGAGGAAGAAACCTCAAGCAGACCAGACTCTAAGGGGTGACTCTCTGCTTGGGCCATGCTACAAACACATTTAACACAACACAAACTCAAGTCCCATCATCATAAACATCTCTAGTGTAGATACATACATATATACACACATACCTACATACCGTGTGATTTTATACTACATATTTACAAGATAGAAAAACAAAGTGCACACAACTAAACAATGATCAACAAAACACCCTAACCCTCAACACCCTTCCTCCTCCTTATACCTTGGACATTGCTTGAGCTCCACCCTCAATACTTATTAACTTTATTCCAAATTCTATTTTTTGTAACAGAGATATTACTGAGGGAGTCACGTAACCACCACTTGTTGCTTCTCTTCCTCTTGCAGTGTGAATGTGTTAAATTCTCTGCCTGTTATCACATGAAAATTCCACAGTGTTATCTCAATGACATCCGTATACGAGTCAAACCAAAGAAGCAGACTACGTTACAAATCTGTTTGCAGGCAGCTTTTATTTTGTCCTCATTTTAATGTAAATCTGTCTGTTGACAAACTTAATTTTCTTTGCCTTGCAGCTGTAGTACCTGCCCTGAGCAGAAGTACCAAGATCCCCGGACCGTCTGAAAACAGTGCGGGTGGTGAAGAACAGAACGGGAGCGATCGCTTGATTCCAATGGATGTCAATGACTCTGTGATTAAAGAAGAGTCTGTAGACTTTAATATCAAAATGATCAAAGAAGAGCATGCGTATTTCATGATATCAGAGATTACAGAAGATCAAACAGATTTCAGGATAACTGAGATGAAAGAAGAACCGGCTGATTTCTTGATCATGGACATTAAGGAAGAGACACAAGATTATCAGATTTCAGAGATAAAAGAAGAACAGTGAACTGTTAATTAATATGCAAAGAGCTTCTGTCCTCAGGATGTTTGTGGCAGGACTTTGACCAACATCTGACATCCCTGCCTACATTCAGAAATACAGATATTTAAGGAAACAAGAGTGTTAAAAGTTAAATGAACAACAATAGATTATCTCATAAGAGAAGCCACAGTATGTTTATTGCTCTGCAGTGTAGAGGTCACATACATCCTATGCAAAGACACATGACCAAAATAAACTAGACTTCTTTCTAGGCATCCTAATGTCCATTGAACAGGATGTGATTTAGGAAAGGTTGCTGGTTATTGCTGATTAAGTAATTTTTACTTCCTAATCCTGTAATTTCTGTAGAAAAGTGTTTTTTCCCACTAAATTTACAGTTTGTTTTTCCCTCAAGAGGCATCTTAATGTTTTTAACAACCCAGTCTCACGGATTGTCATGATTCAGCAGCACGAAATGTACATTAATTGGCACGAAAAGTGCAAAATTTTCATCATGGGAGCACAAATTCATTCTAATTCTTTCCATGATGGCCGCATGTAATTAAAAGTGCAGTGGGGGGGTCGGGTGGTGGGAAGGTGTAGGGTTAGTTTATGGTTAGGGTTAGGGTTGGGGGTAGGAGTAGGATTAGTAATAGTGAGTTTAAAAAAAATCGTCATGAAAATTTGAATAATTTTGTGACGGGGGACTGGGCTTGTTTTTAAACCTGTTAACACTGTTTTAATGGTTTGCTTAATTTAATTAAAGTAATGCCTTATGAAAGTAGAGTTGAGCTGCAGACAAGAACTGACCATAATATTTTAACATCAGTTTTCAGTTCTGTCACATTTTGGTTTGTATGTGTCACATGTGGAAGGATGGTTCAGACACCAATACAGAGATAAAACCAGCAAGTTCAAAAACACAGTCTTTGATAAGTCATGTGGGAAGGGACAAAGGTCAGCACACAGGAAAGCAATCCACAACACAAGAGGCAGTTAACAGCAAAGTATCTCAAGAACAAGCAAGGTCAAACATTTACAAGAGGCAAACCTCTGCCATCACTAGTTTCCAATTCCACAAAAATTTTACCTGGGAAAAAAAAGCCCCGTTGGAAGTGGCTTTTCAGAAGCTAAATTAGATGTGATCAAATGTCAGGAGTATGTATTTAGTTCATGGACTTGAATTGCGAGGGGCCTTTTTGTGGCGTCAGGTTTTTATTTTTTTATTCAATTTTTTCAGTTTCTGAATTCTTTTTCAGATTATTTTTACCAAACATTGGTTATCTCTGCTGCAGCCGGTCTGCTCTGTGTAAACCTGATCCCATCAGATCTCAGAAGCTAAGCAGAGCAGGATCTGGTTATTACTTGGATGGGAGACCTCTTTGGAACACCAGTGGCTGTGTGTTTCTCCAGGTAAACCTGGAGTTGCATCAGGAAGGCCATCTGGTGCAAAACTTGTGCTAGTTATCAATGTGGATCTGGCTGTGTCCACTGTGACCACCCCGAACAAAAACCGAGAGCAAAAAATGAGAGTGTTTGGAGCACTTTTGATTGAGATATAATGCAAAATCTACACCAAATGGGCTTTTCAATAATAAATTCAAATGTCCACAAAATCCACAATCCAGATTAAATCTGATCAGACTTTGTCAGATGAGAGTGAGTGCCAGTCTGTGTTGTACCCAGGATATGGGGTAATATGCTGCAGTACCTCTGAAAATATGAGAGAAATGATCACGAGAGTTATTTCGGGTTGTTTCTCCCACGCAGAGGTTTATTGCAATGAGGAGAAACCCCGCGAAATCACTCCAGTGGTGTGGGAAGACATTACAAGTTGTAAAAATAAAGGATCCCCCAGGATTACTAGACGATTTCCGAGAATGCGGTCACAATTCCTTTGAATAGAATTACAAAACATTTAGAAAAAATAAAGAATAACATACTTTACATACTTTTAACCAACTCTTAACTGTATTTATATTGTTCTGAAGGCTTTTATGTAAATGTATATTTATTACAAACCTTTTTAACATTTTAAGAACTTTCCTATTTTTAACTATTTTTAATATGACATCACCTTATGAGTTATCATTATTTATTGGCGCTGTCCTGAGCATAGTGTTTAAAGGCGTGCTATCCTTCTAACCTATCACACTCTCCCCCACTTGAAAAAAATGTCGTCCCGACATTATAATCAAAACATTTACTTTTACATGTCAAAACTATCAACATTCTATATTTACCCGTTAGTCCATAAACTTGAAAGCAAACCATATCTGTGGGCTCTAGCCATCACTTCACTACAGATCAGGTCTGAAGACTGAAGACTAAGGAGTCAGTAAGCAGTCTATTGTCTGTGTTTATAACCATAGAAGGAAAAGTCTCGATGGCAGTCTGTAGATGCATCACTGGAGAGTGTCGTACCCCTGAATATGGGGTAGTGTGCTGTAGTACCTGTTTACTGTAGTCCATGCATACCCAAGGGCTGAGTGTAGTATGGCTGCAGCGTAGGGAACCATGGGGCCAGACCTGGGTACACAGGCAGCAGAGGTGGTGCAGGCTGGACACTGTAGCAGGATGGGGTCCCTAGGTAGTCGTAGGTCATCCGTTTCGGCGGGTGTCTCTCTCGTTGAGGGCGCTGGGACGTGGTCTCCTCTGCTCCCTCAGATGCAGCAGGCAACGAAGGGGCTGGAGGATCGCCAGCAACTGAATCCATCTCCTCACGAGTTGCCTCCTCAGCCGCAGGGTGACGTGCTTCCAGATGGTCTCCACCGGTTGGCCCTGCTGGAACAGCAGCAAGGGCTGGTGCTGGAGGCTGATGTCTCACTGCAGCAGGTTCTTGTTTCGTTTCAGAAAGGTCTGATGGCTGGGAACCAGGCGGCTGAGGTGGTGCATGGTAAAAGCTGAACTCATCACCACTCTCATCATCAGACACATGAGTATCTGGGGCAGTTTTGTCTCTCCTCTTCTGTTTTACAGGGTTGTCTTTTTCTGGGGCTGGTTCAAAAGGTAAGTGGTCACATGACATGAGTAGGTTTCTGTGTAGCACCCTAGAGCGTCCTTTGCCTCTCTCTGGTCTCACTTCATAGATTGGGAGGTCAGGCCCCATTTGTCTGTCTACCGTATGAATAGTGTCCTCCCAATAGTCTCTGAGTTTCCCTGGGCCTCCCCTTGGAGTCAGGTTTTTGACCAAGACTCTCTCGCCAGGCTGTAACACAGAACTCCTTACTTTCGTGTCATAATGTCTTTTGCTCTTGTCAGCTGTTTTCTTGGCATTCTCATTTGCAATGGTATATGCTTCATCCATGCCCTTTCTCCATTTTTCAACATAGTCTTTGTGGTTACTAAAACCAGGGTCTGAATATAGTCCAAAGAGCATATCTACTGGCAATCTGGGTGAGCGCCCGAACAGTAGATAAAATGGAGAGTAAGCAGTCACATCACAACGAGTACAGTTGTAGGAGTACACCAGCTTGTTGATAGAGTCCTTCCAGTTTGACTTTTCTGTTTCAGTGAGTGTCTTAAGCATTTGTAACAACGTCCTGTTCATGCGTTCGACTTGACCATTCCCCATTGGGTGATAGGGTGTTGTTCTTGAGCCGGCCATGCCACTGAGTTTCTTAAGTTGAGTGAATAACTGATTTTCAAATTCACCGCCTTGGTCATGGTGAATGCGACAAGGAAAACCAAACTTCAGGGCGTAGTCATTGAAGATGAGGTTTGCAGCAGTTTTCCCTGACTTTGAAGTAGTGGCATAGGCTTGTGCAAAGCGTGTGAAGTGATCAACAATCACTAAAATATATTCAAAACCACCTTTGCATTTGTCAAGATGAAGAAAGTCTATACACACAAGTTCAAAAGGCTGTGTTGTTACAATGTTGGTCAAAGGGGCTCTTGAATCGCGACTGGGTTTTTTCTGTTTGACACAGGAACACACACGGGTCACATAATGTTCGATGTCTGTCTGCATGTAAGGCCAAAAGAAGCGGTCACGTACTAAAGACACGGTGCGGTCGACACCTTGATGGCCCATTTTATTGTGCAGTTCGTCAAGCACTGTTTTCTTAAAGTGTTCTGGCAGTACCAGCTGTTTGCGGACAGAAGTGGTTCTGTACAAAATGCCATCACTATCTAGCACTAGCTTGTCCCATTCTCTGAATAAGCATTTTGTTTTTGGACTGCAAGTTCTTAGCTCTCTGGTCAGTGGCTTTGAGTCTGACATTTTGCTCTGTAATACAGGGCCAATAACAGGATCAGTCTTTTGTGCTTGGCTTAGCTGTTCTTTTGGGATGGGTGTGAGTGATGCTTCGGCTGACACACCTTGTGCTGTGACTGACAAAGCTGTGGCCAACATAGACCATGTGGCAGGGGTCTCCTTTTGTGCCTCTATGGCCTGGATAGCAGCTGCAATAGAGTCAGGAGGGAGTTCCTCAGAACAGTCTTTCATTAGAGTCTCTACATCAAGGGGCATTCTCGACAAAGCATCAGCATCACCATTTTCTTTTCCTGGTTTGTACTTAATAGTGAAATGAAAGTCAGCGAGCTCTGCGACCCATCTTGATGTTGTTGCATTCAGTTTGGCAGTGGACAAAATATAAGTTAATGGGTTGTTATCACTAAACACAGTGAATGACGGGGCATAATATAAGTAGTCTCGAAATTTGTCTGTGATCGCCCACTTTAAAGCTAAAAACTCGAGCTTGCCTGCATGAAAGTGGTAGTTTTTCTCAGCTGCTGTTAATGTGCGCGAGCCATAAGCAATAACTCGCAGCTTATCATTTTGTCTTTGGTACAGCACTGCACCGAGTCCCTCGTGTGAGGCGTCAGTGTGTACAATAAATGGCTGGGTGAAATCTGGAAAGCCGAGCACTGGTGGGTTCATCAGGCAGTCAATTAGTTCCTCGAGTGCACTTTGGTGTTTGTCAGTCCACATTATTTGTGTGGATGAGGGCACAACGGGACTCGTCTTCTTTTGCTTTGTGACTCTCGTGGTCAAATTTTCGTTGTCCTTGTCTGCTTTTAACAGTTCATATAGACAGTTTGCTTTTCTGGAAAAGTCCTTTATGTATTGCCTGTAGTATGATAGAAGGCCTAACATCTTTCTGAGCTGACCAAGTGTTTGCAGGAGTACCGGTTCCTCTATCTGTGGAAGCTGAGTGAGTGCAGGACGGCACTCTTTTCCCCTGAGGAATCACTGTGCTACTCATCACATATTGAGTGAGAGGTGGAGGTGGCATTCCCACCGTTGTTGTTACTGGGTGTACACACACCCACACTTGACTGTCTTTGTTCTCGCCAGCAGTACCAGATCCAACAGCCGGAGACGGTGGTCACCTGGGAATTCGGGACTTGGCGATCTGGATGGGTTTTTCTATTCAAGTCTCTATAATCTATACACAGTCTCAAAGTGCCATCCTTCTTTCTAACGCATACGACTGGTGAGGAGTATGAGGAGTTTGACTTCCTGACCCAGCCTTGTGCGATTAGGTCATGCAGGTAACTTTTCATCTCCTGATAGAGAGGGCGTGGTACTGACAGATATGTGCGTTTGACAGGCTCATTGTCCTTGAGTGAAATAGTCATTTGCAAGTTTTCAATGCAGCCTATGTCATTGTCTGTTATAGAAAAAGAGTCACATTCTTCTCTGAGCATCTGCTTAACTATGACCCTCTGTTCTTCACTGAGGTGGCCAAGATCTACAGGAGGATCCCACTTCTCATTAGAGCGAGATGAGGGCTGTGTGCTGGTGGGATTAATTGTAGCTACAGTGGCTTTTTCAAACATCTGGGCAGGTAAAACAGCCGTTATAGTCTGTACCGTTCCAACTAAGGTACGACCTACCAGAACAATGTCGTGGTCAGTGGGGTTAGAGACATCCACAGTTATGACAGGTAAAGTGCCCTTTTTAACTCTGACCAGAGTGTCGAAGAACTCGAGATTGTCTGGCCACTGAGGGTTTAAATCTGGCTCAAATAACATAGTCATGTCTTGTTTAAATGGCTGTGCTGCTACACGGCATTCCACTTGGATATGCCTTTGTTTAGGAACAGTAATACAGTCTTTTTTTGTTTTCACTTGAAACTCATCTACTGTATTCGCACTGACAGCCTGAATGAAAGCTTTCACCTTGTTCCTTTTGAGGCTGGGGAATGCTTTTCTCACTGTACTGAATGCTTTAGCTCTTTCAGTCCTTTTCAAGATGCATTCAATGACATTGTAACCTATAATGGGGTGCGACAGGTAACAACCTTTCATTACCAACATGGGAATGATCATTTCCTCAGGTGGTTCTGCCCCAGAATCAAGTTGGAATGTAGTCTCAATCCACCCGAGGTATGGCATGTTGGTCCCATTGGCTGCAGTGAGGCTCAGTTCAGTGGAGTCCATCATCTCGGCAACATCTCTCAGCTTTAGGTGTGGCAAGTAGTCCTCTTTCCATCTCTCGTCAATGATTGACACTTGTGAGCCTGAGTCCCACAAGGCCTGAAGTCTGTGGCCATCCAGGAGACACTCGACCAAACACTGTCTGCCCACCAGAGATGTGACCTTGTGAGGGGTGTTCACCTGGACTGGTGGCAGTGGGATGTGGACCATCTCATTTTCATTGTTTATCTTTAACTTGTTGTATTGTCTCTTATGTTCAATCCAGTTTTGCTTCTGACATGCTTTAGACAATAGAATGTCTTTTTACACGCTGAACACCGTCTCAAGTTCATGTCTGGATCTTCTTGTTTGCAGTGGGCACATTGTTGGGACCTGTTGCTGTCAGCGATGGTTAACACTCGTCCCTCAGTGGTAACCGTTGCCCGTTTAAATGTCTCTCTCGAGGTGATTTTGTGCCTCTGTTTTTGCATCCAGCTTGGAAGTGTTCCTCACTCCCACAGAAGAAGCAGTGGGTGCAGCGCTCATTAGTTACGGACTGCTGGCAGGCATGGCACCTCCTTTCTGGACGAGCTGGGTGACCTTGGTAGTGCTGTGGTGAATACTGAGAGGGTGGTGGTTTTTGGCGGGGGCCCTGATAGAAGTGAAACTGCTGTGGGTCCCGGTCGTACTGCATAACTGGCGGCTGAACGTACAACTGAGCACTAGACACTGGCTGTTGTAGTGTCTCTTTAATTTGCGCTATCTCTGCACTGAGACCTTTCAGGGAGGCTACGTCTGTCTTTAGATCTGCTAGTTCTGTGACTAGTTCAGGAGGGATTTTAGCTTTAACTTCCTTTACTAAATTTTTGACAGGCCCGGCATCTACTGACTGAACTGCGCTCACACTAGTGGCTGACTGTGAGGCTAAACACCCTTTCTTGTGCTTCCTCTCTGCTTCATTAGCACAAGCTATGTTTAATCTTTCTAGCAGGAGCTCATCGGGAGTATCATTGTCTAAGAGCAGTGGCTGCATGTCTATCCTGACACTGTCACTCTGAAGGCCTGTTAGTATGGTGTGCAAGCACATACGCTGCACTAGTGCTGGGTCATACTTAAGACCTGACTCTGACTCCTGTGATGCAAATAAGACTTTCTGCTTTAAATCGAGGACCCTCATCAGGAAATTCTGGGCAGTCTCTTTGGGGTTCTGTACCTCTGAAGCGAGTTGTTTGTAGAGTTCAGTGGCACTCTTCTCCTGGAAATGAGAGCGAAGAATGCGGCGTAGAGTGGGCAAAGTGAGCTGGGCCTTCCCCTCCAGGTAGCTGCGTAGTTGTAGACCTGGCAAGATAGCCCTGATGACAGCATCTACAATGTCAAACTCTGAGTAACCTCTGCTCAGTCCATTTTCGATCTGATGGGCAAGACTGGAAAATGTCAGTTTATCCTTCTGGCCTGGCTCTCCTATTTGGCCTGATATTTTGAAATCTTTGTGCCAATAGGCGCCTGGTTGCTGTTGACTGGGCACACTACTCACAGGGCGGTTACTTGTTTGGGACTGAATATTAGCCACTGCGCTTCTCACTGTATTAACTGTCTCTGCTACCCGTGGAGTAGTAGTTGGCTGGTCTGTTCGCCCTGAGTCTCCTCTTTCATTTACATTTTCTCCAGGTAAGTCATTTTCAACACTTATTATTTCAGCAATCTTATTCTTCAGTGACAATAGTTCAGACATCCCTTCATCCTCCAATTCTTTCATTTCTTCTCTTTCAATATGCATCTGGATGTGCGTCAGCAGGGACAGGCGTGTTTTTGTGTCAGCCTTTATTTTCCCTGCTATACCAAGAAACTCACAGATGGACACTAACTGTTCTTTAGGCAAAGTGTGCACTCCATGCACGATTTGTTCTTGTTGCTGTTCCAGCAGTGACATTTTGGCAGTAGACAGGAGGAACTTTTGCAGGTACAGGGGAGACCAAGCTGTGGGATCCGTGCAGCTCCTGGTGATCCCTGGTCGGCCTCAGGATGCGTGGACTGGAGCACAGCTGCCAGCTCTCCTTAACCGCAACACCTTCCTCACTGTAGGCTGCCTGGGTGATGTGGGGGATTTAGCAGGCTCAGACTACGACGTACAGGCTGTGGACATCGGACATCTAAGCAGCAATCCCAGCGGTGCCTCCAAATGTTGTACCCAGGATATGGGGTAATATGCTGCAGTACCTCTGAAAATATGAGAGAAATGATCACGAGAGTTATTTCGGGTTGTTTCTCCCACGCAGAGGTTTATTGCAATGAGGAGAAACCCCGCGAAATCACTCCAGTGGTGTGGGAAGACATTACAAGTTGTAAAAATAAAGGATCCCCCAGGATTACTAGACGATTTCCGAGAATGCGGTCACAATTCCTTTGAATAGAATTACAAAACATTTAGAAAAAATAAAGAATAACATACTTTACATACTTTTAACCAACTCTTAACTGTATTTATATTGTTCTGAAGGCTTTTATGTAAATGTATATTTATTACAAACCTTTTTAACATTTTAAGAACTTTCCTATTTTTAACTATTTTTAATATGACATCACCTTATGAGTTATCATTATTTATTGGCGCTGTCCTGAGCATAGTGTTTAAAGGCGTGCTATCCTTCTAACCTATCACATCTGCACCTAGATATTTAGATATAATGTAAAATATGCATTAAATGTGGTTTTCAATGTTAAATTTAAATGGCCACAAAATCTTTAATCTGGATCAGATCCGGATCAAACTTCCATCCTACAGAACACCTTCAGATATGAAAGAAATTTGATCTTTTTTTTTTTTGACAGAGGATAGGAATTTTTCTGATTTTCCAAGATTTTTCCTGGCTTGACCTACAGTGAGGAAAATAAGTATTTGAACACCCTGCAATTTTGCAAGTTCTCCCACTTAGAAATCATGGAGGGGTCTTAGGTGCATGTCCACTGTGAGAGACATAATCTAAAAATAAAATCCGGAAATCACAATGTATGATTTTTTTTAATAATTTATTTGTATGTTACTGCTGCAAATAAGTATTTGAACACCTGCCAATCAGCAAGAATTCTGGCTCACACAGACCTGTTAATTTTTCTTTAAGAAGCCCTCTTATTCTGCACTCTTTACCTGTATTAATTGCATCTGTTGAACTTGTTACCTGTATAAAAGACACCTGTTCACACACTCAATCAATCACACTCCAACCTGTCTGCCATAGCCAAGACCAAAGAGCTGTCTAAGGACACCAGGGACAAAACTGTAGACCTGCACAAGGCTGGGATGGACTACAGGACAACAGGCAAGCAGCTTGGTAGAAGACAACTGTTATGATTATTTATTAGAAAGTGGAAGAAACACAAGATGACTGTCATTCCCCCTCGGACTGGGATTCCATGCAAGATCTCACTTTGTGGGGTAAGGATGATTCTGAGAAAGCTCAGAACTACACAGGAGGACCTGGTCAATGACCTGAAGAGAGCTGGGACCACAGTCACAAAGATTACATTAGTAACACATGATGCTGTCATGGTTTAAAATCCTGCAGGGCAGCAAGGTCCCCCTGCTCAAGCCAGCACATGTCCAGGCCCATTTGAAGTTCACCAGTGACCATCTGGATGATCCAGAGGAGGCATGAGAGAAGGTCATGTGGTCAGATGAGACCAGAATAGAGCTTTTTAGAATCAGCTCCACTTACCATGTTTAGAGGATGAGAACAACCCCAATAAAACCATCCCAACTGTGAAGCATGGGGGTGGAAACATCATACTCTGGGGGTGCTCTTCTGCAAAGGGGACAGGACGACTGCACCGTATTGAAGGGAGGATGGATGGGGTCATGTATTGTGAGATTTTGCCAAACAACCACCTTCCCTCAGTAAGAGCATTGAAGATGGGTCATGGCTGGGTCTTCCAGCATGACAATGACCCCAAACACACAGCCAGGACAACTAAGGAGGGGCTCCGTAAGAAGCATTTCAAGGTCCTGGAGTGGCCTGACCAGTCTCCAGACCTGAACTCAATAGAAAATCTTTGGAGGGAGCTGAAACTCCAAATGTGAAAGATTTGGAGAAGATCTGTATGGAGGAGTGGACCAAAATCCCTGCTGCAGTGTGTGCAAACCTGGTGAAAAACTACAGGAAACGTTTGACCTCTGTAATTGCAAACAAAGGGTACTGTACCAAATTTTAACATTGATTTTCACCGGTGTTCAAATACTTATTTGCAGCAGTAACATACAAATAAACTATTAAAAAATCATACATTGTGATTTCTGGATTTTTTTTTTTTTTTTTAGATTATGTCTCTCACAGTGGACATGCACCTAAGATGAAAATTTCAGACCCCTCCATGATTTTTAAGTGGGAGAACAAAATCACAGGGTGTTCAAATACTTATTTTCCTCACTGTATGACCTTGAATCAGTTCTTGCCTATCAGGATTCAATTTATTTCATTTATATAGTACAATATCACAACAAAGCTGCCTCATTACTTCACACAAGTAAGGTTGAACCTTACCAACCCCTAGAGCAAGCACACAGGAGAAACTCCCTCTGATGATCTGAGGAAGAAACCTCAAGCAGACCAGACTCAAAAGGGTGGCCTGCTTGGGCCAAGCTACCGACACAGTTGACAATACAAACATACAGGAAAATTTGGGAGTCCATGTTGGTGTCCAGGACAGGAGGCTTGCAGAAAAAGACACCCACTCCCATCTCTGGGTGGAGCTGCACCTCAAACAGAGAGAGAAAAAAATAGAATCAGGCGGCAGAAAGACAACAAGTACATATTACTGCACTTTGCATGGAAAATAATATTGCGCGCGGGGCATTTTGTGATGAATGTCTCTAGTTGGTATAGGATGAAATAAATAGGTTGCGTTTTTAGTAGATGTTGCAAGTTTCATCAGCACACCTAGTGAGATACTATCAAATTCTGTAAATCTAGGATATGAATCTTCAGTAAAAATTTCATAATGATATATGAAAGATTGTGGGCTCGAGGCTGTTCATAAACAAACAGGGGCATAAACATAACCTCTTCCAACTTTGTTGGCAGACACATTAAGGGTCGGCAACAAGAAGAGGATCACTGGGAAGCACTAGAAGTAAGCAGAAAGAATGAAAGAAGAAAGCATCAGACAAAGGGGGCACACGTGAGGGTAAACACTAGTTGACAACACCTGGAGAGAAACAGGAGAAAGTTAACAAAACACACAAGGAAACTGACCATCAAAGTAAGACAGGAAGTGCACTAAAGACACGGAGTAAAAAAATATCTAAAGGCAAAGCAAACAAGTAGTTGAGTGGGCACAGGGGAAATAATTTACACACATATAAGAGAACAAAACTGCAATAAATGGTAAAACTAAACCCAGGATGGACACGAGGGAAGCAGAGGACAAAGACACGTGAAAACCCACAGGGAACTCCAAATAATAACACAAGGAACAGTCACAATGGGGTGGCAGAGGATAAGGGCACACAGACAGGGATCATGACAGCATGCTTTTATTTATTTATGTTTCCTTTTGTTCTAAACATTAAATCAGTTTCTGAAAAAAGCTACATTTATTGTGTGGCTTCATTCCTTTGGTCTTTCAGCCATCTCGAAACAGGTCAGGTCTTCGGAGCAAGTATGGACGCACTGCGCCAGCACATCCACCACATTATCCATCCAACCTGGATCTGTATTGGTAGCCACACAGGCAGACAACAAGCAGCTATCTATCTGCCACAGCCTGGTGATAAGTGGGTTTCCACTTGACCTTTTTCAACTTTCTGAGGTGCACAGCACTGAGACACGTGTGGTGGATCAGGTTGAAGGAAGTGTGCCACCTGGACATAGTGGCACACTTTCAATGTGAGGTACTGGTGTACCTCACATTGAAAATAATATACCACAGTTGAGTCTTCCTAAACACTCATTTGACAGACATTCTAGCAGTACCTAAGTATTCTCTGGGCAGAAGAAGTACCAAAGACATGTAGTTGTTGCTTTAGATCATTGTTTAAACCTCATCACTCTGCAAAGGTTTTGGTGCTGCCAAGCAGCTCTTTCCAGCTGTCTCTTGATCTTGAAGGGCAAAGTCCCAGAGACATGAATCACTGGGACCCTCGCCCTAAGTAAATCTTATAAAATTTGACATTGTTCATCATATTATTGATGGATGAGCCATTGAAAGCCCAGATCTTAGTCTTGAGCCAGGACCATCACAAATTCAAACACTAGTGCTGTAATTAGGGTATATATTGAGTCCACAAAGATAACATCATCTGCAAAGTCAGTGAACCTTTCATTGTTGACAAATACACCTAAATTCCTGGACTCAACAAATCTAATCAACCCCCAGTCCATGCAAGCAATGCTTAGGAGCCAGAATGCATCCTTGAGGAATACCAACATTTATGGGAATGAAGTACTTGGCTGTAGGTTATCTATGATGACCAGCAGTTTAATGGGTATTCTGCAAATTTTCAGCTTGTCCCCCATAGTAACTTGGTCAGCTGGGTCAAACACTGTGAAAATCAAAATAGGATGCTAGGACACACTGCTGATATTCATGCTTGTGTTTAATGATGTCTGTGAAGGTAGTTTGCTCTGTTTGCTGGAGAGGAATGTGTGTAGATTAGCCGTGAAGAAATGATAAGAAGAAGATGGCCAGTGAGATACTCAGTGAATGGGGTCTATGAGAGAGAGAAACTTTTTCTGCACAGGCTGTACTAAATCAGAGATATAAAATTATTTTCTGACTTAAGCAGCAATTAACACTGTTACAACTCCATGGAAGGATTTCATATTAAAGTAGCCAAAGCATCTTTCATCTCAACATATGAGTGGATTTGAAGTTACTTCCCAGCAAATAAGTCCCATGGGCTGTTCCCTTGTTTATCACTCTGGGCCACAGCAGCAGATCCAAGGTGGAGCTGCATGTTGATTTGGCACAAGATTTGCACCGGATGCCCTTCCTGATGCAACTCCACATTACATGGAGAAATGTGGCAGGGGTCGTTTACTTCCCAGCAAATTCTTTAATCAATCAATCAATCAATTTTTTTATATAGCGCCAAATCACAACAAACAGTTGCCCCAAGGCGCTTTATATTGTAAGGCAGGCCATACAATAATTATGTAAAACCCCAACGGTCAAAACGACCCCCTGTGAGCAAGCACTTGGCTACAGTGGGAAGGAAAACTCCCTTTTAACAGGAAGAAACCTCCAGCAGAACCAGGCTCAGGGAGGGGCAGTCTTCTGCTGGGGCTGGTTGGGGCTGAGGGAGAGAACCAGGAAAAAGACATGCTGTGGAGGGGAGCAGAGATCAATCACTAATGATTAAATGCAGAGTGGTGCATACAGAGCAAAAAGAGAAAGAAACAATGCATCATGGGAACCCCCCAGCAGTCTACATCTATAGCAGCATAACTAAGGGATGGTTCAGGGTCACCTGATCCAGCCCTAACTATAAGCTTTAGCAAAAAGGAAAGTTTTAAGCCTAATCTTAAAAGTAGAGAGGGTGTCTTTACATAAATGCAATGTTTTATTTTGGTTGAGATTTAACGTTGCCTCATTGCCATTCTGTAGACTCCCAGCAACACTGCTACAATGTTGAAGATGACAAACCATATACATGTTCATGCAGTTCCAAACCTTTTAACCTGACTGAGCCAAGGTGGAGCCATGGTAAAACATTTGAGGGGCCCCTGCTTCAGTTCGGCATATTAAAACCCAAACCTACTACATATTTTCCATTAAAATACTGGTTCTATTTAGTCTTTCTACAACGTTGTAACAGCATTACTGTGAGAATCATGTTGCAACATCACTTAATGACATCATACTAACAAGGTTAAGGGCATATTTCAACAGCAACCTCAAATGTTGCTGCAATGTGTGGCGACAACTTTTCATGTAGCATTGCTGCAACGTTTACAGGAGTCTACAAATTTACATGGTATGTTGTCACAACTTCAGTGCAATGTTTAGTTTTTACACTTTCGCACCGGCATGCAACATAATTGAATAATGTATAAATATAGAGGAAAAAACCCATAAAATGAGAATATATCAGAAACATTAAGTTACAAAGAATTTAAAATGTCATTAAAAAAAAACTTTAAAAAATCATATCATATTCTCATAACCACACTTAAAAATAATTAATGAAATAATTCACCAGTGAATGGATAGCATAAAGCAAGACATCCTACTGTGGAAATGTGAAATTTAATATTAATATTAAATTTATTTATGTATTAATATTAAAATTGTAAAATGGGTTATAACTTGAAAAGAGTTTCAGATTCTTTGATTTCCCAAACCTAAGATGTTAAATTTAAATATATTTTAAAATTTAGTGTCTCATAATTAAGATTTGAATTAGTTTTTGGTTAATTACTTACTACACTGTAAAAGGGTTTGTGAAATTAAGAGTGAAATCCTGTGACATCACACCATAAAGAAATTGTAAAAAGAAAAACAATGGGGTAATGTTTTATTTACAGCAATAATATGTAAAATGTGGAACAAAACTGAACTGTAAATTTAACAGGACAAATATGTTAAAATAATCACATACCACTGTAGAATTTGCAAATGACTGGAGTTTAAGCACAGAAAAACTGTAATACCAAAAACTACAATACAGTTAGATTTTACAGATGAGAATTTTCACAAATTCAGTAAAATACTGATAATTAAAGGTTTGAAAAAAGAGGTGATGTGTCTGTTCTGTTTAAACTTCATGGGCTTCATAGATAATTGGCAAAGCTTCTGGGGAAAACCTGGTCTTGTTAGGAGAGACGGCATCCATCCCACTTTGGATGGAGCAGCTGTCATGTCTAGAAATCTGGCCAATTTTCTTAAATCCTCCAAACCGTGACTATCCAGGGTTGGGACCAGGAAGCAGAGTTGTAGTCTTACACACCTCTCTGCAGCTTCTCTCACCCTGCCATCCCCTCATTACCCCATCCCCGTAGAGACGGTGCCTGCTCCCAGACCACCAATAACCAGCAAAAATCTATTTAAGCATAAAAATTCAAAAAGAAAAAATTATATAGCACCTTCAACTGCACCACAGACTAAAACAGTTAAATGTGGTCTATTAAACATTAGGTCTCTCTCTTCTAAGTCCCTGTTAGTAAATGATATAATAATTGATCAACATATTGATTTATTCTGCCTTACAGAAACCTGGTTACAGCAGGATGAATATGTTAGTTTAAATGAGTCAACACCCCCGAGTCACACTAACTGTCAGAATGCTCGTAGCACGGGCCGAGGGAGAGGATTAGCAGCAATCTTCCACTCCAGCTTATTAAATAATCCAAAACCCAGACAGAGCTTTAATTCATTTGAAAGCTTGACTCTTAGTCTTGTCCATCCAAATTGGAAGTCCCAAAAACCAGTTTTATTTGTTATTATCTATCGTCCACCTGGTCGTTACTGTGAGTTTCTCTGTGAATTTTCAGACCTTTTGTCTGATTTAGTGCTTAGCTCAGATAAGATAATTATAGTGGGCGATTTTAACATCCACACAGATGCTGAGAATGACAGCCTCAACACTGCATTTAATCTATTATTAGACTCAATTGGCTTTGCTCAAAATGTAAATGAGTCCACCCACCACTTTAATCATATCTTAGATCTTGTTCTGACTTATGGTATGGAAATTGAAGACTTAACAATATTCCCTGAAAACTCCCTTCTGTCTGATCATTTCTTAATAACATTTACATTTACTCTGATGGACTACCCAGCAGTGGGGAATAAGTTTCATTACACTAGAAGTCTTTCAGAAAGCGCTGTAACTAGGTTTAAGGATATGATTCCTTCTTTATGTTCTCTAATGCCATATACCAACACAGTGCAGAGTAGCTACCTAAACTCTGTGAGTGAGATAGAGTATCTCGTCAATAGTTTTACATCCACATTGAAGACAACTTTGGATGCTGTAGCTCCTCTGAAAAAGAGAGCCTTAAATCAGAAGTGCCTGACTCCGTGGTATAACTCACAAACTCGCAGCTTAAAGCAGATAACCCGTAAGTTGGAGAGGAAATGGCGTCTCACTAATTTAGAAGATCTTCACTTAGCCTGGAAAAAGAGTCTGTTGCTCTATAAAAAAGCCCTCCGTAAAGCTAGGACATCTTACTACTCATCACTAATTGAAGAAAATAAGAACAACCAAGCCATTAGTTGGCTATGTACCACAGGCTTTTAAGGTGGCAGTAATTAAACCATTACTTAAAAAGCCATCACTTGACCCAGCTATCTTAGCTAATTATAGGCCAATCTCCAACCTTCCTTTTCTCTCAAAAATTCTTGAAAGGGTAGTTGTAAAACAGCTAACTGATCATCTGCAGAGGAATGGTCTATTTGAAGAGTTTCAGTCAGGTTTTAGAATTCATCATAGTACAGAAACAGCATTAGTGAAGGTTACAAATGATCTTCTTATGGCCTCAGACAGTGGACTCATCTCTGTGCTTGTTCTGTTAGACCTCAGTGCTGCTTTTGATACTGTTAACCATAAAAATTTTATTACAGAGATTAGAACATGCCATAGGTATTAAAGGCACTGCGATGCGGTGGTTTGAATCATATTTATCTAATAGATTACAATTTGTTCATGTAAATGGGGAATCTTCTTCACAGACTAAGGTTAATTATGGAGTTCCACAAGGTTCTGTGCTAGGAACAATTTTATTCACTTTATACATGTTTCCCTTAGGCAGTATTATTAGACAGCATTGCTTAAATTTTCATTGTTACGCAGATGATACCCAGCTTTATCTATCCATGAAGCCAGAGGACACACACCAATTAGCTAAACTGCAGGATTGTCTTACAGACATAAAGACATGGATGACCTCTAATTTCCTGCTTTTAAACTCAGATAAAACTGAAGTTATTGTACTTGGCCCCACAAATCTTAGAAACATGGTGTCTAACCAGATCCTTACTCTGGATGACATTACCCTGACCTCTAGTAATACTGTGAGAAATCTTGGAGTCATTTTTGATCAGGATATGTCATTCAATGTGCATATTAAACAAATATGTAGGACTGCTTTTTTGCATTTGCGCAATATCTCTAAAATTAGAAAGGTCTTGTCTCAGAGTGATGCTGAAAAACTAATTCATGCATTTATTTCCTCTAGGCTGGACTATTGTAATTCATTATTATCAGGTTGTCCTAAAAGTTCCCTGAAAAGCCTTCAGTTAATTCAAAATGCTGCAGCTAGAGTACTGACGGGGACTAGAAGGAGAGAGCATATCTCACCCATATTGGCCTCTCTTCATTGGCTTCCTGTTAATTCTAGAATAGAATTTAAAATTCTTCTTCTTACTTATAAGGTTTTGAATAATCAGGTCCCATCTTATCTTAGGGACCTCATAGTACCATATCACCCCAATAGAGCGCTTCGCTCTCAGACTGCAGGCTTACTTGTAGTTCCTAGGGTTTGTAAGAGTAGAATGGGAGGCAGAGCCGTCAGCTTTCAGGCTCCTCTCCTGTGGAACCAGCTCCCAATTCAGATCAGGGAGACAGACACCCTCTCTACTTTTAAGATTAGGCTTAAAACTTTCCTTTTTGCTAAAGCTTATAGTTAGGGCTGGATCAGGTGACCCTGAACCATCCCTTAGTTATGCTGCTATAGACTTAGACTGCCGGGGGGTTCCCATGATGCACTGAGTGTTTCTTTCTCTTTTTGCTCTGTATGCACCACTCTGCATTTAATCATTAGTGATTGATCTTTGCTCTCTTCCACAGCATGTTTTTTTCCTGGTTCTCTCCCTCAGCCCCAACCAGTCCCAGCAGAAGACTGCCCCTCCCTGAGCCTGGTTCTGCTGGAGGTTTCTTCCTGTTAAAAGGGAGTTTTTCCTTCTCACTGTCGCCAAGTGCTTGCTCACAGGGGGTCGTTTTGGCCGTTGGGGTTTTTCCGTAATTATTGTATGGCCTTGCCTTACAATATAAAGCGCCTTGGGGCAACTGTTTGTTGTATTTTGGCGCTATATAAATAAAATTGATTTGATTTGATTTGATTTAAACTACATTTTGCGGATATAAAATGTAATGTGACCATTTTGCAGAGATGTTTTCTTTGAAGTAGGAAATACATTTTCTCCTGGTAACCACATCTGCCAGAATTTTTCTGTTAAAAACAAGGGAATTTTTTTTTACAGTGTACATGCATGAGAAACACTTTTAAAATGAAATAGGTGATATTTAATAAATAGGTAATATATATTTATAAATAGTTATTTAATAAATTGAAGTGTAATTTAAATTTAATATCTAATAAATATTTAATAAAAAGATGTAATTTTTTACAAATTCTCCTGGTAATCACAGCTTGCCAGAATTTTTGTGCAAAAACAAGGGATTTTTTTTTTTTTTTTTTTACAGTGTACATGAGAAACACTTTTAAAATGAAATAGGCGATATTTCTTTTCTTTTTTTTTTTCTTTTTTTTGGCAGAAACAGGATTCCAGAACAGATGACTGCGTCACTGTGACCCTCTTGATGTTTGCAGCTCGTGTCCATCACTCTGTGATGTCAAAGAGGAGAAGCGCAGAGAGGAGGAGTCGTCTCTGAAATATAATCTGGATTAAAGTCTCGTTTAGTCTGTGTAATCAGATTACCGAACAAACACAGAGGGAAGAAGCCATGTCACAGCTGGGAGACTGCTCAGACGTCTCGTTTGCGACCCTTGAGTTTGTAAGATTTTTGTGTGGAGGGAGGACTTGAAGTGAGTAAAAGTTGACGGGGTGTTTGCTGGCTGCGGTCAGTGTTTGTGCGCATCCCTGTGCGCAGCGTTCTGCAGCATCCACAGTGATGACTGCAGCCATGCTACTTTCTTTCTGCACCTCTAACAGCCGCTGACACCAGGAGCAAACGGACTCAGGTGAGAGCTATATTCATTCCATCACTGCTGCGTTTGCTGTAAGTCGTCCTGTAACGGACTAAATATTAAAATATTAGAATTATACATAGAGATTGTATGGAATCATATTACTGCCAAATGGAACATAAAAAAAAAAAATCCACACTTTCCCTCCATTATTATGCATTGCCACTGTGTTTACATTATGAAAGTTTCTCCCAATTATGACACAAATTGTCTAATTCACACTGAAATATGTCCATCCTTGAAAAACTTAACTATAGAAAGTGACTGGGCTTAATATTGTAGATTTGATGATGGTGATGAAAAAGTTTCAAGCTTCATTACAAATTTTTAGATGTTGTTTGTTTAATTAAAGTGAAAACAAATCTTGACATTTAAATTAAATGTGATAATAATAAAGGATTATTAACTGAGCAAGCAAGGTTAATAATTTGTTTATTAATATATACATGCAAATTTACTGTATTGCCCGAATATGAAAGCTGCTAACGGCTCGTAGTCAGACCTGTTCACTTCCATGAAGAACTTGCCAACAGATGGTCCGGCCGTTAGCTGGTAAGTTTTCAGTCTGTGTGTTTTTTCCTTTGCTATTTAGATATTTATGGAGTATGTTCACGTCTGACTTGGTTTTTCTCGTGTTTTTTGCACTCTGGTTTGTAACAAATGTGATACGCATACCGGACTGATTGTCACGGTAACCGGTCAGTCTGATATGGGAAAATATCAGACTGAAAATCAGCCAATCAGAGCATGCGTAGTGTCACAGCTATATAATAATATTGCATATTATATAACGGGTGAGTAGATCCCTGTCATTTGATTGGTGCTTTGTATGCCATGTGACATGAATTATTCATCCCATTTGTGTTGGGTTGCATTTCGAGTGCAATTTGGTTCCATTTATTGTGCAACTTTGGTTCCATATGTTTGGTACCATTGCACTCAGTGCACACACACACACATGCGTGCACACGAACACCCACACAAAACAAATCCACTGTGCTGTAAGCCGTCTGGAGGCATGAAGAGCTGTTAGGAGGAAATTAGAATGAAAAGCTGCACTAATTTCTGACATGATTTTTTTCATTGCACTGAGGAAGTACACAGTCTTTTTTTATTTGGAAGTACATGCGCACACAAGCACCGTCAGCTTGTGTGTGTGCACAAGTGGGATTGCACCTTAGCTTTAAAACAAGTATGGCGGAGTTTGTGTTGCTGACGGAAGACGATTTGATAGAGCTAACTGATGGTGCTAGTTCTTCTAACACACAAACAAACAAAAAATCCACTCCGCCGTAAGCCATCTGGAGGCATGAAGAGCTGCTGGGATGAAAAGCTGATGTGATTTTTCACTGGACTGAAGAACTACATAAAGTCTTTGGGGGGGGGGGGGGGGGGGGGGTCTTTAGCAGCAATGGAACACCAAAATGTAAGTCCCTTTTCTGTTATTTATAAATTAATAAAACATCAAATGACAAGGATCTATTTTAGCCATTATATAAAACAAATAATGAATGTTTTTACATTCTTTCAATGGAACGAATATTTAATTCGATGAAAGCTGGAACAAACGATTCAACTCGGCTTTGCCTCATTAAATGGTACGTTCCAGCTCTCACCTCATGAAATATTTGTACCATTAAACTCATAAACATTAGGGTGATGCAGTGATATTTGGAGCGGCTGCACTGAAAGATCAGCACTTTTATCTTAATTAGATCTGAAGAATAGCTCATTATAGGCTGGTGCTACTTGTGCTGCATTAATATTCTAGGCCAATAGGACTCAGCCAACAATATGGATAAGGAGAGAAACAACAGCAAAAAAGGGAAACCCTGTGTTCTGAGTTAAAGTTTACAAATTTATAAATGTATAAATTATAGAATTTTAAAAAAGTGCAATTATAATTTCCCAGGGCCCACGGCATCATTATAAAACTAATCAAACCACTTAATGAATACTGAACCTGTTTAATATGTTCCTGTCCTGCACTATGTTTTCAGGGTTCAGTGTGATGGACATTTGGCTCCCTGAAGATGTCTGGATGTCTGGATGTATGCTGACTTCCACATCTAGCATCGTGCTTCATGTATCGATGAAGTACTGCATCATTTGGTTGACCATATTGTAATAGCTCACTGAGGGTGCTGGCCAGCATGGAGGAGAGCAAATTGATTTTCAGCCTGGACAGCCACGATGATGGTCCTGTTGTGGCCTTTTCCAAAGACAAACTTCCAGTCATGGAAAGCAGGCATGAGCTTGTCCAGGGTATTGGCCTAGACATAAGTCAAGACCACAGTTCAGAGCGTTGCCTCCTGCCTCACTCCCCATCCTCCCCAGGGTCTCTAGCTGATCTATCAACTTCATCAGCGTGTCTGCTTGTCACCAACAACCTGGTCAAATCCTCTTCCACAGATCTAGAACCCAGAGAGGGCAGCTCTCTAAGAGGCAAACCTCTTCTCAGCCTTGTAAAATCCCTGAGCACAGAGATCTCCCGTCGTGTTGAGCCAGAGGTCAACCTCTCCAAGTCAGACTCCAAACTCTGTCTGCATGCGTGGAAGCAGTTTACTCAACCAAAGATCCCAGAGACCAGGCCTGAAGAAGTAGAACTGACTGAGAGTTATGGCTGGGCTTCACTTCCTTCTCCAGGCAGCACATCGCCCCCTGAGCCCCGGGGCAGCTCGCTGATTGCTGAGCTTGAGGACACTCGGAGAAAGTTCTCTGAGGCCATGCAAGAGCCACTGAGCATGCTGAGCAAGATCATAGGAGAAGAAAGCCCTGGCAGCTCCAAACCGGGAAAGTCTTCTGGTGCAGGGGACTCACCAACCTCACAAGGAAGCTGGGGAAGAGAAGGGAGTTGTATTCCAAAGAGTACTGAAGATGTGGCAGAAGGTACTCATCTTAGGTGCTGGAGGACAACTGATGGCGGGCATAGCAGCACAGCAGACATGCCCCTGAAAAAGCTCCAGAAGGGCTGCTTGATACATTCACCTGCCTGTCCAGAATGCCACACCTGCAGCAGAAATGACCTTTATGGGATTCATACTTATGGAGATATACTTCAGGTGGTGCATCTCCAGAATGGCTCCCATGAGACACATCATAGAACTTACACCCAGTCTCGAAGTAGAGTACCAGGTGCATCATTGCCTTTTCATTGTCTTTTACCTGTGGGTATCCTCGCATATGGGCTCTTTGTGCTGCCTTTACCCTCCTACGTGACAGGACTGTCTGTGGGGGTTGCATGTGGGTTCATTCTGGGTCTTGTAGTTGTGTTCATGTTTGAACCGCGACACTCCACTGCCAGGAGTAACCACAGCTCTCACTCCTGTAAGCCCAGAGCATTGCGCATGGATCGACTGGACCGAAAGTTCAAGGATGCAGAAATCCAAGAGGTAAAATGCTTTACCTATAGCATGTAATTTATATTGAAAGAGTCAATCAAGCAGCAACGGCCTCAGTACCATCAGACTTACCGGCTTTGGAAGTGAAAGGACCTAACAGATAAGCTCATTTCAAGCTACATGTCTCTTCAGCCACACCTGGTACTAATTTCCATCATGCATGAGATATGATTATTCCCTGCAATAGGGCAAGACATGTCCAGGAGATGGCAGTGTTCAGCATCTAGCAGACAAGTCTGTGATATATTGCATATTAAAAACAAAAACCAAAGTTGCTATAGGCATTGACCTGGTGTACGGGTTCACCAATTTTTAACCAGTTTATCCTCATTATATGTCCCTTTGAATTTGGAGATACACCACATTATAGAATGAATTACCCTGTGCGTCAGCAAAGCAGCAGTAGCAGGGCGTTGTTTTCACTGGCGTGTGTCTGTCTATCGAAGGACAAGATAACTTTTCGGTAAAACTCAACAAACAAGAAGCTGAGACTTTCACATCTAGCATCATGCTTCATGTATCGATGGAGTCATTTGGTTGACCATATTGTTATAGCTCACTGTGGGCACTGGCAAGCATGGAGGAAAGCAAGATGATTTTCAGCCTGGACAGCCATGATGATGGTCCCATTGTGGCCTTTTCCAAAGACAAACTTCCAGCCGTGGCAAGCAGGCATGAGCTTGTCCAGGGTATTGGCCTAGACTTAAGTTGAGAACAGAGCTCAGGCACTTTGCCTCCTGCCTCACTCCCCGTCCTCCCCAGGTGATCTATCGGCTTCATCAGCATGTCTGCTTGTCACCAATAACCTGGTCAAATCCTCTTCCACAGACTTAGAACTGATCGAGACCTGTTTTAATACTCAAAACAAAACAAACAAACAAACAAACAAAAAAACTCAACAGTCAAAAAGCCAACATGGCGCAAACTTGGTGGGAATATTCCTTTGTTAGCTATCTAGCAGTGATTTGAATTTGAGTAGTTTCGTTTTTGGACATCTCAACAATCCAGAAGCCTAGATGGATCAAACTGGGTGGGAATATTCCTTGGGCAGCTATCTAGTGGTGACTTGAATTTAAAAAGTTTAGTTCTTGCACATCTCAACAATCCAGAAGCCTAGATGCAACATGAGACTTTGAAGCAGTTTGGTCAAATTTCACGGTCAGAGAAGACATTTGCAATTGCCATGGGGTCCAATGGACCCCAAAAGTCCTGAATAACTTCTTGGTTCTTGATATATTTTAACAATATATCAAGAACCAAGAAGTCTAGATGGATGATCTAAAGTATATATTGATCAACAAAATATTTGTGATTGATTGGTAAGAATGACTTGATAATGAAGTCACACAGAAGTCATATGAAAAAGTCATATTTCGTCAAAAACACTATTACAGTCGTACATTTATAACATTGTGTGCAGAGTGCACGGGGCATACATCAGCCCTCCGATACCTTTCATTGTTTTTGAGTTATGTGCCAAATATTCTGAACCTGTGTAGCAGTAAGTCTGAGGCAAAGAACTGATTTGGAACCATCTTTCAATGCAAAGCAGCAATTCTAAAATAAAAATGACCATTTTCATACATAAACATGCTGCCTCTAACTCTAAGCTTCTCTTTGGCATGATAAACCTCAAGAGATTATTGCTAAAGTATTTCAGATTTAAAAAAGATATTGTGAAACACTGCAGTCTTTATATAAAAAGGTTAATTTGCAAATAGCTTTTTAAAAGAAGTTGGGTGTGTTCTTGTGATGGGATGTTTAGAGGCGTCACCAACAGCAGCTTGTAGGGCTTTTGAGAGATTCATCCACATTGCTAAATGAGATGGATGGTTTCTGCTGTGTCTCATGTTTCCTCTCCTGCAAAGCTGCACTGCTGTTTGCGCCTGTCACTAAGGATTAAAAAGCCCTGCTAATAGTGCTGTCAATGCTGCTAACAACACGGCTGTCAATATAGTATGATTCCAATGTAAAATTATGAAATTTCTTGTTCAGAAATGAAATCTTTGATAGATGATGTTGCTACAGTGCAGTAATTGCAGTAATTTGATACTGTTGAAATAACATGTTCATAATGGTTTTCCAGGGCTGGATGAATGAGGTGCACAGCTATGACTCTGAAGCATTCCATCCGTCAATCACTCATTCCGTCTACGCCACCCTGGAGGGCAGCCGACTGCACCTGGCATACCCACGTGCCAACATCCCCCGGTGGGCAACTTTCAGCGAGACACCTCAGGAACCCGTGTTTTTGAGTTCACGCACCTACCAACTGGCTAACTGTAAGGTTGGTGCAATAGTAAGCATTTTCCCGCAGGTGCTCATCAGAGAAAAGGGAAAGAGAGAGCCGTGGTGACCTCTTACCTGAACTGTTCACTCGCACCTCTCTGCACTCTGTTTGTCAACACGCAGGTGAAAGACCAGAAGGACTGAGACTGAAGCGATGATGACGATGATGATGATGATGTGGACGAACTTAACCCAGTGACTGTTCTAGACATGTTAGAGTAGCATCCACTAGGATAATACAGTGGATATACACAGTGCTTGATAATAGGTTTTTTAAAACCTGCCAGGCATTGATCCAGACCTGTTTCTGTACTCAAAAAAATTCTAATGCACCTATTTGGAAGAACAAGTAATAACAAGAGCAATCAGAGATTTCTGACATCCACCAATCCGGATCCAGATCACCTCCAAAATTCAGTCTTCCATGCCCTACACTCTAAAAACAGAGTGGTTCAAACAACCAAAGATTGGTTGAAATGTGTCCAACCAATTGGTTGGACACATTTGAACCAATCTGTTTTTAGAGTGTAATATCTATCTGTGGTGCTAATTTGGTGAAACCCTTCCAAGCCTATATAAAGGGAAACTTGTTCCAGAATCTGGATCCGGTTCCAGATCACCTCCTAAATTTAATGGGTTCTTCCATGGCCTAATATGTATTTGTATTGAAAATTTCTTCAAAATCCGTGCAGTAGTTTTGATGTAATCCTGCTAACAGTCAGACAAACAGAAAGACAAATAAATAAACGCTAATGATTTTATGACGTCCTTGGCGGACGTAAATATCTCTGAGCAATGGCTATGTGGTCCCTCAAGGTGGCCCGTACCCTTTATTAAGAACAATTGCTTACAGCCAGATCAATTTACACAAATTAAAAGCCAAAATGTTGAAAACAGCTCTATCGCCCAATGGCAAAGGCCAGTACATACTTCATCACACAGCGTGTTGAATTGTTAAAACATTTTGAAACCACTCGCATTCCACATCAAAAAACAGCCTTGCTGATGCCAGCAGTACCCCTCAGCTCCTCCTTTAGTTGGTGTGGCGAGTCTGAATTAGAAAGCTTAAAAAACCCATGTGTTGAAATGGTGCCAATGACTGAAACCACAATATAAACTTTATAACATATTGTTTTTTGTTTGTTTGTTTGTTTGTTTTTGTTTATTTTTTAAGGTTTGAACTGTGCAACTGAGAGAAGGGAAAAAAACAAGTGGTTCTTTAGTTACAATCTGGAATTGAAATTCGAAATCCAAAGAGATGGCTGCATAAAATTGCAAATCCTAGATGGCAGCTGTGATGGTCATACTAATGTAACGGGATGAAAATCAATAAATGTATGTATTGCATAACCTGAAAATCTCCGGTAAAAATAGTGACACCTAACCTTACAGCAGCATGGTTGCCAAACAGTTAGTACACTTGTTTTGAAATCAGAAGGTTCCCTTTTCAAGACCACCTGTGCCCATTCTTCATGTAATGTGTGGAGTTGCATCTGGAGGGGCATCTGGCATAAAATGTACCAGATCAACATGCAGATCCATGTCGGATCTGCTGTGGCTATCCTGAGCAAAAAGGGAAGTTTAAAAAAACTTACTAGGTACCTAACCTGAACGTCCATAGCAAAAGTGGCGATGAGCCGTGACGGAGTTCAAAATGACCGAAAATCAAAGTGGCCATCAGTAGCCATCTTGGTCGTGAAACAATGGCCCTGGTTGTCAATAGGTGTCCTCTGTCCACCGAAGACCAACCATGAAAGTTACAGGCCAATTCTTCCAGTGGTTCTTTGGTTATTATCCATGGCAGACAATTTTGTAACAGGTCTGAATTTCAATATGTGTTATCCTCTGGAAATGAAAAGTTTAAGGGACAGACAGATGGATGGACAGACACACACACAGATGGACATCACACGTGATGACTGTAGCCCTCCATCCCATTGAGCATGAGGGATAAAAACGGAAGTGTGCACCTGACAAAATATAGAGCAATCTGACTCTAACAATTTGAAATATGTGCCTCTCTTGTACATTATATCTGTCCAGAGGCTTTTCTGACCCAGTCTAACAGCCACTGATGATTGAAGTGTTTATGGCCTTAAACAGTTATTTATGAAACCTTCTAAACTAGCTCGAGCTCAAGATCCAATTGTGGTGGAAAACGGCAGCATGACACCAACCTACCATATGGAACATCTTCATGTCAGCCAGAAACCTATTACTAGAGATACAGTGGGGCAAAAAGTATTTAGTTAGCCACCTGATTGTCCAAGTTTTCCTACTTAGAAAGATGAGAGAGGTCTGAAATTTTCATCATAGGTACACTTCAACTATGAGAGACAAAATGAGAAAAAAAAAATCCAGAAAATAATGTAGGATTTTTAAAGAATTTTTTTTTTTTTTAAAGAATTCCGGTACGCATGTACCGGAAAACAGAGGCCATGGTACCTTATCTCTCATTGCTGATTAAACCTTTTTTTTAATTCTTGAAACAAAGTCTGGATGGAACCCAATCCAGCTAAGTACTGAGCCACAGTGACCTGCTGCCAAGTGTGAAAAAATTTTAAGAAATCATCCATCCATCCATCCATTTTCTCTACCTCCTTGCTCCAAGTAAGGGTCATGGGGGGAGTGTGAAGCCTATCGCAACAGTCATGGGACATGAGGCAGGGTACATCCTGGACAGAACACCAGTCCATGGTAGGGCCACGTATTGACATACAAACACATTCACACCAGCACGCACACCTACGGTCAGTTTCCAGTCCACATAACCTGCATGTCTTTGGATGTGGGAAGAAGCCGGAGCATCCAGTGGGAACCCACACAAACACGGAGGGAACATGTTTAAGAAAACAGTCAAAGCAACAGTTTTTGACTTATGCAACACCCTCTAGTGGCACCAGAGAGTGTAGTGACTTTCTGTTGGTTTTTGTCTCAGGTGACTCTGTTTCCTCCTGGTCTTGCCCATAAAAGGATGTGGAACAGGAAATATCCCATCTGCATCAGTCTGGCCGAGGGGGAGACATGGGAGGATACTCTGATCGAAGAACAGGGGGAGAAAGAGGAGGACAGGACACTGAGACACACCAACCTTGACCATCAGCCCCCTGTCACCCTGTATTTGTTTGGCCGCACGGGACGGGAGAAGGAGGAGTGGTTTCAGCGCTTTGCGGCTGCTTCCAGAAGTGGATCCAAAAGCAGTCAGAGCAGTGAGGAGAACACAGGTAAGCAGATGTTTCACTCTATTCCCCTTTTTTATTGTCATTAATAAATGTTGATGTCTGTTTTTTCTCTATTTTCCAGATACTCTCTGTGCTGGAGACACTTGTAAAGAAATTACAGACGAGCTGCACGACTTGCCAGGGACAACAAAAACAAGAACACTATTGGACTACAGTGCCTACATGACTCACCTTATTGGATCTGAGAGTTCCAATCCAACAGCCAGCCCCTGCCACAGTGACAAAGGAAGCCCCTCAACCCACAAGAAGGTCAAACAAAAGCGCCAATTTATTTGTGAAACAAACACTTTTTTAGTCCTTTGGATTCAGCACCAGGTTTTGCTTGTACAACTTAAGGTCATCGTCCAAAATTTTATCATTGAAGTCCATATACTTTCAGAGAGTTTAGTACATCTGTTTTCCACTGCTTATCCATGGTCATGGTGGTATCGGGGTCTGTTAGTATGCAGCATGGTGAAGTCCAGATTGAAATGTGTTCCCACTGGCTTGGTTTGTGGGAATTCTCCTGACCTGGTAGAGCGATGACCTCGTGAGGAAGGAGTCTGGTGTATGAATCCCACCTGGAGCCAAAAAAGCTATGTTGCTTGGCTACACATAGTTGCTCTCCGCAACTACAGTTTCCAGTTAGCGCCAGAAGATCGCACAACATACCCAGTCTCTAGATGGGTTAACATGTTCTGGATCTTTACTAGGGTCTCTTCCTAATTAGATGTACCCAGTCTCCTCCAAATTGGACGTGCCCAGAGCACATCTAGGAGCATCTGGTGGCCCTTCTAGTAAAATACCCAAACCATATCAACTGGCTCATTGTATTGTCAGAACAGCAGCTCTACACTGAGTTCCTTCTGCCTGCCAGCGCTTCTTACCCTCTCTCTGAGGGTCAGCTCAACTATCTCAGGATTGCCACGGTACATCTGCAGCACACCTGACTGCTGTGATAATCTGGGCTTCGGAATTGTTCCCAAATTACAGATGTTTTCAAATTTAGAGAAGGCAGGTTCAGAATCAGCATGAGTCCCGTCAACTATTAGTCTTCTCGGGCTGGCAAATGATTCATACAGATATCATAAAAATGTTAATGTTGGAACTTGTTTCCAGGTCACACCTTCTGAAAATGCTCATGTAAATGTATAGTTGTGTTCAGAATAATAGCAGTGAGTTTAAAAAAAGTGATTAAAGTTCAAAATCCTTATAATAGTTTTTATTTCCACACAAATGCTTTGTGAACACTGGCACATTATATTCCAAATCAAAACATGAAGAGAAATTAATCAAATTCATTATTACTTTACAGAAAGTCAAGAAAAGGGAATATTAAGCTGTTCAAAAAAATAGCAGTGTCTGCATTTTTCTTTCTGTGACCTATATTACTGTTATGTGCAGACGCAGGTTGAGGAGCGGACCAACCTCTGACCGAACCCAGCGCTAAATAACCAGAAAGCGGTTCCACAAACAAAACCATTTTATTTCCCCTCCAGTGCAATAATTAGTGTACAACATAAATATTTGGTTTGTCTGGCGGAGTGAAGGACGGCACGCTCTCCAGCGCCCAAAAGGATCGAAGCCTCAGCGCTTCTGGACTCAGATTCACTGCCAAACACCCCCCAGGTGGACACGACAAACTGACTCTGTGAAGGATGGAAAAGGTGAGGTAAGTCAACAGAGCTACAGCAAATATCCTTCAGAGGCACACACTATCAGCAACACATTCAGGTCTGAATTTAAGCTTTATGTAAATGAGCAGCTTCTCACAACAGGTGGAGGATCATCAGTCCGTACGCCACGGCAGTGAGAAGCAAACTGCACAATTCTCATCAATGTTCAAATATCCTGCATAACAGAATGCCAAATTACTATTAACGATCATTCAGACAATAATCACCTCTGATGTGTGCTGACAGCATGTGTCCCTCACCCGTCCTCCTTCACAGGCACGATGTGTCAAACCCTGGCGATGTCCTCAGCGTCTCACAAACGAACGTCACAAGGTCGAGTTCCCGGCAATGCTGCCGGGAACGCCATCTCATTATCTGCTTCAGCTGAAAGTCTTTAAGTTTGCACGTGAGCATCATCCACAGGTGCTGCGAGTCATTAGGCCTGCACGTGAACATCCTCCACATGTGCAGCTAATAATGCTGATGAGGGTGAAGGACTCTTCTGCCAGCACCTTCTCCACAGACAAAAACCAGTTTGCATACCACCTGGAGAGCAAAGAAAACAACACAAAAATATCCAGCCAAACCCCCCAACACACAACAATTACACCCTTACAGGTGGCTCAGTCCTCTTTAGCCCAGGCAAAATTATAATCTTTTTTTTTACACACTTTACAAACTTCATGTCTTGACAGTAGCAAGGCTCCCATTTTGACTTAAATGGGAATTGGTCAGTAATTCATGCAGATACAGTTTGTCCATAGTAGGTTCTGTGATGAATGATATGTCTAGTGGTTAAGGTGTTGGGCTTGAGTCCAGAAGATCATGGGTTCAAATCCCCACCTGACTGGAAAATCACTAAGGGCCCTTGGGCAAGGTCTTTAATCTCCTATTGTTCCCGGTGTGTAGTGAGCGTCTTGTATGGCAGCACCCTGACATCGGGGTGAATGTGAGGCATAATTGTAAAGCACTTTGAGCATCTGATGCAGATGGAAAAGCGCTATATAAATGCAGTCCATTTACCATTTATTTACAGAAGAGTTGGGAGGGAGCGGATTTTAAAGACGAAGACATCAAAAGTACGTGCTGGTTGTTGTGAATTTCTCTCTGAAAATCTGAGTAAAATGATATTGTTCAGAAGAAAAATGTACTTTGAGAGAGGAGAAAAGAGGGGAAAACATAAAGAAGTGCAAAAAATGAAGCTGCTCAGGTAAAATGATCTCAAATGGCAACCAAAACCAGAAAGATGTAGAATAAAATGGGAAACCGACATTTAAATGGTTTGAAGAATAGACAGAATGGCAAAGACTCAGCCAATATTCAGCTCCAGGCTGATCAAAGAAGGTCTAAGGTCATTTAGAAGACGCCTATGTGAAGTCAAGCTATGGGCAAGAAGCCCCCACAAAGTCCCATTGTTGAAAAAGCGACATGTGTTAAGGAGGTTATAATTTGCCAAACAACATACTGACTGGCCTAAAGAGAAATAGAGCAACATTTTGTGTACTGATTAAAGCAAGATTGTTCTTTTTGGGTGTAAGGGCTGTGGACAGTTTAAGATGACCCCCAAAAATTGAATTCAAGCCACAGTACACTGTGAAGACAGTGAAGCATGGTGGAGCAAACATCATGATGTGGGGATGTTCCTCATACTATGGTATCGGGCCGATTTATCACATACCAATGATCATGGATCACTTTGAATACATCAGAATACTTCAAGAGGACATGTTGTCTTATGCCAAAGAGGAAATGCCCTTGAAATAGGTGTTTCGACAAGACAATAACTCCAAACACACCAGCAAGTGAGCAGCATCTTGGTTCTAGACCAACAAGATTAAACATTATGGAGTGGCCAGCCCAATCCCAAAACCTTAATCCAATAGAAGACTTGTGGAGTGACATCAAAAATGCTGTTTCTGAGGCAAAACCAAGAAATGCAGAGGAATTGTGGAATGTAGTGCAATCGTTCTAGCCTAGAATACCGTTCTCAGGTACCAGATGTTGGTTGACTTTATGCAAAGCAGATGTGAAGCAGTTCATAGAAACAGTGGTTATACAACTAAATATTAGTTCAGTGATTCACAGGAAGTCATCAAGCAAATGTAAATGTTTGAGTTTGTAAAGAAAAATGCAGACATTGCTATTTTTTGAACAGCCTAATATTCTTTTTCTTCACTTTCTTTGAAGTAATAACAAATTTGATAAATCTTTCTTCTTGTTTTGATTTGGAGTACAATGTGCATTCCCTAAGCATTTGAGCGTATGGAAATAAAAGCTATTTTAAGGATTTTGAGCTCAACTCACTTTTTTAAACACACTGCTATTATTTTGAAACCAGCTGTATATGAAGTTCAGTGATTTATTGTGTGTCGATATTTGCCATATACTCTAAAATACATCACTGCTCTGTGTAGATACATAATGAAGACAATGGCTCTGGAGGTCAAGCTGAAGTTGAGCCTGAGGTCAGTTGTGGGGCAGGGGGAAATGTCACAGAAGGCCAGACCACTTGGGTAAACTCGCTGGTGGGCAGGATCTTCTGGGACTTTCTTCGAGAAAAATACTGGACTGAGCAGGTGGCACGCAAGATCCAAAAAAAACTCTCAAAGATCAAGGTGAGATTTTTCATGGCATCTCTTGTGTGATTTTTGAGCAGCATATTTACTATTTCAAGGTTTTATTTGTCTCATCACAGTTGCCATACTTCATGAATGAGCTGACTTTGGCTGACCTGGACATGGGCACCTGTCTACCACAGGTTCTCAGTACTTCTAAACCCACACTGGACCAAAGAGGTACAGTACATCTGTGTAAACCCGTAGGCAGTCTATAGTCTCATTTGGGACATTACAGTGTGTCTCATGCACAACCTTAAAGCCTTGTGTTGTTTCATGACTAAGCTTTTAGTAATCCTCTTATCTGGGATACGTTTAACCACCAATAATGGGCCAGAGATATCTTCTACCTACACTATGTGTGACAGCACTTTGCCAAATCAGATACTGTCTTAGCCTGCTAACTCAAAAAAGAACAGTGGTGGCTCCAGAGATTTTTTTTTCTGCAGGTGCTATGGGGGAGCTTGGAATTTTTATGAGGGTGCTATGGGCTCCTGTGTCATGATGGCTCTCTGCTACACCTCTGCCACATTCACGGGCATGTGTACACATAGCCACATTCTGATCTACGACAGTCACTAATGACATACAGAATGACCAAAATCATACACACAAACCTAGCCTACTGTTCCACCGCCTTTTATGATGAAGTAATGCTGAATTTATGTGGAAATGATTGTTGTACAAAACCTTCAGATATCTGTCGCTGAGACAGAAGATGACTGGTGTGCAGTTTTAAGCAGAAACGAAGTGTTAATCCGTGAACCGCGTCAACAGGGGGGACCGATTTTTAGGGGGGACCGTTCGGTCGGCGACACCAGCATCTAAAGTTTTAGCTTTTGTTGTTAGCTCCATGTCTTCTTCCCCATTTTTTGTAGAAGTGTTACAGCGCTACATACAGGTCTGGCATGTGTTCTACAGCATTTTCATGCGGTTTCACTGGATCTGTGACAACGGAGATATTTATTGAATGGAACATTTTTTGAAAATGACAAAGAAAAAAGATTGTATAGCAGAAGTTCAGTTTCAGTGTAGACAAGGCCTTGAGGCTGACGCATGGGCTGATCTCAGCGTCTCAGTTGCCAACCAATCTCAGGCTAGGAGAGAGAGGCCAGTATTTGGACAAATTCAGGGCCGGTTGTCAGGCTAGCCCTAGACACCAACCCCCTGTCCCCCGGCGCTGCCCATGAGAAAGAAGTTCCAGAGTATTTAAGGGGCTGAAAAAGCAGGCTGTGGTGGCACTGATGGCAAATGAGGAGGCACGTAGAGGAATCTGTGAGGTGACACATCATCTGTGGTCATGGCATGTGATGGCACAGTCGTGTCAGATGACTCTGCTTTACTTTCCTGTGGCCTTCCTGACAGGATGCTGCACATTTCTGGTGCCACGGGTCTTCTGGCCAGTCTGCTAGTCAGGTGCAAACCACCAAATGTCAATGAGATTGGAAAGATGTTGAAAAAGCTGAGGGTAGAGAAAGCTTAAGAAACCTGTGGTATTGGGGCTGACATCTGTCCTATTGGTGAAGATGATGTTTTCCTGCTGCTGCAAGCAATCTTTGCTTCTGTTTGGGATAAAAATGTCTCTCTCTGCAAAAGAAAAGGCTTGATTGCAATGACTACAGGACTATTACATTACTGTCTGTGACAAACAAGGTACTTGACAGGTTGATCGTCAACAGGATTCAGTCCCAGCTACTTGCTGCTCAGTGACCAAAGTAATGTGGCTTCATGTCCAAGAGATCGACTGTCAACTGCATACCAGTTCTACAAGTACTTATTTAATGCAAGTATGAATATTGTACATTGCTTCTTTGCAGCTTTGTTTGTTTTTGCAAATCAGTTGGATTGGATAATTGGGCTGCTCTGTGGGACATCCTGAAAATTCTGTGTGATCCTCAGTAATAGGCTGTAGTTGATGCTTGGCCTCCTAAGTGTGAAGCCAGACCACTCTGGTCGCTGAATGACAAGTAATGTTTTCGGAGATTTCAGTAGCACTCAAAAAAACTGATACATTGGATGAACTCAATTCAATTACGAGCAGGATTTCCAGCTTATGAATATATGTAGCCCCAACTCAAATAAATCACATCCATGCAAGATAATTTAATTTAGTTGAGACTACATATATTTATTAGATCCAAATCATGCCCATAATTGAACTTTTTAATAATTGAGTTCTTCCAATGAGTCATTTGTTTGTGTGATACACTCAAAAAACTGACTCATTGGATTGGATTTCCATCTAATAAATATATGTAGTCCCAACTAAATTAAATTGCATTGTCTTGCATGAATGTGCTTTTATTGAGTTGGGGCTACATATATTTATTAGATGGAAATCCTGCACATAATTGAACTGAGTTCATCCAATGAGCCATTTTTTGAGTGAGGATTACACAAAATGTATGCAATTTCAGTCCAGTTCCTTTAATTTAGAGAAAATGAATGCCTCTGTCTTCCTCCTCTAAGGCCTGTGGCTGGAGCTGGAGGTAATGTACACAGGCTGTCTTCAGATGACCCTAGAGACTAAGATGAACCTTTGTAAACTGGGTAAGGATAGAAAGGATGACTCCCATCATGGTTCTCCAGAGACCCAACAAATAGGGTGAGGCCCATCTCAAATTCAAGTTCAAAAGACACAAGATGAGTAGATTGCAGTAAGAGGTACAATTGATGTCTTTTTCAGCTCTAAACTGTGTATACTGGCTGACAGCGATGAAGAGTCATCAAGTGCTGGGTCATCTGATGAAGAGGAAATCCCTGCCTCTGAGCCACAGGGATCTCTGGGAGATAAGACAGTGGTGGCAACTGATGGGTAGATTAATTCATTCATTAGCACATTATATTCCAGAAATCTACTATATTGCAAATCCAATAATTATGGCCTTCAAGTGTTTAAACAACTAGTGACTGTCAGTGCTAAAGCAGTCTGTATGTCACTTATAGGCATGCAGTTATCCAACTTTTTCATTCCTGATAACAATTCAGTGACCTATAGTCAAAGTACTAGCCAATGCCATGCACCAATCCCATACTGGTGAATTAATTTGTTTACTAGCCACTAGTTAGTTGGCACTATGAAATATTAGCAATTCCTTCAAAACACTATGACAGAGGGTGCATGGAGATTTCTTACAACAAAACTCTGACTAAGGTTGAGTTCATTTTATTACCTCCGCCAAGGAGGTTAAGTTTTCGGTCGCATTTGTTTGTTTGTCTATCTGTTTGCCAGCAGGATAACTCAAAAGGTTTTGAACGGATTTTGATGAAATTTTGTGGAGTGGTTGGAAATGACAAGAGGAACAAGTGATTACGATCCGGATCCCGATGCTAATGCGTTAGCATGTCTATGGCATTTTCAGTGTTAAAAGTTAGCATTAAGCAGTTGCAGCTGTCATCATGTTCGGGTGAATTTGTTTTCAAATTGTAATATTTCTTACATTTATTTTTGTTTATATATTAATAATCTAATGATTATTATATACAATTTTAGAGAAAGAGACAAAAATAAATAAATCACTGTGCCAAGGAGGGAATCTCTTTAGGGTCAGTGACCCTATGGCCTTGTTTAGAGAAGTGTTTCATAAATGTTAAAAAATTCATATATTTGCAGTTTAGTTGAATAATAAATTGAATTTTGTCTCTTATTTGTTTTGTCTATAAGCACATGCAATATCAATATCAGTGCTCAGATGACAGTAGCTTCTGGGAAAGGTGCAACTTGCAATAAACTGTGATGCCAAGCGCTAAGGATACATGCTATCCAGTCACAGCAGATGAAACTTTTTTACTACTGAGCAAACATCATTGTTAGACTTTTTAGGTTCAATGATTCCACAGCGTGTAGATGTTATGGCATCAGTGACCCCATGGCCTTGGCGGAGGTTTGCACTCTGAGTGCTTCTAGTTTAATGTTGACATTTGTTTTAAATGTTGAATGCTACAAAGTGTGAAAGATTACCAACTGTGGATTTGTCTCATTTGACAGTAGATGTGAAACTAAAAGGTACACTGAGAGTACAAACGTACTGTACCTCCACCATGTTAATGAAGTGCAAACATTATTACTTATATTACGTCCGCCAAGGATGTAATAAAATCATCAGCGTTTATTTATTTGTCTGTCTGTTAGCAGGATTACGTCAAAACTACTGCACAGATTTTGACGAAATTTTCACCATAGATAGATATTAAGGCATAGAGGAACCCATTAAATTTTGGAGGTAATCCAGATCTGGATTCTGGATCAAGATTAACTTTATATACGCTTTGAAGGATTACGTCAAAACTGCTTCACGGATTCTTACCAAAATTGCACCACAGATAGACATTAAGGCACTTAAGACTCCACTGAATTTTGGAGGTGATCCAGATCTGAATTGGCGGACGTCAGAAATCTCTGATTGCTCTTGTTATTACTGCCAAGGGAGAGGTTTAAACTTGGATCTGTAAATCTTGGCACAGATTCTGTAATCTAATTTGCATTATCATGTGCACAGACAAAAAAAAAGCCACCCAGAATGGGTGCATAACTGTCATTTTGGAGATTGAATGTTAACATGCCCATTATTTACAAGACAAACATCCATCAGTCGTAAGCAGTGTTGCCACAGTTACTTTGAAAAAGTAATCCAATTACTGATTACTGATTACTCCTTGAAAAAGTAACTTAGTTACTTTACTGATTACTCAATTGGAAAAGTAACTAAGTTAGATTACTAGTGACTTTTTTAGTTACTTTCCCCAGCTGCCGACAACAACCCTCTGCAACCTCAACATGACAATACCTGTTTTGCCAAAATTCACTTTATAGTCACCCTTTCTTGGCTTCAATGAAAATAAATACTTGTTTTATAAAAAGTAAAATAAAGACCTCTTTCTTGACCTCATATTAAACTGTTGACAGCACTGTAACAGTAAAACTTGCCATTTCTAACCTACATTGTTTATAAATGTAACTATTAAATTCATTCTAACATTTTTCTAACATTTAAATTCTCTCTAAACATTTTACTTGTCGAAATTATTATTATTTTAAGTAGTATTAGTAGTTGTAGTAAAAAAAAAAGGCTTCAAAACTGGACCTTTAATCTAGGGGTGTTGTGAGGGGGCACATCCTTGCCCCACGCCCCCATTCCATCTGGATTCGCCCCTGCTTTGGCGTTTGAGCACAAAGAATGGATAACATTTATTTATGCAGAAAACATGGCCAGATTTACAGGTCAGAAAGTTTTATTGCGTTTTCACATCATGTGGTCCTCAGAAAGAGAGTTTAGGTGCATTTGAGTGGAAAATAGTGTTAGTTGTTGACACGTCGCAGAGGATCAGCTGTTTTTAACGAGCAGATACGGAACGGCTCAGCTCAGAATTCTAAATAAAGGAGAAAAAAAGCATAAAAATGTCTTTGTAAAGCTCAGTGCAGGTGTGCTGTTGTCACTGTGCTTTAAGAGGTGAGGACAAGTCGTAGCTGTTGCAGAAAACCGCGGATGAAAAGCTCACAGCTCGCTTAAAGTGGGCAGTTCAGTCGAACCCCGACCTCCTGCCCACGGACCAAGTTTAATGCTGCTACCGACCCACAATGCAAAAATAATAGTAACGCACAGTGACATGGAGAAGTAACTTTAATCTGATTACTGATTTGGAAAGATTAACGCGTTAGATTTCTCGTTACTAAAGTAAGTGGTCAGATTAGAGTAACGCGTTACTAAATAACGACCAGTGATGCCGGTAACGCGTTACTAAATAACGCGTTACCAGCATCACTGGTCGTAAGTACAGTAGTCTTTACTAGATAATAGAAATCCATAATGGGGCATGACGTTAAGTGGAACATGCTTGAATGTTTTGAGTCAAATTAAAACAATGGTCTTGTGTAAGCAGTTTTTGCCAGATGTGATGGATTTATTCCTGATTATGCAACAATCTGCATGATACATGCTGAACATTCAGTTATTATCTGAGCAATACTCTCATTTTTGAAAAACTTGAGTTTGTGAAAACCGGACCCCTGAATCCATATTGCAATCGATCTATATCAAATTGAGACACCATGAAATTACAAAAACTAAAAGTTCATGTTTTGTGAGGATAATTTTAAAAGTTAGCACACTTCCAGTATTTTTGAGTATTTTCTCATTCATGCCGTGTTTGTGTCCATGCCCTCCTTCACCTCCAGGCATGCTGGTGGCAGTGCAAGTAGGAAGATTCTGAGATTTGTGGACAAGATAGCTAAGTCCAAGTGCTTCCAGAAAGCCACAGAAAACGAATACGTCAGGAAGAAGTTTGCAGAGGTGTCAAACATGCCTCTCATGCTCAGCATTGAGGTTCTGGAGCTCTCGGGAACACTAGCTGTCAACATCCCACCTCCCCCTACTGACAGAATATGGTGTGATGAGAATCCTTCTTTTTGCCATTTTATTCTGTGTATTAAGTGAATACTGCAGTTGTCATATGAGCTTCTTGACTTATTTTTTACTCATATACTTCACTCTCAGGTACAGTTTCTGGGTGCCTCCCAGGTTAGACCTTCATGTGCGCCCCATGCTGGGGGAGAGAGAGGTCACCTTCACCCACGTCACTGAGTGGATCGAGAGAAAGTTACAGTGCGAGTTCCAGGTGGGTACACGACTCCATCTTATACAACTTTCTTTAATGCAGCAAAAACCACGACACTGACACACAAAAGTCAATCAATGCTTATCCACAGCTGACCAATACTATTTGACAGTATATATGAAATACAAACCTACTTTTCTTTTCATGTAATTTTATAAAACTCCTTCCCATCCAAAACATGAACTGTTCTAAAAACTGATCAATGTATTTTTGAGTAAATTGTAAGGCAAGAGGACAGCACGATGGCTTTGTGGTTAGCACTGCTGTCTCACAGCTAGAAGGTCTTGGGATCATTCCCCCCCCGTGAGTTTTCTGAGTGGAGTTTGCATCTTCTCCTTGTATTTGTGTGGGTTCCCTCCAGGCAGGTTCTGGCACGTCCAAAGACATGCAGGCAGTGTTGCCACAGTTACTTTGAAAAAGTAACCCAATTACTCCTTGAAAAAGTAACTTAGTTACTTTACTGTTTAGTCAGTTTTAAAAGTGACTAAGTTACATTACCAGTTACTTTATTAGTTACTTTCAGTAGCTGCCGAACCTCTTTATAGTCACCCTTTCTTGACTTCAATGAACATAAATACTTATTGTATAAAAAATGAAATAAAGACCTCTTTCTTGACCTCATATTTAACTGTTGACAGCACTGTAACAGTAAAACTTCCAATTTTTATCCAGCATGGTTTATAAATGTAACTATTAAGTTTGTTCAAACATTTTTCTAATATTTAAAGTCTTTCTAAACATTTTAGTTGTTGAAATAATTAGAAGTAGTAATAGTAGTGGACCTTTAATCTAGGGCTGTTGTGGGGAGCCCCCACCCATACCCGTGTTGTCTGATCAGAAGAATGGATAATGTATATGCAGAAAACATGACCAGATTGACAGACAGGAAAGTTTTATCAATTTCAATTCAATTTCAATTTATTTTCATTTATATAGCGCCAAATCACAACAGAGTTGCCTCAAAGTGCTTCACACAGGTAAGGTCTAACCTTACCAACCCCCAGAGCATTATCAGCTTTTTTTTACGTCACGTCGTCCTCAGAAAGAGACATTAGGTGCATTTGGGTGGAACAAAAAAGAGTTAATATTTGTTGATAACTTGTTGCGGATCAGCTGTTTTTAGCGAGGCGACACAGAGTAGCACAGAGTTTTAAATAAAGGGGGGGAAAAAAGCTTAAACATATCTTTGTAAAGTCATATCTCTGAGCGCTTTGAGACAATACTGTTTTTCAGTTCGGAGCACAGCGGAGAAAAAGCTCACAGCTCGCTGAAAGTGGGCAAAGTGGACAGTTCAACCGAACCCCGTGCTCCTGACACCGGTGTGAGGTGCTTGTCACTCCCTCTTCTGAGCACGGTTTTAATTCTGCAATCGACCCACAATACAAAAAATATAGTAACGCACAGTGACTTGGAGAAGTAATTTTAATCTGATTACTGATTTGGAAAGATTAACGCGTTAGTTAACTACAACCCCTGGCAAAAATTATGGAATCACCGGCCTCGGAGGATGTTCATTCAGTTGTTTAATTTTGTAGAAAAAAGCAGATCACAGACATGACACAAAACTAAAGTCATTTCAAATGGCAACTTTCTGGCTTTAAGAAACACTATAAGAAATCAGGAAAAAAAATTGTGGCAGTCAGTAACGGTTACTTTTTTAGACCAAGCAGAGGGAAAAAAATATGGAATCACTCAATTCTGAGGAAAAAATGATGGAATCATGAAAAACAAAAGAACGCTCCAACACATCACTAGTATTTTGTTGCTCCACCTCTGGCTTTTATAACAGCTTGCAGTCTCTGAGGCATGGACTTAATGAGTGACAAACAGTACTCTTCATCAATCTGGCTCCAACTTTCTCTGATTGCTGTTGTCAGATCAGCTTTGCAGGTTGAAGCCTTGTCATGGACCATTTTCTTCAACTTCCACCAAAGATTTTCAATTGGATTAAGGTCCGGACTATTTGCAGGCCATGATATTGACCCTATGTGTCTTTTTGCAAGGAATGTATTCACAGTTTTTGCTCTATGGCAAGATGCATTATCATCTTGAAAAATAATTTCATCATCCCCAAACATCCTTTCAATTGATGGGATAAGAAAAGTGTCCAAAATATCAACGTAAACTTGTGCATTTATTGATGATGTAATGACAGCCATCTCCCCAGTGCCTTTACCTGACATGCAGCCCCATATCATCAATGACTGTGGAAATTTACATGTTCTCTTCAGGCAGTCATCTTTATAAATCTCATTGGAACGGCACCAAACAAAAGTTCCAGCATCATCACCTTGCCCAATGCAGATTCGAAATTCATCACTGAATATGACTTTCATCCAGTCATCCACAGTCCACGATTGCTTTTCCTTAGCCCATTGTAACCTTGTTTTTTCTGTTTAGGTGTTAATGCTGGCTTTCGTTTAGCTTTTCTGTATATAAATCCCATTTCCTTTAGGCGGTTTCTTACAGTTCGGTCACAGACGTTGACTCCAGTTTCCTCCCATTCGTTCCTCATTTGTTTTGTTGTGCATTTTCGATTTTTGAGACATATTGCTTTAAGTTTTCTGTCTTGACGCTTTGATGTCTTCCTTGGTCTACCAGTATGTTTGCCTTTAACAACCTTCCCATGTTGTTTGTATTTGGTCCAGAGTTTAGACACAGCTGACTGTGAACAACCAACTTCTTTTGCAACACTGCGTGATGATTTACCCTCTTTTAAGAGTTTGATAATCCTCTCCTTTGTTTCAATTGACATCTCTCGTGTTGGAGCCATGATTCATGTCAGTCCACGTGGTGCAACAGCTCTCCAAGGTGTGATCACTCCTTTTTAGATGCAGACTAATGAGCAGATCTGATTTGATGCAGCTGTTAGTTTTGGGGATGAAAATTTACAGGGTGATTCCATAATTTTTTTCCTCAGAATTGAGTGATTCCATATTTTTTCCCTCTGCTTTGTCTAAAAAAGTAACCATTACTGACTGCCACAATTATTTTTCCTGATTTCTTATAGTGTTTCTTAAAGCCGGAAAGTTGCCATTTGAAATGACTTTAGTTTTGTGTCATGTCTGTGATCTGCTTTATTTCTACAAAATTAAACAACTGAATGAACATCCTCCGAGGCCGGTGATTCCATAATTATTGCCAGGGGTTGTAGTTACTGAAAAAAGAAGACAGATTAGAGTAACGTGTTATCGGTATCACTGCATGCAGGTTAGGTGGATTGCACCCTGCCTCTTGCACCATGCCTGCTGAGATAGCCTTCAGCCCCTGTATTTGAAGTAAAGCAGTCTAGGTACATTTGGGAAATATGCCGCTATGTGCTATGTGCTAGCAGTCACTTTCACATACAAGATGGAATGCAGATGCAACTCAGACAGATTAGCATTACCTTATGGGAATGTTACTGCAGCAATCAAATACTGAAAGAATGTTCTGAAAAATTAGTATGAAACACAGGAGTTTCGCTCTTCCATTCTTGCCTAGTAAACTGCTGACATTAGTTAGAAGCATTACAGTAATTTCTTTGATGCCTCTCTGCTTTTTGTTCTTTCCTGTTTGTTTGTTTGTTTTTTTTTGGCCAACAGAAAGTGTTTGTCATGCCTAATATGGATGATCTGTATCTTCCGCTGATGACCTCAGGCCTGGAAAACCCTCCAGCATCTCACTACTCCTCTGCCCAGTCATCATCTCATCAGTCTTCTGTGGAGTCCCAAGATTACCTGTCGGAATAGCGCCCCCGAGGGGCAGCGGACGTGAATCCTTCATGCAAAACTATTTACATTTGCAGCACCGAATCATGAAGCTGCTGCTGCTGCTGCAGGGCACCATCTTGGTATTTATTATCAGTACTGCATGGATGCCTCCTGGATGCACATGTGAGATGTTGTGTTTTACAGAATAACACAATTTAATCACCGTTCATGACAATGACTTCAGAACTGGTGCTTCAGCTTTCCTGATCGCTGTAGTGAAAAGACCTGAGGTAAGAAAACGCACATTATTCTAGCACAGATCTTCAAGAAAGGAATGTGTTGATGCAAGCATGAATAAACTAGAACAGCACTCAGAAGATGCACGTTTGGCAAGCAGGGATGTTCCTTAGACTGTGACCCTGTACAAATGTGTCTAAGTTATATTGTAATCCATCACATCTGGATTTTTTTTTTTGCTCTCTCAACCAAGTTGTGTTTGTGTAACACGTCACTCAGTTTGTGTTTGTGTAATTGACATAAAACACTGAATCTGTGTGTTTAGAATTCAGGTTTATTCCTGTGTGGGAGTAATCGAGTCTCTCAGGCTTCTTCTGGAAGAGGCTCTCACAGAGTCTTCACAGCATCTTTCTTCATTGGCCCCTGCGAGGAAACAAAAGGTCAAATATTAACATAGTGTCAAAGAGTTCAACATTTGTCAGAAAACAGAAAGTTCAGTTATGTGGTGGAAATGTGCACTTGATGGTCGTCGCTGTTATTATAAATCATATCGACATTGTCCCCTTCCAGATTCTCACACTTACCATGAACGCTCTTTTCTCCTGAGCGGTCTGGAAGTGGCCGTGACCAAATTTGGAAGTGGTGTCTATGAATTTGAGCTCAATGGTCTCCAAGGACTTGCGAGACGTGTGCACAAGCAAAGACTGTACAGAGAAACACACAAAGGTTTATGTAGTACTTTTACTGCAGCTATGTGCTGAAATGTTCATGTAGAAAAACAATCATGCAGTACTTTTCTGAGGGTAAGGACACGCTTCTTACTGCCGACCACACAGCCTTTCACCATGACAAAGTCATTATTTACTTCACCATAGTGGGGGAAGCCGCCCTGCAGGGACAAAATGATGAAACAAGCAATGACAGGAAAATTCTGGAGGAATGTGGTGTCACTGTTACACATAAGTCCTCAGTTCACATTGAATTACACAGCGAGGAATCTCAGCTCATTTGCTCACCAAGAGCAACCAATCCTTGAATTTTGCATGGGGACAACATTATTGCATGTTTGCTGCCTTATTTATATTTATTTATACACTCTGTTTTAATGTCTCACTGGAACAAATTCTGGTCCTTTCTAGATCCATCAGTTTTCAACAGCTTATCAAGTGCAGGGTCACAGTGGGAGCAAGGTCAGAAAGGTTGCCCAACCACAACCACAAGGTCCTCCTGGGTGATCCCAATACATTCCCAAGCCTGATAGGATGTATAAGGCCGACAGAGTACTCTGTGTCTGCTTTGTGGTTTCTTCTTGTTTCTGTGTGCCTTGAAATCCTCCAGAGGTAGGCAACTAGGATGCATCCTAATCATTTGCCAGAACCATTTCGACGTTCTGTGCGATGGAACGGTGGCTCTATTTTGAATTCCATCCACATGTCAGAACTCCTACCACTTTCCCAACAAGTAGGTCCTCCCCCACCCCACTACCTTGTAAAGAAGAAATTTTGGCCACTTGTATTTACAAGGGAGTTTACATGGAGCTGCTATCCTCTCAGCGCTGTTGTAACGTTCTTACCTTGAACGTATTCTAGTCCCAGACAGTTTCAAACAAAATAAAGTTCTTTGTTATGTAGATGCTGTTTATATGTTACAGATATGGGCTTTGTGTGTTCCCATTTTGTTCTAATAGAACAAGTGTACCATGGGAGTGATGGTCTTCTGGCTGATGTCGTAGCTGGTGGAGGCATTGTTCCGAACCACTTTTCCATCCTGGATGTGGACACCCTTACCGATACGATAGATCTGAAAACAAAAGTCAGGAAACAGCAACCTTAAAAATGGAGACAACACTGGGGGATATCACTATTATCACTTTTGAAATGCTTAGAATTTTTCAGTCAAAGCATGTTTGATGGAGTTTTCAGTTCAGAAGCTTCCCATTTATTGTTAAGAGAACAGTAGGGTGCAGAGTTGATTCTGCATTACTGCTACTTATGAATCTCAAAAAGCTCACTCACTCATCTTCAACCACTTACACCAATTGAGGGTCACAGGGGTGGAGCCTATCCCAGCAGTCATAGGGCATGAGGCGGGGTACACCCTGCACAGGACGCCAGTCTGTCACAAGGCCACATATAGACAAACAAACACATTCACACCTGCACGCAGACTTTTAAAGTTTCTAATTCACCTAACCTGCATGTGTTTGGATGTGGAAGGAAGCCCGGGGGGGAACCCACGCAAACACGGGGAGAACATGCAAACTCCACACAGAAAGGCCACAGGTGGGAATCAATCCCATCACCTTACTGCTGTGAGGCAACAGTGCTAACCACTTAGCCACCGCACTGCCCATCTCAAAAAGCTGATTTCTGTTATTACCTTTATCTATTTAAAATGGTCACTCTGAAGTCCTTAGTGGATAACAAAACCTCTGAATTAAATATCAGTACTACATGCAGAACAAAGTGGAGGCCCAGGATCTTCTTCAGTGTAGTTTACAAAAAACATTACTTAGGTGGGAAAGGTTATGACTGACTAACCAGACTGACAGAACTAATTTACACGCCAGCGGTTAGCTTTCGCTAGTGGTTAGCTTTTGACTTTTAGGTTGACTTTTGTTATGAATTTTAGCTTATTATTTTAATTTTTATTTTATTTTATTATTTTTACTCGTGTCAATTTTAGGATTGGATGCTGGCAGGAAGGGTGGCTCTTTTAGAGCCATGTCCGTGAGCTAGAACAGCTTATTAGCTCAGTAGAGAAAGATGTTACGAGCATTCCAGACAAGTTTGGTGTTGGGCCGGCTGGCATGCCCATTGGCATCACCCTAGAAATGCCTGTTATGGAGGACGATTTTTGGACGGAGGAAGTCACACGGGGCTTGGCGAAAGTCACGTGTGGCTCGGCGCCTGGTTATGGCACCCAGATTACTCTCACCTCTGTGAACTGTGAACTTCCATTCCTATCTCCAGGCTGAAACGCCAGACTTTAGTGATAGGGGATTCTATCACCCACAAAGTCAGGTTACAGGCGTCGGCTGATGTTAAATGTATTCCTGGGGCTAGAGTTCCTGACATTGCCTCCTACCTCAGGGTGCTGATGCTGCAGAAGGGTAAACAGACTATGAAACATGACATGACAGTCACATGGTTATTCACATCTGCACCAATGATGTCAGGATGAAGCACTCAGAAGTCACAAAAATGGCTATAGAGATGACTTGTGACCTTGCCAGAAAGATGTGTCGGCCTCAATTAGTAGTCTCTGGCCCCTCCCCCCGTGGGGTAATGATGAGGCGTTTAGCAGGCTGACTTCATTAAATAGGTGGATGGCACAGTTTTGTAGACAGCAAGGCTTTAGTTTTATTGCTAACTGGCCTTCGTTCTGGGGCCTCCGTGGCTTACTGATGCCGGCCGGCCTTCACCCTACTTGGGAAGGAGCTGTCATCCTGTCTGCGAGCATAGGCAGAGCTGTACAGGGAGGGTAACATCAGGATTTTACAGCAGGCCACGGAGCAGCGGATTTGAGACCCTACAAGGCTTATGACAAATGTGGATGTGGAATCCACAAGCTTAGCGGGGAATTTAGTGTTGAAAACCCACTGTGGTGATAGTGGATTTTCAGGGAAGGAAATTTATCAAGTTGGGTTAGTTGGGATATGTTTTGCAAACTTAATACCATTACTACATTGGATGATATTGAAATTGAGGATGGCCCATTGGCTGTTCCAGCAATATTAAATATTTTGTGTCTGCTTACTACAATCCGCATGGAATGTCTCAAACCTAAACCTACTTCCAGGCACCTTATATATGTTACTCTGGAACCAGTGGTGGACACAGTTCTGATAATCCGATAACCGATAATTATCTAAGATAATGTTTTCATTATCGGATTATCTTTTTAGATAACTTTAAAAACCATTATCAGACTAATTATGTTGCGATAAATTTCTGTCCAATAATTTTTAGACTGATAACGTGGTAAACAAAGCTGAACAGCTACAAACATTTGTAAAATTTAAAATTAGGTGAGCACCTACCTGTTAAATGTTTTGTAGCGGATGTTTAGTTTTACCCTCTACAAACAGAGGAGAGGTGCTTCAAGAAGAAACCACTCTATCCTCTGCAGGCAGAGGAGTACCGGTCACAAAAAAAAACCTAATTTCTTTTAACCCCATACTGACACGGGCAATATCACCCAAGTCATCCAGAGGCATACATTTTTAACTTATGGTTCAAATTTTAACGAAACTAATTTCGGACAAGTTATTTAAATTAATGTCACGTCTGAAGTTTTATGAAGTGAAAAAATCAGATATATGTTTTAGTTTTAAAGTAATGCACTAATTAAGGTTTTAGTGTGGACATGCTGTGCCCAGTGCATTATGGGTATGATAGGGTAATCTCAGTACGTTCACGACATGAGAAATGCATTTCAGACACTCTGATCAGGCTCCACGGACAACAGCATTAAACTCTAGTGCCTAAAACTCTCGTGAATATATTCTATGGGTTTATAGACGACATTATTGTGTTTGCGTTTAATAAATTCCACGCATCTTGAATGTAGCAGACATGGATTATCTGGAATTTTGTTTTGGCAAGTTTTTACGGTCTCTACTGCCATCTACTGGCCAGCAGTGTTCATGGCGGTATTCAAACTGAAGCTGGGCTGGTATTTTCAATCACTGTACTCGGTTCCAGCTCAAACTGTAGGACAGAACCGCATGGTGTAAAAGTTCAGAGCACACGATTTATGTTCTCACACACATTGTATGTTCAAAAACCATACGTCGGACTCATGTTTCCAGAAGCAAAACGTAAACAGAAGCTTTTTGCTGACCATACGATCGCCGATCAGGAGGTGGTCGTGAGATGTTAAACCCAGCTCGTTACTCCATGTATACTAAACAATGCAGGACGCGCGATTAACCTGAAACTCAGTGCGATCCAAAAAATTCTCGCACGAATGAAAAATCAGCTGGAAAAGGGCCAAAACTCGCACAGTGTAAACCCAGCTGAAGTACTGAACGTCTGGCACCAGTAGATCATGGCAGTGTTCTATTTATTTTTGACACCGGTTATATCAGACGGTTATCTAGTTACAACCTGGCTTTTTTTTTTTTTTTTGAAAATGCCTGTTTACGCAAATAAAAAAAATAGAATATTTTACAAAAGCACACTTATCTGTAAACACCAACACACGACACACGTAACATTAACGTGTTGGTTTACATAATGAATGACTCAACCAATCACTGTTAGAGGAGGCACATTTTACCCAGAATCCTTTGTGAGCTGTCTGTGTTTGTTACAAAACTTCAGAATTAATGCATTATTCAACATTAAAAGATATATGTTATATTGTAACTTTGTACAAATAACAGAATTGGCAAGATGTTCAAAGACAGAAGTGCTGACTCATTGTTTGGGTCTGTTTTCACTTTTGATGCTACCAGAAGCGATCGTGGTGTTAAAACTCAAAATCAGTTTGTTAGTAGTTGCAAGTGTACCAGAGACAATACTGGAATTTATCGGTTATCTGTGACTTCCGATACATTTTTGGGTGGTTTATTGTTTTATCTTTATCAAAGATAACTTTTCAGTTATCTGATTATCTGTTATCGAAGTTAATTTTTTGGTTATCTGTGCCCACCACTGTTTGGAACCACCCCTAAATCCGAACAGTCCAACTGTCAACCCCACTGAGGTCCTTAGTTTGGGTCTCATTAACATCAGATCACTGTCCTCAAAATCGTTGATTAATGATCTAATTATGGATCATCACTTAGATATGATTGAGTTATGCGAAAGTTGGCTTAAAATGACAGCTGTCCTTCCCTTAAATGAGGCCTGCCTACCTGCATACACATTTGGTCATGTCCCTCGTGATGTGAAGCAAAGCGGGGGTGTTGATTTTTTTTATAAATTTAGATTCACCTTACTAACTGTTGGGGGTCAAAATATAATTTGTTTGAGCATCTGATTTTTCGCTCTGCCTATGATGTGTATTGCCAGGGCCAGACAAATGGAAATCAGTCATGTTATTTTGTCACTGTATATAGGCCCACCGGCCCATACTCTAAATTCTTAGATGAATTTGGTGTGTTCATATCTAACTTGTCAACTAGTGCAGATAACATTTTGATTATTGGTGACTTTAACATTCATATAAATAAGGCTTCTGATCCCCTCTGCAAATCATTTATGGAAATTGTGGATGTATTAGGATTCCAGCAATGCATTCAGGACTCGACGCACATTAATGGAAATACCCTGGATTTGGTTCTCGCATGTGGTATTGCTGTCACGAATATTGACATCATGCATCTCGCATTGGTGGTCTCTGACCACTCACTTATTAGGTTTACAGTTTTGCTGCCGTGTTTCGTGGAACAACAACCTTGTTTATTACTGCGGCGACGCATTAACTCCTCAAATATGATTGAACTCGAAGCTAGATTGCCTGGTATCTTAGCTTCACATTTGGAGAATGCCCAGTCGACAGTCTTGTGGATAGTTTAAATTCAGTGCTCAAAACTACACTTGACAAGATTGCACCACCTCTATTAAAACCACACCTTCGCAAGGCACAGTCGCCTTGGTTTAATGGTTACTTGTGTGACCGCAGGTAGAAGGCTCAAGGTTTAGAACGGAAATGGTGTAGCTCCAAATTAGAAGTATTCCACCTTGCATGGCGTGATGCTATCTTAGACTATAAGCATGCACTACTGGCTACAAAGCGGGTCTTTTACTCTGATTTGATCAGTAAAAACAAGCATAACTCAAAGTTCTTGCTCAACACAGTGGCAATACTTATTCATGGACAACCACCTGTAAGTCGCTCTCCCTTTTCAGCACAGGACTTCTTGGATTACTTCGAGAAGAAAACAGAAGACATTGGGTTGAGCATATCCCAGTATGCTTTAATCCAGCCACTACACCCTGCTATTGAGGTGGGTGCTACCACTGAGGTGTTACCTACATTTACAGAATTTGATAGTATCACACTAGACGTGCTGATGAAACCCATAACATCTACAAAAAGCACAACCTGCTTATTTGATCCTATACCAACAAAACTGTTTAAGGACCTGTGGCCCATTCTTGGGCCGACTGTGCTGGAAATTGTTAATTTCTCATTAACTTCTGGATCCGTTCCTAAATGTTTCAAATCTGCAGTGATTAAACCATTATTTAAGAAATCTAATCTTGATCCTAGTGTTTTGAAAAATTACAGGCTGATATAAAATCTATCATTTTGCTCTAAAATTCTGGAAAGAGTGGTTTCATGGAAGCTCGTGGACCACCTTACTGAGAATAATCTTTCTGAACCACTGCAGTGTGCCTTTAGAAAATATCATTCCACAGAGACAGCTTTCACTTAAGCGGTGAATGACCTTCTGCTTGCAATGGACTTGGACACCACTGCAGTTCTGGTGCTGTTAGATCTCAGTGCTGCATTTGATAACGTGGATCATCAAATTTAATTTGATAGGCTGGAGAATCATTTTGGGATAACTGGAAGTGCCCTTGTGTGGTTGACATCATACCTGTCCAGTCATTCTCACTGTGTTTTGTACAATTACACTACATCCAACCTTAGTGACATGAAATTTGGGGTTCCACAGGGATCCGTCTTAGGCCCGCTGCTTTTCTCTCTTTATATAGCACCCCTTGGGCATATACTACGGCGTTTTTGGATTGACTTTCATTGCTATGGTGATGGTACTTAATTGTTCATGCCAATAACTGCTGGTAATTTCATCCATCCATCCATCCATCCATTCATTTCATTCTTTAGAAGATTGTCTTGCATCAGTGAGAAGCTGGATGTCTTGTAACTTCCTACTTTTAAACTCTGATAAGACTGAAATGATGGTTCTTGGTCCAGCGAGACATCGGCATCAATTTGACCAGCTAGTGCTTAGCCTAGGTTCATGTGTCATACATCATACGGACAAAGTGAGGAACCTTGGGTTAATTTTTAATCCTATGTTGTCCTTTGACCTCCACATTAGAGATATTATGAGGACTGCTTTCCTCCATCTGCGAAATATAGCAAAGATTTGTCCCATACTGTCTATCGCTGTTGCTGAGACCCTGATTCATGCATTTGTCTCTTCTAGATTGGATTATTTCAATGTTCTATTTTCTGGGTTACCGCAGTCCAGCACTAGGGGTCTCCAATTGGTTTGAAATGGTGCTGCCAGACTTTTGACATGAAGCAGAAAGTTTGATCACATTACTCCCATTTTGGCATCTCTTCACTGGCTTCCTGTGTCTGTGAGGTCAGAGTTTAAGGTTCTATTACTGTACTAGCCTATAAAATTGTTCATAGACTGGCACCTCCCTACCTAGCTGATCTAATTAAAGCCTACGTACTGGCCAGGCTTTGCGTTTGCAGGATGCAAGATTACTTTGTGCCCCTAGGGTGAATAAAAAGTCTGCGGGTAATAGAGCTTGTTCTTATCATGCCCCTGTTTTGTGGAATGATCTCCCTGCGTCGATAAAGCAGTCAGATTCTGTGGAGACTTTTAAGTCCAGACTAAAGACGTACTTGTTTTGTCTTTCGTATGGCTAGCATATTGACATATTGTGTTACTATGCTGCTTTTTTTACTCTTTTATTTTGTTTTTTTTTATCTTTTAATTCATTTTGTTTTGTTTTCTAGATTGTTTTGTGTGAAGCGCCTTGAGGCGACTCTGTTGTGATTTGGCGCTTATTAAATTAATCTTACTGGAGTAAGAGTAATTCTGAGTCTGGTATAACTTGTTCAGAGAACTAGTCCATAACATGGAATTTTTTAATGGGAATGTATGGCTCTAAACAAAATTATGTGATTGCACCTGGGGCACTGTAAACTGGTCATTGGTAATTCTAGAAACCATGATTTTGGACTATTATTGTTCAGTAGCTGATATCATCAAGCTGTCTTCTTGTTGGTCTATTTGTCTTTCCATTAAGTCCTGCCGAGCCCTGTAAAGGCTTCTGAAAGATAGTGTCTCTGTTGGCCACATGGTATATTTTGCATTCCTTTTTCTTTCTTTTTTTAATGTTTCCTTTTTACGCTTTAAAGTTTTAATGATTCTTGTTCCAGGACATACCTAGTGTTGGTACCATGTTCATTGGCTCATTAGATCTTGAGTAATTTTACTAAAAAGCCAACAAACAGATACATGAATGATGAGGTTAACCTTTTTGTTGCGCTCAGTACGGTGATGGTAGCCCTTCTGACCAGCGCGAGCTATGGTGAAGCCCACACGGGCAGGATGCCATGCTCCAATACAGGCCACCTTCCGGAGGCCTTTGTGAGTCTTTCTTGGGAGCTTCTTTGTGTTCCAGCGGCTTGTCACACCTAGAAATATGAAGAACAAAGACTTCACATGAGACCATACACGCTCTCACACTGACATAACGTATGGGTGAGACTGACTTAGAATCAAACAAAATGTATGGAGCACATGTTATACCTTTGAAGCCATGACCTTTGGTGACACCAATGATGTCAATCATCTCATTTTGGTAGAAGACAGCAGAAACAGGCACAGCCTGCTCCAGCCGCTCTTTTGCCCAGTCCACCTTATCCGAAATGCTGCCCCCATTTAGTTGTATTTCCATGATATGAGCCTTTTTCTGCATTATAGGCAGCAAGCGCATCTAAATGAGGGACAAAGAAGCCAGGATTCAATAAATGAAATCAAATCAAATGTCTTGGAAAAACTTTTTGTTAGTTCACCTGCTTTGAAAAACCTGAAAATGTCTTGATTTGATCCTAAAGTACTAGAAGCACTCAGAGAGTGCAAACCTCCGCCAAGCCCATGGGGTCACTGACATCATAACATCTACACGCCGTGGAATCATTGAACCTAAAAAAGTCTAACCATGTTTGTTCAGTAGTAAAAAAAAGTTTTATCTGCTCGGACTGGATAGCATGTATCCTTAGTGCTTGGCATCACAGTTTATTGCAACTTGCACCTTTCCCAGAAGTTACTGTCATCTGAGCACTGATATTGATATTGCATGTACTTATAGACAAAAACAAATAAGAGACAAAATTCAATTTATTATTCAACTAAACTGCAAATATATTAATTTTTTAACATTTATGAAACACTTCTCTAAACAAGGCCATAGGGTGACTGACCCTAAAGAGATTCCCTTCTTGGCACAGTGAGCTATTCAACAATTCAGTGTTACAACCAAAACTATAATACATACACTGTTCTTTCCTTTATACTCGTATTTGACATCCTTGACCATGAAAACATACCACTAGAACGTGGAATCACTTTTATGTCTTTATTAGTTCAAAAGGTATTGTATAAAAACGATTTTCCGGTAATGGTGGTTTTCTTCTGGATCTAGCTCCATAACATTTGAAGCTACATCAAATCTGATGACACCTTACTGAATCAGTACAGATTCAGCTACAATTTGGTGTTAGTTGTGCATCTCTAGCTTCATTTGTCATCTCACACTGACACATTTTCTATTTTCCCTATATTTTTGCATATTCTGGATCACCAGATCCGGAATCCGGATCCGATCATCACCAAACTTTGTTGTTTGATAGAACATTTGACTATGTTACACCCTAATTTTTTTCAAGCCTTTCTGCCTTGTTTTTGTGGAGTTAGAAACTAGAAAGTCAAAATTCCCCCTATCCCGCAATGGTGAAGAATCCTTTAAAAAATTCCTGGATCCGGATCGTGATCCGGATCACCACTAAAATTTAATCACTTGTTCCTCTTGTCATTTCCAACCACTCCACAAAATTTCATCAAAATCCGTTCAAAACGTTTTGAGTTATCCTGCTGACAAACAGACAAACAAACAAACGTGACCGAAAACATAACCCCCTTGGCGGAGGTAATAATAGTTATTATTAGTAATAGTACTGATCATTTTGGGCTCTTATATACAGCGTGATTCAAGCTCACTTCAAATAGATAGGCCAAAGGCAGGCAAGTTGTTCTTATCAAAGGGCCATTCAATATTTGATTTCTTTGTTTTTCTGGAGAAGGCTAAGGGGATGGCCACGTTCCACCTGGCTGCAGCAAGATAAATGCTTATCTCAGAGATATGGGGATGGACTGATTGTCTGTCTCATTGGCTGCCATCCAGGACCCAAAGCACTTACGTAGTCTGGTGGATGCAGCGTAGCACTGTACCCAGACTAGACATGACTTGTTCGCTATATGTCCTTTATGAGTATTATACTTCAGTCACATTTGGGGTGCCAAAATCCAACCCCTTTTCTGCCTCATGACACCTGGAGAGTAGATCAAGTAGGGGATTGCCTGTTGGGGTGTAATACGGTGTGGACCTGGTGTACTCCATGGCCACTATGGTAGCCATGAAGGCCCAACAGGAAACCCCAACACGAGACGGCTAACGGGACTCTGGTGAAACAAGAAATCCTTATTGGCGGCTCAAGTCGACGAGGTAATGGCATGTAAGCCAACGGCTGTGAAGGTGGATGAAGGCTGCAGCAGGTCCTCAGACCCGATCATCTGGGATTTTCTAGCCATCGGACCAGGCTAAGGATTTGTCAAGGACCATGTGTTTGTTGGCGTGCAACGTCAGTCACATCTTAACCAAACTCACGCACAGACATTTCTAGAGCAACCGTGGATGTAGATTTTCTATCCTTTCCAGGAATCCATCAAGAGACGATCTTCCTCGCCACCGAGGGATTGCCACAACACAGCCACATTTGGGATTAGTACATTTTTTCTGCACAGTATATTGAAAAGAGAACAGGAAATTTGATGATGTGATGACTGTCAATGCGGAGGTAGTCTTATGCGGTGTCCACCTTATGCTCAGAAGGCCTGGTAGTTAGAAAATCAGTTAGGTTTCAGTAGAGAAACCTCTGAACAAAAAGTAGAAAATGTTTTCAGCTTTATTTAAAATATAATTCAAAATAAAATAAACACCAGCCCGAATGACTAGTATGCATATGAACATGTACATATCCCAACATTGCAAGCAGAGGAACTGCACATAAGTCTACAAATAGGACAACAGCTACATTACATACTGTAAATTGTTGCACAATGTTCAGTGGCAAAAATGAAGCCAAAAGACACATTTTCCCTAAAAGACACATTTTCTGACTACCAGGCCTTCTGAAAACAGGACAGGCCCCGTCATACACAACTATCTGAGCATTACAGTTCCAAATTTAAATGATCTAGTACATAAATGACATTCCCCTGTGAAAGCACATAAGAATGCATGGATTGTATGCAATTAGGCTATTACTTTTTTAACATAGATACATGCTAATTAGAAGAATTAGCAAGGAGCGCTACTCAACCAGCAAGCACAATTGCTATCCAAATACCTTAACAACTGCATGAAGGAAAGGTATTTTCCTCTGCAGGCCTCCCGTCCTAGACACCAGCATGGACTCGCAAAATTTCCTGTATAATTTCCTGTATTGTCTATTGTGTCAGTAGCATGGCTCAAGCAGAGGGTCGCCCCTTTGAGTCTGGTCTGCTTGAGGTTTCTTCCACAAATCATCAGAGGAAGTTTTTCCTTACCACTGTCACCTGTGTGCTTGCTCTTTTGTTGTGATTTGGCACTATATAAATGAAAATAAATTGAAATTGAAATATTTATCCTCACTTAAGTACTTGTTACTTAAATGTTTGCTGCCAGCGTAAAGGTTTCCCTTTGGCAAAACTCAAGAGGGTTATTTTTAAACTGCTATTTGATACGACACCTTCAGAGTGGGCAGCGTACCACAGTCATTCAGCTCATCAGAAAGCCAGACTGGTGATGTGGATTATTCTGTCTCCATTGCACGTGATCAGGGTTTTGTATGTGTAAATGTGAAGATGGACGGAGAACACTGAACTATCCATCACTGCAGATAAATAGAGGAATGTGACTGATGTGAAATAATAAAGGAAGAAAAGTATATTTAAAATGTCGCTTAATTCTAGTCATCTTTTCCACTGCACATCCACGTCTTTCCACTGCACATCAACAAAGTTGGACGGAGGTTATGTGATCGCCTGCGTTTGTTTGTTGGTTAGTTCTCGTGGGCACAGTTCTGCATCTAACGTCATAAAATTTGGACATACAGTTCAGATAATCCTAGAAAAGAGTGAGTTCATTTTTCAAGGTCATAGCTCAAGTTTCAAGGTCAAGGTCATGGAAAAAGTAAAAATTGCATAATCAGCTATAACTTCGGAAGTACTCGCCGTAGAAACTTCCAATTTGGCTCATAGGAAGACACTTTCTGACTGACCTTGGCCTTCAACCTTGACCTTCAAATGTTCAGTCAAGGTCAAAGTTGACCTGAAAAATTAATATCCTGTATTTAAGTCTTATGCATGGAAGTGGTGTACTGGGTCCTACAATACAGTGAGTTCACTTTTCATGGTCACAGTTCAAATTTCAAGGTCAAGGTCACACAAAACATAACAAATGCATAATCAATTTAGATCCCACTTGAATTTCACCATTCTGAAGTGTCATTTTGGTCAATGCTTAGTTGGAATTTTTAAGTGGAACCACTTGCAAGACATTTTTGGCTTCATGCCAGAACTCTTTCAGAAATGTATGAGCAGACTTGAATTTTACTATTTTAAAGTTACAGTTTATTTCGTTTATAAAGTTCCAACATTTATTTCATAGTGTGACATCAAAACTACTCTGTTGGTGGAGGTACTTGCGCTCTAGTTTCTCTGTATGTAATCTTTCATTTAAAAAAAAAAGCCAGCTCAGGATGTTGAATGCATCACTGCAGACAGTGTATTGTGGTTCAGGTCAAAGGTCAGTGTCACCTCATGACCTCATGATCTTTTGCATGCATGACCCATGGATTTTGAGTCAAATGGGAACACATAGGGGTGGGGGATGTGGTTTGTAATGCAAATGGTTGTACTAATGGAAGGAGAAAGATTGCTGGGCAGGAGTCACAAACTTGTTAAATGGACGGCATTACAGCAGCAAGTTTCCATCTGAAGCAATTGCAATTTCAATTTATTTTCATTTATGTAGTGCCAAATCACAGCAAGGTTGTGATTGGGCGTTTCACAGAAGTAAGGTCTAACCTTACCAACCCCCAGAGCAACAGTGGTAAGGAACAAGTCCCTGTGAGGAAGAAACCTCAAGCAGACCAGACTCAAAGGGTGACCCTCTGCTTGGGCCATGCTACAGACACAAATTACAAAACAATTCACAAAACGAACATACAGGAAATGTTGCCGGTACACAGGATGGTTTCTGGAACAGATACCACACCCATCTCTGGATGGAGCCGCACCTCAAACACAGAGAAAAGAAAAAACCAGAATGAAGCATCAGAAAGAAAACAAATACAGTGTAATTCTTGGAAGCAGATGTTCAAAGCCTCTTACTATACATATATGCCTCACCTTCACACACACGCACACAATGATGTCTACGCAAGGTGCTCAATTACACACCGGGAGCAGCTTGGTTATAAAGGACCTTAACTCTACACATCCCAGTACTCTCAGTTTTTGAACTGGCACCGCAACTGCCAATCCTCTTGTTTTCAAGTACATTTTAACAGTGCTGTAATGTAACGAAGTAGGAATACTTTGTTACTGTACTTAAGTAGAATTTTGACGTATCTGTACTTTACTTCGTTATTTACATTTCTGGCGACTTTCACTTTTACTCCACTACATTTCCTCAATAAAATGTATACTTTTACTCCAGTACATTTCCCTTAACCATCTTCGTTACTTGTTACTACAATATAAAAGCAGAAGAAATTTGATTGGGCAATACCTCTTTGCAGAGATGAAAGCAGCGGGAAGAGATATACAGTCCTCTACAACCGGTACGCAGGGGTACGCCTCGGAAGAGCAACATTCACCCCTGCAGCATGAAGTGTCATGTTTGACAGGAAAGTAGTTTAAAAGACAAAAAACTAAAAGATGACAGGTTGAATCTGCACCCCCACTGAGGCAGAGGAAGACTGTAGAGGGTGAAAACCATCCGCGCTCTGGACTTCAAATGCACACACCCTGATGCACACACAGATACACACAGATCGGCTCCCACTGTCCAGTGGGTCCAGTGCACGATCGGAGTTAACACACTTAAGGGGAAAACTTAAGTACTGACAAAACTGAAATTTTCGTGGAGTAGCGCTGCAGTAACATCAGACAAGCTTGAACCCTCATGTGCATGCGTGAGTTTTTTCACGCCTGTCGGTTGCGTCATTCGCCTGTGGGCAGGCTTTGAGTGAGCACTGGTCCACCCCTCCCATCGGAATTCCTTTGTCTGAGAACTTCCTGAGAGACTGGCGCTTTGCTTGATCAAAATTTTTTCAGAAACTGTAAGGCACATCCAAGTGGACACCATTCGAGAAATTCAGACGGTTTTCGGTGAAAATTTTAATGGCTGATGACAGATTAAGGAGTGTTACTATCGCTTTAAGGACAGCCTGTTGGGAAGGTGTAGTGACACGGACCCACAACAGGGGGCGGTAATGAACGGACAATGGATGAGCCAAAAAGTAACAATTTAATGTTGTGAATTGCACAACGGAATACAGACAATTGCAGTTGAGGAGTACAGTCAATCATACACAAGGTGACGTGTGGGCAGGCTCGAGGATAGAAGACGTCTGTCCAGAGAAGAGCCAGATCCCACACGGCTTCCACTGCCAACAGATCTGAAGAACACCGGAGCCGCCAAGTCCTGGGTCCCAGGTGGCCACCGTCTCCAGCTGTCAGACCAGGTACTGCTGGCAGAAACAGAAACAGTTAATGGTGGGTGTGTGAAGACACACCCAGTAATTGTTCCCTGAGTAGTTCCTCCGAGAGGGAGAACCTCCACCTCCAGATACAATATCACCCGTGCAGCTCCTGTTGGTCTCCTTCCTGGATGGAGTGAGAGACGAAGACCGTCGTCCTCTCACTGTCCGCCAATCCAGCCTTTAATAGACCTCGCAGGAACACGGCTGCACACAGACCACTGTTAAGTTACAATAATAATCACAGCAGAGAAGGTTACCTTGTTCGGTAGCTGATTTCTCGGCGAGGAGGTGGAGTTGCAGTCCGGCCTTTGTAGTGATGGTGATGAGTGACAGCTGGTGCTGATAAGTGACAGCTGTCACTCCCAGCGGCTCCCACGCCCTCTCGTGCTTGGAGCCTGCACTCCAAGCAGGGCGCCATCTGGTGGTGGTGGGCCAGCAGTACCTCCTCTTTAGCGGCCCACACAACAGGACCCCCCCCTCAACGGGCGCCTCCTGGCGCCCGACCAGGCTTGTCCGGGTGACGGGTGTAGAAGTCGGCCAGGAGGGCCGGGTCCAGGATGAAGCTCCCTCCAACAGGTGTCTCCACTCCTCCAGAGCCTCCTTCAACGCAAGAAGTTCCCGATTGCCGACGTCATAGTTCCTTTCAGCCGGGGTCAACCTGCGGGAAAAGTAGGCACATGGGTGGAGAACCTTGTCGGACTCCCCGCTCTGGGATAGCACAGCTCCTATCCCTGAGTCAGAGGCATCCACTTCGACTATAAACTGGCGTTTTGGATCGGGCTGCACCAGAACCGGCGCAGTCGAAAACCGGCGTTTCAACTCCCTAAACGCGGCTTCGCACTGATCTGACCAGGTGAAGGGGACTTTTGTGGAGGTCAGGGCTGTCAGGGGGCTAACTACCTGACTGTAGCCTTTGATGAACCTCCGGTAAAAATTAGCAAAACCGAGGAACTGCTGTAGTTTCCTACGGTTTGTTGGTTGGGGCCAATCTCTCACCGCTGCAGCCTTGGCCGGATCAGGGGCGACGGAGTTGGAGGAGATAATAAACCCCAGGAAGGACAAAGAAGTACGGTGGAACTCGCACTTCTCGCCCTTCACAAACAGCCGGTTCTCCAACAACCGCTGCAGGATCTGACGTACATGTGTAACATGTGTCTCAGGATACGGGGAAAAGATGAGTATATCGTCTAGATATACGAAGACAAACCGATGCAGGAAGTCCCGCAAGACATCATTTACCAAAGCTTGGAACGTTGCAGGGGCGTTAGTGAGGCCGAACGGCATGACCAGGTACTCAAAATGACCTAACGGGGTGTTAAATGCCGTCTTCCATTTGTCTCCCTTCCGGATCCGAACCAGGTGGTACGCATTCCTAAGATCCATTTTTGTGAAAATTTGGGCTCCATGCAGGGGCGTGAACACTGAATCTAACAGGGGCAGAGGGTATCGGTTGCGAACCGTGATCTCGTTCAGCCCCCTGTAATCAATGCATGGACGGAGTCCGCCGTCTTTCTTGCCCACAAAAAAGAAACCAGCACCCATCGGGGAGGTGGAGTTCCAGATCAGCCCGGCAGCTAACGAGTCCCGGATGTAGGTCTCCATTGATTCGCGTTCCGGACGTGAGAGGTTGTACAGCCTGCTGGACGGGTACTCAGCGCCTGGTATCAAATCAATGGAACAATCATACGGACGGTGCGGGGGAAGGGTGAGCGCCAGATCTTTGCTGAAAACGTCAGCAAGATCGTGGTACTCACATGGCACCGCCGTCAGATTGGGGGGGACTTTAACCTCCTCACTAGCTGTCACACCAGGCGGAACTGAGGATCCGAGACACTCCCGGTGGCAGGTTTCGCTCCACTGAGCCACAACCCCAGACGGCCAATCAATCCGGGGATTGTGCTTTATCATCCAAGGATAACCCAAAATCACACGGGAGGTAGAAGGTGTTACATAAAACACAATCTCCTCCCTGTGATTACCAGACACCACCAATGTCACTGGTTGTGTCTGGTGTGTGATTAATGGAAGAAGGGTGCCATCTAGTGCCCGTACCTTCAATGGTGAAGGTAGAGCCACTAGAGGGAGCCCGACTTCCCTTGCCCATCTGCTGTCCAGCAGATTCCCTTCCGACCCCGTGTCTACCAGTGCTGGGGCGTGAAGGGTCAGATCCCCACTCAAGATCGTAACTGGGATGCGTGCGGATTTGTGGGGTTTCCCCGTGTGCGTGTTATGGCCCACCCTTAGCCCAGTTTCTAAGGGCGGGCATTGTCGTTTAACCGCTTGGGGCAGTTCCTCTGTAGGTGCTCACTCGAGCCACAGAAAAAACACTCCCTGCGGGCCAGCCTCCGTTGTCTGTTATTTGATTTAACTTTGGCCCTGCTCGTGTCCATAGCTTCATCAGCAGGGGGAACTGTTGCCACACAGGAGTCACGGGCTGTGGAGCGTGGGGAAGGCGGCACCCTTTCGGACCCGGAAGGAAGAGGGACGGCTCATGCCCGGCCACGCTCCCCGCCCTGCTCCCGACGGTGTTCCTCTAATCGGTTATCTAATCGTATAACCAGATCAACAAGCCCATCGAAATCCCGCGGTTCGTCCTTAGCCAGTAAATGCTCCTTCAGGACCGGAGACAGTCCATTTACGAAGGCAGCGCGGAGCGCAATGTTGTTCCAGCCAGACCTCGCTGCCGCGATGCAGAAGTCGACTGCGTACTCCGCTGTGCTCCGACGCCCCTGTCTGATTGACAGCAGCAAGTTAGAAGCAGATTCGCCTCTATGGGGGTGATAAAAAACCTGTTTGAACTCCCTCACAAACCCAGTATACGTCGTTAGGAGCCGTGAATTCTGCTCCCAGAGCGCCGTAGCCCAGGCGCATGCCTCTCCTCGAAGCAAATTTATTACGTAAGCCACCCGGCAGGCATCTGACTCGTACATGACGGGACGCTGTGAAAAGACGAGCGAGCACTGCATTAAGAAGTCCGCGCACATCTCAACACAGCCTCCGTACAGCTCCGGAGGGCTTATGTAAGCTTCAGGGGATGGTGGGGGGAGTCGTTGAACGAACAGCGGAATGTCTGATTCAGGCCTCCGGTCAGCAGGAGGAGGTGCTGCAGCAGCGCCCTGAGCTTGCGCTTCCACCCGGGCGGTGAGAGCCTCCATCCTCCGATTGAGAATAACATTCTGCTCAGTGACTAAGTCCAACCAAGCAGTGAAAGTGGTTAAGATTTGCTGCAGCTCACCTAACACGCCTCCTGCTGACGCCTGTTCACCTCGCTCTTCCATTGGCTGTTCAAGCGATGGTTGACGCCCCTCGGGATCCATGACGCTGGCCGACAAATCCTGTTGGGAAGGTGTAGTGACACGGACCCACAACAGGGGGCGGTAATGAACGGACAATGGATGAGCCAAAAAGTAACAATTTAATGTTGTGAATTGCACAACGGAATACAGACAATTGCAGTTGAGGAGTACAGTCAATCATACACAAGGTGACGTGTGGGCAGGCTCGAGGATAGAAGACGTCTGTCCAGGGAAGAGCCGGATCCCACACGGCTTCCACTGCCAACGGATCTGAAGAACACCGGAGCCGCCAAGTCCTGGGTCCCAGGTGGCCACCGTCTCCAGCTGTCAGACCAGGTACTGCTGGCAGAAACAGAAACAGTTAATGGTGGGTGTGTGAAGACACACCCAGTAATTGTTCCCTGAGTAGTTCCTCCGGGAGGGAGAACCTCCACCTCCAGATACAATATCACCCGTGCAGCTCCTGTTGGTCTCCTTCCTGGATGGAGTGAGAGACGAAGACCGTCGTCCTCTCACTGTCCGCCAATCCAGCCTTTAATAGACCTCGCAGGAACACGGCTGCACACAGACCACTGTTAAGTTACAATAATAATCACAGCAGAGAAGGTTACCTTGTTCGGTAGCTGATTTCTCGGCGAGGAGGGGGAGTTCTAGTCCGGCCTTTGTAGTGATGGTGATGAGTGACAGCTGGTGCTGATAAGTGACAGCTGTCACTCCCAGCGGCTCCGATGCCCTCTCGTGCTTGGAGCCTGCACTCCAAGCAGGGCGCCATCTGGTGGTGGTGGGCCAGCAGTATCTCCTCTTCAGCAGCCCACACAACACAGCCCACGGCGCAGGACGGCTCGCCGCGCCCCGAGCCGCCGTCGTCAGACTGTTTCGAGCTGAAAACTTCCAAATTTAAGCCTCTGTTGATCCAGGACGTCGTGAGAGAGCAGAAAAGTTTCAGAAGAGGTCGGGATCAGCAGTTTATCCGGACATTCCACTGTTAAAGGAGATTTTGTAATGAAAGACGTGTGGACGGATTTACGCGTCGGCACGCAGCCGCTCATCGCACGGCGCCACAGAAAAACACCTCCGTGTTGATAACCATTCGTAAGATTCAGGCGGTTTTCGATGGCTTTCAGTCGAGTGAGTATCCGAGAAATTGTTTAACAGCTGGGCATGTTCCAACTTGTCCTGTGAGACTTCCAACGGAGTACATTTTATATTAAAGTACATTTTATATGAGAAATTTACTTTTGATACTTAAGTACAGGAAATGTCAAGATACTTTAAGACTTTTACTCAAGTAATATTTTTAAAGGACACTTTTACTTTTACCAAAGTAATTTTATGGTAAGATACTTGTACTTTCACTCAAGTATCACTTTGAGGTACTTTATACAAGACTGCATTTTAAGCTGCTTTTTCGGCCACAAATTGAAATCATTCAATACCGGATCTTTAGATGACACTGTTAGATGATTGCTGCAGTAATGCCCCAAGTATTGAAGTATGAAAGCAGACCTCAAACTGGCACTGAAACACAGATTTTGGCGCATTGGTTGACTGACATTGAACTTTAACATTGACCACAGTATTTTGCATGTAAGAGATCGTGAAGTGCCATGTTATTTTTAACAAGTGTTTCATCATGTTGTGTTGTAGGTCTGACCATTCTAAAGCCACTCATCTACTGACATTTTATTTGGAATATAATTGTAGGTGAAATGTTTTTAACAACTGCAATGAAATTCAGTGATAATTATGTTGAAAGAAAGAGATTCTAAGCCTGTAGTATGCAACCTTTTGGCTCCTGTAGAATGTAGATTTGCAAGTTACAGAGTAAGTTCAAAGGTTATAAGACAATATTTTTGTGTTGGCCTACCTGCGAGTGAACAATAACTCTAATAACCGAACAATATTTCTTCATCTGGGAAAAATCTTTATCCAGCTGCTTCTTTCCTGCATCATCCTGCCACTTCTTACTGTACTTGGTGAAGGCTTTCTTCTTACTCTTGTGCCTGGAAATAGCAGGAGGGCAAAGTCACTCTGTCAGTAAGACAGCAGGGTGAAATGGCATGACACGTGGACAAACAAGGACAAAATGAATAATCACAGTCCCAGACCAGTTTTTGTAAAATCTGCGCCGGCACTCATCGCTGAGATGTTCGGCGAAGATGGACTTGAAGGGACGCAGGCCGCGGACTGTGTTAATGTATCCCACAATGCCCATCACGATGACTGGAGGGGTTTCTATGATGGTGACCGCCTCCACCTCCTCTCGCTTTGATTGCTCTGTAGAGGAAACATGGAACTTTGACATTTATCAATGTTTAGTAAAGCTAGATTCCTGTGAAGCATTTTAACAGTAATCATATCAGATATTATACCTTACACAGTGCAGAAAAAAACTACAAAAACATGACAATTGGAGCATAGTGAAATCATACAGTATAAGCGTTACTCTGCTGCGTAGCAGTAGCGCTTTATCCAACACAACATACTGAGGCCAGTGCGGTGCACCTCTCGCAGGGTGTGGGTCATGCCGGCTTTGTAGCCCAAGAAGGCAGTGAGATGGACAGGTTGGGTCGGGTCATCTTTTGGCCACGTGCGCACTTTCCCTCGATGCTTCTTGCTACGTTTTCGGGGCAGGAACCCCATGTGTCCATGGCGCGGTGCGTGGAATTTGCGGTGAGACTAGAATGGACAGCGAATACACAATTATTACAATTTAGCACAAGTGAATGTACATTTTCAGTGCAAAACCTGCACAGATAATTCTTATGATTATACAATAGCAAACTGTTCCACATATCACATTTGCACACAGGGGTGCCAAAAAGGGGAGAATAAGGAGAAGGATTCTAGGGGCCCATGAGTGACAAGGGCCCAGAGAGGCCCCTAATACAATTATAATACTGACAAAATAATATGGGTGAAGAGTAAGATTTCCTTTCATGGGGCCCAAAATCCCTGGTGGCACCCCGGTTTGCACATGAAGCAGATCTATCTACCATCTATCATCTGTCAGATATCTTTTTAAACTAATTAACTTACTATTTGATTTACCACACTGAAAAAAAGTTTGGAGTATTACCACACTTATATGATTGTTACATATATTAAAATTATTTTTGCCTTCAATTTATTCAGAAGAGCTGATTCTACTGATAATGAATTAACCAACTGGTCTACAGCGTATAGAGGTGCAACCACTCATTTCTTGAGTCTTCTTGACATGCTGCAAAATGTGAGTGTCACAGGAGTATGTCCCTTTTGGGCTACTGTGTCAACATGGCAGCGCAACATAGTGACCTCCATGAGGGGGCCTGCACCCATGTAGATAGGACTGCTCATTAACCCCATGCCAAAACATGGCCATTGGGTATTACAAAGGCTTTGCATCCATCTGTGCTGAGCGTAAGTCCAGTTCTGTTGCTGCCAGGGTCTTGAAATTAACAGGGAGCATTCCGGGGACACAGACCTTGGAGAAGATCAAAGATGGCTAACCTTGACCTATTTAAAGAGGTCAAAAGGTCACATTATGTTTCGTATATTTATGCTCATACGGCCGAGGGTATTGCATTGCGTTATATTTACCCGAGGCCAAAATATGGGCATCGGGTATTGCAAAGACTTTGCAACCATCCGTCCATCTGTTTGTGCTCAGCATACGTCCAGTCCTATTACCGGTATTGCCAGGGTCTTCAAATTCATATGCAGCATTCTTGGAACACAGACCTTGGACAAGTGCAAAGATGGCTATCTAAGGGGTCAAAAGGTCACATTCTTTCCACACACTCTTTCTTTGATTACAAGCCCAAATGGTCAAGGGTATTTTAGCATTCAGTGTTTTGCAGTTGTGAATCTTGCGCTGTCTCACAGTTCATGACTCACGTGAGAGGTCAGTTTCAGCAGATTTCCAGTTCAGGGCACAATGTAAACAAACGTCATGAAGTATCACTGGTGGATCTAGGGAGGGGGTTAGGGGGTTTAAACCCCCAAGATTGAGCTGTGCCCCTTTTGGTTTGGTATCCCAGTAAACATCCAGCTAGGCTGTTTGTGCTGCCTGCAGCCGAGCCGAGCAGAGCACAGCATCTCTCAATGAAAGAACAAAAACTCTGTCAAAGTCTTCCAATAAAAAAAGCTCCTTCTTCGTGCGTAGCTAGTGACACATTAAGGCTTTATTTTACAGATGAAAGCCTTCATGTTTCCCAAATTTGCTCAAATAAGCCGGAAAGATAGTATGAGACTCAATAAGGAGTCTCTCGTTCACTGACAGAGACTCCTCCTCTCTCTCTCTCTCTCTCTCTGAGGTAGAGGTGGGCGATACCGGGAATTTTGGTATTGATCCGATGCCAAGTAAATACAGGCCCAGTATCGCCAATATCAATACCGATACTTTTCATATTTAAGCTTCATAGAGCCAAAGGATCCAAAAGACCTAGGATAGAATTTCGCCAAACATTGTAAGTGACAACAAAATACTTTATTATCACAATCAACATTTTTGTTTAAATAAATATCACTAAACACAACTTAAAACAAAATCTCCTGAGGTAGAGGGCTGACAAACCACAATACAAGGGTGCGCTGCTCCGTGTTGTGTGACACAGCGCAGTGCTGCTCTTACAGACAGAGAGTAGACTTTGATGAATCTGCGTGCACAGCACTCAGTGCGTGTGGGAGAGAAAAAAAAATGCTTGAGCATCAATCTTTTTACATGAGGATTGTTCGATATCAATACCAGCGTTGGTATCGATATTATGATCAATCTGCCCACCTCTACTCTGAGGGAGAGACAGAAACAGTAAAGTATGAAAAACTGATTCAGAAAGTTTTTCATCCAGGCTTTCATCTTTAAAAGAGCAGATTTACTTCTTACAGAAGTATTTTTTTTTTCATTATGCACCAATGACACCAGACCAAATTACTTGTATGTGAGAACTTACTTGGCAATAAATTTGATTCTGATTTGACAATCAAATCAGTCCAGGTTTAGATTAGTAAGATTAAACCTTAATTTGTGTAAAACACCATGAGGCAACTTTGTTGTGATTTGGCGCTGTATAAATAAAAATAAACTGAAAATTGAAAAACTAAAACACAACTAAACCAAAGCCAATGTTGATCTCCATGCAACAATAATAAAACGTGTGCACATTCTCTCCACATGCAAAACATTTTGTGATGACACTTACAGGGCTCCGTATCACTGAAAACACAAAGCAAAAGTTGAAGAAAAAAATAACATTCCACTTACCCCAGTGTAAAGATATCCAAAAAAAAAAAAAGGTCCACAGCAAAAAGAAGGCCTCACTCACACGTCATGCGCGTGGAAACGTCCACTCGTCCAGTAGTGGCCCATTAAATACTCTATTCTAGAGGTGGGCGGATCAATCCTAATATCGATAATATCGATACCAATGCTGGTATTGATATTGAATGATCTTCGTGTAAAAACATCAATACTCAAGCTTTTTTTCCTCTCCCGCACACACTGACTGCTGCGCACGCAGATTCATCAAAGTCTACTCTCTGTCTGTAAGAGCAGCACTGTGCTGTGTCACACAACACGGAGCAGCGCACCCTCCCCCCTCTGGTCTTTTGTTGTTGCACCATCACGTGGCTCAGCGGTGCCTGCCAACAGCCATGCAGGTAGACTCAGCCTGGCCTGCCCACTCAGCACTCTCCTCAAGTCAGCCCTCTACCTCAGGAGATTTTGTTTTCAGTTGTGTTGAGTGATATTTTTTAAACAAAAATGTTTATTGTGATAAATAAAGTATTTTGTTGTCACGTACAATGTTTAGCGAAATTCTATCCTAGGTCTTTTGGATCCTTTGGATCTATGAAGCTTAAATATGAAAAAGTATTGGTATCGGTATCAATATCGGCGATACTGGGCCTGTATTTTCTTGGTATCGGATCAATACCAAAATTCCTGGTATTACCCACCTCTACAGGGAAGGGCAGAGGGCCGCCAGGGGGATTATAGGAAATGTTAAAGTACCGAATTGTGTTATATTTTGAAGCTTATAAAAGCATAATGCTTTGTTGTTGCAGGTAATTATACAACCCCATACAACCTATATTCAGTTGAATACACCACAAAGACAAGATATTTAATGTTCAAACTGATAAACTTTATTGTTTTTGTGCAAATATTTGCTCATTTTGAAATGGATGCTTGCAACATGTTTCAAAAAAGCTGGGACAGTGGCAACAAAAGACTGGGAAGGTTGATGAATGCTCATAAAACACCTGTCTGGAACATTCCACAGGTGAACAGGGTAATTGGAAACAGGTGAGTGACATGATTGGGTAAAAGGAGAATCCCCAAGTAAAGATGGCGTGAGGATCACCACTTTGTGAACAACTGCATGAAAAAATAGTCCAACAATGTTTCTCAATGTTCAATTGCAAGGATTTAAGGGATTCCATCATCTACAGTCCACTGGGGTTGTACACCAATGAACAGATGTTTATGAATGCTATTCTCCATTTTTGCTCATAAACGCACATGAATCCTACATATCATAGCTTTAAATAACTTTCTGTAATTGGGCAGATTTATTCCATAATGCTTTATATCATTACTTATCTTTAGGTGAAATATATTTAAACCAGCTGGCTTGGGAACAGCTTGGGATCCCCCAGCTAGAGTTAGAGAATTCGGCTGAGGATAGGGAGGCGTGGGTAGAGCTGCTTGGTCTACTGAGACCATGACTTGAACCCAGATAAGCGGCAGAAAATGAAGGAATGAATGTTTAATAAACTCTGTATGATGTATTTCTCTTAATTATATGTGCTGCTGTTTTTCATTATTTAAATGGTACGAACTCGAAACTATTTTATAACTGTATAGCATTCTTAACAACTGTAACGACTTTGCAAAGTAAGCTGCTGTTTATTACAATAATATGTTCTTCACATTTAAAATATAACACAATCCTAAAATACCCTCGCCGTATGAGCATAGTTTTCTTTATAATTTGTAGTTGTTAAATTAATTATTAAGACCCTACTGTTTTATGTACAGTTTGTACATGTTCAATAAAGGCCTTCTATCAATCAATCATAAACAATATTTACGTTTTAACATTGTCTGCAGGAGGGCGTGCGTGTACATGAGCTTTTGACAAGAGTGGAAGTTAGCTTTGAGTTAGCAAAAGTTAGCGTGCATGCTGACATCCACGAAATGTCTTGTAAATCATTTGAGAGGTGTTATCAGGTTACAAAAACAGCGTTTTCAGTTTTAGAAGTGTTTACTTCTCGCTAGTTTTTACATAATATATGACAAAAAGGTTATATTTACACACAAATGAAACAGTTTTGCAGCTCGCTAGACCAGCCTGTGACATCACGATGCTAACTTCTGCAAAATGTCTTGTAAATCACTTCAGAGGTGTTAATAGGTTCCAAAAACAGCATTTTCAGTTTTAGAAGCCTTTATTTCTCGCTAGCTGTTACATGACAAAGAGGCTATATTTACACACAAACAGAGTTTGTAGCTATAGACCAGCCACTGATGTCACAGTGCCGCTCTACTCTTGATTGGCTGTCACCCCCCCACCCCGCCCCCACAAAAAATGGAACAGAATGAAACAGAACGTGACTTTTTAACCTCTTAAAATAGGTCAAGGTTAGCCATCTTTAAACTTATCCAAGGTCTGTGTTCCAAGAATGTTCCCTGTGAATTTGAAGACTGGCAGTGACAGGACTGGACTTATGCTGAGCACAGACAGACTGACTGATGGGTGGACGGATGCAAAGTCTTCGCAATACTCGATGGCCATATTTGATGGCCTCAGCTAAAAATGAAAATGTCTGTATTCATGTTTAAATACAGCTTTTTTGTTAAGGTCTGAACAACGGGTGTTTTGTTTTATTCCTAGGCCTTGTGTTCCCTATAAAATGCACTGAGTGAATGAAGGTAAGATACGATGATACTTTAATAGTCCTGCAGCATGGAAATTCACAAATAAGTCATCCTCAACAGTCTGTTAACACAGTAACTCAAAAACAATCAATGCTGTCATCTTGTAACTCACAAAATTTAAACAGCATATAATAAGGTTAAACTTATTAGACACAGGTTAACCTTGATACACCAGCTCAATCCAAAAAGTTCATTTGTAATGCTTAAATAATATGCACTTGACCACTCTGCAACATGCTGAACACTGCCACGTGCTGGACATGTTTGGAATTCTCAGAGGGAATAATCTTATCACATGCATGATGAAAATTCAGAGCAGGTGCAGGTAAAGTAACATAGATTGTTTGACAGTTTTAAAGGTCTCTCTACCAAGGCCTCTGCTGCTTGTATCACTACAGTCCTACGGGGAATATACTTACTGCGTTGGTGTAATGTTTGTGACATTTGCCTCAGAATTGAACTGGGAAAACACTTTCTGACAGCTAAAGGGTTCCAGTACATTAAAAGCTAGTAAAATGGCCTGTTTGCTCAGCCTGTAGGCTCCATAGACCGAGATCTTCAGGTCTAATATTCACCCCAGAAATGTGACAGATTAAGCTCCAGATGATGGAATGCCAATTTCAAAATAATTCAAAAGTACTCCATATGCCATATGGCCTCCTCCATAAGATAATTTTCCAGAGTGCCTCATCTACACATCGAAAAAATAGACATGAAACATAGACAAGCATATTTGCAGAAGACATGGGCGGGTAAAATGCCTTGCTGATTTCTAGCAGAAAAGAACCAAAAGACCACGAGCACTGACCATGTCTGCACACTCGATCCCAGGCGAGAGACAGAAGAGAGAAGAGCAAGTGCTCAAGTAACGGTCATGCATAAGATGATAGGGGCTCTAATTTTGTGTTTGGCCTCATTGAGCAAGCCATATTTGTTTTCAAACTGAGGGATCGCTGCCAAGTCCTGACGAGGGAAGATGGTGCACTCATAGATCTTAGATGGTGGTGGTTGGTGCTTGCCAAGCAAAGACTGTGAAAAGAAAAAAATAATCTCTTTTAATTCAGATTCAAAGAATTCCTAAAGCTGTTTTTGCCTCAACTTGATTGTTAGCAAGATTAATTGAAAAGCTGTAAAAATGGTTAGAAATGTTGGCTGTTATACAAGTAAGAACTGATTGAATTTTGATGATATTCTGGATGCTGTACGTGTTATGTCTTAACCACAAAATTAGATATATAGAACTACTCCAGTGCTGACTCGGATCTCCGCCATGCGTCAACATGGGGAGACGTCTGCCATTACCAAATGGGGCAGGAAGCAATCAAAATACCCGGATGTCTGCATATCTAAAATTAGCAAAATTGTTACAACGTGTGATTTTTGTTTCTATTTCAACAAAAAGTAAAATGCATGAAGGGGAAATGTTAAAAATATACTGGTACTTGCATCTTACATACTATTTGTTTTTTCTTTTGTTTCAATTTATTTTCATTTATACAGCGCCAAATCACAACAAAGTTGCCTCAAGGCGATTCACACACGTAAGGTCGAACCTTACCAACCCCTAGAGCAAGCACACAGGTGACAATGGTAAGGAAAAACTCCCTCTGATGATTTGAGGAAGAAACCTCAAGCAGACCAGACTCAAAGGGGTGACTCTCTGCTTGGGCCATACTACCGACACAATAGACAATACAGGAAATTATACAGGAAATTTTGGGAGTCCATGCCGGTGCACAGGACAGTAGGCCTGCAGAAGAAGACACCACACCCTTCTCTGGATGGAGCCACACCTTAAACAGAGAGAAAAAAACAGAATCAGGTGGCAGAAGGACAACAAATACATTTAGCAAGCATTCAGCATTTAGCAAGAATAAAAACAGAAGAAAAAATAATAAGGTAATCACCAGCCGCTAGCCCTAAGCTTCACTAAAAGACTCAGACTTTAGATATAGTTGATTGTCTTACATATTACATATTTGTCTTACATTATTTTTTCCAACATGTCTTCTTATTGAGCCTGGAGTTCTAGATGTTGGTACATGGACGTCAGCAAGCTCACAGGCAGCATAAACACAGATACTGAAGAGCGATTTTTTTATTTGTGGGGTATCAGCTCTCCCATTGTCTAACAATCAAGTAAAATCCCTTGGTTGTGATACTGTGTAATAACAGATTGATGACATACCTTATAGGCCATTTTTATGCCATAGACACAGAAATATTACAATCTCATGTCATTGTCAATGTATTTTGTGTATACATGCAGTCTGAGTCACGAAAGGTTTGCCTATTTAGTCATAGAACACTTGTATTTTCCTTGTGAACACAGATTTGTGCTGAGTTAAAATGTGAAAGGGTAGCTATCACTCATTTGTTAGCAAATTAATTTTAAACTACACAGTAAAAATGACCAGTGTTAAATGAACACTGACAGTGTACATATGGTCCTATTCTGACGCTGAGTGGGACCATATGTACTGTCAGTGTTAACACTGATGATTTTGCTGTGTAGTAACTACAGTAGTATCCAGTCCCAAAACATATATGAATCCATCTACAGCTTTGCAAGTTTTCCTGCTCACAGATGAACTCCAGGTGTCTCTGTGATGTTTTCTGAAGCATGAATCAGAAAATATCAACTTCTCTGCTAATTGGCATGTTAGTGACTGTCACATTGTGTCAACCTTTAATTGTTAAATACTGTATTTTAGAGTCCATTCAGGAATTCAGACTAACAGTACTGGAAATCAGTGCCATTAAAGAAAACATAGAATAGAATAGAATAGAATAGAATAGAATAGAATAGCTCCATCGTGGTATCTCCTCTTAGTGCAGCAAATAACTGAAACAATACTTCACATGGTGATACAAGCACCAAATCCAGCCAAATTCTCCTTAGACATTGCTCTTTTGAAAAAAAAAAAAACGATGGGCCACTTGAATTTTCAATAGATGGCCACATAGGGGTCAATTGAAGAATCACACAGGGGTTAAAATATAGAAATGCTCCAATCATATTGAAAACTACACCACATTATTTGTCTGATCATAAAGATTCCAAGAAGGTATAGTTTGGACTATCTATGACTGAATGTTTTGGAGTTATGGGGTAAAAACCTTAAGAATGATGACAAAGGTCAATTTCAGTTTGTACAGGGGTCAAAAGTTAAGTTGTTCCAATTTTAGTAAAAAATGGTGCAAATTGTTGATTGAGCTACTTGGATTAATAAATGGAATAGTTTTGACTGTGTTGAATGCTTGGTCTCTAAAGTAAAGGTCAAATAATGTTGACATCCACTGAATTCTATGACATGTGACATATCAATCAATCAATTTTTTTTATATAGCGCCAAATCACAACAAACAGTTGCCCCAAGGCGCTTTATATTGTAAGGCAAGGCCATACAATAATTATGTAATACCCCAACGGTCAAAACGACCCCCTGTGAGCAAGCACTTGGCTACAGTGGGAAGGAAAAACTCCCTTTTAACAGGAAGAAACCTCCAGCAGAACCAGGCTCAGGGAGGGGCAGTCTTCTGCTGGGACTGGTTGGGGCTGAGGGAGAGAACCAGGAAAAAGACATGCTGTGGAGGGGAGCAGAGATCAATCACTAATGATTAAATGCAGAGTGGTGCATACAGAGCAAAAAGAGAAAGAAACAGTGCATCATGGAAACCCCCCAGCAGTCTACGTCTATAGCAGCATAACTAAGGGATGGTTCAGGGTCACCTGATCCAGCCCTAACTATAAGCTTTAGCAAAAAGGAAAGTTTTAAGCCTAATCTTAAAAGTAGAGAGGGTGTCTGTCTCCCTGATCTGAATTGGGAGCTGGTTCCACAGGAGAGGTGTTGTGTGGGCCGCTGAAGAGGAGGTACTGCTGGCCCACCACCACCAGAGGGCGCCCTGCCTGGAGTGCGGGCTCCAGGCACCAGAGGGCGCTGCCGCCTTACGACAGCTGTCACCCATTACTGGACACAGCTGACTCCACTCAGCACGGAGGTATATCATCAGGACGGGATATCGCCTTAAGATTGAGGTAACGTTCTCTGCACACATATTCTGCATAACCAGATAAAACTTGTTAAACCTTTTCAGGACAGCTGACTACTGTAAGCTAATTACTTGGATAAGTACTCACCTTCCTGCTGTATAGTGACAAGAGGTGGAGGCGGCTTCTCCCCTCTCCGTTTACTGGGTGCTGTCGCATCCACACCTGTGTGTTTGTTGCTCTCTCCCGCCAGCAGTACCGGATCCGACGAGCGGAGGCAGTGGCCACCTGGGAATTCGGGACTTGGCGGTTCCAGTACTCCCAGGGTTCGGTGGCAGAGGAGATCTGGGTGGTTCCGGTTCGACTGGGACGGACGTCTCCTACCTTCGAGCCTGCCCACACGACACCAGCGGATTTCGACCTAAACCCCAAATTATTGATTGTTGTATTAGTTGTGCTCGTTTCACAACAGTAGAACTTGTTATTCACCTTTCTCCATTGTCCGTTCATTACGCCCCCTGTTGTGGGTCCGTGTACCTACACTTTCACAACAGGATATCTCGGCCAGCGTCATGGATCCCGAGGGGCGTCAACCGGCTGTTGAACGGCCAATGGAAGAACAGGGCGCGTCGGCGTCTTCGGGAGGGGTAATCGGTGAGTTGCAGCGGATCCTCACCACTTTCACCACTCGGATCGATTTAATGACCGAGCAGCACGTTCTCCTAAACCGCAGGGTGGAGGCTCTCGCCGCACAAGTGGAAGCGCGCCCTCCGGGCGCCGCTGCGGCTCTCCCTCCCAAGGACCCTGCGCGTGATAGCGACGTTCCACTGGTCGTTCAACGGTCCCTTCCTCCGTCCCCAGAAGCTTACATAAGCCCTCCAGAACCGTACGGAGGCTGTGTGGAGACGTGCGCGGATTTTTTGATGCAGTGTTCGCTCGTCTTCGCACAGCGTCCCGTGATGTACGCGACTGACGCTAGCAAAGTAGCTTATGTAATAAACCTGCTTCGCGGGGAGGCACGCGCTTGGGCTACAGCGCTCTGGGAGCAGAACTCACGGCTCCTTCATACATACGATGGGTTTGTGCGGGAGCTCAGAACGGTGTTCGATCATCCCAACAGAGGAGAGACCGCTTCAACCGCGCTACTGTCAATAAGACAGGGGCGTCGGAGCGCAGCTGCCTATGCAGTCGCCTTCCGCATCGCGGCGGCGAGAATAGGCTGGAATAGCACTGCCCTCCGCGCCGCCTTTGTAAATGGACTGTCACTGGTCCTAAAAGAGCACCTGGTGGCGAAGGACGAACCGCGGGATTTAGATGGGCTCATCGATCTAGTCATACGACTCGACAACCGGCTAGAGGAACGCCGTCGGGAACGAGGCGAAGGGCGTGGCCAGGCACGCGTCGTCCCTCTCCCTTCCAGTTCCGACCGAGCTCCGCCCTCCCCACGCTCCTCTGTTCCTGCGCTCCGTGCGCCTACGGCTCCCCCTGCTGACGAAGCTATGGACATGAGCAGGGCAACATTTAGGGCACCTGGAGCACAAAGGAGGCGGGCCTACGGAGCTTGTTATGTTTGTGGCTCGAGTGAGCATCTCGCAAGCGACTGCCCCGAGCGGTTAAACTCCAACGCCCGCCCCTAGAGACTGGGCCAGGGGTGGGCCGAAACATTCACGTGGGACACACCCACATTGCTACACGACTCCCAGTCACGATCCTGTTTGAGGATTCAACCCTGAAGGCCCCAGCACTGGTGGACACGGGCTCTGAGGGGAATCTGCTAGACAGTAGATGGGCCAGGGAGATAGGGCTCCCTCTGGTGGCTCTTACCTCGCCTGTGCAGGTTCGGGCACTAGATGGCTCCCTACTCCCACCAATCACGCATAAGACACCACCTGTAACTCTGGTGGTGTCAGGTAACCACCCGGAGGTGATCGAGTTCTTTGTGACTCAGGCCACCTCCCGTGTGGTTTTGGGTTTTCCCTGGATGCTAAAGCACAATCCCCGGATCGATTGGCCGTCCGGGGTAGTGGTTCAGTGGAGCGAAACCTGCCATCGGGAGTGTCTAGGTTCCTCGGTTCCTCCCGGCTCCCAAGCTAAGGAGGAGGTCCGAGTCCCGCCCAATCTGAAGGCGGTGCCGGCGGAGTACCATGACCTCGCTGACGTGTTCAGCAAGGATCTGGCTCTCACGCTTCCTCCCCACCGCCCGTATGATTGTGCCATTGATTTGGTTCCAGGCAGTGAGTTCCCGTCCAGTAGGCTGTACAACCTCTCACGGCCGGAGCGTGAATCAATGGAGACCTACATCCGGGACTCATTAGCTGCCGGGTTGATCCGGAATTCCACCTCTCCGATGGGTGCTGGTTTCTTTTTTGTGGGTAAAAAGGATGGCGGGCTTCGTCCATGCATTGATTATAGGGGGTTGAACGAAATCACGGTTCGCAATCGATACCCGTTGCCCTTGTTGGATTCAGTGTTCACCCCCTTGCATGGAGCCAAAATCTTCACCAAGCTTGATCTTAGGAATGCGTATCATTTGGTTCGGATCCGGAAGGGAGACGAATGGAAGACGGCATTTAACACCCCGTTAGGACATTTTGAGTACCTGGTCATGCCGTTCGGTCTCACTAATGCTCCCGCGACTTTCCAAGCGTTGGTAAACGATGTCTTGCGGGACTTCCTGCACCGGTTCGTCTTCGTGTATCTGGACGATATACTCATCTTTTCCCCGGATCCTGAGACTCATGTCCGGCATGTCCGTCAGGTCCTGCAGCGGTTGTTGGAGAACCGCCTGTTTGTGAAGGGCGAGAAGTGTGAATTCCACCGCACTTCTTTGTCCTTCCTGGGGTTTATCATCTCCTCCAACTCCGTCGCCCCTGATCCGGCCAAGGTTGCGGCGGTGAGAGATTGGCCACAACCCACAAGCCGTAGGAAGCTGCAACAGTTCCTCGGCTTTGCTAATTTCTACAAGAGGTTCATTAAGGGCTACAGTCAGGTAGTTAGCCCCCTGACAGCCCTGACCTCTCCAAAAGTCCCCTTCACCTGGTCGGATCGGTGCGAAGCCGCGTTCAAGGAGTTGAAACAGCGCTTTTCGTCTGCACCAGTTCTGGTGCAGCCCGATCCTAGCCGCCAGTTAGTGGTTGAAGTGGATGCCTCGGACTCAGGGATAGGAGCGGTGCTCTCCCAGAGCGGGAAGACCGATAAGGTCCTTCACCCGTGTGCCTATTTTTCCCGCAGGTTGACCCCCGCTGAACGGAACTATGACGTCGGCAATCGGGAACTCCTTGCTGTGAAAGAGGCCCTCGAAGAGTGGAGACATCTGTTGGAGGGAACAGCCGTGCCATTCACGGTTTTCACTGACCATCGGAACCTGGAGTACATCAGGACCGCCAAGCGGCTGAACCCCAGGCAAGCCCGCTGGTCACTGTTCTTTGGCCGTTTTGACTTCCGGATTACCTACCGTCCCGGGACCAAGAATCAAAGATCGGATGCATTGTCCCGGGTGCACGAAGATGAAGTCAAAACGGAACCGTCAGATCCCCCGGATCCCATCATCCCGGAGTCCGCTATCGTGGCCGCCCTCACCTGGGACGTGGAGAAGACCGTCCGGGAGGCCCTGACCCGTGACCCGGACCCCGGAAACGGACCAAAGAACAGACTATACGTCCCACCAGAAGCTAGGGCTGCAGTCCTGGACTTCTGTCACGGTTCTAAGCTCTCCTGTCACCCTGGGGTGCGAAGGACCATGACAGTCGTCCGGCAACGCTTCTGGTGGGCATCCCTGGAGGCCGACGTCCGGGACTACGTCCAGGCCTGTACCACCTGCGCCAGGGGCAAGGCCGACCACAGAAAGACCTCAGGGCTGCTACAGCCACTGCCCGTGCCTCATCGCCCCTGGTCCCACATCGGCCTGGACTTTGTCACGGGTCTCCCGCCGTCCCAGGGAAACACCGTCGTCTTCACGATAGTGGACCCTTTCTCCAAGGCGGCCCACTTCGTGGCCCTCCCGAAGCTCCCAACGGCCCAGGAGACAGCGGACCTCCTGGTCCACCACGTCGTCCGTCTGCATGGAATACCATCAGACATCGTCTCCGATCGCGGTCCCCAGTTTACCTCACACGTTTGGAGGAGCTTCTGCCGGGAACTGGGGGCCACGGTCAGCCTTTCGTCCGGGTATCACCCCCAGACCAACGGGCAAGCAGAGCGGGCCAACCAAGAATTGGAGCAGACACTACGCTGTGTGACAGCCGCGCACCCGACGGCCTGGAGTACCCACCTGGCCTGGATCGAGTACGCCCACAACAGCCAAGTGTCATCAGCCACCGGCCTCTCCCCGTTTGAGGTGTGCTTGGGGTATCAGCCCCCCTTGTTTCCGGTGGTCGAGGGAGAGGTCGGTGTGCCCTCGGTCCAGGCCCACCTACGGAAGTGCCGTCGGGTGTGGCGTGCCGCCCGCTCTGCTTTGTTGAAGGCCCGGACGAGGGCGAAGAAACATGCAGACCGGCGGCGGGCCCCGGCTCCCAAGTATCGTCCTGGGCAGGAAGTGTGGTTGTCCACCAAGGACATTCCCCTTCAAGTGGACTCCCCCAAACTCCAAGAACGATACATCGGTCCCTTCAAAGTCCTCAAAGTCATCAATCCCGCTGCAGTGAGGCTCCAGCTTCCGGCCTCGCTGCGGATTCATCCAGTGTTTCATGTCTCCCGGATAAAACCCCATCACACCTCACCCCTCTGCACCCCGGGTCCGGCACCACCTCCTGCCCGGATCATCGACGGGGAACCGGCTTGGACCGTGCGCCGGCTCCTCGACGTCCGTCGAATGGGCCGGGGTTTTCAGTACCTGGTGGACTGGGAGGGGTACGGCCCCGAAGAACGCTCCTGGGTGAAGAAGGGCTTCATCCTGGACCCGGCCCTCCTGGCCGACTTCTACCGTCGCCATCCGGACAAGCCCGGTCGTGCGCCAGGAGGCGCCCGTTGAGGGGGGGGTCCTGTTGTGTGGGCCGCTGAAGAGGAGGTACTGCTGGCCCACCACCACCAGAGGGCGCCCTGCCTGGAGTGCGGGCTCCAGGCACCAGAGGGCGCTGCCGCCTTACGAGAGCAGTCAGGGTGACAGCTGTCACCCATTACTGGACACAGCTGACTCCACTCAGCACGGAGGTATATCATCAGGACGGCGTCTCCACCTCAGTGCCGAGATATCGCCTTAAGATTGAGGTAACGTTCTCTGCACGCATATTCTGCATAACCAGATAAAACTTGTTAAACCTTTTCAGGACAGCTGACTACTGAAAGCTAATTACTTGGATAAGTACTCACCTTCCTGCTGTATAGTGACAAGAGGTGGAGGCGGCTTCTCCCCTCTCCGTTTACTGGGTGCTGTCGCATCCACACCTGTGTGTTTGTTGCTCTCTCCCGCCAGCAGTACCGGATCCGACGAGCGGAGGCAGTGGCCACCTGGGAATTCGGGACTTGGCGGTTCCAGTACTCCCAGGGTTCGGTGGCAGAGGAGATCTGGGTGGTTCCGGTTCGACTGGGACGGACGTCTCCTACCTTCGAGCCTGCCCACACGACACCAGCGGATTTCGACCTAAACCCCAAATTATTGATTGTTGTATTAGCTGTGCTCGTTTCACAACAGTAAAACTTGTTATTCACCTTTCTCCATTGTCCGTTCATTACGCCCCCTGTTGTGGGTCCGTGTACCTACACTTTCACAACAAGAGGAGCCTGAAAGCTGAAGGCTCTGCCTCCCATTCTACTCTTACAAACCCTAGGAACTACAAGTAAGCCTGCAGTCTGAGAGCGAAGCGCTCTATTGGGGTGATATGGTACTACGAGGTCCCTAAGATAAGATGGGACCTGATTATTCAAAACCTTATAAGTAAGAAGAAGAATTTTAAAATCTATTCTAGAATTAACAGGAAGCCAATGAAGAGAGGCCAATATGGGTGAGATATGCTCTCTCCTTCTAGTCCCCGTCAGTATGTACATATGTTACCACGTAACGTGATAAAGCATGATACATGGTGTAAACTATTCCTCAACCAATAATTTGCATCACCTTTGAACAAAATTGGGGCAACTCTAAATTTTGACCCCTGTACAAACTGAAACTGAACTTTGTCTCCATTATTGTTGTTTTTACCCCATAACTCTGTAGAATTCAGTCACAGATAGTCCAAACTATACGTTTTTGGAATCTTTACAATCAGACAAATAATGTGGTATAATTTTCAATATGACTGGAGCATTTTTATATTTTGACTCCTATGTAATTCTTCAATTGACCCCTGCCGCCTATTGAAAATTCAAGTGGCCCATCGGTTTTTTTTTTCAAGAGTAATATCTAAGGTGTACTTTTGCAAAAGTTGGTGCTTCTATCACCATTTGAAGGATTACTCTGTAAATATTCTGTTATCTGCTGCACTATCTACTTCACCACCTGCAGTACTGCTTCAAGTCGTCCTTGAAGATCTTCTTATCCATCAGTCCATCACTTAGCCCAGGAATGTCCGCTTTCTTCAGCTGCTCCCTCTTGGCCAAACACAGCAAGGCAATGTCATTTGCATCCAACTCAAACCGATCAAAGCGGGGGGTGTGATCAGACTGCGACACCGGCCCTACAAGTAAGAATCCAGCTACAATCAAATAAAATCAAAGCACTACCCTTAGGTAAACTATAAAATTTTGCATCCATTCTCTATACATGCCATCATTTATTTCACATGTATTAGTACTGTTTCATAACAAAAATATTTATAAATATAAATGTGTGTGTATATTTGTTTGTGTGTGTGTGTAAGTAACAAAAAATTAAGTGAATAACCTGTAGAAATTATGCCATTGGTTTCAATGTACACACCCAAATAAGGTCGTACAGGATGGAATGTTCATCTAAAAAAATTATCATACATATACGATTATTTGGAATGTGATAGTAGGTAATCCCAGTTTCTTAAATATCTTGTAGTTTATTTATTTATCAAAAATAATTTAATAACACTATTCATGTTTCAATCCATCATGGGAGTAAAATCTGGGGTGCACAGAATAACACTTTTTTTCTTCTGTACAGTAGTGAGAAGATTGGGTGCCTTCTTGAGACAAACATACACCTTAATAAAAGAGATAATTGTTCCTCCATGAAAGACAGAAAAATGGCTGTTTGTGCAAAATTTTGTGGGATTTTTTTTTGGGGGGGGGGCGCTAGGAAGGGAAGTGATTCAGTGTAGATCCGCCACTGCTGCTATGCCTCTGATTACATTAAAACAAGTAGTTTTTCTTCCTAACCAGGAAGGACAGAAAGTAGAAACACGAGGACAAAACAAGTTTGGAGGACGCGGGCGGAGTTTCTTCTAGCACTGTAGCTGTAGCTCGCTGCTATGTGAGCCGACGGAAACACGTTGGTAAAATAATAAGTTTGGAGGATGCGGGCGTCGATCCCACTACCTCTCGCATGCTGCAGCTCACTATGTGTGTCAAAGTAAGCCCAAAATAAGCCATGGCCAGCCAATCACATAACGCTCCTCCGAAAGACGAACCAATCACAAGGCGGATACACTAAAACATGCGAGAACAGAGGAGAGTAAACAAGCGTCAACAATGTCCAAACAACAAGAGTCAAGTGTTTACTTTTTATCTGCTCTTTTATCCTACAGCTTCAGTCAAGGTAAATCTTATATCATTTTAACTTGTAGAAAATCCGTATTTCATTTTAATCTGTTTGAATCACACACACTCCATAATTTGAAAACCGTGCGGTCTGGTCCAACTGTGGTTGCAATCGGGAAGCGAACCCATGGTGCTGGACTCCCAGTCCAACGCGCAAGCCGTTACGACACAACACCCCTCCCCCCTCCTTATTTATTTATTTTTTTCCGCTGCGGAGCAGGCGAGAAGATTGGGCGCCTCAATCACACAACCCTCCTCCTGAAAAAATACCCAATCAGGCCAGCCAGATTAACTTCATTAGAATGCGGAAACACGGAAAAATAATAAGGTTGGAGGATGCGGGCATCGATCCCGCTACCTCTCGCATGCTAAGCGAGCGCTCTACCATCTGAGCTAATCCCCCACGAAAGCACAGTTTCATAGGATATCAATTGTTCTTATTTCCCAAGAAATTCCAGTTTATATCACGTATGAGTCCTCACCGCCGCACATTGAACATGACCACGTGTGTCGTGGCCATTTTTTAACGCGAACGCAGCCCAGTCGACACGAACAATAATTTACTTCACTGAAAGAGTCAACAGTTTTAGAGTTTTAGCGTTTGGTACACATTATATTAAACCGGGAAGACTTAGTGCTGACGGTAGCTTTTAAAAAGATACATTTTACTTATATTATAGATTAATTAAGTGATATTACACAAATTGTTCATATTTTCTGATAAAAACTGGGTCGTCTGCACTTAAAGTGTCTCACGTTGTCCGTCTTTCCTCCTTGAATGTTGTCGATAAAACAACACTCCCTTTGTCCTTTTCGCTGGAGTAAGTGGCAGAACTTGAAATTTTTAAGGGTTAGTGCCGTCGCGACACAGAAAAACAATTTATTTTCTTTTTAACTTCATGTCCTCAGTCACATCTATAATGCTGTGCTGCCCTCTACAGGTTCTCAGTGAAACTAGCTGCCGTGATTTACCAAGTTATGAGTCAGTGTGTGTAAACGTTGATTTAAATGCAATACTTGACAGTATGGTGGAGCAATATAGCACTCTTGAAATTTTCTTGTGTAGTGTTTGTATCATCCAAACATGTACATTAGGTTCATGTTCCACCAGGAGGTTGCAGGATAGTCACTCCAGTCAGTGGTCATTCAGCCTGAAACCCCATGAGGGTGGACGCTGGGGTGGTGCTGATGTTAACATGCACAGTTTACAATACAAAAAAAGTCAAGCATCATTCCACGACACCAGCAGCTCCCAGCAGCCCTTGCTGCCTCTCAGCCATAACTGTCCTCCTTCGCCCAGAGCTGCCAAAGTCCCATGCAAAAATGGAACGGTGTAGGAGCCAGAACATATCCCTGATGAACACCAGTATTCACTGTGAGATGAGATGAGATTTATTGCCATTGTCACTACGCGAGTGCAACGCTCCAATTACCACAGACAAGATACAGCAATTAATCCACAATTATTACAAGAAGCTACAGCAGCTAAAGCTGAGCTGCACCCCAGAGGGGGAAGGGAGTGGAGGGGTGGGAGCATGCGTATCAGTCTCTGTCCATGTGTAGACCCTGAAGCAATAACATTTTTGAATTACGGCTGGCTGAAGAGATTCTATGGCTGCTAGCCGGCTCCGCTTATGGCTCAGCTCTTATAAATGGCTCAAAATGGCTGGACTTTTTATTTTATTAGGATGTATAATCTTTATGCTATCTACAAGTTTCTCAGTCAATGATAGTGTCTTTCTATTAAAAGAAAGCAAATATACAGGTGATTAAGACTAGAGTATTTTATTACAGCTAATACAATCATGTACACTGTACTTGCCTACACTTTGTCGTAATTATCATGAATAATGCACATCATATTGCATTTGGATGGCGCTAGGCCAGATCTTCTCCCATTCAGAACACCTGTGGTACTGAAAAGGGATTCCACAGGCACGCTGCTTGCTGATATGCAAAGATACACTTTAGCCAAAGATGACAACAATGGAAAGTGTTTTTGATTGTCCTTCCAAAACTCCAAGGAAGTTTCAGCAGTTGTTGAGGTCAACAAGTACCTGTTGAGTTCTCCTTTCAGTTGTTGTTCTCGATACTCCACAACAGATTCCCCGCTGTCTCTGGCATCCTCCAGCCAGGACATCTGCAGCTTTTTCACACTGCTGACAGGCTCTGCATCACCCTGAGCAGCAGTTGGGACAGCTTCCTCCACATGACATGTCATGTTGCCCAGCACGGAGTACAGAACCTGTAAAACAAAATCACAATACAACCTTAACTATAAAACAAGATCACTATAAGTAATGCTTTTCAACATTTTTTAATAAATCCTACATGGTTGAAATTGAACAAATTTCATTACTTATGATAATGGTACACATTGGTAGTACCTTGAAGTCTGAATGTTACGGAGTAGTTCCTTGATATGTTGTGTAGCTTCTTCCTTGGTCAAGACTATATCCCTCACTGATGGGTCAAATCAGACACTTGCTTTCACCAAGTCAGTCATGGAGATTCACTTGTCCAGGTTCTGCAGGATTCTATTTTTCAGCTTTTTCATTTGTTCGGAATCACTGCCAGTCTCACACAGCTTCCTGATCCTCGAACGAATCAGTGGGACAACTGATAGGGTTGGAGCTACCTCACTGATGACAAAAAAGACAGTCATTACTTATGCGCCACTTGTGCGCCATGAGCGGCTCCGTCCCGACGCGCGAATTCCTCCGCACGTCTTTCATTACAAAATCTCCTGTAACAGTGGAATGTGCCGCAAAAGTGCTGATGTCCACATTTTCTGCGATTTCTCTGGTAGTCACATGACATCCCGGATCAACACAGCCTTCACTTTGGAAATGATCTGGTCGTTTCAGCCTGTCGATGGCCGCTCGGAGCGCGGCACGCCCTCTGCCGGTGTGGGCCGTCTTTAATCCGGTTGTAATGGTCCTTAATCTGTGTGACACCGATAGAATCTTCACCAAAAGCCATCTGAATTTTGCAAATGGTTTCCACCTGGCTGTCTCACACAGTTTCTGAAAAAATTTTCATGGAGCAAACCGGCAGTCGCTCAGCCATTTCCCTGACAATAAAAATCCGACGAGGGGGTTGGACCAGTGCTCACTCAAAGCCTGCTCACAGGCGAATGACGCAACTGACAGGCATGAAAAAACTCACGCATGCGCACGAAGGTTCAAGCTTGGCTGATGCAAGCGCACATGATTCAAATCCTTATAGTTTTTGAAAAAAATAAAAAGGTCCGTTACTTTTTGGACAGACCTCGTATAACTGTACTCAGTCTCACTGCGAAGTACGGATGCTTATGATGTTTGTCAGTCCATCCATCCATGAGTATTGTAGCACTGCTAATGTTGGCAAGTTTCTCTTTCACGAACTTTCTCACTGAGTCATACACGTCACACAGTGCTGTTGTGGCAAGAGCTCTTGAACTAGGCAGATGGAAGTTAAAGTTCTTGCTGTTTAGGTGTGTGAAGCCTGAGCGTTCCACAAGATCAAAGGGTAGGAGGTCCCGGCATAACCACAATGCCAGGTCACGATTGAACTCAAAGTCACTTGTGGCTCTAGCTGATTTTTTGTCACTGCTGAACCATGAGGTGATCTTCTGTGACTGCAGACTTCCTGATATTTGCCTCTGGATGTACTGCAGTAGCGTGGTTAAAGAAGTTCCCAGTTCCAGTGTTTTCTGCCAGGGAATACACCCTAGTTAGCTGACCCTCCTCTTTGGATGCCTCCTTGTTGAAGCATATCTTGCAAGAGTTTATCATCAATCCGAGTGTGACGGCCATCAGTCGTCCTGTGCACTTCCCCCATAAACTCCCCAAATCTGGAACGCTGAGGTTTTGTTGATTGTTTCATTGTCCAGAACAACCCAAGTTGTGTGAATGTGTTGACACGGCGATTGCTGACAAATTGATTCTGTACAGATCTCAGCAGTCTTGGCTGTCTAGGGTTCGCTGCATTCCCCTGGTCCTGCTGCGGAACATCTGCAATTCATAGAGAAAATATTGTAGACATTTGACAATGAAAAAACATACACAGAACAAAAAAGAACCAGATTTAACACTAGAACTACCAGAGCACTTCTTCCTTTCATGACCAAGGTGGTTCCAAATGACACTGCTGGGGTAATTTACAACTCATTAGGCCACCTCTTCTTATGTAAGTGCAGCCATTAGATCAGAATATGGCAGTACCAGACCGGCAGTTTGAGCCTGGGAGAATGTTCAGGAAAAAGATGCCAGTCTTAAAAAACATTTCAGCAGTGTGTAAATTTTAAGGAGGTTGGACGGGTATGTGTTTGCCCAAATTATGTTACTGTAAATCAAATAATAACACAGGGTGAATGGACAAGCCTTATCTACAAAATGTCTGAGTTTGCTGATTAATCCAAATGATCTTACTGTTTTTTGTGGATAAAACTAATGTGTTATTTCTGGTTCAAATTCTCATCCACTACAATGCCTAAAAATTTGATATGGGATAAATTTCATTTCAATCAATTGAAACTCTAGCTCGAACTGCTGGTCACTGGTACTGCCACATTCCCATCTAATGGCTGCACTTACATATGAAACATAAGAGCAGGTACATAAGAAAAGGTGGCCTAATGAGTTGTAAATTACCCCAGCAGTGCCATTTGACACCCTCCAGTCAGAATAGGAGGTGGGAGAAAGGGCTGGATTTTTGAGGGTGAACCATCTTTGGCAGTGCTGCTGACCAATGTCTGAATAGCTGATAATTGCATCAGCTTGTTGCACATGATCTGTGAAATCTTTTAGGTCTCACAGATAGACCTTTCTATAAGCTTTGATTTGATATTATATATATATATATAGAGAGAGAGAGAGAGAGAGAGAGAGAGAGAGAGAGAGAGAGAGAGAGAGAGAGAGAGAGAGAGAGAGATATTGAGCGGCCAAATAGATGGAATACATGCACACCTAGGTAGCAGCAATTTGCTGACATAACATGTGAATTTCTCCACTGTGAGATCAATAGAGTCTTATCTGTAAATTTATTCATAAGACCAAAACCTGGGGTGGCCCATCTACCCCATCCTCCCCTTACAATGGCACGTGTGTGTGCAGGACTGGGATAAATGTGCAAAAATTGTTTATTTATTAGGAAATGGCTATTGGCACGGTGCGAATAGGGTCTGCCTATTTATTACTGTTTTCCAGGCAAAACTGATACCATAATTTCCAGGCTATAGAGCGCACCTGAATATTAGCCACACCCACCAATTTTAAAAAGCAAAAAGAAATTGTACATAAATAAGCCGTGGGTCTCCATGTTGTAACATGAGATATTTACACATAAAGATGTTACAGAAATATTTTTTTAAACTTTTAATTAAATATGTACCATAAAATTGAAGGTGAGACCTAAATATTGATGCGCACATCATCCAGTGCGTGCATGGCCACACGGAGTAATTTTTACTTTTTCTAACTTTCATCGCGTGGAGCCAGGATCGGATGGAATCTGCGATAAATGAGACGTTAATAAGGCACTGTCTGTTACTTTTACGACTTTTCGCCAAGATGGGGAACCAATGTGGAAGAAGGTGGAAGAAGGCTCCACTCCACTAACTGACTGGCATTGCGACTGTGGAGTAAAGTGCCACAGAACGACTTTTCTTCACTTTAACAAACAGGCAAGATCTTATATTTACACTGTGTGTGAAATTACACTGCACGAGCGCACAGCTTTCAGGAAATCAATTGACGTATTTCGACTTATGGAAAAGCCTGTAAAAATCCATGAATTAGACGCATCCATAAAAGCCGCAGTGTTCAAAGCGTGAAAAAAAGTCACGGTTTATAGCCGGGAAATTATACTTTGCATTACCCAGTTTGGAAATCTTACCTGTGTTGTTGGTGGATCCCAACAGATGTTTCATTGCAGAAAATTACACCGTCTTCCAATTTTTGGTCAGTGGTCTTCTTGATTCTTGAAATCAACGTGAGTCAGGATCAGGACAGGAAGCACTGAGCAGTTCCAACGTGGCCTACGTCATGAATGCCAGAAGCGCTCTAAATGCGGACAAGTGCCCCCTCGTCAATATAGCAAACGGCTGAACCATTTAACAGCTGGCCAAATTCCTTGTGGCTGCGCACTTTATTTAAACGGCTGGCTACAGCTCAGCACCTGTTTGGCTTGGCTTGGCGGCTTACGGCGGCGGCTTCAGGGTCTATCCATGTGTGAGTGACAAATGAGTTGAGTTTATGTCAGTTTCTATCTGTGTGTGCTGGAGTTGCAGAAGATAAGAAAGAAGGTAGCCGAATGGTTCACCAAGACCGTAGAAATTCTTTTGGAGGAAAACAACAGGGCATTTTGTCCTTCAGAGGCTGATAAGCCTGCTATGTTTATGGTTGAGCAGTGAAAACACCTTTGCAGCTCACATGAACAATCAGATCCAATTTATGAGTATTCCCTGGTCTCGACATCTTCCTTTGCAAGACGTGCATTTGTTCCGAGATGTTATCCAATTTGCGTCTGAGTTCAAGGGTTCAGGGGTAATCCAGTTTGAGAATGTATCCCCTAGCCCAGCTCATTAATCATGACGGACAGGTGAAGGGAAGTGGTTCTGGTGGCAGCCGTCTTGCCAATTCTCTGGTAGGACAGGGCAGCACATAAACCAATACGTACCAGCCCGCCTACAATAAAACCAAATATAAATAGATCTTCAATGTCTTCCACAGAGAATGGCACAAAGCATGCAACCCGCCACGTCTCCCAGGCATCAAGAACATACACACACACATCCCCACTGTCCCTGTGGTTGAGATTAGAACAGACAAAGCTGGCTCCATCCACTCATTTCTGCCACACACGGGCACCTGTACAACAACAGTGAAAGGACGCGCTCTGTAATGAGCACCATTATCTGTTTTTTTGTTTTGTTTTTTTTTGTTTGTTTGTTTGTTTGTTTTTATATTTACTCTTTGCACTTGCTGGCACAAACTGTCCCTTTTTTTGGATGTTTTGTCAGGAATGTTCATGTGTGCTTGTGTTACATGTGACTGGACACATATGAAGTAACAACACTGGGAATGGAAGCAGGAACAGCACACTATCATGGTGAGTCAAGAAGAATTTCAATACAAATTTTATTTTTCACTTTGACTGATAGAGTGCCTTATTTTAGAACTTATGCCCCATAAAGATAGACAATTGAATTGTGAAACTTCTCACTGTTATGAAGTGACATTTCATAAATTGTCACTCAAGTATTGCTGAAGTATTCCCCCTACCAAAATTTTAGATGTGCTTTAAAAAATATCTTATGTTTGTTATCCTGTGAGAAAAACAAAGCACAGACAGTTTGTGCCACTTTTTTTAAAAAAAAGCATGTGACCAGCTATGTGACTTTCCAGAAGAGTGCTGCTGTGTTGTCTCTTGGCTTTATGTTGGAAACAGTTGGACAGGCAGCTGCACGTCCAAACACTGCTTTTCAGCACTTCTATTCCAGATAACATCAATTCAGACTGGCTCAGAATTTTATACCAGTTCAGTTTTGGTTTCATAATGTCATTGCTGACAGAGAAGTTAGGTTTGGGCCCTCAGAAATGCCTTTTATTCATGGCCTGCCACTCCTAGAAAGAGCCACAGGTCAGAATATCTGGATGTTTTGAGGTCAGGATTGGAAGCTAAAGGTGCTGAGCTTTGACTTTGGAACAGCCTACAAAATTATTTAAAAATAAAGTTACTTAATATTTTGTAATTTTCACAGTTATAGTTTGAGTTGCAGATTTTGTAGTTTATCTCTGAGGCTGACACTGTTTTTGTCCATGTTCAGTTGTTGATTTGTGATCATCAGGACACAAAAACTAATGAACCAATTTACACAAAACTTACTGCGAAGCATTGGGATAATTAAGAAATAAAGAACATGCTGGGTGTGGCAAGGTGGCTTAGGGGTTAGCACTGTTGTCTCACAGCAAAGTGGTCCTGGGATTGCATCCCGTCCTGATCATTTCTATGTGGTGTCTGTGTGGATTTCTTCAGCTTCCTTCCAAAAACATGCAGGTTAGGTGAATCGGAAACTTTTAAGTGTGTGAATGAGTTTGTCTGTTCAGTTGTGATCCTACGATAGACTGGCACCCTGTCCCAGGTTGTACCCTGAGTCTTGTGCTGTGACTGCTGAGAGAGGCTCAAGCTCCCCCATGACAACCCTTGATCAGAGTAAGCAGGTATAGAAGAAGCCATGGATTTGAAAAACTCAGAAAATTTGGTGAAAAAATTACATTTTTGAAAACATCTTAATTTTGGGCAGATACAGGAAAATTTAAAGTTTTTATTTACTAGCAGTGGTGACTAGGGTGGCTACCAGACCTGAACTTTAGAAATAAAGAAAACTGATAAAGCTCATTTTATGACATGGACATAACTTCATAACTACACATATATTAAGAAAGACACAAACAGAAAAAGAGAGATGAGTCAATATTTATACAGATTCCTTTCTGCATGGTTTTGTAGACTTGGGACTTTTATTTCAGTTTTACAACCCCATTTTGCTTGGATGGCAGCATGTGTTGCTCCAAAACCTGGATGTACCTTTCAGCATTGATGATGCCATCACAGATGTGTAAGTTGCCCATGCCATGGGTACTAACACACCCCCATACCATCACAGATGCTGGCTTTTGATCTTTGCGCTGGTAACAATCTGGATGGTGTTTTTCCTCTTTTGTCTGGAGGACACAACATCCATGATTCTCAAAAACAATTTGAAATGTGGACTCGTCAGACCACAGCACACTTTTCCACTTTGAGTCTGTCCATTTCAAATGAGCTTGGGCCCAGAGAAGGTGGCGGTGTTTCTGGATGTTGTTGATGTGTGGCTTTCGCTTTGCATGGTAGAGCTTTAACTTGCACTTGTAGATGTAGTGACAAACTGTGTTAACTGACAATGGTTTTCTGAAGTGTTCCTGAGCCCACACAGTAAGATCCTTTACACAATGATGTCGGTTTTTAATGCAGTGCCGCCTGAGGGATCAAAGGTTCACTGGCATTCAATGTTGGTTTTCAGCCTTGCCGGTTACGTGTACGATAAAGAAAGCTCGTAGAAAGTTCTCCAGATTATCTGAATCTTCTGATTATATTATGGACTGTAGATGATGGAATCCCTAAATTCCTTGCAGTTGAACATTGTGAAACATTGTTCTTAAACTGATGGACTATTTTTTCACGCAGTTGTTCACAAAGTGGTGATCCTCACCTCATCTTGGCTTGTGAATGGCTGGGCTGTTTGAGGATGCGCCTTTTATACCCAGTCATGACACTCACCTGTTTCCATTTAACCTGTTCAGCTGTGGAATGTTCCAAACAGGTGTTCTTTGAGCATTCATCAACTTTCCTAGTCTTTTGTCCCAACTTTTTTTGAAACTTGTTGCAGGCATCCATTTAAAAATGAGCAAATATTTGCACAAAAACAAAAAGGTCTATCAGTTTGAACATTAAATATCTTGTCTTTGTGGTGTATTTAATTGAATATAGGTTGAAGAGGATTTTCAAATCATTGTATTCTGTTTTTATTTACATCTCACACAATATCCCAACTTCATTGGAATTTGGGTTGTAGAATGAAAAAGCTATTAAACAATGAAAAATAACAGTTTTTTTTCTCTGATTTAGTACATTATGGTGTCTTACTTTCTCTCTCTCTCTCTCATTCTTGTACCCCATTCACTGCATACCTCACTTCACCACCTATTTTTCTTTCACTGCTAAGTTCATACAGAATCCTGTCTGTGCACTGAAAAAGAACCAAATTAATAATTAGTTTCAATTGGTAACACATGAATGAATTAAAGTCTTTGAAATCAAGTTAGTAAGTTAGATCAACTAATTTACTAAGGTAATTTCAAAGAACTTAATTCATTCGGGGGTTACCAATTGAAACAATTCAGTTAAGTGGTTCAACTGTTGTCTTTTTTTCCAGTGTGAGTTGTTGGGAGTGGATGGTCTAATTTACTTTCTCACTGTATTTAACACAACACCTGCTTATCCTTCACTAAAAACTATACGTATTTCAAGATTGGGCCCTTTGTACACACACTGAGTGCTTTTATGCTTTTCTGAATTTTAATTACTGTAGTTAACACTCAGTTTAACATTTTTGCCAGATATATATATGTAAATGTATACTTCTTGATTTTCTATTTTCCAAAAAACGCTTACGTTTTTGAAAAGTTCTAAATCAGACTTTTGCTCGGTGGGTAGAACCTGAGAATAAATATTCTTGTGTTTTATTGGTCACATTCAGGCAGAGCTAGACATGTCAAACGGAGGCTATGATGTGGAACTGTTTGTGGACGCCCCAGACTATGACCTGATCTGCACGATATGTCAGGGCGTCCTCAGGTGTCCAGTAAGAGCTGCATGCCACCACATCTTCTGCAAGAAATGTATCCTGCAGTGGCTGAAGAGGTAGAGTTCATCACAAATACGTAGCTCAGTTTCATTGGTCCAAGCTATATTAAAAATGTTAAACTGCCGTGTGTAATCCAAATACGTCTTCTTTGATTACAGACAGGAGACGTGCCCTTGCTGCAGAAAGTCTGTTAACCAGAGCTTGATCTTTATCATGTTTAAACTGAGCAAATCTATCGGACGCATGAAAATCAAGGTAGGAAAGTAAAAATACTTTGTTATATCAGCACACAAATCAAAGATTAGCTCATTCGTTTTTGGTCCCATTTTTTCATGAGGTGAACGCAAAGATCTACAACATTTTCTATATACACAAAAGATGTATTTCTCTCATATACTGTTCACAAATCTGTCTAGCACTTCTCCTTTGCCACCTCACAGGTGTGGCATATCAAGATGATGATTAGACAGCATGATTATTGCACAGGTGTGCCTTAGGCTGGCCACAATAAAAGGTCACTCTGAAATGTTCAGTTTTATCACACAGTACAATGCCACAGATGTTGCAAGTTTTGAGGGAGCGTGCAGTTGGCATGCTGACTGCAGGAATGTGCACCAGAGCTGTTGAATTAAATGTTCATTTCTCTACTGTAGAGTGGCCAGATGTCTTCCTTTTTGCAACAAATTTTGATGGTTTCTGGCATTGTTATTGGCAGTCCAACTTCAGTTTTGAAACGTGTGTTTGAAACATGCATTTTTAAAACACGCATTTCAAAACTGAAGCTGGACTGTCAATAACAACACCAGAAACCACCTCAATTTGTGGCAAAAAGGAGGACATCTGGCAGTTTGTTTGTGACCTGGAGCTCAAACATGTTGAGGCGGTTTTGCAGGCGAGAGAACGTAGGTACTCTGGTTAGCTGTGTAGGCTAACATTTACAACACGTCTCCCATCTCCCTTGTGTTCCCTTCTCCACTGGTAACCGAAAAACACTTTTCGCGACTGCTTCAGTGATTGCAGCCAGAAACAAAACAGTACATCATTTTTCCATCTGAAGTTATGCTGTGTATATATTACACAACAGTGGTCAAATCCCACAATATCACACAGGGTTCAAACAAGCTGCGGCGCCCTATTCCTCACTTGCATGTCTCTTTGGACAAAAGCCTCAGCTAAATGTAATGTAATGTAATGCTGTAAGCATTGATGGCTTTGTATTTGACTATTTGCAGTGTAAGAACGAGATCCTTGGCTGTGCAGAGACGTTCCCACTGTCGGAGCAGGACGGTCACAGCATGAGATGTCTGTATGAGCTCATCCTGTGTCCTCACCAGGGCTGCCGGGCGCAGCTGCTCCACAGGGACCTGGAGACCCACAGCCAGCACTGCGAACACTGGCGCCAGCCATGTCAAATGGGATGTGGGACAATCTTGTCCCAGCTCACTCGGGTTCAACACAACTGCTACAAGCAGCTGAGGCAGGAGTATGAAGCCAGGCAGAGGAGCCACAGGGCAATTGCTGCCGCCCTGCAGAGGAAGATGAGGAGGATGCAGAGCACCATGGCCCACATGAAGAGGCAGATCGGGCTGATCTGTGAGAGCCTGGAGGTGATGGACGACCTGCCTGAGGTTGAAGAGGAAGAGTTTGGAGGAAGCAGCGGCAGGGGGACTGGAACCAGCAACAACAGCAACTGTTGATGGATGAAGAAAGTCTGTGGCTGACAAGTGAATTTGCTAGAATTTATCTGAAAGTGGGTATTTTATGATTTGGTGTGTACATTATAAAAATTAATTTCAATTGTAAAGTAGAATTTGCTGATGTTCAATTAATTTTAGATATAAAATACTGCCATCATTTATCTTCTTTCAAGAGAATATTGGAAGTTGTGGGATTACAATCAATAAACACACTTATGTTGGAACTGGCTTTGTCATATCCACATTTTGACATAAATATTAGAGGTGGGCGATACTGGGAATTTTGGTATTGATCCGATACCAAGTATATACAGGCCCAGTATTGCCGATATCGATACTGATACCAATACTTTTTCATATTTAAGCTTCATAGATCCAAAACATCCAAAAGAACTAGGATGGAATTTCGCCAAACATTGTATGTGACAACAAAATACTTTATTTATCACAATCAACATTTTTGTTTAAAAAACATCACTCAACACAACTTAAAACAAAATCTCCTGAGTTAGAGGGCTGACTTGAGGAGAGCGCTGAGTGGGCGGGCCAGGCTGAGCCTACCTGCAAGGCTGTTGGCTAACACCGCTGAGCCACGTGATGGCGCAACAACAAAAGACCAGAGGGGGAAGGGTCCGCTGCTCCGTGTTGTGAGACACAGCGCAGCACTGCTCTTACAGAGAGTAAACTTTGATGAATCTGCGTGCGCAGCAGTCAGTGTGTGCGGGAGAGAAAAAAGCTTGAGTATTGATCTTTTTACACAAGGATCATTCAATATCAATACCAGCGTTGGTATCAATATTATTGATATTAGGATTGATCTGCCCACCTCTAATAAATATTCAGTTTCAAGTAAAATATGTTTCCTTTACACTGTGAGAAATGTTGATGAAAACTATTACAAAACAAATTGCCCTGTTCATCAACAAAGCAGTGAAGCAGAGTTGTTTTCACTGGTGTGTCTAAATGGCTGTAGACAAAACTTAAAAAAGGCTGGATGGATTTCCTTCAAAGTTGGTGTGAATATTACTTGAACATCTATCGAGAGATGAATAGATTTGGGAGTAGTTTGGTCAAACCGAAAATGCCAAGGAAAATAATTAATTTATTAGTAATTAATTAAAAGAATTTTTTAAATATCTTAACAACCAAGAAGCCTAGATGGTTAAAACCTGGTAGAAATGTTACTTGGATAGATATATATAGAAGTTGTTAGATTTCTGGGTGTTTGATTGCTGTGAATGACTTCATATTGAATTTGCACAGATATGATGAACCATACATAGTAGGTATATACACTCAACAAAAATATAAACGCAACACTTTTGGTTTTGCTCCCATTTTGTATGAGATGAACTCAAAGATCTAAAACTTTTTCCACATACACAATATCAACATTTCCCTCAAATATTGTTCACAAACCAGTCTAAATCTGTGATAGTGAGCACTTCTCCTTTGCTGAGATAATCCATCCCACCTCACAGGTGTGCCATATCAAGATGCTGATTAGACACCATGATTAGTGCACAGGTGTGCCTTAGACTGCCCACAATAAAAGGCCACTCTGAAAGGTGCAGTTTTATCACACAGCACAATGCCACAGATGTCGCAAGATTTGAGGGAGCGTGCAATTGGCATGCTGACAGCAGGAATGTCAACCAGAGCTGTTGCTCGTGTATTGAATGTTCATTTCTCTACCATAAGCCGTCTCCAAAGGCGTTTCAGAGAATTTGGCAGTACATCCAACCAGCCTCACAACCGCAGACCACGTGTAACCACACCAGCCCAGGACCTCCACATCCAGCATGTTCACCTCCGAGATCGTCTGAGACCAGCCACTCAGACAGCTGCTGAAACAATCGGTTTGCATAACCAAAGAATTTCTGCACAAACTGTCAGAAACCGTCTCAGGGAAGCTCATCTGCATGCTCGTCGTCCTCATCGGGGTCTCGACCTGACTCCAGTTCGTCGTCACAACTTCGCACAGCCACTGAAGAGGAGTGGACCAACATTCCACAGGCCACAATTGACAACCTGATCAACTCTATGCGAAGGAGATGTGTTGCAGTGCATGAGGCAAATGGTGGTCACACCAGATACTGACTGGTATTCCCCCCCCCCCAATAAAACAAAACTGCGCCTTTCAGAGTGGCCTTTTATTGTGGGCAGTCTAAGGCACACCTGTGCACTAATCATGGTGTCTAATCAGCATCTTGATATGGCACACCTGTGAGGTGGGATGGATTATCTCAGCAAAGGAGAAGTGCTCACTATCACAGATTTAGACTGGTTTGTGAACAATATTTGAGGGATATGGTGATATTGTGTATGTGGAAAAAGTTTTAGATCTTTGAGTTCATCTCATACAAAATGGGAGCAAAACCAAAAGTGTTGCGTTTATATTTTTGTTGAGTATATATATACACTTGCACAGTTTTATTGTGGTGTGTGGGGTATACAACAGCCCTGTGGTACCTTTTGTTTTTCATATATAAATCACATCCACAGAAGCAAATACACCAGCATTTTTCTGAGTATGGTCTGTGAAATCAAATAAAATGTATCTATTTCAGCTATTTCCATCAGAACAAGCATGAAAGAAATGAATACTGAATTCGTGGAGGATTTCCTTATTGCCTTTGCAGGTGAAGCCTTTCATTCTAACTACTGCCAAATCAAATGGCCACAAATAGTCTTTTTAAATGTCATTTCTGTGCATCATACCTGAAATAAATTTGATGAACTCTTCTTTTATATAAAACTGCATGATCCGTTCCTAATTCATGTTTTTATTGATAAAATTGTGTGTTCATATAATTTATGTACAAAAAATAATTTCATTCTTGCTGGTGGCCTGATGTAAACCACCTTAAACATCCGTTAAACTGAAAAATTACACTGAAAAATAGGATGCATTTGCAGCAATACTCCAGAAATAAAATTATTTTATTTTATTTGTCAAAGACCTCGTTCCGGAAGTCATATCTTACTTTCACTGCACACGCGTGTCAAACTTCCTGTCACGACGTCCAAAGGGATTTTCTTTTTTGTTTTGAATTTAGTTTGTACTGTGTTCCGCTGCTTTTTAAAAATAGTTTATTAGAATCGTTTTAAACAAGCTAAATATAAAATACTTGAGCCCAGCAGATGTTGCTATGTTTATTTTTTTTCCCTTTAAGGAAATATCGCGATAATAGGTGCTAATAAAATCTGACTCATCATCTCGCGTGCCTTCTTCTTCCTGTTTTACCCATCACGTAAGTACACCATGTATTTTTCCTCTCCGTGGCATCTGTTTGGCAATCTCATGCATCGCTTTGCAGAACACATTTATTACTCCCACACATTAATACTGAAACATGTTACTTCAAAACAATTCCAATATTGGTTAACAAAGTGAACCATATTTTCAGATAAATTCGTGATAAAGAGCTTTTGCGCCCATGCTCGTGTGGTGCGTGCTACGTCGGTATTATCCAAAGAAATGTGTCGATCATGAAGTGTGTCTTCTCGCAGCAAATGGCGGACGACGCCGGTGGTAGAGGAGGTTTTCGTGGTGGTTTTGGCGCTGGCGGCCGTGGTAGAGGCCGTGGACGCGGGAGAGGCCGCGGCAGAGGCCGCGGTGCCCGTGGCGGCAAGTCCGAAGACAAGGAGGTATGAGTCTATCCACAATCCCTGGTAAAAATTATGGAATCACCGGCCTCGGAGGATGTTCATTCAGTTGTTTAATTTTGTAGAAAAAAAGCAGATCACAGACATGACACAAAACTAAAGTCATTTCAAATGGCAACTTTCTGGCTTTAAGAAACACTATAAGAAATCAGGAAAAAAAATTGTGGCAGTCAGTAACGGTTACTTTTTTAGACCAAGCAGAGGGAAAAAAAAATATGGAATCACTCAATTCTGAGGAAAAAATTATGGAATCATGAAAAACACAAAAACGCTCCAACGCATCACTAGTCTTTTGTTGCACCACCTCTGGATTTTATAACAGCTTGCAGTCTCTGAGGCATGGACTTAATGCATGGGTTAAAGTTCTCCTTTCCGTCATTTGGAAAATTTAACCACACATACACGTGCGCACGTGATGTCATGTGTGTTTTGGGGCCGAAATATGATAGTCTCACTGTCAAAGCAACATCCCATTCTGCACTAATCAAAACAGCATCAATGTCAGCGTGGACTGCGGAGGAAGGGACTGTGTGAAATTTCACTCCTCGCTCTGTTTACTGCTTGCTATGAGCCACGGTCCTTCTCCTCTCTTTGTGGGAACATTGGCAGGCACTCCCCAATGTTTTTAAAAAAAAAAATTCTGGGGGAGATCCCCCAGACCCCCCATAATCAATACTGTGTTTTTACTTCACAGATTGAAGTGAGTTTTATTTGATTCTGGGGGAGCACCCCCAGACCCCCCAGAATCAAGACTACACCCCACCCCCACCACCTTTTTATTACCTTTATGTTCAGGTTTTGCATTCTTTTTATGCTTTGTCCTTCCTTAGAGGCTATTTAGAATTGATTTGTATGCTGTATAATGTGTTTATTGTATTTATTGAGGAAAAAACTGTGCCCCCACTACGCCACATTTTACGGAATTGCTGGCATTGATTTTTGCCTGGAAAAAATTTCAGTCAGATGAAAATTTATTGCTTTAACCCATGACTTAATGAGTGACAAACAGTACTCTTCATCAATCTGGCTACAACTTTCTCTGATTGCTGTTGCCAGATCAGCTTTGCAGGTTGGAGCCTTGTCATGGACCATTTTCTTCAACTTCCACCAAAGATTTTCAGTTGGATTAAGAGCCGGACTATTTGCAGGCCATGACATTGACCCTATGTGTCTTTTTGCAAGGAATGTTTTCACAGTTTTTGCTCTATGGCAAGATGCATTATCATCTTGAAAAATGATTTCATCATCCCCAAACATCTTTTCAATTGATGGGATAAGAGAAGTGTCCAAAATATCAACGTAAACTTGTGCTTCTTTTTTTTCTTTTCAATATTTATTTCATTCATTTAAAAGAAAAGCAGAAATGAATATATTACAAGACATTGAATGAAAAGGAGCAGAGGGAAGAACAAGTCTTATATTTTCTGCCCCTTTTTACAATACAATCTTTCAAAAAAAACTAAACTTGTGCATTTATTGATGATGTAATGACAGCCATCTCCCCAGTGTCTTTACCTGACATGCAGCCCCATATCATCAATGACTGTGGAAATTTACATGTTCTCTTCAGGCAGTCATCTTTATAAATCTCATTGGAACGGCACCAAACAAAAGTTCCAGCATCATCACTTTGCCCAATGCAGATTTGAGATTCATCACTGAATATGACTTTCATCCAGTCATCCACAGTCCACGATTGCTTTTCCTTAGCCCATTGTAACCTTGTGTTTTTCTGTTTAGGTGTTAATGATGGCTTTCATTTAGCTTTTCTGTATGTAAATCCCATTTCCTTTAGGCGGTTTCTTACAGTTCGGTCACAGACGTTGACTCCAGTTTCCTCCCATTCGTTCCTCATTTGTTTTATTGTGCATTTTCGATTTTTGAGACATATTGCTTTAAGTTTTCTGTCTTGACGCTTTGATGTCTTCCTTGGTCTACCAGTATGTTTGCCTTTAACAACCTTCCCATGTTGTTTGTATTTGGTCCAGAGTTTAGACACAGCTGACTGTGAACAACCATCATCTTTTGCAACATTGCGTGATGATTTACCTTCTTTTAAGAGTTTGATAATCCTCTCCTTTGTTTCAATTGACATTTCTCGTGTTGGAGCCATGATTCATGTCAGTCCACTTGGTGCAACAGCTCTCCAAGGTGTGATCACTCCTTTTTAGATGCAGACTAACGAGCAGATCTGATTTGATGCAGGTGTTAGTTTTGGGGATGAAAATTTACAGGGTGATTCCATAATTTATTCCTCAGAATTGAGTGAGTCCATATTTTTTTTTTCCCTCTGCTTGGTCTAAAAAAGTAACCCTTACTGACTGCCACAATTATTTTTCCTGATTTCTCATAGTGTTTCTTAAAGCCAGAAAGTTGCCATTTGAAATGACTTTAGTTTTGTGTCATGTCTGTGATCTGCTTTTTTTCTACAAAATTAAACAACTGAATGAACATCCTCCGAGGCCGGTGATTCCATAGTTATGGCCAGGGGTTGTATAAACATCGACGGCGTCGATCAGTCTAAAGTCTAATGAGGTGTGTGTGTGTGTGTGTGTGCGCGCGCGTGCGTGTGTAGTGGGTGCCGGTCACCAAGCTGGGCCGTCTGGTTAAGGACATGAAGATCAAGTCCCTGGAGGAGATTTATCTCTATTCTCTGCCTATCAAGGTAAGAATGTCTTTGATAACAGGGATGAACTGTGATGCAGCACTGAAAAGACTTCAGATTCGACTGGCAAAAAAAAAAAAAAAAACTACTACGATTTATTTTTTAGAAAGGCTAGTAAATAAAAATGTCAAATTTTAGTAGGGCTGAAATGATTAGTCGAGTAACTTGGATAATTCAATTACAAAAAATGTTTGAGGTATTTCTGTGCCTTGAAGCTTTGTTTAATGTTGTAGTACATATTTTTATTTCTTTATTTAAATTTTTTATGTTGAACTGTTCTATGTGATGCGCCTTGAGGAGGCTTTTTTTGTGATTTGGCACTTTATAAGCCGATTGAATTGAAATTGAACAACATTTTATTGAGTCTTAAACTAAATAAATATGAAATTGGTCACTGGATCCTTAAGCTTTGGACATAATAAACTCTACATGGTGGATCCTTGATCTCTGGTCATAAATAGAAATAAACAAAATCTGTAGTTATTGTCAAAAGCATTTCCTTTCAGACATTATTGGCATGAATGTCTTTCCATACATGTGAGCTGAGCTGTTGCAGCTGGCTGCGCTGAAGGTCAGGATGTAATTTATACAGAATGCAAGATGTCTCATTTTGGGGAGGGGGGGGGAGTTTTAGTCAATTGTAGTTTCTGTATTACGTTTGTAAGCGGTGTCATTTTATTTAAAGCAGCAATTCGTTTTGAATTTACTAATTCCGACCAGATCAAAGCATTGCTTAACTGGTTCACACTTCAAAGTGGAGTCACGCTGCAGAAACGGTTGATTACAGAGCCGCTGCAGGGTCTGTAATCAGCGTAAAGAAATAATAATTTTCCCGACAAACACCCTCAAAAACAATGGCTTCTCTGAAGGGCTGATAAGGGATTCGTTAAGCAAAAAGGCTGTTATTGGTGGATCGAATCATTTCTTAACAATGCTCGAAAAGAACCGGTTCTCGATACCCAACCCTATTCTTCCCCCAAGATTTTCCAGGAGCGCATGCCCTCTGACCCTTCAAAATTTGCCACACACGCCACAACCTTATTTCAATTTGCCACTTATTACATAATTTGTGTAAGTAAGTCCCTTCGGCTGCTCCCTTGTTTGCACTTGCGGTCGCCACAGCAAATCCAAGGTGGATCTGCATGTTGAATTGGCACAAGTTTTACGCCGGATGCCCTTCCTGACGCAACTCCACATTACATGGAGAAATGTGGCAGGAGTGGGATTTGAACCCGGAACTTTCTGAACTGAAACCAAGCGCATTAACCACTTGGCCACCACCCCTGCTCTTATTACATAATTTGTGAAACAGTTAAACAGTTTTGCACAAACCATTTATGGCCAATGCCCTTCCTGATGCAACTCCACATTACATAGAAAGTGGGCAGGGGTGGCCCTGAACTGGGAACCTGCTTTGGATACAAGCACACTAATTTCTTGGCCACCACCCCTACCCTCTAATATTGCTTGTGTGTCTTAATTAGTGAGTGGGGACTAAAGCACATGTTTACCTGTAACATTGGCCTAATATGTTGCTTGTAAGTCTGGTATACAGATTAGCTTTTTATTTTTCTCACTGCTACTTCCCAGGAGTCTGAGATTATAGACTTCTTCTTGGGTTCTGGTCTCAAAGATGAGGTGTTGAAGATCATGCCTGTCCAGAAGCAGACTAGGGCTGGACAGCGTACCAGGTTCAAGGTGAGACTGTCAGATCTGAAAAATCTGTGTACAGTCCTGATGGTTCACACATAATGTGTTGGCATCTGGTTTGTTTGTAGGCCTTTGTTGCCATTGGTGATTACAATGGGCATGTGGGCTTGGGAGTGAAGTGCTCCAAGGAGGTGGCTACAGCCATCCGTGGGGCCATCATCTTAGCCAAGCTGTCCATCGTCCCTGTCAGGAGAGGTTACTGGGGTAACAAGATCGGCAAGCCTCACACGGTGCCCTGCAAGGTCACGGGTCGTTGTGGTTCTGTCCTGGTGCGTCTCATCCCAGCCCCTCGTGGTACTGGCATTGTGTCTGCCCCTGTGCCTAAAAAGCTGCTCATGATGGCTGGTATTGATGACTGCTACACTTCTGCCAGGGGCTGCACTGCCACGCTTGGCAACTTTGGTACGATTTTGCTGCCGATTGGCTAAGTCTGAATGCAGGTTCTGGATTCTCCTAGCTCTGTTCAGCTTCACCTCTCCAGTGGTGTAGTTGTTGTTAATCAGGAGAGAAAGAAATGGGTAATGTAATGCACAGCAGAGAGACTTTTGTCACGTCTCCTCTGTTCCCTTTATTTGCTCAACATTTAAAAATCACAACAAAATGACTTAATCTGTTTACGTGTGAAATTGACTAGCGGCCACACCTATAAATTTGTGGTGACTGTCAGCCCCACACTGACAGAATTTGACTGGCTCTCAGCTTCACCTGTTAAGATGTATAAAGTACATTTCTAGTTTCTATGTGGACTTTGTGATAACATTGCATGTCGACATTTAGCTGCTTGTTTGTCCCTCTGCAGCCAAGGCTACCTTTGATGCCATCTCAAAGACTTACAGCTACCTGACCCCAGATTTGTGGAAGGAGACTGTCTTCACAAAGTCTCCCTACCAGGTCAGTACATGAAGTGTTGTTACTTTCCAAGGTTCTGGTTATACAATTCACCCCCCCTCCCCCTTTGATTTCAGGAGTTCACTGACCATCTGGCCAAGACTCACACCAGGGTGTCTGTGCAAAGGGGCCAACCAGTCCAGCCCCCTACTGCCTAAACTTTTGTACATGTTGAATAAACATTCTGAACCATCTCTCGTCTTCTCCATTTCATAAAGCCTAATCACATATCGGGCCCAAAAATTTTAAAAAGAAATGCACAAAAGGGCAGGATGAAAATTTAGTGCCATGTATAAATTACTTTGAGGTAAGTTTGGCAATTTGCTGACAAGCTCGATGCTGATTTAAGGGATTTTTAATTTTTTTTTCTCTCTCCCCTGTTTGTCATGAGGCGGCATTTAAAGAATTCTAAATAGTCCAGCGGATATGTAGAAGAATCGTTTGCTTCCGGATAGAAGCATGAAATTTGGCACAAATGTAGCTAATTATGTCCTCTTTCATATAAAAGCAAGACCCACCTCAGATCTTGCATGGTTCTTGCGTTATTCAAGATGGCGTCCAAGATGGCCACCAAAAATCTGTTTTTGGCAAATAACTCCAAACTGACTAGTTAGAGCAAAATATTGTATTACCATTGTATAGAAATATGGCTATTCTGCACATTTTGAGCCTAATTACAAGCTTGTAGCATGAATAGTTTTAAAGATACAATTTTTTTTAATCAATTAACAGTAGCAGATCTTTGTATATTCAATGTAACACTAATAGCTGGGTGATTTTGTATACAAACTTTATTAAAAATTATACCTGTAAACAGAAACACAATCACACATTTCCATATTATACAAAGTATTTTTTTCAAGTTTGTGACAATGTTCAGACATTTGATCAATTAATAGTGTCAACTTACATTGGAAAGCAGGCAAAAGATATCAAACGTATTGATATTGTTTGGGACAGATATCTAGAAAACAGCCTCAAGGAATCCACCAGCACTTGCAGAGGAGTAGGTATTCGAAGAAAAGTACCAGAAACTGCAATTCCAAGTAATTGGCAAACCTTCCTACGCTGCTCAGAAAACAACGTGGAACTCTTTCAGTTCCTAAGTCGAGCAGTTCTTTCACTAGATGTGAAAGACACTTATCTCCACACTGAATTAAGCTGTGACTAATTGTTCAGTTGATACTAGTCTATCAATCCAGCAAACCATGAGGAAGCTGATACAAGAATGTTTTTGCATGGTGCTGCACAGGACTTCAATCGAATTTTGATAAGGACAGTGGATACAGATGTTCTTGCTGTTGCATATGTGAACCAACTCAACATTAACCTCTGGCTTGCATATGGTGTTGGAAAGTCTCTGACATAGTCTAGCAAGTGCCCTTGGACCAAAGAAGCAAGGCGTTACCTTTCTTCCATGCATTCAGTGGTTCAGACACCACCACCTCTTTTGCTGGGAAAGGCAAGAAGTCTGCCTTTGATGCCTGGAATGTTGTGCCAGAGTTGACTACAGTCTTGGAGAGGCTAAGTTCAAGGCAGGACACCGTTACACCTGAAGATGAAGCTGCCCTAGAGAGGTTTACAGTGGTGATGTACAGTCGCACATGTCCTCTGTCAGATGTTGATAAAGCTCGTCAAACACTTTTTGCCCAAGGCAGACTCAGTGGAGAGCATTCCACCAACCAAGGCAGCCCTTAGAGAGCACATTAAACGAGCTGCATTTCAGGCTGGACATATCTGGGGACAAGCTCTGAAATTCCAGCAAGATATTCCAGATGTCACTGATTGGGGTTGGGAGGTGTCAGGGCAGATTTACTCCCCAAGTGGAGTGCTCTGCCAGAAGCATCAAGTGTGCCAAGAGTTCATTAACTGCAGTTGTAAGAAAGCTTGCAGAGGCTTGTGCAAATGTTTCAAGGCAAATTTGAATTGCACCTCTTTGTCATTGTGGTGGTGCATGTCATCAACTAATGTAGTGTAGTTGCGATGATTTGTATTTCGTAATTGTCATTTCAAGGTGTTCGTTAATATCTTCCTTTTTGTCAAGCTTAAAATAGGAGTTTGAGTTATATGGTTTAGCTTGTTCATTTAACTTTGATCTGAAAATTGTCTGGATTAGACATGACTTTGCATTTTATGTTGTAGGACAATAAATGCTTGTACATTTGTATGGTTATAGATTAAGCCCTTAAGATTTCTTGGAATCCTTTAAACTTTGCAATGGTGTATCTTAGGAACTGTGCATCATACAGACATGTAACTATGCTTAAAATGTGCAGAATAGCCATATTTCTATTCACTAGTAATACAATATTTTGCTCTAACTAGTCATAGTTTTGAGTCATTTGCAAAAAAGTGATTTTTGGCAGCCATCTTGGACGCCATCTTGAATAACACAAGAACCATGCAAGATCTGAGGCGGGTCTTGCTTTTATATGAAAGAGGACATAGATAGCTACATTTGTGCCAAATTTCATGCTTCTATCCGGAAGTGAACGATTCTATCGAAAATTGACGCATATCCGCTGGACTAAAAGGTGCGCTGATACCTGAGCGACTTTGATGCATGCACTGTCGTGCAGGAGAGTAAATTCATCTTTAACGGGTGTAGACTAGTGTGACATTCGCGAACGAGCCGATTCTTTTGAACGGCTCTTTAATATGAACGAAGGGAGCCGAGTCGCGGCTGCGAGGGAGCCATTTTTTTTTTTTCCATGCGTGTTTGATTCACACAGCTCCCAGGAACATCCAGTTGCAGTTGCGGCTGTGGCCCCCCGCATAGAAAGCGAGCAGCTACGGGGGGAGGGGCACAGGCAGCATATGCCTTCACATGAGTATTCCTGCAGTGGGGAGGGGGGTTCTTGTGGCGCGAAAATATTGTACCACCTAGTGGAATATTTTATTCATATGTGACAACAGGCGTTAAGGGGTTAATGGCAGGTTTCTATTCCCTGTTCTCTTCTCGTTTGGAATGAGATTTCAGTCAGTCAACACCAGTCTTTTGCCTGACCGTGCTGTTCTCCCCAAGGATTCATGTCAATGTCCACTGCTGGCAGAACAGGTAGGGTGACACAGAATAGGGGAGCAAATTTGAAAAGTGACATTGAGATGGCTCATTTCTCTCTCTCTCTCTCTATATATATATATCTATATCTATCTATCTATATATATATATCTGGGTGATTCTTAGACTACGGGCACTTATGTCCTTTGATCATATTGTATGAAAAACAGAAAAAGGGAAATTTCACACTTTTATAGTTACCTTTACAATGAAAGTGTGTTAAGAAATTTGTTCTAGTAGTCTATGATGACTTTTTCACCTTTTTTCAGCATCATATGCAAATATTGCCGTTTTGTGCTTGTCCCACACCCAGACTTTTGATCTTCAATGATAAAAATGAATGGTAAAGAAACGTTTTTTTCTAATGTTTTAAAATATCTCTGAATAAAATATCAGTAAAATAATCAAAACATAATTGGGGTATTCAATGTCATACAACTGTTAGATTTTTTTTAAACAAAATGTAGTTGTCCCACACTATTGCCGTAATTTCCACCACAACACTAATGTCCCTTTAAACAGTTTGTATGAAAGATTGTTTGGGTAGTTTCAATGGAGATAAACAGTGACATCAGAGCACATGTATATAGCGCCAAATCACAACAAACAGTTGCCCCAAGGCGCTTTATATTGTAAGGCAATGGTGTGGTGGAAATTACATTTACAAGGCCAATAGTGCCCGTAGTTAAAGAATCACCCATCTATATCTATCTATATCTCTCTCTATATATATATTTAGGCTTAATTATGAGTTTGTCACAAATGGCGCTAGGAATTTCTAACCAGAATGCATTGTAATGGTAAAGTGCGCATGCACGCTGCAGCATGCACCACCGCGAATGCGCACATGGTGGAAATTGATAATTAAGCCTAAAATACTAAAAAAAAAAAAAAAGCCATATGAGCCAGTTTTTTGAACGGCTCTTTGAAAGGAACGAGCCATAAAGATCTGGATCCCCCCAAAGAGCCATAAATCCCATCTCTAGTGTAGACTGAACGTGAGAGGGGCACTGACCGGCACATGCAACTGCGCAAAGAATTTTGAAATGTTCAAAAAAATCTTTCGCGCATAAATGTCATGCAATGACGTGCAAACTGCTCGCCAACACTACGTGCAGCTCGTTGAGTAAACTGGAGAGCGAGTGGTTGCATCAGCACAGCTCATCTGAATGATTATAACAGGATGTTAAATTGATCAAATATGCTTTTACAGCTGCACATCGGAAGGAGAAAGATGCAACTGTTTTACCAAGCCATGACAATGTAAACATGACAGATTGCTTCAAAGGCTTTCTTCAGCTCATTCTGCGTGCATGAGCGGCTCCAGCTGGAGCAGTCCTGATTCAGGAAGCGATTAGAGCAGTTTTCAGCGGCAAACTTGCAAAGAAAACTTAATCCGGGACAAAATCGATTTATATAATGTCCAGCGCAGAACACGTGGCAGCCAGTGGAACAAAGCACAGCATCGTTGTGCTAGTGGCAGAGCACCTTAAGTTATGGTCAAAAGACCAAAACCAGATCTGTCACACCAAACTTCAAGTATTTTTTTTTTAGCACAAGTTGTATTTATGAGCTATTTAATTTGGGATAATTGCACTGTAGTTTTCATGGAAAAATTTGTGGAAAAGTACTAAAAGAAAAATGATTTCAGTGTAGACAGGGGACACCCCAAATTAGTTAAACCTGTGACTTGTACTCCAGAAAATACAGTAAATGCTATAGTAAGACAACTTAACTCAAACTTTATTTTACAGTTACACAGTACAGTGTTGAACATGAAAGCCATGTTTCTTTATGACTCCTTTTGAGCTCTAGCAGCAATCATCCTTTCTTTCTGCTTCATTAGACATTTCTTTGAGTCTGCGTAACCTCCCAGGTCTCCATCTACAAGAGCAACAGAACATTCAATGCATTAAACAAGGCTGGATACAAGATATAAAACAATGTTCAAAAATGGCTTTTTAGAATATACACACACCCCTCATAGTGAGCCCCCATGTCTGTTCCATGTCCTGTGTGCACTCTGCCAGAGGGAGGAGGAGGGGGGCACTGGGTTGAAGGCATTTTTGTATTACTTATTTTAGCAACTAAAATGCTAAAATCAGCATTACTTTGGTCTTACTATAATGCTGGATTAAGTTTATTTGAGCCATATAAATAAAGTTAACTTTTCTGCATAACTAAAGTGGTTTAGAAGTGATGCCTTTTTTTTAATGTAGCGACTAAGCTCAGCATTATTGGGTCTGGAGTTCTCGCTTTGAAATCAGGTGAGTCTGGATAAAGGAAGCCAGCTCTTGTGGTTAGTAATTTTAACAAATAAATGGAAGTTGTGATATCAGTCTGTGAGCAGGACTTGAGCCCTTTTTTTTAACACTGTGATGAGAGTTTGAGGGGAGAACAAGGAACTAACTGCCTGCAGCCAGACAGTTTTTTTTTCTCTCTTTTAATTGTTCACATGTGCGCGTGTGAACAAATCGTCCGTGAGTGGACTGGAGATGTTCGGACTTTTTCGGCACATTCCACTGTTACAGGAGTTTTTGTCATGGAAAGAGGAGCGGAGGAATTGGCCACGGAGCCGCTAATGGCGCGGGACAAAAGCACCTCCGTGTTGGTCTCACAGGACATGTTGTAACATGCCCAGCTCTTGCACCATTCGGAAGATTCAGACGGCTTTCGGTGGCTTTTCAGTCGTGTCACTATCCGAGAAATTGTGGATGAGCTGGACATGCCACAACATGTCCTGTGAGGCTTCATCACGGCGTTGCTTTTTGTTCTCCGCCATTAGCGGCTCCGTCCCGACGTGCAAATTCCTCCACACGTCTTTTCATGACAAAAACTCCTGTAACAATGGAATGTGCCGAAAAAGTGCTATGTCCACATCTTCTGCCATTTCTCTGGTAGTCAGACGATGTCCCAGATCAACAGCGTTCACTTTGGAAATTATCTGGTCGTTTCAGCCTGTCGATCGCCGCTCGGAGTGTGGCGCGTCCTCCGCCATTGTGCGCCGTCTTTAAACCAGTTGTAACACTCCTTAATCTGTGTGATCCCCATAGAATCGTCCCTGAAAGCTGTCTGAATCTTCCGATTGGTTTCCACCTGATGTCTCTCACAGTTTCTGGAAAAATTTGATGCAGCAAAGCTCCAAATCGTTCAGACATTTTCCTCACAATGAAAATCCGACGAGGGGGGTGGACCACTGCTCACTCAAAGCGTGCTCACAGGCGAATGACGCAACCGACAGGTGTGAAAAAACTCACGCATGCGCACGAAGATTCAAGCTTGGCTGATGCAAGCGCACATGATTCAAATCCATATAGTTTTTGCAAAAAATAAAAAGGTCAGATAGTTTTTTAACAGACCTCGTAAACTACGTTTTTTTACACCACTTTTTAAGACTATTGTGGTGTATGTTTGACACATTTAACGGCGTCATCTTTAATTACTGCGAAAACACCGCAATGGATCAAAACAGACAAACTTCATAAGCATTTTGAACGGAAGCCTGTTAACGATGATGAAACAGTTTGTGAACAAAATGCTGCTTGTTGGCTGTAAGATGGTGTTAGTTTGACACAGTTCCCTGGGTGTGATGAGCTAAACAGAACCGCTTTAGATCACAGCCCCTCCGTGGGGTGCGAACCCCCCACAGCCGACGAGAAAATATCCGCTTTTTTTCTCCCCACTGTGCTGAAACTGGAAGTGAGCTTACATGCACGCTCACTGGTCGGTTGTGGTTGGGTGTATATGCTTGTGAATTTACTTGATTGACCCAACGGTTGGGCGTATAGCCACTCCGTTTCAAAAAAGCTAGGACAGGGGCAACAAAAGACTAGGAAAGTTGATGAATGCTCAAAGAACACCTGTTTGGAACATTCCACAGGTGAACAGGTTATTTGGAAACAGGTGAGTGTCATGACTGGGTATAAAAGGAGCATCCCCAAAAGGCTCAGCTGTTCACAAGCAAAGACGGGGCGAGGATCACCACTTTGTGAACAATTGTGTGAAATGACACTCCAAAAGCTTAAAACAAAGTTTCTCAATGTTCAATTGCAAGGAATTTAGGGATTCCATCATCTACAGTCCATAATATAATCAGAAGATTCAGAAAATCTGGAGAACTTTCTACACATAAGCGGCAACGCCGAAAACCAACACTTAATGCCCGTGACCTTCAATCCCTCAGGCGGCACTGCATTAAAAGCCAACATTGTGTAAAGGAACTTACTGCATGGGCTCAGGAACACTTCAGAAAACCATTGTCAGTTAACACAGTTCGTTGCCACATCTACAGGTGCAAGTTAAAACTCTACCATACAAAGTGAAAGCCATACATCAGCAACATCCAGAAATGCCACCGCCTTCTCTGGGCCTGAGCTCATTTGAAATGGAGAGATGCAAAGTGGAAAAGTGTGCTGTGGTCTGATGAGTCCACATTTCAAATTGTTTTTTGGAAATCATGGACGTCGTGTCCTCCGGGCAAAAAAGGAAAAAGACCATCCAGATTATTACCAGTGCAAAGATCAAAAGCCAGCATCTGTGATGGTATGGGGGTGTGTTAGTGCCCATGGCATGGGCAACTTACACATCTGTGATGGCACCATCAATGCTGAAAGGTACATCCATGTTTTGGAGCAACACATGTTGCCATCCAAGCAACGTCTTTTTCAGGGACATCCCTGCTTATTTCAGCAAGACAATGCCAAGCCTCATTCTGCATGTGTTACAACAGCGTGGCTTCGTAGTAAAAGAGTGCGGGCACTCGACTGGCCTGCCTGCAGTCCAGACCTGTCGCCCATTGAAAATATGTGGCGCATTATGAAGCGCAAAATATGACAACAGAGACTGGATGAGTGAGAGACTGTTGAACAACTTAAGTCGTACATCAAGCAAGAATGGGAAAGAACGCTTCAACAATTAGTGTCTTCAGTTCCCAAATGCTTAGTGAGTGTTGTTAGAAGGAAAGGTGATGTAACACAGTGGTAAACATACCACTGTCCCAGCTTTTTTGAAATGTCTTGCAGGCATCCATTTCAAAATGAGGAAGTATTTGCACAAAAGCAATAAAGTTTATCAGTTTGAACATTAAATATCTTGTCTCTGTGGTGTATTCAGCTGAATATAGGTTGAACAGGATTTCTAAATCGTATTCTGTTTTTATTTACATTTTACACAACGTCCCAACTTCATTGGAATTGGGTTGTACATGAATGCAGTACTTACAGCGCATGTGAAAGTTCTTGACGACCTCTTCATATTGCTTTACTTCTTTGGCACAGTTCTGCTCATAGCTGTTTCCTTCTCTCTGGTAGCAGGCCCCCATACGTTCCTTGATCACCTTCACAATCTCCTGGTCCACTTTACTGAAGAATGAAGACCATGAGATGGCATGATATTTATACTGTAGTTTGCTCAAGGACACTTCGAGCTAACGTTATCTGTAACAAGATCAGCCACTAATCAGGAGATACTACCTTTGTTTCCTCTTAATACCTGACAAATGTGCATGCTTTAGTCTTAAAAATGCTTAAACAGCACGAATCATGATGGGGGAATTAATGTTGAATGGATCACTACCTTGATTCCCTACATTGGTTCCAGGTGGAACAATTTAATATCATTAGTGAGTAATCTGCAATAACTAATCTTATTGGTTTATTGCCAAACAAAATGAAAGGTTCCCCCAACCAACACTGGCAGAGAGGAAGATGCTGGTAAGGATGTCTGCAATCATTAAGAAACCCTCCTGCCAATTTGACGGATTTCTGCAAGGGCAGAGGAGTTGACTGAGCAGCAGGTTGCTCCTGCAGTGCTGCAGGAAAGAACGCTTCCACTGGTCTTTTCAGGAATGGGAAATATCCAATGGAATCATGGATTTATTACTGTGCTTTAATGGTGCAATTGGTCAGTTGACCTGTTAGCTGTACCGGCCGTCCCAGAGACTTCAGAATGCATAGGTGCTGAAGATTATCCCAAGACATAAGTGTGAATTTGTGTCACAGTGACGATTTTAAACCGATGACTGCCTAAATATTGATGCAATTGTGGTCAAATCACAGTCTGAGTAGAAGAAATGCAGCGTGTTTTAAAAAAAAAAGAAAAAAAAAAAAAGACTTGTAGTAAGACTGGAGTTCCCATCACAGCCTCGTGTTCCACAACACAACACTAAATACAACCACACAAAGAATCTCTGTTAATGTTAAGAGTTGAGGACAAAGTGTCTGTTGTCTCTTCCCTGTTCAGATGGGAGCCCAATGAACAGAGTGTCACACTCGAAGCACGTGTGCAGCCAAGCTGGCTTAAAGTCCACTGCTCCAGAAAATAACCAGTATGCCTGTTTCCAAGCATCTATTCTTCAGGATCTGTGGATAGGATGAGTGTATTTATTCAGAAAGGGTTATAAATAAAATTACTTCTCACCTTCTCACCACACAATGTAGACGGCCTCATCTCTTGTAATAACAATAAAAATGTTATAAACGCAGATCCGTTTTGCTCCTTTTCTCTTTTTTGTACTTTTCATGTTTTTGACAAAGGCAATTTTTCTTTATTCACTGATACTGTTCATATTGCAATTTAATACAACAATCAAATATTTTTAAATATTCTGTAAAACATTGGACACCTTGTTTTCATTCAGGACCACAGACAAAAGTTTGATATTTTCATTATAGAAAATAGAAGGCAAAGTAATTTTTCCTTTTTTTAGCTGATCCAAAAAATGAAATGATCAGTGGCTGAAAAACCATATCCGATCAATCTGTGGTCTCTGAGATCAATGGAGATCCACTGACATCTGAAACTCACAAATATTAGGGGGTTTAATCACCAGTCTCTGCCAATAGATCACAATTTCTGAAGCCAAAATACTCAATTCGAGTGCTGTTTGCTCATCCAAAGGGTCTTTTCCACAGTTAATATTTGTTTTGAGAAAAGAAAGAACCAAACTGGCCAAACAAGACATCAACTTAAATTACAGATAGCTGAACATAAAACAGCAATCCATACTCAGAATCTAACCTATGCCATGGCAAGGCACTATAAACAGGCCGGTCATGGCTCCCCAGTATCCTTAAAATTTTGGGGGATTGAGAGAATAACAGCTCCACCCAGAGGTGGTGATATCAATAAAAAACTCTTATGTAGAGAAGCATTTTGGATTTACACTTTGGGCACCTTGGAACGTTTTGGTCTGAATGAAGATCTAAAACTGACTTGCTTTCTTTAATATCTGTTTTTTAGTTTGGTTTTAGTTCTGTGTGTTTTGGGACAGTGTGTTTCTAATTATGAACTGATTACCAATTGAGTGAGTGTTGTGTCTGACGGATGGTCATGCCCCTTTGAAAGCATTAGGACACCTGCTTCTTATTAGTATTTAAGCTGTACCATCTTTGTCTTTGCAGGACTCTGAGGAAGATGTGACTCTCACATCGAAACGTTAGTCCTGCTGTATATTTTTGTTTTCAGCACCTTATTAAACTTTCCGGCACGTATTTCTGTGTTGCACCAGTCATTTTTCTTAAAAAAAAAAAAACCTCGGTGACACATATGGCATTCACTTCAATGCTAAAGCTATTTATTGAATATGGGTGAAAATATGATTAGGATTTAGTACGACATTGCAAACAACACAGGGAATAAAACTTTCAGAAATTGTACAGATGGAGTATTTTACATATTAAGCGTAGTACATATACTTGATAAAGCAAGAAAAATAGAGGCCCAGTGAGGAAAAAAATACTTGCATTTTGTGAATACGACTACAGACGCATTGCTAAATAAATAATCAGCTCATTTGTATTGATGGACCACCTCACTGGCTTCCATTTGTCAAAGTTTGTGAAGGACTTACGAATGGGCATCTTTATTATTGGTACAGTATCCATCCATTTTCTATACCCGCTTAGTCCAATCAAGGCTCAGGAGGGGGCAGGCTGGAACCTATCCCAGCAGTTATAGGGAGTGACATGGGGTACACCCTGAACAGGATGCCAGTCTGATGCAGGGCCATTGGTACAGTATCTCAGAATATTATTTCATAGCCTGCAATTCTAAGATGGATGATGACTATACGACTATTTCTCTATTCAAATTCTGAACATTATTGTAGAAACATGACTTGCTATAATCCTTTTAATTGCTGAAGGTACCCTGACACTTGCACGACTTTGATGCACGCACATCGTTGTGACGATCCCATCCGCTGTGCTCCCAGCTGGACGCCGTGCTTTGTTCTACTGGCTGCCATGCGCTGTGCACTGCGTATAGAAAATACTTATTTCATAGTGGATTAATCATTTTCTCTGCAAGTTGGCTGCTGAAAACGGCTCTAATTGCTTCCTGAATCACAGAGGACTGCTCCAGCAGCGGCCATTCGCATGCACGCTGAATGAGCTGAAGAAAGCATTTGGAGCCACCTGAAAAAGTAACTATTTGTCATGTTTTTTTAATTATTTGTCAAGTATGTTTACGAGAGATTTAACATATTGTTATAATCCTTCAGACAAGCTGCGCTCTGATGCAGTGCACTGACGCAACCACTTGCTCTGTTAGCTTCTTTACTCCACTTGACAAGCTGCACATAATGTTGGCGAGCAGATCGCACCACATTGCACGACATTTATGTGTGAAAGTTTTTTGAACATTTCAAAATTCTCTGTGCAACTGCACGTGCCGGCATCCCTCACGTTCAGTCTACACCCATTAAAGACAGGTTTACTCTACGACACAGGTCATGCAAGTGCATGAATCAAAGTCGTGCAAGTGTATTCACACCTTTAAGTCAAGCTTTACAATTTGTCAAACTCTGTTTTTCTATTAGCACAACTGAATATTGAAGAATCTTAAGCACAACTCAGATACTTTTACTGCTGTGCACATAACAGACCTACCGCTGGGGACAGATATTTACTGGAATGTCACAACATGTGTAACTTTGCTCATAAATACTCAAACTGCTGTTTTTCACAAAATTTTCTAAAATCTTATGAAAGTCTCTGCACAATTCCTTCAATTTAATGTTCTAAAATGTAGGAGAATGAATTTCAGAGCATCCAGAAGCCTCCATCTACTGGGACCTGTCTTCTTCCTTATTGAATCACATCCCTGCTTTTCTTCCTGCAGCCATCAGCCTACAATTGTGGACTTTAAATGCTTTTATCCATTATACTGTACTGTCTCTGTGCTTATACTTGACTATTCTCTGTGTATTTTATGTATTCTACTTCATTTATTTCATTTTTATTCTTATTGTATTTTACTACTTTTCAAGATGTTACTTACTCTTATGTGTGTTTTGTACTTTGTTTTTAATTTTGCCTGTCAGTTGCTGGAACACCTAAACTTCCCTTTGAGGATTAACAGTGTTATCTTTAACTGGGCTGATACTGATCTGTTTTGTAGCCTTATTTATTTTCAAAACTACAGTTGTTTGAAATAAAATCAAAATGAATTAAAAGTTTCAGAATGGGATCACTGTTATGAAGCTGCAGCTTTACCTTATGAGAAAATTACAAGAGGCATTGATCAGTATTTTCTGACACCATTTGCATAAGCTGAGCTGCCTGATCTACTGCCACTGCAACTTCGACAAGAGTCAGAACATGAATGAATTTACAGAATAGTTAAATCATGAGTTAAAATATCACAATAAAGCAGTCACTTGTCTGCCTCTACATCTCTGTTTAACCAGCTACTTACTAGTCTCTCCGCCATTGCATCTCAGCTTCATAGTAGCAGACAAAATCTCCCTCCACGCAGTCTGTCAAGTAGTTAACACGACGGAACTTCTGGTGGTAGTAGACGAGCTTGTTGTTAGCCCGGAAGCTGTCAATAGTATCTGGATGAGTAAAGAAAAACAGCTCAGAGTAGATCTAAAGCCATGACTCAATTAGTTCATACACAGAAAACGTAATTTTAAAAGGCACAAATAAAGCAATGTGTCCCGTTGCCACTGCACAAGCACTGAACATAAAACAATCAAAATATGAAGAAATTTTTTGTAAGTGCGTGGGTGACAACTTTGTGACTTTGTGAAAGAATCATAGTCATTAACGTCTGCTTCTCATTTCCAGGGACCATATGTAAGGTGTTCCTGCAGTTAAAACAACCAGTTTCTCACTCCTGTTGAAAATAAACCAACTGGCAAGGTTGTGCAAACCTTGAAAATGTATTCATAAACATTTAACATGACAGCTGCTTTAAAGGCTGAAACACTAATTCAAAGTTTCAAAACTGTCCTCTCATGACGACAGTACAGACTTATGTTTAGTAAAAACACTAATGCATACATAGGTGATTACTGGATAATGGTCCTACTGGTCCTTTTGGTAGGTTTCCAAAGGTTTATGATTGAGACCGACTTTATTGTTATGGTTTAGCTAGATCAGCTCAATGCTTGTCAAAGTGTCATTCAAAAACTGGAATACTGGGGGCTGATAGATACATTTTCTGGAAAGCTGTTCCATGGATTTATTTTCTTTTAGTGTTTTTTTCCCCCTCCATCAGAGAACAGGTTCTTGAATTGGTGTTGAGAGTTATTTGAATGTTGGTGTTAACTAATGATCCGACGTGCATTTCCATCAGTTTTGAGTGGAGGTATTGAAAACAAGGACCTCATCACTGCCCTGTATGCACCCCCAGTGTTTCACACAATCACTGCCCTAAATGTTTGCAGTCACTTTTTAAACTGTAAAGCTCCTTTCACATTGGCGTATTTGTAGAGCTGCTCATTGTGGCGTATCGCCTACACTGAGTTGAGCAGCTCTCTGCCCACTTTTAGCAGCTCTACGTCGAGTTTTTGCTCCCTACGCAGCAGTATGTTGACGGCTACACACGCAGGACGGAAGAAATTACAATTACATAAAAGGAAAAATAGCGAAAGCCATTGCTGTTTTGCATAAAGTAAAATTTTCATTAAATAGTTATGGTTTATTAACATTGTACAATTCAATGATTGTCCCATATTTAACTTATTGTGTAGACATCTGGGGATCAACATGAACAACTTATACACAACTATTATTTATTCTGCAGAAAAGAGCTTTAAAAATGGTTAGTAATAGTCGTTTTAGAGATCCATCTAATCCATTATTCATTAAGTATAGGGTACTTAAATTTTGTGATTTAGTTGATTTGAAAATATTACAATGTATCAAGCTAACAAAAATACCTTACCAATAAACATTCAAAATATGTTTGAAAAAAGAGTAAGTACTTATAATTTGAAAGGAATAGAAGTCTTTAAAAAACCAAGATTCAGAACCAAAGTAAAGAAACGGAGTATTGCAGTGAATGGTGTAAAATTATGGAACAACCTCAACAAAGAAATCAAAGAATCAAGGTCGCTCAAATTATTTAAAAAACGTATTAAATTAGATGTATTAAGTAAGTATGAAACTATGAAATAAGTCAGTGGGCTATGACAAAGCCTAGGGTGTGATCTGTTAATGATGTCTAGAATGTTTTAAGTTTAAAATGTAACCTGTTAGGGATGTAATCTTTTAAATAATGGTTAAAATTATGAAATAAGTCAGTGGTATGTGACAAGTCAAAAATGTAATCTGTTTAATAATGTTGAATAATGATACTTAAAATTGAAAGATTGTATTGTAAAAAGGGGCAGAAAATATAAGACTTGTTCTTCTCTCTGCTCCTTTTCATTCAAAGTCTTGTAAATTTCATAGTAGAGAACCTTGAATCTTCGACTAGACTGGGTTGCTTGACGTGAGGACGTTTCGCTTCAAATCACAGAAGCTTCCTCAGCTAAAATTCTTGCTCTGGTAGTCTGACTTCTGTCTTGACTCTTGTAGAGAAGAATTATTCTTTAGAATTATTATTTATTCTTCTGGACTTATTCAGTCCAGTCGAAGATTCAAGCTTCTCTACTATGGAAACCACCTGGACAACTGAGAGCTTACACAGAAATCTTGTAAATTTCATTTCTGCTTTTCTGTCTTTTTCTTTTAAATGAAATAATGAAATTAATTAATTAAACGTTTAATTTTCTTCGGCATAGAGCCCTGAGCCAGCGTTACTGCATGCAAGTCTGTGCAACACAGCGCTCCTGTACACAACGAAAAACTGAGTGCGTGAATCCAGAGGAATCAGCTGAGAACAGGATCACACAGCTCACAGCGGCTGGGTGCGATCAGAACAGGGAATCAAACCTCAACTCAGAAATCCAGAAACAGCAGGTCGGTCGCTCGCGCGCTCTCTCTCCCTCTGTCTGTCTCGCTCTCTCTCTCTCTCTCACTCTGTCTCTCTCGCGCTCTCTGTCACGCTCTCTCTCTCTCACGCTCTCTCACTCTGTCTCTCTCGCGCTCTCTCTCGCGCGCGCTCTCTCACTGTCTCTCTTGCGCTCTCTCTCTCAGTCTGTCTCTCTCGCGCTCTCTCAGTCTGTCTCTCTCGCGCTCTCTCTCGCGCTCTCTGTCACGCTCTCTCTCGCGCTCTCTGTCACGCTCTCTCACTCTGTCTCGCGCTCTCTGTCACGCTCTCTCTCTCGCGCTCTCTGTCACGCTCTCTCTCTCGCGCTCTCTCACTCTGTCTCTGTCACGCTCTCTCTCTCGCACTCTCTCACTCTGTCTCTGTCACGCTCTCTCTCTCTCAGTCTGTCTCTCTCGCGCTCTCTCACTCTGTCTCTCTCGCGCTCTCTCTCTCTTGCGCTCTGTCACGCTCTCTCTCTGTCTCTCTCGCGCTCTCTGTCACGCTCTCTCTCTCGCGCTCTCTCACTCTGTCACGCTCTCTCTCTCTCACGCTCTCTCACTCTGTCTGTCACGCTCTCTCTCTCGCGCTCTCTCACTCTGTCTCTGTCACGCTCTCTCTCTCGCGCTCTCTCACTCTGTCTCTGTCACGCTCTCTCTCTCACTCTGTCTCTGTCACGCTCTCTCTCTCGCGCTCTCTGTCACGCTCTCTCTCTCGCGCTCTCTCACTCTGTCTCTGTCACGCTCTCTCTCTCGCGCTCTCTCACTCTGTCTCTGTCACGCTCTCTCTCTCGCACTCTCTCACTCTGTCTCTGTCACGCTCTCTCTCTCGCGCGCTCTCTCACTCTGTCTCTCTCGCGCTCTCTCTCTCTTGCGCTCTGTCACGCTCTCTCACTCTGTCTCTCTCGCGCTCTCTGTCACGCTCTCTCTCACTCTGTCACGCTCTCTCTCTCACGCTCTCTCTCTCGCGCTCTCTCACTCTGTCTCTGTCACGCTCTCTCTCTCGCGCTCTCTCACTCTGTCTCTGTCACGCTCTCTCTCTCACTCTGTCTCTGCGCTCTCTGTCACGCTCTCTCTCGCGCTCTCTCACTCTGTCTCTGTCACGCTCTCTCTCTCAGTCTGTCTCTCTCACGCTCTCTCTCTGTCTCTCTCGCGCTCTCTCTCTCAGTCTGTCTCTCTCGCGCTCTCTCTCTCAGTCTGTCTCTCTCGTGCTCTCTCTCTCAGTCTGTCTCTCTCGCGCTCTCTCTCTCTCGCGCTCTCTGTCACGCTCTCTCTCGCGCTCTCTCACTCTGTCTCTCTCGCGCTCTCTGTCACGCTCTCTCTCTCTCGCGCTCTCTCACTCGGTCTCTCTCGCGCTCTCTCTCTCGCGCTCTCTCACTGTCTCTGTCACGCTCTCTCTCTCGCGCTCTCTCACTCTGTCTCTGTCACGCTCTCTCTCTCGCGCTCTGTCACGCTCTCTCTCTCGCGCTCTCTCACTCTGTCTCTGTCACGCTCTCTCTCTCGCGCTCTCTGTCACGCTCTCTCTCTCGCGCTCTCACTCTGTCTCTATGTATACAACACATTCAATACATTGCTTTTCAGATTATGTAGAAAGCAAACTGTGCTGAATGTTTTAGCTTTAAAGAAAGCAATTATTCTGAACAATAAACTATAATCTTTGACGTTATCTGCTTGTACTTGTATATTTTATAAATTATTTATGATCATTGATCCTTGCATGTGATAGTGCTGTGAGGCACATTAAGTGCTTTGCACTTGTCAAGATTGCCCTTCATCCACTACTAATAGTATAATTTATTATGAGATATTCGTATAACATTAATAGAATTGATAACTTGAATTTACTCGTTTTAGGATTTTGCTTGGATGAGCTTCCTCTGGGATTGCTTTTTACAAACGCGAAACATGACAACACTGCTATGACTCTTTGATGCTAACCACAGAACGTAGCTAAGTGGCCAATTAACTCACTACACTTTACCCCTACAAAGCAAGTGTTTATTGCAGAATTGATGTAAATATTTAATTTAAAAAAAGCGAAATTTAAAATATGATAGTGTCACGGTTATTAAGTTGTGTTATGCTATCATGATAGCTTAGCATCAGTTACCTCTAAATTTGGTGACAGGCAGATCCACGGCATAATAAAAGAGTTTACTCAGAATCAGGGCTGGGTTCGGTAGCGCCGTCTCTTTGTCAATGATAGGAGTCTTCCGAGGAGGTTCTGGATATGTTTCTTTATCATAATCTTTCGGCATTTTGACAAAAAAAAGTCAAAATCCGACAAGACGACCTCAACAAATCCCCTTTAGAGGTTGCGCATGCGCACGACACACACTACAATGGCGAAGACACGACCACTCTTCTTCTTCTTCTTCTTCTTCTTCTTCTTCTTCTAATGGGGTTCCGCCAGGCTATACGCTGGTGTGCGCAATGCTGCCCTCCTCTGTTATGATGCCAATGTTACACTATATTCTTGAGTAAGCGCCAGTCAGGCGGAGAAAACGAATAATAGCACTCCTGATTTCTTCAGAATTCGCATGATACAAAAAAAGGGACGTAAAGGAAAATGTGGTCAGTCCAAGATCAGCCAGTTCCACAAAAAGGTGCTGCCTTTCTCTGCTGTATTTACTGCATGACAACAACATGTGAATAACTGTTTCAGGGCTACCACACTCACACAATCCGTCAGCACGTTTACCCATCCTAAACAAGCATGCTGCAAGGCCACAGTGCCCCAGTCTCATTCTAGTAAAGACAACCTCATCCCTACGACAAGAAGCCTGGAGCTGCCTACTGACCTGAACTGACGGCTGACAAGAAAAATAAAGCCTACCCCTGTGCTCCCCCTCCCATTCTTCCTGCCACTGATTTTGGAGATACCTGCTGCATATACGAGGTCTATTAGAAAACTAACCGGCAGTTTTATAAAAAAAAAAAAAAAAAACCTATATGGATTTGAATCACGTGTGATTACACCAGACATGCTTGAACCCTCGTGCGCATGCGTGAGTTTTTTCACGCGTGTCGGTGACGTCATTCGCCTGTGGGCAGGCTTTGAGTGAGCACTGGTCTAGCCCTCTTGGCTGAAATCCTTTGTCTGAGACGCTGCTGGAGACGGCGCGCCCTGCTTTATCAAAAAAATTTTCGGGACCTGTGAGGCACATCCGAGTGGACACTATTCGAGAACTTTAGCTGGTTTTCGGTGAAAGGTTTAACGGCTGATGAGAGATTGTGGAGTTTCTTTCGCTTTAAGGACAGCTCACAAAGCGGATCGGCGCGGTCGGAGGTGGCGTCCGTCTGGCTGTTTCGAGCTGAAAACTTCCTAATTTAAGGCTCTGTTCACCCAGGTCGTCGTCAGAGAACAGAGAAGTTTCAGAAGAAGTCGGCATGAGGAGTTTATGCGGACATTCCACTGTTAAAGGAGATTTTGTAATGTTTCTGTGTAGGCTCTTAGTTGTCCAGGTGGTTTCCATAGTAGAGAAGCTTGAATCTTCGACTGGACTGGGTTGCTTGACGTGAGGACGTTTCGCTTCAAATCACAGAAGCTTCCTCAGCTAAAATTCTTGCTCTGGTAGTCTGACTTCTGTCTTGACTCTTGTAGAGAAGAATAAACCAGAAGCCAACAAAAGCTGGAGTTTTTTTAACCTAACCAGACCCTTCCTACCGAGAAGCCGACTGCTATAGGCTAGTGACTAAACAATAGCTCTAATTAGCACCTATTGTGCACTCTCCTAATGATGGGATGGAAGCCTCCCCTGATGGCTCCCTTGACGACAGGTCTCCTTTAACAGTGGAATGTCCGCATAAACTCCTCATGCCGACCTCTTCGGAAACTTCTCTGTTCTCTGACGATGACCTGGGTGAACAGAGGCTGAAATGTGGAAGTTTTCAGCTTGAAACAGCGAGACACCGCCGCCTCGGAGCGCAAATCACCGTCAGGCGCCGTGGGCCGTCCTTAAAGCGACACTAACAGACCAAAATCTCTCATCAGCCGTTAAAATTTTCACCGAAAACCAGCTGAATTTATCAAATGGTGTCCACTCAGTTGTGCCTTACAGTTTTTGAAAAAAATTTTATCAAACAAAGCAGCAGTCTCTGAGCCATTCCTAAACAATGAAAAAATCGACGAGAGGGTGGGCCACTCCTCACTCAAGGACTGCCCACAGGCGAATGACGTAACCGACAGGCGTGAAAAAACTCTCGAATGCTCACGAGGGTTCAAGCATGTCTGATGTAATCACACGTGATTCAAATCCATATGGTTTTTGAAAAAAATAATAAGGTCGGATACTTTTCTAACAGACCTCGTACTATAACATTCGTGCTTCCCCAGTGCAAGGTGAAGGTCAATAGTGCCTCTGCAAAGTGATTCTTTGGCCAATGCATCAGCTATCTCATTTCCTACAACACCAGAATGTCCAGGGACCCAAACAAACAGGACACTAGAGTCCCTGTTCTCAATTTGTTGGAGACAGCACAAAATCTCAAACAGTATATCAGGGCGCGCAAAAGTAGTTCCCAGATAATTGTGATATATTCCTGTGAGATAATGAGTAATATATCTCATCTAAATCAATTCTGAAATTTACCAGTAATAAAATTATAAAGATAGCTGAAGTTTTAAGAGTGGCTGTAATAAATATTTAAGAAACTTAAAGTTTATGAGCAGCTTCACCTGTTATTGCTCAAGCACATTGTAAACATTGACACGATGGAGTTTGATGCGGAAGAGATCAGAAAGATAGTGATTAAACCATTACTTAAGAAATCTAATCTTGACCCTAGTGTATTGACAAACTATCGTCCGATATCAAATCTATCATTTTTCTCTAAAATTCTGGAAAAAGTGGAGTCACGTCAGCTTGTAGACTATCTTACTGAGAATAATCTCTTTGAGCCACTGCAGTCTGCTTTTAGAAAATATCATTCCACAGAGACGGCTCTCACTAAAGTGGTGAATGATCTTCTGCTTACAATGGATTCGGACACCACTATGGTTCTGTTGCTGTTAGATGTCAGTGCTGCATTTGATACAGTGGATCATCGTATTCTACTTGATAGGCTGGAAAATCATTTTGGGATTACTGGGAGTGCCCTTGCATGGCTGACGTCATACTTGACCAGTCGTTCTCACTGTGTTTTGTACAGTAACAGTACCTCTAACCTTAGTGACATGAAATTTGGGGTTCCACAGGGGTCTGTCTTAGGCCCCCTGCTTTTCTCCCTCTATATAGCACCCCTTGGGCACATATTGCGGCGTTTTGGGATTACCTTTCACTGCTATGCAGATGATACTCAGTTATACATGCCGATGACTGCTGGTAATCTCATTCACATAAAATCCTTAGAAGATTGCCTTGCAGCAGTGAGAAGTTGGATGTCTAGAAATTTCCTACTTTTAAACTCTGATAAGACTGAAATGATGGTTCTTGGCGCAGTGAGACATTGGCATCAATTTGACCAGTTAACGCTCAGCCTCGGCTCGTGTGTCATACATCACACTGACAAAGTGAGGAACCTTGGGGTAATTTTTGATCCTTCGCTGTTCTTTGGCCTCCACATTAGAAATATTATTAGGACTGCTTTCTTCCACCTGTGAAATATAGCGAAGATTCGTCCCATCCTGTCTATGGCTGATACTGAGACCCTGATCCAAGCATTTATTTCTTCTAGATTGGACTACTGCAATGTTCTATTTTCTGGTTTACCGCAGTCTAGCATTAGGGGTCTCAATTGGTTCAAAATGCTGCAGCCAGACTTTTGACACAAAGCAGAAAGTTCGACCACATTACACCCATTTTGGCATCCCTTCACTGGCTTCCTGTCCCAGTGAGATCAGATTTTAAGGTTCTGCTACTAACCTATAAAATTATTCATGGACTGGCACCTCCCTACCTAGCTGACCTAATGAAACCTTACGTACCGGCCCGGGTTTTACGTTCTCAGGGTCCAGGACTACTTTGTGTCCCTAAGGTGAATAAGAAGTCTGCGGGTCACAGAGCTTTCTCTTATCGTGCCCCTGTTCTGTGGAATGATCTCCCTGTGTCAATAAAACAGTCAGATTCTGTGGAAATTTTCAAGTCCAGACTTAAGATACACTTATTTTCCCTTTCATACGGCTAGCATACTGGTACAGTTTTGTTTTACGCTTTTTACTCTTTTAATTCATTTATTAGTAATTGGAGCAGGCCGCAGCCTCAACTTTACCTAAATTCTGGGTCTTTTAGTGAAGTTTAGGGCTAGTGGCCGGCGATCACCTTAGTATTTCTGTTTTTCTTGTTGTTTAATGCTGGCAAATTACACAGTATTTTTTTTTTGTCTTTCTGATGCCTGATTCTGTTTTTTTTTCTCTCTGTTTAAGGTGCAGCTCCATCCAGAGATGGGAGCTGTATTCGTGTTGGCGATCCTCCTGTCCTGTGCGCCAATAGCATTTCTTGTATATTTGTCCGTGAATTGTTCTGTGAATTGTTTTGTAATTTATGTTTGTAGCATGGCCCAAGCAGAGGGTCACCCCTTTGAGTCTGGTCTGCTTGAGGTTTCTTCCTCGGAGGGAGTTTTTCCTTACCACTGTTGCTCTGGGGGTTAGTGGGGTTGGACCTTGCCTGTGTGAAGCGCTTGGGGCAACTCTGTTGTGATTTGGCGCTATATAAATGAAAATAAATTGAAATAAATTGAAATTGAAGATACGATTGGAATGGTTTGATTACCATTTACAGCTGGCGATGAAAGACTTGGGTGTTAACTTCGTGTTAAAGTCAGAACAAGAAGCTGCACTGAAAGAGATCTATTTGGGAAGAGACACATTCTGTGTGTTGTCGCTCCAACGAGGCAGTCTGAGCAGGGTGGACACGACGTTTCCACTTGTTTTATAATTCGGCAGATAATGCATACACTTAAAGGGACAGAGCATATTGTTTTTTTTTTTACTTTTTGTTTCTTTTCCCGGGGGACAAACAAAAAACCCACGACCATTTTTGGTTTGTCAACGCATGATAACTAAAATATATGCCACGTCACAGAATAAAGGAATAAATAAAGGATATTCTGATTCTGTCATCTGGTATCTTTTTTATCTACATTTTATTGGAAATGCATTATACGAGGTCTATTAGAAAAGTATCCGACCTTATTATTTTTTCAAAAACCATATGGATTTGAATCACGTGTGATTACATCAGACATGCTTGAACCCTCGTGGGCATGCGAGAGTTTTTTCACGCCTGTCGGTTACGTCATTCGCCTGTGGGCAGGCTTTGAGTGAGGAGTCGTCCACCCGCTCGTCGATTTTTTTCATTGTTTAGGAATGGCTCAGAGACTGTTGCTTTGTTTGATAAAATGTTTTTCAAAACTGTAAGGCACAACTGAGTGGACACCATTCAATAAATTCAGCTGGTTTTCGGTAAAAATTTTAACGGCTGATGAGAGATTTTGGTCTGGTAGTGTCGCTTTAAGGACGGTCCACGGCGCCTGACGGCGATCTGCGCTTCGAGGCGGCAGCGTCTCGCCGTTTCAAGTTGAAAACTTCCACATTTCAGGCTCTGTTGACCCAGTAAGTCGTCAGAGAACAGAGAACTTTCAGAAGAAGTCGGCATGAGGAGTTTATTCGGACATTCCATTGTTAACGGTCATTTTGTAATGAAAGAACGTGCGGGCAGAGTCGCATGTCGGGCTGGACCCGACCGCGGGGGGTCGCGGCAGGAAAAACACCTCCGTTGGAAACCTTAACGGACAAGTTGGAACATGCCCAAGCTGTTAAACAATTTCTCAGTTCCTCACTTGTTGAAAGCCATCAAAAGCCGCCTGAATTCTACAAATGGTTTTCAACACGGAGGTGTTTTTCCTGTCGCGGCGCACAGATTCACCGAGTCGTCACGGAAACGACTCGGCGAATTTGCGCGCACGTCTTTCATTAACAAAAATGTCCTTAAACAGTGGAATGTCCTCATAAAGTCCTCATGCCGGCCTCTTCTGAATCTTCTCTGTTCTCTCACGATGTCCTGGGTGAATTAAGCCTTAAATTAGGATCTCTCATCAGCCGTTAAACTTTTCACAGAAAACCAGCTTAATTTCTCGAATAGCGTCCACTCGGATATTCCTCACAGGTCCACAAAAAATTTTGATAAAGCAACGCGCGCCGTCTCGAGCAGCGTGTGAAACAAAGGAATTCAGCCGAGAGGGCGGGACCACATCTCACTCAAGGCCTGCCCACAGGGAAATGACGTCACCGACACGCGTGAAAAAACTCACGCATGCGCACGAGGGTTGGTGTAATCGCATGTCATTCAAATCCATATAGTTAAAAAAAAATAAAAGGGTCGGTTTATTATCTAAGAGACCTCGTATATGGTCTATATGTTTATTTGTGATACAATGTTTAGGCCGTTGGAAATAAGTTTTAACAGTTTTTTGTGTTACCCTGTATATTCAATGTAATTATTATATTTTTAAGGCCTATTTGTATTGTTTTATATTTACATGGTTTATACGAAGAAAAAAATCAAGCAATCAGCTCGAAAGTAATGGATGAACGGTTAAGTAGTAGCCATCCATTTCTAGTTACTGATGTCTGCATTGGGCAAGAGTTTTTTCCTCTTTTTTCTTGGCCAATCACAGCTATGTGCCTTCATGACGTAATTTGTGTGCGACCTTCCTGTCCACATGCGGCATATCGCTGTTTTAGCCTTGTTGACTGGGTGTCTAATGTAACAAGAAACGAGTTTTACATGCAACTAAAGATACCTAGGAGTTTGACTTTGAAAAAAATCCCTTAATATAAGATGGCAAAGACGAATGTTCAGTTCAAAACAAAGTGAGTTTGATGCACTGCAAACGGAGACTTGCTGATGCTAGCTGGCTAACACAAGCTAACGTTAACTTCATTTAATATGTTCTTGTTAATAATATAGTTGTTGTTTCCACAGTTACGCTGTTTCTAATAAGATTGAGCCGTTTTACAAAGGAGGGAAAGTGCAGGTGAGTTTTCAAGTTTATGTTCAGACTGTTTTAACAGACTTGCTAAGTGCAACTGATGACACTGTTGTTAATATGTACAGACGGTTACCCAGTTCCAGATCACCTTTTTTAAAGTCCCGCTATACGGAGCCGTAATGCAACAGAATGTCCTTTATTTGGGCACTGTTGTATTGGGTATTTGGATGTTATCTCGCTGAAAAAGTCAGGATGGGGTAGCCGCTCTACTTAAAGTGTGAAGCCACATTATGTGTGGTATTTGCCGGAAATGGATCACTTTGCCCGGTTCTGGATCACGACACTCTGTGTCACTTTGGGGGGGCATTCCTGGCATCTGGCTGGAGCCCTTCTAATGCAGAATGATACACACTGTGCCAGAGAATGTGTTTTGGACACAAAATGATATAAATTATACTTATTAAATGAAAATTTACTTAGTTTCGCAAGGCACTGTTATATACTCAACAAAAATATAAACGCAACACTTTTGGTTTTGCTCCCATTTTGTATGAGATGAACTCAAAGATCTAAAACTTTTTCCGCATACACAATATCACCATTTCCCTCAAATATTGTTCACAAACCAGTCGAAATCTGTGATAGTGAGCACTTCTTTGCTGAGATAATCCATCCCACCTCACAGGTGTGCCATATCAAGATGCTGATTAGACACCATGATTAGTGCACAGGTGTGCCTTAGACTGCCCACAATAAAAGGCCACTCTGAAAGGTGCAGTTTTGTTTTATTGGGGGGTGATACCAGTCAGTATCTGGTGTGACCACCATTTGCCTCATGCAGTGCAACGCATCTCCTTCGCATAGAGTTGATTAGGTTGTCAATTGTGGCCTGTGGAATGTTGGTCCACTCCTCTTCAATGGCTGTGTGAAGTTGCTGGATATTGGCAGGAACTGGTACACGCTGTCGTATACGCCGGTCCAGAGAATCCCAAACATGCTCAATGGGTGACATGTCCGGTGAGTATGCCGGCCATGCAAGAACTGGGACATTTTCAGCTTCCAAGAATTGTGTACAGATCCTTGCAACATGGGGCCCTGCATTATCCTGCTGCAACATGAGGTGATGTTCTTGGATGTATGGCACAACAATGGGCCTCAGGATCTCGTCACGGTATCTCTGTGCATTCAAAATGCCATCAATAAAATGCACCTGTGTTCTTCGTCCATAACAGACGCCTGCACATACCATAACCCCACCGCCACCATGGGCCACTCGATCCACAACAGTGACATCAGAAAACCGCTCACCCACACGACGCCACACACGCTGTCTGCCATCTGCCCTGGACAGTGTGAACCAGGATTCATCCGTGAAGAGAACACCTCTCCAATGTGCCAAACGCCAGCGAATGTGAGCATTTGCCCACTCAAGTCGGTTACAACGACGAACTGGAGTCAGGTTGAGACCCCGATGAGGACGACGAGCATGCAGATGAGCTTCCCTGAGACGGTTTTTGACATTTTGTGCAGAAATTCTTTGGTTATGCAAACCGATTGTTTCAGCAGCTGTCCGAGTGGCTGGTCTCAGACGATCTTGGAGGTGAACATGCTGGATGTGGAGGTCCTGGGCTGGTGTGGTTACACGTGGTCTGCGGTTGTGAGGCTGGTTGGATGTACTGCCAAATTGTCTGAAACGCCTTTGGAGACGGCTTATGGTAGAGAAATGAACATTCAATACACGAGCAACAGCTCTGGTTGACATTCCTGCTGTCAGCATGCCAACTGCATGCCAAATGCATCTGTGGCATTGTGCTGTGTGATAAAACTGCACCTTTCAGAGTGGCCTTTTATTGTGGACAGTCTAAGGCACACCTGTGCACTAATCATGGTGTCTAATCAGCATCTTGATATGGCACACCTGTGAGGTGGGATGGATTATCTCAGCAAAGGAGAAGTGCTCACTATCACAGATTTAGACTGGTTTGTGAACAATATTTGAGGGAAATGGTGATATTGTGTATGTGGAAAAAGTTTTAGATCTTTGAGTTCATCTCATACAAAATGGGAGCAAAACCAAAAGTGTTGCGTTTATATTTTTGTTGAGTGTACGTTTTCTTTTACGAGCAAAAAATGAACTGTGGAGGTGAGATTTCTCCCGAATTAAAAAGTAAAAGCCCCCACATTCATGCCCATTCATGATGTTGAGATGACCTCCAAAGTACACATGGCTCACAACTACAGACACGAGGCTGCTGCTTCAGTGATCCACAACCGGCAAATTTTCGCGTCGGAGATAAATGTGCGCAGCAATTAAACAGCAAGACATAACACACTGACATTGTCTACACAAGTAAGTAAGTATTTTCCCACTCCAGAACCAAAAACACCGAATGGCTAACTCAACTTTGCTACGTTTTAGAGATCGTTACTTTAAAACTTGCAGGAATGAGTCCATGAGAATAAGCGCACACACCACAGACACAGAATGTTTTGATTCCTTTGCTGATCACAAGGATGGCTAGATCCGGTCGAGGTTGTGGTCGTTTGTAGACAAAACATCAATTTTTCCATTGGTACCAAATATTAGCTTATTCATGCTGATTACGAGAAACGACGGCGCAAATACTACAGCAGTGATCTGGAACTAGCAATGATCCGGAACTGGGCAAGTGACTGTATATGTCGCGGACATGACGAGCGAAGCTCTACAGCATGAGCATCTCACCATGTTATTTAGGTCCTTCAGACTTTTTTTTTTAATAAATTGGTGGAGCATGAGCATGGCTAAAACCTTTCAGTTCTGCCCCGCAGACTCCCAGTCTTTTTAAACTTTTTTTCTTTTGGTTTTGCCCCCGCCTTTATATATATATATATATATATATATATATATATATATATATATATATATTTATATATATATATATATATATATATATATATATATATATATATATATATATATATATATATATATATATATATATATATATATATATATATATATATATTTATATATATATATATATGAGGTCTGTTAGAAAAGTATCAGACCTTATTTTTTTTTTTTTTTTTTCAAAAACCTGATGGATTTGAATCACGTGTGCTTGCATGAGCCAACCTTGAACCTTCGGGCGCATGGTTGTGTCATTCGTCTGTGAGCAGGCTTTGAGTGAGTACTGGTCCTCCCCCCTCATCTGATTTTCATTGCGAGGAAAATGTCTGAACGATTGGAGCAGCGCTGATTCAAATTTTTCCAGAAACTGTGAGAGACAGCCAGGTGGAAACCATTCGGAAGATTCAGACGGCTTTCGGTGGCTTTTCAGTCGAGTGAGTATCCGAGAAATTGTGTAAGAGCTGGACATGTCACAACATGTCCTGTGAGACTTCCAACACGGAGGTGCTTTTTGTTCTGCGCCATTAGTGGCTCCATCCCGACGCGCAAACCCTCCGCATGTCTTTCATTACAAAATCTTCTTTCACAGTGGAATGTGCCGAAAAAGTGCTGATGTCCACCTCTTCTGCAATTTCTCTGGTAGTCAGACGACGTCCCGGATCAACACAGCGTTCACTTTGGAAATGATCTGGTCGTTTCAGCCTGTCGATGGCCTCCGCCATTGTGCGCCATCTTTAAACTGGTTGTAATTGTTATGTGTCGGACGCAGCTCGGAGAACCGACCAGCGTTTGAAGGACCCAGTATGAAATAAGCAGAGCACGGTACAAAGGCTAACAGAATTTAATACATAACAGTGATGTGATACAAAACAACAAAAGAGTGTGCGGTCTGGCGTGGTGGTGATACGGTGCGCTCCCAGCAGCGCTAACGGTCCGGAGCCAGAAGCCGTTCGGACCCAAGGACCCCGCCGACACCCCCCAGGTGGCCGCAACAAACCGAGTCTGTGAAAGAAGGAACCATTATGTGAGTCCACACTCTACACACAGAGAGACCACTCAAAGGTGTACATAAACAGCAAACACTTCCTGGCTTAATTACTAATCAGCTTCCCAACCTGCAGGCATGGAACATCCAGTTCACAAAACTCCACTGCAGTGGAAGCCGATACATGCCTAACGTACAGCTCAATATAATAAGGTGTGAGGGACACCACATTTACTGACTGTATAAACGTTAGTCACAAAATCTAACGTACCTCAGGAAGTGTGCTGACGAGCATGAGACCTCACCCCCTCCTCTTTCACAGACCGTGCATCAAACCGTGGACGTTCTCTGCATCCACTGATGATGAGATGGCTCCCGAGACGACGATCTCACCCGTCTGGTCACAAGGTCGAGTCTCTGGCAAATACACACTGTATACTCCAGTCTTAAATGCCACCATGTTCCAATCCATATAGATGCACCACAGCTGTGAGTCCTGACGAGCCGCAGGTGATCAGGGTGAGGTCCTGATAACCTCAGCTACACAGCCACTCAGTCCCAAATGCAAGCCACCTGGAAGGAAAAACAAAAGACAGAAACAAAAAGGCAGCCAGGCCCCCCAGCCATACAACAGTACCCCACCCTCACGGGAAGCCTCCCGGCGACCACACAAACCTGGCCCAGGAGAAACACCCCCCTCCAGGGACCATGGCTGGAAACCGCATCTGCATTTGTCTTCCAACAGAATGGTTGATGCCCTCTCCTCTGGCTGCATCCTTGCCTTTGTTTCAGTCATTCACTTAGCACAGGTGTGGCCAGGAGTTCTTAAACCTGTGCGGTCAGCCTTTATCCAACCATGTTCGGTCTTTAGTCATAAAACAAAAAAGACAAACACAAACAACCAAAACACCCCCCCTCCCCAGGGGACCGTCCCATCAAACCCCGGGAAGAGGAGAAAAGAAAAACCCCAAACTTAAACTTACAAATAAAAGTGCTAAACCCCCCCCCCCCCCCCCAAACGACATGTAGGGACCAACACCCCCCAGAGGACTTCCCGCCAGCTCCAGGAGTAATAACCACAGCCGAGGTCCCTCTGGGATCCAACGTCACCCACGGGGACTCCCAGCGCCTCCCAGAGGACCACTCGTCAACCCCAGGAGACGCCTCCCCTCATGACCAACGGACCCAGCCCCGGCCGTCTATGGCTAGATGGACCCACAGCCCTTTCCCCCCAGAGGACACCACAGTCAAACCCTGAGGGTGGAAACTGGGGGGGAAAACAAGAAGAGAGAAAAAAAAACATACAAACAAAACAACCCCAACCCCACCCCCTTGGCGCAGTGGAAACTGGAAGCCCGTCCAGTGTCACCAACCGTGACTATACCCCAGAAGCCAACCGGGAGGAGTGGAACAGCGGTTATGGCAAACGGCACAAAACGGCGCCACTCCTCCGACTTCTACACCAGCCACTAGCTGCGGGTATATCCCACTGCCCCAAACCTCAGCCACGCCGATGGCAGACGGCCAAAGGCGTGCAGAAGCCGGAGGTGGAACAGGGAATCAAAAAACACCCCCCCCCCCCCCCCCCCCAGGTGCAGAGGTTACCCGGGAAACGCCCAGTATAACCAAACTGCACCACTCCAGCAACGCCGACACTACGGCTCACCCGGCTGGAGTCAGAGGAGAAGAGAGGGCATAACAAAAACAAACAAAAAAAAGAAAAAAAAACCCAAGTACCACCCCATCACCCCCCAGGGGACCGTCCCATCAAACCCTGGGGATGTGAAACAAAAAGAAATAAAAAGAAAGACTAACAGACCAACATACAGTTGTTTGGGTCCTTTTTTTTTTTCTTTTTTTTTTTTCTTAGACAGGCTGCAGGGTCACAACCCCAGACACAAACAGTGGAAAAAAAAAAATAAATCCCACACAAAAACCAACTCAAAAAACACCCACACGAAATGAACTAACACAAAACAAATCAGTGACGTATACCTTTAAGCTCAAACAAATCGAACACACCTGTTCTAACTTAAGAGCTTAAAGGTAATGTGACTAAGTCACCAAAAGAGGGAGCCAAAGTGCTAAAAATGAAAAAAACCCCTTTGGTGACAGAAAACAAACGAGCTGCATCTCCGTGCGCAGCTGTGTGCAACACACAACCAAAATGTGCTCAAGTAAACGCCGGAGCTGATACAACAGATGCAGTAGTTATCTTTATCCGGGGAAACGGGGCTACAACTGTAACACAGGAAGCTCAGCGACCCGTGCCACAGAGCTCCGCCGTGCGCGTGCACCCATTACAGACACACTCTTGCAGCTCCCGTTTAAACCTCTTATCCGGTCGGAGCATGACGCGAAGCCGTCGCCAGTCACACTCCACCACGACCCACGGATAAGGCACAACACAGGAACACGGCTGCAAGAGAGCACAAATCAGTATTCAACAATGGGTCTCAAACACGCACCATCCGGGCGGAGAGCACCCGCAACTGATCCGGATAACTACTGAACGTCTGCTGCCGCCTTCCCGGCGCGTTACCGTCTCTGCTACCGCTGGGTCCGTGATGTTTGGCCAGAGACTACTGTTATGTGTCGGACGCAGCTTGGAGAACCGACCAGCGTTTGAAGGACCCAGTATGAAATAAGCAGAGCACGGTACAAAGGCTAACAGAATTTAATACATAACAGTGATGTGATACAAAACAACAAAAGAGTGTGCAGTCTGGCGTGGTGGTGATACGGTGCGCTCCCAGCAGCGCTAACGGTCCGGAACCAGAAGCCGTTCGGACCCAAGGACCCCGCCGACACCCCCCAGGTGGCCGCAACAAACCGAGTCTGTGAAAGAAGGAACCATTATGTGAGTCCACACTCTACACACAGAGACCACTCAAAGGTGTACATAAACAGCAAACACTTCCTGGCTTAATTACTAATCAGCTTCCCAACCTGCAGGCATGGAACATCCAGTTCACAAAACTCCACTGCAGTGGAAGCCGATACATGACTAACGTACAGCTCAATATAATAAGGTGTGAGGGACACCACATTTACTGACTGTATAAACGTTAGTCACAAAATCTAACGTACCTCAGGAAGTGTGCTGACGAGCGTGAGACCTCACCCCCTCCTCTTTCACAGACCGTGCATCAAACCCTGGACGTTCTCTGCATCCACTGATGATGAGATGGCTCCCGAGACGACGATCTCACCCGTCTGGTCACAAGGTCGAGTCTCTGGCAAATACACACTGTATACTCCAGTCTTAAATGCCACCATGTTCCAATCCATATAGATGCACCACAGCTGTGAGTCCTGATGAGCCGCAGGTGATCAGGGTGAGGTCCTGATAACCTCAGCTACACAGCCACTCAGTCCCAAATGCAAGCCACCTGGAAGGAGAAACAAAAGACAGAAACAAAAAGGCAGCCAGGCCCCCCAGCCATACAACAGTAACACTCCTTAATCTGTGTGATGCCCATAGGATTGTCACCGAAAGCCATCTGAATCTTCCCAATGGTTTCCACCTGGCTGTCTCTCACAGTTTCTGGAAAAATTTTATCCTTTCCTCGCAATGAAAATTCAACGAGGGGGGAGGACAAGTGCTCACACAAAGCCTGCTCACAGGCAAATGACGCAACCGACAGGCGTAAAAAAAAATCACGCATGCACACGAAGGTTCAAGGTTGGCTCATGCAAGCACACATGATTCAAATCCATCAGGTTTTTGGAAAAAAAAAAGGTCTGATACTTTTCTAACAGACCTCGTATTTGCCTTTTAGCTTCTAGGGGAGCTCTGCCCCCCAGAGCCCCTCGTTTTTTAAGTATTTTTGCCTACAATATGGCCACATTATCATATGGCAATATTGTCATATCAATATGATATACGATATGACTATGATTTCACACAAAGTGCAGCAACAGTGACAGTTAAACATTCTTAAACAAAACAGTAATAATACCACATTCATTTTGCACTCATCATAAGCTTAGGATACAGTGCCCTCCAAAAGTATTGGAACATTTGGTATTTCACACATATTATGTGAGAAAGATTAAAAAGAAAATAAGACTATAAAATCAAACCTTCACTTTGTGGTCCATGTGAGGCTAAAACTTAACACTGAGGAGCTCGATTAAATGTAAAGATTGCAAAGACATTATAATCTCATCAGTTAATGTAAGTAGCAATAAATGTGTAGTTTATATATATATATATATATATATACACACACATATAATTTACACTGGGATATCAATAAAATAAGTACAAATTGAACAGAGAACAATAAGATCTCAATAAATTAAAATAAATAGCCACTGTATCCCTGTAGAAGTGTAGACAACAAATTTAGCACCACAATTTGGACAAGAAAATAATGGATTAGAAGATAAGCTAGTCTTTTGGACCAGAAATCATATTAAAAAATAAATAAAAAGGTGGCTCGATCCTCTTCCCTTAGCTGACTGGATAAATGTAAATTTAACTGTCTTTTAAAACTTGCCTTGTTGCTATTCGACTGCAAGATCTATGATATATTTTATCTGAATAGTTCCCGACGTGGGATACGTGGGGTATATCTTGATCTTTCAACCTAACCGGTTGTTTGCAAACCTTCGTAACAATAACAGTGCAGCACTGCGAAGCGTTTTTATTTTGAGAGCAGCGTGACTTTGTGAGCGATAATCGGGGCAGCTACAAAATGTAAGGCTCTGTAAATTATGTAGACTAACTGATAAAAACCTTTAACCTTATTTTGTGATGTTTGATATCATTGATTCCCAGCAGAATATTGAAGTTTATAATACCTGTGAATGAAGCGCTGGCTGCAGAGCAAAAGACCGGAAATGAAAGAACCCAAACTCCTCTCGCGCATACGCAGCACAACTTCAGCCGCCGAGATCAGAAGTTGGCGTTCCATCTCTCTACTTCTATGCTTTTAGTAATTTAGCTGAGTTATTTTTTAAACAGCATTTTTGTTTATTAAAAGATGTTGACTATTGTCTTTAAATAGTTTTATAGTGCTCTAAATAATAGGTATAGTGCTGAAATTACTTCATTGATCTTGTGTATAACAGTTTTATGACATCATCTGACATTTTCATCTTCATTTCTAATGTTTCTGTGTAGGCTGTCAGTTGTCCAGGTGGTTTCCATAGTAGAGAAGATTGAATCTTCGACTGGACTGGGTTGCTTGACGTGAGGACGTTTCGCTTCAAAAAGCTCTAATTAGCACCTGTTGTGCTTTAGTTAGCACCCTCAAGGGAGCCATCAGGAGAGGCATCTGTCCCATTATTAGGAGAGACAGCTGCCCTGTTTTCAAGGAGGGTGCTAACTAGAGCACAATAGGTGCTAATTAGAGCTATTGTTTAGTCACTAGCCTATAGCAGTCTGCCTCTTGGTAAGAGGGGTCTGGTTAGGTTTAAAACTCCAGCTTTTGTGGCTTCTGTTTATTCTTCTCTACAAGAGTCATGACAGAAGTCAGACTACCAGAGCAAGTATTTTAGCTGAGGAAGCTTCTGCGATTTGAAGCGAAACTTCCTTGCGTCAAGCAATCCAGTCCAGTCGAAGATTCAAGCTTCTCTACTTCATTTCTAATGTTTTCATTTGTGAGACTATTTGTCGTTTTGTTTCTTCTGTAACATGTTTAAGTAAAAATCACTGTAGACACACATCTGGTTCCAATTTAATCAACTTTTCCTCAAAAAAGCATGGACCTCTCCACCAGATTTCAGACCCTCCAGAAATTTGCGATGCCAGGTTGATTTGTTTAATACATTTTTGAAATTCCGGGATTGCACATTTCTGGAGGGACTTTGGTTTCTTTGAAATCATGTCTTTTTGAGATATCCCGCTGACAGGCAGACTATCAAAAAGACAAGCCAATGGAAGTGAAAACATATCTTTGACAGGTTAATTGTGCAGAAATTAATATTTGATATCCCCCCACCCCACACACACACACACACACACACACACACACACACACACACACACACACACACACACACACACACACACACACACACACACACACACACACACACACACACACACACACACACACACACCTCACCTAATCTCAATATAGCCATTCATGGTTAAACTCACAAAGATCGTTTTTGTTTCACTGTTGAACTTATGAACCTGTGTTACATCTGCATGCTTTTATGTCAAGTCCCTGCAGCAGGACTGATTTATTTAATATTTGCATAAAGAAGCAGGGGATTTTTTTTTAAATGACAGCTGACTGCATACCATACGACTGTTTGGATCTGAGCTATCTGGATTTTTTTGTAATTTTGGTTAATATCTTTATAGATCAGCAAAGATGAGCAGTACATCTTTTGTACTTGTGGCTCTCGTGTCAATGTTCTGCAGATTAACACAGGGAAGATTGTGCAAAGCATTGAGCATGTGAGTAGAGAATTGTTATCGTCCAATAATATATATATATTTTTAACTTTATGTAATTGTAATGCACTTGACATTTTATGATTTCAGGATGATCAAGAAGACATCACATCATTTGCTGTGAGCTGTGATGATGAGGTAAAGAAACACCTGTAATTCTCTTTTGTAACTTTATTTGGAAAAAATGGCACGAGAATTTGGGAAACCAGTTGTCTTATTTGAGATCAGTTCTGACTTGTTAGGGAAGTGGACGAGAGCAGGAGGCTACAGGCAACAGAAAGCTTTCATCTGGGATGAGTGTTGGTCATCTCGACCACTTCTCTTCATGCACTTTAGTCTTGCAGTTATGGCTGAAACGATTAGTCAAGCAACTCGATTAATTCGATTGCAAAAAATGTTTGAGGCAAATTCTGTGCCTCAAAGCTTCGTTTAACGTTGTAGTACATATGCCAGACCTGTGTGTGGCGCTGTAACGTCCCCAGAAAAACAAACAGAAGAAGACTAGAGCATGCGCATAGGCCTTGTAAGTGCTAATCAATTTAGCACAAAAGCTACATCCTTCCAATGCGACACACTGAGTAAAATTAAGCCTTTTAGGAGAAAGAGGGTCCACGCTGATCGTCTGAAATAGCTTACTGTGCGTTTAAAGTTTAGCGGTGTGTTTGTTTTTTTTTTTGTTTTTTTTTAAAAACACCGCTTCGTCTGCTGCCTACTCTCTGCTCTACGTGGGGGTGGCTGTTTGCGCGGTGGCCGGTGGCTGCCTCTCTGCCCGGTGTGAGCGGCTCAGCACTGCCTTCACAGCTCCGTCCCCAGCCACACTCCTCCACTCTTCCTTTTTCGTTTTACTCAGACTCGCACTGAGTGTTTTTTTTTTTGGCAACACACAACGCTTCACAAACGGTAACTCAAATAAAATAATAATACAACCCCTGGCAAAAATTATGGAATCACCGGCCTCGGAGGATGTTCATTCAGTTGTTTAATTTTGTAGAAAAAAGCAGATCACAGACATGACACAAAACTAAAGTCATTTCAAATGGCAACTTTCTGGCTTTAAGAAACACTATAAGAAATCAGGGAAAAAAACTGTGGCAGTCAGTAATGGTTACTTTTATAGACCAAGCAGAGGGAAAAAAATATGGAATCACTCAATTCTGAGGAAAAAATTATGGAATAATGAAAAACAAAAGAACGCTCCAACACATCACTAGTATTTTGTTGCACCACTTCTGGCTTTTATAACAGCTTGCAGTCTCTGAGGCATGTACTTAATGAGTGACAAACAGTACTCTTCATCAATCTGGCTCCAACTTTCTCTGATTGCTGTTGCCAGATCAGCTTTGCAGGTTGGAGCCTTGTCATGGACCATTTTCTTCAACTTCCACCAAAGATTTTCAATTGGATTAATATCCGGACTATTTGCAGGCCATGACATTGACCCTGTGTGTCTTTTTGGAAGGAATGTTTTCACAGTTTTTGCTCTATGGCAAGATGCATTATCATCTTGAAAAATGATTTCATCATTCCCAAACATCCTTTCAATTGATGGGATAAGAAAAGTGTCCAAAATATCAACGTAAACTTATGCATTTATTGATGATGTATTGACAGCCATCTCCCCAGTGCCTTTACCTGACATGCAGCCCCATATCATCAATGACTGTGGAAATTTACATGTTCTCTTCAGGCAGTCATCTTTATAAATCTCATTGGAACGGCACCAAATAAAAGTTCCAGCATCATCACCTTGTCCAATGCAGATTCGAGATTCATCACTGAATATGACTTTCATCCAGTCATCCACAGTCCACGATTGCTTTTCCTTAGCCCATTGTAACCTTGTTTTTTTCTGTTTAGGTGTTAATGATGGCTTTCGTTTAGCTTTTCTGTATGTAAATCCCATTTCCTTTAGGCGGTTTCTTACAGTTCAGTCACAGATGTTGACTCCAGTTTCCTCCCATTCGTTCCTCATTTGTTTTATTGTGCATTTTCGATTTTTGAGACATATTGCTTTAAGTTTTCTGTCTTGACGCTTTGATGTCTTCCTTGGTCTACCAGTATGTTTGCCTTTAACAACCTTCCCATGTTGTTTGTATTTGGTCCAGAGTTTAGACACAGCTGACTGTGAACAACCAACATCTTTTGCAACATTGCGTGATGATTTACCCTCTTTTAAGAGTTTGATAATCCTCTCCTTTGTTTCAATTGACATCTCTTGTGTTGGAGCCATGATTCATGTCAGTCCACTTGGTGCAACAACTCTCCAAGGTGTGATCACTCCATTTTAGATGCAGACTAATGAGCAGATCTGATTTGATGCAGGTGTTAGTTTTGGGGATGAAAATTTACAGGGTGATTCCATAATTCTTTCCTCAAAATTGAGTGATTCCATATTTTTTCCCCTCTGCTTGGTCTAAAAAAGTAACCGTTACTGACTGCCACAATTTTTTTTCCTGATTTCTTATAGTGTTTCTTAAAGCCAGAAAGTTGCCATTTGAAATGACTTTAGTTTTGTGTCATGTCTGTGATCTGCTTTTTTCTACAAAATTAAACAACTAAATGAACATCCTCCGAGGCCGGTGATTCCATAATTTTTGCCAGGGGTTGTAATAGGGAGGTGGTGGCGTAACAGCTTGCACGTTGGACTGGGACACCAGCGACTCGGGTTTGCTTCCTGATCGCAGCCACGCTCCCGACTGGCACTGTTAACATCAGTGCTGGGGAGGAGTGAGAGACACGTGCCGTGGGCCCTTCTGGGAATAAGTCCTTCATGGAGACTTTCGTTGGTTACCCATGTTAAATAAGAGAACCTCAACCTCAGTAATAATAATAACAACAACAATAATAATAATAAAAAACTGACTGCGAGGCTTGCATGTTCAACCTCCAGCTGAAATGCATTGGCTGAATTGCAGAGAAAGAGGGATTAAAAAAATCATAGGGACCCAGTCCACCAACTTTAAAAAAAAAAAAAAAAAAAAAACTTAAATTGCTTAAATTTTACAAGTTGGGAAAACAAAAAACTGAAAGCCACACCCATCACCATTTCAGCAAAATTTCAAGACTTTCACCCGACTTTGGCTGAGCTCCTGACACCAGGAAAGATCCAAAACCTGTAAAGATGTGAAAAAATAAATGATTACCCAGGAAAACAGAAAGGGATACACTAAATTTGACAATCACTGTGATGATGCAGCGACATTGTGCCATTGCTTAGGAAGAGCCCTGGACTGTTGCTGTTGCTAAAAATGCAAAAGTACTTTTTATCTGATGACTTGATTCATCGCCAGAATTTGAATTGAACTGAATTTATTTATTTTGGCACACAAACACGACAATAACAAAAACTGATACACAAGACAATTCCACAGTGATATGTGTGACCAAAAAGGGGGTGAGCAGAAGCAAAACTTATAAACGCCCACCCCATATATACATACATACATACATACATACATACATATATACACATTACCAACCCCCAGAGCAAGCACACAGGTGACAGTGGTAAGGAAAATCTCCCTTTGATGTACTGAGGAAGAAACCTCAAGCAGACCAGACTGTAATGGCGCGTTCACACTGGGCGTGATCAGACGCTACAAATTTTCGGGGGTCGCGTGGCGACGGACGCGCCACCATCGCCCAGTGTGTCGCTCTGCTTTTGCTGCAAAAATTCGCCCAGGTGCGTCATCAAATAGGAGGAGCTTCCATTCCGCTCGCCGGCTCCGGTTGTCAGTCAAGTTAACATGACGGACCTTGATCACACGCGAGTTGTTGTGGAAAGCTGACAAACGTCATGAGACGTTCCCAATTCAGGGAGTATCATTGTTTGCTGCAGGAGCTGCGTCTGGATGACGGCCGCTTTCAGTGGTCCTTCCGCCTCTGCGGGACCCAGTTTGAGGACCTCCTGTCCCGTTCACGCGCGCACATGTAAACAATAAAAACAAAACAAAAAAAAAAAATTCTGCTGCCTGCTGTGGGGCTGTAGCTCGCTCTTCCCCCAAAAACTCTGTCATAATTGTGTTTAGAAACCAGTCACCATTTCTTTTATTATACATTTGTGTAGTTAATAAGTAAAATAATATCCATGGTCGATTTGCTCGTGCGCGCACGTAAAAAGAAAAAAAAAAAAGAAACTCCGCTGCTTGCTGTGGGGCTGCTGCTCGCTCTTTCCCAAAAAACTCTGTCATAATTGTGTTTAGAAACCAGTCACCATTTGTTTTATTATACATCTGTGTAGTTAATAAGTAAAATAATCTCCTTGGACGATTCACTCGCGCGCGCATGTAAAATAAAAAGAAGAAGAAACTCCGCTCCCGCTGCTGCGGGGCTGCTGCTCGCTCCAAAAACTCTGTCATAATTGTGAAATAAAGGACAAAAGAGACATAAGTCCTGCTCACAGGCTGCTACCAGAGACAGGACATGTTCACATCTTCAGTCAAACCCCAGACTTCTCTACGTCACTACATATTCAGTCTCTGATTGGTCATCACGACGCGACGAGACGAAAAAGTTCAGATTTTTCAACTTGGGGAGAAGGGCAACGCGACATGATGTGACGCAATATTGCGCCACAAACACGCCAATCGCTCAAAATCGCTTTGCTCGCGTCACTTCATTCACGTCCATCGCGTCGCGCTCTGTGACTTGGCGCCAAAACGCGTCGTTCCATAGGGATTACATGGCAACCTGTCGCTGCTGTCGCTCACGTTGCGCCCGGTGTGAATGCAGCATAAGGGGTGACCCTCTGCTTGGGCCATGCTACAAACACGTTTAACAACACAAACTCAAATCCCATTATCATAAACATCGAGTGAACCCCATGTCTTCATCTACATACATAAATATATACAAATATACATATATACACACACCAACATACACCTACACATACATAATTACACACACACACACACACACACATATATATACTAATGAATATTACTGTACAAGTTTACAATTCCACTTGACAACACAAAACCCATCGTACTTCATTTGATACATATCTTGACATTTTTTTATATTGATTTTTAAACTGATTGATATTTGGACATCGTTTGAGTTCATCCGTCAGGTTATTCCATAATGACGGATAATCGAAAAAGAATAATCGATAAAATACTCGATTACTAAAATAATCGATAGCTGCAGCCCTATTGCAATCATTGGAAGAGAAATTGCTTTCTCTGCCTCTGAAATGTGAAACTGCTTTTAGTTCTGATTGCTCAAAACACCTGTCAGACAGAAATTTGACCTTTGTGATGTGACTGCATGTGCAGCGTTGGAATATTCCATTATCCTACTATCACATTATTTTGTGTATTTCACCACAGATGCTGGTAACAGCCAGCAGGGCGCTGCTGCTCAAACAGTGGGACTGGAGACAAGCTCAGTGTACGCGCTCTTGGCGGGCCATTCACACTGTGCCTGTGGCCAGTATGACCTTTGACCCCACCTCCACACTGTTGGCAACAGGTAAACTGAAACACCATTAATTATTAAAATTATTCTTGGACATGGTGATGCTGTGCTGCTTAAAGAGTTTGTCATCATGGTGCATTGTCAGGTGGATGTGATGGCACCATTAAGCTCTGGGATGTGGTGAAGCAGTACTGCACTCACAACCTGAAAGGTTCATCTGGAGTTGTACAGTAAGTCCAGAAGAGCCCTCTTTCTCCTTCAGTGCATGTATGAGGCTTGGAGCTCTGTTTGTCTGTACCTGGTCCTCTGCAAACTTTTCGTTACATTGAGATGTTTTTTGTCATTGTACATTCTGAACTCCACCTTCCTCCTGCATGCTGCTGGACTGTGTGTACTAGTGCATACGAGAGGACATACATCGCTTGCACGTGCAGATAAAAATATTTACATTGATGCGCTGTGAAATATTTGTTTTGCTGTGCACTGCTCACCCTCTATGACATGCGCTGGTGAGGAATGCACAGCCAAAAAAAAAAAAAGTGACAGAGAGAGTAAAGTGCAGAAGCTGGTAATTTATTTTTATTTTTTAGAAGTACCGAACTAATAAGCAGTAATACTCTATATTCCTTGTACATGAATGAAAAAAGCTCTTGAATTAATGTTATTTCAGAGAAACTGTATTGCAAAATACACATTGCTAGTTAAAACTGGGGTATTTCTGTCGGGGAATAATGTCCAGAAGTGCATACTTTGTCGCTTTTTGTTTGGCTTCAAAGAGAAGATGAGCAAATATTGAAATATAAATGACAATTTTTAAAAATTTAACCTGGGTAAATTTGTTATTTTAATTGAGCAATACAAAATATTTTAGTTAAGAAAACAGATTGATGGATTGATAGAAAAGAAAATCCATGGATTACTTGATTTAACAAAATAATCATTAGGTGCAGCTCCAGCTTTCAGATTTGGATGCATGGAGTCAGGAGGTTAAAATATTGGGGATTATAGCACTTCTAAAACTTGTATATTTAAGTGATTCAGTTGAATGTCCAAGGTTTTTATTCATTTTGTCAGTAATGCAATAAATAGATGAATAAATTTATGTATAGCTGGGTCCATATGCATTTGGACACTGACACAGATGTAATTTTGCTTTTGCACCAAAACCGAAGTGAAATGAGACCGTAAAAATGTGCTTGTCATGCAGATTTCTATTTTAATTCAAGAAGTTTAACATAAACATTGACTTAATTGCTTAGGATTTAAGGGGCTTTTTCGCTGGAAGCATCAGACACGGCAGGAGCATCACGAATTGGTCTAAAAAGCATTATTTTCAATAAGACGCGTTGCTTTTTTGACGCGGCATACACATCATGTCAAAAACCGAGACCCTTCTGCTGGGAGTGCGCATTGCCGCTTGCCATCAGGCTGCCACGGTCAAAGTTCAACCCAATCCAGCTTTCGCTACTGTGAGCTGTGACGTAGCTTCGCTTTGGCCAATAGAAATGAGGCGTCAGGCCAAAACACGGAAAACTGCAATGCAGAAACTAGTGATGTCAGTCTGACACCAAAGCTCCGATCCTTGCTTCAAACTCGAAGTTGCGTTCTCTTTGAACCACTGCTTTAAAGCTTGCTTTGCGGCAGAGCAAATGACGTAAGCGAGAACGTATGAAGCAGTGACTGCTTCAGTCCCGAATGAATCGCTTCATATCGCGAGATGAGTCCTTGATGCAAGACTTGCTTCAGGAAGCTTCTGCGCCCCCAAACACACCTTAAAGGCACCCGTCACAACAAACAACATGTGGGTTTGTTGTCGGAGTTGTTGTTGTCATCATCATCACTGCTTTTGGATCAACATGGAGCCAACCAGGAAGAGAAGCCGTTAAGTATATAAAAAGTAAACTGGAAGTATACTTGAAACATACTTGCATGTACTACTTTTTGGTAAGGGTTATTACTAAACAAGCAACTTAAAAGGTACTAATGTAGCAGTTTGTAAGTTAGGTACAGCCGCATAAATATTGTTTAGCCGACAAGAATAAATGTGGGTAAACTACATTTCGTGGTCATTCCAGTACACCAGAGGATCCTCCGATCTTTGTAAGGGAGGATCACTCATGTATCTCTGAACTTCAATCGTGGCATCCGATGTATAATTCCTGTGAGCTCTTGTTTTTTTTCAAAAGCTGGAGAAGTTGTCAGCAAAAAAAGAAATCGCCTGAGTCCAAAAACAGTGGAAACGCTCTTATTCCTCAATAAAAACCTCTGAATTCCCATCCCCAAATGTCATGACTGTCTTGAGCTACACAAGCACAGCCCACCTTCCCTGCACATACTTTGTTTCCTAAAGCACACCTTCTCTCAATCCCAGAAACCAGTCAACATATGTCTACTGAATCAGCTGAATATATTTTGACAGTGTTGTCTAGCATTTCACCACTAGATGTCACTGAAATGAAACTTTGAATGAATGAATCCATGTTCAATACAATTAGCAAAGTGGTTCAATACTGCTTTATTGCTTTATTTGAGCATCACTAGCAGAAACCACTGATCTGTATAAAACACTCTGTACATAAAAGTGCAAAAATGCTCTTATATACACAGCAGTTGTCTGAAGAAAATCCTTGCAAATTTTTTTTTTTTTACCTCAAAATTAATTTGATTACTGTAAAAAAAAGTTTCTTACATTAGAATGCTTGTAATTAAAATAGTAAAAAAGAAAAGATTCTTTAGAAATCTTTCTTCATCTATAAATTAAAACAGATGTCTCAAACCGGTTCCAGAAAGGGCAGAGAGGGTGCAGGTTTTCTGTGCAACCACCCATTCCAGCAGGTGATTTCTCTGATTAACTGATTTCACCTGCTGGAGTGGGTGATTGCACAGAAAACCTGCACCCTCTCTGCCCTTTCTGGAACCGGTTTGAGACCTCTGAATTAAAACCATAACTTACCTGTTGTTTCAGATGAGATGATTTCTTGATTAAAATTATAAGGAACCTTGGACATTTATTTTTAGACAAATAAAATGGCATGGGAATTAATCTGTACATTTTCAAATCTGGTAGATTATTCATATCTGCATTTCAACCAGAAAAAGAGACACCATAAATAAATACATATGTTTATTATAAATGCAACAGGAGATAATTTAACAATGACTGCAGTGTGATTGTAAATTTGGATTCTTTGTGACATAAACCTTACGATCAAATCATTTTTTAATTGAGTCATCTCAACTTGTAATTATGTCCTCAGAGTATGTGATTGCCTTTAATGTTGTGATCAGGACAGAGTAATTTCTAAAATATGAATTTGACTAGTGATTGTGAATGTTTTAAAATTATGCACGTTCAGGGCAGGACTTCTACCTGTGCGAATGTCTTTTAACTGAATGGACATGTTTAATGATCCATTCATTTAATGTTAAAATATAAAATGAAACAGCTTTGTAAAAAATAATAAAATAGTTGCTTTTTTTTAGAAGCATAGAAACAGGAGTTGGTTTGCTGGACTCTCGGGACATTTAACCAGATGAAAGTCTCCTCTGCAGCTTTGGCCTCTGGTGGAGTTTTTAAAAACACCTTTTCTCCCATTTTGAAGAGCAGAGATGGTGTCTTCCCACTGGACCTTTTGAAGTGCGTCTGCACAGCAAATATTCCTGATTGTGGGCAAATAAAAAATACATCTTAAGCTATAAAGAAACACTAAACAGTTAAAAATAATGCAAAGAAATTAAAAAAATGTTCATTGAAGGCAGTCACACAATAAATAAATCAATAAATAAATAATCTTAACATGCTACACAGTACATTCATCCAATACAAATGACAGGAAATGTAATCCAATTCATGAACATTTAATGAAGAAGTTTAGGTTTTGTCACACATGCTAAACTGCCTGACACAGCTCTCTGCTGCTCTCTGCCTGACTAGATTAAAGTTAATGTAATTATATTTTGAACGTAGAAGAAAATTCTATGTCATCCATTGTCAAAGTGATTTTAGCCTTTTAAACATTATTTATGCCCTATGCATAACATTCCTTGACATGAAATGGAACACAAAATAATGAAATGTGCATCATATTTATCTTTTACTTAAATTGACTCAAGTTGTGGCTCTCATAATAAATAAAAACATGGCAAATCTTGGATAATTTATTTTAATTCCGTTTTGCATAGGTCCACTGTTGTCTAAAGCCTGGGTCCCACCGAATAATAATCCATGAATAATGAGCCACACATGGGTGTGTCAGCGATTATTCGAAGAATGACCCACATTTTGATCTATCATGTATCTGCTACTGAGGTGCCTCTATGTGCCTCTCTGTACCCCGAATATGCCACGTAACAGCCTCTAGTGAGCCATGACCGAGCTGTCATTGGAGCCTAGAATGGCTCGCATCAGCCATGCTAAGCCACGTAGCACCGTGATAGCGCCATGATAATGCGATGTTGGCGCACGTTTAGGCATGGGTTTGGTCCAAACCTCCAGTCCTTCTACACCTGGTCCCTTTAAAGTGTGGGTTTTCAATTCACAGCAGCATTTAAAGATGTCACATTTTTTAAACGCTGTCCAAAAATAGATGCTCCAGTACAGTCCCGTGGTTGTGCGCTGTGCGCCAGGTTGCTGTCCACCTGTAATGCACCAGACCAGCTGGAACCGAACCAAGGGTTCCTGGACAGCCGCCTCTGTGCTCCTCGCTGGCTCTGCGGCTCGCTGGCTTTATTTCGTCTGCAGCTTTAAACACACACATCGTGATCCCACTTTTAACTTTATGTTCGTCCGTTTATTTCTGCAAAATTGCTCTTTTGCGTGCACACTGCTGTTCTGCATTCCTGGACAGCTGCCTCTGTGCTCCTTCTTACTGGCTTCCTTTCCATCCCTGACTTTAAACGCAGTCATTTTCACACCGTGATCCCACTTTTAACTTTGTGTTCGTCCGTTAATTTCTGCAAAAGCGCTCTTGTGAGTGCGTTGCCGTTCTGTATACACAATAAGGTAGCCGTTTTAATTATATACACCTACTGCCGCAACTCGTGGATCACTTTAAAACGTATATATTTCTTTATTTCTTCCGCAGCTTACAAGTCACCATGATACAACTTTTTAGTTTGTGTTATGTCTTCAAAATTGGCCTTTTGCGTGCTCTCCTTCTGTGTTGCTGCACAGCTCTGTGCTGCTTCACTGGAGTTATTTCTTCTGCGACTTTAAACACACAGCCACTTTCACACAGTCATCCAAATTTTAACTTTGTGTTCGTCCATTATTGACTGAAAAATCACTCTTTTGTGACCTGGCTTTTGCCTAAATGTTCCTTTGGAGCATGATGAGTCACTGCCTCAGTGCGTAGTGTGCACACACACACACAGTGGAGCTCATGTGATCCATTAACAAGCTATTAAATCAACCATAGACATACTTTTACAGCTAGGAACTGTTTTCTCAAGCTGTATAAACATTAAAAATAGTTACCTTAACCCTCTGGGGCCGACGCCGTCGTATACGACGGCTGGGACCAAGCTTTACTAAATTACAAATAACGTTTTAATGATATGAGATAGAAACTTACTTTTTTTTTTTTTGCTGAAAAGTTAACTCCACGGACGTTTGAGCCAGCCATCGGCCATCTTTGTACTCCTCATAGAAGCTGTGTGATGAAGTGCGCAATGTGAGTGTCCAATCAGAATTGGTTCACCGTCACATGGTTTTCCAAAATCCAATCGTAGGGCAAATTTACTTCACGTGAAAAGCCAAAGATTGTTTTCAGGAGTGATATGTTACTAGTTGGCCCGTTTGAATAGCCCCCTGGGTGCTCCAATGAGTACATACTATTAGTACATACTCAGTGTGCCCTGCACCATTACGCACTGCGAAAGTGAGCAGACAGAGAGTCTCTGATGACAATTTCACATGCTCAAACAAAGAGTGTGTAACTATCAGGATTGCTCCACTGGTTACTGGATAACTCTGTTGCTTTCTTTGCGTAAAGCACTGTTTACCATATCAATGGACAACAAAATGCATAGACCATTTTGTATATATTGTTCAAAATGTGCATTTGTGTTTATTGTTTGAACCTTTTTGTTGTACAGTCTTTCACCCAAGACCTTAAATTACCTTTATAAAGTGTCAAAACAGTTGTTTATTATAGTTTGGTGTGTTTTGAATAAATGTGTGTGAAAAATTATTTTTTGCTTTATTTTTTCCTTGCCTATTTTTGGTTGTAATCCTTTATTACACTTATAAAACACAACAAAAACATATATATTCTGAAAGCACAGGTTGTCCTGAAAAAAAGAGATATAAAACTTGATTGTGGGATGCAGTGAGAGCTGTTAACAGAAATAATAAAACATTTATGCCAGGCGAGTGAACTGTCCAAAAAATGCCCTCAGAACCCAGAGGGTTAAGCTGTTCAAAATACATTCCACATGGAGCAGGAAAGAGAGGGAAAAAAAGCGTCCAGGTGAAACAGTCCTCTGTGATTCCAGAAGAGATTAGAGGTGTTTTCAGCATCCAAGGTTTGGGAGAAAACGATTAATCTGCTGCAAAATAATTATTTTATATACAGTGTCCAGCTCTCAGAGCAGGTGGAATTGTGTGCGCTCCCAAAATTGGCTCTCAGGTCCTGCGTTGCTGCCAGGCGCTGGGATAATGGGCTTTTAGCAGCCCCGTAAGCACCATGCACATGCCTCTAAGTCATCGTAGTACCTCGTACACAAACTGCTCCACACTGTTGTTGCTAAATTTTGAACATCTTGAAATTAGTCCCACGCTCAGAGGAGCCTTGTTAACTGAAGATAATGCCTCTAAGAGCCACTCAGAGCCACTATTCTCCCACGATAGCTGAAGAAACCTTCTCGTACCAAAGAAAACATGCTGCGCAGCTCATTATTCATCCTTCATTATTTGGTGGGACCAGGGCTTAAGAAGGACCCAACTTATGGAGAAAATGGGGCCCTTAGCCATACCACACTTTGGAAAAATGGATCCCTGGTTAAGGATATTTATTTAATTTTTACATTTCAGTTACAATGTTGAATATTCTTGAGAATTAAAAGTTCATTGCTCTTTGAAAGGAAGCACTTTCATTTTTATGCTGCATTATCATTATATCAGTGGCACAAAATGGCCTTAAAATGGACATTCATAATATCATGATATTATCATTTATCTGGATACTTTCTGAGGCGATATATTGTCCCGCAAATTTTTTTTTATTGTGACAGGCCTAAGTGGTGTTGTTTTTCTGCACAGCCTGGTCCAGTTCCACCCAGATATAGAGCTGCTGCAGCTCTTCTCCTCTTCACTGGACTGTGGCATTCGGTTGTGGGACCTGCGGTCCAGTCGGTGCCTGTGTGTTCTGCAGAGCCACTACAGTGCTGTTACTGCTCTCACCTTCAGCCATGATGGCCACACCATGATCAGGTATTGCACACAGCAAAATAGTATGGTGCCGAACTTTTATTTATTTGTGTGTCTGTTTGTTTTCTAATGTTGTTGTGTTCTGAACTTTGTGTCTTTGTGTGTGTGCTGATCTTAAATTGTAGTTCCGGCAGAGATAAAATCTGCACAGTGTGGGATCTGAAGACTCGGACAGTCAAAAGAACTGTACCAGTCTATGAGGTAAGGCTTTGCAGCTGGTGGGCTTCTAGCAACACACAATGAGGTTGGAAGGCTGATCCTAGCGTCAGGAAAAACCTTCATATAATGTAGGGGAAGAATGATGCATTAGCTCTATGATTACATATCAGGCTACACTTCATCTTTTGTCCGATTCTCAGGGAGAAATAGAAAATCTGATCAGACAACACAGATCCTCTATAATGTTGCCTGAATTGGACAAATCCAAATTCTCCGTGGTGTCTACAGCGGATTAATTGCAGAGTTAGTGTCAGTGTGATTTTCTGTCATGGTGACTTTTAAAGTGATGACTGTGCCAGTTTTGATGCAGTTGTGGTAAAAAAAAATCATCATCTGATTGTGAGAAACACCACAGTACCATGCTAGTGGGTAGGATGAAAATATTTAGCCATAAAGGGATTTGAAGTAAAATTATTCTTGTCACCTTCTCACCAAACATTGTGGACATCTGTCTTGTTTTTTTTTTTGTTTTTTTTTTTAAGTTTTAATAACATTTGGGCCCAGTCTAAATAGAGTAAAATATACTCTACCACGGGGCTAAATCAACTCAAGATAGTGTAAAATAGACTCTTATTGGAGTAAAATCACTTGCATTGACGAGATAGTGTCGCTGAACAAACAGTCCACCCTAAAACTCGGTCCGTCCTGCCTTCACTGCGCATGCCTTATCAGCCGTGGTTGACTGATGATCACCTCGTTTCTGCTTAAAACTACACTCCAGTTGTCATGTGTCTCAGGACAGATATTTGAAGCTTTTGTAGAACAATCATTTCTGCATAAATTCAGCATTATTTCATCAGAAAAGGCAGAGGAAGCAATCAGAGCGCCGCAGCTACACGGCTGCTAGCTGATGCGTTCACTGACCGTCGGTCATTTCAAAGCGTTGTGGATTAACGCCTTGTTCCTGCTTAAAACTGCCTCGTTTCTGCTTAAAACTGACTTTAGAATGATTTAAAAGGTTTTACCTTGTCATCTGCTGGTTAATAATCCCATTAATCCATTTGATGGCTTTGGACGAAGACAGTCTGTCTATGGAATAGCTGTGCTCCGAAATGATGCATGCGCAGTGGAGGCAGGCCGGGGCGGGGGAACCATTCAGTTGGAAACACCAGTGGAGCTGATTTCACTCTACAGTAGTGTTTTTTGCTCTATTTAGACTGGGATCAAATGTTATCCCAGCAGAGCAAATTTTACTCAGCAAAATTTACTGTGTATAAGGTGTTAATTTTTTATAATTGCTATTAATCTTTTTCTTCTGTTTGGCTTTGAAGTCATTGATTTGTCTGTAAATAAAGTGTTTTGAGAGCAATAACTGGATTAGAAGTCCATTCCTTTAGACACTTTTTACATGGTTTAAACAACACCGACCAGAAGTTTTTGCTATACGAGTATATATATATATATATATATATATATATATATATATCCATCCATCCATTTTCTTCCGCTTTATCTGGAGTCGGGTCACGGGGGCAGCAGCTCAAGCAAAGCCGCCCAGACCTCCCGATCCACACACACACACACACACACACACACACACACACACACACATATATATATATATATATATATATATATATATATATATATATATATATATATATATATATATATATATATATATATATATATATATATATATATATATATATATACGAGGGCTGTCAATAAAGTAACGGTCCTTTTTATTTTTTCAAAAACTATATGGATTTCATTCATATGTTTTTACGTCAGACATGCTTGAACCCTCGTGCGCATGCGTGAGTTTTTCCACGCCTGTCGGTGACGTCATTCGCCTGTGAGCACTCCTTGTGGGAGGAGTCATCCAGCCCCTCGTCGGAATTCCTTTGTCTGACAAGTTGCTGAGAGACTGGCGCGTTGTTTGATCAAAATTTTTTCTAAACCTGTGAGACACATCGAAGTGGACACGGTTCGAAAAATTAAGCTGGTTTTCAGTGAAAATTTTAACAGCTGATGAGAGATTTTGAGGTGATTCTGTCGCTTTAAGGACTTTTCACGGTGCGAGACGTCACACAGCGCTCTCAGGCGGCGTCATCAGCCTGTTCAAGCTGAAAACCTCCACATTTCAGGCTCTATTGATCCAGGACGTCGTGAGAGAACAGAGAAGTTTCAGAAGAAGTCGGTTTCAGCATTTTATCCGGATATTCCACTGTTAAAGGAGATTTTTTTAATGAAAGACGTGCGGACGGGTCCGCGCGTCGGGACGCAGCCGCCGCGACGCTCCACCACAGGAAAAACACCTCTGTTGAAAGCCTTAAGGACAAGTTGGAACATGTCCTGCCTGTTAAACAATTTCTCATATACTCACTCCACTGAAAGCCATCAAAAGCCGCCTGGATTTTACAAATGGTTATCAACACAGAGGTGTTTTCCTGTGCCGTCGCACCGCGTCGGCTGCGTCCCGACGCGCGGATCCGTCCGCACGTCTTTCATTAAAAAAATCTCCTTTAACAGTGGAATATCCGGATAAAATGCTGAAACCGACTTCTTCTGAAACTTCTCTGTTCTCTCACGACGTCCTGGATCAATAGAGCCTGAAATGTGGAGGTTTTCAGCTTGAACAGGCTGATGACGCCGCCTGAGAGCGCTGCGCGACGTCTCGCACTGTGAAAAGTCCTTAAAGTGACAGAATCACCTCAAAATCTCTCATCAGCCGTTAAAATTTTCACTGAAAACCAGCTTAATTTTTCGAACCGTGTCCACTTCGATGTGTCTCACAGGTTTAGAAAAAATTTTGATCAAACAACGCGCCAGTCTCTCAGCAACTTGTCAGACAAAGGAATTCCGACGAGGGGCTGGATGACTCCTCCCACAAGGAGTGCTCACAGGCGAATGACGTCACCGACAGGCGTGGAAAAACTCACGCATGCGCACGAGGGTTCAAGCATGTCTGACGTAAAAACATATGAATGAAATCCATATAGTTTTTGAAAAAAATAAAAAGGACCGTTACTTTATTGACAGCCCTCGTGTGTGTATATATATATATATATATATATATATATAGCTAGCACCCAGATTCCTCTCCGGGAACCATCACCTTATAGTGGTGGAGAGGTTTGTGCATCCCTTAGAACCTGAGAGCTGTGTTGTCTGGAGTCTTTGTGCACCTGCTAGGGTCTCCCGTGGCAAATTAGTCTCAGGTGAGAGGCCATACTAAGAATGGTTCACAAGACACCATGACAAAACGAGGCAGAGGAAGTGTAACCTGGCCCGGAAGAAGCCCAGGGCCCTCATCTGGAGCCAGGACTTGATGTAGGGCCCGTCAGCGAGCACCTGTTGGCTGGGCCTGCCATGGAGCCCAGTCGGGCACAGCCCGAAAAGGCACCCTCCATGTCTGCCTGTGGGATCACCTCCCGCACGGGGAACCGCTGGTGTCGGCTGCGCTGTCCCATGGGTGACAGTGACGGGGAAGGCCTCGGTGGACCAGACTCCGTTGACAGGGTCTAGCTCTGCGGGTGTGGAACATCACCTCACCAGAGCTTGTGCAGGAGTTGGAGCGATACCAGTTAGATCTGGTGGTCCTCACCTCCACGCACAGCCTCGGCTCTGGAACCACTCTCCTTGATAGGGGTTGGACCATATTCTGCTTTGGTGTCGCCTAGGGTGTGATACAGGTTCACCCAGGTTCATGATGTTTTTCATCCAGATTTTATTATTCAATTGACAGATTTCAAAATGAAATGGTCTTTGATCCAATAAGGTAATTATAAAAGGGGTCACATTGTGCAAAATGACCTTTTACATTTTCGTGTTTGATATATAAACTTATTAGTGTTATTATTGTTTAAAATATGTACAAATATAAAATGTAAAAAATAAAATATGTACAATTTTTTATCAATGAAAACAATAACACAGCCAATGGCAGTGCTACTGTTTAAAATGTATACTATTTCTATCAGTGAAAACAATAATAACACAGCCAGCGGCAGTGTTAATATTATTATTGTTATTACAGTGTTATTATTGCTGTGACAGCCTGTGATTGAGATGTTAATGATGGTGTAACATCGTCCTTGATCTGTAATGGTGGAGTTGTGAGTGAATTAGATTTTGTTGCTTATTAAAAGACTGGTGTGTGTGTGTGTGTGTGTGTGTGTGCGTGTGTGCCTGCCTGCCTGCCTGTGTATGTGTGTATCGAACATACAAAACATAAAACACTTGATACACGAAAGACAAAACAAATAAAGAAAATAGACATTATGCAACCTTTTGCGGAGTGCAAATGTGACTGTTCAGAACCTAAGTGCATTCTAATTAACATAAAATACTGTGATTTCTGGACTATAAGCCGCTACTTTTTTCACAAACTTTGAACACTGTAGCTTTTACAATGATGCTGCTAATTTAGGGATTTTTACAGGCTTTTTCATAAGTCGACATACGACAATTGATGCTGTCAATTGATTTCCTGAAAGCTGTGCTCCTCATGCAGTGTAAATTCACACAGTGTAAATATAAGGTCTTACCCGTTCATTTTAGTGAAGAAAAGTCCCTTTCCGGTACTTTGCACCAGAGCTGCGCTGTCAGATCAGTTAGCGGATTGAAGCCTTCTCCCCCCACCCTTCCAAACTGGTTCTCTGACTTGGTGCAACAAGTTGATAAAGTCACAGCACCTCATTAACCTCTCATTTACCACAGACTCCATCCGATCCTGGCTGGACACGATGAAAGTTAGAAAAAGAAAAAGTTACATTACTCAGTTCTCCGTGTAGAGCAGAGACACCGTGCACGTGCTGGATGACGTGCGTGTCAATATTTACGTTTAACACTTACGGGGACAAGAGCATTTACAGTACGTATTTAATTAAAAGTTAAAAAAAAAAATCTTTCTGTCTGACATTTGTCTGTGTAAATATCTCATGTTACAACATGGAGACCCACCGCTTATAGACAAGTGTGGCGTATTTATGTACAATTTCTTTTTTCTTTTTAAAATTTGTGGGTGCAGCTAATATTCAGGTGCATTCTGTACTGTTTGGGACTCTGGCGAGGGCAGTTGCATCTCCTCCTCTCTCCCTGCTCCAACCTTCAGAGTCCCTACTTCAACGGACTGAGAATTCTAAAAACTATATTGGATTAACCATAGAATTGATCAGCTGGTCTCTGAATGCTATTGACACCATTTTTTCAACAAGGAAATCAGGGCTGGGGGACCCTGAGTGCCCAGATGGAACCTACCCTGCGGGCTATGTTCTCAACGCCTGGGAGAAATGGCGTGTTGCGTGCTTGGTTACACTCTGTGGAGGACGTTGAAGATTTATTTATATTTGGTTCTATCATAGGACAGCCAGTATTTATTGGATTATGTGCTGTCCTGACCTACTGGAGAATTGGCAAGACGGCGGCTACCAGAACCACAACCCCTCATCTGTCCGTCATGATTAATGAGTTGAGCAAGGCGATACATTTTCAGACTGCATTAACCCTTGAACTTACACGTAAGTTGGATAACATCTTGGAGCAAATGTACGCCTTGCAAAGGAAGATGTTGGAGACCAGGGAATACTTATAAATTTGATTTGGCTGGTAGAGGAGCTGCAAATGTGCTGTCTCTGCTCAACTCTAAACATGGCAGGCTTATCAGCCTCTGAAGGTCAAAACGTCCCGCTGTTTTCCTCCAGAAGAATTTCTATGGCCTTGGTGAACCATTCGGCTCCCTCTTGTCTTCTGCCCTCCCCGACACAGTCAGTCGGGTGTTGTCAAAGCAACTCCAGACATTATGCATACACTGACAGAAACTGATACAAACTCATCTGACTGATACGAACTCATCTCATCTGCACTCATGACGCACGCTCCCCCGAGCTCGCGGCTGCGCGGGACACTGCTGCGCCCCTCCCCCCACATTCACATTGCCTCGGTTTGGATGACGGACTGTCTTAAAGTTTAGCGTACATAAACAATCAAATGTATATGCATGGGTGTTCTAATTCTGATGTGTACCATTATTACGTTCAACTTGTAATAATTGTGGATTAATTGTATTTTGTCTGAGGTGATTGTGTGGGAAGAAATTTCATTGCACTTCTTGTAGTGACGATAAATTTATCTATCTATCTATCTGTCTATCTGTCTGTCTGTCTGTCTGTCTCGTCCAGAAATTACGGTAAGTGCAAGATGATACAGATGATAGGGGTGGGTTAAAATAGCCAGGGGGTTGTATTTAGGTCATGGACCAGTTTGCCATCAATGTGCAGTTTGCCTTGCTGAGATAATTGCTCTTTTACCTGATTTTATGGCCTATTTTCTGATGGGGAATAGTGTTGTACGTCTGTCCGTGATTTCTCGAGGGAGTTGATCGTTCAGTCAACTCTGTGCCTTTCAGATTTTTGCTGTGGCGCTGTACCAGTTGTTAGTGTTCCAGTTTGGCTACAATGGGATGTGGGCATTTGTTTGTGGGGTTTTTTACTCCAGTGCTCTGAACTTGATGGTATGTAATTTCCTTAACTATGTCCGTGGGTATTTTGAGGTGAGTTGACGTGAAATCCTTGATCAGCTGTTTCGGGTTTTTGCTCCAGGATGTCAGAAAAAAATGAGGTTGTCTCTCATACTGTGGGATTGCAGGTCAAGTATTTTAATAATAATATAGCCTTTTATTATCTGTTGCCTCACAGCAAGAAGGTTGTGGGGTTGCTTCCCACCTGGGGCCTTTCTGTGTGGAATTTGCATGTTCTCGTCGTGTCCACACGGGTTTCCTCCGGGTTCCCTCCGGGTACTCCGACTTCTTCCCACATCCAAAAAACACGTTAGGTGAATTGTAAACTTTAAATTGACCACGTGTGAATGTGTTTCTGTCTATTTATGGCCCTGTGACAGACTGGCATCCTGTCCAGGGTGTACCCCGTCTCACGGCCTGTGGCTGCTGGGATAAGCTCCAGCCTCCCCGTGACCCTTAATTGGAGTAAGTGGGTATAGAAAATAGATGGGTGGATAGCCTTATATTGTCAATGTACATGCGTATACATACATACAGCGAAATTTGCCCTCTGGATTTAATCCATCCTGATGACAGTCAGACACAATCCAACCACTAGGAGCAGTGGGTAGCCACAGTCTAGCGTCTGGGGACCAACTCCAGATGTAGAGATGCTGTCTTGGTCAGGGGCTGAGAAAAGAGCAGACCCTAAATAAGCATGTTTTTGATTGTAGATGGAAACTGGAGTGTGCGGAGGAAACCCACACAGACACGGAGAACATGCAAACGCCACACAGAAAGGGTGTGAAACGATCCCACTAACTTCTTGCTGTAAGGCATCAGTGCTAATTAAGTCATTTTTTTTCAAAATATATTTTGTAGTGTGTTGGCAAATCTTGCTCAATATGTTCGTGATGGCCCATTTTTGAAAAGCTAATAGACCATGCAGATTATTTTTATCCGTTACAATATTTCTGCAATTGTTTTTAAGAGTGAATTTATTTCTTAATTGTTTTTGTGTTTTTGAGAGCCTGATATTGATATTTTTTTCAATTATACATATGATTAAATGTGATTAATCTAAATTAATGGCAAACCTTGTAATTAGATTTTTTTTTTATCACGTGACAGCACAAAAAAGTTAGTAATAAACTCAAAGTTTTGTGCCTTTTCCCTCTTTTATACTTATTGTTGAATTAAATTGCAACATGAACAGTATCAGTGAATTTAAAAAATAGTTCTAAAATGTTGGACACCTTGCTGTCATTCAGGATGACAGACAAAAGTTCCTTATTTTCATTACTCATTAAGCTGTTGTTAATGGGCATCTTTTTATGGGCTCTTTTTGTATTATCTCAGAATAACTGACTTATGCCGATATTATTTCATAGCCTGTAATTCCAAGATGGATGTCGGTTTTATGGCTTTATTACGCTATTCAAATACTGAGAATTACTGTAGAAATGGCTTGCTGTAATCCTTTTAATAACGAAGTCGAGCTTTGTGTAATTATTTGTCAAACTCTGTATTTTTCTATTAGTGCAATTGAATATTGAAGAATCTTTTACTGCTGTGCACATAATAGGCCTACCGTTGGGCCTATTTAAGACATACTGTTTCAACAGAAACTATTAACAGTTAAATCAGAGAAGTAAATCATTACATTCTGATTGTTTCACAGAGGTTACATTTTAAAATTCAAACAGTAATGCCCACAACCCTGCAGAAAGCATTTTGTAAGAATCTAATTGTAATTACAAAATGAGTAAGATGGTGAAGTCAGGTACAATATGAATAGAGAGATATTTCTCCACACAAATGTTATAAATCTCAAAATAACACACGCAACCCTGCAGAAAGGATTTCATGTGAAAGTAGCCAAAGCAGACACTTTTTTCTTCTTCCTCTGTCTTTCTCAGCATGTGTGTGGATTTGAAGTTGATCTTGTTTCTGATTTTTGTGCGTGCTGCACACATACAGGCTCGACTGCCTTTGACAAGAAGTATTTGTTCAGACTGCCAATTCAAATCATACTTGAAGCATATCTGATTCAAATCTGAGCTCCCTGGTTGGCTATCCACAGTATACATAGCAATAGATCAGATCTGACCTGCATGCCCTGTAGCGAGATATGATCCTCATTCTTGAGAACTTAAGATGCACTTATTTTCTTTTTCGTATGGCTAGCATAGTGGCATAGTATAGTCTACATTTTTTACTCTTTTATTTCATTTTATTAGGAAACAGCGGGCAGTGGCCTCAACTTCACCTAAATTCTGGGTCTTTTAGTGAAGCTTAGGGCTAGTGGCCGGCGATCACCTTTGTATTTCCTGTTTTTATTGTTGATTAATGTTGGCAAATTCTACTGTATTTCTTGTCTTCTGATGCCTGATTCTGTTCTTTCTCTCTGTTTAAGGTGCAGCTACATCCAGAGATGGGTGTGGTATTTGTGCTGGAGACCCTCCTGTCCTGTGCACCGACAGCATTTCCTGTATATTTATTTTGTGAATTGTTCTGTAATTTGTGTCTGTAGCATGGCCCAAGCAGAGGGTCACCCCTTTGAGTCTGGTATGCTTGAGGTTTCTTCCTCAGAGGGAGTTTTTCCTTACCACTGCTGCTCTGGGGGTTGGTAAGGTTCGAACTTACTTGTGTGAAGCGCCTTGAGGCAACTCTGTTGTGATTTGGTGCTATATAAATTAAAATAAATTGAAATTGAAATCAGTTGCTATAGTAATGACTCAGTACCCAGGAGCATTGAGTGGCATATTTGGACAAGGGTGGAAAAACCCAAACCTTCAGGTGTCACCTTAATCTCTCATCACACCAAGCTCTTAGCATGACTGACCCAGAGTGTCTTTGTTTTGTACATTTCTCAGCAAAGCTCTCACCACGTAAAGCTTCAAGGTTAGATTTACGTGCCCGTGAAAAGTCACAAAACACACCCGGAATTTGATCTGAGCGTTCAGACCAAAATGGATTTGCAAAAATGCAATTTGAAATACATTTACATTTCAACGTATTTACAAATTAGGGTTCAAATGTATCTGGGAAAAAAATATTTTATGCAACTTCTCACTGTTCAGACTTGAAATCATGAAATCAGATTCAAATCGGATATGCACATAAATGGGATTTTAAGGCCAAACGGTGTGCCTGTACAATTGTGTTTCTTATTTCTTGATAGCTGGAACTTTTTGCGGTGCTGTGAGAATATCCTGTTTGTAATCTCACCTGATTAGAGCTGAACACATGTAGCTCACTCACAGATAATTAAGAGAGCAGGACTTTCTGTTGCTGAATGAAAAGATGGAAGAAAATTTCTCAGTGTTTAGATGTCAGTGACTCCGTGTGATGCTGCAGTTTTGGCTTTGCTTTTGTGTGTCTGTCTACAGACTGTGGAGGGTGTTGTGCTTCTGCCCGAGGATAAGGACTTCCTGGAGATGGGAGTGAAGACCAATGAGTTACATTTCATCACAGCTGGCAGCAAAGGTTTGGCTCTTGTGTGTTTCATGTGTTGCCATGCATGAGTCAACATTTTTTTTTTTGTGGTTGACTGTGTTTTTAGTTTGGTTAATTCCCCCCCAATTTAAAAAAACTTGTCACTCCACTTTGTGAAGGTGTGTTGCGAGTGTGGGATGCCAGCACAGCACGGTGTGTCTACACCCAGACCCTTCCCTCCTCCTTCACTCCCGTCTCTGAGGATGAGGAGGGGAAGGATGATGACCCCCACAGCATAACGTTCCTGCTTCATTTGGCTACGTCCTCCCGTGTCGCTACAGTCACTGCAGAACACAACATCCTACTTTATCAGCTGCCGGACCTCAGCGCACAGCAGCAGGTGGGTAGAAGAAACACACGAGTGCAGTGAGGGTTGTCACAATAATTGTCAACTTATCGTACTGCGTATGGCGAGGACTGGGATCATTTTTGCTGAGGCCCATATCAATACAGTAACATGCTTTTGGAGGGTGGTATGCATTTTCAGAGGCCCGACGTTCATGCCTAGTCGCCCAAAATGACAGATATTCGCCCGAGTTTGAACAAAAACTGTTTCCCACAGTGCAGCCAGTTACACTGTTCTAATTGTCACTAGACTTGGTATATGCATTATGTGACTCCAAGAATGCTGTTGATTTTGGGGTCCAAAGGTGAAAGTAATTAAATAAATTAAATTAAATTAAACATACTAACTTTGTAAAAATCTAGTGAGTGCAATAACTTCTTTTTTTTTTTTTTTTTTGACTGCCCAAAGGACAACATGGGATCAAAGGTCACTCTAAGGTTTTTCACTTTATCACTGTGATGAATCACACACGGGTCCAAGGTTAATATTAGCTGGTCAAACTGATGCCTGTGTCCTGTAGGACAAATTATCATCTTGATCTTGTCAGAGCTTAAAAGCTGCTGGAAAATACAGTTTTTCAGTGAAGCCTGTCAGTCCTCTAAAGTCCTAGTGTGGTTGAGATTATCTACATTTATTGGCATGTACAGCTCAGTGTTATTGGCATAGCAAAGAAAAGTAATTCCAAAGCATCACAATATCAGAGAGAGAGAGAGAGAGAGAGAGAGAGAGAGAGAGAGAGAGAGAGAGAGAGAGAGAGAGAGAGAGAGGAGAGAGAGAGAGAGAGAGAGAGAGAGAGAGAGAGAGAGAGAGAGAGAGAGAGAGAGAGAGAGAGAGAGAGAGAGAGAGAGAGAGAGAGAGAGAGAGAGAGAGAGAGAGAGAGAGAGAGAGAGAGAGAGAGAGAGAGAGAGAGAGAGAGAGGAGAGAGAGAGAGAGAGAGAGAGGAGAGAGAGAGAGAGAGAGAGAGAGAGCGACTGGATAAGTAAAGGTGCATTTACACATAACCAAGACGCGTTACGAATGTCATTTTTCTGTCATTCGTGACACATTCCTGACATTCTTAATGTGACTTAATGCATCTGAATAGGTTTCTTAATAGTGCGTGTTGGTGCGTGATATTCTTGATATTCGTGGAGCATGTTTTTGCCTGTCAAAAAATCTTCCACGAATGTCACACACCACCCTCATTTCGTCTCACGTCGTGGAGGTCGCAACTGAGCGTATTGATCCATCTTGATGAGTAGTGATCCTTAATAGAACGTGACAACGTTCGTAGTGGTTCCTGTGATGGTTGTTGGAGCCCAAACTGTCACGCATTATTACGAAGTGACATGGAAACTGTCAAGTTTTGACACGACTTGTAACGCGGCGTCACATTTCACTGCGCGCCACGACGAATCAGTTTTCTGTCACGTGCGCACGATTAAACTCTGCTCCAAATGTCGTTCCACAGTTCCTGCTGAAGCTCCATAAGCGGGAGAACGAGTCTGAGCCAGAGAAACCAGAGGAGCGAGAGGAGCCTCACGTGCAGCCAGACATCTCTGCACCTCCTCCAGTCCGGCGGAGGAAGAAGCGCGCGCACAATTAAACCCTGCTGCATCGCATTCAGTTTGATTGCTGACACCAAGTCGGCTAAAAGTCTAATTTCAGTGCTCCTCAGTGCGCTCCTGCAGGTGTTCCACCTGCTGCATGTGCCTGATGTTTGGGAAAATGCGCGAGACGAGAGCCGCATGAAGCCACACATCTGGCTCTGTCCATCTCCTCCTCTCTGCGCCACTCCATGGCACAGAGCCCAACTACGAATGCAGTCACAAAGTTCTTCTGAAAAACTGGAGCGATCTGAATTCGGTTGGATGAATATGGGTGTGTGTGGAGACAATTCACCTCGTTCACAACGTGACAGAACTTAACGATGCGCTGTTACGCACAATAGCGCGCAACAACACGGAACACTATTCTTGACCGTGCGTAATGGTTCCTGATAATTCTCCAGCAACACGTGTCATTAATCATAACGTGTGGTAACAGGTTGCAGCAGTTCCTGAGGACACCTGACGCTTCTGCCCTGAATCATCACATTCGTGATCAGCGGCCAAGAATGTGTACTTCGTGGCATTCGTGACTTGTCATCGTTATGTGTAAACGCAGCATAAGATGTCAGCCAGGAGAGAACAATGGCAGTAATTCCAAAATAATTCTCAATCTTAAGCAGTAATACATAATGATCAAATGCAACACTAACATCAAATAGCAGTGTGGTGGTGGTATCTGAATCCATAGCAAGCTGAAGATCTTTCACCACTTTAGTCAGTTCTCTCTCGATGACGTGATTTGTTTTAAGTGTGGACTGCATGATATCAGCATGATAATGTACAAGCTGCTGTGAAGCTATTTTTTTCAAGAATTTTAGAGCCCAAGGATAGGTTTGATGTGAGTGATTGAATGACCGGGTTAAGCTTGGTATGTTATGCACAGGCTTTACTTATTATCGTTTTAGCTAAATCACTCAAAAAATTAGTAATACAGTTGTATGCAAAAATTTGGGCACCCCTGATCATTTTCATGATTTTCCTTTATAAATCATTGGTTGTCTGGATCAGAAATTTCTGTTAATATATCACATAGCAGATGAACACACTGATATTTGAGAAGTGAAGTTTCTAGTATTTACAGAAAGTGTGCAATAATTATTTAAACAAAATTGGGCAGGTGCACAAATTTGGGCACCCTTGTCATTTTATTGATTTGAATACATGTAGCACTAATTATTGGAACACAGAAATGGTTGGGTAAGCTCATTGACCCTTGACCTCCTTACACTGGTGAATCTCAGAGATTTCAGCTGTCAGTTTCCACTGTGAGGAACATAGTGGGGAAATGGAAGACCACAGGCACAGATAAAATAAAATAAAATCTCAGATAAGCTTAAGCGAAGGATGGTGAGAACAGTCATAGTCAACCCACAGACCTGCTCCAAAGACCTACAACATGATCTTGCTGCAGATAGTGTCTCTGTGCATTGATTAACTACAACCCCTGGCAAAAATTATGGAATCACTGGCCTCGGAGGATGTTCATTCAGTTGTTTAATTTTGTAGAAAAAAAGCAGATCACAGACATGACACAAAACTAAAGTCATTTCAAATGGCAACTTTCTGGCTTTAAGAAACACTATAAGAAATCAGGAAAAAAAATTGTGGCAGTCAGTAACGGTTACTTTTTTAGACCAAGCAGAGGGAAAAAAATATGGAATCACTCAATTCTGAGGAAAAAATGATGGAATCATGAAAAACAAAAGAACGCTCCAACACATCACTAGTATTTTGTTGCACCACCTCTAGCTTTTATAACAGCTTGCAGTCTCTGAGGCATGGACTTAATGAGTGACAAACAGTACTCTTCATCAATCTGGCTCCAACTTTCTCTGATTGCTGTTGCCAGATCAGCTTAGCAGGTTGGAGCCTTGTCATGGACCATTTTCTTCAACTTCCACCAAAGATTTTCAATTGGATTAAGATCCGGTATTTGCAGGCCATGACATTGACCCTATGTTTTCACAGTTTTTGCTCAATGGCAAGATGCATTATCATCTTGAAAAATGATTTCATCATTCCCAAACATCCTTTCAATTGATGGGATAAGAAAAGTGTCCAAAATATCAACGTAAACTTATGCATTTATTGATGATGTATTGACAGCCATCTCCCCAGTGCCTTTACCTGACATGCAGCCCCATATCATCAATGACTGTGGAAATTTACATGTTCTCTTCAGGCAGTCATCTTTATAAATCTCATTGGAACGGCACCAAACAAAAGTTCCAGCATCATCACCTTGCCCAATGCAGATTCGAGATTCATCACTGAATATGACTTTCATCCAGTCATCCACAGTCCACGATTGCTTTTCCTTAGCCCATTGTAACCTTGTTTTTTTCTGTTTAGGTGTTAATGATGGCTTTCGTTTAGCTTTTCTGTATGTAAATCCCATTTCCTTTAGGCGGTTTCTTACAGTTCGGTCACAGACGTTGACTCCAGTTTCCTCCCATTCGTTCCTCATTTGTTTTGTTGTGCATTTTCGATTTTTGAGACATATTGCTTTAAGTTGACTGTCTTGACGCTTTGATGTCTTCCTTGGTCTACCAGTATGTTTGCCTTTAACAACCTTCCCATGTTGTTTGTATTTGGTCCAGAGTTTAGACACAGCTGACTGTGAACAACCAACATCTTTTGCAACATTGCGTGATGATTTACCCTCTTTAAAGAGTTTGATAATCCTCTCCTTTGTTTCAATTGACATCTCTCGTGTTGGAGCCATGATTCATGTCAGTCCACTTGGTGCAACAGCTCTCCAAGGTGTGATCACTCCTTTTTAGATGCAGACTAATGAGTAGATCTGATTTGATGCAGGTGTTAGTTTTGGGGATGAAAATTTACAGGGTGATTCCATAATTTATTCCTCAGAATTGATTGATCTAAAAAAGTAACCGTTACTGACTGCCACAATTTTTTTTTCTTGATTTCTTATAGTGTTTCTTAAAGCCAGAAAGTTGCCATTTGAAATGACTTTAGTTTTGTGTCATGTCTGTGATCTGCTTTTTTCTACAAAATTAAACAACTGAATGAACATCTTCCGAGGCCGGTGATTCCATAATTATTGCCAGGGGTTGTATACAGTGCACTTTGCACAAAGAGATGGTGTATGATGCTGTAATGCAGAGGAAGCCTTTTCTGCGTACACGCCACAAACAGAGTCGTTTGAGGTATGCTAAAGCACATTTGGACAAGCCAGCTTCATTTTGGAATAAGGTGCTGTGGACTGATGAAACTAAAATTGAGTTATTTGGACATAACAAGGGGCAGTATGCATGGCTGAAAAATAACACAGCATTCCAAGAAAAACACTTGCTACCTACAGCAAAAATTTGGAGGTGGTTCCATCACGCTGTGTGGCTGTGTGGCCGGTGCAGGTACTTGGAATCCCTGTTAAAGTTCAGGGCCACATGGATTCCAGTCAATATCAGCAGATTCTTGAGAACAATGTCATGAATCAGTGACAAAGTTGAAGTTGCTGGATCTTTCAACACCCTAAACACCGCTCAAAATCTACTAAGGTATTCATGCAGAGGAACAAGTACAACGTTCTGGAATGGCCATCTCAGTCCCCAGACCTGAATATTATTGAAAATCTGTGGTGTGATTTTAAGCGGGTTGTCCATGCTTGGAAACCAACAAACCTGACTGAACTGGAGATGGTTTGTAAAGAAGAATGGTACAAAATACCTTCAGCCAGAATCCCGACTCTCATTGGAAGCTATAGGAAGCATTTAGAGGCTGTTATTTCTACAAAAGGAGGATCTACTAAATATTGATGTATTTATTTCTGTTGGGGTGCCCAAATTTATGCACCTGCCTAATTTTTTTTTAAGAATTATTTCACACTTTCTGTAAATCCTATAAACTTCATTTCACTTCTCAAATATCACTGTGTTTGTCTGCTATATGATATATTTAACTGAAATCGCTGATCTAAACAACCAATGATTTATAAAGGAAAATCATGGAAATCATCACGGGTGCCAAAACATTTACATACAACTGTATATAGTGACTGTCCGCATGTTCACTCACAATGCAAATTGCATATTTTCATTTTGGACATTTATTACCAGTGCTGGTAAAATAAATAAATAAAAAATTTTTGACTTTTCTTCCTAAAGGGTCAAGAACTTTTTAAAAATCTTTTATTGATTTAAATTGATTTTTTTTTTTCATTTTTCTTTATTTCATTTGTCTAAATGAGACTGTACAAATAATATCACTAGTTATAATCTTTATTGACATGTTAAACCAAAAAAGGTGCACATACAATATGTATAAGTACCAGTAGTTAATGGTACTGATTTCATATTTCGGTGATGCTTAAAGTACAGATTTCTTAAAAAAAAAAAAAAAAAAAAAAAAAAAAGCTGAGATTTTATTTTATTTTTTTACAGTGATTTAAACCAGCTGATTTAAATCATACCAGCCCTGTTTATTATACATTAATTTACATTTCATTTCATATATTACTCTACTTTTGTGACCCAAAGACTTTAGTAAACCCATAATCATTTCCTCCATATAAATGAGTATTTTCACTAAATTATAATTTCTAAAAATAATTTTCATATTTTCAGATTTCTAGTCAAATTAAATCTAGACACAGTGCTCTAGAGAAAATTATGTCTCACATTTGGAAAGCTGAGATCATTCTGAACATTTCGATATGCAACGCATGGGCATCATATGCATGTACCTTAAAAGGGAAATTACTGAATGTATGGTAAAATCAAGAAAATACCCTTATGGCTAAATTACAACATACTTACACTGGAAGGAACACCCTGAAAAAAGTTGATTACATAGTTCACAGAAACAAGAAGTTCCTCTGAACCCCTTCAAATTCTCTGACCCAGCATGTACAGGCGAGGCCAGTGATTCCTAACCCTAGTCTTCAAGGGTATCTAACCTGCACATTTATTTATTTTTAAATCTTTTCACGCTTAAAGCTATTTAGCTCACTCAGGCATCTTCAGCCAATCAAGAGTTAACAGACATCTGCAGGCATATATTGTGAAAATCATTGAGGTTAACATTTTTCCAGATAGTGTGATTAAAAAAAATAAACCAAGTCTTCTTTCCACTGTCTTGCAGTTTGTGGGTTACAGTGATGAGGTACTGGATATAAAGTTTGTCGGTAAAGAAGACACACACATTGTGGTGGCCACCAACAGCTGCCAGCTGAAGGTTTTCGAACTGCTTAGCAACAGCTGCCAGATCCTCGACGGTCACACAGGTGGGTAACCAACGGGGGGCAGCAACGCACTGCCAGGGTAGATGTAATAAACATTCAATTTTTCAATCAAAAAATGTCAAACGTCTCTGCTTGCAGGCTTGCTGTGGTTTTAGATTATTGTGAATTCATATCAGTGATTTGTCCTGTTGTTCAGACAAAATCAAGCATTTTTTGAATGATTGCTCTCTTAATCACTATTTTTAACATGGTTGTGTATTTTGCTTTCCTTTTGTGAAGCACTTTGATTTTTATCTGTGAAAGGTGCTATATAAATAAAGTTTCTTCTTCTTTAAAGGCTCTGGAAACTTGTGATGGGAATTTTTTTGCCTGTACTTTTTCATGTTGACCATACTTAATCAGGTGGTCACATAAAATTTGCAGCCTAATGGGGTGGGGGCTTATCACAATCTCGCAGGGCTGACACATATAGACAGGACCAGGATGGAATGAACCTGGGACTGTTTTGCTGTGACACAACAGTACTAACCACTGTACACCTGAAGGTTTTCTTCTTCTTTTTTTCTCTCAGTGATGTAGCTCCAGGCTGTTGTGACATTTTAGGGCATTTCATTCCTTTGTGCTTTGAAAAAAAAAAAAAAACCAACCAAAATAACACCAAAGTCAAAAGTCTTGCATCCTCACTAGATTAAAACATGTATGTTAAAAATATATATATTTAAATGATTACAACATGACTAAAGCCAGAAATAAAATTTGTTTTTTTTGTAATATTATTCAATGATAAAATGTCATAAAGCTTTAATTTTGCTCTATTTCATAGAGTGAGAGCATGCAGCCAGACTCTGAACAGAGGAGGAACAAATGAGTCATCATCAAAAGAAATCTGAATCCAAAGAATGTTGATGGAAAACAAATTAATCAAGACACAAAGCCAACATGATTTGTCCTGTTAAAAAGTTAGTAGGTTAGCCATTATTGAGCTTTATTTATTCTTACGTTCATTTTTTGCAGATACCGTCCTCTCACTGGATGTGTTCAAAAAGGGATTTGTCTTTGCAAGCTGTGCAAAGGTGAGTGAAGTCCCTCTCAAACAATTATGGGACAACTAACATGCCATTATAGTTAGAAAGAAATACAAAACCCAGATGTATGGTTTTTAATTGTGTCCCTCATCCTTTCTTTATTTTTAAATATTTTCTCCAGATTTTAACAGGTACTGAGAGTACACATTACATTACACAAAATAACAATGGGACAATCTTTTAAAAATGCTGGAAACTAATGGAAAATAATGTAACAAAGAAAACAGTGGGTGAAAATGGATATCAGTTTTTTTTCCTTCTTCAATGCAACATTTCCTGGAGAGAAATAAGATCTTCCAAACGGACACCTGAAGCCAGAGAAGTCCAGTCTCATGCATGTGCCCAAGAAAAATAATTTGCAACTTTTACAAAGATCAGAAATGGAATAATTTGCTATGTCCCATGTACAGAGATACTGATCCATTTTGTAAACATGTGCCCACTTCCAATGTCAATATGAACACACAAACGTGCACATCTTAAAGCTTTTTCATAAAATGATGCATGTGTGTGTATTTTTATTCAGGATAAGTCTGTGCGTGTGTGGGAAATGGACAGTGTCAGTGGGCAGGTGCATTGTGTGGCTCAGGGCTGCAGCCATGTTAATGCTGTGGGCACCATCACCTGGTCCAGGTAACACTTCACATTCCTGTAGGCACATATTTTGATATCAGAGAGATCATGTGAATGGGGATTATGTGTCTGTAATCCCTCGTGGCTGTGATGATGCTGCACGTATGTGTTTGTGTGTTTATCTAGGATGAAGCCATCTTTTCTGGTGTCTGGCAGTCAGGACTGTACCGTGAAGGTTTGGGATCTCCCTGCAGACTTGTCTATTGCAGGACTGAAAACACATCACCTGACTGCCCGCACAACAGAGAAAGCGCATGATAAGGTAAAAAAAAAGTAATTGTGCACAGTCCAGGAAACATTGTAATCATTTTTTTTACTCTGTGTGGAAATCCTTCTGTGTTCCACTCCTTGATATACAAATAATGAGTGTTTATAGTAGCCTAGTGACCTCTGTGTGCATGCAAGTGTATGGCTTCAGTCATGGAGAAACCGGGGAGAGCTGACATTTGCTGTTTGGTATGTTTATGTATTTTGCGTCAAGGATGAATGCTGTGAAAATAGAAAGTTGATAGGACAAATGTATTTGGATAAATTAGCAATTTTAGCTAACCAGTAAACAATGGTCGTTGTGCTCCAGTGCACTATTGGATATTGTGGTTTTGGGGTTTTAAATGTTATTGTGGGTCATGTTAGTTTAACAATGTTGTTACTGATTTATTGTGTTTTTGTACTTCAGTTGGTTTAGTCAGTTTAGTGTCATGTTGCCGGTACCATGAGTGAAAAGCGTATGTAGTGCGTTTGATGTCTTCCGCCACAGTCTCTGTTTGTGCATGTGTAGAAATAGAAACACCTGCTTGCAACAGAATGCTGAAAAAAACAAAAAAACTGCGTGTGTGTGTGTGTATAACTTTGATCACGGACAAAGTGGAGAGCTGACATTTGCCATTTGGTAGGCTTGTGTGTTTTGATTAAGGGCCCCTTCACACACAGTGCGGATTTGGTCAATTTGCCCATTAACAGGCTGCTCCCAGGTTGAAACAGACCTTCAGATCATGACATGCAGCGGGCGATCTGACTGTCGCACCACCCACGTGAGCTCTGTTCCATATGACGCGGTGTCAGTCCTGCGGCGCGGTGTCCACAAGACACGCGTGTCGGGCAGAACGCACGCGTGGCCGGCCAGCTGGACACACCGGACCAGTAGATGTGGACATGAGAAGAGCAAACTGCTTCATCATTCATGTCATTTTGTGACTGTCTGTGACCATGGGTCATTTACAGAGGAGCAGACTGATCATATTTGTATTGCCCGCTTGATACAAGGTATTCAGTAAAATGCAGTGTTTTATATGGTGTGCGGTTTTATTTATTATTTTATTTTTATTTTTTTAAATGCGTCCCTGTCCTTCCTGATATGAGGGCCTGAGTTGTACATAGTCACACTATGTGTGAAGGGGCCCTAAAGGATGAACGCTGTTAAAATGGAACATTGATAGGACTAATATTTTTGTAGAAACTAGGGATATTAAGACAGTAAATTAACATTTAAAAGTATGTAATTAACAGGAAAAAAAAGGATTGAGTTCTTTTTCTAAAAAGTATTGAGGTCTAAGGTTCTAAAAACATTCTGGACTCACACGCCATTGCAACTCATTATAGAATCTGTGCACTGTTTATTACAGCCCTTGAAAAATCTCAGCTACCTATTTTTAAACAGTACCCATTCTTGAGGCCGTGGATCCCCACGGGCAACAGGCTAGTGCGTGTTTATGAGAGCAATAGTAGGAATGTTTCCAAGAGTTGAGCGATGGAATGTTCTCTTTCCCTCCCTGCAAATATTTTTACGATTGCAGAAATGGGAAGCATTTATTCTTCGTTTTCTAAATTGTTTTGTAAAATGTGTCAGTAGCATGGCCCAAGCAGAGGTTCGCCCCTTTGAGTCTGGTCTGCTTGAGGTTTCTTCTTCAAATTATCAGAGGGAGTTTTTCCTTACCACTGTCACCTGTGTGCTTGCTCTGGGGGTTGGTAAGGTTAGACCTTACTTGTGTGAAGCACCTTGAAGCAACTCTGTTGTGACTTGGCGCTATATAAATTAAAATAAATTGAAATATGTTTTATGTTACTTAAATAGATCCTTTTCAGTTGATATCTTATTTACAGTTAGACAGGTGTGTATTTCTTGGAAGAGGAAGCAGATGACCGTGAGACAGAAGTGGTTGTGTGTCTGCATGGCAGTTCACTCTGCCAACATACCGCTGAGCTCAGCGAGTGCCGCTGATGACAAAAGTGGAAGCATACATCTGCTTTCCTAAGTCCAGTGAAAAATTGTGATAAAGACTTCTCCAATTCTTCATCTGACAGTGCTTCCACAGGTGCTAAAGATTTTCCCAAGAACTCTGTGTAACCTTCTTATTTTCTTATGGCATACTGGATTTAAATTCCTTGTATCGTGGATGAAAGGTAGTGGTGTCTTTCACTGGAGTGAAATCTGTGCAACCAAAATGCTCATTAAATGCCATCGCATGGCACCGACTTGCAGCGAGTGCACATTTATTTTAAAGAGTCACATCTCTTTTCAGCTTTGATCAGACTGATCGATCAGGTCGTCTGATAATCGCATCAACATGCAGCGAGTGAGAGAGAGAGAGAGAGAGAGTGAGCGAGCGACCTGCTGTTTCTGTTGTGTTTCTGGATTTCTGAGTTGAGGTTCGATTCCCTGTTCTGAACACCCAGGTGGTGTGGTCTGTGTGCTCATGTTCTCCAGCTGACGCACTCAATTTTTGGTTGTGTACAGTACAGAAGCGCAGTTTTGCACAGACTTGCATGCAGTAACGCTGTGCTGCGCAGACCTGCTTCAAACTGTGTCCAGCGCTCTACGCCGAAGAAAATTAAACATGTTTAATTTCTTCCGTCCTACGCGCGTAGCCCTCAACATACTGCTGCGTATTGAGAAAAAACTCCACGTGAAGTGGGCGGAGAGCTGCTCATTGCAGCCTAGACGATATTCTGTAATGAGCAACTCTCCGAATACGCCAATGTGACAGGGGCTTAAGGACTTGGTGGGTCATGTTTCACTGAATGGTTGAGACTTTGAGGCCAACAGTGACCTAAGGTGACAACTGGATATCTGTGGTACTCTGTCTCTTCTGAGGATCCTTGGATCCACTGGAATGACTTTGTGCCAAACAAGTGGTTACTTAGGTAGACTCAGATGACTGGTAACACTTGCACACTGAAGGAGTTTCAGCTATGACGTTTGGCCAGCCTCACTTTTCTCTGGACATAATCCAGCCTGTAATTCTTTCAGATTTGTCTGGTTATCTTGGTAGCTTCCCTCACTCGTCTCCTTTTTGCATGGTCGCTCAGTTTTTGATAACTGCCTACTCCAGACAGATCTACCAACGAGTACCAAATGGTTTTTATTTTTAAGTCAGGGCTGTGAACCAGAATTTTTTCCCAACTGGTTTGTTCCAAACAGAAACGTTATTTTAATGTTTCTGGTTTTGGGTTCCACCCAAAAATTGACATTCCTGAAACAATTTGGGGGTGGGGGGTGTTCCTGAACTGGTTAATACTGGTTAATAATATTCTATGTCAACTGTGGAACACTGAAAATAATGTATACTCCATAGCCGTATGTGGTACTGTAATGCTCCAATGAAAAACAAATAAGACAATTCATGTTCTGTAGCAGGCAGCAGGAGCTACAATTTTCCAAAGCGGGGCACTGAGTAAAATAAAGCCTTTTAAGAGAAAGAGGGTCTGCGGTTATCAACTGAAATTGACTTCTTGTGCATTTACAGCGAAGCAGTGTGTTTGTGTGTTTTTAAAAGACACAGTGCTGTGCTGCCCTCAAAGCAATGAACCAATGAAGCAGTGGATTGGAGCACTGCTTCATAGTTTCAAGCTTCAAAGTGGCGCTGTTACAGAAGTGGTTGATTAGAGACCCTGCAGCGGGTCTGTAATCAATGTAAGGAAATGATCGTTTTCCTGATAAAACACCCTCAAAAACAACAGCCACTCTGAAGGACTGATAAGGGACACATTCAGCAAAAAGGCTATTGATATCGGTGGATTGAATCATTTCTTAATGATTCTCGAAAAGAACCGGTTCATGATACCCATCTCCCCCCCCCCCCCCCCCCCCCCAAGAACTCTGACATCCCCCAGGGGGCACGCCTCACATTTTGAAAATCACTGCATATATGAAGGGCACTGTGAAGATGGAGGCAATGTGTATAAAATTATCCATTATTTATAAATGGGTGATGTGGATTTTTTCCCCCCAAACCATGTGAATTGAAGCTGAAAATCATCACTAACAAGCACATCTGGATTCTTTCATGTCAACTCTATTGTGGTGGTGTACACAGGCAAAATTCCAAAATTATCACTGTCTATAATTACTTTTAGACCGTATTGAGTTTCTGTTTTACATCATCATATTAGTAATTGGATCCAGATTACTTCATGTTGATTGGTGTATGTTATTCAGTGTTGACTTTTTTATGATTACACGTGTCATTGTAGATAGAAGCTAACATTTTGACAATAGCTGTAACCTGCCCTTGGTGAATAGGACTGGCTCATTAAGCTCTATAAACCTGAAGTAAACCAGGTCGTGTGGCTCTGGTTTGTAGAACATCAAGTATCATAAATGCTATTTTAAATGGTTATTATGGTGTCCTGAAGAAGAACACTGAGATCCAGTTTCTGCAGCAGTAATGCGGCTCTGTATTCCATAAAATCTGTTTTTGGCTGGCCGTCACCTCTTACGTCAATTGCTAATCGTTTAGTTTATACTTCATTTCAATGTGCAGTCAGGCATTTCTTCAAATTTATTTTTGTTGAGTTTCTCTCCCTCTCTTTTGCTGGTGTGCATACTGTATACACACACACACACACACACACACACACACACACACACACACACACACACACACGTTTTTATCCCTTTAGAGGATTTGCATGCATTCCCTTGAATTTTAACTAATAACCACTTCAGACCTAACCTAAACCAAAAATCAGTTCTTAATCCCAAACAGTAATGTTAATGTTTTACAGAAAAACCTTTTTGTCCTGCGTTGGAAATTCCCTGAGTTTGACTGTGCATATTGGTTTTGTTTTCGCCCACAGTGGGATCAATGCATGCCGGCACTTAACCACACCACGTGCACACACACAGTTCCTTGTAAAGCTTTTGCAAGCTTGTTTCTCAGAAGTTACTCTTCATATAAGTAAGTGCTAGAAAACTATGGTCCTGAAAAGGACCATTCAAGTAAATATTCCAGCTGTTTCCTGTTACACCCAGTTACGTCAGACTTAAGCTGGATGTAAGTTGTTTGCGTGGCTTTGTTTGCTGTCATGGGAACATATCCTTTGTCAGATTCAAACACAAACGATCAGTCAGACCAGAGCAAGGTGATACTGGTTGGACCATTCATTTAAGAATTTAAGGAATCTCTCTGTTTAACCTACTTTAGTGGCTCTGAGGCACCTTGTGTTATTTCCTTTTCTTAAATCACACCAACTGCTTCAATTCGGGCTGAGTGACATTGGAAAAACTGACATTGCAATATCTTTTTTTTTTTTTTTCTGTGTTGTGTATTGCATTGTGAAAATTACAGGAATTTATCCCATAGAACAAATGGCACAATTTGAACAAACCTTTGTAGAATGATTAGGATGACTTTGTAGGAGAATGCATCTGCGCAGAAAATAAAACTTTTTTATTAAATTAAAAAATAAAGTTGAAAGATGCTGCAAGGAACTCTCAACACATGACCTGTTTTTGGTCAAACTAATCCTTTCTGTACCGAAACTAATTACAAACAACTGACGTAGATTTTTTTTGTTTTGTTTTTGTTTTGTTTAGCAGTTCCTGTGTTTTTCCTCCCATGTAGCTCATTTTCAGCACAATTTTGCCCCAAAATAATAGAGCAACACTCAGTTAAACTCTTCTGGAGAGCTTCTATTACTGTCAATTAAAACACAAAGAAAACACACACACACACACACACACACACACACATATATTTATATATATATATATATATATATATATATATATATATATAAAGCCTTAAATCTGAGTAAATTATGTCAATAATTAGCTCATCCACCTGCCTGAAGAGTTTAACTAATTACAATCAGCTGGTGCATTAGAAAGACTGAACAAATACGTGGTTGGACTTTGACTTTCTGAAGCCGGAGTTTTCCACCTCTGAAAATGTGCATTAAGTCATGAGTTAGACCCAGAATGCTTTGACTGTTCTTATTTTGCTAAATTAAATGTGGATCATCACCAAAGGGCAGTTTTTTTCTTTTTGATTTGGAGTATTCATGTTAAAACAGTTCAAGAATAGCACAAATGTAACCCCATTTTAGTAAAAGTTTATCATGAATTGTTTTCTTCACTTCTTCAGCCACATTCTGTCTTGTCCCCCCAGGATGTGAACAGCGTAGCGGTTTCACCCAATGACAAGCTCTTGGCGACAGGCTCCCAGGATCGAACTGCCAAGTTGTGGTCCTTGACCGGGAGTAGCAGTGTTGACCTACTGGGGGTGTTTCGGGGACACCGACGTGGTGTTTGGTCCGTCTGTTTCTCTCCTGTTGACCAAGTGCTGGCAACCTCTTCTGCAGATGGAACCACCAAGATTTGGAGTTTGCAAGATTTCAGCTGCCTGAAGGTGTGACACAGATTACAGGGAATGTTGTTTGTTACTGGAAGGGATTTTTTTTTTTTATTTCAGCCATTCCCACATTTAGGAATGGTGTTGTCCACTTTATCTGAAAATTTCTCCAGAGCTTTAATTACAATTTTGGTTGACCCATGAAATGAAGAATAACATGTCATTCTGGTTATATTTTACAAATAATCATAACGATACACATATACACAAACAACGACATTCACACCCGCAAGCTAGACCTGTTCAAAATGTCAAATGTTACAAAATCTTTTGGGCCACATGATGTTCTTGTTCCACTAATAAAATAAAAGATCTGTGCCAAATTTTATTGTAATCGGACATTGTTTAGGGGTCCCCCACAAAGCAACAATCTTTCCCAAACAAGCAATGTAGTAATCCAATAATTCCAGTAATGTTGTCCTCTGGGTGACCAATCAACCACCACTTTTTGTGATTAGAAGCCATCTCATGTACCTGAAAAAAAAATAAAAAAAATAATGGCATCAGTGTCTTCTCCCGTTAGGTTGATGTTGCCTTGCCAGTGGAGGGAGAGGAAAATGTGTCACTCTGGGGGACCTCTAAAGCTTATCTGATCGAGTTCAAATTTCATCTGCACCTATAAAACCCCAAGAGGAACAAAAACAACATGTGGCCCTAAGTCTCTCACAGCTTTAATTTTCTCACTATATAACATGAACAGCCCTACCGCACGCACACCTATGGACAGTATAAAGTTTCCAATCCACCTAACCTACATGTCTTTGGATGTGGGAGGAAGCCAGAGCACCCGGAGGGAACCCACACAAACGCAGGGAGAACATGCAAACTCCACACAGAAAAGCCACAGGTGGAAATGGATCCCATGACGTTTTTGCTATGAGGCAACAGTGCTAGCCACTAAGACACCGTGCTGCCGGCATTAGAGAACACACTGCAAGTAATTTAATCTTTGTGAACAAATTGAAAAAGATGTTTTTTAAATTTATTTATGATGTCTCGCTGCTCACCTGCTGTATCTTCACGGCCCACCAGTGGGGCATAGCCAAAACTTTGTAAATTGATGCTTTATACTTTGTGCCTAAATTGTTTGTTTGTTTTAATGAGTGATGTGATAAAAATAAGTCTGACAGTTTCCGGTAGCCAAAGCATCTTAGGGTGGTGTCCCATTGACCGTTTGTGTCCCTATAACAAAATTGAAGAATTCCAGCTCAGTAAAATTCATATTTCCTACTATTATATGATCACTTGAAAATGAGTGTAACCAGTGATTGCTGAGTTTTGTCGGTTATTGGTGAATGCATCCGTGCACATATGTGTTGTGTGTTAGGACCACACTCTTCCACAAAGCTACACCGTCATCTATTTTTGCAATGTATTACCCCTGCTCTGTACAAATTACATCCAGCTCTTCACTTTTTTTTGGATAGTGACTTATCCTGATGTCATAATTATGGTAAATGGGGAGGTGATGGTCTAGTGGTTAAGAAGTGGGCTTCAGACAGTAGAATCCTCTGTAGTGAGCACCTTGCATGGCAGCACCCTGACATCAGTGTGTGAGTGTCTGTGTGAATGGGTGAATAATTGTAAAAGCGCTTTGAGCTTCTGATATAGATGTAAAAGTGCTATATAAATGCAGTCCATTTACAATTATGTACATTAGTGTTCAGAATAATAGTAGTGCTATGTGACTAAAAAGATTAATTCAGGTTTTGAGTATATTTCTTATTGTTACATGGGAAACAAGGTACCAGTAGATTCAGTAGATTCTCACAAATCCAGCAAGACCAAGCATTCATGATATGCACAAAAAAGTTAAAAAGTTGATTGGCGAGGGGAATCTTATACGCAGGTACAAAAAATTATAAGCTGTTCATCTACAGTGATCTCCAGTGCTTTAAAATGGACATAAAAACAGAGACGCGTGGAAGAAAATGGAAAACAACCATTAAAATAGATAGAAGAATAACCAGAATGGCAAAGGCTCACCCATTGATCAGCTCCAGGATGATCAAAGACAGTCTGGAGTTACCTGTAAGTGCTGTGACAGTTAGAAGATGCCTGTGTGAAGATAATTTATTTGCAAGAATCCCCCGCAAAGTCCCTCTGTTAAATAAAAGACGTGCAGAAGAGGTTACAATTTGCCAAAGAACACATCAACTGGCCTAAAGATAAATGGAGGAATATTTTGTGGACTGATGAGAGTAAAATTGTTTTTTTTTTTTTTTTTGGGTCCAAGGGCCACGGACAGTTTGTGAGATGACCCCCAAACTCTGAATTCAAGCCACAGTTCACAGTGAAGACAGTGAAGCATGGTGGTGCAAGCATCATGATATGGGCATGTTACTCCTACTGTGGTGTTGAGCCTATATATCGCATACCAGGTATCATGGATCAGTTTGGATATGTCAAAATACTTGAAGAGGTCATGTTGCCTTATGCTGAAGAGGACATGCCCTTGAAATGGGTGTTTCAACAAGACAGTGACCCCAAGCACACTAGTAAACAAGCAAAATCTTTGTTCCAAACCAACAAAATTAATCCCTCGCAGATGTGAAGAAATCATGAAAAACTGTGGTTATACTACTAAATACTAGTTTAGTGATTCACAGGATTGCTAAAAAAGCAGTTTGAACATAATAGCTTTGAGTTTGTAGCGTCAACAGCAGATGCTACTATTATTGTGAACGCCCCCTTTTCTACTTTATTTTACTAATAGCCCAATTTCATAGCCTTAAGAGTGTGCATATTATGAATGCTTGGTCTTGTTGGATTTGTGAGAATCTACTGAATCTACTGGTACCTTGTTTCCCATATAACAATAAGAAATATACTCAAAACCTGGATTAATCTTTTTAGTCACATAGCACTACTATTATTCTGAACACTACTGTATTTTGTTTATTTTCCGCTTTCCTGATCACTCACAATGTTGTGCAGTGCTACTTGTACCACTTCTTACACCCAATTTGAGGCCCCAGTTGGGTATGTGATTATATTTTGCAGGAAAAGGATATGCAGTCATGCATCGCATATTGGCAATGTGACATCACCCTTATTTAAATGTGTTTTTTGTTTGTTTAATTTTTTTCCCCTGAGATGATGCGGTGCATTGTCAAACGAGTGGCGATTAACAGAGTTCCTGTATCCACAGTGGGTCATCAGTCACCAAGATTTAGATGTTGATTTGCATCAAAGCCAAATTTTTATGCATGGCAAACACCTCATCTCCAATTTTTCTCAAGTTATAAGCTCTGTGTTAACAAAATGTTGACAGATGAAACAGACTTCAATCTGTTTTGTTGATTAAATTTTGTTAATTGCTGTAGCTGGCTGTAAATGTGAAACTGACATACTTGTTTTTTTTGTTTAGACATTTGAGGGGCACGATGCTTCAGTTCTGAAGGTCATCTTTGTGAGTCGAGGCACTCAGCTGCTCACCAGGTAGCATTCACGTCCCCATAAATGAAATCATGTACCTTTAGATGTTTCCAGCTGGAGAGGCGTGCACCATCCTCTCACAGTTTGATTCAAAATTGAAAGTTGTCTCCCTTTGGATGATTGATTCAGAAAGTAAACCACAATAGTACATCGGTTGTAAAATACAAGTAAAGCCCTGTTCTTTCTTTCATGCATATGCATTTGGAATATCACAGTTTGAAAACCTTAGAGCAGGGCTATTCAACTATATTTTTCCGAGGGCCAAATTTGTCAGAATACTATGATCTGTGGGCCGGACATTCTCGTGACCTGTACGATTACTCTCGGATGTACATTTGAGACAAATGCTACTGCATTTCTTTTTCCCTTTTTATTTAACAGAACATCAAAAGTATATACTAATGAAGTCACTGAGTGTGGGAAATTGCAGCAGGCTGTCATTAAGATCACATGCGAAAATGTCTAGTTTTTTTTATTAAAGCAGTCATCTTTTCAAGCACATCAGCCACTGGTTTATCCCTCCCCTGAAGACTCAGATTAAGACCATTCAAATGATGCATGATATCACTTAAAAAGCACATTTCTGAGACAAATTTCTCATCCAGCATTTTTGTCAAATGTTTCAGCCTTCTTGTGCTTGCATTCACATAGAAAGTTGATAATTTCCTCCCTCAGTTCACAGACTATGCTCAGCTGACATATCAGCAAGTATGCGAAACAACTTGTGCTGAAAACTAGATGTTGCTCTGATAAAGTTCACTGCAGCAATCACAGAGTCCATGGCACTTTTCAACTCACCACTAAAGCCTCGGTCCCACCGAATAATGAAGGCTGAAGAAGGAGCCACGCATGGGTGTGGGGTGATTATTTGAAGAATGACCCACGTTTTGATCTATCACGTATCCACTATGAAGGTGCCACTATGTGCCTCTCTGTACCCCGCATGTGCCACGTAGCAGCCTCTAGAGAGCCACGACCGGCCTGTCATTACAGCCTCGAATGGCTCGCATCAGCCACACTAAGCCACGTAGTGCCATGATAGCGCCATGATAACGCCATGTTGGCGCACGTTTAGGCATGAGTTCGGTCCAAACCTCCAGCCCTCCCACACCTGGTCCCTTTAAAGTGTGGGTTTTCAATTCACAGATTCACAGCAGCATTTAAAGATGTCCCTTCTTTTTATTTTTATTTAAACGCAGTCCAAAAATAGACACTCCATCACAGTTCCGTAGTTGTGCGCTGTGCACCAGGCTGCTGTCCACCTGTAATGCACCAGACCAGCTAGACCCGAACCACGGGTTCCTGGAGAGCTGCCTCTGTGCTCCTCGCTGGCTCCGCGGCTCTCTGGCTTTTTTTTTTTTTTTTTGCGGCTTTAAACACACAAAACTTTATGTTTGTCCGTTTATTTCTGCAAAATCGCTCTTTTGCGCACGCGCTGCTGTTGTCCTTTCATGGACAGCCGCCTCTCTGCTCTTTCTAGTGGCTTCCTTTCCATCTGTGGCTTGCTGGCTTTATTTTTTCCCTGGCTTTAAGCACAATCATTTATACACCGTGAATCCACTTTAACTTTGTGTTCGTCCGTTTATTTCTGCAAAAGCGCTCTTTTGCGTGCGCGCTGCTGTTGTCCTTTCATGGACAGCCGCCTGTCTGCTCTTTCTAAGTGGCTTCCTTTCCATCTGTGGCTTGCTGGCTTTATTTTTTCCCTGGCTTTAAACACAATCATTTTTACAACGTGAATCCACTTTTGACTTTGTGTTCGTTTATTTCTGCAAAAGCACTCTTTTGCGTGCGGTGCCGTTCTGCATACATGTAGAGGTGGCCGTTTTATTATATACACCTGTGGATAATTTTATATATATATATATATATATATATTTCTTTATTTCTTCTGCAGCTTACAAGTCACTATGATACAACTTTTAACTTTGTGTTATGTCTTCAAAATCGGTCTTTTGCGCGCTCTCCACCTGTGTTGCTGCACAGCTCCTGCTCTTAGCTGCTCCACTGGAGTTATCTTCCATGGCTTTAAACACACATCCACTTTCACGCAGTCACCCAAATTTTAACTTTGTGTTCGTCTAGTATTGACTGAAATATCACTCTTTTGTGAGCTGGCGTTCTGCCTAAATGCTCGTTTGAAGCGTGATGATTTGGTGCGCAAAGGACGACAGCCACTCCAAAAATAGCCTCTCAGGTCCTGCCTCAGTGCGCACACACAGTGGAGCTCATGTGATCCATTAACAAGATATTAAATTAACGTACTTTTACATACAACAGACATCAACATACAGACATACTTTTAAAGCTAGGAACTGTTTTATCAAGCTATAAAAAACATTAAAAATAATTACCTTAAGCTGTTCAAAATACATCCCACATGGAGCAGGAAAGAGAGGAAAAAAAGTGTCCAGATGAAACAGTCCTCTGTGATGCCAGAAGTGATTAGAAGTGTTTTCAACATCCAAGGTTTGGCAGAAAATGATTAATCCACTACAAAATATAGTCCAGCACACAGAGCAGGTGCAATTGTGTGCGCAAGAGGAGGAGCCGCTCCAAAAATAGCCTCTCAGGTCCTGCGAAGGTGCCAGGCACACGGATAATGGACTTTTTGCAGACTCGTAAGCACCACGCAAATGCCTCTAAGCCGTCACAGTAACTCAAACACAAACTGCGCCACGCTGTTGTTGCTAAATTTTGAACATCTTGAAATTAGCGCCATGCTCAGAGAGGAGCCTTGTTAACTGAAGATAATGCCTGTAAGAGCCACTCTGAGCCACTATAATGCCACGATAGCTCACGAAACAAAAAAAAACAGGGTGCGTGGCTCCTTCTTCACTCCTTCACTCGGTGGGACCGAGGCTTAAGCTGAGAGCAGAGGACACTCTGCTGAACGAGACAGTGGACAGACTGTAGTTTTGGTGCAACAGCAGACAGTCGTGCAGACAGTCCTTTGACCCCTCCATCGAGGGAGCTCTGTCTGTAACCAGCAGGTTAATACGCTCCAGGTCCAGTCCATTGTCTTTAAAAAAGCAATAATCTTTTGGAGTCTTTTTGAGTGAGTCGTAATGAAGTGCCTCTGCGCGTTATATTCCTTATTCACCGCGCAACAGTCAGAACACAGCAGGCACATAGGATTGCCTTCAGCATTTTCTACGTGCACATATTTACCAGGCCAGTCATTATTAAATCTTCTATTTTCGTTGTCAACTTTACATCTCTTCTCCTTTGAATGCGCCCGGTTGTCGTCGTCTTCTTCGTTCAAGTTTACTGGCGGTTTGCAAACCAATACGGTACATTACCGCCACCAACTGTTCGAGTGCCCGCAATGCCTTCACGTGAGGTGGGGCTGTTTGGAAACAGTGCTGACATGCCGTAAAGGATTCAGCAGGCCGAAAAGTGCCACAAAGTGTTGTAAAATGCCAAAAATTGGCGAATGGCTTTGTAGCGGCTTTTGATCGTGTATTTATTAATATTTATGGGTAAATGGGCCACGGGCCGGTTCAAACTTATTAAAGGGCCGGTTCTGGCCAGCGGGCCACCAGTTGAATAGCCCTGCCTTAGAGGGTCAAGGAAAGTGTCTCTTACAAATTGGGATTTTCTGTCATTGTCCTGTGGTCTTGTTTAACTATGGTTGGATTTTCAAGTTGCTCAAAAATGTCACTTTTTGTCACAGACTTTTGCATACTTTGCCAATCCCCTTGCATTTCCATGGAACCCGTTAAGTTCTCTTACATGCAGTGACATCAGTGGGAGATTTTCTGGAAGCGAAAAAGTCCTGCTAAAGTTAACATACACACGTGCTAAAGTTGTTATTGCATGTGACTTCATTAAACTACGTGCTGGATCACATTTGTGGAAACTGTGATCTTCATTCCAGATGGTCATTGTGGACCGTTTGGGATACATCTCCGTGAAAATTTTCTACACTTGTGTGAGACTTTGGACAGAACAAAATATAAATTACAACCTGAAAATAATATTTGTTTACTTCTTTTATCTTGGCCCATACAGTTAACACACATTAGAATAAAGTACATGTGTAAACACATGCGGGCATAATCAGTTGTTCAGAGTGCGTTTTCTCTTTTAGTGGCTCAGACGGTTTGGTGAAACTCTGGACCATCAAAACCAACGAGTGTGTGAAGACTCTAGATGCCCACCAGGACAAAGTGTGGGGTCTCCATGGCAACCGAAAGGATAATATGATGGTGACGGCGTCAGCAGATTCTAACATAATTGTCTGGGTGGTAAGCAAATAATGATTTGATGAAAGAATTGGTTGAAACATCAGACTTTCTGATATTGTTGCGCTCACTGTGGATTTTGTGTGTGCAAATGCTCAGGCTGTATGCAGAGCAGGTATTTTAACCACAGGTTTGTGTTTTATTTGCACCACTAGGATGTGAGTGAGGTGGAGCTGGAAGAGGAGAAGGCCAAACAGGAAGATCAGATACTGAAGTAAGAATATATTCTCAAATATCTGAAAATTTTCACCACACAGGAGGTGTACGTTTTCCAGCCCTGCATGCCAACAGTCAATGGGCTTATTGTTTTCACCTGTGTGTGTCTGAGCACTGTATCTCAAAAACTAATTGAGGAAATGGAAACAAATTTTACACATTCGGTAAATCCCACCAAAATTTGAACGCATTAATTTTTCAGGTTCAAGGGTCAAAGGCCAGCATCACAGCACAAGGTCAAATTTTTTGCCTAATGCAAATAAATGCATTTTCTTGGGCTTGTAACTCCTAAATTAGAGGTGATGGACCCATGGTTACTATTTCACATGAATAAGAAGTCATGGAAGGCTGTAAGGGAAGAGACGATGGATACGTTATCCTCAACTGCTTTAATGTTAACAGAGATTCTTTGTGTGAATGGATCTACGAGTGAGCTGAGCTTGTGGTCTGTAGCAGGCAGTAATGGGCTGCATGAGCACACAGCTTCAACTCCATTATATTTTATAATCAATAAAATGACAAGGGTGCCCAAATGTATGCACCTGCCTAATTTTGTTCGTGCAAGACGTCGGACTTTGGAGGTTGGACGAAGTTGGACAACAATCATACGGAACGCTGACGGTACGGGAACTACGCAAACGATGAAGAACCGTCAAGACAGAAAGCAAAACAGAATACGGATGAATTGAGGCTGTCGTCAGGATTCGTTCACATTTCTCAATAGTTTGAAAATTCTGACAAAGTGCCAGCTACAGAAATGAAGCTGGACAACGGTTAAACAATGTCTCCGAAAGTCATCTTAAGTCCAGATTTCTTGTTTCGTTTTGGCTTCGGTGTCCTTCGTTAGTGCCGTGTGACCGGGGCTTAAGACCTTCAAGGTCACTGAAGGTGAAAAGCAATGGTATATTGTGAAAGGCCACATATGACTTCCTGTTTGTGTCATAGTTATAACTAGTGGTGTAATGGAACACAGCTGATCCATACATATCCCCCCGCGCCTCCCCATGGCTCACCATACACTTGTATGCAAATGTTTGGGCACCCCTGATAATTTTCATGATTTTCCTTTGTAAATCATTGGTTGTCTGGATCAGAAATTTCAGTTAAATGTATCATATAGCAGATAAACACATTGATATTTGAGAAGTGAAATGAAGTTTCTGTTTACAGAAAGTGTGCAATAATTATTTCAACAAAATTAGGCAGGTGCATGAATTTTGGCACCCCTGTCATTTTATTGATTTGAATACATGTAGCCCTCATTATTGGAACACAAAATTAGTTTGGTAAGCTCATTGACCCTTGACCTCCTTACACAGGTGAATCCAGTCATGAGAAAGGGCATTTAAGGAGGCTATTTGCAAATGTTTCCCCTCTTTGCATCTCTTCTAATTAGTGGCGACATGGGAGCCTCTAAACAACTCTCAAATGACCTGAAAACAAAGATTGTTCAACATCATAGTTTAGGGGAAGGATACAAAAAGCTATCTCAGAGATTTCATCTGTCAGTTTCCACTGTGAGGAACAGAGTGAGGAAATGGAAGACCACAGGCACAGTACTAGTTAAGGCCCGAAGTGGCAGGCCAAGAAAAATCTCAGATAAGCTTAAGCGAAGGATGGTGAGAACAGTCATAGTCGACCCACAGACCTGCTCCAAAGACCTACAACATGATCTTGCTGCAGATAGTGTCTCTGTGTGTTGTTCAACTATACAGCACACTTTGCACAAGGAGAAGGTGTATGATGCTGTAATGCAGAGGAAGCCTTTTCTGTGTACATGCCACAAACGGAGTCGCTTGAGGTATGCTAAAGCACATTTGGACAAGCCAGCTTCATTTTGGAATAAGGTGCCGTGGACTGATGAAACTAAAATTGAGTTATTCGGACATAACACAGGGCGGTATGCATGGCTGAAAAAGAACACAGCATTCCAAGAAAAACACTTGCTACCTGCAGTAAAATTTGGAGGTGGTTCCCTCATGCTGTGGGGCTGTGTGGCCAGTGCAGGTACTGGGAATCTTGTTAAAGTTGAGGGTCACATGAATTCCATTCAGTATCAGCAGATTCTTGAGAACAATGTTCATGAATCAGTGACAAAGTTGAAGTTGCGCTGGGGCTGGATCTTTCAACAAGGCAGCGACCGTAGACACTGCTCAAAATCTACTAAGGCATTCATGCAGAGGAACAAGTACAACGTTCTGGACTGGCCATCTCAGTCCCCAGACCCGAATATTATTGAAAATCTGTGGTGTGATTTTAAGTGAGCTGTCCATGCTCAAAAACCAACAAACCGGAGATGTTTTGTAAAGAAGCATGGTCCAGAATACCTTCAGCTAGAATCCAGACTCTCATTGGAAGCTATAGGAAGCGTTTAGAGGCTGTTATTTCTGCAAAAGGAGGATCTACTAAATATTGATGTATTGTTTCTGTTGGACAGCACGGTGGCTTAGTGGTTAGCACCGTTGCCTCACAGCGAGAAGGTTGTGGGTTCAATTCCCGTGGCCTTTCTGTGTGGAGTTTGCATGTTCTCCCCGTGTTTGTGTGGGTTTCCTCCGGGTGCTCCGGTTTCCTCCCACATCCAAAGACATGCGGGTTAGGTGGATTGGAATCTTTAAAATTGTCCGTAGGTGTGTGTGTGGGTGTGTCTGCGTTTGTTTGTCTATTTGTGGCCCTGCGACAGACTAGCGTCCTGTCCTGGGTGTACCCCGCCTCGCGCTCTATGACTGCTGGGATAGGCTCCAGCCCCCCGCGACCCTTAATTGGACTAAGCGGTAGAAGATGGATGTTTCTGTTGGGGTGCCCAAATTTATGCACCTGCCTAATTTTGTTTAAAGAATTATTGCACACTTTCTGTAAATCCTGTAAACTTCATTTCACTTTTCAAATATTACTGTTTGTGTCTGCTGTATGATATGTTTAACTGAAATTGCTGATCCAAACCACCAATGATTTATAAAGGAAAATCATGGAAATCATCAGGGGTGCCCAAACTTTTACGTATGACTGTATGTGTACCTGATGACTATTAGGCCTGATAATTGCTTCATATTTAATTTATCAATCTCATCTCATCTTCAACCGCTTTTCCGGGTTCGGGTCGCGGTGGCAACAGCTCCAGCAGGGGACCCCAGTCTTCCCTTTCCCGTGCCACATTGACCACCTCTGACTGGGGAATCCTGAGGCTTTCCCAGGCCAGTGTGGAAATATAATCTCTCCACCTAGTCCTGGGTCTTCCCCGGGGTCTCCTCCCAGATGGACGTGCCTCGAACACCTCCTTTGGGAGGCGCCCAGGAGGCATCCTTACCAGATGCCCGAAACACCTCAGCTGGCTCCTTTCAACGCGAAGGTGCAGCGGCTCTACTCCGAGCCTCCCACGGATTAATAATCACTATAATAATTTATCAATATTATATTATATGGAATATGATTATTCCAATCATCTATGTTGTAAATTTATACAAATTGTACTCATGGTAGCCTGCGTTTTTTTTTTTTTTTTTAATTATTGTAGAGCTGGGCAGCAATTAAAAATTTGAATCATGATTAATCGCATGATTTCCATGATTAATCACGATTAATCCCATTGTTATACCTAAAATCCAAAAATGAATTCAAAAGTTGTGTATAGCACAATTTATTTTAAATGTTCTGCCATATGAACGAAAGTGCTATAACGTTTGTTCTACACTTAACAACAGCATTTTGTTTGTGCAGTTGCAGTTAAATAAAAATAAATTATGGTTATCCAGTGATGTCCAGTCTTCCACAACACTAATCGGCCTGCAGTCTGTAGTTGGGCGGTGTGGGCCCCTCCTGCTGCGGCCTTCACCCACTTTGCCTAATTTCTGAGGTAATTGGAGTGTAAACATAATTGCCCTTTTAGGGATCAATAAAGTTGTCTGAATGAATCCATTTTGCTGTCACATTTGCAAGCTTCTCTTGCCTTTGTTTATTTAAGACTCGAAGTACTCCGCTGATAAGAAAATGCAGCTTTGCAGTGGCTGCAGATAACTTTGGTTCTGCCAACTACGCTGTCTGGAAGCACTTTAAAATGAAAATGGCCATGTAAAAGTTCTGTGCCCTTTCTCTGCCACTTCTTTTCTTTTCCGGTGTCGGGGACTCGTCACACCGGTTCCTGTGAGCGCAGCAGCAGTCAGTGACAGACTTGCAAAACAAAAGCCTGTGAGCAACAGACTCTTACAATTTAAAGAAACAACAAAAAAAACCCCAACTGTGTTAATGTGCGATAAAAATAAATACTTGTTTTATAAAAAGTAAAATAAAGACCTCTTTCTTGACCTCATATTTAACTGTTGACAGCACTGTGACAGTAAAACTTGCAATTTCTAACCTACATTGTTTATAAATGTAACTATTAAATTCTTTCTAACATTTTTCTAACTTTTAAATTCTCTCTAAACATTTTACTTGTCGAAATTATTATTTTTATAAGTAGTATTAGTAGTTAGTAAAAAAAGGCTTCAAAACTGGACCTTTAATCTATGGGTGTTGTGGGGGGGGGGGGGCACATCCTTGCCCCACACCCCCATTCCATCTGGATTCACCCCTGCTTTGGTGTTTGAGCACAAAGAATGGATAACATTGATTTACGCAGAAAACATAACCAGATTTACAGGTAAGAAAGTTTTATTGCATTTACACATCATGTGGTCCTCAGAAAGACAGTTTAGGTGCATTTGAGTGGAAAATAGTGTTAGTTGTTGACGCGTCGCGGAGGATCAGCTGTTTTTAACGAGCAGATACGGAGCGGCTCAGCTCAGAATTCTAAATAAAGGAGAAAAAAAAAGCATAAAAATGTCTTTGTAAAGCTCAGTGCAGGTGTGCTGTTGTCACCGCGCTTTAAGAGGTGAGGACAAGTCGTAACTGCTGCAGAAAACCGCGGATGAAAAGCTCACAGCTCGCTTAAAGTGGGCAGTTCAGTCGAACCCCGACCTCCTGCCCACGGACCAAGTTTAATGAAGTGGTTAAATTAGAGTAACGCGTTACCGGCATCACTGCCCATGGCCAATTTAGAGTCACCAATTCACCTAACTTGCATGTCTGTGGAAGTGGGAGAAAGCTGCAGCACCCATGCAGATATGGGAGAATGTGCAATCTTCATACAGAAAGGACACATCAGAATAATATTATATTGTATTATGTATAACAACAATAAAATTTGTATGTAATATAAATATATTTATGCACTTGATCCGCTAAATTAGTTTATTTTATTTATTTTTTCAACATATGTATTCTAGTCAAAAAATAAGAATGGCTGCTTTTCTTCAAAAGCTGCAAAAACATTAAAATTTAAACTCTTCAGTGTTGTATTTAAAGAATAAAGAAAAGGCTGCGATATCATTTCCCTGTTCTTTCTTTGAGTAATTAGCTTCCTCCATTTCCTTATTTATATTACAAGCTTTTGCAAAAGAATGGGTTTATTTGTTTCATGTCAGGTCATTAAGTATCAGCAAAAGTAGATAATAAGCAGTCATTACATAAGCAGTAGCAATTTATGTTTTGACTCCGTGTATTTATAGGAAAGTAGTGACTAATGCATTGACTAATGCATGATTGTAAATTTGTCTGTAGTAGGCAGTTCTCAAAAAGAAAGACAGACAAGAAACTGACTAGAGAAACAAGCCACAGAGACACCCATGGGAAGTCTGAAGGAGTTATCAGCTTCTGTGGCTGCAACTTTAATCTGTTGCATCACCAGTTTTAACGTCATGGTAGAGTGGTGTGGAGAAGGACTTTAATACATCAAAATAGTTCAGATCGATGCTTCAGTTTCTCTGTGTCTTCTGTAAATCGCTGAAATTTCATGACTTTTTAAGAAACTCCTCTGTTTGTCTCCAACATAAAGCCCTAGTATATGTGGTGATGCAACAGACAAAAGTTGCACTTTGCGCAATTTCTCCAATTACAACCACAGATGTAATTGGAGATCAGATGTAATTGGTGTCACAGTGACACCAGACACAACTCTGAAGCCTTTTCAGAGTTGTCAATTTTTCGAGTGGCTTCCCTCAAGCCCTTCTTGCGCAGTCACTCAATTTTCATTCCCTAATGTGTCTAAAGAAAACTGTCTATAAAGGTATAAAATGTGTTTAATCATGTAATTAATTAGTTCTGTTCAACATGTTGTCATTTGAGGCAGTTTAGAGTTCTTATTGGGGAACTGCAAATATTTTTTCCATGCTGTCGGCGGCCTCTGTGAGACACCTTGATTTGACCTGCTTGTTAAACATGTTGCCAAATGTGCCTGTGAATGAACATTTGAGCCTTTGTTTCTTTTGTCTAAAGGCAGCAGGAGCTGTCGAACCTGCTCCATGAGAAAAAGTATCTAAAGGCTCTGGGCCTCGCTATCTCACTGGACCAGCCACACACCGTGCTCACAGTCATCAAAGGTAATTTTTAAAATAACTTAATTATTTGTGCACCCTTTGTTCTTAAACTCATCAAGGCCACAGTTTCTGTGATTCCCAGGAGTAAAATACTAGACAAACTAACATTTTCAAAGTGCAGTTTGCAGCAGTCTGTAGAGGCAAAACATTCATTCTTGTAATCTGCTTTGATATGTTGCATTAATTCATTAATTTCAACATCATCAAATTCAAACCCAAAAGCACATTTCTATGATGCATCACTATGAACATAGTATGTGGAACATAAAAATGTGCGTGAATGCCCAGCATTCCAACACCCTTACTCAATGTTATTTGATACTACGCTTTATATTCAGGTGTATAGAAGCAACAGTGGTGCTGGTGGCACCCACATGTAGGCTTTGTAAGTGAAAGAAACTGAGAGACAAGATTATTTCAAGATAGATATAACTTCAGCTACACTTGCTTCTATTTTCCATTACCATGATGCTGTGATGAATTAATCCCTGACATGTCTAGCAGGGGGAACACACGTTTCCGATATATTACATGAGCAAAATAAACTTGTTTTTTGTGTTGATCTGTTGAATCTAATTTAAATGTTTACTGTATTTTCCATTGTTGTTACCTTAGGTCACTGATTACAGTCCAAGTCTCACAACTATATATTAAGACGGGAAACACCAGGACCTTAAAGACTTGAACCTACATTCTCCTGCAAAGACATTTGAATTGTCAAACACCTCTGACCAGCAACTTCATGACTCTGTAAATTCTTCCCATGCCTCTGTCAGTTTCAGAGTCCGAGGACCCACAGAGATGAACATCACTGCTTAAACAAAACAAAACCTGTACACTTGTTTTGTGGATGACAGAAAGGTGTTTGGGATAGTACAAATTATGGCTAACACTGGACCAAATGGGCATACTACAATAGCTAATATTGTACACCAGCCAGTCAGACACAGGTGTCATAGTATACAGCAATATTTCCCGATCCTGGTCCTTGGTAGGGCTGAATGATTTAACCAAACTCATGATTTAAACCAATGCAAGTAGCAAAACACAAAGGCTGAGATTATTTTTACATTTCTCTGCATATATTTAACAGAAGTTGAGTGATAACATAATTGTATTGTGTTGTGGTGTGTTCCAAGGAAGTAGCTGCTGATTTGTAGCTGCTAATCTGCTCCATCTGTTTAATCGAGTGATCCATAATGCATCAAAAAGCTCCAAAACACATCCTTAAAATCAATACTAGGTTTCTTCGGAAAGATTAACCATACAGATTCACATTTGTGAACCATTGTCCCTGTTTAGTCTGAGTTGCCACTGGTAGGACAGTGTGAGCAACAAGTTAATTAAAAAAGTCAATGTTTAATATGAGTTATTAAGATTTCATGTAGCTGGGATGTTTGCCAAATTGTGATGCTACCTACAGTGATTTTAAATCTGTACATAGTAAATATTTATGAGATGCTGTCCTTTGCGCAAAATCAAACAAACTTAAAATTGCCAAAATACTGAATTTTGTTTGGCATAACTTTCAAAGTGCGTTTAAAGATCGTGAAAAGAGCCACTTGCCAAGTTGTAACATCATCCAGCGTGAATGACTAGAGATTTAAGCCAATTCAAAAACATTTATTGAAAAAAGTTTCCATTTACACTCTGTCACATGTAAAATTAATAGATTAAAAGAAACTAACTCTGTGCCTGACACAGCTCTTTGCCTCACTAGATATGTATGTTTTGAATAGTGCCTCAAATGCCGTGTTCATCTAATATTAATGTGTTTTTAACCTTTTAAGCATTTGTGATGTATGCATAACATCAAATTATATGAAATATAACAAAATATGAATTTTGCATAATACTTAACTTAAATGGCCTCAAATTGTACCTCTTTAAGTAGATTAAAAAAAATCGTTGTATATCTTGAAATTTTTATTTTATTCGTTTGCATAGGCCCATTGATATCTGAGAAAGGCACATTGTAAGGAGAAAAAAGGCCCATTCCTTCAGGCACTGAGGGGCCAGTAGCCCATATCAGTCTTTTGAAATATGAACTGTCTGTCACTGCGTGGCGGACAGTCGTGTTCACCAATTGGAAGTGTCATGCTTTTCACGTTGTAGGCATGCTCACCAATCAAAGGTGTTGAATAATAATGAGCAATATTTACATGTTCTCTTAAGTGGTAATGCTCCATCACATGCTTTATAGTGAATACTTAACTGAATGTTGACTTTAAAAAATTGTAATTGCAAATCAAACTGGGTTATCTGTCAGAAAAATTGCAATTACATATTTTCCCAGAATCATTCAGCCCCACCCATTGGGAGTGTGTAGTATATTACACATTGCTCACTACTTTAAAATACTTTACTTATTTTCTGGCTGTGTAAATTTACTTGTTACTTCTGCATTACCTAGAAACATATTATAGCCAAGACCTTTCCCATATTTTAATCACTCTGTGTATACACTCAGTTTTACCATTATAGAGTATCAGTCAGTGTTCAGACATGTAGTGTCTGATTTTCTCTAAGCAGAGTTCCAGTCTGGCCAGGGTTTCTTTTTCTTCCTCGAGTTTAAACGACACATATGCTTGTGTGTCATTACCGTATATATGATACTGTATGCTATGCTTTTTGAAAATAGATCCTGTTGGCACATCAGTGTAGTCTTCATAGAGAACAGGCGAGAAGATTAAGTCTTGGGGTACATCATATGACTTGACCTGATCCTGTGATCTTGCACCTTTAACACATACAGACAGTCTCCTTCCAGTGACATATGATTGCATCCATCGATGTGCATTTCCTCTGATGATGCTCTGTATCAAAGGTGGCCAACAGATCCAGCAAGACCTTAGACACAAAAATACAGAATGTCAAATACAAATAAACACAAAAACATAAAACATAGTTAAGCTAAGATAAAAACAATATAACAAATTGTAAGCAGAAGAAAAGTCCATTTTAAGATTTGCCTTAAAAGATTCAACTGAAGTGGACTTTATAATATAGAAATCATGAATGTTTATGAGTTCAGTGGTACGAATATTTCATGTTCCAGCTTTCACCAAATTAAATATTCATTCCATTGAAAGAATGTAATAACGTTTAGTATTTGTTTTATATAACGGCTAAAATAGATCCTTGTCACTTAATATTAAATTAATTTATAAACAACAGAAAAGGGACTTACATTTTGGTGTGTCACTGCACTGACATTGTGTACTTCCAAAAAAAGAAAAACAGTTTGTATACTAACCTCATTCCAGCGAAAAATCACCCCAGAAATTTGTCCATCTTTGGTGCATCACTGCTGCTCTGACATCAGCAATCCAACACAAACTTTAATTAGGAGTCCAAATATAATTCTGACGATGTCGTCCCTGATGCCGTGCACAATTTTCGTGTACTTCCAAAAAAAAAAAAAAACCACTGTGTACTTCCTCAGTTCAGCGAAAAAAAAATCTTGTCATAAATTAGTCCAGCTTTTTATTCTGACTTCCTCCTAACTGCTCTTCATGCCTCCAGACAGTTTACAGCACAGTGGATTTGTTTTGTGTGTGTGTGCGCGGGTGTGTGGGTGTGTGTTGGGAGAATTAGCACCGTCAGTTATCTCCAACAAATCGTCTGTCAGCAAAACACACTCCACATGTTTAACTAAACACTGCCCACAGTAGTGAGCAGGGTTCGCAGTGTGCAATGGTACCAAATGTATGGAAACAAATTTGCATGCTAAATGGAACCAAATTGCACTCTAAATGCAACGCAACACAAATGGGACGAATAATCCATGTCAAGTGATATACAAAGCACCAGTCAAATGACAAGGATCTACTCAGCCGTTATATAATATCAACAGGTCTACAGTTTTGTCCCTGGTATCCTTAGACAGCTCTTTGGTCTTGGCTATGGTGGACAGATTGGAGCGTGATTGATTGAGTGTGTGAACACGTGTCTTTTATACAGGTAACAAGTTCAAACAGGTGCAATTAATACAGGTAAAGAGTGCAGAATAAGAGGGCTTCTTAAAGAAAAATTAACAGGTCTGTATGAGCCAGAGTTCTTGCTGGTTGGTATGGGGTCAAATACTTACTTGCAGCAGTAACATACAAATAAATTATTCAAAAAAATCATACATTGTGATTTCCGGATTTTTTTTTTTTTTTATTTTTTTTTTTGGATTATGTCTCTCACAGTGGACATGCACCTAAGATGAAAATTTCAGACCCCTCCATGATTTCTAAGTGGGAGAACTTGCAAAATCGCAGGGTGTTCAAATACTTATTTTCCTCACTGTAGCAACACATCCAGGTACAGGTGCTATCAAAATAAATATAAAAATAGTTAAGCTATCAGATTTACATCAATTTACAATTGATGATTTACTTAATTAATTTAAAGCCTGATTTATGCAGCTGCACAACTGTAACTGTGTTATGCAGTGACGTGTGTGACAGTTTTAAACTTCTCCGTAGCTGGATTTTGCTTTATTATGAACTAATCACCTCCAAATCAAAAGTAAGCTGTACAATTTCCTCTTTTTTCGACTTCATGCTGTAAATTTGTGGACTTTTCTGATCCATTTGTAATCAGCCTGCACGCTGCAAAAACTATTATAATATGATGGCAGACGAAGCAGTGAAAGCTGTTAATATCTGCATGCACAACACTTCATGCACGTGTTGGGAGCAAAGGCTGTGATTCAGTGTGCATACTGGAAAAGTATGGACACCTTAGTTAAATTTAGTCCTCTTGATGGCAAAGTTGGCATGACCGTGCAGTCGCCCATGTGGATCTGCAGGTCAGGCCCATATCTTGCAGCTGCATCATGACGAGTCACATGGTCCTTGCGAGGGCTCGGTAGACCTATGGAGCTTGGACCCTGTGTAAACTTGCTAGCACGTCTAGTTATTATTATTATTATTATTAGTAGTAGTAGTCTTATTATCTTTTTTGGGGGGGCGGGGGGGGGGGGTGAGATTTGGCACATGAAAGTTTCAGTTTAAAAAAAGTCATAGTTGAGACAAAAAAAAAGCGAGTAGAATGCACTATGCATCTTGGTACATCAAAATCAAAACAGGCCACAATTTGTGACTTTTGTGTTTATGTGTTATTCAGGCAAACAAATGAAGAAAACAAAAATCTTAAAAGAGCAAAGTAATAATTAACATAAAAGGCAAAGCATTATATTTCATGGAATCTATGTGAAGAGTCAAAATGACATTTATTGGAATTGTAAGATGTGGTATGTTGCAGTCTTTCTGCGTAAGTTGAGGAAAATGTTCGGTATTCCAAAGGATAAATATAATTAGAATTTGTTTGAGAACCAGGATATTTTAAAGGAAAAAAGTACATATATTTAGTTTAATGGTTTGATTTTCTTAAAATCTGGTTGAAAAGTTCAGTTGTATGGAGTATAAACTAAAGTGGTTAATGAACTTTATAATGCCTTCTTTTTTATTTAATGGCATTTTGGACCTTGGCAAATGTCTACACTTTGTTTGTCCTTCTAGTCTTCAATAAATATACGTATGAAATTTTTAAGCCCATGATTTCAAAACATTCATTTTGGCAGCAACTTTGAAATTTCAAGATTAAGGTTGCAATTTAGGTTTTTGATGGTAGCGCAGTTGAATTTGTCCAATCAGAAAATGTGGTTTGACACTGAAATGGTTCAGATTGTATAATCTTAACAGAAATTGAGCTTTGACCATATGTCCATTGACCTTTCCACGTTTTCGGTCATAGTGACTTAATTAGGATTGTTTCAGTGGCGTATGTACATTGACAATAAAAGTTTTCTTGTACTTTATTTTGAACTACCAGAATGTTATTTTTTTGCTTCAGAACCCAGTGTTTAGAAATGTGATTCTGGACTGCCAAGCTTACCTGTCCTCATCGTCTGCTCTCCTCTTGTCCTGTGTTACTCTTTAGTGATGCATCAGGGAGAAGAAGGCCAAAAGCTGCTGGAGAAAACCGTGCTGAAACTTCGAATGGATCAGAAAGGTAACATTTTAAAAGTTTGAAACTCCAAATATTGAAATGTTTAATATGAGCTAATGGAACATTGCCCTTCAATAAACATTCTGCAACAAGCTGTTTGTTTTTATGATAATGAAGGTTTTTTTTGTTTGTTTTGTTTTTGGTCTGTAAAATGTGGTAGTGTAGTAGTGTGAAAGTATTTATTGTGTTCCCACACATCAGTGTGACTTACATTATTTATCGTAGATGTCAGATTTAGTCAGGGAGCTGATGTAGCAATAAAGCCTCCCGTGGGAATTTTGTGGTGAAAGCAAACCACTGGTTTAGATGTTTCAAGAGGTCCTTAAGGAACATGAAAAAACTTGTTGACAATCTTGAATCACACCAGAAGTGTCATTTTTGAGGAGTCTATTGGCGGCCACCTTTGAAAATGGGACATAGCTAAAAGTACAAATATACTTTCCTCTAGCTGGATAAGAATGCATGAAAAATTAAAGATAAGGACAAATGAAATGCAAAATAATAATATATTTTCAACTTAAGTAAAATTATATTTTGATTTATGGATACATTATCATAATCTGAATTACTTTAATGTATAATAACTCTTGTGCCAATGGAAATGGAACCATTTGTCTCCATGTAAGAGAGATGTGTAGCAGTTCCATACTCAGATATGAACAATGCCACTTCATAAATTACTTATTTAATAAGTCAAAGGTTTAAATGGGCCTCTCAAGCTTAGAGTCTCCCTTAGCTTTGAAAGTCTTCAAGCACGTAGTAATCCTGTCTAGATAAGGTCAACATCAGTGTCATCCTCATCCTCATTTACAGGATCAAACTGTTCAGTGTTGATGCACAGATCCTCCTGAACTGAACAGCTACACAGATCTGTGAAGTTTAAACCCACCTGTTTGCATTTACACCTGTTTGTTACACCTGATTTACACCTGAGCATTTTGTCTTGATACAAGCACACTTTATCAGATGAATCATGGCATCTGGTGCAGGTGGCTGGGTCATCATGACTCCTTTCCAGACACCATTTTTCAAGGTCCAGCCATAATGTTCTGGGGATAGAATTGTTCCAGATCATACACTGATAGGGTGCCCTAAGGATACTTTGGTATAAAGCATCCTTTGTTGGTGGTAGACTTTCTGCCTGGGCCTGCTTTTTTCTAAACAGCCACCATCTGACATCCTTTACCTCTGTCAATGCTGTGTTTGGAAGTTACAGCTGGCATACGTACTTCTCTAGGGCAAAAACTGTTTCGTCAGTTGGCATTTCTGTAGTGCCAAGGTTGGATAAGTAACAAGGGCATCCTCACTTGCAGCTTCTAATGTCTTCCAGCATGTTAGTTTGCTTTTCCCGACAAGACTTCCAGTTACATCAGCTCCAGTTAATGTGTGGAAGCCAGATAATGCAGCAGCTCTGCTGTGAGTGCATATTATATGGTTTCAAGGGTGACATGTGTTTGTTCTTGTCCAACACCTGTTAAAAAACAGGTGTTCTGACACAACTGTGGATATCTCCAGAGGGTATGAACCAAGATATCAGTATCTGGAGAATGGATATCAATACTTCATGTGTAGAACATGTGTTACATTGGCTGCCCACCATCGCTTATGATACTGGATGTCTATGGCTTGTGCATCCTTGGGATCAGTTGCAGTGCTCAACTTTACACGGAGCTTCTCATTCCCACTCTGAGAATGGCATTTTGCAAAGTCTGTCCGGCATTAAATGTTGTAACTCTGTGTAGCGTGTATCCTTCTTGTCCTTTGCCTTCACAAAAGAAGCACAATTGTTTCTTGTGTGGAACAGATTTTGAATGTGTGAATGTGGATGTTGATGGTACAGTTGTTCTCGATGAGGATCTGCCAGCAATCTTCTTTTCATAACACTCTTTTGCTCTGTTGTACATACCAGTATGTACAGTTTCCTGATAACATGTTCTGTGCCATGAGGCTTCATTAAGCACGAGGGGTTCCACAGTAACATTCTAAAGTCGTTTTTGTATTTCTGGATAGATAGAGTCACCAAAAGATACTCTGTCTTTTATGTACTCTAATACTTTCTTGTGAGCTGTAGGGTTTTCCACAAGGACTTCATCTTTCATCTTCTGGCATATTATGCACTGCGAGTAATCTCTCTATCCTTGCCTGTTTTGCAGCAGGTACATAGAAACACTCTTGGTTATCCATCTTTACTGTTTTCAACTTGATAGGTCATCAACTGATAGAAGAGAATACTACAATATTAGAAATAGTAGATTCCTGATACTTACCAGAAAGTACAGAAAGAGGAATAAGAAAGTATTAGTATCACATGAATACAAATGCAGCCAGCATTAGGATTAGAAAATACAAAACACAAACACAACCTAAATATGTGAAAATAAACCTTTATTTCCCCTACAAAGTGATATATAAATGATGTTGACATCACAGACAGAGACTGTCTGCAAAGGCTTGACGCAACTCCAGGAACAGGTGACTAAATGAAATAATATTTTATCACCCTTCGTGTGAGATGACTAGGCATAAAAAAACTACTTCAAAAATGGTTAATTTATGATGTCTAATTATATTCTCAGTATCTGGATGCAAATACTCCCCAATATTACGTAGTCCTGAAAGAAAATATCTCGTCTATTAAGGTCTGCCTTGAAAACGATGAGAATATATTAATTTTTTTAAATAAAAATGCATAGAACATTGTAAACAAGATTCTATGGCAATAATATTTAAGATGGGGACTCTGTGCTTCATTTAATTTATTGAGAGATAGAATGTGAATGATATTCTGGATATTCTATGATCTTAACTACATGTATCTATATATCGGTTGGCAGCCATTTTGTTTTTGTCAAATATGACACTTCCAGTGGGATTCAGAACTGCCAACAAGTTTTTCTTTGTTCCTTAGGAACCCCTTGAGACATTGAAATCAGTGGCTTAATTTCACTACAAAATTCTCATGGGACTACATAAGCCCCCTGACTAATTTCCAAAACCCAAACATATTTGGATTTTACTTTGACACAAAGACACTGAGAAATACCAAATCGCTAGATTTTTTTTTTTTTTTTTTTTTTTTTTAAGAGGGAACAGCAGCTTGCTGGAAAAAGTCAGTAGACCATTCTTGCGGCCGTTTGTCTTGCCCTTATGTCTCCCCAGCGGCTCTTTCAGCAGATACCTCCTGCATTTATCTTAAACCAAAGTATCTGTTTTAGATGGGCTGTCAGTCTTGGATCTGGATAGCATCGGGTCCTTCTTAAGGTGCCCTAACACTTGCACGACTTTGATCCGCACACACATCGTCGTGACTTGCACGCACATCATCGTGACGATCCCGCTTGCTGTGTTCCCAGCTGGACGTCGCTCTTTGTTCCACTGGTTGCCACGAGTTGTACGCTGGACATATATGAAATAATTATTTTGTAGCAGATTAATCATTTTCTCTCCGAGTTGGTTGTTGAAAACGCCTCTAATCGCTTCCGGAATCACAGAGGACCCCTTCAGCAGCAGCTTTTCTCGTGCACGCCCTGAACGAGGTGGAGAAAGCATTTGGAATAGTCTAAAAAGGTAATTATTTGTCATGTTTATATTGTGATGGCTTGGTAAAACAGTTACATGTTCATCCCTTCTTGTAAGCAGCTGTAAAAGTATGTTTATGATAGATTTAGCATCTCGTTATAATCATTCAGACGAGCTGTGCTCTGATGCGGTGCACTGACGCAATCACTCTCACTCACATGCATTGTTTTTGAATTGTTTGGGTAATGTTCACATGAAGTTCACATAATTAATGCGTGATGGAGATTTTGAACATTTCAAAATTTTCTTTGCACACTTGCACAAAGCTGCACACAATTTACAGTGGTTTACAATGAGTTTAAGACTCTGCTCTCGTGCACAAAAGAGTGCATGCAGGTGCAAGGATCAAAGTCGTGTGAGTGTCAGGGGGCCTTTAGTCTGCACTCCAAAGAGCTACTGCTCAGACGCGTTTTGGACGAATGTGCCGACAGCAGAGCTGGGAATCCACACTTAGTCGCACAAGATTTCCACACCGAGTAGGCACATTCAGAATGTAACAGCGGTCTATTCACTAAAGTAATTTTTTTTAATGTTTTGTCATTTTATAAATAATTTTTATTTTATTGAGCTCAAATGTTGAAATATATTTAATTCAATTTGTGCGTCAGTGTAAATTGACATTTCTGTTTTATTCTAGAGGAAAAAAAATCATTTCTGCCCTGATTTATAGGGATTTTTTCTCTCTTTTTTGGCACCAAACACTAACAGACAAAAGTATTTTTAGAGTGTAATAGAAGCTTTTGCTGTGAGAGGAGGAATGTCAAACAAACTCTCACAACAAACAGATTTGCTTTCAGATGAGTGACAAGTTGTTAAAAAGGAAAAAAGTTTTCACTGCTATAACGTCTATCCAGAGTCTCTCCTGCGGTACTGTGTGGTGTGGAACACCAACGCCAGAAACTGTTTGGAAGCCCAGGCTGTCCTCCAGGTCCTCCTCACACACCTGCCTCCAGAAGAATTGCTGCAGTTCCAAGGGGTTCGAACCCACCTGGAGGGACTGATCCCATACACAGGTCAGCAGACCATGTCAGAGCTGCACACCTCATAGACAGCAGCGGTCTGGACTGTAGTTATTCTTACCAACTCAAAATACTTTAAGTTCTTGAAAGAGTTGAACATCTAAAGGCCTGCTGCAAGATTTGTATTTATACCATTGCAAACAAAAATTTGTACAGGAGATACAGTGGGGGAAATAAGTATTTGATCCACTGTCAGTTTTGCATGTTTTCCCACCTACAAAGAATTGAGAGGTCTGTAATTTTTTATCGTAGGTACACTTCAACTGTGAGAGACAGAATCTAAAAAAAAAAAGCCAGAAAATAATATTATATGATTTTAAATAATTAATTAGTATTTTATTGCATGAAAAAAGTATTTGATCCCCTACCAACCAGCAAGAATTCAGGCTGTCACAGACCTGTTAGCTTTTCTTTAAGAAGCCCTCCTATTCTGCACTCTTTACCTGTATTAATTGCACCTGTTTGAACTTGTTACCTGTATAAAAGACACCTGTCCACACACTCAATCAATCACACTCCAACCTGTCCACCATAGCCAAGACCAAAGAGCTGTCTAATGACATCACTGTAGACCTGCACAAGGCTGGGATGGGCTACAGGACAGTAGGCAAGCAGCTTGGTGAGAAGACAAAAACTTATGATTATTTATTAGAAAGTGGAAGAAACACAAGATGACTGTCAGTCTCCCTCGGTCTGGGATTCCATGCAAGATCTCACTTTGTGGGGTAAGGATGATTCTGAGAAAGCTCAGAACTACACAGGAGGACCTGGTCAGTGACCTGAAGAGAGCTGGGACCACAGTCACAAAGATTACATTAGTAACACATGATGTCGTCATGGTTTAAAATCCTGCAGGGCAGCAAGGTCCCCCTGCTCAAGCCAGCACATGTCCAGGCCGTTTGAAGTTCACCAGTGACCATCTGGGTGATACAGAGGAGGCATGGGAGAAGGTCATGTGTTCAGATGAGACCAAAATAGAGCTTTTTGGAATCAACTCTTGCATGAAGGAGAATAATTCTGGTCCAAAGTCTTTTAATGTCAGATCATTGGATTTTTGGGTTGTTTAATACATCATATTTGTCAATTACATTTACAGAGGGGGACCAGTTTGTTAATTCAAGTAGTGCATCACAGAAACAATTATTTTTCTGAGCAGCATCACAGAGCTCTGCTTTACCATTCTTTATATGACCTGCTGTCCCATTAGGTCACATCTGCAATTCAATTTTTTTTTCTTCTTTGAATTAAAATAGAGATAAAAATGTTAATTTTTATGATTGCCTCTTATCCTTCTTCTCGCCCTCACAGAGAGACACATGCAGAGGGTTGGCCGTCTGCTACAGGCATCCATGTTCCTCAACTACATGTGGCAGAAGATGAGAGTGACCGGTTTACCCCCAAGGTGAGCGAGGCTAAGCAGACTTGGAGGTTTTTCTCCTGTGAACATTGTATGAAGTGTTTTTAGGGTCAAAATGTCTCTACTTCTGAAGCGTTTTCTGTCTCTCTCTCTTTCATGACTTTTTTTTCTCCCCTTTTTCTTGTTGATAGTGATGTTGGTGGTGATTTGAACCAAACATGGACAAATGTCCATGATCAATCTTGTCAAGATCTCAGCACATAAAATAGTCTGTTTCGCTCTTGATGGACTCTGGAATGAGGGAAAAAATACTGTTTGTGTTTTCTGCCACATTTTGCACTTTTGAATGAATCTGACAAAAGGCAGTGTTAATTATGTTACAGCCTTATTCCAAAATGGAGTAAATCGGACCCAGCGCCACAAGGGGGCGTTTGGGGGTGACGCCCCCTCACGTCATCAACCCCGCCCCCTCAGATGTGAGTTATCAAAAAATAAAGAAAGAAAAAGAAATACTGGAAAATATAGCAAAATATTAGTTCAATAATATCACGTATTTAACAAATAAACCAAATTAATTAACTAAAGTAATTAATTTTAAAACAAACTGATATGGCGTGTGTATCTGTGTTCAAGCGATTTGATAGGTTAAGGGTTGCGCTTGTCAGTGCGGCAGAGGGCAAGGATCCTGAGTCCACTGAGGTAGGCTAGCATCCAGTTTCCACACAGAATTTTATATTAAGATATGGACTTTTATGGTGAGATAAAAGTTATGTATTGTTGTAAATATATTTACATGAAAGGTTTATCTTTGACCCGTTGTGTGACTGTCATGCCCAATTACGCTGTGTTTGTGCTTGTGATGGAGGGCTGTATGTTGGGTTAATCTACTGTCTTGTGTCGTTTCTCAAATCAGTTGTTGGTTTGGTTTTGTGGTATGCAGGAGATCACTTGACCGAGGGTTAGGGCTGCAGCTATTGATTATTTTTTTAATCGAGTATTCTATCGATTATTCTGGCGATTAATCGAGTAATCGGATAAAAAGTACTTTTGCATTTTTAAACAACATCAATAGTCCAGGGCTCTCCCTAAGCAATGGCACAATGTCCCTCTGCCAGTGTCTTGACATTTTGCTGAAATGGCGATGGGATGTAGCTTTCTGTTCTGTTTTTTTTCCCCCAACTTGTAAAATGTAACCATTTTGAGTTGTTTTTTTTTTTAAGGTTGGTGGACTGGATCCCTACGTGATTTTTTTTATTTTATTTTATTTTATCCCTGTTTCTCTGCGATTCAGCAGATGCATTTCAGCAGGAGGTTGAACATGCAAGCCTGGCAGTTTTTTATTTTTTTAGATACCGTGTTTGTGAAGCATTGTGTGTTGCCCAGAAAAAGCAAAACACTTAGTGCGAGTCTGAACAGCAGTCGGCTTCGACTGTGGGTACCCGGCCGTCGTGTCAATAGTCACTCAGCATGTCTAGCAGACCGTGTTTTTTAATAACAGACAAACACACTGCTTCACTTTAAATGTGCAGTAAGTCTATTTCAGATGATCAGTGTGGAGCCTCTTTCTCTTAAAAGGCTTTATTTTACTCTGTGTCGCATTGGAAAGCGGTAGCTTTAAGGGCTAAATTATTAGCTGTTACACAGCCTGAGCGCATGCTCCAGTCTTCTTCTGTTGTTTTCTGGGGACATTACAGCGCCACACCAGTGGAGGATTGCTGGTCTTTCAAGGAGGGGAAGCTCAATTTCGGCCTACATCATAAAATGTGTCGGTTTATTTATACGTAAATTCTACCCTCCGTTCCTTTTCAAGAAAATGATCTGTGACCCTGTCGTACCAGCAAGGCGTCTTTTCCAGGGACTTGACTAGTGTCCTCTCAATGGACACTAGTCCATTGAGAGGAGCTAGGCTCCTTAAACGGCCTTGGCCCATGGTGTTGCAGGTGTAAGACTTGAGCCGCTTTAAACAGGAGAAGCTCCTCTCTACACCTGCAGATGTAGCTCCAATCGTTGTCACTAATGACAATAGTTTGTACACCTGTCTACACATACATCTATACATAAGATTCCTGAGCACAACAGGACATGTGGGTACATCAACATTTGCAAACAAATGGCTAGCGCTACTCCGTCTAGGCACTTTGAGCAGTAACCTCATACCATCATTGTATGCCACAGAGTTTCTGTAAACTGCTTCTTTTATATCGCTGCCACAAATGGGCAGTGTACATTTGGATACAGAAAGCTCTAAAGAGTGCTATTTTTACAGAAAATGAACACATACCAAGTTTTGTGATCAGCATATTTGCTTGTGCATACATCATACAATACTGTCTATAAATGTCACGGTCATCAGACAGGTCATCTTGTATGAAATGCCCCAAGTATTTAACCTCATTACATATGTTGAGAACTGTGTCAGACAGGGAGAAGTCAGGAGTCATCAACTTCCTATCTGCCTTACTTGTAACAATCATGATATTACTCTTTCTGGCATTATATTTAATGTCAAAGTCATACCCATACTGGGAACATATCCTTAATAACTGCTGAAGACCAGCACTGTATGGACAGAAGACCACCAAATCATCTGCATACATCAGGTGATTATGTGGTCACCAACCATACATCCTGTTTTACAAGTGTTTAATAGCGTTGACATTTCATCCATATAGATGTTAGAGGTAATATATGTATATAAGATGTGTGTGTGTGTATGTATATGTATGTATATATATATATATATATATATATATATATATATATATATATATATACACACACACACACACACACACAATATTTCTCTGTTTAGATGCTGTTCGTGTTTTGTGTAACTCATTTTGATGCATTCTCCACAGCGCAACTGGAGATGAAGAAATGGACATGACTCCTCTCACAGGAAACCAGCCACTTTTTGTGACTGACACAGATGAGAGAAAAGACATTGACGAGGAGACTGGCGACGATAACACCAGTGATGATGAAATTGATGGTGGACGTGATAAAGAAGAGGACAATGATATCAGTGTCACAAACAAAGCTGTTGCCAGTGTCAAGCGAGGAGAAACTGCTAAAACAAATGGCGCCCTCTCCTCTGAAAGCGAGGAGAGTTCAGAAGAGGAAGACTTGGAAGATGACAGAGGTCAGTTGGTTCTGCCAGTAAGTTTAGCTTCACCATGTCAGGCGCTCACCAGCTGACCAGAGACATGGCGAACACAGGAGTTCTGCAGACTGTTGTCTCAGACTGATGGGCGGAGCAACTCCATCTGTGCAGCAAGCTGACAGAAAGACAACACTTTATCTTCCATGCACATCTATCCCGTAAGTACTAGGAAGTAAGAGCGAAAATATTGGTGGAAACGTGTGGTTTTGGTCACACTGCACGTCTTGTTCTGGCATCCTGATCAACCAGCTCGACCACGACAAGACAACAGATCTCATGCAATTGTGGCTGTGACATAAAATGTCTTATGGTTTTCACTTAGGTTTTTTTTTTTTATTTTTTTTTATATATCTTTATTTGGAACGGACATGACAATATTCAACAAGGCATTGTTACAAAAAATATGAACAGTTGACCTTCTATTTTTATGTATTTTGAATCCAGAAAATGAGGGGGGGGGGAGTCCCCTGCTGTCATAAAGATGATCATCAATATCACTAGTGAGATCAAAGTCTGCTCTCATGGGGGTTATAAATGAGATCCAGTTATTCCAAATTTGGTAAAAATTTGTCCTTTTGAATCCTTATTTGATAGGTCCGTTTTTCTATTCTAAATATCTGGATGTGATTACTGCCTGATGATTGAAATACACAGATTTCTGAGTGTCCGTGATGACTGTTGGTTCCTCGCTGTTCACGGTCAGGTAATTGATTGGGGCCAATTGAGGATAAAGTCATGGTTTCATCAGTTCCATCAGTTCCCTCTTTCTTCCACACTGTTACCTTCACTTTGATGCATGTTATTTGTTGATCTTTAGAAATTTTGATACAAATTAATCTTTGTTAATGTTGATACAGTATGATAAAATTTAATTATGATGCATTTAGCTAAATATTAATATTGATACAAGTTAATTTTAATACAGTTTCTTGCAAATTAATCTTTAATCTTGGTACATTTTAATACAAATTGTTAATCTTGACATTTTAATATGTTAATGGTTGTTAATCTTGATATGTTTTCATACAAGTTACAATTTCCACACGTTGATGCAAATTGTTTGGTTATTTTGATACATTTTAATACAGGTTAATCTGTGAGCCAAACAGTAATAGTGGCAGCAATATGTGGTTTGAATCAAGAACAATTTCTTATTTCCTGTGCAATTTCCCCTTTATTTTCATACAAGTTCATCTTTCCGGACCTACTGGTTTTTCCAGAAAGTTGACCTACAAGTTGTCCCAACTATAGCCAACTGCATTTCTGTAGTGCTGTTTCATCTGATATGCCAAAGCACTTTAGACACACACACACATTCATGTACCAATGTGAACATGCTTCCCAACATGGAGCAACTTGATTAAGTACCTACAAGGGTAGGCTGAAAAGTTCTAAGGCTCACTATAATGCAGTTAATGCATTACTCCTTCATGGGGAGCCTTAGAACTTTTCACCTTACCCTCGTACTATACTTATTTACTGGGTTTCCTATCTGACAGGTATTAAACTGAGTGTTTTTGAGTCACAAACCTGTCTCTCTAACCTCCAGGTCACTACCTCTCACTGAGACCCTTGAAATTGAAAGTCTTCTTAAAACTGGCTAATTTGTGTACCTTTCGTTCAATCCTGAGGCAGATGACTTGAAATTAAAGCTGAAGGCTTCCATTTAACCCACATCTTTTTTTCAAATGTAGCAGGGGTGCTGACCACTTTGGCACAGTCAAATGCATATAAAGCACATCACATGGTTTCCAGTATGGAAAATAAGTCCAATTGAAAATTATTTCATTTATAGACTGAGGAGGCGATACAGTACATCCTTACTAGTAGAGAGATATTAGAGATAGTAGTACATAGCATTCAAGTTCTATGTCAGAACTTTCCTATTTTTACAAAGTTCCTTTACTCAAACATAAATCTAACAAAGTCATCAGGAGAAATTTAACAGGATGTTATTTCAGGTGGTACAGGTGATCCTCCTCTGGATGCATTCTTGCGGGTGATGGTAGTGCAACGGGTGAGGATCTCTTGAGTCTGTGGCCTTGGTGGCACCTTGGGTGCTTTGGGACCCTTATAGAGGTTTGGATCAGAGACACTAGGAGTAAGTTTAACTTCGGCACTTGAAGGACTAAGGAGGCTGGTCGTCGTGGGTGGAGGTGGTGTACGACTGACTTGCAAGCGCTTATATGCAGCGTCATAGCTCAGATTGAGTACCGAGCTCGCTGAAGAAGAACTGAGATCATCGCTGAGGCTAAAATCAGTGCTGTCACTATCAAAGCTGCCAAAGCTGCCCTCACTATCTATTGTCATGCTGTTCTCAACCGTGCCTTCGTCCATCTCCACCTTGATGGTGGGCAGAGGTTGAGCAAGGTTTTCTGTGGAAGGAGTGGGGCGATTTTTGGGGGTTAAGGCGGTCTTTGCTGCAGGCTTAGTGGGGGGTAATTCTGACAGCATTTCAAGGGAACGTGACCTTTTCTGAGGCTGCAGCTGATTTGGTGAGGAAGGGCTGACAGGTTGCGGCTCCAGCAGGTTGCCCTGTGAGCGGCTGAGCTGGTTGGAAAGGTTGGAGACAGGGACGTGGAACTGGGTTGGGCTGAGTCTGTCTCGAATGGGTGCCATGCGGAGATGCGGGTGGCTGTAGGGCTGCAGGTACATGGTGGGGATGTAACCCGCTTTGCCGTTGTATCTGAAAAACAAGGACATAAATATGAATTATACTGAGCAAAACTTTCCATGCAACAGTAAAAATATGCCAGAAGAGTGATGTCTCGTGATCTCTTAAGAGTGTTCCTTTTGGTGCCATGAAAGTGCTTCCAGTTGATTTTGGCCTGTGTTCAGTTTACTGGTTTGTATGTTGCTCAATGGCTAATTCTTTACATGGACCAAATACGTAGCCATGCTAGCGTCCGTCTAGCTGTCGCTGATAGCAGTACATTTCCTGTATTGAACAATAAAAGCATTTTGAAAGGAGCTGGTTGGGGTTGAGGGGCATACTTGTGAGTTATAGGGTGTTATAGTGGTTGACCAATGTGGGTTTTCAGTGACCAATGCCAATTATTACAGAACTGGGTAATTGCTGATATAATGCTGCTAGGATTTTTTATGTGATACAATTCCACAATTTAATAATAACAAATGTCATACGATAGCTGTACTTAAATGAACATTTATGTAACACTGCATTGTTTCTGTTAAAGTCTTATGGTTTTCAGTCAGCTATCAAGCATCCAGCATTTGCATGTTTCCCACAGTTTGATGTAAATCAACACAAGAGGTCAGAGGGAGATGGGTTGTGTGAGTGCAGACATCAGCCAGGGCAGATTATTTCACACCCTATTTATTCAACCTGATTACTCAGCCACCCAATTGCCTAGCACTAGAGTTTTGAAAATTTTTTAATTAATTTAATTTCTGACACACATACAGCCATAAATTCTGAGTACCTGATGAGCCACCAGCCGTTGTCAGACATCTCCAGGACCTCCACCAAGGAACCAATGGTTACGCTTATCTCATCGTCCTTGGTGGCCTTGTAGTTCTTCACTACAGTGTAAAGCTTCCCTGGGGTTGGAAAAGATGGAGATGAACATATGTAATGTTGCATTGGGAGTAGCCCCCTGTCATCATCATGAATGTTACATTTTAGTGTTATTTCTGCAACATGCACATGCATCCAAGTCTTCACCTCTTTCTGAAGTCCCATCAGGTTCATCGTCATCATAGTCATCCACCTTCTCCAGATAGGGAGCCGGAAACCAGGCCATGCGTTTACTCTCATTTTCCACTAGCCACCACCCTGAGCCAAAATGAGACCAGTGATGGATTGGTGAAGACTGTTTCCTACTTCATTAGGACACAGCAGACATTGACTGACGCTAGTTTGCTCACCTGCTTTGTCTTTGATAAGTACGTCAACTTTTTCATCCAGTGTTACTTTGAACGGTTTATTCTTGGTGTCTTTGGTCTCGTACGGGGCCACACACCTGTACGTCTCTGTGACAAATGGCTGTGTCACGTTGCCGCCATTACCCTGGGGCTCTTCACTCTTGATAGCATCGTCTGAAGGCATGATCATGATGCTGGAGATGAGAGCCATGCATTAGTTAAAGCTGAATACATTGATGTAAGTGTTGAAAGGTAGATTGGTGCATTCTTCAGCAATTATTACAGTTTTACTCATACAGACAAACAGTTTTATCATGTGCCATTGGTGGTCCACAGCGTGCCATTGGCTGGCCAAATGCAATCGTACAGTTAATTACATTTTTCTTATTCTGTTTGACCATTTTTTAAAACTTATTAAAGTTTAATGATGTAAATACAAATCTCATTTTCTTGATTTTTGCAAGATTGTTCATCACTTGTGCAAACAATTTTTTAAAAATGTAATATTTTTGACTTAAATTTGATTTGATTTTATTTATTTATTTATTTTATTTATTTTTTTGAGCTTGTGGCATTGCCGATTGTTGACACATTTCATCCCAGCCTTGGTACCACATTCTCAAAATACTACCGTTTGTGCATTTGTGAAATATTTCCTTACCTGTTCTTTGCAAAGTCTGGTTGTAGGTCCTGGTCTTTGGGTTGGAAGAACTGTATGAGGTGTGAAGACTGGGTGACGTGCTGGTCACACTGCAGAAGTTTATTGCAATATTTCTGCAAGAACTCCAGGCTCTTGAGAGACTTAGTTGGACCAGTCTTCTGAACTTTCTTCTTTATTTTTATAGCTAGAAACACAGAACATGTGAATTTCCAAAATAGACCTTTAAAGGCATGTCATAATTTTTACAAACTACAGCTGGAAATTATGCAGATACCTTTAAATTTGGGGAGAATTCTGTGTGAGTTGTTTAAAGAACCTGAGGATGGGAATGTTTTCTTCAGTTTCTTCTGCAACAGAAAAGGAGAGTGTTATGTTGGGGGAAAAAATAGCAGAAAATGTACAAAACAGAAGTTGTACTCTATGTTCAGCTTACATGCATTTTCTTGAAATCTTCAAAACTTCTGTAAACAACGATGTCATTATGATCAGACCAGAGTACAGAGACCATGTAGACCTGAGGAGGAGAAACATTTGGTTACAGTTTGTAAAAGTAGTGGATCCTCAAAAAAAGAAGGCAGATAAAATGCTCCACATGTGCTTACTTTGACTTTTTCCTTCTTCATTACGCCGATTAAACGGACGCTCATCGGATACCGCTGCACCTCCATGACTAACAACAGGAACACTGCCCAGAGAAGCTGGTTTCAGACTGAGGCAGGGATGCTCTGCAGGTGAATTAGATGCATGCAGCTACCTGCAGAGGTGTGGCTATGTGACGTATACAGGTGGAAAAAAAAAAAAAAATTCTGAAATCCTTTCCAGGAAACTCCAGTATTGCGCCAAACCAGAGGCTGTGATGTGTCAACTGGATATGAAATTGTACAAAATGCCAAACCTTCATTTGTGAAATGTGGAACAGCATATGAATGGATGTCAGCCACTGCCAAAAAAAAATGCAAAACCAAAGTCATAGTTAAGGAAGGTAGTAGCAAGCAAAACCCTCTGTTTATTCTGCTCCTGTTATTCTCAAATATTTATTTACTCTCATATCACACCGACACCTGATAACTGCCCAGTACTATGCACATTAAGAAGTGCCTCTTCTGTATTTTGGGACCATTTAATGCAAGGGTCACCAACACCTGCCCTGCAGGTTTTCAATGTCTGCCTGCTGCAACAATAAGCGATTAGTCAACTGGTTTTCTAGCTTTTGATTGTGTCAGTACACCTTCAAAATAGCAGTGGGTGGAGCCATGAGAGTTTTAAAACTTTCCGGACCGGTGTGATGTAACGAGAACCTGTGCAGTGCTATGAATTCCAGACGCACACTTCCCTATGAGGATGTTTTTCCCGCCTACATATTTTCCGTTTCATTCACCTTCCTTTGTTAATGTTCTGAAATCTCTGCAGACATGGATGCTGTTCAGCACGGATGTCCAAACAATCAGGCATTTCCCTGATTCTAATTAAATGAATAATCAGCTTTTACTACCCGACTGCAGCAACACAAATCTGAATGAGATCAACTTTAACCCAAAGAAAGTTATTTTGCCAGAGTACAGAAACAATAAACAATGTTTTTTTCTTTTTTCTTACAATAAGTAAAGCATTTATGTGAAATGACTGGAAGACACTTGCACAAGATGTTTGACAATTTTGCACATAACACTGAATAACTTCGCTATGTGTTCATCCTGCAGAAGTGGGAGGAATTATACAGTCTTCCACAGGTAGGAAAGACCTCCTGTGGTGTTCTGTGGTGCACCTCAATGGTCTCAGTCTATGGCTGAAGGTGATCTGACAGGATGTCAGTGTGGCATGCAGGGGGTGGGAGGTGTTGTCGCAGCTTCCTCAGCATCCTCCTCTGTGACACCTCCATCATGGACTCCGGTTCAGTCCCCAGGACAGAGCCAGCTCTTAGCGGGGTAGCAGACAGGCTCTATTTTTCGAGATATCTCTCCCGGAGTTATAACAAGATGTATTTGATATCAAAATTTCCGGTAGAACCTCTACGTTTCAGATCTGAGGTTGTACTTTGAGAAAGTTTATTACAACCTGGTCAGTTAACCCCTTTTTTGCCGACTCACGCCATGAATTGAGACCGTCATAGGCCCACAAAATATTTCGCCCTATTGAAATAAAAATGTATTAAATCTAAACATGTTTCCACATCAGCAAGAGTCTATAGACATCATTTTGACACATTCAGGGATATTCAAGGTTCAGGGGGTGGTCTTCAGGCCCCCCAAAATAAAATTTTTAACCCCTTCATTTTGGGAAGTTTGAGACCTAATTTAGCATGAATAAAGGGTATTCCATAATCATATGAAGGCAGAGGGGTCCCTTGCAAGCAAAAATTGATTTGTGTGCCACAGATAACTAATTCAGTCAGTTTAACTCTTTCACATTGGAACTAAAGCACCATCCAGAATTTGATGTTTGTCCGGATGATGGTTTTTCATAAGAAGCTCTTTCCTCGATCCTTTCCTTTGTCCAAAAGGCTTGTAATGAATAACTGAATGATTGGTTGATTGATTGTAAAGATATCCTCTGTGTGTAGGAGTGGGTGCCATATTGGTGTCCAGGACTATGATTAGGGTCATCCAGCAATCATTAAGTGGTCATGCCTCAGCCTTTAGGCCATTAGACTTTTCAAGAATCTCTTAGGTTTGGAATCTTATCAAAAAGAGAAAAGTTCTTTTTCAACAAAATTTCAACAAGGAATGTAATATTTTTACATATACATGTGCCCTTATTTGTAGTTTACTGGCTATGAGATAGCGGCTTACAAGATCATTGCCAAAAGAGGTTCAGCATAGCTGCTCAGTCGTCCGGCATAATGCTACTTCAATTTGACTGTATTTTGCACCTGATAATTTTACATGACGTCAAGACAATACATGTACAGTGAGGAAAATAAGTATTTGAACACCCTGCGATTTTGCAAGTTCTCCCACTTAGTCCACTGTGAGAGACATAATCTAAAAAAAAAAAAATCCGGAAATCACAATATATTGTATTTTTTAAATTTATTTGCATGTTATTGCTGCAAATAAGTATTTGAACACCTGTGAAAATCAGTGTTAATATTTGGTACAGTAGCCCTTGTTTGCAATTACAGAGGTCAAATGTTTCCTGTAGTTTTTCACCAGGTTGGCACACACTGCAGCAGGGATTTTGGTCCACTCCTCCATACAGATCTCTAGATCTTTCAGGTTTGGAGTTTCAGCTCCCTCCAAAGATTTTCTATTGAGTTCAGGTCTGGAGACTGGCGAGGCCACTCCAGGACCTTGAAATGCTTCTTACAGAGCCCCTCCTTAGTTGCCCTGGCTGTGTATTTGGGGTCATTGTCATGCTGGATGACCCAGCCATGACCCATCTTCAATGCTCTTACTGAGGGAAGGAGGTTGTTTGCCAAAATCTCACAATACATGACCCCATCCATCCTCCCTTCAATACGGTGCAGTCGTCCTGGCCCCTTTGCAGAAGAGCACCCCCAGAGTATGATGTTTCCACCCCCATGCTTCACGGTTGGGATGGTTTTATTGGGGTTGTTCTCATCTTCTAAACATGGTAAGTGGAGTTGATTCCCAAAAGCTCTATTCTGGTCTCATCTGACCACATGACCTTCTCCCATGCCTCCTCCTAATCATCCAGATGGTCACTGGTGAACTTCAAACAGGCCTGGACATTTGCTGGCTTGAGCAGGGGGACCTTGCTGCCGTGCAGGATTTTAAACCATGACAGCATCATGTGTTACTAATGTAATCTTTGTGACTGTGGTCCCAGCTCTCTTCAGGTCATTGACCAGGTCCTCCAGTGTAGTTCTGAGCTTTCTCAAAATCATCCTTACCCCACAAAATGAGATCTTGCATGGAATCCCAGACCGAGGGATATTGACAGTCAACTTGTGTTTCTTCCACTTTCTAATAAATAATCATAGCAGTTGTCTTCTACCAAGCTGCTTGCCTGTTGTCCTGTAGTCCATCCCAGCCTTGTGCAGATCTACAGTTTTGTCCCTGGTGTCCTTAGACAGCTCTTTGGTCTTAGCTATGGTGGACAGGTTGAAGTGTGATTGAGTGTGTGAACAGGTGTCTTTTGTACAGGTAACAAGTTCAAACCGGTGCAATTAATACAGGTAAAGAGTGCAGAATAAGAGGGCTTCTTAAAGAAAAATTAACATGTCTGTGAGAGCCAGAATTCTTGCTGGTTGGTAGGGGATCAAATACTTATTTGCAGCAGTAACATCCAAATAAATTATTTAAAAAAAATCATACATTGTGATTTCCGGATTTTTTGGTTGTTGGTTGTTCACAGTCAACTGTGTCTAAACTCTGGACCAAATACAAACAACATGGGAAGGTTGTTAAAGGCAAACATACTGGTAGACCAAGGACGACATCAAAGCGTCAAGACAGAAAACTTAAAGCAATATGTCTCAAAAATCGAAAATGCACAACAAAACAATGGGAGGAAACTGGAGTCAACGTCTGTGACCGAACTGTAAGAAACTGCCTAAAGGAAATGGGATTTACATACAGAAAAGCTATACAAAAGCCATCATTAACACCTAAACAAGGTTACAATGGGCTAAGGAAAAGCAATCGTGGACTGTGGATGACTGGATGAAAGTCATATTCAGTGATGAATCTCGAATCTGCATTGGGCAAGGTGATGATGCTGGAACTTTTGTTTGGTGCCGTTCCAATGAGATTTATAAAGATGACTGCCTGAAGAGAACGTAAATTTCCACAGTCATTGATGATATGGGGCTGCATGTCAGGTAAAGGCACTGGGGAGATGGCTGTCATTACATCATCAATAAATGCACAAGTTTATGTTGATATTTTGGACACTTTTCTTATCCCATCAATTGAAAGGATGTTTGGGGATGATGAAATCATTTTTCAAAATGATAATGCATCTTGCCATAGAGCAAAAACTGTGAAAACATTCCTTGCAAAAAGACACATAGGGTCAATGTCATGGCCTGCAAATAGTCCGGATCTTGATCCAATTGAAAATCTTTGGTAGAAGTTGAAGAAAATGGTCCATGACAAGGCTCCAACCTGCAAAGCTGATCTGGCAACAGCAATCAGAGAAAGTTGGAGACAGATTGATGAAGAGTACTGTTTGTCACTCATTAAGTCCATGCCTCAGAGACTGCAAGCTGTTATAAAAGCCAGAGGTGGTGCAACAAAATACTAGTGATGTGTTGGAGCGTTCTTTTGTTTTCATGATTCCATCATTTTTTTCCTCAGAATTGAGTGATTCCATATTTTTTCCCTCTGCTTGATCTAAAAAAGTAACCGTTACTGACTGCCACAATTTTTTTTCCTGATTTCTTACAGTGTTTCTTAAAGCCAGAAAGTTGCCATTTGAAATGACTTTAGTTTTGTGTCATGTCTGTGATCTGCTTTTTTCTACAAAATTAAACAACTGAATGAACATCCTCTGAGGCCGGTGATTCCATAATTTTTGCCAGGGGTTGTATGTCACGTCATAGAATCCAATAGACGTAGACCTTGTTTGACCTTTACGTTGGAGACCAAGCATTCAACACTGTCAAAACTATTCCATTTATTAATCCTATTAGCTCAGCCAATAATTTGCATCACTTTTTACCAAAATTGGAGTAACTTTAACTTTTGACCCCTGTACAAAATGAAATTGACCTTTGTCACCTTTCTTGCAGTTTTTATCCCGTAACTCCATAGAATTCAGTCACAGATAGTCCAAACTATACCTTTTTTGAATCTTTGTGATCAAGCAAATAATGTGGAATAATTTTCAATATGATTGGAGCATCTTTTAATTTTGACCTCTGTGTAATTCTTCAATTGACCCCTACCTGACCACCGATTGAAAAGTCAAGTGGCCAATCTGTTTTTTTTTTTTTTTTTTTTCCAAAAAAGGAGTGTCTAAGGAGTATTACTGCTGAATTTGATGCTTTTATCACCATTTGCATGATTGTTTCAGTTATCTGCTGCACTACTGTCTCATCACTGGTGATGTGACTGCTGTGAGATCGGATAACGGTCACTTACAAACAGGAAAAAACAAAAAAGATTCAGGAACAAATATCACAAGGACTCAGAAAAGGACAGACTGTCATCAGAAACTGGAACCATGAAACCAGGAACAGAAGGAAAGTCAGCACTGCAGAATCACTGGCATCTACAACAGGCGTCTGCCTTCATATGTCAGAAATGTCACAGAGGATGTAAATCTAAGATTGACCCACACAGTCAAACAAGATGATCCTTTTTGTGCTACACCATCGTCAATATGACTGACGGTTGACAACAGGTATAAAAAAGTAAGAAAATGGTGAGACCACTTTTCACCTTTAAAAATGCAGAAATGCTTTAGGTGGTTTTACAAACATCAAGCTAAATATTTAGCTAAATGTTGAGACAAATATGCACCTTAATAAAATTGCTAATTGTTCCTCCCTAAATAACAGATTCATATAGCGTCTAATGACCCTCATTTAGCATGTGAGGGCATGTTTATTCAAATTTGCAATTCATGGATGTTTTGTATTGTAGCCTGCAGTCTTTTGATGTAAATTTCAATAGTAATTTCAGGGGCACTTTTTTAATATTAAAAATAATAAAATAAGAAAAACTGGCTGTTTGTGGAAACTTTTGACTTTTTGTGGGGGGGGGGGGGGGCGCTCTGAGGGGGTCTTGCCCGGGGAGTAATTCAGTGTAGAACCATTTTGTGCCAAAAACAAACATTGTCCACTGAAAGATATGTTTACCCGAAGGCAAAGACAAGATGAATCTATGGCTATTCTCAGAAAGCTGGCTTCAACGTGCAAATCTGAAGCATTTTTGCACGATGCATAAAGAGATCGATTTGTTTGTGGTGTTCACAGCAATGAGCTAAGGGACCGAATGTTGAATGCTGCCCACAAAAGATTTCAAATGGGTAGACGAAGTGGCAAAGCAAAATGTAAAGCAGTAAAAAGTACCTGAAACCGCCGTTTTCAAGGGAGCTGTTTCCAAGAAAGGAAAGTGGAAAACTGTGCTACAGGTGCACAATGAAGCTATTAAAGTAAAAAAGAAACTTGGCACAATTTTTTTTTTTGTTACATTCTCAGCAGGAAATATCTTTGGCTCACTCAAATTTATGATGAGAAAAAGAAAAAAAAACATTGAATAGTGCCTTGTAGTATGAACTAATCTGATATATAATAAATGATGTGATGCCATATCATTTACATACTAAAAACATCATTTCCAGGGAAGCGCATCAAACTGCAACCTGTTGTTGGATCATCACTATCCAGCTACACTCCTACACATCTGCTCCAAAAAGACTCAGAGAAGAGAACAAAAACGAATAATGAAAACGACAAATCCACCTTTACATCAATTTGAAATCTAATTAACTTTGAACATGTTCGTCAGCTGGAAAGTCCCGCATACATGAACACGCTTCAAGAACTCGTTTGATGACACTGAATCTTTCCCTACTCTACTGGGAATATGATGTAATACATGCGTCGACACGCATATTAGAGAATGCGCGCGCGAGAGAGCGTATGCTGGTCAATATCACCCAAGTCATCCAGAGGCATACATTTTTAACTTATGGTTCAAATTTCAACAAAAATATTTCAGACAAGTTATTTAAATTAACATCACTTCTGAAGTTTTATAAAGTGAAAATATCAGATATATGTTTTAGTTTTAAAGTAATGCGCTAATTTTTAAGGTTTTAGTGTAGGCATGCTGTGTCCAGGTGCATTATGGGTGATAGGGTAATCTCAGTACGTTCACGACAGGAGAATGCATTTGAGACACTGATCAGGACAACAGCATTAAACTCTAGTGCCTAAAACTCACGTTAATATATTCTCTCTGCTTATAGACGTTGTTATTGTGTTTGCTTTTATTAAATTCCACACATCTTAAATGTAGCAAGTAGCAACACAGATGATCTGGAATTTTGTGTTTGCAAGTTTTCAAAGTCTCTACTGCCATCTACTGGCCAGTAGTGTTCACGGCAGTATTCGCCCTGAAGCTGGGCTGATATACAACCCCTGGCAAAAATTATGGAATCACCGGCCTCAGAGGATGTTCATTCAGTTGTTTAATTTTGTAGGAAAAAAGCAGATCACAGACATGACACAAAACTAAAGTCATTTCAAATGGCAACTTTCTGGCTTTAAGAAACACTATAAGAAATCAGGAAAAAAAAAATGTGGCAGTCAGTAACGGTTACTTTTTTAGACCAAGCAGAGGGAAAAAAATATGGAATCTCTCAATTATGAGGAAAAAATTATGGAATCATGAAAAACAAAAGAACGCTCCAACACATCACTAGTATTTTGTTGCACCACCTCTGGCTTTTATAACAGCTTGCAGTCTCTGAGGCATGGACTTAATGAGTGACAAACAATACTCTTCATCAATCTGGCTCCAACTTTCTCTGATTGCTGTTGCCAGATCAGCTTTGCAGGTTGGAGCCTTGTCGTGGACCATTTTCTTCAACTTCCACCAAAGATTTTCAATTGGATTACGATCCAGACTATTTGCAGGCCATGACATTGACCCTATGTGTCTTTTTGCAAGGAATGTTTTCACAGTTTTTGCTCTATGGCAAGATGCATTATCATCTTGAAAAATTATTTCATCATTTCCAAACATCCTTTCAATTGATGGGATAAGAAAAGTGTCCAAAATATCAACGTAAACTTGTGCATTTATTGATGATGTAATGACAGCCATCTCCCAGTGCCTTTACCTGACATGCAGCCCCATATCATCAATGACTGTGGAAATTTCCATGTTCTCTTCAGGCAGTCATCTTTATAAATCTCATTGGAACGGCACCAAACAAAAGTTCCAGCATCATCACCTTGCCCAATGCAGATTCGAGATTCATCACTGAATATGACTTTCATCCAGTCATCCACAGTCCATGATTGCTTTTCCTTAGCCCATTGTAACCTTGTTTTTTTCTGTTTAGGTGTTAATGATGGCTTTCGTTTAGCTTTTCTGTATGTAAATCCCATTTCCTTTAGGCGGTTTCTTACAGCTCGGTCACAGACGTTGACTCCAGTTTCCTCCCATTCGTTCCTCATTTGTTTTGTTGTGCATTTTCGATTTTTGAGACATATTGCTTTAAGTTTTCTGTCTTGACGCTTTGATGTCTTCCTTGGTCTACCAGTATGTTTGCCTTTAACAACGTTCCCATGATGTTTGTATTTGGTCCAGAGTTTAGACACAGCTGACTGTGAACAACCAACATCTTTTGCAACATTGCGTGATGATTTACCCTCTTTTAAGAGTTTGATAATCCTCTCCTTTGTTTCAATTGACATCTCTCGTGTTGGAGCCATGATTCATGTCAGTCCACTTGGTGCAACAGCTCTCCAAGGTGTGATCACTCCTTTTTAGATGCAGACTAACGAGCAGATCTGATTTGATGCAGGTGTTAGTTTTGGGGATGAAAATTTACAGGGTGATTCCATAATTTATTCCTCAGAATTGAGTGAGTCCATATTTTTTTTTCCTCTGCTTGGTCTAAAAAAGTAACCGTTACTGACTGCCACAATTTTTTTCCTGATTTCTTATAGTGTTTCTTAAAGCCAGAAAGTTGCCATTTGAAATGACTTTAGTTTTGTGTCATGTCTGTGATCTGCTTTTTTTCTACAAAATTAAACAACTGAATGAACATCCTCAGAGGCCGATGATTTCATAATTATTGCCAGGGGTTGTATTTTCAATCACTGCACTCTGTTACAGCTCACATTGTACCACAGAACCGGTGTAAAAGGTCAGAGCGCACGATTTATGTTCTCACATACAATGTACGTTCAAAAACCACATGTCGGACTCGTGTTTCCAGAAGCAAAACATAAACAGAAGCTTTTTTTTTAAATTTAATTTACAAAAACTCTCGATGAGACATCAAAGTTTAAAAAAGAAAAAAAAACATTACAAGACAGGTCTGCGGTGTTTGTACAGGCACAGTGCGAGTGGTTGGATGCTTGTAGCGCTTCAGCAGCGGGATACCCTCACAACGGCCAACCAGAATAATATCAAACGGGTTTGATTTTCATCTGACCATGCGATCGCCGATCAGGAGGTACTCGTGAGATGTTAAACACAGCTCGTTACCCCATGTATACTAAACGATGCAGGATGCGCGATTAACCTGAACCTCTATGCGATCCAAAAAATTCTTGCACGAATGAAAAATCAGCTGAAAAAGGGCCAAAACTCGCATTAGCACCAGTAGCTCATGGCAGTGTTCTATTTATTTGGACACCGGTTATATCAGACGGCTATCTAATTACAACTTGGCTTTTTTTTATTTGAAAATGCCTTTTTTTTACAAATAAAAAATGGCATATTTTACAAAACACATTTATCTGTAAACACCAGCACACGACACACCTCACATTAACGTGTTGGTTTACATCAATTCCCATGGCCTTTCTGTGTGGAGTTTGCATGTTCTCCCCGTGTTTGCGTGGGTTTCCTCCGGGTGCTCCGGTTTCCTCCCACATCCAAAGACATGTGGGTTAGGTGGATTGGTATCTTTAAAATTGTCCGTGGGTGTGTGTGTGGGTGTGTCTGTGTTTGTTTGTCTATTTGTGGCCCTGCGACAGACTGGCGTCCTGTCCTGGGTGTACCCCGCCTCACGCTCCATGACTGCTGGGATAGGCTCCAGCCCCCCGCGACCCTCAATTGGACTAAGCGGTAGAAGATGAATGAATCAACCAATCAGTGTGAGCAGAGGCACATTTTACCTAGAATGCCATCTGTCTGTGTTTGTTACAAAACTTCAGAATTAGTGCATTATTCAACATTAAAAGCTATATGTTATATCTTAACTTTGCACAAATGACAGAATTGACATTAATGGAGCTTTATTTTCCAAGACCATGGTCTTGGCAGTGCTGTGACTGGGTAGAGAGTTGAGCTTTGTTGTTCTTCTTAGTGGTGTCTGTGCTAGAAGCCATGTAGAATGAACGTAAGCTTCCAGTAGAGGTGAGTGATACTGGGAGTTTTGGTGTTGATCCAATACCAAGTAAATACTGGTCCTGTATTGCTGATACTGATACTTTTTCATATTTAAGCTGCATAGATCCAAAGGATCCAGAAGACCTAAGATAGAATTTTGCCATGGTGTTGGGCCTGTATATCGCATACCAGGTATCATGGATCAGTTTGGATATGTCAAAATACTTGAAGAGGTCATGTTGCCTTATGCTGAAGAGGACATGCCCTTGAAATGGGTGTTTCAACAAGACAATGACCCCAAGCACACTAGTAAACGGGCAAAATATTGGTTCCAAAACAACAAAATTAATGCCTCGCAGATGTGAAGAAATCATGAAAAACTGTGGTTATACAACTAAATACTAGTTTAGTGATTCACAGGATTGCTAAAAAAGCAGTTTGAACATAATAGTTTTGAGTTTGTAGCATCAACAGCAGATGCTACTATTATTGTGAACACCCCCTTTTCTACTTTTTTTATCAATAGCCCAATTTCATAGCCTTAAGAGTGTGCATATCATGAATGCTTGGTCTTGTTGGATTTGTGAGAATCTACTGAATCTACTGGTACCTTGTTTCCCATGTAACAATAAGAAATATACTCAAATCCTGGATTAATCTTTTTAGTCACATAGCACTACTATTATTCTGAACACTGCTGTATGTATAATGTGTGTGTTTACAGTGTTTGCAAGATACCTGTCTATAGAATGATTTAAGAGGTTTTACCCTGTCATCTAATGGCTAATAATCACATTAATCCCTTTGATCACTTTGGGTGAAGAGAGTCTGTCAGACGAGCTGTTGTGGTCCTAAATGACTCATGCACAGTGGAGGCAGGGTAGACCAGTTTTTAGGGGGAGCTTTTCGGTCTACGACACCGGTACATAAGATGTGACACCATAAGTGAAAGTTACTGTGGCTGCAGTGGATGGCGTTTTGACGGGAGAATGTTGGTATTTTTAGATCCCAAGCAGTTGCGCTCTGAGTGATCAAATATGGTAGTAGAAGGTGGTTCTGGATCTGATTTGGTTGGACAGATGGAAAAAGAAAATCCAACAGATGAAGATGTCTGACAGAAACAAAAAGAGTCCAATGCAAGCGGAAAAACCCAAGACTGCATGTATAAACGTTGCAGTCTGATAATACAACCAATGAGAGCGGAAGCGAGAGGCAGGTTGCACCGGAACTGAAAGCTGTGTTAAAGATGGAAAAAGAAGGAGTCTCTTTCAAACAATGGAACCCTGTGAAACTGACAAAGATGATTCTAGAGCTTGTTGGTGATGTCAAGTTTATAAAAGCGTTGCGGGATAGATTGCTGCTTCTCATATGTAGAAATCCAGTTCAGTTGTAGAAAGTGATTGGTCTGACTGCATTTGGAGGAGAAAAAGTGCTTGGAAAAATAATGGGAGGGAACAAAGGAGTGTGCGGTATAGGCATTCCTACTGATATGTCGATTGAAGAAATTACAGGAAATATTGAGGGAGGGAAAGTGCTGGAAGCCAAACAATTGAAAACTACTCAAAATGGTGAAAGATGTGACATTCTGTTGTTCATCTTAAGGTTTGACCAGGAATTCCTCCTGGCAAAGGGTTATACTGGATTCAGTTCTTTCTCTCTCTCTCTCTCGGAAGGTGGTGTGAACAATGTCTTATGTACATAATGTTCTTTTCAATCAATCAATCAATCAACTTTTTTCTTGTATAGCGCCAAATCACAACAAACAGTTGCCCCAAGGCGCTCCACATTGCAAGGCAAGGCCATACAATAATTATGAAACACAGTCTACGTCTAAAGCAACATAACCAAGGGATGGTCCAGGGTCACCCGATCCAGCCCTAACTATAAGCCTTAGCGAAAAGGAAAGTTTTAAGCCTAATCTTAAAAGTAGAGAGGGTATCTGTCTCCCTGATCTGAATTGGGAGCTGGTTCCACAGGAGAGGAGCCTGAAAGCTGAAGGCTCTGCCTCCCATTCTACTCTTACAAACCCTAGGAACTACAAGTAAGCCCGCAGTCTGAGAGCGAAGCGCTCTAATGGGGTAATATGGTACTACAAGGTCCCTAAGATAAGATGGGACCTGATTATTCAAAACCTTATAAGTAAGAAGAAGAATTTTAAATTCTATTCTAGCATTAACAGGAAGCCAATGAAGGGAGGCCAACACGGGTGAGATATGCTCTCTCCTGCTAGTCCCCGTCAGTACTCTAGCTGCAGCATTCTGAACCAACTGAAGGCTTTTTAGGGAACTTTTAGGACAACCTGATAATAATGAATTACAATAGTCCAGCCTAGAGGAAATAAATGCATGAATTAGTTTTTCAGCATCACTCTGAGACAAGACCTTTCTGATTTTAGAGATATTGCATAAATGCAAAAAGGCAGTCCTACATATTTGTTTAATATGCGCTTTGAATGACATATCCTGATCAAAAATAACTCCAAGATTTCTCACAGTATTACTAGAGATCAGGGAAATGCCATCCAGAGTAACGATCTGGTTAGACACCATGCTTCTAAGATTTGTGGGGCCAAGTACAATAACTTCAGTTTTATCTGAGTTTAAAAGCAGGAAATTAGAGGTCATCCATGTCTTTATGTCTGTAAGACAATCCTGCAGTTTAGCTAATTGGTGCGTATCCTCTGGCTTCATGGATAGATAAAGCTGGGTATCATCTGCGTAACAATGAAAATTTAAGCAATACCGTCTAATAATACTGCCCAAGGGAAGCATGTATAAAGTGAATAAAATTGGTCCTAGCACAGAACCTTGTGGAACTCCATAATTAACTTTAGTCTGTGAAGAAGATTCCCCATTTACATGAACAAACTGTAATCTATTAGACAAATATGATTCAAACCACCGCAGCGCAATGCCTTTAATACCTATGACATGCTCTAATCTCTGTAATAAAATTTTATGGTCAACAGTATCAAAAGCAGCACTGAGGTCCAACAGAACAAGCACAGAGATAAGTCCACTGTCCGAAGCCATAAGAAGATCATTTGTAACCTTCACTAATGCTGTTTCTGTACTATGATGAATTCTAAAACCTGACTGAAACTCTTCAAATAGACCATTCCTCTGCAGGTGATCAGTTAGCTGTTTTACAACTACCCTCTCAAGAATCTTTGAGAGAAAAGGAAGGTTGGAGATTGGCCTATAATTAGCTAAGATAGCTGGGTCAAGTGATGGCTTTTTAAGTAATGGTTTAATTACTGCCACCTTAAAGGCCTGTGGTACATAACCAACTAACAAAGATAGATTGATCATATTTAAGATTGAAGCATTAAATAATGGTAGGACTTCCTTGAGCAGCCTGGCAGGAATGGGGTCTAATAAGCATGTTGATGGTTTGGATGAAGTAACTAATGAAAATAACTCAGACAGAACAATCGGAGAGAAAGAGTCTAACCAAATACCGGCATCACTGAAAGCAGCCAAAGATAACGATACATCTTTGGGATGGTTATGAGTAATTTTTTCTCTAATAGTCAAAATTTTGTTAGCAAAGAAAGTCATGAAGTCATTACTAGTTAAAGTTAATGGAATACTCAGCTCAATAGAGCTCTGACTCTTTGTCAGCCTGGCTACAGTGCTGAAAAGAAACCTGGGGTTGTTCTTATTTTCTTCAATTAGTGATGAGTAGAAAGATGTCCTAGCTTCACGAAGGGCTTTCTTATAGAGCAACAAACTCTTTTTCCAGGCTAAGTGAAGATCTTCTAAATTAGTGAGACGCCATTTCCTCTCCAACTTACGGGTTATCAGCTTTAAGCTACGAGTTTGTGAGTTATACCACGGAGTCAGACACTTCTGATTTAAAGCTCTCTTTTTCAGAGGAGCTACAGCATCCAAAGTTGTCTTCAATGAGGATGTAAAACTATTGACAAGATACTCTAACTCCCTTACAGAGTTTAGGTAGCTACTCTGCTCTGTGTTGGTATATGGCATTAGAGAACATAAAGAAGGAATCATATCCTTAAACCTAGTTACGGCGCTTTCTGAAAGACTTCTAGTGTAATGAAACTTATTCCCCACTGCTGGGTAGTCCATCAGGGTAAATGTAAATGTTATTAAAAAATGATCAGACAAAAGGGAGTTTCAGGGAATACTGTTAAGTCTTCTATTTCCATACCATAAGTCAGAACAAGATCTAAAATATGATTAAAGTGGTGGGTGGACTCATTTACTTTTTGAGCAAAGCCGATAGAGTCTAATAATAGATTAAATGCAGTGTTGAGGCTGTCATTCTCAGCATCTGTGTGGATGTTAAAATCGCCCACTATAATTATCTTATCTGAGCTAAGCACTAAGTCAGACAAAAGGTCTGAAAATTCACAGAGAAACTCACAGTAACGACCAGGTGGACGATAGATAATAACAAATAAAACTGGTTTTTGGGACTTCCAATTTGGATGGACAAGACTAAGAGACAAGCTTTCAAATGAATTAAAGCTCTGTCTAGGTTTTTGATTAATTAATAAGCTGGAATGGAAGATTGCTGCTAATCCTCCGCCCCGGCCCGTGCTACGAGCATTCTGACAGTTAGTGTGACTCGGGGGTGTTGACTCATTTAAACTAACATATTCATCCTGCTGTAACCAAGTTTCTGTTAGGCAGAATAAATCAATACGTTGATCAATTATTATATCATTTACCAACAGGGACTTAGAAGAAAGAGACCTAATGTTTAATAGACCACATTTAACTGTTTTAGTCTGTGGTGCAATTGAAGGTGCTATATTATTTTTTCTTTTTGAATTTTTATGCTTAAATAGATTTTTGCTAGTTATTGGTGGTCTGGGAGCAGGCACCGTCTCTATGGGGATGGGGTAATGAGGGGATGGCAGGGGGAGAGAAGCTGCAGAGAGGTGTATAAGACCACAGCTCTGCCTCCTGGTCAATTGGACTTTTGTCAACTGAGGAATTTTTCCATATTTTTAAAGAGTCTAAATTTGGTGTTATTTTCCATTCTATTAAGGGGGGGTCATTATGAAGCCCATGATCTGTTTGGCTGAAGATAATAATGTCAGTGCAGTACAGTTTGGTGTACTATGTGTGTAATTGGTGTCAAATGGTAAAATGTTCCTTTCCTTTCCAAAGTATAAATGAGGCCTAATGTAGCTGTAAATGGTTAACTCTATCTGTGAAATTGCTAATTTTGAGAAGGACATTAAGTGATTATTGTGGAATTGTAATAATTTTCTGACTGTTCATTTGAATGTGTGTACTGGACTATTGGCACACCAAGATTTTTTTTTTTCACCAGCCGCCACTGCTTACTTCACAGTGTAAAATATATTTGACATAGTTAATCGCTGTTTGTGATTAATAAACCTCTGAATACAACACACCCTGAACAGTCACTTTTGTTATTATTATTCCTTTCTTCACTCTTGTCCCATTTCTGTCTAGTTTATGATAGTACTGTGGGACAAGTCAATTGGAGTCAAATTCCTTGTACAGTACGTGTTGACATACTTATAGCCTTTAATCTGCTGTTTTTATCATGATGACATAAACACATTTTAAAACTGCTATTCATTTGTTTATTTATTTTGCAGTGTTTTACAAATATGTCAAATATATTTTATATTGTGTAGCAAGTTCCATAAATAATTGCAGAAAAACGTGATTAGGATGAAAAAGTCAGTATTATTAGAGAAAATAATTGAGACTGAGAAAAATGTCATTTTGCATCTGGCAGCTGTAGTTTGCGCTGCTGTCCACTAGAGAGTGATCGAGGTCCAATCATAAACATTGATAAACAGTTTGTTCAGTCACACTTTATTCAAGACTTTTAGATTATCGACAGCTTCGTTGTGTGCTAAATTCAAATATTTTAAAATACGTTAACAGTAATATATATGTATAATGTATTTTTTTTTTCATTCTGAGGGGGTTGAAAACTGAACGGTCATTTTTTTTTTTTTATTGGACCAGACCGTATCAAGTGATCGATAAATGAAAGACGGCATGATTTAGATTGCTCCATTTTCTTTAAACAAATTAATTGGAAAATTTTAGTGAATTCATATTCAACTGTTTGTTATATGTTGTATATTTGTGATGTGAAACGATATTATTACAGTAAATCAGATGTGACACCATAAGTGAAAGTTACTGTACGGTTGAAGTGTTGGCTGTCGAAAGTTGACTTTAGCATCGCTTCTCGGCCTTTTGGCTAAGATCAAGTGTAGTATCTGTTCTTATCAGTTTAATATCTGATACGTCCTTCATAAAAGGACCATATATTAAATTGATTTTTGGAATACGGAGACGGAGTAGGAGCTTGCTCCGTCCACTCCACGCATCGACCTGGTATTGCAGTATTTCCAGAAACGGTGTATTCTTCCCAAACTTGTCTAAAATAAAGGTTATTAAAAAACACTAAGTACACTTTCAGCAAGGCAAAAAAGTCTTTGGATAATTTAATCTTTGTGTGAACTGTGAATACATTTACATCTAAACACGCAAAGAACATACAGACATGTTCTTAATACTTCTAAGCACATTGGCTCCACATTGTGGCAATAAATGTTATAAATGCAGAAAGCTTTTGCAGTACTTTTATCTGCTGCTGGGTAACCACTGAGTGCTTGAACAATAATTTCATCACTCTTTTAAAACTTTGCTTCCACCCTGTCAAACTCTGTTCCATCCTGTTAGGTCGTTTTTAAAGAATAATTTGACAGCATCATTAAATGTTTAGTATTTTTTGTGTTAATACAGTTTTTCTTCATTGGTTTGGCTCATTTCTTGAAACTGAGAGGACATTCTCAAAATGACATGGACAAATCCCCAAACTAACTTGCGGTTTCTCAAAACAGAATGGCATTTCTCATTGCTTTCATCACATTTCAAATGCCTTGTACATGTTCCAATCACTTAGTACATCTTTGCAAATGGTTATGTACAAGTGGCCTACATTTAACACAATCAGCCTACATTTAGAACATTTTCCACAAAAGTGCATCTTGCTGATCTGTCCCAATTGGTTGGTTCTCAGTGTAATGGTTGTTATCTCCAAAACATGTCAGCACAATTTCATCGTATAAGTCATCATCTGCAGAATAGTCTGCTCAATTGTCAAAATTAGTTAAGAAATTGGAATACAATACAGCACACATATTTTGGAACATTTCATACATTCATGACAATCAGGTGAGTAGGTAACAGGTGAAAGCAGGTTTTGACGAGGAGGAGTGTCCCACATTACAGGTGACCAATCCATCAGTTTGTTGAGTTACCTGACAGGTGTTGTCTATGATTTTGAATGCTGGCATTGCTGTATATATACAGCTTGGCCTGGTGCTAGTACTTTTTCCACTGTCAACATGGAGAGACCGCAAGTACAAGGCCAACCTCCACCTGGAGGAAGGGAAGGAGAAGGAAGAGCAAGAGGAGGAGGATTGAGGGTGCGTGGTGGAATAGGAGGAAGAGGAGTTCGCAGACATCATCCTGTCCCGGATGAAATTTGGGCCACCATTATTGACCATGTAGTCAACCACTGCCTCACAATGGCAGAGGCAGGGCGCCGAGTCCATTTCCTGGACCGTTTGTATCTGGATTTAGTTCCAGAAAATGAGAGGGGTCTCGAAGGGCCCCACCTACCCCAGTTTGTCGTTGTGTGGGACAATGTCAGCTTTCACCGTGGCCCACGCATCAGGGCATGGTTCGATACGCATCCAGGGATGCATAATGTCCCACTACCGCCATATTCTCCATTCCTTAACCCTATTGAGGAATTTTTCTCCGCTTGGAGATGAAGAGTGTATGAACATCATGCTCAGAACCAGAGGTCCCTCCTCAATGCGATGGTTGCTGCCTGTGATGATATAACAGGCGATCAGTGTAGAGGATGGCTCAGGCATTCACGGCGCTTCTTCCCACTGTTGTGACAGTGTAGGTACACGGACCCACAACAGGGGGCGCAATGAACGGACAATAGAGAAAGGTGAATAACAAGTTTTACTGTTGTGAACAGGGCACAACCAATACAACAATTAATACTTTGTAAGTCGAAATCTGCTGGTGTTGTGTGGGCAGGCTCGAAGGTAGGAGACGTCCGTCCCCGTCGAACCGGAACCACCCAGATTTCCTCTGCCACCGAAAACCAGGAGTACTGGAACCGCCAAGTCCCGAATTCCCAGGTGGCCACTGCCTTCGCTCGTCGGATCCGGTACTGCTGGCGGGAAAGAGCACAAACACACAGGTATGGGTGCGACAGCACCCAGTAGACGGAGAGGGGAGAAGCCGCCTCCACCTCTTGAAATAATGAAGCAGGAAGGTGAGTACTTATCCAAGCAAGGTGCTTTCTGTAATCAGCTGTCCTGAAATAGTTTAGCAAGGTTTATCAGAGTCCTCAAAATATATACTAGCAGAGTAGGTTACCTTAATCTCAAGGCGATATCTCGGCACTGAGGTGGAGACGCTGTCCTGCTGATATACTCCGTCCTGAGTGCAGTCAGCTGTGTCTAGTAATGGGTGACAGCTGTCAGCCTGACAGCCTTCGTCGGCGGCAGCGCCCTCTGGTGCCTGGAGCCCGCACTCCAGGCAGGGCGCCCTCTGGTGGTGGTGGGCCAGCAGTACCTCCTCTTCAGCGGCCCACACAACACCCACGGTGCATTGCTAGAGAACACATCAGATGCGATGTTGATGAGAATTTATGGCCATACAGACTGCAGTGGATGGATGGCCAGGAAGATGAGGAGGGTGACCAGGAGAGAGAGGGGAGTGACACAGAGTAGTCAGAATGTTACTGTATTTCATTTGTGATGCTTGACTGTTTTTTTTTTATATACTGTAATGTATTTTGTTTTGTTTTTGCAGGTTTTTGTATTTTGTATACTTAGTATATTGTATACATTTTCCTTTGTATTTTTTTCTTTCCTACCTACAGTAATGTGTAGAAATTTACTTGTGAATAAAAATAGCTACAATTTCCTCAGCAGAATGAGTGCAGTGTGTGTGTGGTGTGAAAATTGTATTCCTTTAGCTAGACCTCTGCCATAAAGACAAAACATCTAAGCATTTTGACTTGCAGTACTTACACAATGCCAAAGGGACAATGCATTTTGGGGGCACTGATGATTTGTGTGAGAAAGGAATTTAGTTTTGACACATGGGTAAACTGTTTTTGGAGTGATATGAGCACATGAGACACATGTAGTTGTGCTGCACCGTCCAGTTTATTTGGACAGGAGGACGACATGAATGAAAATGTGCCAAAGCAAATGAAGGATCTATGCCATTTTTATGATACTGACTATTTATATGGGAGAGGGACTTCATTTTGAAGCAAGAATGAATGTTTTGGGAGACATATGACATTTTGCAGGTTATCTGAAGTGTTGCGAAGAACTGTAAGTCTGTTTGGCCAATTTACCTTATAGTTATAGGAATGTCATCTCAGTTTCAAGAAATGAGCCAAACCAATGGAGAAAAACTGTAAGTGAATAAAATGTTCTCTGTCACAGACACTGGTCATGAAGATATTCTACCCTGTTTGGGACATACACATGGTTATTATAAAATGTTACTAAAGTAAGTATATGATTGTATTTGATAGTATATGTCCCTTATGCCATCATAATATTTTTAAATTCTTGAAAAAAATTCTGACAAATATTGTGTCAATTTTTAAAAAGTGGCATTTCTTGTGGACCCATTTCACAGGACGAAATAGAATACCAAAATTTTGCACGAAAACCATATTCATGCTGTCGTTTGTCAACACAAAAAAATACCTGGCAGCAGATTAGAAAATTTAAGTACTGCAAAAGGTTTCTGCGTTTATAACATTTGTTGCCACGATGTGATGCCAATGTGCTTAGATTTATTATTTACTGTTAAACGCATGTTCTGTGGGTGTAAATCTCTGACACAAAGATTAAATAATAGAAATACTGTTTTGTTTTTTTAATGTAAGTGTTGATGAAGTTCTTAACAAAATTTATTTTAGACATATTTTGCAAAAATACACCGTTCCTGGAAATACTGCAGTAACAGATCGACGCGTGGATGGGACAGAGAAAGATCTACTCCATCTTTATGCTCCCAAAATCAATTTAATAAATTATCCCCTGATAGAGAACATATCACCTTTTAAACTGATAAAAACAGATACTACAGTGGATCTTAGCCAAAAAACCAAGAAGGTCAACCTTCGACAGCCAACACTTCAACCGTACAGTAACTTTCACTTATGGTGTCACATCTGATTTACTGTAATAATATCGTTTCACATCACAAATATACAACATATAACAAACAGTTGAATATGAATTCACTAAAATTTTCCAATTCATTTGTTTAAAGAAAATGGAGCAATCTAAATCATGCCGTCTTTCATTTATCGATCACTTGATACGGTCTGGTCCTATAAAAAAAAAAAAGAAAATATGACCGTTCAATTTTCAACCCCCTCAAAATGAAAAAAAAACAAAACATTATACATATATTTTAAAATATTTGAATTTAGCACACAACGAAGCTGTCGATAATCTAAAAGTCTTGAATAAAGTGTGACTGAACAAACTGTTTATCAATGTTTATGATTGGACCTCGATCACTCTCTAGTGGACAGCAGCGCAAACTACAGCTGCAAGCTGCAAAATGACTTTTTTTTTTCTCAGTCTCAATTATTTTCTCTAATAACTTTTCATCCTAATCACGTTTTTCTGCAATTATTTATGGAAATTGCTACACAGTATAAAACATGTTTGACATAGTTGTTATCTTGGTCCCTTGTTCATAAGCACAATTTTTCACCTCAAAACTACTGCATATGGAATAACTAAGATATATGCTTGAAGCACAAATCAATTTACTTGCAAAAATGGTTCAACTATGGGATTATATATGTACATCAATTATTTAACAAAGATGGCCTTACTTACGCTTGAGATGAATTCCTACGTGTGCATAATTTCCCAGTGTTACCAAAGGAATTTGTTGTTGGTTTTGATGCAATTCCTTCAGGTGTTAAAATGTTAATGTCAACCTACGTACATAATCCTGCTGTTGACCAATCCATAGAATTATTTATTGGTAATCTGAACCATTTTTGATCGTAAAACAAAACGCAAATGTATTAGATAACTCATAAATCGGGAGTCAGTTAGCAAACCAACCTCTGTATTTGTTTGGGACAATTTATTTTCTGATATTCAGTGGAACTCTGTTTGGCAATTACCTCCCCCCCCAAAAAAGTCACTAATAAGATGTGTGAGGGGTGCTTTAAGATTTTACATAGATGTTACCCTATAATCAGTGTGATTTCAAAGTTACACGTAAATGTTGACGCTCTTTGTTCATTTTGTCATAATGCTGAAGAATCAATTATTCATGTTTTTTGGGGGTGGGGGATTTTCATACACACAAAAGCCTGTTTGTAAATAGAAAACTTACTTTAAAATAGATGTTGATTGTAGAGATATAATTTTTGGTATATTTTCTAAAAAATGTACCCTCCTGTTATTTTCATTTGTCAGGAACAGCAGTGGTGTTTCTGAGTCAATTTGACCCAGTGCATGTTTAATTATCCAAAAGATGTCTGAAACCAAAAAAGTCCTAACAAGCAGTGTGAATATTTCATTACTAACTATTCTATCGTGCTGATTTGTCCCAAATTTTACGCCGGATGCCTTTCCTGACGCAACTCCACATTAAGTGAAGAAACATGAACCAGGAGCCTTCTGCTCTGAAACCAACTGCTCTAACAATGTGACCACCACCACTCCTGCCCCAAGGGGGAGGATTATGAATAGTAAAATAAAATAAAATAAAACCGTGTCATGAAAAGCACCCCATTTTCATGACGGGGGCATGAAAAAGCAAGACACCAATATTTTCATAAATCTTTTTTCATTTTGAATAGTCAGCTCCTTTTTCATTTCATTTTCCAAAGATATGCTCTTTAACCAGCCTAATCACATGTTTTCTTCTTTTATTTGTCCAACAGTGATTCTTCCCACCCATTTCTTCACTCTACAGTTGCACAAGTCCTGGATGGAGGTCAGTTTAGCACCAGTGATCCTCTCTGCAGACCTGCTGTTACAGACTGTTCCTCTTAAAATGGTGGAGAATGGTGCTAGGGGGCAGTGGTGGGGAGTTCAGAGACTCAAAAAAATAATAATTATGGGCAGATTGCACAGACACTGGTCATGAAGATATTCTACCCTGTTTGGGACATACACATGGTTATCATAAAATGTTACTAAAGTAAGTGTTAAAGATATATGATTGTATATGTCCCTTATGCCATCATAGTATTTTTAAATTCTTGAAAAAAATTGACAAATATTGTGTCAAATTTTAAAAAGTGGCATTTCTTGTGGACCCATTTCACAGGACGAAATAGAATACCAAAATTTTGCACGAAAACCATATTTATGCTGTTAATATTCATCGTTTGTCAACACAAAAAATACCTGGCAGCAGATTAGAAAATTTAATAAAAGTACTGCAAAAGGTTTCTGCGTTTATAACATTTGTTGCCACGATGTGGCGCCAATGTGCTTAGATTTATTATTTACTGTTAAGCGCATGTCTGTATGTTCTGTGGGTGTAAATCTCTGACACCAGGTTTAAATAACAGAACTACTGTTTTGTTTTTTTCAATGTAAGTGTCGCTGAAGTTCTTACTAAAATTTATTTTACACATCATTGGGAAAGGTACACCGTTTCTGGAAATACTGTAGTAACAGGTCGATGCGTGGATTGGACAGAACAAACTCCTATTTTATCTCCCTGCTCAAGAAACAATTTAATAAGCTGTTCTCTGATAGAGAACATATGTATTAAACTGTTAATAACATATACTATAATTGATCTTAACCAAAAGACGGAGAAGCGATGCTAAAGTCAACTTTCGACAGCCAACACTTCAACCGTACAGTAACTTTCACTTATGGTGTCACATCTGATTTACTGTAATAATATCGTTTCACATCACAAATATACAACATATAACAAACAGTTGAATATGAATTCACTAAAATTTTCCAATTCATTTGTTTAAAGAAAATGGAGCAATCTAAATCATGCCGTCTTTCATTTATCGATCACTTCATAGGTCCTATAAAAAAAAAATATGACCGTTCAATTTTCAACCCCCTAAAAATGAAAAAAAAATACATTATACATATATTTTAAAATATTTGAATTTAACACACAACGAAGATGTCGATAATCTAAAAGTCTTGAATAAAGTGTGACTGAACAAACTGTTTATCAAAGTTTATGATTGGACCTCGATCACTCTCTAGTGGACAGCAGCGCAAACTACAGCTGCCAGATGCAAAATGACTTTTTTTTCTCAATCTCAATTATTTTCTTTGACATAGTTGTTATCTTGGTCCCTTGTTCATAAGCACAATTTTTCACCTCACAACTCCTGCAGATGGAATAACCAAGATATATGCTTGAAGCACAAATCAGTTTACTTGCAAAAATGGTTCAACTATGGGATTATATATGTACATCAATTATTTAACAAAGATGGCCTTACTTACTCTTAAGATGAATTCTTGTGTGCATAATTTTCCAGTGTTACCAAAGGAATTTGCTGTTGGTTTTGATGCAATTCCTTCAGGTGTTAAAATGTTAATGTCAACCTACGTACATAATCCTGCTGTTGACCAATCCATAGGATTATTTATTGGTAATTCTGAACCATTTTTGAGCATCAAAACACAAAGCAAATGTATTAGTGAACTCATAAATCGGGACTCAATCAGCAAACCAACGTCTGTATTTGTTTGGGACAATTTAATTTCTGATATTGAGTGGAACTCTGTTTGGCAATTACCAAAAAAAAAAAAAAGTCACTAATAAGATGCGTGAGGGGTGCTTTAAGATTTTACATAGATGTTACCCCGTAAACAGTGTGATTTCAAAGGTTCACGTAATGTTGACCCTCTTTGTTCATTTTGTCATAATACTGAAAAATCAATTATTCATGGTGTGTGTGTGTGTGTGTGTGTGTGTGTGTGTGTGTGTGTGTGTGTGTGTGTGTGTGTGTGTGTGTGTGGTGTGTGTGTGTGTGTGTGTGTGTGTGTGTGTGTGTGTGTGTGTGTGTGTGTGTGTGTGTGTGTGTGTGTGTGTGTGTGTGTGTGTGTGTGTGTGTGTGTGTGTGTGTGTGTGTGTGTGTGTGTGTGTGTGTGTGTGTGTGTGTGTGTGTGTGTGTGTGTGTGTGTGTGTTGGCCCATAGGCTACTGCAAAACCAGAGCAGAACCAGAGGTCCCTCCTCAATGCGATGGTTGCTGCCTGTGATGATATAACAGGCGATCAGTGTAGAGGATGGCTCAGGCATTCACGGCGCTTCTTCCCACGGTGCATTGCTAGAGAACACATCAGATGCGATGTTGATGAGAATTTATGGCCATACAGACTGCAGCAGATGGATGGCCAGGAAGATGAGGAGGGTGACCAGGAGAGAGAGGGGAGTGACACAGAGTAGTCAGAATGTTACTGTATTTTATTTGTGATGCTTGACTGTTTTTTTTTATATACTGTAATGTATTTTGTTTTGTTTTTGCAGGTTTTTGTATTTTGTATACTTAGTATATTGTATACATTTTCCTTTGTATTTTTTTCTTTCCTACCTACAGTAATGTGTAGAAATTTACTTGCGAATAAAAATACTTACAATTTCCTCAGCAGAATGAGTGCAGTGTGTGTGTGGTGTGAAAATTGTATTCCTTTAGCTAAACCTCTGCCATAAAGACAAAACATCTAACCATTTTGACTTGCAGTACTTACACAACACCAAAGGGACAATGCATTTTGGGGGCACTGATGATTTGTGTGAGAAAGGAATTTAGTTTTGACACATGGGTAAACTGTTTTTGGAGCGATATGAGCATGTGATGAGGATCCATGTAGTTGTGCTGCAAAAGATTTATTTTTTCAACTTCCTCTTCATTATTCAGCTTCTCGCCACAAAGAACCAACTTGCTCCTGACTGCCATCTATTGTCCAAACTTGTGCATTACAGGATAAGTCCTCTGGTGACAGAGAGCCCAGTAAATTAGACATACTGATATGATCAAACAGTCAGCATTTTTCATACTTATTGCAAATGCTTTCAGATCTATGAAGTTGATGAAGAATTGTGAAATATGTTCTAAAACATATTAGAAAATGGAAATTATTCATGGTGGCAGCAGCAGCAGTGCTGATTCTGGCTCCATCATGATGAAAACATTAATGCATAAAGAGGTGGAGCGTGATTGGCTCAGTGTGTGACGAAAGAAGCCTGAACACGCCCCTCTCTTCAAGTCCCATCCAGCTAAGCTAACAGGCTAACCTCAGTTTGAATGTTTATTAACTCATATTTTCGGGGAATGTGTGTGGTTGCTGTCATAGTTTACATTAGTGCAGACATAAAGAGTTACGGGCTGTAATTTTTTCAATAATAATACATTGACGCAATTCTTAACAGGTGAAGTTGTTAGAATGCTAACTGAGACTGTTAGCATACATTAAATAAGTTCAACCAAATAGGGTTATGCTTTTAACAGTGCACGTGCATTGGTGCACATGCAGTTTAGAACTTGACCACTTTATCTAATTTCAAGATAATAAAAATGACAGGTTAAATCATGAATTTGTTATTCTGTGGTTACCATGTGAGAAAAGCAGCAAATGAATCAGAACAAGTCCTCATTAGTAATGTCCACAGTCGAAGTTGACAGTGAAGCACTATGGGAAGTGAAGGCCAGAAAAGTCCTTGGACAGTCACCTGAAACACAGACAGCTGAAATTCTTTACTGTCTCTTGTCAGTCAACATATTCTAAAATCAAAGTAATACTTCATACTGCCTGTGGACATTATGTTGTTTTTTTTTTTTTTTTGAAAAGTTAAGGAGGTAATGTTACACATTTGGTTTACAGCTGCTAAAATACTCAAAGCAATACTATCAAAGGAAAGAAATAAAACTTTGAAATTTGTTAATTGAAGAAAAACCAAATAGCCATCCAAACATCATTGACTAAAAATGAATCAGCTCTTTTGTTAATCTAAACTGGAATATTTCTTTTTTATAGAAGCAACTTATTCTTAACACATTCTCAGTCTCATGAGAGACTAAAAAAATTGCCATTGCTGACTGTTTTTCAAGTCATCAAGGCGGGTTATTGGGTAAAGTTTTCAACTAGCAATAATCGCGCCTCAGTTAAACCTCAGGCTACGATACTGCCGCTGCACAAAGATGACGTCATAAACGAGACGAGAGGAATGTGACTCCTCTCTGTACACTCCTCTGTCAGGGTTTCAGCTACTGGGCTCAAAACAATAAATCTGAAGGACACATTCAGCTGCATACAGCCGAAATAGATTTAAAAACAGAAGAGTCCTATTGTATCGAGAACATTTTATTCACTTAAAACACATTTGTTCCACCATTTATTCAAACAAACTTTCTGCCTTGGATCTGTATTGATGTAAATATTTTGATTACACTGATTTTTCAAAACAGATCGCTGTATGTACATCACGGTTCATATGCCGAACTCTTCCGAAGTTTTTCTCAGGTTTTTTTTTTTTTAATTATTATTATTAGATAAACATATTTTTACAATTCAAATTCGTTCCATATGGTTTTGGTCTTCGGAGCTTCAGTATTCATATTTAATGAGGTTAAGTAAGATGAAAGTAAGGAGTCAAATACAACAATTTTGGCCTTTTTTTTTTTAGAATATTTACAGCTATGAATATAAAATTTTGCCATCATTAAGAGCAGATTCAAAATTATTATAATTGTTTTTTGGGGGGCATTTTTAGAAAATATACCAAAAATTATATCTCTACAATCAAAATCTATTTCTAAAGTAACTTTTCTATTTACAAACAGGCTTATATCCTTACAAAAATTTTGTGTGTATGAAAATTCCCCCCAAAAAACATGAATAATTGATTTTTCAGCATTATGACAAATTGAACAAAGAGGGTCAACATTACGTGAACCTTTGAAATCACACTGAAATCAAACTCAGATACAAGACATACAAAAACAAATTGACTGATATAATTAGAAATGCTCAGCAGTTATATTTTAAACAAATGCTGTATGATAACAAAAGCAATATAAAGAAGACATGGGAGATACTAAATCGTATTATTAAACAGGGCTCAACAAAAACTGAGTACCCCAACTATTTTGAAAATGTAAGTGGAAATTAGCATGATATGGAAAACATAGTCAACAATTTTAACCTTTTTTAGTGAATGTTGGACGGAGCTGTCTGCTGGGATTCCAGACCATTCCCAAAGTCCAATTTTGTTCAATCTTTACATTAATGATATATTCAAAGCATCAAGATTTTTAAAGCTAATTCTCTTTGCTGATGACACAAACATCTTCTATAGTAGTTTAGATTATAACGAGCTTCTGGAAACTGTGAATATGGAAATGAATAAATTTAAGAAATGGATGGACAGCAATAAATTACTGTTAAATCTAAGTAAAACAAAAGCTATGATTTTTGGTAATTATAAACACAGAAATGAATTTCAAATTATTATTGATGGTGTACAAATTGAAAATGTATCGGAAAACAAATTTCTTGGTGTAATTATGGATAGCAAATTATCATGGAAAGCCCACATCAGGCACATAAAAACTAAAATATCTAAGAAACTCTCTATTATAAATAAAGCTAAGCAGTTCCTTGACCAAATAGCACTCCGTATTTTATATTGTTCTCTGGTTCTCCCCTATTTCACATACTGTGTCGAAATATGGGGCAATAACTATAAATGTTCAACAAATCCGCTATTCTTATTGAAAAAAAGAGCCATGCGGATTATTCATAAGGTTGGTTTCTTTGAGCACACCCATGATCTTTTTATCCAGTCCAAATTATTAAAATTTCATGACCTTGTAAAATACTGTACTGTAATTATGTTATTTAAAGGATTCAATAATCAACTTCCAAAAAATGTGCAAAAATTCTTTTCTCACAAAGAGAAGATTCACAATCTGAGAGGTAATCAAAATTTTATTTTACTTACGGTACAAACCACTCGTAAAAGTTTTTGTGTGACAGTATGTGGGGTCAAAATGTGGAATGCTCTGGATCTACAGCGAAAGCTTTGCCCAAATATTCACAAATTTAAGTCCTTGTATAAAAATGCAGCTTGGTCAGAATACAGTCATAGTAGAGTTTACATGTCTTGTTGTGCACAACAAGTGTTGTGGTTGATATCTGAAGTTTCCTTACCATCGTTGGTATGTGAGTTCTTTCTATTGTATTACCATTGTTGGTATGTAGTTTGTCATTTCTTATATGAACATTTATTGTATTTACTAATCTACTCTTCATTTAGTTATCAATATTTTCGATGTGATTGACTTGATTTTTATTTTGGTGTGTTATTTATTTTGTTTTGTTTTTTTGTGTGTGTTTTTTTGTTTGTTTGTTTTTCTCAACTGATGTGGAAATTGGAAGTCAAATATAGTTTAGGTTAAGTATTAATGTAAGATAGGGGTGGGATTCAATAGGTTTTCTTCTTCCCACTCCTTTTTCAGCAAAAACGAAGTGTATCTGATTGTTTAATATGTACTAGGTTCATGTATTTTGTTACACTGCTCGAAATAAATTAATAAATGAAATGAAATGAAAAACACTGTTTACTGACACTGATACTTCTAAGCACATTGGCTCCACATTGTGGCAATAAATGTTATAAATGCAGAAAGCTTTTGCAGTACTTTTATCTGCTGCTGGGTAACCACTGAGTGCTTGAACAATAATTTCATCACTCTTTTAAAACTTTGCTTCCACCCTGTCAAACTCTGTTCCATCCTGTTAGGTCGTTTTTAAAGAATAATTTGACAGCATCATTAAATGTTTAGTATTTTTTGTGTTAATACAGTTTTTCTTCATTGGTTTGGCTCATTTTTTGAAACTGAGAGGACATTCTCAAAATGACATGGACAAATCCCCAAACTAACTTGCGGTTTCTCAAAACAGAATGGCATTTCTCATTGCTTTCATCACATTTCAAATGCCTTGTACATGTTCCAATCACTTAGTACATCTTTGCAAATGGTTATGTACAAGTGGCCTACATTTAACACAATCAGCCTACATTTAGAACATTTTCCACAAAAGTGCATCTTGCTGATCTGTCCCAATTGGTTGGTTCTCAGTGTAATGGTTGTTATCTCCAAAACATGTCAGCACAATTTCATCATATAAGTCATCATCTGCAGAATAGTCTGCTCAATTGTCAAAATTAGTTAAGAAATTGGAATACAATACAGCACACATATTTTGGAACATTTCAAACATTCATGACAATCAGGTGAGTAGGTAACAGGTGAAAGCAGGTTTTGACGAGGAGGAGTGTCCCACATTACAGGTGACCAATCCATCAGTTTGTTGAGTTACCTGACAGGTGTTGTGTATGATTTTGAATGCTGGCATTGCTGTATATATACAGCTTGGCCTGGTGCTAGTACTTTTTCCACTGTCAACATGGAGAGACCGCAAGTACAAGGCCAACCTCCACCTGGAGGAAGGGAAGGAGAAGGAAGAGCAAGAGGAGGAGGATTGAGGGTGCGTGGTGGTGGAATAGGAGGTAGAGGAGTTCGCAGACATCATCCTGTCCCGGATGAAATTTGGGCCACCATTATTGACCATGTAGTCAACCACTGCCTCACAATGGCAGAGGCAGGGCATCAAGTCCATTTCCTGGACCGTTTGTATCTGGATTTAGTTCCAGAAAATGAGAGGGGTCTCGAAGGGCCCCACCTACCCCAGTTTGTCGTTGTGTGGGACAATGTCAGCTTTCACCGTGGCCCACGCATCAGGGCATGGTTCGATACGCATCCAGGGATGCATAATGTCCCACTACCTCCATATTTTCCATTCCTTAACCCTATTGAGGAATTTTTCTCCGCTTGGAGATGAAGAGTGTATAAACATCATGCTCAGAACCAGAGGTCCCTCCTCAATGTGATGGATGCTGCCTGTGATGATATAACAGGCGATCAGTGTAGAGGATGGCTCAGGCATTCACGGCGCTTCTTCCCACGGTGCATTGCTAGAGAACACATCAGATGCGATGTTGATGAGAATTTATGGCCATACAGACTGCAGTGGATGGATGGCCAGGAAGATGAGGAGGGTGACCAGGAGAGCGAGGGGAGTGACACAGAGTAGTCAGAATGTTACTGTATTTCATTTGTGATGCTTGACTGTTTTTTTTTTTGATATACTGTAATGTATTTTGTTTTGTTTTTGCAGGTTTTTGTATTTTGTATACTTAGTATATTGTATACATTTTCCTTTGTATTTTTTCTTTCCTACCTACAGTAATGTGTAGAAATTTACTTGTGAATAAAAATAGTTACAATTTCCTCAGCAGAATGAGTGCAGTGTGTGTGGTGTGAAAATTGTATTCCTTTAGCTAAACCTCTGCCATAAAGACAAAACATCTAAGCATTTTGACTTGCAGTACTTACACAATGCCAAAGGGACAATGCATTTTGGGGGCACTGATGATTTGTGTGAGAAAGGAATTTAGTTTTGACACATGGGTAAACTGTTTTTGGAGCGATATGAGCACGAGACACATGTAGTTGTGCTGCACCGTCCAGTTTATTTGGACAGGAGGACGACATGAATGAAAATGTGCCAAAGCAAATGAAGGATCTATGCCATTTTTATGATACTGACTATTTATATGGGAGAGGGACTTCATTTTGAAGCAAGAATGAACGTTTTGGGAGACATATGACATTTTGCAGGTTATCTGAAGTGTTGCGAAGAACTGTAAGTCTGTTTGGCCAATTTACCAATTTATGGTTATTATAAAATGTTAGTAAAGTAAGTATATGATTGTATTTGATAGGTATATGTCCCTTATGCCAATATAGTATTTTTAAATTCTTGAAAAAAATTCTGACAAATATTGTGTCAATTTTTAAAAAGTGGCATTTCTTGTGGACCCATTTCACAGGACGAAATAGAATACCAAAATTTTGCACGAAAACCATATTTATGCTGTTAATGTTTATCGTTTGTCAACACAAAAAAATACCTGTCAGCAGATTAGAAAATTTAAGTACTGCAAAAGATTTCTGCGTTTATAACATTTGTTGCCACGATGTGATACCAATGTGCTTAGATTTATTATTTACTGTTAAACGCATGTTCTGTGGGTGTAAATCTCTGATACAAAGATTAAATAATAGAAATACTGTTTTGTTTTTTTAATGTAAGTGTTGCTGAAGTTCTTAATAAAATTTATTTTAGACATATTTTGCAAAGATACACCGTTCCTGGAAATACTGCAGTAACAGGTCGACGTATGGATTGGACAGAGAAAGATCTGCTCCATCTTTCTGCTCCTAAAATCAATTTAATAAATTATCCCCTGATAGAGAACATATCAGCTTTTAAACTGATAAAAACATATACTACCAAGAAGGTCAACCTTCGACAGCCAACACTTCAACCGTACAGTAACTTTCACTTATGGTGTCACATCTGATTTACTGTAATAATATCGTTTCACATCACAAATATACAACATATAACAAACAGTTGAATATGAATTCACTAAAATTTTCCAATTCATTTGTTTAAAGAAAATGGAGCAATCTAAATCATGCCGTCTTTCTTTTATCGATCACTTGATACGGTCTGGTCCTATAAAAAAAAAAAAGAAAATATGACCGTTCAATTTTCAACCCCCTCAAAATGAAAAAAAACACAAAAAACATTATACATATATTTTAAAATATTTGAATTTAGCACACAACAAAGCTGTCGATAATCTAAAAGTCTTGAATAAAGTGTGACTGAACAAACTGTTTATCAATGTTTATGATTGGACCTCGATCACTCTCTAGTGGACAGCAGCGCAAACTACAGCTGCAAGCTGCAAAATGACTTTTTTTTTCTCAGTCTCAATTATTTTCTCTAATAACTTTTTCATCCTAATCACGTTTTTCTGCAATTATTTATGGAAATTGCTACACAGTATAAAACATGTTTGAAATAGTTGTTATCCTGGTCCCTTGTTCATAAGCACAATTTTTCACCTCAAAACTACTGCATATGGAATAACTAAGATATATGCTTGAAGCACAAATCAATTTACTTGCAAAAATGGTTCAACTATGGGATTATATATGTACATCAATTATTTAACAAACATGGCCTTACTTACTCTTAAGATGAATTCCTACGTGTGCATAATTTCCCAGTGTTACCAAAGGAATTTGTTGTTGGTTTTGATGCAATTCCTTCAGGTGTTAAAATGTTAATGTCAACCTACGTACATAATCCTGCTGTTGACCAATCCATAGAATTATTTATTGGTAATCTGAACCATTTTTGAGCGTAAAACAAAACGCAAATGTATTAGAGAACTCATAAATCGGGAGTCAGTTAGCAAACCAACCTCTATTTGTTTGGGACAATTTATTTTCTGATATTCAGTGGAACTCTGTTTGGCAATTACCTCCCCCCCCCAAAAAAAGTCACTAATAAGATGCGTGAGGGGTGCTTTAAGATTTTACAAAGATGCTACCCCGTAAACAGTGTTTTTCATTTCATTTCATTTATTAATTTATTTCGAGCAGTGTAACAAAATACATGAACCTAGTACATATTAAACAATCAGATACACTTCGTTTTTGCTGAAAAAGGAGTGGGAAGAAGAAAACCTATTGAATCCCACCTCTATCTTACATTAATACTTAACCTAAACTATATTTGACTTCCAATTTCCACATCAGTTGAGAAAAACAAACAAAAAAACACACACAAAAAAACAAAACAAAATAAATAACACACCAAAATAAAAATCAAGTCAATCACATCGAAAATATTGATAACTAAATGAAGAGTAGATTAGTAAATACAATAAATGTTCATATAAGAAATGACAAACTACATACCAACAATGGTAAGAACAATGTTACCAACAATGGTAATACAATAGAAAGAACTCACATACCAACGATGGTAAGGAAACTTCAGATATCAACCACAACACTTGTTGTGCACAACAAGACATTTAAACTCTACTATGACTGTATTCTGACCAAGCTGCATTTTTATACAAGGACTTAAATTTGTGAATATTTGGGCAAAGCTTTCGCTGTAGATCCAGAGCATTCCACATTTTGACCCCACATACTGTCACACAAAAACTTTTACGAGTGGTTTGTACCGTAGGTAAAATAAAATTTCGATTACCTCTCAGATTGTGAATCTTCTCTTTGTGAGAAAAGAATTTTTGCACATTTTTTGGAAGTTGATTATTGAATCCTTTAAATAACATAATTACAGTACAGTATTTTACAAGGTCATGAAATTTTAATAATTTGGACTGGATAAAAAGATCATGGGTGTGCTCAAAGAAACCAACCTTATAAATAATCCGCATGGCTCTTTTTTGCAAAAAGAATAGCGGATTTGTTGAACATTTATAGTTATTGCCCCATATTTCGACACAGTATGTGAAATAGGGGAGAACCAGAGAACAATATAAAATACGGAGTGCTATTTGGTCAAGGAACTGCTTAGCTTTATTTATAATAGAGAGTTTCTTAGATATTTTAGTTTTTATGTGCCTGATGTGGGCTTTCCATGATAATTTGCTATCCATAATTACACCAAGAAATTTGTTTTCCGATACATTTTCAATTTGTACACCATCAATAATAATTTGAAATTCATTTCTGTGTTTATAATTACCAAAAATCATAGCTTTTGTTTTACTTAGATTTAACAGTAATTTATTGCTGTCCATCCATTTCTTAAATTTATTCATTTCCATATTCACAGTTTCCAGAAGCTCGTTATAATCTAAACTACTATAGAAGATGTTTGTGTCATCAGCAAAGAGAATTAGCTTTAAAAATCTTGATGCTTTGAATATATCATTAATGTAAAGATTGAACAAAATTGGACTTTGGGAATGGTCTGGAATCCCAGCAGACAGCTCCGTCCAACATTCACTAAAAAAGGTTAAAATTGTTGACTATGTTTTCCATATCATGCTAATTTCCACTTACATTTTCAAAATAGTTGGGGTACTCAGTTTTTGTTGAGCCCTGTTTAATAATACGATTTAGTATCTCCCATGTCTTCTTTATATTGCTTTTGTTATCATACAGCATTTGTTTAAAATATAACTGCTGAGCATTTCTAATTATATCAGTCAATTTGTTTTTGTATGTCTTGTATCTGAGTTTGATTTCAGTGTGATTTCAAAGGTTCACGTAATGTTGACCCTCTTTGTTCAATTTGTCATAATGCTGAAAAATCAATTATTCATGTTTTTTGGGGGGAATTTTCATACACACAAAATTTTTGTAAGGATATAAGCCTGTTTGTAAATAGAAAAGTTACTTTAGAAATAGATTTTGATTGTAGAGATATAATTTTTGGTATATTTTCTAAAAATGCCCCCCCAAAAAAATAATAATAATTTTGAATCTGCTCTTAATGATGGCAAAATTTTATATTCATAGCTGTAAATATTCTAAAAAAAAAGGCCAAAATTGTTGTATTTGACTCCTTACTTTCATCTTACTTAACCTCATTAAATATGAATACTGAAGCTCCGAAGACCAAAACCATATGGAACGAATTTGAATTGTAAAAATATGTTTATCTAATAATAACAATTAAAAAAAAAAAAAAAAAACTGAGAAAAACTTCGGAAGAGTTCGGCATATGAACCGTGATGTACATACAGCGATCTGTTTTGAAAAATCAGTGTAATCAAAATATTTACATCAATACAGATCCAAGGCAGAAAGTTTGTTTGAATAAATGGTGGAACAAATGTGTTTTAAGTGAATAAAATGTTCTCGATACAATAGGACTCTTCTGTTTTTAAATCTATTTCGGCTGTATGCAGCTGAATGTGTCCTTCAGATTTATTGTTTTGAGCCCAGTAGCTGAAACCCTGACAGAGGAGTGTACAGAGAGGAGTCACATTCCTCTCGTCTCGTTTATGACGTCATCTTTGTGCAGTGGCAGTATCGTAGCCTATGAGGTTTAACTGAGGCGCGATTATTGCTAGTTGAAAACTTTACCCAATAACCCGCCTTGATGACTTGAAATACAGTCAGCAATGGCAATTTTTTTAGTCTCTCATGAGACTGAGAATGTGTTAAAAATAAGTTGCTTCTATAAAAAAGAAATATTCCAGTTTAGATTAACAAAAGAGCTGATTCATTTTTAGTCAATGATGTTTGGATGGCTATTTGGTTTTTCTTCAATTAACAAATTTCAAAGTTTTATTTCCTTCCTTTGACAGTATTGCTTTGAGTATTTTAGCAGCTGTAAACCAAATGTGTAACATTACCTCCTTAACTTTTCAAAAAAAACAAAAAACATAATGTCCACAGGCAGTATGAAGTATTACTTTGATTTTAGAATATGTTGACTGACAAGAGACAGTAAAGAATTTCAGCTGTTTGATTTTCAGGTGACTGTCCAAGGACTTTTCTGGCCTTCACTTCCCATAGTGCTTCACTGTCAACTTCGACTGTGGACATTACTAATGAGGACTTGTTCTGATTCATTTGCTGCTTTTCTCACATGGTAACCACAGAATAACAAATTCATGATTTAACCTGTCATTTTTATTATCTTGAAATTAGATAAAGTGGTCAAGTTCTAAACTGCATGTGCACCAATGCACGTGCACTGTTAAAAGCATAACCCTATTTGGTTGAACTTATTTAATGTATGCTAACAGTCTCAGTTAGCATTCTAACAACTTCACCTGTTAAGAATTGCGTCAATGTATTATTATTGAAAAAATTACAGCCCGTAACTCTTTATGTCTGCACTAATGTAAACTATGACAGCAACCACACACATTCCCCGAAAATATGAGTTAATAAACATTCAAACTGAGGTTAGCCTGTTAGCTTAGCTGGATGGGACTTGAAGAGAGGGGCGTGTTCAGGCTTCTTTCGTCACACACTGAGCCAATCACGCTCCACCTCTTTATGCATTAATGTTTTCATCATGATGGAGCCAGAATCAGCACTGCTGCTGCTGCCACCATGAATAATTTCCATTTTCTAATATGTTTTAGAACATATTTCACAATTCTTCATCAACTTCATAGATCTGAAAGCATTTGCAATAAGTATGAAAAATGCTGACTGTTTGATCATATCAGTATGTCTAATTTACTGGGCTCTCTGTCACCAGAGGACTTATCCTGTAATGCACAAGTTTGGACAATAGATGGCAGTCAGGAGCAAGTTGGTTCTTTGTGGCGAGAAGCTGAATAATGAAGAGGAAGTTGAAAAATTAAATCTTTTGCAGCACAACTACATGGATCCTCATCACATGCTCATATCGCTCCAAAAACAGTTTACCCATGTGTCAAAACTAAATTCCTTTCTCACACAAATCATCAGTGCCCCCAAAATGCATTGTCCCTTTGGTGTTGTGTAAGTACTGCAAGTCAAAATGGTTAGATGTTTTGTCTTTATGGCAGAGGTTTAGCTAAAGGAATACAATTTTCACACCACACACACACTGCACTCATTCTGCTGAGGAAATTGTAAGTATTTTTATTCGCAAGTAAATTTCTACACATTACTGTAGGTAGGAAAGAAAAAAATACAAAGGAAAATGTATACAATATACTAAGTATACAAAATACAAAAACCTGCAAAAACAAAACAAAATACATTACAGTATATAAAAAAAAACAGTCAAGCATCACAAATAAAATACAGTAACATTCTGACTACTCTGTGTCACTCCCCTCTCTCTCCTGGTCACCCTCCTCATCTTCCTGGCCATCCATCCACTGCAGTCTGTATGGCCATAAATTCTCATCAACATCGCATCTGATGTGTTCTCTAGCAATGCACCGTGGGAAGAAGCGCCGTGAATGCCTGAGCCATCCTCTACACTGATCGCCTGTTATATCATCACAGGCAGCATCCATCACATTGAGGAGGGACCTCTGGTTCTGCTCTGGTTTTGCAGTAGCCTATGGGCCAACACACACACACACACACACACACACACACACACACACACACACACACACACACACACACACACACACACACACACACACACACACACACACACACACACACACACACACACACACACACACACACACACACACACACCATGAATAATTGATTTTTCAGTATTATGACAAAATGAACAAAGAGGGTCAACATTACGTGAACCTTTGAAATCACACTGTTTACGGGGTAACATCTATGTAAAATCTTAAAGCACCCCTCACGCATCTTATTAGTGACTTTTTTTTTTTTTTGGTAATTGCCAAACAGAGTTCCACTCAATATCAGAAATTAAATTGTCCCAAACAAATACAGACGTTGGTTTGCTGATTGAGTCCCGATTTATGAGTTCACTAATACATTTGCTTTGTGTTTTGATGCTCAAAAATGGTTCAGAATTACCAATAAATAATCCTATGGATTGGTCAACAGCAGGATTATGTACGTAGGTTGACATTAACATTTTAACACCTGAAGGAATTGCATCAAAACCAACAGCAAATTCCTTTGGTAACACTGGAAAATTATGCACACAAGAATTCATCTTAAGAGTAAGTAAGGCCATCTTTGTTAAATAATTGATGTACATATATAATCCCATAGTTGAACCATTTTTGCAAGTAAACTGATTTGTGCTTCAAGCATATATCTTGGTTATTCCATCTGCAGGAGTTGTGAGGTGAAAAATTGTGCTTATGAACAAGGGACCAAGATAACAACTATGTCAAAGAAAATAATTGAGATTGAGAAAAAAAAGTCATTTTGCATCTGGCAGCTGTAGTTTGCGCTGCTGTCCACTAGAGAGTGATCGAGGTCCAATCATAAACTTTGATAAACAGTTTGTTCAGTCACACTTTATTCAAGACTTTTAGATTATCGACATCTTCGTTGTGTGTTAAATTCAAATATTTTAAAATATATGTATAATGTATTTTTTTTTTCATTTTTAGGGGGTTGAAAATTGAACGGTCATATTTTTTTTTTATAGGACCTATGAAGTGATCGATAAATGAAAGACGGCATGATTTAGATTGCTCCATTTTCTTTAAACAAATGAATTGGAAAATTTTAGTGAATTCATATTCAACTGTTTGTTATATGTTGTATATTTGTGATGTGAAACGATATTATTACAGTAAATCAGATGTGACACCATAAGTGAAAGTTACTGTACGGTTGAAGTGTTGGCTGTCGAAAGTTGACTTTAGCATCGCTTCTCCGTCTTTTGGTTAAGATCAATTATAGTATATGTTATTAACAGTTTAATACATATGTTCTCTATCAGAGAACAGCTTATTAAATTGTTACTTGAGCAGGGAGATAAAATAGGAGTTTGTTCTGTCCAATCCACGCATCGACCTGTTACTACAGTATTTCCAGAAACGGTGTACCTTTCCCAATGATGTGTAAAATAAATTTTAGTAAGAACTTCAGCGACACTTACATTGAAAAAAACAAAACAGTAGTTCTGTTATTTAAACCTGGTGTCAGAGATTTACACCCACAGAACATACAGACATGCGCTTAACAGTAAATAATAAATCTAAGCACATTGGCGCCACATCGTGGCAACAAATGTTATAAACGCAGAAACCTTTTGCAGTACTTTTATTAAATTTTCTAATCTGCTGCCAGGTATTTTTTGTGTTGACAAACGATGAATATTAACAGCATAAATATGGTTTTCGTGCAAAATTTTGGTATTCTATTTCGTCCTGTGAAATGGGTCCACAAGAAATGCCACTTTTTAAAATTTGACACAATATTTGTCAATTTTTTTCAAGAATTTAAAAATACTATGATGGCATAAGGGACATATACAATCATATATCTTTAACACTTACTTTAGTAACATTTTATGATAACCATGTGTATGTCCCAAACAGGGTAGAATATCTTCATGACCAGTGTCTGTGCAATCTGCCCATAATTATTATTTTTTTGAGTCTCTGAACTCCCCACCACTGCCCCCTAGCACCATTCTCCACCATTTTAAGAGGAACAGTCTGTAACAGCAGGTCTGCAGAGAGGATCACTGGTGCTAAACTGACCTCCATCCAGGACTTGTGCAACTGTAGAGTGAAGAAATGGGTGGGAAGAATCACTGTTGGACAAATAAAAGAAGAAGAAAACATGTGATTAGGCTGGTTAAAGAGCATATCTTTGGAAAATGAAATGAAAAAGGAGCTGACTATTCAAAATGAAAAAAGATTTATGAAAATATTGGTGTCTTGCTTTTTCATGCCCCCGTCATGAAAATGGGGTGCTTTTCATGACACGGTTTTATTTTATTTTATTTTACTATTCATAATCCTCCCCCTTGGGGCAGGAGTGGTGGTGGTCACATTGTTAGAGCAGTTGGTTTCAGAGCAGAAGGCTCCTGGTTCATGTTTCTTCACTTAATGTGGAGTTGCGTCAGGAAGGGCATCCGGCGTAAAATTTGGGACAAATCAGCACGATAGAATAGTTAGTAATGAAATATTCACACTGCTTGTTAGGACTTTTTTGGTTTCAGACATCTTTTGGATAATTAAACATGCACTGGGTCAAATTGACTCAGGAACACCACTGCTGTTCCTGACAAATGAAAATAACAGGAGGGTACATTTTTTAGAAAATATACCAAAAATTATATCTCTACAATCAACATCTATTTTAAAGTAAGTTTTCTATTTACAAACAGGCTTTTGTGTGTATGAAAATCCCCCCGCCCAAAAAACATGAATAATTGATTCTTCAGCATTATGACAAAATGAACAAAGAGCGTCAACATTTACGTGTAACTTTGAAATCACACTGTTTATAGGGTAACATCTATGTAAAATCTTAAGGCACCCCTCACACATCTTATTAGTGACATTTTTTTTTTTTTTTTGGTAATTGCCAAACAGAGTTCCACTCAATATCAGAAAATAAATTGTCCCAAACAAATACAGAGGTTGGTTTGCTGACTGAGTCCCGATTTATGAGTTCTCTAATACATTTGCTTTGTGTTTGGACGCTCAAAAATGGTTCAGAATTACCAATAAATAATTCTATGGATTGGTCAACAGCAGGATTATGTACGTAGGTTGACATTAACATTTTAACACCTGAAGGAATTGCATCAAAACCAACAACAAATTCCTTTGGTAACACTGGGAAATTATGCACACATAAGAATTCATCTCAAGAGTAAGTAAGGCCATCTTTGTTAAATAATTGATGTACATATATAATACCATAGTTGAACCATTTTTGCAAGTAAACTGATTTGTGCTTCAAGCATATATCTTAGTTATTCCATATGCAGGAGTTGTGAGCTGAAAAATTGTGCTTATGAACAAGGGACCAATATAACAACTATGTCAAATATATTTTATACTGTGTAGCAAGTTCCATAAATAATTGCAGAAAAACGTGATTAGGACGAAAAAAGTTAATCGAGAAAATAATTGAGATAGATAAAAAATGTCATTTTGCATCTGGCAGCTGTAGTTTGCGCTGCTGTCCACTAGAGAGTGATCGAGGTCCAATCATAAACATTGATAAACAGTTTGTTCAGTCACACTTTATTCAAGACTTTTAGATTATCGACAGCTTCGTTGTGTGCTAAATTTAAATAATTTTAAAATACGTCAACAGTAATATATATGTAAAATGTAGGGTTTTTTTTCATTCTGAGAGGGTTGAAAAGTGAACGGTCTTTTTTTTTATTTATCAAGTGATCGATAAATGAAAGACGGCATGATTTAGATTGCTCCATTTTCTTTAAACAAATGAATTGGAACATTTTAGTGAATTCATATTCAACTGTTTGTTATATGTTGTATATTTGTGACGTGAAACGATATTATTACAGTAAATCGGATGTGACACCATAAGTGAAAGTTACTGTACGGTTGAAGTGTTGGCTGTCGAACGTTGTCTTCATCATCGCTTCTCAGCCTTTTGGCTAAGATCGAGTGTAGTGTTTGTTCTTATCAGTTTAATATCTGATACGTTCTCCATAAAGGAACCATATATTAAATTGATTTTTGGAAAACGCAGATGGAATAGGAACTTGTTTCGTCCACTCCACGCATCGACCTGGTATTGCAGTATGTCCAGCAACGGTGAAACTTCCCGAACTTGTCTAAAATAAATATTATTAAAAAAGCACTAAGTAGACTTTCAGCAATGCAAAATAGGCTTTCGATAATTTAATCTTTGTGTGAACTGTGAATACATTTACATCTAAACACCCACAGAACATACAGACATGTTCTTAATACTTCTAAGCACATTGGCTCCACATTGTGGCAATAAATGTTATAAACGCAGAAAGCTTTTGCAGTACTTTTATCTGCTGCTGGGTAACCACTGAGTGCTTGAACAATAATTTCATCACTTTTTAAAAACTTTGCTTCCACCCTGTCAAACTCTGTTCCATCCTGTTAGGTCATTTTTAAAGAATATTTTGACAGCATCATTAAATGTTTAGTATTTTTTGTGTTAATACAGTTTTTCTTCATTGGTTTGGCTCATTTTTTGAAACTGAGAGGACATTCTCAAAATGACATGGACAAATCCCCAAACTAACTTGCGGTTTCTCAAAACAGAATGGCATTTCTCATTGCTTTCATCACATTTCAAATGCCTTGTACATGTTCCAATCACTTAGTACATCTTTGCAAATGGTTATGTACAAGTGGCCTACATTTAACACAATCAGCCTACATTTAGAACATTTTCCACAAAAGTGCATCTTGCTGATCTGTCCCAATTGGTTGGTTCTCAGTGTAATGGTTGTTATCTCCAAAACATGTCAGCACAATTTCATCATATAAGTCATCATCTGCAGAATAGTCTGCTCAATTGTCAAAATTAGTTAAGAAATTGGAATACAATACAGCACACATATTTTGGAACATTTCAAACATTCATGACAATCAGGTGAGTAGGTAACAGGTGAAAGCAGGTTTTGACGAGGAGGAGTGTCCCACATTACAGGTGACCAATCCATCAGTTTGTTGAGTTACCTGACAGGTGTTGTGTATGATTTTGAATGCTGGCATTGCTGTATATATACAGCTTGGCCTGGTGCTAGTACTTTTTCCACTGTCAACATGGAGAGACCGCAAGTACAAGGCCAACCTCCACCTGGAGGAAGGGAAGGAGAAGGAAGAGCAAGAGGAGGAGGATTGAGGGTGCGTGGTGGAATAGGAGGAAGAGGAGTTCGCAGACATCATCCTGTCCCGGATGAAATTTGGGCCACCATTATTGACCATGTAGTCAACCACTGCCTCACAATGGCAGAGGCAGGGCGCCGAGTCCATTTCCTGGACCGTTTGTATCTGGATTTAGTTCCAGAAAATGAGAGGGGTCTCGAAGGGCCCCACCTACCCCAGTTTGTCGTTGTGTGGGACAATGTCAGCTTTCACCGTGGCCCACGCATCAGGGCATGGTTCGATACGCATCCAGGGATGCATAATGTCCCACTACCTCCATATTTTCCATTCCTTAACCCTATTGAGGAATTTTTCTCCGCTTGGAGATGAAGAGTGTATGAACATCATGCTCAGAACCAGAGGTCCCTCCTCAATGTGATGGATGCTGCCTGTGATGATATAACAGGCGATCAGTGTAGAGGATGGCTCAGGCATTCACGGCGCTTCTTCCCACGGTGCATTGCTAGAGAACACATCAGATGCGATGTTGATGAGAATTTATGGCCATACAGACTGCAGTGGATGGATGGCCAGGAAGATGAGGAGGGTGACCAGGAGAGAGAGGGGAGTGACACAGAGTAGTCAGAATGTTACTGTATTTCATTTGTGATGCTTGACTGTTTTTTTTTTTTGATATACTGTAATGTATTTTGTTTTGTTTTTGCAGGTTTTTGTATTTTGTATACTTAGTATATTGTATACATTTTCCTTTGTATTTTTTCTTTCCTACCTACAGTAATGTGTAGAAATTTACTTGTGAATAAAAATAGTTACAATTTCCTCAGCAGAATGAGTGCAGTGTGTGTGGTGTGAAAATTGTATTCCTTTAGCTAGACCTCTGCCATAAAGACAAAACATCTAAGCATTTTGACTTGCAGTACTTACACAATGCCAAAGGGACAATGCATTTTGGGGGCACTGATGATTTGTGTGAGAAAGGAATTTAGTTTTGACACATGGGTAAACTGTTTTTGGAGCGATATGAGCACGAGACACATGTAGTTGTGCTGCACCGTCCAGTTTATTTTGACAGGAGGACGACATGAATGAAAATGTGCCAAAGCAAATGAGAAGGATCTATGCCATTTTTATGATACTGACTATTTATATGGGAGAGGGACTTCATTTTGAAGCAAGAATGAACGTTTTGGGAGACATATGACATTTTGCAGGTTATCTGAAGTGTTGCGAAGAACTGTAAGTCTGTTTGGCCAATTTACCAATTTATGGTTATTATAAAATGTTAGTAAAGTAAGTATATGATTGTATTTGATAGTATATGTCCCTTATGCCAATATAGTATTTTTAAATTCTTGAAAAAAATTCTGACAAATATTGTGTCAATTTTTAAAAAGTGGCATTTCTTGTGGACCCATTTCACAGGACGAAATAGAATACCAAAATTTTGCACGAAAACCATATTTATGCTGTTAATGTTTATCGTTTGTCAACACAAAAAAATACCTGTCAGCAGATTAGAAAATTTAAGTACTGCAAAAGATTTCTGTGTTTATAACATTTGTTGCCACGATGTGATACCAATGTGCTTAGATTTATTATTTACTGTTAAACGCATGTTCTGTGGGTGTAAATCTCTGACACAAAGATTAAATAATAGAAATACTGTTTTGTTTTTTTAATGTAAGTGTTGCTGAAGTTCTTAATAAAATTTATTTTAGACATATTTTGCAAAGATACACCATTCCTGGAAATACTGCAGTAACAGGTCGACGCATGGATGGGACAGAGAAAGATCTGCTCCATCTTTCTGCTCCTAAAATCAATTTAATAAATTATCCCCTGATAGAGAACATATCAGCTTTTAAACTGATAAGAACATATACTACCAAGAAAGTCAACCTTCGACAGCCAACACTTCAACCGTACAGTAACTTTCACTTATGGTGTCACATCTGATTTACTGTAATAATATCGTTTCACATCACAAATATACAACATATAACAAACAGTTGAATATGAATTCACTAAAATTTTCCAATTCATTTGTTTAAAGAAAATGGAGCAATCTAAATCATGCCGTCTTTCATTTATCGATCACTTGATACGGTCTGGTCCTATAAATAATAAAAAAAAAGAAAATATGACCGTTCAATTTTCAACCCCCTCAAAATGAAAAAAAAAATACATTATAAATATATTTTAAAATATTTGAATTTAGCACACAACGAAGCTGTCGATAATCTAAAAGTCTTGAATAAAGTGTGACTGAACAAACTGTTTATCAATGTTTATGATTGGACCTCGATCACTCTCTAGTGGACAGCAGCGCAAACTACAGCTGCAAGCTGCAAAATGACTTTTTTTTCTCAATCTCAATTATTTTCTCTAATAACTTTTTCATCCTAATCACGGTTTTCTGCAATTATTTATGGAAATTGCTACACAGTATAAAACATGTTTGACATAGTTGTTATCTTGGTCCCTTGTTCAGCACAATTTTTCACCTCAAAACTACTGCATATGGAATAACTAAGATATATGCTTGAAGCACAAATCAGTTTACTTGCAAAAATGGTTCAACTATGGGATTATATATGTACATCAATTATTTAACAAAGATGGCCTTACTTACTCTTAAGATTAATTCTTACGTGTGCATAATTTCCCAGTGTTACCAAAGGAATTTGTTGTTGGTTTTGATGCAATTCCTTCAGGTGTTAAAATGTTAATGTCAACCTACGTACATAATCCTGCTGTTGACCAATCCATAGAATTATTTATTGGTAATTCTGAACCATTTTTGAGCGTCAAAACACAAAGCAAATGTATTAGTGAACTCATAAATCGGGACTCAGTCAGCAAACCAGCCTCTGTATTTGTTTGGGACAGTTTATTTTCTGATATTGAGTGGAACTCTGTTTGGCAATTACCAAAAAAAATGTCACTAATAAGATGAGTGAGGGGTGCCTTAAGATTTGACATAGATGTTACCCTATAAACAGTGTGATTTCAAAGTTACACGTAAATGTTGACCCTCTTTGTTCATTTTGTCATAATGCTGAAGAATCAATTATTCATGTTTTTTGTGGGCGGGGGGATTTTCATACACACAAAAGCCTGTTTGTAAATAGAAAACTTACATTACAAATAGATGTTGATTGTAGAGATATAATTTTTGGTATATTTTCTAAAAAATGCCCCCCAATATATATATATAGAATCTGCTTTTAATGATGGCCAAATTTTATATTTATAGCTGTAAATACTCTCATCAAAAGCCCAAAATTGTTGTATTTAACTCCTTACTCTCTGTTGGACAAAATCCGCTATATACGATATTTATTACATGGAAAAAAATACAAAAACTTTGGGACTTTTTTTGTCCAGTGACTGTGGATATCCGTTTTATATGATGACGGTTTAATTGAGTTTTACTGGACATGGGACTGAACAATAAATTTACTTCTCAAAGCTTTGATGATGAAGTCGCTTCCATCTCACACAGCTGACTTTATTTTCCCACATTTTTCTTCTGTTCGGATCTGAAGGGAATCTGTACATCTTGAAGCCTTTGCTGTGACTATTTTGCCTCCAAATGCACAACGACCCGGCATTTAATTGCCTCGGGGTCGCCACAGCAAATCCAAGGTAGATCTGCCTGCTGATTTGTCCCAAATTTTACGCCGGATGTCTTTCCTGACGCAACTCCACATTAACCCTCCTGTTATGTTCATTTGTCAGGAACAGCAGTGGTGTTCCTGAGTCAATTTGACCCAGTGCATGTTTAATTATCCAAAAGATGTCTGAAACCAAACAAATTCCTAACAAGCAGTGTGAGAGAGTAAACTGAGTGACCTTATGTCAAAAACTGATTTATGGCCCTGGCAGCCAATCAGAATTGACTACGTCACTAAGCTCCGCCCCTAATCCCGCCTCTTATGACATCACATCCCATCAGAATTGACTATGTCCCACCCCTAAGCCACGCCCCTAACCCTCCCCTAGTCCCGAATCCAAGCCCCGCCCCTGGCTCCTCCACTAACCCCGCCCCTAGCACCTCACCTAACCCCGCCCCAAGCTCCGCCTCCAAACCCTACCTCCCCTCCCACCCAGTCTAATATTTTAATGTCATTTTATTTCATGAATTAAAGAACGATTAAAAAAATACCTAGATCTTTTTTAATGTATTAAAGAATTAACTAATTCTGAAATAATTAAATATAAATCAGTGTCTAATATTTAATACCCCTTTAATATTTTTTAATTCTTAAATTAAAGCGCATCCTTTTATGGTTTTTAATGCCTCAGTTAAAGAAGGATTAAAAAATACCCGTATCTTTTGCACAATTATGGGAGGTTTTCTTCAATTTAGTGATTAAACACGAATATTTTAATACCCCTTTAATATTTTTTAATTCTTAAATTAATGCGTCTCCTTTTCTGTTTTTTAATTCTTAAATTAAAGAAGGGTTAAAAATAAACGTCTCTCGGCTGTAACGGCTGTAAGTCTTTGCAGCAAGACGGTCAAATACCCACGCATAGAGCTCCTCACGGAAACATGACCCCACGGCTGTAATACCTGTTGCAGATGCTAGCTGTGTGTGTGTGTGTGTGTGTGTGTGTGTGTGTGTGTGTGTGTGTGTGTGTGTGTGTGTGTGTGTGTGTGTGTGTGTGTGTGTGTGTGTGTGTGTGTGTGTGTGTGTGTGTGTGTGTGTGTGACCTGCGCAGCGGGGGTGTCACGCCGGATGGTCTTTTATAACATAGTAGAGAAGCTTGAATCTTTGGTTGAAGCTTGAATGTTTTATTACATCCGATTTCCTGATGACGGGGTCGTTTGCCGTAGCTCCTCCCCCGCATGCACGGGGATTTCTATAAAAACGACGACGGACCAGCATGAGCTCCTCAACCTCCCCCATCGCACCGGCCGATGACATCACTTGTGACTGCGCCCTCGCCTGTGGAAGAGACCCGCCATCCCCGGGGCAGGCCTGGACGAGATCCGCCGAGCCGGCGCCAGAAGGCTTCACGGACCCGCGGCGGGTACGAGACCCCGTGGGTAGTTCAGCTCGAACCGGTCTGGGGCGAGATCCATCCTTCTCACACGCTTTATAGCCCGGGAGGCGTGAGCTCTCTTCCCGCTGTCACGGAGGCCGCGAGTCCGGGGGAGGTACAAGACCTCGAGCGGGCTGAGAAATACGCCACATCTTACGCATCAGACCGGCCAGACGGGTTCCTGTCAGAGGAATTCCTGAAAACGGTGAAAGTCGGCGTGGCCCACTTACTTTTGGCTGTGATCAAAAGTTACGGACAAAAACTCTGTTACGGGTGTGAGATCGATCACCCCAGCCAGCGCCAGCACGAGTGCCTGGACCTGTTAAATGAATATTTCTTTACCGGACATTTTGAGAGATTAATGGTGAGACGCTGGAGACCGACCTTCATTCCGGCTGTTGTAAAACTCCTAGCCCAGCGCTTCCTCAACCCATTGGCGGCGAGGGTCCAGGGGGCGGTAGAAAACATCCTCACTGAGCTGAAATACACTGATAATTTTGAAGCAAAGATCAACGAACTGTACACATGTTTTGGTGAAGATGCCGATCTCGACCTGGAGGGGATGGTAGCCGTCTATAACCCCGACGACTGAAAAAAAACCTGCATTTTTTTTTTTTTTTAATATCATCATTATATTGTTTACAGTCATGATTAATTGTGTGATGAGTCTCATTCAAAGCCTGCGGGAAGTTTATATTATACGTGGACTCTCGTATAAGCTGGAGCGGGCAGTCATTCACAGGCTGGAGACCCCAGACACCCCACCTTCATGCGCTATGGAGAGGGTCTTCCACCTTATCAGACGTCGTCCCGGGCCCGAAGTCTGGACAGAACATATCTACAACGCGGCTCTCCATTCATCTGAAAAATCTCTGTACAACGTATTACTGGAAATCTCTGTTTTGACCACTGACGATTTTACACGGTGTAATCCGCTGCACCTGCTTACATTATACACTCTGTTTGTGGATGTGATGGCGTGCCGGGTGAAACAGCTGGAACTGCCCAGAGGGGAGATTGTTCCTACACTTTTACAGCTGAATACTGAAATAAACCGTAAATGCGGGGGAGATGTATTACTCAGAGTTTTCCAGTTTTGTACGTGAACGTATACTTTTTTCCTTCACGTATGTTGTGTTTAATAAACATGAACGTATACTTTTTTTCTCCACGTATGTTGTGTTTAATAAACATGAACAATTGTTTTTTTCTCTGTGTGTGACTTTAATGAATGTAATAAATCATATATTCTCAAACTTAGACGGTCAGTGTTCTTTCCAATAATATTGTTGAAAAAAAGGGTGAAATGTTTTCAAATCAAATTTATATAGCACCAAATCACAACAACACAGTTGCCCCAAGGCGCTTCACATTGCAAGACAGAGTCATACAAACGAGGTTTTGGTGGAAAAAAAGGTTCTCGTATGAATTAATGTGGGGATTTAACGCGGTCTTATTAAAAGGTCGAGGCTGATCTGTGAGCGCTCTCCGCGGTGCTGAATCAGAGTTCAATTTAACGTCTCCAAGAGCGCCTATTTAAAACAAAAGATTAATATTTTTGTTCGCTAAAACATGTAAAAATGAAAAAGGACTATCCGCTTCATCATTCTGAAGAGATCCGCCTTAAAAGATGGGTCATGAGGATTTAATGAGGGCTATGTATTATAGTCCAGCAAATCCGGGGAGTTTTGCAGGACCGGAGCGTTTACGCAGGGCTCTGCGCGATCAACTCGGATCTAAAATTCATATGAAGCATATCAGAGATTTCCTGTTGGGGGAAGATGCATACACATTACACAAACCTGCCAGGACGCATTTTCCAAGAAATAGAGTATTTGTCACAAACCCGCTTAACCAATTTCAGGCGGATTTATGCGACATGCAGGGGTTATCAGATTTTAACGACGGGTACAAGTACCTGCTGACCGTTATTGATATCTTCTCAAAAAAGCGTATGCCAGAGTCCTGAAGTCGAAGCAAGGGCAAGAAATCTCACAGGCCTTTGCCTCGCTCTTAAAGCACAGTGGGGTGCCTCTGAAGCTGCAGACTGATGCTGGGAAAGAGTTTTTTAACAAACCGTTCAAAGATTTAATGAAAAAACACCGGATTCTACATTTTGCCACGGCCAGTGATCTGAAAGCCTCGGTTGTCGAGAGGTTTAATCGCACGCTAAAGACGAGAATGTGGAGATATTTTACTGCTAAAAACACACGAAGATACATCAACGTCCTGCCGTCTTTACTCACGGCTTATAACGAGAGTTATCATAAAAGCATTAAGATGAGACCGAATGAGGTTAACGCTCGAAACGTAGATCGAGTGTTTCAAAATTTGTACGGGGCATCCACCCTACGCAGGAGGCCTGTGAAGTTTAAATATAAGGTCCGAGATATAGTCAGGGTCTCCAAGCTCAGGGGAGTTTTTGATTAAAAAATATGAACAAAGTTTTACGGATGAAATGTTCATGGTGTCAGAATGTATACAACGTGCGCCGCCCGTTTATAAATTGAAAGATTATGACAGCGAGATCATTGAAGGTTCATTCTATGAACCAGAATTGCAGAAGGTTAAAATAGCAAAAGACAGACCGTATCAGGTTCAAGAAATTATTCATGAACATTTTACCAAGGGGAAGAAATTTGTATTTGTCAGATGAAAAAATTGGCCCGAGAAATTTAACTCCTGGGTTCCCGCAGACCAGCTGATGGCCGTATAAATATGACAACATCTATCTTCAACCGACATATGAGAAATGGATCGGGATTTGAAACACGGATTTTATATGACTCTGCCTTCAAACGCCAGCCTAAAAGTATTCCCGGACAACACAATTTCATGCTACCAGGTGGACTTGGCTCGACACCTGGATCTAGAGGGTGACTGGGATGTGGCGCTGACGGAAATTTCTTATCCACACACCTGGTTAAATATCCTGGAAAAGCCTTGCTGTACGTTTCAGGTGAAGAAAATTACGGGCTTACCGCCCAAGAACAAACTTGCTGTTCACTCGCAGTTTTTTGACACGGGATATTACGATAACTTTGAGGTTATTGCAGCACCGATAAACCCTCGTTTGAAGACTATAGATCCGAAGCTGACTTTAAAATATGACGATATCCAGAAAAAGTTTCTGTGGGAAGGAGACGGTACCTGCCAGGTATATTTTGAAGCCCCGACGGCGTACATGCTGGGGATACAGCCTAATCAATGGCTGAGATGCGGACCCGGGGTCACGAGCTCTCCCCGCTACCCCGATATAAAAGTGGGCATGTATCACCTGTTCTGTTATACAGACGTTGTACAGCCTCAGGCGGTGGGCGACGCTTTTGCTCCTCTCCTCCGAGCGTTCAAAATTGGAGGTCGTTTCGGGGAAATAATTACAAAGAAATTCAACCCCGCTTATTACATCCCGGTCTCCAAAAGACATATTGAGACGATACGCATCGAAATCAAAAGCGATCAAGATTGACCGGTGAATTTCAGATACGGTAGAGTGGTTGTGACATTACATTTTAAACCGGCGGGATAAAAAAATGGCCGGAGCAGCACACAAAGCCGACATTTATAGATTTGTGCCTTACTATGAAAATCAAGTCGGGAACGGCCTTCACGGCTTCCACTGCGCTCCTGTTATGTACGGGCACGGGCTCTGGAACATATTTTCGAAACTGTTCAAATTTGTGTCACCGCTGATTAAACAAGGATACACGATCGCCAAACCTCACCTGAAAAACGCACCTCGAAGCATCGCTTCCGACGTAGTGAGCCGCGTTGTTGAGAGGGCTGGACGGAGTCAGGAACCCGAGCAGCAGCGGGGGTCCGGGATCATGGTGTTCTCAAGAAGGCCCCGGAAATGCCCTCCGGGGAAACGGATCAAAACGGTTAAAAAGCGAAAGACCCCCGGAAAAAGCAGAACAGTTCGAAGGAAGCATAAGAAGAGGAGGTTGTCTGGGGATATTTTCTCTTAAACAATGTCTCTTTTGCGAAATAATTCCCCCGAATGCACCATGAGCAAATTGGATTTATTCGCCGTCCCCGTGACCCAGCTGTCCATCGAGCAAAGCCAATACGTTGAGGTCAGCCCGTTATCAGCCCTGACGGACACAGGCCCTATCGAGTTTTTTATCCCCGGAGACGGTGAGAGGTATTTAGACCTCAATAATATGCTGCTTTATCTGCGATTGAAAATTACAAACGCCGACGGGACTGACCTGGCTAATGACGCCCGCGTGGGGGTAAAAAATTACCCTCTCAATACAATTTTCTTGCAAGTCGACGTGACTCTGGGTGACCGGCTAATTTCCCAGTCCAGCGCGACGCACCCATACAGGGTGATGATTGAGACGCTCCTGAACTTTTCACCCGCTTCATTGAAATCGCAGTTCACGGGCGGATTGTTTTACAAAGACACCCCGGGTCAGCACAGTTCGACCGCTGTGGATGACGCGGGCCCGAATAAAGGCCTCATGAGCAGAGCGCGCTTTAGCACTGAATCGCGTGAATTTCAAGTTCAGGGCCCGCTGCACGCGGACATATTTTTCTGCAAGAGGCTTCTTCTGAATAATGTTGATCTAAGAGTTAAATTAATTCGAGCCAGCGATGCTTTCTGCCTGATGGGGCTGGTGGCCTCCACTTTCAAGCTGAAAATTCTGGGCGCGTCCCTATTCATTAAGAAAGTCACCGTATCCCCTGCAGTGAGATTGGGTCACTCCGCAGCTCTCATGAAAGGGAACGCCGTGTACCCGTTATCACGAATCAACGTTAAGACTTACGTGATCCCCAGCCATTCCAGGATATGCAACCAGGAGAACCTGTTTTTAGGAACCATGCCCAAATATGTGGTTCCGGGTATGGTGAATCACAATGCATTCAGCGGGAGAAGAGATCTGTCCCCGTTTGAATTTGCACACTATGACCTGGAGTACCTCGCACTCAGTCAAAACGGGAGACAGCTGCCAGCTAAAGCTTTCCAGCCTGAATTTAACAATGGACTCTCTGTGAGGGAGTTTTACAATCTCTACACGGCAACTGGGCGACACCTCAAGGACCTGCCTCTCTGTATAGACCGGGAGGATTTTGCACACGGCTATGCGCTGTACGTCTTCAATTTAAACCCGGAGGAGGATAGCGGCGCTCTGAGCCCCGTCTCCACAGGGACCCTGCGACTTGAGATGAGATTCAGAGTCGCGACTCCGCATACCACCACGCTGATAGTGTACGCGTGTTAAGATTCTCTCCTGGAGATTAATTCCAAGCGACAGGTCCTTGTGGATTTTTACTGATGAACACCCTGGAATTGGACGCTGTTATGAGGGGCTTAATAGGAGAGCGGCCTCCCGATCATACCTTTAAAGTTGTATCGCATTTGCACGCTTTAAACCCCCGTTATTAAGCGTAGAAAGAAGCCTTGACCTTTGACCTTTGATTTTTTTATGTGTGTTTTTTTCGCCTGAAAACGGGATGGATGTGTGAGAGCGGCCTCCCGATCATACCTTTAAAGTTTTATCGCGTTTGCACGCTTTAAACCCCGTTATTAACCGTAGAAAGAAGCGTTGACCTTTGACCTTTGATTTTTTTATGTGTGTTTTTTTTTTGTGAAAAATGTGCCGGATGTGTAGAAAATGCACCCCCGATCATACCTTTAATGTTTTTCATTTTTTGCATCGTTGTTATTAAGTAGAGAAGTGCTGAAAGTTGTTTTTAAACCATATGTCGAATAAAAGTGATGAAGGCCGGAGATGAGTTTCAGTCGGTGTTTTATTAGTAACAATATACAAAAACGTGTCTGACTGCGATGTATTTTAAAAATCTTGATTATAATATCCAGTCAGTTTTTAATTCGACACCCACCTTTTATGGTGAGAAACCTTCCCAGCGTTGGATGTCTTTTTTTTTCTGAAGTTTCTTCCTGGCTGGCGAAACGGTTAAAAGAAGGGTTTCATCCGGCGAGCTGCTCTGTCCTTTTTTAAGCTTCTGAAACTGCTCGCGGGCTTGCGGGTTTGATACGCACGCCACCGGAATGTTCTGCTCCTGTAAAATATTGAGGAACTTCACCCAGCCTGTAGGGGGGCTCGATTTCTTGAACGAGGATCCGAGATGTTTCATAAGATCTATGGCGTGAGACCCCCTCACGACTTTCCCCTTGTAAATAAATTCCCCCGACGGACTCCAGCGCGTATCACCCATCGACAATTTCCTCATAATATATTCAGCGTTTCTACGCTCTCTGGAGGGGATATTCTTCAGGACCTCTGTCACAGTCTCATCCAGCTCCTCCTCCTCCTCCTCCACCCCCTCCTCCTCAGGTTGCTTAGCGACGCGAGTCTCTTGCGGGGGTGAAACGCGTGATTCGAGTTCCCCCTGTTTGATCAGGGTTAAATAGTGCTGCAGTAGAGCCTCATACTTTTTAATTTTTTCATAAGGGGAGTTAGTACGTTCCTCCAGCACGGCCCGCATTCGCGAGTCTAAATCATTTTCCGCCGTTTGTCTGATGTTATTTCCGCTCGGCGGAACGGAATGTCCGAGTTGAAGCACCTGTTGAGGAGTCAGTAAAAACATCTTTTGCGCCGCTTTGAATGCCATTATCCTCTGGGTACTACAACCCCTGGCAAAAATTATGGAATCACCTGCCTCGGAGGATGTTCATTCAGTTGTTTAATTTTGTAGAAAAAAAGCAGATCACAGACATGACACAAAACTAAAGTCATTTCAAATGGCAACTTTCTGGCTTTAAGAAACACTATAAGAAATCAGGAAAAAAAATTGTGGCAGTCAGTAACAGTTACTTTTTTAGACCAAGCAGAGGGAAAAAAAAATGGAATCACTCAATTCTGAGGAAAAAAATTATGGAATCATGAAAAACAAAAGAACGCTCCAACACATCACTAGTATTTTGTTGCACCACCTCTGGCTTTTATAACAGCTTGCAGTCTCTGAGGCATGGACTTAATGAGTGACAAACAGTACTCTTCATCAATCTGGCTCCAACTTTCTCTGATTGCTGTTGCCAGATCAGCTTTGCAGGTTGGAGCCTTGTCATGGACCATTTTCTTCAACTTCCACCAAAGACTTTCAATTGGATTAAGATCCGGACTATTTGCAGGCCATGACATTGACCCTATGTGTCTTTTTGCAAGGAATGTTTTCACAGTTTTTGCTCTATGGCAAGATGCATTATCATCTTGAAAAATGATTTCATCATCCCCAAACATCCTTTCAATTGATGGGAAAAGAAAAGTGTCCAAAATATCAACGTAAACTTGTGCATTTATTGATGATGTAATGACAGCCATCTCCTCAGTGCCTTTACCTGACATGCAGCCCCATATCATCAATGACTGTGGAAATTTACATGTTCTCTTCAGGCAGTCATCTTTATAAAGCTCATTGGAACGGCACCAAACAAAAGTTCCAGCATCATCACCTTTCGAGATTCATCACTGAATATGACTTTCATCCAGTCATCCACAGTCCACGATTGCTTTTCCTTAGCCCATTGTAACCTTGTTTTTTTCTGTTTAGGTGTTAATGATGGCTTTCGTTTAGCTTTTCTGTATGTAAATCCCATTTCCTTTAGGCGGTTTCTTACAGTTCGGTCACAGACGTTGACTCCAGGTTCCTCCCATTCGTCCCTCATTTGCTTTGTTGTGCATTTTTAATTTTTGAGACATATTGCATTAAGTTTTCTGTCTTGACGCTTTGATGTGTTCCTTGGTCTACCAGTATGTTTGCCTTTAACAACCTTCCCATGTTGTTTGTATTTGCTCCAGAGTTTAGACACAGCTGACTGTGAACAACCAACATCTTTTGCAACACTGCGTGATGATTTACCCTCTTTTAAGAGTTTGATAATCCTCTCCTTTGTTTCAATTGATATCTCTCGTGTTGGAGCCATGATTCATGTCAGTCCACTTGGTGCAACAGCTCTCCATGGTGTGATCACTCCTTTTTAGATGCAGACTAACGAGCAGATCTGATTTGATGCAGTTGTTAGTTTTGGGGATGAAAATTTACAGGGTGATTCCATAATTTATTCCTCAGAATTGAGTGAGTCCATATTTTTTTTTCCTCTGCTTGGTCTAAAAAAGTAACCGTTACTGACTGCCACAATTTTTTTCCTGATTTCTTATAGTGTTTCTTAAAGCCAGAAAGTTGCCATTTGAAATGACTTTAGTTTTGTGTCATGTCTGTGATCTGCTTTTTTTCTACAAAATTAAACAACTGAATGAACATCCTCCGAGGCCGGTGATTCCATAATTTTTGCCAGGGGTTGTATTAGACTCGTTATAACAGGCAGGGCCGCGGCGAGCAGAGGCAGGAGAAAGCCACCCGTCTGAATCAGCGCTCCCCGCTTCCTTTTGTAACTGGTTTTCTATCGGCCAGAAGAAGTAAAACTCTTTTTCGTTTTTTCAAGGCACGGAATTGAGAGTCGCTCAAGGCGATATTCCCCTTTAATATATTCAAAGTGATCTCAGATAAAGTTTTCAGAAGCTCCGGCCTGCAGGTCTTCAGGCTGTGGTGACACTCCCTCGCCCCGGCTCTGATTAGCGCTTTAAGAGCGGGGGCGTTCCTTTTTAAAAGAGAGCTCATATCCGTTTATCTTTCTGTAAATAAACCGTGGGCCACGCGTGCGGGAGTAATCCCGATCTCAGTCTGAACTGATCTGGACACTCCTGCGTGCAATCCAGTAATAAATACCCGTAAGGAACGCTCGTAGCATCATCAAGAGCCTCCAAAAAAAATTGTTTTCTGCCGGGAAACATTTGCTGAGCCAGAATGTTCATCTGTAACTTGTCTCTGGGGTTTTTAAACAGCACCATATAATTACAATTCAAGCTGATGGTTCGACTGTATTTCCCTTTATGAAACACGTTCTGTGTGATCATGATGATGCTCATATTCCGGTGATGTCTGTACTGGGTGAAAATTCTTACAACTTCAGGATGAGCCTTTGCTTGAAAGATGAGATCGTCCAAAATAACCAGATGGCTCTGACCTTCAGGGAAAAGGCTGTCGTCCAGAAATGAGTCAGGGAGTCCTCTTACAAATTTAATATTTTTATTCTTCAGTTCAGAATACAGAGGTTGTTCAGACGTATACAGCCATACAATGTTGTCAGGCACATATCTCATAGCATGGCTACAATTTTCCAGCAATGTTTTCACAAACACAGTCTTTCCCGAACCACTCGGTCCAACGATGAGACAGCAGAATGGGGGCTGAAGTCTGGGGTCAAACTCCACCGTATTTCCCGAGTGAGACATGTTTCAAAATCCGAACGGTTCGGTTTCCCCGTCCTTTAAAAGACGCCGGTTGTCATACACCACCCTGAAGGATTTTTGAAATGACACGTTTGTCAAACTGAAACTGCTTTTATGACGTTTAATTCCCTGCTGCGGTGTTTTGATAGATGCAGCGAGGGCGGGGTCTTTTATATAACCCTGGACCAGATCTTTGACGCTGTCAAAGTATTTTTCTGACAGCTCTCGTGGGTTTGAGTGATCCCCTTCACACGCATGACCGTTTTACCTCGTACGGTTTTATATGCGTAACTTTTAGGCCCCGCTGCTGCAAACTCTGTGATGACGTCACCGTTCAACTCGTCGGTGAGCTGCCCCAGATAATTACCGGTAGGCAGCGGGGTTTTTTCTGTTATCACACACTTTAACGAACTTACCGGCGGAAGGACGATACTTCGGTTGTTTATGCAGGCTGTAACAGGCGGGCGAGCGACACTTGTTGTTACATTCGCTGCAGAATACAGGGTTATTTTTCTCGTAACACTGCGTGGATTCACAAATTTTACAATATGACGGACAATTATGGGAGGCGGGGTTATTGTAGCCCTCAAAGCAAAACTCACATACATATCTCACTCCAAAAAATCTCTTTAAATCGGTGATTCCGTAAAAATGATTATTAAACAGAAAAACGAAAAGAGTTTTCTGCTGCGCCGGTATTCCTGTTTGGAATTTTGTCAGCTTTCTCTCCCCTTCAGCTCTGAAAAACACCACAATTTTACAACCCAGAACGTTTTCAAATTTTCCCACCTGCTCTAAAGATACCGGCGTAGCAGCCGTTACTCCGACGCTAATTTGTAACGCCAGCCCGCGCTGCTCCGCCTCGTGCGTAGTCAGATGAGGATTCAATAATTGAACGAGGTTTATCGCGAAACATAAACTGTTGTCAGGATTATACACGATATTAAGGCATTTGGATTTTTTCCTCAGAACCTCGTGATGGAGGAGGTCATCTATTCTGCGCTTCCCCGTGCTGTTCTGGTTTCGGATGACTTGGACCACTAATTCCAGAGACTCGTCGGATAAAACGTTGGAATTCGATTGTATCAATCATTCTAGCAGATTTTCGCCCGTGTCGTTATATGAGCTGATCAAAGCGGCCTCGTTGTAGACTGAGTCCCCACGAATCTCCATTTGGAAAAAGTCCACGGCCCTGGCGTGTGTTAAAGCCTTTTCGACCGAGTTCTGAAGAGTCCCAACGACGTTACGATAAAATTCCGCGTAGTCGGGAATTTCGGCGATGCGGTGGAAATTTAGAGGCTGCCTGATTTCGATATTGTTAAAAGCCGGTCTCCTGATGACGTTAGCAGCCCCACCACCCGTCATGGGAGAGTGTCGGCTGGACCCCGTTCGTGCATCATCCCCGCCTTCCATCAAAACAGAGATTGCCGGGGTTAAACGAGCTCTGTTTAAAATATCTTCTCCGTGCGCATTGCACGGGGAGGGACTTCTTAAAGGTGAAAAAACGAGCACGTCGTTAGGCATTTGATTTAATTCATCCACCGCGGATTGGACGTGAGGATTAACTTCACACGCGAGGAGGTTTACGGCGTTATTTAACGGAGTCAGACGTACCTGGTTCAACGCCGCGGGACCGGACTCGTCTGGAGGCGGGGTGTGCGGGGGGTCAGGGGGCTCTTCAGTATCAGACTGGACCGTCGAATTTATTGCGTTAATCGCAGAAATGATGTAGGGGTTAATTTCTTCCAATTCTCGTTCAGCCGCCAAATTGTTAAGAGTATCATTTAGCGGTGTTAAACGAATACGGCTTAAAAGTCACTCTCCGGACTCGATGTTATTTCGAGGCGGCGAATTTAACGCCTCGGGTAATGGGCCATCTGTTCCAGGAGCGCTCCCCGCTGAGTCGATTATTGAAGCGTTTAAATCCGATACACGTCCGAAGTTATTTTCCCGACCTGAATTCTCTCCTTCCATCTTTTAAAATCCGTACCAGGATGAATCTACCTCAAGAAAATCAATTAATATACCTCTTCAAAATGAATTCTCCCGTTCCATCGGAATACGAAAAAAAAAAAAAAACAGAATACACATTTTCAAAAAAGTTGTGAGATGAGATTAATCCAGCTCAGAATATCTTTGAGCCTTGCGTCTTGGTGGAAAATAGACGATCTCCCTCCACCGCGTGCTGAAAAAAAAAGAGAAAAACGTTAGTTATTAAATATTTAAAATAAATAAATACATAAACTCCGACTCCTTACCGTGTAAATCCGTGGATCGTTTTACGGTTCTCTGCCGCTGACCCGCTTCTCCACGGGCTGTAACAGAAAAAATCGGGTTATTCCAGAGTTTTAACTGTGATTTAATTGCGGTCGGTGTACTTACATCTGCGTGGTGAAGTCGGGGCTTCCAGCCTTCGAACTTCTAAAGGGGGCTCTGACTTGATTTCTAGAATTAAAATAAATAAATAAATAAAAAGCAGCACCCTCGCAAGCAGATATTCTGTAATATTTCAAATATAGGGGCGTGGTTAGGTTAGGGGCTTAGTGACATAGTATATTCTGATTGGCTGTGACATCATAAGGGGGCAGGATTAGGGACGGGGCTTAGTGACGTAGTCGATTCTGATTGGCTGACAGGGCCATAAATCAGTTTTTGACATAAGGTCGCTCAGTTTACTCTCTAGTGTGAATATTTCATTACTAACTATTCTATCGTGCTGATTTGTCCCAAATTTTACACCGGATGCCCTTCCTGGCGCAACTCCACATTAAGTGAAGAAACATGAACCAGGAGCCTTCTGCTCTGAAACCAACTGCTCTAACAATGTGACCACCACCACTCCTGCCCCAAGGGGGAGGATTATGAATAGTAAAATAAAATAAAATAAAACCGTGTCATGAAAAGCACCCCATTTTCATGATGGGGGCATGAAAAAGCAAGACACCAATATTTTCATAAATCTTTTTTCGTTTTGAATAGTCAATTCCTTTTTCATTTCATTTTCCAAAGATATGCTCTTTAACCAGCCTAATCACATGTTTTCTTCTTCTTTTATTTGTCGAACAGTGATTCTTCCCACCCATTTCTTCACTCTACAGTTGCACAAGTTCTGGATGGAGGTCAGTTTAGCACCAGTGATCCTCTCTGCAGACCTGCTGTTACAGACTGTTCCTGTTCTGTTTGGTTGCTGAACCAAACCAGATGATGATGGACGTGCACAGAACACACTGGATAGTAGACTGAACATCCTCTGCTGGGCCTTCTTGATGTGAGTGTGTTTGCTGTCCAGTTCAGGTCCTGGGAGATGGTGGATCCCACAAACTTGAATGGGCACAGTGCTATTGATTTTAACTTAACCAGGTTAGTCCCACTGAGATCAAGACCTCTTTTGCAAGGGAGACCTGGAAAATTATAAAGTTTCCAATTCACCTAACCTGCATATCTTTAAATGTGGGAGAAAGCCAGAGAACCCGGAGGGAACCCAAGCAAACACAGGGAGAACATACATACTCCATTCAGGTGGGAATCAAACCCATGACCTTCTTACTGTGAGGTAACAGTGCTAACCACTAAGCCATCATGCTGCCCAAATGGTGGAGAATGGTGCTAGGGGGCAGTGGTGGGGAGTTCAGAGACTCAAAAAAATAATAATTATGGGCAGATTGCACAGACACTGGTCATGAAGATATTCTACCCTGTTTGGGACATACACATGGTTATTATAAAATGTTAGTAAAGTAAGTGTTAAACATATATGATTGTATTTGATAGTATATGTCCCTTATGCCATCATAGTATTTTTAAATTCTTGAAAAAAAATTCTGATGAATATTGTGTCAATTTTTAAAAAGTGCCATTTCTTGTGGACTCATTTCACAGGTCGAAATAGAATACCAAAATTTTGCACAAAAAACATATTTATGCTGTTAATATTCCTCATTTATTAACACAAAAAAAATACTAAACATTTAATGATGCTGTCAAATTATTCTTTAAAAATGACCTAACAGGATGGAACAGAGTTTGACAGGGTGGAAGCAAAGTTTTTAAAAAGTGATGAAATTATTGTTCAAGCACTCAGTGGTTACCCAGCAGCAGATAAAAGTACTGCAAAAGCTTTCTGCATTTATAACATTTATTGCCACAATGTGGAGCCAATGTGCTTAGAAGTATTAAGCGCATGTCTGTATGTTCTGGGGTGTTAAGATGTAAATGTATTCACAGTTCACACAAAGATTAAATTATCCAAAGCCTTTTTTGCGTTGCTGAAAGTCTATTTAGTGTTTTTTTTAATAATCTTTATTTTATATAAGTTTGGAAATACCAGGTCGATGCGTGGAGTGGACGGAACAAGCTCCTACTCCATCTCCGTGTTCCAAAAATCAATTTAATATATAGTCGTCTTAAAGAAAACGTATCAGATTTTAAAATGATAAGAACAGATACTACACTTGATCTTAGCCAAAAGGCCGAGAAGCGATGCTGAAGTTAACTTTCGACAGCCAACACTTCAACCGTACAGTAACTTTCACTTATGGTGTCACATCTGATTTACTGTAATAATATCATTTCACATCACAAATATACAACATATAACAAACAGTTGAATATGAATTGACTACAATTTTCCAATTCATTTGTTTAAAGAAAATGGAGCAATCTAAATCATGCCGTCTTTCATTTATCGATCACTTGATACGGTCTGGTCCAATAAAAAAAATGACCGTTCACTTTTCAACCCCCTCAGAATAAAAAAAAAATACATTATACATATATATTACTGTTGAGACGTATTTTAAAATATTTGAATTTAGCACACAACGAAGCTGTCGATAATCTAAAAGTCTTGAATAAAGTGTGACTTAACAAACTGTTTATCAATGTTTATGATTGGACCTCGATCACTCTCTAGTGGACAGCAGCGCAAACTACAGCTGCCAGATGCAAAATAACATTTTTTTCTCAGTCTCAATTATTTTCTCGAATACCTTTTTCATCCTAATCACGTTTTTTCTGCAATTATTTATGGAACTTGCTACACAGTATAAAAGATGTTTGACATAGTTGTTATCCTGGTCCCTTGTTCAGCACAATTTTTCACCTCAAAACTACTATAAATGGAATAACTAAGATATATGCTTGAAGCACAAATCAATTTACTTGCAAAAATGGTTCAACTATGGGATTATATATGTACATCAATTATTTAACAAAGATGGCCTTACTTACGCTTGAGATGAATTCTTACGTGTGCATAATTTCCCAGTGTTACCAAAGGAATTTGTTGTTGGTTTTGATGCAATTCCTTCAGGTGTTAAAATGTTAATGTCAACCTACGTACATAATCCTGCTGTTGACCAATCCATAGAATTATTTATTGGTAATTCTGAACCATTTGTGAGCGTCAAAACACAAAGCAAATGTATTAGAGAACTCATAAATCGGGACTCAGTCAGCAAACCAACCTCTGTATTTGTTTGGGACAATTTATTTTCTGATATTGAGTGGAACTCTCTTTGGCAATTACCAAAAAAAAAAAAAAAAAATGTCACTAAGATACATGAGGGGTGCCTTAAGATTTTACATAGATGTTACCCCATAAACAGTGTGATTTCAAAGTTACACGTAAATGTTGACCCTCTTTGCTCATTTTGTCATAATGCTGAAGAATCAATTATTCATGTTTTTTGGGCGGGGGGATTTTCATACACACAAAAGCCTGTTTGTAAATAGAAAACTTACTTTACAAATAGATGTTGATTGTAGAGATATAATTTTTGGTATATTTTATAAAAAATGCCCCCCAATATATATATATATTGAATCTGCTCTTAATGATGGCCAAATTTTATATTCATAGCTGTAAATACTCCACAACTCACAACTCAGAACCATTTTTGAGAGTCAAGATAACTCATAAATCGGGACTCAGCAAACCAACCTCTGTATTTGTTTGGGACAATTTATTTTCTGATATTCAGTGGAACTCTGTTTGGCAATTACCAAAAAAAAAAAAGTCACTAATAAGATGCGTGATGGGTGCTTTAAGATTTTACATAGATGTTACCCCGTAAACAGTGTGATTTCAAAGTTTCACATAATGTTGACCCTCTTTGTTCACTTTGTCATTATGCTGAAAAATCAATTATTCATGTTTTTTGGGAGGAATTTCCATACACACAAAATTTTTGTAAGGATATAGGCCTGTTTGTAAATAGAAAAGTTACTTTAGAAATAGATTTTGATTGTAGAGATATAATTTTTGGTATATTTTCTAAAAATGCTCCCCTCCGCCCCCCCAAAAGTAATTTTGAATCTGCTCTTAATGATGGCAACATTTTATATTCATAGCTGTAAATACTCTCATAAAAAGCCCCAAATTGTTGTATTTGACACCTTACTATCTTACTTAACCTCATTAAATATGAATACTGAATCTCCAAAGACCAAACCAATATGGAACGAATTTGAATTGTAAAAATATGTTTATCTAATAAAAAAAAAAAAACTGAGAAAAACTTCGGAAGAGTTCGAATAAATGGTGGAAAATATTAACAAATGTGTCTTAAGTGAATAAAATGTCCTCGATACAATAGGACTCTTCTGTTTTTAAATCTATTTCGGCTGTATGCAGCTGAATGTGTCCTTCAGATTTATTGTTTTCAGCCCAGTAGCTGAAACCCTGACAGAGGAGTGTACAGAGAGGAGTCACATTCCTCTCGTCTCATTTATGACGTCATCTTTGTGCAGTGGCAGTATCGTAGCCTATGAGGTTTAACTGAGGCGTGATTGTTGCTAGTTGAAAACTTTACCCAATAAGCCTTGATGACTTGAAATACAGTCAGCAATGGCAGTTTTTGACAGTCTCTCATAAGACTGAGAATGTGTTAAAAATAAGTTGCTTCTATAAAAAAATAAAAATTCCAGTTTATATTAATAATTCCAAGCATGTTGTGTTCTTTTGAACTCATATCTGCTGTATTTGACTGTCTGACAATTCTCTGCTGAATTATGTTTTTTTTTTCTTTCATTATTGAAATGAATTGTTGAAGTGATTTGAATTTGACTGGTGTCTCAATAAAATTGCTACTTTTTAAGCCAAAACACCCAAATCTGGCCTGAATTAAATGAAAGTTGAACACTGGTCACTTTTACCTTCGTGTGAGATTCATAACAATGTTCATATTAGTCTCCTCTGACCACATGTGACGTGTCTTTTGTTGTTGTTTAGTGTTTGCTTTCTATTTCCACTTTATTCAGGGTGACAACAGCACATCAAATTAAATTAAAAAACTGAAGAGATAAAAATGAACATGAGGGAAAGTCGAAGGTTTTGTCATGTAATACTTTAAACACAGACAAGTATTTATTTTCAAAGATCAACAGTGTCATCAAAATATTTACATCAACATGGAACCAAGAACGGAAACGAGAAAGTTTGTTTGAATAAAAGTTGGAAAAAGAGAACAAATGTGTCTTAAGTTACTAAAATGTTCTTCTGTTTTTAAATCTATTTCGGCTGTATGCAGCTGAATGTGTCCTTCAGATTTATTGTTTTGAGCCCAGTAGCTGAAACCCTGACAGAGGAGTGTACAGAGAGGAGTCACATTCCTCTCTTCTCGTTTGTGACGTCATCTTTGTGCAGTGGCAGTATCGTAGTCTATGAGGTTTAATCGAGGCGCGATTATTGCTAGTTGAAAACTTTACCCAATAACCCGCCTTGATGACTTGAAATATAATCAGCAACGGCAAATTTTTTTGCAGTTTCTCAGGAGATTGAGAATTTGTGAAAAACAAAGCTGTTCCAGTTAATAAATAAACTTGCTAGTTTTGTTCTTTCTGGATGCTTAACTGAATTGTTTTTGTTTATCAATAATTTACACCATTTGTTTTAAGCCCAGTAGGTTAAACTCTGACAGAGTGTTAAGGAGATACCGTTGTCTTCTTTTGGGACGTGGTGGTGTAACAGTTTAAATGTGATTTAAGAGGTTTTACTTTGTCATCTGATGGTTAATAATAATAATCACATTATTCCCTTTGATCGGTTTGGGTGAAGAGTGTCGGACTCAGACTCACTGAGTTCCATTAATCTCAGGTCATTTTTAGGACTTTCTGGAATTTATTAATAAATAATGCTGAATTTAAGTGGAAATGATTGTTGTACAGAAGCTTCAGAGATCGGAGGGGTTTTCCAGCAAACGCGATGAAGACAAATCTCCGTTTATTTTGACAAGTTGCAACTTTCTAATCGATGGTTAAGCCAGGTATGGTTAAGCCTGAGTTGTCGCTTAACCATACCTGTCAACTTTGGGAAATATCAGAGAGGGAGATATTTTTTGACATAAACTTACCATGAATGTGCAACCCACCCTTGAGCCCTGTAGAATGCTGTGCATTTTTTCTTTCTTTCTTATTACTTATGTTGCAGATGGAACATAAGTAATAAAATGGGAGTGACATGTTTAGCCGCATGTTCTCCCTGAATTGCTGGCTGTCTGAGTGGTGTCCAAAAAATGAGGTGGGCTTCATAGATAATTGGCAAAGCTTCTGGGGAAAACCTGGTCTTGTTAGGAGAGACGGCATCCATCCCACTTTGGATGGAGCAGCTCTCATTTCTAGAAATCTGGCCAATTTTCTTAAATCCTCCAAACCGTGACTATCCAGGGTTGGGACCAGGAAGCAGAGTTGTAGTCTTACACACCTCTCTGCAGCTTCTCTCCCCCTGCCATCCCCTCATTACCCCATCCCCGTAGAGACGGTGCCTGCTCCCAGACCACCAATAACCAGCAAAAATCTATTTAAGCATAAAAATTCAAAAAGAAAAAATAATATAGCACCTTCAACTGCACCACAGACTAAAACAGTTAAATGTGGTCTATTAAACATTAGGTCTCTCTCTTCTAAGTCCCTGTTAGTAAATGATATAATAATTGATCAACATTTTGATTTATTCTGCCTTACAGAAACCTGGTTACAGCAGGATGAATATGTTAGTTTAAATGAGTCAACACCCCCGAGTCACACTAACTGCCAGAATGCTCGTAGCACGGGCCGAGGCGGAGGATTAGCAGCAATCTTCCATTCCACCATATTAATTAATCCAAAACCCAGACAGAGCTTTAATTCATTTGAAAGCTTGACTCTTAGTCTTGTCCATCCAAATTGGAAGTCCCAAAAACCAGTTTTATTTGTTATTATCTATCATCCACCTGGTCGTTACTGTGAGTTTCTCTGTGAATTTTCAGACCTTTTGTCTGACTTAGTGCTTAGCTCAGATAAGATAATTATAGTGGGCGATTTTAACATCCACACAGATGCTGAGAATGACAGCCTCAACACTGCATTTAATCTATTATTAGACTCAATTGGCTTTGCTCAAAATGTAAATGAGTCCACCCACCACTTTAATCATATCTTAGATCTTGTTCTGACTTATGGTATGGAAATTGAAGACTTAACAGTATTCCCTGAAAACTCCCTTCTGTCTGATCATTTCTTAATAACATTTACATTTACTCTGATGGACTACCCAGCAGTGGGGAATAAGTTTCATTACACTAGAAGTCTTTCAGAAAGCGCTGTAACTAGGTTTAAGGATATGATTCCTTCTTTATGTTCTCTAATGCCATATACCAACACAGTGCAGAGTAGGTACCTAAACTCTGTGAGTGAGATAGAGTATCTCGTCAATAGTTTTGCATCCTCATTGAAGACAACTTTGGATGCTGTAGCTCCTCTGAAAAAGAGAGCCTTAAATCAGAAGTGCCTGACTCCGTGGTATAACTCACAAACTCGCAGCTTAAAGCAGATAACCCGTAAGTTGGAGAGGAAATGGCGTCTCACTAATTTAGAAGATCTTCACTTAGCCTGGAAAAAGAGTCTGTTGCTCTATAAAAAAAAGCCCTCCGTAAAGCTAGGACATCTTACTACTCATCACTAATTGAAGAAAATAAGAACAACCCCAGGTTTCTTTTCAGCACTGTAGCCAGGCTGACAAAGAGTCAGAGCTCTATTGAGCCGAGTATTCCTTTAACTTTAACTAGTAATGACTTCATGACTTTCTTTGCTAATAAAATTCTAACTATTAGAGGAAAAATTACTCATAACCATCCCAAAGACATATCGTTATCTTTGGCTGCTTTCAGTAATGCTGGTATTTGGTTAGACTCTTTCTCTCCGATTGTTCTGTCTGAGTTATTTTCATTAGTTACTTCCTCCAAACCATCGACATGTCTATTAGACCCCATTCCTACCAGGCTGCTCAAGGAAGCCCTACCATTAATTAATGCTTCGATCTTAAATATGATCAATCTATCTTTATTAGTTGGCTATGTACCACAGGCTTTTAAGGTGGCAGTAATTAAACCATTACTTAAAAAGCCATCACTTGACCCAGCTATCTTAGCTAATTATAGGCCAATCTCCAACCTTCATTTTCTCTCAAAAATTCTTGAAAGGGTAGTTGTAAAACAGCTAACTGATCATCTGCAGAGGAATGGTCTATTTGAAGAGTTTCAGTCAGGTTTTAGAATCCATCATAGTACAGAAACAGCATTAGTGAAGGTTACAAATGATCTTCTTATGGCCTCAGACAGTGTACTCATCTCTGTGCTTGTTCTGTTAGACCTCAGTGCTGCTTTTGATACTGTTGACCATAAAATTTTATTACAGAGATTAGAGCATGCCATAGGTATTAAAGGCACTGCGCTGCGGTGGTTTGAATCATATTTATCTAATAGATTACAATTTCTTCATGTAAATGGGGAATCTTCTTCACAGACTAAGGTTAATTATGGAGTTCCACAAGGTTCTGTGCTAGGACCAATTTTATTCACTTTATACATGCTTCCCTTAGGCAGTATTATTAGACAGCATTGCTTAAATTTTCATTGTTACGCAGATGATACCCAGCTTTATCTATCCATGAAGCCAGAGGACACACACCAATTAGCTAAACTGCAGGATTGTCTTACAGACATAAAGACATGGATGACCTCTAATTTCCTGCTTTTAAACTCAGATAAAACTGAAGTTATTGTACTTGGCCCCACAAAACTTAGAAACATGGTGTCTAACCAGATCCTTACTCTGGATGGCATTACCCTGACCTCTAGTAATACTGTGAGAAATCTTGGAGTCATTTTTGATCAGGATATGTCATTCAATGCGCATATTAAACAAATATGTAGGACTGCTTTTTTGCATTTGCGCAATATCTCTAAAATTAGAAAGGTCTTGTCTCAGAGTGATGCTGAAAAACTAATTCATGCATTTATTTCCTCTAGGCTGGACTATTGTAATTCATTATTATCAGCTTGTCCTAAAAGTTCCCTGAAAAGCCTTCAGTTAATTCAAAATGCTGCAGCTAGAGTACTGACAGGGACTAGAAGGAGAGAGCATATCTCACCCATATTGGCCTCTCTTCATTGGCTTCCTGTTAATTCTAGAATATAATTTAAAATTCTTCTTCTTACTTATAAGGTTTTGAATAATCAGGTCCCATCTTATCTTAGGGACCTCATAGTACCATATCACCCCAATAGAGCACTTCTCTCTCAGACTGCAGGCTTACTTGTAGTTCCTAGGGTTTGTAAGAGTAGAATGGGAGGCAGAGCCTTCAGCTTTCAGGCTCCTCTCCTCTGGAACCAGCTCCCAATTCAGATCAGGGAGACAGACACCCTCTCTACTTTTAAGATTAGGCTTAAAACTTTCCTTTTTGCTAAAGCTTATAGTTAGGGCTGGATCAGGTGACCCTGAACCATCCCTTAGTTATGCTGCTATAGACTTAGACTGCTGGGGGGTTCCCATGATGCACTGAGTGTTTCTTTCTCATTTTGCTCTGTATGCACCACTCTGCATTTAATCATTAGTGATTGATCTCTGCTCTCTTCCACAGCATGTCTTTTTCCTGGTTCTCTCCCTCAGCCCCAACCAGTCCCAGCAGAAGACTGCCCCTCCCTGAGCCTGGTTCTGCTGGAGGTTTCTTCCTGTTAAAAGGGAGTTTTTCCTTCCCACTGTCGCCAAGTGCTTGCTCACAGGGGGTCATTTTGACCGTTGGGGTTTTTCCGTAATTATTGTATGGCCTTGCCTTACAATATAAAGCGCCTTGGGGCAGCTGTTTGTTGTGATTTCGCGCTATGTAAATAAAATTGATTTGATTTGATTTAATAAGATGTGTCGACTGACTTGATTGTGGATGAGATGGGTGATTTACCTAATATTGAGTCGAACAATGATTGTGTGAACGATGCATTGTCTGAGGTCAGGTTTCATCCAGGCCAAGATCTCACGAAGGAATCCGACACCCCTTAGTTTCTGAGCCTCGGAGGTCAACTAGGAAAACTGCGGAACAGCACTCAAATCCATATAGGGTGCCGCAATCGGTGCAGGCACATAAACTATTAGAGTAAAGTTGTAGGTATTTGATAGGTTCTCTGTGGTACATTGTCGGGTCGACGATGCCTCTTGTTGGGGAGGGATGTTGCGGATGGAACCGTGGGGTGTCACTGTTGCCCCACGAACTATTATAAGAAGCAAAAGTGGGGTGGCAAGTGCGAGCTTTTCCGTTGGAGGCCAGGGCATTACTTGGGTCCATGTTTCATGCTGATGCAATTAATTTTTTGGTGAGTTTTTTTTATTATTATTGTTGTTTTATGGTCTAAATTATTAGCACAGAAGTAAATCTTTTTTTGTTTTGTTTTATGGCAGGGTTGCATTTAATTTGACGCTTTGCGTTGGCTGAACAACAGATGCCTTGAGAAGCGAAACGTGTGTGTGTGTGTGTGTGTGTGGGAATTCGACGCAGGTACATCTGATGTTTGGTTGACTCCACGTCGGGTCATTGCTACAGTGCAAATAGTCGATGTTGTAGGACAACATTCACCGATTCAAGTGTCTGTAAATTCACATACTGGTGTAATTTTTACCATGAATCAGGAGGCAACTCCCATGGTAAATGAGTTGAATTTTCCAGAATTTGAAAATCTTGAGGAGGAAGAAAAACAACAAGCACTGGCTCTGTTAATGAAGTACAGTGGCGTTTTTGCAAAAAGTGACTTTGATGTGGGTTGTACCAAATTGATAACTCACGAGATTCCACTCGTAGATGAAACTCCTGTACGTCAGCCCTATAGACGGATTCCTCCCTCTCATTGCGCATGTGTGTAGATTATCAGCTGCAAAATGCAAAAACTGCTGTAACGACAACTCCTGTTCTGGCTTATGCAAAAAACTTACTTTAGAAATACATGTTGATTGAAGAGATATATTTTTTAGTATATTTTCTAAAAAAATGCCCCCCCCCCCCCCAAAAAAAAAAAAAAAAAAAATTGAATCTGCTCTTAATGATGGCCAGATTTTATATTCATAGCTGTAAATACTCTCTTCAAAAGCCCAAAATTGTTGTATTTGACTCCTTACTTTCATCTTACTTGACTTCATTAAATTTTTGTATGAATACTAAAGCTCCGAAGACCAAAACCATATGGAACAAATTTGAATTGTACAAATATGTTTATATATTCATGTTTATTTTGTACATTTGTAACATTTAAGTCTTGTATGTTTGTTGCTTGAGCCTTGTTCTTGTATTGTACATTTTCTATTTTTTTTTTTTTAAACAACTCTAAAGGACTGAAAGATGAGTCGGAGGAGAGGAAAAGAGGTACCATTCTCTCTAAATCATATTGTTTTGAATAGTCAGCTCATTTTTCATTTCATTTTCCAAAGATATGCTCTTTAACCAGCCTAATCACATGTTTTCTTCTTCTTTTATTTGTCCAACAGTGATTCTTCCCACCCATTTCTTCACTCTACAGTTGCGCAAGTTCTGGATGGAGGTCAGTTTAGCACCAGTGATCCTCTCTGCAGACCTGCTGTTACAGACTGTTTCTGTTCTGTTTGGTTGCTGAACAAAACCAGATGATGATGGACGTGCACAGAACACACTGGATAGTAGACTGAACATCCTCTGCTGGGCCTTCTTGATGTGAGTGTGTTTGCTGTCCAGTTCAGGTCCTGGGAGATGGCGGATCCCACAAACTTGAATGGGCACAGTGTTATTGATTTTAACTTAACCAGGTTAGTCCCCTGAGATCAAGACCTCTTTTGCAAGGGAGACCTGGAAAATTATAAAGTTTCCAATTCACCTAACCTGCATGTCTTTAAATGTGGGAGAAAGCCAGAGAACCCGGAGGGAACCCAAGCAAACACAGGGAGAACATACATACTCTATTCAGGTGGGAATCAAACCTATGACCTTCTTACTGTGAGGTAACAGTGCTAACCACTAAGCCATCATGCTGCCCAAATGGTGGAGAATGGTGCTAGGGGGCAGTGGTGGGGAGTTCAGAGACTCAAAAAAATAATAATTATGGGCAGATTGCACAGACACTGGTCATGAAGATATTCTACCCTGTTTGGGACATACACATGGTTATTATAAAATGTTAGTAAAGTAAGTGTTAAACATATATGATTGTATTTGATAGTATATGTCCCTTATGCCATCATAGTATTTTAAATTCTTGAAAAAAATTTCTGATGAATATTGTGTCAATTTTTAAAAAGTGGTATTTCTTGTGGACTCATTTCACAGGACGAAATAGAATACCGAAATTTTGCACAAAAAACATTTATGCTGTTAATATTCCTCATTTATTAACACAAAAAATACTAAACATTTAATGATGCTGTCAAATTATTCTTTAAAAATGACCTAACAGGATGGAACAGAGTTTGACAGGGTGGAAGCAAAGTTTTTAAAAGTGATGAAATTATTGTTCAAGCACTCAGTGGTTACCCAGCAGCAGATAAAAGTACTGCA